>NC_135381.1:35683844-38487594 GCF_049243985.1 Paroedura picta | reverse complement strand
CACTGGAACAATGGACAGGTCAGTTGCAATGCACAGGACAGATGTGCAATCTATAAGCTTTGGACCTCTTCCTTCCTTCCTTCCTTCCTTCCTTCCTTCCTTCCTTCCTTCCTTCCTCCCTCCCTTCCTTCCTTCCTGAGCCATGCAACCAGCATGCTTATTTTTGCAACCTTTGTTCCCTGGAAAGAACACCCAGGAAAACCTTCAGGATCACACCCCAAAGCCACCAATGAGAGCTTCACAGGACAGCTCATTAAAACGGGAAAGGTTCATGAGGTCATCTACTCAAAGCTGAGGCTTGAACAGTTCACATTTCATCTTTTAAAATCCTTCCATATGTTAGATGCCTCTGAGCTTTTGCTGAACATATTTGGTGTTGCTGAAAAATACATTTGCACTTAAATCTACACCTGTCATATTTGTTGATGACACGCAACAGCATTTGAATCAATGTTTATGTCAGCAAGGAGTCGATTTCACTGTCTCAAAATTAAGAAACCATCGTCATTCAGATATCTCAGAAAACTCATCCATGCTTGATAAATGTGTAGGTCAGTCATGCTCTTGAAAAGTTACCTTGGTAGCCATGGTGACTTGACCCCTCCCCCCCAGGTTTGCACTACTTTCTTCCACCAACTGATTGCATTAAAGTGAAGTTTAATTGAAAGCGTGAACCTCTGGGCTAGGTTTGACGTATCAGGCCAGTTGTTTAACAGTGTTCACAAATTAATCCCTGCTTGACATTTAAAAGTCATTCAGACAGACATGTTTTCTCCCCACACACACAGCTGTATTTATGGCCAAAACTAGAAAGAAAGAAAGAAAGAAGAAGAAAGAAAGAAAGAAAGAAAGAAAGAAAGAAAGAAAGAAAGAAAGAAAGAAAGAAAGAAAGAAAGAAAGAAAGCATTTGCTGGCAGGGGCTCATGGGAATTGCAGTCCATCTGGAGGACCACAGGTTGCCTACCCCTGTTCTACATCTCAGTAAATTCATGGGAATTGTAGTCCATGAACATCTGGAGGACCACAGGTTGACTACCCCTGCTCTACATCTCTTCTTGATAAGATTTTTTTCTTGGAGGGATTTGCCAATGAAGGCTGAGCACACAGTCCAGGGGTGGCTGTGATTGTTGAAAACATCAGCCTCTGGATGGAGGGGGTTGGGAAGCAGATCTCAGCCTGTATGGTGCAAAAGAACAGCCTTGCTGACTCATGCCTTTTCCGGCCAAAGGTTGCCATGTTTTGAATTGCCCAAGTATGGTCTTATTTTAAACAGAACGCAGATGATTAATGGGTGATCGATACAAAAGTCATTGTTTCTGTTCCGATGCAGAGTTGTAAACGTATTACAAATTATATAATGGGTTATGGATTATTATAGCCCAGGAGAGTCTAATTGGAAGCACTCAAGCTGTAAACACCAATCAGCTGTGAGATGCATGCCCACCACAGTTCTGGCAAGTGGCTTCTTCGCAGAGCTTTGCTGAACACTGAATGACAAGGCACATGAAACGCACACAACGGTCGCAAAACACCTGCTTTGCTGTCTCTCTGAAGGAGAGGGGGAGCAACTAATTCTGGGAAATGTCTAGCTATGTGAAAACAGGACACATGAAAGAATGGTTTAAAAACTGCTTTGAATTTTTCGGTACTTTTCAGGAATAGAATCATAGAAGCACAGAGTTGGGAGGGGGCCCACGGGACATCTAGTCCAACCCCCTGCTCATTGCAGGATCAGCCTAAAGCAGCCTTTCGCCACACCCATCATTGACCATTTGAGGAGGAGGGCAGGTCAACATGACTCTATATGGTCATATCTTTAAACCGCTCCAGCAGAGCGGTATAAAGGAAAAGCTAAGGGGTAAAGTGGAGGAGATAGGGTGGGCTTTGTCCGTGATAAGAATTCGGAGGGGCGAATCAGGCGAATCCTCCAAGTGTCACTCAAGAGCCAAGTGGCCAATTGGGAGCCGTGCACAACGCGGCTCCCCACTGGCTACTTGGCCCGTCCTTGGCTGAGCACTCAGGAGAGTCAGCTGTCCACACAGTCAGCCGTCCTCACCTCTGTGCTCCCACCAAGGTACATCCTGTCCGCCGGGAAAGGAGCAGGGATGCCGTGTCGAAGATGCCACCTAGGGACCTTGGTCAGGGAAGGGGGGCCGCCCGGAGAGGGGGGTGATGCCACAGGCCCGCGCCCTGGGAAAGAAGCAGGGCCGCCACTTCTTTCCCTCCGCTGAGCTACAGGACTTGCCCAGGGAGGGGCCTGGCCGCAACCCGCCAGCCCTGCCGCGTCCACGCCGCATCCTTGCCCTGGAGCCGCCACTGACACTGCGCCTGCCCTCACAGCCTTCTCCCCTGGCCGACACATGTCCATTTTTATAAATGGGCTTTTTTACTAGTCATCCAATAAATGTTTAACAGATCCTTGTCATTTGTTCTCCCTAATATTTGTGAAAGGCCCCTGTGGGTGGAGCACTGTCCGGGAAACATCTAATGTCCGGACTGCACTTCTTCCCACACAGGCCAGTCTGGCCATGCTCAGCAAAGCTGGGTGCAACTGGATTGGGCTGGGTCCTGGAGTGCTCACCTCCAGAGGCCAGCTGTGAGCTGCAAGGCTAGACGAGGCTAGACGCTGCCTGGCCGCTGAGGATGCCACTCCTTCGCTTACCTGCCTTGGCCGCCGGCCCAATGGACCTGCCAGAAGCTGTGCTGGCCTGGCCGCCTAGCTGCACCCGGATTGGGCTGGCCCCTACACTACATGCCCCCTGAAGCCATCCGCGAGGTGCGGTTGCCACCTCATGCCCAGATGCTCACTGGCCGCCAAGGGCAGCAAACCTCTGGCGGCCTAACTAGGCCGACACCACACACATCAGCCTGCCTGCCAACCCCCGACCTCACCCACGCCACCACCTCTCCACCTGCTGCCAACCCCTTACCAGTCCACTGCTCCACCCAGTCGTCAGCGGTTCCTGAGAACCAGTGGGGCTGGTGCCAAGGGAGCAGAGGGCAACCGGCAGAAAGCCGGCACCGGAGAAGTGCCGCTGCCACCAGTGATCTGCCGCTGGAGGACCAATAGGGGCATCACAGCCCCGACGGTGGAGGGGTGGTAGGGCTAGTGGCAAGCCCATGACATGAAACTGCTGGAGGCAGCAGTGACCCTCCCCCAGCCCGGACCACGACTGCCAACCCGAGCCACTGGCTTCCCTGGAGAAAGGTACACGAGGGGGGAGGAAGGCTGCTCTGTGCCTCCTGAGCCCTACCGCTCCCCCCACAGGCCACCTCCCCCCCCCACTACCCTGCTAGTGCCCACTGCATTCCTGACTGCAGTGAGCTTTTTTACTAGTTTATATATAATCTAATTTTTTATATGTTATGCCTCCACCCAAGTTTATATCAAAGGCGAGGAATGTCAAAGAATTACATCGTTATGAATAACAACACATGGGTAGTGCATCTGGGCAACTAAATTAGATAATACACTTTGGGGGGATTTTTTCCCCTTTGTATAAATAATGCACAAGACAAGTCAATCATCCTGCAGTCCACAAGAATTCAGATTTGAGCACAGAAGTCTGCAGCTGATTGCAGCGTCGCAGGGGGTGGAAGAGAAACAAAAGAATCCCGTTTTGTTTTCATCCTCATGGGGAATGAGCAGTTGGAATACCGAATTAATAGCAGCTTGCCAGCAGCCTTTTACTCAGTAAAGACTGAACGGCGCTGAAATAGCCATGTTTTCAGGGTGAAGTGAGAACATACGTTTGTTTTTTTATGCCTTAATGAAGAAGAAAATCAACAGTGGCTTTGTTTATGGTTTCTTGATCGAAACATAATTGGCTTTGTCATATCTGGCTCAAGCTCGTTTATGCCAACCATACGAGAAGCATTCAATCAATTCAAGCTGATGTTTGCCTCAACGCTAAATTCAATAGAGCTGAGGCTGTTCTCATTTCCTACGTCAGCATATCAGCCTCACGTTGATTGGATGCATACATTATTTCTTACCCCTTAAGGCTTGATGGATGGGTGCCTATGCTGCTCTCTTTGGACAATTCCACTCAGGAGGAAAAGGCTGGGGCAGCGTCAGTACAGATCTGGGTGCTAATCCCTGTGTCCATATGACATCAGTGCCAGGACGCCGGCTTCCCGGGCCTGGTGAGGATTGGGCCCCAGAAGCCCCACACTAAGGGAACACGGATTCTTTCGTGTTCCCTTTTGGCACTGCAGGGGCCAAGGGGCCCTGGCAGGCTCATCTGGACCTGAGGCCAGCAGGGGGCAAAAAATGTCTTGGACCGCTTCATGGCGCTTCACAGTGTCACGGGATGGACCAGGGATTTTGTTTTTATTCTGCAGGAAGGTAGGATTGCATTTCACACAATCCCATCTTCCTGCAAAATGAAGAAAATACTGTTGCCCCCCTGCATGGCAGAACCTTTCTGCCACCACTGTGTTTCCCAGGGGGACACGTTTCAGCAGGACACCAGGTGTCCCCCATGGAGCAGATCTGGTGCTGAAATGTGTCTCCCATGTGGAAACAGTATGCTGCCAAGCATGGAGATCCACAGCAACGCACCAGCAGCGGTCCAGAGTGGTGCCGCTTGGTGTGGAAATGACCTTTCAGGCACAAGGCCAAAATGATTCTGTTCTAGTAAAAGCCAGTTCCATATTTGGGGATTCGTGGAGGTTTGGGATAGAGCCTGGGGAAGGGATGGAGCCTGGGGAAGGTGAAATTTGGGGTGGAGAAGGCCCTCAGTGGAGTATTAAGGCCATAGAGCCCACCTTCAAAGCAGCCATTTTCTCTTGTCATCTGAAAGTTTCATCTAGGTATCAACTGGATATTGATAAATGACTTTTAATGAAAAGGGTTGCTCTTTTAGCACCATTTTATTGTGTTTCAGTTTGAAAACCATTGTTTTAAGTTGTGCAATAGTCTATGTCTTAATGCTATATTTTAATCACTTTAATTTTTTTGTATATTTTATTTGTTTAGAAAAATACAGAGAAAAGAGCTACAATTCTGGAGGTGCCCATCTCTAAGCAAATCCATGAGTTGGAGACACAACTGGGCACTTGTAGTACAGCCCTAAGAAATTTGGACTCTAAAGGGACAAAAACAAGAGGTTGACGGTCCCATAAAGCATTTGCGATTATAGATTATAGACCAGATACTGTGTTAGCTCCATAGTTAAGATGTACAATCCTTTTCCAGCTTTGGTTCTATTCAATATATTCTAGTATTAGGCACATTTTCTTCTGAATTCTGATGCTGATTTGTTGTGTACCAAATAGTAAAGTTTTGCCATTGTCCCCTAGTCTGTCAATTTATTTAATCAGTGCATAATATCTGGTGGTGAATCTTTTTTCTATCTTGATGCGTAAAAGATGCTGGCAGCTGTTACCATATATTTTACAAGTTCTTTATATCTTTTACCCTCTTGATCCAACACAAATTTTACTTTCAATATCTTTTGCATATCATCATGAATTTCCTTGATTTCTGTCCACCACATATTGTAGAATGATGCATTTATATTTTGACATTGCCAATATTTATAGTTGTAACTCTTATTAATTCTTGCAATATTATAAGGAGGCATAAAACATCTAAAGAACATTTTCTATCGATTTGACATTCAGTTCATGAATGAATTGAAACGTTTAATGTTTGGTTTTCATTATGTATCCCACCACAGGCAGGCTTCCTAGAGAGTCAGTGTAAAAATGTGCTGAATAAATGGTGGTTAAATTGCATGCTTGACAAGCCAAAATTAAAATGAGGTCTGGCACAAATGCAATGACTGTGACATCTTCATAGAATCATACAATCATAGAGTTGGAAGGGGCCATACAGGCCATCTAATCCAACCCCCTGCTCTACGCAGGATCAGCCCAAAGCATCCTAAAGCATCCAAGAAAAGTGTGTATCCAGCCTTTGCTTGAAGACTGCCAGTGAGGGGGAGCTCACCACCTCCTTAGGCAGCCTATTCCACTGCTGAACTACTCTGACTGTGAAAATTATTTTCCTGATATCTAGCATATATGATTGTACTTGTAGTTTAAACCTATTACTGCGCGTCCTTTCCTCTGCAGCCAACGGAAACAGCATCCTGCCCTCCTCCAAGTGACAACTTTTCAAATACTTAAAGAGGGCTATCATACCCCCTCTCAACCTCCTTTTATCCAGGCTGAACATTCCCAAGTCCCTCAACCTATCTTCATGGGGCTTGGTCCCTTGGCCCCAGATCATCTTCGTTGCTCTCCTCTGTACCCTTTCAATTTTATCTACGTCCTTCTTGAAGTGAGGCCTCCAGAACTGCACACAGTACTCCAGGTGTGGTCTGACCAGTGCCATATACAATGGGACTATGACATCTTGTGATTTTGATGTGATGCCCCTGTTGATACAGCCCAAAATGGCATTTGCCTTTTTTATCACACTGCCTGCTCATGTTTAGCTTACAATCCACAAGTACCCCAAGGTCTCGTTCACACAGTGTTACCTAGAAGCGTATCCCCCATCCAGTAGGCATGCTTTTCATTTTTCTGACCCAGATGTAGAACTTTACACTTATCTTTATTAAATTGCATCTTGTTCTCATTTGCCCATTTTTCCATTGTATTCACATCTTGTTGAACTCTGTCTCTATCTTCCGGAGTATTTGCCAGTCCTCCATCTTTGCACTGCCTGTCTCCTCCTCTGCTTGCATTCAGAATGTCCCCGGTTCATCTCCCAACATCTTTACCTAAAAGAATCAGGTAATTAGTGATCTGAAAGACCTACCTGAGACTATGAAGGATTAATAGTCTGACAATATAAGGCAGTTTTCCATGTGTTCAGTTGCTTTGATCATTTATGTACTGGGAACTTCACTGCCCCAGTTCTCATGCAGGAGCACAAATTGGGGACAGATGAGGTGGGGCAACCTGGCATGACTAAAACTCTAGCCTGGCATGAAACCCCCAGTATGTAAATGGACTTTGGGGATGGAGCCATGGGAAGGTCCTAGCTTCTGAATGTCAAGCAGATGTACTACCCTCCCCTAGAATGCCAGGAGCATCATGACCATAGAGGCTAATAAATCTGAGCACTTAAGCTCACATCATCAGAGCTAAAGAAGTGCTATTTTCCTCCTGCTGGATAAATGTTTGAGCCATCAGGTGAGTTGAAGCTGTTCCACACTGCACTGCTATTTCTTAGTGATTTATCTAAATAAACTCTTGGTTTAGTAGCCTCATAAAACAGCAGGCTACGGAATGACTTCTCTAATGTAATGATGGATTTGGAAGAGTATCCATAATAGGCTCTTAGTTTTATTAGGGGCATTTCTGCACATCAGTAGAAATAATGTTATGCCAGCTGAATGGTGTAGCACTAAAACATATACTCACCTTTTCTGTTGTCTAGCTTTTGCACCTTTTCGCGCGTCTCACTCTCCACAACTGCTGCTGGAAATAGCGGAAGAGACTAACGCATGTTATACGCATTGTGCTTCCACCTGTCAATCAATGCAGGCAACCAATCCCCTTTCTCCGTGTTTTAAAGATCCTGCAATGCATGCTAATGTTTTTTTAAGTCATACTTCTCCATGGAAACACCTATGCATGGAATCATAGAGGCATAGTGCTTTTTGAACACCACTTATGGGATCACGAATCCTTTGATACTTTAAAAAATTAAGCTTGTTATGGATTTAAGGGGGGTGGGGAGAAAACTTTAGAGAGGCATGCTTTATGTTACAACTTTGAAAAAAAAATATTTTATTTATGCCATTGCCTGTACACTTGTCTGCCTTTTCGTTGCTCCAGTAAGTTAGCCATTTAAAAAAAAACTAAATTCCCATTCCCAGGAACAAGGGAGAAGGAGGCGGTTGTAAAGATGGGACGAGGCAGGCGCCTTTAGCGCTTTTGAGCCTCCATACCTTCCCTCTGCTGGTTGCCTGCTGGTTGCTCTCCAGGAGGTGTCAGGATCCTCTGCCATGATTTGTGCTTGATCTGAGTGACTCCATCTTGAATCAATGTGTGTAATTGAAAGTGTCTCTTGGTAGACCAGAACAAATAGTTTTGCTAGACTGTGTTATCTCTGGAAGGGGAACTGTCTAACACCCAAGGCCAAGACAGTCCAGTTATCGTTCCTGGATGTGAGCCCGGGCTGGGACTTGTGGGAAGGGGGCTTTTGCTCTCTGGGAAAATTTGCAGCTTTGGGCGAGAAAGAGAACCAGTCACAGTGTTGGCTGTCTGTGTATTGATCAGATTTGACTATGATTGTTAAGGTGTCTTGATCTGCTAGCAATAAAGCTTTCTATTAATCCAGAAGTATCGTTGTTAGTCTGTCAACCCTGACAGGAGATAGCGCTAAATAAGTTGGTGAAACCACTTTATGCAGTTCCCAAATTAGCACTTTAAAATGGAGGATGTAGCGAGCAGTTTGCTGCCCGGACACTAGATGTGGGTGATGTCATGTGGAACAGCTGGAATATAACAACTACATTACGTAAACATTTCACTATATTTAACAGGGGCGGAAAAGCCCCAGCAGCTTCACAAGTTTTTTTTTCATGTTTATGTCATGCCTCTTACATGGAATAATCCTTGCAAGACAAAACTCAGTCCCGGGCAGCGGAAAATCTTCAAATATTTGGAAAAAAAACTAATCTGGGCTCCATAATGCTCAAATAATGAAACCAATCTTGAACCAGGTTCCAAGTCAGGGGCATAATGGAAGGGGGAGCAGGAGGAGCCTCAGAGAGCCTCCGCTTTCTTAGGCCTGGCTGGGCTGAGCACAGTTCCTCAAGATTTGCTGCTCATGGGATGTGCCTTCAGCAGCTTCTCCATTGACATGTCTGAAGTGCCTTCAGCAGGTTCTCCATTGGCCCCAGGTCCTGCCAAGCAGGAAGTCCTAACTCAGGCAGCCCTCTGCTCTGGAACACTCACACACCACAGGAGTGGGTGCTTCTCTTCCAACAGCCTTCGGAAGGGAACATCCAGGGAAAGAGTCAAGATTTATCTCGGCTGAAGGTTCCTGCGAGTTTCACTGGAGTTAAGTAAAATGGAGTTCTTCTGCCAGGCGTATGGTTGAGGCCAGGGCAGAGCACGGGTTCCATCTAAGACCCCTATTCCATGGGCCAGCTTTTCTCTCCTCTCTCTCTCACAGAACCAACGTTTGACCTCTCTCTGAACAAGCGGGGAGAGTCACAAAACGCCATCTTTCTTAGTGTAGTAATGGGTATTATGAGGTTTTATGTGATTTTATTATGATTTTATTATTTTACTGGCCCATTATGCACGGGGGGAATAGCGCACATTCGGGGTGGAATGGCGGCGACTAAAATCACGTATAACGCACGGTGCCGGCTGCAACCGGCCGCAGATTCGGTGCATGCTGCTGAAAAAGCCGCGTTAGCAAAACGCAGAAGAAAGCGCAGCTTCCAGGTGTCCGGGGCGCAACCAGAAGCGGCGCCAGGGTCGCCGCATGCATAATCGGTTACTCTGGGTTTTGCCGCCATTGTGTTCCATCCCATGCATAAGCGGTTTGCTTTGCTTCTTCCCCCTCCGCATTTTCCATGTGACCCGAAATCGCCGTTTCGGCGGCCGTGCATAATGGGCCCCTGTGAACCGCCGTGAGACCTTTTGGTGAATGGTGGTATACAAATCTAACTATAAATAAAAATAAATAAATAAATGAGTTCAACAGCTGAAATGCTGAGATCCAGAACAGAAAGCCCATCCCTTTGCAAGTAAAAGACTCACTGTCTCCATCCAGGGCTGGATATTCACCTGCGCATAAACACACACACACACACACACAAGCCAGCAACACAGAGGCTGAGTGATGAATCAGAATGAATCAGGGCTTCTTAGCAATGAATGGCAATTTCTGACTAACTATAAATGGAACATGAGCTGGTTGAGCAGAGCCATTTGGAAAACACGGGGCACTAAAGAGTTTGCCTTGTTATAATTGCAAACGTCATCCTCGTCACTGACAGCTGCATGGAGCACTTGGAAGCAACAAGAGAGAATGGCTAATCCTCAAACGGCTCTCCCTTTTCTTCCCTTTTGCAGAGGGCTTGGAAAAAGAAAATGTCAAGCAGATGGGCATGTAGGTCTCTCTCAGCTGTGGCCACCCAGACAGGCTGGGTTTTTATTCTCTCGCGGTCCGTTTTGTAGATTTCATTGAATTGTTTATCAGTTAGGGTAGGACCTAATGTTATTTTAATGAAGTGCCGCTTGTTGGCCTTTTGAGCTCCTGCTGGTTTTATTTATTTATTCATTTTGCTTTTACAGAGGGTTTCTTTTTTTAATTGAGTATTATTTTAACAGGAAGATGGAACATACTTTTTCTACAGGCTGTCCAGGGTATTTTATACCGTGAAGCTTCTGAAAAGTCCATAGAGGCAAACCCAGGCAGACAGCATAACAGTAAGTAACCCAGATGTGATCAAAGCAAGGTTTACTATGACCGATTCTGACTTCCCAAGAAACACAGGAACAAAAATGATGTAACCCTATGCCATGTCACACTATTAGTCAGGCATTATCCACTTAGATAGGCCGAGATGCCTCCGTGTTGCAGGCAGAGATCTGCCACGTCACCTACTCTTTGCCTCTTTAATTGGAGATAACAGGAACTGAATGCGGTTTTGGCCCAGTTTAAATTTTGCAAAGAGGCTCAAAGCACCAAGCTGCTTAAAAGAATAAAATAGTTTTATTTAGAAGCAACTTTGTATTGAAAGAGAATGAGAGTGAGATTCCTAACTAACTACTCTGTTCTGTTATTCTGGAGGAAAGCAGGGAGGCTATCTGCTTAAAGGAGCAGGAAATCTCCAAATTACCCATCAGGACATTGGAGGAGATTATATGAAAAGCATCAGGGAGTTCCTAAGCTAACTATGCTAGATATGCATCTCCTCTGATGCCCCCTGCAGGATATTCTCCATATGCTTCTAAATCATGCACACTATAGGTCTTGCATGTTCCAATAGGGATGTGTGCTTCAGCTCAGCTCGGCTGCCTCGGCGATGACCGAAGCCCAAGGCAGCATGTAGGAGGTCGGTGCCACGGCGTGCAGAGCAGGCACAGTGGAATAATCTTAATGTTAAAAGAGAAGTGGCGAGCCTGTATTGTCATGCAGGGGCCACAAAGCTTGGCCCAACAAGAAGCTGAGACAAAATTCCTGTATAATGGGAGGGACCGTGCTGGGAAAATCTTTTAGAAAACAAAATCCAAAAGAGGAATTCTTCTGTCCTCTGATGGGTGCCAAACTCTAGTAGTGGTCTAGGGAGAGGGAACCATACAAGAGGTGGTGGCAGTACACTGGAGTTGGGATTTTAAGGGTATGAATCTACTGGTTGTCCCAGGTCCCTGGAACATCTGCCTGACCTCAACCAGGGCCAGGGCATTTTGTCCCTGGCTCCAGCCTATTGGAATGAGCTCCCAGAAGAGCTAAGGACCTTGACGGAACTACCAAGGTTCCGCAGGGCCAGCAAGGTGGAGCTCTTCTGCCAGGCGTTTGGTTGAGGCTGGGGAGGGGTGCCCGTAGTTACAATCTTCGGATCCCACCCTATGTTCAGGAAGATCACAACCTGGATATACCATCAAGAGCAACAGTAGTGGCTCATGGCTGTAGCAGTAAGTTGGGGAGGGCATGTTTCTGAATTTGTACCGTCATCTTGCTGTTAGCTGTAAATGTTAGCTTTTAATCGTTTATGTGGGGTATTGTCATTGCTTTGACTTGTAAGCCACCTTGGGTCAAATTTTGCCAGGAGAGGCGGGATATAAATCCAAAAATAAATAAATAAATATATAAATACCTTCCTGTTACAATTGCATATTCTGGATACAAGTTTCACAGCTTCATAAAAAGGGAGAAAGGTGTCATTGGCAGCATTACACTCCCAGTGATGAGATACTTTGATGCAGGAAGCAAGGATTATGGCATGGTTCACCAAGTGACATTTAAGCCTGGAAGACAGTCAGCTGCGCTGGCTCCAAGGTGACCCATGTGATGGCCAGGGCTTAATCGGAGGCTACTCAATCCTGTATTTGCTGATCAAGACCTTGTTGAAGGCCAAAGGAAGGATTTTTCTCTGTAAATGTATTTATTAATGGTCTTCGGTTAATTCTAAATAAAGCTGTGGCTTCAAGGCTAAAAGCAGCCTCCTGGAAGAAAGGGACTCATATAGGGGCTCGTCACAAGTAAACCTTAGAAGGTCATTAATGAGTTTTTATCCCATCTGAGACAGATCAATATTGTTTTATTTGAAACGTGACGGCCGTCATGGCCATCACAAACTTAATCATAGAATCATAGAGTAGGAAGAGAGGGGGTAGCAGGAGCAGGAGCATCCTGGCAAGAGCTCATGGGAATTGTTGTCCATAGACATCTGGAGGGCTGCAGTTTGTCTACCCCTGATAGTTCAACCCCCTGCACAATGCAGGAACCCACAACAACAACTACATTGGTGGATGTGAAAAGTGCCCTGCTGCCTCCCACCCCCCCACCCCCCAGCACAATATTGCCTCTGACATGGAGTTTCTACTTCAGTCTCGTGGCTATTTGCTGCTGAAGCAGCCAGGATGCTGGAAGGGAGAGACTTCCTGAAAGTTTAAATCCAAAAGGTTGCCCAAGACAAGAGTCAGTCCCATTAATGTACAAGCCAAAAACCAATCATTTCACTGAACTCTCTAATGCAGTGGTCCCCAACCTTCTTATCATCGGGGACTGGTCAACACTTGACAATTTTACTGAGGCCTGGGGGGGGGAGGGTGTCTTTTGCCGAGGGACATCACCGCCTGAGCCCCTTGCTTTCCCTCCAGCACCCCTGATTTCCTGCCACCCGCTGGGGGGCACTGCCAGTAGCAGCTGCGCAGTGCCACGTCGAGGGGGAACCCCAGCCATGGTGGCCGCCAGAAAGCACCAAAGGTGAGGCCGAGGCAGATGGTAGGGCAGCCCCCAAGGCGGCAGCCGGGGAGGAGGACGAGGAGGAGCTGCAGCCCTGTACAGACTGATCCACGGTCCAGTCCCGGTCTTTGGACTCGGGGTTGGGGACCACTGCTCTAATGCAGTATTAAAGCTATACCACCATTATTTCATTCCCTCTAAAACGGATGCACTTTAACCTATCTGTGAATTTTACCAGGTCTATACAAGTTAATAGGTAGTTTTAAAAAAGGTTTTCTTCTGCTGCGACGACTTGTGATGACCTGTGCGCCAATGGGCCCGCCTCCGCTAGCTTTCCCCTTATGCCCCTTCCCTGCCACTGCCCATGCAGCCACTGTGGAACAGCCCTCATGGCTGTCCCCCTACCAACAATGCCACCCTGGCTTCATCCCCAGAAGGGCCTCACCCCCACTCCCCTGATGTGGACCGGCCCGGTTTCCCAAGGCTCCCCACCCCATGCAGCCCCCCTACGAGAGGATGATGCCTTGCTGCTCCCCACCGAGGAGGCCCACTACCCCCCACCTTGGGCCACACCGCAGCACCCTACTGCGAGGGCAACCCCTCTTTCCACATACTCCACATATGGACTCTCAGCCTCCCTTTGCTGCCCGCTGCCCCCCGCCCCCCCCCCCAGCCTCCGGTTGCCTTGTGGGAACCACTGCCACCAAGATGGCCCTGGTGCACAAGCGCTCAGCCGGCTGCCAGTTTGCGTCCCCACTCTCCTCCACCTCTGCCTGGGACCCTGATGAACTAGGCCTGGAGCTTCCATCCCAGTTGCTCCCAGCTCTTTGGTGCTTCCTGGGCGCCATCTCTCACCCCCAGCCCTTCCCAGTGGCACTGGTGGAAGAATGAGAGCCCACCACACTGTTGTCTGGTGCTCCCTGCCCACTCCACCCTCGTGGCTTCCTGGGCGGCAGCAGCTGCCCTCCCGCAAGCCTCCGGACCAGGGAGGGAACCAAGAAACCACCGCCTCGCTGTCTGGACACCGCCCAATTGGCCTCCCCCGCCGTACTGATGCTTCACATCCCCTTCCCCAGCTGCTCCAGACAGCTGTGTGGCTGCAACTCTCTGGGTGAAAGAGGCTGGTCAGGGGTAGTCAAACTGCGGCCCTCCAGATGTCCATGGACTACAATTCCCAGGAGCCCCTGCCAGCGAATGCCAGTTTGACTACCCCTGGGCTGGGTCCACACACACGGCACTTAATAAAGAGCCCGTCCTTCTCCACAGCAAGATGCAGCTGCATCCTCCCCTGTCGTTCTCCTGTGCCTCCTCCTGCTACTGTCAACTTGCAGCCCTGGTAAGTCAGGGGCCTTTTTTGTCCTGCCAGGGCATGGGGCGACATCTAATAAATCACACCACTGTCATTTTTTAGAAGCCAGTTCTCCCGTCGCTTTTAAATTCTGAATGAAAGCCACCCATCTGCTCTGCAGCCTGGCATCTTTTCCTGTTCCTATCAGATTAAGGACAGTGGAGATAATAGCTTCTTCAGGGGGTGACTTGGTTTCTTATATTTCCTTTTAAGTCTTCAAGGCGATTCCAAAGGACGGCTGGATGCTGCCCCACCCCCTCCAAAGAGCCGTATTATTAAAGTTCTGCTGCTCTGTAGGGAATGAGTCATCAACGCAGGCTGGACAGAGGAGATAATGCAACAAAGGCTAATGACATCCAAACATTTGAAAGCGTGGGAGAAAAACTATCCAGCAGCTTCTCCTGCCAAGCGGAGCTTATGAAAATGAGTCTTCTGATCTAGTTAAACTTATGGGGGGGGGGAGTTATAGGGGGGCATAAAAAAAGAGCACCAGAGGTTGCTCACGTGTCATTTAAAAAGAGGATTCGCAACATGTTCACAATGCAACAGCCCGCCTAAACAACTGACTTGGCTGATGTACCTATCATAGAATCATAAAGTTGGAAGGGCCCTCCAGGGTCATCTAGTCCAACCCTCTGCAAACCAAACACTGGAGCAAGCTTATGGCACCCACCATTACCTACTCCTTCTTGTCTATATACCCAACTAGGCCAAGTTAACAAAGCACTTAGTGCTGGGAGCCTGAGACGAAGGTAGTCTTGATTAGGTAAAAGCTCCATCTGGCTGACAAACTAAAGTTCATCATGAATTTTGGCCAGTTTGTGGTTTGCAAAGTGATGTTTGTGAACTTCCGTGAATTTTGATATACCGTATTTGCCGGCGTATAAGACGACCGGGCGTATAAGACGACCCCCCAACATTTCCACTCAAAATATAGAGTTTGTTACATTACATTACAGTACCTGTCATTGTCACCATGGTATGGCTGCAGCGCGACCGCAGTGCCTCCGGCCCACCCCTGCATCTCCCTGTGACCGGCACTAGTGTGCAAGTGCGCATGTGCGAGCTCTGCGTAGACAAGGGCTGGCCGGAGCACCGCTGCTTTCCGCCGAGCAGAACGGGCCAGTCACCCTGAAAAGGCTGGCATCCCTGCTGCTGATGCTTACCGCAGCCACGCTGATGACCCGCCACGGCCATGCTGGATACCGCACAATGCTGGATGGTATGTAGAATGAGGTGGGCGGGCATCGGGAGGCCACTATGGGCAGCTCTGTCTATCCCAACTGAAGTGCACCCGGCGTATAGGACGACCCCCCCACTTGGAGGCATGATTTTCAGGGGGGAAAAGTAGTCTTATACGCCAGCAAATACTGTAGTTCATGAGCAGAAAGCCGGAGTATACCCCTGCTTCTGTATGAAAAACACCTTTATTATTAAGCAGCTCAGCTGTTTGGCTTAGATGTTATTTAAACTCCTCCTTTCCGTTCACCACAGAAAGCCATGCAGAGCAGAAAGCAGGGGTTTACAAACAGCAAGCAATTGGGACCATTACTTTCCTTGAAGACTGCCAGTGAGATCATACCTTTCCATCGGCATGAGAAGTTCCAGCTCTTCCTTCTTATTGCCCATGCTTCGGGCGTTAGTATAAAGGCATCTGAATGCCTTTACTTTTGGTTCCCTATGAGGTGGCCTTCCTGGTTGGGCTGCCCCCAATCGGTCTCCTTCCTTACACTCCCAATGTTGAACGTCTCCTTCCCCTTATGGCTTCAGTTTAAAGCTCTCCTGATGAATCTCCCCAGGTTCCTGCCAAACACATTCTTCCCCAACTTCGACAAGTGCATTCCAACAGGTGCTAGTAGGCCTTCCTCAAGAAAGCCTATCCCATGGTCCCATAAACTAAATCTCTCCTGCCGGCAGATTGAAGAGAATACCACTTGTGCCCCCATTTGTTTGAACTTCCTCCCTAGATCTTGATAGTCTGTTTTAATAGGAGCGATGGTATTCACGGACATGTCATTCATACCCACATGGACCATCACAAATAAGTAGCGATCCGTAGATATGAGGAGTTTGGGCAGCCGTTCTGAAATGTCTTTCATTTTCGCCCCTGGTAAGCAACAATCCTCTCAGGTTAGGGGATCGGGTCATAGTCCCATTGTATACGGCACTGGTCAGACCACAGCTGGAGTACTGTGTGCAGTTCTGGAGGCCTCACTTCAAGAAGGATGTGGATAAAATTGAAAGGGTACAGAGGAGAGTGACGAGGATGATCTGGGCCAAGGGACCAAGCCCTATGAAGATAGGTTGAGGGACTTGGGAATGCTCAGCCTGGAGAAAAGGAGGTTGAGAGGGGTACATCAGGGCTCTGTGCTCCGTCCGGTATTTTTTAACATATTTATTAATGACCTGGATGAGGGGGTGGAGAGACTACTCATCAGGTTTGCAGATGACACCAAATTGGGAGGACTAGCAAATACTCCAGAAGATAGAGACAGAGTTCAACGAGATCTGAACACAATGGAAAAATGGGCAAATGAGAACAAGATACAATTCAATAAAGATAAGTGTAAAGTTCTGCATCTGGGTCAGAAAAATGAAAAGCATGCCTACTGGATGGGGGATACGCTTCTAGGTAACACTGTGTGAACGAGACCTTGGGGTACTTGTGGACTGTAAGCTAAACATGAGCAGGCAGTGTGATGCAGTGGTAAAAAAGGCAAATGCCATTTTGGGCTGTATCAACAGGGGCATCACATCAAAATCACAAGATGTCATAGTCCCATTGTATACGGCACTGGTCAGACCACACCTGGAGTAGTGTGTGCAGTTCTGGAGGCCTCATTTCAAGAAGGATATAGATAAAATTGAAAGGGTACAGAGGAGAGTGACAAAGATGATCTGGGGCCAAGGGACCAAGCCCTGTGAAGATAGGTTGAGGGACTTGGGAATGTTCAGTCTGGAGAAAAGGAGGTTGAGAGGGGACATGATAGCCCTCTTTAAGTATTTGAAAGGTTGTCACTTGGAGGAGGGCAGGATGCTGTTTCCGTTGGCTGCAGAGGAAAGGATGCGCAGTAATAGGTTTAAACTACAAGTACAACGATATAGGCTAGATATCAGGAAAAAAATTTTCACAGTCAGAGGAGTTCAGCAGTGGAAGAGGCTGCCTAAGGAGGTGGTGAGCTCCCCCTCACTGGCAGTCTTCAAGCAAAGGTTGGATACACACTTTACTTGGATGCTTTAGGATGCTTAGGGCTGATCCTGCATTGAGCAGGGGGTTGGACTAGATGGCCTGTATGGCCCCTTCCAACTCTATGATTCTATGAAAGGCAAGTTGGTAAAAGGGAAGCGTGCTACAGGGAAAGGTGGGCAGGGTGGGGAAAGGGAAGGGGAAGCCAGTGGGAGTTCAATGCTTTAGTGTTGCTGTTCGTTGGGGTTGGAGGAGGGAGGGGGTGGTCCAAATTGTTCTATTTTTATTTTTCTTGTTAATTGTATTTCTAAATAAAAGTTTAATAATTGATGCAAAACATAAACAGTCTCTTTTGTCCATCTTTCATGCACCCCCCCCAATACTGTGTACCCTAGCATGCGCAGCCAGCACCCCCACCCCCACCTCACAAAACCAGGGCTCATCCAGACACCTTAATAATAAGTAGGATCTAGCCTTTTGCAAGATATAGAATATGCAGGACACTCTAAATGCGAAACAACCATAAACATTTAATTAACAAACAGAACTTAGAGTGCAATAATATTGTTTTTTACTAAGAGGGGGAGTATTTTTCAGCAGGCTTCACCTTCCTCTTGCCAAGGGCTGGCCTCCTCCTGGCTTGTGTAGCCATGCTGTAGGAGGGGGTAGGTGGGGTTTGTTGCATGGGGGGGTGTTAGGTTGACATTTATCTGTGGAGGGTTTGCAGTCTCCCTCGCCTCTCTGGCCTCCATCACCACAACCGCCCTCCCACAAGGTCCCCTATCCTTCTGATTTCCTCCTCACTCCCCCTGAGTGTTTCATTGGTGGCCATGAAGACCTCCCGCATGAGTCTCCCTTCCTCTAACTCCATCTGAGTACGTTCGCGGTCCCAGCCCAGCATTGCCTCCTCAAAGGCACGTGAGCGCCTCATGTCCTCCTCTGCCTGCTCTAGGAGCTTCTGACCGACATTGGTCAAGACAAAGACACGCCTCTGTCTCCTAAGTTCCCTTTGGAGTCTCTCCTCCGCACACATTGCCCCTCTATGGACATCTTCAGGTGGGTCCCCGCACAGTGGGCTTGCAGCCCCCACCTCTGTGTGCTCCTCCTCTGAATGAACATCTGTGAATAAAGAAAGAGTGTGTACAGTTAGTTGGTTATCAGACATGAGCATTCCCCCACCCCTACATAATGCATATGCATTTCCACGAGAGAAATGTAGTCCGTACACGTCACAGCCAACTGCGATGGCAGCCAGTCCTCCTTAGCATACAAGAAGAACGTAGATAAAATTGAAAGGGTACAGAGGAGAGCAATGAGAATGATTTGGGGCCAAGGGACCAAGCCCTATGAAGATAGGTTGAGGGACCTGGGAATGTTCAGCCTGGAGAAAAGGAGGTTGAGAGGGGACATGATAGCCCTCTTTAAGTATTTGAAAGGTTGTCATTTGGAGGAGGGCAGGATGCTGTTCCCGTTGGCTGCAGAGGAAAGGACATGCAGTAATGGGTTTAAAGTACAAGTACAACGATATAGGCTAGATATCAGGAAAAAATATTTTCAGTCAGAGTAGTTCAGCAGTGGAATAGGCTGCCTAAGGAGGTGGTGAGCTCCCCCTCACTGGCAGTCTTCAAACAAAGGTTGGATACACACTTTTCTTGGATGCTTTAGGATGCTTAGGGCTGATCCTGCGTTGAGCAGGGGGTTGGACTAGATGGCCTGTATGGCCCCTTCCAACTCTATGATTCTGTGATTCTCTAGTCTATTCACAGCAAGCACATGGACACGCCACTAACCGCCCTCTTCATCTTCCCACCCCAAGCACACAAGTTGAAAACTATTTTTTCGCTGCCATAATGTCTAGCGATTAATCGTTTACACACTCTTAAAGAATTTTTAAAAATGGCTTCCACGATGGCTGCTGCTTCTTGGCCGTAGTTATAGGCGATGGGGAATGGGATGCTGGTCGTGGACATATTATTGAACAGGGGAGGTTTGTTTTACTCTTGGGCACTTCAGATTTGATTGTAAAGGGGATTCGGACTAGGAAGCCAGGTGCTCGTGTATTCGTTACTATCGGCAGTCAACGTAAAAAAAAAAAAAAAGGCAAGAACGTCTCCCAGAAGCTCGAGGGCAGGAGCTAGGGAGGGACTTTCTTTCTGCCGCTATTTTGAGAACGCACATGTCTTTTGCTGATGTGTTACGGATTGCACTCAGGAGTGTAGCGATTTTTTCACTTTTTGCGATTTCCCCCCCAAAGCTCTATAAAAATCCGAATGTTGCTGGAGTTTGGTGGATTGTTAACAACGTCATGCAGAACATCAAAATAATAGCGATTACTAAATGTAAGACTTCAGTTACAGTTAAGCTGTGCAAAATGGACCTCACAATTCTCTTCCCCAAGTTTTGGGAGGCAAAGCTTTTCTTGCACACAGACAACTCCTCACCCACAACCATGCAACTTCTAATTTAACATGGACACAAACCCAGGTGCCAACTTTTGCAACAAACCCAGGTGCCAACTTTTCTGCCACGTACATCCCAGCAACCAAATCACTGGACCTAACAACATCACCTACACCATCAAAGGCTTATTCATTTGCTCATCTTCTAACATTGTATATGCTGTTAAGTGCCATCAGTGCCCCTCAGTTCTCTACATAGGGCAAACAGGTCAAAACCTCTGCCAAAGAATTAATGGACACAAGTCTGACATCAAAAATCACAGGAACTGAGAAACCTGTAGGGGAACACTTCAACCTTCCAGGACTTTCAATGAGACGGTGAAGTGCTGTATAAACACTTACAAATGTTAGTGCCTCTTGGTTCAAGAAATTTCAATTCACAGCAGCCCCTAGGAGAGCCAGTAGAGAAGAACAATGGTCTCCATTCCAGCCCATTTAAGTAAGTTAGGCCACTTTCTTCCTCTTAGAGGTGGCTCAGTCAGCTGCTTGTGCTACGCAGGCAGGATTTATTTCTCTAAATGTTAATAAAAGGTTTTATAATCTCTGGATGCATTTCTGAAACTCTAAACAGCTACCAAGTAAAACACTTCAAGTTACCAAGCTGATTGTTAATTCCCAGGGGTGTTGAGTTTAATCCTTTTTAATACAGCTTCTTCCAGCGTGCTACCATCTGTGTCTCTAATTTGTAAATTAGTTAATATATACAGAAATGCATTTTACAGCAGGCAGTCACCTATGAAAAGGTAAGGAATATTTGCAACTCTATGGCTGCTATTCTCTTCCTGATAATGAACCACCCAAGTTCCTTATAGGCTGTGTTGGCTACAAGTCAAGCCTAGCACAGGGGCAAAAAAGAATGGGAAGTTTTACATTTCCACTCTGGTGCCATTTTCATCATTAAAAGAACAAAGAGCTTGATTCTTGTTTAAGTCATGCTGCCATACCAGCAGTGTGCATGTATGTTGGAGATGCATTCACATATGCATAGTGTCTTATCAAGTGTAGTTGCCAGGCTCCCTGAGTCTGGGCATATGGTATCATACCACCCCTAGGAAGTTCAGGGTGCAGAGAGTTCAGACAGCCTGTTTGGTGTAGTGGTTAGGAGTGCAGACTCCTAATCTGGCATGCTGGGTTCGATTCTGGACATCTCCACATGCAGCCAGCTGGGTGACTTTGGGCTCACCACGGCACTGATAAAACTGTTCTGACCCAGCAGTGATATCCGGGCTCTCTCAGCCTCACCCACCTCACAGGGTGATTGTTGCGGGAAGAGGAAAGGGAAGGCAACTGTAAGCCGCTTTGAGCCTCCTTCGGGTAGGGAAAAGCAGCATATAAGAACCAACTCTTCTTCTTTTTCTTCATTTAAGAGATTTCTTAGATCCTTCTATGTGCTTTATTTTCCCACAACTTTCCCCCAGCATATCTATTTTCTTGCAAGTTTGCAGATATGCTTATTGCTCTAATCTGGTTCTATCTTTACTTCCACATGCAGGACTGAATGCAATTTACGAAAGCTGCACCCTGAAAATATATTGACTTGCAGGCAGATTTTTTGGGTGGAAGAACGACGCTGCACGAAGGATGGCATTTAACATGGCCACAACTTTATTTTGAGTCCCACTCTGTTGGCATTAAATGAGCATGGTTAAGAAGAGCCTCTCCTGCGGCTTCGGTTTTGGCCCAGTGCCACCAAGGGGCCCCCTGCCTCCTTCCCTCCCCGGGAGCGCAGGTCACCCTGTTCTGGCACTGAGCCACCCCCTGGGAAGTGTTCCTTCCTGACGGGCCCGAGAGAGGCGCAAACCTCCTCCGGACATCACCAGCCACGTGGCTCAGCGAGCGTCCAGCCTCCCCTTCCAGGTTGGCCTGACTCGCTCCAAGCCGCCTCAGCATTTGAGGCCCCAAGATAACCACTGAAGCTCCATCGAGCTCCCCCTGTGCTCTCTAACTGTGCCATTCCGCCCCTTGCAAGTTGTGACAATTGGTTTCAAACATTAACACTTCACCAATCAAACCACAATTTCCCGAAAACCAAACAAGAGGGCGGGCGGGTGGGAATGTCCTCTCGCTGCTGCTGCCGCCAGTGGGAGGTGACTCCGCCCACGTCTTAAATAGGCGTTCCGTGTTTGTGACGTCACCTCGCCCGTGCTGCGCTCTCCCCACGCCGCTTCATCCACACGAACTGTGCCGCCTGAAGAGGGCTCCCGGCAGCAAGAAAATGTGATAAATGAGGCAGTCCTTGCAAAAAGCAGCAAGTATGCAATTTAATGCGACACTTGCAGGATCTCTGGGTGTTTATATATCTTATTTATTTTCAGACTTATACCCCACCCCGTCCTGCCCCACCCATGGTGACGGGGCTCAAGGAGCAGACATGGGCCCCGATGTTGCTTTTTGTCTGACACAGAAACATTCTAGAAATGCAAACACAAAGTGGAAGCCAAAACTGATCTGTAACAGGAAACAGACTTTTCTTTTCTCTTTTTTTCTACAAAATTTTTAATGTAAACTTAACATCCATAATTCACACTGCTGGTTGTACAAAAGGAAAACAAAAAAAGGACAATCAGATCAGAAGCCATTAGAAATCCTGAACATATAGAATGAAACCCAGCCGCAAAATATATTATCTACCTTGCATTGAGATATTCCAGGAATAAATAAAGTCAGCACTGAGCAAACAGAACGATATTTAAATGGCACGGTGATCTCTTCCTCAGCGGAAAAAAAGGGGACTTGGCTTCTTTGAATGGAACATAGTCAGGACCAGGGGTAGTCAAACTGCGGCCCTCCAGATGTCCATGGACTACAATTCCCACGAGCCCCTGGTCAGGACAAACTACAAATATGAGCAGCAGCAAAAGAAAGCAGAACTTCAAAAATGTAGGTTAGAGTCAGATCCCAAATACCAGATACTTCCTTTAGACGACATTGTATGACAGAAGTCCCCAAAGTTTTAACAGGATACATCAAAGTTTCAGGTTTCTGCTAGAACCTGATTTCAGTGCTAGGTCTAGAACACACAGTGCTAGGTCTAGAAATAGAACAGAAAAGAGAGTACCTCAGAGCATAGGCAAACTGCCTTTCCCTCCGAGCTGGGTAATCGTTGCTTGTTTGAGAAGCATCTGGGATTGCCAAGCCTTCACGACAGGGCTCTGTGCAATTCTGCCCTTGAGAGCCATTCTATTTGACAAATTCTACTCGCCAGCTCATCCTAAGAATACGGTAGAAGAAACAAACTTGCGTAGTCACTGTTACGGAATCACTGCTAAGAGCACCAATAGAAACCGAAGAATGATAAGACAAAGACAAGGAATTTTCTTTAAAAAAAAAAATTGTTATAAGACACACTTTCAACAGGCAAAGCTGCGGCTAGCTGCCAAAGGGACCTCCCTCCCAAATGGACCTGTCCTTATTTTCATGCACATCCAAGATTCTGCAGTGCTCTCAGCCATAGGCCTGTCCTCATCTTCTGCTCACCGCACTATGCTGGGCATGGCCACACATGATAAGCACGTGCAACAAGCACAGAGTCCCACCAGAGTGGACAACAGGGCAGAAAAGCGGGATTGCCGCTCGTATTTGAGGGCTTTCTTGACCTCGTTGTTGGACTGGGAGATGTAGTCGAGGGTGTGCAAGACATTGTACTCCACGCTGTTGATGACCTCCTGCTGTTCAGCGATCAAGACTTCCATGTGTAAGAAGAGGGAATGCAGCTCTGTGATCTGAGCTTCCAAGTCGAGCAGCTGCTGGTGGCGTACGTGAGCCATGGCCAGATGCTGCTTGGCTTTGAGCACTTCCAGGTCTTGCCCAACGATGCGCGGCGCCACTGGGCTCTCCACCAGCTGCTTGATGTCCTCATCCCGCAAGCTTAAGCCCGCCAGTTCTGTTTGCCTCCTGATCTGCTCCTTCAGCTTCTCCACGTATTGGGTCTCCTTGGCGTAATGGCCGGTGATGATGTCACGGTAGCGGCCAATGAGGACGGAGAGCTGGTTGTGGCGGATGCGGCTGATGGCCAATCGCTGCTCACCACCCTTGGTCAGCGTCTCCCGGATGCTGTTGAGCTTTGGCTGAATGGTTTTGGCCTCCTTGGTGAAATCGTTCTTAAACTGGCTGAGCTCTTTTTTCTCTTTGCAGATGCTCTCCTCTGTTGTACAGCACAGAACCTGCTGCTGCTTCCTGTCAATATCCTCAGATAATTCCTCCAGCTTACCAAGGGCCAAGGAGAGGCTGTTGATTTCCTGGAAGACTTTGCTCATCGGGCTACTCTCTCCCTCTTGGAAGACAGGGTTGTCAAAGGAGAGGGTCTCTTCCAGATCCAGAGAGTCCCCATCCTCGTTAACTCGATTTCTCAGTTCCTCCAGTCTGTCCTTCATAGTCAGCTCCTCGCAAAGCTGGAAACATCAGTGGAAGAGGAGGCAGGCAAAACTCACCCATCAGCTTTTACGTGGATGTGAAGGAAGTTTAGGAACTTTTGCGTCAGCGGCTTAAACCCCAAAAAGAATAAAAAGAACGAAAACTTCCCTCCCTTGAGCTCTTGCAAATATTGACCTGGCAATGAGCTTATAACCAGAGTTTACTTTACATCACATGTTTAACTCAGACTGGCTGGACAAGATTCCTTGCCAGGTATGGGTGGGCAAACAGCCCGGTAATATAACATGAGCTGCAGAAATGAATTCTGCCAGAGCAGTCATGGGGAAATGTCAAAGAGGGGAAACAAGCGGAGGCCCAGACCTGACCAATTCCAAGGTGACGCTGTGCCAGTTTAAACTGCAATTGTCAGAGCTGGAACCAGCCGTGTGTCAAGCCAGAACGGAAAGAAATAGAGCCGTGCGGGTTATTCCACCGTTCATGAGACGCTGATACTGCCTTCAAACAGAAATTTCACAGCATGCTTTGTCAAACAAACATAAAACATCACAAAGCGTCATATAGGCAAAGCAAAGACGAGCTCAAAGGAAAAAAACAATGGAAATAATAAGGAGCTGGGCAAATTCAGGTCATAAAATCACAACACGTGAATCTTCACCTACTTTGCACAGGGCACAAGAAAGGCCATAAAGCCCAAACCAGGATGCATTTTCAATGCCCTTGTCTTTTGAAAAGGAAAGCTGCTGAACTACATGAGAGGACAGGAAGTAGCAAGCTTGTCTTCTTTTCCTTCAACTGGCCCAAACTGGCTGCCCTTTGGTTACTTGCTTTTGTTGTTGTTAGGTGCAAAGTCGTGTCCGACCCATCGCGACCCCATGGACAATGATCCTCCAGGCCTTCCTGTCCTCTACCATTCCCCGGAGTCCATTTAAGTTTGCACCTACTGCTTCAGTGACTCCATCCAGCCACCTCATTCTCTGTCGTCCCCTTCTTCTTTTGCCCTTGATCGCTCCCAGCATTAGGCTCTTCTCCAGGGAGTCCTTCCTTCTCATGAGGTGGCCAAAGTATTTGAGTTTCACCTTCATGATCTGGCCTTCTAAGGAGCAGTCAGGGCTGATCTCCTCTAGGACTGACCAGTCTGTTCGCCTTGCAGTCCAAGGGACTTGCAAGAGTCTTCTCCAGCACCAGAGTTCAAAAGCCTCAATTCACTGTATAGCGATTTTTGCAAGACCGGAAACCTGTGGGAAACGAATTAAACGCTACTGGATTCCACTAAAAAAGCAGGTATGCATAACGCCGAGATTGCACTTTTAAAAATAGCATTTCCGCTTTGCGGGACCAATTGGTAAACATTGGTCCTTGTGCGGAAACACCCTGAGTGTCGCGACCCTGTGATGCACTTCCAGTAAGACATATAAAATGACCTTAGGCAGTGTTTAACAGAGAGTTCATAAGAAAGTTTTAAGTCTAGTGACTAAGAGAGCAAGAATGGGCAAAGGATGACAACAGGTAATCATTGCTTAAGACAGGGCACAATTGTAGAGCCAGGATACATACAGGTTTGGGCTCAAATACACCCCCCCCCCTTCGTTCAAGCGTTTTTCATGCCAAAAGATGTTCCACGGAAAAGCTCTTTCATCTGCTAAAGTGAAAGCAACTCCGGATTTGATACCTGCTTTGCTGAATGCTCCTCAAGGCCATTTGATTCCCTTTCAGACACTACACAGATCTCCTTGAGGTAACAGCGATAAAAGACCCAAGAGCCCAGGGAGGGATGAGAATAAATGGGCACAGCATAGAAAAATACCAAGAGTCAACTCCAAGGAAGCTACCCCCCACACCCACCTCCCCGGCTGATGGCATTGGTGCCAATAAGACACTGGGGACAGTAGGGTTGGGAAGGGTACAGAACCACAGAGTCCCCTCTCCAAAGCACCGTTTTCTCCCAGGGAACTAATTTTGGTCATCTGAAGGGGATCTTGGCTAGGTTACCCTCAAGTAAGTGTAACCCTTTTTCCCCTCTCCTCAGAACGCTGTTTGTGGAGGGAGTAAAGGGAAGTCCAGCCAAAATACCTTCTTGACGTAATTCCTTGTGACCAAAGCAAATTTCCTCTTGGGATTGTTTTTCAGTTACCTATCATAACCAAAGGTTCTAAAATGCCAGGTCACATATATTATTGGAACCCGCAGAGCAAGACGCTGGCCCATCTCCAGGAACTGAAGATCTTTAAACTCTGAGGTAATCCAGTTAATGTTTTCCAGATTGTATGGTTAGTTTTTTCAGTGTCAGTGATTCTGTGCTATTAACTAGGGGTCAAATGCTTCCCTCCCAGTCCTGGGACTCAAAAATCCCCATTTCCATCTGCCATCAATCCCAAATCAGTATCTAATCACAACCATTACTGTTTTAATCTAACAAAATCAGAGTCCAGTGGGGCACCTTTAAGACCAATAGAGATTTATTCAAGCCATGAGCTTTCGAGGGCAAGCACTCCTACTCAGACTATGAACTGCCATCATGCCACTGGACTCTGATTTTGTTATGTTGTGCTGCTTCAGACCAACACGGCGACCCACTTCAATCTGTTTGCTGAAATCACTCGCTTTTTTAACTTAAAGTCTGCCTTTCTCCAGACTCCAGAAGGATTATAGGGAAAAACCTCAAATAACACCAAATGCAATATTTATAATTGTGAAATAACAGTAATATTCAGATTAATGAATAATATTTTTAAAAAAGGGGCTTGGCTCTATTGTTACCTGCCTTTAGCCATGTACATACCCACCTGTGGCCCATCCCCTCCCCATCCCCTCCTGGCCCATCACTGGGAGGGGAGGTCAATATGAACATATATGGTCATTTTATTTAATTTATATATTTATTTATTCATATTTATATACCGTCCTCCCTGAAGGCTCAGGGCGGTTTACACAAAACTGAAACTATACATAGAACCATACATACAATAACTATAACATTCATATTATTAACTGATACAACCGGTAATAGTATAACATAAACAATAGTAAATCAAACAGGTCCAGGGATCTTAGTGGGTTTCTGGAGGGGAGGGATGGGGGGGGGGGCAGGGGCCCTGTAGATGTTGCTTGGTTGTGCCTGACCTCAACCAAATGCCTGGTGGAAGAGCTCCCTTTTTCAGGCCCTGCAGAACTGTATTAGTTCTGTCAGGGCCCTGATCTCCTCTGGTAGCTCGTTCTACCAAGTGGGGACCAGGGTGTAAACTGCACGGAGCTTTTATTCCAACCCCAGATCAATTCAGTCCCTGCCCTCTACACAGAATGCAATTTCTGTTTGGATTTGGGGCGATTTAAATTTTCCTTCTGCAGCAAGAAGGACTGATCCAGAGTGACCCTACTTTTATTGTGCGATATCTTAGAGTGCTTCTAATCCTCAATATCCAGATTGGGAAAGAAAGCTCCATGGTAGAGAACCTATACCTGGTCATGTGACACGCTTGCCTTAAAGGAGAAGCCCCTAATTTCTCTCAACTTCTGTCGGTCCTGGATTATTCCTCCCTCCTCTGCCTTTTTCGATCTGCTTCCCCATCCCTCCAAGAAAAGAAAGAGGCTCCCTGCCTGGCTCCTCTCCCCCACCTTCAAGAAAAGAATGATGCTTGTCCCCCCCCCCCTTCTGAACTACCCTAACCACGTACAGAAGACTTTCCTGTTTCAATGGAAGGGGGGGGGGGAAGAAGACCCGGGTTCAAAATGATCTGAATTCAACAGGATTGACAATGGAATAAAGAAAGTAAGTGCAGACTCTGCCCAGGACAGAGAAGGCTCTGGCCCTAGTTAAGGCCAGGCGAACCTCTTTAGGGCCAGGGACCATTAGCCGGTTGGTGGCGGCAGAGCGTAAAGCTCTTTTGGGGGCATAGGCAGGGAGGTGGTCCCTCAGGTAAACTGGGCCCTGACCTCGTATGACCTTGAAGGTAATTAACAGAACCTTTAACCTGATCTGGAATTCAACTGGCAACCATTGCATTTGATATAGGATGGGCCGGATGTGGGATCGCCACGGTGTCGCTGTGAGAATCCTGGCCACTGCATTTTGGATCAGTTGTAGTTTCCGGGTCAAGGCTAAGGGCAGGCCTGCATTGAGCGAGTTGCATATCAACTGATAGATGTTTAACAAATTTAAGATATATATTAAAAATTAATTAACTCCCACACATTTGGGAAACCCTTCCAGGGTTCCCTTCACAAAACCCTGATTCAGATACCTGCCATCGACAACATAGCTGCCAATGTTTACTGTTAAGTTGTTCCATCAGGCAGGAGCTACAACCCAAAGACCTGGGGAACACGTTGTAATGCAGAATCGCCAGCCTCCAAAAGGAGCCCAGAATTCTCTTGGAATCAGCACCTAGGCCCAGGCCACAATGATTAGATTAAGTGGAGGGTGCTCTATGGAATGGGGTCCCTGGTGAGCTTCCTTCTTGTGAGGGTTACCTTGTGAGGAATCCACTGGAAATACAGCTCATCTCCAGACTACAGAGATTGGCTCCACTGGAGAAAATTGCTTTTGGAGGGTGGGCTCTGCAGGATTATGCCCCATGGGGATCCCTGTTCTTCCCAGGCTCTAACCGAAAATCTCCATGAGTTTCCCAACCTTGATCTGGCATCCATCCCTCCATCCCTGCTAGTGGCCAGGGGGACCTGGAAACCTTATTACAGAGCAACCAGTGGGTCTCCAGTTCTCACCTGGAGGCTGCTACTCAAGCATAGCAGCTCTGGCATGCATTATCCTTTTTCTCCAGGGGAGGTGATAGGAATGGGAACTGCTCTCTGTGTGAAGATGAGCTGTATTTCATGTTCTCCCTCCCCATCATCTCCTACATGGAGGTGGTATCTGCAGGCCTGACCCAAGAGTGAGAGAGAGTCCCCTCCCTGCTTTGGCAGTTTTCAGGTTTCTGCCATCTCTGTGGCCGAAGGGGGTGGGGTTGAGTTAGAAGCTCCAAACTTTAAATGACCCTAGGTAAGCTTGAGCAGGAAACAATCAAGTTTGACCTTTTTAGAAAGTTAGGGTAAGGCTTCAAAGAACTAACTATGACCCCCGACTAACGAGTCTAGGAGGAAGGCTGCAGAGATGCCCATCAGCAGACACCCCCACTTCTGCCACTAAGAACCCAGGAAACTGGTGGGCTTGCCTTGAAGTCCTCTCTCTAACAGAAAAGCTGGTCTTCGGTGAAGAACATGCATAGCCCCTGGAGGTGGCTTTTAACTATTTAACTGTAATGAAGAGTTACTACTTGCCTTTTATCTTAGCTGGCTAATTAGCTAGCTAATTAGGGAGGGAACTGAAGGTCTCTGCTAAAATATTAGTAGGACTTTAAAATGTTTCCTGAAAAATAAAATATTTCCTGACATAGTCTCATTTAGTGTCTATTTAGAGGGGCAAACCTTATTGGGCACTCCAAAAAGAACCAAGCAGTGCCCTCCAGGCAACTTTTGGGTACTCAGCTTAGCTGTAAAAAGATGCCAACTTTTTATCTGGCTAAGGGATTTTTTTCCCATCTGTAATTCTGCACAGCAGTTGAATTTAAGCTGTAACCTTTAATTTCAGTTTCTTGTCCTTCGAATTTCCTTTTGATCCTCAAGCATGCATTGCAGGGCCTGATTTCTGTTTTGATTTCTTCTTTCAGTTTAACCACAAGAACAATCCCAAAGAACTTAAAGTTGAATTGAATCACCAGCATGGATACAAAAAGTGCTAGTGAATCATTGACAGGGACTTCAGGCTAGACTGTACAGGTGGCTGAGAGTAGCCGGGAAACCCGGCAGGCTGAATCTAAAAAGTCCTCCCTATTCCGAATGCAACATAGTGAAAGGATAGTGGATACTTAGAAGGGTAGCTATTTTGGTAGCTAGTAAAATTTCTATCATCCTTCCGAGAAAATATCTAACAGTCAACTTCCTCACCCGTTCAAAGTTCATCTGTGTTTATTTCCATAACTACAATTGACTTTTGTTGTGTTCAACAGGTATATCAATTACTTCCTGTCTCCTTCCCTGAGACTCAACTTAAACTTCTTGGATAATATAAATCTGCAGAACAATTAGAGGAATTGCTGGGGATTTATTTATAATAGATGGCTCAAATAGCCCTAGGCTTACCTTCTTAGAACTCAGAGGCTAAGCAGGGTTCTCCATGTTTAGAATTTGGATGGGAGACCACTAAGTAAAACCTGGAAAAACAATAGCAAACCACTTCTGCATATCTCTTACCTTGAAAACCGAGGGAGGGGCCACTCAGTTGTTTGTAGCTTGGCAGCAGTTGGTTATTATTATATATATTGACTTGCAGGTGGGCAGTCGGCTCACATACAACACACACACATTCAGTTAGTTGGCAAATCAAGGCCACAGCTTTATTTTAACTGTTTTGGGAGTGTTGGCATGGCAGGGGGATATGAACCTACTGGTAGTTAGCCAACTACATCTACCCCAACCTCCAGTAGCCAATGTGGAGTCTGCCCCAGTTCCAATCAGGAATGCAAGTCTCCTTGCCACTGGATCCCTAACCAAGAAGATGTCCACCTGGGATACCACAGGGGGTGAAGACCTCCTCCAGTCCCATCCCAGGCCACCTGGCCCTACGAGCCCCTGCCTTCCCAGCCAGGTCAGCACTTGATTGCATGTTCATAATTTCTTATGGAGGCCTCCTAAATTGCAGAATTCAGTATAAAAGATGAATTTCCTTTCAAAAGAGGCTCCTTCTCCTGCCTCCTCACCACCAGAGCAAGGGCAGTCGGCCTTGCTCCCATCAAAACCCCCCGCACCCCATACCCACCTAGCTATGGTAGCCTGAACTCCATGGAGCCACATGTGTAACCCCCATACAGTCAGGTGGATCCCATATGCCCATTAAAAGGCCCCCACTTCCTTACAAATGTTATGGGGGAGGTGGATCATTAAACCACCCCATTCAGTCACCAACCTAGCCACCTCCTTGTTGATCTTTTGCAACATCAAATTAACTTTCTTGATCATCCAAACATTATGTCATGTGCAACGCTCCACTATGCATGACCACATTATCGGAGTCCGTGGTTATCCCCAACAAAGATGGTCCAGGTCTTCTGAAGTTGCTTTAATTAACTGGACCCTCTTTGTAGCTGGCAAATCATTTCCTCCCATGTGGACAATGATGGCAGCTGGGTGTCCTAACCATTGGACTTCCTCAGAGATGACCTCTAGCAGCACAGGCCAGCACATGCCCTGATGTCCGGACCACATGATATCAACCTGATTGTCAAAGCCAAGGTGGGTCCTCCATCCGGAAGCCGCAGCAGTAATATCAGGGCTCTCTCAGGGAGAGTTACCTACCTCACAGGGCTTCTGTTGTGGGGAGAGGAAGGGAAGGTGGATGTAAAAGTGGCATATAAGAACCAACTCTTCTTCTATTAAAAGGGAGACTTCCGAAAGGGTTCACAGTGGTGGTTCCAATCTACAAAAAAGGTGACAGGAATGACCCACAGAACTATAGGCCTATAAGTTTATTGAGTACTGTAAGCAAATTATATGCAAGGCATTTAACTTGGAAATTCCAAGACTGACTAGAGGAAGAAAACCTGCTCATAGAGGAACAAGGAAGCTTTAGAAAAGGAAGGTCAACGCTAGGCCACTGTATGTTAGTTGACCACCTGATAGCTAAATATTCATCTAAAACAGTGTCCTCTCTTTATATTGCCTTCATTGATTTTTAAATCTGCATTTGATTCTATTTCTAGAAATTTGCTATGGGCCAAATTAGAAAGGACATCCATTGACAGACGTCTACTTTTCTTAATTAAAACCTTATACAAAAACACAGCTATTAGAGTTAAGTGTACTCCCCAAGGTCATCTAACTAATATAATTAACTCTGGAAAGGGAGTTAAGCAGGGCTGTATCTTAGCCCCACTCTTTTTCAATTTCTTTATAAACGATATCGGCCACTCCAAATTTCCACCCACCAAAAGTTGGGGAAAGACACATCTCACTTTTATTATACGCTGATGACTTAGCCATATTTGCCAGAACCCCTATAGGACTGAGAAGAGCCTTAAGAGCGCTAAACTCCGACTGTCAATTGAATAGCCTGGTAATTAACCATGATAAGACCAAGATCATGGTATGTGGTAAGAGACCTAAATCTCATATCTGGAGACTAAATGGCGCCCTAATAGAACAAGTCCAACATTACAAATATCTTGGTGTTATTTTCCAGGCAACCTATTCAAGATCTGCCCATATTAATAACATCTCTTTAAATGCACAGAAAAGTGCAGGCACAATTTAAAAATTCTTCTGGCAGAAAGGAGGCCGCTACATTCCAGCAGCAATTAACATCTTCAAGGCTAAGGCTCTTGCTCAGCTAACATATGGGGCTCCAATTAGTATAACGGGCAGATTGGGCAGTCTAGAAAAGGTCCAGTCTAAATTTCTGAGGGCAATTCTGGTGATACCAAACAACATCTCAAATGTAGCAGTTAGGATTGAGACAGGTATGGTCAACGTTCAGTCCAGGCTTTGGATAGCTACCTTTACATTCTGGCTAAAACTACTTTTCCAAGAGCAAGGTCCTGCAAGTCTAATAGTGATCGACACATTCATCGCACCTTGGTAAATTGCACTCACTAAAAAGTTGTGCTACTATGGTCTCTCATATCAATTGTTTTTGTCTATGGGTTATGACAAGGCTATAGTTCTTGTTAAGACAAGAGTGATAGAAGTAGAGAGGCAACATGATCTCAACAATATTCAGGACTCACTCTTTAGGAAAGATCTCCTAAACAGGAACACCCAGATGCAATATCTAAGAAAAGTGGCAAATCCTGAGCACAGTGCCCTCCTTTACCCTCCTTCGTCACAATGCCCTGCCCTCTGCTTACTTGAGTGGGAAATTTCATGGACTCCCTCTCAAGGATCAACTCTGTATCTGCAATGAGGGTCAAGTAGAGAACACAGAACACAACTTATTTGAGTGCAAGCTGTATAATCATATTCGCACAGGTGCATTAGTACCAATGCTTATAGAATGCCCTCACGACCTGAGAAAGTATCGCCTGCAAATATTGCTATCAGATATAGATAATTTGTTAACTAGCAAAGTAGCAAAATTTGTGGACCTATTATGGCTAAAAGTTCTGTGGACCTATTATGGCTAAACGTGAGTGACCCATTCTTTCCTAATTCTTAAAGCTAGCCACTCAAATTTTGCTACTTTGCTAGTGGTTATTTTCTCTTTCACCAAAGAAAAGGAGAAACCCCTGCCCTCTCCCCTTTCCCCTCCTCTCCCTCAGTGTCTGGCCTCCAGCCCCTAGTTGGTCACTCCTCCTGCCTGCCCTGAGGGCCTCTGCTGTCTTCAGCACCAGCCTCTCTCCAGGCTCCTTCTTGTCTCTGCCCCATTGGCTGCAGGGTTGCTATGGGGATGGCCAGAGACAGCTTCGCATCACAATCCGTCCATTGGGACATCCTGGCTCCCAGTGGGGGCAAACCAGTGGTTTCTGCTGGACTAGCAGCACCAGGTTTGCAAGGTTAGTATGTACGGTCTTGAGCTGTTTCAAGAGACCTCACGGACTCTAGGCGCATCTATTGGGTTAGGAAACACCTTCTTCCTCTCCTTCTGTCTGAGGAGCCAGCCTTCAAGGGAAGTCTCCTAGGAGGCTTCTGGGTCAGACTCATGGACATGATCCTGTGGGAAGGAACTTCAGCCTCAGCACAAGTCCCAACTAGGAAACAGGCTGGGGGGAGCGGATAGAGGGTCGCCTGAGCAAAGATCGCAACGGGGAAACACCCTTTCTGCCCCACTCTCATTTCCTGGTTGGGGAACCAGGTGGGGATTCTCACAGTCTTTCGAGATCTGATTCAGGCTGCTAAGGGCTTTGTGGTGGAAAGTTTCCTCTCCTCATGAGCAAACGGCTCAAAGGATTGATAGGCTCATGTTTTGCCCGCCACATTGGTGTTAGGCCATACCCTATTTCCTTGGAAACCTAAGTATTATGGGGCAGGATTCTTCTCTGACTGAGCACTGCTCTTCTACTTAGAGTAAGGAGTGGCTCGACCAGGGACACCCACACAAATGGAAGACTGACTGGACAGTTTCCAGCTGTATCCCATGAAGTAACAGGTGAAGAAGACCCGTCAGCCGTAATACAAGCAAATGAAATGATTTTCAAGCTGGTGATGACAAATAACACCTTGAAAATCATTTCATTTGCTCGTATCTCATGAACTAAGGTGATCACCGCCTGGGGGAGCTTCCGAGAGGAGCCTTTCTTCCTTCTAGAGAGGCAAAGGTTAAAAATCCCCACCTATGGGATTTTAGGAACGGAATTTCACGGATGTATTAATTATGAGAAAGGGGTAAGCAGGTTAATGAAGCGGGAGACCTGTTGGGGGTTGGTTGATGAATCTGGCCATACTTGGTGGAGGCTGGGCTGGGGAGCAGCCTACGAAACAGAGCAGCAGGCCCTTTGAGCCACATGGAGTGAAGAGTTGCAGGCAAGACATGTGCATGGCTCAGCATCTTGTGATGTAAGTTACCCTGAGTGTCTGTGTTTGTGTGTGCATTACAGAGAGAGAGAGAAAGAGAAAGATGGCTGGAAGGTCACTGCAAGACCTCTTCATCCAAGGAACAACTGCCCCCCAGCATGGAGGACCTGGCCGCCTTCCCCCGATTGAGAACACCAAGGGCAAGAACCTCCAGCCTCCAGCCACCAATTCACTGGAATAGATGAGGTCCCCAAACCAGTAGAAATTCTTTCCAAGATCCTTTATGATTAATGAAGCATGGCAAGGCCATGCGAGCACCTTTGGTTGTTCTCATGCACCTTGCACAACAAGCATTTAACACAGATTTGTGTTGCTAGTTTTCCACCCAAGAGCCATAATGGATTTTCTGGGAGGGCCAATACCCAATACACTAAACTGTACAAGTTCAACTCTTTGTGTTTGGATGATTCCTTAATAGGCAAATTAAATGTCATTTTTTTAAACAAATCACACAATACAATCCTTCATGTGAAATGTTGACTGCTTTGCTGAACTTCTGATGTCAGAATAGGATCCTTGAGGTCTCTCCAAGTGGAATTGATTTTCGTTTCTGAAAAACATGTATGTTTGTAAGAGGTGTGTAGAGGCTTAGCTTGTGAGGTTGTGTGTGGTCCCACAAAGGAAGGAAGTGAGCTTCCTGGGCCCCCTTGTTTTCCAACTTTCCTTTGCATCCATTGGCATCCCTTTCCTGATGGAACCAAGGCTTCTCCAGCCTCCTGGAGCCTTGCACAAAGTGGTTCCATCTCATTGTCCGGGTTGTCTCACAATATCAAGGATTAGCATTTTGTTTGTGTGCAGGGAACACACTGCTTATGACGTCCCGAAAGTCAGTTTCGCCGTCATTGAGGCTATTTTTCAATAGTAGTCCAGATTGTGGAAAGGTGCATGTTTTGTTAACAAGCAAGATTCAAAATAAGAGTGAATTTCACTTGAATGGTTTATTTGCTGCTGCTGTGTGTCGAAAAGGAGAACGAGATTTAGAGAACCTTGGTTTACCAAGAATTGCTTCTATTTGGTGTGTTTCATAAGGTTAGTACTTTTTCACACACACGAATCAATTGGCATCCCTCTCCTGGTGGAACCATGGCTTCTCCAGCCTCCCGGAGCCCTGCACAAAGTGGTTCCAGGAAACACAAAGAACCCCGTGTGGCTGCTGACCTTGGAAGTCAACACTGCGGAATGAATCTTTGAGAGCACCTGCCCCTGCATGAACACTCAGCCGAATGGCCCCATGATGGATTATGCCCGAGGAAGGACCCCTAAGGAATGAGGGTTTTCCAGCGGAGCCTCAAGGAACAGGCTGGCTTAGCTTGACCTGCCTTGAGCAGATGGATATCAGCAGCCAAGTACCCAGAAGGCCTGTCTGTAGAGGGCCCACCCAGGAGGGCCCACCCAGGAAAGGGGCCAGCAGCTCACCCTGCAGAACAGAAGGGAGAGTTAGGGGGAGGGGGAGAGGAAGAGCACAGAGTGCCCACCGGGAAGCATCAAAGGGCTCTTTCACCCACACTGCGAGCAAGGAACCAAGGAGACAGTGGGGCGCAATGCATAGCACCTGAATCCTGAGCAAGAAAATGGGGCCAGAGCACAACCTCCCTCAGAGGCCTCAGCCTGAGGTCCTCCTGCTCCCCCAGAGGGGCTTAGCGAAAGGAGCAGACTTGGACAAGGCCCCCGTGTGAACGGCTGGTCCATGTAGAGGGTTAAGGCCATTTGCGGATCTCCTGTCCGCTGACTGTGGCTTCTTTGGAGAACCACGCAATGTGCCAAGGGGAAGAGCCCCCGGAAGAGCTTGGAAGGCCCAGAATCACCTGCCTGCCCCGTTCATTTTGCTCTTCTGGCTTTTAATTTCCAGAGGCGGCCAGGAAGAAAGACCGAACACGGCTGGAGGACCCGGTTGGGGGCTGCATCAGACTGGTGGATATTCTGGCCAGTCTTCCAACTACCTTACCACGGCCAGTGGACAGAGAGGGATGCAGCAGGGGGAAGCTGCGACCGATTTTACGGTCGGGGGCTAAGAAGCCAGGCCCTGGCTCGATGAAGCAGGTACGCCTCGTGCTACCTGACTGAGAGACAGGGCCACCTGCCTCCCTGTCCGCCCCAGCAGCAGCTCCCCAGCAACGACCATTGCACTTCCCCCTGTGGAAGACACTGCCCTAGTGTCACAAGTACACCAGGGCTTTAGGGGGAAGAGCAGCTCCCTCCAGCCATGCCAAGGAGCTCCATTGCCAACGTGGAGGAGGTATTATGTGGAGGAGGTATGGTCAGGCGGAAGCAGAGGCAGAGGAGAGGGGACAAGATAGTCCTCTCTGAGCATTGGAAGGGCTGGGGGGGCATTGCCCGGTCCTTCCAGTCAGGGGACAGCAAAGCTGCCAGCAAGAAAACAGGAGCGAGGAGGGGGGTGGGTGGAATGAGGGGATTTGGAGAGTCCATGGAAATATTGCTGGGAGGGAGAGATATAAATGGAAGGAACCAAGCAGGAGAGGGAGGAAGAGGAAGGCTGGGGAGGAAGAGCTGGGGAGAAGCCTAGAGATGCCAGCCTGTTCCTTGAGGCTCCGCTGGAAAACCCTCATTCCTTAGGGGTCCTTCCTCGGACATAAACTGCTAGAGAGCAGTTTGACCAGCCACTGAGGCCACAAGCAAGAAATAAGGCAAGAAGTGCTTTTCTCATTCTTGTTTTGATCCCTTAAGAATGAAACATGACATTCATTTTCCAGTATTGCTGGGTTTTGTAGCTACAGTGGTCCTTTCAGGGCCTGATTCTCAAGGCAGCTTTACATGTTGCTGGAACTTTGCCTGGGAGTTTGGTTTTATGTGGCCTTTTGTCCAGTCTGGTTTGAGCCCCATGCATGGTATCTTAGAGGGCTCCTTGGCGTAAGAACCATGGCAGATGGGCCCGTTGGGAAGGGACTGCAATTATGGCTTGTCAGTTCAGACACTGGGACAGGCAACAGTTTCCAATTCTGGCTTCCCAGCCACTCCCCAACCTTTTCTGTCTGTCGTGCAAAGCCGTAGCTAATCTTCCTGTTCTCCATGGCTTTGCCTCATGGCTCGGTCCACCCAGGGTATGTTTGGTCCCTGTCTCTTAGCTCTGCTTGGCTATGAGCCGCTCCTCTTCTTTTGCCAACAGGGATAAAATAACATCATTCCCTGGACAGAAACATCAGTCTTCTTGGCCTTCCAAGCTTCCATCACAGGGCAGTGAATGGCCTGTCCTTGTTTGTTGGGTTTTGTACCTCCAACGGCTGTAATGGTGGGTATTGTTGTAGCAGCCCAAAAGGGCATCTTGAGCCAAGGCCACACGAGGTAAGAAAGAGGTGTGAGAGGCACCTTTTGGTCTTGCTGAGATGTCCTGTCACTCATGGGAGTCCAGTGGCCATGCAGGTCAGGAGCTTAGTGGAGAGAGACCGGATGACTCCCACTAAGATGGTGGCATTCATGAGGACTGCCAAGAGCAGCAGTGAGCACCTGCTGGGAAGGGCTGCAGCAAAATACTGCAGGCAGGCAGAGTGGCAGATCTTGTCTGCCTTCTGACTTTGAGGGCAGGTTAGGAAGACAGGTGGGCAAGAGAGAACCCGATGAGGTGTGCAAACAGTTGCCTGGAGATTGAGATCTCTGCATTGTCCAACTTGATTCACAGGCAGCACCTTTGGGCCTAGCAGAGACTTTTCTACAAAGTCTGTCGATTCTCGGTCCAGCTTGAGGGCTGTGACTAGGAAGAGGAGGGCTATCAGGTCTGGGATATGTTTTTGCTACAGCATCTTTATCTCCATAGGGGTTTTGATGGTATTGTATCTGTTTGTATGTCTGTTTTAATGGGTTTTATTGGGCTTTTATCCAGACATTGTAACCCGCCTCGAGCCTTTGGGGAGAGGCAGGCAATAAATTGGCATAGTAAATAAATAGGAAGAGGTGGTGCTCTATTTCCAGCTAGGTTAGGAAACCTATGTGTGCGAAATGGGCCCTTGTTTCTGCTTTCTCATACGGACCCAGCTCCATGAGGCATCCACTCATGGCCACCTGCAGGAATGAAGGGGGGGGGGGTTGCCTTATTGATACTTGTGTTTTGCCTTTCTATAAAGACAGACATCCACGGGAAAAGACAGAGACAGTGACTCCTGCAGTTCTACCCAGATGGGTGGGCAGTTCTCGATTGTTTTTTAAGGGTAAATGTTCAGCGTGTGTTTTCTCATTTGTGCAGAAGGGCCTGACCACAAAGAAACAAGGCTTGCCTTCTGGAAGGGTGAGTTTGATATACCCTTGCTCACCATCTTGTTTTGGTGCTTAAAAGCCCTGTCTTTCTTCCCACAGAATACATCCCAGGCTCCATGCCACAGTCGCCACAGGCTCCAAGGAGGTTCATCTCCCAAGTGGCAAGGAAATGCCTGTAGGTGAGCAAAACAGACACCCTTATGCCTATTTGTCAATCTCATACATGTACATGTGTGGGGTTGAAAGGGGGGACATATGGTTGCTCCAAAGTGATATCCATAACAGGGAAGTCCCTGCTGACCAATATCGGCCAAAGGCTCCTGGAGCAGGAAGAGGAGGACATGAGGCAGTCACGTACCTTCGGGTTACGCTGGGACTGTGAACGCACCCAGATGGAACTGGAAACCACCAAGAAAGAGGGCAGCCTAGCAAGGGAGGTCATGTCCTGGATGAGGGACACGAGCAAAATCCTCAGGGGGACTGTGGACACAATGAATAGGATTGGAGACCTGGTGGAGATAGAAGTTGTGGTCATGGAGGCCAGAAAGACCTGGAAAATGCCAACCCACCCAATATTCAAGTTCTGCAGGCCCCACCACCCACCCCACCCACTCCTTTGACTCGTAAGGCTACCCAGACCAGGTGTAGACCACAGCAAGGGAAAAGGAAAGTGAAACAAAGGGACCCCTACTCCTCATCCTTGTCCCCCCCCCCCAAGTGGCACTACACCTTGTTTGTTTTATGAAAATAAAGTGAACAGTTGTTTTGAACACTGCCTGTTATTTCCCTCCCTGCTCTGGGGCATGGCCAGGGTGTCAGGTTGGGGTTGGCATCGACCAGCAACTGGATAATTCTTACTTTGGGCAACGATGCAAGGTGGCAGAGTCTGTCTGGGGAGGTGGGGAACTTACGGTGGGGAACTTACGTTAATGAACAAAGAGACACGAGGATTTTTTCCTTAAACAGTAAATAATTTATTTTTATTATCAATACAAACAAACAACCCTCTAAAGCCAAACATTCTCCCCTCCCTTCCCTCCCCACCAAAGAGCATCCAAAAACACCCATGTCTAAACCGTTACCCCAGCAGTATCCCCTCCTCCCTCCCTCTCCCTCTGCTGTAGCAGCTCCCACACCTATCCTCCTAATAACCACCCCAGCCCTCTTCTTCCAATCCTCAAGGACCTCCACCCTCTTTTCCAGGTTGCCCATGGTGGAGAGGAAGATAGGTAAAAAGTGTTAGAACTATGAAAAGAAGAAGAGCCAGGCCACGATCTAGGGGTGGCAACTTTAAGGGTGGGGGGCACACACAGCATGTGTGGCACGGTTACAGGATGCCATGCGCTTCTCCTCATGGGACTTCATAGCATGTTCAAGTTCCTGGGCATGTGCAAGAAGTGCCTCTACTGGAAAAAGGTTTTTAGAAAGCTGCTGTCAGTAGACAGTAAAGAAGAACTTGTGGATTGCAGTGCAATGAGAGGTCATAACACTTATGAGATTGAAGGGAGCCTGCTCACCTGTGGCCCTGCTTGGAGGGTTCCTCCGCCTCCATTGTCTTCCCCACATCTCCCTCAGGGCTTGCCTGATGAGCGCGGGGGGAGGGGGGCTTGGAACCCAGCTTCATTGAAGAGAGGGTCGCTGAGTGGGAGAAAGAGGGAAAGGATTACCAAGGGCCTGTCTCTGCTGGCAGCAGTTGAACAACAAGTTATCATCATGGTTTTTGTCTGAATTCTTGCCCTTAAGGGGTGCCAGCCAATCATTTCTGCTTTGTGGCCTAAAATGGGGAACAGGAGTCCAGGCTGCATTTTAAACACCACCTTAACTGAACTTTCATGGGGGAATATCTGATACCTGCCGTTGAGGAACAGTCTATAAGGGTTTATGATTTTTTCCCCCTTTTGGATCCCTGCACCCATAAGCCATAACAGGGGGGCAATCCAGAAGCAAGTCTCCCAAGTCAGTAGATCAAGAACTGTTCTCAAACTTGATGTGTGTGTGTGGGGGGGGGGGGAGTTGTTTGGGTTGCTAACTACCTTTCTCACTAAATAAAAATCATTTACAACTTACATGTATGTTGTCTCTGATCCAGCAGTGGTCTCCCAGAGGCCCATCATCTGGAAGTGGGAAGGCCACTCTCCCTGGGTTCCCCACCCCCACTGCTCCAAACTATTAAGGAAGTCTAATTTGACACCCTGAAATTTTGTTTGCACCTGCTCCGAGGTGCGGAAATACCCCCTCGTGGCCATTTTCTTGGCCAGCACCACATAGGTCAGAGGAAGTTATAGTTACCAGTCCAATGCACAGGAGGTCCAGAAGAAATGGCGGCCTGCTTGGAATCTGAGTCACTTCAAAAAAGATGTGGACAAAACTGAGACGATGCAGATAATAAAAAGGACTTGTGAATGTTCATCCTGGAGAAAAGAAGGTTGAGGGGGGACATGATAGCTGTCTTTAAGTATTTGAAAGGTTGTCACTTGGAAGAGGGAAGGGGTGGTTCCTGTTGACAGCAAAGAAGAGGAACCACAGTAATGGCTTTATGTGGCTCTATGTGTAGAACGGTACTGGCTAGATATCAAGGGGGGATATCTCAGAGTAGTTCAGCTTGGAAGGCTGCCTAGGGAGATGGTGAGTTCCCCCTCACTGGCAGTCTTCATGCAGTAGCTGGACAGATCCTTATCCTGGATGCTTTAGATTGATCCTGCATTGAGCAGGGGGTGAACTAGATGGCCTGCATGGCCTCTTCCCACTGTACGGTTCTATGAGTCTAGTTCAGCCGTGAAATGGGCTGCCTAGGGAGGTGGGGAGCTCCCCCTCACTGGCAGTCTTCATGCAGCAGCTGGTCAGATCCTTATCCTGGATGCTTTAGGCTGATCCTACATTGAGCAGTAGGTTGGACTAGATGGCTTGTGTAGCCCCATCCACCTCTATTATTTTATGATTAAGGAGGGCCTGCTGCCCTCCCTAAACATCTCCATAAACATATCTATATCATATACCAGCTTGGGAGGGGGGGATATCATGACTATTTAGGAGGCGTCAAAGGCCAAGACAGAGGCTGCTGCAGACTGTCATTTCCTGCCACCAACTGAAAAGCCAAAGGTGTCCTTGTTACAAAGCAATCACTTCAAGTGTTTATGGAAACCGGCACCTACAACTGAGATAACGTCAGGGCCAGATGGAAAATACAGTGCCCAGGATATACATGAAGCCAATACGTGTGCTTTTCGTACCACGTGGCTTAGGAGAGAGTCATACACTTAGAGAGATGCAGCATCTGAAAAATGAATCATATTCAATAACAGGGTTTTTAAAAAATCTGATAAGGACAAAACATTGAAACAAACTAGTCTGAGAAGAGAGGAAGGGCTGATGCCGACTCTGCACAGACAGGCAGAATAAATAAAGAATGGCTTTCATGTGACCTTAGGAAATTGTCATCCAATAACATGTGTTTGTCATTCTCTTTCATGAGTGCAGGGATAACCTCGGCCTGGGTGAGCACTAATGGGGCTAAACTTGGAAGAGAGACTTGCAAAGCAATGTAAATTAAACTATTTGGTATAAACTCTTTCAGCATGCAGACTAATACAACCAGATTTGTAGAGTTAAGCACATAGGGTATAATAGAGAGAACGGTGTCTTTAAATTCAGTCAAGCAGCTGGTTCTTGACTGATACCTGAGCCAATGTGGCGTAGTTAAGTGGTAGACTTTAATCTGAAGAACCAGGTTTCCCACTCCTCCTCTTCATGAAGCCTACCGGGTGACCTTGGGCCAGTCACAGTTTTTTCAGAGCTCTCTCAGCCCCATCTCTCTCAGAAGGTGTTTGTTGTGGGGAGAGGAAAGGAAGGTGATTGCAAGCCACCTTGATTGCTTGATTTTATTTAAATAAAGCATAATGCCAGCTACTAAGCCACTCTGACACTCCTTCAGGCAGTAAACAGCAGGGTATAAAAAACAACTTTTTTCTGATACAACTTGGTGAGCAAAGTCCAATTTTTCTGATCCTCCAAGTGCAAAATTATTTCAATGAAGTCATAAGGATGCCAACTCCAGACAGAAATTCAAGGAGATTTTGAGGATGGAGGGTTAGGAAGGAAAGGAGGATGGGGGCCCCAGTGGGGACCTCATCCAATTTATCCCATGGAACTGTGGTGCCAGGTCCCCTCAGAATTACAGCTTAAATCCAGGCTCCAGAGATCAGTTCCCTGGGACTCTGTGGTTCCACCCCTAAATCTTTTCCAGCCTGGATCTGAAAATTCTAACCCATCCCCTTTCAGTGACAAGGGCGGACCTCCCAACCTTACCCTTACACCTGGCAAAATGAGCTCCTAGAGGTGACATGGGTCGTGTTAGAACTTATGTTGTTCCACAAGGTCTGTAAGATGGAGCTCTTCCACCAGGCATTTGGCTGAGATTAGGCTGCCAGTAACATCTCAGAAACCCCCTCCCCAACGCTCTCCCATGTAACATCTATACCCTGGTATGCATAAAAATTAATGCAGGAGGCTGCTAGTAAGGATGCAAGGACAATTCTACCGTCTATTTTACTGTTCTGTTCTATGGTGTTTTAACGGTTTATTTTATGTTATTTTAACATGATGCCTACTGTTCCAAGATGGCTGGGCTGAGCAGGGATTACAAGTCTAATCTTAACCATCAGTGGCTCTAATATTTGGGAAAAGCCACTGCGGGAGCAGCATGTCTGGACGATTTTCGGCTGTTTGGACTCCACTTCCGTCTGGAAATGCTCCATGGGCCAATGTGGGCATGCCCAGAAAAGCTGGATGTACCCAGGTTGGGCCAGCCCCTAGAGCACCCACCCCCACAAGGCGCCCGCGATGTGCTCAGAAAGCTTTGCGGCCAGATGCAGCCTGGCCACTGAGATGAGCATACCCAAGGTGCCCTGGCCCGACTGCCGCTCACCCTGTCTGCCTGCATGCCCAGCAAGCCAGGCACCAGCGGAGGCATCGGGTGGCCCGCCTAATGACTAGATGGGTGGCTGCAGAGCCATCGCGTGGGGCCCATCCACTGCCCTGCCTCCAGCCCACCCTGCCCGCTCAGCAGGCCAGCCACCAGCAGAGGCATTGTGGGGACTGTACAGGCGCCTGCAGAGCCGTCGCGTGAGGCCCACCCACTGCCCGGCCCATTTGCTGTGAGTGTGCCACTCTGCCCTGGCCACCGCTCACTCCGCCTGCCCAGCAGGCCAGCTGCCAGTGCAGACGTCAGGGGGGGCACCTGGCAACCGACTGACCCACTGCGAGCGCACCACCCTGCCCTGCCTGGCTGCCATTTGCCCTGCCGGCCCGACAGAACGGCCAGCTGTGGAGCTGTTGCAAGGGGCCCACCTGCCACCCAGCCCACCTGCCACGAGGATGCTGCCCAGGTACGACTGCTGTTCACCCAGCACCTCCAGCAGGCCACGCAGGTGTGGAGCCATTGGGGCTCCCCACCCGCTGACCGGCCCACCTGCAGCGAGCACAGGGCCCAGATACGGCAGCACTGGTTGCTTCAGGGGGGCCACTGCTAGCACCCATTGCATTCCTGACTGCAACATGCTTTCTGTCTAGTTATAAAGAAATACAAATAAATAAATACTAATGACACTGCAAACATCACAGCAAATGAGCGCATCAGATGAAATCACCATAATCAGTGGGAGCAATTCTGGTAAGCTGATCCTGGGATGAGTTTGTTGGCACAGGCAAGGCTGCCAGCCGGTGACTGGCAACTAGGATTGCCAGATCCAGTTTAAGCATGTGCAGGGCCCAAGCAGAACACAACTGGCACTGTTCCTTGGGCAGCACCAGTAACTGCAGGGCTCCCCTCCCAGGGATAGTTGGGACTTTGGAAGCAACAGACAGCTACACTTTGCTGAGAACATTTCTCAAACCTTGGCAGGACACACAAGTGCAATGCCCCAATGTCTAAAGCAGTGGTTTTCAACCTTCCTAATGCCACGACCCTTTAATACAGTTCCTCATGTTGTGGTGACCCCTAACCATAAAATGATGCAAGTGGTCCCACAGAGCATTCACGAGTCTTTGGGAATCCATAAGTCTATGCAGGCAGACTAAAATGTATCCATCACCCAAGCGGGGAGGGGATGGTATCCTTAGTCGAACCTTCAGAGCATGATGGTCTGACCATGGAACTATGTTATTTGCCACCAGATCTACTGCTACACCTGCACCAAAGATCAAATTGAGGGCATGGCCAGCTTGATGCAAGTCTGATGAAAGTCACAAAATGAGTTTAGAATTCTGGGAACAACTCATAAAATATGTTGACGTTTATGGGTTATACCCATGAATCCATGTTATTTACTGAGCATTTTTGGATAATGATATGTTTCTTTAGTTTGCCTTCATATTACTCACTGCATTGGTTGAGGTTTAATTTGAATATAAGCTTTTCTGTGCATGCACATTTTCAGATACAGGACATTTCCGCATCTGTTAAATATAGTGAAATGCTTACCTTAAGTAGTCCTCCATACGATGTCACCAACATAGAGCAACCAGGCAGCAAACCGCTCACTACATCCGCCATTTTAAAGCACTAGTTGTGGAATCCCTAAAAGTGCATTTCCCAACCTATTTAGCGCAAGCTACCGGAGAGCAGTCAACCTGCAGAGGGAAGGTATGGAAGATCAAATATGCTAGAACCTGCCTCATCCCACCCTCACACCTGCCTCCCTCTCCCTTGTTCCTGGGGATGGGAATTTCTTTTAAAAACATCAGGCGATGCCAGAAACAAACAAAAAAAATCCCCCAAATATGTAACACAAAGCATGCCTCTCTAACGTCTCCCCCCCAAAAAAATTAGGAATGAGATTAATTTTTTAAAGTATCAAGACTCATGATTCCATAAACGGTGGCATTAAAAAAGCACTATGCATCTATGATTAGATGCATAGGTGTTTCAACAGAGAACTATGAATTTTTAAAAATAGCAGGCATCGTGAGAACTTTAAAACAAGAAAAAATGGGATTGGCTTGACTGACAGGCAGAAGAGAGTCGCGCGTAAAGTGTTACTCTCTTCTACCATTTCCAGCAGGCAATGTGGAGGATGAGACTGTGTGTGTGTAATGTGTAGTCAAGTTGTGACACAAACAGATATTTGAGTTTTGTTTCTGCTGGGAATGAAGATGGAAGGATGAAGCCACAGGTTCTTGATTATAATATACTAGCTTCAAATCCCATTCCTAAGAATGGGCCTTGAAAGGGTCCCCTCCCCTGGACCCCATCCAGGCAGCTTAAGGTGGCCTTGGGCGGCAGCTTGCAGCCAGATCAAGTGGGGCGGGTGAGGGCTGGGCAGCTCGTTAGCAGGGACGGGACAGAGCTCCTTAGCAGTCAGCTAGACAGCCTCTTAGCAGTCCTTAACGAGCAGTCAGCAGGCCGGGAAGCCCTCGTCAGCAGGCCCAGCCTAGCAGGCCAAGAGGCCCTCGTTAGGAGGCCCTGCACCACGATCCTTTGCCCAGGGCCTCTCCCCTTACCTACTGCTGGCTCCAGGCACTGAGGCATCTGAGAGCAAAGAGGCTAGAGTCCAGGGACGGAGGGCGGGAGCTACAGGGGCAGGGCCAATCAGGGCAAAGCTGGCTGCACCCTGATTGGCCCTATTCCAACTTGGACAGCCGGACACGTCCCACCCCCTAGGCTGTTTCGTAAATATATAGAGGAACAACAATGGATAGGGATAACATTCTCAACAACAGGAACTAGCATCAGAAAACAGAAAAATTCTATTTTCTGTGGGTGCAGAGGAAGGACCTCTGGGCTCTGGTGGGTGGTTAGTCACTTGCCTTGACCGAAAGCCTGGTAGAAGAGCTCCATTTTGCAGGTCCTGTGGGATTGGTTTAGCTCTGGCAGGGCCCTAATTTCATCTGGAAGCTCATTCCATCAGGTGGGGGGCAGAACAGAGAAAGCCCTGGCTCTAGTAGAGCCTCCCTGTGGCTAGGGATCAGTAATTTGTTGATGTTAGTGGAGCTTAGTGCTCTCTGGGGGGCATAGGTGGAGAGGCGGTTTCTCAGGTACGCAGGGCCCAGATGATGTATGGCTTTGAAGGTCCCTGTCCAAATACCTTTTAGAGACCTAACCATAAATCATCAAGTGTCCTTTTTTTAAAGTATCATAGAATCATAGAGTTGGAAGGGGCCATACAGGCCATCTAGTCCAACCCCCTGCTCAACGCAGGATCAGCCCTAAGCATCCTAAAGCATCCAAGAAAAGTGTGTATCCAACCTTTGCTTGAAGACTGCCAGTGAGGGGGAGCTCACCACCTCCTTAGGCAGCCTATTCCACTGCTGAACTACTCTGACTGTGAATTTTTTCCCCTGATATCTAGCCTATATCGTTGTACTTGTAGTTTAAACCCATTACTGCACATCCTTTCCTCTGCAGCCAACGGAAACAGCATCCTGCCCTCCTCTAAGTGACAACCTTTCAAATAAATCCTTCAGGGAGAAAATGATAAGAACATAAGAATATATGTTGAACCATGTTGGATCAGGCCAGTGGCCCATAGAGTCCATCTCTGTGCCACATAGTGGCTGAAACCCAGGTGCCATCAGGAGACGCACCAGTAGGAACAGAGCTTCAGAAGCCCTCCGACTGTTGCCCCCCCCAAAACACTGAGAATACAGAGCATCATTGCTCCAAGCCACATGATACAACTTAGTCTTAATGTACATGCATATAAATGTGCTTATGAACACAGGTGTCAAACGTACAGAAAACTCACAACAGGCTTCTTAATGAAAGAAAGCTTTATTGGAAAGTACTATACGCTAGGGACTGAGAAGTCAAATCTGACTAGAGTACAGATTTGCCTTTGCTTATCAATACAATTCTCCCGCTCAAAACTTGACAGTTCCCATGGGAGGGGAGTCAGAGAAAAGACATATGTGTAAGAAAAACAGAAATACATTCTCATAACCTTGAGGAGGTGACAACATTCCCCAGCTCAGGCAAGAGCCCACAACATGTGATAAGGTTAACAAAACAAACTATTCACTTTTATGGCTAGCAAGAATACAGGGCCTGGAGCAAGCAGGCGCCAAGCAATATAAAACAATATAACTGACATGGAGGAACTCAAGCTAATTTATGACAGAGATTCTACAATCCTGACAACAGGTGGTGTTTCACATGTAGCCTACTATATTCCAGATGGACGCTACTACAGGAAGCATAGATGAAATGCTGTTGGAAAGAAGCTGTGGCACAGTGGCAGAACATCTACATGGCATGCTGAAGGTCCCTGGTTCAACTCCTATTATCTTCAGTTAAAAGGACGAGACAGTATCTGATGTGAAAGACCTCAGCCTAGGATCCAGGAGAGCCACTGTATAAGTGGTGGCAGTCCTACACTAAGTAGATTAATGGAGGGATTTAAAAAAATCTGAAGATAGGTTTCTGCATTAAAATACTATATATACTCATGTATAAGCCAAGTTTTTTAGCTTTAGGAATTACTGTTTCTTTCTCCTAGTGTTTCTTCTTTTATCTGAGAGGCAGCATTGTTTGCCTTTTCTTCTTGGTGTTGTGTTTCTTTTAAAAGTTGATTTTTACAATTCTTTCAGTCTTCAGTTTTACAGTTCTTTATTTCAGTGTTTTGTTCTGGGGGGCACTGAAGTTAGAGTAGTCCAGTTTGGTAGCTGTTGTACTTGTTGTAATAGGCTGCCAACTTCGGGTAATGTTCTGCTCTGGTTTGCTGGCCTGGAGGGCACTGGTTGGTTCTCCTGCCAGAACTGTTCTCACAGAGCAGTTCTGTCAGTGTTCTCTCAGGGTGTCTGGCATCAAGAGAGGAAGGGAAGGCAATTGTAAGCCGCTTTGAGACTCCTTTGGTTAGTGAAAAGCGGGGTACAAAAACCATCATCCTATTCATCCTCTTGATTTCTCTGTATTTGTGTGTGTGGGGAGGCTGGATGGGAGAGCCTGTGATGATGGAGCATGGATTAAGCGCTTAGGCCACCCTGTAAATTTACCAGAGCCAGTTTGGTGTAGTGGTTAGGAGTGCGGACTTCTAATCTGGCAATGCCGGGTTCAATTCTGCACTCCCGCACATGGAGCCAGTTGGGTGATCTTGGGCTCACCACAGCTCTGAGAAAACTGATCTCACTGATAAAGCAGTGATATCAGGGCTCTCTCAGCCTCACCCACCTCACAGAGTGTCTGTTGTGGGGAAAGGAAAGGAAAGGCGAATGTAATCTGCTTTGAGCCTCCTTCGGGTAGAGAAAAGCGGCATATAAGAACCAACTCTTCTTCTTCTTCTTCTTCTTCTTCTTCTTCTTCTTCTTCTTCTTCTTCTTCTTTCTTCTTCTTCTTCTTCTTCTTCTAGCTGTTGCATTTTCCATCCGTGGCTTATATGCGAGTCAATACGTTTGTCCAGAGTTTGTCGTAAAATTAGGTGCCTTGGCTTATATGTGGGTCAGCTTATAAGCAAGTATGTATGGTGAAATAGTTTCGGAGGCAAATAAATCAGAAAAATTGCAGCAATACCATACCTGAAAATCCAAGATATAACATGATTGGAATGTATCTTGAATCTTGATGAGAGAAAAAACAATGCAGAAGAAATAACTCGGAGTGATATCTGACCGGAAACTGGGGTCAAATGCAGGATCGGAAAAAATGCCAGAGGGGAATTCACCAAAGGAATCAACCAGAGCAGAAAAAAATCCTGGTCAGAGCAAATCAAATGATGAAGAGGTTAAACAAATAAATAAGTATAACCACAATGTGGCGAGGAGCCAATGGCAATCATTGATATGAGATTTGGGATATCCAAGTGTAGCCTATTCAGTTTAAACAACACTATCAAAAATAATTTCTTTTTATTTCAAAAAGGAGAGCGTTCACATCCATGATTTATGGAAATAACTATAACCCAACTTCAACATGTATCATCTTTGGAACAATATTCAACACATCTAACAGCAACCAAGAGTTAACCATTCAGCCCTGTTGTCTTTGAGCTGACCAGGGCCTCAGTCTTTCTGACTTCTGTCCAGGCAGTCCCTTGAAGAAGCTCCAACTTGCCACTGTGCTGTCTTGGAAAAACTGTTCTTCACAGAAGTCTCTGGTATCTTTTCATTCCGATGGAAGGCATCAGGATTCAAATAGCACCAGAATTCCTAAAATATTAAGATAGTTTTTATACCAAATGGTAATGACTGGGGAAGGGAATGGCAAACCACCCCATATTGAGTCTGCCATGAAAACGCTAGAGGCCGTCACCCCAAGGGTCAGACATGACTCGGTGCTTGCACAGGGGATACCTTTACCTTTACCTTTTATACCAAATAGATAGTTTTTATACCAAGGAGTGCTTCTGAGGGGAGAGGGCTTCTCCATACAGCTTCAGGCCTCCAATCTTTCTAAACTGTTAATAGATAGTTTTCAAACAAAGGAGTGCTCCTGAGGGGAGAGGGCTTCTCCTTACAGCTTCAGGCCTCCAATCTTCCTAAAATGTCAATAGATAGTTTGCAAACAAAGGAGTGCTCCTGAGGGGAGAGGGCTCCTCCTTACAGCTTCAGACCTCCAATCCTTCTGGGGAAATTGCGCCTTTTCTTCCTTATAAGGAATATCCCAACTCTAACTCCCTCTAGTGGACTCAGGGTTACACAAGCACATTCCTTCTTGGGCCGATGAAATGTTAAGAGGGGATAACATGTTTTAGCTTCCATTTCTGCTTGTCTGTAAAGAAAATACCCATTTCTGCTTGTCTGTAAAGAAAATATCACAAAAGCATGGTGTCTCCTGAGTTCTTTCATCCAAAGGAACCCAAACTGGGAGGGTGCAGCCTCTGGAACTTCCCACCACTGGAATGGACAACTTCATAATTCCTGAAAGTTACTTGCTAACCGAACCAGAGAGGATCAAATAGGGGTTTCATTAGAAGCAGCAGAGTCAGATAGGCAGGGGCTACCTAGGTGGAAGAGAAGCAGAGTCTGTTATTTTTACTTTGCTGTGGACATGAGTCTGTTGGCTCTTATACCTCCAGCTCTTCCGCTCCCAAATTTGCACTTTCCACCCACCTGTGATATTTGACCTCATGACCTTGTGTGCCATGCACTGCTTTAGAAAAACAAAAATATCTGGGGGTGAACAGGGAACTGATTTGCAATCCATGATTGCTTTTTCATCCACAAGTGTTTTTCCAGAATAAGGCCCTCAAGCTGGGGGGGGAGGCACAGCAAATTATTAACCTGATCACAGAGTTTGAGGATCTCCTGTGCAAAATGAATAAAGTACATATAGCTACCCTGACCTCAGATGTGTTGGCAGAGTTTAAATTTGCAGAGGTGTAAAGCACCAGGCTTCTTAAAAGAATAAAATAGTTTTATTGCAGTGAGAAATAACTTTGTATAGAAAGAGAGAGGAATGAGATTCCTTATTGTCTAACAGTTCTGTTATGTTTATTTTGTCTGTTCTGGAGGCAAGCAGAGAGGAAGTGAGCTTAAAGGACCAGGAAGTCTCCAAATGAGCCAATCAGGATGCTGGAGATTATCTGAAAAACACCAGGAAGCTACTAAACCACTTATGCTAAACACTCGTCTCTGATGCCCCCTGTAGAATATTCTTCAAATTCTGTTCAACCATGCACACTACAGAGCTTGCATATTTCAACAAAATGGATCCCAACTGTTGATTTGGAAAGGAGAAAAAAACAAAACAATCTCTAGGACGTCAGGAAACTGGGATCGAAGGCCATACTGGGTGTTCCTTCCATGTTTCAAAGTTGAAGGTGGGAAAGATACTTTTTGTATTGGAATTCCTAGCACCAGTTTGATATTGAATGGGACTCAAATATTGGGGGGGTGGCGGGTTAACATTTGGGGTGCCTCTGGATTGTCGAAGTGAAGTGCAATTTATGGGACACATTTCAGTCATTATGCTTCCTATTTTTAAAATATATTCAGAATTATGGGTCTGCAGCAGCCTTTTCCCACCTTTTAACCATGGGGGAGGCCCTGGAATAATTTTTCAGGCTTCGAGGATCCCCGGAAGTGAGGTCAGCTGGCCACACCTCCCTACCCTGGAAGTGACATGTCACCAGAAGTGCCATCACCCTCCCTGTGAATAGGCAGGCTCAAGAAGTTGGGAGGGAGGGAGAGACAGGAAGCAGTTTAAGGTGGGAATAGGCATGCGAGCTCCACCCCTTCCCAGGTACAGAAGCCTTTCAGTCTTGCTCAGGAAGCAGTGGAAGTGGCTGGTTCCTGAGCTTATTAGGAGGTTAAAGAACACACATTCCTGCGGATATACAGACCCCCCATTGGGAATCCCTGGTCAATGGGTTTGCCACTCTGGGAAAAGGCAGTCTTTCAGAAGAATAAATCAATATTCCAATTATTTCTAACTTTATTCTGCATGCCACTGGAAACTGGGTTTATGACTTTGCACAGGCCTAGATGTATGAAACATGTTCTCTGATAGAGAAAAAGGGTTCAAACGCCGAAAAGAAGATGGAAAGAAATGTAACAGGTTCTCTTTAAGTCCCAAACTAAACCAACATCTGTGCCTCACTATCTCTCATTATTTCCCTACCCCTGTATTTCATTTTAATTAATCCCTCATTTCAAGCGGTTCAGAGCCATTTAGCTCTCCTTTTCTCTATTCCATCCATAGGAATGCCAACCTTCTGGTGACACCTGGAAACCTTCCAATTGATCTCCAGATGGCTAACATCCATTCCCCTGGAGACAATGGCTATTCTGGAGGGTGGACAATGCATTCTCTGCAGGTATGGTCCCTTTCTCCTCCACAGGCTCTACCTTCCCCAAGCTCCACCACCAAAACCTCTGTTGAGAGTTGGCAATCCAGACTGAGAAAAGGCATCATGTCTCAGGATCTTCACAGGCTCGATCTGGCTCTTTCGAGGATAAATAAGGATCTAACTAATGCCTGGAATTAGAGAGAACCCCTTTAAAATGATTGAATTATGATTGCCAACTCCAGGTTGGGAAATTCCTGAAGATTTGGGGCAGTGGTCCCCAACAGCGCGGTCCAGGTACCGGGACCAGTCTGTAGATCAGTCGGTACCGGGCCGCGGCTCCTTCTCATCCTCCTCCCCAGCTGCTTCCTCAGGGGCTGCCCTGCCACTCTGCCACCGGCTCACCTTTGGTGCTCTCCAGCAGCTGGGGCTCCCTCTCAGTGTGGCACTGCACAACTGCTGCTGGCAGTGGGCGGTGGGAAGTCAGGGGCTCCGTCGGGAAAGCCAGTGGAGCAGGGGCTTAGGCGGCATTGACCGGTTCATGGTGATTAAAAGGTTGGGGACCACTGATTTGGGGGATGGCTCTTGAGGTGGATGGAGTCTGGGCCTCAGTAGAGTATGATGTCGGAGAGTCCCCCCTCCAAAGCCACCATTTTCTCCAAGGGAACAGATCTCTCTTGCCTGGAGATCAATTGTAATCCCAAGCGATTTCTGGGGGACCGGCAACCTTAGATTGAATCTTGATTCAGATTTTAACTCTGAGAATGCTCCTCCAGGAGTAATTTTGCAAATGCTGCAACAGGGTGCACTTCTAAATTGAGGTCAGATGCTGATTCACACCAACAAGTTCCAAAGTTTTCAGAAGATCCTCCGGGCTGTTCCCACACAGATGTTTTGCTCTAACATAGCTTCTAGCCTCTCTCTGAATCTTTCCTCTTCTCTCAGGTAGTTAATGATTCTGATCTTTTCAACAGGGTGGCTGGTTAGGGATTAGAACAAAAGGCCAAGTTTGCATTGCTTTCCCGCCTGTATTTTGTCATTCTTGTAGATTCCCACAGTGTTACTTTTGCAAGTGCAAACTGGAAAAGGTTTATATTTTTCTAATGGCACGACCATAACGACGAGAAGCAACAGGCTGCCGGGAGTTCAAAATCTGGAGCCATTATTGTGTATGTTTGTCCACTGAAGAACGGCATTCGGCCAAAACATGTATGGTCTAAGGCAGGGGTCTTCAAAATATGGCCCGGGGGCCACATGCGACCCGCCAAGGACATTTATCCGGCCTGCCGGGTGTTTTTGCTGCCGCTGCCTGTCCTGCTTAGCAGTGGATGACTCTCGCAGCACTCACAGCATCAGGGTGAGCCAGGACCCACGAAGCTTATATAAGGCACCACGTGTGTGGGTCCCAGATCTCTTGCCCAGGACGCCATGGAGAGCAGCTTGCTCTCTGTGGCAGCAGAGGTCAGGTAGGAGGCCATTCCCCCACCCCACTCTGGCCTGGCTATGGGTGGGGATTGATGGCCCACAGAGGGGGGTGGTTGGAGCCAGAGGCTCCCTCAGAGCAGAGCAGCAGCCTTGGAGATGGTGGGGCTCACAGGGCTTGTGCCCCCCTCCTCCCTCTTTAAGGCAGCTCCTGCATGTTGTGCCCAGCCACGTTAGCGCCAGCAGAATGCGAGTGTGACGGGGTTGCTAGCCCACAGTGCAGAGCTCTTTCAGAGAGGTGGGCTCACGGCAGCGGGTAGCAGGAGAGTGTTGGTGCAGCCCAGCCAGGGCCAGCTACCAGGAGAGCAGCTGGCTTGGCTCCACAGAGCTGAGACTCACGGTTTCTTCCCCACCCCTGACAGGCTCAATTGACATAAAGGGGTAAGTGCAGAAGCGGACCTGCTGCCCTCCCCTTTTCTTCCAGCTGCACAGAGCCGGGGGAAGGGATTCAAGGCTGAGGTGGTCCTCTTGGGGGGAAAGCAGAGCATTGCCCTTTGAGCCAGTCAGCATACGGGGTTTTTGCCACCCCACCCCTATTCGTACAAGAGGCTTTCAAGCTCAGTGGGTGCTGGCTCAGGAGCGTGGAACACCTCAGGACAGGCAGGCTTCGCAGCCAGGAGAGGGTGAGTTGGGAGGTGTCCCTTCTTGGACAGCAGTGGGGAGGGCAGCTGGGTTGGATCCATGAAAATTCGTCTCATGGAAATCTCGCCCTCCCTGCTTCTGGGGACATTGATGGGCTGCTCCATGGGGGTGATTGCGGGTGGTGGGCTGGATTCCCCCCACCCGCGCTTCCTAGCTGCAGGGGGAGGGGGATTGGAAGTTTGGCACGGCTGCTAAGAGCGGGACCCAGCAGCCACTGGGCACCCCCTTTTTTTTGCTGGATTCTTTCGGGCAAATGTTGGATGCAGGACTCCCCCGCCTCCCAAGTTCTCAAGAACCAGAACATTCAATATTGGAAGCATGAATAAACATTTTGGGAGGGCAGCTGCATGAGCACTTGCAGACATGCTTTCCAAGGGCTTCTCTTAAACCAGGATGTTGGGGTGATCAGGTGGCCCGACAGCTACATGGCGAGCTGGGCGTCCCCCAAGATATCATCAAGATAAATGATGACAAACCGATCCAACAGGTCCCGGAAAACATCGGGAGTATTGCAGAGGCCAAAGGGCATGACAGTATACTCAAACTGGCCGTAACGGGTACCAAATGCTGTTTTCCACTCAACCCCCTGACGTATGCAAATCAAGTTATAAGCCCCCTGCAGGTCCAGCTTGGTAAACAGTTGGCCCCCCCACACCTGTTCCAGAAGCTCAGCGATGAGGGGTAAGGGGTAACGATCCATGATCATGATCTGGTTCAGCACTTTGACGGCTGCTGTCAAACGCCGTTCGTCTGCATTCCCTCCTCTGCTCTGGAGATGAGTCTGGACTGCGAAGGGGTGTTGCTGCAGGCTGAGGTGCTGCTGGCGCAGAGGGCATGATGACTGCCCTGCTGGGACCTGGTTGTGTGTCCCTATTGGGGCTTGTCTCGTTAACCAGCATCCTGCTGCTTTGCCCCATCTCCTCATTTTCCTCCTCCAAGGGATCTAGCAGAACAGGCTGTGGCACTGGTGCAGAGGCACCCTCTGGTGACGGGGCCATGGCAGTCATCCATTAGGAGGAACAGCAGGGTGTCATCTACATATTGGTGGCAACCCAGCCCAAACCTCCGTGCCAGCTGAGCAAGAGAGCGCATGAAGATGTTAAATAAAATAGGAGAGAGGACTGCTCCCTCTGGGACTCCACATGTGAGCTGATGATGGTTGGATACTCTCTCTCCTATTTCACCCCTCTGTCCATGACCTCGGAGGAAGGAGATCAGCCATTTGAGAGTGGTCTCCTGTATCCCAGCATCGGGAAGGCGGTGAGCTAGGATCTATAGTGTCAAACGCTGCTGAAAGATCAAATAGTATAAGCAATGCTGACCCGCCTCAGTCTAGCTGGAGACAGAGGTCATCCATCAGGGCTACTAGCACTATTTCGACCCCATGGCCAGGCCGAAAACCCGACTGAAATGGATCAAGGGTTAAAGTTCTCCAGGAATGCTGATATTTGGTCTGCTGTCAAATCAATATCAATAAACCCTACAAAGAAATTCCCCCAGACATGATAAATGCACAGCCTTCAGGCACTGAAATATTTTATTCCAAAAGAAAAATGGATTTTGGACCAGTAGTAAGCATGACGTGCATTGCCTATTTTCAGAAGCATTGATGAGTGTCCTGTTTGTTGCTCATTAGGGACACGGTGATTTTCCTCAAGTAATTCTAATCAACCAGAGGTATGGACTGAGCCCAAGGAGACCGGGAATGCTCTGTTATTACTGCCAATGACATCATTAATTACAACAGAAGACAGACAGCCAGAGAGTCAGATTGCTAATTAATAAAACCAACAGGTCCCTGTTAATGATGCTCTAACCCAGTGGTTCTCAGCCTTCCTAATGCCGTGACCCTTTAATACAGTTCCTCATGTTGTGGTGACCCCCAACCATAAAATGATGCAAGGGTTCTTTCAAAGAAATTAAACAGAAACTGACCAATGGCATGAAGATCCATTGTACAGGATTGTATATAAATTGGTTTTTTTCCGGGGTTTCTCAGTTCAGTTCTGCCTCTTGTCCCACCATGCCGATCTCGCTCTTTTCCGCTGCTCCAGACAGATAAACGCTCTATCTCGATCTACCCCACAAGGCTGTTGTGTGGATGGTGCCCCCCCAGCCAAGCTGCTTTCCCTGCCATGACCCCTGTGAAAGGGTCGTTCGACCCCCAAAGGGGTCCCGACCCCCAGGTTGACAACCAGTACTCTAACCGCTAGACACCACTGGTATGTGCAGTGCCCAGTACATGTAACCAAATATATAGCTGCTAAGTACAACAGCACAGACATTGAAAAATAAAATGAACCGGCTGAACCTGCACACACTTACCCGCCCACACCTACCATCCCTAACACACGTAATTTCTTGAGGAGTTAACCCACTTGGATTAGAAATACAAGGTTACATATTATGAGCTGTTCTTGTTTTCCAACAACCTCGGAAAGCTCTTTGAATGAACTGTATCGTATGACATGAGAACTTGGGGAAATAGCTTATCCAAGGTTCCTGGCAATTGAACAGGAGCAGGAAGGCGGAGGGCCAGCACTCATGTTCTGAATTTGTTCTTGGAAATCCACTTCTGCCTAAGCCGTCTGTTTTCTTCTTGTAATCACCTTCATTATTGTATGCAGTGCTCTCCATGTATACAGTCACACAAGCAAAACTAGACTGTCCCTGCATCCAAGGGCCCTTCAGTTTTTCCCAGTTAAGGTTGCCATTCCTCACCAGAACTGAGGAGTCCCCGTCCTGCTTCGTGCAGATAAGCCTCTTATTTTGTCTCAAACCAGGGTTGGCCTGCAAAAGGCCTTGCAGTCTTTCTCCAGTTACTGTGCCCAAGAAAGCCTGGGGATTATTTGAAATCGTAGGTTTCACCAAGACCAGGAAATGGAAGCCACTTCAATGGTCAATCAGTGGGTCCAATATGGAGCAGCTTAAGACCTTCGCCTATTTGCGTATTCTGTTTTCAGCCGTTATCTTGGAAACCACCATCCCCAACTTAAAACAGTGTTCAACAAGGTTTTTCCATAATAAGAGGAAGTGTATTCCTGGAGTTGTGTGTGCCATCAAATTGAAAGTGATCCCCCTTATTCTTTATGGCTTAGCTATTTGGATCAATGCTGTCTCTGATGATATTGATCAACTGTGGGGCCAGAGAAAAATGTTAAATGTCCCATTGTGTAACAAATACTAAATTGCAGGCAAAATTTGGGCAAGTATCTCTGGAAGTAAAAGCATGTGATGGCAGGATTCCCCATGATGTTCTGATGGATAAATTGAAGGACTGCAATCTGGATTTTCAGATAGTTAGGTGGATAGGGAATTGGTTAGAGAACTGCACTCAAAGAGTTGTTGTCAATGGTGTTTCATCAAACTGGAGGGAGGTGAATAGCGGGGTACCTCAGGGCTCAGGGCTCAGTCCGGTACTTTTTAACATATTTATTAATGATCTAGATTTGGGGGTGGAGGGACTACTCATCAAGTTTGCAGATGACACCAAATTGGGAGGACTGGCAAATACTCCAGAAGACGGAGACAGAGTTCAACGAGATCTGAACACAATGGAAAAATGGGCAAATGAGAACAAGATGCAATTTAATAAAGATAAGTATAAAGTTCTACATCTGGGTCAGAAAAATGAAAAGCATGCCTACTGGATGGGGGATACGCTTCTAGGTAACACTGTGTGTGAACGAGACCTTGGGGTACTTATGGATTGTAAGCTAAACATGAGCAGGCAGTGTGATGCAGTGGTAAAAAAGGCAAATGCCATTTTGGGCTGTATCAACAGGGGCATCACATCAAAATCACAAGATGTCATAGTCCCATTGTATACGGCACTGGTCAGACCACACCTGAACTACTGTGTGCAATTCTGGAGGCCTCACTTCAAGAAGGACGTAGATAAAATTGAAGGGGTACAGAGGAGAGCGACGAGGATGATCTGGGACCAAGCCCTATGAAGATAGGTTGAGGGACTTGGGAATGTTCAGCCTGGAGAAAAGGAGGTTGAGAGGGGACATGATAGCCCTCTTTAAGTATTTGAAAGGTTGTCACTTAGAGGAGGGATGCTGTTTCCGTTGGCTGCAGAGGAAAGGATGCGCAGTAATGGGTTTAAACTACAACAATATAGGCTAGATATCAGGAAAAAAATTTTCACAGTCAGAGTAGTTCAGCAGTGGAATAGGCTGCCTAAGGAGGTGGTGAGCTCCCCCTCACTGGCAGTCTTCAAGCAAAGGTTGGATACACACTTTTCTTGGATGCTTTGGGCTGATCCTGCGTTGAGCAGGGGGTTGGACTTGATGGCTTGTATGGCCCCTTCCAACTCTATGATTCTATAATTCTATGATTTCAAGGGAATTATAGTCCATGTAGATCTGGAGAACCAGTTTGGCCACGCCTGGTCTACAACTTCAAATGGAGAGTAAAATTGTTCTATGCTGAGGATGGCTTGCTAGCCACTCTGAAGTGGTACACCCACAAATAGGGCTTTGTATGAAAGCCCTACATGAGAAATTAACATCAGTTAGAATGTCAGCTAATCCTATTTCTGATCTCTTAATTTTTTTATTTACATTTTTTTAAAATATACTACCATATTGTAACAGAGAACGATGTGATTTGTAATCGTCATGGATATAATCGGAAGTCTCCTTATTTATGTTTTGTAATTTTTTCTTATTATTAACGTTGTTCTTAAAAAAAAAACTCTGAATAAAAGTTCTATTTTTAAAAAACATGTGCCTTCTTTCTACCATCCTGTATTTGAGATTTCATAAAAAGTTACCAAGGAAATTATCCAGCAAAAAAATCCTCAGACTACATTTGTGATAGCACAATCAAGTCTTGTAAAGTAGGCAAACGTCAGGTGCGTAGGAGAAAACCCTTATTTAAACAGCTCTATCATTTATATATAATAAGGGAGTGTGAAACTGACTGACTGTATCTGAAGTGGAAATACAGTTTGGGTTCTCCCATTTAGAAGATGGGATCTCATAGTCTGCTATCTTGAGTAAAAACTCTTGCAAACACAGTAGGAGGGACTGTAATCTGACAGCAACCATGGAACATGCGGCTCTCAGAAACAGTGGAGTGTGTCAATCAGACAGGAGAGTCCATGAGTCTGCAACCTCCTGACAGGAAAGCCAAATATGGCTCTTTTAAAAAAGAAAATGGCACCTTTAAGGTAAGAGGTATGGTAACAAATGTTGGAATAACCAGGACAAAAGGTTAGCAACTATTTATATGGAGCCAGAAGGGCATCTGAGAAAGGTTACCAATTCCAAATTGGGACATTCCAGTGGATTTTAAGAGTAGGATCCAAGGAGTGAGGAGAAGGGTGTTTAGGAACTGGAGGGATGTCATCCAGAAGGTCCACTCACCATTCCCCTGACAGTGCTTTGTAGCTCATAGTGTCAGCTGCACAATATCAAGAGGGTGGTATTGGTTTCCTTAAGGATCTATCAGAAGCCCTGGGCCCAGCTTCATCTGAATTCCAATTAACATCCAGAGACAAAATGGATGAACTATTGACAGTCAAAATGGAATGGGCAATGCGATCAGGCACAGTGGGCATTTTGAGCTGTATGACACCACTCTGAGAAAAAAGCAAATATTTTTGGAGAAAGCTTTTAAATAGCATTGAATTGGCTGTAATCCAACAGAAGGGGGTTTACCCCCCAAAAACGGATATTTTCGGGTTTGGGTATATTGCACCCAAAATATATCAGTATTTCCCGATATTTCTAAACCTGAAAGTATTCAGGAAAACCTAAATTTTTTTGGTTCCTTGGCATTTATTAAGGGGGATCGAGATTCATTTAAATGCCTGCCAAACAGCTGAGTTCTCAGGTGGCCTTGGGGTGGTCTTCAACCTGTCCTTCCCCCACTCCCTGCCAAACACTTGATCATACCCAAAGAGCTATATGGGCAAGATTGGCCTAGGCTGTGCTGAGGGCCCTGGTTTGAACTGCTCTCCCACAGAGCTCACCAGCTGGCAGCCATTCCAGCAGTCCCTTCCACTTCCCTCTTTGGAAGGTGGGAAGCAAAATGGTTTAAATGGCTGCTGGGCATTTAATCTTATCAATTGATCAGCAGTCTGGTCAAGCAGCTATATTCAAACGGACAGCAGTCCTTTGAGCAGAATGGCTGTGAATATGCCCAAATAAAAGCAACCCGCCCCAATAGCTTTTGTTTGGTTTCTGCTATACTGGTAGCTGAAGCGCATTAAAGAATCTGGCGTAGAAATACAGTCTTGCAGATGACGCAGCAACAGGACTTCTCCCAGCTCAGAAGTGACCTCTGTAATTATGTCAAAAATGGAGGTTTGTACACAGTGCCACACATACCCCACTGGCCAAGGAAGTCTACAGGTTCTCGTGGCAACTCAGCACATGCTGAAACGGTTGAGGTTTGAACAGCACTGCCTAATAGCCATTATGCTTCAATGAAGCACCCACAATCAGATGCAGCAAACAGCCCTTGAGTCAGCAGTCGTCAGGAAGGACAAAATACTTCTTTACTAAATTTCGGCACTTGCTGCCATTGTATGTAATGTGCGCTATAAGCATAGGTGACTTCATAAGGGGGATACATGGCATCGTGAAGGATGGGCTACTAGAGATGATGACAAGGAACACTGGGGAGGGTTTTAGCCTCTATGCATCATTTGCTGGTTCTCCAGGGCAAGTGGTTGGCCATGGTGTGAAAGAGTATGCTGGACTGTATGGGCCATTGGCCTGATCCAGCCGGGCTCTTCTTAAAACATCAGGTGATGGGGAGAGATTATTTTAACATCGCTCCATAATACTGCCTGGAAGCAAGTTCAGAACTGAAAAAAGTAGTACTTCACACACAGTCGAATTAACCTATGGGACACCCTTGCCACTAGACTTTCGAGAGCTGTGGTTCCCAAACCATTTTAGGTTTCTGCCTCCTTGGCTTCCAAGGCCACATCCCTAGTGCCCCCTGCCTCACATATAAACACACCACTCTCTCCTAGTGCTGGGGCCCCCTGCTCACTCAAAACACACCATCTTGCCTACACTTCTTTTTGGGATTGTTGTGCAGTGGGTATATTTTAGTCTGGAAAAAAATGGAGAAATGGTTTGTGAAATTCATTTGTGAAAGCTACTTTGGGTCTTCATGGGGGTGGGCGGAGAAGCAAGCAAAGGAAAATCCCATAGCCACAAGCAAGCAGGCTCTTCCAGCCTCCCAAGCTTGGAGACGGCTTTTGGGGAAGGCTTGCCAACCTTGGGTTGAGGAATTCCTGGAGATCTGGGGTGGAGCTCGGGAAGGACAAAGTCTGAGGAGGGGAAGGAGCTCAGCAGGAACACGATCCCACACAGCACACCTTCTGAAGCTGTCGTTTTCTTCAGGAGGTTAAGCAGGGTTGTCCCTGGACAGCACTGAGATAAGAGACCATCAAGGAAGTCCAGGGTCGCAATGGCAAACCACCTTGGAACATCTCTTGTTAGGGAAATACAGCCACAGCAGGAAGAGTCAGACTGCTGCCCACCTACTGCTCCTAAATTCTGCATCATCCCCCTACTGCTCCCAAATTTCTCACCCACCCACCCACAGATCCTTCCACCACTGCTGGGACGGGGGACGTACTGCCCACTTTGGAAATCCCTACTCTAGAGAAAGATGGATTAAAAATGGTGTAACCAAATAAGTAAGACCCATTAATGGTTGTGAGCTTGGGCTGCTCTGGTCAAAGTCTTCATGGCAACTAGGTCTAAATGGATATTGTCCACCCCAAAAATGTAACTGTGTTCAGAGGCATACCAGTGGCTGGGCCGGGGGGCAGGAGATAGGGATTACCGCCATGCCAGTTTGGTGAAGTGGTTAGGAATGCAGACATCTAATCTGGCATGTCGGGTTTGATTCTGCACTCCCCCACATGCAACCAGCTGGGTGACCTTGGGCTCGCCACGGCACTGATAAAACTGTTCTGACCGAGCAGTGATATCAAGGGTCTCTCAGCTTCACCCACCCCACAGGGTGTCTGTTGTGGGGAGAGGAAGGGAAGGCGACTGTAAGCCACTTTGAGCCTCCTTTGGATAGTGAAAAGTGGCATATAAGAACCAAGTCTTCTTCTTAAAGGCTTCCTAGTGGTATCTATTGGGCCACATTGCAAAGCAGGGTACTAGACCAGAGGTTCAACAGGGCTGCTCTGACGTTCCTTTTGTAGGTAGAATATGAATGAAATGCAAAATAAAAATGAAACTACTGGAGGCTTTTGTTGTTTGTTGTTTTTTGTTTTTTTAATTAAGAGAATCCCACAACTGGGAAATGAAACAATCTAAATTACATTAAGCAACTCTCCCCCCCTCCCTCCCAAACAAAACCCCTCTAGAAAAATTGTGTACAAATGTACAATTTTTTTACAATTACAAAAAACTAATAGCTCATTGCATATAAATATTACATTTGGTCTGCCATCCTCAAGTGGCATTAAAAATCCCTGAAGCATTCATTTTAAAGGGACCTGAGAGAGCGGATGTAAAGATATGGACACATAGCATCTTCTGAAGTCAAAACAGAAGCAAGACAATAACAGCTCAAATCTGGGTGTATAAACCTCCCCCTTCCCAATTATTGTTTGGTAGAAGATTTTACATTTTTGAGATAACACAAGACAGATACAGGAGGTTTGGGGCAAATGGTTCGGCCACTCCTTCCAAATTCGAGGGTAACAATCACTATTTCTAAAACCAAATGTTTGCTATTATAGATTATGAATATGCATTAGGTATCCTAGGGTATAGTGGGAAAAATAAGAAAACCAAGAACAACCTTGTTTATAGAAACCTACAACATGAATGAACACAACTTGACTTTAAAGGGGTGGGGATTCAGTGGAAATTTGCCAAACTATGTGAAACAACAAATGTTAGGATTTGAACAGAAAAAAAAATTCAATTAACATATTTGAATACTGACAAGAGTTTCATTCAACCACACTCCAAGCACTCACATTCCCAGTGGGGGTACAGGGTGGGGGATAAACAGACAAGGCAGGAACTGCAATTTAATCAAGACTATTGTTTTTTCCTCTGTAGTATTAATATTGAATGGAATATGCACAGACTTCATAGCTGGTATATGGCAAAATTATTACATGGTTTCCAGTTTGCTTAATATCAGGTTTGACGTACCCACATCCATGCATGGAATATGTATTTATAAGCACCATTTGATAAATACTGTATAGGTTAAGGCCATGACAGCAGAATTCACCATGAAGGATCCCACATGGCTCAAATGAATGACTGTGGGTCCTTAAAAAAGCCAAAGCTATTGCTTGCCTGGAGGCTGGTAGGTGTTTCCTAAATTGCCAAAAATAGATTTCCTGGGTTTTGCTCAGGATGCTACAGTACTGTCATTTGACTACCCCAGAGATCTCAAAAATGCGAGAGTTGGCGGTAGGATGAATACACAGCAGCCCCGCACACTTACGATGTTACGAGCAATTGAGATTCTCCGCATAAAACATCAAAATCATCAAATAAATTAATATGTTTATTGCAATATGATTAAGAACTTCAGGGCTCAAATGATAGCCTCAAAACAGAGCTAAATTATATCATGTCGTCAAACAGGGACCCTGAACGCTTTGGACCATACACGTGGCAGCCAAACATACAAATTAGTGATGCCGGACAGGGAACTAATGAACAATTTCTAAACTTTGGAGCCAGGAGAAATGGCTTCGGAAAACAAAACGATGACAAGGCAGAGATGAAATACAGAGGCCGTTTTCTCAATACTTTTCTGCCCTGGTTGGGTATCTGTATTGAGGATGGTGATCCTGTTATGTGCCTTCCTAACCTGGTCCAGAGAAAGGAAGTTTCGGAAGAAGGGTTCATACTGCATCTGAGATTTCATCTCTCTGGACCAAGATAGGAAGATACACCACAGAAATACCAACTTAATACTCAACCAGGGCAGGGAGTTATTTAGACAAAGGCCTCTATATTTTATCTCCGTCGAGTCATAGGCATTGATCTCAAAGCCATTTCAACCAGATCCAACTTCAAGAATTTTACAATTAGTTCAAAGTCTGGAGACATTATTGTGTATGTTTGACTGAAGACGGCCATTTGGCCAAAGCGTGTATGGTCCAAGGCATTTGTGGTCCCTGCCTGGGAACAGTTTACAATTTAATTGAGGCTATCTTTTGGGTCTATGAATTAGTTTTAATGATTTTGCAATAAATGCATGCTTCCTATAATTGATGATTTGACGTTATTATGTGGCAATCTCCAAATTGCTGAAAATAGATGTCCTCGCATGTCACTGGTTATTGCTGAGGATGCTACAGTACTGTCATTTGTCTGCAGGGACGAGCGGCATGATGAATAAATAGCATCCCCGCACTCTTACGATGCCGCAAGCAATTGAGCCCAATGGAACTACTCTATTTTACTTGTGGCAATGATCACAAAGGCTACATTTTGGATGGTCAGCATGTACAAAGGAACTCTGGCCTCTTTGTGGAATCCTTCAAACCCACTCTGATCTGATGGTTCTGTCACTAGCGAATGAAACCTGGTACAATCTCCTTCTTTCTAAATATCCTGTTCCCTTTGGGAGGTTTGTATTCAAGCACAATTTGGCATCATTTCAGGAAAGGTCATTCCGGTATTGCCAGTTGGAACAGACATTCAAGTCAGCCGCCGAAACAAATCAGAGAATGACACAAGCATTCAAAACTTATCCACTGCCTTTGGGCAAAAGTAGCCAGAAACAGGCACTGCTTGTTTTGAGCTGCTCCCTTTTCTGGTTGGGTTTTTCTTTGGTTGCAAGTGGAACAACTACAAAGTGCAGAAAACTTAAAAGAGTCTGGCCACATCACTGATTTAGCCGAAGTACCAAACCGAATGATCATTCATAACCTTGCTTTAACATACAAAGAACAAGCCATAAAGGTTGAGCCATACACAGACACCACGGTGACTACACATGCAAAGATGAGGTGGGCTTCAAAATGGTGGAATGAACTGTACTCCATTCAGGATGCTGGTGGGAGGAGATTCAAAGGCTGTCATATTTAAAGTGACAGTAAGGATCTTAAGGTTAAAGAAACAGATGTAAGGGCCTATGATTCCTTCGGAGAGACCTCTAGCATCTTCTCAGGTTGAGCAAACCAGTTAACATTTCATATGAAGGATTCCATATGGCTCAAATGGTATTGAGTGACTGTGGGAACATTAAGAAAAGCCAAAGCTATTGCTTCCCTGGAAGCTGGCAGGTGATCTCCAGATTGCCGAAAGCAGATTTCCTCACACGGCACTGTTTATTGCAATATGATTAAGAACTTCAGGGCTCAAATGATAGCCTCAAAACAGAGCTAAATTATATCATGTCGTCAAACAGGGACCCTGAACGCTTTGGACCATACACGTGGCAGCCAAACATACAAATTAGTGATGCCGGACAGTGAACTAATGAACAATTTCTAAACTTTGGAGCCAGGAGAAATGGCTTTGGAAAACAAAACGACGACAAGGCAGAGATGAAATACAGAGGCCGTTTTCTCAATACTTTTCTGCCCTGGTTGGGTATCTGTATTGAGGATGGTGATCCTGTTATGTGCCTTCCTAACCTGGTCCAGAGAAAGGAAGTTTCGGAAGAAGGGTTCATACTGCATCTGAGATTTCATCTCTCTGGACCAAGATAAGATGGTACACCACAGAAATACCAACTTAATACTCAACCAGGGCAGGGAGTGATTTAGACAAAGGCCTCTATATTTTATCTCCGTCAAGTCATAGGCATTGATCTCAAAGCCATTTCAACCAGATCCAGCTTCAAGAATTTTACAATTAGTTCAAAGTCTGGAGACATTATTGTGTATGTTTGACTGTATGTTTGGCCATTTGGCCAAAGCGTGTATGGTCCAAGGCATTTGTGGTCCCTGCCTGGGAACAGTTTACAATTTAATTGAGGCTATCTTTTGGGTCTATGAATTTGTTTTAATCATTTTGCAATAAATGCATGCTTTCTTCCTATAATTGATGATTTTAAGATGTGGCAATCTCCAAATTGTTGAAAATAGATTTCCTCACATGTCACTGGTTTTTGCTCAGGATGCTACACTAATATCATATGACTACCCCAGAGACCTCAAAATTGCGAGAGCTGGCAGTTTGATGAATACAAGCAGCCCCGCATGCTTATGATGTTACAAGCAATTGAGATTCTCCACGTAAAATATCAAAATCATCAAATAAATGAATATGTTTATTGCAATATGATTAAGAACTTCAGGGCTCAAATGATAGCCTCAAAACAGAGCTTAATTATATCATGTCGTCAAACAGGGACCCTGAACGCTTTGGACCATACACGTGGCAGCCAAACATACAAATTAGTGATGCCGGACAGTGAACTAATGAACAATTTCTAAACTTTGGAGCCAGGAGAAATGGCTTTGGAAAACAAAACGACGACAAGGCAGAGATGAAATACAGAGGCCGTTTTCTCAATACTTTTCTGCCCTGGTTGGGTATCTGTATTGAGGATGGTGATCCTGTTATGTGCCTTCCTAACCTGGTCCAGAGAAAAGAAGCTTCAGAAGAAGGGTTCATACTGCATCTGAGATTTCATCTCTCTGGACCAAGATAGGATGGTACACCACAGAAATACCAACTTAATACTCAACCAGGGCAGGGAGTTATTTAGACAAAGGCCTCTATATTTTATCTCCTTCGAGTCATAGACATTGATCTCAAAGCCATTTCAACAAGATCCAACTTCAAGAATTTTACAATTAGTTCAAAGTCTGGAGACATTATTGTGTATGTTTGACTGAAGACGGCCATTTGGCCAAAGCGTGTATGGTCCAAGGCATTTGTGGTCCCTGCCTGGGAACAGTTTACAATTTAATTGAGGCTATCTTTTGGGTCTATGAATTAGTTTTAATCATTTTGCAATAAATGCATGCTTCCTATAATTGATGATTTGATGTTATTATGTGGCAATCCCCAAATTGCTGAAAATAGATTTCCTCAGATGTCACTGGTTTGAAGCCATCGGCCCTTACATCTGAAGTCATAGGCCCGTACATCTGCACTCAGGGGGAATATTAGTTTTCCAATTTGCCAGTGCAAAGCTCGCTCAAACCACCTGCACAGAATGGAGTACCCAGAGGACCAGAAGCTAACACAAAAAGCAAAAAAACAAACAAACCAGAAGCAAAGCTTGGAGTGTGAAATGGAGATGCATTCACTGCAGAACAGGATCTGCTGATTTAATCTTCCAGGCCAAAACTGAGTTCTTTAGATATTACTACATGGCCTTACCTCTATTCAATATTGGACTAAAAAAATTATTCAAATGCAGAGTTGACCTGCTGCATGAAGACAGTCTTTGAGAATGAAAATAAAAGCCAAGAAATGTGATGCAGGGGAATTCTCATTTAAAACAAACTCATAAATAACCTAATGAACAACAAAAACACCTCTCTCTCTCTCATGTGTCTACAAAAGGTCATGCGCAGCACACTCTTTATGGTTGGTGAAGGCTCTGCTGCTAAAGCACCCTTGCTGGCTAATTCGTCATCAGATACAAACACATATCCAGTTAATACTTAAAACCAAAAAAAAGGGATTTGGTCTGCTGTCATTTTCACAATGCATTGTGACTTCTAAATATGAGTGACAAGTTTTGCCGTATTCGAAATGCTGGTGAAATGCATTTATATTTCATTATAAAGGGGGAGTGACAAGAATTCCCAGGAGTCTATCACTCCATCCTGAATACACTGATGATAACGGAAAGCTCAGTAAGCCTGTTAAGATTTCTTCTGTGCTCCAGGATGGCAATTCTTTCGGCAATTTGTTCCCACAACAGGTACAGTGAGGCAGGTGGGCTTGGAACTGAGACATCTACAAAGATCTACAATGTCCTGTTTTTGTCTTTCTGTCTCTTCGTCTCCCCTGTCTCAGGGATCCTGTGCAATTTGGTTTAATGTCAAAAGGTGACTGATGTTTCAATTAAAGTGGTCAAGAAAAGAATGGTTCTTTGACCCCCACCACCACTTCCCTTTTCACATCCTATACATTAACAGACGTTGTTATAACTAAGTGCACCTAATTATTTTAAAATATCGACATTAAACCAAGTGCCAGCATCCCTGTGCAGAAATCCATGGAACTCCTCAAATGTATGGGTTCCTTTCTTCACTGAAAGGGCAGTGTCCAGTTGGCATTGCAAGAGGGAATGGTCACCCTTCATTGATGTGCACTGGAGCTCTCCAGCCAATAATCAATCTGGGTGTCCGCACATTTGATCTTAAGGACTGGGATGTTATTGTCATTCAAAGCACACACTGGAAGCCCCTGTCCTTGTTAACTGGCTCAGTAAAGTTACAAAAAGGTTAACCACCATAGGTCTTAGTTGTAAGGAGATGTTGATCCAACAAGTAAGTGGAGACTTGCAAAGCTAAACTGATGGTACGAACCAAGCGTTGTGAAAAGTGTCATGAGTATAGCACACATGCACATCCACATGCACCTCTCACTGAGTAGCTGTTTTGTAGTGTCGTGAGCAGCTCATAAAACTCACTGTTTTTCCTCAAATAATATGACAGCAAAAATATGAGTCAGGAAATGTCCTAAGGGGAAAAGATGAGCACGAAGAGAAGACATTGCAATACTGAAGCTAAACATCTTACTGGCGATTAATGCTATAAAAATATCCAGGTGGCAGGAAAAAATAGACATAAAGAATTTCTGCATTTGGCACCTTTGCATCTAGATCGTCATCGTTCTCAAGTATTCCTTTTTAAAAATAATGTTAATGCACGTGTTTGACATCTCACATTAAAGGTCTGCTACATATTTACAAGGCACCAACCCTTTTTCTCTCATTTTCTTTTAAAATAGGAAACTACGAACTAATGGGGGGGAAACCTATCAAAACATCTATTTCTGCAGTTCATTTCTGCACCGATTCATGGAGATTTGGCCTGGATAAGATTTAAAATAATCCAGATCCTTCGCACAACAGAGAAACTGTAAACATTTTATAGCTGCCTTAAGGATCGGCGTATTGTGCAAAAGTTATTACAGTGTGTAAGGAATTCATGATGGCAGACAGTGTTTTTTTTAAAAAAAACTCTGTAAGAAGGTGCTGTTTGTATAATACACAGACACACACACACACACAAAAAGATCCCCAAAAACCAAATGGAAAGGAACCAGGAGACTTCATAATCGTATTAAATACGATGGTCCGTTGACAGAATGGACTTATGCCTTATGGAAAAGAAGTTATGGATAAGGCTTCTGTTGGCCAAGGTGATGTGGCAATGAGAAGTCTTCAGACATACAAACAGAAAACACATGAGCAAAGTGGAGAAGCACCACAGAAAAAAAATGTGAGTGGAGTCCCCCTCACACAAAATTTGTTAAGTTGGTATTTGTTTCTGGTAAAATCCCTGCAGTAGGAGGTTATTGATCTTCTAACACTCACTTCTATGGTTTCCCCACTGGTCAATAGTTCCATCCCATGAGATGGCTGACCCTGGCCTTTTCGGTCATTTTCCGTACCCTACCTGACCTGGAAGTACCAAGGTTCAGGGGATCCTCAGTGTGCGCAAAAGTGTCGTTGTCTGAATCGTCATTATATAAAACAGTCCGCCTGCCTTCATTCCTGGTTCTGATTCGAGGAGACCTGCCCAACCGTCCGCCATGCGAGGTCTCTCCGTAGCGTGCATCGAAAAGGTTCTCAAACTCGTCATCAGCGAGACGTCGCCTCTTGGGTCTGCAAGCCGCTCTGGAGGCTCCTCTCCCTCGTCCTCTTCTTCCTCCCCGTCCACCTCGCCTTCCTCGGCTACAGCCTCGTCCTCCCCTACTGCCTCGCCCTCCTCTGCTCAACCTGCCCCACCGGCCCCATCTTCCTCTTCTCCCTGTTCCTCGGCCTTGCCAATTTCTTTGCCCACTGGAGACGCTCCGTTGAAGTCTCCTCCTTGGTTTCACTTGTAGGGACTTGCTGTAGTCGTGGTCTCCATCTACGTAGTCCTGATCTGATCTACTGCTTGAGTCGGAGTCTGAATCAGAGCCACACTGGCTCTCAGAACTCAAGCTGGATCCTGAATCTCCACCTTCTGAGGAGGATAGACCTGGTTCTTCCTTCTGGTCTCTCCTCTCATCCTTCCTTGTGGGCTCATCCTCTTCAGGTGCACTTGAGAGCTTCCTCTTGACTGCTGTCCGCGGCTCCCTCCCATTCCCATTTGCGAGGGGATTGTCGGAAGGCTGATCTATAGAGATCAAATATATACCCATATTATACATATAATACATGGATTTTCACTAGCACTACAGCATGCTTAAGCCTCAAGCTGTCAATGGAAATGTTTCGTCCTACTTGGAAAAGATCTGCTAATCGAACTAATACATTTCTTAGTTGTGAGCTGCTGTTGCCAGCATGTCCTCTATGGCAGTGGCCCCCAACCTTTTTATCACCGGGGACCGGTCAACGCTTGATAATTTTACTGAGGCCCGGGGGGGGGTAGTCTTTTGCCGAGGGACGTCACTGCCGCCACCTGAGCCCCTGCTCCACTTGCTTTCCCTCCAGCACCCATGACTTCCTGCCACCCACTGGGGGGCGCTGCCAGCAGCAGCTGCGCAGTGCCACACCAAGGGGGAGCCCCAGCCATGGCTGCTGCTAGAGAGCACCAAAGGTGAACCGGTGGCAGAGTGGCAGGGCAGCCCTCCAGGCATCAGCCGGGGAGGAGGACAAGGAGGAGCCACGGCCCGGTACCGACTGATCTACAGACTGGTCCCAGTCCCCGGACCGGGGGTTGGGGACCACTGCTCTATGGTGATGGTTCAACCCAAACAGAATGCAAGCCACTACGAGCACAAAGAATTAACAGCAGTTGAGGAATACATATTTGCGCGCTTTGTTGACTTTCCATGCAGTTCCACATTTTTTTCCATTAAAATATTTAGGCTTTCTCTTATAGTTAAGCTAAACCTGATTAGCATTGTAACTAAATGTTGTATGTGTTTTATATTTTTACATTGGAAATGTTGCTGGTTGTTAACTGCATTAAATTGATTGATTGATAAACTGATTAAGCTAAACTTCCAAATAGGCAATTGAAAATAATAATTGCAATAGTCAAGGGCAGCCAGTGACTAGACAAAGCTTAGTAAAGCTGCCAATGAATCCAGCTGCAATAAAGACATTCAGAATTAACAATTAGGGTTGCCAGGCCCCTCCTAGCCACAGGCAGAGGATGGGTGAGGGGGGGCAGGCTGGACAGATTGGTAAGCTCATAAAGATTTAGGGATGGAATCTGCGGAGGACAGGAACCTCAGGGTACTACAATGTCAAAGAGTCCACCCTCCACGGCATACATTTTATCCAGGGGAACTGATCAGTGTGGAAATGTGCTGCAATTCCAAGGGATCCCCAGGTCTCACCTGGAGGCTGGCATTCCAAGGAAAAACAGCTAGCATAAAAACGATGGAAACCAACTGAGCAACAAACAAGCACCAGCACAAGCTACTGTGTAATCCAACTGAACCTAAGGTCAGGGAAGAAAGCACGCACCCCTTCCAGCTAAATATACATAAAGTCCAACCGTCATAAACAAACAAATAACCTGGGGAAATAATATTTCCACCTGTTGCTTAAAGTTTTCACCAAACTTGGTACCATATGAATTTCGGGCAGAGAGAACAAAGGTTCGCTATTTACTGAAATCCTCATCACATAAAAGGAGAAAAGGAAGCTTTAAAAAAAAAGAAGAAGAAAAAGCTTCCTACCTTGTTTGGCAAGAGTGGACTTATTTCTGATTAGCCTGTTTTTGCCCAGCTCGGTGTTATTTCCGCTGCGATTCTGCTGGCTTAAACCAGATGTGCATGGTTGGTTGTCCATCTCTTCAGCAGCAGCTGAGCCCGGCAGTTCTTCAGTAGTATCTGAAACTTTGAACACAATAAACTCAATCGTGATGGAAGCTGAGGAACAGGAAAGCCCAAAGGATGTTGCCTTACACCAGGGGTAGTCAAACTGCGTCCCTCCAGATGTCCATGGACTACAATTCCCAGAAGCCCTGCCAGCATTCGCTGGCAGGGGCTTCTGGGAATTGTAGTCCATGGACATCTGGAGGGCCGCAGTTTGACTACCCCTGCCTTACACCAACTGAGCCTGACCACTGGTCCTTCTGGGCACAGCTCCGCTTGTTCTAGCCAGCAACAGCTCTTCAGAATCTCAAGTAAAAGTCGTCTACCGAAGAACTTTTATTTTTAAGAGAAGCTTCTCTAATGAATAGTCCCAAGAATATAATTCGCAGTTAACATTGCTGGACCTCCTTCTCCACCCCCTTTAATAGTAGGGGGTAGGAATGGGATTTTTCTGCCATGTTGGGAGTATTTTAAAGTCTTTTGAATGGGAGTTTTAATGGGGCTTTAAGACATTGTGACCCGCCACAAGCCGTTTAGGGAGTGGCAGGAAATAAATCTAATAATAATAATAATAATAATATTAAGCATAAGGGTGGAAAAATGGAAGCGACCAGTTCCCTAATTTGTAGCTGAATCCATTAAGGTAGGAGACAAAAGGCCACAGACCCCCTCCGGAGCTCCCGAGGACCCTGGACTCCTGGTTGGGAACCCCTGCCCTAGTGGGTGAAGGGCAGATCATGGTTTTAGGATGATCAAAACAAGAGATTGAGCTGGGACCCATGGCTAGCTTTGGTCAACTGGTGATACCTACAGAAATTGGACCGCTTGTACAAAAAGACAACAGCTTCTAGAATTTCACTTACCCCGAGATGAAATTGAGGAATCAGTCCTCGTTAAAGGCAGCAAGGTATTCAGGGTGGCTTTAGGCTGCATCTTCAGTTGTTTTTGTTTTCTTTTGGGGCTGAAGATATGAAGAATGTATTAATTGTTCACAAAGAATTGTCCAATTTACCTATATTAGCGGTTTAATCTAAGGAGCTTAACAACAATTGGAGAGGGAGGTGAGTAGTGCCTAGATAAATGAATTAATACGTAGGCTGGGCAACTGCAGGAAGGACAGTTTTGACTGTAATTTCTCAGGGGCAACATTATGCAGATCGGGTTCCGTGCACAGGGGCCAGGTCTTCTGCCGTGATATATGGTCAAACTAGTGGTAAGACCGGTACCGGTCCCCAGGCCTATGGTAAAGCTATGGCAAATCTAGACACCATCCTAAAAAGCAGAGACATCACCCTGCCAACAAAAGTGCGTCTAGTCAAGGCTATGGTCTTCCCAGTTGCGAAAGCTGGACCATAAGGAAGGTCAAGCATCAAGGAACTGAGGCTTTTGAACTCTGGTGCTGGAGAAGACTCTTGCGAGTCCCTTGGACTGCAAGGCGAACAAACCGGTCAGTCCTAGAGGAGATCAGCCCTGACTGCTCCTTAGAAGGCCAGATCCTGAAGATGAAACTCAAATACTTTGGCCACCTCATGAGAAGGAAGGACTCCCTGGAGAAGACCCTAATGCTGGGAGCGATTGAGGGCAAAAGAAGAAGGGGACGACAGAGAATGAGGTGGCTGGATGGAGTCACTGAAGCAGTCAGTGCAAACTTAAATGGACTCCGGGGAATGGTAGAGGACAGGAAGGCCTGGAGGATCATTGTCCATGGGGTCACGATGGGTCGGACACAACTTCACACCTAACAACAACAACAGTGGTAAGAGCTGCCATTGTTACCTGGCCACCCTGCTGCTTGAAGAGCTGCTGCTGCTTTGCAGTCGTTTTCGGTATTGTGGCCCCACCCTTCTCCTCTTCTGACTCAGCACTGAGGTCTTGTACTCCGAAATGATGTTTTTAATGTGATTTTCAAATAAGGCTGATAATCGGAGTGTCATGCTATAGATCTGGGAGGGGGGGGGAGAAGCAAGGTTTCTCAATCCAAACGTTGCTCTACATTCGTAGCAATCCATTGAGCAAACTAAATCTCTGTGAATTTAACAAGTAACTGGGGATCCTGGAGAACTGAAGAACACCCATTCACCATTGAACCTGATATGGAGAAGAGGGGTCGGCCAAGCCAGTGCCTCAGATGAGGAAGAGAACAGCTCCCCTGTGCATCCAAAGAGACACAACTTTCAGGGCAGGAAAGGGGGAGAATTGTATTCCTGTTAAAAATCCCAAGGATGGATCTCTAAACTACAAGGTGTAAAAGACTACACAAAAGGCATGTTGCTTCAGTATGCTTAAGGTATTTAGAAGTCTCGGATAACATCTGCTAAATGTGGAAACTGTAACTCTTCCTCAGTTAATGGCAGCCATGCCTAATGGCAACTGTACACCGAACAGGTACTGGGAGACATAGTGACCCTCAAGTACACAGCTACGTTTTAAAGTAAAGCTCTGATATGTTAACAATATTAAAATCAAACAAAGAAAATTACATAATACCTGGTTACCATGGAGGGGGAAAAGGACTCTGTGCAAAATATTGTCGTGTGCATGCCATTTTCAGAACATTAATTCATTAAAATGGGGGGGGGGGAACAATGTTTGTAATTTACATATAATATATAGAGATCACTACATGTTCTGTCCTGTGATCAGGCCTCCCGCTCGCTTCTTCTGCCCTCCCTTCCTCTTCTGACTCTTCCTAATATCCAACATTTTGGTTGGCCATAAACTTTTATCGATCCCAAGAATCTTGGCTGATGCAACTGTGATTAATCTGTAGTTCTATAAATGTTAACTTGTTTTATATTGTGGTATATATTGGTTTTACTGAGCTTTAAGATTCTGTAAACTGCCCCGAAATGGTAGGTCCAAGAGGATCGGTATATAAGTCCCTAAATCCTTATCCATGGTTCCTCTATCCATGATTCCTCTATATATTTGTGAAACAGCCTGGGGGGTGGAATGTGTCCGGCTGTCCAAGTTGGAATAGGGCCCTGATTGGCCCTGCCCCTACAGCTCCCGCCCTCCCTCCCTGGACGCTAGCCACATTCCTCTAAGCCATGCCAGAGACAGAGAGAGACACACAGAGCCCTGCCAGACCAAAGATTCCCTCCTATAGCTCCTGCTGCGAGGGAGGCACAAAGAGACACAGAGAGAGTGTGCTGACCAGCCCTGCTTCCCTCCTAAGAACGAGCCCTAATTACCTGTTATGGCTCCTGCTGCGAGGCACATGGAGATACACGCAGCGAGAGGGAAAGAGAGAGAGAGAAAGACAGAGAGAGATCTGCACCTCCTGGTGTCCCCTGGGTCCTAGTGCCCATTGCATTCCTGCTTGCAATGGCCTTTCTTGCTAGTAAATAAATAAACATAGTCTTGGTTTATGTTACATGTGTGAATACACAAATGTATGTTTTCAAGTTTTATGAGAATAAAGCAATTTACTGAGAAACAAAGAGGGTTTTATAGGACTTAAATTTTGTACTGAAATTAAGGAATATCTCACACTCTGCCATATCCAGACATCAATTGTTCCTTTGCCCATGTCAGCTTATTGCTATACACTGCATCTTACCCGCGACTTCTTATTCGGAGTGTATGCTTTGGAATTGCAGAATATCAGCCTAACGTCTTTGTAGAATTCAAGGGGGTTTTGGTAATTCCCCGCTTCCAAAGTCTCCTTCACAGTGCTGAAGTCCATTGGTGTATCTACGATGTCTCGGTAGTCCTAAGAACATCAGTGAATGCACATTCATTGGATAATCCATTGGGCAAGGAAGAACATTGCCCCCCTGGGGGGTTTGAAGGAGTCATCATCACCCTCCATCCCCCAATGCTCTTGTTCGGGTAGGGGAGAGTGGTATTTTCCGCCATGTTGGGTATTTTTATAGTCTTTTAAGGGGGGGTTTAATGGGGGATTTTAAGACTATTGTTACCCACCACGAGCCTGTAGGGAGTGGCGGGAAATAAATCGAATAATAATAATAATAATAATGCCCAAAACAGAAGAGCATTGGTTAAGTAAACACTGAGTGACCCCGAATCGACCTGTTTTCCATAATCCCTTGTCTACAAAATCCCATTATGTTAACTGTGAATAAATGTAATGCTTCACAAACATCCAAAAAGAAAGCAAGCTAAGAGATAGGCTGTGAAGAATGTCCCAAGTCAAAAGGTTCACCAGTGGAGACGTACCAGATGCTTCTCCACATGTCCACGTGGCACAAGAAATTATCTTTTGACTGCATATACTGATCCTATATTTTTGTGCCTGTGGAAGCTACTGTGACAAGCGTTGGAGTAATACCACTTTCCAGGTGAAGACCAATAGCTGACTTGGTGCTTGACAAAAACTTGGTAACCCAAAGGTGTCTCAAAGCGACTTACAGTCACCTTCCCTTTCCTCCCCCCCACAACAGACACCCTGTGAGGGAGGGGAGGCTGAGAGAGCCCTGATGGCACTTAACATACGCATGCATAACTGGCCATGCAGATAAAACTTTCCAATCACATTTCAGATCAGGGATCGGGTAGGGCTGGTGTATTCTCCGACTGCTTTATGCAGGCACAGAATCTAGCAACGGAGGCAGAATTCAAAATGCCAAAATCTTTTTTCAAGAGTCAAATGCTTTTAGAGTGCAAATACAAGACTGGTAGTATGTGCCTAGTGAAATACCAGGCCCAGAGGCATTTGTGATGATAGGTAGGATGAGTAAGCACAGGGGTTAGTTTCAAAAGAATCAGCATCAAGTGCATAATGGTCGGCTCTATGCCGGCAGCAAACACAGCTCGCTACGTAGGCTCAAGTTTTAAGGCTGATCCTGCGTTGAGCAGGGGGTTGGACTAGATGGCCTGTATGGCCCCTTCCAACTCTATGATTCTATGATTCTAAGTCCCTCATTTCAGGTTCCTGTGCAGTTTTCTGCCTCCCCCTCTTGTATTAAACAATAATATTTTTCTAAATCACTTACAGGATAGGAAAGGAGATCAACAGGCTGTCGAAATGGCTCAGAGTCTTCGCATTCATAAATCAGGCTTAATAATTGTTTGCATTGATCTTTCCATGCATCAGCACACATTGTGGGGGATTGCCTTTTTACCTGCCGGTTTGAAAAGGGAGAAATATCACCATTCTGCCATTAAAAAATTTTTTTTTCCCTCTATAAGATCGTTTAGTGGTCACGTAATTGGGGATTAAACCTCTTAGAACAGTGGTTCTCAAAGTTCCTAATGTCGTGACCCTTTAATACATTTCCTCATAAAATTAGGCAAGTGTTCTTTCACAGAAATTAAACTTAAACTGACCAATGGCGTGAAGATTGGGTTTTTTCCGGGGTTTCCCAGTTCAGTTCCGCCACTTGTCCCACCATGCCGATCTCGCTCTTTTCCGTTGCTCCAGACAGACAAACACTCTCTCTCGATCTCTATCATCCCACCCCCCAGCCTGTGAAAGGGTCGTTCGACCCCCAAAGGGGTCCCAACCCCCAGGTTGAGAACTACTGTCTTAGGATCTAGAAACTGTCTTTATTCTTCATCTTGGTCCCAACATAACACATTCTATAACAGTTGCACACATCTGGCCTAACCTTATGTGAGCAGCCTTCAAAATACTATCAGAGTTATGAGGAGGGTGGCCGTCATCTGGCTGGTTCATTCTCCCATCTAGCTTAATAACTAGATGGCAAGTATTAGCACATCAGTGGCCAGAGGTTCTTCTGACTAGGGCAGGGAATTTTTGGACTGCCTGCTTGCTGCTTAAGATCTGGGCTGAGTTTCTGCTTCCCTCCCTGTAGCAGATATTAAAGTGGCCAGAGTTACAAGCTGAAGCCAGTGGCTTTTATTGTGCCGATCCCCGCAGATTCAATTCTCAATTAAGACACAGATTACTGCATTCATGGGTTCTCTCTCTGTTTATCGAAACTGAATTTGCCAGAAATCTGTTTAAACTAACTTTGCCGGAAGCTGCTTTGTATCCCCGCAGGAAGAAAAGGCTTAATAAATTAATTAAAATTAAAATACAAAAGATCCACATGTACTGACAATGCCTGTCTCAGCATTGGTCTGTACACGGTACTCCAGCCCTATTGCCAGTGCCAACACAAACAGGTCCCTAGGACAGACTCTCCGCATCAAGGGAAGGTAACTAGTGGGTACTTCATTCTGCCATTAAATTAAAAAGTAAATAGTGCATAAGGCAGTGGTCCCCAACCTTTTTATCACTGGGGACCGGTCAACGCTTGACAATTTCACTGTGGCCTGGGGGGGGGGATAGTCTTTTGCCGTGGAACGTCACGACCGCCTGAGCCCTTGCTCCACTTGCTTTCCCGCCGGCACCCCTGACTTCCCCCTGCCCACTGGGGGGCGCTGCCAGCAGCAGCAGCGCAGTGCCATGCCAAGGGGGAGCCCCAGCCATGGTAGCTGCTGGAGAGCACCCAAGGTGAGCCGGCAGCAGAGTGGCAGGGCAGCCCCCAAGGCAGCAGCCGGGGAGGGGGACGAGGAGGAGCCGTGGCCCGGTACCGACTGATCTACGGACCGGTACCGGTCTCCAGACCAGGGGTTGGGGACAGCTGGCATAGAGCTACACTACAACAAAAACCGTCCATGTCTCCATAAACACGGGGGCTTTCAGGACCAAAATCGTCCAGTTACAGCTTGAGCTCCTGAATCTTATTTAAGAAGATTGTATAGATGATGATTACGGCCACTCACAGCTCTTTTGCCAGTGGATGTTCCTGGACCATCTGAGTCGGGGTATACTGCCACCTAAAGGAAAGCTTAGTTACTACATGCAAAAAGTTGTTCTTAGGAACAAGAACGTTATGGATAACAAAAAGCAATTCCCTGCAATAACAGGAACTGAGAGAACTTTATGTTCCTCATTAGTTTCGTGCCAGCTTGGTGGAGTGGTTAACGGTGGCTGCTTCTGATCTGGTGAGGCGGGGTTGGAGTCCCCCTCCCCGTCACATGCAGCCAGTTGGGTGATCTTGGGCTTATCACAGTCCGGATAGTGCTGTTCTGACCCAGCAGTCCTGTCAGAGCTCTCTCAGCCCCCCCCCCCACCTCACACGGCGTCTGTTGTGGGGAAAGGAAGGGAATGCGATTGTAAGCCGCTTTGAGACTCCTTCTGGTAGAGAAAAGCCCCATCTAAAAACCAACACTTTTTCTTCTTCCTAGTTTAGAGTATTTATATTTCCCTCTAAATTTGGTTATTTTCTTTGTAATAAAGTGTGGGGAAAGGCGACCAAGTAAAGTTAATGATTTCCATGTTGTTCTTAACTATGCCATTGCTAGGCAGATCAGTGGCTGGAGTCAGGATAAGGCGGAAGGACCATTCCAAACTCCAAGCAGCTTTTCTAGGCTCTTGAGCTATGAGGTGCAGTTTGCTTAGGATTGCACTGCAACAGATGGTACTGTAATAACCATTATGCAGAGGCCTGATGTTGAGGCCAAGAGACAGAGAACGCTGTAATGTCTGACCGAAAACGGTGTGAAATTCTGGCTGCATTTATACTTAACCAAACCCATAATTCTTTGCAAGTAGTCTTTTTACTGAGTGATAAGGATGCCGACATCACTTATATTATGGCTAAATTTCTGTCCTCAGTTTTTAAACTTAAACTGTCCGATGTATCTTGACTATCTTTGTATAGCCGCCTAATCTGCTTTATGCCAATAAATGTATTGTATTGTAAAAGTAGTCTTTACCACACCCCACCAATAATTCCGCCCTCTTTATATAGATCTGTTACCTAAGGTTTCTTGGTTCACAAGGCACTATATTTTTGTGACATCCAAATCAAGCAAACCCACAAGCCACCTTGCGTACATACATACTAGCATTAACCTACAGCCTTGAATCCTGTGCAAAAGAACAAACCAACATCTGTTGTGTCACAAAGCCATGTAAATGTGTTTGAAAAGTGGGGGGCATTCCACTTTCCCTTTACTGAAAGTCCCTCCCCAGATGCATCCCCTCCTCCCTGCCCCATCGTAGCCTCTATCAGGGCTATGTGCCAGATGCACAGTGTTGGCCACTGGGCTCCACTGCACGATGGGGAACTCACATCGACTCACAGAGGGCACCACACTTAATCTTGACTTTTGTGAGGGTGGCTCTGTTGAAAAGGAGCCAGCAGCTGGGCATGGGTGAGGCATATAGTGGCTGCTGCTGGGCTTGGTCCTAACGAACCCTCCCTCAAAAGCCCAAACAGTCTTCTCCCTGCCTTTTACGAGCAGAAAGCACAGTTTCAACTGGGAGTAACTGTTGTGGTTACTTAGCAACAGTCAAAGAAGGAAGTTAATTATTTAAGCTACAAGTGCTATTTGGGGTAGGGGGTTAACTCACCCCTTGTATGTGCATGTGTGCTTTAAAAATTCAGATTTCTTTGCAAATCTGAGGTTTTTCTCAGGCTGGCAGAAAGATCTGCCTTGTCTTTTCAGGGTTCCGATCTCTGGATTTAAGTATCCGCAAACAGAGTAGGTACACTGATCCGACAACAGCATATAGCCTTTTCTAGAACTCTTGCTCCGCCTGGATGTTCAGTTCAGAGAACAAAAGGTGGCACAGCAGAAGCAAAATTAATATGTCCCCAATATTGTGGCCAAGACCAAAGCCTGTAGTTATCGCATTAAAATGGAAAAAATGAATGTTCTGCATAGGATCAGCTTAGAAGTTGCTGGGTGCAAAACAGGTTTTTAAGTTGCACAAAATTGCTGGGATGCAAAAGAGGGGGAAAGGGGCTAAGCAAGTCCCTTCTATGGATATGAGAGACAGTGGCTAGTCAAAGCTCAGGAACCCCAAGCCTTCACTATCTGATATGGATGTAAGGGGAGGAAAGCGAGAAGGGAGGCAAAAAGCAAAGGACAAGAGCCATGCTTTTCTAGGGGAAGGGTAATCTCAGCTCTTCAATAAGTGAACGCAAGCCTTTTGAGACCTACAGCCCACCCTGAGCTGAGCAACAAAGGAAGTGCATGCACACACACACAAACACACAAATTAGCCAAACAACTTCATTTCCTCTAATCCAACCACTAATACCTAAAAGGCAAGCTGGACAGGCAACAACTCGCCTCTTAAAGCAGAGGCTGCTGGGAGTGGTTGTAAGACACAGCATCTTTCAACGTGCTGATGACTTTTCGGTGTAATGTCAGCATGCCAGAGAATGCCGTGTCTTGTACCTGCTCTCTCCCACCTGGACTCTCCCCTGAACAAGCAGACCTCAACTCATCCCCCCCCCCCTCAGCTGCTCTGAAGAAAAGCACTGCCAAACAGGAGGAGGAGTTGACAGCAGCTGAGACAGGGCACAAAGATTAAGTGGCAGCGGCTAAAGGGGAGAAATGCTGGCCAGCCTCTCTTTCATTCCCCTCAGTCAGTCATGGAGGCCTCATGGCAGTTGAGCACGAAAAACTAGTAGGGTTTTCAAGGCAAGAGACTAAAAGAGTTGGTTCTTAGATGCCGCTTTTCCCTACCCGAAGGAGTCTCAAGAGCCTCTTGTGGTGCAGCGTGGTAAGGCAGCAATATGCTGTCTGAAGCTGTCTGCCCATGAGACTAGGAGTTCGATCCCAGCAGCCGGCTCAAGGTTGACTCAGCCTTCCATCCTCCCGAGGTCGGTAAAATGAGTACCCAGCTTGCTGGGGGGGTAAACGGTCATGACTGGGGAAGGCACTGGCAAACCACCCTGTATGGAGTCTGCCATGAAAACGCTGGAGGGCGTCACCCCAAGGGTCAGACATGACTCGGTGCTTGCACAGGGGATACCTTTACCTTTTTAAGGAGTCTCAAAGCGGCTTACAGTCGCCTTCCCTTTCCTCTCCCCACAACGGACACCCTGTGAGGGAGGGGAGGCTGAGAGAGCCCTGATACTACTTCTCAATCAGAACAGCTCTATCAGGAGCCTCAAAGGGGCTTCCAGTCGCCTTCCCTTCCTCTCCCCACCAGAGACACCCTGTGAGGTAGGTGAGGCTGAGAGAGCCCTGATATTCCTGCTTGGTCCGAACAGCTTTATCAGTGCTGTGGCGATCCCAAGGTCACCCAGATGGCTGCATGTGGGGGAGCGCAGAATCGTACCCGGCTCACCGGATTAGAAGTCCGTGCTCCTAACCACTACACCAAGCTGTACACATCATCAGTAACCAAGGCAAACAACTCTTCGGATTCCCAACATCAAAGGGAACCCTTGCTCTCTTGCATTAACTCTGGCCTATTCCACTTCACTCTGCATTATGCATGATGTGGAGCTGGCTGATGTATCCCAGCCATCCAGCAATCAGTTCATTCATCCAGCAATCAGCTTTCATTCAGAGAGGAGAAAAGAGAAAGGGGCTAGCTGGGAAATAAGCAGATAGGTAAATGGCTACAAAGAGCCATAAAAATGCAGCAGCTTGTTTTGAAAGGCATATGCAAATAGCACACCACAAAGGAAATGGAAGCGAACTGGGACTCACTGACACACCTTCAAAGTACTGTATAGCTCTCTGAGATGCACATTGATGCCCACTATGTATCACAGCTATCAATGGTCTAACACATTAAGATTTTACGCATGTCTGTAGATGGCTCTTTCATAAAACAACATGTAGAGGAAATTTTTAAACCCTTGACATTAAGGCTGAGACACCTGGCTTTTATCTGCTAACACCCTCATAACTGAAAGAGCCTGGATACACTGAAAGCTCGCCAGGTGTCCTTGGTCTGTCATGCATGCCCTTCCTAACCTGCTTAACCATATTGTTGTGATGATAAAATAAGGGGGAGGAGAATAATGTAAGCCACTCTGGAAACCCACTAAGGAATAGAGTGGGGTATAAATGAAATAAATAAATACATAGAATTTGGTTTTTCCTCCACAGTTTATAACTACGTGTAAACATGGCAGGTCAATAAAAACTGGGATAGGCAGAAGAATACTGAGCACAGTGCAAAAATATGACAGAATATGATTTCTTGAGATGCTCAGAATTTGGAAAAGCAAGGCACTAGTCCTTGCAGCTTCTTTTGAACAAAATACCCAAAAAAATAGACAGCATTTTGCTCATCAGTGTTCTACATAACAGCCTGGTTGTCCCCCAGTTCCAAGTAACTCTCCAGACTCTTACCTCCTCTCCCTCTGTGCTGCTCAAATCTCCCTTCACTCTGTTGTAGATCTCCAGAATATTTGTAGAGCTCTGATCCCTGAAAAACAAAAACAACACCAAATATACTAAGGGCTCCAGCAGGCATGGCCCAGGCTAGCCCAACTGCATCCGATCTTGGAAGCTAAGCCGGTTCAACCCTGGTTAGTGTTTGAATGGGAGACCACAGAGGAATTGCAGGGTTCCTACTGCAAGGAGGGCAATGACAAAACACGTCTTTTAGCCTCTTGCCTTGACAAGCCTACTGGGTCAACATGAGACAAGGGGGCAACTTCACAGCACTTTACATACACACCAAAAGGTACCACAAAGTGTTTGTATCTTCCTGGTGTGGTGAAGGTGAAGGTGAAGAAGAAGAAGAAGAAGAAGAAGAAGAAGGGAGGAGTTGGTTCTTATAAGCAGCTTTTCTCTACCTGAAGGAGGCTCAAAGCGGCTTACAGTCACCTTCGCTTTCCTCTCCCCACAACAGACACCCTATGGGGTGGGTGAGGCCGAGAGAGCCATGATATTCTTGCTTGGTCAGAACAGCTCTAATTGTGCTGTGGTGAGCCCAAGGTCACCCAGCTGGCTGCATGTAGGGAATTGGGGAATCAAACCCGGCCTGCCAGATTAGGAGTCTACAGTCCTAACCACTATATCAAACTGGCTCTCTGCAGTCTTGGGGTGGGGTACTAAACTCCTTAACGTTTTTTATCAAAAAGTCCTGCCAAACGATGGATTAATAAGAAGGTGCACCTGGGTGCACATGATAAGGTTCTGAATGATCTATTCTTGGTCTACTGCATAAAGAGGAGGTGAAAGAGGAAATCATCTCATAACATAAAGCCTGCATGCACCATGCATGCCTCTACATTCACAGACATGATAACACTTCAGGAAAAGCTTTCTGAGGGAATTCTCCCAGAGCAGTAAGAAGGTCAGCATGGGGGAAGAAACAGGCTGCTCACCCGATGTAGTGGAGCAAGGCATCTGTAACAATTTTGGCGGCTTTCACTATAGGACTGTTGGGCTCGTTGAAAGTCCTAGCATTATGTTCGATGTACCGCACCTCCCACATCAATGCTGATATTCGCCTGGGGGGGGGGAATCAAGTTCATAAGTAAGGAGGTCTATGTTGAGAAAGTGTGCATACACAGTGACATTTTAAAGCAATAAAAAGCTTCCATGAAATCAAAATTGGAGAAAAAGCTTGTTCTCAGCCTGGCTGCTGGTGATCCTTTTAAAAATCAGGAGATTCAGGCACTGAACCTGGGCTCATACAAATGCAAAACAAATGCAAAACCTACCCAGCCCTTAGCTTTGCTTAAATCATGACAAAGTTACCTGGCTTAATTCTATATAAATATGAGTCCTGATTAACTCTTATTGCTAATACATTACACTGTGATATACGACCTCCTTTTGTAATCAGATGTTTTACCACTCTGCCTCTTACATGTCTCTTTCCCCCTGGTTCTTAAAGTCAAATGAAAAAAGAATCATTTAAATCTCTTTGGAAAGAGACAAAGCCTCAAATCTTACATGTCTCTTTCCCCCTGGTTCTTATAGTCAAATAAAAAAAGAATCATTTAAATCTCTTTGGAAAGAGACAAAGCCTCAAATCTTACATGTCTCTTTCCCCCTGGTTCTTATAGTCAAATGAAAAAAGAATCATTTAAATCTCTTTGGAAAGAGACAAAGCCTCAAATCTTACATGTCTCTTTCCCCCTGGTTCTTATAGTCAAATGAAAAAAGAATCATTTAAATCTCTTTGGAAAGAGACAAAGCCTCAAATCTTACATGTCTCTTTCCCCCTGGTTCTTATAGTCAAATAAAAAAAGAATCATTTAAATCTCTTTGGAAAGAGACAAAGCCTCAAATCTTACATGTCTCTTTCCCCCTGGTTCTTATAGTCAAATGAAAAAAGAATCATTTAAATCTCTTTGGAAAGAGACAAAGCCTCAAATCTTACATGTCTCTTTCCCCCTGGTTCTTATAGTCAAATGAAAAAAGAATCATTTAAATCTCTTTGGAAAGAGACAAAGCCTCAAATCTTACATGTCTCTTTTCCCCTGGTTCCTATAGTCAAATGAAAAAAGAATCATTTAGCTCTCTTTGGAAAGAGACAAAGCCCCAAATCCAGGCTTGTTTCACCAGTTTTAGGAATGATTCTCAGATGCATCCACAAGACTGTAACCAAGATTATTAGAGTGGAACCGAACAGGAAATTTTTGTTATAATCAGAACTAGAAACTAACATGAAAGACCTTATAAAAAGGTGAAGCATTGAACACACAGCGGAAGTATTATGCTTGTTTTCTTTCTATCTATCTATCTATCTATCTATCTATCTATCTATCTATCTATCTATCTATCTATCTATCTATCTATCTGGATTTTTATACCACCCATTCTTTACAGCTCTGCGCAATTTACATGGAACATTATGTAATTTCACATGGAACATTATAATAATCTGATCTATAACATACAAGATTCAATACAACCTCACGACAACCAAGTAACAATTTATAACACAACATAAATAACAACACTGGCCTCCTTAAGCCTTAGTAAGAAAAGTATACATCAAAATCTGACCTGTAAAATTTGTTTTCAAGCCTCCTCCTTATTGTGGCGAGGTCAGTTGGATAGGCCACCACCGTGCAATAAAGAGGGTAGGCACTGAGGTCCACAGGGACAGCGAAGGGATTAGAAATATCTAAAACAGAAGATGACCACCCTCAATTCAACATCCCAAGCCATCGCAGAAAGGACACAATAAAACTTGGGGGGATCAGACAGAGCTGGAAGAGACTGCTAAGGGATATCTAGTCCAGCCCCTCACCTTTAAAATTATACACTCCTGACAGGTGCTCATCCAATCTCCCCTTAAAATCCACCAATAAAGGAGACTTAACTACCCTCTCACCCAGCTACAAACAGCCCCCCCCCACTAGTTTCTAGGAGAAAAGGAGAAGCAGCAGCAATAACTATGTACATGTGGTGATTTGTCCTAGGGTGGTGGGTGAGTAAACAAACAAGAGAAAGCCCTAGCATGGTGGTGGTAGTGCTGGGTGGTTTTCAAGTACTAGTTTGAATGAAGCAGATAACTAATAAATTGTTTCTTTCACATTTCTTCTTATTGCTCCAATGTCAGAATACTCCCAAGGTTTCCGTCACCGGGCCTGAGTTTCCTGCAAGGCACTGAATATCAAGAACTTTCCCCAGTTTTCTTTCTGGGGTTGTTTTTGATTCCTTGGATCCATCGGTTGATATGAGTCACCAGCCAAAGATCACAGACAGGAAACACAGTAAAGATTTCACTTTAGACACAAGTGAAACCAGAAGGGGGTAAACTATGTATTCAGCTCTGGCCCTTTCCACGTCTATGGGGCCAGATCTCTTTCAGAAACAAGAGAAAAGAGGGTGAACTCATGAAAGTCTCTGAATTTGGCTGCCACTGTACCTAGGGACAACAGATGATCGATGCCTCTAAGAATGCGCACACATTCTTCATCCCGAGAACGGGCCCCCCATTCGCCTTCTTGGGGCTTGTACAGCAGAGAGGACAGCTCCTCTGTTGTTACAGGGACTCCAGCCCCGACTTCCTCTGGATAAGCAGCTGCAGGCAATGAGGGTGGAGGGGAGGAAGAATAAACCACATTTACAGCCAGGTCACTATTACTGAGCTGAAGCCCAAAGGATTGATACCCCAAAATGGGGAAAAAAAGAGAAGCATACTTACTTCCTTCTGGAATGGGCTCCATATCCCAGGGGCTCATGTTTTCCCTTTCGTTGTTATCCCAGCTGTTGATACAAAAAGCATTTAAAAACATAAATAGATCAGTGGCTAAGAAACCGAAATGTTAAACAGGCAGCCCTAGTTTTCCTAGGGCTGCCAACTACAGCTTAGGAAATCCCTAGAGATTTGGGAGTAGCGCATGGAAAATCATTTGAGAATTGCTCCACAGAGTCTTCTTGGCCACATTTTTTTAAAGGTAGGGAGCCAAGTCTTTCCTTAAACCTCCCCATTTATCCGGGCTTGGGACCGGGATGCACAGGAGTACATGCAAAGAAGTAAATGGACACTGGCCATAGCATTATACAACTAAAAGAAGTGGAGCAAAACTGAAAGACCTGGAGGCAGCTGAGCCGTAGGACAGCCAAGAGTTGCCCATGGGAAAGGCTGAGTTGAAGGAGAAGAGCTCAGCCGGGATGCAATGCTATAGATCAGTGGTTCTCAACCTGGGGGTCAGGGTCAGGACCCCTTTGGGGGTTGAACGGCCCTTTCACGGGGGTTGAGGCAGGGGGAGCAGCTGTTGCCGCTTCTCCTGAAGGCGCCCGCCAATTTATAACCGATTTATCTAGAATCCTGAGCAATGGATCTTCACACCATTGGTCAGATTCAGTTTAATTTATGTGAAAGAACCCTTGCCTAATTGTAAGGTTGGGGGTCACCACAACAGGAGGGACTGCATTAAAGGGTCGTGGTATTAAGAAGGCTGAGAACCACTGCTATACATTCTGTCTTCCTAAGCTTTTGTTGCCTCCAAGGGAAGTAATTTTTTGCAGAGTGGATGCCAGATTTAATTCCGGGAGAGCCCGAGGCAACCTCTGAAGGTTGGCATCTCTACTTCTGTCGTGAGCACATAAGGAGACTTTTAAGACAGGAGTGGGGAAACAAACCCAGCTTGCCAGACTAGACGCTGTCACTTTTAACCATGACACACAACCACCTTTCCTTCCACAATATGATTTCACCACTGTCTTTTGTAAGGATTAATGAAATTATTTGCATGGAGATACGAAACTGGCATAGATGGTCTGATCTATTGGGCCGACTATCCCAACCCTGTTGACTCCAACTGGCTGCATGCCTCCAAAGCCCCTGGGCCAGGGTTGATTCTTGCACCCCACGTATGGTGCCTCCCTTCCTGTGCTCCTGGCATCTAGGCACCAGATAAGACCCTCGGGCAACATCACAGGTAGCAGTGGGGAAGACAATGCTGGCGGTTCCAGTACTGAAGGAACATTTGGCAAAAAATGGAAATTTGTGACACAGTCCTGGGGCATGACCTTTCTTGAAGACATTTTCCTCCAAGAACTGGAATTCAAGATGCTCCCAAGGTTCCTGTCACCAGACACAAGGCCTGAGTTTCCGGCAAGGCACCCAAGATCAAGAACATTCACCAATACTCGGAGGGGTCTTCTTTGGCAGTTTCTTCCGCATATTGGGGCCTAGTCTTACCACTGAGCCCACAGCTTAGTGGGTGGGCCTCCTCATGGACCAGCTGGTGACCTTCAGCCATAGACAGCTACTGCCTGATGGCTGGTTGGCATAGTAGCAAGGGAAGCTGGAGCTGGCCGGCAGGCAAGAAGAATTGCCATATCACCTTCTTTGTTCCATCTGGCTCTTTCTCCTTCCCTCAGTTGTGGGGGGAAGGACAAGGCCCTTTTCTAGGACTATCTTCCTCACAGCCCAGCCCTTAATGAAAACTGTCCACAGGTACCCCCCAACTATGTGAAGAACCAGGCCTCTGGAACATTTAGGATTGGTAACCATGTTTATTTATTCATTGTATTTATATACTGCCCTCCCCGAAGGCTCATCTGTCTGTAGCAGTAGAAAACATGAGAGTCCAGTAGACTAACAAAATTTGTGCAAGGGGAGGAGATTTAATGAGTCACTGCTGAAGAATCTGAAGTAGTATCTGAAAAAAATGAGCCATTACTCTGAAAAGTTCATACCCTGACACAAATTTTGCTAGTCTTTAAGGTGCTGCTGGACTGTTGCTCTTTTCTACTCTAATATCAGGCCCATAATTGGATTCTGTTAGGTTTCTGCTTTCCCACAATTCTGATAGAGGACTGCTATTACAGCCCTCTGCTATAATTGTCTTATTATGTTTTAATGTGGCTGGAGGAGGAGGTGACAGAATACCTGTGATCATTTGATAGAAAGGCCAGATGTAATGTGAGCTGGAGCAGGATTGTGTAAATAAAGAGGGCTTAAATCAAACACGGAGACAGCTTGCAAAACTCAGTTTATCACAGAGGAGATTTGTCTTCTCTTAAAGCAGTGGTTCTCAACCTTCCTAATGCCGCGACCCTTTAATACAGTACCTAATGTGGTGGTGACCCCCAACCATAAAATTACACAAGTGCTCTTTCACCAAAATTAAACTAAAACTGACCAATGGCATGAAGTTCCATTGTTCATGATTGTATATAAATTGTTTTTTCCCCCCTGGGGTTTCCCAGTTCAGTCCTGCCTCTTGTCCCACCATGCCGATCTCGCTCTTTTCCGCTGCTCCAGACAGACGAACGCTCTCTCCCGATCTACCCTGTGTGGATGGCGCCCTCCCCAGCCACGCTGCTTGCCCTGCCACGACCCCTCTGAAAGAGTTGTTCGACCCCCAAAGGGGTCCTGACCCCCAGGTTGAGAACCACTGCCTTAAAGGCACAAGAGGTCGTAAAGCCACTTTATATTAAGCCTTTATAGTAACCCTTACTGAACGCTGTAGCACTGGAAGGAACTATCAGGATATTCCGGCTGGAATGGCTGCTGGCTCTCCACTGTTCCAAACCACCATGCATCATCTATTATGCTACGAAATCTATCACCTGTAAATGGAGAAGCTGAAATGAACCAAGGTTGGTGCGCAGAGAAAACCATTTAAAAAAAGCCAAATACCAGATTGCACCCATCTCTTTTTCTGCACGGAACTTAAAGTAGAGCGGGCACACTGAGTTGAACAGGGAGATATTCAACAGCAAACCATCGCTTACCGATCTGCCAGTTCCTTTCATGGGCTTCGTTGTAAAATTGATGCAGCACAAGGAAATCAATGACATCTGGCATATCATGGTATCTGTGAAGTGCCAATGAAGTTATTTCAGAAGCTTGTAGTACAGACATGGGTCCCCAGTGAAGTTGGAGAAACTATAATCAATAATGAAACTGGACTCCTAACTCGGTGCCTAATCTCAGAGGCTCCAAGGAGGACTGCAAGCTCATTAAAAGAATGGTGAACTTTACACGTTGGACTGAAAAAAAGAGCTGTTAAAACACTGAAATTTGGAGAGAAGAGTTAGGGGTTATATTCCAGCTGCAGACCCACATTGCTCTTCCCTCTGGTCCGTTTAGGAAAAGAAACATATGATATGAGGTCATTAGCATTTCTCTGTCTCTTAAGGTGGGCAGGGATCATTGGCTGTAGCAACTTTACGTCATACAATTCTGTATCTGAACGGCTCAGGGGAGAAGCTAGAAATTAGCTGCATTCATGTGCCCCCTGTGTTGACTGGTCCATTTGCTAGTGGAGCTACTTACTTAATGGAAAAGGATTCGCCGGTCATTTTGCCTGAGACTGAATCCAGAAAGGCAAGCTTCAAGCAGCAAAGGGTAGGTGGTCCAACCTCGTATTTAATTCCCACGATCTTCACTAATTCTTGTTCCTTTTCATCAAACGGCAGCAAGGGCCAAAAGGTGTGGTTTAAAAAAGATTGAATTGCAAAAAAGGGAAAAAAAGAAAGGTAATGATTTCTTTAATTATTTCTGTAATTATTTCTTCCATGCATAAAAACAAATATACCAAAGGAACCTCTGAGTAAATAGAACGTGAATGCTTGCAGAAGGTCCCAGGTTCAATCCCTGACTTTCCACTTAAGGGTCAGGCAGCAGGTGACATGAAAGACCCCTGAGACCCTGGAGAGACACTGTCAGTCTGAGTTGACAATGCTGACATTGATGGACCAAGGGTCTGATTCAGTTTGGCAATTTCATGAGTTCCATATTATATTTAAAATGATGGCCACACCAAAATTCAAAAGGAATACTAGAGGCACAGCCAATAAAGGAAATAAAGATGCAAAATCTCTAACTGGTCTTGCTGGCATGATACGATGCTTGTCACAAACCAAGAAACAGTATAAGCAAAGCCCAGATGAAATTATAATTCAGCACCTTTCATAATCGGTTGCAACCAGTGACTGAAGATGAAACATAATGCTGCAACGTGGCTTACCCTGAGTTCCATTTTATTCCATGGCTGCTTCTGCAAGCTGATACTGTAAGCCCTTGCCTTCCTCACAGCACGCACGTAAGCTTCGTGCCCTTGTCTGAAATAGATAATCTTAAAGAGAAAAAAAAACACCTTACATTGCTAAGGGTTTTAAATGTTTCAAATGTCAAAATCTAAAAATAACCCCCACCCCATTTTCAATTAGTTAAAAGTGTGGCAGTTCCAGCAAGCTGGTGGGGGACACACACAGGACAAGGAGACCTGAGCCTCCAACTGTGAGCTAGGATCTAGCAGAACCCAAAATCACAACCCTGCTCCTTTAGAGAGTACAATTCCCTCTGCATGCACAAGAAGTTGCAAGAATAAGAAGCAGAATTGTGCAGTTTGTTCAGGTTTCAGAGCCACCTGAATGCTTGCATTTCAACCAGTCATAAACGTCTTTGGTGTCATTAGGCAAGCCTACGTCCTAGCCTCAGCATAAGAAGCATTGGAAGGTCGACTGAAATAATGGGAGGTGTAAGACTTTGAACACTATCTGTTCTACTATATTTTTTGGAGGAGGAGTATGTCTCATGGCTTAAAGGGCCACTCAGCGCTTAACACCCACTCAGGGCAGCTGTCCCGCCTCCTCCAACTGGCTTGCCTGTCTGTCCAGCACCTAGCCAATTGCCTTCTGCCCTCCACCCTTGAACACCCCCTCCTCCTTCCACTTCCCTCTGAGGCTTGGAGGCTGCAGATCCCTGCTGCATGAGAGCTGCCCCTGCTGGTGAGTTCCCTAACAGCTGCCTGCAGCCTTTCCAGGTCCTGGGAGGAGGGGGAGGCCATCCACAGAGTTCTTCCACTCCACCCCCCTAATCTAGTGCCCGTTGTATTCCTGAATGCAACAGGATTGGTCCCTAGTAAATAAATAAACCTATATAAACACCGGTCATGTATTACTGTGCCAGTCTGAACGATAAACTGCAATATCACTGCGGATTTCTTGGGAGCACCAGACATTATTCTCACACAAGCAGTTATTCCCATTCACTTTGTGGCCCCTCCTTCCGAGAGAAACAATGACCTGGCTTATGCCAGAGCTCCATGTGTGCATCTGAGTACAATTCGGGGCTCTGGACTGGGGATGATGGCATAATTAAAATGGAACTGTGACTACATGGAAATGTTTTCTGAAAATGCATTCGGTATCAGTAGACTGCTTCCTTAGGAAACATGGCTTGACATGGAATAGGTAGGCAAGCATTTTATCCCCCGGTTTGATTGATTAGGAACTGAATTCAAGTTCTTACTTCCTGCTCCTACTCAATTAAAAACCTGTCCACATAAGAAAGTGATCAGTTTTTAAAATTTCTGGTTGCCTGAGATGTTAAGACAGTCATATACAAGGGGCTATTTCGAACACCTGATTCTCTATAATGCTTCCCACAGTGGCACACAATAAGCAGATCTGATGTTTCACTGGAGCACACTGTCAATAGTCATATACTTTCCCAGGTCAGTCTCTGCAGTTGAATGAAAAAAGCAACAGCTACCTCATCTCCCATTTGTGGGACAAAGGGGGACCGTCGTGGTATGGTATCCAGGATCCAGTGGGGGGCAAACCATTCCTCTGAGGGCTCTCCATCCATTGATCGCAGTCCACTGGGTTTCTAAAAATGAAAATGTGCCTGGTGTGCTTATGTGCTTTTACTGAATTATTTTGAATGTTGAAAACATTTTAACAGTTGATATTTGCTGCCTTGGAAAACCTATGTTGGTGGAAAGGCCGCATATAAATGTTTTTAGTAAAAAGAGTTGGTCTGATGGAAGGGCAGTATAGAAATTAAATGATTATGAAGAAGAAGAAGAAGAAGAAGAAGAAGAAGAAGAAGAAGAAGAAGAAGAAGAAGAAGAAGAAGAAGAAGAAGAAGAAGAAGAAGAAGAAGAAGAAGAAGAAGAAGGAAGGAAGGAAGGAAGGAAGGAAGGAAGGAAGGAAGGAAGGAAGGAAGAAAGAAAGAAAGAAAGAAAGAAAGAAAGAAAGAAAGAAAGAAAGAAAGAAAGAAAGAAAGAAAGAAAGAAAGAAAAGACAATACTAACCTTCTTCTGTGGCTGTTTGGATTTTTTGCATTTTTCTTCTTGCCCTTTTGTATCTTTTGTGTTCTCCTCAGAGCTGCTAGATGTTTTGCGAGCAGCTTGTCTGGTCTGTCGCTTTGGAGGCTGGAGGTTAATCCCAGCATCAGCAGTCCAGTCAGAGTATTCACAGGACGAAGCACTGAAGAAGACACATTAGAAAGCACTAAGAGAAAAGGGTCCTGATCTCTCTGGCATAGAAGGCTTACTTTGGAAGAGCTGATTTAGCAAGAAATCGTGTACAATTCACGTAAAAATAAGTCATAGGTTGCAAATTACAGAGAGATAGTTATTATTACTGTAGCAAAACCCCAAATGTCTCCTGTGGTACTTTAAAGGATAACAGATTTATTACAGCACAAGCTTCTGTGGACCAGAGTCTACTCTGTGCATTTGATCAAATGGTCCCTCACTCATGAATATTCCTGCCAACTTGAATTAGTCTTTAAGGCATTGTTCTAAAAATCCAGAGTATTATTTCATCTGAAAAACTACCTGCTAAGGCCAATTTTATTTCTACTGGGAGTTCACTTTCATGATGGGGAATTCTAATGAGGCTCCCTCTAGTGTTTCGTGCCCACTTTTTACCTCGTTCCCTCCACAACTGGGTCTACATTCACCCAAGCAACACGGCGTTTAAGCCATACAATACTAGATGGAATCCTGTAAGAGCAGGATAAAATCTGAGTCCAACAGCATCTTAAGACCACCCCCCTCCCAAGATACAAGCTTATACCCCTGGAAAATTGTGTTGCTTTTTAAGGGGCTACTAGTCTTGAATTTTGTCCCTGTTAAGCTTAGTTAATTCCAGGCAATGAAATGTTGGTTCTGTGACAGAGCATCAGCTGTCTGTGCAGAACGTTCTAGGTTCGATCCCTGGCATCCCTGGGGAAAAAGACTGGGGGGGGGGAGGAAGTTGCCTTGAATATATGCTCAGTTTGTCTTACAGTACTGAAGACAACAGCAAGACTACCTGGAGCTGGTTTCGCTTTGCCATACAGCCATATTGTCATCCACAGATGCATCGGTTGTGCCGCAGATGTCGTCTCCCTGAGTTGAAGAGGAGGAAAAACCGCACATCTAGTCCGTTTCTGCTATCATCACTTTTAATCTCAGCACAAAGTAGTTCTCCTGCTAGCACTGAACGTTTTGTGCTAAAAAAAAGTATTGTGTTGCATTTCCAAATAACGATGCATGTCAAAAAGACAAAGTCAATGACCAACTGGTTACCTCTGGTTACAAATGGCAAAATCGGAAGCGGTCCATTCAAGGAGGCCTAGAAACTTAATCTGATGTGTACAGCAAATGCAAAGCACAACAGGGAGTTCCTCCTCGAAGAGCCCAGCGCTCTTTAAACACCTTAGAGCACTCAGGGTTTACAAATGTAAATTCCTATCCTAGCCTTAATGTACATCTCCAAGCCTCACCTTTCTGAAATCTTTAGACATGTGCAGAAAATCACATGATATTAAACTGCCACCATCCTAAGTGTTTCTATATTGATCCTGAGCGCTAAATGGATTTCACTTAAATTATATTGTGGCGATCTTTACAATACAGTCCGTTGTCAGTGGTTATTACAGATGGTGGGCCTGTGGCTTCTCATGTCAGACGGGTGAAAGTTCCACCACAGAAAACCTTAGCTCAGCCAATAAACATGAGTCCATTTAAAATTGTACTTGAATTTCCCTCCAGCCTTGTATCTGCAAGCTGAAGCATGACCTTACCGCCCCAGCCTTCACACCCAATTAGGCATGCTTGATAATGGCCCGGGTTCTAATTTTTCATTTAAAATACCAAATGGAACAAGGAAAACCAGCTCCTGATGCTAAAACAGTTTGGAGAACCACTAAACAAAATCCCACTTCAGCCTTGACCAGAGATGATATCGCAGTTAAAAATACCTGAGTGGAACTTTCAGAATCTCCCTGGATAAGTGAATCTGTCTTTGCATCTTCACAATGATGTTCTATGGTGGAGCGTGTATGGTAAGCATGCTGGCGCTTGCGTTGGTTTTTTCGCAAGGATCTTCCGCCATCAGGTGGATAGTCACTCTTTTATAGCGCGAGAGAGAGAGAGAGAGAGAAAATACCAATAGGATAAAACAGGGTTTCACTTGCCTGAACATAGCCTATACCTGACAAACTAAGCTAGTGTGAAAGTCTAATGGGGCATCAATAGGATACATCACTAGAGAGCTAGCCTACAAGAACTTTCTGGATGGAAGAATGCTCCCACAGTGTCCCCTCATAGGTCCATTGAGGTTTTTGCCATGATGCCCGTTCATGGGTGCATGTCAGTTAAGAATGCTCTTATCCTTCAGAGTGCCTTTACTGGCATAAAACTCTTATCCTTATCCTTCGTTTAGTGCCTTCACCACCACCCTTGGTTAGTTTTTGATCCCTGTGCTCACCATCCTGCTTTTGACTGTAGGCGTGAATGCCCACACTTCTTGTCTTGCTGCCCCCTCCTGGCAGGGCATCTCCTAGGAGACTATCTCAATGACTTTGGATGCCAGAAGCGTCCATTTGGTCGATATGGACTATTTGTGCCTAAATTGTTTGGTGCAGGGAGGGGCTGTAGGTACTGGGTAGAAAAGGGAAGAGCTTGCTTTGTCTCCCCAGTCTTAGCAAAGACCCTGTGAAGAGCTGCTCGCTTTCTCTTCAGTAAAGTTCTTTCTTTTCTAAATAAAGCCGGGTTATTAGGAGCATAGGGGGATTCTCATACAGGTGAGTGTTAAATCAAGGTGGTGCTTTAAAGGGCTGGGCTGGATGCTGCCCTTGCTTTGTGGCTTACCGGTGAGGCAACCATCTCTCTCAGTTTCCTGACAGTCATCCAGGAGTTGGGGCTCATCAGGATCTGATCCCAAAAAGGTGAAGGCATCAAGCCAAACTTACATTCCCGGTTGTCTTTGGAGCTGCTTTGCCCCACCTATTCTTCAAGGGCTCGGCCATCTCCACCCCACCAGTTTTTCCCTCATCTCACCCCAAGGAACGTGATAAATAAAGCAAGCTGCAGTAGGAAAGTTTTTTGTTTTGTTTTTAATTCTACAACAGAAATTTAGACTTGAAGGACATACAGCATGCAGGGCAACATTTTATTTAGGAAGCTTGTCTTGTCATACAAAACTCTCCCAATCCTCTCATCTGTTGTTGTTGTTAGGTGCAAAGTCGTGTCCGACCCATCGCGACCCCATGGACAATGATCCTCCAGGCCTTCCTGTCCTCTACCATTCCCCGGAGTCCATTTAAGTTTGCACCTACTGCTTCAGTTACTCCATCTAGCCACCTCATTCTCTGTCGTCCCCTTCTTCTTTTGCCCTCGATCGCTCCCAGCATTAGGCTCTTCTCCAGGGAGTCCTTCCTTCTCATGAGGTGGCCAAAGTATTTGAGTTTCATCTTCAGGATCTGGCCTTCTAAAGAGCAGTCAGGGCTGATCTCCTCTAGGACTGACCGGTTTGTTCGCCTTGCAGTCCAAGGGACTCGCAAGAGTCTTCTCCAGCACCAGAGTTCAAAAGCCTCAATTCTTTGACGCTCAGCCTTCCTTATGGTCCAACTTTCGCAGCCATACATTGCAACTGGGAATACCATAGCCTTGACTAAACGCACTTTTGTTGGCAGGGTGATGTCTCTGCTTTTTAGGATGCTGTCTAGATTTGCCATAGCCTTCCTCCCCAGGAGCAAGTGTCTTTTAATTTCTTTGCTGCAGTCCCCATCTGCAGTGATCATGGAGCCCAGGAAAATTGTCACTATCTCCATTTCTTCCCCATCTATTTGCCGGGATCCTCTCATCTAGCATTGGCATAAAAGGTCTTCTATGTGTTGTTTCCTCTCTAAAATCCTTTGTGAGTGTATCTGTCCCTGTGATTTCCTGGTTTCTTTAAATGGCTGTTTCTGGACACTCATTGGCAAGTTTGATCTTGAAATTAAATCTCTAAGGCATAAAAGCTGCACAAAGGAGACTTCTCAGTTCGCATCAATGCTCTACAGACACTGTTGTTGGATTGCGCATGAATATACAAAGCTACCTTTATGAGTTAATCAGACCTGTGGTCTATTAAGGCCAGTGATCTACTTTGATGGACATTGGCTCTCCCTGGACATTATCAACTACTGCATTTTTAACTGGAGGCACCAAAGACTGTACCTGGGGCCTTCTGCTCTACCACTGATCCATGGCCCACTGCACTTCAAAGTGGTACACCCTGAAGGACACTCTTATCTTCTCCCAGGAGGATTCACAGAAGGCTCATTACCAAATTTACACCCTTCCTCCTGATACCTCTGTCCTATTCACAGGGCAAGACTCCAATAGCTCTGGAGTCTGGCTGGCTCTATGCATGATTTTCTTACCCTTTGTGATGTGTGAGAAGGGTTTCTCTTTTCAGAAGTGTACAGATGGATTTCTAAATCCCCTTTGGCAGCTCGGATTTCTTCCTGAATTCTAAAGGAGTGTAAGAATAAAGGTTATTTACTGAATCTTTAAAACAATACTCTTCCCAAAGTTACCATTATTTTTATTTACTAGGATTTTTATCTATTTATCTGAACTAGTTTATCTCAGTCTAGAATTGGAGGAGGAGCTTTTCCAAACACCTGAATGAGTCAAACCCACACTGGGACCGTGGGCCTTTTCCACCTATCACCGGATTACACGTTCCGCTTGACTGATTTCAGATCAATCAAGCAGTTTATGGATGCTGTGCTAGACCAGAATGACTTATCTAATATCTGATTTCCAAGCTTTAAAATAATTCTAGGCTCCTCCGCAATCCATAAAACATTCAATAAATCAACCCACAAGCAAGCATCAAGAACACTTGACAGCTGAAAGATGCAAGCCAGCCAAAGAAGCCCAATCCCAATTGAAACGAGAAATGCTGTTCGATCCCTTACAAAAAAGTTAAGGGTTGTAGCTTTGGGGAGATGATTCCAGGGTATGGTAGATAAAGCTAATGGAGGACATACTCATAAAGAGACCTTCTTCAACAGACCTATACAAGCGACACCACAAACAAAATGCACTAGCCACAATATTCTCTTACCTGCTAACTGCAGGATGCAACTCATTCACGACCGCTCTCCTCCCCCATGCCATGAAGTCTCTTCTCGGGGCATTGTTGTACATCTGCCTGATACCTTCACGTCTAAGCCCATCATTGGGTGCGGGAGCAAGATCCCAACCCATAGCTAAAGAGGGAGGGGTGGAAGAGTCCAAAGAACAATATTAGATCAACTTTTGGACCAGGTTCACTGTAACAAGTTGCAATCTGCGACTTCCTACTTTTCTCTGCAAAGAATGTGACGAGGCAAGTCTTACTGCTAACAGATGGGGATTGATTTTGCATAGGATTTGATGCGAGTTCGCCATCATTGAGACTTCTTATACCTTGTTCCTCTTCCTGCTCTCTGATCAGCCCGTCGAAATCGTTCTCTTCCGGGTCATTGATTTGCTGCCCAATCACTTGCTCCACCACCTCTCCATCACCTTCGCAAGAGCAGAGGGACCAAGTGAATAATTTGAATTGGACCAGCAACTCAAATCCTATCAAAGCAATCCTAAACAGGCATACCAAGGGGAAACCGGGAGTGGCATGAAGTCACATGGAGTTTAACAGAATTCACAGGAAGACAGGAAGTCCCCCCAGCCGCTTCTAAGACTTTTCGCTTCTCCTCCCCCACCCCCCACCCCCACCCCCCATGCAAAGACTGAAAATGCACTAGGACTATTCCTGCCACCACTTAGCTTACAACTCTGGAGAAGGTTCTGCCAAACGTTAAAAGAAACAAAAACAATGATCAGATAACTGCTGTAACCTGCCACGAGACACTGGGAGTGGTGGGATAGAAATCCAATAAATAAATAAATAACAAAAATCTGCAAAAAAAAAAAAGGAAAGTATTTAAAGCAATATAAGCTACAAGTAGAATCTGAAAACTTGACGCAGCAGAGGAAGAAAGGAAACCCCCCTCAACAAAAAGATCAGCTTGACAATATCCTGGTAAGATCGTGTTCATCTGATGCCAAAGCTCAGAATAGGTGGTACCAGATAGACCTAAGTGGGGTAGGAATTAAATAATCAAGGCACCACAATTGAAAGGAGTTTGCTCTGTTCTGGGGGCAGGGGGGGGGAGCATGGCCAAGTTGGCCTTCCATTTTGACAACATGGAAAGACAAAATGTTGGGCCTAGACACTGTTGTCTCAAAGAGTCCTAAGAAGGAGCTCAGAAAGGTTAATGTCCTCATAGGTATATCCAAGGATCTCCTGAGGACACACTTCCTTCCTCCACTTTACCCTTGCAACAGCCTTGTGACGCCTGTTAAAGGAGTCACCGGCTCAGATGGACCCAGTAAGTTTAAGAGCTGACTGGGGGTTTCCATCTGGGTGTCACCAGTATCCATCTGACACCTGAGCCCTGCCGCACATTGCCTTTCTTGTACTGCCCCCCCCTCTTAATTGCAAGGTATTTGTAATCAATCCAATCATAGGCATAATTAGCTGGAAACATTTGATATCAATGTTTCCTCACAGCATTATGAGGTGTGTGTGTGGGGGGGGAAATGAAGCCATTGCATCTATCTATGCTGATCTCAGGGGAAAGTTGTGTTAAAAATATGAAGAATAAATGTTGCATTAGAACCGTTTTATTAGGAAAATGTAAACCTGTTCTGCAGTTAAATCCGCCCAACCCCTGGGTCTCAGAACGAGTTGAGCTACGGCTCTCTGCAGTCTCACCTTCCTTTAATGTTGCTGTTGTTAATGTTATTGTTGTTACCACCTTACTGTTAGCAGAATGATGTTACCTGTAGAGCAGTATATATATATATACATACATACATATATACATAAGACTGTATTGTTTCCAGCCATAGGCCATTACAATGCGATCAATATCATATCGGTGGATATAAAAACAGTAAAAGAATTAGAACAATACATGCAGTAGTCCATAGATAATAAAAGACAATAAGAATTCAGGTTTCTAGCTCTCTGGTGGCATAAGTTTGGCTCGAATTTTCCTTGCTGCTAATGCGAATAGTGGAACATTATAGCTAATTAGGGGGTTGGTATCTGATAATAAAAAGACTATTTTATCCAAATTTGCAGGGAAGTTCTGGCCACTCAAACATCTCTCGATATATTTGGTTCTCGGCTCCAAGTCTAGTGGGCAATTGAAAACATAATGGTAAAGGTCTTCAACAGCAGGTTCTCCACAGATACATCGGCGAAGGGCAAAAGGTACACCAGAAAGTATATATATATTAACAAGTAAATCATCTCAACATCCACGCCTTTAGCAAAAGACATACCAATTGCAAAATATCCCAGCTGAGGAATGAGCTGTTCGTCTCTGCTGTTCTCCCTCCCTGGTACAAGCCTTTGGAATCTTGTGGGGTGGGGGTTTCCATCCACATCTACCAGGAACGGGGGAGGCATGAGGTGTGGGGCTTGCTGAGTTTGTTCATCCAACACATAGTTGTTAGCATCACGGATCAGGGGGCGGAAATCGGTGTGGAAGAACATCTGCTCTGGAGTCTGTATGAGAAAGAAACTCAGACCTCAGGAAAGCCGGAACATTGCTTAATTCTTCCCATGCAATTTCTACTACCAAAGTTAGTCCTGGATCCTATAGGGGCAAGTTTTCTCCCAAACTGAAACGTTTCACATCAGTCTTAACGACTCTCTTTTGAAAGGGTGTCGAATACTTTGCCTTTATACAGCAAATGCACAGAATAAATGCAGACTTGATTCATCCCCATTTGTCGTGCCCCAATTAAAGCGATGCAGATAAAGCTGAAGCAAGCCTCTATTTATTCTATGTGTCTGAGATCGAAGGGCACCAAATCTGGCACCCTAAAAAAGCAAGCATTCTTCTAGTCATTAAAAGAGAAGTCAGCTAAACTTTCAGTAGAAGTTCTAAGCAAAGGAATGTCTATCTCCCTCCTCAGCAGCAAGAATTCAATACATTTATTTTGACAAGACATCATTTGTGAACTAGGATAGATTCCAACTTAAGAAGTTCTGATGAAAAGCCCTTTAAGAGAGCTCCTCTCTCCTACATACCTCACCCATATTCAAAGGACAGAAAATCCTTCCAGCAGAAAGATCTGCTACTGCATTGCCTCAGAGCCTCTGAACTATGAAGCATAATGACCACAAATACGGGTTTCAACCAAAAATTGCTTTCTTTGGGATATGCATTATGTACAGTCTAACTATGACCTTATTAATTTTCATTGTGATTTAATTACATTGTCAAAGGCAGGGGTTCCAGCCTTTCTGTTACAGTGACTCACAAGTCCAAATTTACTTGGTATAGTGACCCACGCAAGAAAAATAGAGCATGTACCAATCAGTGTGTACTGACTTGCTCATGGGTGTACTGACTTGCCCTAAAAACCATCTTATGCTTCCTTTAATAAAGACATCTCATTACCAGTTTGGTGTAGTGGTTAGGAGTGCGGACTTCTAATCTGGCATGCCGGGTTCGATTCTGCACTCCCCCACATGCAACCAGCTGGGTGACCTTGGGCTCACCACGGCACTGATAAAACTGTTCTGACCGGGCAGTGATATCAGGGCTCTCTCAGCCTCACCTACCCCACAGGGTGTCTGTTGTGGGGAGAGGAAAGGGAAGGCGAATGTAAGCCGCTTTGAGCCTCCTTCGGGTAGGGAAAAGCGGCATATAAGAACCAACTCTTCTTCTTCTTCTTCTTCTACCCTCATGCTATTTTGCTTTAAAAATGTATTTATTCCTTTATTACTGGGGTTTTAGATCCTATAGTAGGACCAGTCCTTAAGATTCACTTGAGTAGGAATGCTTCAATGTCAGCTATATGAAGATCACGTATTGGTTAGACTATCTGCTATTAAAATGTCAGTGCAAGTAAAAACCTACCATTGAAACTTATTTCTGGTGAAAGCTCTCTTCATGAAAGAAAATGCCACGAGTCTGCCAAACCCACCTTATTATAAGATGCATTGCATCCAAAGCCAAATAGTAGCAGGTGCCCATGGGAGTCCGTGCAGGCAAAATGCTGCCCATCGGGGGAGAATTTGCAGTCAAATACTGCACCATGTCCTTGGCCTTCAATCTGAAATGAACACAACACATGAACTCATCTCTCTGGATAAGCCTCTCTACAAAAATGTCATCGATCCTCTTTTATCGTTTCCAGAACATGGCTGCTCTCCTAATTTCAGATTTTGAATTATCTATATTATGGTATTGTGTTCTTGCACACAAATGAAGTTAACCACAGCCACCTACTGTGGAAAAAAAGCCCCTGTGCAATCAGGGGGGCAGGCTGGACTTTCAGACCCTGTTTGTTCAGTCCGCATGCACATATTTCCATAATCAGAAAATTGTCTTTTCAGAACTAAGTAAAGCAGCATCTCTGACGCAATGAAAGAATTCTACAAGGTAATAAAGCTGAAAGTTAAGTCATGGATCACCTCATGCTCTGTTCAGCCTTCCTCCTACAGCTATTTACCCACTCACAGAGCAATCCTAAATGAAACTACAACCTTCTAAGTCCACTACATTGTCAATTGACCAACTGGGTGGCACTCAAAATGCTTAGATGGGGCCTTTATAAAATATATATCTCAATTTGATGTTATACTCTTGCAGGAAACCTGGATGGTAGATGATTTTGATATTTCTAATTATCATTCAGTTTTGACAGCAGCCACTCCAAGTTTTAAGGGTGGAAGACCCCGGGGAGGTTTAGGAATCTTTATCTCCATCAGACTGAAAGTGCAAGTCCTCAAGTTACCATTTTATGCTAATTGGGTAGTGGCAACACTGCTGCACTTTAATAAGTTCCAGTTACTCTGCATTAACGTATTTACCTCCCCAGCGTTTACAGGCACAGACCAAATCTCTGTGGGGATAAGTGGAATGTTATATCTTCCAACTAGTTTCATTCCTGCTGCAATCAAACTGTTTTCAGCCAAATCACTAGCTCAACTTACATATGGTGCCCAATTAGGCCCTTACTCCAATTTTGCTCCCTTAGAGAAAATTCAAGCAGGTTTCCTAAGAGCCCTCTTTAATGTTCCAAGGTGTACAGCCAATGTAGTTCTCCGGCAGGAGGCAGGGTTGACAAAAGTAGAGACCAGGGCATGGATAACAATAATTAACTATTGGCTAAAAAAATTCATCTTCAACCTGTAGGCCTTATTCCTTCTTTCTTGTCAGTTAACCCACAACCCACTTGGTGTACAGAAATAATTAACAAATTTCTTAAAATTGGTTTAGCCCCTGATCATCTATTAGAAACGGGGCACAGGCAAGCAAAACATCTGGTCTATCGACGACTTATGGATATTGAGCTGCGAAATGAGATGGCCCTACTCCCAAGCCCATATAGGTTACTAAAGTCCTGGGAGGGATTTTCTACTGTGCCATATCTAACATATATCACCTTTACTAAATTTCGATGGGCTTTTTCGAGGGCCCGGTTCAATGTATTTCCATCAGCACTGCTAAGTGGAAGACTGCAACGTGTGCCCATAGAGGACCGATTTTGCCCTTGCAATTCAGGTGTAATTGAATCTTTTGCCCACATTATATTATACTGTGACTCTTACAAGGTTGCCAGAAGCCGTTTAATCTTGCCCTTGCTATCAAGGTTTCCTGGACTTACAGATGATCATCTAATTAACATCTTGCTTGCGGATAAAGAAAATTCTGTTTCTTAATGGTGGCAAAGTTTTGCTATACTGCCAGCAGAGTGCGGAAATCTTTGGCTACTGAATGACCTGACTGTCAAAATGCTGTATTAATGTTTTGTGCCTTTGTTAACTCCCTGATGCCGAAAGTCCTGTTAAAACGCTGTAATAATGTATGTGGTCTGTAGATACTTTGATGCTGGTCAATGACCGTAATAAATAAAATAATTTTAAAAATTGACCAACTGCTTCTCCCCTGGTACTGTCCTAGCTCTTTCAAGCTGAGACACATTGCAAAGATAGGCTGTTGATTTCTAAAAAGAAGCACTAGAGCAGGGGTAGTCAAACTGCGGCCCTCCAGATGTCCATGGATTACAATTCCCATGAGTCCCTGCACTAGCGTGTGCAGTGCCAACTGCTAACTTCAGTCAATTGCAACTGGCCCGGGACAAGCAAATTAGTAGAAGATTGGCATCTCTGACAATAAGATTTTGAACATGCTCCTTATTGCCCCAGAGCCTGCCTGAGCCCATGAAGGTGGCCTGCATTACCATGTTGAAATAATTGCGAATTTTTGTTCCTTTTTCGATGTCCCAAATGAAAATGTTCCCATCATGTCCGGCAGACAGCATGATCCTTTGGTCAAATGGATGAGCCTCTAAAACAAACACTTCGTCATCGTGTCCCTGCGATAAAGGCAGAAGAACGTTAGGTTTCCTACAAAGGTTCCAGTCCCAAGTGAAGCAGCTCTCCATGCAGAAAGAATCTCTCTTGAAAGCTGGCATCTGAGATGCTTTGCCTGGAAATTTGCTGCATGCAAACCCCATCCTCTACCACAGAGCCACAGTCGCTCTCCTATGGCTTCGCAGGGCCTGCAGAATGGAGTTGTACTGTCAGGCCCATGGCTGAGACCCGAGAAACATCTGATTACAGCTGGCCTCTCTGCATGATTCTCATCCAGACTCCATCAAGTCAATTCTATACTGGTTTAGTGAAAGAACCATAAGGATGTGCAGCTAAAAGTAATCTATTTTGTTTGTTTCTAGGTATCAGTATGCCCATTTTCCAAATACCAACCCAAAAATCTAACATAATGAAAAATAATCAATAATTACTGTCAATGTACAACCCAAGCATCAATACCAGTGTCAAAACGAAGAATCCACCTCAAAAAAGCAAACCTGACAGGAAGCTACTTGAGCAAATCCCAGTTTGGCATTCAGACCTTGGGGATTTTGGATGAGAATACCAATATTTTTGGCACCAGCATTCCCTATGAGGAATCTGTTTTTAAAAGGGAAATCCAAGAATAACCTTCAATGTACAATCCAAGAATTTCCCAAGCTAAACCAAGAACTAAAACTGTATAAAGTCTAGGAAAAGTAAAATCAGAGAATCCAATGAATGTACAACCATACGAATCTATAAAAATGTTTTTAAAACCCTGAGAATCACCACCAATGTACAATCCAAAACCCAAGAAAACTGCAAATTCAACAACAATAATTTAAAAGGCTAAAAATTAAAAGAAATCAACATGGCAACCCGATACCAAGCCTGGGGAAGATGCAGACATATTCTTTTGGTGTCTTATGTATTGACTTCGTATAACTAGGTCTGAACCACTGTAATAAAGTTTGATTGATTGATTGTTTGATTGATTGTTTCCAATGATATATTTCCAAGTTCTTTTGCAAGAACATAAATCAGAATTTTCTGTTTAATGACTATTTCTGATTGATTGATACCAATGATATATTTCCCAAGTTCTTTTGCAAGAGCATAATCAAGATATTCTGTTTAATGACTGTTTCTAATTCACAATTACATCAATTCTGAAATATAAATCACTACAATAAACCAAGTAAGATAAACTCTATCCCGGACATTTGGTTCAGGGTTGTACAACATACTGTTCTAAATACAGAATCTAAATTTCTAAATCCTTAGAAGTCTTTAAAAAAAATCATCCATTTTCAGTTCTACTTACAGATAAGGTATGAAGAAGCTGCCCTGTATAAGAATTCCAGACTTTCAAAAGGAAGTTGTTGACTGCTGTGATAACAGTGCTGTCAGATCGATCCCAAGCTACCATGGTCACCTTCATCTTAGGAACCTTATCTTCCCCAGATGGAACGCTATTGCTGAACAATTTGGCAAATTAAAAATGTAGAAAAGAAACGTATGAATTCCCACAGATGGAATTCTTCTCCCCCAGATGGAACGCTATTGCTGAACAATTTGGCAAATTAAAAATGTAGGAAAAAAACGTATGAATTCCCACAGATGGAATTCTTCTTCCCCAGGTGGAACGCTATTCCTGAACAATTTGGCAAATTAAAAATGTAGAAAAGAAACGTATGAATTCCCACAGAGGGAATTCTTCTTCCCCAGGTGGAACGCTATTCCTGAACAATTTGGCAAATTAAAAATGTAGAAAAGAAACGTATGAATTCCCACAGAGGGAATTCTTCTTCCCCAGGTGGAACGCTATTCCTGAACAATTTGGCAAATTAAAAATGTAGAAAAGAAACGTATGAATTCCCATAGATGGAATTCTTCTTCCCCAGATGGAACGCTGTTCCTGAACAATTTGGCAAATTAAAAATGTAGAAAAAAACGTATGAATTCCCATAGATGGAATTCTTCTTCCCCAGATGGAACGCTATTCCTGAACAATTTGGCAAATTAAAAATGTAGAAAAGAAACGTATGAATTCCCACAGAATTTTAGATTAACTGATCTGCTTTTCACATAAATCCCTTCATGGAGAAAAAAAAACAGGTTATGTTGGAATTGTCTCTAAGTTACACAAGACACAGTAACAAGGTGTCAAAGTTACAAATGTTTTTGTGTTTTTTACCCAGTTATCTTGGTAGCCATATCCAATACAATATATTTCCATTCCTGTTCTTGGTATTGCCATATTCTTGCGGTGCCATCTCTGCTTCCACTGACAAACCGCAGCCTGCAGTAAAAAAAAGGAAAAAAGCAAACAAACAAGGAAGTCACACCCATGAGGCTCTCAATCCTTTTGTCCTCCTGCATTTAGGTGGGCCTTGGGAAAGCGTTCTCTGGTGGGAGCCTGGCTTGCACCACTTTTACGGTTTCTGCACAGTCATATTTTCAACTTTGCCTCACAAAGAAGAATCATTTCACCAATGCATACACATCATCTAATGTGAGAACAGGCTACGCTAGATGTAACAGTACAACCATCCACATCAACACAACAGCAATGCTACAAGGGAGTTTGTTCACACAGTCATAGAATCATAGAGTTGGAAAGGATCTCCAGGGTCATCTAGGATCATAGAATCATAGAGCTGGAAGAGACCTCCTGGGCCATCTACTCCAACCCCCTGCACTATTATTATTATTATTATTAATTGGATTTATATCCCGCCACTCCCCGTAGGCTCGTGGCGGGTCACAGCAGTCCTATCCCCATTAAAATACCCATTAAAAGACTTTAAAACAATCCCAACATGGCGGAACTTATTATTCCCACCCCTGCTATCAGAGCAGCAGGGCGGGTGGGGAGGAGATGCTAGGTCTGGGGGGGGGGGAATGTTGGCACTCATTTGCTGACCCCGGCCTCAACCAAAAACCCGGCGGAAGAGCTCCGTTTTGCAGGCCCTGCGGAAAGCTGGTAAATCCTGCAGGGCCCGCAGCTCACCCGGGAGCTCTTTCCACCAGGTAGGGGCCAGGACCGAAAAGGCCCTGGCCTATGCAGGACACTCACATCCCAATTGCTCATCTACTGTAACCTGCCACCCCTTTACCTTCACAGAATCAGCCTCTCCATCAGATGGCAATTTAGCCTCTGTTTAAAAATTTCCACAGATGGAGAACCCAACCCTCTGCAGAATGCAGGAAATTCACAATTATCTGCCCACCATAGGGATAATAGTTCACAATTATCATGCCCAGATGATACCACTCCTCCCCCCCCCCAAATTCCCAGAATCTATGGTAGGGTTGTGCACTTTGGGGCACTTCAGCCGCTTTGGTGATCACTGAGGCCCAAAGCGGCTTCAGTGATCGCCAAAGTGGCCAAAGCACGCCGGAGCGCACAACCCTAATCTAGGGCCAGTCTGGCGTGGAGGAAATTCGCCTCCTAACTCCAAAGTGACAGAAGTCAGGTGCAAAGAAATCCAATGATGTACACCCATGCAAAAACCATCCTTAGTTGTTTAACGACTTTTACTAGTGGGATACAAAGGTGACAGATATTCACACAAAGATTGAGAACATGGCACAATACTGATTGAACTTTATGGGTGGAATTCAGATCAGGGTACATGTGCCCAAGGCACACTGTAGCTAATGGGATGAGGTGTGTAATGTTGGGCAGGAGCAAAGCTTGTTTGCCATGTTTGCAAACTGCCCTTATTCTCCCTACTGCACTCTGCAAAGAAAGCATGACCAAAAGCTTCCCGGCATGATCAAACAGCGATTCCCCCATGCTGTCCATAGGCCAGGGGTAGTCAAACTGCGGCCCTCCAGATGTCCATGGACTACAATTCCCAGGAGCCCCCTGCCAGCGTTCGCTGGCAGGGGGCTCCTGGGAATTGTAGTCCATGGACATCTGGAGGGCCGCAGTTTGACTACCCCTGCCATAGGCAGACGTCGATCTGGGTTTGTTTCCTATCTCAAAATAAGATTGACAACAAGGCTTAGGATTCCGGTTTGTGAGGAGTAAACAAACTCCAATTTGCTTTGGCACCTGGCGCTCAATCAGACTTGAACATTTTGACTCTTCCTCTGTGCGTGAAGAGAAATGAGAGGAGTAAGAGAAACAGAGCAAACAAATTGTGCTCCTGCCGGAAATTGACAAAATTCTGTTTAGTTGCTGGTGACCTCGGAATATAGCTATTGTCAAACAATAGGCTTTCAACTATCCATTTCAATGAGTTTTTCCAGGATTGCACCCATGGCTTATACACTCATTTCAAGCTTCCATGTCTATATGTTCCTTTCATCAACAAACCCTGCATTTAAGCAAATTCGACTAGGGGGGGGGGAAATCATTGAAACAGAAAACATAACATTGTATTAGATTAGAGTCCTACTTAGTTAAAGGTAAAGGTATCCCCTGTGCAAGCACCGGGTCATATCCTCTAGCGTTTTCATGGCAGACTCAATACGGGGTGGTTTGCCAGTGCCTTCCCCAGTCATTACCGTTTACCCCCCAGCAAGCTGGGTACTCATTTTACCGACCTCGGAAGGATGGAAGGCTGAGTCAACCTTGAGCCGGCTGCTGGGATCGAACTCCCAGCCTCATGGGCAAAGCTTTCAGACTGCTTCCTTACCACTCTGTGCCACAAGAGGCTCTTTAAGAGCCTACTTAGTTAGACAGCATTAAATCTTTTCCAGGACTTTCAGCAGTGCTTTTGAGTCTCTGTGGCCAGAAAACGATGAATTTACGATGGTTGTTAATGGTCAGATACAGCCCAATATAAATAGGGTACAACATTCACTCCTTTCATCTGTTCAACCACTATCAGATGGCCATGTCGTGAATTCAATACCTCAGTTCAAACAACTTTTAAAAATGACATCAGCATCTCTCTTGGGGAACATATAATAGAAACAAGAGGGGGGAAAGAAATAGCTGGATTCTGTTTTCTCTCTCTCCCTCTCTCTCTAATCCTGCCTATTGAATTGAGGAGATGGCAGCAGTTCCGAGGCATTTATTTAGCCATGGGCCTGTAAAGATGGTGATTTTGACCCTGTTCACAGGAGGTCTTTTTCCTGTTATCCAAGTCAAGCCCTCAGTGTGGTTTGTGGAACAGCTGCTTCAGTTGTGTTGCTCCAGCAGTGTACACATTGCACAAGCCCTGTGCAAGGTTTTTTTTTTCCTTAAAAAAGAAAACATGCAAATCCCGCCCATGAAAGCCCATGAAAGTCAAAGGACAGCCCAGTCACCTCAAAATATGCCCACACTGAAAAAGGGAAACTAGTCACGTGCTTTGCCACCTTCAGGAAGAAAACTAAAGCTCCAAACTGGTATCTCTAGTGCCCGCCCCCCCCCTTCTCTTTACTCCATCTTGTTCCATAGAATCATAGAGTTGGAAAGGAACTCCTGGGTCATCTAGTCGCACCCTCTGCACTATGCTCATCCACTGTAACCTGCCACCCCCTTGAGCCTTCACAGAATCAGCCTCTCCGTCAGATGGCTATCCAGCCTCTGTTTAGAAATCTCCAAAGATGGAGAACCCACCACCTCCCGAGGAAGCCTGTTCCACTGAGAAACCGCTCTAACTGTCAGGAACTTCTTCCGGATGTCTAGATGGAATTTCTTTTGCATTAATTTCATCCCATTCGGAACTCATACCTACCCAGCCTCGAGTCTGCTCACCAGTATTCTTTGGCATCATTATGCAGAGAAATATTATTCCTACATATTTACATCTCCTTGATGTCCCACCCCTGAGAAGATCTTTTCTCCTGGCACGAATGAATGATTTCCCCTCAAAGGTCTTAGAGGGAAGATTCCACCATATCCCATACCATGCGAGACTCTGTCCGTGTGGTTCTGGCTGCCCTGACTCTGTCTCACACATTTTGTTAGACTGCCCCTTATATGAGCAGTGTGGGGATGACAATTTTGTTGCTGCCTTCTGTAAGTAAATCTATGACCTTGCAATTTCTGCTCTCTGACAAAGACCCAGAGGTAACCATTTTAGTTGCCAGAGTTTTAACTAAGATGCTTTTATAATATGCTGCCTACCTCGTATTTATCTTTTACGGTTTATTTAATCATTTTAAGATCTGTTTGGTTATGTAACCCTATTTTATTATTTTGTTGACATTTTAAACCCTATTTTTATATGTCTTAGACATATTTTATGCCAATAAAAGGTTACTGACTGACTGACAAATCCCATAGGATCTGGTCTGTCCCTCTGGGGCAAGAGAGAACAACTCTGCTCCATCCTAGACAGCCTTTTAAATACTTGAAGATCCCCTCTCAGTCGTCTCCTCTCCTCTCCTATCCCTTCAACTCTTTTCTCCTTCCTGCAATTCACTTGATGAGAAGACTTCTGTGTTGACTTTGAGGGACTCCTGTCCCTCTGAATTGCTGATAATCTCCTCTTGCAACACCCCCAGATCACATCATTAACCTGACTTTCTATATATCCCTCTTTTCTAACTGTAGCCTAGCACACCCATTTCCCCCATTAAAAAAAAACTCATCCATTCCAATTTCCCTTCTACCCCTTATCTTTAAATTCCTCCAATATTCTGTTTATGCGATCCTTCTTACTCAATGCCAGTTCCACTCTACTACGAGGCTTTCATCCAACACAAACTTCATTAAAATTGTCCTCCCAAGAATAGGTGGCAATCTTTTCCTTGCCCAACCCAAAGATCTCTGCCTCATTTATCTCTCTGCTGCCTTTGACACTGCTGATCACCCTTCTCTTGCTTACACTGGTCATGCCCTAGGCCTCCAAGCCTGAGTCACCTCTTACCAGCCTTAATGATTGTTTAATGTTTCTATAAAGAAGTTGCTTTACACCAGGGTTTTATTTATTTATTATGTATTTGTTATTTCAATTTACTGTCCCCCCACCCCACCCCAACAGCAGGCTCAGGACAGAACACGTGCATAGTAAACCAAAAACCAATACAAACTATTCAAATTATAAACTCGATACCCTGTTAAAATGTCCCTGCACAGGCCACATGGGTCAGAAAACTTCTGGATTTTATATCCAGGATTTAAGTTCAGAGAGGAGAGGAAGGGAAGAAGAGGGGAAGAGGCCCTTTCTGATGTCAGTCTGTGCTTATAAAGGTAAAGGTAAAGGTATCCCCTGTGCAAGCACCGAGTCATGTCTGACCCTTGGGGTGACGCCCTCCAGCGTTTTCATGGCAGACTCAATACGGGGTGGTTTGCCAGTGCCTTCCCCAGTCATGACCGTTTACCCCCCAGCAGCAAGCTGGGTACTCATTTTACCGACCTCGGAAGGATGGAAGGCTGAGTCAACCTTGAGCCGGCTGCTGGGATCGAACTCCCAACCTCATGAGCAAAGCTTTCAGGCGGCTGCCTTACCACTCTGCGCCACAAGAGGCTCATTGCGCCACAAGAGGCTCATTCTGTGCTTATACTTGGCCTCTACTGCATGACTGGTGGAAGAGTGCCGTTTTGCAGGCCCTTCAGAATTTTGACATCTGACAGGGCCGGTGTCTCAGCCAGCAACTCCTTCCACCAAGCTGGAGCCAAGGCCAAAAAGGCCCTATTTCAGCTTGTTGCCTCTCTCTGCATGTTGTCACTGGCTAACTTCATCAAGCAACATGGCTTTTAGTACCACCCCTATTATGAGGTGGCCGTGCTTTGCCTCTCTACCATTGAGCATTCTGGAGCACCATCTGCCTAAACTGATCCTTCTACTTGGATGTCTCATCTCAAAATCATTGTATTCATGATGGTCATTCCTAAGGAGGTATTATGCATTACTAAGTTGCTCATTTTTCCTTCTGTCTCCCTCCCCTTAAATTATTTTGTCACTTACCAACATCCTAAAGCCCTGAATGCTGGCAGGGGCTCCTGGGAATTGTAGTCCATGGACATCTGGAGGGCCGCAGTTTGACTACCCCTGCCCTAAACAGTCTGGAACCAGCATACCTGTGGGGCCACCTCATCCCTTATAATTCCCCAAGATCAATACAATCTTAAAATCAGGATCTTATCAGGATCCCCAGCCCGAGAGGTAAAATTGGCCTCAACCAGGGCCAGGGCCAAGCTCCTGGGAGACATTAGGGCCCTGTGATATCTTAATAAGTTCCACATGGCCTGTAAGATAGAACTGTTTCATCGGCTTATGGTCAAGGCCCCCAATAATATCAACTGAAATAGCTGATCTCACTGCTAGGACCAGCCAGAAGATTGGCTCCCTACCAAGGGACTCCCCTGCCTGAAAATCTTTACAATTTCTGCGTATTGTAACTGTTTTAAAGTTTTTAAATGTATGCTGATTTTATTGATGTTACCCCACCCTGAGTGTTCGGAAGGGTGGGCCAAAAATAAAAATGTATTATTATTATTATTATTATTATCCTCCCTGTTGATCAGGGGCAAAGACTTGACTTGTTTTTTAAGTCATGTACATATTCAAAAGAGCCTCTTGTGGCGCAGAGTGGTAAGGCAGCTGTCTGAAAGCTTTGCCCATGAGGCTGGGAGTTCAATCCCAGCAGCCGGCTCAAGGTTGACTCAGTCTTCCATCCTTCCGAGGTCGGTAAAATGAATACCCAGCTTGCTGGGGGGTAAACGGTAATGACTGGGGAAGGCACTGGCAAACCACCCCGTATTGAGTCTGCCATGAAAACGCTAGAGGGCGTCACCCCAAGGGTCACACATGACCCGGTGCTTGCACAGGGAATACCTTTACCTTTACCTTTACGTATTCAACCCATCATGAAATCGCATCACTTCTCCCTTTAAAATGATGCAAAGTTATGACTTTTCCCCCTCCATCTCCTCAATGAAAACTCTCAGTCATTTCCCACCAGGACTGCTGCAACCTTTTCCTCTCTTGGCTGCCATTATTACACATTAGCCCTCCCCACTCTAGCCAGATTTGGACTGCCAAGCCAATGGTCCTCTACAATGCAGGGCACTGAGGTCTGCCACACACACTAGCTCATCACTCCTGAAGGACAGGAGTCTCTTAAATATAGAGAAAGCTCTGAAGACTCTGCAAGCTGAGTCAAAATGTTAGGGGGGGAAAGTGTATCTGGGCCACGACATTAAGCGAGAAGCTGTTCATAGCACCACAGAGGCTCTCGAGACAGGCTGTGGAGGTGATCTAGAAGTACTTGTTGGGAGTAAAAGTTGAGCAAGTCTTCTGGAGCTGTTTAATGCAACGGGAAGAAACGTAACATGAATGCAGAGGGAGCTCCATTCACGCACAGAGAAACAGCTGGACACCAGAAAGCAGGTGCAGACTCAATGCTCTCTAGTGATGCAGCAAATTCAGTCGTTGCTGCTACGTAACAAGATGTTTTTATTCACGACCTCACAACGGGACAAATGCTTTTTTTTCTACAAAGCAGCAAAGAGAGCGTTGTTGTTTTTTTTCTTTTGCTTTGTAATGTGGAAGCCTGATTCCACTCCAGCTCTGTGGGGAAGCTGCCGTTGATTTCAGGGGGGCAGAGTCGTCCCTGCTTCTATTACTGCCAGACGGGCAATCGACGTGGACAGGAATCTGCTGCTACAGAGTATTATTGCTTCAGAAGAATCCCCTTCCAAAGTGTAAGCCAGAATAATTGCAGCTAGCATTTCACAAGATGGCTCTTAAAAATTGCTTTCAAGGAGTTTTAAACAATATTCCTAAAAACATCACCTTGCTGTTGAAGATGTCTAGAACAAGCTTACCTGTCTCCGTTGTTGCAGAACTGAACAGCAACTACTTTGTCCTTTAAATTAAAAAAAAGAAGAAATTAGTCGATCCTTCCCTTTTCTATTTGGCCGATTTGCAGTTTTCTCCCCATCCCATGTTATTTACAAGTGTTACAAACAGGATCAGAGATCCCAGTGCCTTGCAGAAGGATCACTAGAGGGCCATTAGCAGATACCTGACAGCAAGTAATAGAGGTTGGGTCAGCAGCAGCAGCAGCAGAAGAAGCAGCAGCAGAAGAAGAAGCAGAAGAAGCAGAAGAAGCAGAAGAAGAAGAAGAAGAAGAAGAAGAAGAAGAAGAAGAAGAAGAAGAAGAAGAAGAAGAAGAAGAAGAAGAAGAAGAAGAAGAAGAAGAAGAAGAAGAAGAAGAAGAAGAAGAAGAAGAAGAAGAAGAAGAAGAAGAAGAAGAAGAAGAAGAAGAAGAAGAAGAAGAAGAAGGGAGGAGTTGGTTCTTACAAGCCGCTTTTCCCTACCCGAAGGAGGCTCAAAGCGGCTTACAGTCGCCTTCCCTTTCCTCTCCCCACTACAGATACCCTGTGGGGTGGGTGAGGCTGAGAGAGCCCTGATATTGCTGCTTGGTCAGAACAGCTTTATCAGTGCCCAAGGTCACCCAGCTGGTTGCGTGTGGGGGAGTGCAGAATCGAACCTGGCCTGCCAGATTAGAAGTCCGCACTCCTAACCACTACACCAAACTGGCTCTTCTTCAGCAAGCTCATTAATTAATTGAGCTTGCTGAAGAACATCCCTATGCCTTCAAATAACAGCACCTGTCTTATATACCTGTGGCTTCCTGAGGTCACTTGCACAACAGTCTCAACATCATTTCATAAAATTTCAAACCAAGAAGGGAGGGGAAGGTATTATGTTGGGTTGAAATATATTCAATAACTGTTTCAAATTTCAACTTGCTTTCCTGTAGCTTAGGTGACACAAGTAATTGCAGTGCTTAGTGTACCTGCACAATTTTTAGAGAGGGTTTGTCATACCTAAGCCAATGTTAATGATAGAACAGCCAGAGCATCCTAAGGCAGGGGTAGTCAAACTGCAGCCCTCCAGATGTCCATGGACTACAATTCCCAGGATTCTCCTGGGAATTGTAGTCCATGGACATCTGGAGGGCCGCAGTTTGACTACCCCTGGTCCTAAGGTATCTGTCTAGGCCAGTGGTCCCCAACCTTTTTATCACTGGGGACCACTCAACGCTTGACAATTTTACTGAGGCCCAGTGGGGGGGGGGAAGTTTACTCCTCTACTCTCAACCACTGCCCTAACACTCTCTGATCGCTATGGTAATGTTTAAACACCCCTTCAAAATAAGAGACAGACACACCATAACAATAAACATAAAGAACATTTTATTTTCATGGAAATTTTAACTCATGACAATGACAAATCAATGGGAACCCTGAGCGTGTTTCTCTGCAACGAGATAGTCCCATCTGGGAGTGATGGGAAACAATGACACCCGAAGTGTGTTGTAAAGGGCCGGGGGGATGAAGTAAAGGGCCGGGGGGGGGGGGGAGGCGGCCTTCACGGCCCACCTCCAATTAATCGAAGGACCACATGTGGTCCATGGCCCACAGGTTGGGGATCGCTACTGTAGGGGATGGACAAGGAAGGGACCCCAAGTGGTGCCTTAAAGGCCACTAAGCATACTTCTAAAAGAGGAAACATCACACAACAGGTATCCTCCTGATTCCCAGTTTTTCTAATGGGTCAAAAGTTGGTTCCCCACCTTCAATTCTCCATGTTTGGCTTTTGTTTGTTTTTCAACACACTCTTGCAAAGTTCTTTGCAGCAAAACATTCTCAGGAGAAGGAGTAAAGGGCTGCTATACCCAGTAATAAAATGGATTGACTGAATAAAGAAAGCAACTGTCCTTAGTTTGCAAAACCTGAGCAAGGCTGTGAACAATAGTACATTGGGGGGGGGGGGGAGTCATTAACTCATAGGCTTTCATTGGTCAGAAGCAACTTGTCTGCACTTAACGCAGAGGATCACCATAACATTTCTCACCAGAATAAATTTGGTTATTTTTGCGTATCATCTTTAGATTTGCTACAGCCAAGACATGAGTCTTGTGGCAGGTAAAAGATGAACAAATGTATTGCAATGTGACCTTTTATGACCTGGAGCTCAAAGAGAGTTCACATAAGCTTATTCCCACATTAGTTTAGTAGCCTTTGGTTACCTTTCTATTTTCTCCCTCTGGTTTGTTATAAGAGGTCTTGTTCAAACAGCGTAAAAGGTTTTACAGGTCACCCTAAACCAGCAACTCTGGCAATGTGGGAATTATGCTTAAGACAAACACTTTCATTGCAACGCAGAAATAAATGTTTTGTTATTAATTCAGCTTAGGATGAACCTGTATACATAGAAGGAATTAAATCAAAGTTCCTAAGCAACTTTCTTTTTAAAAAAAACATGATGGACCACATGCTAATGTGGTGCTAGGGTAGCACTGGGGAGATGAGGATTCAAATCCCTATTTGGCCATAAAGCTCATTGGTTGACTTCTGGCTAGTCATTTACACTCACAGCCTCATCTGCCTCAAAAGATTGTTTTGAAAATAAAATGGAGGGGTCTATGTATGCCACTTAAAACTCCCTAGAGAAAGGATTTTTAAAAAATTTAAAAAGTAAATAATAACTATCTTCCCAGTTTTCTTCTTACCGTATGAGATTCTAGCTCAGCAATTTTCTCTGGTGATTCAGAGCCCAAGTAATATATCCTGATCACGTGGTCAGTGCTCCCTGTTACAATAAACATGCCACCTATGGACATGAAAACAAAAAGCAAGCAACTTTTAAAACATTTCATCCCGTGAGCATTACTTATTTACTTATTTATTAAACTTTAATGCTGCTGCCATCCCTAGGCTGGCTAGCTCAGGACAGCTCACATCAGCAATAAAAATACAGTAAAACAATAAAAGCATAATTAAGAACCCCCTCCCACCCTCCCTCAACCACCCCAAAAGATCCCTCCCTACGCCTCCCACCAAGCCCTCAGCCGGGCTGTTCTCTGTATCAGAGATGAGGGAGTCGATCATTGGAGCACGGGTGGGGAGGGGGATCTCTCTCAATCCACCCTAAGGCCAGTGTCTGGTAGAAGGGCTCTGTTCACAGGCCCTGCAGTATTGTGATGGCTCCATCAGGACCCTCAGCTGATCCAGGAGCTCCTTCCATCAGGAGGGGGCCAGGGCTGAAAAAGCCCAGGCCCTGATCGAGGCCAGGCACAAGGCCAGGCACAAGGGCCAGAAGTCACCAACTCATTTGACCCTGCAGAACACAAGGCCCTGCCGGGGGGGGGGGGCATAAACAGTCCCGCAAATACACTGGGCCCAGACTGTGAATGGCCTTGAAGGGCAAACCAAAACCTTGAACTTGATCCAGAATTCAACTGGCAACTGGCAATCAGTGCAGCTGCCTCAGCTGGTTATGGGCTCTCCGTGGTGCTGCTTATGCCATCATCACTCACTTTACAAAATACATTTCAAGGAAATGAAACTTTTATTATGGAGTGCATTTTTCCTTTTGGGAAACCTGGAGATTTTGAGAACATTTGCACTCTGTTAATTAAAAAGTGATAATATCTCTCTGCCATTTGGAGATCAATTGTAACACCAGGAGATCGCCAGGCCCCACCTAGGCAACTGTACACTACATGGAGGTACTATTAACCTGAGGATTATCCTTCCGCCTATAGGCCTTTCCTAAAAGCAATCAAGTAAGCAAGTTTCCTACCTTACAGTAATTTTTATCAATTCATACTGATTTCACTGAGAAATCTTTTACAAGATGGCCATGTTCCCAGAAAATCCAGTGGCTTGTTTTTCAAAAGCAATGCTACCTCTTCTAACAAAAACATGGAACAATCTTTCCTACCTAACCCTTAGGTAGGTTCCTCTTACTGGAAGACATGTACATACCTGAGCTGGAAGATGAACAAGATATCTGAGCACCAGGTCTTGATCTTTCAGTAAATTTAACTGGCTGATCCCTGAAATAAAATGTAGCAAAAAAAGTGCATGGTTTATTGTAGCACCCAAAGTAACAATTCATAGTAACAATTCATATCTGCAGCATGTAGCTGCATCCTGTAACAACCTTCAGCTCCTAACATGCTGGAAAAGTTACCCCGCCCCAACCTCAATAAGATTATCAGTATTTTGCAAAAGAAAACATTGAGAGGATGCCCCTAATTGGCACCAGTGAATTAAAAACAAAGCTAACCATAAACAGGGTCTGCAGTAGCCTGACCTCTAGTTAGCATTAATGATATTTGCATCTATGGATTTCTGGGCAAATTCTTGCATGCTGATATTTAAAACTGAGAAATTGCAGCTTGCAAAACAGACACAGCCACAGATTTAGACGTTCCAGTTCCCAGAACTGCAGCATGTATTGAACACAATAGCCAAGCCTCTAATACCCCCACCCAAAGTCACAAAATGCTTCAGAGAGAACTGCCAGCCTATTGTATCGACTTATCTCAGTCAGATTAATGCCCACTTCTACCCTTTCACCTGCAACTATCGCACACAAAATCTTCTGGCTGAACAGAAACCCAACATGTGACCTTCAAGATTAGGACATCCCATTCACTGTCAAAAAGCCCGATAAACTATATGATATCCTGGATTAATCAGGAGACTAGTGGCACCTCTAAGTCTGACAAAATGTATTCCAGCATCAGGTTCTGTAAGTCAGATGCATAGTACATGCAGCAGATAGATTTCCACTCCAAGCATCTGACCAAGCCAGCTGTGGCTCATGGAAAACCAGAACAGACTAATGCAGCTGCCTCTCTGGAATTATCCCTTCTTATTTATTAATTATATTTATATAGCACGCTTCCCGGGGGCTCTTGAACCCACCATAGGATCACTCCCCTTTCTATAAAATAATTCGCTGATGAAATCACTGTTGTTACAGTGACACTGATCCAAGTTCCCCATCCAAACTCTTAATTAAAAAAAATACAACAATGGAAAAGAATATGCTCTTAGAAGTTGCCCACTCCAAAATTAAGATATGTAAGCCCTTCTTCCTCTTTCAAGACTGTCTGTCTGTCCTCTTTCAAGTTTTTCCCAGTCATCTGTCTGTTCAGGCACTTCCACACTCAGCAGGTCATCAAAATAAGTTGACCTAACAAAGGGGATGAGTGGGGCATCCACAAGGAGGTACCTACCTAAATTTCATTGTCGTCAAATCCAATTGCCAGAAAAAGATTGTCCCGTCAGCACCAGTAGAAGTGAGGTATCGAGTTATTCCTTTTCCGGCAGGAGAAAACTACAAAAATAATTAAAAAACAGGTTATTGTTAAGTAGGCCATATGAGTTTCTCAAACTTTTTATAAAATGTAGCACCTGCCACCCTTGTGATAAAAGAAATCACAACTGGAAATGTATCATTCACTGAAAGGGAGGGAGGGAGGGAGGGAGGGAGGGAGGGAGGGAGGGAGGAAGGAAGGAAGGAAGGAAGGAAGGAAGGAAGGAAGGAAGGAAGGAAGGAAGGAAGGAAGGAAGGAAGGAAGGAAGGAAGGAAGGAAGGAAGGAAAAGGGGTAAAGAAAGAGGAAGGAAGGAAGGAAGGAAGGAAGGAAAGAAGGAAGGAAGGAAGGAAGGAAGGAAGGAAGGAAGGAAGGAAGGAAGGAAGGAAGGAAGGAAGGAAGGAAGGAAGGAAGGAAGGAAGGAAGGAAGGAAGGAAGGAAGGAAGGAAGGAAAAGGGGTAAAGAAAGAGGAAGGAAGGAAGGAAGGAAGGAAGGAAGGAAGGAAGGAAGGAAGGAAGGAAGGAAGGAAGGAAGGAAGGAAGGAAGGAAGGAAGGAAGGAAGGAAGGAAGGAAGGGTTCTAACACTGGACCAGATACAAGCAGTCCTGTGCCTTGTTGCTAATCAGCTACAGAACCCAGCAGAAAGCCAGTTGCCTGCCTCACCTGTATAGAAGTAATTGAAGCTGAGTGGCCCAGGAGCACAGCGATAGGCGCGCAAGTTCGAAGACACCAAACTCGGACCACCTTGTCGCAGCTGCCTGCAGCCAGTAGTGTATTTTCGTAATTAACAGCCAAGTCAGAAATTTCGGCTGAATGTCCTCGGAGTGTGGAGAGCAGACGTCCATCATCTGTAGCCCAGATTTTCACCAGGTAATCATCAGAGCCCTAGAGGTTCATTCAAAACACAACCCAAGGTGAAACAAACAGAAGCGTCGCCGTTTCCACTATCCACATGCAGATATGCAGTATGCACTGATCACCATTTTATGCTGCTCCTCCTGACAGCACGTGTAGTATTTAGACTAGGATCTGGGAGAACTCATCTCCACTCTGCCATGAAAGCTTCCTAGGCACAAGGAGGGCAGAATGAAGTAAGTCACTCTGGGCCCTCTTTGGGTATCAATAAACTAAGTCACTCTGGGCCCTCTTTGGGTATCAATTTATTCCAAAAGGAATAAATTACAAATTATAAGGCCATTTAGAAAAAACAGGCTTGGGTTTTCGCAGAGAGAAGTAGCAGCTGCCCCAGCACAATGTGAAATATAATTTAAAAGTGACATTAACAGGGCCATCCTAAACAGCCCCATGTTTCTGAGAACAGTCGTTTCAATGGATATAGAAGTTGTAACTCTGCTTATAACAACATGCAGACATCCCTTTTGAAAAAGCACCCATTCGAGAGGACCGACTGCAAAATCATATGTATTGCCTTCTTGGGGGGCACATTCCTTCTTTTTTTTCCTAGGCAGAAATAGAGTTGGAGGCACTGCAAGAGCAAAACTGAAATCAGCTCACTGTGAAAATTCGCCGTCCGCTGCGATCAAATGCAACACAATACACTGCAGACAAGTGTCCCAGAATCCTCTTGTGCAGCTTGATGTGCTGGTAGAAGGCAGTTGGGAACAAATGGCTGAAACGTCCGTATGCAGTTACAGGCCTGGCACAGATGAGATTGACTAAAAGGGGAGGAAACACACACGCGCTTACCCGCCTGAATTGGACCGACTGGAACCTAGCTCACATTGGCAGCCAGATCCCTCCTGCCACTGCAGATGCCTGATGCCTCACTGTCATTCGCAGGCCCTGCCGGCAGCAACAGCCCAAACCAGACCAGCCATGTTGGCATAGTCATCAGTTGGCATCATAGGGGCTGGAGGATCATCGTCCGAGGAAAAACCCACAGAGGAGCTGTCTCTGCCTGCCATCGGGCCACTGCTGAAAAATTGCTGCTTGTGGCGCTTCAAAAAAATGGCAGGCGCAAACGGTCTTTTATTCCTAACGCTATGAACTATCAAACTATTAACCAGAAAACTGGAACTCAAGGCAGAACAGGAATGTGGTGAAAGAAATAACAACTCTCCCCCGCATTTTGGTATTCTTCAGTGACTAAAATCGCAGGCTGCTTTCCGGTTCCAATTGCTGAGACATCAATGCATAAACTTGGGATTTTCAGCAAGTTCTTCCTTACCCACATTTGGTGGTTTCCCACAGTTCAGAGGTAGTGCAAGAGGCCGGCCTCTGTGCAGAGCTGCAAAGGCTGAGCCTTTCCGTGCGTTTCTGCAGTCTGTGGGAACAAGATGAATTGGCTTTACCTGCCAGAACTATATACATCAAGATCTATAAACAGCGGCTCTTTCCCACCCGCAGCTTTCCAATTTGCATCTTTGGATATTCCAAAAACAAGAAATGGGGAAAAAAACTGAGCTCCCAACATAAAACAACACTGTGTTTTATATCTGCTTATTTGTCAATTTTCTTATTAACAAAAAGAACAACAGAAAGAACATATATATGTAGATAAAATCATTTAAGATAAAGGAAAAATCAGTTATCTTTAATTACTTCCTTTATGCATTGTCTCTTTTATACTATGTAATGTTTTGTATATCACCTTAACAACCTGCATGAAGGAGGATGTTAATCTTAAAATCTAATATAAAGAAAAGTTCAGCTTTTATATATGATGTGCATCTCACCTTTTGCAGCCCTTAGCAAGGACTGCCGTCCTACTCCTAGTAAAGTTCGCACCCCAAGTACACTCTGCGGGATCTCCTTCTCCAACAAGGGTCCAATCCGCTCACAGATTTTAAGAAGGTGCACTGGAGGGATGTGTGCATTAGCTACCACCTGAATTCAAGACACAAAGAGTCACTTTGTAAACCCTTTTCTTCTGAGGGTAGATTGGGAATACACTGATTTTCTGTATGCTTTAGCAGTTTTCATTTATTTTTTATTTCATATACTCCTCCAATCTGGAATTCAAGATGGCATACATAAGATTCTCAGGCAGTCTCTTAACCAGGAACTGACCAGACTGAGGCATGCATAGGCATGTTCTTTTACAATATATTCATGGATCCGGGATACGAAAAGCTAGTTTTAAAAACCTTTACCTCAATTTAAAGGTAAAGGTATCCCCTGTGCAAGCACCAGGTCATGTCTGACCCTTGGGGTGACGCCCTCTAGCGTTTTCATGGCAGACTCAATACGGGGTGGTTTGCCAGTGCCTTCCCCAGTCATTACCGTTTACCCCCCAGCAAGCTGGGTCCTCATTTTACCGAGCTCAGAAGGATGGAAGGCTGAGTCAACCTTGAGCCGGCTGCTGGGATTGAACTCCCAGCCTCATGGGCAAAGCTTTCAGATGGCTGCCTTACCACTCTGCGCCACAAGAGGCTCTAATTACCTCAATTTAACTAGCTCCAAAATGGAAAAATGGCTCTTTAATGTAGGGAACATGATCCGGATGGCCCAGGCTAGCCTGATCTTGTTAGGAGACCTCCGAGGAAGCCCAGAGTTGCTACAAAAATGGCAAATCACATCTGAATGCTTCTTGCCTTGAAAACCCAGAGCTGCCATAAGTCAGGTGTGACTTTCCACTGCCCCCATAAAGGGCTTCAAAACACCTAACACAAAAATTCAAAGAGCTGTCAAATATCGGCATCACTATTGAAGCCATGTGATTTTTCTTCTTGTGTCCAAGCATACTGGATCTACTTTCTAAGAATGTAAGAGCCCTGTTGGGATTGCATCTGTAATTTATCTTGTTTAACATCTTGTCATACACAGTGACAACTGACTGCTGGAGGGCCAACAACAGAGCACCGAGGCCAAGGCTGATGCTGGCTTGGAGGTGCCCTTTCATTACCACGGTTAGTAGCCACTGATGGGCATTATCCTCCATCAATCTAATTCCTTCTTAAAGCCATCTATGCTTGTCTTTCGGAAAGGAACTCCACTCATTAATTAGTTGTCAAGTAAGGAAGTATTTCCCGTCCTCTTTTCAGTATCTGTTGCCCTTAAATTAAGTGCTTCCAAGTTTTAGTATTATGGGAGAGAAAAAGCTCCCTCTATCCACTTTCTCTAGACCATGCAGAAATTTGTCAACTTGTATGCTTTCCAAGTTTTCTAAACTAAGAAGGGGACAAGCTGAAAAGTACCCAAATCAATGCCGATTCGGATACTTTTTGGATTTATCCAAGCCAAACTGCCCATCACTTGCATTTAAACGGTCCAAATCAGTAGTGGCCAAATTGTGATTCAGCCTGATTAATGACAAGAGCACACCCTTTAAATACCTCCCAAGCAGTACACCTGTCATAATCAGCTATAAGGCATGCCATCTGCTCCCTTTAGAAGCTCTCCCTACTTTCACGGACAGCTTTGCCTGTGAAGATGGAGAGGGGTTTAAGTCTTCCCCTCTAACCTCACAGGCAGCTTTGCTTCCAAAGGTGGGGAATGCGATTTAAAGGGAGCACACCTAAAAACAGATAATGATAGTCATACTGCCCTCTTCCCTTTAAATCCCTCCCATTTCAGATTCAGCCAAGTTCAAAAATGTAGTGAGGTGTGATTTTGTGTGATTCAGGTTCAAAACAATACTTTTTTGTGCACAGGCCAACTGAAAAGTCCCAGATTCTTCTGCTTTTCCTAGTAGGAAGATTGTTTCAACCCTTGAGTACCCTTCTGAGAAACAGGGACTACAGCTGTGCATATTATTCCAAATGAGGCCATACCATTGCTTTACATGTGGACACGACTATGACGGCTGTTTTATTTTTTATTTTCATCTCCTTTCCTAATAATTCACAGCATGGAGCTTGCTGCCACACACCGGGTCGATATTTTTGTCCACTATAATCCCAAGATCCCTTGTTCTTCATATTCTTGGCCAGTTTAGACCTCATCTATGCATAAGTAAAATTAGGCTTTTTTGTTTCAGTGTGCCTCACCTTCTACCAACCTAACTTCAGCACTCTCAGTGGGTGACCTAGTTCACAGAGCTATAAAGGTAAAGGTATCCCCTGTGCAAGCACCGAGTCATGTCTGACCCTTGGGGTGACGCCCTCCAGCGTTTTCATGGCAGACTCAATGCGGGGTGGTTTGCCAGTGCCTTCCCCAGTCATTACCGTTTACCCCCCAGGAAGCTGGGTACTCATTTTACCAACCTCGGAAGGATGGAAGGCTGAGTCAACCTTGAGCCGGCTGCTGGGATTGAACTCCCAGCCTCATGGGCAGAACTTTCAGACTGCTGCCTTACCACTCTGCGCCACAAGAGGCTCTTGCTCACAGAGCTATAGTTCAGGGTAAATCAGAAAGTCACATTAATTCAGAAGCCTGGTGTACCACAATACCAGTCTGGCAAATGAAGCCTTCAACATCTCCATGGAGCACAAGACTGCACAGTGCTGACATTATCACAGCAAGGGCAGGGGCAAAGAAGCTCATTTTCTTCCTCCTGTGCACCCAGGGAAGTAGAACACCAGTCCTCCCTTTTCCATTTTGGTTCTCTCCACACCTGAACATGTGTACTAACATGCAGGGCATGAATGCAATACATTTGCATTAAAAAGGCCAGCTTGCCAGGTAGTAGCAGGACAAAAGCCTTGAGAAGAAGGACAGCACTATTTGGATCAGCTGGGAGGGACAGGCAGTTTAATCCCTGGATTCCCCAAGTGTTTAACTTCTCATTATTGTTTCAGTGTTTTAGTAAAAACAACACCTAAAACTATTTATTTATTTATTTATTTATAGTTAGATTTATATACTGTTGTTCGCCAAAAGGTCTCACGGCGGTTCACAATAAAATATAAAAGAGTGGGAGAAAAGCTCATTTCCCCTGGTGCTGCGAATGGCAATCGTATGGTTAAGGTGTAACTGTGGATATACAGCCAGTTTCAGGAAAAAAATCATTAGGTCTCGAATTCCAGAAATTTCTAACTATGGCTCATTTCAGACTCATCAACCATAATAATGTGTAAACCATAATTTTAATCCAATTTAAAATGCAAAGAAGAGACCATGGCTCAGTGGCTTTGCATGCAGAAAGTCCCGAGTTCAACCCCTGGCATCGCCAATCAAGAAAACTGGGAAGCCAAAGCTATGGAAGACCTCTGTGCAAGACCCTGCAGAGCCAAGACCAGTGTAAATAGACAGGACATGACCTTGATGGATCACTAGTCTCATCTCATTTTGTATAAGGCAACTTCTCACATTTGTGCATACAACTTAAAGGTAAAGGTAAAGGCATCCTCTGTGCAAGCACCTGGTCATGTCTGACCCTTGGGGTGATGCCCTCCAGCGTTTTCATGGCAGTCTCAATACGGGGTGGTTTGCCAGTGCCTTCCCCAGTCATGACCGTTTACCCCCCAGCAAGCAAGCTGGGTACTCATTTTACTGACCTCGGAAGGATGGAAGGCTGAGTCGACCTTGAGCCGGCTGCTGGGATCGAACTCCCAGCCTCATGGGCAGACAGCTTCAGACAGCATGTTGCTGCCTTACCACGCTGCACCACAAGAGGCATACAACTTAGTACAGGCAAATCACATATTAGAGTTCTTCATTTTGCTTCCCATTGTCTCAGCACGTCAGAACCTCTGTAGTTCTGTTCATCATAGATTGCAAACCCCGACTTCCACATCAGACCTTCCAAAAGATTGTGAGCCACAGATTGTCAATTTGATGTCAGGTCAAACCACAGCTAAACTTCCCAAAGCATGTTTTGATGTTATGCTTAGAGGCTACTTCATGAGATCAGGCAATGTTGCCTGGTGAGAAGCCAGCACAGTTTAAATACTGGATTAGGAACTGGGCAACCCAGCTTCAAATCCTCATTCCATCACAGAAACTTGCAGGGTAATCTTCGTTTATTTATTAAAACATTTCTATTCCCCCATTCCTTGTCATTCAAGGAAACTTACATTATTGAGAACATTTGCAGCTTGGAAACAAACATTAAAACAAAAATCGATGCCCTTCCCTGCCTTAAAAGATGCCTTCCAATTGAAACTCCCTCAAAACCCCTGGCAAACATATAGGCGTCCATAAGATCTCCAAGGAGGGCCCCTCCATCTCGAAACAAGGTCCTTCCAGAGAGCTGGAGCCACAATGGAAAAGGCTTGGGTTCTGGTCACCATCAGACGGACCATTCTGAGTGGTGGAACAGCCAACAGATGGTTGCCTGACAGCTGAGACGAATACTTCCTTCTTTTGCTCAGGAAAGGTTGGCTATTCAGCATATTGGACGTACAAAAATGAAACTAACTTCTTATTTAACAAGCATTTTATTTTATTCGTTATTTATATTATTAGTGTTCCTTTTTTAGGAAGGAGGGTAGGAAGGGGATCTTATTATTGTGTCGCCATGCTGTGACATTTTAAAGTCTTTTAATGGGAGTTTTAATGGGGTTTTAAGACACTGTAACGCGCCACTAGAAGAGCCTCTTGTGGCGCAGAGTGGTAAGGCAGCCGTCTGAAAGCTTTGCCCATGAGGCTGGGAGTTCAATCCCAGCAGCCGGCTCAAGGTTGACTCAGCCTTCCATCCTTCCGAGGTCGGTAAAATGAGTACCCAGCTTGCTGGGGGGTAAACGGTAATGACTGGGGAAGGCACTGGCAAACCACCCCGTATTGAGTCTGCCATGGAAACGCTAGAGGGCGTCACCCCAAGGGTCAGACATGACCCGGTGCTTGCACAGGGGATACCTTTACCTTATAGCTTTTAACGCGCCACGAGCCATTTGGGAGTGGCGGGAAATAAATCGAAATAATAATAATAATAATAATAATAATAATAATAATAATAATAATAATAATAATAATAATATGCACACTGGCACTTTCCCATCACAAGAACTGGGGTTCCCAGGCCCCTTCCTGTGTCACCCTCCTATTAGGGTGGGGTTCCCAGGCCCCTTCCTGTGTCACCCTCCAAAATTGACCTACCTATTAGACCCACCCCACTCACAACTACATTTGACTTTCACACATTGCTAGAGATGCCCGCCTCCAGGAGAGGCCTGGCAATCTCAAAGAAGGGCAAACTGATCTCCTGTGTGTCATGAACAGAACAACACCTGCACTCTGGGCTGAATGTTTGCTCTTTTTCTGGGAAAAGGTTCCGGAAATGGATTCAAGATGGATATATCCATCAGGGGTTAAAGACTAGGCACAGAGAAACAGGAACTCCTGGTCACCAATATGCTCCTCTGTCTCATTTTTATCCTGCCCTGCATTCAAAGGGTTCATGGCATTGTGCACAGACCTCCTCTCTTCCATTTTATCTTAGCAACAAACTTTGTATATAGATTATTAGAATAAGATAACCTGAGAGGCCCAAGTTCACCCAGTGAGTGTCATCACAGAGTGAAGTTCAGAACCCATGAATCTCAGGCCAATAGTCTAAACTTTTCACCACTGGTTTCTTCGTTTATACCCTGTGTTCTCAGAGTACCTTTATTGGCATAAAATTGCAAAGCATAAAATGAAAATTTCAAACAGTTCCAGATGTAAAATCTATCGTAAAAGATTTTCATTTAAAACTGCCAGTAAAAACTTTGATACTTTTATAATAATTGCTGAGTCCCTCACATTTAGTATCATTTTAATCCAGTGTTTCTCATTAACACAACTGAATTTCAATTTCTTCAGATAAATTAGCTAACGGGCGATGATATACATCAAACTTAGGACACACCAGAAATATATGGTGCAACGTGTCAGGGACACTACATCCATGTAAACAGTATCTCACTTGAAGAGGGATCTTCAAAAATCTACCTCGGGTGACATTTGAGGGAAAGATAGTTTAAGCGAGCTACTAAAAATGTTCTTCTTAACTGGTGTGTCTCCAAAATTTGGAGATACATGGGCATGGATTTGACCCTGTGTTTTCTTCCCAATAGGGAGCTTTGTGGCGTACATCATTATCTTCCATTCCATTTTATTCTTAGGCTAACAGTGTGAGACTAGCTCAAGCCAAGAAGCTTCTATGCCACTGGGCTCAAACTCTGTTCATTAGAACAGGCTTTGCTGTATGACATCACAACACATACATGGAATTCTTGTCATTGCTTTTTCTAAGTATTAAACTTTACACCACTGAGAGGTAATAGATTAATTAATTTATTTACAAGTTGTTTCTAAATTAGTTCCAATATTCAATTTAATGAGTTTTTAAATAAAACTATCATAAAATTATGAGAAACTGGGTAGTTTAGGGTTACAGATTAGCATTTTGTTATGGAGATAGCAGTCAGGGCTGCCAATACCCTACAACATTTTAATCACAGATTTAATATTTTAACATTTTATACCCTACAACATTTTAATCACAGATTTAATAGAATTATGAGAAACTGTACAGTTTAGTATTAGGCTTTGAGGCAGAATTTTTTTTAAAAAATGGTCATTATGATACAGAACCCCAAAGCCTGAAAAATGAGACCGGCTTTTGAAGCCAAAGGAAATTTCTCGTGGCCTACCTTTCTATGTATTCAATACACTTCCCATCCATTTTAGCAATGGCTTGGGTCCAAATTAATAGAAAGAGAATGGAGCCCCTCTCCTTTGCAGTATATTCCCTGGGCTTTTTTTGTTTTTGTTTGTTTTTTTGGGGGGGGGAGAGATGTTCCAATTGACACTATAGTGTAGAGCAGGATGCCATAAAATGCATCTGGGGTTGCAGTATAAGAAGTACAAGGGGAAGGGGGAGATTTCTAGCATTCAGATACTTTCTGAGGGTTTTCCATACTTCAAGAGTAACCTGGGAGAGGAATGGTGCAAGGGTGCCAACTTTCAGGTTGCTTCTGGAGATCTCCCAGATCTCATCCCTAGGCAACAGAGGTTTGTTGCCCTGGAGAAAACAGGAGCTTCAGAGGGAGGATTCTTATGAGAATATAATCTGTTTAAATTCGTCCCCTCCCTAAACTCCACCTCCCCCCAGTTTCTACCTCCAAATTTCCAGGCATTTCCTAATCCAAAGTTGGCATCCCTATACAGGGAACTCCCAGTTTGCAAGCGGGACTGAGCCCAGGACCTTTTTGGCTTCAGCATTTATATTGTGTTTCACCAGATCAAGAATCAAGCTAAAAAGACGTACGCAGCAAGCCTTTCAAATAAGCACACCCGAGATCCTCTTCCCCAAACTTTGGAAGTAACATTGAAGCAAAATCTTACCATTTCAGGCAAGTGCTAAATAGATACTTATTAGATCTTTTGCAGCAACTTCCTTCACTTTTTAAACAATGTATCAATTTTAAACAATGTATCAACTCCACTACAGAGGACAACCGTTTCAATAAAAGACAGGAGGACACCCTCTTTAAAACTTTTTTCTTTCTTTTTTTGGGGGGAAAGGGCCTGAAGAAGTCAAAAGAACAACTGATGCAAGAATAGGCAGCCCCCTCTGGGTGGTAATCAACCTCTCTCAACAGGAGAATTCCTGGAGGGGCTTGGCCATTGCTGGAAAAAATATCTCTGGACCCGTGGGAGCCTGGTGACTACCGCCTAGTCTCACATCTAGTATTTCTGGGGGAAAGATTATTATTTTATTGGATTTATATCCCGCTGCTTTCCAGAGACTCGGGCAGTTTACAATATAAAACCCACAGAAAACTCACACGTAAAACCCATTATATCCCAAGGACTGAGTGGACTAAAATCCCTCTCTCGCAGAGACCTCCCTAGACGTGGGAGGTGTTTTCATTAAGAAAAAATCATTCTTACTCTAACTATTGCTGTTATCCTGCTGTTAGTACCGAGCCACATTTTTACCTATATGATGATTTCCAAAGTTTTCTGTAAACTGCCCTGAGCCAGGAGAGGAGGTCGGGATATATATATAATGAAAATGTAAATGAAAAGCTACTTGGCTCAGGTAAACAGGTGTTAATAGCTAAACACGAGGACTTCTGGATTCTCAAGCATTATGGATATAGGAGGGGAAAGCGGAATAAAGCCTCTTTGTCTCGTAAAACAGCTGCAGGGCCAACACTCAACCCGCTCAAATAATTAAAAAGAGACTGTGGCAGCTCTCTCAATGACGGCCCACCCTTTCAGCAAGAGAGCTGCAAAGCCAAAGTGTTCCTGAACCCAGAGGGAGAAAAGGAAGTATACAGCACTGGTTGATCTTGCCTGGGTCCCTGCATCTGAGCTCTAGCCCACAAACACTTAGACTGAAATAAAATCTTGCTAGCCTTTAAGGCGCCCCAAGACTCCTGTTTTTGGTGCAACAGGCTAAAGTGGCTACGATTGTGGAATCCCTTCTTTCTAGTTATGAAATATCATCCCTGAGTCACAAAAAGGGGACCTTGCAGGCATTCTGAATCAAGACACGACTAACAACTACTTCCCCAAGCATCTTTTATTATATTTTATATTTCTTGATTTTAAAATTAATGAAAACCAATTCCAGGGGGAAATTGTGGCTGAAAAGTAGGCTAAAATGCTCTAAATTATGCTGTCTCGCCACAGTAGTGCACAATAACAGCATTTCCCCATAGCTTCTGCATTTTGAATTGCTTCTAGCTTCATGAGAGGGTGGTATAGAAATGGAAGAAAGAAAATGAATGAATGAATGAATGAATGAATGAATGAATGAATGAATGAATGAATGAATGAATGAATGAATGAATGAATGAATGAATGAATGAATTGGGATATCAGCTTTTTATAAGAAGCAGCCTACTTCTCCCAAATTTAATATTTGGATACATTTGAGTTAATATAATTAAATGGCTTTCAGACTTTTTTTTTGAAGTGGGATACATTTCTAAACTCTACTTCTCAGGAGTCACTTGCACCCTACCTTCATGCTACTTTCTACCTCCAACATAAAATAAAATGCAGAAACCTGAATAATCTTAGTAAAAATACAGCAAGATATAGTATTAACTAAGCAGAGTCTCCTAGCTGTTCTCAAATTAAGCAGAGGCATAATAATAATTTCTCATAAAGCCTCAGAGATTCTACTTTCCCCTGTGCTAGGTTCCTCTTTGGGGTCCCTTGACTCACCTGTGAGAGAGACTCTTGGCTCATTTGGTAGAGTCATGACTCACAGTGAGGAAACTATAGATGGAACTGCCTGCTGCACTTACCAATCAGTGCAAAATACTCCAGAGTTCAAGAGCTTGTAAGAGATCAGCACAGAAGAGCAGAGGAAAGCCATCCAGAATTTCCAGCATGAGTTGCTTTCTTTTTTATAAATAACAGCTGCAAGGAGCCCAGACTCCAACTAGGGCTGTGGCAGAAGGATTTTAGCTATTACCTCAACCTGACCCTCCCCCAGAACTGCTGCTTGCACTACTCTAGTCCTGCTTCAGAGATCCCTATGGCAGTTGTTCACCTAGCAGAAAAATGTCCTGGACTTCCAATCATGGTTACTTTGATGCCTCCTCTGCTTTGATTCTAAAATTCCCAAGCTGCTAAGAACTCCCATGTAAAAGAATGGATTTCCAACACTAACTGGATTATCTGCAGCCCCCAGGCCTACTCTGAGGCAAGGAATCACATGCCAAGCTTGCAAATAAGGCTGCAAAACAAACAAACCCACCTCCAAGCCCATACATATCTAACAATATATCCCAGGGCACTGAGAGGGTCTGGGAAAACAGTAATCCAGAAGGGATTACAACCCAAGACACCCCCACCAAATATTTTCTTTCAAAACTCAGAGCACAATTGCATCAAATTCAAGTACATGAGAAAAGAACAGAATGCATAGGTCCCAGGCCACTAGGTTAAAAGTAGGCCATTGAACTGATCCCAGAAACAAACGAACCTGTCAATGCAATTGATCTACCTAAGCAAAATATGACTGAAGAGTGAAGGAAAGAAAAGATACTGAAGAGAATTTTCCACATCCTCACAATACAGTTTCCAGAATCTCTAGAGCAGGGATAGTCAACCTGTGGTCCTCCAGATGTCCGTGGACTACAATTCCCATGAGCCCCTGAAAGCGAACGCTGGCAGGGGCTCATGGGAATTGTAGTCCATGGACATCTGGAGGACCACAGGTTGACTACCCCTGCTCTAGAGGGGAAAGCATATCAGTTAAAGCTGCTATTAAAATCATTATAAGTCTCTAGCAGAAAATCTATCCTCAAAGGCAACCTTTCCCAAAGGTTATTTTGAAAAGCACAACTTCAAAATCTAAAAGAAATGCCATCATGTCTGATAACATTATTCTGAATGAACAACAATGGCTTCACGTCACGCTCCACCAAGAATGTAAGCCACAACCTATCTCCCATTCATGCCGACTTCTAACTACACAACCAAGGGTCACATTTATCTTCCCCTAATGAGAGTGTGATCTTATGTGGAGTAGAGAATTATAGAATAAAAGAGTTGGAAGGGATCTCCTGGTTCATCTAGTCCACCCCCCTGCACTATGCAGGACACTCACAGCCCAATCGCTCATCCACTGTAACCTGCCACCCCCTTGAGCTGTCACAGAATCAGCCTCTCTGTCAGATGGCTCTCCAGCCTCTGTTTAAACATTTCCAAAGATGGAGAACCCACCACCTCCCGAGGAAGCCTGTTCCACTGAGAAACTGCTCTAACTGTCAGGAACTTCTTCCAGATATTTAGATGGAATTTCTTTTGCATTAATTTAATCCCATTGGTTCTGGTCCATCCCTCTGGGGCAAGAGAGAAGAACTCTGCTCCAGGACCACTGAAAAGCTGCTCTGTCAGTACATTATCAGTCGTGATTTTTACCAATCACATTTGTGGTAAAAAGAGACATATAGTCAACCATGGTATGTTGGACTATGTTATAAACACAAGAGCCCTGCTGGATCAGAACAGCACCTTGCTCTAGGACCCTGTCTCATATGCTGGCCCCACCACTTATTCTACAGGGCCAACAAACACAGCATAGTGGCCAAAACTCTCTCCTAATATTTCCTCCTGGCACTATGTTTCAGAAGTTTACTGCCTCTGAATTGTGGAAGTTCCCGTTAGTCCAGGGGTAGTCAACCTGTGGCCATCCAGATGTTCATGAACTACAATTCCCATGAGCCCCTGCCAGCGTTTGCTGGCAGGGGCTCATGGGAATTGTAGTTCATGAACATCTGGATGGCCACAGGTTGACTACCCCTGCTTTAGTCATCGTGGCTGATAGCCATTGATAGAGCTATTACAGTTCTACAGGGACTGTAAAATGGCACTCTTCCACGAGGCCAATCTAATATGGGCCTCCCTCTGCCCTTCATACATCTCCCTCTCTTCCATGTGACTGATAGAAATACCATAATATTGGTTTTTAATAATAATAATATGAGCAGGGAAATGGGGAAATGGCTGGAATATCAGAGAGGTTTAAAGTAGTTGTTAGTCAGAAAGCTGGTTTGATTTAAGTAATTTAAATTTTTAGCATTAAATCTAAAATCATTTATTAATGTGCTTTTATTTTGCTGTAAACTGTCTCAAGACCATATTGGGAGAGAGGCAGTCTAGAAGTTTATAATATGATAATGTTGTTATAATAATAATAACAACAACAAGAACAGGGCTGTCCTTCATGAATCTGCCCAATCCCCTTCTAAAGTTATCTGTTCCTCTGGACATCCCAGAAACACACTGTCATGTACTACAATTCTTATTAAGATTAGGGTCTATTCAGTTCCATAACGGTTCTAACATTAGTGGTATACTCATAGCATAGCATTTATTTTATTACTTATAAAGAATAACAGAGTTAATTTACACATGACCTCTGGAAAAGTATCAGAAATTCTTTGACACTGGTATCAGAAAAAAATATCTTTATTATCCCGCAAGCATTCGTACTGAACAGTTCAAAGCAACTGCCCTTACTTTCAAAGGCTCCCATGGTGTCACCCCCATTTTTCCTGTTAATGCCCTGATGTAATCTTGCCAGTAACTTTTTGACTCTCCAGCTGAGACATTCTCAGACATGAAGGTCCCCCCCTACAGTGAATGATTCCACCTTTTCTTTCTTGTTGTACCTTATACTTCCTCCCAGACCACCTTTGTGATGATATGTGCCTTCAACTGCCTCTCCCAAATCTAAATACTTTGGAGTCTTCATCTTCCCCTACTTGTTCTCTACCTCCCTATCCCTTCCTCTCCTTTATTGTTTTCCTTGGGTTAAATTTTAAATTTCAAGTTCCATGCAGCAGAGACTTGCTCTTGTACTCCGTAATGCAGGAGTAGTCAACCTGTGGTCCTCCAGATGTTCATGAACTACAATTCCCATGAGCCCCTGCCAGTGGCAGGGGCTCATGGGAATTGTAGTTCATGAACATCTGGAGGACCACAGGTTGACTACCCCTGCTGTAATGTACTATGCACACCAATGCTACCTCTAGCAGGCCTGAAAACCTGGCATACAAATCATCATCATCATCAACATAAATAAATGGCATGGCATATTGATTATTTTATCAGCAGTATTTATTATCTTTTGGAGCTCCTCGAGTTCACTTGAGCCGCCATATAAACATCACATAAAAGAAGAAAATCAGATTTCCACCTCTCAGTGCAAGTTACAAATCTCCCAGCATTGATTACAGATGGCATAGATCAGTGATTAAAAGAGAATCTACAGCCAAAACTGTTAACCTGTACTTATAGAGTAGTGCAGTGAGCAAGCAATTGCACCATGGAAGCTTGCCAGGTGGCTTTGGGTCAGTCACACTCTCTGAGCCTAACCTACCCCACAGGATTGTTGTGGGGATAAGATGGAGGAGAGGAGAATGATGTAAATGACTTTGGGTTCCCATTAGGGAGAAAGGCAAGATAAAAAAAATGAAATATTTTTTAAACACTTCATTAATAACACTTTTTGTTTCTATGCACATGAGATGACAAATCCATCTGTCTTGGAACTGTTATAAAACAGTGATGTTCACTCCCATGTTTCAGGAACTCCGCGTGGCTTTTCGATATGCAACCTGTGACTCTTCTGAGCACTAATTCTTAATGTGGGGAACACAGACAAGGCCCTTGCCTGGCAAGAGTTGTGGCTAGCAGGTTGTTCACACCTTGAAACAGCTACCACAAGAGGAGCAGGTAAGCTGTGAGCCTCGGGCGAGGGATGGAAGCTCTTTGGGCTGCTTGTCATTGCAAAAGCAGCTCTTCACAACCCAAGGACACTACAACAAAGTATTTTACCATTCACAGGCACTATTGGTTTAAAAATGTAATTAACTGGAAAATGCACACACAAATGCTAATTATTATACAACACTTACCTGTGAGAGGAGAAAATAAGAGGACAGAGATTTTCAGGGCTTGTCCCCAGAAAAAGCCAAGCCTTGGTAATCACAGAGACAGATAACTCCCCCCCCCCCAGCAGTATTCAGAATATTTATTTATTTATTTATTTAGATTTCTATACATTTCTTTGCAGCTCTGTACCACAACCAACATTTATGAGGTCCCTTCATTGCTCCCCAGTGTCACTGCTCTTCTACAAAAGGATATTTTCGTGGATCAAGCCACAGTAATACACACAGAGCATATGCTGACATAGAATAGCACATTTTAAAATCCATCTTGGAAGGTGATTTCTCTCCCCAATCTCATAGCCAAATAAAAAAGGAGCTTGCTCCCATGTACCAGCAGCTTGGCATCCTCTGCCTGCATTCTGAAATATCTATTTATTTTATTTTATTATGTCTGCTCAAGCAGAGTCATCTGACGTTCAGTCCTTGAAAGACGGAGGTCCTGTGGCTGGATAGGAAGGGTCCACGTGAAGAAGCATGTCCGCCCACCCAGAATGGCGTGCAGCTCCCAGCAGTTCACTCTGCCAGGAACCTGGGCATGATCCTGGATGTTTCCCTCACAATGGAAGCCCAGATCACAAAGGTAGCGTGGCTGGCATTTCACCACCTCCGCCAAGCCAAACTACTAGCACCCAACTTGGCCCCGGAACACCTGGCCACAGTGATCCATGCGACGGTCACCTCTACACTGGACTTCTGCAACTTGCTCTACACAGGCCTGCCCTTAAGCTAGATCTGGAAACTTCTGCTTTTCCAAAATGCAGCGGCCATGGTCCTCACAGTAGCACCGTGGAAGTCCCACGTTCGGCCCATCCTCCATCAAATGCAATGGCTGCCAGTCGAATTCCAGTTCAGGCTAAAGGTTCTGATAGTTACCTTTAAGGCCATATGCAGTCAGGGCCCAATGTACCTGAGGGACCGCCTTTCTGCTTGTGCCCCCCAAAGAGCTCTTGCTCTGCCACCACCAACTGGCTAAAGATCCCCGGCCCACGGCCAGAGCCTTCTCTGTCCTGGCCCCCACCTGGTGGAATGAGCTCCCAGAGGAGATCTGGATGATGACTGAGCTAAAACATTTCCACAGGGCCTGCAAAAGGGGGCTCCTCCACCAGGCATTTGGTTGAGATCGACTGGAATCAGCAACATCTGCAGGGCCCCTGAACCCCCTCCCAAGAATCCATACATCTGAGTGAACCATGGACCTGTTCTAACCATTATTCATCAGACTGTTACCTTTGGTTATGGTTGCCATTGTCACTGTTATATTGTTGCAGTCCAATTTATATTATGTTATTATAAAGAAACAAAGTTTCGTGTATTGTCTATATTCCATGTGAACCCTCCCTGAGCCTCAGGAGAGGGTGGTATACAAATACAATGAATAAACAGCCAATAAATATTTCTATACCACGCTTTTCCGAGGCTCAGGGGGCTTTACACAAAAGGTAGGGATAATAGAGCACAACTCATCAGCAACAACAATAGTGGGTTCCATAACTGAAGGGAACAAGTATTGTAACATTTCTCATAACAATAACTTCCAAACCGTGATCCCATCGGTTCGATTTTGAGTTCAATTCTGCACAAGCACCCAGTGAAAAAAATGAACAGGGCCACCCCAGGCCACACTTTTGTGTAAGCCAGTTTTTCTTATCTCACAAGGGAGCTGGGATATTTTCTGTCTTTAAAGGTTGCAAACTTTTTTTTTCTTAACTGCTGATGATCTTCATCTCAGGTTCCCAACAGAAACAGCAAAAACGCTCATCTCAGAATTTATTTGCATCCCATCATTAACAATCCCCAAAAACGTCTAAGGCGGAAAACAAAAATGACCCCCCCGTCTCGGCAGATTCTCTGCCCGTGCCTGACACTATTTGGCGGGTGAGGGGAAGCAGGGTTCCCCTCCTAATGCAGCAAAAACCACACTCCTCTTTTATCGGTTCCTAGCTCGGGAAGCTACAGCCAATCAGCAAGCAACTTCCATTTACAAATACGGAACTCAAGCCTGATAGGCGCTACACCATTGGCCTAAGCAGAGCCCCTTCTCATGAATGCCCTCAAGTAACCCTCCCTGCTTATCCCCAATAGCCGGCTCTTTGGGAAACATTGACATTGAAAATAAACCCCAAATCCCGCTTTCCTATAAGGCCGAGTTCCGTCCGGCCTTCCTGGATTGAAGCACTCCCCCCTCCCGCCCACCCGCCCACCCACCCACCCGCCAGCAAAAGTTTGTAAGTCTTTACTCACCAGATCCTCAAATTTCCTCTGGTGTTCGTTGCCTTGCCAATCCAGACGATTTGGAATCAGCTACCGGGAGGGAAGGAGGCGGGTTAGCAGTTAAAGCATGTGTATTGGGGGGAGGAAATAAATACCCCCCCCCAATTTCCTTCTCCAGTAAAGCCTTCACTGATCCTCAATGCAACATGCACACAACAAGAAAAGTTCAAGTCCTATTCCTCCCCCCCCCCATTAAAAAAAAAACAACAGGGGAGAAATGAAGTTTAAAGCAGAAAGGATGCAAAGTTTATAAAAATGTGGTCTTAAAGGAGGATAGCAAGCAGTCATGACCAGGAGCCTGCACTAAAGGGTAATTCTTCATACGGGACATCCGCTGACTCAGTGGAGGTTCCCTATCTCGTCCCTCAATCAAAATGCCAGGGAGAAAAGGAGGATATTGTTTTCTCTTTTCAAGTCTTGTTCACAGGACACAACTAATTACATTTGGATGGCACCCTCCTCTGCCAAGGCAGCTGGCAGCGCTGTTTCCCCCATCTTATCTTCACAACAACCTGGGGAGGTAGGCTTGCCCCCCAAAAGCAGCAACCGACTCAAGATTGCCAGGAGGATCAGAAAAGCAGGGCTTGAACCCCAGGCCGGCTTCACTGGGGCAGCATAACCAAGGGAAAGCCCCCAGGATCCTTTAGTAGGAATTGTGAGGCAGGGGGAGAAGAGGACACCCATAAGGTCCTAATAGGGGAAGGGGAGAGCCAAGCAAAGTCCCAAAGGCACTTCATAGGCTAACCCAATCCCAGCCTCAACTAGAGCTTGCTCTCAAGGAGCAGGCAGTACATCCTCCAAAAAGAAAAAAGAAAAAAACCTTTGCTCCAAGCTCCAAGCAAGAGAAAGCAGGAGAGCCCCAACCCACCCACCCACCGCCTTTCATGGGCCAGTGAGAAGTCACGGGAGGAGGGCTTCCCCCATCCCCGGTTCCCCCACAGCTCCCCCCTCCTTTACCTGGTGCTCCTCCAGCTCCTCCACCAGCATCTGCGACAGGAGAGAGAAAAGGGGGCGTGAGGGGGGCGCCGGAGGGTTCCCCACCCGCCCCTCCTGCGCTTGCCGGGAAGCCAGAGCCCGCTCTCCGCCCTCTCCCCAGCCAGCCAGGCGGGCAGCCTCACCTGGGCGGATTTCTTGCACGGTCCCGCCTGGAGGAAGCGGGCGATCAGGTAGTAGAGCTCTGCAAGGAGAAAAGGCGCGTTAGAGGCGGCGGGGCTCGGGCAGCCGGGGCAGCACCAGGGCGGGAGGGCGAGACGGGGAGACCCACCGGCTTCCAGCGGGCTCGGCGGGGCCGCCGCGGGGTCCGCCATCCTCGGCGCGCAGGCCCGTGCAAGCGGGCAGCGGGGGAAGGGGGAGAAAGGGGTCGGTGCCCGGGCGCGGTGGGTTGCCTCTCTCGCCTTGCCTCCCTCGCTCTCACGGCCGCTCAGAGCAGCCCCGGCGGCGGCGGCGGCTCGGGCTGGACGGGGAGCGACGCCGGCTCATCGCCCCGGAGCCGCCGGCTCCATGAGGGCGGCCGCCTCGGCGCGCTCCGCGGATGGGGAGGCGAGGCGCGCAGGGCGCAGGGCGCGAGGAGGAGGAGGTGGAGGAGGCAGGCAGGCAGGCAGGCAGGCAGCCGCTCGGCCGAGGGGCCGCCTGGCCCGGGCGACGGAGCGAGGCAGGCGAGGAGCGAGCCCAGGGCAGCCTCCGGCCGCGCGGGGGCGACGGAGCAGGGCCTGGCGGCGCGAGGCCGGGAGCGAGCGAGGGATTGGGGCGGGCCTGGGGAACAGCTCGAGCGGAGGAAGGGGCGGAGGAGCCAGGGAGGGACGGCCCTAATGGCGACGGCGGCGGCAGCAGCGAGCGGCGCCGACCAGGAGCCTTCGCCGTTGCAGCCCAGCCGTTCGAGCCGCGTTCGGGGCCGTTGGGGCCGCCTAGGTCGGGGGCAGAGAACGGAGCGGGACGAAGGCTCCGATCCAGAACAGCCTCGGAACCCCCAGCCCCGCCCGGGCCCTTTGATGGGTGGGGGTGGGGGCTGGACACAGGTGCAGGGGTCCCTAGGAAGGGAAGGGGCAGTTCTTGGGGTGAGGCTTTGTAGGGCCACTGTGGGGGTGGGGGCTGGACACAGGTGCAGGGATCCCTAGGAAGGGAAGGGACAGTTATTGGGGTGAGTCTCTTTAGGGCCACTGTGGGGGTGGGGGCTGGACACAGGTGCAGGGGTCCCTAGGAAGGGAAGGGACAGTTATTGGGGTGAGTCTCTTTAGGGCCACTGTGGGGGTGGGGGCTGGACACAGGTGCAGGGGTCCCTAGGAAGGGAAGGGGCAGTTCTTGGGGTGAGGGAAGGGACAGTTCTTGTGGTGAGGCTTTTTAGGGCCACAGTAAAGCGAAAGGAGGTTGTCTTTGCAGTTCTGGTTCTGCTGCGCCTTAGGAAGTGGTGAGTTGGCTGGGGAGGGTCGATCGGGATTGTTGATGTTTCTGGCATGCACCCTGCCTTTTATGGGGGCCAAGATTTAGCTTGGGTGATTTATACCGTCCTTTTTTCAACTTTTTTTTTTTTTACTGTGGAGAAGCCCTTTAAATATAGGGCTTACCTGAAGAAATTCTAGTGAAGGAGAGCATGTCTATAGTGGAAAGCATCTGGGTGAAATAAGCGAGGGTGAAATAAGCGAGGGGAAAACAAACAGTGTGGTGGTTGGTGTCTGCTACCGACCGCCTGACCAACGAGAGGATGTGGATGCTGCACTTTGTGATCAGCTTGAGAAAATATTCAAGCGGCAGGACCTTGTCATCATGGGCGACTTCAATTTCCCAGATGTGTGCTCAGAAACAAACTCTGCGAAGTGTCCTCAATCACTCAGCAACTTTCTGACCTGCCTGGCTGACAATTTCATTTATCAAATGGTAGATGAACCCACAAGAGGTTCAGCCATACTGGACTTAATACTGACCAACAGGCAAGAGTTAGTGGATGAGGTGAAGGAGGTGGGGACCCTGGGGGGAAGTGACCATGTCCTCATAGAATTCCTTTTGAGATGGGGGGCAAGGAAGCTTGTAGCCAGACGCGGATGTTGTATTTTCGTAGGGCAAACTTTAATAAACATGATGAGTGTCATACCATGGATGAGAATGCTGGAAGGGAAGGGAGTATGTGAAGGGTGGGCGCTACTCAAACAAGAGCTATTGCATGCTCAATCAATAACTATCCTAGAAAGACAAAAACACTGCAGGAGCTCTAAGAAGCTTATTTGGATGAACAGAGAACTTCAAGAGGAACTAAGAAAGAAAAGGGAAATGTTCAGGAAATGGAGGGAAGGACAGAGCTTTAAAGAAGAGTACCTACAGGTTACTAGGCACTGTAGATCAATCATCAGAAAGGCCAAAGCTGAGAGTGAGCTAACATTGCCAGGGAAGTCCATTGTAACAAGAAAAGATTTTTCAGTTATGTGAGGAGCAAATGTAAAGCAAAGGAGGCAATAGGCCCACTGTTGGGTGCAGATGGACAAACTCTAACGGAGGATGCAGAGAAAGCAGAAAGGCTCAGTGCCTATTTTACATCTGTTTTTTCCCACAGGTCAAAGGGTTTTGGCACATCTGGAGAGGAAGGATGACCTGGAAAACTATAGACCAGTGAGTCTGACCTCTGTTGTGGGGAAAGATAACAGAGCAGATATTAAAGGGAGCGATCTGCAAACATCTGGAGGACAATTTGGTGATCCAAGGAAGTCAGCATGGATCTGTCTCCAACAGGTCCTGCCAGACCAACCTGGTTTCCTTTTTTGACCAAGTTTTCTGGATCGTGGAAATTCGGTTCATGTCGTTTACTTGGATTTTAGTAAAGATTTTGATAAAGTACCCCATGATGTTCTGATGGATAAATTGAAGGACTGCAATCTGGATTTTCAGGTAGTTAGGAGGATAGGGAATTGGTTGGAGAACCGCACTCAAAGAGTCAATGGTGTTTCATCAGACTGGAGGGAGGTGAGTAGCAGGGTACCTCAGGGCTTGGTCCGGTACTTTTTAACGTATTTATTAATGATCTAGATGAGGGGGTGGAAGAACTAGTCATCAAGTTTGTAGATGATACCATATTGGGAGGACTGGCAAATACTCCGGAAGATAGAGACAGAGTTCAACGAGATCTGAACACAATGGAAAAATGGGCAAATGAGAATTTAATAAAGATAAGTGTAAAGTTCTGCATCTGGGTCAGAAAAATGAAAAGCATGCCTACTGGATAGAGGATACGCTTCTAGGTAACACTGTGTGTGAACAAGACCTTGGGGTACTTGTGGATTGTAAACTAAACATGAACAGGCAGTGTGATGCAGCGGTAAAAAGGTGAATGCCATTTTGGGCTGTATCAACAGGGGCATCACATCAAAATTACAAGATGTCATAGTCCCATTGTATACGGCACTGGTCAGACCACACCTGGAGTACTGTGTGCAGTTCTGGAGGCCTCACTTCAAGAAGGACGTAGATAAAATTGAAAGGGTACAGAGGAGAGTGACAAGGATGATCTGGGACCAAGGGACCAAGCCCTGTGAAGGACTTGGGAATGTTCAGCCTGGAGAAAAGGAGGTTGAGAGGGGACATGATAGCCCTCTTTAAGTATTTGAAAGGTTGTCACTTGGAGGAGGGCAGGGTGCTGTTCCCATTGGCTGCAGAGGAAAGGACGCACAGTAATGGGTTTAAACTGCAAGTACAATGATATAGGCTAGATATCAGGAAAAAAATTTAACAGTCAGAGTAGTTCAGCAGTGGAGTAGGCTGCCTAAGGAGGTGGTAAGCTCCACCTCACTGGCAGTCTTCAAGCAAAGGTTGGATACACACTTTTCTTGGGTGCTTTAGGATGCTTAGGGCTGATCCTGCGTTGAGCAGGGGGTTGGACTAGATGGCCTGTGTGGTCCATTCCAACTCTATGATTCCATGATTCTCTGATTTTTTTATTTCTGTCATAGATCACCAATGGGGATCCAAACCAGCTGACATAATTCTCCAATCCCCTCCACCATTTTATTCTCACAAGGCTGTGAGGTTATCAGAAGTACTTTTTTTTTTTTCCAGAGGACATGTCCTTTTCTGTGTGTCCCTCTCCTTTTGGGCTCTTAAAAAAAAACTGATGAAAATGTCCTTTTTTTTGGTTGGAGGGTAAGGAGTAATTCTAACGAGTAGCAAATATCACAACTTAATAGTAGGAGTATTTATGTATTAAGAGCCTCTTGTGGCGCAGAGTGGTAAGGCAGCGACATGCTATCTGAAGCTCTGCCCATGAGGCTGGGAGTTTGATCCCAGCAGCCGGCTCAAGGTTGACTCAGCCTTCCATCCTTCCGAGGTCGGTAAAATGAGTACCCAGTTTGCTGGGGGGTAAAATGGTAATGACTGGGGAAGGCACTGGCAAACCACCGCGTATTGAGTCTGCCATGAAAATGCTAGAGGTCGTCACCCCAAGGGTCAGACATGACCCGGTGCTTGCACAGGGGATACCTTTACCTTTACCTATTTATGCATTAAACAGCAGCGCAGGCAAAAGGAGAAAGTGCCAGCATCTACTGGCGAGTTGCTCTCTTTCTTACAGTGTGTGAGGGCAGTATGTTTATTTATAAGTTGCAGGAGAGTGGGGCCCGTTTGAGAGTTTTGGGTTTTTTTGTCTATTCCTTGCCTGGGCAGTGGGGGACTGCTTGCATTAGCTGATTTGCATTAGTTGGCAGTTTTGCCTGAGGCTGACTGTTAGCAAAACGGCTCTTGGCTTGTGGATGATGAAGAAGGTCTTATATGCCGCTTTTCTCAACCCAAAGGAGTCTCAAAGCGGCTTACAGTCGCCTTCCCTTTCCTCTCCCCACCACAGACACCCTGTGAGGTAGGTAAGGCTGAAAGATCCCTGATATTACTGCTCGGTCAGAACAGCTCTACCAGGTGTCTCAAAGCGGCTTACGGTCGCCTTCCCTTTCCTCTCCCCACAACAGACACCCTGTGGGGTGGGTGAAGCTGAGAGAGCCCTTGTATTCCTGCTCAGTTAGAACAGCTTCATCAGTGCTGTGGTGAGCCCAAGGTCACCCAGCTGGCTGCATGTGGGGGAGCGCAGAATCAAACACTGCTTGCCAGTGTCCATACTCCTAGCCATTACAGCAAGCTGGGGGACTATGTAAGTGTTCCAGAGTTTTCAGAAGGGGTCTGGTTCTTCCCACAATGGATCAAAGTGGTGTAGCTGGCCTGTGGGCTGTGACATGCACTGCCTGTGACATGATTGTATTTTTAACTTGAAATACACATATACCAAGTCCAAGTTAGGAGCACTCCTGGAGGAGAAGGTACAGCAGGTACAGAAGCTAGAAGAACAGCTGTCCACTCATTTATTCTAAAAAGGCTCTTGGCTTGTGGATGATGAAGTTCTTATATGCTGCTTTTCTTGACCCGAAGAAGTCTCAAAGTGGCTTACAGTCGCCTTCCTTTTCCTCTCCCCACCACAGGCCAAGAGCAGGGAAGAAGAGGTGTACTTAGAAAGAGGGGTGACACAGAATAAAACAAGCACTGTAAAATCTTTTAGTCTAGATAGTAAAACAAAATGTTAGTGCCCAATCAGAAGCCCTGCTGTGCTAGAGCCCCACGTGGCCTCACCTACTTCCTAAAATTCTTGGTGGGTGTTAGGAAAGGTGTTGGTGAGTATCATGGAGAACAAATTGGGGGCTCATTTATTTGATTTTTTTTTACTGCTTTCCCGGTTGATGATTCTGTAATATATGCCACACACATCTAATTGATTTACAATCAGAAAACCCTTGGAAAACCCTCTAAGAAGCCTATTTGGATGAACCGAGAACTTCAAGAGGAACTAAGAAAGAAAAGGGAAATGTTCAGGAAATGGAGGGCAGGACAGAGCTGTTTCCGTTGGCTGCAGAGGAAAGGATGTGCAGTAATGGGTTTAAACTACAAGTGCAACGAAATAGGCTAGATATCAGGAAAAAAAATTTCACAGTCAGAGTAGTTCAGCAGTGGAATAGGCTGCCTAAGGAGGTGGTGAGCTCCCCCTCACTGGCAGTCTTCAAGCAAAGGTTGGATACACACTTTTCTTGGATGCTTTAGGATGCTTAGGGCTGATCCTGCGTTGAGCAGGGGGTTGGACTAGATGGCCTGTATGGCCCCTTCCAACTCTATGATTCTATGATATGGTCATGTTGCATAAATGTAATTAATAAATGTAATATATGCAATTCCCATCCATTTGGGAAACCCTTCCAGGGTAATCAAGAAACTCCAGGGTTTAACAAATCCCTGATTGAGAGAGCCTGACTTGCAGGTATGGCAGACTCTGAGATTGCAGAAATGCAAGTTATTACAACACTCAAAATCATGACATACCCAGGACTCAACAAGGACATAGGTTTTTTATCTCACTATTCATGCTAACTTTGTTCAACTTGTGTATCCATATTCCTCACCATTTATTTTCTTTGTGATAAGGTAATGGCAGTTTAATGGAATTTTGAGTTTGACTCCCTGGCCTTGGGATAAGGTAAAGGTAAAGGTATCCCCTGTGCAAGCACCGGGTCATGTCTGACCCTTGGGGTGACGCCCTCTAGCGTTTTCATGGCAGACTCGATACGGGGTGGTTTGCCAGTGCCTTCCCCAGTCATTACCGTTTGCCAGTGCCTTCCCCAGTCATTACCGTTTATCCCCAGCAAGCTGGGATAAGATACTTAACAGCAATTCCATTGTAGGAATGTTTCACACTTGTATGGAGACAGATGGGGCAAGAAGCATATGGTGAAATGAGATCCTTTGATCACTGACACAGGCAGTTTTATTTCTCCTGTGTTTTTGTGAACTACAACTGAATTCCAGGGTACTGATTGGCTGTTTTGGCAAAGAATTATCATTGGCTGTATTTGGTTGTGCGACACAGTCTACTAATGTAACAGAATCGATTTTTGATATATATTCCCACTGTCATGTAGGGAATTCATAGTCTGAGGAAGAGTGCTTACATTTGAAAGCTCACACCTTGAATAAATCTTTGTTGGTCTTAAAGGTACTACTGGACTCTGATTTCCTTGCTTTAGTGGTACTAGGGTGGCTAGCCTCTAAGGCTTTCTCAATCCTGGGGCTTCTTGAAGCCTGAAGAATGTTTTGTGGGTTTCTCATTGGTATAAAAGTTGAGAAAGGGTGCTATAGGTGGAGAATGGAAATCTCACAGAATGAACAGAGATCAGTTCTCTTGAAGAAAATGGCCATTTTAGAGAGGATACTGTACAGCACGGGTGGCCAGACTGTGTCTCTCCAGATGTCCATGGACTACTGTTTCCATGTGCTCATGGTAATGGTAGTCCATGAACATCTGGAGAGACAAGTGTGACCATCCCTGTTCTCTGGCATGATAACTCACTGAAGTCAACCTGGGAGCCCTTGGGTGCCTATATGCACAAAGGGCATGAGGTTGTCTCAAATAATGAAGGGTTATTAGTAGGGTTACCATTTTTTGAGAACCAGAAAAAAGACATATTTCTTTGACTGACTGTCTGAAGAACTGTATGTATACACAAAGCTCATAACTTGGAAAAAGGGGGGTCTTAAAGGTGCCATTGGACTCAGGCTTCAATCTGCTGCTTCAGACCAACATGGCTCCCCACCAGAATCTACTTCAAAAAAAATCTAGTGAGAGTCCGACTATCACGGCATATGTGGAATACATACCTGCTGTGGGGCTTCATGGTCCTGGCCCCCCTCCCTGTCTGACATACACAAACAAACCTTCCCCCCCTCTGCTTTTGCCTCTTGCACCTGTCTGCTTTTGCCTCTTGCCCTGTCTGAATTTCTGCAGTTGTGCAGGGAGTGCAAAATCAAGCTCTTGTGGCTGACCGAAACAACGCTATTTGCTGGGCCCCCAAAGAACCCCTATCCATTTATTGAATCCTGCACCGGTCTACCTGTGGAACTAAGTGTTTGTGGACTAACCCTACAGTGATCCTAGGCCATAATTCCCATCCCCCATCATGTGAAATGGATTGTCCATGTTGAGCACGATTCCCCACACAAGAGAAGACCAAGGAAAATAGGAATTGAGCAATTCAGCCCTTTCTTCATCACCTGTTACAATATCACATTCTGGTTCATGCAATGGTCCTACCATGTCCCTATTCTTTTTTTTTTTACTTTGAATGTAACTAAAGAACCCTTTCTTGTTTTTAGCATTTCTTGCTACCGTGAGCTGATACTGAGCTTTAGCTTTTCTAACACTCTCCCTACAAGCATTGGTTATTTGTTTATATTCCTCCTTGGTTATAAATGCCCTTCCATTTCCTAAATGAGTCTCTTTTATTACTCGATTCTTTTGGAAGCTGTTTATGGAGCCCTCCTGGTTTCTTTAGGTTCCTCCCAGTTTTCCTTTTCAAGGGAATTGTCTGTGATTGTGCTTTCAGTATTTCACTTTTGAGACTCCCAACCTTCATGAGCTTCCATCTCCTTAAGTTTTTCTGACCATGGGATTCTACCCAACACAACTTTTAAGTTTGTTAAAATTTGATCTCCTGAAGTCCAGCCTGTATGTGTGACTACATACAGCTTTTCTCTTACCCAAGATCAAGTCCTAAATCACATGGTCACTACTACCAAGCGCACCTACAACTTTCACACTGTCAACCAATTTTTCCCTATTGGCAGAAATAAAGTCTAAAATAGCAGACCCCCTGGTTGTCCCTTCCACCTTCTTGGAAATGAAGCAAGACAAGTCAAGAATTAAAATCCCCCATGACCACTAGGTCCTGTCTTTCTGAGAACTTTGTAATCTGGTCTAGGAGCATCTCATCCAAGTCCTCTGCCTGGCCTGGCAGTCTAGAGCAGACCCCCACCATAATACCACTGTTATTTCCTACTTTTAATTTTACCCAAGGACTTTCAACTGAACTTTCATGCACATATCCATATATTTCCTCACAAATATATATATTCGTAACATATAGTGCTGCTTCCCCCCTTCCTTATCTGTCTGCCCCTTTTAAATAAATTGTACCTCTCAATCCTATTATTCCAGTTGTGAGTTATCCCACCAGTTTTCGGTAATGCCAATGAGATCATAGTCCCCTTCCTTTATTAGGACCTCCAGTTCTTCTTGCTTGTTTCCCATACTCTGTGCATTAGTGTAGAAACATCATAATCTGGTCAACACACTTTGGCTTCTACTCTCAGTAGGGAATCCTCAGTTCCACCCAGCACACATCTAGTACTAATACACTGGCAAGCAGAAGAGCTAGTCCTTTCATTTGCTTGGGGCTGTGAAACATCTTCTGAGCTTCGGGGGAGTTGGGGGAACAGCCCATGTTCCTGTGGTCCAAAGTCACTAACTACAGGCTGATCCTGGAAACGATTTCTGAGAATCAGAGGGACAGAACATCTTATTTTTTGACACCAAAGGGTAACATTCTTCCATCCATTGGGCCCTCCTCTAATTGGTGAGACACCTTTCCCGCCTCTCCTGAATGCTCTCCCAAAAGTGTTCCATGAGTTCCTTCCAAGAGCTCTTCACCCTCCTTTTTAGAATAAAGGAGTGGACAGCTGTTCTTCTAGCTTCTGTACCTGCTGTACCTTCTCCTCCAGGAGTGCTCCTAACTTGGACTTGGTATATGTGTATTTCAAGTTAAAAATACAATCATGTCACAGGCAGTACGCATCACAGCCCACAGGCCAGCTACACCACTTTGATCCATTGTGGGAAGAACCAGACCCCTTCTGAAAACTCTGGAACACTTACATAGTCCCCCAGCTTGCTGTAATGGCTAGGAGTGTGGACTTCAGTGTTTGATTCTGCGCTCCCCCACATGCAGCCAGCTGGGTGACCTTGGGCTCGCCACAGCACTGATGAAGCTGTTCTAACTGAGCAGGAATACAAGGGCTCTCTCAGCTTCACCCACCTCACAGGGTGTCTGTTGTGGGGAGAGGAAAGGGAAGGCGACCGTAAGCCGCTTTGAGACACCTGGTAGAGCTGTTCTGACCGAGCAGTAATATCAGGGATCTTTCAGCCTTACCTACCGCACAGGGTGTCTGTGGTGGGGAGAGGAAAGGGAAGGCGACTGTAAGCCGCTTTGAGACTCCTTTGGGTTGAGAAAAGCGGCATATAAGACCTTCTTCATCATCCACAAGCCAAGAGCCGTTTTGCTAACAGTCAGCCTCAGGCAAAACTGCCAACTAATGCAAATCAGCTAATGCAGGCAGTCCCCCACCGCCCAGGCAAGGAATAGACAAAAAAAACCAAAACTCTCAAACGGGCCCCACTCTCCTGCAACCAATAAATAAACATACTGCCCTCGCACACTGTAAGAAAGAGAGCAACTTGCCAGTAGATGCTAGCACTTTCTCCTTTTGCCTGCCCTGCTGTTTAATGCACAAATAAATACTCCTACTTTTAAGTTGTGATATTTGCTACTCGTTAGAATTACTCCTTACCCTCCAACCAAAAAAAGGACATTTTCATCAGTTTTTTTTAAGAGCCCAAAGGGAGAGGGACACCCAGAAAAGGACATGTCCTCTGAAAAAAAAAAAAAAAAGGACTTCTGATAACCTCACAGCCTTGTGAGAATAAAATGGTGAAGGGGATTGGAGAATTATGTCAGCTGGTTTGGGTCCCCATTGGGGATCTATGACATAAATTAAAAAATCATAGAATCATAGAATCTTGTCCATCCCCCTGCTCAACGCAGGATCAGCCCTAAGCATCCTAAAGCATCCAAGAAAAGTGTGTGTCCAACCTTTGCTTGAAGACTGCCAGTGAGGGGGAGCTCACCACCTCCTTAGGCAGCCTATTCCACAGCTGAACTACTCTAACTGTGAAAATTTCTTTCCTGATATCTAACCTATATCGTTGTACTTGTAGTTTAAACCCGTTACTGCGCGCCCTCTCCTCTGCAGCCAACGGAAACAGCATCCTGCTTTCCTCTAAGTCAGTGGTCCCCAAACCCCAGTCCGGGGACTGGGACTGGTCCATTGATCAGTCAGTACTGGGCCGCAGCTCCTCCTCGTCCTCCTCTCTGGCTGCTGCCTCGGGGGCTGCCCTGCCACTCTGCCACGTACTCACCTTTGGTGCTCTCCAGCGGCCGCCGTGGCCGGGGCTCCCCCTTGGTGTGGCACTGCACAGCTGCTGCTGCGCCCCCCAGTGGGTGGCAGGAAGTCAGGGGCTCCGGCGGGAAAGCAAGTGGAGCAGGGGCTCAGGCGGCGACAGCGACGTCCCTCGGCAAAAGACTAACCCCATCCCAGGCCTCAATAAAATTGTCAAGCATTGACTGGTCCCGGGTGATAAAAAGGTTGGGGACCACTGCTCTAAGTGACATACTGGGGTTGTGCTGCTTTTTTTTACTTTGCAGTAAGAACCCTTGGTGAGGGTTGTTTTATAGAATCTCCATCTGCTTAATGTAGCCCCATGGTAAGTATGTTTTGTTTGCTGATTTTATGAACAAAATGAATGGTGGTTCTCTTTTTATATATATAAATGTTTATTTGATTTGATTAAGAAACAATATAACTGAAGATATCAGAATAATTCGCAACTACATCAAAAATACATGACACTCATTGCTTCCCCTAATTAGTAATGGTATTATTATACCTCTAGCTACCTTTCTTTAGGTAGTCCAAATATTGGCTCCATTGTTCTTCGAATACATCTATTGACTTTCGATTAATCAAACAGGTAAGTCTAGCCATTTTAGCAAGTTCAGATTGCGCAATAGATGGGGCCTCTGTCGATTTCCAGTTTTTCGCCCAAATCAGTCTTGCTGCAGTGGAAGCGTGGAAGAATAAGTTCCTTGCAGGATATGGCAGCTCCTCGGGATGCATACTCAGCAACATGAATGACGGCTTTAATGGAAAGCCAACCTTGAATATTTCCTGCAGTAATCATGTGAATTTTAGCCCAATAGCTTTTCACTGACTCACAGTTCCACAACATATGAAAGAAAGAACGTACACTGTTATTACACTTCCAGCATTTGTTATTGTACCCTTTAGATATTTTGGCTATAACTTTGGGCATGATGTACCATCTATAAAACATTTTGTACCAATTTTCCCATAATATCTGGCTATTTGTTTGTTTAGGGATTTTACACCACGCTCTTTCCCAAACCTCCATAGTAATGACTGTTCCAAAGTTTTGCATTTATTTTACCATGCAGCTTTTGACTTGTTCCTCTTCAGTGTCAAATTTCAGGAGGAGTTTATATATTTGCCCTTGCATATGGGGTTTATTCAAAAGAAGAATATTTTCAAACTCAGAGGGGAGCAGTCAAATCTGGTCGTTCGACAAAGTCTGTTGAAACTCTAGATCAGGGGTAGTCAATCTGTGGTCTTCCAGATGTTCATGGACTACAATTCTCATGAGCCCCTGCCAGCTGGCAGGGGCTCATGGGAATTGTAGTCCATGAACATCTGGAGGACCACAGGTTGACTACCCCTGCTCTAGATAATAGTTGATTATATTCCAGCCAGTTGATTATATTCCAACTGTCTATAAGTTCATTTTTCAATGTTTGTCGGCTCTTCAGTTGTCCTGTCCTTGTTAAGAGATCCTTATAATTTAAACAAGATATTCTCTTTTGCTGCGGCCTTGATAAATAAGCCTCTGCAGGTGTTTTCAATAGGCTGGTGGTAGAGCATAGTCTTTTTTAATATTTATGCCATACTTTCAATAAAGCTTTGGTCCAGGAATTTAGATTGTACTTTTTCTTAGCTTTTGTTTTCTGAGGTGGCCAGAGAATATTATGAAAACCACAATCCAGATTCACCATTCCCAGCACCAAGTCTCTGGCCATTGGATCAACTATATGCTCTGCTAAGGCAATGAGAGTTGCTGCATGCAGGTAAAGTTTGAGGTTGGGAGCTGCTAATCCTCCCCTTTTTTTCATCTTGCAGATCTTTGAAGGCTATTCTGGGTCTCTTATAGGTAAAGGTGTCCCCTATGCAAGCACCGAGTCATGTCTGACCCTTGGGATGAGGCCCTCCAGCGTTTTCTTGGCAGACTCAATACGAGGTGGTTTGCCAGTGCCTTCCCCAGTCACTACCGTTTACCCCCCAGCAAGCAAGCTGGGTACTCATTTTACCGACCTCGGGAGGATGGAAGGCTGAGTAAACCTTGAGCCGGCTGCTGGGATCGAACTCCCAGCCTCATGGGCAGACAGCTTCAGACAGCATATCACTGCCTTACCACTCTGTGCCACAAGAGACTCTTGGGTCTCTTATAGCCCCAAATAAATTTATTTATTGCCGCCTGCCATTTATCAAGCGTGGAGTCGTTAATTGCCAGTGGTAATACCTGAAATAAAAAGTTAAATTTTTGGCAAAACAGACATTTTGACAGCTGCAATCCTTGCTGACCATGAAAGTTTTAAGTTATTCCATCTCTAGATCTTGTTGAATAGAGAGCCACAGTTTGTCATAGTTATATTCACACAGTTTATCTGGATTAACACCAATCTGGACTCCTAGATATTTGACCAATTTAGGATTGATCTCACAATCTAGATTATGTTTGAGAGTAGATACAGTCAAGGCAGGTACATCAATTAGCATAATTTTAGTTTTAGACATATTCACCTTGTAACCAGAATATTTACCAAAATTAGATAATACATCAAACAGAAGTTCTAAAGACCTTAATGAGTTAGGTAATACACAAACAACATCATTTGCATAACTTTTAATCTTGAATTCCTCTCTTTCTACCTTAAGACCAGGTAGTTTATCATCCTAATTTTGTAGGCTAACATTTCTAAGACCAGGTCGAACAACAGAGGGAACAAAGGACATCCTTGCCTGGTACCCTTACCAATCTGAATGACATTGTTAGTTAGCATACCATTGACCAGGATTCTTGCCTCTTGACCACAATATATACGTTTAATTAAATCAAGAATGGTATCTCCACATTTCAAATGGGATAGAGTAGCAAATAGGAATTTCCACTGGACATTGTCAAAAGCTTTTTCTGCGTCTAAAAATACAAACGCAGTATGCTCTTCTTTGGACCGTGCCACTTCCATCACATTGAGGACAAATCTGATGTTATTTTTCATATACCTTTTGGGGATAAACCCAGTTTCATCTGAGAGTAGGATTTCACCAATACATTTCTTCAGCCTTTTAGTTATTACCTTTGCAAACATTTCATAGTCTGCAGGAGTGAAATCGGCCTTTAAGAGTGCGGGGATAGTGGGTCTCCCCCTCCTCGTTGTATATTAAGGATGTGGAGGCTTGCTGCCATGATTGTGGGAGTTTTTTAGCCGGTTGATCAATGACCTCATTTATTGTCTGTAATAATACGGGAAGAATCACATGACCAAGTTTTTTATAATAGATTGCTGAGAGTCCATCTGGCCAAGGTAAAGGTAAAGGTAAAGGTATCCCCTGTGCAAGCACCGGGTCATGTCTGACCCTTAGGGTGATGCCCTCCAGCGTTTTCATGGCAGACTCAATACGGGGTGGTTTGCCAGTGCCTTCCCCAGTCATTACCGTTTACCCCCCAGCAAGCAAGCTGGGGACTCATTTTACCGACCTCGGAAGGATGGAAGGCTGAGTCAACCTTGAGCCAGCTGCTGGGATCAAACTCCCAGCCTCTTGGGCAAAGCTTTCAGACTGCTTGTCTGCTGCCTTACCACTGCCTTACCACTACCACTTACCACTCTGTGCCACAAGAGGCTCTAATCTGGCCAAGGAGCTTTGTTCAATTTTAAAGCTCCAATATGAATGGGGGTTCTCTGCATTTAATGTGTAGTAGAAATAAGTGCTTAGTATATATCTATAAGAGATAAACTGAAATGTAGGGGAGTCGGAGGCTCTTAATGGCGCAGGAGCCTCTTGTGGCGCAGAGTGGTAAGGCAGCAGACATGCAGTCTGAAAGCTCTGCCCATGAGGCTGGGAGTTCAATCCCAGCAGCTGGTTCAAGGTTGACTCAGCCTTCCATCCTTCCGAGGTCGGTAAAATGAGTACCCAGCTTGCTGGGGGGTAAACGGTAATGACTGGGGAAGGCACTGGCAAACCACCCCATATTGAGTCTGCCATGAAAACGCTAGAGGGCGTCACCCCAAGGGTCAGACATGACTTGGTGCTTGCACAGGGGATACCTTTACTTTTTATATCAGAGTGTTGCTGGCATTTTGTGTATGTGTAAAAACACTAAATGCATGACCATTTCCTGTCAGAAATACAAGAGAGGGTCATAGCGCCTCTGTAGCATTAATAAAAAATTCTGGACAGGTCTAGATTTCTAAGAAATAGATAAGGAGAGGAAGGAGGCTTGCTGGATTTGGGGATCAGAATTATATTGGATTGCTGACATTCTGTCAAAAAACAGGTACAAATGACTTGCAGCCTGGACAGCTTAGGAACACGTCAGAAATGGGGAGCTCAGATTCAAAACGGTTCGTACAGGATTATTATGAAAATCATGACATGGGGGTCACCGTGAGTAGGCAGATAATTGTGCGTTCCTGCATAGTGCGGGGGCTGGACCCGATGACCCTAGACGTCCCTTCCAACTCTATAATTCTACGATTTTAAACAGAGATAAGGCTGTGAAACAAAAATGCCACAAGGTGATAATTCAGTCTTGTTTGTCAGCCGCGTTTGTTACCAAGAGGCTGTTGGTGGAATGTTTCAGATGGAATATTGAGGGGCTTTTTGCACGGCTTCAAAATCGCACATTGTTTGCCAATTGGAAACGCTATTGGTTTGCCATAACGCACGACGTCGTAGACAATCTGCCACACACCTGAAACCAATCTGCAAAAAGCGCTTCCTTGTAGCGCTTTCAGGGGAATCCCAAAAAGTGGATTCACCCTCCGGAAAGCGCTACACTCTTGCAACCAATCTGCAACACTAGCGAAAAAGACCTGTGCGTTAACATTGTTGCGGTTTCTTCAAAGTCCCTCCTCCTGAGCCTGTCCTCCAAACTTCCGGCGAAGCGATCGCCATTTTTTTTCTCCGAGTGAGTGGGGATAAACGCACCAGCAGGCCTCTTTCTGTTTAGAGGCTTCCCTGGCTTCAGTCCTTCACCTTTAGTCACTAAGCACAAACCACATAAAAGCCCGTTTGCTGAAATAAAGTCCCTTTATTTTTTACACATTAATTCAGCTGAAAATCGGGCCCGTGAGAGGGGGGGGATTTTTTTTTTATCACTCGAGGCAGCGTGGCAACGATCATACGACAGCTCACATTAGGCAGCTGGATGGGTCTCTCAGTTGCAACGAATCTACACAGATTCGTTACAATGGGTCTGTTTTTTTTTTTAAAAAAACCTTTCTTAAAGGGAAAGGGGCTGTTTGGGAGCATGCTAACGGCTGCCCATTGGCTGCTTGACGGCCAGGGGCGGGACGAGCTTGGCAATAGCGCTTCCTTTTCTGCCGAGACCGGAAGCCTGTGGGAAACGCTACAAAACGCAACTGGATTCCACTACAAAGGCAGGTATGCATAACGACGAATTCCACTATTTTAAATGGCGATTTTTCATTCAGTGACCAATTTGCAACAAAGATCCCGGTGCGTAAAGCCCCTGAGAATTAAGTCCTGCCCAGCATGTAGAGCAGTGTTCCCCAACCTGCAAAGGCCTCGGCACCGGGCCGCGGCTCTGTCTTCCCTCCCCCCCCCGAAGCGAGAAGCTCGCCAGGCCACAAGCAAATCGGCCGCCAAAGCGGCCGATTAGCTCGCGGCCCGGCGAGCTTCTCGCTTCGGGAGGGGAGGGAAGAGAAGCTTGCTGGCAGCCCGGAGGGGCTGGGAGGGGAAACCGCGGCCGCTGGCATGGCGGCGGTGCAAACACGCGTGCGTGGACTGCCGCACACGCGCGTTTGCACCCCTGCCGGGCACAAACGCGCATGCGCGGCAGTCCGCACATGTGTGTTTGCGCTGGGGCTGCTGCGCGTGCGCGGGCCCCCGGGTTGCCCTCTCCCACCATTTCGCCGCAGCGGTCCGCGGCAAGCAGAAGCTTGCGTACCGCTGATGTAGAGGACTTTTGCAGAACTTAGTTAAAAATGGGAGTACAGCATTCCAAACAGTAGGGGGAACAATGGAAGCTTTGTGTGGACACACATGTATTATAATCTGCATCTCCTCCACCCACATACGGCAGTAGTTAAGGGGTTGCCAAGAAAAGAACTAACTCGGTTCCTGATGTACACTATTAGTCTTCTCTGCTCACATGGAAAGCTTTCCACCTGTAATTTATTAGGTAGTTTTATTCCTTCCTTCTGCTGTAGCTTTCTTAGCCTCACAGAGAAGTTTACAGAGAAGTAACAACATTTTTTTTTTCTCACATGCTGTAGCAGACCTCAGCTTGGCACTTAGAGGTGTGCAGGTGGGGAAACATGGTATTTTTTGGATTTGGAGTTTCCTGATTTGGTACAACTTGAATCAACCAAATAACTGATACAGTATATCAGTTTGAAATCCTATACTATACTCACGAAAAATAAAAATGACTTTTTAGTGTATGGTAACACAGTAAATGTTGGGGGGGGGAAATCAAGACATGACAAGATATTAAAAATGAAGGAGTGAACATTCAGTGGTTGTCATATCAGTTTTAAGACTAAAGTAGATCATTAATGCAGAAGGGTAATGAGAGATGTGACTGAATTTGAACAGTTGATTACAAAACAAAACAAAATTATTTCCTACAATGGATATACAAGATATTACTCTAAATATAAAAGATTACTCTAGATCTAAAACAGATGTTATGGAATTTGAAATCCAAAATGATGAATATAAATGTACCCCAACAAAAGTAAATATTATCATATTTTATAGATAATGTTTTTAAAATTAAAATTAGCAGGGTGTTGGGGAGAAATGACTTTTGTTTCATAAACCCTATTACATAATTGTTTTATATAATAATTGTGATATGGAACTCCTTTTTCATTTCTATATCCCCTTCTCATCTTTACATTGTTTTCTAAAACACAGAAACAAATAAATAATTAAATGTTATTGTTATACTGTTATTTCTAGGCCGACCTTCTCTAAGTCTTGGGGCAGCTAATGACAATTAAGAATTCATACAAGAGATAAAACCATTTACCTCTAAAACTGTCAGGAGAAACGTGCTCTGTCACTAAAACCTGGGGACAGATGGATCATGATTTCAGCCCAGGCCTGGGTGGAGAAGAGAGGGGATGGCTGGGGGGCGGGAATTTAGAGGCTAATGTGTGTTAGCCTTGACCTCAACAACATGTCTGGTGGAAGAGTGCCAGCCAAAGGCTGAAAAGGCTCTGGCTCTGGGCAAGGTCAGGCACACTGTCTAGGGCCGGGGACCACCAACAAGTTGGCATTAGCAGAATGAAGCGCTCTTCCGTGGATATTCTTGGGGAGGCGGTCCTTCCTTCTGCTCCTTTCAGTGTCCTTACTACTGTTCCTTTCACTAGCTATAGACTTGTAAGAAACAACAGGTGCCTTTCTTTTAACATATGCCAGCATCCGAAATGTAGTAGCATCTATTCCTGCAATTCTTCCTGCCCCAAGCAGGAAACCTGATAAGAAAGAGATGGTATGAATTTGCTTTTCTCATGGGAACCATTGTAACGGAGATAACACTCTGGTTCTATAAAACATAGAACAGTAACTTCAACAGAAATTCAGAATGAACAGAGAATATTCCAAAACTTTTTATCTGGTACTCTCAATATTATTAGGCGGCCTTATGAGGTCTCAAGTGCAGCATATGCCATGTTTCCATTATTTTTGGGTAGATCCAGAGTCCTGTCTACAAAGTATGCAATATACATCGAGTGTTCCATTTTCTGTTGCAGTCTATTCAGTATCAGGGTAAGTAATAGCTACAAGAAGAAAAAATAGATTAAATCTGAGCATTTTGTTTTAATCTGTAATTTTATCAAGTTTTAAATTTAACTACTTTTATGTACTGGATAAGAGCCTCTTGTGGCGCAGAGTGGTAAGGCAGCAGACATGCAGTCCGAAAGCTCTTCCCATGAGGTTGGGAGTTCGATCCCAGCAGCCGGCTCACGGTTGACTCAGCCTTCCATCCTTCCGAGGTCGGTAAAATGAGTACCCAGCTTGCTGCTGGGTAAACGGTAATGACTGGGGAAGGCACTGGCAAACCACCCCGTATTGAGTCTGCCATGAAAACGCTAGAGGGCCTCACCCCAAGGGTCAGACTTGACCCGGTGCTTGCACAGGGGGGATACCTTTACCTTATTGATAATAATAAACAAATTATTAGGACTAACACTTTAAAAATGAGCTGGGATGAAAGAGGGAATGACTCTAGAGCGATAGTTATAATGTCGCACAATTCATTTTTTACTTCAGTTTTCTTTTTGTACTTGGTTAATTGCAAAGTTTCATGCTTTGAATACGTCTTTTGTTCTTCAGTACGTATTTGTACTCTTTATTGAAGAAAGTGGCAAACAGAGACTAAGGTGCTTTCTAGCTGGTGTTCTACTCTTTGTTATATTTATAATTTACTCATTTATATAGTCATTTATCTCTTACTAAATTCTAGCCATTGAGAAATTGAGGGAATTGATACTTCTAAAGAAAGTCACTAATAAAACTGTGCTTGTAAGACAGCAGTTTCAAAGCAGCTGAGCCAACTGACCTATTTGTGTGATAAATTTCTCTGAGACTAGTCACTGTGCTGATGATTATCATTAGGTTTCACTCCCTTTCTAAACAGCTTGTGTGACATTTTGTTCAAGTAAAGGCTCCAAGATTTAGCCTTTGCACTAGATTCCCCCCTTCTACTATTCATTGTAAATGAATTAGATGTGTATGGCAAATATTACAGAATCGTCCACCGGGAGGGCAGTAAAAAAAATCAAATAAATGAGCCCCAAATTTGTTCTCCATGATACTCACCAACACCTTTCCTAACACCCACCAAGAATTTTAGGAAGTAGGTGAGGCCAGGTGGGGCTCTAGCACAGCAGGGCTTCTGATTGGGCACTAATGTTTTGTTTTGCTATCTAGACTAAAAGATGTTGCAGTGCTTGTTTTATTCTGTGTCACCCCTCTTTCTAAGTACACCTCTTCTTCTTCTGTGTGTGTGCTTCCATCTCCTGTGGCAGTAATTGTGTGGTTGTGTCACCATGCTGTGACAGAATTCCAAAGATGTCCACAGGATCAAAAGCGTTGGGAACCTTGGTCTGAACATAGGGTCCTTTTTATCTGGGTCCTGGGCAAACAGGGTCCTGTTTGCAACTGTAAGGGAAAACTTGGTGATGCTATTGTAAACACAGGAGATGCCAAAAATGAAGATGAGATATGATACAGAGTTGCCAGATCCCCCCCCCCAAATGGGGTCACCTATTCCCAGCCACTGATCTACTGGTTAGTGGGGTAGACTTGCTTGGAGAAAGGAGAAGTCCTAGGCTGCCTCTCGGGTGTCAGACAGGAACTGATGTCACCACACCAACAACATCCAGGTAATGTTCTGATATTCAGCGGGAAATTCTATGGTTGGAAAACTGGGCTAAAATAAAATTCAATAGAGATAAATGTAAAGCTCTGCATTTAGGGAACAAAAATCAAATGCGTTCTTATAGAATGCAGGAGACTTGTCTTGGCAATAATATATGCAAAAAGGATCTAGGGTCTAACTAGATCAGATACTGACTTGGTAGCTAAACCAGATACAGCTAGACCAGATACAGCAGTGTGACTTGGTAGCTAAAAAGACAAATAGGATTTTGAGCTGTATTAAAAGAAGTACCGTGTCCTGATCACACAACGCGATTATACCACTTTTCTCTGGTTGGAGCTCATTTGGAATACCGTGCTGAATTTTGAGCACCACAATGGACGAAGGATGCAGACAAACTGGAGAGCACCCAGAGGAGGGCAATGAAGTTGGCGAGAGGCTTTGTGACCAAGTTGTATGAGGAAATGTTGAGGGATTTTGGTTTTTTAGCCTTGAGAGAAGATGACTAAGAGATGATATGATAACCATCTTCCAGTACTTGAAATGCTGTCATATGGAGGATGGAGCAGAGTTGTTTTCTGTTGCCCCAGAGGGTCAGACCAGAACCAGTGGGTTGAAATGAATTCAAAAGAATTTTCAGGTAAACTTGTGGAAGAACTTCCTGACAGAGCAGTTCCTCAGTGGAACAGGTTTCCTTGGGAGTGGTGGGTTCTCTTTCTTTTAATGTTTTAAAGCAGAGGCTAGATAGCCATCTGACAGAAATGCTAATTCTATAAATTTGGACTGATTGTGAGTGGGAAGGCAGGAAGAGTTGTGTCAATGCTTGGTTCTTGTGGCCCTTTCTTGGCGTGCCCAAGGAAATGCGGATCACACTTTGGGATTGGGAGGCAAATTTCCTCCAGGCCAGACTGACCAAGGATTCAAGCCTTTGGTCTATGGAAAACTACTGGGCAATAAAAACATACTGGCATGTCAAGATAGGGAAGGGACTATGGGAACAGTGAACATGAAATGACTTAGAATCATAGAATCATAGAGTTGGAAGGAGCCATACTGGCAGTCTTCAAGCAAAGGTTGGATGCACACATTTCTTGGATGCTTTAGGATGGCCTGTATGGCCCCTTCCAACTCTTTGATTCTATGATTCTATGATTCATACAGGCCATCTAGTCCAACCCCCTGCTCTACGCAGGATCAGCCCAAAGCATCCTAAAGCATCCAAGAAAAGTGTGTGTCCAACCTTTGCTTGAAGACTTCCAGTGAGGGGGAGCTTACCACCTCCTTAGGCAGCCTATTCCACTGCTGAACTACTCTGACTGTGAAATTTTTTTTTCTGATATCTAGCCTATATTGTTGTACTTGTAGTTTAAACCCATTACTGCACGTCCTTTCCTCTGCAGCCAACGGAAACAGCCTCCTGCCCTCCTCCAAGTGACAACCTTTCAAATACTTAAAGAGGGCTATGATGTCCCCTCTCAACCTCCTTTTCTCCAGGCTGAATATTCCCAAGTCCCTCAACGTATCTTCATAGGGCTTGGTCCCTTGGCCCCAGATCATCCTCGTCACTCTCCTCTGTACCCTTTCAATTTTATCTACGTCCTTCTTGAAGTGAGGCCTCCAGAACTGCACACAGTACTCCAAGTGTGGTCTGACCAGTGCCGTATACAGTGGGACTAGGACATCTTGTGATTTTGATGTGATGCCCCTGTTGATGCAGCCCAAAATGGCATTTGCCTTTTTTACCTCTGCATCACACTGCCTGCTCATGTTTAGGTTACAATCCACAAGTACCCCAAGGTCTCGTTCACACACAGTGTTACCTAGAAGCATACCCCCCACCCAGTAGGCATGCTTTTCATGTTTCTTATGAGAAGAACATGGGAACCGGTAAACCAGTAACATGTAAACAAAGTCTTCACATGCTGCCATGATGATCTCACTTCCTGTGTGACATTGGTGATGATGCCTAGGCCTTTCTCTTTCTCCTTGTAAGTTTCAGGCTCAGACTCAGGCAACCTTTATTGGTATACACAATCACAATCCAAGGAAACAAAATGGGTTAGACAAGACTACATTTCTGCACCAACAAACATAAGTAATTTATTTGGACCATGCTTCCAAGGGCATCAGGTCCCCTGGCAAATTTAATGGGATCCTTTTCTGAAAGCATTAATTTGAAGATGAGGGATTTTGAATTGACTTTGGAATTTAAAGCCATCAAATATGACCGGAAAGACGTTCGTTGGGAGGGAGAAGACTGGACATTCCAAAATAATGTGATAGTGCAGGGGTAGTCAACCTCTGGTCCTCCAGTTGTCCATGGACTACAATTCCCATGAGCCCCCTGCCAACGTTTGGTGGCTCATGGAAATTGTAGTCCATGAACATCTGGAGGTCCAGAAGTTGACTACCCCTATAGTGTGTTTGGGACTTTACAACAGAGTCTTTTGAAGGTGGGAATCTGAGGGAATCTTCCCCAGGACATACTTAAAGGAAAGGAGTTGACTCTGGCAAGAAGAAGGCCTTCCTAGCCAAATGAGAATCCAACTGATAAAGCAGGCAGGAATTTAAAGTTGGGTGAAATGCCCCAGAATTGGGGCGGGAACGGGGGGCGGGAACAGGTATTGCATGGGCTGGAAGATAAAATTTGCAGTTCGATATCCTCAAGTCTACATGACTTTTCATTCCTTCTTCTTCTCCTTCTCCTTCTCCTCCTCCTCCTCCTCCTCCTCCCCCCCCCTTCTCCTTCTCCTTCTCCTTCTTCTTTAGATCTATTTCCCGCCACTCCCCGTAGGCTTGTGGCAGGTCACAATAGTCTTATCCCCATTAAAATACCCATTAAAAGACTTTAAAAACAATCCCAACATGGCGGAAGCTCTCATTATTCCTCCCCCCTGCTATCAGAGCGGCAGGGAGGGTGGGGAGGAGATCTAACTTACTAGGTCCGGGGGGGGGGGAATGCTGGCACTCATTCGCTGACCCCGGCCTCAACCAAAAACCTGGCAGAAGAGCTCCGTCTTGCAGGCCCTGTGGAAAGCTGGTAAATCCCGCAGGGCCTGCAGCTCACCCAGGAGCTCATTCCACCAGGTAGGGGCCAGGACTGAAAAGGCCCTGGCCCTGGTTGAGGCCAGGTGCGCTTCCCTAGGGCCAGGAACAATCAGGAGAGTCTTCTTTGGAAGCTCACTGGATAACCTTTGGCCAGTATAGGATGCCAGGCTCCAGGTGGGACATAGGGATCCCCTGGAATTGCCAGTTATCTCCAGACTAGAGTCAATGCCCGTTGGAGTAAATGGATGCTTTGGAAGCTTCCCCCATGGCCTTGTGCCCTACTGAGGTCCTGTTCTGCCCAGGCTCCATCTCCAGATCTCCAGGAATTTCTCAACCCAGTTTTGGACCCTACCCCCCACAGGTGGCCAGGAGGGACCAGGTAACCCTAATCCTACACTCTCAGCCTAACCTGCATCGCATGGTGGTTGTGAGGATAAACTGGAAAAGAGGAGAACAACAGCTCTCGTGTCCCCATTGGGGAGAAATACAAGGCATAAATGAAAGACATAATTTGCGGCCCCCTTCCTCATCTTGCTGAATCAAGTTTTGCTCTCCTCTCCACCATGGTTTCCTCTCTCCCCCTTTCCCACCACTCCAGATCTTCTTTGTTTCCCTCTCCTAATTTTCCTTCTCAATTTGGAGCACCGGGTCCTTTAGTTTGGTAAATGTGAAGGCCACCCTGCATTAAATGAATGCGGCCCCTAGATGGAGCTCCATAACCAAGAATTGTTTTTCGTTCTGCTAGGCTCCTGTTGAAAAAAGACTAGGGAAGGCTGATTTTGGTGGAGGCCAGCATCCTTTCTGGGTTCTGTTTCTGAAGGATTCCACTTGTACGGAAACGTACTGGCTTTGAAGTCTACGCAAATGTACTTGCAAGTTATTTAAGCCATTTGGACAGAAAGTGTCCTGTAATGTAAGGCATAACAGAAGCTGTTCTACTGTAGCTTGATAGGAATCTAAAAGGTTGAGCAGTAGCAGAATATGTATCAAATATTAAAATGCAAATATTTATTTCAATACGTGTGCGCATATAAAACTTAAAAACAGCAACATATATCAGGCACTGTTGCACTAATCCAAAACACTTTGACACATAGATAAATGACAAGAAATATAACCAAATGCATTTCAGTCCCCCTTGGGGCCTTCTTCAGTGGTCTAATATTTAAATGCACTCTCGTGATGTAATAACGGGGACTTTAAGGTGGTAAACAAGATGAATGGAGAGGATTCCAAACTAATGAATGTATTCTCATGTTTCAGGCTCAGAGAGGACTTCTATAAGGGTTGCACTTTGAAGAATAAATATTCTAATTGGGGGGGGGGCTCTAAGAGCCAGTTTGGTGTGGTGGTTAGGAGTGTGGACTTCTAATCTGGCATGCCAGGTTCGATTCTACGCTCCCCCACATGCAACCAGCTGTGTGACCTTGGGCTCAACACAGCACTGATAAAACTGTTCTGACCGGGCAGTGATATCAGGGCTCTCTCAGCCTCACCCACCCCACAGGGTATCTGTAGTGGGGAGAGGAAAGGGAAGGCGACTGTAAGCCGCTTTGAGCCTCCTTCGGGTAGGGAAAAGCGGCTTGTAAGAACCAACTCCTCCCTTCTTCTTCTTCTTCTTCTTCTTCTTCTTCTTCTTCTTCTTCTTCTTCTTCTTCTTCTTCTTCTTCTTCTTCTGCTGCTTCTTCTTCTGCTTCTTCTTCTGCTTCTTCTGCTTCTGCTTCTGCTGCTGCTGACCCAACCTCTATTACTTGCTGTCAGGTATCTGCTAATGGCCCTCTAGTGATCCTTCTGCAAGGCACTGGGATCCCTGATCCTGTTTGTTACACTTGTAAATAACATGGGATGGGGAGAAAACTGCAAATCGGCCAAATAGAAAAGGGAAGGATCGATTAATTCGGGTAGGGAAAAGCGGCATATAAGAACCAACTCTTCTTCTTCTTCTTCTTCTTCTTCTTCTTCTAGAGCTATTTGGATACTTTTCATTAGTATGGGAGACTCTCCATTCATCTTGTTTACCACATGAGATCACCGGTGGTTGTCCTGACCACAGATGCCTCCTAAGTGGGATGGGGGGCTCACTGTTGGAAATATTCAGCCCAGGGTCAAGGATCCCCTTCTAAGTCTTCATCACACGTGAATTTGCTGGAGATCCAGGGGGTTTATCTAGCCTTAACCATATTTGCAGATATCCTTCAGAACCGAAGAATACTACTGCAGACCAACAACACCTCTGCAGTGTTTTATATCAACTAGCCAGGGGGGGCAACTTCCCTCAGTCCGTGTCAGGAGGCTCTGGGAGTGTGGCAGACAGTCTGGCTACCCCTGATCTATCTACGGCAGGGGTAGTCAAACTGCGGCCCTCCAGATGTCCATGGACTACAATTCCCAGGAGCCCCTGCCAGCATTCGCTGGCAGGGGCTCCTGGGAATTGTAGTCCATGGACATCTGGAGGGCCGCAGTTTGACTACCCCTGATCTACGGTATCTATAGCATATATGTCACTTGCAGCTTCCATTCTCGGGTGGAGACGGATGGGGCAAGCAACTGGCCTCTTCTAAATATTTCTTTTCACAATTGGGAAAGTGTCTGCCATTAATCATGAACTTTGACATTTTTATTTCTCCATTATTATTTTGAACTGCAGCCGATCTCAAAAGGACTGATTAGCTGTTTTAGCAAAGAATCGTCATATGGCATAATTTGGATACTATGACACGGTTTACTAATTTGCCACTGATTTACCTTATCTATCTATCTGTACTCTTATGATTCTCGTTCCATTTTGTCTGAGGGAGTGTGCGTGCCTGAACACAAAAGTTTACACCTTAAATAAATCTTTGTTGGTCTTAAAGGTGCTATTGGACTCAATTTTTTGATACGTTATATATAAAAACGCATAACAGATACTCTGATGACATGCGGAATGTTCCAAAGCCCCCAGACAGAGCCCCCCCCCCATGCAAGGAGACCTTGGAATCTTCAGCAAGCTCCCCCCTGCCAGCTGCCTCTACAAATTGCAGAGCCAAGCTTCAAGGGTCCTGTATGCTCTTTTGTGGACTGCACATTTCATATGCTGGTTCCTTTAATTATGGAAATTTGGGGAAACGGAAACACTGCCATATAGTTATCTCAATACTATTTTAGAGGGTGGGATGGGGGAGAGATCCTCCTGGCTGCAGTTCTAGAGGGGTCAACTTGTATCCCAAAGACCTCAGGTTTGGAGGGGAAAGGAAAGGGTGTGCAGATTTATTTTCAAAGCAACATCATGCTGTGCAAATGCACATACCAATCGGCTACTGAATTCACGCTCAATCCCACAAAACAGTGAACTTAAGGTGGGAGTTTGATTCAGTGACGGGACATCATCAGAACATAAGAGACCTGCTGGATCAGACCAACAGTCCATCTAGTCCAGCATCCTATCTTACAAACTGACCAACCCATTCCTCTGGATATCCCACAACATGGGAGTGCAGACTTCTAATCTGGCGAGCTGGGTTTGATCCCCCCCCCTCTCCCACATGCAGCCAGCTGGGTGACCTTGGGCTCGCGACAGCACTGGTAAAGCTCTTCTGACTGAGCTGTAATAACAGGGCTGTCTCAGCTTCACCCACCTCACAGGGTGTCTGTTGTGGGGAGAGGAAAGGGAAGGCCGCTTTGAGACTCCTTTGGGTAGAGAAAAGCAGCATATAAGAACCAACTTTTCTTCTTCAGTAATATCAGGGCTCTCTCAGGCCCACCTCTCTGACAGGGTATCTGTGGTGGGGAGAGGAAAGGGAAGGTGAATGTTAGTGGCTTTGAGACTCCTGATAGAGCTGTTCTGAGCAGTAATATCAGGGCTCTCTCAGCCTCACCTACCTCACGGTGTCTGTTGTGGGGAGAGGAAGTGAAGGCAACTGGAAGTCTAAAAAATTAGACTGGTCACATGCAGTCCAAACTAAAGCTGCCTTCAACTATCTTCTTAAGATCAAAGGGGGGGGGGCAGGTGCACTATCCTGGGAAGACTATTCCATAATTCTGGGAATGCCAACAAAAACGCCCTCTCTCATGTGCCTACCAAATGAATTTATTTGGTGGGGCAATCAAGAAGGCCTCTCCCTATGGTCTTCATTTCCATGAAGGAACTTATTAATAAAGATGGTCCATAAACCCTGGTCCCAAGCCACATAGGACATTAAAGCACAAAACCAACACATGGAATTCAGCTCAGGAGTAGATTGCTAGCTTGTCTAGCATATGATCCCAGTAGCTTGCCCCAACCAGCAGTCTAGCTGCAGCTTTCAACAGTCTTCAAGGGTAGTCCCAAGCAGGATGTACTTCAGTAGTCCGGTCTAGATTTAATTCAGGCATGCATCATTATGGATACATATGACTGACCGAGGAACTGGAACAACTGGAACAATATTCTTGCCAAAGCTTAGCAAAAGCTTTCTAAGCCACAGAAGCCACCTGGTTTCCTAAAGTGATTTCTATGTCAAGTAGCACTCCCAAGCAGCAAACTAGCTTTTCAGCCGGAAAGAGTTTTGAAGCATCTTTTTTTCAACTGCATGGGTGTATGTAACCTAGGAGATCCATAAGACAGGGACCATTTGTGATCAGCTCTTTTCCCGTACCCTATCATTGACGGCTTTTAACATTCTTTTCTGTAGCTGGCTGTGTTAATGCAGTCCTTGCACTTCATAAAAGGATACGTCAGATTTCCACTCAAGGGAAGAAAAATAACTACTCGAAGACTTCTGACATTCCAGTTCTATGTGTATAGATGCCTCTCTCATAATCGCTTCTGTGGTTTTGTTGCATTAGTCCTGCTCTGACCTTTTTCAATCTTTTGATCCTGGAGGAGCCTCTGAAGGAATTTTTCAGATTTTGAGGATTCCCGGAAGTGATGTCAGCTGGCCATGCCCCTGCCACACCCTCGGAAGTGACATCACCCCCTGCACCCTTAGCCCACATTTTTCTCCCTCCCCCTGATGAGAAACACCTGGAGATTTGGGGAGCGGACAGTGGAGTTTGGGGAGGGACCTCAGCGTGGTATAATGCTATAGAGCCCACTCTGCAATGCAGCCATTTTCTCCTGGGGAACAGATTTTGATCATCTGGAGATCCACTGTAGTAGCGAGAACTCTCCGGAGACCAGCTGGAGGCTGGCAGTCCTGTCAACCACCCACCCATCTGCTTGTCCAAATTGTCCCCTCCCAACCCTGCTTTTCTTAAAAAGGGGTGTTTGTGGGGAGCTCACTTATGGAAATTAATTAACTTATTATCACGTTCTGAGATCTCACAGGCTCTCCTAACACAAAGAGTTCAGTTGTAGTTTTGCAACGACTGTGTTCATATCCCCTCTTGATAAATAACAATAAAAAATAGCGCTTAAGCTCTGGGTATTTTTATTGCCTGTTTGCTATAAGCCAGAGGCTGTCCCTTTCATTATTCCAAATGCAATCTTTAAACCACATCTGCAATCGTGAGTTAAATTCCTTTTCTATGCTAAATGGGCTTATCGCTATGGAGTCACCAGTCAGCTGCCAGTGGCTGCTGCTCTCAGCTCAGAAAAACTGGAAGAAAGAAAGAGGATACTCATCAGACTTAATTTACTAGGATTCTCCACTTTAGCAACTGAAATAAATCAGTCTATTAGCATCATTAGGAGCAGATGTAGACTGTGCTGTGGAAACCAAAGCCCAGTTTACAAACCACCCTCCCATCTGCTGTCTTATAGTCAATTCATATTCCCATTGGTTTTGTAGATCTCTCATGACAGAATAGAAGCACATTAATTCTGCAATTGTTGTACAATAGAGATGCGTTTTTGCGAAGTATTTGTGTTGCAGTAAAGATTCAAAAGAAAATGAAGTCTGCTAGCAGATCAGAAATAAATAACTATGCTTAAACGCTGGCCGGCCGAAGCTGCCGATTAGCACCTCATGGCTGGCTTGAAAGTTTGAGGTACTGGAAGAAGGGATAGTTTTTAAATATTCTTTCTGCTTCTCGTTTACATTGTTCATTTGGATGGTGATGTTTTTATGCCTGGGGTTTTAATGGGATTTTTAATGGGGTTTTATTCAGTATTGTAACCCACCATGAGCCACTGGGAATGGCGGGCAATAATAATAATCATCATCATCATCATCATCATCTTTAAACAGCCCTGTGGCGCGGAGCGCCACGGACTGAATAAAGCAGTAAGGGCACTGTGGGAGGAGTTAGGGCGGGCCCTGTCCGGGATAAAAACTCGGAGGGGCCAACCAGGAGCCGCGAAGCGGCTCCTGATTGGCCCCTCCGAGTGTCCATCCCGCCCCAAGCAGCCAATTGGGAGCCGCGCAAAGCGCGGCTCTCTGTTGCCTGCTTCACCTGCACAGACAGCCACGGGTGAGTGGTGGGCCGCTCTGCCGGCCGGGAGAAGGCTCGAGAGAGCCTCGGGGGGGGGGGCGGGGGGGGCCTGGCTGCCTTCTCCCGGCCGGCGGAGCAGCCTCGGGCGTGTCAGGCGTCTGCCCGAGGGAGCCCCCGGGAGTCGCGCGGAGCGCGGCTGCCGGGGGCTCCCTGCCCGGCGGCCTGATGCAGCAAGAGGCGCAAAGCGCCTCTCACCGCATCAGGCCTCTGCCCGAGGGAACCCACGGCAGATGCTTCTGCTGGGGCCGGCCCAGGCGCTTCTTCGCTGCCGCCCCGGCCCGGCCCTGGCAGAAGCCCCTCCCGCCCACCTCCGACGTTCTCCCGGCTCCTGCCGGGCCGGCCGACTCCAGCGAGGACTGCAGCCGCTCGCCATCTGCTCGCCGCCGCCGAAAGACCAGGACTCCAGCAAGGACTTCAGGTACTCCCCCCCCATACCCACTCTCACTCCTGGGGGCTGCTAGCGCCCATTGCATTTCGGACTGCAATGGGCTATATTTCTAGTAATAATAATAATAATAATAATAATAATAATAATAATAATAATAATAATAATAATAATAATAATAGGTTCCCAAAGGCTGGCCACTGTTGGAAGTAGACTTGCAGGCTAGATGGATGGGCTCCTAGATGTACCAGCCCATCATTTTTATGCTCCTAAAAGTCCTCAGCATTGGACTCCATCCTGCTTATTCCTTAAGACTACATTCAGGAGGGCAAAATCCTATATATTCTCCATACAAGATTGTTCTTGGACCAGTTTTCTTTCTTTGATACAGCTGACACATGATTACTGGTTAAAAAGAAAGCCAGCTTGGTGCAGGGCTCTCTCAGCCTCCCCTCCCTCACAGGGTGTCTGTTGTGGGGAGAGGAAAGGGAAGGAGATTGTAAGGCGCTATGAGACTCCTGATAAAGATTTTCCAACCGAGCAGTCATATCAGGGCTCTCTCTGCCTCATTCACCTCACAGGAGAATCTTTCTTTCTCAGCCTCACCTCCCTCACAGGGTGTCTGTTGTGGGGAGAGGAAGGGAAGGCGAATGTAAGCCGCTTTGAGACTCTTCTAGGTAGAGAAAAGCAGCATATAAGGACCAACTCATCAGTAATATAAGGGCTCTCTCAGCCTCACTTCCCTCACAGGGTGTCTATTGTGGGGAGAGGAAAGCAAATGTAAACCGCTTTGAGACTCCTTAGGGTAGAGAAAAGCGGCATATAAGAACCAACTCTTCTTCTTCTTCTAATTGTTCTCTGCTATTGGACTAATTAGGACTGTGGCCGAACCGAACCTGAGGTCAGAAATTAAACAAATGTTGCTAAGCTTGACCCTGTCCCACACTTTCCATTTTAAAAAATGACATCTGGCATTACAAAGGCAGTGTGCTTTGCTTTGCCACCGTGTCTAGAAGACAGGGCAGGTAAATGGGGCTATTTCTCCCCCCCCCTTTTAGAGAGGAAATAAAGGCACAGAGGACAAAACTGCCCAAATCTGTTCCTTCTCTTTGCCCCATCCCTCTGAGGCATTTTAGCATGCAGTTCTCAGCAATTTCAAAGAAAATAGCCACAGAAGAATGAAAACACAAAGTTTAATTCATAATGACAATGTTAACTCACATCTTCCATTTTGCCACACAAGCAGGTGCAGCTTTCTTTTCCAAACTGGCGATGTGACGTGTGTGAGCCAGCGCTATAGTGAATAAAATGCTAGACCCTAAGCCCAGTCAAGATTTTGATCAATGTCGTGAGATTTCTGGTGCAGAAGATGGAGAAAATGAATCCGAATGAGTCACTCTGTCATGCAGATCTTGGAAGTTCAAGCAAAAAGCAATAAAATGAAATCACCTGGAGATTAAAATGCTACAGTCACAGAGCCGAAACAACCTGCTAGGCCTCTCTGTGGTCTTCGTTCAGGCAGAGGAATTGGGTGTGCTGTGACATCTAACTCCAAACTGATCCCTGTTGATGTTGTCCGTCCTTTCACTTATCTTCCTGATTTTCTTCCCAGTTTTCATTTCCTCCAATATCTAAACGCCCTGTTCAGCTTCATTTATCCAGAAATATGTATTATTTTTAGCTTAGTTATTTGCACTTGATATGCTCACTCCAGTTCATTCGTTAATGAATATATGTAACATTTACATTACATTAATATATATTATATTATATATATAATATATATAATATATATAATATATAACCCCCCTTCAAGGATCGCTGCCTTGTTGTGGCAAGGGGGCTTGCATAGTTCAGTGAAGCTATGAGCTATGCCGTGCAGGGCCACCCAAGACGGACAGGTCATAGCTGAGAGCTCTGACAAAAGGTGATCCACTGGAGAAGGCAATGGCAAACCACTCCAGTATCTTTGCCATGAAAACTCTATGGACAGTTCCAATAGGCATAACGATATGACGCTGGAAGATGAGCCCCTCAGGTCGGAAGGTGTCCAATATGCTACTGGGGATGAGCAGACGGCTAGTACGAGTAGCGCCAGAATGAATGAAGCGGCTGGGCCAAAGCCGAAAGGACGCTCAGTTGTGGAAGTAACTGGTGGCGAAAAGACAGTCCGATGCTGTAAAGATTTTTATTCCATAGGAACCTGGAACGTCAGATCCATGAATCAAGGCAAGCTGGACCTGGTTAAACAAGAAATGAGAAGACTGAACATCGACATTTTAGGAATCAGTGAACTAAAATGGACAGGAATGGGTGAATTTAATTCAGATGACCATCAGGTATACTACTGTGGACAAGAATCTCACAGAAGAAATGGAGTAGCATTCATAATCAATAAGAGAGTAGGAAAAGCAGTCTTGGGATACAATCCCCAAAATGACAGAATGATCTCAGTTCGAATCCAAGGCAAACCATTCAACATCACAGTGATCCAGGTCTACGCCCCAACCACTGCTGCTGAAGAGGATGAAATTGATCAGTTCTATGAAGCCCTACAACACCTTCTAGAAGCAACGCCCAAAAATGATGTGCTTATCATCATGGGGGATTGGAATGCTAAAGTAGGAAGCCAAAAGATAACCGGGATAACAGGCAAGTTTGGCCTTGGAGTACAAAATGAAGCAGGGCACAGGCTGGTAGAATTTTGTCAAGAGAATACAATGGTCATAGCAAACACTCTTTTCCAGCAACCCAAGAGATGACTCTACACATGGACATCACCAGACGGTCAACACAGAAATCAGATTGACTATGTGCTCTGCAGCCAAAGATGGAAAAGTTCTATCCAGTCAATAAAAACAAGACCAGGAGCTGATTGTGGTTCAGATCATGAGCTTCTTGTTGCAAAATTTAGGCTTAAATTGAAGAAAGTAGGGAAAAGCACTAGGCCACTCAGGTATGAACTAAATCATATCCCTGACGAATACACAGTGGAGGTGACAAATAGATTTAAGGAATTTGATCTGATAGACAGAGTGCCTGAAGAACTATGGACGGAGGTTCGCAACATTGTACAAGAGGTAGCAACTAAAACCATCCCAAAGAAAAAGAAATGCAAGAAATCAAAATGGCTGTCTGAGGAAGCTTTACAAATAGCTAAGGAGAGAAGGGAAGTGAAAGGCAAGGGAGAAAGAGAAAGATACACCCAATTGAATGCAGAATTCCAGAGAAAAGCTAGAAGAGATAAGAATGCCTTCTTAAATGAACAGTGCAAACAAATAGAAGAAAACAATAGAATGGGGAGGACCAGAGATCTTTTCAAGAAAATTGGAGATATGAAGAGAACGTTTCATGCAAAGATGGGTATGATAAGGGACCAAAATGGTAGGGACCTCACAGAAGCAGAAGAGATCAAACAAAGGTGGCAAAATTATACAGAAGAACTATACAAGAGCGAGCTTAACATCCCTGATGACCACAGTGGGGTAGTTACTGACCTGGAGCCAGACATCCTGGAATGTGAAGTCAAATGGGCCTTAGGAAGTCTGAGCAACAATAAAGCTAGTGGTAGTGACAGCATTCCAGTTGAACTATTCAAAATCTTAAAGGACGATGCAGTAAAAGTGCTACACTCAATATGCCAGCAAATTTGGAAAACTCAACAATGGCCACAGGATTGGAAAAGGTCAGTTTACATTCCAATCCCAAAGAAGGGCAATGCCAAAGAATGTTCAAACTACCGCACCATCGCACTAATTTCTCATGCTAGCAAAGTTATGCTCAAAATCCTACAAGCTAGGCTCCAGCAATATGTGGACCGAGAACTTCCAGAAGTACAGGCAGGATTTCGAAGAGGCAGAGGAACTAGAGATCAAATTGCCAACATACGCTGGATCATGGAGAAAGCTAGGGAGTACCAGAAGAACGTCTACTTCTGCTTCATTGACTATGCTAAAGCCTTTGATTGTGTGGAGCACAACAAATTGTGGCAAGTTCTTAAAGAGATGGGAATACCAGAGCATCTTATTTGTCTCTTGAGAAATTTATATGCAGGTCAAGAAGCAACAGTGAGAACTGAACATGGAATCACTGACTGGTTCAAAATTGAGAAAGGAGTTCGGCAAGGCTGTATACTGTCGCCTTGCCTATTTAACTTGTATGCAGAGCACATCATGAGAAATGCGGGATTAGAGGAGTCACAAATTGGGATCAAGATTGCAGGGAGAAATATCAACAACCTCAGATATGCAGATGATACCACTCTAATGGCAGAAAGTGAAGAGGAACTAAAGAGCCTGTTGATGCGGGTGAAGGAGGAGAGTGCCAAAGTTGGCTTGAAACTCAACATCAAGAAAACAAAGATCATGGCATCCGGCCCTCTCAATTCCTGGCAAATAGAAGGGGAAGAAATGGAGATAGTGACAGATTTTATTTTCCTGAGCTCCAAGATCACTGCAGATGGGGACTGCAGCAAAGAAATTAAAAGACGCTTGCTCCTGGGGAGGAAAGCTACGGCAAATCTAGACAGCATCCTAAAAAGCAGAGACATCACCCTGCCAACAAAAGTGCGTTTAGTCAAGGCTATGGTCTTCCCAGTTGCAATGTATGGCTGCGAAAGTTGGACCATAAGGAAGGCCGAGCGTCAAAGAATTGAGGCTTTTGAACTCTGGTGCTGGAGAAGACTCTTGCGAGTCCCTTGGACTGCAAGGCGAACAAACCCGTCAGTCCTAGAGGAGATCAGCCCTGACTGCTCCTTAGAAGGCCAGATCCTGAAGATGAAACTCAAATACTTTGGCCACCTCATGAGAAGGAAGGACTCCCTGGAGAAGAGCCTAATGCTGGGAGAGATCGAGGGCAAAAGAAGAAGGGGACGACAGAGACTGAGGTGGCTGGATGGAGTCACTGAAGCAGTCGGTGCAAACTTAAATGGACTCCGGGGAATGGTAGAGGACAGGAAGGCCTGGAGGATCATTGTCCATGGGGTCGCGATGGGTCGGACACGACTTCGCACATAACAACAACAACAACAACAATATATATAACATTTACATCAAAGCATTTCACAGGCATGTGTTCCATATGAAAGGTGCCCATTTTATCCATAATCATATTTTGCTCATATTGCATAAGAACAGCCTTCCGGGATCAGATCAATAATCCATCTAGTCCAGCATCCTGTCTCACACAGTGGCCAGCCAGGTCTTCTTGACAGCTGGCGACAGGTCACAGAGGCTGATGTATTGTTTCCTGGCTCTGGGATTCAAGGGTCTACTGCCTCTAAATGTGGAGATTCCCCTTGGTCACCATGGCTAGAAGCCACAGATAGACTTATCCTCCATGAAATTATCCATAGAAATATAATTGGAAGAGGCCTCCAGGGTCATCTAGTCCAACCCCCTGCAGATTGCAAGAAATTCACAACTACCTGCCCACCCACAGTGACCCCAATTCCATGTCCAGATGATGCTCCCTCCCCAAAAAACCCCCACAATCAATGGGGTTGAGGAAATTCATCTTCCGAGTCCTTTTACAGCTGTTTATCCCGGTGGCCATCACTTACATCCGCTGTCAGCAAATCCCACATTTAAATCATTCTGTGTGTAAAGTCGTATTTCCTTTTTCGGTCTTAAACCTATTGCCCATCAGCTTCATTGGATGCCCTTGACTTCTAGTATTTCGGGAGAGAAATGTCTCTGTCACCCCATACATAATTTTATAAACTTCTATCATGTCCCCCCACACCCTACACCCAGTCATTTTTCCTAGATTGAAAGGTTCCAATTCTCTTCAACCATTCGTCCTAGGGAAGGGGCTCCAACCCCTTCCTCACCTTAGTTCCCTTCCCCGTACTTTGTCCAGCTTTGCAAAGTCCCTTTGGAAATGCAGTGGCCGGAAGTGAAGACAGTATTCCAAAGGAGGCTGCACCATACAGGGACATGACAATATTGTCCGTGTTATTCTCCCTACCTCCGTTTCCTAGTAATCCCTAACACGGAATTTCCTATTCGCTGCTGCAGCACACTGGGTTGACACTTACACTGAGCAATCCACTGCAGCCCCTAGATCTTTCCCCCTCTTAGCCTCAGCAAGATCAGACTTCATTAGCCTGTTCTTGAAATTGTTTTTTTTTTGTTCAGGTGTGCATCACTTTACACTTACCAATACTGAACTTCCTTCGCCAAGTTCAAGAGTGCTTGCACTCTAAAGCTCACTCCTTGAATAAATCTTTGTTGGTCTTAAAGGTGTTACTGGACTTCAATCACGTTGTCCCAGTTTGTGCAAATGGGTCCTGTCCTCCCACTTGCACCAGTGGAAAATGTGTTTAGGTCTAATCCAGGAATTTGGCACCTTTCACTTGCTCAGAATACCGTGTTTGGTCATATGAACAGGGCTAGTTTGATTCCTCATGCCAGAAAGAGGCAAATAGCAAGAATATGAGTTTATTTTATCGATTTCTTTAGCGTTGCCTTAATAAGGTGCTCTTTCCTGCTGTTTCCAACCATGGCCTGTATTTCCAAATCTAACCAACCCAAGCAAACTTTTCAGGCTTTCTCTAGGAAGCCGGTATGTAGACTGGATGTCGTGATATGGATTAGAGCAGGGCTTAATAACTCATTCCTGTATGCTTCCGCTTCCGTGCAAATATTCTCTGTATCTCTTTTGCACGGTAGATATAAATGTGGAACAGCTCTATCAGGGCTGGGATGAGCCCAAGGTCATCCAGCTGGCTGCATGTGGAGGAATGGGGAATCAAACCCGGCTCTCCACATTAGAAGCTGCTGCTCTTAGGCCCATTATGCACAGAGTGGAAGGTCCGCGTTTGGGGTGGAATGGCAGCGGCTCAAATCACCAATTATGCACGCTGCAGGTGGCAACCGGGCGCAGAGTCAACGTATGCCACCGAAAAAGCTGCATTAGCGAGATGCAGAAGAAAGTGGAGTTTCCCGGGACCAGGGTGCAACCAGAAGCGGCTCTGGAGTAGCCGCGTGCATAATCGGATACTCTGGGTTTTGCCACCGTTGTGTTCCGTCCCGTGCATAAGCGTTTTGCTTTGCTTCTTCCTCCTCTGCATTCTCCATGCCGCCGTTTCAGCGGCCGTGCATAATAGGCCTTACCCACTACACCAGGCTGGCTCTGGGCGGACAGGGAACTCAGTGAGGTATACACCACGGCCTGCTAAGCGTTCATTTTCTCCAGGGAAACTGATCTCTGTAGTCTGGAGATGAACTGTAATTTCAGAGGACCCCCTTGAGGCTGGCACCTCTATTGCCTGCCATAATTAAATGGACCCTCCACGTTGAAAGATGATGTACGTCTGAATGCCAGCCATTGAAGACAGACAACATCTCCATGCCTGCTTCTGGATGTTCAGCGGGTTCAAACTGCTGTTGGAAAGAGATTGCTGGATAAGGCAGATGGTATGCTAATGCAGCAAGGGCAATGTCTATGTTTGTCGGTTTCAAAATACTATTTTTATCTTTCCTTTCTTCTTTTTTTTGTGAAAAAAGAACAACTTAGTCTGTAAGCCCAGCCAAAAGAAGCTCTTGCGTTGGTTTCCAGCTTGTTATTTAAAACCCAGTAATCCCTTAAATCTGGTCTATATATTTCTTCTTCTCTTTTTACTGGCAAGCCTGGATCATGTATTTATTTAGAGCATTTTTACCAGTCTTTCTCCAGAACAGGATTCAAGGCAGGTTACAAGAATAACACAAAAATTTACAATTATAAATCCATAAAGCCAACATACAGTATTTGCTGGCGTATAAGACTACTTTTCCCTCCTGAAAAACATGCCTCCAAGTGGGGGGGTTGTCCTATACGCCAGGTGCACTTCAGTTGGGATAGACATCGCTGCCCATAGTGGCCCATAGTACTGTAATGTAATGTAACAAACTCTATATTTTGAGTGGAAATGTTGGGGGATCGTCTTATATGCCCAGTCGTCTTATACGCCGGCAAATACGGTAGATATCTAATGAAAAAATCAGTGTTAGCGTCAAAGCTCTCCAGAGCAATTCTGTCTTGCATAACTTGCAGAAAGTTAACCACATCGATGCCTCGCTACCTTCAGGAGAGGTGTTCAACAGTAGTATGCACTGAATAGGATTAAGGCCTGCCATCTAGTAGTGACTAACTAAATTTTGGGCACCCCATTGAAGAGGGATGTAGACAAACTGGAGCATGTCCAGAGGAGGGCAACCAAGATGATGAGGGGTTTGGAGACCAACATGTATGAAGAAAGGTTGGGGGAGCTTGGTCTGTTTAGCCTAGAGAGGACACGACTGAGAGGGGATCTGATAACCATCTTCAAGTATTTAAAAGGCTGCCATATGGAGGATGGAGCAGAGTTGTTCTCTCTTGCCCTGGAGGGACGAACCAGGTCCAAAGGAATGAAATTAATACAAAAGAAATACCATCTAAACATCCGGAAGAAGTTCCTGACAGTCAGAGCAGTTTCTCAGTGGAACAGGCTTCTTCAGGAGGTGGTAGGTTCTCCATCTTCGGAAATTCTTAACAGAGGCCTGGATAGCCATCTGATGGAGAGGCTAATTCTGCGAAGGTTCAAGGGTGTGGCAACTTACAGTGGATGAGCGAGAGGGTTGTGAGTATCCTGCACAGTGCAGGGGGTTGGACTGGATGGCCCAGGAGGTCCCTTCCAACTCTATGATTCTATGACAATTTATGAACTACCATTCATAAGCACCTTTGAGTATGCTTTCCACCAGTCAGCTGTAACAATATTATCATTTAGTCAGTTTGCTAATCAGTAACCATGGGGGGGTTTGTAAAATGCCTTGCTAAACCCAAGGAATAATCCATCTATGGCGTCCCCAAATGTAGGTGGGTGTACCTGTGCCCTCCTTTACAAGAGCTCTTTTGGACCTAAGTCAGCAGTTCAAATCCTTCTCTTTCCACCAGATTCCTCTGCTTCTCTCTCTGGGAACTGCATTCTTTGCGATTACTGATTGCTTTAAAGTCTCTTTTCCCTGGTACCAAAGTCAAAATGACCAACCTGAAGTTTTCCAGTTCCTCCTTTTTCCATCCTGACGAAAAGCACCTTTGCTCATCTAGTTTCATGGTACTTCCAGTCTTTCTCAAACATGAGAGAGGTTTCAAAGGTTCACCTGGACATTTCTTTGGTACCCTACACCAGGGGTAGTCAACCTGTGGTCCTCCAGATGTTCATGGACTACAATTCCCACGAGCCCCCTGCCAGCATTTGCTGGCAGGGGGCTCGTGGGAATTGTAGTCCATGAACATCTGGAGGACCACAGGTTGAATACCCCTGCCCTACACTGCAAATTTAGCCAGCCCAGACAACTCATTTAAGATAGCTCGATATTCTGTGTTCAGTGCATTCGTCTTTGAGCTGCAATCTTGTCCTAAACCAGCCGTGCTGCTTTTACTACGACTACACCTTGGTTTTCATTTTGGAAGAAGTTAAGTCAAAGCAGGACTTAATTCTGCCCTCCCTTTGTCCATTCTTCATCCTCATGGAGCAGCATGTCTGCCATTTCCTTTCTCTTCTTACTTCAAACTTTCTTGAACTTCTCTCCCTCCTTTTGTTTTTACCATTTCACGCCAGCTCATTTTGAATTTTAGCTTTCCTGGCACTATTTATTTATTAAACATATTTATCAGCTGCCTTTATTGATTGACTGTATTTGTATTCCGCCCTCCCATAAGGCTCAGGGCGGTTCACACAGAACGTAACAGAACAATACAACGAACTCACTGATCATAATAAATGAATAGTAATATCAATGTACAGAGAATACCAGCATATAAGCAATTGCAAGCCAATTCTCTCTCCTTCCCAAGTGTTTTCAGTCTTTGGATTTCTGATACTGAGCTACTTGCTCATTCAAGATTGGGTGAACCTTATTATTTGCATGCCTGTAGCAGTTTTCTTCTGCTACCACAATTCTATATCTAGTTTCAAGGGGGAAGCTATATTGGGGTAAGACTCTCGGAATCTCATTCTCCAGAAATCATGTTTCTCTCTTTAGGTGCTACTGGCATTGAATCTCAGTTCTTTATCTAGGTGTTTCTTAAACCCACAGGGATCAGAAGCTGAAACAAAAACCCAACAGTAAGCCCATCTGATAAAAGGCCCATCTACAAATTTAAATGCTTGAAACATTTCCTTTTCCAGCATTCAGGGTAGTGACTAGGGTGATACAAGCAGTATTCTTGCCCCTGAGCAAGCTGTTTTGGGATTAAGAGTGGGACAGTCTCAGGACCACTGGAAAAAAGATACAGTCCCAAGCCTTGTCAGATTTCAGAGCTAAGCAGGGTGGGACCTGTCTAGTATTTGGATGGGAGACCAACAAGGAATACCAGGGTTCCTATGCAGAGATAGACAATGGCCACCTAAGGAAATTTCTTGCCATGAAAATCCTATGAAGTCATACCAAGTTGGCTGCGACTTGATAGTACTTCCCACTACCACCAGAAAGCTGAACACCTTGTTGACAAGTTGGTAAAATGCAGTACGGATCCTAATTCTGTCAGGTGGATCAATAACTGGTTGACAAATCGTACCCAGAGGGTACTTGTTAATGGTTCAGCATCTTCTTGGAAAAGAGTATCCCAAGGATCTGTCCTGGGGCCTGTATTGTTCAACATATTTATAAATGATTTGGATGAGGGATTAGAGGGGATACTTATTAAATTTGCAGACATCAATGGAATACAGGATGATCTTGATAGGCTCGAGAAGAGGACTAAACTGAATAAAATGAAGTTCAATAGGGAAAAATGTGAAGTTCTGCATTTAGGTAGGAAAAACCAAATACACCAATATAAGATAGGGGAGACCTGTCTTGGCAGTAACATGTGTGAAAAGGATCTAGGAGTCTTAGTAGACCATACATTGAATATGAGTCAGCAGTGTGACTCAGTGGCTAAAAAGGCAAATGGGATTTTGGAGTATCATGTCCAGATCACGGGTGATGATGGTACCGCTTTACTCTGCTCTGGTTTGGGTTCACTTAGAGTACTGTGTTCGGTTTTGGGCACCCCAGTTGAAGAGGGATGTTGACAAACTGGAACGTGTCCAGAGGGCAACAAAGATGGTGAGGGGTTTGGAGACCAAGACGTATGAAGAAAGGCTTTGGGAGCTTGGTCTGGAGAGGAGACGCCTGGAGAGGAGACTGAGGGGATCTGATAACCATCTTCAAGTATTTAAAAGGGTGCCATATGGAGGATGGAGCAGAATTGTTCTCTTGCCCCAGAGAGACAGACCAGAACGAATGGGATGAAATTAATTCAACAGAAATTCCATCCAAACATCCGGAATAAGTTTCTGACAGTTAGAGTGGTTTCTCAGTGGTACAGACTTCCTCGGGAGGTGGTGGGTTCTCCATCTTTGGAAATTATTAAACAGAGGCTAGATAGCCATCTGATGGAGAGGCTGATTCTGTGAAGGCAAAGAGGTGGCAGGTTACAGTAGTTGAGCCATTGGGATGTGAGTGTCCTGCATAGTGCAGGGGGTTGGACTAGATGACTCATAGAATCATAGATTCATAGAATCATAAAATAATAGAGTTGGGAAGGACCTCCTGGGTCATCCAGGCCAACCCCCTGCACTATGCAGGACACCCACATCTGAATCACTCAGGTTTTTCCTACCTAAATGCAAAACTTTACATTTGTCCCTAATGAACTTCATTTTATTCAGTTTAGTCCACTTCTCGAGTCTATCAAGATCATCCTGTATTCCATTGCTGTCTTCAGTTGTGTTTGCTACCCCTCCCAGTTTAGTATCGTCTGCAAATTTAATAAGTATCCCCTCTAATCCCTCATACAAATCATTTATAAATATGTTGAACAACACAGGACCCAGGACAGATCCTTGGGGTACTCCACTTGTCACTCTTTTCCAAGAAGATGCTGAACCAACTTGTCAACAAGAATATCATGTGGAACCTTATCAAAAGCTTTACTGAAATCCAGATAAACTATGTCCACGGCATTCCCCTGGTCCAGCAAGGCAGTGACTTTCTCGAAACAAGAGATAAGGTTGGTCTGACATGACTTGTTCTTGCGAAACCCATGCTGACTCTTAGACTTCACAGCTCTCAGTTCCAGCTCCTCAAGGACCGAGTGTTTGATTATTTGTTCCAAAATTTTGCCAGCTACAGATGTCAAGCTGACGGGTCAATAATTACCCGGATCCTCCTTTTTTCCTTTCTTGAAGATGGGGACATTTGCCTGCCTCCAGTCTTCTGGCACCTCACCTGTTCTCCAAGAAGTGTCAAAAATAATGGACAGAGGTTCAGAGATGACATCTGCAAGTTCTTTTACTACCCTTGGATGCAGTTCATCTGGCCTAGAAGACTTTGTTTCATTTAAAGAAACTAGGTGTTTATGGACTGTTCCAACAGTGATCCTAGGCGACCATTCCAGTCCCCCGTGTTGTGTTATGTTTTTGCCACATTGATCACTATGTCCCTCACAAGAGAAGACTGAGGAGAAATAGGAGTTAAGCAGTTCAGCCCTCTCTTCATCATCTGTTATAATTTCACTTTCTTGTCCTCGCAGTGGTCCTGTGGTGTCCCTATTCTTTTTCTTGCTTGAAATATAACTAAAGAAGCCTTTTTTGTTCTGTTTAGCATTTCTTGCTAGCCTAAGCTCATATTGAGCTTTAGCTTTTCTAACACTCCCCCTACAATTATTGGTTATTTGTTTATACTCATCCTTGGTAATAAGGCCTTCCTTCCGAAATGACTCTTTTGTATTCCTCAAATCTTCTGACAACTGCTGGTGTAGCCAACTTGGTTTCCTTAGGATGCTTCCACCTTTTCTTCTCAAGGTAATTGGTTGTGATTGAGCCTTCAGTATTTCACTTTAAAGAAACTTCCAGCCCTCTTGGACTCCCATCTCTTTAAGTCTTTCTGACCACGGGACTCTACGCAACATACCTTTAAGTCTGTGAAAATCAGCTTTCCTGAAGTCCAGTCTATTTGTACTGGGGTCTCTTCCAACTGTATCTTAACACCGCTCCGCGGGAGAGGTATAAATAAAACGATAAGGGGTGTGGGGGAGGGCTCGGTCCGAGATGGGGGGAGCAAAGATTGGCCCCTTGCCCCTGACTAACGAGTCGGGAGGCGTGAAGCGCCTCCCACCCCACCCACCCCCAACCTGGGCCCCCTTTGGTCGACAGCCGCCATTATGTGGCTGACCACCCACGAGGCAGGTAGGCAGCCGTCCGGCCAACACTTCGCCTTCCCCCCACCCTCCTTATCCCTCCTGCCACGTTGTTTTCACTTTCCTTCCTTCACCCCACCCCCACGCTCTGCCGCCGCTTTCCCGCACCCAGCCACCCACCCTTCTCTCTGCCGGACTCTTTCCGCGCCGCCCCCCCTCGCTTCTCTACCACACACTCTGCCACTGCCTCGACCCCACACTCCACCACTACTTTCCCACCCCCACACAACCACCCACCGACCCTTCTCTCCGCCAAACACTTTCCCCGCTGCCCCCTTGCTTCTCTACCCCGCATTCCGATGCAGCCGCCGCTTTGACCCCGCACTTCGCCGCCACTTTCCCACCCCCAAACCAGCCACCCTCCCTTCTCTCCTCCAAACACTTTACCCCTGCCCCCTTGCTTCTCTACCCCACATTCCGCCGCCGATTCGACCCTGTGCTCTGCTGCCGCTTTCCCACCCCAAACACCAGCTACCCCCCTTCTCACCCCCAAACTCTTCCTCCGCCACCTCCCCTCCCAACTTGCACCCCCACACACCTGCCCAGCGCATCCTTCTCCCCCTGCCCCATCAACCTTCCTCTCCACCTACCTTCCTGCCTGCCTTCATTCCCTCCCTTAGCCCCTGGGGAGGGGGGCCTCCCGCACCCAACCACTGACCCCTAGCGCCCGCTGTATTTTTCATACAATGGTCTTAATTTCTAATTATTCTATGGTTCTATGATCAGTCCTGCCTGTTTCCAACAGTGCACCCCTCCTCACCTTTGCAGATGAAGCAGCTGCCATCCAAAATACAGAAACACACCACTACCTTATAAGAAGAAGAAGAGTTGGTTCTTATATGCCGCTTTTCCCTACCCGAAGGAGGCTCAAAGCGGCTTACAGTCACCTTCCCTTTCCTCTCCCCACAACAGACACCCTGTGAGGTGGGTGAGGCTGAGAGAGCCCTGATATCACTGCCCGGTCAGAACAGTTTTATCAGTGCTGTGGCGAGCCCAAGGTCACCCAGCTGGTTGCATGTGGGGGAGTGCAGAATCGAACCTGGCCTGCCAGATTAGAAGTCCGCACTCCTAACCACTACACCAAACTGGCCAGGATTTCTCACCTTTTTTACCATTGAGAAACCCCTGAAGAATTCTTCAGGCTTCAAGAAACCCCAGGAGTAATGACAGCAGGCCACACCTGATTGTCCCACCACCACTGGAAAGCCACTGGAAGGCCCACCATCAAAGCAGCAATGGCCTGATCATCTCAGCCTACTGCACTGGAGTCACCACCAAAGAGACAAAGGCCCAGTTTCCTCCTCTTGTCCCCACACCCCATTGGATAGGCCCGCTGCTAAAGTGGCGAAGGCCCTATCACCTCCCCATCGTCCCTCTGGACAACCCCCCTCCCCGGGTTAAGAGTAAGTTAAAAACTTACCTTTCTGGAACCCAGTCACTCCATGGCCAATGAGCCTCAGCTACCAAGGATGTTTATGGCCAAGAACCCTCCCCCTTCAGACCATTTTGGGAGAGGGTTGGGTTAGCACAGGGGTAGTCAAACTGCGGCCCTCCAGATGTCCATGGACTACAATTCCCAGAAGCCCCTGCCAGCGAATGCTGGCAGGGGCTTCTGGGAATTGTAGTCCATGGACATCTGGAGGGCCGCAGTTTGACTACCCCTGGGTTAGCAGGACCATATATGGTCATCTCATGGGACATTTTTAAAAATCTGTAAAAGATATTTGTTTTAATTCTTTTTTTCCCTCCCCCTCAGGGGCCACAAAACCCCTGTGGAGAAACCCCGACATAAGCAAACAAAGCTACAATGCTTCTTTCGAGGAGTCTTTTTTTTATTAAGATAAATCCAGCAAAATTCCTAACAGTGGGTATATTCAGCGAACCTGCCTTTTTTTTTCTAAAAGAATTTTTTTTTTGTATTTCATTTAAAAACATGATTACACTTTCCCCCCTCCCCATTATTCTTCTTCTCCAAAATGTGACAAAATAAAACTACATTTGGGATACAACAAGATTTCCAGCTTCTTAGGACTTTTTTTTTTTCTCATGAAAATAGCTCACCTTCTTTATAAAAGCAACCCACAGAACCACCGGAATGTCTGACGCAATTATTTTGTGTACTTTTTTTTTTTTTTGGAGACCTCCCCACGTTAAGAAACCGTACAACACGTAACAAGGGTGAAATTAAACTCTGAAGTCTGCCTGACTTCCACACGAAGGGATTACATACTGACAGGAGTCAATAGCTACCACCACTGATTTTTTTTCCAGGTACCATACAAACTATGACAATCACAAAATTTTTAAAACAAAAAGATTTTTTTGTGTGTGTGTTTTGTTTTGTTTGTTGTATGTTTCAGTCCCAAGTAACAGAGATGAAGATGTTCCATGATTAAATTCATGCTAAAAAAACCTGCATTTATAAAATAGTTGATAAAAATATTCCTCTCTTAACAATACAGTATGGAGGTATGGGTACCAAATGACGGAAATGAACAGGGCAAAGTTTGTTACTCAGACTTGGCTTCCTTATCGTCGGATTCGTCAGCAGCTGGTGCCTATCAATGGGGGAGAAGGGAAAAAAGAGAAAGCCTGTTTTACAAGTGGGAAATATCCTGTTCTATTGTTTAATAGGAAGTGCCAGCTTCTATCTTTGGTACAAACAGGACAAAGCTAGATTGAAGTGAAAATTATACCTGGCTTGGATTAGATTCAGTGATCCATCAAGAGATCTTTCACAAATTCTCCTCCCCCTAGCAGCTCTTTCTGACCCTCATAAATTCAGAAGGGTACAGTGGGGAAAAGGGATGCAATTGCCCCTTGACAGATTAATTCCCCATAACAGCATCCTGACTGGCAAGGCTATTAGTCTGAGAATGAATGCTTTCAAATTCTGCTCACAATACTAAATGTGACCCTTTAAAAGAACAGCAAAAATGTGTAGTATATTCACAATACACCTTCAAATTCATAAACCCAAAACACACAGAGAAAACACAGCTCCACTCCCCTTCTATTATTGTGTCACATACACAACGAATGTATTTACATATATGCAAATCTGAGACTCATAGGGGATGGAAAGACTCACTTGACCTTTCTACCTTTCCTAAAATGCTCTTTCCACTGCAGCAGGTCAGATTTTAAAAGGCTTAATCCCCCCCCCATCCCTTTTATTTCGTTTCTAAGGGGAGCAGAATCTGCCCCCCACCCCATTACAGAGCCCCCTCCCTCAAATTTCTTTCTTCTGCAAGGCCTCTAATTCTAAAATGTTATATCACTCTTAAATCAGTGGCATTTCGAATGTGCAGTAAAACCACACTGCCACCCCTTTTAGGTGGGCCCGTTCATATTTTAACGCTCATCCACGTCACAGTCTTGCCTGATGTCAGGGGACAAAAATCTACCCTTGTTCCCAGACCTTTGGCATGCACAGCAGACTGAGAAGACTGAGGAGGCCAAGCCCTTCCTCCTTCACTCTGCCTTGCAGTCCCTTTTGAAATTATGAGAATCACATGCGTAGGGACCTTAGGGCAGTGACCAATAATGGCCGGGTCTCAAGTCCAGCCACAATCAGTGTCCCTCAGCATTCCAGGACACTTGAACTACATACTGCAGTGTTTCCCAACCCCTGGGGCGTGGACCGGTACCGGTCCATGGAGCCCTCGGTACCGGGCCGTGGCGAGAGGCACCAGCGGCTGCACCTCTCTCCCCGCCCCTGTGGCGCAGCACTCACTGCACCGGGAGCGAGCACAAATGTGCCCGCACCCGCGCCTCCCTCTCCCCACCCCACGGTCCCTGGCGTGAAAAAGGTTGGGGATCACTGTCATACTGGATACAGTTCTTCCTCTCCCAGATCACACAGCTGCCATGTACTCTACCTCGTTAGTTTTGGTATCTCCGTTTTCAGAGTGGTTTTCTTCTTTAGCATCTTCTTGCTTGGTTTCATCTTTTCCTTTGGCTCCCTTCTTCCCTTTTGTTACTTTTTTGTCCTCCTTCTTATCATTTGCTCCTTTTTCTTTCTGCAACAGCAATCCCGTTTTTGAAAATGTAAAATCAAAGGCGAATAAAGGAGATTGCATTCAAGCGTCAATCCATTTCAGAGATTAAGGCTCCACATTTTGAGTAAGATAATGGAGAGACATAATTTGCTGGGAAATACAGATTTTGTGCTGGGAAATGCAGATTTAAATAAGAATAACCACGTCTGGCTGGATAACAGCAAGTCTCTCTTCAAGTATCATGGCCGTTTTCATTAAAGAAAAGGTAGACTTATTTTTAAAATTCCACTTAAGAGATCATTTCTTATACTATAATTGTTTAAGCATTAAACACAGGGTGTTTTTCTACCTGGATACAGAAACTGTTCAATCTGTCACTGGTCAATATACTAAAGTTCACAATCTGCCCATTTAGTCTGCCAAACAATCCATGCAACAATCACCTCCAGGCTCGATCAGTGCAACTCATTCTATGAGGGCCTTCCCTCGACCCTGCTCTGGAAACTACAACTGGTCCAAAATGCACCATGGAGAGCCCAAATAAGACCTGTCTTTCGACAGCTGCATTGGCTTCCAGTCAAATTCCCGATCCAGTTCAAGATCTTGGTATTAATCTTCAAGGCCTTACATCATCTGGGCCCAGCCTATCTGAGCAAGTACCTGTCTGAGTACATTCCGCAGAGAGCACTTTGCTTAACTACTGCCTGGCTGAGGATCCCTGGTCATAAAGAAGTACGTCTGGCCTCAGCCAGGGCCTCGTTGGTAGTGCTTGGTGGTATAAACTCCCTGGAGAACTCTGGGCCTTGATGGAGCAAGACGGAGCTCTTCTACAAGGTTTATGGTTGAGGCCAATCGAGAAACAGTAAAACAGTGGCCTTGGGCTCACCACAGCACTGATAAAACTGTTCTGACCAAGCAAGAATATCAGGGCTCTCTCAGCCTCACCCACCACACAGGGTGTCTGTTGTGGGGAGAGGAAAGGGAAGGCGACTAAGCCGTTTTGAGACTCCTTTGGGTAGGGAAATGTGGCATATAAGAACCAACTCTTCTTCTTCTCTGTTTTTTACTATTTTTATTGATTTATTATTCGTTGTAATGCATTGTTGGAACTTGATCCTCTTGTTCACCGCCCCAAGACAGCGAGTCCAAGAGGGGTGGTATACAAATCAAACACTAAACAAATAAACAAACAGCAAAGATCAGCATGACCACACTGATCAGATGCCAGAGGCTTAAAACAGAACAAAAATTATTTGACCGGTTTCCTGAACATAATTAAAGAGAGGAGCAGTCCCTTTAGGCATGAACTGCAGGCACAAGACGCCCTACAGAGAAGAGGCTGCTGCAAATAGCACTGCTATGGGTGTTTATGGGTGCTACGATTAATATATTAATTTTAGAGTAAGAAGGCCTAAGCTGGAACTCTAGCAAAGTCAAAACAGGTGGAGTAGGAAGACTGTATTAAATATGATCTGGCCTACACATGCATGAGAACAAGGTGGTAGAATCTGGAAGTTAGAGACTGCAGGTGAAGGATACTTAAAAAAACCCTCATCTTAAAAAAAAAACCCTTCCAAATCAAATGAACACATTAGGGACAAATGTCCTGCCTCAGCCTTCTGTTTGTTCTGCTAATAGTCTATTTGCAGGAAATGTCTTTTACATAAAGGAACATTCAGAGAGATGACGTTGCCCCTCCCTTTTCAAACAACTGGAGCTGTGCAATCTCCTGCCCCATTCACGGCACGTAGAGACCAGTCCTGAGAGCCAGGCGTGTTCCATGGCACTTCATCTTCTGTAATGCGCAGAACATTCCACAAACAGCATGCTAAGGGCCCTTTGGCAGGCAAGTCAAAGTCAAAAGAATTCCCGGAAGACAAAAAGGTTTGAAAAATGCTACCCAATTATACTGGCGTTTCACTGATAACTCTGGTGGCTAACTCACTAACTAAACTAAATTTATTTGGTTGGTGGGTTAACTCGAACTCAGGAAAAAAGGCTCAATAATTTCAAAAATATTTTAGTTACACCCAGCATGTGAATTCAGCTGAAGCTTTGGCAACTGTCATCACCCCCCCCCCCCCGCAATTCCATATGCAACCTATCCAAATCAGTGGTCTTCAGCCCATAGAGATTCCTGAAGCCCTATAAATCTGCCATATTTGTTCTGCCACTTTTTGGAAGGACCTGCTGCACAGAAAGCAAGGGCACTTTGCCTTCTGAACTTCGATAGGGTTGTGAGTGTCCTGCATAGTGCAGGGGGTTGGACTAGATGACCCAGGAGGTCCCTTCCAACTCTTATTATTCTATGATTCTTTGCAGACATACTAGAAGTCATGGGAAGACAGTTAAGGCAGAGTCATTTGCCTCTACGATTCCAATCCTTGGCTTGTTTCTTACAGCAAAACCCCCCAGGACAGTCAGTTTGCATTTTCTGGCTCCCTTGGCCTGCAGCTCCTTGTCCTGACCATCAGAACTCTCCTTACATCTCCTCTGGCTGTGATGTTTCTCCACTAAGCCCCACACTAGACCTACACATCACCAATACTGATCCCAGAGTCTCTCAGAGAGCACTTCAGAGCACTCCCCACCCCAACAATCCCAGGTGCCAAATGTGTGGGGTGCAGTAGAGAGTTTGGCTATCTGCCTGGTGTACCCACCTTCTATCGCACCGGCCGACACCCTGCTGAACCTCCTGGTGGCTGAGCGGACTCTGCAGTTCCCCGGGCCGACTGTCCTGGGGGACTTCAATACCCATGGAAAGAAAGCTGGCTTCTCGCAGGCCTCATACCTGGGGTCAGGCATGGCAACACTAGGAGTCTCCCAATTTGTTTTGGGTCACACCTACCAAGCAGGCCACACACACACCAAGCCCGACATGCATGAGTCTAGTACAAAACCCTGGTTGAGGAAGCCTGACTTAAAGGTTAAAAATGAGTCCTTGGCCTTCAAAGATGAAAACCACCGAGTTAGATACTACATTTCTATCCCACCATTCCTTTCAGGAGCTCAACATGGCATAAATGGTTTCCCACTCCCTGTTTTATCCTCACAACAGCCCTGTGAAGCCGGCCAGGCTGAGTGACTGGCCCAGGATCACTCAATAAGCTTTATAGTACAGTGGATATTTGAACCCAGGTCCCCTCGATCCAAGTCTGACTTTCTAACCAGTTCATCACTCTGGCTTTCGTAAGCAAGTTCCGGAGTGCGGGCAGACAAAATATACTTGAGCTCTATTCTGGTTGGGACTTAAACAATGGCAAATGCGTTTAAAAGAATCAAACTACCGTGGCTCTTTCACAAAAAGCATGATTACTTTTAACCACCCTTCTGGAAGAGAATGAATGATTGTGTGGATTAGATAACACAGCACTGGCTAGTTATTATCTTTCTTGTAACCACCAAAAATAAATGGCCTCTAGTATTCATTTGTCAGAATCAGGGGTAGTCAAGCTGCCACCCTCCCGATGTCCATGGACTACAATTCCCATGAGCCCCTGAAAACGTTTGCTGGCAGGGGCTCATGGGAATTGTAGTCCATGGACATCTGGAGGGCCGCAGTTTGACTACCCCTGGTCAAAAAAATTTTTTTTACCTTGGGTGCTGCTTTTTTTGGCTTTGGCTCTGGTTTAGGCGGAGCAGGTTTCTGCAAGAGAAGCAAACAGCTGTATGAGGAATGTTGCATGTGAACACAGCCATTTTCTTTAAGTACAGAATAGATACAGACCTGACCATAGTCCCTCAATCCCCGCCCAACTGAAATTAATGTTGTCCAGGAGGATCTGTTGTGCTTCTGTGACACCCACAGAATTCAAGACGTCTTCTGCAAACCAAATGCCCAGTTGAACCAGTTCTTTCTTTCTTTCTCCAGTCAATTGGTTCGCAGTTTTGTTGAGCTTGTCAGCAGAATTTTGAGAAAAACTAGGGCAGTGGTTCTCAACCTACCAATGCCACGATCCTTTAATACGGTTCCTCATGTGGTGGTGACCCCCAACCATAAAATTATACAAGGGTTCTTTCACAGAAACTAAACCAAAACTGACCAATGACATGAAGATCCATTGTTCATGATTGTATATACATTGTTTTTCCCCCCGGGGTTTCTCAGTTCAGTTCTGCCTCTTGTCCCACCATGCTGATCTTGCTCTTTTCTGCTGCTCGACAGACGAATGCTCTATCTCAATCTACCCCGCAAGGCTGTTGTGTGGATGACGCCCCCTTGGCCAAGCTGCTTGCCCTGCTGTCTTGACCCCCAGTTGAGAACCACTGAGCTAGAGGGTGCCACCACAAAATGGCTGCCCCACCACTAATTCCCCTCCCCCAATATTTTAAAAAATCTTAAAGCTTAAATTCAGTGAAATATTTATAACAGGAAATGGAAGATTTCAAGTTTTACAGGGCGTAAAGAAGAATTTTCAGATAATGGTATATATTATCCACATTTGCTGGCATTTATCCAAGTGAAGAAAAAAATGGCTTACCATGTTTAAGTCTTCATATTGGGAAGTCCCTAAACCTGTGTACAATGAATGTTATTTGAGGTATGTGTGTGTGTGTGTTGAAGTGGAGGGGGGGAGTAAAGGTATTTCAGATGTAGCAGGTGCTAGGAGCTCTTCTCAGTCACGTGAAGAAATGGCATGAAAGGTAAGCATTAAGGGGACAGAGAGAAAGAGGAGCAGAGAACGGGAAGAGAAGCTAGTAAAAGGGGATACAGGAAAGAATAAATTGGGGTATGAACAGGATAAAAAAGGAAAGTTGTCAAGGGAAAGGGGAGGGAAGTGCCTGAAAATATCACATTCGCAACCATTAAATCAGGGGTAATCAAACTGCGGCCCTCTAGATGTCCATGGACTACAATTCCCAGGAGCCCCTGCCAGCGAATGCTGGCAGGGGCTCCTGGGAATTGTAGTCCATGGACATCTGGAGGGCCACAGTTTGACTACCCCTGCATTAAATCTTGGGCTCAATTTGGAAATCTAAATGCATCAAGATTTTGCCAACGGGCAAATTTGGAAGTCACAAACAGGCATTGGGGCATAATCCACGACATAGATTTGTCAACTGTTTGCAGGATTCCATGCCTCTCTTTACAGTATGAAACACAGTGAATGCTGCAGAGTTGCCATTTTCAGCATTAGGTGTGTCTTTATCCCAAGGTTGGCTTCCGATGTCACAGCTAAAATGAGATGCAGATCAGCAACTTCCACCTTAAGAGTGGAAGAGCGCCACACCATATCCTCTTTCACTCCTCCGTAAGAAGATGCTCTGCTTGGTAGGCACTACTAGAATCTACTTGTGTGAAAGCTCTCAAGTCGTCAGCAGCAACATATTGGAAACATTAACACTGAAAAAAAACCAAACCGATAGAGCTACTCACAGCGGATAACCTAGCGGATCGTCTCTTTGGCTGTGCAAAAGAAACACAAACAGTAAGTAAATTCGATTAAAACAAGGAAAAATTCACATTCCAAAATCACCTGCAAATTTAGTTAGGGGGGAAAAAAGCCCACTAAATTCACTGGAACTTTAGTGCTGCCACGTAAGGCGAAGGGCAAACGTTATAACTCTACCCACTCCAAAGAGGCCCCTAACTGGATGCAATTTAGGATGCAGAAAGCTTTGCACAAGTACATTCCTGGCATAAATCAAGCCCCCAGGGCACAGGTAGTCAAACTGCGGCCCTCCAGATGTCCATGCACTACAATTCCCATGAGCTCATGGGAATTGTAGTCTATGGACATCTGGAGGGCCGCAGTTTGACTACCCCTGCCCCAGGGCATAGCAAACAGCCCAGTTCTCAAGAGTTGTTGGTTCATAGGGAGCTGGGTGGACAGGAATGTGCAGCTAAGCAATTGAGATATGCTACAGTACCCCCCTGTACCCCCCTTGTCCATTCTTGTGTTGCATGGTGTAGAACAGTGGTCCGCAACCTTTTCTAGGCTGTGGACCGGCGACGGCGGGGAGGGTGATCGCCCGGACGCACATGCCATGCGCGGGAGTGCCGCAAATGTGCATTTGCGGCCGCGCATGGCGCAAACGTGCATGCACGGCCGTGCAGAGGCAGGGAGCCGCGGCCCAGTGCCTGGTGGTTGGGGACCACCGGTGTAGAAGACTATCCTAGCCCTGAATTAGATTCATTAGCCATTTTAAGGACGGTTGGCCCTGAGCTATTTCAGCAGTTGACAGTCACTGATGACACAGGACTAAGGTAGAGCATTGCCTTCGCTCCGATAATGATGCAGCTCTTTGCTCAGAAATGGCCACAGACCCTATTCGCTTCCAGTCCCTGCTAACTACTATGGGGGAAAGCAGCAGTAGGCTCCAGTTCAATGAGGGCCCATTCCAGCGCCAGCAAAGGAAACTCCAGGCTAGCCAGTGAAGACTCTCCAGGGCAGGGATAGTCAAACTGCAGCCCTCCAGATGTCCATGGACTACAAGTCCCATGAGCCCCTGCCAGCATTCACAATTGTAGTCCATGGACATCTGGAGGGCCGCAGTTTGACTACCCCTGCTCTAGGCTGTAGCCATTGTTATTATTTAGCAATAGCCACAATGCCTAATATATAACCATCAGTTGTACTAGAATTGTATTTTAAGAGTGCTGATGGTCAGAAAACAGCCCAAGACTATGTTTAAGAAAACTGCAGCTTTTTTTACATTCTCAGTCAGAACAGCTCTACCAGGAATCTTAAAGTGGCTTCCAATCGCTTCTTTTCCTCTTGCCACAACAGACACCCTGTGGGGTAGGTGAGGCGTAAGAGTGATCTGACATTAATACTCGGTCAGAACAGCTTTATCAGTGCTGTGAGGAACCCAAGGTCACCTAGCTGGCTGCATGTGGGGGAGCGCAGAATCAAACCCAGCACACCAGATCAGAGGTTTGCACTCCTAACCAGTACACCAAGCTGGCTTGGAGACCAATAAGATTTTTGTCATGCAAGGACTGAGGGATTTCCATTCCTATCTGTATCTGATGAAGTGAGGTTTGATTCTCAAATACACATCCCCCACCCCCAACCAATCATATTTGTCTCAAAACTGCTACTGAACTCAATTCTAGCTCTGCTACTATAAACAAACTTGGCTGTTCTCTGAAACCCACTTCCAGCAAGCTCCACTGAAACCTGTGGGGCTTCTGTCTGAATAGAGTTGCGTATGCCGCTGATTTCACAAGGAGTGCTTAAGTCGTTTGCACTGAAATGTACAAGATTTACGAACACCTATTAATTTGCTGGATGACAAGTGTGTCTTAATATCTACTATTTAAATGAGCATTATTGTTGTGGAGCCCACCCCTGTAACACAAGGGTGAGCAAACTGTAGCCCTCAAGATGTCCATGGACTACAAGTCCCATGAGCCCCTGCCAGAATTCGCATTGTACTCAATGGACATCTGGAGGGCCACAGTTTGCCCACCCCTGCCGTAACAAATGGATGGTGTCTGAATTCCCTTCTTTGTGAATGCCTCTGAGATTAATCAATCTCCTACTAGAAGGAGCCGGGTGCAGAAGAACAGAGGTGCATGTTTTATAATGAAACCATGTAAACAAACTTACCTCCTCCTTTACCTCACCTTCAGCTGCAGCCTATATTTTAAAAAAATGAAGCACATACAAAATGTCAGTATTTGCATTTGCATGTGTGTTTTCCCCTAAAAGGAAATGGCTGACAAATGCCTGCAAACAAATCTCTAGGAGTCTAGGACATCAGTCAACACAGAAGGCCCAGTTAAGACACAGAATTGATAGTTATTATTTTCAGCTTTACATGAAAATCTACGGGTGCAATGTCACCTCCACCTCGGTCTGCATTCTGTACAAGGTGTGGCGTAGTAAAGCAAATTCCAGAACCTCTGGCCGGCCGCTGACAGCTCGTCCTCCTTATTATGCCAGTGAGATCTTTGCAATGTCTCTCCTCCCTGTCTGGGACACAAGAAGCCCTTCCCGCCCTGACACACATTCTGCAAGACATTCGCAAAAGTTAAGGAAATAAAACCACAAGCTTGCTCCTCCCTTTCCCAACTGAAGTGTTGCTACCTAGAGGCAATTCTAAAGCTGACCTCCAAACTCCCCAAGCAAAGACTACAACTCCCACAATGCCCCCCGGCACACAATTTGTTTCTGCTTTACGTCTTGCGTACAAATCCGCCCCCGCCTTTTTTGAAAAAAAAAAGTTCCCGCCAAATTACCTAGAACGTTACAACAAGCTTGTTTTTCTTTTAGGGAGGGGGGGCAGACCAAGGGCATCATTTCCCCACCGCACCCACCAGGGGCATGCTCCAGAGAGGAAGCAACTGAAACGGAATTCGATCAAACTGAATTAGAATCGGCCGCGGGGGGGAGGAAAAGGGTGGGCCCGGGGGAAAGCACCATTGCATAAGCGACGCTTTGCCCCAAATCCCTCTGGCCGGCGGGATCGTTGCAGCTTTTGCTGGGGAAGCAACCTGTGCGCGACGCATGAATCCAATGCACGCATTAACGGCCAGTGGCTTTGAAGGGAGGGCGAGGGGCTTGATCGCTTTGCACGTTCGGCTTTCTTTGCAAGCGCTAAAAGCCAGCCGAGGGTGCCCCCTTGCAGCCCCGCCCCGCCAAAGTTCCCTGCAGGGCTGCTGGGAAATCCGCGCCTGGCCAGCGCTTTCCCTGCAAGGGCAATTTCCAAACTCTGCGCCGCCTAATGGCTCCGGATCTCCATTGCACAACCATCTGCTATGACAAGAAGTAGGAGGAAGGACAAAAAAAAAAGAGAGAGAAGAACAAAGGCAAACGCAGGAGAAAAGGGCCCCGCTCCGGCGCCCAATCTTGCAAAGACTGCACGGCTCCTGACCGTCGGGGCTCGAGCCGGGGTTCAGAAACCTGCATGGGTTTCGTTGGATGGCGTGGGGGGGAAGGCACGACGGCGGCTTGCGCGCCGTCCACGGAGGCCCCAGCAAGGCAGCGCTATGGCTGTTGCTAATCCAGCATGGAGCCCAGCGAGAGCGGCGGCGGCGGCGTCCAAAGCAAACAGCCCAAACTCAACTCCGGCCGGGTCTGGGTCGCCTTTTGCAAGCGTCTCGCGCCAGCATCGCCTCCGCTCGGCTGCATGCGCCGACATATTAAAATGCAAACACACACACGCACACGAAAACTACACAGCGAGCACCCGAGAGCGCGCGCGCGCAAATCAAGACATTTTATCTCCCTCTTCCTCCCCCCTCCAGCCAGCAAATGGGCTTCCTACTCTCGCCTCCCTCCATTTCTCTTCCCCGCCGCCGCCGCCGCCACCGATATATTTTGTTTCTTTGCTTACCTTTCTTTTGGGCATAGTTGGACCTGAATAGCTGCTTGCAAAACAAGAGAGACGGGTGTATATAATATTAAAAAAAATTAATGCAGAGAGCCCTCCTCCCAGAAACGATATAGATATATATTTAAAAAAAGCAAAAGCCCCACGCGCAAAAATTAAAAAAAAAAAAACCACCCAAACCCTCTTGGAACGGCTCTTCGTTTTAAGAGGGAAATAAAGAAGCTCTCCCTCCCTCCCTCCTGCCACACTAATATTAGAGACCCGGAGTTAAATTGCAGCAGAAACTGAACCGAAAAGAAAAAAAAAATTCCCCCCCTCTTTATTGCAAACAGTAAAATACACCAACACTCAACCAAACTGCATGAATGGGGAGCGCGAGATGGGTCCGGGCGCTGACTGATGCGCGCCTTGGCCAATCGCAGAGCCGGGCCGGAACGGGGGAAGGGGGGGGGTTGTGGGGCTTCGGACGAGAGGCGGAGCTGGACTCTTAGCGCGAGATAGACACCCGCGCGCACATCCCGGGCTACGGCGGCCAGACGTGCGCCGGGCGCTTGCGCCGTTTGCGTAACCCAGCGGCTCTTCCTGAATACGCTCCCCTCCCCGGCCTAATGGAGCAGACCGCGCGGGGGCGGCTTCCTCGTAGCCCTTGCGGCGCCTTCGTGTGCGTGGGGGGGTGGGGGGTGCGGAGAGACACTGGAAGGGCTGGTGGCGATCTCCATAACGCCCTTGGGCGCGAAGCACCTGGAGAAGAACGAGCGCGAAAAGAAGGGCGCTTTTTGCAAGCCACCCGGGCCCCCTCGCCTCTTTGCGCGGTGCAACGGCTTTGCAGCAGCCCGGGCTTCCCGCAGGAACTTCCCCGACAAAGTTACCCCCGGCCTGCAAGCGGAGGGTGGGGGGTGGGTGGGGTGCAAGGCTTTCTTTCCCCAGAGCCACCTGCAACATGGCTGCCCTGGCACCTTCCTGCCTTCCCGCTGCAAGCGGGTGGGGGAGGAGAAAGGGTGCAGCGTCAGGGGGGTGGGTGGGGGCTGCAACGGCCTGGACACTGTCCCTTCGCCGGAGGGGAAGGAGCAGCTGCAAAGTGCCACAACGGCCGTTTATGCACTGGGAACTTCACTGCCCTATCTCCCAGGCGGGGGGGGGGGGTGCATGGGGCCAAATGCTCCCCCATGTGGGTGCAGGAAGAGGTGGGGCAACCTGCCACGACTAAAAGTCCAGCCTGCAGCCCGGCATGAAACCCCCAGTGCATAAACGGTCGACATTGCGCAACCTCCCTTGGGAATGAGCTATGCATGCTCCTGGATGCCTCTAACCAGCGGTACAGAGAGAGACTGGCCAATCTCAATTAGTAGGTGCAGGTTTCCTTTTTTTTAAAAAAATAAAATTTGTTCTGTCTTAACGGATTCTCCCAGGCTTGGCAGCCTCCCAATAAGCGTGTTTACACAGAGATAATTGGGACTCACACCTAAACAAATATGCTGAAGTTTTGCCACCTGGAAATGCCAAATATGCCGAAGTTTGCCATTCAAGGAAATGGGGTGGAAGAAATGAAAGGCAATGTTGCACCTGGAATCTCTTGTAAGCAGGTTTTCTGGGAAAGGAGTTTTCCCAGATGTGTGTAAAACAAAATGGGAGTCCAATGGCAGCTTTCAGACCAACACAGATTTATTCAAGGTGTGAGCTTTCGTGTACAGCCACCCTTCCCCAGACAATGGAACAAGGATCATACGAATATCGATATAAGGAGAAAGTAAATTAGTTGCAAATTAGTAAATAGCACCACAAGTCCAAATATGCTGTTATGTAGATGTTCTATGTTCAGAATTTGTGATGTTGGTTAAATATGGATAGAACATTACTGACCTGTAATGCAATTATGGTTAAACTAGTTTCAAAGCCCCTTTATAAAAAGGGGCTTTGAAAGGGGAGCAGGGGGAAGGGTAAGGGATACAGTCCCACCCACCCCCTGTCCTAGAGCCTCCCCCCGAAAAGCGGCGAGTGAGAACGCGAGGTATACTCACCGGCTTCGCGCTGTTCCTGGCCGTTAAAGGCGCGGGCGTGGCGGAGGAGGCCGGGCACCATGGAGTAGACACGGGCCAGAGAGGCGCCTGCTGGCCAGCCCCCTCGCCGAGACTTCTCAGCGGCTGTTGGCTGGCTCGGGGGACGTAGCTGCTGCTGCTGCTGGGGCTGGTGGGTCCGGCTGCGGGAAGGCAGCTCGGACTCCGTCGCTGAGGTCCGCTCGTCGCGCCGTAGGTGGAGGCGAAGGTCCGTGGGCGAGGAGACGCGGGCCCGGAGAGGCGGCGGCTGGGCAGCCCCTTCCCCGACGCCTCTCTGCTGCTTTTCTATGGGGGACGCCGCTGCTGCTGGGGCTTGGGGATCCAGCCGCGGGAAGGGCGCGAGGCACTTCCTGTTTCGTTGTTCTCCGTCGGGCGGCGGGGCCTTCGTCGGGCGGGGTTTGTTTTCAGCGGCTCTGTGAGGCAGCGTGGGCGAGGAGACGCAGCCCCGGAGAGGCGCCTGCTGGGCAGCCCCTTGCCCCACGCTTGGTTTTCTTCGGCCTTGGGGGACGCGGCTGGTGCTGGGGCTCGGGGATCCGTCGGGCGGCGTTTTTTGAGAGTGTCTGTTGGGCAGCGGTTTTTTCTCGGCGGCTCTGTGAGGCGGCGGCCCCTGGGCAGCGAGCCCCCGACAGCCGCGCTCCGCGCGACTGCCGGGGTGCCTCTCGCCGCGTCAGGCCGCCGGGCAGGGAGCCCCCGGCAGCCGCGCTCCGCGCGGCTGCCGGGGGCTCCCTGCCCGGCGGCCTGACACATCGGAGGCGCTTCGCGCCTCCGATGTGTGAGGTCAGCGGCAAAGGAGCAACTGCGAGCCGCGCTGCGCGCGGCTCGCAGTTCCTGGGGCTGGGATTCGAAGGGACCAATTGGCAGGCGCTGCGCGCCTGCCAATTGGTCCCTCCGATTGTCTGTCCAGAGGAAGGGTCCAACCCGGACCCTTCCTCATCACGGACACATCCCGCCCTAGAACCCCTTAGCGCTTTATTTAGTCCGTGGCGCCCGTGGCGCCACGGGCGGTGTTAAGATGAAACATGCTATTTGGGGATTAATAGGTTGTAGCAAATTCTTTTTTGGGTAGTGGATGTAACAACTTTGCTAATCACCTCTTAAATTTGTCCAACATATTAGGGTGGGGGAGTGACTAAAAATTAAGCAATGTGTTTTATAGGTAGCTGAGAGGAATATATGGACTTCTTCGGCCTACAGATGATGTGGCAATGGATTATCCATGTCCCTTGCTCCCTGTCCCTTTCAACTTAAGATTCAAGTGGGTAGCTGAGGTAGCACAATAACACCAGAGTCCAGGAGCACCTTTAAGACCAACAAAGATTTATGCAGGGCGTGAGCTTTCGAGTGCAAGCACTCCTCCTCAGACTATGAACTCCTTACATCAGGGGTAGTCAACCTGTGGTCCTCCAGATGTCCATGGACTACAATTCCCATGAGCCCCTGCCAGCAAACGCTGGCAGGGGCTCATGGGAATTGTAGTCCATGGACATCTGGAGGACCACAGGTTGTAGCATAATAACATCAGAGTCCAGTGGCACCTTTAAGACCAACAAAGATTTATGCAGGGCGTGAGCTTTCGAGGGCAAGCACTCTTCCTCAGACTAAGCTCACCTTGAATAAATCTTTTTTGGTCTTGAAGGTAGCTCTGGACGCTGATTCCTTTGCCGTTAAGACATTTTAAAAGTATGCCTACTTTGAACATTTCTATTTGTCATTTGATTAGGGAATGGATGAACACTCCACCACGCAGCACAGTGTTTGGGGTGATCGTAAATCTCGGTCTGCGAAGACTTATTTTAGTGTGAGGCTTGTAAGTATGACGTTGGGGAGAATAGTAAGTGCAGAAAGAGCTCAGGGTAGTTGCAAGGACACTTCATTGAAGGTCAACAACCTGCCTCCTACCCTTTGTCACCATCGGGAACCAGCTTGGAGTAGTAGTTAGGAATACTAACGTCTAGTCTGCGGAGCCAACTTTGATTCCCCGCTCCTCCACATACAGCCAGCTGAGCTCGCCACAGCACTGATAAAAGTTGTTCTGACCTCAGCCTCACCCTCCTCACAGGGTATCTGTGGTGGTGGGGAGAGGAAAGGGAAGGTGATTGTAAACAGCTTTGAGACTCCTTTGGGTAGAGAAAAGTGGCATATAAGAACCAACTCTTCTTCAGTAATATCAGGGCTTTCTCAGCCTCCCCTCCCTCATGGGGTGTCTGCTGTGGGGAGAGGAAAGGGAAGGTAAGCCGCTTTGAGACTCCTTCGGGTATAGAATAGCGGCATATAAGAACCAACTTGTATACTCTCCCTCTGGGTATCGGTGAATTTCTTAGGCTATTTATAGACCATCTGAAAAGGATCCTTGCTACTGCATTTTGAACCAGCCAAGCTTTCCAAAATGTCTTCAAGGGGATCCCCGTGTAGCATAAATTACAGAAGTCAAGTTGTGATGTTCAAAGGAATTGAGAGGATTGCCAGTCCTTGAAGATCTGGGCTGGCTCTCTCCACAACATGCCCCCTCCTTTGGCCCTTGCTGCAGAATTGCAACAGGTGGCAGTTCTCTCCCCCACCCGCCACCCCCTCTGCCATTGAAGAGAAATGGGTAGAAATGGCTATTTCTTGCTGTTGACCACTGGGTGCCTTCTTCCCCACCTGTTGCCTGCAGAGGAAGGTGGTAGTCACATGCCTGAGTAGGGAACAGGTGGTTATTATAAAAGCGGTTATATAACACCTGGAAGAGCAGCCTCCACTTGCTCTCCTGCAGCCATTGTATATAGGGATTGTCATGGGTAAAGATAAGGATGTCTACAGAATTATACCCCCTTCAAGGATCGTTGCCTTGCCGTGGCAAGGGGGCTTGCGTAGCTCAGTGAAGCTATGAGCTATGCCGTGCAGGGCCACCCAAGACGGACAGGTAATAGCGGAGAGCTCTGACAAAAGGTGATCCACTGGAGAAGGAAATGTCAAACCACTCCAGTACCTTTGCCATGAAAACCCAATGGACAAGTTCAAAAGGCATAACGATATGACGCCAGAAGATGAGCCCCTCAGGTCGGAAGGTGTCCAATATGCTACTGGGGATGAGCAGACGGCTAGTACAAGTAGCGCCAGAATGAATGAAGCGACTGGGCCAAAGCCGAAAGGGCGCTCAGTTGTGGAAGTAACTGGTGGCGAAAAGACAGTCCGATGCTGTAAAGATTTTTATTCCCTAGGAACCTGGAACGTCAGATCCATGAATCAAGGCAATTTGGACGTGGTCAAACAAGGACAAGACTGATCGACGTTTTAGGAATCAGTGAACTAAAATGTAAAGGAATTAGTGAATTTAATTCAGATGATCATCAGGTATACTACTGTGGGCAAGAATCAGAAGAAATGGAGTAGCCTTCATAATAATAGAATAGGAAAAGGAGTCTTGATATAAAATCCCCAAAATGAAAGAATGATATAAGTTCGAATCCAAGGCAACCTTTCAACATCACAGTGATCCAGGTCTATGCCCCAACCACTGCTGCTGAAGAGGATGAAGTTGACCAGTTCTATGAAGCCCTACAACTTCTAGAAGCAATGCCAAAAAATGATGTGCTTATCATCATGGGGGATTGAAATGTTAAAGTAGGAAGCCAAAAGATAACCAGGATAACAGGCAAGTTTGGCCTTGGAGTACCAAATGAAGCAGGGCACAGGCTGGTAGAATGTTGTCAAGAGTCATAGCAAACACTCTTTTCCAACAACCCAAGAGATGACTTTACACATGGACATCACCAGACGGTCAACACAGAAATCAGATTGACTATGTGCTCTGCAGCCAGAAATGGAGAAGTTCTATACAGTCAGTAAAAACAACACCAGGAGGTGATTGTGGTTCAGATCATCAGCTTCTTGTTGCAAACTTTTGGCTTAAATTGAAGAAAGTAGGGAAAAGCACTAGGCTACTCAGGTATGAACTAAATCATATCCCTGATGAATATACAGTAGAGGTGACAAATAGATTTAAGGAATTAGATCTGATAGAGTGCCTGAAGAACTATGGATGGAGGTTTGCAAAATTGTACAAGAGGTAGCAACTAAAACCATCCCAAAAAGAAATGCAAGAAATCAAAATGGCTGTCTGAGGAAGCTTTACAAATAGTTAAGGAGAGAAGGGAAGTGAAAGGCAAGGGAGAAAGAGAAAGATACACCCAATTGAATGCAGAATTCCAGAGAAAAGCTAGAAGAGATAAGAATGCCTTCTTAAATGAAGAGTGCAAACAAATAGAAGAAAATAATACAATGGGGAGGACCAGAGATCTCTTCAAGAAAATTGGAGATATGAAGAGAACGATTCATGCAAAGGTGGTTATGATAAAGGACCAAATGGTAGGGACTTCACAGAAGCAGAAGAGACTAAAAAGAGGTAGCAAATTATACAGAGGAACTATACAAGAGCAAGCTTAACATCCCTGATAACCACAATGGGGTAGTCACTGACCTGGAGCCAGACATCCAGGAATATGAAGTCAAATGGGCCTTAGGAAGCCTGAGCAACAATAAAGCTAATGGTGGTGACAGGATTCCAGTTGAACTATTCAAAATCTTAAAAGATGATGCAGTAAGAGTGCTACACTCAATATGCCAGCAAATTTGGAAAACTCAACAATGGCCACAGGATTGGAAAAGGTCAGTTTACATTCCAATCTCAAAGAAGGGCAATGCCAAAGAATGTTCAAACTACCACACCATTGCACTCATTTCTCATGCTAGCAAAGTTATGCTCAAAATCCTACAAGCTAGGCTCCAGCAATATGTGGATTGAGAACTTCCAGAAGTACAGGCAGGATTTCAAAGAGGGAGAGCAAATTGCCAATATACGCTGCATCATGGAAAAAGCTAGGGAGTTACAGAAGAACATCTACTTCTTCTTCATTGACTATTCTAAAGCCTTTGATTGTGTGGAGCACAACAAATTGTGGCAAGTTCTTAAAGAGATGGGAATACCAGAGCATCTTATTTGTCTCTTGAGAAATCTATATGCAGATCAAGAAGCAACAGTGAGAACTGAACATGGAATCACTGACTGGTTCAAAATTGAGAAAGGCGTTCGGCAAGGCTGTATACTGTCGCCTTGCCTATTTAACTTGTATGCGGAGCACATCATGAGAAAGACAGGATTAGAGGAGTCACAAATTGGGATCAAGATTTCAGGGAGAAATATCAACAATCTCAGATATGCAGATGATACCACTCTAATGGCAGAAAGCGAAGAGGAACTAAAGAGCCTGTTGATGCGGGTGAAGGAGGAGAGTGCAAAAGCTGGCTTGAAACTCACATCCGAAGATCATGGCATTCGGCCCTCTGAATTCCTGGCAAATAGATGGGAAAGAAATGGAGGTAGTAACAGATTTTATTTTCCTGGGCTCTATGATCACTGCAAATGGGGACTGCAGCAAAGGAATTAAAAGACGCTTGCTCCTGGGGAGGAAAGCATGGCAAATCTAGACAGCATCCTAAAAAGCAGAGACATCACCCTGCCAACAAAAGTGCGTCTAGTCAAGGCTATGGTCTTCCCAGTTGCAATGTATGGCTGTGAAAGCTGGACCATAAGGAAGGCTGAGCATCAAAGAATTGAGGCTTTTGAACTCTGGTACTGGAGATGACTCTTGCGAGTCCCTTGGACTGCAAGGCGAACAAACCGGTCAGTCCTAGAGGAGATCAGCCCTCCCTGCTCCTTAGAAGGCCAGATCCTGAAGATGAAACTCAAATACTTTGGCCACCTCATGAGAAGGAAGGACTCCCTGGAGAAGAGCCTAATGCTGGGAGCGATCGAGGGCAAAAGAAGAAGGGGACGACAGAGAATGAGGTGGCTGGTTGGAGTCACTGAAGCAGTCAGTGTGAGCTTAAATGGACTCCGGGGAATGGTAGAGGACAGGAAGGCCTGGAGGATCATTGTCCATGGGGTCGCGATGGGTCAGACACGACTTTGCACCTAACAGGAACAACAGAATTATAGGTTTTTTGTATTATTTTACATCACAAATTCATATTATCCAAGTGATTAAAATCAGTTCTTTAAAAGCATTTCATTTCTTCCAAAAGAGGAAATTGGTGTTTTTTGCAGTAATCCCCACACATTCTCTTCATTGGAAAAAAGGGGGAAACTCCTTTCCGGTGGATTAGTTTGCTCCTAATTTTTTCCTTCCCCCTGCCCCCGGACTTCCACATCTCAGGAGGTTTTCTTGACTGAATTCTATATATTTATTTTATTTTATTTTAAATTATATTTCTATCCTGCCCTCCTGTAGACTCAGGGCGGTTTACATAATAGGGTAATACATTATAACTGTAATAACAATAATAATAATAAGAACTAGTATTGACTAGCAGTTACATAATAATTAGTAATGCAATATAACTTTTTCAGCCGGGATGGTCAGTTGGGGATCAGGATGTGGACGGATGTCTGGGGGGCCAGCTGAATGGGGATTAAATCTGTCAGCCTCAGTCAAATGCCTGGTGGAGGAGCTCCCATTTACATGCCCTTCAGAATTGCGGAAGGGCCCTGATCCCTTCAGGGAGATTGTTCCACCAGGTAAGGGCTAGGACCGAAAAAGCTCTGGCCTTGGTTGAGGCCCGATGTGCTTCTTTGGGGCCAGGGATCCGCAGCCAGTTGGTGGTGGTGGCAGAACGTAATGCTCTTTGAGGGGTATAGGCAGAGAGGCGATCCCTCAGGTATACTGGGCCCAGACCGCGTATGGCCTTGAAGGTGATTACCAGAACCTCAAGCCTGATCTGGAATTCAACTGGGAGCCAGTGAAGTTGTTGAAGGGCAGGCTGGATGTGGGACTTCCACGGTGTGTTTGTGAGGCTCCTGAATGCAGCATTCTGGACCAGTTGCAGTTTCCAGGTCAAGGTTAAGGGAAGTCCTGCGTAGAGTGAGTTACAGAAGTCCAGTCTAGATGTGACTGTCGCATGGACCACTGCAGCTAGATGTTCTGGGGCCAAGTAGGGCACTTATAGCTTGGCCTGGCGGGGATAGTAGAAAGCCTGCCATGCGACTCATCACCCGTGCCTCCATGGAAAGGGAAGCTTCAAGAATCACCCCCAGGTTCCTGGCGAAGTGAGCTACTGATAGTTGCACTCCATCCAGGTTAAGTAGGCATTCTTCCTCACTTGGACCCTTCATGCCCAGCCACAAGACCTCCGTCTTTGAAGGGTTGAGCTTCAGACGACTCTGCTTGAGCCACTTCATCACTGCTTCCAGGCATCTGGCTAAGGATTCAGGGAGAGAATCAGGGTGGTCATCCATCAGGAGGAGGAGCTGGGTGTCATCTGCGTATTGGTGACATCCCAGCCCAAACCTCCGCACCAGCTGAGCAAGAGGGCGCATGAAGATATTAAATAGGATAGGAGAGAGGACTGCCCCTTGTGGGACTCCACATGTGAACTGATGGCAGCTAAACAGTCTCTCTTCTCTGTCTGTGACCCCGGAGAAAGGAGATCAGGCATTTGAGGGCTGATACCCTCTCCTTACACACACTTAAATCTTTTGCACGTAAGACAGGATTGCCAACAAGATTGTGGAAAGATATCTGTACCTGTAATGAAGATTTAGTATGTAGTAATGGGTAGTTGAAGTTACTAATGGCATGAAGATTAATATTATAGAATCATAGAATCATAGAGTTAGAAGGGGCCATACGGGCCATCTAGTCCAACCCCCTGCTCAACGCAGGATCAGCCCAAAGCATCCTAAAGCATCACTTGTTAGGTGCGAAGTCATGTCTGATCCATCGCGGGCCCATAGACAATGATCCTCCAGGCCTTCCTGTCCTCTACCATTCCTCAGAGTCCATTTAAGTTTGCACCTCCTGCTTCAGTGACTCCAGCCACCTCATTCTCTGTTGTCCCCTTCTTCTTTTGCCTTCGATAGCTCCCAGCATTAGGCTCTTCTCCAGGGAGTCCTTCCTTCTCATGAGGTGGCCAAAGTATTTGAGTTTCATCTTCAGCCTTCTAAAGAGCAGTCAGGGTTGATCTCCTCTAGGACTGACCGGTTTGTTCGCCTTGCAGTCCAAGGGACTCGCAAGAGTCTTCTCCAGCACCAGAGTTCAAAAGCCTCAATTCTTTGACGCTCAGCCTTCCTTATGGTCCAACTTTCGCAGCCATACATTGCAACTGGGAAGACCATAGCCTTGACTAGACGCACTTTTGTTGGCAGGGTGATGCCTCTACTTTTTAGGATGCTAGCTAGATTTGCCATAGCTTTCCTCCCCAGGAGCAAGCATCTTTTAATTTCTTTGCTGCAGTCCCCATCTGCAGTGATCATAGAGCCCAGGAAAATAAAATCTGTCACTACCTCCATTTCTTCCCCATCTATTTGCCAGGAATTGAGAGGGCTAGATGCCAAGATCTTCGTTTTCTTGATGTTGAGTTTCAAGCCAGCTTTTGCACTCTCCTTCACCCACATCAACAGGCTCTTTAGTTCCTCTTCACTTTCTGCCATTAGAGTGGTATCATCTGCATATCTGAGGTTGTTGATATTTCTCCCTGGAATCTTGATCCCAATTTGTGACTCATCTAACCCCGCCTTTCTCATGATGTGCTCCACATACAAGTTAAATAGGCAAGGTGACAGTATACAGCCTTGCCGAACTCCTTTCTCAATTTTGAACCAATCAGTGATTCCATGCAGAGACCAGACCACACCTGGAGTACTGTGTGCAGTTCTGGAGGCCTCACTTCAAGAAGGACGTAGATAAAATTGAAAGGGTACAGAGGAGAGCGACGAAGATGATCTGGGGCCAAGGGACCAAGCCCTATGAAGATAGGTTGAGGGACTTGGGAATGTTCAGCCTGGAGAAAAGGAGGTTCAGAGGGGACATGATAGCCCTCTTTAAGTATTTGAAAGGTTGTCACTTGGAGGCGGGCTGGATGCTGTTTCCGTTGGCTGCAGAGGAGAGGACACGCAGTAATGGGTTTAAACTTCAAGTACAACGATATAGGCTAAATATCAGGAAAAAAATTTTCACAGTCAGAGTAGTCCAGCAGTGGAATAGGCTGCCTAAGTAGGTGGTGAGCTCCCCCTCACTGGCAGTCTTCAAGCAAAGGTTGGATACACAGTTTTCTTGGATGCTTTAGGATGCTTAGGGCTGCTCCTGCATTGATCAGGGGGTTGGACTAGATGGCCTGTATGGCCCTTTCCAACTCTATGATTCTATGCCCAGTTCTCACTGTTGCTTCTTGACCTCCATATAGATTTCTCAAGAGACAAATAAGATGCTCTGGTATTCCCATCTCTTTAAGAACTTGCCACAATTTGTTGTGCTCCACACAATCAAAGGCTTTAGCATAGTCAATGAAGCAGAAGTATATGTTCTTCTGGAACTCCCTAGCTTTCTCCATGATCCAGCATATGTTGGCAATTTGATCTCTAGTTCCTCTGCCTCTTCGAAATCCTGCCTGTACTTCTGGAAGTTCTTGGTGAACATATTGCTGGAGCCTAGCTTGTAGGATTTTGAGCATAACTTTGCTAGCATGAGAAATGAGTGCAATGGTGCGGTTGTTTGAACATTCTTTGGCAATGCCCTACATTGGGATTTGAATGTAAATTGACTTTTTTCCAATCCTGTGGCCATTGCTGAGTTTTCCATATTATCACTAACATTCCATTAATACAAAATTGCACAGACTAGAAACAGGTTTTCCACCTTATCTCTTTATGAATGAGATGTCTAAGAATCATAGAATAGAATCATAGAGTTGGAAGGGGCCATACAGGCCATCTAGTCCAACCCCCTGCAGTTAGAATAATAAATGCCACGGATCCGGAAGCTGTGCATTTTGGAAAGTCTGGAAATTTGGCTTGTAATGATTATATATAATATACTGACACAGAAAGAAGAATACAAAAAGAAATACATGTAGAAATTGTTGTGACTGCTGTGGGGAAAGGAAGGGAAGGGGATTGCAAGCTGCTTTAAGACTCGTTAGGATAGAGAAGAGTAGGGTATACATAACAATTCCTTTTGTTGGAATATTTTCATTGACTTTTGGAATACAAACTTCTTCATGGAAACTGGGGGGTGGGGGGGTGGGATTGAATCTGATGCAATGCTTGGACTTAACAACCAGGACAGTTGACAAAAAATATGGACTATATCAGAAAGAATTTTGTGTCGGTACAGTTGAATATATTCGTGTACTGTTTTCCAAAAAGCAGATAATCTGCATGAAATTTAAATTAAGATTAAGCTGCTGACTGTCTTACATAATAGCAACTTGGAGAGGAAAAGCACAATGAAGAATGCAACAAGGTCTGCAAATTACAAACGTGATCTAAAATATGATTGAATTATATATACCTAACATTTGACATTTTTTCCAAATCCTTTTGCAGTGGAACCAAAGAGCTTTCTTTCTTCATCTTCAGAGAAGGGCAGCAGTTGCCCCTAGCAGTTAGTCAGTGATGTTCAGTGGTCTTATCACATTACTAAACATTTCCCATTATTTATGGAGTTAATTGGAGAGGTAGAATGGTTTTTTGAAAATATTTTCTTTACAGATTAATTATTAATAAGGAATGAAGATGCTCAGTCATGCTGATCTTTTGGTAACTTGAAATAATTGATTTTGCTCTGATTCAGAATGTTTGACCTGATGGAGGGGCGAGTTGTTAAAATTACTAATTATGGCCTATATTTGTGTTCCCAGCCTCAAAAAGATAGATAAGGCAGGCGGCAGTTTAGCTTTCTTGACGCTAACTTGTTCTGCAACTTTGATGATGTTTCAGCTAAGAGTGGAAGATTGAATCCCTCTCCTAATTAACTGTGTACAATAGAGCATCTGCTTATCTATCAGCAGGTGGGCTGGAGATAAAATTGTCTCTGCCTGGCCTTTTGGACCAAGGAGTCCTTGGAGCTTAATGAGAAAGCTTCTGAGATTGCTGCCATTGCCCTGGAAGTCCTGTTGTCTTCTTTTCCAAAGTGTCTGTCTTCCTGGGCTTGCCACCAGTTTGCCTGGTTGGTTTGTCTTAGATTACGCACTCTAAAATTGTTCTGGTTAACTTTGCCAAATATTGCATTCTTTGTTCAAGTTCTTTTTTGTCAGGTTTCATTTTTGCAGTGGGTTCTCGTGATTGGCATTGCTGTAGACCAGCCTTTCTCAGCATTTTGACTGTGGAGAAACCAGTGGGCTTACTTCAAACACAAACGAGCAGTGGGATATCTAAATATAATTTCACCAAAGCCGAAGAAAAAAAGGAGAGTACTGGTAATTGGAGACTCCCTACTAAGAGGAATGGATCATCATGTGGCTGGGCCCGACCCCCTAACCCGAGAGGTGTGTTGCTTGCCAGGGGCGAAAATTAAAGACATTTCAGAATGGCTGCCCAAACTCCTCAAATCTATGGATCGCTACCCATTTGTGATGGTCCATGTGGGAACGAATGACATGTCCGTGAATACCATCGCTCCTATTAAAAAAGACTATCAAGATCTGGGGAGGAAGCTCAAGCAAATGGGGGCACAAGTGGTATTCTCTTCAATCTTGCCTGTCAAGGGAAGAGGAATGCATCGGGAGAGGAAGATAATGGAGGTGAATCACTGGCTGCGTAGTTGGTGCCGGCAGGAGAGATGTGGTTTCTGGGACTATGGGATAGGCTTTCTTGAAGAAGACCTACTAGCACCTAATGGACTGCGCTTGTCGAAGTTGTGGAAGAATGTGTTTGGCAGGAACCTGGGGAGATTCATCAGGAGAGCTTTAAACTGTAGCCACAAGGGGAAGAATACGTTCAATATGGTGAGTGTAAGGAAGGAGACTGATCAGGGGCAACCCAACTAGGAAGGCCAGCTCATAGGGGACCAAAAGTAAAAGGATTCAGATGCCTTTATACTAACGCCCAAAGCATGGGCAATAAGAAGGAAGAGATGGAACTTCTCATGCTGATGGAAAGGTATGATCTCGTAGGCATCACAGAAACTTGGTGGAATGATTCTCATGACTGGAATGTAATAGTGGATGGATATGAATTGTTCAGAAAAAACAGAATAGATCGAAGAGGTTGAGGAGTGGCACTGTATGTGAGGAAAGGGCTTACCTGTCAGGAAATTCTAGTGAAGGAGAGCATATCTACAGTGGAAAGCATCTGTGTGAAAATAAGCGAGGGGAAAACAAACAGTGCGGTGGTTGGTGTCTGCTACTGACCACCTGACCAACGAGAGGATGTGGATGCTGCACTTTGTGAGCAGTTTGGGAAAATAGCCAAGCGGCAGGACCTTGTAATCATGGGTGACATCAATTTCCCAGATGTGTGCTGGGAAATAAACTCTGCAAAGCGTCCTCAGTCATGCAACTTTCTGACCTGCCTGGCTGACAATTCATTTATCAAATGGTAGATGAACCCACAAGAGGTCCATCCATACTGGAATTAATACTGACCAATAGGTAAGAGTTGGTGGATGGGGTGAAGGAGGTGGGGACCCTAGGGGGAATCACAGAATCATAGAGTTGGAAGGTACCATATAGGTCATCTAGTCCAACCCCCTGCTCAACGCAGGATCAGCCCAAAGCAAATGTTCTTATGTTGTTGAGTGAGTCCACGGATGGGAATGGAAACCTGTCTCCAGAATACCATTACTAGCAAGAGATATTCGATGAGAATAGAACAGATAAGTTTTTTGAAAACCTGGAAGGGTTTCCCAAATGGATGGAAGTTAATTAATTTTATATAGTATGTATGCGTGTGTGTGTGTTGGCAATTTGATCTCTAGTTCCTCTGCCTCTTCGAAATCCTGCCTGTACTTCTGGTAGTTCTCGGTGCACATATTGCTGGAGCTTAGCTAGTAGGATTTTGAGCATAACTTTGCTAGCATGAGAAATTAGTGCAATGGTGCGGTAGTACTTTGAACATTCTTTAGCATTGCCCTTCTTTGGGATTAGAATGTAAACTGACCTTTTCCAATCCTGTGGCCACTGTTGAGTTTTCCAAATTTGCTGGCATATCGGGCGTAGCACTTTTACTGCATCGTCTTTTAAGATTTTGAATAGTTCAACTGGAATCCTGTCACCACCACTAGCTTTATTGTTGCTCAGACTTCCTAAGGCCCATTTGACTTCACATTCCAGGATGTATGGCTCCAGGTCAGTAACTACCCCATTGTGGTTATCAGTGATGTTAAGCTCACTCTTGTATAGTTCTGTATAATTTTGCCACCTTTTTAAAATCTCTTCTGCTTCTGTGAGGTCCCTACCATTTTGATTCCTTATCATACATATCTTTGCATGGGTTCTCTTCATATCTCCAATTTTCTTGAAGAGATCTCTGGTCCTCCCCATTGTATAGTTTTCTTCTATTTGTTTGCACTCTTCATTTAAGAAGGCATTCTTATCTCTTCTAGCTTTTCTCTGGAATTCTGCATTCAATTGGGTGTATCTTTCTCTTTCTCCCTTGCCTTTCACTTCCCTTCTCTCCTTAGCTATTTGTAAAGCTTCCTCAGACAGCCATTTTGATTTCTTGCATTTCTTTTTATTTGGGATGGTTTTAGTTGCTACCTCTTGTACAATTTTGCGAACCTCCGTCCATAGTTCTTCAGGCACTCTATCAGATCTAATTCCTTAAATCTATTTGTCACCTCTACTGTATATTCATCAGGGATATGATTTAATTCATACCTGAGTGGCCTAGTGCTTTTCCCTACTTTCTTCAATTTAAGCCTAAAGTTTGCAACAAGAAGCTGATGATCTGAACCACAATCAGCTCCTGGTCTTGTTTTTACTGACTGTATAGAACTTCTCCATTTCTGGCTGCAGAGCACATAGTCAATCTGATTTCTGTGTTGTCCGTCTGGTGATGTCCATGTGTAGAGTCGTCTCTTGGTTTGTTGGAAAAGAGTGTTTGCTATGACCATTGTATTGTTTTGACAAAATTCTACCAGCCTGTGCCCTGCTTCATTTGGTACTCCAAGGCCAAACTTGCCTGTTATCCCGGTTATCTTTTGGCTTCCTACTTTAACATTTCAATCCTCCATGATGATAAGCACATCATTTTTTGGCGTTGCTTCTAGAAGTTGTTGTAGGGCTTCATAGAACTGGTCAACTTCATCCTCTTCAGCAGCCGTAGTTGGGGCATAGACCTGGATTACTGTGATGTTGAAAGGTTTGCCTTGGATTCGAACTGAGATCATTCTTTCATTTTGGGGATTTTATATCAAGACTGCTTTTCCTATTCTCTTATTATGAAGGCTACTCCATTTCTTCTGAGAGATTCTTGCAAAAGTTGAACCATAAGGAAGGCTGAGCTCCTGGGGAGGAAAGCTATGGCAAATCTAGACAGCATCCTAAAAAGCAGAGACATCACCCTGCCAACAAAAGTGTGTCTAGTCAAGGCTATGGAATAAAAATCTTTACAGCATCGGACTGTCTTTTTGCCACCAGTTACTTCCACAACTGAGCGTCCTTTCGGCTTTGGCCCAGTCGCTTCATTCATTCTGGCGCTACTCGTACTAGCCGTCTGCTCATCCCCAGTAGCACATTGGACACCTTCCGACCTGAGGGGCTCATCTTCCGGCGTCATATCGTTTTGCCTTTTGAACTTGTCCATTGGGTTTTCATGGCAAAGATACTGGACTGGTTTGCCATTTCCTTCTCCAGTTGATCACCTTTTGTCAGAGCTCTCTGCTATGATCTATACATCTTGGGTGGCCCTGCACGGCATAGCTCATAGCTTCATGGAGCTATGCAAGCCCCCTAGCCACAAGGCAGTGATCCTTTAAGGGGGATACACACACACAATAATATGACCATATACGGTCATGTCAACATGCCCCTCCCCCCAAGTAGCCATTTATGGGCTTGGAAGAGGAGGGGCCCCAGGTGGGCATGTGCACAGCTATGCTTCTAGACCATATTTGATACAATTGTGCCACTTATGGAAGCTTGAATAATGTTTCAGGGGTTTCTCAATAGTAAAAAAGTTGAGAAAGTCTGTTTTACAGAATCTGCTTTTTGAGGTGAGGTGGTTGGCTGTGCAGTGTATCTTCTTTGTTCCCAGATTAGAGAAACACATTCTAAACTAAAGGTAAAGGTATCCCCTGTGCAAGCACCGGGTCATGTCTGACCCTTGGGGTGACGCCCTCTAGCGTTTTCATGGCAGACTCAATACGGGGTGGTTTGCCAGTGCCTTCCCCAGTCATGTTCTAATCTACCAGTCCAAATTATTATATTATACTCTTCATTACATTACAATCCACTATTCCAGTCTACTACTCCAAATAAGAAATAAATCAAGTTTAATATGCTGTACACTAAATTGCTGCTTTCCCTTTGCATAGGGACTAACAGAATCCACTTCAATGGATTTGAAGAAATGTCCATGGGCAGAAAAGCTTCTACCCAGAATAAAACTTTGTCGATCTTAAAGCTGCCAATGGACTAAACCTTTGACCTTTTCCTTCAGACCAACACGGGCAACCGCCTGAATCTAGCTGTGAGCTATGTTAGGCTGAGGAAGTAAAGGTAAAGGTAAAGGTATCCCCTGTGCAAGCACTGAGTCATGTCTGACCCTTGGGGTGACGCCCTCTAGCGTTTTCATGGCAGACTCAATACGGGGTGGTTTGCCAGTGCCTTCCCCAGTCATGACCGTTTACCCCCCAGCAAGCTGGGTACTCATTTTACCGACCTCGGAAGGATGGAAGGCTGAGTCAACCTTGAGCCGGCTGCTGGGATTGAACTCCCAAGCCTTATGGGCAAAGTTTTCAGACGGCTGCCTTACCACTCTGCGCCACAAGAGGCTCAGGCTGAGGAAGTACATCTGGCTAAAGATCACCCACTGAGCTTCTATAGTGTGAATGGACATTCATACCTGGGTCTCCCTGAGCCTAGTCTCTTACGAGCTATATCACATAGTCTGCCTTTACTGTTTCATATTAGATACGATGATGCATCAAATGTGCCGGCCAAGTGTAGGGAAGTGTAGTTGATTTAAAAACAACTCTTGTCCTATTGATGGTGTTATCTGTCCAGTCGTGTCGGACCCTTGGTGATTCTAAAGGAAAGTCTCCGCCATGCGCCCCTGTCTCTGACTGCTTCTTTTAGTTGGTTCCTGGTCATCTCTGTATCGGCTTTGATCGTGTCGAGCCAGCAGATCCTTTGGCGACCACATTTCCTTTTGCCGCTTGACCATGCCGAGCATTAATGATTTTTCTAGTGAGTTTGATCGCATGATGTGTCCAAAGTAAGTGAGCTTTAGCCGTAATATCTTCCCTTCTAATGACAGTTGGTTTGCTCCTCTCTAAAACTATCTTGTGTGTAACTTTGGCTGTCCATGGTATTCACAGCATTCGTCTCCAACACATAATTCGAAAGCAGCTATTCTCCTCCCGTCTTCCTTCTTCAGGGTCCAGCTTTCGCCTCCATAGGTTGTTATGGGGGAAATAACGACGTTGACTAGTCAGCACAATTCTGTTTTTTGTTTCTTGTTAGCTGTTTTAATGCATTTCTTCAAACAGGCCTCTCTGAAGGTTTGGTGCTGCTCCAGTAGGTGTCCCTGTTTAGTTACAAAGTAATTCTCCAAGAGGACTCAACAAATTCACAGATATTTTATTTCCAACCCCTTCAGAAGACTTTTGATAACGTTCTTGAAGCAGAATGCATAAAAATAATTTTCAGCCCTTTTCACTTTCATTAAGAATTGGGTTTTATACCTCGCTTTTCACTACCTGAAGGAGTCTCAAAGCGGCTTACAATCTCCTTCCCTTCCTCTCCCCACAGTCACCCTGTGAGGCAAGTGGGGCTGAGAAACCTGCTCTGTGCAAACAGCTCTAACAGGCCCAATGTCACCTCGCTGGCTACATGTGGAGGGACGGGGAATCAAACCGGGCTCACCAGATTACAAGAAGCCACTCTTAATTATGACACAAAGCCGTTTCAGCTGGAAAAATAACACATTATTTTTCCCAATTAGCAAGCATATTTTTCATAGGGCTGCACCTGTATGGACCTCAGAACAAACCCCCTTACATATACTGGGGTGGATCCAACCATTCTCCAGGTAGCCTCTCTCCAACCTGAGGGAAATTAAATTGCTCCATCTTAACTTTGGCAGAAAACTCCTTAAGATGGAGTTTTCTGCCAGTGGACTGTTAAGAAGGGGTTGGATCCACCAAGGAATGTGGAATGGTGTAATGTATCGTATCTTAGAAGCTAAGAAGGGCTGGCGTTTGAATGGGAGACGACCAAAGAAGAGTTGGCTGAGGAAGGCATTATCAGTGCTTTGGCAAGCCCAAGGTCACCTAGTTGGCTGCATGTGGGGGAGCACGGAGTCAAACCCCCACAAACCCCTAACCGCTACACCAAGCTGGCTGTCTGGTAGTCTCTTGGGGCCATTCCGCACAAAGACCAATGTTGCCAATTGCTTTCACAAAGCAGAAACGCTATTTTAAATAGTGGAATCTCGACGTTCTGCATACCTGCATTTGTAGTGGAATCCAGGAGCGTTTCATTCGTTCCCCACAGGTTTCCGGTCTCGCAGGAATCGCTAGAAAGGAAGCAATTTTTTTCTGTGCTTGTTCCCACCCCTGGCCGTCAATCAAACGGAACAGCCAATGGGCGGTTGTTATCATGCTCCCGAAAAGCTCCTTTCCCTTTAAGCACAGGTTTAAAAACACACACACACACACACACACTGCAACGAATATGCGTTGATTCGTTGCAACGGAGAGACCCAGCTGGCGTGTGAGCTGGCGAGTCATCGTTACTACGCTCCCCCAAGTGGACCCCCCCCCTGCACGGGCGCGATTTTAGGCCAAAATTAAAGGGAACTGGCGAACAGGGGGCTGTGTTGTGCTTGGGGACTTAGGGGAGCTTTAAAGCACTTCTGTGGAGGGACTGTAGCTGGAGAAGCCTCGCTAAGTGAATGAAGCCTCGCTGGTTCGTTGCTTTCTCCGCTCCGAGGAAAAAAAATGGTGATCGCTTTGCTGGAAGTTCGGAGGAGAGCCAGGGGGAGGGACTTTGTTGCAACCACTACAGTGAGAACGCACAGGTCTTTTTCGCAAGTGTTGCAGGTCTACTTTTCCCGATTCCCCGAAAATCGCTACAACGAAGCAATTTTGGCGCTAGTGTTGCAGGAGTGTTGCAGATTGCTCACGACGTCATGTGGAACACAGTTTTAGTGGTGAAAACAAAATGCAAGACTAGTGCTATATTAAAGTCCTGTGGAATGGCCCTTGGTGTTGACTTCTTGACTTGTTGATGACTCTGCTAATTGGGCACTCCTTTCAGTGCAACCCGTGGCTGCAGGAGCTCTAGTTGCTACTCAGACTGTGTTCAGCAACTACTGTAATTCAGGGCTGCTTCTTTGTAGCAGCACTCCACCTGACTCACCTGGCCCGTAGAGTTAGACTGGCACCAAATTCACCTCCTTCCCTCAAATATGTAGTGCTTACATAATAGGAGGTGTGTGTACAATGCTGCCTTCTGCCATCAGCCCATTGTTCTGTCCATCTCAGTATTATTTATTTGGACTGTCAGCAGCTCTGGAGGATCTTGGAGAAAAAGAAAGTGCTGGCACCTCAGAATCATCAATGAAACTATAAAAGATGATGAAGAGAAGGTTGAATTGCTTAATTCCTATTTCTCCTCAGTCTTCTCTTGTGAGAAATCGTGCTCAATGTGGCAAAAATATATCACAGCGGGGATGGGGGGCGGGAATGGTGGCCTAGGATCACTGTGGGGGCAGTCCATAAACACCAAGGGCTTTTTTGCATATCATAAATTCAGCATCATGCTTACCATGAGAAGATGCTATATTCCAGCTGTTCTGTATGACATCGCCAATCTCCCGCGTCTGGCCAGCAAGCTGCTCACTGCATCCACCATTTTAAACTGTGAGTTGTTGAATCCCCAAAAATGGATTCACCAATCTAAAAAGTGCCATCACCCGACGAACAACCAGCAGGCCACCAGCAACTAACTAGGCATGTTTACTACCCCCTTAAGCACCACAGGTAAGGTGGCCAACTTTACCTGTGGTGCTTAAGGGGATAGTAAACATGCCTAGTTAGTGAGGGATATAATTTAGTATATGTACTGCCGATTTACCCCATTATATATTTGACTGCTTACTTTACACTCAACCCAGGGCCAAATTCCTCAGTGAGATCTTATGGGGCTCTAACCTTCCCTCTGTTGTGGACAATCTATCTTCTATCTGACCATGTTGATAATGTAACATATAAAGCCCCTCTATTTGCTTTGGCTGCGAGGAAAATAAGGGCTGACATTATTACCGTTAAGGCAGGCCCCTAATACACTTGCACTTCTGTAGTCATGGATGCTGTTTCAGTTCTTTGGTCTTAAATTTTATATTTTTATACAGTTCCTTTTATTTTCTTCTACTGTTTATAAATTTGTATTTTATATTTTGTAAAGGCCTATGGCTATATACAAATAAAATTTATTTATCTATCTAGTGAGCCTCTTGTGGCACAGAGTGGTAAGGCAGCAGACATGCAGTCTGAAAGCTCTGCCCATGAGGTTGGGAGTTCGATCCCAGCAGCCGGCTCAAGGTTGACTCAGCCTTCCATCCTTCCTAGGTCGGTAAAATGAGTACCCAGCTTGCTGCTGGGGGCTAAACGGTCATGACTGGGGAAGGCACTGGCAAACCACCCCATATTGAGTCTGGCATGAAAATGCTGGAGGGCGTCACCCCAAGGGTCAGACATGACTCAGTGCTTGCACAGGGGATACCTTTACCTTTTCCTTTATCTGGTGAGGGATATCTGTACTTTCCTCTTTGGGATGGCTAATCTGCTTCCTCATTTGTCTCATTTGAGACTCTCTTTTACTCCCTGTCAGACACGTAGTTAGAACCCTTAATTTTCTCACTATATATATCTAGTAGTGTAACAAAAGAAAATCAGCTTTGCCAATGCCAATGATACCCCACAGCATGGTTCTCGACTGGGGGTCAGGACCCCTTTGGGGGTCGAATGACCCTTTCACAAGGGTCATGGCAGGGCAATCAGCTTGCCTAGGAGGGGGGCACCATCCACACAACAGCCTTGCAGGGTAGATCGAGATAGAGCGTTCGTCTGTCTGGAGCAGCGGAAAAGAGCGAGATCGGCATGGTGGGACAAGAGGCAGAACTCAACTGAGAAACCCGGGGAAAAACACAATCATGAGTAAAGGATCTTTACTCCATTGGTCAGTTTCAGTTTAATTTCTGTGAAAGAACCCTTGCATCATTTTATGGAGGAACTGTAGTAAAGGGTCGTGGCATTAGGAAGGTTGAGAACCACTGGCCTTGTAAAGGCCTATGACTACACACAAATAAAATTTATCTATCTAGTGAGGTTTGCTGCCAGTCCCAGCAAGCAACACTGGCCTCACCAGACCAAAAGTCTCTGCAAAGGAACTGCTCCCTCGTTCAGAGTGTGTTTTGCGAAGCCAGCCTGTATAGAAAAGGATTCAGCTTAACCTTCTTCTTTGTCCACATCCCTGGAATACTGGTGCCCAACAAGCGGATAAGTGGTCCACAATGGTGCAGTCCTGTACATACTTCCCTAGGAGTAACACACAGAATTGGCTGTAGCTCCTTCAGTTTCTTCAGATGAAGTGAAACGATCCACTGCATTTGCAAAGGAAACATAGAAGGCTGCCAAAAATAAGTCTCTCTCTCCACCCACCCACTCCCATCAGCATATTTCCTGTTTAGGAAAATCAGACGTTTCTGGTGATTCCTAGAAGTTCTGCTTCTGGAAGGGCCAGCGTTAGATCATCTGCCTCACGTTCAGGGGTTCTCAGGTGTGAGCAAGATGCCTGGGCCATAACAGCTGCAGGACAAGCAGAAATTCGCCTGGTGAAGGAAGGGTTTTCCAGCATTCCATTCCCAGATGGGTTTATGTGCTGAACTTCTGCTTGGCACACAGTTGTTAAAAGCACAAGGATGGCCTGGTGGTAGACAGGAAAACACTATGCGCATGTCAAGACAGATCTCATTAGATCCACTTTGCAAGGAAGAAGATTTGGTTTTTATGCCCTGCTTTTCACTGCCCAAAGGAGCCTCAAAGGGGTTCCCATCACCTTCCCTTCCTCTCCCCACAACAGACACCCTGTGAGGGAGGTGAGGCTGAGAGAGCCCTGATATTCCTGCTCGGTCAGAACAGCTCTATCAGGAGTCTCAAAGCAGCTAACAATCTCCTTCCCTTTCCTCTCCCTACAACAGACACCCTGGGACATAGGCTGAGACAGTTTCTGCACTGGGAACTTTGCTCCCATGCAGGAGCACAAACCTGGCGTAGATGAGGTGCACCAGGCTACATGTTCCCCCTTGAGGGAGCAGAAAGAGGTGGGGCAACTTGCCCCATCGCAAACTCCAGCTTGCATCCTGGTGCAGAGCCTTTATTGTGGAAACCATCTGAGTGCCCTGATATTACTACTGGGGATTACTGGAGGCCCTGTATAGCCTGGAAAAAACAGAGTTTGGGGAAATCTGCATGGTGATCATTTATAATTCATGGAGAACTCATGGCTGCACCTGGAAGTCGGCATCTCCAGGTCCTGGGGAAGTGTCAGAAGATGAAGTCAAGTCTGCCATGATGCTCCCAGGGGGACCTTGGACCAGTCCCTCTCTCTTAACGTACCACACTGGCTGTTCTGAGAATAAAGGAAAGAGAGGAAAACCAGGCTCCTGGGAAGAAGGGCAGGTAACTAGCACAGTACACAAAGGTATACCCAATCGACCCCCAACACACACATTTCCGCTGTCATCAGGGATGAAATCAGAGTCCAGGGGCACCTTTAAGGCCAACAAAAGATTTATTCAGGGTGTGAGCTTTTGAGTGCAAGCACTCTTCCTCGGACTATGAACTCCTTACATGACAGTGGGGATATATAGCAAAAAATCAATTCTGTTACATTAGTAAACTGCGTTACACCTCCAAATACAGCCAATGCTATATATCCCCACTGTCATGTAAGGCAGGGGTAGTCAACCTGTGGTCCTCCGGATGTCCATGGACTACAATTCCCATGAGCCCCTGCCAGCAAATGCTGGCAGGGGCTCGTGGGAATTGTAGTCCATGGACATCCGGAGGACCACAGGTTGACTACCCCTGATGTAAGGAGTTCTTAGTCTGACAAAGAGTGCTTGCACTCGAAAGCTCACACCCTGAATAAATCTTTTGTTGGTCCTAAAGCTGCCCCTGGACTCTGATTCTATTGTGCTACTTCAGAGCAACACGGCTACCCATTTGAATCTATCCATCAGCGATGAAGGCAGCTAAGAGATTAAAAGGATATACATTAAAAAAAAAATCCCCCACAGCCCTTAAAACCAAATGAAACCGCCAAGTTAAAAGAGCCAGTCACACACAGGGCAGGCAGGCAGGATCACGAGGTTGCCAACTCCAGGCTGAAGGCCTTGGCCAGGCGCCGCTCTCTCCTCGAGGCCCGGGAGGCACCCAACGAGGGAGCCCGTCCAAGCGCAGTGTGGTTCGCGGGCCGCCCCCACGGGCGTCGGGGGTAGGGGGGGGGGTTGCGTGTGCGCGCGCCCTGAACAAAGGAGCCTTTCTTTCTCCCTCCCTCCTTCCCTGCGTGGAGCACCGCTGGCGTGGCCAATGGCGCCGCGCCGCCCTCCCTTTGGCTGGGAATTGGATCGAGGGCGGGTAGGCGGCTGGCTTCTTCCGGAGCTGGGAGCGAGCGGTTTCTCCGGGCGGCGGCAGCAGCAGCAGCAGCAGCCCCGGGCAGGAGCGCAGGAGGCGGGGCGCGGGGAGGGTCCCTCCTCGCCTTTGCGCGCTCGCCTCGCTCCCTCCGGCCACTTCGCCGCCGCCGCCGCCCGAGCAAGGAAGCGCCCGCCCGCCCGCAGGATGGTCATCAAAGTCTACATCGCGTCGTCCTCCGGCTCGACCGCGGTGAGTCGCGCTGCCCTGCTTGGTGCGGCCCCCTCCCGAGTCGCCCCGGGAAAGTTTGGGGGGGGGGGCATGGCGGGGACGCCGCTTGCAAGGAAGGATGGGGAGGGCCGCCGGGCTCGGCTGCCTGCCCCGCTGGGAATGCCCGAGTGTCCAGCGGCGCAGGGAAGAATGGGTGGCAGCTTTCGGCAGTCACAGCTCGCTTCTTCAGGGACAGCCCGAATGCATCGGTTCGGCTTCCTCGATGCTCGCGGACTCTTCGGGCTCTTGTCTCCTAATAAGGACTTGCGGAGGCCGGGTGAGCCCCGGGTAGGCTCTGCCATCGCTTTGCAAATGCCGATTGTGTGCGGTGGTGTAGGGCGGGGGGAGGGCATAATTTTGCTGCTGGGTGTGGGATTAAGCTGGTAGGGGTTGTCAACCTGTGGTCCTCCAGATGTTCATGGACTACAATTCCCATGAGCAAATGCTGGCAGGGTTCATGGGAATTGTAGTCCATGAACATCTGGAGGACCACAGGTTGACTACCCCTGCACTAGAAGCTGCTGGGACTGGCTGCCACCCTATCAGCACGTACTGACGCTTTTTACCTGGGAGTCAAAACTATGAAGCACGGTGGGACTTCTTTCATTGAGGGCATCACTCCAAAAAGTTTTCGCTGGTAGCTGGAGAACAAACCAGGGCTTTGATCTAGAGCGGTTTGGGAGGGGTCTGCCTCCCTGGAGAAGCTGCTTGAACCGCCTTTTGTCTGGAACTCTGTGAATGGGACCCTGCTGGTATTAGAGCATGTGCAGAGTTCATGGCCGCCGCTCCGAGAAGCATGGTTCTGGATGTAGGGAGGGAGGATCTCTAGGCTTGAAAAAAGCAGCTGTGGTCAGTCTCTCTCTGTCAGGAAACCTGGTGGGTTGGTTGATTTCATTCCTCCCCTCATGGTGGTCTCCATCAGTTTAGTTTCGGAGGGTCTCCAGAACAGCTAGGACCAAGCCCAGCAGCCCTTCGAGGCCAGCAAGTTCTCCAGGATAGAATTTTTCAAGAGTCCCAGCCCTTGTGTCCGACACCAACTTAGGGCCTTTCCCTCTCCCATTCTCATCACAATCCTATATTGTGAGGCTGAGAGAGGGACCGGCCCAAGATCACGCAGGGAACATCCCGGCTCCTAGCCCATCACTCTGACTACGAGGCTACACTGCAACACTGTTGTTTTTTTTTTCAATAAAGTACAGAAAGGCTTCTCTCTTTCCTCAGGCGTAGAGCTCCAACATGCCTGCCTCCTCTCACGGCTTTTGTCTCTCGGCTGCCAGATTCCCCACCCCCGCCCCTGTCTTTGCATCTCTTCTCAATGTTCGCTCATGCATCTCCCCTTTCCCCAAAGCGCTCGGAGCTGCCTGGATGAAGTTCCCAGGCCACCTTCTATTCTGGTACTGTCCAGGCACAGGTTTGTGAAACTTCAGCAGGGCAGTGATGTCATCTGCACCAGAGCCTTGGCTGGTAGCCAGGCGTGGAATTAGGGAAAGCTCCGAGATTTAGCTGGGGAGGAGATTGGGCTGCTGGGAAGGAGAGGAAAGGTTTAGGGCAGGGCTAGTCAAACTGCGGCCCTCCAGATGTCCATGGACTACAGTTCGCAGGAGCCCCTGCCAGCATTTGCTGGCAGGGGCTCATGGGGATTGTAGTCCATGGACATCTGGAGGGCCACAGTTTGGCTACCCCTGGCTTAGGGCCTGTTCACACACAGCTATCCTGTGCCTACTGGAATAGGCAGCAGCTTGGAGTCGGCAGGGTGCTCAGCGAAATCCAGACAGGATGCCCCACCGTTCGTCCGAGGAGAGTGACTAGCTGTTGTCAGGCCTTCCTTGCAGAGAGCAGACAAAAAGAAAGGCTTCTTTGCATTCAAATGTGGAATTCAATGTCAGAGGATGTCAGGATGGCCATGGGAGTAGACAGCGTCAGAAGGGTTAGGCACATTAGTGGAGAAGAAGTCTGTCAGTGGCTTCCACCCACAGTGACTAAAGGGAACCTCCATGTTCAGGACGTGCCAGTGGCACGTTTAAGACCAACAAGGTTTAATCCTGGGTAAAGGTTTTTGTGTAAGGTGCCTCAGGATTCATATTTTATTCTGTTGCTTCTGGCAAGCATGGCTTACCCACCTGACTCCCATCGCTATGTTCAAAGGCAGTCAAGACACTGAACTCCAGAGCCAGGAAGCGACATTAGGGAAAGTCCCTGTTGTTGGTTCTCCAGAGGAACAGGCTGGCTACTGATTTAAGTGGGTAGCTGTGTCGGTCCACAGTAGCACAACAAAAGCGGGGTCCAATAGCACCTTTAAGACCAACAACAGTGAAAGCTCAAGGTGTGAGCTTTCAAGGGCAGGCACTCTTCCTCAGACTAATGAACTACCATCATGACCACTGTTATGATGGTAGTTCATGAGGGCCTGCCCTCAAAAGCTCACGTCTTGAATAAATCTGTTGGTCTTAAAGGTACTATTGGATTCTGATTGTGTTTTGCCCAGGTGCTATCGGACTTTGATTTGGTTGGCTACTGCAAGGGTAGTCAACCAGTGGTCCTTCAGATGTTCATGGACTACAATTCCCAGGAGCCCCTGCCAGCGAATGCTGGCAGGGGCTCCTGGGAATTGTAGTCCATGAACATCTGGAGGACCACAGGTTGACTACCCCTGGGCTACTCTGTGGGACAGAATGCTGGACTAGGTGTCAGACGCTTTTAGTTCCTAAAAACACCCCATGTAAGAATAGGGGCTCCCCATCCAGGAGATAATCAACCCTACTCTCACAACGGGAGAATTTCCGGAGGGGGGGGGGCTACAAGAAGCAATGATATGCACACTTTGAAAAAAACATCTTTTGACCCACGAGAGCCCAACAACTATTGACCCATCTCATACTTAACATTTATGCGGGAAAGGGCTGTCGCGGACCAAATATCGGCATTCCTGGAAGACACTTCAGTGCTAGACCCATCTCAGTCAGGTTTCCGGCCTGGCCACGGGGTAGAGACAGTGCAAGACATCGTAATGGGTGACTTCTGTTGCCAGGTGGACCGAGGGAGGTCGGTGCTGCTGGTACTACTAGATCTCAGCCGTGTTCAACACAATTGATCATAAGCTTTTCAGTGGCTGATCTCATTCCTCCAGCGTCTCAGGCAGAGGGTAGCCATAGGAGAGAGATCATCAAGCTGCTGACATCTCACAGTTTTTTTCCAATATCTTCATATCTTCATGCACCATCTTGCCCAACTGGTACAGAAGTTTGGGCTGGAATGTCAGCAATATGCAGATGACACCCAGCCCTTCCTCCTGATGGATGGCCACCCTGACTCTCCCCCAGAAGCATTAGCCAGCTGTCTGGAAGCAGTGACAAGGTGGCTCAAGCAGAGTTATCTGAAGCTCAATCCTTCAAAGACGGAGGTCCTGTTGCCAGGCAGGAAAGGACCATGCGAGGAAGCGTTCCTGTCCACCCTAGATGGGGTATAGCTCTCAGTGGCTCACTCCACCAGGAACTTGGGCGTGATCCTGGACACCTCCCTCTCAATGGAGGCTCAGGTCAGGAGAGTAGCTCAGCTGTCATTCTCCCACCTTCCCCAAGCCAAATTACTAGCGCCCTACGGGGCCCCAGAGCACCCAACCACAGTGGCTGCCAGTTGAATTCGGGATCAGGCTAAAGGTTTTGGTAATCACCTTCAAGGCCATATGCGGTCTGGTCCCAGTGAAATCCCCACTCCCCCCCCAAAGGCAGTGGGGTTAAAATGTGCTTCTTCCCGGGATACTCTGCCCCCTAAACTCAGGAAGCACAAAGATTGGGGGGGGGGGGTTACTCAAGGTTGAGGTATCCTGTGTATGATCAGATGAACCATTACAGGGATAGTCAACCCGTGGTCCTCCAGGTGTCCATGGACTACAATTCCCATGAGCCCCTGCCAGCAAACACTGGCAAGGGCTCCTGGGAATTGTAGTCCATGGACATCTGGAAGACCACGGGTTGACTACCCCTGAACCATTACACTGCCTCCCCCCCCCTTGTTTTTCGCTTCTTTCTTCTAGGCCTGGGGTAGTCAAACTGCGGCCCTCCAGATGTCCATGGACTACAATTCCCAGGAGCCCCTGCCAGCGAATGCTGGCAGGGGCTCCTGGGAATTGTAGTCCATGGACATCTGGAGGGCCGTAGTTTGACTACCCCTGTTCTAGGCTAATTACAATCTGTTTCAATTGATGATACTGTCTAAGGAGGGTTAGAGAGCAGTTAGGCCTCCACTCTCCAGGCACTGTACCCCTGACAACTCTTGCCTTTCCTGGAACAGTTATGGGGGGCAGAGGATGCTTTTCCCTCCCTGCACCATGCAATTAACCCCGAGGAGCACCTGTATTTCCCACCAGCGTACGGATTCTACACAATGACCGGCTGTTGTTAGCATAATTAAATGGGTCTTATGCTTGGCATGCATGCCAAAGGCCTTGGCTTTAAAATGGGGGGGGGGGTGACTCTTGTATGAATAACCTTGTAATTAATAGTGAGGTATGAGAAAAGTAGCCAAAGGGAAATGCTTTTAAAATGCACTGCTTTCTCCCTTTTCTTGGCAATGCAATTTATTCAAAAGCGGACGGCGAAACGTTGCTCAGAATCTTCCTGTCTCTTCTAGTGCCCCGTGAAAATGTTTTCTGAATAAGCTACACAGCAACGGCTGGCTGGGGCGGTGACTCATGGACCACAAGAGAAGCGGTTTCTGCTTCCCGCTTGTGCAATAAGCCTGCCTTCCTCCCATGCAGAAAGGCACTTTGCAGCCTTTGCAGGAGGAGCATCTGGCCAAAAATGTGGTGACGTTGGAATCCAGCAGTCTCTGAACAGATGGGGATTGCGCTGCTTGACACCCACAGAGGTCATTGAGCAATCCACGTGGCTGGGAAGGGTCTATAGCAGTGGTCCCCAACCTGCGGTCTGTGGCCCGGTGTCGGGCCGCGAAGGCCAGGGCGCCGGGCCACGGTTCCCTCTCCCCGCCCCCCCCCCGCAGTAAAAAACTTCCCCCGGCCACAAGCTTGCGGCCTGGGAAGCTTCTTACTGCGGGAGGGGGGGGAGAGGGAATCAGCGCCGCGCATCGCGCATGTGCGGCCCGGCCGCGCATGCGCACTGCGTGGGCGTGCATGCGCGCTGTGCAGGTGGGGCAGTTGCCCTGCCGGTCCCCAGTCGGAAAAAGGTTGGGGACCACTGGTCTATAGGAAACACCCATAGAGCTCTACATGTCTCTGTCTAAAGGAGCTCATGCCAATATGCCTTCCAGATGTTCTCCCAAATGCATGGGACAACACAAGAAGGGAGGTCATTCAGAGGGGTCTCTATAGAATCTCCTTGGCAAAGGGGTGCGAATTCCAAGCCATCAGCCGGCCACATGTGAAATTGTGTGTGCGTGTGTGGGGGTCATTTCAGACAAGCAAAGAGTTTGTACAGATAAGACGCTGCATCCAACACGCACGCAGAACTGGGAGTGCACATCTGAAGGTCTCCTGAATCTGCTGCCTAACTGCCATATTCAGTATCGCATTCAGAAAACATGATAGAGTGGAAACTTTTTTCATGGTGTGGCCGGAGGCGGTTACTGGCAGGCTATTTTAATAGTTGGCTGTAGTGGTCAACATAACCGGTTTCCACATTGAGGAAGTGTCTTGAGGAAGAAGGTGATCAAGATCTGGCCGCCTTTTCTCAGCAGAAATGGTTGCTAACATTTGACCCAAAAGGACAGGCAGGAATGGAGGAGCAAAATGCTTCTGCATCTCTTCTTCTAAAAAAAAACAACAACAAAGCATCTGCTCCAGCAGAGATTTTTGGCTACAGGCCCTCAGGCCTGCCCCCAGCTGAAATGAAGCTTAAATCCATGACTGCATTTGCCGTATTAGTCTCTCTCCTATGCCTGCGCTGTGTCTTCGTCTCCACTCCCCCTGCATCTAAATTGAGATGGATGCTCTTTGGGATCAGGATCTGACTTACTTGTGTGTTCACTTGTAAAGTGTTGCCTGTTTTGATGGCGGCAGATATCCATGCATGAACTCATTGAGGCCTGCACCCACTCAAAATCACCTCTGTTGTCTTTGGAGGGTTCTTACCGAATAAATAACGTTTGGGATGGATTCCCTGTTGTGTCACAAGATTACTCCTCTCCGTTTAGAAAATCCCCCAGGGAGGAGAAGCAGCCAGGTATCTTCTCCCATTTGGCTGCTGCCATCCCACCCACCCTGCCCACCAGCCCAAATTTATTACCCCAATGGGTAGAGGGGCAATTTGTGTTCAATTTGTGCCAGACCTTGCGGCTACATGGAAGCGTGTTTGGCCTTATCCTGGGCCAGGTGTGTCCTGGCCCCCACCTGGTGGAATGAGCTCCTGGAGCAGATCTGGGCCTTGTTGGAGCTAGAACAGTTCTACAGGGCCTGCAAAAGGGAGCTCTTCTGCAAGGCTGAGGTCAGTGACAGCATCTGTTGGGACCCCAAAACCCCCTCCCGTTCTGATACGCCCATTAATCTCATTGCAGGCAATCTGTGGGGTAGTGACTGGAAATTTAACGTTAACAGTGATCAGACTTTCAATTGTTGCTGTTGAGGTTGTTATCGATTGTATAGTGACCAAACTTATATTGTTTTTGTCACACAATTTTCTTGGCTTCAGATACTGACTACGAGTCTAGCCAGCCACTGGTATCGTGTCTCCTGAATTCACTGAACAGTTCTTGTTTGCAATAGCTGAAAAGGAACCTGGCAGGGGGCAGCTGCTCAGGTTATGCTTTCCTGGTATCCACAACAGATTCCCTTCTCCTGCACTAGATCCTTTTCCTGACATTGCTAAACTTGAGTGCTGATGGTGTTTTTGTGCAGCCCTCAAAGTCTCTCTCAGTGCAGTGCAAAGTGCTGTTCAGTGATTGAGCAGAGTGTGCAGGAAGCTAGGAGACAAACTAAACAACAACCCAGCCATTGTAGCAACAAGCATTTGTACCACTCTTAAAATTTTGTTTAGGGATTGTCCTGGCCCCTTTAAACTCTGTCTGCCACTAGCAATGTTTTTTTTTACGTTTTTGTTCTATGTGTTACTACGCAGTAGATGTGCACCTGGGTATTTTGCTTTTTCTGCCTGAGTACTTGGCACAATGAAATGGCATCAAAGACTCCAAAATTCCAACAGAACAATGATTATATTAATAATGAATGTATGGCTCAGGGAATTTGGCAAACGGTGGCTGTCCTTGTCTCAATAATTGTCTTGCCAAGGTCAGAGTTTTTTCAGTGCTAGGGCTGGCTTTTTTACACTGGGTGTGGTGTGAGTCACTTCTTGTTTTCCCAAAACTTTAATAGGCTAGGCCTCATCCCATGAGGAGCAGATTTCCTTTAAGGGTCAGACAGGTAAGGAGGTTTTGTTAGGTAGGCTGTTTTTGCCGAAATAAGTATTTGCAGAGCTCCTAATCCTTATTCTTAGGAACATGTGGTGGAAATGCAATGGGATCAAGCTGGTACTTGGTAAATTGTGTTGTGTTTCATGAAATCACTTAATGCCTCTAGGGTCTTGTGTACAGTCACTTTCCCAGTCAAATACTGGGGATATTACATCTCTACCTCTTAAATCTTATTACACCTTAGGCTATCCTATGAAATTACAAAAGCTACCATGTCGATGACAGCTTCCTTTTTGGACTCCATAATGGTATCATTTGTTAGCGAGGCCCACATTCTTGAGTTATTGACTCTTGCCTTTTTTGCATTATACACTACTAGGGACAAAGCCCGTTGCATTCAGGAATACAGTGGGCACTAGACTGGGGGTAGGGGTGGGTGGAAGAACTCTACAGATGGGCTCTCCCTCCCCCCAGGACCTGGAAAAGCTGCAGGCTGGAGGCCCCTGAAATGGGAACTCATCAGCAGGGGCAGCTCTGATGCAGCAGGGATCTGCTGGAAGGAAGTGGAAGGAGGAGGGAGTGGTCAGGGGTGGGGGACGGAAGGCGATTGGCTGGCCGCTAGACAGACAGGCAAGCCAGTTGGAGGAGGAGGCACTTAGGGGTGGGTGTTGAGTGGCACAAGCCATGAGACCAGCTCCTCCTCCTAGCCCTTACCAGAAATATTAAATGGAATAAGTAGCTCTTTAGTTTCTGAAATCTTCTTGGAGTGTTTTTAGAGCATGCCTGTTACCATCTGAAACTTCCTTACTCCAAACCAGACCGTTGAATCATCTCATTTGGTATTGTCTATTCTGATTAGTCTCAGGCAGAGGAAGATCTTTCCAGGGATTCTTTAATAGGTTTTGCTAAAAGAGTTACATCTGGGACCTTCTGCATGTGATCTGCCATTAAGCTGTGGGTCCTCCTTTGAGGTTATGGTGTTGGAAGGGGCCATACAGGCCATCTAGTCCAACCCCCTGCTCAATGCAGGATCAGCCCTAAGCATCTGAAAGCAATAATTCCTATGCATTCATATGCAATAATTCCTCCTTACCCTATTCTGCCATTTCTGTAATAACTCAGATATATCTGAACATATAGGTTAGGTCAATACTTTATCATTCAAAACATCCGTTGCTCAAAAATTGGCGTACAACACAGAGATACATAGCAGACAGCTTTTGGAGAGAAACAAATATTTTCAGATGCCCGATGGAGGTATTTTTTTTTAAATTGCTAAGAAACTAACAGCCGTGTTGAAATCCAGTACATTTAAATGCTGTTTCACTAATCTCAGTATCATCAGTGTTATTGTAATTAAACTCAGGGCTGTGTAGAAATTGATACGGTTGTTCTCACTGACCTGTGAAATGAATGAGATTTTTCAAAGACTGATGTTTCTAGATCTTATGGCCAGAGTGTTCTCTCTGTTTAAAGCAAACAAAATCTTTTGCAGATCTTCTCTTGGAAGTCCTTCATCTTTTAACCTTTGCTAGCTGGTAGCACAGGCCTAAGTTCTTCAGTTGAGCTGTATGTCTCCCTGGGGTCCTGTCCTTTAAGTGGGACCTGGAAGTAAGAACTCCATTGCCCCCCTCCCCCCTCCCAGCTTCTGGAGCCAATAGGATTTCTGTTATCCTCTGGTTTGGTAAATCGTAGTTCTAGTATTTTTCTGGCTGTGTCCTCTTACATGAATTCTCTCCTGGGCATTGATGAAGACTGCCTGGTTTTGCAGGTGAGTGCACAGAGCTAAATCCTTTCTGTGAGTGTGACAAAACATTTAGCCTGGATGAGGGAGACTCTTGATTTCCCATCCGTCTTTGACAGCCTGCCAAGGTCTGGGAGCTATTGAATAATATTTCCCCTCCAAATAAGGTAGGCTTGTCTCCCCCCCCCCCCCCCCCCCCAGTCTGTGAGTTACATTCTCTCACTTGAATGGATTCATTTTGCCTTCTGCAGACAAAGAAGTGTGTGTACTACACTTTTAAAAATGCGGGGTGGTGGGAGAAGAACACCGTGCCCTTGCCCCAAATATGACTTCTGCTTCGGTATAAATTATGAACATTCCTTGGGATTTCTTATCACGGGCCAAGGTAGAACCAACCTGCTTTCCTTCACAATACTCCTCCCAAAGTTCTAGGAACATCTGATATGAAGAATATTCCAGATCTGTAACAACAAAAAAAAAAAAAAGGGGGGGGATCTGGAGGAAAGTGCTGGATGCCTGTGATCTCCAAGAATAAACAGGTTCTGTGCAGGGATATTGTTGGGGTGGGCATGCAAGCACACTATTGCATCAGCAAGGAGGTGGTCTAGACTCAATTTCTGTTGTGAGATTGTTTCTGCGGACAGAGTGCCCTCATGCACAGCTAGCACATGAGGGATAGAGGTGCAGATGGTACTGAGCAGTATTTTCAGTGCCCAATGGTCTTCAAGACACAGGGGTTGGAGTCAAACTTGGTGTTCTCATAGAATCATAGAGTTGGAAGGGGCCATACAGGCCATCTAGTCCAACCCGCTGCTCAACGCAGGATCAGCCCTAAGCATCCAAGAAAAGTGTGTATCCAACCTTTGCTTGAAGACTGCCAGTGAGGGGGAGCTCACCACCTCCTTAGGCAGCCTATTCCACTACTGAACCACTCTGACTGTGAAAATTTTCCCCCTGATATCTAGCCTATATGATTGTACTTGTAGTTTAAACCCATTACTGCGTGCCCTTTCCTCTGCAGCCAACGGGAACAGCATCCTGCCCTCCTCCAAATGACAACCTTTCAAATACGTAAAGAGGGCTATCATATCCCCTCTCAACCTCCTTTTCTCCAGGCTGAACATTCCCAAGTCCCTCAACCTATCTTCATAGGGCTTGGTCCCTTGGCCCCAGATCATCCTCGTCGCTCTCCTCTGTACCCTTTCAATTTTATCTACATCCTTCTTGAAGTGAGGCCTCCAGAACTGCACACAGTACTCCAGGTATGGTCTGACCAGTGCCGTATACAATGGGACTATGACATCTTGTGATTTTGATGTGATGCCCCTGTTGATACAGCCCAAAATGGCACTTGCCTTTTTTACCGCTGCATCACACTGCCTGCTCATGTTTAGCTTATAATCCACAAGTACCCCAAGGTCTCGTTCACACACAGTGTTACCTAGAAGCGTATCCCCCATCCAGTAGGCATGCTTTTCATTTTTCTGACCAAGATGCAGAACTTTACAATTACCTCATTTGCCCATTTTTCCATTGTGTTCAGATCTTGTTGAACTCTGTCTCTATCTTCTGGAGTATTTGCCAGTCCTCCCAATCTGGTGTCATCTGCAAACCTGATGAGTAGTCTCCCCACCCCTTCATCTAGATCAGTGGTCCCCAACCTTTTTATCACCGGGGACCACTCACGGGGGACCACTCACCGCCTTTTACTGAGGCCCAGTCGGGGGGGGGGTAGTTTACTCCTCTACTCTCAACCACTGCCCTAACGCTCTCTGATCGCTATGGTAATGTTTAAACATCCCTTCAAAATAAGATACAGACATGCCACAACAATGAACATAAGGAACATTTTATTTTCATGGAAATTTTAACTCATGAGAAGGCATCCTTCGGGGGCCCACCTCCAATTAGTTGAAGGACCACATGTGGTCCGTAGCCCACAGGTTGGGGATCACTGATCTAGAATAAATATGTTTAAAAGTACCGGGCCGAGCACCAAGCCCTGAGGTACCCTGCTACTCACCTCCCTCCAGCCTGATGAAACACCATTGACAACACCTCTTTGAGTGCGGTTCTCTAACCAATTCTCTATCCACCTAACTATCTGAAAATCCAGATTGCAGTCCTTCAATTTATCCATCAGAGCATCATGGGGAACCTTATCAAAAGCTTTACTAAAATCCAAGTAAACTACATCAACTGAATTTCCACGATCCAGCAAACCTGTTACTTGGTCAAAGAAGGAAACCAGGTTGGTCTGACAGGACCGGTTGGAGACAAATCCATGCTGACTTCCTTGGATCACCAAATTGTCCTCCAGATGTTTGCAGATCGCGCCCTTTAATATCTGCTCCATTATCTTCCCCACAACAGAGGTCAGACTCACTGGCCTGTAGTTTCCCGGGTCATCCTTCCTCCCTTGTTCTCGAGCAACCGAAATCTGTGCTCACCCTGGAGTTTTGGGCATGTGTGTAACAATTGCAGAATGAGTCTCTTCATGGACACAGGTGTGCATTTGGGGCTCTGGCTGCCTGCCTTCTTTAATGTCAGTGCTTTAGAGCAGCGGTCCCCAACCTTTTTATCACCGGGGACCAGTAAACGCTTGACAATTTTATTGAGACCCATGTGTGGGGGGTAGTCTTTTGCCAAGGGACGCTGCAGCCTGAGCCCCTGCTCAGCTTGCTTTCCCGCTGGCGCCTCTGACTTCCTGCCGCCTACTAGGGGGTGCTGCCAGCAGCAGCTGCGCAGTGTCACACCGAGGGGGAGCCCCAGCCCTGGCGGCCGCTGGAGAGCACCAAACTGAGCTGGCGGCAGAGTGGCAGGGCAGCCCCCAAGGCAGCAGCTGGGGAGGAGGACGAGGAGGAGCCACGGCCCGGTACTGAGTGATCTATGGATCGGTACCAGCCTCCGGACTGCGGGTTGGGGACCGCTGCTTTAGAGCAGTGGTTCTCAAACTTCCTAATGCTGGGTCCCTTTAATACAGTTCCTCAAGTTGTGGTGACCCCCAACCATAAAATGATGCATTCTTTTACAGAAATTAAACCGAAACTGACCAATGGCGTGAAGATCCATTTTTCATGATTGTATATAAATTGTTTTTTTCTCAGTTCAGTTCTGCCTCTTGTCTCACCATGCTGATCTCACTCTTTTCCGCTTCTCCAGACAGACAAACGCTCTATCTCGATCTACCATGCAAGGCTGTTGTGTGGATGGCGCCCCCCCCGGCCAAGCTGCTCACCCTGCTGCGGCCCCTGTGAAAGGGTCGTTTGACCCCCTAAGGCAGGGGTAGTCAAACTGCGGCCCTCCAGATGTCCATGGACTACAATTCTCAGGAGCCCCTGCCAGCATTCGCTGGCAGGGGCTCCTGGGAATTGTAGTCCATGGACATCTGGAGGGCCGCAGTTTGACTACCCTTGCCCTAAGCTTTGCCTCTCTACCAGTGAGCATTCTGGAGCACCATCTGCCTAAACTGATCCTTCTACTTGGATGTCTCATCTCAAAATCATTGTATTCATGACGGCAATTCCTAAGGAGGTATTATGCATTACTAAATTGCTCATTTTTCCTTCTGTCTCCCTCCCCTTAAATTTTTTGTCACTTACCAACATCCTAAAGCCTTAAACCAGGGGTAGTCAAACTGCAGCCCTCCAGATGTCCATGGACTACAATTCCCAGGAGCCCCTGCCAGCATTCACTGGCAGGGGCTCCTGGGAATTGTAGTCCATGAACATCTGGAGGGCCGCAGTTTGACTACCCCTGCCCTAAGGTGCAGATAGTACTGAGCAGTATTTTCATTGCCCACTGGTCTTCAAGACACAACCCGTCCCCCAGGTTGAGAACCACTGCTTTAGAGGACGCCTTGGTTGCTGTGACTTTAGGTACTTAAAAAATAAGAGGGAAATGGGGCATCTGGCAGGCTATGTCCAAATTCCATGTGTTCAGTGGGGCTGCCACTCTGAGAAGACAAAGGGTGGCTGTGTTCCTTTCCCCATGCTGAACTGCAGCAGTTAATGGATAACCCTGGCTACAAGCAGGCCCCCTGGCCACTGGGGAAGCTTTGTCGGTGTTTACTTTGGACCAGATGAATGCCGTTTCAGAGGCGAGTCAAAGCCAGACATTGTTTGCATGGTTCCACAGACTGCCAAGGGTTTCTTTCTCCTGAAAGGCAGTAATTGGGGTTATGATTGTGATGATTTGGGTGGCGGTTTGTGCTTTGAGACAAGCATGGGGCGGCCCTTGGAAGGCACGGTTTTGAAATCTGATCATGTTTCTGCCCAGCAGACAGAAGCTGGTGGTTTCCGTGGTTCAGCCTTGCTGCTCTGTTTTGCAAGGGAAGGGCACCAATTTCGTCACTTGAGATTAAAATAACTTGCTTTCCTATACTGATGTGGAACAAGGACATGCTCGGTGCTAAATTCTCCCCTGGTTCTAGGACTCCATCCTTGATGGGTGGTTCTCACCGCTGGTGCTAGGGAGGCAGGCCTTAAATTTACTTCCTCTTCCTGTCTCCCTGGTAGAACCGCCCTCATCTTCAGTTTTTCTCCTGCCTGCAGGGAGTGCGGTTGTGTGAGCATTAGCTCTTCACCTTTTTTTATAGAAGCTAGATTAAGACTGTTAGTTGGAATTTCTATACTAAAATCCTTCTACTTCTTTTCCTCTGTATCTTTCCCTCCCAGTTCATAGTTAATGTTGCCAGGTTAGAGTTTAAAGTTTAAAAGTTAGATTAATAGGAAATTTACTTACTGTTCAGAATGGCAACAAGTGTTTTTCAAGATGATTATTTGTTGGAGTCTGATCTCCCAGGCACGCATGGAGCTGCCGGTGGAGCTACGGGCCCGGCAGATTGCGTTCCATCGGGAACCTTACTGACCGTGGCAGCCCAGCAGCAGCCCGAGAAGCCTAGGAAGGCTATTTGCAAACCAGCCAAAAGGCTGCGTGGAGAGAAGTGTGAACGGGCTAGCAGAGGCGTTCTGCCTAAACAAACAAGCTCCGGAGGCAATTCTGACTGCGTCATGATTAGCTCTGCAGGGAGCTTTGGCCTTGAGGGCAGCCATGTGCCGAGCTCTGAGTTGCACGTGGGGGAAGGAGTCCCCCTAGTGGCTGAATGCCAAAATGACTGCACGAGCTCTATAATACAAGGTGAATCCCAAACCTCTGTTGGCTCTCTGGGACACCCATAGCCTGGCACTTCTTCTGGAGACAGACCTGCAAATGTGAGTGAAGGGCTGCCTGCTGGCATGTCCTCTGAAATGTTCAATTTTATGAAGTGTATGTTAAGAAACGAAATGAATTCGTTTTATCAGCAGAGGTCTGCTTTAAATGTGCCTTCTTTACCGCCTAGGATGCTGCATCCTCCTGTTCAATATTATTCCCCATCGCATTCTGTTCACTATGAGCAGGTTCCTCAGTCCGTTCCCACCAAAGCGGCTAGAAAGATATGCTATAATTTACCTATGTCCTCAGGATCGTCTGTGAGCGATCCAGAAGGTGAGTTTTTGATGGATGAAGAACAGGGGACACAGGCGATGGAGGAAGATATTCAGGTCCCTGAGTCAACTCAGAGATTTTGTAAAGAGGAGGATTTTCAAGATTTATTACAGAAATGTATTGTGGCTTTAGCCCTTATTACAGAAATGTATTGTGGCTTTAGCCCTTATTCAGCCAGAGGCAGCTGAGGCACCGCCAGAAAAAGATATGAAGCCTAGAGTGAAAGGTAAGGAAGAATTTTTTCCTCCTGTGGAAGTCGTACAAAAGGTGTTTCCTATGCTTGAGTTTTTTGGAAAAAAAAAAAAAAAGATTAAGGCAGAATGGCAAAAACCTATGGCTAACAAGCAATTTCTGGCATTTATATATATATATATATAAAAAAAATGTTTTTACAAACTCTCAGACTATGTGGAAGAGTTTTACAGACATTTCTGGTCGATGCACCAGTCACGGCCTTGCAGTCACAGGGTCTGGTTTCTCAGAATGGTGAGGGTCACCTTAGAGACCAGATGGATAAAAAGGAGATTTTTCTCTCAAAAAGGCACATGAGGCTGTAACTATGGCCATTAGAGCCTCGTCCACAGCTTCCATAACGGCTAGGGCTTCGATAGTCTGGACTGGAAAGCTGGTAAGATTAATTCCTGAAGCAGACAAGAAGTCTACTGAAGGTGTATCACGACTGTTAAAGGCAGTTTGTTATTTAGCAGATACTACTTTGGATGCAGTTATTTTTGCAGCCAGGGGACTTGCGTCCTTGGCAGCTGCTAGGCGTGGTCTTTGGCTGAGGGCCTGGCCTGCAGACAATCATTCCAAATCCATTGTTATTGCCTACCCCTTTCAGGGAGATAAATTGTTCGGGGATGCATTGAATAGAATTTTGATCGAAACCCGAGATAAAAAGCAAATGATGCCAAAGTTTGTTAGACGTGGTAATGATAGAAAGTTTCAAGGCTTTTCTTTCAGATCACAGAACACCCTACCAAGATTTCGGGAGAACAGGAGAGGATCCTGGGGGAATAGTCGATATTCCCTTCGTAGGGGACGTTACTCCCGATATAGCAGACAAGGCTTCAACAGACAGGAGAAGCCGGACAGGGACTCCTCCCAGAATAAAGCATGACTCCCTAGAAGACAGGGAGATTCCGGTAGGGGGTCGTTTATCATTGTTCCCTTACAGATGGTTGAAGCGCAGTCCGTCTAATGGGCTGCAGAGATAGTTCAGGTTGGTTACAAAATAGAATTTTTTGCAATTCACCCCAACAGGTGTCTGGTGTCCCCATTAAGCGCAAATCGGCTCAAGAGAGAAGCTCTGCTAAAAGCAGTCCAACATCTACTAAACATAAGAGCAATAGAAATAGTTCCTGCAGAGGAACAGAGAAAATTCTGTTTACAGTGCCAAAATCAAACGGGGATTGGCGTCCAATTCCATTTGTGGCATTACGCCAGTCAGGCGTGTTAATACATCATTTTCGGACGACCTCTTGATCCGAGCGTCATCAGCTCAGGAATCAACATCACACACAGAGAGAGTGATTACCACTCTGAAGGAATTCGGATTTCTAGTCAATCTGGAAGAGAGTTCCATGGTTCCTACCCAGTGCTTTGGAGCATCTGGGAGTTTTGTTGAACACGAAAAAAAAAAAAAAAAAAAAGGAAAATTGGTTTTGCCAAACAAAAAGATCAAAAAGACCAGAGATCTGGTGGGGGCTGTGATACGAGAAAAATCAACTTCACTTATGACACTGGCAAAACTCATGGGAGTTCTGGTAGAAACACGGAAGCATTACAATGGGGGCATTTCCACCTGCGTCCTTTACAGTCCCTTCTAAGGCCATTTCAGGAGAAAATAACAGCCAAGTCAAACATCAGAATCAGGTTGACTCCTGCCGTAAGGAGCAGCCTCTTGTGGTGGCTGAAGCCAGTGAATCTTGGTCAGGGATGTTTTTTCGTGAATAAGAATTAGTCCTATTCACAGATGCCAGTCTGTTGGGGTGGGGAGCCACTCTGGAGACTAGGCATGTTCTAGGGAAATGGTCAGCACAAGAGAGGGAGTTTCCAATAAACCTATTGGAAATCAGAGCAATTCGACTGGCCTTGGTACACTTCCAAATCAAATTACAGCAAAAGCATGTCCTGGTAAGAACGGACAATGTTGCAGCCAAGGCTTATTTAAACAAGCAAGGGGGGACGAAATCTCCCTCAATTCACAAGGAAGCGTCACTGATTTTACAATGGGCAGAGAAGACTCTTCTGTCCCTGAGAGCAGAACATATCAAAGGGATCCTGAATGTACAGGCCGACTGGCTCAGTAGACAGGAGATTTCCGAAGCAGAATGGTCCTTGAATTGGGGTGTATTCAAAATGATTGTGGATCACTTTGGCAATCCAGTGGTAGATCTATTTGCCAGTCAGGAGAATGCGCTCTTACCTCAGTTTTTCACCAGGTTTGCTCAACTCAGAGCAGAACAGATAGATGCCCTGACGGCTCAATGGCCGCAGGGTCTGTTATATGCATTTCCTCCAGTCCCAATCATTCCCAAGGTACTCAGAAGGGTCAGACAGCAAGGGGCACAGGTAATCCTGGTGGCTCCTTATTGGCCACGCAGACCATGGTTTGCAACAATCCTGCGTCTAGCGGTGGGGAAACACCTGTCATTACCGGTAATACCAGATTTCTTGACACGGGCCAGTTTGGCATTACGAGCCAGGCTGGCTACAGCTGACCGCGCGGAGACTGAACGGTCAGCTCTGCTAAAATGCAGCCTTAGTGAAAAGGTGACTAGCACCATACTGGCGGCCAGAAAACCTTCTACTGTTAGGATATATAATTATTCTTGGAAGGTATTTGTCAGGTGGTGCAGACAAAAAAAAAAAAAAAAAAGGACCCTTTAAAGACTGGGTTATGGGTCATCTTGGAATTTTTACAAGGATTGGATAAGGGTTTGAAACCATCCACATTACGTAGACAGGTGGCAGCCTTGGCGACAGTTATTCCAAAGGTTCAAGGGTTTCCCTTAGCCAAGCATCCTCACGTTACTAGGTTTCTGAGGGGAGCCACGGTAGTTTCTCCCCCAGCCGTGCATCGTTTCCCAACTTGGAGCCTGAGTGTGGTACTATCAGCGTTGCTGAGACAACCTTTTGAACCTTTACAGGATATTTCATTGAGACATTTGCGACTCAAGGTTATTTTCTTAGTTGCAGTAACGTTTGCTAGACGAATTTCAGAATTAGGAGCTTTATCCATTAGGAAAGATCTTTGGGTGTTCTACAAAGATAAGGTGGTTTTGTGGACAGATCCTATATTTAGGCCCAAGGTGGAATCTAGATTCCACAGGATGCGGGAAATCAATTTGCCTACATTCTTTCCTGACCCTAAACATCCTAAAGAAGTTTTGTGGCATAGATTAGATGTACGAAGGGCCCTCAAGGCATTCCTTATACGTACGGAGCCATTTAGGAGATCAGAGTCAATGTTCATAAGCATTTCTCCGCCTAATAAAGGGGAAAGGATGTCTACTGTGGCTATTGGAACGTGTCTCAGGGATTGTATTGCTGAAACATACAGTTCATTGGGTAGGCCTGTGCCCTCTGGCATTACAGCGCATTCAGTTAGGGGGGCTGCAACAAATGCTGCCATGATAAATTCTGCCTCTGTAGAACAGATCTGCAAGGCGGCTACCTGGTCTTCAATTTCCACCTTTATTAGGCACTATAAGCTTAGTATTCAATACAATACAATACGTTTATTGGCATAAAGCAGATTAGGAGGCTATACAAAGATAGTCAAGATGCATCGGACAGTTTAAGTTTAAAAAACTGAGGACAGAAATTTAGCCATATAAGCTTAGTGATTACAGTGCAGCGGAGGCTGCCTTTGGCAGAAGTGTTCTTTTACAAGGCTTAGATTCAGACGACACAATCCCGCCCGGGACAAAGTAAGCTCTTGCATATCCCATCAAGGATGGAGTCCTAGAACCAGGGGAGAATGCCCATTGGCACTTACCGTGAAGGGTACTTCTCCCTGGGTTCTAGGACTCCATCCAGCCCTCCCTGGGCGTCGTCTGAAATTTAGTCCAGTTATAGTCATTATGGGACAGGAAAAGGGGGAATATTGGAATTTAGTTATTCGGAACTGTTTTTTCTGCTTCCTCTTCCACTATTTCATGTTCTTATTATAAAAAAAAAAAAGAAAGAAAGAAAAGAAAAATTATTACAGAGAGTTATGGTTACGGTAGTTTGGAGTATTGTTTCTCTGAGCTTTGGAAGGATCACAACTGAAGATGAGGGCGGTTCTACCAGGGAGACAGGAAGAGGAAGTAAATTTAAGGCCTGCCTCCCTAGCACCAGCGGTGAGAACCACCCATCAAGGATGGAGTCCTAGAACCCAGGGAGAAGTACCCTTCACGGTAAGTGCCAATGGGCATTCTGTAGTCTCAGTTTACAAACTGAAACTGATAATTGTGCCCGGAATTTAGTATGTTTTTGTTTTGAGGGCTGGTTTTTCCTCTTCGGATTGAAGCTGCAGTTGCTTCCTGAAATTTCACAAATTTTGGCACATGGGATTTCATAGGGTTACAATCTTCTTTTGCCCCTCCAATTCAGTATTGTCTACTTGGGCAGCTCTTCAAGGTTTACTAACAGTCTCTCCCCTCCCACCCCACTTGCTACTTGATCATTGAACTAGAGATGCCAAGGGCTGAACCTGGACCTTCTACGTACACAGCAGGTTCTGTGCCCCTTACCCACAGCTCCCATGTTCCAGCATGGATGAAAGGTGGGTTGTGGTTTTGACAAGGTTGAGGACTGTTCCCATCAGGCACTGCCTGTTCCACCAGCATTTGGATGGGCCCAATGAGTAGTAGAACAACATTGAGTGTCCATCTCCCCCCAACCCCCCCCCCCCCAGAGCCCTCCTCTGGAATGAGAGAAGCATCTGAAGGCAATGGCTGATAAACACTGGTGTTGTAACGGAATGATCTGAGTTGCACATTAAATGTTTAAATTGTTTTTATTTGTTTTTATGTTTTATATGTATTACTAAGGGCCAAGCCTGTTGCATTCAGGAATACAACGGGTACTATATTGGGGGGGGGGAGGGTGGAAGAACTCTGCAGATGGCCTCCCCCCAGGACTTGGAAAGGCTGCAGGCAGCTGTTAGGGAACTCACCAGCGGGGGAAGCTCTCATGCAGCAGGGATCTGCAGCCTCCAAGCCTCAGAGGGAAGTGGAAGGAGGAGGGGGTGGTCAGGGGTGGGGGACGGAAGGCGATTGGCTAGGTGTTAAGCGCTGAGTGGGTGTTAAGCACTGAGTGGCCCTTAAGCCATGAGACATGCTCCTCCTCCTAGGCCTTACCAGAAATATACAGTGGAACTGATGTAATGTTTAAACTGCCACGAGCCAGCGTGCTGGGAGGGGTGGTCATATAAATTGTCTACAAGGTCACAGAATCCTAGAGCGGAAAGGATCATCCTAAAGCATCCAGGATAAGGATCAGTCCAGCTGCTGCTTGGAGACAGCCAGTGAGGGGGAGCTCCCCACCTCCTGAGGCAGGCCATTCCACTGCTGAACTACTGTGGAATTTCCCCCCCCCTGATATTTAGCTGATATTGTTCTCCATGTAGTTTAAACCTATTCCTGTAGGTCCTCTCCTCTGCTGCCAACAGCAGCTTTTCCCTGCCCTCCTCCAAGTGACAACCTTTCAAAAACTTCAAGAAAGCCATCCTGTCTCCTCTCAGCCTCCTCTTCTTCCAGGCTGAACATTCCCAGGTCCCTCAGCCTTTGCTCCTACGGCTTGGTCCCCAGGGCCCAGATCATCCTCATTATTCTCCTCTGCACCCTCTCAGCAGAGGTCTTCCAGATCACCTATTGCCTGGCTCTTTTTAACTGGAGATGCCAAGGAGATGCAGGCCAAGGAGATACATCCCTTTTTAGCTGGAGATGCATGCCACGCAGAGGCTCTTCCACTGAGACAGAGCTCCTCCCTTTGGAATGGCATTGCTTTTGGTCTGTGGACCCAGTAGCATAGGTCTCTATGGCAGAGTCGGACTAATAGAGAACATCTTCCAGTAGTGCCACAAACTTCCACTGACCTGTGTCCCTCCTTGCCCAGCTGCTGGGGTGGTGGCCTGTGTGGTACCTGGGCAATAGCTGGTGTTGGAATATGCAGTATGCTGGATTCAACAGCATATGAAGAATATCCTACCAGGGTGTCAGGCCAGGTATCCTGGGAGTCTCCCTTGTCCCTCTGAGATGTACTGAGGTCATAGCCAGTTCGGTGTAGTGGTTAGGAGTGCGGACTTCTAATCTGGCATGCCAGGTTCCATTCTGCGCTCCCCCCACATGCAACCAGCTGGGTGACCTTGGGCTCGTCAGGGCACTGATAAAACTGTTCTGACCGAGCAGTGATATGAGGGCTCTCTCAGCCTCACCCACCCCACAGGGTGTCTGTTGTGGGGAGAGGAATGGGAAGGTGACTGTAAGCCGCTTTGAGCCTCCTTCGGGTAGGGAAAAGCGGCATATAAGAACCAACTCTTCTCCTCCTCCTCCTCCTCCTCCTCCTCGTGGTGATGGTGGTTGAATTCTGACATACTTCTGCTTGACAATAAGGGCTACAGTGGAAGGAATTAAGAGTCTGTTTTCTTGCTTGAGAACAAAGGCAGAGCTCTCTTAATGCAGAGTGAGTGGCTTTCACGCTGGAAGTTAGTTTTATTATTTTGCTCATTGTATGCACTGTCAACTCCATGCTGTACTGAATAAACAAATTGCTTTTGTCTCTACTCCTAATACAATTTGTAAAAATCCCTTGGAGCTCTGTGTGTTTGCACGCCTAATGCTGGAGATCCCTTGGGTCTAGCAGATTTGTTCCTTGGCAAAGAGGCATCGAGTTAGCATATTTAGATTAGGAATTTCCTGGTGTTTTCAGATAATCTCCTCCTGTGTCCTGATTGGCTCAGATGGAGACTTCCTGCTCCTCTGAGCACACCTGCTCTCAGCATTCCTTCCACAACAGTTAGTCAGTTAGACAGAACTCTCTCTCTCTCCTCTCCTACTCATAAACTTTGTTTTTCTTCTCAATTTTACTTTTCTAAGCGGCTGGGGCTCTGCTGTCTTGCATATTTAAACTCTGCCAACGGCTGGGGGCAGCTTGACTTCTCTTGGGAGTGGGAGCTCTGGTAGAAGGTGCCAGAACCAGACAGCATGTGTGATTGAATGGGTCCCTTTGGAAAAGGAAGCTGCCAAACAGCTGGTCCGGACGGTGGCGGAGTTGGCAAAAGGAGGATTTGGTGGTGATAATCTTCTGCACGTTTGGAGCTGAGGCCATGGTGGGGTAGCAGGAGTTGGAGAGGGGGCTAATACTGAAGAAAGGAGAATCTATTCCTAACCCAACCCTTATAACAGTGATAATAGCACAGTGATCGGGAACATACATGCAGATGTCACATGTTCAACTTGCCGAAACCTGATTATTGTCTGGTTGACTAATGCAAGGCTTGTGTAATTCAAAGCCAAAGGTTTTTTTTTTTAAGTCTTTCTAATTAATTCAAACGACTTGTTTATTTCCCTGGCACGCACTAGTTCTTAGTCCTCTTAGATCTCAGCAAGAGGGAGCTGTTGGTGGTTCAGAAATATTTGGTTTATCCCCTGGGAGAAGCAAAGGAAAAAGCCAAAATTGTTTCAGAAGCGCTTTTTTCACTGTTGTCGATGTGGTAGCCCTTAGATGTGACAACGTCTGTTTGTTCGTTTCTAAAATAATGTGCATGGAAGAAGTGCCTTGTGGGTAATTTCGCTTCATGAATAATAAGCAGAGCTTCTGCTTGAAATGCTTGTTTTATTTATTTATATTTGTGGATTTTTATCCTGCACCATCACCTGACGGTCCCAGGACGGATCGCAACGATACAGAATCAAATATTCTGAAATACATTTTGAAAAGTTTAAAATATATCAACTCCAACCTCCCTCACGCCCAGTCAGAACAGCATCCAGAGGAAACTAGCCATCAGATATGTGGGTTTTCCCCAAGTGCAAAGAAACTTACAATGTAGGTGCCTGGCAAATCACCAGTGGGAGGATGTTCTGAAGCCTGGGGCCACCACAGGAAAGGCCCTCCTGCATTTCACGGCCGATTGCGCCTCTGAGAGATTCGGGACTACAAGAAAGCTCCCATCCTGAACTGGGTGCACCTTAACTTCCTGGACCCGGGACCCCTCCATCTTGTTTGAATTCAGTTTATTGATCCTTATCTAGCCACTGACTGCCTTCAGGCAGTGATCAGGCATCTCAACCACCTCACTTGAATCACAAGGAATGGAGAGGTAAAGCTGGGTGTCAATGTCAAAACATCTTTATTAGAGAAATATACAGTCTTGCTCCAGGACATTTTGGCTGCCTCTACCTCCTGCAGCAGCTATTTTGTGATTGGGCATGGAACCCTGTGTCAAAGTTCCAAAGATGCCCTTCAGGCTGAAAAATGTGGGGGTCCCTGCTTGATTATTAGGAAAGAAGTAGTTGGGGGAGCTGCCCCATGGAGCTTACAATATAGTAAGTACAGGCAGCTCAAGAAGGTTAAGGGTAGCCAAGGCAGGAAGGAGAGTTGGAAGCAGACAGAGTGCATATGAACAGGTGTGATTCCCTTCCATTTAACCCAGCTTCTGAATTCTTTTGTCTGGTATTTATTTTTTGGTAAGACATCAAGGTATGTGTTTTTGGGAAAGCACGGTGGTGCTGGAGGCAGAAGAGCTGCTTCATGGTTCTGGGCATTAGTTTTATTACACTCCGTAGGAAGAGGTTGGCTTAACTAGTATAAAACTCCCAATATGTTAGAAAGATGCTCCTCATTGTTTCAATATACATGCCCTTTGCACACAAGTATGGCTTAGCACGCCAAAGTTGACCATACCAAAATGAGGCTGGCTGAGGCCAGCAATGTATCGACTGCTCTCCCTTGGCTGTCTCCTTCCAAAAATCTTCGGACTGATCTCCAATCCCCATCCTCGATAGTTGGCTAATTTTGGGGGGGTGGGTGAGATTCTTCCCCCATTTTATATTCTATTCCCCTTGGGCTTTCTCTTCTTTACACTCATCCCTTGTTTAAAAAATTATTTCATAAAAGCAAAATAAGGCCACAAATTATCAGACATGATGTAAAATTAAAAACACTCAAAACAAAATACTGATATAACTTTCTAACATTCTAATATGTCAAACTCCAATGGTGAGAGACTAAAAAACCCAGCCCCATCTTTCCCCCTGTCTTGATATAATTTTCAATAAATGTTCTTTAAATGCAAGCCTTACTCTAAAGTTGAATCCTTTAGACACAATAAAGTCCCAGTTCTGTTCAGGGCATTCCCCAATTTTTTAATTACATTTCATCTGACAGTCATAAGAACTTTTCAAACAATTTAGTACTAAGATGGAATACATTTCTACCTCTTTCTACACGTCATAACTTTACCGGGATGAATGTTGCAGGAATTGTTTCAGCCTGCCAAATTACATTTTGGCCCTGATTAGTCCCGAGGAAAGCTGCCTTCTTTGTGTAAAATGTATGTGCAGCTTTGCAGCTTCGTTAGCCGGAAGGCCTGCTTGACATTTCTGACTCCCTGAAGAAACGCCAACTGCCTTTCGTTTACCTTTCTGTCCAGCTATTTGGAAGCAGTGCTGTCTTTGCAGCAGAAGGGAACTCTGCTCCTCTGTGAGCAGCAACTGAAAAGGTTCTGATTGGAATGCATTCAGCTCTAGTTTTGTTTAACAAACTGCATTGCAACAAATGATCTTACTATGAAGAGCTCTCTGCTTTTCATCTACGGTCTTCTGAACTTGTCCTGGAAACGTTAAACCAAGCATGGCATTGAACAAAAATTGGGATTCAGAATAAAATAACAGGATTATTTGTTTACTAGCAATTAAGCCCGCTGTATAAAAAATACAGCGGGCGCTAGCGGGCAGTGGGTGGGTGTGGGAGCCCCCCCTGATGGGCCCCTCCCTCCCCGAAGGAAGGAAGGAAGGAAGGAAGGAAGGAAGGAAGGAAGGAAGGAAGGAAGGAAGGAAGGAAGGAAGGAAGGAAAAGGGGTAAAGAAAGAGGAAGGAAGGAAGGAAGGAAGGAAGGAAGGAAGGAAGGAAGGAAGGAAGGAAGGAAGGAAAAGGGGTGAAGGAAGGAAGGAAGGAAGGAAGGAAGGAAAAGGGGTGAAGGAAGGAAGGAAGGAAAAGGGGTGAAGGAAGGCAGGCAGGCAGGCAGGCAGGCAGGCCTCCCCCCCCCAGGGCCACATTGCAGATTAGGCTGGGCGGCCGCCTACCATCGTTGTTGGTGGGCAGGCAGGTAATGGTGAGTGCTGGCCAAAGGTGGCCCAGGTTGGGGGGTGGGCAGGTCGGGAGGCGCTTTGTGCCTCCTGACTCGTCAGTCTGGGGGCAAGGGGCCAATCATTGCCCCCCTATTCCAGACCGAGCCCTCCCCCACACCCTTTACTGCTTTATTTATACCGCTCCCGCAGAGCGGTTACAGATAGTATTAATCTGGCAGTGCCCCCCCTCCCCAGTGCAGCAAGTTTTGGTGGAAAGCGGACCGTGAAGAATGAAGTGGTTCTCTCCCCCCTCCCACCCCCACCTCCACCTTGTGGATCTCCCCCTCTCAAGCCACGTTTTCCCAGGCTGCAATCTTGTTGTGAGTAACCATGATGAAGTTTCAGACTATGTTTGGAATTTCACCCCAATTGTCTTCTGGGTTACAGTTTTACTAGGAGTAGAATCTTTTGTCACAGTTGACTAAGTTTGCAAGCAATTCACAGAATACCATGGTGTGTCTTAATATCTAAACGAAGATGAGAGGGCAAGAGTTGGCTTTTGTGCCTGCTTTTCCCTACCCAAAAGAGTTCCAAAGCAGCTTACAAAACCTTCCTCTCCCCACAGCAGACCCTTTGTGAGGTAGGTAGGGTAGAGCTCTGACAGAACTGCTCTAAGAACATCCCTAAGAGAACTGTGACAGGCCCAAGGTCAGACCGCTCAATACTTGCGGGTTTTATCGCCTTCATTTAATCCAAGGGCTTCGTGGTTGGCTGTGTATTCGGAAGTTTAGCCTGCCTTTGGGTTTTGGATTATTGGTGGAAAGGCCTATTAAACAGCTGAGACAAATTGTTCTCTTTTTCTCTGCCTCCTGACACAGCTTTTCTCTGAGACGTTTTCCCACACCTTTTGCAGGAGTGGTTTAAGGATTTGTGCGGCCAGAAGCACCAGAAGGCAGTTTAAGTATTTGCAGGGCTCTAGCAGAGTCCAATTGCAGTGGGAGCTGTCAGGCTGGGGACAGAGGGGCTCCCCACACTGGAAAGGGGTGTCACTCTGTGGTCTTTAAAGCAGGAAATGCGGGGAGAAAGGCTATGGCCTTGATCCGTGGCGGGAAGGCACAGCGGGAGGCCCCCATCACATCCTACATGTACTACATCAGGGGTAGTCAAACTGCGGCCCTCCAGATGTCCATGGACTACAATTCCCAGAAGCCCCTGCCAGCGAATGCTGGCAGGGGCTTCTGGGAATTGTAGTCCATGGACATCTGGAGGGCCGCAGTTTGACTACCCCTGTGCTACATGGATAAACTGACTCTGACCTTTTGAAAACATCTCATCAGCCTTGAGAGAGAATAGCAGCTTTGACATGCTTGTGCACATTGGTTCTGCTGTCCATATTTTTAAAAAGTTCTACTTCACATGTCTCCTCTTTGGCCTGCCATACACTCTGAGCCTAGCCTACCTCACAGGGTTGTTGTGAAGATAAATGCCAGGAGGACAGACTGATGCAAGCTGCTTTGGGTCTTCCTTGTGGAGAAAAGGAGAATATAAAGTGAATGAAATAAAATGGTGCTCCTGGGAGCGTACAGGAGACTAAAAAAGGCCAAAGTGCAAATAGCATAGTAACGTCAATAGCAAAGAAGCACGGAATAAAACAAGTAACCCTGAACAATTCAACCCAGTAAAACCAGTCAAAGCATTAGAAGAAGAAAATAAATCCCAAACCAAGCCAGTGATCGGCAGAATACAGTTAAAAGTGAAATGTTGGCCGCTCCTAGAATGGACGTGGCCCAAAGCCCTGAGCTTAAGGAGAGCCAGCTTGGTGTAGTGGTTAAGAGTGCCATCCGGAGGACTGGGTTTGATTCCCTGCTCCTCCTCCGTATGCAGCCAGCTGGGTGGCCTTGAACTGGACACAGATCTCTCAGCCTCACCCACCTCACAGGGTGTCTGTTGTAGGAAGAGGAAGGGAAAGTAACTGTAAGCCACTTTGAGACTCCTGATAAAGCTGTTGTGACCGAGCAGGAATATCAGAGCTCTCTCAGTCCCACCTCCCTCACAGGGTGTCTGTGGTGGGGAGAGGAAGGGAAGCCGCCTTGAGACTCCTTTGGGTAGAGAAAAGTGGGGTATAAAAACTACTCTTCCCTCCCCCCTTCCTGCTGCCCTGCCCCATGTGGCTTACACTGAAGCAGACATTGATAAACGCATCAGTCAGGAGAATTTCAGCTGTGGAACTCTCTGCCACAAGAAACTCATCTAGCTCCCTTACTCCTGGCTTCCCAGAGATCTGAGTCTTTCCTGTAATCAACGTCACTTGGTGTGCTCACATTGACATTTTTTCCTTGCAGCATTCCTAAGAGCATGTACCAGGGGTTGGCCATTGTTTTGGCCTGAGAGCAACAAGCAAACACACACCTCTACCAGCAATGGTATTGGTGTGCAGTGGAGTATATTCAGCCCCGCACAAAATGAGGGAGCATTTTGAACCAGGTTGTACCCAGAGCTTTGGGGACTCATTGTAGACTTAGCTGGCAGTTGTGCAGGCAGGTTAGACTTAGCTGGGAGTTGTGCAGGCAGGTCTGGGAGGCAACAGTGATGTGCATAAGCCATGCGTGTCACCCTCCCTCACTACCTGCTCCAGCAGCTAACTAATTCACTGGAACTGCATTGTGCATGCGCAGAAAGCGAAGCTCCGAGGTACTGCTTACTGGCCTTGCCATCCATGTGAATGGATCAAGTGCCGTCTTCATCTACAAAATCTTCTGTAGAGTTTCTCCTTTTTTTCTCCCCCTCTGTTTGCTGGCTAATGCAGGGGATGGTGTCTCTCTGTAGATTTTGGTGCTCAAGATAAGGCATTTCTAGGCACTCATCTGCCCACCATCTTTATTTGATGCTTTTCTGGGCAGCTAAACTTGTTGTGTTCCAAGCTGGAGCAAAAGCAGCTGCAGGTGGCCTAGCCAGAACGGGTGATTCTTGTCTCCAAAAGCCACTGCCTGAGCATGAAGAAGCTGTAAGAGCAGTAAGTGCCCATTATTGAAAATATCTGCCTTCTGCCCGACATCTTGCAATGCAGAGCAAAGGGGAAATGTTTGCAGCAAATATTTGGATGCTGCTGTGAATGCACGCATGCACTGCTCAAAAAGAAGTTCTCAGAAAATGTCAGCACCAAACTGAGTGGACTCAACACCCAAATAGTGGGATTGCTGGAAGTCCTTCACAGATTAGCCATGAGAAGCATGACTCCCTCCTTCTTAAAAAGTGGCTAGAGAGAGAGAGAGAGAAAGAGAGAGTGGGTGGGTGGGTGGGTGTGGTTTTGAGGGTTTCCCCATACAAGAGAAAGGCAATGGGGGAAAAATAGTTTATGCTAAAGCAACTTCCCCTCTTTATAACTGGGAGAAAAGTCCCTACTGTCAGTTGTAAGCCATTCATTTGATTGGTAGCCGCCTTTAGCTTATTAAACTGATTTTAATCTGTTGGCAGGGATGCTTGCTCTGTTTTTTTTTTCAATTCTAGCTTGGCTCTGATGTGTTACCTGAAATGCAGGTCCTGAAGTGGAGCTCTTGCCAGCTTCTCCTGCTCCCCTCTCTAGAAACAATGCAGGCAGAGAGAAAGGAAGGGGGCTGGACTTTCAGTGTGCTTGTTTTGGAGGGCGAGGATAGTTTGTTATGGGTGGAGGAGGCATTTACGGGTCTTTTTACGAAAGTCAAGGGAGATACTCTCAAGCCGAGAAGAGTCCTACAGCATTCGAGCTGCCAGATTTATATTGTGGAATAAAGGTAAAGGTAAAGGTCTCCCCTGTGCAAGCACGGAGTCATGTGTGACCCTTGGGGTGACGCCCTCTAGCGTTTTCATGGCAGACTCAATACGGGGTGGTTTGCCAGTGCCTTCTCCAGTCATTACCGTTTACCCCCCAGCAAGCTGGGTACTCATTTTACCGACCTCGGAAAGATGGAAGACTGAGTCAACCTTGAGCCGGCTGCGGGGATTGAACTCCCAGCCTCATGGGCAGAGCTTTCAGACGGCTGCCTTATCACTCTGCACCACAAGAGGCTCTATTGTGGAATAAGTACTGGCAAATTACCAGTGATGTCAGCTTTGACTTTAAGAAGAATCTTTGAAATTGATAGTTTTTAGTTGTTCAAATTTTAATCAGACCTGGGTGCCAGGAGAGGGATCGGCCCTCTTGTGACTGACTAGGGATGCCAGTCCCCAGGTGGGACCTGGAGATCCTTGGAATCACTGCTCATCTCCAGGCTAAAAAGATCAGTTCCCCTGGAAGCCTGACTTGGAGGGTGGATGCCACAGCACTGTTTTACTCTTGAAAAAGTAAAAAAATGGCCCAAATTGTTAAATGGTGCATTTTAAAAACATGTGCTTTTCAAAAGTAAAAAAAAAAAAAATTAAAACTGCATGGGGGAAAAATTCAAGAACCACAGTAAGACTCAAACTCATAAAGTTGTGGTTGTAAAGCAAGTGCCTTACTATTTGAGCCACCGTAGCTCGGCTGATGTTCATTGTCTGTGAACCATATTCAAAATATTCACTACAAGTTTAAATGTTTTTTGAAATGAAGTGCCTCTGTACAATCATTTTTAAAGAAAGAAATCCCAGTGTAAAATGTCCCCCACACTTAAAAAAGACCACAATGAAATCAGAGTCCAGTGGCACCTTTAAGACCAACTAAGATTTATTCAAGGCGTGAGCTTTCGAGTGCAAGCACTCTTCCTCAGACTTGATAAAGCAGCATAACTTGGAGGAAGCACTAAAATGGATCCAAGGAGAGTCGAAAGGGCTGCTCCTGCTAGAAACCAACCAATCGGCAAAGGCCAATCAACAGATCAAACAAAGGGAGTGGGAAAGAAAAAGGTCTCAGCAAATCGGGGTGCAGATTTAAACTTTGCGCTTTGGAGGAGAATATGCAAGAAATAAGAGAGGTGCAGAGTACAGGAACAGATGCAATCAGGATGTGGATTAAAGAGATAGTGTTTCAGTAGAGTAAGAATCAAAATTAAACTGCGAGTGTAGAGAAGAAGGAGAAGGAGAAGAAGGAGAAGAAGAAGGAGAAAAGAAGAAGAAGAAGAGTTGGTTCTTATATGCTGCTTTTCTCTACCCAAAGGACTCTCAAAGTGGCTTACAGTTGCCTTCCCTTTCCAGGTCTCACTGCTTGCTTCTCTCCATTGTGAGAACTGTTGGTTTGTTCCTACTCTTTGCAACGGACCAAGGTTCTGACGCAGTATAAGTCAATTTTTTGTGTATTTCTTATGCCATTATGTTAGACTGTCGTTGTGGGAAGCTGTGCGGGGAGCTCCTCCTGGCTGAAAACGGGGCAACAATATAACCAGGAAACTGAAACTCAGTCAAGGGTGTGTCCGGCGTCCCTGTCTTTGTCAGGAGTGCATGCTGGAGATGCACCGCTTTGTACTATCTCTTTGCTAATCTGTATACAAGGAACAAAGTATGGCTCCTGGCAATTGGGCAAGCAAACAGACAGCATAGTTTTGAAATGGTGTCAGATCCCCCACGCAGACGCCCTCCCTAGCTCCCCAAGGCTGCTTTGTGAAAGCCTCTTTCAAAACCTGAGCATTTTCCTGGCTACACCCTCTGCCCAAGAAAATGGGATGCCTTTAAATTCCAGTGGCTTGGAGTAACCAATGGCTGGTTAGATTCAAGTTTGTAGCCATGTTGGTCTGAAGTAGCACAACAAAAATAGAGACCAATAGCACCTTTTAAGACCAACAAAGATTTATTCAAGGTGGGAGCTTACGAGTGCATGCATAGAGTGCACTCTGTGCATGCACTCGAAAGTTCATGCCTTGAATAAATATCTGTTGGTCTTAAACGTGCTATTGGTCTCTATTTTCAATGGCTGGTGTAAGCATCTTCAACAACCCAAGAATGTTAGCGAAAGACATCCTTTAAGATGCACTTTTGTAATTTCCTTTGGATAAGGTTTTAGGGCCAAGCCGTTGCAGTGTGAATCAGGGATTGCACTTCCCGATGTTTACGTTTGGGTCATTTCAGGGCCATAAGATAGAGGGGCAAAAAGCATTAATACCGTTAGAAACCCTCCATTAATTATTTGTAGGGGAGAAATGCAGGGGAATGTAGTGAATGCTTACCTTACGTAGTCGTTATATTCTGGCCCCTCCATATGACATCACCAACACCCAGGGTCTGGGCAGTAACCAGTTTATTACATTCTCCATTTTAAAGCTCTAGTTGGGGAATCACATAAAGTGGATTCCCCAATCCATTTAGTGCTTAGCTAAGGGAGAGCAACCAGCAGAGGGAAGTTATGGAGGCTAAAACATGCTTAAAGGCACCTGCCTCATCCTGCTCTCGCATCCAACTCCCTCTCCCTTGTTCCCAGAGATGGGAATGTCTTTAAAAAATTGGCTAACTTCCTGGAGCAACAAATAGGTGGACAAGCGTGCAGGCGATGCCAGAAATAAAATATATATATTTTAAGTTGTAACACAAAGCATGCCTCTCAAAGCTTTTCTCCCCCCCCCCCCATCAGGAATGATATTAATTTTTAAATGTCTCAAAGGACTCGTGATCCCATAAGGGGTGGCGTTCAAAAAGCACTATGCATCTATGATTCCATGCATTGGCATTCCACCGGAGAAGTATGCATTAAAAAAAAATTAGTGGTCATCGCGGGACCTTTAAAATATGGAGAAAGGGGATTGGTTGCCTGCATTGATTGACAGGCGGAAGCACAACGCGTATAAGGCGCATTGCTGTCTTCCGCCATTTGCAGCAGCCATTGTGGAGGGTGAGACGTGCAAAAAGGTGCAAAGGCGAGAAAAGGTGAGGAGGGGCTCGGAAGCGTGAAAAAAATTTGTCGCTTTGCCATTCAGCTGGCGTAACGCTTTTTAAACTGATGTGCAGAAATGCCCCAGGTATGGATAGCCCAGGTCCTCCTAGACTCATCAGATCTCAGAAGCTAAACAGGTTCAGCCCTGAGTAGTACTTGGATAAGAGCAGAGAACACCAAGGAAGTCCAGGTTGCTCTGCAGAGGCAGGCAACGACAAACCAACTTTGTGCCTTGCACTTTCCACTGTAGAAACTGTTTCTGTCCTGCCCCTGAGACTAATGGCAAGCATACAAAACTGGGTAAATGTCTCCTGGGTAAATGTCTTAAGGAGGGTGGGAATGGACCCTTCCATCATATTCCTGACCTGAATCCCCTTTCCCAATGGCTGCTCTTTAAAACTTGGCTCCATGTCCAGGTCTCCAGTTGGAGAGTTGTAAAATCGTGAATGGTCTTACGCTGAGTGTTCATGTACCACGAAGGATTGAGAGAAGAAGGACAGAGCCACTTAAATGAAGGGCCTCTGGCTGCGGCTAGTAAAATCTGTGCCCTTTTGAAACCAAAAGTTTTTAGCTTCTGTTTATCTGGGGCACGCTGGCTAGCTTCTTGGCCAGCTTAATAGATCCCTTGTTCTAGCCTCCGAAGCGCAACAGTCATTCCCAGCTGGACGCTTTGCAGCCATGCTCTTTTGACTTGGAACAGCAAGAACATTCCTAGTGTTCTTTGGAATGTCAGGCCCAGCAAAACATGCCGACAGGACCTCGGACTGGCTCTGTTCCCTGCAGAGAAATTAATTTGCCTTGGCGGCCGTCCGGCATTCCTCATTATCACCCGATGGCTGTTGAAGTGGGAGTCTGTTCTGAGGGTTGTGAACAGGGGTTCCATCCCTTTTGAGTGTGCGAATGCTGCAGGAGGCACCAAGAATGCCCTGTGCAATCCAGTGATGCACCAAGAATTAAATGTAGTCTTGTGTTCAAGAGAGGGTGCATTCTTCATGACCCCTCCCGCCCCCAGTCATATTCTACCTATTTTATTGGCAGGAGGTTTAAAAGGGATTGAAACTTTGTGAGGGTCATGGAGTTGGGAATTGTGTTGGAATTGGAGCTTTGTGAAGGTCGGGCTGGTCATTTTCGTGTGGTTGAGGGCCTATTTGCACATTATGTGTGTCCTCTGTGGCAGTGGTCACCAACCCCCGGTCTGGGGATCAGGACTGGTAAAATTGTCAGGCGTTGACCGGTCCCCAGTGATAAAAAGGTTGGGGACCACTGCTCTATGGGTCTTTTTGACAGATGTGCTCAGGGAGATCTGTGCTTGGAACCAAATCCCTAAGGTCTGTTTTGATAGGGACGATATCAGGGGAAAAGGGGGGGGGGTGTAATGCTGTGAAACTACAGTAAATAATGCCTCCAAGAGAGCAAGCGTATCCCATCTGCATAGGGAATGAGCAGAAAGGTACCAGGTTGAGCCACGTTGGCTGAAATCCTTCCTTTTTCTCCCGCCGGATTGCAATGCCAGAAGTGAGCCTGGGAGAAACATGTTGGTGGGGACAGGCAGCTAAATCTGGAAGAAGATTCGGTTTGTACCCCTTTAGTGCTGCAAATGGGATCTGACTTGCTGCCTGAAATATACAGGGCCCTGTCTTCCCTACCTTTTGTGATGGGGGATCCTTCTCGTGCAAGGGGTGTATTATTCTCCAGTTTCCCTACCATGTTTTGAGCACTGTCCCCTATCCCTGTGTGGGAGCTGGACAGATCCCCTGAATTGGGGTGTGGGGGGATTGATGTACAGTCTAAAGCAGGGGTAGTCAAACTGCGGCCCTCCAGATGTCCATGGACTACAATTCCCAGGAGCCTATGTCAATGTTTGCTGGCAGGGACTCATGGGAATTGTAGTCCATGGACATCTGAAGGGCCGTAGTTTGACTACCCCTGTATGGTGCAAATAGGTAAAAGAAAAATAATAAGAAGAGTTGGTTCTTATATGCCGCTTTTCCCTACCCGAAGGAGGCTCAAAGTGGCTTCCATTTGCCTTCCCTTTCCTCTCCCCACAACAGACACCCTGTGAGGTGGGTGAGGCTGAGGGAGCCCTGATATTCTTGCTTGGTCAGAACAGCTTTATCAATGCTGTGTAGAGCCCAAGGTCACCCAGCTGGTTGCATGTGGGGGAGTGGGGAATTGAACCCGGCATGCCAGATTAGAAGTCCGTACTCCTAACCCCTACACCAAACTGGCTTCATTACTCTGAAAAAATGCCACAGGATTTAGTAAGCAGAGGTATGAAATCCCTCCAATGGCACATGAGAACATTGTCTGCCTGCAGAACTATGCTATATTTAATTCTATTTTAAAAAAAAAAGCTTTCTGTTCTTTCTCAAGTGCAGCTGGCTTTTTGGAAGAGGAGGAATAGTGTGGGGGTGGGAAGGAGAGATGTTTAAAAAAAAAAAAAAAACCCCTTTTTCTCCTCTGCTGTTCTCTTGCCAAAAAACACCACCCCCAGCCTCTTTTAGCAGCCTTTCTTTTTTTGGGGTGGGGGTGATAGAAGGCCTCTCTAAGATAGATAAGATAGATCAGGGGTAGTCAAACTGCGGCCCTCCAGATGTCCATGGACTACAATTCCCATTCGCTGGCAGGGGTTCCTGGGAATTGTAGTCCATGGACATCTGGAGGGCCGCAGTTTGACTACCCCTGAGATAGATAGATAAGAGGCCTCTGTAAATTTCCTCCAGCAAGGGCTAAAATCACCTGGGCGGGTACCATTCCCACTGAGTACAGGAGCAGGCAAAGAAAGGGTTAAAGAGCCGGTTCCCCAGCCCTGTTCCGTCCCTCCCCGCATGAGCGGCTGCATTTGGCAGAGAAAAAGTGTCTCTTAAAATGGCTGCATCGAGATTGGCAGAGCGGAGATCCATCGGGCTCCAAGAAGCATCCCACCACGAGAGGCGGCTCGCCTGTGTGTGGCTCCAGCTTCCTGTTTCCACACCTCCTGCTTTGGGGGGATCTCGGCTACCTTATTTGGAGCTCTGTATGCCAGTCTGCTGACCTCACATCTGTTTAGGGGAGGATTGGGGTGTTTTTGACTTGCCCATATAAGGGAAAGCGGCTTGAGGCCGGAGAGAGCTGCTTTTCTCACAAGGAACAGCTGCCTCCTCCCAGCCAGTCTCCTAGCGACCAGAGGTGGGCAGGTGTAAGATTTGCATCTGGGAGCAACCTTCAGGAGGGCAGCAGGAAGCTAGGCGGTCCTAAAAGCCACCTTTCAGGCAAAATGAAAGTTGGGTCCCAGGGCACCCTAAAGAAGACCAACCAAGTATATGCTCTCGTGTACATGCACACTTCCGCAGAGGCATTGAAGTGGAAGTTACCCATCCATGCAAATTGGTAATAGGGTGAGCCACAAAAAGAGCATACAGCATAATACAAATGTTTTAACAGATTCAAGGACCAAACGTGAATAACATGCTTAGTTTATTTGGTGACAATGTGTTTGGGTTTAATTCTGGGGCGAGGGGAGAGACACATATTGAGGCAAATAAATATACCGAAATTGGAGGTTGACGGGCAGATGTACCCTTCTTAACTGTGTAATGCTTAGAGCAATTATCCGAGACCCTGTTGTTACGCTCGGTCCGTCTTATCTTAGGCATGGAGGTAGCTAACAGCATCCTTTACTATCGACTGCTCCAATTAAGAAATGTCGTAGGAAAAGGCAATAAGATAAGGAGGATGTATGGCCTTTCTTGGTGAGAATTGAATGAGATTAGCATATGTAGTGAGATTAAGAAACCATCCTCTTTGTGGGGTGTGTGTGTAAAGTGTGGACAAGTTGCAGCTGACTTTTGACAACCCTAGCAAGGGTTTTTCAAGGCAAGAGAGAAGCAGAGGTGGTTTGACCATTTGCCTTCCTCAGTGCTGACCCTGCTTTGCTTCCAAGGTTGAACGAGGCTGGGCTACCAGACCAGAACCAATGGGATGAAATTAATTCAAAGGAAATTCCGTCTCAGCATCCGGAAGAAGTTCCTGACAGTTAGAGCGGTTCCTCAATGGAACAGGCTTCCCCGGGAGGTGGTGGCTTCTCCATCTTTGGAGATTTTTAAACAGAGGCTGGAGAGCCATCTGACGGAGAGGCTGATTCTGTGAAGGCTCAAGTGGGTGGCAGGTGACAATGGATGAGCCAGAGGGTTGTGAGTATCCTGCATAGTGCAGGGGGTTGGACTAGATGACCCAAGAGGTCCCTTCCAACTCTATTATTCTATGATTGTACCTCATGCCACCATCGCTCATGATCCTACTCACAATAAGCTAAACGCAGCAGGATAGACCACATCCCCTCATCAATTATCCATGTAAGTTTGCAAACCATTTTGTGCAGTGCAACCCTATTGCCTGCACACAAAAGCCCTCTTGAAAAATTCAGGTTTCTCTGGCTTGCGGGAAGCCAGGAGAGCAGGAACCTGCTTGACCTCCTTGGCCAGGCCATTCCCCAAGGCAGGGGCCACAACGGAGAAGGCAGTAGTTGATCGTGCCCATTTCCAGATTGGCTCCTACAGAAGCCCCCCTGCTCATACGAGTAAAGCTGTAGTAGTAGAACATAGATTCAAATGGCTAGTTGTGTTGGTCTGAAGTAGCACAACAAAAATTGAGTCCAACCGCACCTTTAAGGCCAACAAAGATGTATTCAAGGTGTGAGCTTTAGCGTGCAAACATAGGAAGGTGCTATGCAAATAAAAGGGGCCAAGGCCACATGATGGCCAATTCCTTAAATTGAACCCGGTCACAGAGGAGTAGCCAATAGATTGTGTGCAGAATGGGAGTAATATGTTTGCAGTTAACAAGTCTGTCACCTGGTTGTGGCTGTCTGTAATATTTTGACCAGGGGCCAAGCCCGTTGCATGTAGGAATACAACAGGTACTAGATTGGGGGTGGATGGAAGAACTCTGCAGATGGGCTCTCCCTCCCCCCCCAAGACCTGGAAAGGCTCCAGGCAGCTGTTAGGGAACACACCAATATGGTCAGGGGTGGGGGATGGAAGGCGATTGGCTGACTGCTGGAGAGACAGGCAAGCCGGTTGGAAGAGGAGGCACTCAGGGGCGGGGCAGCCACCCTGAGTGGGTATTAAGCGCTGAGTGACACTTAAGCCATGAGACATGCTCCTCCTCCAAGGCCTTACCAGAAATATATAGTGGAACAGATAAAGAAAGGCAATCCATGTTGGATATCCACCTAGGGCAGGGCTATGTAAGATTTGCCCTTAAACGACAACAACAAACCCACAGAAAAATCCTGTAACCCATACCTCATGCATATAGTTTTTAAATTGTGCAGCCGACATCAGACCTAGTAGCTCCCAGTCTGAGCTTTTAAACGGAGTCCTCCGAATTCCGTCCTCCTCCTGCCCCGAGTTCACTTGGAGGTCTTAGGCAAATAGGGCTCTTTATAATACAGGCATGATGATTATAGCCACTGACCTTTTATAGCAGGGATAGTCAAACTGCGACCCTCCAGATGTCCATGGACTACAATTCCCATGAGCAAATGCTGGCAGGGGCTTATGGGAATTGTAGTCCACGGACATCTGGAGGCCACAGTTTGACTTCCCCTGTTTTATAGTGTCAGGGCTGCAACACGGTGATAATGTGACACTTCCAAGTATCATCTCTCTATTCCAATGTTGCTGGGGGAGGGGGGGGAGGAGGAATGCCGAATGCTTCCCCCCTTGCCTAACAGCTGTGCACATCTGGTCTTGTCTTGGGCTTGGCGGTTCTGGCTGGCCTCTTTTCTAAGTGTGGGATTTTTTTGACATTTCCTGTAGCAAAGAAGGAAATGTTTAGATAGTTCAAGGTCCTGTTCTGCCTGAAGAGTTCCAGAGGGTGTCAAATCATCTACTGACTGAGTAATGCAGAGGCATAGAGAGCTGTGATTATTTATTCGAGGAAGCACACTGGTGTGCTGCAAAGATGTGCACTGGACAGTGGGCACCCAAATGGGGAGCATATGCTCAATGTACATGCATCCCCACACATTCCAAAGGGCTACAACCACCAATGGTGGGGTTCTAAACTTTCCTTGGGGAATCTGCCAGCCTTCTACCACATCTATGGCTTCCATCATGTCTCCACGCATAGAATCATAGAATCATAGAGTTGGAAAGGACCTCCTGGGTCATCTAGTCCAACCCCCTGCACTATGCAGGACACTCACATCCCAATCGCTCATCCACTGTAACCTGCCACCCCCTTGAGCCTTCACAGAATCAGCCTCTCCGTCAGATGGCTATCTAGCCTCTGTTTAAAAATTTCCAAAGATGGAGAACCCACCACCTCATTTGCAAGTCCAGCTTCCCAAATTTAGGAATAAGTGTGCCTGGACATGAAAGCTTAGGCCCAGAATTAAACTTTGTTGGACTTAAAAGTGCCACTGGACTCAGGCTTTGTTATGAAGGGCCAATGAAGATACTTGGGTTACTGATTTGGAATTCTTCAGCCCGTTCTTGCACATGCTTTGAACACATTTGGCAAGCCTGACTTTCTCTGACCTTATATCCTTTATCCTCCTCCCCACACACACACACACAAAAGAATATCCCAAGAGGCTGTGCTCCAGTCTAAGAGGGTCTTCCATTGGAGGGAGTTGCCTTGGGCTGGGTTGGAGGAAACCATCCAGGTTTGCACAGCAGAGTGATGGGAGACAGTCCTGTGCTTGCCAGTTGTCAGTAGGGAAGGGTGACATCAGAAGGTAACCTCCAACATGACTCTACTTGCGGCTTTTCCAGAGGCTCTTGGGAAATGGGACGCCAGACTAGATGGGTCACTGCTGTGATTCAATAGGGAAAAGTCTCCTTCCTGAGCAGAAGGGTGATAGAGGACCAAGCTGTTCTCCATTTCAGAGCAAACCTCAGGATAGTTTGCCCAGCCAGCCAGCCAAGCTCTTCTGTATTTACGTATGTTCATTTTTTATATTTTAAAATCCCCTTGCAGTCTCATGCAGAATTAAAACTTGAGTGTGGCATTTTGGCATTTTGAGCAACATACATCAGACTTGGCTGAATTTGTTGAGGAGCAGCTTTGCACTGCAGAAACAGATTGTTAAAATGTTGCTGCCCTCTTTGACTCTTGTCTTACCTACCTTGAATCTCCCACTTCTGAAGCCCACCAAAGGACCAGCTCTGAGATGTGTATCAGCCTGATGCCTTGAAGTCTGGCAGTTTTCCACCTAAGCCTACTGACATACAATGGAGAGTAAAGCTCCTAGGCAAACATCCCTCCCCTCCCACTAATCCAGAGGTCTCTGTGGAATGTGTGTCCGTGTCCGTGTGTGTGTGTGTGTGTGTGTGGGGGGGGGGAATTTGTTCTTCCTTCAAGCCAGAGTGTGTACCTATTTGTTTATTTTTGTGCCCTGTCCAGGTTCTTCAATGCTTATTTCAGTGCTTATTTGTTTTGAGATGTTTATGCTAATCATTTTAAACAATTTTAGCAATGTTCTTTTTAACAAATAACAATTTCAACTTTTGACTGGTGATTAGAAAAGGCATTTTCAATTTCAGAAGATTCTCTTGCTGATATGCTTATTGCAGCGTTCTCAGTTTCTCCTGATTGCTTTGGATTATGAAGGGATTGGAGTAAAACCTCTCAGAAACGAGAGGCACGGGGAACAAGGTGCATGCCAGCAGTGCCCCCTTGGGCTTTCCTCTGGGACAGAGTCCTACTGTCCTTTGCACTCAAGAATCAGTACGTCATTTCTACCATCCCCGGAATTCCTGCCATGGAATCCGTTCACTCATGTGGAGCCAACAGTTGGAAATGAGTGGGGTGTTTGCTTTTTGCAACAAGGAGTCCTGAGGCTTGTTAAGGACACTAGAGACTTTGCGATGTGAGGAACAGGCCCAGGATCAAAGGATTAGTATACGGTGGTCAGAGCCCAAAAGTCAGAACTGGGAACCAAAGACGGCATGTAGTTCTCCAGAAGAGGAAGTGTTTCTGGTGTGCCCCTCTCAAACCAAGCAGAGACGTGACCCTCCTTTGGTCCTGGCCATCCAACATCAGATTTTCTTCTTTTCACCCTGGAAATCCTGGCAGCAAATAAGCCTCATTCATTCATTCATTCATTCATTCATTCATTCATTCATTCATTCATTCATTCATTCATTCATTCATTCATTCAATATACTGCCCTCCCCAGTAGCTGATTTATCTTTCTCTTTTCCTCTCTTCCTCCCCATGTTCTAGATTAAAAAGCAGCAGCAAGACGTGCTGGGCTTCTTGGAGGCCAACAAGATTGCATTTGAGGAGAAAGATATTGCAGCCAACGAAGAGAACCGGAAATGGATGAGGGAAAACGTCCCTGAAGACAGCCGGCCGGCCAGTGGGAACCCGCTACCCCCTCGACTCTTTAATGACAGCCGGTACCTTGGGGTGAGAGCCAGACCTCTGTTATGTCCCTTGCATATCACTGAATGCCTGATTCTTTTAACTGGAGATGCCGGGGATTGAACCTGGGAGCTCCCGCATGCCAAGCACAGATCTGCCACCACTAAGCTGCAGCCCTTCCCTGTCCTGATCTAAACCCATAGGGCAGCTTTATCTATTCCTGCGTGTACAGAGCATCCACCCAACGTTAAGTCACTTTGCTCCTGTTCCCATTCCAGCGGCGGCCGAAATGTAGATTGCAGGTCCCTGGGGCAAAATCCTCAGGGGCCTGAGCATGCATGTCGCTCGTTTGAGTATCACCCATGGTGGTTATTGTATAGATAATGACAAACAGGCACCTCTCCTTCAGAATCCTAAGACAGGTATCTTTACTGTGGAGCGTTGACACAGTAGGTGTTACCTTGTATCAGGTCTGCTCTGAGTAATGGGTTGGCCATTTAAGTGGCCACCCATGTGATAAGGTTTCTGATCCTAAGAAATTCCAGTCTTGACCTCTCCCCTGCCCACATGCCTCCCCCCCCCCCCCCGTCAATCCTGAAACTTTACGGAATGTTATCTTGTTGTTTTGTAAGACGAGACCCTGCTTTGATTTCTCCACTGGAATGCAGTGAACCCATGAAATCCTGTGCCATTAATGGCTGCTCCTTCCCTGGCTTCGCCTCCTTGCTCAGTAGAACGTGTGCAGTGAGCATTCTGCTGTTGTCTGGGGTCTTTCTCTTAAAATCACCCCTTCCCCCACACTTTAAGGGACAACTTGATTGGATCATGAAGTACTGCTGGGAAACTGGCTGGAGAACGGGAAAGTTATAAAAAGAAATCTTTCTCAATTGCTTTTGCAAAAAATAATAAATTCCGCTTCCTTCATCTCCATTCGGGGTCTGTGTTGCAAATACAGAATCTGAATTTAGCATGGGAAAGCATATGGTGTGTTACTTTAAAACACATGCTGCGTATTTATTGGCAACAGGGTGTATGTACTGTATGGTATCCACTTGTACTGCCTTTCCTCCCTAAGATATCATTAGATGTTTCAAGTATCAGCTGTCATTCTCCCTGTCTTTTTTCTTTTCTTTTTTTTTTCTGGGCCCCAAAGTGCATTCACAGTGCTTGCCCTTTCTAGGAGCCAATCTAGAAGAGGACATCCCGCAGAGACTAAATGCACATTTACTTCCCCACTTAGCTTTGCTATTCAGTGAGCTCACTTTTTGTCAGTCACATAGAGCAGTGATCCCCAACCTTTTTATCACCGGGGACCAGTAAACGCTTGACAATTTTACGAGGCCCCGGGGGGTAGTCTTTTGCCAAGGGACGTCGCTGCCGCCTGAGCCCCTGCTCCACTTGCTTTCCCGCTGGCGCCCCTGACTTCCCACCGCTGCGCAGTGCCATGCCGAAGGGGAGCCCCAGCCATGGCGGCCGCTGGAGAGCACCAAAGGTGAGCCGGCAGCAGAGTGGCAGGTCAGCCCCTGAGGCAGCAGCTGGGAAGGAGGATGAGGAGGAGCTGCAGCCCGGTACCGACTGATCGACGGACCGGTACTGGTCTCCGGACCGGGGGTTGGGGACCACTGACATAGAGAACTTTGTTATTTATATAGTCACATTTTCCAAAATATTCTTATATTAATAAAGGAAGCATAATTAAGTCCAAAATACATTACACAACAGGCTCGAATGGTCTTCCTGCAGCCTCCAAATGCATTCAGGTATGCACTGTTAGGCGAAAGCCTTGTCAGCTGAGTGGGTGTTGAGCTGCTTTCAAAAGGCCAGTGCCTAAGTGTTCTTGAACGTCCTTAGGAAAATCCATGCCATAACCTGGGGGCCTTCATCAAAAGTGACCTTCCTTCCATTTCTTTTTATTGGGCTTAGCCCTACCTGGAACTGTCTTGTTGTTTGTGCCTTGTAGTTAGTGCCAGTGAGTTTGTGCCTTGTAGGTACTACCGTTATTCAGCTGAGGAGCCTTGCACACTCCTTGCCCCTGGGCCGGGCTGCTTGACAGCAGTATTGTAAGATCCCGCTTGGGTATAAGATCCCCTTCTGGTGAATGCCAGGTGAGAGGGGTAGTTAACTCAGGGGCACTGGAGAGATGAGAGCCCCAGAGTAAATTTTTGCCTCCAGCATGTCAGCGAAGGGAAGTCTGTCGGAGAAAGCATTTGACGCCCTACATGTTGATAATAAAATGTTTTTGCTAAAGTTGCCATTCCATCTCTGTTCCAGTTTATTTTTGAATCTTTTACATATAAGTTGGTCACATAATCAGAGAGTTGGAAGGGGCCATGCAGGCCATCTAGTCCAGCCCCCTGCTCAACGTAACCCTAACCTGCCCGCTTGCTTCCCCACTCCTTGTTTGCTCCGTCCGCTCTCTTCCCTAGCTCACCTCCTTTGCTTGCTTGCCCCGCCCGCTCGCTTCCCTGCTCGCCTCATTTGCTTGCTTGCCCCGCCCGCTCACTTCCCCGCTCGCCTCATTTGCTTGCTTGCCCCGCCCACTCACTTCCCCGCTCGCCTCATTTGCTTGCTTGCCCCGCCCACTCACTTCCCCGCTCGCCTCATTTGCTTGCTTGCCCCACCCACTCACTTCCCCGTTCACCTTGTTTGCTTGCTTGCCCCGCCCGCTCGCTTCCCCGCTCACTTCATTTGCTTGCTTGCCCCACCCACTCGCTTCCCTGCTCGCCTCATTTGCTTGCTTGTCCCGCCCACTCTCTTCCCTGCTCGCCTCATTTGCTTGCTTGCCCCACCCACTCACTTCCCCGTTCACCTTGTTTGCTTGCTTGCCCCGCCCGCTCGCTTCCCCGCTCACTTCATTTGCTTGCTTGCCCCACCCACTCGCTTCCCTGCTCGCCTCATTTGCTTGCTTGTCCCGCCCACTCTCTTCCCTGCTCGCCTCATTTGCTTGCTTGCCCCACCCACTCTCTTCCCTGCTCGCCTCATTTGCTTGCTTGCCCCGCCCGCTCGCTTCCCCGCTCACTTCATTTGCTTGCTTGCCCCACCCACTCGCTTCCCTGCTCGCCTCATTTGCTTGCTTGCCCCGCCCGCTCTCTTCCCCGCTCGCCTCATTTGCTTGCTTGCCCCGCCCTCTCTCTTCCCTAGCTCACCTCCTTTGCTTGCTTGCCCCAACCCTCTCTTCCCCAGCTCACCTGCTTTGCTTGCTTGCCCCGCCCACTCACTTCCCCGCTCACCTCCTTTGCTTGCTTGCCCCGCCCGCTCTCCTCCCTGGCTCACCTTGTTTGCTTGCTTGCCTCAGGGTTGAAGTTGCAAGTGCTGCTGTGCACCTTCCCTTCCCTCGCAGGTCCCGCCTGTGAAGAAGGCGGAGTCTAGGCAGGCGTGGTACATGGTGGAGGGGCGGTGCTTGAGCTTGGTGAAGGCCGGGTGGCCAGGCTGGCAGAGCTGTGCCGAGTGCCCACTTTGCATCTGGGCACGGGACTATTCTGCCAAAGGCGGGAGAGTCCCGCGAAAAGCAGCACTAGCAGTCACCTTAACCTTTTCTCAATTTTTTTACCACTTGAGAAACCCCCTGAAACATTATTCAGGCTTCAAGAAACCCTAGAAGTGATACAATCATGCAGAATATTATTGGGAAGCATCGCTGTGGACACGCCCACCTTGGGCCCCTCCCCTCCCCACCCCCTCCAGGCCCATCATTTGCCATTTTGGGAGGGGAGGGGGGGTTGACATGACAGTATATGTTTAACAGATCTTAAAAATTTATAAAATATTAACTCCCAACCCATTCAGGGAACCGAGAGCTGTGAAGAAACCCCAGGGTTTCACAAAGCCCTGATTGATGAAGCCTGGTGCTGCCCCCCCCCCCTCCTCAATCAGTTCTCTTCCTTCCCCCACCCCGCGCTGTCACTTTCCAAATTCCAAGATGTGCACTTGATGAATTTGCCTAACATTATGCGTTTTCTCTCTGTTTCAAAGGATTATGAAGCTTTCTTTGAAGCTCGGGAAAACAATGCTGTCTACGCATTCTTAGGCCTGACAGCTCCTCCTGGCTCAAAGGTACGTCCTGTATTTAATTTCTGTGGCTCTAAGTCCGGTTCTCACAATTGTTTGCTGATTGTTGGGAGGTGTCCAAACTTTGCTGGCAGACCCCGATTGTTGTAAACATACCGGATTGTAGGATGGCTCAAAAGACAGAACCCCCACCTGGTTTGCATCATCAGAAGGAAATAAAACAGATAGGAGGTTGGGGGCGGACTTAATATTTTTTAAAGTATTTCTTTGAAGGATGTACCTTGTGCAAAGAAATTTCTGCATACCCTTTGAAGCCTGGCCTGTCTTTTGTGATAAATGTCCTTAGTTAGACCTGTCTTATAAAACTGTCTAGGCCACTTAAGCATTGGGTTGATGTAGAAAACTGGGGAAACTATTCCTTGATTATGCTAGGATGAGACAAGACTTTCTCTCTAATCCAGTGCTACCTAAAACAAATATTTAAGCATCTCAGAGTCACTGGATTCTACCCCCTCCCGTGCCAAATTGTTTCTCTAGCAGCCATCAGGTCGTCAGAGCGGACATTAATCAGCTGGATTCTGAATTGCTCAGGATCCCAAAAATTTGAATAGGAATCCTGAATTGTTTTTGAATGTTCTCATAATGTAACTGTAGCATTTAAGTACACTCATACCGGCCAATTGAGCAAGGAGATATGAATGTTTTTCACAAGACAAATTCAAGGAAAATAGTTTCATCCCTGGCTATTTATTTATTTATTTATTTATTACATTTTTATATCACCCTCCCTTGTGACTCAGGGCATAGATTCACAAATTCTCAGGCTCCATTATAATACGAGGTACAATACTGCAGAAATTAAACTCAGTAACTTGTATCAACGTTATAAACATTTAAACTATTGGCCATATCACCAGTTAACGTCAATGATTGCTTGTATTTATGTATTTGGTGGGCGTATCTGGTGAGGAGGGGTTCCGGCTAAATAGATCCTCCATGTTCAGAGGCAATTCATTGAGTTTCTGGAGATCAGCAATGGGGGACTTGGACCTCTCTGCCAAAGATGGCTGGTTGGCCACCCTAGGGAGTAGGAGGCTGAAAGTAGAGGGATCTGAAGTCTGTTCCAGCAAATGTTGTTTTACGTCTGCCACTTTCAAGTCCTCTTTCAAACTCAGATTGTGCAGTGAGCCAGCAATTCAAGCCATTTGTACCCACTCCCCCCCCTCCTGCACAGCATAATGCCTTCCCTCACTCGCACCAATGGCTTGTGGGCAGGTGAGAGTCCTGGATGGGCTGGTTCTGACCCCCGGGTCAGTTGTTTAACACCTCTGCTCTAAACCTTATACTCTGGATGTCTAGTTGGTCTTGAAGGTGCTACTGGACTTGAATCTTGTATTCAGCCCAACTTTCCTCATGCATAAAATAGCTCCGAGGGACTTTTTGTAATGATGGATATTGCTATAAGTTCCACCTTGGTGGCATTGCTGTTCAGGTGGGTTCTGCCCCAGTTTTCCTTTTCTTCTCTAGCTGCACGTGTCCAAGCTGCTAACGTTTTGCTAAACAGATTTTATTGATTGACAATGTATATTCCCATTGTCAAGATGGTCAGTTCATAGTCTGAGGAAGAGTGCTTGCCCTCGAAAGCTCACGCCTTGAATAAATGTTTGTCGGTCTTAAAGGTGCCACTGGACTCCGATTTTATGATGTTGTTGATGTTTCTTTCAGGAAGCAGAAGCCCTTGCAAAGCAAGAAGCATGATTCCCCAGCTCCCAGTCTCTCCCTGCCTAGAGCCTTAAATATTCTGCAAAGGGAAGCTTCCACAGCTTTTTCTACAATGGCAAAATTGTCAGTACTTCAAGAAACATAGGAAAAGTTTCCTTTTATCCCCTCAAATGCCGATTGCTGGGCACAGCATACAATACAGCGCCAAGACAAAAATTTCAAACGTGAGCTAATGACAGTGGGGCCAATAAGTAATCTTTTGATTTTTTTTCAGTCAGGATGGCATCTATTTTGGCAGTTGCACTGCTTTTTGTAAACTTGCCAGATTACCATATTTTGCTATTAATAATGCCAATTTATAACTAGAAGAGTTGTTTTTTATAAACTGCTTTTCACTACCAGGAGTCCCAAAACGGCTCACAATTGCCTTCCCTTCCTCTCCCCTCTCCCCTGTGAGGTAGGTAGGGCTGAGAGAGCTCTGACAGAACTGCTCTGTGAGAACTGCTTTGTCAGGACTGTGACTAGCCCAAGGCCACCTAGCTGGCTGCATGTGGAGGAGCATGGAATCAAACCTGGCTCGCCAGATTAGAACACCACTCTTAACCACCAAACCAGCCTGGCCCTATAGATCCAAACGGTTAAGGAAGGAGGCAGAAAAATTTCCATGAAGAAGCCCTAGTGCCTGAACTTCATCAAAGATAATTGAAAATTTGTTTTGAGGGGGGGATGCTATGGTGCTGTAGTGTAATATAATAGCTTGCTGAGATTACAGTAGTTCTGGGTATTTTTTTCCTGTGTTGTAATTTTTGTAGTTCACAACATAGGCTCCCACGCCCCAAAATGAAATGTTAAGAGGTTTTCACTGAATTGACCTATATGTCGGGATTCCAGAGGCAGCAAGCCAGTGCTTCACTTAACTGTCCTTGTAGGATCCAAATGCACCAATCTGTGGTCTTCTGCAAGTCCTAAAGCTTTCCATGTAACAGTGTGCAACACTTTGCAAAGCAGGAAGGAAACAGGTCTAGCCATTCCAGATAATAAAACTTGTGCAATTTGGCAGCTGTACAGTAACAGAGAGATGGACAACAGGGGCCACGTTCTGAAATCGTCAGAACGAGTCTTGCATATCCACCAACATATATCTTGCAAAATGTTGCGTTGTTTCAGTGTTGTTACTGGCGAAGTCGTGTCCAACCCATCGCGACCCCATGGACAATGATCTTCCAAGCCTTCCTGTCCTCTACCATTCATAGCTTCTCATTAAAAAGCAATGTCAAAGGCTTTTTGAGATAGTGTTGATATCATGTTGATGGAGAGTGGGCAAATAGCAAGAATAGGGCTAAACCCAAAGGAGATGCCCTTCCAAACTGTCCTTTCGCCTGCTGTCAAACAACCTCACAAATGACTTTATAGAGACTAGAAAGAATCTCGAATACATTTACCCATTAGAGTGTATTTGATGTTTGTTGCTAGTTTATTAGATTTTCCTAGGTGTATTTTGACTCAGATTCATTCCAGTTCATGAGACTGACCAGAATTTTTGAAAAAAAGCACTTTTTGAGAGTTGGGCTTTCTTTTCAGAAACTTAAGTGGTCTGTGGTCATCTTAGCAGTACTTTTCCTTAGCTGATGAGCTTGAGGAATTCATTTCCTGTACTTTGAAAAGAGGAAAAGCTGGAAGAGTAACTTTTCCAGTTAGCCTGTGCTTTCTGCCAGAGATTTCATATAATCTTTTGCACTTTCCAAAAAAAGCCTCAGTAGTTAACTATCCTAGTTTATAAGTGCTTTAATCTATCAGGAACGGAAACAGGGTCATCTCTGGGCCAGTTCATGCTACATGGCTTCTTGGACCTTGGTATCTCTGAGGACATCACAAGCACGCTCAGTTTGGATCGGATCCTGCACTCCCTTGCCTTCTGCTGACCACATAAGGTTCTCTTCTCCACTTCATGTTTGCAACAGGTTTCTGTAACATCTGCATTGGACTACTGTGGCTACCCCTTGACTGTCAACCATAGCCCGGCAAACCAGATAAAAATAGTATCAGCCCTGGGGGAAGAGGGCCTTACTAAATTCCAAATGAAAGCACCCTCTCTTTGTAACCAATAAACTTCCAATGAATGGCTGGCTTGTGTTTTTGTATCTGCTGTGAAATATTAAAACCTTAAATTAAGTGCACTGTGAACTCTCCTGAGATAATGCAGCTTCTCCCAAGCAATCAGACAGACGTCAGAGGGAGGGGAACAAATGAGAAGCATCAAAAAGGTTCTCAGTTGACAGCCAGTTTAACAAAGGCAGCTGACCACCTCACTGCAAAAGAAATCAATTTTGGTAATTCCCAGGACAACAACCTGGAAGGAGTTTGCTGATCTCTCTCTTCACTGTCCTGCTTTATAACAAAAAAATAAATAAAATAAGGTAAGATTGCCTTATCTGTTAGCTTTCGTTGTATTGTTGGAATAAAGCAATATGGTTTTCAAATATTGCCTTTTGTATTTCCTTTTCCTTTCAGTCGAAAATGGTTTCTTAATTTCAAACAGAAACGTCATTTTAACAACGCAAAAAAGCAGCTGTGTTTTGAGTTGAAACATCTTTGAAACCTTTCAATCCATTCCAGAGGGGGTTAGTAGCATTAGTCTGCTTCAGCACAAATGTGCTTAAGAGTTTTAACCATAAAACCCGGCCACTTGCTTCTGGAATTTTAGAAGTAGGAACATAACTAGATCCTGTACATGAGCAACTGGCTTCCACGTAGCAGTAAATTATGAAACTGAAGTGACTATTAAGCAATTTTAAATTAGCTGGAGCACTAAAATGCAATCTCCAGAAGCCAGCGCAAAACAGGATAAGCTGTTTAAGGACAAGTTTAAGGACACAGCAGCAGAGAAGAGGCTTCAGGACTATGTAATAATAGGGAGGGGAGAAAATACATCCTTCTTTGGTTTGAAAACTAGAGAGTTAATATATCTTTATGACCCAGTTTTTTCACACACACACACACACACACACACACACACACACAGTTGAAAGATCTTAACACCTACAGAATGCCCTTTCTGCACTGGGCACTCCCTCACAGAGTAGCAGCCTCTTGGGCAGAGAGGAGTTTGTTTTCATTATTTTTTAACCTTGTAGACACAGGGTAGGATTGCTTTGTAGAGCCTAAGCCCAACATGTGCCTTGTGTGGAAAAATCTCGCTGGGAAAGTGTTGTGCCTGGTACATTGTTCAGCATGCCAGAATTCAAATTGGGGGGGAAGAATCACTGGGGAAACATAATGGTATTTTTGTATGCCTGTTCTTTATTCCCAGCAAGGAAATACCTTGCTTTCTGTTCCTGACCTTTTTCAATAAAGAGATTCCTTTAGATGTGTCTGCTTATTGAGAGTTCTATGGGGATCTGACAGACTATTATACCTGACAGTTGTAGGCTGCAGTTCAGCAGTTGAAGAGCAAAGAGCTAGTTTTTTTTCCAGCATGCAAAAGATCTGCAATATTGGCTACAGTCTTAGCTGTAGGAACAGACCAGTCTGTTGTGTGCATATTAGCTGCTCCAGTCACTTCACTGCACATTAATATCTCCAGCACACACTTGGGGTGAATGCCTATCAGTTTATAAAACTGAGGCACCTAATTTTACTACAAAATCTGGGCAAACTTGCTGACTCGCATATAAGCCGAGGGCGGGAAACCCTCCATCATCCCAGGCTCTTCCATCCAGCCTCCTCCCCCCCCCCCACGAATACAGAAAAGTCAAGACGATGAATAGCTGCTGGATTTGTACCCCGCTTTTCACCCACAGAAACCAAATGAATAGTTTGGAAGAAGTGATTAAGAAGAGGAAGAAGTGAAGGCAAAAGGGGAAAAAATATCAGAGTCCCTCAATCAAACCTACAAGCTGCCAGAGCAACGGTGGGCTGGCTGGAGCAGGCTCTTATTTCAATTACTGTATGTACCCACGTATAAGCCGAGGAGGGCTTTTTCAGTGTGAAAAAAGATGCTGGAAAACTAGGCTTATACGCGAGTATATAGGGTTCACAGTAGTTAATTATAATATTCTTTCCCCACTTTCAGATCATGAGAGTTAACAATAGAACTAATTTCTGCTCCACAACTTCTGCTCCACGTGAAAATGACAGGCCAGTGTTGTTGGGAGTGTGCACACTTCATGGGATGGTGTGGAGGGGGGGTGGGATGTATGGAAGGTTACATTTGCCACTCTTTGTAATGTCTGAAGTCTCTGATGTTTTTGCTTTCGCAAATGCTGTTTTAGTCAGTTAGGATCATATCTTCAAAGCTGCTGTCCAGACTAAGGAAGAGGAAATATATTTCAGGTGAAAGCCAACGCCAAAGTTCATAATGAGTTAGTCCCTTTAAAAAAAGGAGGGGCGGAAGCAATAAATAGAGACTCCATTCCAAGATCATGGAAGCAAGAATAAAATATTGTCTATAGTAGCGATCCCCAACCTGTGGGCTGCGGACCACATGTGGTCCTTCGACTAATTGGAGGTGGGCCCCGAAGGACGCCTTCTCCCCCCCCCCCGGCCCTTTACTTCATCCCCCCAGGCCCTTTACAACACACTTTGGGTGTCATTGTCTCCCATCACTCCCAGATGGGATCATCTCATTGCAGAGAAACAAGCTCAGGGTTCCCATTGATTTGTCATTGTCATGAGTTAAAATGTCCATAAAAATAAAATGTTCCTTATGTTCATTGTTGTGGCGTGTCTGTATCTTATTTTGAAGGGATGTTTAAACATTATCATAGCAATCAGAGAGCGCTAGGGCAGTGGTTGAGAGTAGAGGAGTAAACTACCCCCCCCCACACACACACACCGGGCCTCAGTAAAAGGCGTTGAGTGGTCCCCGGTGATAAAAAGGTTGGGGACCACTGGTCTATAGCACAGCAAGCACTTTCTGCCTAAAATCTGCTGGTTGCATGAAAGAGAAACCTGAATCATGAAAGGGGGGGAAATGGTAGAAACCCCTTAATACCTGCAGAATTTATGCCTTCTAATATATTCATGCCTAACTGAACAACGTATGGTAGCCTGTTGGGCACAGTTCAGGCATCATGCCAAGCAGTGCTTTGCTGTAACCATCATTTTAGTGGTTCAGAGCTGTTTGTCTATCTTTGTTTTGGGTCTACTTGGAGCACCTATTTCCCTGGGACAAAAGGCAAAGCAATGGCCATAACTAGAATTCCTTACTTCAAGCATCTCAAACTGTTGTAGACAAGCTTTCTTCAGACTGCGGTTTCTGACTAGGGAGCCAGCTTCAGACTTTGGCTTGCCAGCACACAGTTTAAGCTAAGCTTCCTTATGGAGCTCATTGCCCTGTAGATGCAAGAATAAACATACAGCCTCTTGCTGTCCTGAAAGGAGACCATCTAATATGAGATATCCAGGGTAACAGCCCTTGGCAAAGCAGGAGGCACTTGGCATCCAAACTCTACACATCCCTAAGCCCTTTCTTGGCTTGCCTCAAAATATCAGCTGAATAAAATCTGGTGTCCCTCTAACATACTCACAAAATAACACTTTTGTTTTTGAGAACCCTTTTTATGTACTGCCCTGGGCAATATCTGTAGACAAAAATATCCTTCATAACTATAGTTTTGGGTAAAACTCAGTCTTTTTATTAACATTCTACAGGAGCAAAATTTCCGTCTCCAATGTTTTCTATAGTTTATAATTTCCCCAGTAAGACGCTGCAGACTGCGCTGAACACCATTTCATGGCAAGGATCTTTGAAAAGCAGCACTGCAAAAAGCTTGTTGGGTGACTTGGAGGTGGTTTGTCTGGTGCTTGAAATGACTCTCTTCCACATGCAACTTTTTATCTAAAGCATCGGGCGAGTAACATGACACAGACGGGCAGAAGCAACGTGGCATCCCCTCTTCAGATGGCAATCTCTCCCCTCACTGTCTTCTCTATAGTTGCCATCTTCAGGAACTTCCTAATCTCCTCGGTTTCAGTGGCTTCGTACAGCATCCGAGAGTCCTAAAACACATTAACTACATATTAGTTGGAACTACCTCTCACCTCCTACCCTCTCCTCGCCCCCCCTGTGTTTTATTCATTGAGGTATACTTGCTACCTGGGCTACATCAGCCCGGCAGGGATTCTCCAGTTTGTATTTATCTCCAGTGCTACAGTGAATGCTGTTTCCCCTTCTGTGCCACTAGAGGTCTTTTTGGTGGGGAGGGAGGACCAGTAATTGCTATTGCCATTTATTTATTTTATTTATTTAGCCTTCCAAAAGGTGCCCAGTGGGGTTGCAGAGGAAATGGTCCTGACTCGGCTGGGAACTTGGCAAATGCACAGCATCCCCTGCAGATGGTTGTGGCCATATGCTTGAGCTGAAAAGCAAAGCAAACTTGGGAGTGAGCAAATGAGCATACAGGAGAGGAGGAAAAGAAGACTTAAACACAACTAGAGAATGATGCGGTATAGATGCCCCCACCACCCCAAAAAAGATCCAGTTAGAAAGTGAAAGCAGAGATAAACCTATGTGGTTGGAGCCTCTGAGAACCAGTATTTTATTTTACTTTAACTTGGGATTCAGATTTATTTGCAATACAGCTCCAAGCCAGCCATAAAACTTGCACAACTTTTAAAATTGTATTTGAACCGCAAATAAATACTTTCAAACCAAGCGTTTAAAACAGAATTAAATTAAAACATATCAGGATTAATACTGTACCTAAAGCAGGAGTGCCTTGAGCCAGCTGGCTGGGAGTGGCAGTATATAAGCTTAATAATATAAATAAATAAATTTCCAGTAACATGGCTTTGGCATAATTTGTGTGTCACAGCACAATATTTGGCTACCTGTCTGGAAACTTCAGATAGGTTTCCAGACAAAAGTGCATCTAGTCAAGGCTATGGACTTCCCAGTTGCAATGTATGGCTGTGAAAGCTGGACCATAAGGAAGGCCGAGCGTCAAAGAATTGAGGCTTTTGAACTCTGGTGCTGGAGAAGACTCTTGCGAGTCCCTTGGACTGCAAGGCGAACAAACCGGTCAGTCCTAGAGGAGATCAGCCCTGACTGCTCCTTAGAAGGCCAGATCCTGAAGATGAATCTCAATTTTCACCTCATTAGAAGGAAGGACTCCCTGGAGAAGAGCCTAATGCTGGGAGCGATCGAGGGCAAAAGAAGAAGGGGACGACAGAGAATGAGGTGGCTGGATGGAGTCCTTGAAGCAGTCGGTGCAAACTTAAATGGACTCCGGGGAATGGTAGAGGACAGGAAGGCCTGAAGGCTCATTCTCCATGGGGTCGCGATGGGTCAGACATGACTTCACACCTAACAACAACTGGAAACCTAAGTGTTTCCTCTGGAAAGGAGGCTCTTAATTCTCCCTCAGTGCCACTGGGAATGATCTTAGTGTGAGCTCCCACATAAAATGAATATCTGAAAATGCCCAATGGACTCCAATTCCCCACCTCAACATATACAGATTCTTCCTGCTTTTGGAGTCTTTTTATAGCACCCCTCAAGCAATGCAGATGGTAAAACAGAGCACCTCACAAGAGTAAATGCCCTCCTGTGGTTCTTAATCTCCAGAACGGACAGATAAGGTGCTGGTTTCGGGATATATGCTGGACTCAGGCAATCTAGACAGGTATAGTTGGTGCTCTGTGTCACTAACCCTTTCTTCTGAGAACCACTATGGGACTGTACAGCCTCTCATACTTGAGATGTGGGAATGCTTGTGTTCAAATTGCTGGGTAACCTTGTGCTCAGCCTTTCATATACTGTAGAATTGAGCCATGTCTGATTCCCCAAATTCCTTGGAAGAGGTTTTTTTTTTTTAATTGACATTTTCCCTTCCACTGCATGGGACTGTGGAATCAGACAGCAATCTCTGTGTATTACTTGAGCCTGAGTTAAACATCACCCTGGTGAGACATAAACACCCCACTAAGGGACTTTGCACTGGCACAACTGTCTCGCTTGAACTGTGCACTGCCCCTGGAAAGCAGCCAGGCTACAATCCCAACACTGAAAGATAGTATTGTTCCAATATTAAAACAGGAATCTATCCCAATGATACAACCCTGAAGCAGCAAATGTTAACTTGTCACATGCCCTGTTATAGAAAAACCTCTGCTTTACCGGGAACAGCTCCCCTCACTCTGTTCTCTCATAGGTCTTACGCTGATTGATGTAGCTCCTACACAACAGTAGCAATGCTGTCTTGCTAGCTTATGGGAACCGATGTGGCCGTAGCTGTTGGGGCGCATGGCCTAACCCAGGGGTAGTCAACCTGTGGTCCTCCAGATGTTCATGGACTACAATTCCCATGAGCCCCTGCCAGCAATTGCTGGCAGGGGCTCATGGGAATTGTAGTCCATGAACATCTGGAGGACCACAGGTTGACTACCCCTGGCCTAACCGACATACTGATGTCCAGGCAGGTTGCTCCACGACGTGGAGATCTTCTTATTCTAAAAACAACTGACTTCTTACCCCACAGTATTGCTCCCCATTAAAGATCTGCGGAGGTATCGCATCAGGGTTGCCGGCTTTGTCCCTCATTTCTTGAAGCAAACTTTCACTGATGGAGACATCAACTAACTCGTACTTCATGTGGTTTCCATCCAGAATGCGAAGGACTTCTGACTGCCTCTGTTTCACCTGGGCAAACAAATGCTCCTTTTTGAGGTTTGAAACCTTTTCACATCATCCCAAAACGATCATAGCAATCTTTCTTTCTTTCTTTTCTTTTTTTTTGCCCACTCTCCCTTCAAAAATGTTCGATATACTCCCCTAATATTTGATTCTCACAAAGGCTCCCAATTCTGGCTTGGAAAATTCTAGGGGATTTTTCTTCCCAGGGGGCCAGCTTGGTCTAGTGGTTAGGAGTGCTGACTTCTAATCTGGTGAGCCGGGTTTGATTCCCCGTCCCCCACATGCAGCCTGCTGAGTGACGTGTTCACCACAGGACTGATAGAGCAGTTCTGACAGAGCTGTAATATCAGGGCTCTCTCAGCCTCACCTCCCTTACAGGGTGCCTGTTCTGGGCGGAAGGTAACTGTAAGCTGCTTTGAGACTCCTTCGGGTACAGAAAAGTGGCATACAAGAACCAGCTCTTCTTCCAAATTTGAGGAAGGGAGGGGGGCTGGGGGATGCCTTGGAGCCTGCACAACAGGTCTGCAATTATCTCCAGGGGAAGCTGAGCTCCCTTGTCTTGTGTTAGGGCTGCAAAATTTCCAGGTAGTGGCTGTTATTAAAACCGATTTTTGGGCAACATATCATTTCACATGGAGAAAATGGCCACTTTGAAAGGTGGACTCTATGGAATCGTACCCCCGCTGTAGTCCCTTTTCTCCACAAACCAACCCTCCCTGTGCTTGACCCCTGAAATTTCCAGGTATTTTCCAACCCTGAGCTGGCAACCCTAGTCTACAAATCACTTAAACTGTGTGAGACATGATGCTGTCAACACTATCCTCAATCTAATCAGAGTCCAGTGGCGCCTTTAAGACCAACAAAGATTTATTCAGGGCTTGAGCTTTCGAGTGTCATGTAGGGAGTTCTTAGTTTGACGAAGAGTGCTTGCACTCGAAAGCTCACGCCCTGAATAAATCTTTGTTGGTCTTAATGGTGCTCCTGGACTCTGATTTTATTGTGCTACTTCAGACCAACATGGCTACTCATTTGAATCTAACACGATCCTCAGGCTGAAATGTCCCTGGCCCAGGGGCTGCCCCTGAGTAAAACAGGGATCTGTCACAGATTTTGGGATTTCCAACTCCTGCTTGGGATATACCTGGAGATTTGGAGGTGGAGTGGAAGACAAGGTTTGGGAAGGGGACGGACCCCACCAGCGTCCAATGCCATAGAAAAGGGGACTGTGTCTTCCAGATTTCCAGGGACTACAATTCCCATGAGCCCTTGCCACCACCTGCACAGGCTCATGGTAATTGTAGTCTATAGACATCTGGAGAAGCCCATAAACTCTCTAAAGCAGGGGTAGTCAAACTGCGGCCCTCCAGATGTCCATGGACTACAATTCCCATGAGCCTCTGCCAGCAAACGCTGGCGTTTGCTGGCAGAGGCTCATGGGAATTGTAGTCCATGGACATCTGGAGGGCCGCAGTTTGACTAACCCTGCTCTAAAGCGTCCATTTTATCCAGGAGGGCGGAACTCGGTCCCAGAAACGGGACGCCTCAAGGTCCCACCTGGAAGTTGGCATCCTTAAAAATCCCCCTCCTCTGTCCTTGGCCGTGGGTCATTTCCCTTTCTTCCAAGAGAGAAAAGCCGAAGCATCCGTCCCCCCCACTTTACGTGGCCGTATCCCTCCGCCCTCACCTCCCTAGACCCCGTAACGCTGGTGTAATAGACCCGGATGCCGGCCATCTTTGCAGCCATCGCCCGGCAAGAACAAAAGATCCGCCCGCCCGAGCCACTTTCCCCCCCCGCGGTTGCCATGGAAACCCAATCGCCGGAGGCAGCGCCTTGTCGCCCTCGCTTACCGATTGGCCGGTACGGCTCTCACTCGACGCCAAGGCCCGCCCCCCTCCCCTGAGTCTTTTCTCCGTCTTTGGCGCCCCCACGCTGGCCTCCGGGCTGGAAATACGGCACGGGCGGGCGCAGGGCGAAAGGTTTAGGTTTTTAGGTTTTTAAAATGGCTCTTCCGTGTTGAGCTAAGAGCTTTCCGAGCAAAACCAACAAGCCCACCGTGCAGCTGAATTAAGATTATAGTTAGTGCCTTTTATTATTTAGACCAGGGGTAGTCAAACTGCGGCCCTCCAGATGTCCATGGACTACAATTCCCATGAGCATTTGCTGGCAGGGGCTCCTGGGAATTGTAGTCCATGGACATTTGGAGGGCCGCAGTTTGACTACACCTGATTTAGACAGTGGGAAAGGACATTGATTCTTATAACTGCATGACCTTGTTGCAGGCAGAAAGTCATCCGATGCAGCTTCTCCATCACTTTTCCCCCAGGCTGAGAACAGGGGCCCCTGTAGGAATTCTGCCATTCCGTGGATGGATAGAGCAGCTGTGTAAAGGCAGTGTTGTGGCCAGAGCAGGCATGACCAAACTCTCCAGACTGAAGAAGAAGAGTTGGTTCTTATAATGCTACTTTTCTCTACCCGAAGGAGTAGAGAAATAATACATTGCATGAATGTACAAGAATTGTGGAAGGGGGACATGGCAGAATCAACTAACCAAGGATCTTCGCATCATAGGTTCATGCATAGGTTGTGGGTTGGCAGGTGAGAGCTGCACAACCAGCTGAGCCATGCATCAAAATGACAGTGCAGCTCAGCTGCTAAGAGAAAAATGCCTGACATGGGGCCAGAAATGGAGGAAAATATGTGGAACTTAATTCTCGCTCTTCCCTACTGCCCAAGCACACCAGCTGTAGGAGGAGCATCCAGGCGGACCTTCCATCCACAGCCACGTCACATTCTCCCCTTTTGAACCAGATCAAGGGATCAGGACAAAACTCTCCCCAACAGGCCTTGCTGTGCTCAGGGACTCTGAGAAGAAAGCTTAGCATAACACCTGAGCATGGCCACTCCTGAGCATTTGCTCATTTCCATGCAAGGATCAGAAAGCTTCTGGAATTACAGCTGGTCTACAGATGATAGAGATCTGTTCCCTTGGAGAAAACATTCCTTTGGAGGGTCGGCTCTGTGCAGCTGAGGCCTCTTCCCTCCCCAGCCCCCACCCATGATGCTCCAGAAATGTCCCAACCAAGAGCTGGCAGCTCTGCCACTGTTTCAGGACATCTTTCCACTTCTTTCCACCTCCTTCCACACTTAATTTTGTGGTATAAAGGTAAAGGTATCCCCTGTGCAAGCACCGAGTCGTGTCTGACCCTTGGGGTGACGCCCTCCAGTGTTTTCATGGCAGACTCAATACGGGGTGGTTTGCCAGTGCCTTCCCCAGTCATTACCGTTTACCCCCCAGCAAGCTGGGTACTCATTTGACCGACCTCGGAAGGATGGAAGGCTGAGTCGACCTTGAGCCGGCTGCTGGGACTGAACTCCCAGCCTCATGGGCAAAGCTTTCAGGCGGCTGCCTTACCACTCTGCGCCACAAGAGGCTCTAATTTTGTGGTATGTAGCATGGAAAAGCAAAGGGAACGTGTGTTTGGAACTTTCCCCATGCATTTTCCCACTGGTAAATTTGAGGTCTATCATCACTCAGGGAGTTAACCATCTTGAAGTTTTGTGGACCAGCCAATGAATCGATTAGTGGCAAATCTTGCAGTTGCAGTTCTGAAACCTTCCTTTCTGGTTATTTGCAGTCCTGAAACCTTCAGAATGGTTATTTGGTTCTGGTTTGGGGTGGGTTTCTTTTTGTCGTACATCAGCTTGTCCTACACTAGCTTGGTGTAGTGGCTAAGAGTGGTGGCTTCTAACTTGGCAAGACAGGTTTGATTCCACACTCCTCCACATGCAGCCAGCTGGGTGTCCTTGGGTTAGTGACAGTTCTGTTAGAGTTATTCTCATGGAGCAGTCCTGTCAGAACTCTCTCAGCCTCACCTACTTCACAGGTGGTTTGTTGTGGGAAGAGGAAGGGAAGGTGATTGAAAGCTGCTTTGAGACCCCTTTGGGTAGTGAAAAGCAGGGCATAAAAAACAACTCTTTTCTTTTGCCACAGATGCAGTCCACTTAAGACTGCTTCCACATAGAGACTCCCTCGACACTACATTGAACACTGGAAGCCCCCAACTGAAATGGGAATATTGTCCTGTCAATGTGCTTATATATTGGGACTTCCCCCTTTAAGCCATATCAGAGATAATTCTCCTTTCATCAGCTCATTCCTTAATCTTGGTATCAGTATGGACCTATAACATACTACACCATTTAGTAAAACTGGAAGCCTTTCTCAGTTTAAGGAAACGTATTCCAAATAGGAGTGACACTTGATCAGCACAATAAAATCAGAGTCCAGTGGCATCTTTAAGACCAACCAAGACTGATTCAGGGCATGAGCTTTCGAGTGCAAGCACTCTTCTTCAGACTAAGAACTGACCATCATAACAGTAGGAATATATAAGCAAAAGTATATTTTGCTTATTTTGATCAGCAGATTGCCCAAAGTACAGTCCAAGAGCAAAGCAGATATGTTTAATTGAATATTGGGGGATATAATTAGCTACTTACATCACCAAAAAAATGGATTGTACTGAGCGTGTCCAATTCTGACCAATGAAATACTGCACTGCAGTTAACATTTGCACAAAACATGCACCAACCGTAAGTGGAAGAGACCACCTTTTTTACTTCATGGTGTATCAAAGGAGGAACATGAATTATGTGGGGAAGTCAATACAATACAATACAAAAACCTTTAATGGCATCCAGGATAAAAAAAACAGCATACAAAATTAATTCATTGACAGGTCTATAAAACAACAACAACAATAATAATAAGAGTTGGTTCTTATATGCCGCTTTTCTCTACCCGAAAGAGGCTTAAAGTAGTTTCCAATCGCCTTCCCTTTCCTCTCCCTACAACAGATCCCCTGTGAGGGAGGTGAGGCTGAGAGAGCCCTGATATTCCTGCTTGATTAGAACAGCTTTTTCAGTGCCGTGGTGAGCCCAAGGTCACCCAGCTGGCTGCATGTGGGGGAGTGCAGAATTGAACCCGGCATGCCAGATTAGAAATCTGCACTCCTAACCACTACACCAAACTGGCTCTCAATAAAAATTGCTGCGGACCAGGGAACAGTAGGTACAAAAGCCTCAGAACCAGAACCCGTTACTACTTTAGCTTGCGGGCCATAACTATAAATAAAAACTTGGCAACCAGTTCAGTGGTCTCTGAGCAGTTATTAGCTAGCAGCAAATTATGAGACCTTGCATCTGCAACATCAGGGGAAGGTAAAAGTGGGAGAATCAGATCATGACGTTGACGGTCATACACATTACATCACAAAATAATATGGAAAATTGAGTCCGGTTCTATACGACAATACCTGCAACTTCTTTCTTTATGGGGACTTTTCCCATACCTGCCTTCAAGCAGGGTTGTTTGACCCCCAAAGGAGTTCTGACCCCCAGGTTGAGAACCACTGTGCTAGTGGTTTGGCTGGTCCGCCTCTTAGTACGTTTCAAGGATGGTATTCTGGTTTCAGAGGGAGGCCCATAGATTTTATTGGCAACTAGTTCATTCTGGCCTCAACTAAATGCCTGGCTGGAAAAACACAGTTTTGGAGGCCCTGCAGAACTTGGATAGTTCTGTTAGGACACAGCTCTCAGCCAGCAGCTCAGTCTACCAGCTGGGGCCCTGGCTGAGAAGGCCCGGGCCGAGGTCAGATGGTACTTTATTCAGGATGGGAACCACCAACATGTTGTTACTGGACAATCTTAAGGTCCTTCATGGGCAAATTGGGATAGTCCCTTAGATATGCATGGCCTCCAAGGTTCTATCTTGTATCCGAATTAACTGGGACTTGGAAAAGGGAAGTCGCTGAATCAACGTCTAAAGGATCTCAGTCATCGTGTTTGTGTGCACAGTTCCCACCCACATGAACTCTGATAACTTTGTGTTTATATCTAGAATTGCTCTGTAAAACAAATTTTGCAACAGAACTTGGGCAAGAGCCAGCAAATGTTAAGCACTTCTGTGTCACCTCTTGCAACCAGTGGATCTTGCAAAGGCTCTGTCCAGGTTCTATCATGTTTCTTGTATTTTGCTGGTCTGGGGCATCTACTTGCTACCCTGTTTTCACTCTTTATTGCTGGACAAATTAGCTTTTCCATGGTGTGCACACCCAGGCAGACGCAAAATGTTCTTTTGTGAGAATCTGGAGAGACTGGCAGATTGAATTTATTCAATTAGCTTATTTTATTCATTTACTGCCCTTTATATTATAACACCATTATTCTCAGACCCTCACAGTGTGACCAGCCTCCAGATGGGGATTAGAGCTCTCCTGGAATGACATGTCCGTGAATACCTTTGCTCCTATTAAAACAGACTATCAAGATCTAGGGAAGAAGTTCAAGCAAATGGGGGCACAAGTGGTATTCTCTTCAATCCTGCCTGTCAAGGGAAGAGGAATGCGTCGGGAGAGGAAGATAATGGAGGTGAATCAGTGGCTGCATAGTTGGTGCCGGCAGGAGGGATTTGGTTTCTGGGACCATGGGATAGGCTTTCTTGAGGAAGGCCTACTAGCACCTGATGGACTGCACTTGTCAAAGTTGGGGAAGAATGTGTTTGGCAGGAACCTGGGGAGATTCATCAGGAGAGCTTTAAACTGAAGCCACAAGGGGAAGGAGACGTTCAACATAGGCAGCCCAACCAGGAAGGCCAGCTCATAGGGAACCAAAAGTAAAAGGATTCAGATGCCTTTATACTAATGCCCGAAGCATGGGCAATAAGAAGGAAGAGCTGGAACTTCTCATGCTGATGGAAAGGTATGATCTAGTAGGCATCACGGAAACTTGGTGGAATGATTCTCATGACTGGAATGTAATAGTGGATGGATATGAACTGTTCAGAAAAAACAGAATAGATCAAAGAGGTGGAGGAGTGGCACTGTATGTCAGGAAAGGGCTTACCTGTCAGGAAATTCTAGTGAAGGAGAGTATACCTCCAGTGGAAAGCATCTGGGTGAAAATTAGCAAGGGGAAAACAAACAGTATGTTGGTTGGTGTCTGCTACCGACCCCCTGACCAACGAGAGGATGTGGATGCTGCACTTTTTGAGCAGCTTGGGAAAATATCCACCCTTGTCATCATGGGTGACTTCAATTTCCCAGATGTGTGCTGGGAAGCAAATTCTGCGAAACATCCTCAGTCATGCAACTTTTTAACCTGCCTGGCTGACAATTCAATCTATCAAATGGTAGATGAACCCACAAGAGGTTCAGCCATACTGAACTTAATACTAACCAACAGGCAAGAGTTGGTGGATGGGGTGAAGGAGGTGGGGACCCTAGAGGGAAGTGACCATATCCTCATAGAATTCCTTTTGAAATGGGGGGGGGCAAGGAAGCTTGTATTTACGTACGGGTGGTGCCTTCCAGGTGGGACCAGGGAATCCCCTGGAATTACAACTAATCTCCAGGCTATAGAGCTCAGTTCTACTGGAGGAAATGGATGCTTGGGAGGGCGGATTCTGTGGCACCGTTCCCCATCTATGCTTTTCATAGATGATTCTCTTTGAATTGTGTTTATCGTTGCTCTTTGCCCTGGATCCTGCCTTCGTCAGGAGAAAGATGGATGACATAAGGATGTTCCTTGGTGGAGTATCAAGTGTAGGGCTAGGAACGAGGAGACCCCATTTCAAACCTTCCCTCTGCCATGGAAGCTTGCTGACTTATCTGGGGCCAATCCCACATCCTCAGCTTAATCTACATCACAGGTTTGTTGTTGTTAGAATATGCAAGATCCCTACCCCTTCCCTCCCTCCCTCCTGTTGGTGCCTTAGCCAGCCTGTTGCCTGTTCCTAGGAAAATTAGCTGCAGGATGCTTGCTGTGTCTTTGATGCTTTAGAATTTTCTGAGTTCCTGGTGTAAAACCTCTAGTTTCCTTTTATCCTGACTGCCCTTTTGAAGATAAAAGTCAGCAACTATACTTTAGACCAGGGGTAGTCAAACTGTGGCCCTCCAGATGTCCATGGACTACAATTCCCAGAAGCCTCTGCCAGCAAATGCTGGCAGGGGCTTCTGGGAATTGTAGTCCACGAACATCTGGAGGGCCGCAGTTTGACAACCCCTGCTTTAGACTCTGACATAGAATGCAAGCAATGGGAAATGTATATTGAAAAAAAAATTCAAAACAAAGATATCATTATAAATATTAAGGATGGCTCTATATTTCATAGATATTTGATATTGTGATGCAACACAAGTTGCATATACGGGAAGAAAAGGTTAAGAATTTTTTTTTCTTTGTCAGTAGAGTTGGAAGTCTTTCTAAAATCACATGATACTTATTTTTATTTTATTTTTTTCCTCTCTTACTATTTTTCTCTCTTCTTATATTTATTTGTTGTTCTGTAATTTGCATGTAACTTTTTCTGTATTAATAAAAATTTAAAAAAGAAGATAAAAAGTCAGCAATGAGACGTGTAAATGGCAGGAATTCGAAAATCAAAGGCGGGAAGGGGGTCTGGCAGTAAAACCTATAAGTAGCCTGCTCTTAGCAATAGATCCTTTTCCCAATCATGATCATAGAATCATAGAGTTGGAAGGGACCTCCAGGGTCATTTAGTCCAACCTCCTGCCAAATGCAAGCAATTCACAACGGCCTGCCCCCTCACAGAACAGCCAGCCTTGCCCAGGCATACCACCCTGGAGATAGCAAGTGGCCCCCCTCACGTTCCCAAAAAGTGGCAAAGGGTAGTGCTCAGAAGGGCTTGCAGTGGGCAGGGTGTCTGCATCTTGAAAGAGCTGCTGCCAGAGGGACGGAAGGGGATCTGCAGTGGCAGCCCCCCCTCCCCAGCCCTCCTCAGTCACAAATTCATAGCCCCCAGAGACTGCAGGGAGTGGGGATTTGGGCCTAGTGATCCACAGGATGGGACTGGCAAAACTTCCTGAGCATGCACTTTTTTTTTTGCTAGGTGCTTCCCGTTTTCCCACAATTATGAAACCACCAATGTGGAAACATATTATCATTTGCATCATTCATTGCTTAACATTACTAAAAATGTCATATCCTCTTTTCAGTGGTGGGTCGGTGGAAACTGGTCCACATTACTTCTGTATTGAATGTATAAAAGGCACGCCACTTAGCTTGCGACACAAAGCCAGTGCATGCCTGGAAAGTCCGGATGAACATCAAGACAAAGGAATCCTCTGCTTTGTGGGGTATACGAGCGTTTTCGTAGCAGATTTACGGAGCACGTAACGGCTGGCCATTTGCTAGGTAGGTCTTGTGAATATTTCTCATAACTTATTCCAGAAATCTTTAAACTTTTGTTCTATTGAAATTTACACAGGTTGGAATCCAAAGAGGAAAGAGTGGGGCTCACAGGTTTGTATATATTCCGATGAGTAGCCGTGTTGGTCTGCAGGCACTCTTCCTCAGACTAAGAACTCCCTACATGACAGTGGGAATATATAGTTTTGGCTAGGAATTTTCATATGGCTATATTTGGATGTGTGACACAGTTTACTAATGTAACTGAATTAATTTTTGCTATATATTCCCACTGTTATGTATGGAGTTCTTGGTCTAAGGAAGAGTTCGAGGCACTTAAATGCCTTAAATCTCTTGCCCCTGTTGAGCAGATCTTTTTTCAGGTAAATTTACCAACCGTCCAGGTGGAGCCTAGGGCACTCCAGGAGCAGCAGCTGACCTACGCTACAGAGATCAGTTCCCCCTGGAGAAAATGGCGGTTTGGAGGGCAGATTCTATGGTATTATACACTGCTTATGTGCCTCCTTGCCCCCACCACCAACCTCCCTAGGCTCCACTCCCCGAATCTCCAAGTATTTCACAACCTGGATCTAGCAACCCTACAAAGTTTTTGTGACTGGGGAAAGTACTTGGTACAGAGGTTCCCCTCCTAAAACAAGCAAACTCTGGAGGAAACAGCACATAAGAATGTCCAGTCCAACACTGTGTCACACAGTGGCCAAAACCCAGGTGCCATCAGGAGTGCCACCACTGGGGCCAGAACTCCAGAAGACCTTCCACCTTCCCAAACCACCAAGAAAACTACACAATATCACTGCTTCAGATTAAGGGTTCCATCTATAGCTACTGAAAGTCCTCTGCTTCATAGGTGGATTCAATCTCGAAGCTGTCTATGCTTGAAGCTTCTTGTGGCAGTGAATTCTCTGTGTTAGTTACTCTCTGTGTGAAGAAGTATTATCTTTTCTAAACCTACTGTTCATTCATTTTATCGAGTGCCTGCAAAACCTTGTATTGTGAGAGAGACAAGTATAACTTTCTCTGCCTTCTCTTTCCCATGCATAATGTAAACCTCCATCACGTCACCCCCTGAATCCTCATTTCTCCAAGCTAACGAACCCTAAACTTCTTCTTCTTCATAGGGAAGGTGTTCCACCCCCATAACCAATTTAGTTTCCCTTTTCTGCACCTTTTCCAGTGCTGTAATATCTATTGTGGCCAGAACTGTACACAGTATTCCAAATGAGGCTGCACCATAGATTTATACAGGAGTATAATGATACGGACTGATATGTTTTCATTCCCTTTCCTAATAATTCCCAGTGTAGCATTTGTCTTTTTTATTGGAGTCGACATCTCCAGGGAGTCATCTGCCATGACTTTAAGATCTCTCTCTTGGTCAGTTACTGTCAGCTCAGACCCCATCAACGTATATTTATACTTAGGAGTCTCTCTATGTGTGTATGCATTTGTGTGTGCGTGTGTGTGCATGCAAGGGCTGGAACACCCCCCCTGCTTCACTCATTCGTGACAAGGCACTTACTGCTGTAGGGGATAGGGGTGATTCTTCCCTCCTCCCATTCTTGGATTTCTGGATTCCTCTTCCCTCCTCCTGAGGAGGAGTGCAGAGGTCATTCACAGAAACCTTCTTGGATGCTTTAGGATGCTTAGGGCTGATCCTGTGTTGAGCAGGGGGTTGGACTAGATGGCCTTGTTGGCCCCTTCCAACTCTATGATTCTATCAAACTGAGAGAATGGGAGTAGCTCCTCACAAGGGTGCAATGCCCCAGAGCACCCCTCCCAAGCAGCCATTTTCTCCAGAGGAACTGATCTCTGGGCAGATTCAGGCATGGAGTCAGTGACATGGAGCCAAGCCAGGCCTCCTAATGTCCAGAAGTGTGGACTTTCCCCCCAACCCCTAAGGCTGGCTGCCTTGGCGTGTCTGCCGACTGCATTCCCTTCCGTTCACCTTGACCCGGTTTCCTAGAGCCATTGTTACAAGGGCCTTGCTACTAGTGGGTATAAATGCCATACAAACCACTATCCCAAGCAGCCGTTTCCACCAGTTGAATTGATCTTTATCACCTGGAGATTGATTGTAATGGTGTTGAGATGTCCAACCCCCACCTGGAGGACAACAACCCTATTTGTATTTGTATTTGTATTTGTATTTAGGTTTAGGTTTAGGTTTAGGTTTAGAGATACCGCCCTCCCCGGAGGTTCAGGACAGTTAACAAGAAACAATCCATAACATATAAATGATCATAACATTAATACTACTAACTGATAATTGTAACAGTGCAAACAGGTCCAGGAGCAGAGTGCATTGATAGAGTTCTGGGAGGGAGGGGTCAGGGGCCCTTCAGATGTTGTTGGTTATGCCTGGCCTCAACCAAATGCCTGGCGGAGGAGCTCCCTTTTGCAGGCCCTGCGGAACTGTTTTAGCTCTGTCAGGGCCCTGATGTCCTCCGGGAGCTCATTCTATCAGGTGGGGGCCAGGACAGAGAAGGCTCTGGCCCTGGTCTGGGCCAGGAGGGCTTCTTTAGGGCCAGGGACCAGCAGCCGGTGGGTGGTGGTGGAGCGTAGAGCAATTTGAGGGGCATAGGCAGGGAGGCGGTCCCTCCCAGGATATCACCAGTTACCCCCTGGTGGTTGGCCAGCCTTTCCGGGAGACTCCCACGCTTCTATTATTTGGCCAAAGAATGGGCAAAACAGAAATACTCTGGAGAGTAGTTTTAATCTAACAGGGCTATATTATAACAGAATGATCACTGTGTGAAATGACATTTTCCAATTGTTGTATGTCTCATCCTGCTGCATCATCTTCTACATATGAAATATGATTTTCTTCATGGGTTAACATATCTTGTCTAATACTTTGTGCTTTTTTTCCAGACTGCTGTAATCTCAGTCCCGTGACATCAATTATTAGAGGTGGCCTCCTACGGATTGTGTTGATTTATCCCGGCCCACCCAGGAATACAACACGACTGTATGGGACACTGGGGAGAAGGATGGAAATGAGGATGTCCTTTCCTTTTCTGAAATGACTTTGGGAATTTTTCCCAGGAATCTCCTGTCCAGTCTCAGTTAGGTAGTCTCTGTCCCTCAACTGCGATGCTGGCAGAAAGCCTCTTAACCGGGGTTGCATACAAAGATGGGCTAAACAGATCCTACAAATGCCAGGAACTGAAAGGAGCTGGAGAAGGCGACTGGCAGAGCCCGCTCATGGACGCCAACAGCAATGTCCGTACCAAGCACAAAAAACACGTGGCTAAGAAGAACCCAGAGTCCTGCCGGACGGCTGTTGATAATGACGTTCCCCTGGAATGTTCTGCACAGCAATCCCCTGCAAAAGGATATCGCAATAATCCTCTTTTGGCTGCTCAGTCAGCCCCTCTGTGTATACCCAGAAGGGAGCCACACTGTGAAAAAGAGTTGGATTTGTATAGGTCTTGGTCAAATCAAAGTCTTTATCAGCAGTACCCTGATCTGTACATTGGAGGAGATCACATCGCTGACCATAGGTGTGATTCGGGTTGTATCATGGACCAAACGGACGATGAACCAATCATGGGTCCCGTCCTGTTCTCAGAAGACCTCCCATTGGGCCAGTCGCCTCTCATGGAGCCTTTGCACCAAGGCAAGGCTGGAAAACCCTGGGCCAGCGATGAAGCTGGGGAACGGAGCATAACTCTTCACAGGCAGCCTCTTTCCAACTCGGTGATCAACAACTACATGGAAAAAAAGGTCCGGGAACTCTATAAGCAGTTTCTGGATGACAAGTTGACCAGGTGCAATTCCATCACGCATGTCCTGACCACAAATCTGCTGAGTCACACCGGTGAGGTGACGGATCAGCAGCCCTGTGACCAACAGGGGGAATCAACAAATGCCAAGAAAACTCTCTTCCATTCTCGAGGTCTGCTTGGCTTGCCAGATACCAGTCGTGGGAACAGCTGTGAGTGCAGCACTCCTAATCTACAAATCTCTGGATTGCCTTGAAAAATGAACCCCGCTGTGATGCAGCATGCCCCAGGACTGAAATACTGGCTTACAAAAAAGACTGAATTGAGCCAGTGCTTTATGTAATGGTTAGAGCAGAGGTCTCCGGCCTTTTTGAGCCAGCAGGCCCCTTTAGAAATCTCGCACAGGGTGGTGGGTACAGTCACAAAACGCCTGTCATAAGAGGGAGCGAATTGCAAAAAATGTCTGGGAGCTTGTGCATAACTCTGACTGTAGCTGGATGCATTTGAATACAAATGTATTGTTTAAAAATATTTTCTCCTGTATGCCCAACTATGTCTCTTGGGAATCTAGCAGCCTCTCTGAGATCTCCAGTGACCAATCAGAACTTTACTGGCCGCATCTACTTTTGAAAATCGCTTGGTGGGCACCAGGAAGGGTGTTGGTGGGCACGTGGCAGCTACGGGCACCATCTTGATGACCCCCAGGTGAGAGTGTGAGACCAGTTCCCGAGAGGCCTGGATTTAAATCGCTGTTCAACCATGGAACTCATTGAGTGGCAATGGCCAGCCTCTATCTGTCAGCTTAGCCTACTTTGCAGGACTCTAGGGAGGATGCAATAATGTACAATATACTGTAGCTCTGTTAATGAAGGGTAGAGTAGATTTTGCTTGAACATGGTGTTTGTTTGCCTTAGTGGACTTTCAGCAAAACCAGGAATTGATCAATTGCTGACCTTCAAATATGTGGTTGCAAATATCTGGCCATTGTAACCTGGTCATGCAAAATCTGTTTTTGATCTCTGCAGAGATTTATTTAGTTACTAGGGGCCAAGCCTGTTGCATTCAGGAATACAACGGGCACTAGATTAGGGGGTCGAAGTGGAAGAACTCTGCGGACGGCCTCCCCACTGTGACTTCATATTATCCAATGGAAATAGTTGCTCAACGCAAACCAGATGAAATTCTACAAGAGGGATTCAATCCAAGATGAGGTTGGGGGTGGGGGGAGAGTAAGTGGAGGGAAATAGCTGCTATTGCTATTCTGCAAACTTTTGCAAGCTGTCTGACAAGATCCAGGGGAAGCAAAACATCATCTTCAGATCAAGTTTCCTTTTTCTCATGCAACAGTCTGTCACAAGATGCAGAAACCAGCCCTTCTGGGAGTAGAGTACCCTTTCCAAAGGCAGACGGGCCCCTTGCATGCAGCCCAACATATTCTGTTTGGGAATGATTTCTAGGGCCTTCTACTCCTATAGGGGAAACGTGCTGTGGGTTTCATCATTTGCAAAGCTAAATATCAGGAGTCTGGTGATCCTGATGGAAAATCCCCTGCTGCTGATGACTTTAACCAGTTTTTTTTTTTTTAAGTCTCAATTAGTGTTTGCAACATTGGGCTTTCACACGTTTGGATGGTCTTGTAAATATATCCCTTCCTGTCTAAAAACCTAATATTAGTAAAGCACTCACTGACCAGAATAACTTTTTGGGGGGATTCATTGATATAGCGTGCGCGCACCCACACGTTCTCCCTACTGTGGTGCCTGTTGTGGGGAGAGGAAAGGGAAGGTGATTGTAAGCTGCACTGACCTGATTTTTGATGCCTCGGCTCCATATCAGGACTGACTCGAATTCTGCACGGATTTCCTGTCCGTTTCTAGGAGCTTAATGCAGAAGTGTTCTGCATTGAGGTACCCTTTTCGCAGTAGCCTTGCTGACTAGACAACAATGAGGAAATAGACCTTTGATTGATATCGATATATGAAAGGGGAAAGGCTTTCAAAAACGAGAAATGGGCCTCGGAACAACCGTGTGAAAAGGAACGTCTCATTAACTCCAAAGCTGGAAAAAAAGAGGCTGTCATTTCTATGCTAAATTAACTTCTTAAAATGGAAACTTTTGTTTCTAACTAAAAATAACAGAAGATTGATCTCAGGGAGTAAGCTAGAGAAATGAAAGATCTGGTCAGATGACAGCCCCGGTAGGTTCACTACTGCCTTTTGCAGTATTTCAGATGGACATTAAAGACCCTCCAGAAGGCATAAAGAGGCAGCTTCCTCCTCTCCTCCCCTCCCCTCAGGAGGCAGCTTGCTCCTTCCCTCACATTTCCTCTGAGTTGAAAGATTCCAGGAGGCCAGGGCAATATACTCGCAGCAGGACATGTTCTGCCTTCTCTTCCACCCAGCAAACCTCTGAAACCAGCAGGAACTTGGAGGTGGGGAGCTGGTTTCTTATTAGCCCTTCTTGGCTGAAGACTCCCTCCTGATTGGGGCTAAAGTACCATGTTGGGCCATTCATGGCTGAGGGTCATCTCATATTGGGGAAATATTTCTGAGGTGGCCAATCAGGTAGGGAGTAAATTGTCTACATGCAATTTGAACTTATGGGCCCTCATTGCCAGAGTGCAATTTGAACAGATTGGCCCGCATTGGTTACCAACCTGAATCTTCCTTGCACATAACACATTTTGACATGTTTATTTCCTTCACTGGAATTAAATGCAAACAACTAAGCTTGTTTTGTTCTGGAATCTCTTAAACATTTTCACTGTATTGTATGTTAAATTACTGCTCACCCTCTTACCTATGTGTAGGGGCTGGTAGTACTGCTTAAATTGTATCTGAGGAAGTGTGTATGCACATGAAAGCTTCTGTCCTGGATAAAACTGTGTTGGTCTTAGAGGTACCTCTGTTCTATTGCTTCAGACCAATGGGGCTACTACCCACCAGAATTTCCCTTGCACATTGTGATTGTGGTTTTGTACCACAAGAGGGCAGCAGACAACAAGAACAAATGATTACTGATTTGATTTTGACCTGGGCAGAGTCTACACTTACTTTGTTTATTCCATTGTCAATCCTGTTGAAATCAGATCGATTTGAACTCGGGTCCTCCTCCCCCCCCCCCCCCATTGAAAGAGAAAAGTGTTCTGCACTTGGTTAGGGCAGTTCAGAAGGTGGGGGGAGCCAAGCCTCTTTCTTTCTTTTCTTGAAGGGGGGGGGGAGAGGATCAAAGAAGGCAGAGGAGGGGAAAAATCCAAGACCGACAGAAGTTGAGAGAAATTAGGGGCTTCCCCTTTAAGGCAAGCTTGTCAAATGACCAGCTTTGGCCAATCAGGGGTTCTCTACCACAGAGCAGAGGCTAGATTCAAAACAGCCTGCTTTCTCAATCCAGATTTTTAAAATATTGAGTATTAAAAGCACTCTAAGATATCACCACCTCATTCTCTGTCATCCCCTTCTTCTTTTGCCCTCAATCGCTCCCAGCATTAGGCTCTTCTTCAGGGAGTCCTTTCTTCTCATGATGTGGCCAAAGTATTTGAGTTTCATCTTCAGGATCTGGCCTTCTAAGGAGCAGTCCAGGCTGATCTCCTCTAGGACTGACCAGTTTGTTCGCCTTGCAATCCAAGGGACTCGCAAGAGTCTTCTCCAGCACCAGAGTTCAAAAGCCTCAATTCTTTGACGCTCGGCCTTCCTTATGGTCCAACTTTCACAACCATACATTGCAACTGGGAAGACCATAGCCTTGACTAGACGCACTTTTGTTGGCAGGGTGATGTCTCTGCTTTTTAGGATGTTGTCTAGATTTGCCATAGCTTTCCTCCCCAGGAGCAAGCGTCTTTTAATTTCTTTGCTGCAGTCTCCATCTGCAGTGATCTTGGAGCCCAGGAAAATAAAATCAGTCACTACTTCCATTTCTTCCCCATCTATTTGCCAGGAAATGAGAGGGCTGGATGCCATGATCTTCGTTTTCTTGATGTTGAGTTTCAAGCCAACTTTTACACTGTGCTCCTTCACCCACATCAAGAGGCTCTTTAGTTCCTCTTCGCTTTCTGCCATTAGAGTGGTATCATCTGCATATCTGAGGTTGTTGATATTTCTCCCTGCAATCTTGATCCCAATTTGTGACTCATCTAAGCCCGCCTTTCTCATGATGTGCTCCGCATACAAGTTAAATAGGCAAGGTGAGGAGGAGGAGAAGGAGGTCAACGGTGTTCAAGAAGAAGCCCGTGGGAGATTCTTTGGCATTGCCCTTCTTTGGGATTGGAATGTAAACTGACCTTTTCCAATCCTGTGGCCACAGTTGAGTTTTCCAAATTTCCTGGCATATTGAGTGTAGCACTTTTACTGCACTGTTTTTTAAGATTCTGAATAGTTCAACTGGAATGTTGTCACCTCCACTAGCTTTATGGTTGCTCAGACTTCTTAAGGCCCATTTGACTTCACATTCCCGGATGTCTGGCTCCAGGTCAGTGACTACCTCATTGTGTTTATCAGGGATGTTAAGCTCGCTCTTATATAGTTCTTCTGTATAATTTTCCACCTTTTTTCATCTTTTCTGCTTCTGTGAGGTCCCTACCATTTTGGTCCTTTATCATGCCCATCTTTGCATGAAACGGTCTCTTCATATCTCCAATTTTCTTGAAAAGATCTCTGGTCCTCCCCATTCTATTGTTTTCTTCTCTTTGTTTGCACTGTTCATTCAAGAAGGCATTCTTATCTCTTCTAGCTATTCTCTGAATTCCGCATTCAGTTGGGTGTATCTTTCTCTTTCTTCTTTGCCTTTCACTTCCCTTCTCTCCTCAGCTATTTGTAAATCTTCCTCAGACAGCCATTTTGCTTTCTTGCCTTTCTTTTTCTTTGGGATGGTTTTAGTTGCTACCTCTTGTACAATGTTGCGAACCTCCGTCCATAGTTCTTCAGGCACTCTGTTTATCAGATCTAATTCCTTAAATCTATTTGTCACCTCTACTGTATATTCGCCAGAGATATGATTTAGTTCATACCAGAGTGGCCTAGTGCTTTCCCCTACTTTCTTCAATTTAAGCCTAAATTTTGCAACAAGAAGTTGATGGTCAGAACCACAATCGGCTCCTGATCTTGTTTTTACTGACTGTATAGAACTTCTCCATCTTTGTCTGCAGAGCACATAGAGCAAAAGTTAGTTTTAGAGAGAAGCAAACCAACCATGTCATTAGAAGGCAAGATATTACGGCTAAAGCACACTTATTTTGGACACATCATGCAATCAGACTTGTTAGAGCCACCTCGAGCCTTTGGGGGGAGGTGGGATATAAATAAAATAAAAACAACAATAACAATAACAACAACAACAACAACAACAACAACAATAATAGAAAAATCATTAATGTTCGGCATTTGTTTGGAGGAAGTAAAACAATAAAGCCAAGCATCCATAAAGTCCCATAATCCAGCAGGGGGTCCGGACACATTTGGAAATTCTACTTTCTGATGAAGACAGGCAAAGAATCAGAATATGCCAAGCGATGCCATTGCTAATTGGCAATAGAAACTAGCTCCACTGTCTTTTCATAGCAGTGTCTGCCTTATGTTGGGGCCTCTAGCTCTCCCGGAATTAACCTGATCTCCAGATTACAGGGATCCATTTTCCTGGGGAAAAATGGCTCCATGGCAGGGTGGACTCTATGCCATTACCCTCCACTGAAGTGCCTCCCCTCCCTAAATCTAGTGAGAGACCAGATCGGTGAGCATTATATATGTTTCTGTAAATGTAAACAAGTGAACTTATTTTTAGCTTCTATCCAGTGCTCCTGAGTCTCCAGGGAGTTTCCTTCTGGAAGCTGATACTGCCCTCTCTCAAGGCATGCTAAAGGTGGAATCTTATGTAGTGGGGCAGGGCAATTCCCGGCCTTTCTTTCTTTCTTTCTTTCTTTCTTTCTTTCTTTCTTTCTTTCTTTCTTTCTTTCTTTCTTTCTTTCTTTCTTTCTTTCTTTCTTTCTTTCTTTCTTTCTTTCTTTCTTTCTTTCTTTCTTTCTTTCTTTCTTTCTTTCTTTCTTTCTTTCTTTCTTTCTTTCTTTCTTTCTTTCTTTCTTTCTTTCTTTCTTTCTTTCTTTATTCTTCCACCACTCTAAGTGGCAAGGGGTTCAACAAAACTGGCAGCAGAGATTCCAACAAGTGATAACGAAAGAAGGGTCCATTCCCAAAAGTGGGTAACAATATTTAAAACATGAATCTAAACATTTTACAGTTTTCCTGATACTTCAGCTAAAATTTCCCCAGACAGGTTTTTTTTTGTAAGGAGAATCTTCCAACTCACTTCATCTTCAGCAGTGAGGCTAGCCTTTATTGGTGGGTGTTAATTTTGGCCCCAACCATAATCTTGACGGAACAGCTGTCTTGCAGACCCTGCGGGACTGATTTAGCTCCCACAGGGCCCTGATCTTCTTTGGGAGCGCATTCCACCTGGTGGGGGCTAGAGCAAATTTCACCTCTTTGGGGATGAGGACCCTGAGTAAATGTTGGTCCAAAGACCATACTGCTCTTTGGGGATTATAGGGGAGGAGGCGGCCCCATAGATGGACTCTTCCTTGCTTCTGCCAGTTTCAGAAATCATAGTCACTTCATCCCATGTAGCCACTACTGAGGTGACAACCATAACCAGGGGGTAGGGGTGGAATTAAAAGCACAGGGAGAAGCTAGCTTCTGTTAAGGCTGCCAAACTCCAAATGGGACCTTGAGCTCTCCAAGAACTACAACCAGTCCATGGATGACAGAGATCAGTTCTCCTGTTTTAGAGGGTGGACTCCAGGGCTTTATACCCAACTAAGATGCTTCTCCGCCCCCAAACACCACCTTTAAAAAGAAAAGTAGTGTACCATCTCTGCTGAAATTGTGAATTTATGCCAAAAACTTATTGGTGTGTGAAAGGGAGGGGGAGTGTTCCATGATGAGAGGGGGGTGATATCCTTTAAAATCAGCAGAACCAACCAGGGTGTAAACTGCACGGAGCTTTTATTCCAATCCCAGGTTGATTCAGTCCCTGCCATCTACATAGAATGCGATTTCCGTTTTGATTTTGGGCGATTTAAATTTTCCTTCTGCGGCAGGAAGGATTGATTCGGAGTGACAAGTCACTTTCAGCGTCCAATCAGGGACCAATATTCAGGTGTTATCAATCTGATATCACTTGACCCGCTGTAACAAGAAGGTCAAGCTCACATGCCAAGCGATGCCATTGCTAATTGGCAAAAGCTGAGTCCTTATTTTCAAAAGTCCATTCCTGGGACTAGCTGGTTGTTCTCATCTGCAAGTGTGTTATAAGTAGGAATAGCACAGCAATACTGATAAGAAATAACTTAAAGGCACATCACAAAATAGGCCCACTTAAGCAGGCCCCAAATGAAGCCTGACCCAATTTTTTTAGCAAAAGGCAAAATGAACATGCTGTTTTTCCCACTACCATTGGGATCTATCCTCCATAGATTTCTCTAATCTCCTTTTCCATACCACCTTGAGCCCAAGTGGCCAAATATTAGGGCAGCGAATTGTACAGCACCTCCTCCCTGCCACCCCCTACCAGCCTTGGGACTCAGCTGGTTAATCCTGCCAAGGGATGAGCTGTCACTGCAGCGCTAAAACATAGATGGGGAGGTGAAAGTGGCAGCCTTATTTGCATACATAATGATATTTATGTTAAACAGGCCGATTGAGCGCACGAACGTCAGCAAACAATGTGGGAAACGAGGCATCTGATTAAAATTACATGGTGCATATGGAATGTTTATGTTTTTGGAGTCTGTGTAGATGTCTGCGGATAACAACTTGGAAGAAGGGATGCAAATCAAACTTCTTGGGTTGCTTATTATGGGTTGTCGAGGCAGGAGGTTACATTAGACGCTGTCTGGCAGCCCAAAATAAGACCTGGAAACGGGGGGAGTGTCATGAACCCCAGTTCCTGAGCCGAGCTTAGTGTGGTGAGCTCCTGGGGGGGGGGGCACACACAATGTAGAGCCATACAGGATGACGGTAAAGACCTGAATATTCAGGATTATAAGTGACAAATGTTCAGGGGCTCAAGAAAGGAGGGAGGCCTTCTCAAGATCACACTGTCCTGGATAGGGTTGCCAACCTCCAGGTGATATCCAAAATAGAAAAATTTGACCAGCTGGCTATCAAAAAAGTAATCTGCTTTTTGTTTATAATTGTCGCAATTTATTGGAAAAAAATGAATAACTTCGATAATTAATATTCAATAGATATTATCTTCATATCTGTGATGTCATAATTATAAGCATGAAAATATTAATCAAACTACAATGTATAAACACAATTTTTTTCTCAGTAGCCTGTTTTAACTGGCAGGAGCCAACTTAATGATTGCTTTGTTAACGTGCTTTGCTCTGCGTTCACACAGAAAGTTTTACTCTGGATTTGTATATTTTCTCACAGAAATACTTGATGATATTGAGACACGACTCTTTTAAAAGTAGGTGGAAGTTTGTTAGCTTTATTTAAACGAATATTACACATGTAAAGACTTACTAATATTTTGTAATAATTTATTTTAAATAAAACCACTGGGAAAGAAGAAAACATTGAAAACGGGCTATTGAGAAAAAAATTGTGTTTATCTGGAATCCGTTTTGGTTTTATTTATGCTTCTATGCCTATAATTACAGCATCACAGATAGGAATATAATATCTATTGACTATTAATCATTGAAGTTATTCATTTTTTCAATACATAGGAAAAATTATAAACAAAAGCAGATTACGTTTTTGATAGCTAACAGGTCGAATTTTTCTATTTTGTATATTTCCATTCGACCAACCTGCAGGTGGTTTGAGAGAAAATGGGAGCTTTCCTGGAGACAATGACCACTTTGGAGACTGGACTGGCATCTGATCCCGATGAAGTCCTTCCCCTCCCCAAACCCCAACCTCTGAAGGCTCAGCTTCCCAAATCTCCAGGAAATTCCTAATTTGAAGAGGGCAATCCTAATCCTACAACATATTGAGGTGATTTATTTGAGTCTGCCTGGTGGGGACTGAAAATGGAGCATCCTTACGTAGGCGCTATGAACAGGATCTTGACAGTAGATCTGGTGTACCTGAAACTGCTGGATGCTGGGAGCAAAAGCAGGAATCCCTATTATCTTTGTACTCTGCTGGGACATCCCAGAATCTTTTGGGTGGAGATTGCCAGAAACAGAACCGGGCATGAAATTTTGACGTTTGAGGTCAGATCTGGAAAAGCAGTTTTGGGATGGCACTGGGAGACTGTCTAAACCTGTGATTCCAGATTTGTTTTAAAGTATTGTCTCTTATTGGGGCAGCTTATAAAATAATACTGGGCTCAAGAATTCGTGTTAAACTGCTGCTAGGAGCACATCTCTGTACAGCTTCCTGGATCTATTTCTGGATGCATCATCATATTGATCCAGAAATTATTGACTGAGCCGCTCAAAACAAATCATCACAAAGCTTTAACTGTAACACCCATCTCCCCTCCCCCCCCCCGCCCCAGCTCCCAATCGTATTGTAAGTCTAAAGGTGGCACAAATAGACCGGGAAATCTGTTAGGTGAAGAAATTAAAATTGTACCCTAGATCTATTTGTCTAACTTACTCAAGCTAAAATGTGTGTGTATGTATGTATGTATGTATGTATGTATGTATGTATGTATGTATGTATGTATGTATGTATGTATGTATGTATGTATGTGCCATCCAAGATGCAACTGACTTGAGGTGACCCCAGCAAGGTTCTTTCAAGCAGAGTTTGACCATTTCCTTCCTCTGCAGTTTTCCTTGGAGGTCTCCCTTCCAAGCACTGCACCAGCTTAGCTTCCAAGGTCTGGACTTGCAATTAGCAAGTAATTTGTTGAAGTCAGCCTTGAAAGGCTACTGTTAAGCTAAGCAGCTGAGCTTTGCCTTTGTGCTCGCTAGTGACATCAAGTGGCCACAGGTAAGGTTGCAGAGAATTCTGAGCCACGTGCTCCAGGGATTCCGTTGTTTAAGGTGCTTTGCTTCAAGAAGAGCAGCTCCGTGTGCTTTGCTGAAGCAAGGAGCAGCCATCATTAGGCTCAGCTCTTCAGTGGCTGTGCTCCTTTCTCCAGGACCAGACACAGAGGGTTGCAGTGAGGGAGCAGTTATCGTGCATCTCCTCTTCAGGGTTCTGCAGGAGGCGGTTCTCACCCCTACTCTGTTTAACATCTGTATGTGTCCTCTGGCACATCTGGTCCAGAGTTAAGGGCTGGGTTGTTACCAATTGGCCACAGTGATTCATGCAACACTCACCTCCAGGTTGGACTTCTGTAACTTGCTCTATGCAGGCCTGCCCTTGTCCCTGACCTGGAAATTGCAGCTGTTGCAAAATGCAGCTGATAGGGACCTCACGGGTACATCTTGGAGGGCCCATATCCAGCCTGTGCTGAGGCTGCTGGTTGCTGGTTGCAGCCCGGATCAGTTTCAAGGTATTGATGTTAACCTTTAAGGCCATCATTAAAGAGGAACAGGCTTCCTCGGGAGGTGGTGGGTTCTCCTCTGGAAATTTTTAAGCAGAGGCTACATATCGGATAAAAATTCTTACTTAGGCAGATTGTGAGTGGGGGCAGGCAGGAAGGGATGTGCCAGTGCTTGTCTCTTGTGGCCCATGGAATTGCCAATTGACACTGTGGGATGGTAGGTGAATTCCCTCTAGGCCAGGCTGAATTCTGGAGATTTTTCGTCAAGGGATCACTTGAGCATGACACTGGGGTCACTGTGGGTGGGCAGGTAATTGTGAATTCCTGCATTCTGCAGGGGGTTGGACTGGACGACCCTTGATGTCCCTTCCAACTCTATGATTCTATGATTCTATCAGTGCCCACCTTTAGGCCTTAGCAAGTTAAAAGGTGAGCGGAAAAGAAACTAGAAAGAAAGATTGCTGCTTAATAAGGACTTCTGATTGTTCATTTGCCATATTCTAAAATGAGAAAGTAGTTGTGTCTTTGGTGGCGACAAACAATGGAGGGTTTGGAGCAGGGGTAGTCAAACTGCGGCCCTCCAGATGTCCATGGACTACAATTCTCACGAGCCCCTGCCAGCATTCGCTGGCATTCGCTGGCAGGGGCTTGTGGGAATTGTAGTCCATGGACATCTGGAGGGCCGCAGTTTGACTACCCCTGGTTTAGCGGAGGAGAAAAATAGATCACCGGTTTGCCCTTCACTTGTGTTTGGCCTCATTAGGAAGGCTGAGTAAAAGCTAGTCATTGATTGTGTGTGTTTGTGTCCAACTGTAGCCTGCAGGGTCTGCATTTTCACCCTACACCATCTGTGACCTAACCTTGCTGACTTCACAGAGGAGACTGGTGCTGGCCCATAGGTCTCTTAGCTTGGGCTAATACTAGCAAAGATCATCTTCTGAAAAGTGGAGGACACAGAGCTATGATTTCAGATCAGCAAATCTAAAACTTTGGGTGGTTCAGACCAGCAAATCCAAAGCTTTTGGTGGCTCGGTGGAGCAAAGCTCTTTCTGGGTCCTGCCAGAAACTTGATCTTAAAAGGAGAGCTGGAGCTCATGTCCTGCTTCTCATTCATCATGGAAGGCAAGTTGAGGGATTCCCATCACTCTTTCTGGACAGACTCAGACCAGCTTAGCTTCACAAAAGCTTTGTAATCCTCTCTTTCTCTCTTTTTAAAAAGCTTCTATTGAAAGTTTAATGGGGGAAAAGATAAAAACTATGCTATTAAAACGAAAAAAAGAAAAAAAATACAGATCTATAAAGGCTTCTTTTTCCCCCGTGACCAATATAAGTAAAATTTCAAACTTATCACTTACTTTGCAACTGTAACAGAAAAAAGCTTTCTCCCCCCCCATTCTCTCAATTCTTTCTTCCTTCGTCCAACTCACACATCATCAGCTCATTTTCTTCCTTTTTGTTCAAAAAGTCTATAAAGGTAGATATTGTCCTTTTGCAGTTCTCTGTTGGACCTTTTCCGGCCTTCACCTGGAAAAAGTAAATGGTGCAGAGGATATTCCAATAGGTAGAGGTGGAGGTGTTGTAGAGGTGAAGCACTGTTGTCACAGCTGACTTCTGCCCCCCCCCATGGCATTTTCATGGCAAGTGGTTGGCCAACGCTTGCCTATGTGTAGCAACCTCTTGACTTCCTTTGTGGTCTCTCATCCGACTGCTAACAAGTGCTAACCCTGCTTGGGTTCCATAATCTGATGTACTTGGACTAGCCTGGACCATTCAAGTGGGGGTATTCTGCTATAAAAATGGGATGATTTCAGGTGGAATGATGCATAGAGAGATGGACAGCTGAGCGGGTGGGGCCATAAATAGGTAGCTAGATGTTAACTTTAGCCCCAAGCAAAGGTAGTACAAAATAGTTTTCTTGAAGTAATAACAGATATACTTCTTGAGATAATAACCTAATACTTTAGTAGCTCTCCAGCTAAATGCACTTTTCAGAATGCCTTACACTCCAGAGCCAGTTTGGTGTAGTGGTTAGGAGTGCGGACTTCTAATCTGGCATGCCGGGTTCGATTCTGCGCTCCCCCACATGCATCCAGCTGGGTGATCTTGGGCTCGCCACGGCACTGATAAAACTGTTCTGACCGAGCAGTGATATCAGGGCTCTCTCAGCCTCACCCACCCCACAGGGTGTCTGTTGTGGGGAGAGGAATGGGAAGGTGACTGTAAGCTGCTTTGAGACTCCTTCGGGTAGGGAAAAGCGGCATATAAGAACCAACTCTTCTTCTTCTTCTTCTTCTTCTTCTTCTTCTTCTTCTTCTTCTTCTTCTTCTTCTTCTTCTTCTTCTTCTTCTTCTTCTTCTTCTTCTTCTTCTTCTTCTTCTTCTTTCCTCACAAGTATAACACCGTGCCAGAAAGCTGGATGTAAAAGACAAAGCTTTTTCTCTCTCTCTCTCCTCCTGGAGGTTGGCAACCATCAGTCATTACCTGCTTGGGTATACTCCCAGAAATATCTCTTGCATTTGTACAGTCTATATGTCTTCCAATGGAAGATATACCATACATAGGATAAAAAGGGAGCTGTCATTAGAGCATGTATTTATTTATTTACAGAAGTTACATACTGCCTTTCTGCCATAACAAGGGCCCATGGGAACAGGCCGCAAGCACCTACCCTTCACTGCACTTGATGTCTGGCCCTGAATGTCTGAATGTGAAAGCACCCCCTCTGAAGCAATGTCCATCCAGACACGTTGCACCTTGAGGCTCCTGCAGCGTTGTTGGCCAGGCAAGTGTGAACTGGTCACTGGCCATCCTCCTGAATCAGCATTTTGTCTCCATTGGAGACTCGATCTGCAATTGAAACAGTCTGAATCCCTTGGGAGGAACTAGAGATGGAGCCCGTGAGGAGTTCACACCTTCCCTGGGCTCCCCCTCATTGAACATGAGGATGATGGTGCCAGATGGCGGGTTTCATACCCTGGAAGAAACGACTCAGTGGTTTGGATGGTTCAGGATACAGGGCTCAGGGCTGAATCAGGGATGTGTTCTCAGCCCAGTGGGGAATCAGTCCATTGCACACCCACTGAACGTAATTGAGAGCATCCCTTGGAGCAGCCAGGCAGGCAGGCAGACAGCAGGGTACATTAACTGTTGCAGCCTCCGGAACACAAAAGGACACAGCAGAAGCAGCTAAAAGCCGGGCAGTGGCCAGCTGCAAACCTCCCCAGGCAGAGAAGGAGAGAGAGAGAGCTGCAACAGGCAAATGGAAAGACTGAGCCTTAGCAGGGAGGTTGTGAGGGGACCTTCGGCTTCCCTTCTCCTCACTCTTCCAGTAGCAGCTGCGTTCCAGGACTCTACGATGCTGGAGTCCCTTGAGGATTTCGACCTGGAGCAAGGTCAAGGGAATGAGTCTGCAGCCCACGCACCCTTCTTCTCCCTGGACTACCAGCATGTCCAGGTGCCCTTTGAGATAACCTTGTGGATCATGCTGGCTTCTCTGGCCAAAATAGGTATGCTCCAATCTTTGCTGCTCTGGACAGGGACCCTTTGAGCTGGGAAAGTGACTCCAGCAGGTGGGGCCATTTCTGATGGGTGGCTTGGGGCAACACACCTTTGGTTGGCAATGGCATGAGCTGATTTAATTCATCATCATGGCTTTTATGGATGTTGCCAACTATATTTTAGTTTTCAGATCTTGTTTGGAAGGTTGGGAGCCATGGCCACGTTCAGCATTTTCCACAGGTGGGTGGGCCAGTAAATGTTTTAAATGTATACCAACATTTGTGGAGAATAGGCTGATGATGATGATGATGATGATGATGATGATTTCATGGAATCATAGAGTTGGAAGGGACCTCCTGGGTCATCTTGTCCAACCCCCTGCACTGTGCAGGATACTCACAATCACCATTATTATTATCATAATCACCATTATTATTTCTAAAACGCTCTAAAAGCAAAGAACTGTACAATAAATAAAATTAAAGCCATGATGGCTAAATGGAACCCTCATGTTCTGAGGCAGTATACCACTAAACGTTGGAGACAATTCATGCCATGCTTCAAAGCTTTCTAAGAACATCTTTCTTCGCTGGAAGCGGGAAGTTGGGCTGGGATGGACCTTCAGTCTGACCGAGCAATGTCCTTCTTATGTCCTTATGGACTTTCTGGCAGGAAGTAGGATGGCTAGTCTAGTCTAAATCAATTATTCTGTCACATGAATGGCAGAATAGCCTCTCTTCTCTCCTTAGATGAGCCAGGCTTAACTTTGGGAGTTATTTTCAAATATGGCTGTATCCCTGTATTACGTGAATAAGTACGAACCACAATGGTAGACTAGTATTTCCTCTGCTGCTAATTTTGTGGTGCTTTTTGGGGGTGTGGGGGTGTGGGGGGGGGAGGTATACTACTATGGATCCATTGAGTTTCCAGTTCTGACTTGAGGGCATTGCCTGTAGAGGGTGGAATGAGGAGAGGGATTTCATCATGAATCTATGGTATACGATAGAGGTACTGAAGCTACTATTCCATCCATGGGTCTCTGTATGAGAGCCAGTTTGGTGTAGTGGTTAGGAGTGCGGACTTCTAATCTGGCATGCCAGGTTCGATTCTGTGCTCCCCCACATGCAGCCAGCTGGGTGACCTTGGGCTCGCCACGGCACTGATAAAACTGTTCTGACCGGGCAGTGATATCAGGGCTCTCTCAGCCTCACCCACCCTACAGGGTGTCTGTTGTGGGGAGAGGAATGGGAAGGCAACTGTAAGCTGCTTTGAGCCTCCTTCGGGTAGGGAAAAGCGGCATATAAGAACCAACTCTTCTTCTTCTTCTTCTTCTTCTTCTTCTTCTTCTTCTTCTTCTTCTTCTTCTTCTTCTTCTTCTTCTTCTTCTTCTTCTCCTTCTCCTTCTCCTTCTCCTTCTCCTTCTCCTTCTCCTTCTCCTTCTCCTTCTCCTTCTCCTTCTCCTTCTCCTTCTCCTTCTCCTTCTCCTTCTCCTTCTCCTTCTCCTTCTCCTTCTCCTTCTCCTTCTCCTTCTCCTTCTCCTTCTTCTTCTTCTTCTTCTTCTTCTTCTTCTTCTTCTTCTTCTTCTTCTTCTTCTTCTTCTATGTTGGTCAGTTGTAACTCCAGAACTCCAAGCCCCACTGGGAGGTTGGCCGCTCTAATTTGTTGTAACATGTTACAACAGATTTGTTTGAATTTGTCGAGGGCAGTGGTATACAACGTGTTTGAATCTTAAAGATCTTTGGAATCAACAGGCAGGTTATAATCTACAAAATAACAGTTTACATAGCATATTTTGTGAAACGCTCAACCCATTTGACACATCTTCCCCCGTAATCCTTGCAAAAAGCTGTCCCAGTAGGGTGCTGTTAGAGTGCTAAGGAAGGGCATTAAGGTTGCCAACTCTGGGCTGGAAAATTCCTGGGGATTTGAGGGTAAAGCCTGGAGGGTGGGGTTTGGGGGAGAAGAAGAAGAAGAAGAAGAGTTGGTTCTTATATGCCGCTTTTCCCTACCCAAAGGAGGCTCAAAGCGGCTTACAGTCGCTTTCCCATTCCTCTCCCCACAACAGACACCCTGTGGTGTGGGTGAGGCTGAGAGAGCCCTGATATTCCTGCTCGATCAGAACAGTTTTACCAGTGCCATGGCGAGCCCAAGGTCACCCAGCTGGCTGCATGTGGGGGAGGCGCAGAATCAAACCCAGCATGCCAGATTAGAAGTCCGCACTCCTAACCACTACACCAAACTGGGAGAAGAGGGACTTGAGCTGGCTTTAATGCCATACACTCCTCGCACTGAAATGACCATTTTCTTCCAGAGAACTGAGCTCTATATTCTGAAAATCAATTGTGGCTCCAGGAGATCTCCAGACCCCACCTGGAGATTGGCAACCCACAACATCCTAGGGGTTTTGCAAATATTGTATTTTGGTTTATAACTGCAAACAGTGCTAACATTGTGAAAGGAGCCATTCTTTTGCCACTGCTGAGAAAGTCAAATAGCCTATGACTCCTCCAGGAAAGTTAAAGGAAATCTAATTGTGGATTTCAAAACCAAGATGGTGTTTGTTCTGTGGGTTAAAGATAACGCAAGCAGATCCTAGTGGTCCCACAATGGGTTCAGAAGGCTCACTTGTTTCTGTGGCTCTCCAGTCACAGTACTGACCTAGCCAAGACTTGTTTAGGAATAGCAGCTGCATTTTCTTAAAATGGCAACCTCTACACCCCATCCTGTCCCTGAGCTGAGGGACGTCCATTCCCTATTCCACTCTTCTCAGAATGTTTCAGACTAACAACATTTTTAAAAGACATCCCAAGAGATACAAACAAAAAGGGGGCACAGCCTTAAAAAGATATGGGAACCAGGAAAAAAAGAGAATCCCAGATAAAAAGGGACACTTGGATACACACTTTTCTTGGATGCTTTAGGATGCTTAGGGCTGATCCTGCGTTGAGCAGGGGGTTGGACTAGATGGCCTGTATGGCCCCTTCCAACTCTATGATTCTATGATTCTAGATATTCTCAAGTGCTGGAATGACTTGTAGTCTGCTGCTCTGTCAATTGCTGTGGGCCCAGAGCAGTGTGCTTAAGAGTCATCTTCCCCCAACACCTTTCCCCTATCAAATGGCCTCATCATCCCAATGAGGTTGCAAAGAATTTGCTTATAAATTATTCAGATGTGCAAATTAGCTGCCCATCTTGGCCCGATGTACCAGGGGTGGTATTTAGAGGGTTGTATTGATATTTTCCACTCGTTTAAGGGTTGAGTGATCAGCATGTGTTTAAAATAGAATCTTTGATTATGAGCTCTTGAAAGCTTGCTGGAAACACGGACAATCAACGGAGATTTCTTTTTCTTTCTAAAACCTCTCAGTCCCTGAAAAGACAGTGCAGAGTTGACCCTATTGCTGTCAAGGTATTTAATGAGCATCTATGAAAATGTAGATCCTGGTAGCTTTTGAGACATCCAGTCCGAGATCCAAAGTTCTGGGGTTGCTTGTCAACCCAGAGATGTTTGGCATGCAGATAAAGGTAAAAAGGTAAAGGTATCCCCTGTGCAAGCACCGAGTCAAGTCTGACCCTTGGGGTGACACCCTCCAGCGTTTTCATGGCAGACTCAATACTGGGTGGTTTGCCAGTGCCTTCCCCAATCATTACCGTTTACCCCCCAGCAAGCTGGGTACTCATTTTACCAACCTCGGAAGGATGGAAGGCTGAGTCAACCTTGAGCCGGCTGCTGGGACTGAACTCCTAGCCTCATGGGCAGAGCTTTCAGACAACATTTCTGCTGCCTTACCACTCTGCACCACAAGAGGCTCAAGGCATGCAGATAAACTATAGCAAAAACTACACTTGCTTAGAATCTAAAATTTCATTTATTCGCTGGCAGGGGCTCCTGGGAATTGTAGTCCATGGACATCTGGAGGGCCGCAGTTTGACTACCCCTGCTTTAAAGTCTGCAGGCTCCCCCTTTCCACCCAAGTTGAGTGTCCTCAGCCTCCAGGCATGAACGGGGGGCATTCTGGAGGTTTAGAAGCTTCATCACCACGTTGTCGGAAGTATGAATCACTAATTATGTCCAGAGATAACAACGTTGCCTTTGGTCTTTGGCAGGTTTCCATCTATTTGAAAAACTATCCTCCGTTGTACCTGAGAGCTGCTTATTGATCTTTGTGGGCCTCATCATGGGAGGGATCATCTATGGTCTAAATGACAAGTCTCCTCCAGTCATGGACAGCGATATCTTCTTCCTCTACCTCTTGCCACCCATCGTCTTAGATGCGGGCTATTTCATGCCCAGTCGCCCTTTCTTTGAGAACATTGGGACAATCCTCTTGTATGCTGTGGTGGGGACCATGTGGAACGTCTTTGGGATCGGCTTTTCACTCTTTGGGATATGCCAAGTGGAAGCCTTCCAGCTGCGTGATATCTCCTTGCTCCATAATCTCTGGTTTAGTAGCTTGATTGCTGCCGTTGACCCTGTTGCTGTGCTGTCCGTGTTTGAAGAGATCCATGTCAACGAAAAGCTTCACATTCTGGTTTTCGGAGAATCTCTCCTCAACGATGCTGTAACTGTTGTAAGTATAGCTTGGAGGCTTGAATTTAGGATGCTGCTGAATCGAAAGTCTCAGGCAGAGAAAGACCTTTCCTAATTCTTATAGCTGCCCATGTTTTTAGTGTATTTATCATTATTTTTCTCCCTAAAGAAGAAGAGCAGTTCTTTGACAATCTGGTTTTCATCACTCAAAGGAGTACCAAAGTGGCAAACAAGAAGAAGAAGAGTTGGTTCTTATATGCTGCTTTTCCCTACCCGAAGGAGGGTCAAAGCGGCTTACAGTCGCCTTCCCATTCCTCTCCCCACAACACACACCCTGTGAGGTGGGTGAGGCTGAGAGAGCCCCGATATCACTGCTCGGTCAGAACAGTTTTATTAGTGCCATGGCGATCCCAAGGTCACCCAGCTGGTTGCATGTGGGGGAGCGCAGAATCGAACCCGGCATGCCAGATTAGAAGTCCGCACTCCTAACCACTACACCAAACAAGCACCTTTCCCCGCCTCTTCCCACTGTAGTGGGGAGGTGGGGCTGTGAGAGCTCTAACAGGAGAAAAGAGGTTATCACTAAGGGGTGAGACGTACAGCAGGAGTGACCCTCTGGCATAGTATGGTGAGCAGGGAATGTACTTTAACGGGGATTGCACAGAAATGACTTTTCTGGCTTTTTAACCACTCTAATTCTTGTTTGCCTTCTAGGTCCTGTACAAGCTGTTTCGCTCCTATGCTGAAATGCCATCAATCAAAATGGCGGATGTGTTTGCAGGAATTGGGAAATTTTTTGTGGTCGGGATAGGGGGCGTCTTGGTTGGCCTCCTCTTCGGCATGATAGCCGCCTTTACCACTCGCTTCACCAAGAATATCCTCGTGATCGAGCCCCTTTTCGTCTTCCTCTACAGCTACCTGTCTTACCTCACAGCAGAAATGCTCCACCTTTCGGGTATCGTGGCGTAAGTCGATTGGAGCTTAATGCTCAACAGAATAGGGCCTAAGCCAGGGGTAGTCAAACTGCGGCCCTCCAGATGTCCATGGACTACAATTCCCAGAAGCCCCTGCCAGCATTTGCTGGCAGGAGCTTCTGGGAATTGTAGTCCATGGACATCTGGAGGGCCGCAGTTTGACTACCCCTGGCCTAAGCCATGGACTGAGAAAGCAAACTGCTCTGTTGTTAATGTTATGAGGGAGATTTTTACTGAGGCAAAAAGAAAGTATGGAAGGTTTGAAAAATTAGGTAAAGCCCAAAAATGATCACATTCCTTGCCTTAGTATAATTAGGCATAAAGGAGAACATACATTTCTTCAAGCATGGTCATTATCACATAATAATCTAAGACAAAGAAAGACAAAGACTTGTTGCCTTTCCAAAGCTTGCTCATATTTTAGTTGTGACAAGTTTATGAATTAGTTGATATTTATTATTATTAGCAATTCCTGCCACCCAGCATTTCACGTTATTTCCCACCTGTAGCCTGGCAACCCTGCACCTCCATGGGATCTCAAGCCAGAGAGTCCCCCCTCCCAATTAGCCCTTTTCTCCAGAGCGACTGAACTTTGTTGCCTGGAGATGACCTGCCATTCCAGCAAATCCCTAGGCCTCAACTAGAGATTGACATGGTGCAACCTCTCTCGGGCACAGTGCCACAGAGTTGTCCTCTCCCAAGCAAGACCATTCACCTCCAGGATCCTGGAGATGAGTTGTCATGGCAGAGTCCCCCCTCAAAAACAGCCATTTTTCTCCGGGGAGCTGATCTCTATAGTCTGCAGATGACCTCCAATTCCAGGAGATTTCCAGGCTGTACCTGAAGGTTGGTGACCATGGGTCAGGAATGTTCCTTGAGGTTTTGAGGTAGGGCCTCAAGAGTCCAGGGGTAGGCAGGAGCTTCTTACATGGAGCCAGTCCTCAGGAAGGCCAATGTGCAGGTGAGCATCCTAGCACCCGTTGTTTCCCTGGGTGCAACGGGCTTAATCTCTAGTAATTTGAATATTTGTATTTTGAGGACATCTAACTTTTGGGGTCCATTTTAAAAAGCATCCTTTAATCACAGCTTCTTCCTGAAATGTTGAATTGTGACTATGATAATTGCACATATCCTCATTCCCTGATGTTTTGTGGCTGGCTCCGGCTCCTATGGCAACTGTGATTGTGATTTTCTGTACTTCCTCTGTGGCAGCCATTTTCTGATTGTGCCCTTAGCATGTTTCAGTGTTCCAAAGGGGCCTGCAGACTCAAAAAGGAGCTCCATAGTTCTTACAGTAGAGTTCCAGGGAAATCCTAGATCATCCCACAACTCTGTGACTCCACTTATGGCCATGCGGCCGTAAACGATGTTACAACACATCAAAATCACAAGACGTCATAGTCCCATTGTATACGGCACTGGTCAGACCACACCTGGAGTACTGTGTGCAGTTCTGGAGGCCTCACTTCAAGAAGGACATAGATAAAATTGAAAGGGTACAGAGGAGAGCGACGAGGATGATCTGGGGCCAAGGGACCAAGCCCTATGAAGATAGGTTGAGGGACTTGGGAATGTTCAGCCTGGAGAAAAGGAGTTTGAGAGGGGACATGATAGCCCTCTTTAAGTATTTGTCATTTGGAGGAGGGCAGGATGCTGTTCCCATTGGCTGCAGAGGAATGGACGCACAGTAATGGGTTTAAACTACAAGTACAACGATATAGGCTAGATATCAGGGGGAAAAAATTCACAGTCAGAGTAGTTCAGCAGTGGAATAGGCTGCCTAAGGAGGTGGTGAGCTCCCCCTCACTGGCAGTCTTCAAGCAAAGGTTGGATACACACTTTTCTTGGATGCTTTAGGATGCTTAGGGCTGATCCTGCGTTGAGCAGGGGGTTGGACTAGATGGCCTTGCTGGGCTTTTCTTTTCTTTTCTCAGAATCATTGCTTGTGCAATGGGCATGAAGCGTTACGTGGAGGCTAACATCTCTCTGAAATCCCACACAACCATTAAATACTTCATGAAGATGTGGAGCAGCGTCAGCGACACCCTCATCTTTATCTTCCTTGGCGTTTCCACCATCGGTGACAATCACGAATGGAGCTGGCCATATATTTGCTTCACAGTCCTCTTCTGCCTTCTTTGGAGAGCGCTAGGTATTGAGATCTCCTCTTTTGGGTGATGTGGGGGGGAAAAGTCATCCTCTAAGCTGAAAGCAGGCTGACCCATATGATGCAGAATCGAATTCTGTTAAATACAGAAGCCTTTATTGACAATTAAAAACAAAATATACAGAATCTAAGATGGCACAACAATATTTCTCCAATTCATTAGGATGCTTTAGGATGCTTTGGGCTGATCCTGCGTAGAGCAAGGGGTTGGACTAGATGGACTGTATGGCCCCTTCCAACTCTATGATTCTATGATTATGAACATAGAACTAATTCTAAAATCATTGCCTAAAAATGCTGCAACACAGAAGGCTTTTTTAGAAACAGAGCCATTGTGCTGCCTTGGCAGGATTATAAATTGTATATATATAGCAACTGCATGTATTAGATGTCAAGGGGAAATGTAAACAGTGCTTGCTCTTTAAGGAGGAGCCTAGTTTGGAGACCATGTTGTATGAAGAAAGGCTGGGGGAGCTTGGTCTGTTTAGCTTGGAGAGGAGGCGACTGAGAGGGGATCTGATAACCATCTTCAAGTATTTAAAAGGGTGCCATATGGAGGATGGAGCAGAGTTGTTCTCTCTTGCCCCGGAGGGACGGACCAAAACCAATGGGATGAAATTAATTCAAAAGAAATTCCGTCTAAACATCTGGAAGAAGTTCCTGCCAGTTAGAGCGGTTTCTCAGTGGAACAGGCTTCCTCGGGAGGTGGTGGGTTCTCCATCTTTGGAGATTTCTAAACAGAGGCTGGAGAGCCATCTGACAGAGAGGCTGATTCTGTGAAGGTTCAAGGGGGTGGCAGGTGACAGTGGATGAGCGAGAGGGCTGTGGGTGTCCTGCATAGTGCAGGGGGTTGGGCTAGATGACCCAAGAGGTAACTTCCAACTCTATGATTCTAACTTCCAGGTAACATGCCTTATTGGATTGATTTAAGTAGTCTTGTTTTCAGGGCATTTGCCTCTTAGGTTTTGTAAGCGCTTAAGCTTTGCTTTACCTTTTGTTGTGGAGCGATAGGAAGCCATTTTGTTTTTCATGGAATGCCACATACCTTCAACAGCAGGATGTCTGGAATGTGTTTGTTGGAAGTATGAGTCAGTCAGAACCCTGCTTAGGTTTTGTGATGGTTTTAAGACCAATAAAACCTTATTCTTGTTGAACGCTTACCTTAATGAGAAGACTCTTGGCCAGGAATAGTGAAAAACAGACAGATGTCCCCTCTACCGTGTGATAGTAAAGGAAAAGATATTGGAACAACCTGGAATTCTCTTTTCTCCTTGGTTCCAGGACAACTTTTTGCATCTGAGGCCACGCTTTGAAATGCAAATGCCACTCAATCCTCTTCTTTAAAGAGTCAACTTTTGCTCGATAACTTTGAATACGCTCAGGCTGCGGTCTGGAACAAGCTTCCCAGGCAGGAGGGTGGTTCTTTTTTTGGGGAAAGGTATTCCACGTCACAAGGCAGCAGTGCCATCTAGTGGTGATTACAACCTTAAATTGAAGGATCAAGATGGCTTACAGTCAAAAGGGAGACGTTTCATCAGCCGATATATGTGTAGATGCCGAAGCTATAGAGGAGAGACAAAGGGAAATAAAGATATTAACACCTAAGACACAAGGGCAGGGGTAGTCAAACTGCGGCCCTCCAGATGTCCATGGACTACAATTCCCAGGAGCCCCTGCCAGCGAATGCTGGCAGGGGCTCCTGGGAATTGTAGTCCATGGACATCTGGAGGGCCGCAGTTTGACTACCCCTGCACAAGGGTATTTGAATATATGGAAACACGAGTTACAGAGGAAGATGGAAAAGGCCTGAGAGGTCGTGCGAACAGACCTTCAGTGTATGGCCGCCATGTTTTCCACCAATCCTGGGATTCTCACATGGATGCTTCCCATGTATTCCACTGCAGAATCAGGAACGGGACATTATACATCATTTCCTCATGTGTATTCTTCACAAGAAGTTTTTATATGAATATTATATATAAACATTTTAATCCTTCTGATTTATTTTCCCTTCATCCCACATGATTTGCCATCCCTCTTCCTTTCTTTTAGGTGTCCTTGTGCTGACTTTCATCATCAATAGATCTCACGTGAATACTGTGACCTCAAAAGACCAGTTCATTATTGCCTATGGGGGACTGAGAGGTGCCATCTGCTTCTCTCTGGTTTTCCTGCTCCCAAACTTGCCGAGAAAGAAGCTCTTCATTGCAGCCACAACAGTGGTCATCCTCTTCACAGTGTTTATTCAGGTAAATGCAGGTGGTTATTTTGGTGTTTGTAGACCTGCTGAGGACTGAGCTTGAGGTCTGAGGCAGGATCATAGCTCCCATCTGCTGGATCCAGTCAGTTTAAACTAAAACCAACCATAGTGCACATTGGTGGCAATATCCATTGTTTGCTTATATCTATAAGTTGTTGTTTTTTCTGGGGGGTTCTGGTTTAGTTTTGGGTACAGCTCAGTTCTGCCTGTACTATGCTGGAGTCCTTATAAAGAGCCCAAATCACTACCGGCGTCCGTGTCCACCTCTGAACCCATGGATTTGACAATAATTATTACACTCCTTTGGGTAGAATCTTCCCTATTTACTGGATTCAACCAGCTTCTCTGCATGTTGTTGTTGCTGCTATTTCCTGGAGAGTTGAATCCCCAGTGGATGCTCTGACTTTGCACACCCCTTCCACAAAAGGGCATTTATTATGGATAATTTGTTTCAGAATTTGGATCTGACCCTCCCCATGTGTTCCACACTTCCTTTGAAGTGAGGCCATGTCGTCATGTAGAAATGGAGCCACGCTCACCCAATTCCCCTCAGTACTAAAACCCCCGTTCCCTGTACCCTTGGTCCATGCAGTTTCCATGATTCCAAGCCTAGCCATGTTAGGTGCTTAAGGAGGTCCCCTTCCTTTGTTTTTCAGCAGCAGAAAAGCTGGTTGGAACCAACACAAGGTGTAGACTTTTTTTGAAGTGGAAGGACACTTCATTTTTGGAAAAGCTGCAAATTTCCCAGATCTGCCTCTCCCTGCGCCATACCGTCAATGAGCTTACAATATGAATCACCTTTAAAAATACCCACACATACTACAAACCTATTGTTATTTGAAAATTGGCTTTGAGAATCACATTTGGTGAGGTGGGAGACACACGGAAGCAGTGGCTGGAGAACTGGAGTTTTGGTGGAAACCAGGATGGGTCAAGGTATTTTTATGCCTCCTCCAGAAGCACCCTGGCTGGGTCAGTGACAAAGCTTCTCTGGATCACCTCATGACCTTAGGAGGGCGAAACTCTGCTTAGAGTGGCATTGTCAGAACTGGATTCCATTCCTGGGAGTCTCTAGTCCCTTGAAAAGGGAGACTAGAGGCTGCAGAGAGAGAAGAGGAGGCCAGAATGTTTTGATCTACTGACAGCAGTTCAAAGCAGCAGGAGGAGAAAAAAATTTTTTTTTCTGGGTTGAAGACATGATGGTTCTAACTTCTGCAGAGTTAAAACCATAGAGTTTCCGGCGATTCCTAGAGAGGTGTGACATCACTTCTGGGCTTTCCTGGGAGGGATGCCATGCTGTCAGTGATGCCTGCCCCCATGCCCCAGCTCCTCTCAAATGGGATGCCCAGCTGGACCTGGCAACCCTAATTGGGTGGGTGGGTGTTTGGTGGGGAAACCCACTTGTCAGCAACCACAGTCAGGGTGAAGGAGAGGAAAGAAGTGGAGCCAAAAAATGGATGGGGAAACCTCAGTACTGAAGAAGCTGTGTTGAAGAAAACATCTATATGGAGTTTCATCGTGTGCTGGTTTACAAAAGTTCCTAAATGGCTTATATGTAATCTCATGGAGAAAGCAGCACTTTCCTTTTGTTATTTTGCCAGCAACTTAAAAAACAACAACAATGAGAACCTGTGACGAAGTCTACAGGCTTTCACGCCAAAAATATATTTCAGGTTGCTGCTGGTGATCAGATGTGTTTCTTTGAGGAAAGAGTGCCTGAAACAGCCGGTTTCTTTGCATTTTCGTGCCACCTGGTGGTTAACATGAGAACAATGCTTTAAACGGCGCATAGTGGTGCAATTACATACATTTCCGCATGATTTCAGTATTTACAGCCTGATTTTTCTCCCCAATGGGAGCCAAAAGTGGCTTAAAGCCTTGTTCTCTCCATCTTCCATTTTATACTCACAGCAACCCTGTAACACAACAAAATCAGAGTCCACTGGCACCTTTAAGACCAACAAAGATTTATTCAAGGTGTAAGTCTTCACGTGCATGCACACTTCCTAAATCACTTTTTTTTAAAAATCTTAAATGTGCACATGAATAATAATAAACATTTGTATTTTAACATTTAGTATATTCTACTGCTCAACCTCTAAGGTTCCTATCAACCTTTATTAAAAATTACTATCAAGGATGTAAAATTACAGTGGCCAACAATAACAATAACAATAACAATAACAATAACAATAACAATAACAATAACAATAACAATAACAATAACAATAACAATAACAATAACAATAACAATAACAATAACAATAACAATAACAATAACAATATATTTTTATACCACTGCTTCCATAACTGGCCCGCAGTGGTTAACACAATACAAACATCCATACAATTAAAATCCCCATAGAACGATTAAAACAGTTTACACATATGGCAAAGACAATGGCGGCAACCTAATATAGCCACACACACACACCCCTCCCATTCTGGGCATCGCTCAGTATAGGTGAAATCTAGAATCTATGTCTAAATATGTCAGGACTATCTTCAGGCTGCTTCGGGCACATTTCTTTAGCTTACCTATATTCGAGCTGTTCTGTATTCCTCTGTAGGTGAAGGGTTACAAAGCAAGCAGATCTTGGTCTCCAGTACTGAACTAAAATAAATTTCCAATAACTGAATGATCAATTAGAACAGCCTTTCTCGCCATTTTTACTGTTGAGAAATCCCTGAAACATTCTTCAGACTTGGGCTTGCACTGATAGATCTGTTCTAACTGAGCAGTCCTGTCAGAAGCTCTCTCAGCCTCACCTACCCCACAGGGTGTCTGTTGTGAGGAGAGAAAAGGGAAGGCGACTGTAAGCCGCTTTGAGATTCCTTTGGGTAGAGAAAAGCAGCATATAAGAACCAACTCTTCTTCTTCTTCTTCTTCTTCTTCTTCTTCTTCTTCTTCTTCTTCTTCTTCTTCTTCTTCTTCTTCTTCTTCTTCTTCACGATGCATCTAATGTTTTCCCCCTTTGAGCAGTCTCCAGAACTAATCAGCTGTTCTATCAGGGCCAATGTTGTTCTATTTTAAAACCCATCCACTTCTGCACTGACCGGTTCGTCTTGTTCTGATTCTCTTCAGTTTCAGTGTTTTGTTTTTCTTGTTGATCTTAATGATTTTCTCAAATGGCCAGAAATGCAAGTTTCATATAAAGTAGTTAGGCTTGCATTAAATTAGTGGTTTATTTATTTAATTTTCTCTTGCCCCACAGGGAGTGACCATTCGTCCTCTTGTCAACTTGCTAGCTGTCACCAGAAAACAAGAAAGTGCCCCCACTGTGGGAGAACAAATTCACATCCGGGTAAGTTCATAAGCTGAAGGAACATAGAGAAATGGCTTATAAAGTATGAATGGCCACCTGCCCCCTTGATCCTTGTCCATCTTGGTTACTCAAAACGAATGACCAGTGGGTAGGAGGCCCTCAGAGAGATTGTCAACCTTACCCTGGCTACTGGGGTGCTGAAGGGGGAGGTGGTCTTCCCTTTGCTGACAAAAAATCATCATGGGACCCATGGTATCCGGCCAGCTACTGCCCAGTCTTGCATCTTGTGTTTCTGGGAAAGGTAGTTGAAAGGACCACAGTGGACCAGCTCCTGGCATACTTGGAGGAAGCTTTGGCACTTGACCCATACCAGTTGAGCTTATGTCCTGGCCATGGAATGGAGAAAGTGTTGGTCGCCTTGGTCTCTAACACCAGCTGGACTGTGGTGATTTGGTCATACTCATGATGCTTGATCTGTCGGCTGCATTCGATGTGGTCGACCATGAGTAATTGGCCTACTGCCTCACCGATCCTGGAATTCAGGGGACAGCCCTTAAGTGACTGGGCTCCTTTTTATGAAAAAGGACACAGAGGGTTGCTGTGGGGGAGGTTTTATCGTGCCCCTATCAACTCTCTTGTGGGTCCCACAGGAGCAAGTATTCTCCCCCACATTAATTAACATCTTTACGCACCCTCTAGGACAGCTGGTTCAGAGATATGGGCTGCAGTGTCATCAATATGCAGATGATACCCAGCTCTGTCTCCTCATGGACGGCCACTCGGATTGCCCCCCAGATGCATTTGCCAGATGTTTAGAAACCATTACTGGATGGTTAGAGCAGAGTCATCTGAAACTCAACTCCTTAAAGACGGAGGTCCTGTGGCTGAGCAGGAAAGAGGCAGGACAGGAAGTGTATCTCCCCACCTTAGCCGGGGCATGACTTAACATTCTGTCCATGGGAAGGAATCTTGGGGTTATTCTGGATGATCCCTTCCTATGGAGGCCCAGGTCATAGGAGTGGCTTGTATGGCATTTTACCATCTTCATTAGGCAAGGCTACTAGCACCCTACCTGCTTCCGGACCGTCTGGCCACAATGATTCATGCCACGGTCACTTCTAGACTGCCCTATGCTTGTCCTTGATGTGGAAACTCTGAGTCTCTTGAGAGAGGCAGGCTAATAATCAGACAAATAAACACATAAATAAATATCAGAAATGAAACACTTTAGATGACATCCTTAAAACAGCTATGGGAGAAGAAAATGTTGCTGGTGCTAGGTATCGACACAAGCAGTTGAGCAAGGAGCCTAAATCTTATGAAGTAAGGACAGACTATGTCATTTCATCCTTCTGACAGGTCAGGAATGCCTTTTGAATGTTTCCCCATATCAAAGACTCTGTGCAAATAATAAAAAATAGTGTATGAGGAAAACGTAGCCCAGTCCACAGCTCATGGTTCTACTTGCTGTGAAGTTTTTCCCTCACCTGCAGTTTGAGATGGTATAGTCCTTTCCACCAATTCAAAACTGATGCAATATTTTGTTGATTTGGGGACTGTAGAACAAATATTTTTGGCAGGCCCAGTTCTGTCCTTCAACTTAGAAGAATTTATCTGAACCATCAAAGTTTGAGTTGAACCAACAAAGAGTGGAATTATTAATCAAAAGATAAGCCTGACCCTGGTAAATGGAGATAATTGGAGCATCTGTCACTTATTTTTCCTTACTTTCCAACTAATTCCTTGGCTAGGTTAAGTTCTTCGTATCACCCCAGGCCTTTAAGGGGGAAACTAGGTGGTACAATATAGGCCACTTCCATACAGCATAGCTCATTTGGGAAATGAAAAAAAGGCCTTTAAAGGGCCAAAAGGGTATGAAGAAGTATGCAACTTAGCTCTGCCATTCTGAAGGTAGAGCTTAGCTCCACACACCACCATAAAGTAGATGCTTCACCTATGGCCAACCTGCAATTCCTTTCTTGAACCTGATCAAAGGTGGTTTTTCTTTGATCTTTCAAAGTGGAAAGTCCCAAGAAGCCCATGGATTATGGTTGGACTGAAAGCAATATCCTATATGTTATAGGAATGCTAGCCTTCAGATAGGACCTGGGGGCTCCCTGGAATTACAGCTCAGCTCCAAAGTACAGAGATCAGTTCCCCTAAAGAAAATTGATGTTTTGGAGGGTGGAATCTATGATACTGTACCCTGCTGAGATCCTCACTCCCAAATCTCTATGCTTTACTTAACCTGGAGCGGGTCATCTTACCCCTCCCACCCCACTGGCAGCCAGGAAGGACAATTATAGGATGCTACCATTTGAATCAGAGCCTCTTGTGGCGCAGAGTGGTAAGGCAGCAGACATGCAGTCTGAAAGCTCTGCCCCTGAGGCTGGGCATCCAATCCCAGCAGCCGGCTCAAGGTTGACTCAGCCTTCCATCCTTCCGAGGTCGGTAAAATGAGTACCCAGCTTGCTGGGGGGTAAACGGTAATGACTGGGGAAGGCACTGGCAAACCACCCCGTATTGAGTCTGCCATGAAAACGCTGGAGGGCGTCACCCCAAGGGTCAGACATGACCCGGTGCTTGCACAGGGGATACCTTTACCTTTACCTTTACCATTTGAATCAGGAGCTTTCTGCAACCCCCCAGGGAACAATCCCAAGGTGGAAGCAGCCATAGACATGGCTACCACCAAATGTGGCAGTCTGGTGTCCAACTTCCTGTTCAGTACTAGAGCATCTCTAACATTTTGCTTATGGCCTGATGTTGTGATGCTATGCCCTCAACTCCCTTTCATCCACAGCCTTCACTATGGTCAGGGATGTGGAAACACAGTATGCCACAATGTCAGGACATGAACTTTACTTGATCAGGAGAGGAGGGATGGGACTGGACCAGCAACTGTCATTTTTCAGGTGCAATTATGTCTAATATCAAGATCCAACCCAGTTGTCAACTGTAAATTCTGGCATGGTTGATAGAGGGATATACATTACTGCGTTGGTTGCTTTAACAGTTTATATGGCAAGCTCTGAATCGTTGCATTGACATACCTTCGGATTTTGAGTCGATCAAGAAGTTTCATAAATGAAGAAATAATAAATATTTCACGAGGCTCTAAAGCAATGGTTCTCAGCCTTGGGGTCAGGACCCCTTTGGGGGTCCAACAACCCTTTCAGAGGGGTCGTGGTAGGGTAAGCAGCTTGGTGTGTGTGTGCGTGTGTGAAATAGAACGTTCGTCTGTCTGGAGCAGCGGAAAAAAGTGAGATTGGCATGGGACGAGAGGCAGAACTGAACTAAGAAACCCCGGGGAAAAACCTAATTTATATACAATCCTGAACAATGGATCTTCATGCCATTGGTCTGTTTCGATTTAATTTCTGTGAAGGAACCCTTGCATAATCTTATGGTTGGGGTCACCCCAACACGAGGAACTGTATTAAAGGGTTGTGGCATTAGGAAGGTGGAGAACCACTGCTCTAAAGGGGAAATACGTAGGGAGCTCCCCTCAACTTTAGGAGAGCTGAGACTCTCACCCCAAAATGTGCCATTGTTTCAACTGCGGGCCTCGGAGGTCAATTGCCTGAGTTCATTCTGTCTGCAGCAGAGGTACATCCATGAATAGCAAAACCCTTTCTCTCTTTTTAGTTCTTGGATCATTTGTTGGCTGGCATAGAAGATATATCGGGACACTGGGGACAGTATTACTGGAAAGACAAGTAAGGATTTGCCAAAAATACAAGTCTCTACATGTGTAGAGGGAGGGGGGGGAAGACACCAGGGAGTTGGATTTCTGTCTCTCACCAGGGACAGCTCGGTGCCATTCATCTTTGTGTCACAAAGCAGATAACTGTTGCATACAAAAAGCATTTTCCTTTCCTTTCATTCTTTTTTTTGTTAAACACAAAAGGATAGGATTGGATTATTTAATGGCTAAATTAAAGAAGATTGTCACTATTCTTAGGTGAAGAAATCCCTCTGAGGGGTGCACTGTATCATTGGTGGAGGCTATGCATGAACACCTAGAATGGCCTCATCCAGGAGAAGTCAATCTACCTGGTCTATGCAGAATATTAGTACTTGGTCTCTGGGGTTTTCAAAGAAGGAGAGCTGGTTCTTATATGCTGCTTTCTCTACTAAAAGGAATCTCCAAGTGGCTTACAGTCGCCTTCCCTTCCTCTCCCCACCACAGACACCCTGTGAGGGAGGTGATGCTGAGAGAGCCCTGATATTATTGAAGAAGAATAAGAGTTGGTTCTTATATACTGCTTTTCTCTGCCAAAAAGGAGTCTCAAAGCAGCTGACAGTCGCCTTCCCTTCCTCTCCTCACAACAGACACCCTGTGAAGTAGGTGGGGCTGAGAGAGCCCTGATATTTCTGCTTGGTCAGAACAGCTCTTCCAGGAATCTCAAAGTGGCTTATATTTGCCTTCCCTTTCCTCTCCCTGCAACAGGCACCCTTGTGAGGGAGGTGAGGCTGAAGGAGCCCTGATATTTCTGCTTGGTCAGAACAGCTCTACCCCGATTTTCAAAGCAGCTTACAATTGCTTTAAAAAACCCAGTGCAGATAAACCCCAGGTTAGGGAGTATCTGGAGATTTTGGTAGTGGAGCCTGAGGAGGGGAAGAACTTCAATAATATATAATGGCGGGAGATCTCTATCCACAACCTGGAGATTGGCAACTTTATATACCCCACATACAGTTGCTACCCATGATGATGAAAGCGAATCTCCAGGCCCAAAGACAGGAAACCTCTGATTTCCAGTGCCAGGAGGCAACATCAGGGGACAGTGTTTGTTGGCCCTCCGGAGCAGCTGGTTGACCGCTGTGTGGGACAGGATGCTTTTAACCACATGGGCCACTTGTCTTCTTGCATTTTTAGGATGTCCTAGTTGTCTCTCCCTTCTGTGATTCCTAGCTGGTCCCTGGCTTGTATAAAATTAATTCTCTTTCATTTCCTGGGCAGACTGGAATATTTAAATGGCAAATACCTACAGAAGTTTTTGCTCCGGGAATACATGCAGCCCAAATCGAGTATTGTGCTCTTGTACGAGAAACTGGAAAGGAAGCATGCCATCGAGTTAGCTGAAGCTGGACAGCTCATTTGTGGGCCGACTCATTCCTCATTGCTGTAAGTGGGGTGTTCATTTTTTCTAGAGCAGGGGTAGTCAAACTGCGGCCCTCCAGATGTCCATGGACTGCAATTCCCAGGAGCCCCCTGCCAGCGAATGCTGGCAGGGGCTCCTGGGAATTGTAGTCCATGAACATCTGGAGGGCCGCAGTTTGACTACCCCTGCTCTATATACATACAATTGTGACCGGACACTCTGATGAAATGCTGAAGGTTCCGAAGCCTCCTATTGGTGGAATATCCTCCACTCAGGGCCAATTGTTGCTCAGGATTCTGCTCCCTCCTTCCCTTCAGGCCTGCTGTGGAGGAAGCCTCTAAAACAAGGGTAGTCAAACTGTAGGCTTCGGAACCTTCAGCGAATGCTGGCAGGGGGCTCCTGGGAATTGTAGTCCATGGACATCTGGAGGGCCGCAGTTTGACTACCCCTGCTCTAGAGTCTAGCCCTGTTGGTTTGCAGTAGAAGCGATTGGAGTCCAGTTATACCTGAAAGATCAACAAGATTTCGGGAGCAGAAGCTTTTGCGAGTCAAATCTGTCTAATGAAAGGAGCTTTGATCTGGAAACTGGAAACCTTCTTGGTCTCTAAGGTGCTTTGGATTCAAATCCAACTCTTTTAAAAGAATGTGTTCTTTTAAAAAGTTTATCTGAATGTTTTTTTTTAAAGAAAAAAGATAAAATTTAACAAGAACTAATAAAAGTTAGAAAAGGGAAAGAAAAAATGTACAAAAGGGGAAAAGAAAAGAAAAAATAAATTTCCAACTTTCTCTATGCCAAAATCACATTAAATTACAGACTTATCACTTGCTGTGTAATTACAAAGAAAAAGCTCTCTTTTTATGTAAAGAAAAAACATTACATTACTTTTCAAAAATAAAGCATTACAAACATTTTCCCTTCTAAAAAACCACCACCTATCTCTTACATATCACTAAAAAAATTTACAAAATAAAATATTATATTAAAAATTAAAATGAAGCCTGATCAAGAGGAATGGAAAAGAGAGAGAGGAGTCAGAAAAAGGGGAGAGAAAAGCAGTGCGTGAACGGCAAATGCCATAGCTGGCCACGGCCTCGATGGAGCAAATAGTCTGTTACCTCTGTTATAGTTTTATGGTTAATATCATTATTGTTGTTATGAAAAAATGAGTTCCATGTACTGCTTTCTACATTTTATGTAAATCGCCCTGAGCCTTGTCTAAAATATGCCTCTTGTGCTGAGAGCCACAAAAAGCTGTCAGATGTGTTTGGCCAGAGACCACCATGGGACAAAATGAATTAACGTGTACCCCAGCAGGCCTTTGACATCTTTCTTTGAGATAATTACCTTGGTGACCAAATTAATACACAACCCACAGGGTACAGTTTCTTTAACCCTGAATGACAACTTCCAGTCTTCTTGGACTAAGGCTGTTCACAGAGGAATCCAAAGTCTGGGCTTCTCCATACACTTATTATCCAAATTAGCTCATGATCAAGTTGCATCATTAGTTAAGCAGTGGATACGAGGCAATCGTAATCAACTGGACCTGAGTAAAACTCCAACTTTTTTGGCCTGAGTTAAAACAAGATATGTTCTGGCCCCTGCCACTTATCTGTCTCAGCTGGTAATAAGTAAGCAAATAAGGGCATTTACCCTTGCAAGATGCTCCGTCTTGCCTTTGGCTCTTGTAGTGGGTCGCTATGAGAACATTCCCCTTACACTGAGACAATGTTTTTGTGGGAGTGGCGAAATTGATACAAGAGAGCATATATTGTTCCACTGCCCTGCTTATGTAGACATTCGTAGCCACTTGATTGAACCACTCCTTAAAAGGTTGCCAGAACATCATGATGTAAATCGAGCAAAGAGGCTGCTAAGTGATGAGTCCCCCCAAGTGACAATTCAGCTCGCCGCCACCATAAAAATCCGATGCACTAAAGTAGCATAATTTTAAGCTCTATTTTATGATCTGTTTTAAACTGCATTATATCAAATGACCATATTCGTTTGGTCTTTTATGTATTAACTTCACATAACTTGGTCTGAACGACTGTAATAAAGTTTGACTGACCAACTACCTTGGTGACCATTTGAAGTTTGATGTCAAAGGATTACTAACAATTACCAAGAACTTTGTCTCACAAATGTGTTTAATTTTTATAATGTTCTGAGTATTGTCAAGAAACCTTTATGTCTTTTCCCTCCCTCCTGTAGTAAAAATGATAAACCTATATCAGTCAACGATTCAGACAGCCTCAATCTAGATGGAATGGACGACATCCAAAAGATTTTGGAAAGGAACCTGTACAAAACCAGGAGAACTGTAAGATTTTCTTCTGTCTAGTGAGTGGATCGTGCTGGTTTCAACCCTATTTTACACAGTAATGGACAGAATCACCTCAACTTAGGGTTACCAACTTCCAGGTGGGGTCTGGAGAAAGCTTGGGATTACAACTCATCTCCAGAGTAAGGTAGATTGTATGGCATTGCACCATGCCAAGGTCACTCCTCTCCCTAAATCTTGACTTTTCCAGGGTCACCCCCAACTCTCCAGGAATTTCCCAACCTGGTTAGCAACTCTCCCCAACACTTTATGCCTGGATGTTCCTCTACTTGAGAGTTTTTCTCCCTCCAGTTACCAAATGTCATGGACTGGGCCATCAGAAGAAGGTCAGGAAGCAGCCTGGGAAGAATCCCTTCCTGAGAATGCTTTTACTGGAGTTTTGTGATCAGCTTTGGTAACCAATTCTGGGCAGACATATGTGGTGAAATTATAATAAATCTACTTGGATATGAATCCAGAATTGCCAGATGTCTAGCAAAATGATGTAGATGCAACACTCGGGGCCTAGATCAGTCTGTACACCACAGATGTTCCAGGGCTAAAGAGCCTTCAGCACATGGGAAAAAGGGTTGCCAGGTCCCTTGGTCAGTGGGGGGGGGGTGTCACTATTTTCTGGATGTACCTCTTCCCCTGCAAACTCCCCAGCAATGTGGTGATGTCACTTCTGGTGTGTATCAGAGGTGATGTGATCCCGTTATGGGCAGTGTGGAGATGCTCTAGTATTTGGGCAGAACTCTAGGGTAAAAAGAACTTCTATCATGGAGTTTTTGCCCAAATTCCAGAACATTTTTTCAGTCACTGGTACTTCCAGTACGTGCTGGAACAAACATCACTGCATGGTCAGTGACACCAGCTTAGTTCTCCTTTTGCCCCCAGTAAATCCCCCCCCAAACCAGTTGCCAGGGGTCATCTGGCAACCCCAGTCTCTGCTGAGCATGGATGTCCTGCTGCCCCCACTGAAGAGTGAGCCGTGACTCCAGAAAGCTCCTCCCCTGCCATAAATTTGGTTAGTCTTTCAAGCTCTCTGTCTCTCTTCTACGACCCAGGCAGACTAACATGGCAATCCATCTGGATTTATCTGTCGTTCTCTGGTGGGGCTACATAGGTGGCTGAACTAGAGGAAACAGAAGACCTCTTCCAACTCATGGACTCAGTGACCAAGAGTGTTACATGAATTTCCTGGCCCCCATCACGTAATTCAGCTTAACTGCATGGGAAGGGGGCGTTGCCTGCCATTTAATGATGGATGAGTTGAACCTGTTATGTCAGAGAAATGGTTGACATCTGTTCATTTTGCCTGCACAGGTCCCGGCATACAACAGACATACCCTTCCTGGAGAAACGGAACCGGCTGACCAAGCCAAGGAGCTGTTGATCCTCAGGCACAAGAGCTGGCAGATCCATTTGAACAGTAGTGATCATTTGAGCAAGGAGGTACAAAGTCCCATGGATGGGTGGGTCCAGAGCAGTGACTCACAAAAGCTCCTCCCCAACCGCCCATTTGGTTAGTCTTTCAGGTCCTCCTAAACTCTGGCTCTTTACTACTGCCACAGACAGACTGACACAGCTACCCATCTTAAAAATAGACACGGATCACTGAATTAAATGCTGAGGGGAAAAAAATGCCCCTCAGAATTAAAACTGTGGAGGATGAGGGCAACTACCTGCCCCCTTGATCCCTGTCCGTCTTGGCTCCTTAAGGGGAGGGATGGACAGATAGGTGACCAGCTCAGGGATATTGTTAAGTGCTCTCTCCAGTCGGGGGAGTTTCCTGAGGTGCTGAAGGAGGTGATGGTGTGCCCTCTCCTCAAGAAGCCATCTCTGGACCCACATGACCCTGCAAGCTACCGCCCAGTAGCGCATTTAGCGTTCCTGGGTAAGGTGGTGGAAAGGGCTGCGGCGGACCAGCTCCTAGCGTTCCTGGAAGATACTTCGGCGCTCGATCCATACCAGTCTGGCTTCCGCCCTGGTCATGGGGTGGAGACTGTGTTGGTCTCCTTGTTGGATGACCTCCGTCGCCAGCTTGACCGAGGTGGCTCTGCTGTGCTAGTTCTTTTAGATCTGTCGGCCGCGTTTGACGTGGTCGATCACGAGCTGCTAGCAAGCCGCCTCGCCGGTATGGGGATAAGGGGTACAGCGTTACGCTGGATACTCTCCTTCCTCCAAAACCGGACACAGAGGGTAGCCATAGGAGAGGAAGTATCGGACCCTTACCGGCTCCCTTGTGGGGTCCCACAGGGCTCGGTGCTCTCTCCTACATTATTTAACATCTTTATGCGCCCTCTGGCTCAACTGGTATGCCGCGTCAGGCCGCCCCCTCAAAGAGCCGCCGCCCCAGAGAGCCGACACAGAGGACCGCCACCGGGGGACACACACAAAGGTTCGTTCCTAGCGCCCGCTGTATTCCTCATACAGCGGGCTTTATTACTAGTATCTCTATAATATGTTATCTAGAGCCAACTGCTGCCTGTGCCAATTCAGTGCCTGAATTTTCTAATTTAAAAAAATCTGTCTGCCAGCATGTCATGGATGCCGTTGGGCTCAGCCACTCCTCCCTTACGCTTGTTTTCTACATGGAAGGATACTTTGATCCAAAGGAAGGATCAATTATGGGTGTGGCATTTGGACTTTTGGGAATACCTATATGTATCCTAGGAAACAACGGGGATTTCCAAACAGCCCCCCCCCTCCAATACCCTGACTATTTCAGGCTGGGAAAATGGCATTTCCCCAGGGATGGAGTGAAGTTCCTTCTCCACTCACACTGTGGTCTGAATCAAGCACCACATGTGTGGGACTGGAGGAGAATCCACAAGTCATATGACTGTTACGGTTGACACTAGTGCCCATTCTGCACACATTGGATAATGTACTTCCAGTGTGCTTTGGCAGCTGGATTTTCTTGTGCAGAACAGGAAAATCTACTTCTAAAGCGCATTGAAAATGCATTATTTAACATGTGCAGAATGGGCCTAGGTGGGGAACCGAGATCCGACCTATGTAGTAGATGAATTGGTTGGTGTAGCTGAGATGCAGGTTTACTGCCAGCTTTCCATGCAAAAGTCTGTTGTGCATTCCTCCACAAGATGGAGCAATTACAACTCCATTTGCAAGAGTAAACAAATGTGGAAACCTACAATGTGTAATAGACTGACAGGAGGAATGCATGTGTAAAAAAAAAAAGAAATACAGGTTGCAAGGTTGTAGTATTTTTTGTATTTAGAAGTTATTTGTCTCTTTATTACTATTTTGTATTTTCTCCGCACTCTAGAGGCAAATCAAAGACAAAAAATAACAGAAAAGAAACAATAATTTAAAAATCTGATCTTGGAATATTATAAAAAGTTAAGAGTGGTATTCAACAATACAGATGCAGTCTTTAATGATTACTTTCAGCATAGCTGGGATAGCTTAAAATTCCCAAAGATTTAATACAATGAGCTCCTTTTAAAATTTAATCTGGGCATGGAACTGGGTCACTGTGGGAGGGCAGGTAGTTGTGCATTTCCTGCATTTTGCAGGAGGTTGACTAGATGACCCTGGAGATCCCTTCCAAATCTATGATTCTGCGATTCTTTTAAAGAACAAGGGGGAAAACCCCTCAAAACCAGGAACTGATTAAAGGGGGGAAATTATACTTTATATAGAAGCAGAAACAAAACTATAACAACAGTAGTGGCAGATCTACACACCTTTCCATAAAAGGTCCCCTAATATCTGAAAATAAGTCCATATGAACCTGTCTATATCTGTTGATTTATAGGAGATGGACGTCTCTCCAGGGTTGTATTACACTGCTTTGAGCTGCAATAAGGGGCTGGAGAGTCCATTTTTATTGAGAATTATTTTTGGATGCTTTTATTCTTTTAAACCACCCGCCCATCTCTTGGAGGCCAAACAATGGTCAACAATGAGCCAGTTATGCAGAAGACAGCAATTTGAAGCTGAGAGGGGTTTCCCAGAGAAGCCGTGTTTCCCAGCATAGTGCAGCCTGCCCGTCATCCTTCAAGATCCTGATTGTGTGCAGTGTCAGATGAGGCTTTAGATGGTGGGGTCGAGCATCCAATAAAGCTGATGGGCAGGAGGTTCAGGATGGACCAAGGGAAACACTACTTTACGTAGAGAGTGATTGAAATGTGGAATTTGCTGCCAGAGGAATAATAATAATAATAATAATAATAATAATAATAATAATAATAATGATGATGATGATGATGATGATGATGATGATGATGATGATGATGATGATAATAATGATAATAATAATGATAATAATAATAATAAATAGCTTTAAGGAAATTAGATAGATTCATGGAGTATAAGCCTATCCATGGCTACTAGCTTATGGGGACTGAGAGGAACCTCCACATTCAGGGGCACTCATCCTCTGAATCCCAGAACCAGGAGGCAACAACAGGGGAAGGCTTCAGCCTCTGTGCCCTGTTGCTGACCATCCAGAGGAACTGGCTGGCCCCTGTGCGAGACAGGAAGCTGGACTCGATGGACCACTGGCCTGATCCAGCAGGGCTCTTCTGATGTTCTTAACCTCTGCTGCTGTCTCACACCTGCTCCTGTTCCTGTTGAACTCCAACTCCCCCCCCCCCCCGCCCCAGTATTCCTGAAATCTGCCTACCCTGCTTCCTGCCACAAACCAGGAGCGAAGCTGCTAGCATCCCTTTACTCCTGATTCCCCAGGTATCTTTAAAGACAGGGTAGCAAGCCACCCATGTGCAACTGGGGTCTCAAACTCCTGTGCGATGCAAGAGTCCAGGAAGCCTCAATTGATGTGCTGTGTACAGCTTGCCAGGCAGTCTCTATGGATGCTTGAGGAATTGGGAGAGAAGGACAGAGATTGCTGCCTGACACTTAGAAGGCAACGGTGCTGGCAGAAGTGATGTAGTGCTGTGGGGGAGGCGGTGATGGAAGGGGGGTGGCCAGCACTTGGGAACGGCATGGTGTGGCAGACTCCGGTGGCAGGATCCTTCTGGGAAGAACTGTGAAGGACCTTCTGCTACTTACTTCCCCAAGAATGTCCAACCCCCCTTCAAGCTTTCTAATCTTTGGCCAGCTCGTGTCTTTGGGGTCTCGAAAGACTACAGTGCAAATTTTATTGGAAAATGTCCACATGCAGGCCAGTGGTTAATTTGCCCTTGGCACTCAAACATTGGTTTCAGTTCTGGAAAATGTCCCAGAAATGGCAAGCCCGTTGTAAACTGTCCAGTGAGTAACATAAATTTCCCCATAAACTTCAGAGCTGATTATTTTTCCATTTGGGGCCTTGTGACATTTGGCAGCAGAACATGCTTCTGGAACATCCTTGATAACCTTTTCTACCTTTCTTGTCCAGAAAATGCGTGTGGGGACCGATGTTACTACCTGAACAGTAGTTAGCTATTTGCAGGTGACAAGCCATAATCATCACATTTGGAAAGAGCATACCCTTGTGTGGCTCAAGGAGCGTAGGATTTGTATTCTCCATGGGCTATGCTTGGAGTATTCTTTTAAGGACCGATTTTGGATGACCTTCTCGGAAAGCAGGCAACATCTGTACACTCGTGAACCCTGTTTTCTTAACAATGGCAGATATGTTGGGGAAACAAAGGACGAAGAGCACAGGATCTCTTGTTAAAGGAGGAAAGAAACAAAGCAAAATGGAAATTGGCAGTTGGGAGGTGGCCAGAGCTTTTTTTGGCAGCCTGGACTTGGAGGGCCCACCTGCCAGATCACACATCCATCCGAGACTTGCTCTCTGCTTGGAAAAGAGAACAGACACATCGAGGCATTCAGTGTGCAGACAGGCGCCCTTGAGGAATGGAGATTAGTGCTTTAGAGAAAGGGCAGAGGGCTCCCTAGCAGGGGCCTATGCCTAGCAAGCCCTCTGCTGGCTTCTCAGCATGAAGCCAAAGAATACGCCTGCATGGATTGCCAAATATCTACTGCCCAACCTGGCTGGTCAACCTGCTCATTTCAGATTAGCTTGGATGACTGGGACCCAGTAAAGTGGATGTTCTGTTTTCCAGCCTAAAGCATGGGTGAGAAGAGAAATAATAACTCATCACAAAAAAACCCAACAACAACAACAACAACAACAACCAAAAAAACATTTCACTCCTCCTGTCTACTTGTTCTGTGCCTTTTTGGAAACTTCATTTCTTGTCTTCGTCTCTTTTTATCCGTTAGCTGGCGATTGGTGGAGCAGGTTGTCCTCTCAGCCAATACGCTGCTGTAGGTGCTGCTGGATGTTTGTCCTTGTTTATAATATGTTCCCACTCTTAGCGATTGGTGGCAGGAGTTTTGGCCACCTGGATAGTCAATCGCTGGTTTCTAAGGTCTCCCTCGATCTGTTTGAGCCATGTTTCCTTGAGCACCAGTCGTTGGATCTTCCATTCAGTTGGTCATTCTCGCCGGAGGAGTTTCTGAGGCAGCCTGCTGGTGTTCATTCTGCAGACACGGCCAAAGCATTGCAGTCTGTGCTTTCGGATGTGTTCTTTGCTTTGTGGCTGGTTGTCCCATTTTGTCTGAATTGCCTCATTTTGACTATGATCCCATAGAGCAGGGGTAGTCAAACTGCGGCCCTCCAGATGTCCATGGACTACAATTCCCAGGAGCCCCTGCCATAGAGAGACACCCAGAATCTGCCTCAGGCATCGCATTTGGAAGGTCTCGAGTTTGTTTATGTCAGGTTGTAGTAAAGTCCATGTTTCTGATCCACATAGGAAGATTGGTGTCCGGAAGAGATGAACTTTTGGTCTTGAGAGAGATGTTTGTCATCTCTTGTATGTGGCGAAACTGAGGGGCTTTTCGCACCGGGATCTTTGTTGCAAATTGGTCACTGAACGAAAAATCGCCATTTAAAATAGTGGAATTCGTCGTTATGCATACCTGCCTTTGTAGTGGAATCCAGTTGCGTTTTGTAGCGTTTCCCGCAGCTTCCGGTCTCGGCAGAAATCGCTAGAAAGGAAGCGCTATTGCCAAGCTCGTCCCGCCCCTGGCCGTCAAGCAGCCAATGGGCAGCCGTTAGCATGCTCCCAAACAGCCCCTTTCCCTTTAAGAAAGGTTTTTTTAAAAAAAAAAAACAGACCCATTGTAACGAATCTGTGTAGATTCGTTGCAACGGAGAGACCCATCCAGCTGCCTAATGTGAGCTGTCGTTTGATCGTATGATCGTTGCCACGCTGCCTCGAGTGATAAAAAAAAAATCCCCCCCCCTCACGGGCCCGATTTTCGGCTGAATTAATGTGTAAAAAATAAAGGGACTTTATTTCAGCAAACGGGCTTTTATGTGGTTTGTGCTTAGTGACTAAAGGTGAAGGACTGAAGCCAGGGAAGCCTCTAAACAGAAAGAGGCTCGTCGGTGCGTTTATCCCCGCTCGCTCGGAGAAAAAAAAATGGCGATCGCTTCGCCGGAAGTTTGGAGGACAGGCTCAGGAGGAGGGACTTTGAAGAAACCGCAACAATGTTAACGCACAGGTCTTTATCGCTAGTGTTGCAGATTGTTTGCAAGAGTGTAGCGCTTTCCGGAGGGTGAATCCACTTTTTGGGATTCCCCTGAAAGCGCTACAACGAAGCGCTTTTTGCTGATCGGTTTCAGGAGTGTTGCAGATTGTCTACGACGTCGTGCGTTATGGCAAATCAATAGCGTTTCCAATTAGCAACCATTGTGCGATTTTGAAGCCGTGCAAAGAGCCCCTCATAATCAATTGAAACCAGACAGATGGGAGAATTACAAGTGACTATACCAGGGGTAGTCAAACTGCGGCCCTCCAGATGTCCATGGACTACAATTCCCAGGACCCCCCTGCCAGCGAATGCTGGCAGGGGGCTCCTGGGAATTGTAGTCCATGGACATCTGGAGGGCCGCAGTTTGACTACCCCTGGACTATACAATGGACTAGACAGGATGCCTCAAAAATGAACAGGGTATTCCTCATGCCAGGAAAAGCAGGCTTTTGAAAACCACTCCGAGCCAGTTTGCTAGGTGTGGTGGCACATAAACCTCAGAAATAAATAAATAAATAAATAAATAAATAAATAAATAAATAAATAAATAAATAAATAAATAAATAAATAAATAGATAAATAAATAAATAAATAAATAAATAATAAAAGGCCTTAGCACAGGGGTAGTCAAACTGCGGCCCTCCAGATGTTCATGGACATGTCATGGATACTGGGAGCAGGGAGTTTCATCTGATGTTTTAGTGATATGCCACATGACCTGGAAGTGACGTGCGAATGCTGGCAGGGGCTCCTGGGAATTGTAGTCCACGGACATCTGGAGGGCCGCAGTTTGACTACCCCTGCCTTAGCACCTGGTTCCTGGCCAGAAGTAGCAATCCTGAGTTTTCCATTGATGACCACCTTTAAGTATACTTAATGATTTCTACTTATTTGATTTAATAGCCTGGCCCTATCCAAGAGCCCCACAAAGTAATAATATTTTAGCCACAACATTCCCTCAGATGTAGCCTGAAACCACTTGTCCTTTGCTCTGATGACCAAATGCCAATTGGTAGGGGACATACAATGCATCTGGAAGACATCCAGATTTGGGCTTTGCAGAGTCTCGGCACAAAGGGGTTGCCAGAGTTGAAGGAGGGCTGTGAGTTCTCATCTGACGCTGGCACATAGATGGTGTCTATAAAACAGTGAGGCTAATAAGTTTTTGAGAAGGTGCTTTAAGCCTGAGGGCAAAAATACACTAGAAGCCTACAATTTAGGGGGTTGCTAGTGCTCTCCTCTAAGATTTTACAGATCTTAGAAGTTAAGCAGGATCAGCCCTGGTTGGTACTGGGATGGGAGACCACCAAGGATATTCAGGATTGCTATGCAGAGGTAGGAAATGCCCAATCATTTCTGTTTGTCTCTTGCCGAGAAAATCCCATGCGCACTGTTAAGTGAGATGCGACTTGATGGCATTTCCCACTACCTGATGAACATGTAGGTCATCTCCAGCACCTTCAAATCAGCAGCAGACAACTGTGGCACAGTTCTTGCTTCGGGGATTGGAATTTATGGAACCAACCCCGCCCAATGCTTTTCCCAACCTGTCCTTAAGGACCCACTTTTCTACTATCATTTGAAAGTTCTTCCCAATAACCTGTTCAATGAAGAAGGGTCAGGTCCCAGTGGCAGAACATATGCTGTGCACACAGACATTCCTAGATTCAATCTCTACAGCTTTTTTTCAACCTCTTGACTGTAAAATTTTGCAAGCTTTGAGATAACCCTGAAGTGATAACAGCTGGCCACATCTCTTTGCCACGCCCCTGGAAGTGACATGTCACCTTTCCCTCTGATCTTCACATCCAGAGTAAAAACAATCTGAAACACCCCCCCCCCACACACACACTATCCCCAAGAGCAGGGGTAGTCAACCTGTGGTCCTCCAGATGTTCATGGACTACAATCCCCATGAGCCGCTGCCAGCAAATGCTGACAGGGGCTCATGGGAATTGCAGTCCATGAACATCTGGAGAACCACAGGTTGACTACCCCTGCCCAAGAGGACTCCCTCAACTGGAGAACAGCGGATTGCTCTGCTCACCAGTGGGGCTGAAAAGCCAGGCTGCAGTGGTGGGTGGGCGTTAGACCCAATCCTCACCCATCCACTGCCAAGCCCCAAAACAACCCAGTGTCCTGCTCTTCTGGGCCAAGCCTGAGGCTGGGGTAGCTCCCCCTCCAACCCACTCCAACCCAGTTAGAAAAATGACCCTTTCAACCAACCCCAAGTGGACTCACTGTGCTAGAATCCAATGGCCACTAACCACTATACTTGGCCGGCAAATGCTTGCATGACCAACCCCCCCCCCCTCCAAGGTCAATATTAACAATTTTGGGAGCAGGTGGGTTGAACTGGTCAAATAAGGTGAAAACTACCCACTCCCTTAAAAATATATATTTTTTAAGTTAACCCCCACCAGTCCATATAACCCCGACAGGACTCTGGAGTAATCCTGGGGTTACATGTAACCCTGGTTGGGAAATGCCACCCTAGAATCTCTGATGAAAGAATTTCAGGGAAGTTGTCCTGGCAAGACCTTTTTGTGCCTGAAACCATGAAGAGCCATTGGTAGTCAGAGTGGACAATGCTGAGAAATCTGGAGTAATGGTCTGGCACATTATAAGGAAGCTTCATTCTCTCTTGGGACATTAAAGAGCGGTCATCCTGAAGGAAGGACTAATACAGTCACTCTGCAACTGGGGCTAATTTAGGAAAATGGTGGAGAGAGGGGAGATATAAGTTGCTTGTTTTGTTGTAAATGGCATGGATCAATGAGGGGCAGCAGTATAGGAATGCAGTAAGGCCCTCCATCTATGTCTTGCATACATTATTTCTCAATGTTTAGTGATGTCTTTTCATCATTGCAGAAGGAAGACTCCTATTCGGCAGATGGTGGAGCTAACCGTTACCCCAAGTTGTTCCGGTCTCTTACTGGTAAGATGATGAATGATCTGCAGAGTTAGCCAGCTGCCAATTCCATGGCAGGCCCCTGTTTTATTTATTTTATTTTTTTTGTTCTCCAATGGAAGTGGCACACAAATGGCCCTTGGCTGGTTGCATCCCAGGGTGGTTCTAGGCATTTTTATTTTAATCAAAGGCAAGCAGTAAAAACAATGCTTCCTCGGAATCAGAGCTTATTTTTTAAAAATGACACCCAGAGAGACACCCAGAGAGACACTCTCCACCTCAAGTACAATTTTATAAATCTTTATTATATCCCCCTTATTTGTCTCTTTTCTAAGCTGAAAAGTCCCAGAAATCTTCCTCCTAGGGAAGGTGCTCCAACCCCCTCCATGGAGGATAAATCTATCACTGGCTACTAGCCATGGTGACTGAGGGGAACCTCCACATTCAAAGGCACTAGTCCTTTGAATCCCACTGCCAGAAGGCAACATCGGGGAAGGCCTTGGCCTCTATGCCCTGTTGCTGCCTGTCTGGAGGAAGTGACTAAACACTGTATGAGACAAGATACTGGGCTAGGAGGAGTATTGGTCTTATCCAGCAGGACTCTTATTATGTTCTTACCTGTTTATTTTTGCTTCTTTCTACAGTTGGGGATGCACGAAAAACTGTGGGTGTGAAATCCCCCAGGTCCAAATCGGTTGGCCTTCTTATTCCTGGACAACCAGGAAGCACCCAGTGGATTTCTGAAGAAAAAACTAGCAAAAGGCCAAGCTCCATGGAGTAGTGAGGCCATGGCGTGGCTTGTCTTCTGTAGTCCTTTAGGGTCCCGTTCTTGATCCCATAGAGAACACTATATAGATTTGAATACTGCTTATTTTCTGTAAGAAAAGACAAAAGAATATTGTGTGGGTCCAAGTGAATTGCAATTGTTTTCTATCAACATTTGTTCAGGTCTTTCTAGTTTGATGCAGAGGTATCAAAATCCTTTAAACTAGTGGTCCCCAACCCCCGGTCCGGCGACCAGTCCCGGTCCGTGAATCAGTCGGTACCGGGCCGCGGCTCTCCTCCTCCTCCTCCCCCGGCTGCTGCCTTGGGGGCTGCCCTGCCACTCTGCCGCCAGCTCACCTTTGGTACTCTCCAGTGGCCGCCATGGCAGCACCCCCCAGCGGGTGGTGGGAAGTCAGGGGTACCAGCAGGAAAGCAAGTGGAGCAGGGGTCAGGCGGCGGTGGCAGCGGTGTCCCTCGGCAAAAGACTACAACCCCCCCCCCGGGCCTCAGTAAAATTGTCAAGCGTTGACCGGTCCCCAGTGATAAAAAGGTTGGGGACCACTGCTTTAAACACACCAAGTTTCATCCTGAATCTGTGGATCATCAATGGTATGTTCTTGATCTCTTGAGACCAATCCAAGCCAGGCCCTGCAGCCTCCTGTTGCTGCTATCTCAGACTGCACCAGGTCTATTGCCATCAAGCCCATCCCAGGAGCAACTCTACCACCCCGATCCATCTTTCTCCTCCTTCTAGCCCTTACCAGAAATATTAAGTGGAACAGATGAAGGCTATTTACCTTATCATATATCTATTGTCTGCCTTCAGTTCCTAGGGTGCAATTGCCTGATATAAATAGGCTTTTTGATCTTTTAAAGCAGGGGTAGTCAAACTGCGGCCCTCCAGATGTCCATGGACTACAATGCTGGCAGGGGGCTCCTGGGAATTGTAGTCCATGGACATCTGGAGGGCCGCAGTTTGACTACCCCTGCTTTAAAGCTACCTGACCTCTTGCAAGCCATTCGCCAAACTTGGCACATGTCTCCTGACACACCCAATTCAGGTAACAATTGTGGACATGCCTGTTTCTCACATCTATGACTGTAACAGGAAGAGAAGGATTCTCCTTCCTCCTTTTGTTTGTTAGGCAGAGGAAGATACATCTTGTTTCTTTACCACGGAACTGCTTATGAGTAGAACTCCTGATTGGCGTCGTAGGAAGCAGTGCATTTTTCTTGTTTTGGCTTCCAGTTTCCCCTACCCTGTTAGCTAGTAAAATAGTCTTTTTATATACTTCGATACTGCCTTGCCTGGTCTCATCATTTACATATTCTCTGCTACTTTTACACAATATTTACCCAACATGTAGTCTAGCAAAAGGCCAATCCCACGGATAGACTTTGCTCCCCAGAACGGCTTAGGCTGCGCAGGGATGGCTGGTTTAACTCACACACACACACACTCTACCACAAACAAGTGATCCTCACAGACAAGTCCCTTCCTGGGATCAGCTTGGCCCATGTGGAGAGGGCTCATTCAAACTGGGCTTTTCTGCACAGCCTGACAAACAGCTAAGTTATAATCCAATGAGAAATATTTTTTTTTACAGGGATATTTCGGGGGTGGTGGTGGTGGTAAGTAAGATATACAGCAAAGGAGGGTATAAAGTGACAGTGTGGAGCCAAGTAGTTGTTCTGACATTGTGAATGTACTACTGCATCGCCATGTCTGTACAAAACAAACACAATAAGCGAAAGGCATAGCAGGAAGCTATTTTGTTCTGAAGCTAATGCGGAACACATACTGTGGATTCCACCATTGGAAAACTCGGGGGGGGGGGGAAGCCCTACTTCAGGATGTCTACCAGGAAAGAATGAAGGCCAATCGATCCACAAATATACAAGACTAAAGAATTATTGACTGAAGGCGTATCGATAATGTCTTATTTATTATGAACTATACTCAATGTCTCGTTTTTCAAAAATCAGGTAAAGACAAATTGTGTTCCGGATATTCAATACTCTACTTTCAACTGACAGTCCTTCCTCAGTGGCCTATACCTATCAAACAAATACATTTCCATAAATTATTGAATCTCTCATACTGAACAATTCCATATTATATATAACTAAAATAGTCCCCACCTGTGGTTTTACATCCAATAATACTCAAGTCTCCTTCACGTAGATTCTCCTACAATTCTATAAAATAAATTATTAATTTTCCATATCTTAAACCTAACACAATAATTCTTCAAATACAATGTATTAAACCAAATTTACTTATTTAGAAGAAGAAGCAGAGTTGGTTCTTATATGCCGCTTTCCCCTACCCAAAGGAGGCACAAAGCGGCTTACAGTCACCTTCCCTTTCCTCTCTCCACAACAGACACCCTGTGGGGTGGGTGAGGCTGAGAGAGCCCTGATATCACTGCCCGGTCAGAACAGTTTTATCAGTGCCGTAGCCAGCCCAAGGTCACCCAGCTGGTTGCATGTGGGGGAGCGCAGAATCGAACCCGGCTTGCCAGATTAGAAGTCCGCACTCCTAACCCCTACCCCAAACTGGCTCTTTACCTTATAGTATTCAATGGCTCCAGGTATCTTCAATGGCTCCTGGTAATTTTCTAAATGGGCCCACATTCCCATACTGCTTAGTCATAGCTAAATGCGTTCAAATCGCAAAATGGCAGGTGCACAGTGCCGTATCACTTACAAAAAACTGGACAGGTCCATTTACAAAAGAACTGGACAGGTCCTGCAGAATCTCTGATGCCAACTCACAACGTCCAAGGGGGATCCAAAATTAAGATTTAAAAAAGTAAGTCGGTAGCGTGGAAAAGGTCAAAGAAAGGCATCCCATTCAAGGGGATATACTCCTTGAGTGTACGTAGCACCCAAACCCTCTAATGTCCAGGCATGCTTAGATGTTCTCACTAACACCTATCTTTCGTGAGCTGTAACCACCATAGGCACCTGTCTAATAATCCTGTCTGAAATGGGGAAAGTATTTCATCTAAATTTAGAATCTACTCGGTGTCTTTTTTGTGGTAAGGCACGTGCTTAGCTGTTGTGCTAGCCTCAATTTCTGTATATGGGGGAGGGGACAGGAGCTCGGGGGAGGGGGGTTGGCTGCAGAGGAATCCCATATATGAAGCTAGACCAGTTCCAAAAATACAAGATGCAAAGACCCATCACTGAGTTCTTTTGTGGTTGCTCTAGGCCAGGGGTAGTCAAACTGCGGCCCTCCAGATGTCCATGGACTACAATTCCCATGAGCCCCTGCCAGCAAATGCTGGCAGGGGCTCCTGGGAATTGTAGTCCATGGACATCTGGAGGGCTGCAGTTTGACTACCCCTGGCCTAGACATATAACCATGCAGAGACAACACAGTCTCCATCCATTGGTAACGTTGCTTTCCAGTGATCTCCTTTCGTTTCCCGTGTCGGTCTTGAAAATCTTATGGTGAAGTGGAAAATAAACCAAGGCCAGGATCTCAATGCATGGCAAATTAATTCTTTTCAGGCTTTTAGGCTTATAAAAAGTGTTCAAATTCACTGTGTCATCGAATACTCCATGGCTGTGTGGCAATAAATTATAGCCATTTGATTCTCCTGCAGTTCAGAAATTCTGTCTACCTTTTCCCTCACCACATTGTCAGGTTCAGCTTTTCAGGGGAACAGCTTTCCTATCGCTCTACAATGTAACCTGTGAATGCAAAATATTTTCAGGAAGATGGATATCAGGCACGTATTCTCATCATAAAAGCTCAGATTGGCTGCAGGGTCCTAATGATAGGCCTAGGAGAAGATACTTCAGAAAAGCCAGCCTTGTAGAAATTGTGGGATTATTTCTTATTAGATTCATAGTTAGTAAGAATGCTAATTGTATTTAGTTGTTTTGCATAGTTGTTAAGCTGAATCATAACCAGCATGGATTCTGGCCCAGGCTGACCAAAGTTACCAAAGGTCACCCAGAAGGTCAGGAGGTGCCATTGTGGGGAGGTAGAGGTAGCTCGGACACTGCATGCCTCATGGAATCCAGTAGCACTAATACAAAGAAGCCCATTAGATTTTAGGGAGACTAGTCATCGTTCCTTCATATTGTCACTGTTACAAAATGAAAGTAAAAGCTGAGCCCGCTCAAGGGCAATTTCCATGCAAATGATTTTGGAAATGCTGTTATAATGCCCACCCCTGGCACCAGAGTGAGAGTTCTACTGACCTATCGGAACAGAATCCAAACAATGGATCTGGGATCTGACCAACCCAAGACCATCCTCAATCTTTAACATCTCTCTGTGTACCAACAATGATGGATATTGTAAAAATGTGGGAACGCGAAGTATTAAAACTTTTTCTCCAACCTTGCGAGGGCTCAGATCACCGTTTCAGCCATTGTTGCTGGGCTGTTCTGATCCCCGTTTTGTGCAAAATAACCTTTTCTCTTTGCTTCATCCAGTTTTCTTGCCTGACTTATTTTGGATTATTGGAACTTTTCTATTATTTTGGCTTTGTTTGCATTTGCATGAAGTTTCTATCTATCTATCTATCTATCTATCTATCTATCTATCTATCTATCTATCTATCTATCTATCTATCTATCTATCTATCTATCTATCTATCTATCTATCTATCTATCTATCTATCTATCTATCTATCTATCTATCTATCTATCTATCTATCTATCTATCTATCTATCTATCATCTATCTATCTATCTATCTATCTATCTATCTATCTATCTATCTATCTTCCTTCCTTCCTTTCTTCCTTCCTTCCTTCTTTTCTTTTTCTATCTATCTATCTATCTATCTATCTATCTATCTATCTATCTATCTATCTATCTATCTATCTATCTATCTATCTATCTATCTATCTATCTACCTACCTACCTACCTACCTACCTACCTACCTACCTACCTACCTACCATATATTTGATTTCTATCCTGCCACTTTCCGTAGATTCAGCCTAACAGTAGCAAACCAATGTAAGGTGTGAAAATGCCATTATGATTGGTAATTAATAAAATTCCTATCACCAAACTTCCAAACGAAATACATATTCTCCAAAATGGCTTGCAAACAAAAAGTAAATTGCTAGAATTAAATCCGGGGAGAGGGACAATATTTAACAGTTCCTCCATCCCACTGCAAGTCGCCATTTCACCCTGGTGCTGTTCTCAGAGGCCTGTAGAAGTTCCAACCTGGCTGTGTGTTTTGGGTTCTTCTTTTGCAGAAGACTGTCTTCTCCCCCCCCCCTTTCAAAACTGCTGGATTATTTTTTTCACAGGAGTTCCTAGAGTTGCCAAATCTGGGTTGCAGAATTCCTGGGGTTGGAGCCTGGGGGTAGCAGGGTTTGGGGAGAAAGAAGAGTTGGTTCTTATATGCTGCTTTTCTCTACCCGAAGGAGGCTCAAAGCGGCTTACAGTCACCTTCCCTTTCCTCTCCCCATGACAGACGCCCTGTGAGGTGGGTGAGGCTGAGAGAGCCCTGATATTACTGCCTGGTCAGAACAGTTTTATCAGAGCCATGGCGAGCCCAAGGTCACCCAGCTGGCTGCATGTGGGGGAGCAGGGAATCAAACCCAACTCGTCAGATTAGAAGTCCGCACTGCTAACCACTACACCAAACTGGCTCTCTGCAGGCTATAATGCTCCTTTATACAAGGTAGCCATTTCCTCCAGGAGAACTGATCTCTGTAGTCTGGAAATCGGCTGTAATTCCAGGAGATGGCCACAAACTGGCAAGACCACCCATCTCTCCGCCCAATGTTTGGTCTCCAGACCTTCTAAAAGGCACCAGGGCCCATCCCAGACTTCACCTTTACACCGGGCTGAGGTGCTACCCTGAGAGCACAGAATCTTTGGCTCCAGAAGTCAGGGAAACCAAGCAGAAGGGGGAGCTGGATTGCCCTGCTGGGCGGCCTCCTGCAAACTAAAATAAATGACAAAGGAGCAAATATAAATACTCTGGCTTCATTTGCTTATGGATGGCTTGGGAGACCCAACTGGCACAACATTTGATTACCCCAAAAAACCCTCTCTTAAAAATGCATTGCCTCCGTAGCCTTTGCTCTAATGCCTCAGCTGTTCTGCCAGCACGGATCATCATGTGCTTTTCATAGTTCTTTCCTCGCTGCCCTGTGAAATGAACACCTCTTGTTAAAGGGTGCTGAGCTACGTCTTAAAATAGAACCGGCGCCTTCTGCTCAGGCTCCCCCTGCCTCCTACCAACTGGGCCATTGCCCCCGCTCCCTCCTTCCCTTGGTTTTCAGCCCCGGTTCCTCCTCTCTCGACCATGAAGATCAAAATAGCAGCCTTTATTGCTGGAATCCTTGGGGTTTTGGGTGTCCTGCTGTTCCTGATTGCCTTTGGGACCGATTATTGGCTCCTAGCAACAGAGGCGTGTGGAGCATTTGGACCTGAGAACCACACACTTCACACCAAGGAGGTAACAATAACAACCCCCCCCCATGAGAAATGCTTTGCATGGCTGTGGTTTTTAAAATACCATAGTTTGGGGGAGGGGGAATGCTCCTTGAAACATACACCTGTGGAGCTGTAGAGTTTTCAACTTAAAGGTGGTCATTTCATTTGGCTTGCTGATGTGTTCAGATTCAATTTTTTCCAGAATTCATGTTTGCTGTCATTCGTCCATTTGCTGGGGAGCCAGAACAACTGATGCTAGGGTTCCAGCGGTGGGCCTGAAGCCTTGTTAATTGGGTGAGAGTAGGATTTGGGAGTCTCGAGTTCAAATCCCCACCCTTCCAAGAAACGTTGTGGACAACCTTGAGGTGGTCCCTTCCTACTTAGGGTTTCAGCGTCCAGGTGGGACATGAGATTTTCTGGAGTTACATCTCATCTCCAGAGTCCAGTTCTCCTGCACTTAATGGAAGTTTGGTGAATAAACTCTATCGTCTCTTTCCTCCTGAAACCGCACCCTTCCCAGGCTCCACCCCCAAACCTCCAGGAAATTACCACAACCTCCCTGCAGGCGTCCAATCCCCTCCTTGCCTAAAAAAAGGTTAGCAAAATTAGGTTTGAGAGCAGTAATCAGCCTGCAGTTGGAAGAAGAGAATGGCCACTATCCCCACATAACTCTTTTCAAGTGTAGTGAGAACTGGATCTTTTGTTTCTGAAAATGCTGTTCCTTGGCATCGAATCCCTCTTCAACTGAACACAGCTGAATCAAAGAAGATGCCTTGTACCCTAAAAGCATTGTTCATGAGGAAATTGGGGTGCCGGTTAATCAGACATGCCAGTTAACCAAAGGTTTACTCCAACAGAGAGAGGGCAGCAGTGCCAAATGGGGGGGTGGCATGTCTTGAAGCCACAACCTACTCCAGAGATGCCCACTCAGTGCTGCTCTCTCTTGCAGCCACCCTTGCAGCAGGCCCGTCAGAGTGACGCATGCAGCATGGGAGTGAGTCAAGAGCTTGTTGCCTCCCTGGCAAAAAAGCAGCCGTGCCAACTGACCTGTGTTTGAATGATTTGGCCAGGCAGTGCAGGAATGACTTGGGTATGCCAGTTCAGGGAGTTCTCTGTCTCTGATGCCTCAGCCTCCTCTGCTGGTGGCCTCCCTACACTTTCTGGAGCGGGGCTGGGGCGGGGGTGTGGACATCACGTCCGTACTCATTTCCGTCCCAGGGGGTGCGCCAGAAGATGTATTCTTAAGGGTTGGTTTTATTTGGTTTATATGTAACCTGCTACGAATCTACGGAAAATGGCGGGATAGAAATCAAATAAATAAATAAAAATGTCTCACATGGCTCTGCCTTGTTGTACAGTGTGGCAGAGCTGCCTGGTGTCTTTTTTTGGTTACCGTGTTTGCAATGCCATGTTCTTATACAAACAAAAAAGGCCCTCATGGCTGCACAGTGCAGTGGAACCTTGCTGAACTGGCTGCTGTATGGGAGCACAAATCTGGGCTGGATGTGGGGCAGTGAGCCAAATGCTCCCCCATGGATGATTGGGAAGAGGTGGGGCAACTTGCCCCTGCTCAAACAGCCCAGCGCAGGACCTCCCATGCACTAAAGATCAGTGGGAGACCAGAGGCTCTGAACACAGCCAGCCCCAGGCTGGCATCTTGAGTTCAAAGGGCCTCAGGTAGGGGAAGACACTTCTCGGTCAATGACCCTAAGTAGAGAGCAGAGAAAGCTGTGCTAGATGGATCAACAGCCAGATTCAGATGAAGGCAAATTTATATGTTAGTTTCAGAGGGGAGCCCATGATGGTCTTCAGTAGAGTAGCACCTCACTGGTCTTGAAGGACTAGAATCCTTCTAAGTTAACTGCAGTTCTTTGTACAAGATGGAGGAATTAGGGCTTGAAGCTGAATCAATATTACCCACTTACATGAAAACATACAGTCTCTTGGCTGCATTGAAGGATAACAGCAAGATGGTGAGTTCCATAGCAGTCCTGGCTAATTTTTCTTCTGAATTTTTAGGACGGAGAGGGAGAGCAGAAGAACGACAGCCAAAAAGTTCTCACTTTTCACCATGAAGGGTTCTTTTGGAGGTGTTGGTTTTTTGGAGACTACAAGGAGAGCATATGGACCTTCTGGTTTAGTGAGTGTCAAGGACCTCTTGAACAGGTTGCCTTTTAAAAAGGTTCACAGGTTTGGCCTGAGAAAGTCCATGCGGTTTTAAAGGGGTGGGAGTGGGTGCAATCCTGCTTTAAAGGAGAGTGCATGCATATGAAGGGGGTCTCAGCTTGGCAGCATGGTGGCCATTTTGAACACTGTATCTCATTCATTCATTCATTCATTCATTCATTCATTCATTCATTCATTCATTCATTCATTCATTCATTATGACACAGAGAAGCCATCCATCCATCCATCCATCCATCCACCCGACCCACCGACCGACCGACCGACCGACCGACCGACCCACTCACCCACCCACCCACTCACCCACCCACTCACCCACCCACCCACCCACTCACTCACTCACTCACTCACTCACTCACTCACTCACTCACTCACTCACTCACTCACTCACTCACTCACTCCATGTTTATACCACCCTGGCTGAAGTTCAACCAAGAGACCATGGGCCAGTGTTGGAGCATATGCTTTGAATGTAAAAGGTCCCAAGTTGAGTCCCTATGCTCTCCAGTGAGAAAGAATCAGTGAGGCGGTAAGGTGAAAGACCTGAGAACCTGGAAAGCTGCCAAGGCACCATCATGTACATTCATCTGACTGTCTTTTAGCATCTTTGTTTTAAAACACACAGACTACTGGATTCCTAAATACGCTGCTGGGCAGGATTTTCTAGGGACTATATGGGGCAGCTGTATGCCCTGCAAGAAGATGAGCCCCTGGTAAAGGCAGTGATGCTAGGAAAGGGGGAAAGCAAACAGGGAAAGAGGGAGACCCAGCAGAAGATGGATTAACTCAATCAAAGAACCCTTCAGTTTGTCAGACTGGAGCAAGGCTGTTAAGGAGGGCATTAATTCAGAGGGTCTCCATAAGGTAAGAAACAACTTGGCAGTTCTTGATGCATACACATAGACCTTGCACAGGAGTGACATTCTTATATTTCCAAGGAAATCTGCCCAGAAGAACTGGAATCAACCAGGATCATAAGAGTTTGATTGTGCTTCCTAGGCAGACAATTAAGATTTTTCTACATGCACTTCTGAATTTCACATTCTAAAAATTCGCCAGGGATCTGATTTCATTTACAGCCCAATCCTAAGCATATTTTGTGGGCAGTAGAGAGTGGGGCTGATTGCTGATTACCAGGGACTGGCTCGGGAGTAGAGGGTGAATTAAATATGGAATCTAGGTAGGATTTGTCCACATCCAAGCAGCACCTAGAGATCTCCAAGTATTTCCAACCCAGACCTGCCTGCCCTAAGCCTATGCCTTAAGATGGTCTTCCTTATCTATTTCAAGTATTTGTTGATAAAATATAAACAATTCCCGATCTGCAGCCATAATGCAATAATGGAGGGCTTCCAAGACCAATTATTATAATACCCTGGACATTACCTTAAGTCAAATGCTCAAATTAAAGATCACTTGAAACCATCCTCATAACACAAGATATTCTTGATAACCGGCAGATCTTTTATTACTTTTGGTGTCTGCATTAATGAGACCGATTGCGGCAAATTCATTTTGCCACTTTTGCAGATATAATAATTAATGCAGTAGAAATGTCATTAGTCATTTAGTGTGAATGAATGTCCATTTATTACAAAGTGCCCTCATTCTGCGAGAAACATTTTAAAATAAAGTGGATAATCATTAATTAATTTGTTTAACATTAATCCTATTGCCTGTTCATTCTGATACGCCTGACAAGTAGGAATATTGATGGGACACCTGTGTTGGCCCTTCCATTTCCTAGGTAGGATGTTGTTGGCTGCTGCCCTACATGAGTGTGGCCATAATCCTAGGCAATTCGAAAGAACCATATTGAAACTTAATATTAAAATGTGGAATTCACTGCCAGAGAATGGCCCATTATGCACAGAGTGGAAAGTCTGCATTTGGGGTGGAATGGCGGCGGCTAAAATCACTAATTATGCACGCCACGGGCAGCAACCGGGTGCAGAGTCAATGTATGCTGCTGAAAAAGCTGCGTTAGCGAGATGCAGAAGAAAGTGGAGCTTCCCAGGACCAGGGCGCAACCAGAAGTGGCTCCGGAGTATCCGCGTGCATAATCGGATACTCTGGGTTTTGCCGCCGTTGCGTTCCGTCCCGTGCGTAATCGGTTTGCTTCACTTCTTCCTCCTCGTTCTCCATGCCACTGTTTCAGCGGCCGTGCATAATAGGCCAATGTGGTGATGATCGCACAAATAAATGGCTTTAAAGCCATAAAGGGGATGTTGTTGGCTGCGGCTCTACATGAGTGTGGCCATAATCCTAGGCAATTGGAAAGAACATCTAGAAAGTCTAGTTTTTGTCCATTTCTTTCCCCCAGCTAGCCAAGGTCATCTGAAATACTGCATGAATGGTTACCTGTTTCCCATGCCCATCGCGCTTGGACCTTATCCACACCCTTCCTATGATGCAACTGCAGGTAAGTGTTTGTTGATAGAACAACAGATAACTTTTGTTTCAGGTTGGGGTGTGCTAAATATAATTCCTGTGCCGTGTATGCTCTGGTGTTTGAAGCCCGAGAGAAAGAGGAAATTGACCTTGGTCATTTCAAAAATGCTACAAGGACACAATCCTGATCCCGCTCCCAGCCCAGTGGGAGCAGGCAATCTTGTTAACCTGCCCCTCCACCTTTTAATGCAGAAACATCCCAGTCACTGGGCAACAAACAGCAGGAACAACTCCCTCACTGGGTGACTAGCCTCCCAGCTTGATATTGGGTTGCGGGGCTCCAGGTGGGGACTAAACTTTTAGCTATCATGCATGCACAGAATTATTTTAGCAGCCGTTGAGGACACTTACATTTGATAAATGGACATCTTCGATCAGTTCCGTTTTTGTTGAGTTTTTATTCATAGAGAATAAATTTAATTTTGATGTGGAAACACATCTACTAGTGTGTTCTCTAACAGAAATGAATATGGTCACGACGTCTGTTTGCTCCACCCCTGCTCATGACTGACAGGCAAGGGAAATAAGGAGAACACCAGTAGTTGAAACAAGGGGGCAAAGTGGATGGCTTCTGGGTTTGAATGCAAAAGACATACTTAAGACACAACAATTTGGTGAAGATTAGAGGACACTGAAATTCTAATGTTGTTCTCTGCTCCATATAACACTTGCTCCCGCCAGTTTTGGGATATCCTTCCAAAAGATAAAACCTTGCCAACATGTCTATATTTCCTAGGGAGGCTTATATTTATCAAGGAGGGTCTTCTTACTAGCAAGAGTTAATTCCTTCATCTCTAGTGTGTTTTGGGGAAGGTTTCGACAAATATCTGCATCTGAAAGCTACTGCTTACACAGCTGGGAAGTCCCAGACACACTAATACATATTCCACTGGATTGTCCAGCTGACTTGGCCCAGTGTGCCGCTATTCAGAGATATTTGGCAGACCTAAATGCAGTTCTAAGTTCCTCATTATAAAATCAATGCTATCTGAACAGGATCCTATCCAACCTGCCAGGATTGCTGTCATGCTTGGGAATATGCTGAAAGTAAATAATCGCTATTTGCTGAGGTGGAAGCGTAGCTTTATACAATTAATCTTTGGTATTTGGTTTTGTTCTCTCTGGATTGTGGTTTATTAGCCAATAAAGGTTTCCGAGTTCTATCTTGTGGTTCCTCACTACTGGTTGATTAGCTTTGTTTGTTTGGGTTTTTTTTGTAACATTATCCCATTTTGGGTTTTCTTGGGGGACCAGAGTTCTCCTAGAATTATAAACTGATCTCCAGACAACACATATCATTACAAAACAGCTGCTTTGGAAGGTGGATTGTATGACATTATACTCTGCGGAGGTTCCCCCCCCCCCCCCCATTTCCAAACCCTGCTCATCCCAGTTTTCATCCCTAGGAATCTCCCCTCCCAGGTTAAGCAGCCTTCACTGGAAACGAAATGCAAGGGTCAATGCAAGTTCTGCATGATCCACAAGGTTATTTAAGTTCTTGTCTAATGTCTTTTCTGTGGGGCGGAGAACATAGTATGCATTCACCTGTTTTGTTAGCTTGCACCACTAACTTATTGCTGTTTGTAAATTTTCTAAGGGGCTAAGCCAGGCTTTTTCAGCCAGGGCGTCATGAAACCCTAGGGTTTCTTGAAGGGTTTCCCGGATGAATGGGAGTTAATTTTTTAAAATATATTTTAAAAATGTGTTAAATGTTTATTGGGCGATATGATCCTATGCAGTCACGTTGACCCACCCACCTTTCCCAAAATGGTCAACAACTGGCCTGGAGAGGGTGGGAAGGGGAGGAGCCTTGGGTGGGCATGTACACAGCTATGCTTCCCAGCCAAGCACCCCACTTCTGGAGTTCCTCAAAGCTTGAAGAATGTTTCAGGGGGTTCTCAAGAGTAAATTGTTGAGAAAGGCTGGGCTAAGGTTACATAAGAATACGGCCCCAACACATACCTCATAGGTATTCCCTGTGCAAGCACCGGGTCATGTCTGACCCTTGGGGTGAGGCCCTCTAGCGTTTTAATGGCAGACTCCATACAGGGTGGTTTGCCAGTGCCTTCCCCAGTCATTACCGTTTACCCCCCAGCAAGTTGGGTACTCGTTTTACCGACCTTGGAAGGATGGAAGGCTGAGTCAACCTTAAGCTGGCTGCTGGGATCGAACTCCCAACCTCATCGAACTCCCAGCTTCAGACAGCATGTCGCTGCCTTACCACTCTGCGCCACAAGAGGCTCTTACATACTGCATAATCAGCTTCAAATTAATACTGACCAGATTTATGTCTGCATTGAAATCACTTGGAACTTAATTGCCATGGAAGCCATGATAGGTGATCTTGGGCCAGTCACATGCTCTTAGTCTATCCTACCTCACAGGGTTGTGATTGGAGGTAGGACAGTATAAAAATGCACAATAATTTTTTTTTAAGTACCAAGAGAATTGGCTTGTTTGGTGCGCTCATTAAGTTTGTGATCCTATGCTAACGTTAGGACACATGGGCTTATTCCTGAGTGAATGCGACTAGTTATGAAGAAGATGAGTTGGTTCTTATATGCTGCCCTGATATCACTGCTTGGTCCGAACACCTCTATCAGGAGTCTCAAAGCAGCTTCCAATCGCCTTCCCTTCCTCTCCCCACAACAGACACCCAGTGAGGTAGGTGAGGTTCAGAGAGCCCTGATATTACTGCTCCGTCAGAACAGCTTTATCAGGAGTCTCAAAGGGGCTTACAATCGCCTTCCCTTCCTCTCCCCACCACAGACACCCTGTGAGGGAGCTGAGGCTGAGAGAGCCCTGATATTACTGCTCAGTCAGAACAGCTCTCTGAGGAGTCTCAAAGCAGCTTCCAATCGCCTTCCCTTCCTCTCCCCACAACAGACACCCAGTGAGGTAGGTGAGGCTCAGAGAGCCCTGATATTACTGCTCCGTCAGAACAGCTTTATCAGGAGTCTCAAAGGGGCTTCCAATCGCCTTCCCTTCCTCTCCCCACCACAGACACCCTGAGAGAGCTGGGGCTGAGCCACAGAAATATGTTCCCAGTGAACTTTGGAAAGCAGATCCAGCAGAGTGGGTTTGCTCTGCCTCCCGCCCAACTGTCTTCTTTTCCTCTGGTGCAGTGTACAGGGGCTTCTGGACGGCGTTCATTGTGTTGGCTGTCACCGCCAGTCTTGTCGGAGGATTTCTGCTGGTGTGCGGAGTGCCCTTTGTCAACGCACGCTTCTATAAAGTGGGAGGCGGATTCCTCATCACAGCTGGTAGGCTGCCAGTGCTTGGTCATCGGGTGCAGGGGTGGGAGGTGGGTGGGAATGCTGAGGGAATGTCCCTCTTTGCATATGTCTCTGGGTGTGAGGCAGAGAAGGATGTATTTGAACGAATGTAGGAAAAGGGAAAAGCATCCCAGTAATAAACTGCACAGCACTGCGTAGAAAGAAAGATAAATGTTTGAGCACATGGTAAGTATTTCTCCTCTTGCTTTTTCTTCATTTGGGGTGTGGTAGACCATGGGCTGGACTTGGACTACAGGTCTCAAGGATCAATGCTGGCTCCGTCACAGCACTCTCTGGATATTCAGGGGCAATTGACTTTTCCTTACACAACTGATAGATTATAGAATCATAGAATCATAGAATAATAGAGTGGGAAGGGACCTCCTGGGTCATCTAGTCCAGTGGTTCCCAAACCTATCTGGCCTACCGCCCCCTTCCCAGAAAAAAATATTACTCAGCCCCCTGGAAATTAATTTTTTTAAAATTTTAATAGTTATTCATCGCCCCCAAATGCACCTGTGGCCCATCGCCGCCCCCCTGGATCGCTGCAGCACCCACCAGGGGGCGGTAGCGCCCACTTTGGGAATCACTGATCTAGTCCAACCCCCTGCACTATGCAGGACACTCACATCCCAGTCGCTCATCTACTGGTCCTTAGGAGACACAGGACCTAAGAGGACATTGCCTTTCCTTTCCCATAGAGCTGCAGTCTTTCCATTCTTTTTGTCTTTCCTGGGGCAAGGCAGTCCACGAAGCTGCCTACCAGCCTTTTCAAAGTGAAACAACACCAGCAAAATTATTTCCAGAACCTTTAAAAAACATGTTTTGAAAATTGAAAATGGTCAGCTTCATGCTGTGAACACATACACACAAACACATTGAAGCTGCTTGGTCTGTCAAAGTTAATATTGTCATCTCTGGCCGCTGCTCACCTGCGTCTCAGGTGGGGGTCTTTCTCCCACTGCCTGGTCTCTTTTTAGCTGGGGATGCTGGAGGTAGAACCTGGGACCTTTTGCTTGCCAGGCAGATGCTCTGCCACTGAGCCACAGTTCCTCCCTTGAATTATAGCATGCTAGATCATAGAATCATAGAATCATAGAGTTGGAAGGGGCCATGCAGGCCATCTAGTCCAACCCCCTGCTCAACGCAGGATCAGCCCAAAGCATCCTAAAGCATCCAAGAAAAGTGTGTATCCAACCTTTGCTTGAAGACTGCCAGTGAGGGGGAGCTCACCACCTCCTTAGGCAGCCTATTCCACTGCTGAACTACTCTGACTGTGAAATTTCCCCCCCCTGATATCTAGCCTATATCGTTGTACTTGTAATTTAAACCCATTACTGCGTGTCCTTTCCTCTGCAGCCAATGGGAACAGCATCCTGCCCTCCTCCAAGTGACAACCTTTCAGATACTTAAAGAGGGCTATCATGTCCCCTCTCAACCTCCTTTTCTCCAGGCTGAACATTCCCAAGTCCCTCAACCTACCTTCATAGGGCTTGGTCCCTTGGCCCCAATCATACCAGTCTGATCCCTTGTTCTGTTTCAAACAGCATCCTGTTCACTTATGGATGCTTAAAGAATAAAATAGTTTTGATTCAGAAGAGAAACACTATGTATAGAAAAAAGACAGAGAGAGTTCTAATAAACTGTCCACTGTTGTTTTCAGGCATTCTTATGTCTAACTGCTGTTCTGGTGGCAAGCAGGGAGGAAGTCCGGGGAGGGTGGTATAGAAGTATGATAAATAAATAAATAAATAAATAAATAAGTATGCTCAAAGGAGCAGGAAGTCTCTTGTTGACCAATCAGGACACTGGAGGAGATAATTTGAAAATCAGGAAATTCCTATCTTATCTATGCTAACTACACATCTCCTGTGATTCCCCCTGCAGGTCACCCTTTATATTCTGCTCAATTGTGTACACTGCAGATCTAGCATATTCCAACAAACCAAGGAGTATGAATAAGAAGGGAGTTAACCCTTAGACAGAAGGCCCAAGGAAAGTGGAGTATGTGGCGGGGGGAGTTTCTCTGCAGGGTCATAGCACAGCTGAGCTCTCTCCCCTTTGCAACTATTTCCCCCACCCAAGGCCCTACCTCCAAAACTCCAGGTATTTCCGATCCCAGAGCTGGCAACACAAAGCCATAGTCATACTGTCTGGGGCACTTTTGAGTTTTTGTGGCAAATTCTGCCAGGGTTCCCCACCCAGTTGCAGAAAAATTGTAGAAACAAGGGCAGAGTCTGCACTTACTTTGTTTATTCCATTTTCAAACCTGTTGAATTCAGATCGCTTTGAACTCGGGTCTTCCTCTCCCCACCTTCTTCCCATTGAAACAGGAAAGTCCTCTGCACGTGGTTAGGGAGGCTCAGAAGGTGGGGGGGGGGAGCCAAGCTTTCTTTCTTTTCTTGAAGGGGGGGGGAGAGGAGCCAGGCAGGGAGCCTCTTTCTTTTCTTGGAGGGGAGGAGGAGAGGATCAAAAAAGGCAGAGGAGGGAGGAAAAATCCAGGACCGACAGAAGTTGAGAGAAATTAGGGGCTTTGCCTTTAAGGCAAGCGTGTCACATGATCAGGTGTAGCCTATCAGAGGTTCTCTACCACAGAGCTTTCTTTCCCAGTCTGGATATTCAGGATTAACAGCACTCTGAGATATCGCACAATAAAGGTAGGGTCACTCCGGATCAATCCTTCTTGCTGCAGAAGGAAAATTTAAATCGCCCCAAATCCAAACGGAAATCGCATTCTGTGTAGAGGGCAGGGACTGAATCGATCTGGAGTTGGAATAAAAGCTCCGTGCAGTTTACACCCAGGTGTACTTGGAAGTTGTTCTCCTAAACAGGATTTCTCTGCTGCAGCAGCTAACTTCTGTTCATACCTTTGAGGCATTTGCATTCAGGAAATGCCAAGAAAGACTGCAACCTCTCATTATTTTTCATTAGTGTCTTGAAGCTTCTGCCAAGCGAGAAGGTGAGGAAAAGGAGGGCGGAGAGTTCGCTTTTCTTATAATTAGCAAATTACGGAGAAGCCACCTCACTTGGAGAGAGAACAGGGAGTTCATCCACTTGTCCTCACAATTAGACAACCAAGTTGCACTGGGTGACAAAGTGAGAAGGGAAGAGCTGGATTTTAGTGATCAATTTTCTCCAGATTACGGTGTTGCATGTCTTTGAGAAGGAAGATGGAGTCAAAAGCCGGCCTGTCCTAATTGTCACTAGGCTCCAAAGGAGAAAAGGGTTTCCTGGCACACTTCAATTACCTCGCAGTTAGCCCCACCCCAGAAGATGCCGTTGACCTATATTAACATGGAAAACGAGACTCGTCATTAATCTCACGCCTTAATGATTGGAGACCAGAGAGTAGGTTAAAAAAAGAAAAGAAAAAGGTTCCATGTTGTCAATTTATTCAACCAGGGTCGAGTCTGCATGGGGCTTTTTATCCACTCCCTATCTGAATAAATCCCTCCCATCTACACTGACTTCGATTTCCATTTTGATTTTGGGTGCTTTAAATCTTCCTTCTGCAATGTGCATGATTGATCCGCGGTGACCCTACCTTCCCCCCGCGATATCCAGCAGTGGATATAAGCCTCGATATTTGAAAAACAGCAGCCAGTATAAGTGTAGATTTCTCTCTTTTTTTAATTAGCTCACTGCTCCGTGCTTTGTAGCAAAGCAGTCTTCCCTGGTTAGCCAGGGCCTCAGTTCAAAGACCTCCACAACAACACAAACAACAACAATAAGTAAATGTAACTGGCCACCCAATGAGCTTCTGTGGCAGGAGGATGATTTGAACTCAAATCTTCCAGATCCCAGACACCACCTTGGCTCCTGCCCAAGAGACCTTTGGGAAGCTACAGTTAGAAGCAAGGTGTTTTCAACATCACTTGTATTTTAGGAAAGGAGCTTTCATTGCATGGATGCTTGCTGAGAGCATAGTATTTATTGGAAATTATTTCCTACCTCAATTGGAGCCCAAAACAACTCATCACATTCTTGCCCCGTCCATTTAGTCTCACAAAAACAACCCTGTGAGGTACAGTAAGCTGAGAGATGAGCCTAAGGATACCCAGCAAGCTTTCATGGCAGAAGAGGAGATTCAAACCTGGGTCTTTCAGATCCTCTTCTGACACCACCACACCTCGCTGGCATGTTGTGTTATTATAACACTTTCCCTCTCTCTCATACACAGGAATTCTATTTGCCCTGTTGATTTTCCTGTTTGTCTTGTGGAAAGAACTTGCTGTCAATCTCGCCAAGTACATCCTTCTCGAAAGAAGTGATCGATGTGAAGATAATATTCCTGTAAAAGTCTATTACGGATGGTCGTTCATCTTTGCAGCTGCTGGTGTCCCCTTAGTCTTACTTTCTGGACTACTCTTCTACCTGGTTGGCTATAGCATTCTCAAAGAGCTGGAATAAAAGAAGAGCATCTCTTCCTGCAGTCAACAGAGGGAACATTGATATCACCTGGAAATCTGGGGGGAAATCTTGCTAACGCAAACCCTATTTATTGAAATCTTCGTAAAATTAAATCAACAAAAGGTACTGTAAAATCAAGATGCTGGAATTGCCTTAGGGGGTAATGTAGGGTAGGGTACAAAGTTAAAATCAGATTAATCATGCTGTTTTTTAAAAACTAGCACAGACTATTTCGTGCAGGGAGCTTCACTGCCCTGGCTCCCATGCGGAATCAAAAATGTGGGGCAGACAAGGTGCACCGGGCCAAATACTCTCCAGTGTGGGAGCAGGAATTGATGGGGCAAACTGCCCCAGTTCAAACTCCAGCCTGCGGTCTCTGGTGCGAAAGTGGTCATAGTTTTCACTCAAGGATTTGCAGTTTTGTATTCATGCCCACAGAACCTGTTTTTTGGGGGATGTGCATGCTCTAAATTGGTTTGAAATCTGTTGCATTTCTGCTGTCTTCCACGAAGAACCCGGAATCACCTGGTTTGTCCAGATATTTAAGACTCATTAGAGATTCCAAGCTCCTTCACAGAAGTACTGTTTGTTGATTATGGGGAGAGTGAGCATTAAAATAGGCTAGAAATTGTTATAACTTCCATCTGTCGGAATTCAGAGATTTCTTGCAGCATCCTGGTCAACTGCTCCAGGTGTTTCAACAGGCTGTGTACATTTGCAAAGAGCTAGAAACTTGCGTTTAAATAAAGTGAAATTTTGAGGGAAATTCTATCACTTTGCCTTAATACTAATTCCTGTGGTTGCTCAACAGATCCATTTGTATTTACTCCTCAGCCACTTAAGCCTTTTTTACACTGGTATTTTCCTTCTATTGCACAGTGTGTTTCCCGTCGCCTTCTCCCCAGGCCCTTTCTGCTTACACAAAGTGAAACTGGTCCAGACCTCTGCGTTCAGGGTCCTCACAGCACCATGGAGGTCCCATATGCAGCCCATCCAGCAAAAACTGCACTGGCTTCCAGATCAGGCTTATGGTTCTTTAAGGTCATCCGTGGTCTGGGCCCAGTGTACCTAAGGGATCGCCTCTCTGCCCACACCCCTCAACGATCCTTACGCTCTGCTACTACCAACTGGCTAGAGATCCATGACCCCAAGGAAGTTGGCTTGTCCTCAGCCAGGGCCAGAGCATTTTCCATCCTGGCCTCCACCTGGTGGAATGAGCTCCCAGGAGAGATCAGAGCCCTAGTGAAGCTTAAACAGTTCCGCATGGCCTGCAAAAAGGAGCTTTCTGTAAGGCTTTTTGTTGAGGTCGACCAAAATTCAATCACTTCCCGTTGGCTCTTGAGCCTCCCCTCCCATGAAAACCACCACTGACATGTCCACCCCACAGGGCCATCAGTGTGTTACAGCTAAAAAGGATATTCTCACCATGTTTGTTCCATTTTGTTATTGTTCTCCTGTTATGACTGTATCACTGTTTTTAAACCTATTATGTTATTTGTACTGTTTTTTCTCCAGTTCCATATAAACTGCCCTGAGCCTCAGAAGAGGACAGTATATAAATATAATAATAAATAAAATAAATTAGCTTTAATTCAGATCCTGTGACTGCACTCTACATGTTTTTTTTCCTCTTTGGAACCCCAGAGTATATGTTCTGCTCCTCAACAAGAAAAACCTCTCCCTACCGATGAGTCTTCCAAACCCTCCCTCCTCCTTCATTTATTAAGCCTGCAGGAGCAGCCGGTCAAAACCTCTCTTTCTCTGAGGGCCAGTGTGATTCAGTAGTTAAGAGCAGCATATTCTAATCTGGAGGACTGGGTTTGATCCCGAACACACTTTTGCTTGGAGAGCAGGAGCCTTTTCTGCACTGGCAAATTCCTTCCATTTTACAGAGCAGTCCCAGTGCTTCCTGCCTTTCTGCATTTCACCATTTTCCAAGCAGAAGTGTGTCAATTTATTTTCCACCCTTCAACATTCACTTTGCATTCTGTTTGCTGTTTGCCCAGTGTATTTAAGAGTCCTTTTACCTTGATTTTTCTCCTTTCCCTGCCCCCCCAGGTGAAGTTAATTCAGAGCTTTTGAGTCTGTCCTTTCCCTACCCCCAGAAGCCACTCATCCAGTACTCTACCATCCACCTTTGCATTGGCCCTCCCACTCTGTGCCTTTAGCCCAGGGGTAGTCAAACTGCGGCCCTCCAGATGTCCATGGACTACAATTCCCAGGAGCCCCTGCCAGCAAATGCTGGCAGGGGGCTCCTGGGAATTGTAGTCCATGGACATCTGGAGTGCCGCAGTTTGACTACCCTTCCTTCTGCCCTCATTGGTGCCATATTGCCTTCTCTGACATTCCAGTTGTCTATCTGCTAAATCTCTCTCTCTCTCTCTCTCTCTTTCTTGGAAGGGCATGTTTAACAGAATCATAATTTTAAATGGGCAGTGTCAGGTAGCTGGCGGCTGCGGGAGCATGCAGGCACAGAGGAGAGCTGGTTTTTTTTAATAAGAAGTCCCAAAGCATCTTACAAGTACCTTTTCCTTCCTCTCCCTGCAACGGATACCCTGCAAGGCAGGTGCGGGCTAAGAGAGCTCTGCTGTGCAAGAACAGCTCTAAGAGAACTGTGACTAGCACAAGGTCATCCAGCAGGCTGCATGTGAAGTAGGAGCAGAAAATGGAACCCAGTTCTCTATATTAGAGTCTCCCACTCTTAACTCTCACCTGAGAGAGAGAGAGAGAGAGAGAGAGAGAGAGAGAGAGAGAGAGAGAGAGAGAGAGTTTTTTGGATTGGCTGTTCTTACAGGCTTAATTAATGGAGGAGGAGGGAGAGTTTGGAAGACTCACTGGCACGGAGAGCAACTCTATCTGCATTTTCTTGTTGGAGAGACACATAATATGGGATTGCAAAGAGAAAAATAACAATGTGCAAAATGTAGTCACAGGATCTGAATTAAAGGTAATGATAGCTAGTCCAACTTAAATTCAGCGACAATCTGAAGTAAACTGTGTGTGCGGAATGGCCTTAAAGTGTACAACTCTCACCCATTACATCAGAATCAAAATATCTTTATTGGCATCATTGACAGTCAGTGTAATGAAACAATGGATATCAGAGTAGGCACACTGGAGTTCAATGCGCCACTCTGCCCCCAGGTTAGCAGCATGAACTTGGTGCACTCCCTTTTTGTCAAACCTACCTCAGAGGGCTGTTGTGAGCCTCGAAAGGAGAGAAGCACATATTTTATCTTGAACTTCTTTGAGTGAAGACAGGATGAAAATGCAAGGGGTAGATTGGGAGCGGAATGGTTATGCGGTGTCATGGGAAAAGGATTTTTGCCCCAATTAAATTTCTTACCCAGGCTATGACCTTTCCTGAATGGAATGCGTGAACAAGATACATTATAATGTTACAACGCAAGGTTTATAAACCTTTTGACCGAACTGTGGATGTCATAGCGATGCCTGGCAATCAGTATAAATAACGTAAATTGAGATAGGGGAGGGGAGGGGAGATTGCAGTAGATGAATAGCTTCCATCTAATAGCAAAACCGACCCCAAAGCTGCTCGAATCTGCCGTATTTATATGAAACACAACTTATAAATATTCAGCATTAAGAACGTAGTCCCTGTTGACCTTGTAACTTGCTAACTGCAATCAAATCTGGCCAAGAGGAAGTGCACTTATCAGCTTTATTTGTAAATGCTAATTAAACATCTTTTAAAATAATACTGTAACTAACATGAAAGGGGGTGGCTGTTAACATGTCCTTTAAATATTTCAAGCCTCATGTTATACTGAGAAAAAGACAACATTTTTCCTTTTTAAGATGCACTTTTGTGTTTATATGTTTTGGCCAAACGACGTTTTGAGCCTTGCAAACATGAACTGCTGACAAGGAATGCTAAGGGAAGGAGACCCACTCGATTTCAGCTGAAACCAAGCAACATGTATCTTGCATGGAGCAATTTAGAAGCGGCTTATCCTGTATAATAAAGTTGCTGGTTTTCCTGGTGAAGTCTTGGCTCTGTCAACTCCTGCTCATTTGTTACAGAAGGAGTCTTGCATCGAGGAATATTTTGAAATTTCTACTCAGGCGATTACCAGACAGAGGTTAATTCACCTGGAGAAAATGGCTGATTTAAAAGGAGGGCTCAATGGAATTATACGCCATTGAAATTCTTTCCCTTCCCAAAATGTGCCTGTGAGAATCTTCAGTTACCCAGAAAAGCAAACTCTTGATTTGAAGCAAAAGATTTCACTTGAATAAGAAAACACACCCTGCAGGGAATTGCCAAAACTGAGGCCAATATCTAGGTCATGGCATATAGCCCTGACCCTGCTATCCCCCATCCCGTGGGAATCCAGAGAGAGAGGGAGAACACAAGATAGTCTCCACAACCCTATAGGGATCCCAAGACTGTGTTCTGGAGGGGAGGGAGGAATGCAGAGGTGATAGGTACATGGAGGGGAGGGGGAGAATGCAGGAAATGGCATCAGGGCAAAAAAGAGAAAATAAGGTCAATAAACATGGCAAACAAGACAGGATGTCTACAACCCCCGTAGGGCTATATTTAAATGGGTAGCCATGTTGATCTGAAGTAGCACAATAAAAAAGTAGCACCTTTAAGACCAGCAAAGATTTATTCAGGGCATGAGCCTTTGAGTGCTAGCACTCGTAAATATCCAGCTAAATGTTGTTGTGAGGTGCAAAGTCGTATCTGACCCATCGCGACCCCATGGACAATGGGCCTTCCTGTCCTCTACCAGGCCTTCCTGTCCTCTACCACTCCCCGGAGTCCATTTAAGTTTGCATCTACTGCTTCAAGGACTCCATCCAGCCACCTCATTCTCTGTCGTCCCCTTCTTCTTTTGCCCTCAATCGCTCCCAGCATTAGGCTCTTCTCCAGGGAGTTCTTCCATCTCATAAGGTGGCCAAAGTATTTCAGTTTCATCTTCAGGATCTGGCCTTCTAAGGAGCAGTCAGGGCTGATCTCCTCTAGGACTGACCAGTTTGTTCGCCTTGCAGTCCAAGGGACTCGCAAGAGTCTTCTCCAGCACCAGAGTTCAACAGCCTCAATTCTTTGATGCTCGGCCTTCCTTATGGCCCAACTTTCAGTCATACATTGCAACTGGGAAGACCATAGCCTTGACTAAACACACTTTTGTTGGCAGGGTGATGTCTCTGCTTTTTAGGATGCTGTCTAGATTTGCCATAGCTTTCCTCCCCAGGAGCAAGCGTCTTTTAATTTCTTTGCTGCAGTCCCCATCTGCAGTGATCTTGGAGCCCAGGAAAATAAAAATTGTCATCGATCTGTGTGGTATGGAGATAAGCTGCAATTCCAGGGGATCTCCAGGTTCTACCTGGAGGATGGCATCCCTACTCCCTTACTTAGTTCTTCCTTTTGTCCAACTAAATAAACATCCTTAAATAATGGCTGAAACTACAGGACCCCAAATCTCCAGGAAATCTCCAAAGCAGAGCTGGCAACCCTAGTATTTCTAGTTTAATATCACCGTTTCCCCTATAAAATGTGCATGGATTAATATTTCCGTTCTTCCTCGCCTTGAACATTTTTATCAATGCACAAATGTATATCTAATATAGGGTGCGGGGGGAATGTTTCCAAGTTGGAGACCATGGTACATGCACCAATCCTGGAATTAATTTGAGAAATGTTTCTGGTTTCCAACCTAAATTCAGAAGGAGAGAAGCAGAGAGTGCATGACAACGGAAGTACAACAAAAGAACAAATTTTCCACAACAACCATATTTTCATCCTGGGGACTAAACATTCACGTATTCATTCTAACTGAATGGATTGCTCTTTGAATACATACCTACGCATGTTGGCAGAGCTCCCCCTCCATCAAAATGAATGGAACACCCAATTTACAGAGTGGCTGTTCAGATAAATAAGTGTTAGATTTCCAGAACTGCTTGATGAAACATTAACTTGAAGAAGAGCTTTTAGAAATGATATATCTTATTCCCCCTCTGCTCAGAGAAACGTTATCTGACATTTTAAAGTGCAACTATATTTCCTCCCCCTCCCCATTTGAAGTATTTTTTAATTATAACCCCTAGGATTACGCTTGTACCTCCTCAGATCCCCAAGAAATAATTTCACTTTATAAATTCTCTCATTTGATAACTTTTGTCATTTAATAATCTGTTTGATGTCAAGATGGACACTTATGGGTCATGGAGAATAAAAGATGATAATCTGGTCACAGGGCAAGATCTACAGCCCTGTGCCTTTCATCGATCCCATAAAACAACCCAAGCATGTACAAATGATGATCTTGTAAGAGTCACGCCGACAGGAGTAGGAGAACGGAACGAAGAATCCATCAGACTTATTGATACCTACAAAGCCAAGGATCCCAGAAGTTGTGAATATGGAAGAGAATTTTATATTAGAGAATGAAATATTTATTAACTTTCTCCATCTGTTCTTTAAAAAAAATTAGTTTCATGCCATCAAGTCACTTATGGAATACATTTAGTTTAATCATGCATTCACGCCTTGGGGAAAAGCTGGTCCTTGGAGGCTGTCTTTCTAGAACCAGTGAGCAGTGGCTTAAAATAAAAGGCTGGTTTTATTCACACACACACACACCACTCTTTTTCGCACCTAAGCTTGCTATGGGCACAAAAGTTCAGAATGTGCTGGCTCAGACCCTACCACTGCATTCAGCTATGGAGGTGAGGTTTTCCTCTGAAGGTAGGAGTTCTCCTTTGGAAGAAGAGTCTTGAAGCTACTGTGCTTGAAGCAGCATGGTAGGATACAAATCGCTGTCCGCACATGGCAACTAATGCCTGTTGCATCAAGAAATCAGTGGTTCTGGGCAAACTGTCTTTCAGTCCCGTTTCCTAGTCAGCCACATAAGACAGGGGTCCACGATGTGCCTATGGGTGCCTTGGTGCCTTTTCTGGTGCCCATCAATAAGTAGCAAAGTCCAAATGGAGGTCAAAGAGGAGGGGAAAAGATGCCTGATGATTCTCCATAAAGCCTTTTTGTCCTGAATATATTTGCACTGAACATCCCCCTCTCCCTCCAGCTTGGTGTAGTGGTTAGGAGTGCGGACTTCTAATCTGGCAAGCCAGGTTCGATTCTGCGCTCCCCCACATGCAGCCAGCTGGGTGACCTTGGGCTCGCCACAGCACTGATAAAGCTGTTCTGACCGAGCAGTGATATCAGCGCTCTCTCAGTCTCACCCACCTCACAGGGTGTCTGTTGTAGGGAGAGGAACGGGAAGGCGACTATAAGCCGCTTTGAGCCTCCTTCGGGTAGGGGAAAGCGGCATATAAGAACCAACTCTTCTTCTTCTTCTCTTCTTCTCCTCCATATATTTTCCCACCATGCTTGATTTTTATGTGTTGTGCCTGCCTTGGTCCACTAGACTCACTCTGTGTGCCCTTTTCTTCTGATGTTGGATGGTTAAGGAAGACACGGGGCTTTCTCTGTTGTGATGCCATGGCTCTAGAAGTCTCTCCCTGCTGCCATGATTCTAGAGCTAAGTTTATGGGCTGCTGCTGGTCTCTCAGCCTAGCCAATGATAGTTCCACAGTGCCTTGAAACTGTGGCAGCTGCTCCGTGCCCTTCACCCTGATGCCAGACATGGGCAGAAACATTTTAGCAATTGCTCATCCTATGGGGAAAAAACAAGCCACACTAAACTTCCCAACTTTCACAGATCTTTTTGGGTGTGATTCTTGTTCTAATTGGCTCTTGGTTTGGCTCCCTGATTGGCCGGAAGCTTCTTCATCCACCTCTGCCTCTGCACAAACAATTGTTTTCGCAATAGAAATTTCAGAAGTCCTTTTGACTCGCCCTGCCAAGAACTGCCTCTGCTTAATAAAATCAGAGCCCAGCCGCACCTTTAAGACCAACAAAGATTTATTCAAGGTGTGAGCTTTCGAGTGCAAGCACTCGAAAGCTCACGCCTTGAATAAATCTTTGTTGGTCTTAAAGGTGCTCCTGGACTCTGATTTTATTGTGCTACTTCAGACCAACACGGCTGCTCATTTGAATCTGCCTCAGCTTAGTTTACTTGCCTTCTTCTGCCTATGTATATAGACCCCTCATCAGCTGACTTGACCATGACCATGGCCTCATCTCCGCAACTGAGGAACAAGTTGATCTAACTCAGCTGTGCACCTAGGTTAGTTACCAGTTTGTGGAGCAAGGTCTGGATGTTAAGTTACGTGGCAGGAAGATGAAGCTTTAGGTTTGAGTTGTCACAACGCAGGGGTCCCCAATGTGACAGTTGCCAATATTTTTCCTGGCACCTGACAAAGTTTTTAGAAAATGGGAGGGGGTAGGTGTGCCTGAAGAGCCTCTTGTGGCGCAGAGTGGTAAGGCAGCAGACATGCAGTCTGAAAGCTCTGCCCATGAGGCTGGGAGTTCGATCCCAGCAGCCGGCTCAAGGTTGACTCAGCCTTCCATCCTTCCGAGGTCGGTAAAATGAGTACCCAGCTTGCTGGGGGGTAAACGGTAATGACTGGGGAAGGCACTGGCAAACCACCCCGTATTGAGTCTGCCATGAAAACGCTAGAGGGCCTCACCCCAAGGGTCAGACATGACTCGGTGCTTGCACAGGGGATACCTTTACCTTTACCTTTAGGTGTGCCTTTTTCTTAGCAAGGCCACTGAAAACCCAAATAGCTGTGCAGATTTTTAAAAATGTTGCTTTGACATCAGCTGCCACTACAGCATAAATATCTCCACTTTGTGGCAGCCATTTTGTGGCCGGCTCCACCTCCTGCACCCCTTTGTGGCAGCCATTTTGTGACTGTTCCTACCACGCTGAGTCAGAACTCCAAAGGAAACCACAGGCTCATTAAATTTGGGGATCCTTGTCCTAAAGAAATGGAGGAACAGGTAAATGATGAGATGGATTACGGCTTCTACTGGATCCAGTTTTCGCCCTTCCTGCTAGAGCTGAATCCTTTACACATACCAGTGGAATCTCAGCACAGCTGGTGTAAGGTAGGTTGGATTGGGTCTAGTATAAATACACTTTCCAAACATGCATAATTAAAACGGTGATTTGAGCTCCCTTTAATGAATTTTAGTCAAGGTTCCCTTCAAGGATACCTTTCTCCCATTAGCATTTGACATTAGTAAGCAATGAATAATTCCATTTTTTCTTGCCAACATCTGGGATACTTCTAGCCTTATTTGCGACTCACTCTAAAGTCTGCAAGAAATGCTAATAAGCCCAGAGTGTTAAAAAACAAAACAAAAACAAACACCCACCCACTTCATGATAGGCTGGAGCCAAGGTAAAAATTTAAGGGTCTGTGAGCTTTCAAATGAGAATATTTGTGTAAAAGTAGTTTTAAAAGCTGCTGAGGAAGAATAATGTGGCTTAAAAAGGGAAATTGGACTTGCAAAGCACTAATTGTTTAAACCAGAGTCTTTGGTACAACTATGTGTTATGGTGAAGAATGAATAGGGTTGGGAAATAACTCCTGCTTTTTACAGAGACCCATCCTTATTTCTCCTTGTCTTTAGAACAACAACAAAAAAATGCTTCCATGCTTTCTCTTATATCTCTGCAATGATACTTTAGATACTTTAAAAAGAAAGATAAGAGTTCCAAAACAGAGTATGACATATTTCTGGGCAAAACTGCTGCCACTGTTTCCCATACCAGTATCTAGGCATTGCAAGCTATTCTTGACCAGGAGAGACCAGGGGTAGTCAAACTGCGGCCCTCCAGATGTCCATGGACTACAATTCCCAGGAGCCCCTGCCAGCGAATGGGAATTATAGTCCATGGACATCTGGAGGGCTGCAGTTTGACTACCTCTGAGTTAGACTGAAGGGAAAAGGGATGAATAGAAAGAACAATCAAGAGAACCAAGCAAGCCAGCAAAGAGAAGCCAGGAAATAAGGAGGGGGAGGTGCCAAATAAAAAAGAAGAGTTGGACAAAGGGAAGAACTAAGGGAGTAGGGATGCCATCCTCCATTTAGAACCTGGAGATCCCCTGGAGTTGCAGCTTATCTCCAGACTACACAGATCAGTTTCCAAGAGAAAATGGAGGCTGGCTATCCTACACTGCCATCAGCTGTTAACACCCAGTGTGGACATGGAAACCTTCTATTCATTTTTATATTCCTCTACTCACCAGTGCATAGATGGGCACTGATAAAACACTGCAGACTAAAAAATACACATCTTAGTGTGGTTGTACATATGATCACTATGAGATTCTTTTTGTACAGTATTTGACTGGTATGCATAGGTGCTGCTGTGTACTGAACCCTGCAAAACTTTGTACAAAATTGGGAAATAAAAAAATGGAACAGTGGACTTATTAAAGCTACTTGAAAAACATGACCAAGTAATTCGGAAATTTAAAAATCCATGGAGAAATTCAGATGAAAATTTTGGAAACATCCCTTAGAATTTCACTCAAGTTTAATGTTCATTCATGTTGCTTGAATCAATGGGAACCGGGTCCTATTCTTCTGGTTTCCCATTGTGACCTTAAACTCACTGATCTGAAAAAAACAAGCTGAATAAAATATGTGGTGTAGACTCCCCACTAAGTGAGTTTGGGGTGGAAGATGAGGGGGCTTTCCACACCGGGATCCATGTAGCAAATTGTTTGCTGAATGAAAAATCGCCATTTAAAATAGTGGAATTCGTCGTTATGCATACCTGCCTTTGTAGAGGAATCCAGTTGTGTTTCTATCGTTTCCCACAGGCTTCCGGTCTCGGCAAAAATCACTAGCCAGGAAGCGCTATTGACAAGCTCGTCCCACCCCTGGCCGTCAAGCAGCCAATGGGCGGCCGTTATCATGCTCCCAAACAGCCCCTTTCCCTTTAAGGAAGGTTTTTAAAAAAAAAAAAAAACACACACACAGTTGCAACGAATATGTGTTGATTCGTTGCAACGGAGAGGCCCATCCAGCTAGCAGGTGGTGTTTGAGCTGCCATTTCATCGTTGCCACGCTCCCCCCGAGTGAAACCCCCCCCCCTCACGGGTGCGATTTTCGCCCGAAAACAGTGTGAAAAATAAAGGGAAAATAAATCAGCAAACGGGCTTCTGTGTTGCTTGTGCTTAGTGACTAAACAGAGGGACTGCAGACGGGGAAGCCTCACTGGCTAAACGGAGGCTCGCCGGTGCGTTGATCTCCGCTAGCTCGGAGAAAAAAAAATGGCGATCGCTTCGCCGGAAGATCAGAGGAGAGAACTAGGGGGAGGGACTTTGTAGAAACCACAACAATGGTAACGCACAGAACTTTCCCACTAGTGTTGCAGATTGGTTGCAGGAGTGTAGCGCTTTCCGGAGGGTGAATCCACTTTTTGGGATTTCCCTGAAAGCGCTACAACGAAGCGCTTTTTGCAGATCAGTTTCAGGAGTGTTGCAGATTGTCAACGACGTTGTGCATAATGGCAAAACTGTAGCGTTTTCAATTAGTAACCATTGTACAATTTTGGAAGAGTGCGGAAAGCCCCGAGTTTTAAAAATGGTGTCCTCCCCATCATTCTGCTCCTTCCACACCATCACTCTGCTCCTTCGTCCCCATCATTCTGCTCCTTCCTCTCCATCACTCTGCTCCTTCCTCTTCATCACCATCACTGTGCTCCTTCCTTCCTCCCCTTCACTCTGCTCCTTCCTCTCCATCAGTCTGCTCCTTCCTCCTCATCACTCTCCTCCTTCCCAGCCACCCCAGTTCCTTCTTTATGCATTACCTCCAAAGTCTTTGCCAAAGTCTTTTTGACTTTTTGTGAAAAATCTAAATAGGGCAATCAAAATTAATCATGCAAATGAAACACTTATGCATTATTTTTACATTTGCATAATTTATACTCTGAGCAGGATACAGGCCTGCAGAACATGAAGCGCCTCGAACCTGATTACTGTCTAATATCTGAAAAGCAGATTGGGGCATTTACATGTCATATGTTGTGCATGGGGTTTATAATGCAAATTGGAGGCAGTTGTTGAAATGGGAGGCTGACATTTGCCAGTATTGTTCAGGATGCCCCCTCAGATAGCTGTGCAGCACAAAACCTTGAGGCTGGGAGTCTGCTAAACTGGCTTAGCTCCTCTAGACCAGCAATTGTGAAACTCCTCCAACTCAAGGCAGTTTTTGTGGTGTGTGTTATATCTGTGGGCATTTGGCCACTGATTGAAATGAGGGCTTCTGCCAGCCAAGGAACTAACCAATCAAAGGAACCTGATCACTCTGCTTAGAGCCAATCAGAGGCAGCAGCTGGCAGCAGCTGGCAGCAGCCTGTTTTTCTCTGTTCAGTAGTTGTAGTCTCTTGTTGGAGTTGCTAATAAAAAAGAGCTGTTCTGAAGATTTGGAGTCTGTGATCACTGAACCCGCAGACTTAGTAGTATGTAACTGCAGTTTTCAATAGTGTGCTTTATGGCAGCATTGCAACACTGGTTCTGTAGGGGGGACCCCGTGTCACTGCTTAGTATCTTAGCTTGGTTGAACCTCCTTGGGTTCAAGCTTATACTGAGAGTTCAGGCAGATAAACACTATCTAGCCTATTGTTGTTTTTAAAAACCAGGGATCTGTGCTGTTTCGCTCATTTCACTTTCCTTGAAAAAGGAAATTGTTAAGATGGTGGGGAAAGGGAGGGGGAAGGGCAGATGGAAGTCCTTGAAAGTTTAGTGTTACTAAGTGCCTCACTGTGTGAGCCCCATATTAGGAGGAATGAAAAGGAGGTGAGGACATGGCTGGAGGAAATTTTGGAACAACGTGAAAGGCTTCTCTATGGCTCTGACACTAACACTGAACCCCAATTACCAGTAGACTTAAGGGGGCTTGTAAAAAAATTAAATGCCTAAGCAGTACTGGAGCTTAGGTGATGAAGCGGGGGGGGGGGGGATCCTTCTAAAGATGGCTACCCTAAAGTGAAAGCAGCTTGAAGAATACCTTTTTACAATTTCAAAAAAACATGCCATGACTAAAACTGATCAATAAACAGAGACAGCACATGACACAATGTCTGTAGTAGAGGCATGGCCTCCCAAAGCCAAGTGGGGAAAAAGGATGGTGGGCAGAGAAAATCTGATGGAATCATTCTGCTTGTAAATTTCCTTTACCTTGCAAGTCAAGAACGGGGTAAAACTGGAGTAGTACTTATAGTAGTTTTACAAAAACTAGACATATTGCAAATGGAAAATGAACTGAAGCCTGAAGGGAGCTAAATCCTTGCAGAAGCAAAATGAAAGCCTGATCCACCTGCAAAGTTAAAGTGATACGGCATGCAGAAGAGAAAAATACACCCAATGGGAATTCATGGTAAAAATAAAGGGAAACACCAGTGCATAAAAGGCCTGTTTCTCTATTTCTCTCTGTTGTTGGGAGCATATGTTACATTATATGTGCTATCTATTGAAAATCTAATTTTTAAAATACATACCAATATTGTCTCTGGAGGGGCTCAAAACAGAAAATTTGCCATATCCCTTCAGCCATTTTCTGTCCAATACTTCATTCCAGCCCAGACTGGCTCATTTTTGCACTGAATATAATACAATGTGAGAAAGGAGTTTGGCAAGGCTGTACACTGTCGCCTTGCCTCTTTAACTTGTATGCAGAGCATATCATGAAAAGGCAGGGTTAGTTGAATCACAAATTGGGATCAAGATTGCAGGGAGAAATATCAACAACCTCAGATATGCAGATGATACCACTCTAATGGCAGAAAGTGAAGAGGAACTAAAGAGCCTGTTGATGCGGGTGAAGGAGGAGAGTGCAAAAGTTGGCTTGAAACGCAACATCAAGAAAACAAAGATCATGGCATCCGGCCCACTCAGTTCCTGGCAAATAGATGGGGAGGAAACAGAGGTAGTGGCAGATTTTATTTTCCTGGACTCCAAGATCACTGCAGATGGGGACTGCAGCAAAGAAATTAAAAGGCTTTTGAACTCTGGTGCTGGAGAAGACTCTTGCGAGTCCCTTGGACTGCAAGGCGAACAAACAGGTCAGTCCTAGAGGAGATCAGCCCTGCCTGCTCCTTAGAAGGCCAGATGAAACTCAAATACTTTGGCCACCTCATGAGAAGGAAGGGCTCCCTGGAGAAGAGCCTAATGCTGGGAGCGATCGAGGGCAAAAGAAGAAGGGGACGACAGAGAATGAGGTGGCTGGATGGAATCACTGAAGCAGTCGGTGCAAACTTAAATGGACTCCGGGAAATGGTAGAGGACAGGACAGCCTGGAGGCTCATTGCCCATGGGGTCGCGATGGGTTGGACACGACTTCGCACCTAACATCAACATAATACAATGCCACCTTATCAAACATAAAATGCTGTTAGGAAAAGTGACATATTAAGGGGGGAGGGGGGATTCTGTGTATGGAAACAGAAAACTGGCAGAAGAAAATGAAGAACCACGAGTTCTCTTTGCACAAGTGAGCGGCAAAATGGAAAGAGGAATCAGGTGAAATTAGCGGGGATGAGAAATATGGAATCCTCCTAGCTGGGTGCTTCTACAAATCCACCACTAACATGGCTTAGACCAGGGGTAGTCAAACTGTGCCCTCCAGATGTCCATGGACTACAATTCCCAGGAGTCCCTGCCAGCGAAAGCTGGCAGGGACTCCTGGGAATTGTAGTCCATGGACATCTGGAGGGCCGCAGTTTGACTACCCCTGGCTTAGGCAGCTACAAGGCCCTCCTTGAAATCTCCAACAGAGAGTGCCTTTCTTGCAGCCAGGAAGCTCACAGCTTTTCAAGTTCTGAGGATTCGTGATAAAATTTTTAAAACATTGGCTTTGCTGTGTGCAGCGACCCTGCGAACGCCACTGGCACTTCAAAGGACATTGAAGGCTGGAGCTGCTTATCGCCCAGGCGAAAGAAACCTCTGAAAACCTCGTGCCAGTGGATGCTGGTAGTTTCAGGATCTTAGAGCATGAAGTACCTTTCATTCATTTTAAATTAATTAAAGTGGAAGAACGCTGAAGAAGAAACAGCTGAAGATTTTTTTAATATTCTTTTTTTTCTTGGAAATGCCAATTGGAGGTTAAAAACCCTGATTAAACAGATCTTTTTTTAAAAGGTGAAAAATGTTCGGCATGTTAATAGGAGTGACAATTGCAAAGGACGTCACTGCTCATTGAAAAACACCTCTAGATATTGATACAGTATTTATTATATTTATTATTTGTCAGTTTGTGTAGTGTAGCCAGGAGATCTGACGATTGTGTGGGAGCCAGGCAAGGGATGCTGGGAGGTGGTTTGCCACTGCCTGCTTTTGCATTATGATCCCTCCTGTTCCTTGGAGGTAATCCATCTAAATCCTTTTGGGTCTCCCATCCCAATACTAACCAGGGTCAACCCTGCTTAGCTTTCAAAATTTCATATGCTTGGACTGGAATAGACTGTCCAGGTCCTATTAAGCATATACTACTTTTCTCTGTTGGCTTGAAACTCAACATCAAGAAAACAAAGATCATGGCATCCGGCCCTCTCAATTCCTGGCAAATAGATGGGGAAGAAATGGAGATAGTGACAGATTTTATTTTCCTGGGCTCCAAGATCACTGCAGATGGGGACTGCAGCAAAGAAATTAAAAGACGCTTGCTCCTGGGGAGGAAAGCTATGGCAAATCTAGACAGCATCCTAAAAAGCAGAGACATCACCCTGCCAACAAAAGTGCGTCTAGTCAAGGCTATGGTCTTCCCAGTTGCAATGTATGGCTGCGAAAGTTGGACCATAAGGAAGGCCGAGCGTCGAAGAATTGAGGCTTTTGAACTCTGGTGCTGGAGAAGACTCTTGCGAGTCCCTTGGACCCCAAGGCGAACAAACCGGTCAGTCCTAGAGGAGATCAGCCCTGACTGCTCTTTAGAAGGCCAGATCCTGAAGATGAAACTCAAATACTTTGGCCACCTCATGAGAAGGAAGGACTCCCTGGAGAAGAGCCTAATGCTGGGAGCGATTGAGGGCAAAAGAAGAAGGGGACGACAGAGAATGAGGTGGCTGGATGGAGTCCTTGAAGCAGTCGGTGGGAACTTAAATGGACTCCAGGGAATGGGAGAGGACAGGAAGGCCTGGAGGATCATTGTCCATGGGGTCGCGATGGGTCGGACACGACTTCGCACATAACAACAACAACAACTTTTCTTTGCAATCAATTCACTGACCATTTTAAATCACCCTTAAAAAACATTTTTAAAACTTTCACGTTTATGCATGTGCTCTGATTCTGTGCTGTTTTTTTTAATATAGTGATTATGCATTCTAAACTGTTCTGGTTGTAACTGTGGGAGGGGGAACTTCCTTGGTTGTGCTGTAAAGTCACTTGACTCTCACTCTGGCACATTCTGCTGGCGGGGTCTTATGGGAATTGTAGTACATGGACATGTACCTGTAGAGAGCGGGCAAGATGGACCACAGCAGATTGCAGGCTACCATGCAAACCTACAGCTCTCACCATACTATCCCTTCCCCTGTGCAGGTCACTAGTGAACCCAAAATGGGAGCCACAGCCTTAAACAGCTCTGCTTCCTCATTCTCCTGCAATCTGGAACTGGCATTTCAAACCCCTCCTCTTTGCCAGCCTGATAAACTTTCAAACAAGCCTCCCTCACTTACCATGGTCATTGATCAGAGGTAGAGCTTTGTAAGGAAGAAATGCCATACATACTACAGGGTAAGGTAAAGGTAAAGGTATCCCCTGTGCAAGCACCGGGTCATGTCTGACCCTTGGGGTGACGCCCTCTAGCGTTTTCATGGCAGACTCAATACGGGGTGGTTTGCCAGTGCTTTCCCCAGTCATTACCGTTTACCCCCCAGCAAACTGGGTACTCATTTTACCGACCTCGGAAGGATGGAAGGCTGAGTCCACCTTGAGCCAGCTGCTGGGATTGAACACCCAGCCTCATGGGCAGAGCTTTCAGACTGCATGTCTGCTGGCTTACCACTATGCGCCACAAGAGGCAATTTACTACAGGGTAATTTCTACTAATTTAAATAGCAATAAAGTTAGCTGGGTAGCCAGGGCAAATGGCATGTTCACGTGATCTGACAAGGGCAGAGTATCAGCGGCAGGCGCTGGAGCTCCCATTGGCAGACGAGAGACTGTGAGAGGAAAAGGGGAGGACACCAAAAGCATACTAACATTTATGAATTTAAAAAGTCCATCCTCAGTGCTGTCACACAAGAAAAGTCACCGTAAAACTAGTTTCAGAAGTCTCACTGAAAAAACGTTGCTGGAACCGTGGGTCGCGTTTGCAATACAAAAACGAAAATAATACAATGAGTTTCACACTGTGAAAATGTTGTGACATTAAGAATTAAAAAATAAGATGTCATTTTTGCGAGTTTTCCATGCTGCATAATACACCCAGGTCAGGGTTACTAATGCAGCAACCAACTATCTCTTAGTCTAATTTGTCTTTCAGAGTTGTAGTAACATGAAAATCTCCTGTATTCTTCTTATAGGCTTTTTGGAGTAATGGTGAGATATGAATGAATAAATTATTTTTCACATTTCTAGGGATCTCATAGGATCACATGGGGGGGATCTCATAAGGAGTCATTTTCTGTAAAAGTTTGCATGTCAAAGCATTTGTGTTTTATTTTTGTTGATTTATACCCTGCTTTTCACACTGGAATGGTGGGGATCTAAAGTGGTGTACAACATTATCTTGCCCATCTCTATTTTATCCTTGCTACAACAACTCTGTGATAGAAGTTAGTTTCGTAGTGTGAGCTTTCATGTAGGCTTGCAAACCTTCAATCAGGGCCTGAAGATCTCCCAGAATTACAACTGATCTCCAGGCAATATTGATGATTTCCCATGGAGAAAATGGTTGCTTTAGAGAACAGATTCTATGGCATTGTATCCTGTGAATGTCCCTCTCTGCCCCCAACCCCCACCCTCTCCAGCATCCAGCCCACCAATCTCCAGGTGCTTCACAATCTAAAGTTGGAAACCCTGCTTCAGCAACAGTAGGGATTCAATTCTGAGTCTCCGAGTTTATTTATTTATTCATTTAATTGATATACCACCCCTCACAATGGTGTCTCTGAGCGGTGTTGCTAGTCCAATGCTTAAATCCCTCTGCCGCATGGACTGTTCCCTCTCTTTTGCCACCAGTTATTTTATTCTCTAAGAGGCTGTGAAAACATGGATCAGAATTCCCTCAGATTGCCTGTGTGCTTTGAGAAAAGATGAAAGCCAGCAGAGTTGATTGAGGCCCAGCTGGTTTGTTCTATATTGTACCGAATGCAATAGGGTTGGATTTTGCAAGAGGACTTTCATTCATGGAGTATCTCAAAGCTCTTTTTTCAAAGAAAAGTGCAAAACTGGTTGGTTCAGTAACTCCGCAAGCCAGTCCATTATATGCTGAACAATGGGCCACACAGATAGGCCGGGTTATTCTTCACTGCCAGAGAGAATGTTGGACTATGCTCAGGGCAGCTCCTGCAGGTTTCAAATTATACCTCTTGAACTTTTTTCTTCTTCTTAGACTCACACTGCAATGTTATCTGTTTCCCCCTCCCTGCCTGACCAAGTTTGCCTGCCTGTCAGTTATAGCAAATAATCTCCAAAGTGAAAGAATTAGAAGGGAACGACATGGCAAAATATTGTTGCAAAAGCAGGTTTGGTAGTAAGACTAAACCCACCACTTTCAGTTCTGTATCACCATTTTTTGTTTTGGGAGAAATGAATCCCCAAAGCTATGTACCAAAGAAAGTCCTTTTTCACATTTTACACACTTCTGATACTGGTTAGAGTTGCGTGGCAAACAGAGGGAGATGGAGGAGCCAGGTACTTACTGTGGGATGGTGATCTTCTTTGATGTGTGATAATGTTATTTCTGGTACAACCCAGAAGCACCGGATTGCAATGGGGCAAGCTCTAGGACTTGCTCCTTCTTTATGCTTTCCATAGGATTTTGGGAATTGCTAATTGCTGCTGTGGGTAGGTAAATTTCCTCCAGGCTAGGCTGGATTCTGGAGATTTTTGGTGGAAGGATCCCTTGGACATGAAATTGTGGTCACTATGGGTGGGCAGGTAGTTGTGAGTTTCTGCATTGTGCAGGGGGTTGGACTAGATGACTCTGGAGGTCCCTTCCGACTATGGTTCTGTGATTCTACCTCTGGAATGTGGCTTTGGGCTCTGCCTATTGGGTTGTTCTCTTTGAAGTCTTCCAGCGTTGTATGGGTTCTCACAGGGAGGGGTACGCTTCAAGGGGTTATATGCTATGCTTGTTTGCCTATAACTCAGTTCTGACAAGATATCGTCAAGTTAACTTGTGTGCTCTGAATAAATGAACTCTTTGCACCAAGTCAAGGGTTTACATGCCTGGGCAATTGAAGGAATCCTACAAACAGACTGTCATAATCACCCTCCCAACCCCCTTGGGAGTGTTCACTTAGAGGTTCAGTGGGCCTGCGGGTCTTTCACCCATCCCTAACTCCACATTCCTGAGAATTTTTTTCTGTACCTTCCCTCCCCTCCTCCACCCCACGGTTTATGACTGGTAGACATCTCCCCCACTGGGAAGAGCTCTTCCTTATCTATCTTTGTCCTTGGTTCTCATAGTAGGGGTTGGAAATTTACTGCCAGGAATGGCAGAAGGTGCAGAATGAATGTCTCCTGAGTTTGCACCTTTTACATCAAAAGCCTCCTCTATGAGAACTGTTTCTCCCGCTTAAACTAACCCCCCTATATATAGACCAAAGGGGGCCACCTGTGCTTGTCTCTGTCAATTCTCCTGTTCCTGCCAAGCTCTGTCTTGCTACATCTCATGGAATCCCGCAATGAAGACTGATTTCTTTGAACCACATGTATCTGTAGCAGTTCTCGACAAGATCAGCCTTTGGGTGTGACACGGACTCTTTGGGAAAGCTGGATGTCAAAATCATGTAACCACAAACTTTTGCCATGTCTTTCACATCCATATATTCATTTGTTTATTAAATTCTTTTACATTTGTGTGTTCATTTTATTAATGCCCATGTGTCCCCGTGTCTGATAATCTTAAAGTAAGGTGACCAGATTTTAACATTGGTAAAGCAGGACACCATTGACCGGGGGGGGGGGGGTCTTGATTAAAAATTTGGCCTATATGGAGCAACAAAACGTTTCATAGAACTCATAGAATGCAAAAATAGTATTGTAATATATACATTTTAATTTCAACATAAGTACAATTTGCCAGGTGCCCTCAGATGTCCCTCCAAAAGTGGGACAACCTGGTCACCTTATCTTAAGGTAGAATTCACTGAGGGTTCTGGTGGGCTGGAGGAACCATAAGTCCATAAGCTGTTGGTGCCTATTATCATCCTGATCTTGGGGCACTGGCAAGTCTGAATAACTTTTGTTTTCCAGAAGAATTATATGGGATTGGAGCTGGAGGTTTTCGCATCCAAACCAACATATGGGGGGGGGGGGTTACTAGGAGATAGGCTTGGTAAGGAACTGAGTCCAAGGTTTGTTAGTTTTAGCAAGGATTTTAGGAGAAAAGGTGAGCAGCCATCTTGGACATGTGGCTGCAGGTGAGCCGATAATGCAATGAAAACTTTGGAAGCTCTTTAAGCAACAGCACCTGCCCTGTATTTAACACCAGATCACTGTAAGTCGCCCCTTTTAAAATAGCCCCTTTAAAAAATGTGCGTGTTTTGTTTGCATACAATAGTAGAGTGAAGCAAATGACATCACTGGCTCTACTACTGCATTCAGGAGAGCCTTCCTCAAGTGGGTCTTTGTTGGTCTTAAAGGTGCTACCCGACTTTGATTTTATTGTGCTACTTCAGACCAACACGGCTACTCATTTGAATGTATTCAAGTGGGACAGTATTCCATCCCCTGTACTTGGAGCTCATTGGTAGGCTGAAGTCAGCAGCAAGGTCACCTGACTGACACATGCGGCTGGCAGAGCCTCATGGGAATCATAGTTAATGGGCTGGTTCTGCCATAGAGCCAATCAGGGCACTAGAGGGGAGAATTTGAAAAATTCCAGGAAGTTCCTGATCTAACTATGCTAAATACACATCTCCTTTGATGCCCCATTTAGGGCAGTCTTCAGATTCTGTTCAGTTGGGCATGCTATATGCACACACCTTTAACAAACCCTGGTGGCTTAACACCTGAAGAAGAGGCAGCTCTTCCCTGTTGGAACGCCATCACAGAAACAACTGACTCCCAATGACTGAAGTTCCAAGCATGCAGGGTCATGTGTTATGTGCAATAAATAAGAGTTAATAAAAAGATGAGGCTCCTTTTGAGAAAAAGAAGATGAGAAATTACAGTAACTATTTTTACCTCCCCCCCTCTAAATATTGCATTGAATGTGCATAATTGCTGGGAGGAGGGAGGGGAGACCACCAACCTTAAAGCGAAGTTTTTGCCATCTTTCCTTAGCGCATGGCTGCAAAGCTAATGTGCAGCACATGTGATAAGAGGATGGCGAGCTGCGTGCCACCACCGTTGCTACCTAAAAAGCAAATGAAACCGGCATAAATGATTGTGCCGTCGAAAGCCATGGCGTAGCACCTTGCCGATCACTGACAATTTACATATCTTAGGAAACCCTTTGTCAGCTTCTGTCATTTTGCTACTATTATGTGCCTTTCTGGATAATTACCAGTTAATGTGAAAAAGCAGATGGAGGGGGGGGGGACCTTGAAATTTCTGATAGAGAATCCTCAAACCTCTCCTCTTATCTGTTCACCACAGCTTCCCGATTTCAAAAGAAGTTTGAAAACCTTTGTTCGAAATGTCCCTGATTCCCAGTTTGAATGAACTGAATGACATTCAGCAAAAATTATTCAGGTTTCTTCTCCCCCCCTCCCCCAATTAAATTCCATTATCGGGAACTGTCAATGGAATAAAAGGGGGGGGGGGAGGTCTCTTAACTAACGTGTCAGTTGTCTTGCATGCATTTCTCCATCATTGGCAAGCACTGTATAAAACTGGGGGAAGGAGAAGAAAGGGGGGGGTGCTTGCCCAGATTTTATGTCCAGCAGCCGGGTGTTTCTAGACCTGTCATGTTTGTCATCTGGTATTTCCCTCTTGCTGAAGAGGACTGAAATCTTCCAACAGATGTCAAATGCAGAGGGTGGAGGTTGGCGGGGATAAATATTTGGTCCTGAGACAATCTGCTGACTCAGGTTCTTGATGTATTCACCATGACTCAGCAATTTGTTGCACATAGGAGTGCTCAGAGCTGAAATCCACAGAGTGGATTCCCTATTTTATCTGAGGGAGGAGGAGATAGCAAACATTCACTGAGGATCACCTCTCCAGGGGTTTTGGTGCAGGAAGATCTTGGCCAACAGCTGTCACTGGACATTCTTTAACACGGTGGTCCCCAACCTTTTTATCCCCGTGGACCGGTCAACGCTTGACAATTTTACTGAGGCCCAGTGCATAAATGGTCTCTGAGATGCAAACGGAGAAAGGCAGGAAAGCACTTTTGGTGACTTTCTGGCATTCTCTTCCTTCACACACATTGGTTACTGCTTCACTGCCTACCATATTTCTGCCAATCCTTTGGTTCTGAGCTGCTTAGATTTTCTCTCTGATGGCAGTTTGGCAGTTTTGGTGCTCCTCCTCCTCCAGATGACTTGGATGGTGCTCAGACCCTGCCCTCTCCTTCCCGCATCTCTTGGGAATCATCTCTGAGCACTATCCTGGATAAAGCACTGGGTCTTGCAATTTCATGTGACCTCATCTTTTAAACTGGAGATGCCAGTGATTGAACCAGAGACCTTTGGCATGCCAGCCAGGTGCTCTCCCACTCAGTATCAAACTTCTGTCAAATTCCCAGTAAGCTGATTAGTTTGTTGAAAGAAATTGCTTTTATTGAAGAAAATAATGAACAGAGAGCAAGGTGTTTCCTTGCTAGAACTAAAAAACTAGGCTTTGCAAGCAGACTATAAACTTTCTCCAAATTAAGCACAAAAAAAAGCATTCCTACAAGACACATCAGGCTACTAAGGTCAAAGCGATAAAATATTCACAGGAGATATTTGATAGAGACCAGACTGTTTCATTCTAATATTAACAATGTGACCAAAAATTCCATTCAATAGCACTTTTCTCTACTTCCTCCGTCCCCAAATTAAGAAGGATGTGCCCAAATACTTTGGCTATTCATGCCCGCCTCTTAAAGGAGAATGTACACATGGGCTCCTCAGCCATCCCAGTGCAGTGTGAACAGTGTAGCTTTGGCATTTAAGTGAGAGAAAATAAAAAGCACAGGTGAATCCTCTGTTGATTTAGGTCCCTTTAATAGATTCTTCCTGGGCTTCTACAAGTGTGGTTTGTTTATTCACAGACATTTCTCCTTGACTGGAGCATAATGCATGTGAATTGGTGCTGGGTGCCTTGAGCGTCTTCGATGCCCAGGGGTAGTCAAACTGCGGCCCTCCAGATGTCCATGGACTACAATTCCCACAAGCCCCTGCCAGCAAATGCTGGCAGGGGCTCGTGGGAATTGTAGTCCATGGACATCTGGAGGGCCGCAGTTTGACTACCCCTCGTCTAGCACCTCAAGTGACGACAGGCGGATTTAATTTAGAACCTCTTGCTTTAGGTAACAGGAATAATTCTCCTTTGCCAAAGGTCAAAGGCCTGAGGGAGGCCCAGGAAATCTTAAACCCCCTCATCTTTAGCTGCAGAAAAGTGAAGTATTTGCAGGGAACAAAAGTCTTTTGCGTCAAAAATAATTTCTTGTTTAAATGCTGAGATATTTGAAGTTCTGTTCCACCTGACACATTGCAAACTCAGCCTACCAGAAAACCAGGCTGCTGTCAAAATTTCCCCTCGGTATTTCAGAAGATGGGCAACTTTACAACCTGTGCAAAGACAGAAAAAAAGAACAGAAATATTGGAGAAAATATGGGTGGAGAACAGGGCTAAAGGGAGTGAGAGAGCGTTCAGTAGATGTTCCTGTGACTGCAGTTGTGTATCCCAGGATAGCTGCATGCAGAACTAAGACAAAAGAAGGTTGTATCGGGAAAGAGAATCTTCAAATCTTGTATATGCAGTGATGTGGAAGAGTGAACGCAAACAATTACTATTAGCATCTTGAAACGTGGACATGGGTTTTTTCCCCTTTAGGAAATTTGTACGCTGTGTTTCCAAACTCCTGCTTGAGGCAGATAACAAGAAAAAGCCACAGTCCCCTAAAATCATTGTTGATATAAACTTAAACAAGCCATATAAAAACAAAATATTAAAATTCAGCCCAGGAAATTAAAAACCGTACAATCCCACTACCCGAAATAACATAAATTAAGAAGGGGTGGGTCAAGTTAATATGTTCCCATGATTTATCAAAGAAATTAAAGGATAACCTCCCTCCCCCCCAAAAAAAAAGAGAAGAAGAAGAGTTGGATCTTATATGCCGCTTTTCTCTACCAAAAGGAGGCTCAAAGCGGCTTACAGTCGCCTTCCCATTCCTCTCCCCACAACAGACACCCTGTGGGGTGGGTGAGGCTGAGAGAGCCCTGACATCACTGTTCGGTCAGAACAGCTTTTTCAGGACTGTGAAGAGCCCAAGATCACCCAGCTGGCTGCATGTGGGGGAGCGCAGAATCGAACCCGACTCGCCAGATTAGAAGTCCGCACTCCTAACCATGACACCAAATTGGCTCTCAAAAGTATTTACATAACTCTTGTTGGGGCTTAGAGATCTCTCAGAATTATAACTGATCTGTAGAGTGTACAAAATGGCAGCTTTGGGGAGTGGATTCTATTGCATAATGTTGGAATATGCAAGATCTGTAGTGTGCGTAATTCAAAAGGATATCCTACAGGGGACATCAGAGGAGATGTGCATTTACTATAGTTAGATCAGAAACTTCCTGGTATTTTTCAAATTATCTCCTCCTGTGTCCTGCCTGGCTCTTGCAGGAGAGCATTATGTGCTGGAATAAGACATGACACCAACGTTGGGATAAACAAGGCCTCCGCTTTATTACCTCCCCCCCCCCGGAGGGTTGGCACAGCATGGGAGAGGGAGCCTGACCTAGCAGTCAGTGGACTGCACCAACAACCTGCGGAGTCCAGAGGCGCCCTGGGGACCCGCACCGTTCCCAGCCGGGAGAGCAGATCCCCTTGCCTACTGAAGTCCGCCACCAAGGGAAGCGACCTATGTGGGGGAGCCATCAGGCGGCAACCTGCTTTGACTGCCCCCAGGCCACCTGGCAAACGAGCCCCTGGCCTCCCAGCTGGGTAAGCCGCGCTCGTATATGCGCCACCTCAAGAGAGGCCCCAAGCCCCAGGGAGTCTGATCGCACACCGGACTCCCTGCCAACAGGCTCCATCCCATGCAAACCCACAGCTGTGCCAATTATTGAACAAATCATCCACCACAAAAACCTGAGGAATATAGTATACGACAACATAGGGAAGGTGGGAAACAGCTCCCACAGCATTCTTGGCAAAGAGGCGAAACCCACACACCTGGCGACTTAAATAGTCACCATGGGTGACCCCCCCTCCCCTGCCATTGACACTGTGTGCATTGCATTCTGGCAGCATGCACACAAGAGGGACTCTGGGGGGTTGTCTCATCCTCCCAGCTAGCCCTCCACAGCGTCAACGGTTATCTGAGGTAAGTCTCGGCTGGGTTTTTCTTTTCCCAGCAGTCAACCAGGTGGGCTCCAGGGTGCTGCTGGGGTCCGAGTTCTTGTGGTCTGCCAACTGAAATGTGTGTGTGTCTTCTGAAATGTGTGTGAGAGCCAGTTTGGTGTAGTGGTTAGGAGTGCGGACTTCTAATCTGGTATGCCAGGTTCGATTCTGCGCCCCCCCACATGCAACCAGCTGGGTGACCTTGGGCTCGCCACGGCACTGATAAAACTGTTCTGACCAAGCAGTAATATCTCTCAGCCTAGCACCCACCCCACAGGGTGTCTGTTTTGGGGAGAGGAATGGGAAGGTGACTGTAAGCCGCTTTGAGCCTCCTTCGGGTAGGGGAAAGCCTCATATAAGAACCAACTCTTCTTCTTCTTCTTCTTCTTCTTTGAGCCCAAAATGCCCTCCTGCAAGTCAATAGGGTTCCCAACACTGCTAAGACAAATCCCCTAAGACATGAATGGCAGTGCCAGAGGAAGGTGCAGTTTGTCACTCCCTGGTGATGCTGTAGGAAAGTCCCCTAATCTCCGTGGCGAAGGCCACGTATATAAGGGGAAATTCCTTGAATGTTGGTATGGAGGCCAGTTTTTCTTCTCGAGGTAGGAGACTGGGGCTAGGGGCAGGATATTCTTCACAAGGTCCAGGCAATTTGGAAACCAAATTCCCAGGCAATTGGGAAACCAATTGGGAAACCAAGGTTAGTATTTTCTTAAAGCAGAGGCTGAACAATTAACTTTATACCTTCTCAGAGGGAAACATGTAAGACCAATCTTTACTATGCCATTGCAACTTTAGGTGATTAATCTGCAACAATTAACAGATCCAGCTCTGGAGCCTAATTTTTCCTGATTTTGTTGCGTCTGGGTTTGTTTGTTTTGGGCTACTTTTAACATTTCTCATTCTCCCTGGAGAAAAGCTTGGCAAGGCAACAGGTGTCTTGACCGGTAGAAATTAACCTAACAAGTGATTGCATGCTATGAAAAATAACATGCCAGGAACAATCTTATAGGGTGTAAAGAAGGTCAGTGTTGTAGAATTACTGAAGATAACTTTATAATCAAAGTTCTATCGCTACACGACCATCAAGCTGATTGAGATGGATGAAGTGGCTTCTTCTTAATTGGCCTTTTAGAATCTTTTTGCACAGAGGACGATGACATTTTGGTTCCTGATTAAAATCAACAGTTTTATCTCAGGGGAAAAGGTATTATTCTTTAAAGAAACGAAGATGGGGAAAAAAGTGTGTCTGGTATATTTTTAAAAAATGTATTATTACACAAAAGACTCCAAAATAAAGAAAAGTAGGCTTTTAAATATATTTTAAACAATTGGTCCTTTGGTACATTTCATGCTTCTCATTCTTTTCAAGTCTGACTTTTGATATGATGAAGCATCTAACACAGTTAAATCAGGTCCTTTCTAGTTTCTTGCTATTGCTTCTTAACTTTCTTAAGTCCAGCTACTGATACAATTAGCCAGACCAGCCAATCAGAATCGAGGACAGGGGTCTATTAACTAATATCCTGGAGTTAGGTTTGCCATTTTCCCATTCACTGCAGGCAAACCCTCAGCCCTGACTGTTATTCCCCACCCTTGAGAAACTAAGGAGTGGAGAAAAAAATCGAGAAAATGGCCGATGGTGACATTCTAGGGTGTAAATTGCACAGAGCTTTCATTCCAATCCCAGGTCGATTCAGTCCCTGCCGTCTACACAGAATGCGATTTCCATTTTTATTCGGGGCAATTTAAATTTTCCTTCTGCAGCAAGGAGGATTGATCTGGAGTGACCGTACCTTTAGTGTGCAATATCTTAGAGTGCTTTTAATGCTCAATATGTTAAAAATCCGGATTGAGAAAGCTGGCTGCTTTGAATCTGGCCTCTCCTCCATGGTAGAGATGCTCTGGTTGGCCAAAACAGCTCATGTGACAAGCTTACCTTAAAGGAGAAGCCCCTAATTTCTCTCAACTTCTGTCAAATTTAATACAGCACTACGGCCAGATAAAACAGATAGCAAGAAATAACATTTTAGAGTAGAAAATTGCATAATCAGGGAGCCAGTACAAAATTTAAAATATATAAAATTGTATAATTGATGGGTACATTATAAAAAATATATAAATTGTGTACATGAGCAGCCATTCCCTAACACATGAAGCCTACTCAATGGCAACCTGGAACCATGCAGGGTCTTGGGCTGCCCTTTGCCCACTTTAAGATTACATCTACTCAGGTTACCGGGGAAAAGTAGAGAGAACATTTATGGCTGATAGAGTTGCCAGATTCAGACTGGAAAATTCCTAGAGATTTGGGGATGGAGCCTGGGGAGGATAAGAGTCTCAATAGAGTACAATGTCATGAATTTCACCCTCCAAAGCATCCATTTTCTCCAGGAGAACTGATCTCTGTAGTGTGGAGATGAGCTGCAATGCTTGAGGATCCCCAGGTCCAATCTAGACTGGCATTCCCACTCTGGAGAAATTATTCCAGCTCTCCCTGTGGAAACCACTGCCCAATGCACCACTGAAAACTCCGAGACACTAAACCAAGCCTCCTTAGAGGTCCAAAGAGGCCTTGGCCAGTTCCTGCTTTTGAGGCCATTATAGAAAATAAATAAATAAATAAATAAATAAATAAATAAATAAATAAATAAATAAAAACAATGATTTATTTAAAAAGCACCCAAAAAATGGACACAATCTATACCAGTTAACAAGTAGAGTGTTTACATAAATTACACCTCTTCTTTGCTTAATTTTCAGCTCTAAGATAAGAGAGTGGATCACATTTTTTGTCCTATTATGATGATGATGATGTTATCCATTCAATCGTGTCCGACCTTCGGCGATCCTATAAAAAAGTTTCCGCCATGCGTCTCTGTCAATGACCGCTTCTTTTAGTTGGTTCATGGTCATCCCTGTATCCTGTGGTCCCCAACCCCTGGCCCTGGACCGGTACTAGTCCGTGGATCAGTCTATACCGGGCCGCGGCTCCTCCTCGTCCTCCTCCCCGGCTGCTGCCTCGGGGGCTGCCCTGCCATGCCACTCTTCTGCCAGCTCACCCTTGGTGCTCTCCGGTGGCTGCCATGGCTGGAGCTCCCTCTCGGTGTGGCACTCCGCAGCTACTGCTGGCAGCGCCCCCCAGTGGGTGGCGGGAAGTCAGGGGAACCGGTGGGAAAGCAAGTGGAGCAGGGGCTCAGGCGGCAGCAACATCCCTCGGCAAAAGACTACCCCCCCCCGGACCTCGGTAAAATTGTCAAGAGTTGATCTGTCCCCAGTGATGAAAAGGTTGGGGACCACTGTGTTAACGAATGTCCAGTGACAGCTGTTGGCCAAGATCTTCCTGCAGTAAAACCCTTGGAGAGGTGATCCTCAGTGAATGTTTGCTATCTCCTCCTCCCTCAGTAGGAAAGCAAGTGGAGCAGGGGTTCAGGTGGCGGCGATGACGTCCCTCAGCAAAAGACTACCCCCCTCCCCCGGGCCTCAGTAAAACTGTCAAGCATTGACCAGTCCCCGGTGATAAAAAGGTTGGGAACCACTGCCGGTATCGGCTTTGATTCTGTCGAGCCAGCTGATCCTTTGGCGACCACGTTTCCTTTTGCCGCTGACCATGCTGAACATTAATGATTTTTCTAGCGAGTCTGATCGCATGATGTGTCCAAAGTAAGTGAGCTTCAGCTGTAATATCTTCCCTTCTAAAGACATAATTGGTTTGCTCCTCTCTAAAACCATCTTGTTGGTAACTTTGGCTGTCCATGGCATTCGCAGCATTGTCCTATAAGGGTAAGCACAAAAACAAGTTGCAAAACTCCTCAAAGGCCAAACAGTGAACAAGTCTGAGGTCCATTGTGAGCTCAAGCCCTTGGTTAAAGGGCCTTCCTCCCCTTGCCCCCACGTTTAAATAGACCCGCATTTACCATATTGCATCTCGGATTCAACCTTGAACACGATGCTTGTCTCACTCTGGCTCTCTGAAGTTGCTCTTCTTTCTACATGTCTCGGGAATCTCATTTGCCTCTCGAGCCCAAGAGCCTTTTGAAAATCCTTTGGTGTGTTGATAATCTGGACTGTAATCACTTGCATGAAAGAGAGTGCACCTCTTTCGGGGCCGGCACTTAACAATCTATTATATTGCAATTAAGCTAGGTCATGTTTGCACTGCTTGATGATGGTACATAAAGATTAATTTACCTTTCTGTCACTGTTGCAAAGATGTGCCACGTAACCGTCCCATTAAAACACGTTCGTTGTGGCAGACATAAAAGACTCCAATTATTAAGTCTATCCCAATCCATCATTTTATAGGTGCTTATCTTTATTTATTGGTTTGCCATCTATTTAGGCAAGGGCAATTATTGCAAATTATTTGGTATATGTTTTGAACAAGACGGCTACTTTCCCATCAAGGCACAATCCCCCAAACGGCATCCTATTTGCAGTTTCTCCCTCCCTGAGCCCAGCAGAGAGAGCTTTGTTTATTCCTTCTCTGAGCCTGACAGCCTGGGTAATCCTCGCCAAGGAATGCTGCTACATTGGTTTTGACTTCAAGGGATTGGGCCATGATGCAATTTAAATTGGATCTTCAGAGTGTCAGTCCAATTGAAAATTAAAGAAATGCTTGCAGCTCCCTTGTCTTCTGAGGCCTGTGGGGAGAAGGGAGGGATTCTTCCACAGTGAAACAGAAGTGAAGGTTCTGCAGCATCCGAGGTTTTTCATTTCCCCAGAGGTATGGAGAGATTTGCAGGTTCAGCGGAAGAGGAAATCATCCTTCGCTCCCTTGGAGTGTTATTTCCCCCTTATTTCCCCCTGCTTCCTCTTGGCTTTGTGCAGAGGTCTAAAGAGGTCTACCCTGCATGCAGAAGGGTAGACTGCCCCCTGATTTCCCCTAAAATTGTCATGGAAACATTTGAATACCTGGAACTGCTTGGGCACAGCCAATCATGGGAGTGTTTCTTTTCCTATTAGTATGCTCCATTCTGATAGGGAGATAATATGGGGGCTCTTAGTAGACTATACACTGAACAGGAGTCAACAGTGTGACTCGGTGGCTAAAAAGGCAAATGGGATTTTGGGCTATATCAAATGGAGTATTGTGTCCAGATCATGGGAGGTGATGGTACCATTTTACTCTGCTCTGGTTTGGCCTCACTTGGAGTACTGTGTTCAGTTTTGGGCACCCCAGTTGAAGAGGGATGTAGACAAACTGGAGCGTGTCCAGAGGAGGGCAACACAGTTGGTGAGGGGTTTGGAGACCAAGACGTATGAGGAAAGGTTGGGGGAGCTTGGTCTGAGAAGAGACGATTGAGATTTGATAACCATCTTCAAGGATTTAAAAGGCTGCCATATTGAGGAGGGAGAAGAGTTGTTATCTCTTGCTCCAGACGGACAAACCAGAATGAATGGGATCAAATTAATTCAAAAGAAATTCTGTCTAAACATCTGGAAGAAGTTCCTGACAGTTAGAAAGGTTTCTCAGTGGAACAGGCTTCCTCGGGAGGTGGTGGGTTCTCCATCTTTGGAGATTTTAAAACAGAGGCTAGATAGCCATCTGACAGAGAGGCTGATTCTGTGGCGGTTCAAGGGGGAGGTAGGTGACAGTGGATGAGCGAGAGGGTTGTGAGTGTCCTGCATAGTGCAGGGGGTTGGGCTAGATGACCCAGGAGGTCCCTTCCAACTCTATGATTCTATGATTCTAAGGTGATTGCAGGCTATTGAGACTCCTTAGGGTAGAGCAAATCCCTTTCTTCTTCTTCTTCTTCTTCTTCTTCTTCTTCTTCTTCTTCTTCTTCTTCTTCTTCTTCTTCTTCTTCTTCTTTGAGCCATGAGACAAAACCAAACCGAAGCTCAGATATTCAGGATCTGGTTTAGTTCTGGATAACCCCGGGAACCTTTTGATGACATATAAGCCCACTGACTCCAAACAAGTCAGCTAGGTAACTGATCCAGAGTGGGACCAGCCATTGTACCCTTGTACATCCACTATCTTGAAAAGTTAGATTGAGCTGCTTTTACTTGGCCTTTATTGCAGAATCTGCAGGCCAGGGTTATATTGTTTGAATGTATCTTTATTACACACACACACTCCTCTGCTGGTGCATCCCCCTCTGCTTATTATAAAGATGCACATCCATTACCACCAGTGAACAAAGCATTCGATGGCATTTTCTCCCTTGCCTTCTGTTCTCCTTGACACTCCCCTCCCCCAATTTATGGAAATCATTTGAACATTTTAGGAGCCTTCGAGCTGCTTGTCTGTAATCCTAACATTTGTTCCTCGCTCTCCCCTTATAAGTGCATTATAGAGCAAAATGCCCTTTAAGCTTTGAAGAGTCCTTTAGGGGTTAAAAGAAGCTGGCGAACAATTGCCTTGAATGCCATAATGGTGATTGGCAAAGTGCTGGGGGAAGAGACGAAGCCACACAATAGTGGCTGATTGTAAGGCTGCGTTTATCCTAACAGCCCAAACTTCATTAGCCAGCCATTAGCAAGTTTGCGGGCAAAGGTTTGTATTCCCTTCACAGTATGGGGAAACAAGGACTGATTGGACGGGGTTCTTTTGGCAATGACGCCAACAGGCAATAGGCATTTTCACACCTGAAACAGAAAGTCAGCATTCCATTCTCTCTTATTTTGGACTGGAGCTTTTGGAGGGTTTTCTTAATGCACAATGGTTGGAAACAATAAATGATCACCCTGGAATCGACTCTTCTAAGCAATACCTTGCCCTGACCTGGGCTGAATCTGCACTTACTTTGTTTATTTCGTTGTGGATCCTGCAGAATCCAAATTGATTTTTCTTTTTCCCCTCCCCATTGAAACAGAAAAGTGTTCTGCAGGTAGTTAGGGAAACTCAGAAGGGAGGGGGGAGCCAAGTGCAACAGGAGCCTCTTTGTTTACTTGAAGTGGGGGGGGGGAGAGGATTGGAGTCATCAGAGGAGGGGAAATAAAAATAAGAGGCAAATCTCTACCTAGGGAAGTTAGGGCTTCTGGAACTTCTGCTGAGAGAAGCTAGGGCTTCCCCTTTAAGGCAAGCTTGCAGCTTGGGAAAGAGGAAGACTTTGAACTGAAGCCTTCGCCAATCAGGGCTTCTCTACCAAGGTGACTCAGCAGCAAGTTCGGAACAGGCAGAGATCTGCATGCTTTCTCATGCTGATTTTTCAAATACTGAGGGTTATATCCACTCTAGGATATTGCGGGTATCAATTATGCTTGTTGCAGAGGGAAAATTTAAATTGGACAGAATCAAAATGGAAATCACATTCAGTGGAGATGGCAGGGACTGAATCGACCTAGGATTGGAATAAAAGCTCCGTGCAGATTCAGCCCTGGATAAGCCAGGTGAGGCCAACCTTGGCTGAATCTGCATGGAGATTTTATTCCAATCCCAGGGCTCCTGGAGCAGATGCAGGCATGGTCTTTGGTGGCATAGACATGACACCTTCCAACTCTATGATTCTATAACTTCATTGACTCATTCTGATCTGTATAGGCTGATCTGAACACCCAGGACCAAACACAAAGCTGCCTTATACTGAATCCAACCATTTACCCATTGTGGTCAGTAGTACTATGTATTCCAACCAGCAGTACTCTCATTTGACTTGCTGTTGAGTTCATGTTTCCTTGTCTCCTCCCACCCCATTCAGCATGCGTTTTGCCCCCCCCTCCCCAGTGGTGGATTCAATATTAAATGGCTTCATTTCCAGGTCATCTCCCTGCAGTTTAAATCTAGAGGGAGATAAACTGGAAGCAAAGCTGTCTGATAATGAATTGACCACCATATATGGAATGGGACAATCTCTCTCTCTCTCTCTCTCTCTCCCCCCCCCACATATGGAATGGGACAACATCTCCCCCACCCCATCCTCATGAAACATGAATTTAACATGAATTAAATGAGAAAGCAGGAAAGCCCTTATGTAGAAAGGGTGCTCAGAAAAGTCAGCCAAAGATGACGACTCCCAGTTTCACCTTTACAACATCATTCATGACTATAACAAGTCAGACTATAATCCCTTGGGGATGGGAGTTTTGTGGTTATACATTTGCATGTGCTCCTATCCACAGGAACGATGAAGAACAGGTAGCTTTTTGTACCCTGCTTTTTAGTACCCAAAAGAATCTCAAAGGCCCATTATGCACGGGTCATAAGGCCCACACTGGCGGCAGCAGCGTTTCGGTTAAAATCACCGAGAACGCACACTGTTGCCGTGAGTGCGGGCACCTCCCGGCCCAGGGCTCCGGAAGACCCGCATTAAGTGAATACGGGATCTTCCGGATCTTCCTGGGTAAGCCAGGGCTGCGGCGGCCTGGCGCTGTGCATAATCGGCAACGCCGGGCTTGTTGGGCCACCGGGCTTGTAAGGGACACCGCTCGCCCCTACGGGCTCTGTGCCGGCACGGAGCTGGCAGGGGCGACCCCCTGCTCCCCCGGCCCCTCCCCACCTCCCCTGCCTGCGCCGCTGCACTTACCTTGGCTGGGCCTCCTAACAGCTAGAGCAGTTCCTCAGTGGAACAGGCTTCCTCGGGAGGTGGTGGGTTCTCCATGTTTGGAGATTTTAAAACAGAGGCTAGATGTTGCTGCTGGTGTTGTCCTCAATTTCCCACCATTTCCTCCCCCACTTTCACACAAGCCATCTAAATGCACAAACCCACCTCTGAATGTCCAAAAAATTTTACCCTGAAGGTGGCATCCCTAATTTCAATTGTGTATTTGAACTGCCTTCAGACAGGTTCAGGAAATAAGCTGGAACAGATATACTTCTCTCACCCCCCTAAGTTAGTAGTTGCTGGGGTGTGGGTGGGATTTTTACCAGGCAAATGGCACAGGGAAGGGAAGAAAATCCCCTTGAGGGGATTTTTCTGATCCCAAATCACTGTTCCCCTCCCGACCTTCCAGCAAGTCAAAAGCAGGGTATAAAAACCAACCTTTCCTCTTCTTTTAATGCTAACAAAAGTACTGGGAGACATGATCTTCCACATACTGGTTTGATCGGATGGTTTTTAGAGCACGGATTGCTTTTAAAGCCTTTCTCCTCTGCCTTTCTACTGGCTTGCCAGAATGAAAATCTCCAAAGGCCGCATGAAATCCGAGATCTGATGATGAAAAGAAATCAAACCATTACCTATCATGAACCTAAATCAAAGAAATATGCTACCTTCAAATTGCAAAAGCATAACTGAATTAAATAGACGAGGCAGAGAGAGATAAATTGGGGAGAAGAGGAGCCAAAGCAAAGAGCTTTTTGCTTTTTCATCAGCCGGTATTCCCATTACACTGAATATTTGCACAACTGGGTACAGTGTGCACATGTGTTTTGTTGTGCGTTGGGGGGTTATTGCTATTGCAGCTTTCCTCAACTGTTTTACTGTTGAAAAAACCCTGAAACATTCTTTAGGCTTTGAGAAGTGGCATGATGGCCTGGCCATGACGACATTCAAGTGGCAGCAGGCGAGCAGAGGAGGAAGGTGCATCGTGGGCAGGGGGAGAGACGTGGGCCAGTCAGTGCTTTTGTAAGGCGCCATGTGAGCTGGGGCCAGTTTCTTCTCCCTCAGCAGCTGAGCAAGGAGCTTCCCTCCCACCCACCCTTGTTTGTTGTTCATTACTGAATGTTATGGAAATGTTTGATGTTGGGATATGGAGTGTTCACTTACTGTTAAAATGGCTGCTTATGTTTTGATACTTTGTCATCACTGCAGGGGTGCCGGGAAGGAGAAGGGGCCTATAATAAAGAGGGGGAATACGGAGGGGGTGAGTAGAAGTACTCCCCAGATAAGGTGCCTTGCAAGAAAGGCTGCAGTTTGGAGTCGGCCGACCTGGATGGTGTTATGGACTGTGCAGTGTAAAATTTACAAGACCACAACAAAGACAGCTAAGCAACAAGAGGATTTATTTAGGATACATGTTTGCAAGCATGGAGAGAAAGCTAATTGGTGCATTCTCTGAAGTCTGCATCAGTGCAGCTCATTTTTAAGACCTTGATACGTCATCATGAGGTATCCTGACGCTCAGTCCCTCACTGTCCCTTTGACCAATCATGTCGACGACAAAGGGCGTACAATCTGACCTATCACGGATGGCTATATATCTTATTACAATTTCTCTCTCTCTCTTTGTATCAAAGAGTACATTTCCTTATATGGAGAGATGCTGCATTCAGGAGCTATCTGCTTTTAACAAATTCAAGGTTACTTTACCAGCTGCACTGGTTACCGGTTATATTCCGGATCAGGTTCAAGGTTTTGGTTTTGACCTTCAAGGCCATCCGTGGTCTGGGCCCAGCGTATATGAGGGACCGCCTATTGCCTTACACTCTGTGGGGGCTAACCTATTGGTCATTCCTGGCCCCAAGGAGGCTCGCCTGGCCTTGACCAGGGCCAGGGCCTTTTCGGTCTTGGCTCCGACCTGGTGGAATGAGCTCCTGGAAGAGCTGAGGGCCTTGCGGGAACTTTAAACATTCTGCAGGGCCTGCAAGATGGAGCTTTTCCGCCAGGCTTTTAGTTGAGGCCGGGCAGCAAGGGAGATAAGCAACCCCCCCTTTTTTCTTCCTTTTAGTGGGGTTATGGAAATTGGATTAGTTGCATCAACCTGGCCGCCATTCTTGTCTTGCCTTGTTGTGATTGGTGCACTGTGTTTTATTGTTCTTGTTACTCTTTTAAGGGGATTGATTTTATGTGACCCGCCTTGAGCCTCCGGGGGGAGGCGGGATATAAATTAAACAACAACAACAACAACAACAACAACATTAATATTAATAATAATAATAATAATAATAATGATAAGAAGAAGAAGAAGAAGAAGAAGAAGAAGAAGAAGAAGAAGGACAAAGAAATAACTTTATATGCATGGTGTTACAGAAGCCAGTAATGAACTTAAAATACACTCTGCCTGACCTAAAAATAAACCATAGACAGACTGTGGCTAAAGTGTGTGTATAACTCAATTGTGTCCCACAAATCTATATAATCCATATCAATGGCCCCAGTAGAGCCCCAGTAGAGCCAGATAATAGGGGGTAGGCTGAAGGAGGTTTACGTTTCCTGAAGCATTCTCGGATTCTTTCTACTGGAAGGATGCCAGTGGCAAGGGACCCATAGGCCTGGCTGGGGACCAGCATGGGATCCCCAGGGTGCCACTGAGGTCAGAAAATTGGGTTGGATGACCCAGAGAATTAAGGTGTAGCTTCAAACAAGAACCAAACAATGCATGAAGCCTGTACAGATGGGAATTTATGGAGGTTATGCCTATTGTAAATTTCTGTGTGTAACACTATACATTCTTGTTGTATTGTTCTGTATGCTGGAGGATTTTTGAGTTGAAAAATATTGTCAAACTTAAATTTGTCTCACAAATTCTGCTCCAGATAGGCTACAGGTTTAGCGTGGCCATGTTGTCAAAAACTGAGGGAGGCTATGGAAGAAATACAAAATGGCTGCCAGCGACATGTGCAGAAATACAATTTTATGACGCAGCTAAAGAACATTTATTGTGCAATGATCGTCTCCCCCCCTCCCCCGTGTTTTAATTATATAGTGTTCCGCTGCTGAATTAGTCCATATTAGGGCATGAGTTTGGAAATATTGTCATCAATTTCACTCTTGTTTATTTCAGATTCATGGGCAAATAGTTCCTTGGTTGTTGGCTGGCATTTTATGCCTCAGTTCTCTGGGAAAATGAAAATGTTTTGTTTGTACTAGATCTCATATGGAAGGAGGGGTGGGGGGGGGGAGAGAACCCTCTCTCTGACATTTAAAGTTTTAGTACCAGTTTTGCCTACAGTGTTAATATCATTGAAATGGCTGACACAGATTAAAACAGTTTACAGTATATATTGCAAAATATGAACATATCTGCTGATTCAAACATTTGAAGGAATTATTAGCAGAATCATATTTAAGGTCACCTTCACAAATTCAATAAATTCAGAAGCATGCCAAACAAAGAAGCTGGAAAAATCAGGACAGTGTTTATCTGAAATTCTGGTTGCCACCATGATATAGCTTACAGTGTAGTCAAGGAAAGACAAACTATTAGAGACGTCACCCTTTTATGAAGAAAGGGCTAAACAGGTCAATTTTAATAACACCCCAGGTAAATTTTTTTCCCATCACATGCAGTTTGCCATGTGCCAGTCTGGCTGCCATTTTTTTTAGAATCATAGAATAATAGAGTTGGAAGGCACCTAATGGGTCATCTAGTCCAACCCCCTGCACTATGCAGGACACTCACAACCTTGTTTTGATATTCATTAGTGCAGGCTTTCTCAACCAAGGTTTCATGAAACCCTGGGGTGGCTTGTGTTGATTGACAACCCGAGGACTGGAGGGGGGGGAGTGCATATTGTCCATGCTTTAATCATCTCTACCGTCTTGTCAGGAAAAGAAAATCCGTGAAGAGGCAGTGGGATAATATGGGCGGGGTCTCCCATCAGGATGCATGCAAATGTGCGGTTTCCTATCATGCATTTGCAAGTAGGAGGCAGTGTGTGTTTTACACCTCAATGTGGAATTGGTCCAACTTGCCCCTGCATTGGGGAAGTCAAACTTTTCTGAGAAGTCAAACGTTAGTGCAAACTGGTCATTCATGGTAATAGTACTCCACGGACATCTGGGCCTAGTCTGCACATAAAGGATAATGCACTTTCAAAGTGCTTTGGCAGCTGGATCTTCCAGTGCAGAAGAGGAAAATCTACTTCTAAAGTGCAGTGAAAGTGCATTATCTATTGTGTGCAGACTAGGACCTGGAGAGCCATGGTTTGGCCACCCCTGCTTTAATGGATGTGATAATGTGGATAATTGACCTTACTAGACTATACTAGCCTCATGCGTCTCTTCTTGACTTCACAGACAACTCCTTTATTCTGCTGACTTCTGATGGAGTCAGTATTAGAGTGATTCAACAGCACAGAGGATAAAACAGAGAATGACTGGCGCGCCTTGATTTCTAAGCGCTGAATAGAAAGATGGGACATCATGCCGATTATCACCCCTTTCTTATTGGTGACCGCTGAAAAGAGAATTCCTGGCTATTATTTCTGAAAGAGTCTACAGACTCACTTCTGATAGCTGGACAAAGGGAGTGGGAAGCTGTGATGTATTTACAGGAGAGATTTGAGGGCTGTCCCAGGTTCATCCCAGACTATTTCATTTCCCCCTTTTGGATTTATAGCAGTTAAGACTTCTGGACCAAGTTTAACCAATGATGTCATCACAGATGCAATCTCATTAAAAATAATTCCTCACTATTGTAAAACCAACATGTAGGGCAAAGTTGATGCATTTACTACTTAGTTGACTCTCCCCTCTTCTACTTGTAAAGAATACAATGCATGGTGTAGTGGTTAAGAACAGCAGACTCTAATCTGGAGAGCCAGGTTTGATTCCCCACTCCTCACTTGCAGCCAACTGGGTGACCTTGGGCTGGTCACAGTTTTCTTACAGCTTTTCTCACAGAGCAGTTCTCTCTCAGCCCCACCTTCCTCACAGGTTATCTATTGTGGGGAGAAGAGGGGAAATGTGTTTGTACACCATTTTGGAACTCCACTGGGTCATGAAAAAGTAGGGTATAACCCCCCCTCCCAGCTCTTTACTTTTACGGCTGATAGTGGCTTTGAGAGACAGTGCAGTGCAGTGGTTAGAGCAGTCTTTTTCAACCTTTTGACCATCAAGGAGCCCCTGAAATAATTTTACAGGATTCAGGCCACCCCAGAGATGGTCAGCAAACCATGCCTCCCTGTCACACCCCATGGAAGTGACACATCACTGGAAATTATATCACCTCCCACGTTAACAATCAGGCTTGAGGATGACTGGTGTGTGTGTCTGAGGACAGACAGGAGGCCATTTAAGGCAGGTGTGCAGGCTCTGCCTCCTCCCAGGACCAGAAGCCACAAAAGAAATCATGCTCAAGATGGGGGGAAGAGAGCCATGGGAGCAGCCTGTTCCCTGGCTTGTGTCTGAGTCCATTAAAGCAGGGATAGTCAACCTGTGGTCCTCCAGATGTTCATGGACTACAATTCCCACGAGCCCCTGCCAGCAGATGCATGAACATCTGGAGGACCACAGGTTGACTACCCCTGCATTAAAGCAAAAGGAGAAATGCCGTGGACCCCCTGGGGACCCCTGGGCGTCCACGGACCCGTTGTAGTGATTCCCTGGGTTAGAGTGTGGAACCAGGGGTTGGAGAGCCATGTTTAAATCCCTGCTGTGCCACGGAAGCTTGTTGTGTAACCCTTGGACCAATCACACACTCTCCTCTTAACGTACCTTACAGGTTTCTTGTGAGGGTAAAATGAAGGAGTGGGAAAGAACAGCAGTTCCTTTGGGTCCCTTCTGGGGAGAAAGGCATAGTATAAATTAATTATTTTAAAAATGATGATGATTCTTGTACTTTAGCACCAAGAGCTAAAGTTTAGCACTGCTTCAGATAAATGATCTGGCTGTCCTGAATCCTGTCAATCTTACATTTTTTGTTTCTACAGTTTCTCTCATTACCATTTCTGAAACCTTTAGTGGGCATGTGCACCAGCTTTGCCAAGCTGGATCACTGTGGGCTCATGCCAATATTGTACTCTGTTTTACTAGCAAAGAAGTCCTGTCCAACTAGAGGAGTTTTTGCCATGATGCTCGGGATTGGACTGTATATGTCAGTGTAGTGTAGTGGTTAAGAGCAGCAACTTCTAATCTGGTGAACCAGGTTTGAATCCTCTCCCCCACATGCAGCCAACTGGGTGACCTTGGGCTCCTCATAGCCCTGATAGGGCTGTACTGACTGAGCAGTAATGTCAGGGCTCTCTCAGCCTCACCTACCTCACAGGGGGTCTGTGGTGGGGAGAGGAAAGGGAAAGCTGTTTTGAGACTTCTGGTAGAGAAAAACGGCATCTAAAAACCAACTCCTCCTCCTCCTCCTCCCTCTTCCTCTTCTACATCTCATATCCATTTGTCAATTAAAAAAATAGTAACAGGTGACAATTTTGTGTTTTCTATATCAGGGGTAGTCAACCTGTGGTCCTCCAGATGTCCATGGACTACAATTACCATTAGCCCCTGCCAGTGTTCGCTGGCAGGGGCTCATGGGAATTGTAGTCCATGGACATCTGGAGGACCACAGGTTAAATACCCCTAAAAAAATATGAGTTTGGATCCTGGGAATTCATTCTGGTAAAGGTGGTAAGGACTCAAACCATGTTTGCAATAAATTAAGACAGTTTACTGTTAAAAAGGCCATAGCTAAGGCAACTGACTCTTCCTGCTGGCCAGTACAGAAATACCCTCCAGGAACCTTTCTGCCACTGTAGGGAAACAGTGGCCTATTCTGCACACACTGGATAATGCACTTTCAGTGTGCTTTGGCAATTGGATTTTCCTGTGCAGAACAGGAAAATCTGCTTCTAAAGTGCATTATCCAATGTGTGCAGAATAGGCCAGTGATTGAAAACATGCCTCATTATGTGCTGAAGCACCTAATTTCAGAAGTTATTGTAAGTTTCCATACTGATCACTAGTAGAGTTGTGCTGGAGAGGGGCATTTCTTTTTCTGGAATTCACTTCTATAAATATAGGCATTGGTTTCTCTCATTCTCTTTGGAAAGAAGATTTTCTCTTTGATTTCTCTTTTGTAACTTCAGCCCTTGCAGTTGGTGTATGTTACACACTACGGGGGGGGGGGGGGGTTGCCCTAGCGGAAGGATAGGAAGATTCAGGAAGATTGTGAGCTTTCCCATATTCTCTTGAAATCAAACAACTAATTTCTCTTCCCTTTTCTCTTAGGAACTTGGAGCCGGTTTCTAATCAGTACCATTATGATTAAAGGGAGAAGGAGCAGGAAGCGAGATATTGCAAAATTTCAGAAGCAATGGCTAAAATTGGTGTAAATGATATAGCTAAAACAAACAAAGAATTATAGGCTAAAATGAAGAGGTTCATTTTATGCATGCACAAGAAGGGAAATGGCTGCACATCATAGCTGTCTCACATATACATGAAAAGGAAATGTGGCATAGTTATCAGAGAGTCAGATTAGTTCTGGGAGACCTAAATTCAGAGTTCCAGCCTGCCATGAAGTTCATTGGGTAACCCAGGGCCAATCATTGCTTTAGGATGCTTAGGGCTGATCCTGCGTTGAGCAGGGGGTGGGACTAGATGGCCTGTATGGCCCCTTCCAACTCTATGATCCTATGATTCTATGATTGTCTCTCGGCCTAACCTGTCTCGCAGGGCAGTAGTGACTACAACATGGAGGCAGGGAGAATCTAATCGGTCTCCCCTGAGTTCCTTGGAGGGAGTGTGGACTAAAAATGACTGAAAGAGACAGTCACAAGACATTAAAAGTAAGATTCATGATGACTTTAATTTGGAGGCCATAAGTCCAATTTCACATAAACCCAGATTTTCCACACTCAGTAATGGCCATTGTGGAGTTGGGGCTTCATGTTATCACAAGTTCTTTGCATGTGGAAAGTCCCAGGCTTGACCCATGGGGTCTTTAGTTAAAATATCACAGGGAGAAGAAGTTACTAAAGACTTTTCTCCTTCAGAGAGCCTTAGTCAGAGTAGAATCATAGAACTATAGAATTATAGAGTTGGAAGGTACCTCCTGGGTCATCTAGTCCAACCCCCTGCACTGTGCAAGATGCTCACAACCCTATCGCTCATCCACTGTCACCTGCCACCCCCTTGAGCCTTCGCAGAATCAGCCTCTCCATCACATAGCTATCCAGCCTCTGTTTAAAAATTTCCACCACCTTCTGATGAAGCCTGTTCTGCTGAGAAACCACTCTGTAAGGTACCGCTCTGTCAGGAACTTCTTCTGGATGTTTAGACGGAATTTCTTTTGAATTAACTTCATCCCATTGCTTCTGGTCCCTCCCTCTGGGTAGGCACCCCTAAGCTAGGTAGACCAATTGTCTGCCTTGGTGTAAGGTCCTTTCATACCAGGAAACTGCCATTAATGCTGGCTGCTCAACCAGTGTCCCTCTGAGATATGTTTGCAAAAGCCTCTTTGGTGCATTCTCACGTTTAACTTTCAGCTATACACCTAGCAGAAATATTAAAGGAACCCTTTCAAGAAGAGAGAGAGGATCTTAAAATACCTAGCTACAGTTATCATTGGGTAATTTCGTATCATTACTTAAAGAAGATAATTCATTCTTTAAAAATCAGATATTTTACTGGACAAATTGAGTGGAATGAAAGAATCCACTGCTTCTCTGTACTTCAGAAATAAGGCTTGAATGGTTGCTGATCACATTTTGATAATACTGCGTGTGTTTGTGTGTGAATATTTTGCAAGGCTGACTGACAAGCCGATTGGTGTCAAATCAGAGACCCAAGAGGTGGAGTAGATTGGAGTTGACAACATCTGATAATTTACAACTTTCACCTTCAGCTTCTCATAATTTACATTGCAATCACTGAAGGGAAACCTGGAGCCAGAGAAAATTGATGGAATCAGAACCCACCTGTGACATCTCTGCAACTTTTAATTGCTCATTTATGTACATGTGGGTGATCTGTCAGGTGTTGGCAGACAGGTCTGTTCTGTGACCCCTGCTGAACTGGCTAGACTTCATCTCCCAGCTGTCCTTCTTGGTAGATACTCCATGGTGTGTTTTAAATAAACTTCATATTGACTTGTTTTCTTTCATTTAATGGGTTGGTCTAATTTACATTTCTCCTTGAGTGCTGGAACTTAGGTCTGCTTGGAAGGCCAAGTTTGCTAAACTCTAAGGTGCTTCCCAGATGTTTGGTTATGCGGTGGGGAAGAAAAAGCTCTTTGTATATTCTCAGATATGATCGATCAAGTGATTTTTATCCTGTCCGTTGTGAAAGGAACTCAGGCTAACATACATGTAGGGTTCCCAGCTCAGGAACTGGAAATTCCTGGAGATTTTGGGAGTGGAGCCTAGGTACAGGAAGGTTTGGGTGGGAGGACCTCCATTGGATACAATGTCATACCACCGTCCATACCAGGATGACTGATCTTTGTCATTTGGAGATCAGTTGTAATTCTAGGAGATCTCCAGGCCCAACCTGGAGGAGGATGGCCCTACACACCTGGTTTCTTCTTTCATCTTTATATCTTCAGGTATGTAGTATTGGCAGAGAGTAGTAAGTAACTAGCCAAAGTCACCCACATGGTTTCCAGTTTTGCACTGGAGGTGACATCAAATTCAGTGCAGTGCCAGTGGTGGCTGAGAATGGGATGCCAATGCTGGGTGGTCTTTTGCTACAATGGGAGACATCCCCACTACTGAGGTCATAGGACCTCAGTAAGTTTTGAATGAATCTCAATTTGCAAGTTTTGAATGTATCCCAATATTTCCCCCAAATAAATCTCCTTGAGTGTAAGCCTAACAGTCATCTGTTCCACATAATATATTTCTGGGAAGGGCTTGGAGGAGGAGCTGGTCTCATGGCTTCAGTGCCACTCAGCACTTAACACCCACTCAGGCTGGCCCAAGATCATCCAGTGACCTTTAGGGCTATGGGAAGATTTGAATTGGGGTCCACACTTTTCAGTCCAGCCCTTTAGCCATTACACCATACCAACTTGACATAAAAGCCCAGCGAATGCTTTCACCATTTGATATCTGAGGTCTGAGATTTACCTGGATGATACCTTAGTGGCTTGAATCTGTAGCCAACTCTTTGCCCAGTTAGGGTTTTTTGTTCAAATGAATAGTGACTGAACATCCACCCCCTTCATACGCTCACCCACCCACCCATCCACCCACCCACCCACCCATCCATCCATCCATCCAATAACATCCTCCATTTTATTCTCAGAACACTGTGGAGCTGCCAAGTCTAGCCTGGAAATTCCTGGAAATTTGAGGGCAGTGAATATGGAGAGGAGGTGGGATTTGAGGAGGCATGTCACCAAGAATCAATAAAATCCCAAACTGCCATTTTCCCCAGGGGAACTGATCTCTGTTGTCTGGAGATTGGTTATAACTCTGGAAGAATTCCAGACCCCATGAGGAATTTGGCAGTGGTAGCAACATGTGACGGAGGGCAGAGAGAGGGATTGGGCCAAGATCCTCAGGTGATCTTCCTTCATGACCTAGATTCAAACCCGGATCTCTTAGATCCTAATGTATTACATGGATTGTATTTTGATTTTGGATTTATCTCCTACACTCCATCCTGACAGTCTCAACCACGACACTGTTATCAAAGCAATAGCAACTGGTGACACATTATACATCTCCAGCTAGATGTGGAGAAAACCTGTTTAACTCATCTAGTGGCTCAGTTTTTCCATTTGTGGTGCAGCATCTCGGCCAGACATATGGAAACACCCTGATTATTTGATTCTGGTTTCTGTGTATTGCCAACCTACGTCCATTGCAGACAAAAATAAAATATGTGTAGCTAGAGTTCAATAATCCTGGAAAAAGAAAAGAAACCAAAAGAAATATCCTGAAACAAAGCATTTGAACTGTACTTACAGATGTTTCTCAGCATTACCAAAAAATGAGGGGTGAGGTGAGGGGAAATGGAATGGAGGGAAACCCCCTGAGCTAAAATGAAAATTGATTTGAGGGGGGGGGAAGCTGAAGGATATGAGTGGATGATCGTAATTGGATCAACATGCATCACAAGCTCCAGGCTACCGTGACTTCATTTCTTAGCTGGCAGATTTTTTTGGGAATTTCTCAAGCTAAACAAAAATGGGTTGATTGCAATATGTGAAACATTTGACCACCATATCCTTGACAGTAAATCCTCCGTAGGGGAGAGTGCAAGAGGTATTGTCAAATTCATAGCCATGTGAAGCCATGAAACCGACAAAAATGCATACAGGAGCTGTTTGAAAGGGAAGGAGCAGAATCAGATTAATTGGCTTGAAGATCATATCAGTGCAGCAATGCTTAAAATAGAATGAAATTGCACCCCAGTATGTTAAAAGGATATGAGAGCCTCTTGTGGCGCAGAGTGGTAAGGCAGCAGAAATGCTGTCTGAAGCTGTCTGTCCATGAGGTTGGGAGTTCGATCCCAGCAGCCGGCTCAAGGTTGACTCAGCCTTCCATCCTTCCAAGGTCAGTAAAATGAGTACCCAGCTTGCTGGGGGGTAAAAACGGTAATGACTGGGGAAGGCACTGGCAAACCACCCCGCATTGAGTCTGCCGTCACCCCAAGGGTCAGACATGACCCGGTGCTTGCACAGGGGATACTTTTGCCTTTTTAATGTTAAAATGAGGGTTAAAACAATGTGGAGACATCTAAGGGCTACTCCAAGACAAGCCAAATTAAAGCAACTCCTTTTGGATAAAAATAAGAATTTATCCTATATTATTGCCAAATATGAAAGATTAGCCATTAAATGTAGAAGTGAATACGTACAAGGGTTAGGCTGGATCTATTGGATATATGAAGTAGTTTGGAACTTTTAACCAATCTTAGATTGTGTTTTACTGTTTTGCATTTTGTACTGGACACGGACCGAAATAAATGTATTTGAATCTGACATCTAACCTATGAATCCTTAAATACAAATTCTGCAGGGCCGTTTGCAAAAGAAACCGCTCACTTTGAGCTCTGTCTTCATGGAGAAAATAAAGAAATATTGCCTCCTTCAATTTCTTAAGGTTTTATCATCAAATACCTTTTCTCATCAGATGGAATAAACTTTTTAAAAGGACAGGGAGGTTTGTGGTGGGATGGTTCACTAAGCCAGGGGTAGTCAACCTGTGGTCCTCCAGATGTCCATGGACTACAATTCCCATGAGCCCCTGCCAGCAAAAAAACATCATCTTGACTACCCCTGCTCTAAGTGGTACCTACCCTGCTAGCTGAATGTAACTGCCATGCTTGAAAACCAGTTGCGGAGGGTGGCAAACCTAATCCCATAATGCTCTGCTTGTGAGGAGGGTCTGCGTAGCCTCCACTGCCACATAAACAGTGGCTTCCTAAGCAGAATGGAACATTTCTATATTAATGGAATCAAATGGACTCAGAAGGGTATCGGTTTGTTTTTTATTACTTCACTAAGAGCCAGCTTGGTTAGAAGTGTGGACTTACAATCTAATGAGCCAGGTTTGAATCCGCACTCCCCCACATTCAACCAGCTGGGTGACCTTGGCTCACCACAGCACTGATAAAGCTGTTCTAACCGAGCAGGAATATCAGGGCTCTCTCAGCCCACCTTGGGTGCCTGTTGTGGGGAGAGGAAAGGGAAGGCAAATGTAAGCGGCATTGAGACTCCTTCGGGTAGAGAGAAGCGGCATATAAGAACCAACACTTCTTGTTCAGTAATATCAGGGCTCTCTCAGCCTCACCTCCCTCACAGGGTGTCTGTGGTGGGGAGAGGAAAGGGAAGGCGACTGTAAGCCGCTTTGAGACTCCTTCGGGTTGAGAAAAGCAGCATATAAGAACCAACTCTTCTTCTCCTTCCTTGCAACTGTTGTGGCACATTTGAAAACTAGCTCCCCAGCAGTCTCTGCTCTGGCAACTAGCAGGTCTGCAGGATCCTCAGCAGAGAAAGATATTTCCCAGCTCCTGCTGTCTAGGAACTTTTAAGTGGCGATTCTAGGGACGTTCTCCATGCAAGATACATTCTAAGGACATGCTTAACCACTGAGCCACAAACTCCTGCCCAATTATTTCCCCATTTTTATTTATGAAATAGTGGCCAGTATATCACAGGTCGCAATGAATGGCTGGTGCGCCATTCAGTTTGGTGGTTCCTAAGTCATGCACATTCATGCCATTCAGAAATGCCTCCTGGGACTCTGAGCCTTTTTCTTTCTTCCTTGACTGGAAGACCCACAAATGTTGTATTGTTTTGGCAACTCTCTGATCAGTTCAAGAAGGGTCCACTCAGTATTTTGCAAACAGCAAAGAAGACAGCCTCTGCCCAAAGAACTCAACTCCAAAGCCTTGAAGGGCATGTAGAGTGACTCTGGATCATGGCCCATCCCACCAATCAAAAATGCTATTAAGAAAAAGCAATGAACAAATTATATCTCATGTTTTGTTTAGAGTCTGGGACAAAGGGTTTTAAATAGATGTATTTTTTGAAGCTGAAAGTTCAGGATCTTTATCTAAATTGGAGGGGGGGGGGGGAGAGAGATCATTCTTGCTGAAAATTCCAGAAGATTTGCATTCTGCCATAATCAGGACAATATGCTGACTACTATGACTCTCTCTAAAACAATGCCGGATTCCACAGCAATGTGTTACCCATTGGATGGGGAAATGAATGAAGGGAAGGCTCCTAAATTTTCTCTGAAAGCTAATCACCGTCCAAATCCAGCCATGCACACCTGAGCATGCCAGTCCCAAGCCTGGGTAAATGGGGGCTGAGTGGGTTAAGGAAAGATCTGGCAACCCACCTTATAAAAAGTTTTCCAAGAAAATCAAAAGATTTTGAAAGGGTGCCCAATGGTGAGTCTCTTAGGCCAGAAGGTACCTAACAAGTGACTGAGGAAGAGCAAGAACCTGCAGCAAGTAGCCCTGGATTTTATGATGTCCCTGGGGCAAATCCATCAGGAACCCCATTTGCTGATGCTGACAATGGTGAAAGCAAGGGTCTGTGCTTTTGGAAGATGCGCTGCATAGCAACTTGGAATGTCAAAGGAATGACTCAAGGAAAATTGGAAATTGTCTAAGGAAAAATGGTCAGGTTGAATATTGACCTAGCTAATTATATTGGATGATTTCTTTCAGTTGGAGGACTTCACCATCTTCATTCAGGACACAATCCCATAAAAAGGAATGGTGTGGATTTCACTGCAAGCAAAAAAATTTTCTCGAGCAATGGAAAGCTTTTTGACGATCAATGATCGAATCATGACAATCTGAATTTGTGCCAAACCAATAAATATCACTGCTGTCCAAGTATATGCTCCGGCAACTGATGAAGTAGAGGCAGAAATTGAAGACTTCTATACCATCATTCAAGACACTTTAAAACAAGTACCCAAGAAGGATGTCATTTACATAGTGGGTGACTTTAATGCAAAAGTTGGCACACGAGCAGAGAGAGATTACTGGCAATTTTGGATTTGGAGAAAGGAATGATGCATGTGATCGTTTGGCACAATTCTGTCACAAAAATTGTTTTTGCTTCATGAACACTTGGTTCAAGCAGCATAAACGTCACCTATACACTTAGACATCACCAAATGGGCTACACCCAGTCAGGGCATTGCTCCCCCTCCCCCAGCCTCACTTCCATCTTCAACACCACCTCCCATGACTTTCCTCCTTTTTCCTGGTATGTCCCTGTGAAGGAAGGGAGGGAAGGCAGATAGTGGTCAGGCTCTTTCTCCCCCCCTCCCCCCTGCTTGATCCAAAATCAGCTTCTGGCTCAACTTGCTACCTCCTCTTCTAGATGGGTCAGACTCTATGCCCTGTTGTTGACTATCCAGAAGAAGCTGTTGGCCACTATGTAAGACAGGATGCCGGACTAGATGTGCCATTGTTCAGATCCAGCAGAGGGAGGCTGTCTGATTGCATCAGGAAGGGGAAGTATCACCCTTCAGAATCTCACTGCATTCTCCAATCCTCCGGGGACAAAATAACAGTCTTGTTTGCTATAACACCACAGCATTGTAACACAATAATGTTATTTTTTAAAAAAAACCTGAGGGGTGGTGGTGAGGGATGAGGAATGAAGGGACACAATTAAAACAAAGGTGCAAGCAGGCACCATTTTAACCCCTCCCCCCCAACCCCCCCCCCCCCCACATTCCTTTGGAACAGGGAAGGAATCAAAGCACTATGGGAGGCTGCTTCCTTCTGACCCCAATGCAGAAAATATATGTTGAATTACAGCCTGGAAAAAGAGGGATGGAAAGCTCAAATGCAGAAAGCAAAGTGCCAACTTGCATCATCCAATCAAGTCCAAAACACTGTCCACAGACATAAACATTCAGAAACTCACTCCTTATGAAACATGAAGTAAACCAGTTAGTCCCTGCCACATTCACATCATCTTACTGTTTTTTAAAAGGTTTAAAGGAGAGTGATCATTGTTTAATTTGATATATACAGGTCTCCCTCTCCTCTCCGTCTCCCTCCTCTTGTTCCTCTGCTGGCACATAATGCCGTCCCCGCAGGCCAGATGGAAGATGGCTGAGGGAGAGGGTTTCTTGTTAGCTGCTGATAATTTAACTGTTAATTTCAGTAATGCAGTGCTGTCTTAACTGTTTTATCCTACTGCTGTGAACCACCCGAAGCCCATTCTCAGAGGTGGGTGGTATAAATACTACTAATAATATATTCAAAGTCTGGGAAGAATCAGAAGAGAGAAGAGGAAACACCTGTCTTGGAAAGCAAGGCCCACAGATGCCAAGGTGCAAGAAGCTTCTAGCCCAGGGGGAATAGTTGTCGCTGTGGACAGGCCAGGAAAAAAAATTGGTTGAAATTCAAATATTCTGAACATTTGGAGGCTCTGGGATGAAGATTCCAAATTGGCTGTACTCAGTCAGACCAGTTTACTGTAAAGCAAAGCCACAAAACCTCATCTTTCTGTGCTTTTGAGCCAATCTGTCTGCAGCCTGTACTCTAGGTCTGCCCTTGCCTGCATTTCCACTTAACTCTTGCACTTCAAACACCTGATTCCTTTTAGCGTGCAGCCATAGGATCCTCCGCATATCTTCTGTCACGCCAACACCACTTGGTTGTTGAGCAACTGATATTGGCAGTTCTACAATTTGTATCAGCCCCCCCCCCCCGCTTTCCTCCCTTGACTCAATGCATCTGTTCTTGGTAGGGTCCAGAGGGATTATTCCCAAGTAAGTGTGCACATAATTATAGCCCATGAGTGTCATGAGAGGTGACTTGCCAGAAATGACGCACAATTATTTTAGTTTAGTCTTTCCACAATGCAAGGGATGAGGCCGATTGGGCAGCAAGCATCTAACGATTCACTCAAAATTGCTTCAGAATTCCATTTTATTTGGTTCGTTTGGTCCTGCCTTGTCTGGTTCACACACGTAGGTAGGGGAAGATGGAGAAAGCCTCCGCAGAGTCAAAGGGTGAAGCACAGCGAGTGATACCAAGCCCAGGTTGGGAAATTCTTAAAAATTGGGGGGAAGAACTTAGGAACTAGTAGTGCTTGGTCCCTCATAGCTGCTGGTGAGGGATCAGGGGTGTACATTCCAGAAACAGGGAGCAGCATGCAAATTAATGTGATGTGCTGATATTGTCAGCAATTTGGAGGGGGGACGCTCTGGCTTTTGGGCAAAAACTCTATGGTAGAGTTAGCTTCTTACCATAGGGTTTTGCCCCTGACATCATCGATAAGCCTGTGTTGCACCTGGGTGATGTCATCATATTGCATTTATTTCCTGCTTCTTCCCTCCCCATGGCTGGTAAGTTCCTCCAATTTCTGAGAGCCCTAAAGGAGAGGGTGGGGGAAGGAGAGGCTCCAAGCCATGGGAATCCCCAGTACCCAACTGGGAACTAGCAAGCCTACTAAGAACATATGAGGTACAGAACTGAAGGATGCCCAGCAGCAGGAGGGACTGTGCACCTCCTTCTGCATAGAATCAAAGATGGGATCATTCATTCATTCATTCATTCATTCATTCATTCATTCATTCATTCATTCATTCATTAGATTTTTATACCACCCTTCCATACGGCTCAGAGCAGTTTACACATATTATTATTATCATTATTATTATTTGTTTATTGGTTCATTTATTTATTGAATTTTTAGCTCGCCACTCCCACGAAGCCTCGTGGCAGATAACAATGTCTATAAAAAACCAATAAAATTCCTGTAAAACAATTAAAAAACCCAAGCAATAAAACACAACCGTCTATACATAAACCACCAAGATGCTCCGTGGCAAAGAAGCAACCAAATTCTATGCAATAATCGGTCCAGGGGTGGACAGAGGGGTTGGTCTTTACTCTTTAATCCACGGATAGTAGCCCAATGGGGGGGCTACTCTCTGATTGCCCATCCTGCTGTTGTCTCAGGCAGCTGTGAAAAGCACATCAAGCAGGTGCCAAAAGTTACAGTGAAAAGTTCTGAAGATTTCTAGATTGCTGTAATTTTTACTGATTGGAGGTGGCATATTAAATGAATTAAAGGCACGGCGGAATTTGGTTCAGATTTTCATTTGCTAATTTCTCAGTTGCAAGTTCCAAAAGGAATAATTTTAAAGTTCCCTGTGTTTTGAATGACTTCAGTAGTTTTTAAAGAAATTCTTTTCTAGATGAGAATCTTCTCATGGCAGAGGCCACTCGTGTTTAAGAAACCTTAAAAGGATCATAGCAACAATTGTTTAATATAGTCTAGGTGTAAATGAGGCAGTTGATATGAACAGCATTTTGTCACTATTGTAAGACCAGATGGGCCTTCTTGACAAGTAGTAAATGTCTCTCTGAAGGGGATTAATCTTGGAATTTGCTTTTTCTCTTCTCCTTACAAGGCACCTACAGCAAAGGAAATAGTTTGCATCTCATTTTACCGGGAGAGGGCGCTTGTGATATTCGTTTTTATAGTACAGTGTGTTGGGAGAGGAGTGTGTCAAAACAGGGGCAGCTCTTTAAAACTGCAGCATCAGTGTTATGCTTAGGAAATGGCTATTCATTACAAATCAAAGCAATTAGCAAGGGCAAACAGGCTGAGGCAGGGGACAGAGGGAAATCTTATTAAACATAACTGATGGTGACTATAAGAGGGGGAAATATGTTTGCTCCTTTAAAAACTCTGCATTTTAAGGGAGAGACTCAGTTGCCTACGTGGAAATCCATGTGAGAATTAACAGGCTACAGTTTCGAGTTTGCTGGCAGGGCTGTACAGAATCTCTATTTTAAAATCTTGCTTTGTGTAAACATAAATTGTGCACCTAGGGGTACCATTTTCCTACATGGAGAGAAATATGCTGCTTACAAAACTGCCATTGGTGATGGTTAGATGTCTCTTCCTGGAAAAAAAAGAGGAAGTGACATCAATTATCTCTAGGCATCCATGGAAACCTCTATGATTTTATCATAGAGTTTCCAACAATTCCTAAAGAGGCATGGTGTCACATGTCATAAACCTGGAAGTGATGCCACATTATCACTGAGGGCCCTCTCTAGTATCCCTAGTTCCTTGGTCTCCTGCATGCACCCATAATCAGACCTCTAGACCTGAAGACTATGAAGATAATCTTGTGTTTCGCCCCTAGGGACACATGCACATATGTTCTTTAATATCAAATAATTTCAGGGGAGGCAGTTCAGATGTACCCAGTTACAAGGCCCTGAGTTCTGCATGCATTTGTGAGTTAGTTACATGCAGGTATTCTTGGGGAAGGGAAGCTGTATTCTAATGAAAAGAATAAAAAGGACTATACATATACTGTGACCCAAACTTTCAAAGATTCTTAAGTGTATTCCAAGTGCTCACATATAGGATCAGAAACTTAGTGCTTATCGCCCAGATCCAAGTAAGATCAAACACTGTAACCTCTGGCTTCCAGATACAATCCTAATTAGATCTGTTTACTTTCACCACCACTAGGTAGCCAGTGGCAGTCTTCTAGATTGTTGCTCCCTAGTAAATGCAGGATAAAAAGCAGCTCACAATGGGAGCGAAGGTAGGACCAGGAAATCCATGCATTATGCTCCACAGAAACAAAACCTGAAGAGGTAGAGGATGCTCGCAATACCACAGAGCCCCAAAATAAATTCAAATTTACGCTCCGGAAGATTACATCGATCTCCTGCCCAAGCATTAAAAAAAAGAACAGTAGAGGTGGTGATCTTGACCTTTCTTCTAGATCCATAGATGATAGACAAACTACTTTTGGCTCAATACCCGCTTTAGAGTCTACTCCCTATTCATCAATGGAAGAGAGCCTGAGGAGAACAGAGACAACTAACTGCCCTAACTGAGGGGGAAAGGAATGTGGAAAATAAACCAATAGACCAGAAACCACCCCTAAAGCCAGTTGGTTTGTTGGCTCTGGAAGGGAGCCTACCCCAAGAAGATCGTGATTGAGGACAAGATTCAAGAATAAGGGACTGTCATACATCCCTTTTCCTCTGCATGACTAGCACGGAACACCTACAATAATCACACATCTTCCCTAAAAATCATGTCTTGGAATGTGACTAGCTGGAATCGCTGTCTTTCAAATTGCCCAGAAATTCTTTTCCTGCAAAATGACTCATGATATTCTAATGCTCCAAGACATCTGGACATCTAAAAGCCTACAGATGGATGGCTACTGTTCTTTCTCCCTGAAAGCTCCTAGAGGTAAGGTCTGAGGCAGGCAGGCAGGCTAAAAGGAGGATTAGGAATTTTAATTCAAATTCAAATTAAAGACAGTCAAGCTACCCGCCCTGGTCAACCTGGCTATGGCTGTCCTCCTCAGAGGGGAAGGAGTGCGTTTGTTATTTATTTATATTTGTTGTTGTTAGGTGCGAAGTCGTGTCCGACCCATCGCGACCCGATGGACAATGATCCTCCAGACCTTCCTGTCCTCTACCATTCCCCAGAGGCCATTTAAGTTTGCACCTACTGCTTCAGTGACTCCATCCAGCCACCTCATTCTCTGTCGTCCCCTTCTTCTTTTGCCCTCAATCGCTCCCAGCATTAGGCTCTTCTCCAGGGAGTCCTTCCTTCTCATGAGGTGGCCAAAGTATTTGAGTTTCATCTTCAGGATCTGGCCTTCTAAGGAGCAGTCAGGGCTGATCTCCTCTAGGACTGACCGGTTTGTTCGCCTTGCAGTCCAAGGGACTTGCAAGAGTCTTCTCCAGCACCAGAGTTCAAAAGCCTCAATTCTTTGACGCTCAGCCTTCCTTATGGTCCAACTGTCGCAGCCATACATTACAACTGGGAAATTTATTTATATGCCCCCTCCTAAATATGCCCTCCTTAATAGAAAGCAGGTAGATAGATAGCAACCAACTGGACAGCTCTTGGGAAGTATATAATTTTCCTTTCCCTGGAACACCCAAAATTCAGGTTGCTAATAGTGGGTGATCTCAAAGTCTAGATGATGCTGCCTTGGAGGTGAAGCTTAACTGCAGGAGAGTTAGAAAATGAAGCAGGAAATGAAGATTCTCGATCATCACGTATTTCTAAGGATGAAGGAGTAAACTACATAGGCCTATGGCTAGCTAAACTGGCCCCTAAATTAAGTCTTTATATCTTAAATGGATCCCTCTTATTCAGTGATCACCCATGGGAGGGTAGTTTTCTAGCCAGGAAAAGAGCCAGCACTATAGACTATATGGTGTCTTGTGAGGCCCTATGACCTCTTATGCAATGCTTCCATGTTCTCTCCTTCCTAGATGAAGACCACCTGCCCCTTTGCTCCTGCTTTAATCTCCCAAACAACCAAATCCACCTAAAAGCAGACGATTCAGTTCAAGTCTTCACAAATGAACAACCAGGATGTCAAGCTCGACGGACTTCACAGTTGGAGCAGAAGATAAAATGAAATTCTAGTCTCTGAAGATCCTCACTCGTACTGTTCTTAAAAAATATCAGATGATGGAACCTCTGCTTCCTTATGACTTATGGGAACCCTTGTTTTCAAGGCAAGAGACATTCCAAGGTGAACATGCAGCAGTCCATCACTAACCAGGGCCAACCTCACCGAGCTTCTGTGATTTGATGAGATTGAGCTAGCCTGGGCTAGGGCAGTTATGCACTCAGTTTTTCATCTAGGTCAGATCACCGATGCTGTTAAATCACCCCTTTTAAAATCGCCTCATTTTCAAAGTGCTTTTGGAGCTTTTTTGCATACTATAGTAGATCGAAGCAAACTATTCTGCATTTGAGAAAGCTTCCTCAAATTTGTCCATTGTACTAGGAGCTCATTGGTAGGCTGTGGCCTGCAGCAATGTCACCTGACCGACACATGCTGCTGGTAGAGCCTCATGGGAATCGTAGTTCATGGGCTTTCCGTTCAGCCATTGGCGTAAGAAAGTTCAGGGGAGGAGACAGAAAACACAGCAATGTTTATGCATGTCATACACAGCGTCCCTAGAACCAGCTTATAAGAAAGAATCATAGGAAAGCAAGTTTATAATACTGTGAGGAAACAATGCAGAAAATGCCATGAAGGGTGTGTGCAGCGCATAATTAAAAATACTCTGATGGTTTTCCGTGGTGAAACCACTGCCACATACAGAATAAAAAAAAATGAATGTCTTTATTTGCCAACTTTTTGTGAGGTGTCCTGTTCTACATAACCAACCTAGGTCAGGGCCTGGTACCTATACTTCCTTTGATTTCTTTTGGCAGCCTGTCCTTATTCAACCCCAAGAGCTGTATGGTTGAGTTTTTAAAAAAAAATCTTACAAGGCTGACATTGTTGGTTCTATTGAGCTTGAGAAATAATTGTAATAATCAAAATGTCAAATGATGATAATTCAGTTTAGAGGCCCCGGTTTAAGACTCTGTGCTCAAAACCACTGTATAACAGGTAGTTATCTGGAGGAGAAATAAATGATTAAACCCCCCCCCACCACCATTTTCTATATTTTGGTAAGGAAAAGCATTGCTGTAGCTGCATAATTTCTCCGAATTTGTATAACCGTTTTCAGAAAAGTTAAAGAGGTATGACTAACTTGAATAACATCAAGCCTGTTTTGAGGAGGGGGAATAGCACACAAAGAACTGAGTGCATTTTTATTTTATAACCTCCCCCCCCACACACACACACACATTTTTTCTTTAAATCAGCTTTGCCAACTTTTGGCAGCTTTCCAGCCCTTGAAAAATATTGTGCTCATTTCAGGAGAAACAGAAGACATGGTGTAATTAACAAACATCCCACCACAAGTCCAAATGCACACTCCCTCTTCCTTGATTGATCGCTGGAGGTTGCCTAAATTTGGGTGTTGACAATTCACAAATGACTCTGTTAAGACCTGTGTGCGAGAAAATGTGAGTGATTGTAGTAAATGAACAGCCATTAATCACGAGCCACCGCCAGGCTTCCTGTAGCATCGTACAGCGGCTTTTAATGTATGTTTCCCTAATTGGAAGTTACGATGGTAGTGCAGAATCCCAAATGAATCACAACCTCTGTTGTGCGCTACCGCACCGCAGTTCCTTCCTCACATTTTACTTTGGAAGATCAGCTGAAAAGTTGGAGAAATTTATGATCCCGACCATTTATCCTCCTAAGCTATAAAAATATGCCAGTGGAAAGCCCTGGAAAGGTTTAACGCATTGTCAAAGCACTAATTTCATTCTTCATTATCCCCCCCAAATCTACATTTAAAACCAGGTCCTCTGAACTATGGCGGGCTGTTGTTTAATGCATATCTGTATGTAGATCCTTGACAGAAACCATTTTTCTTACCTCTCTAGTGGCTCATATAGGAAGATTTATACCTATTATGCATAAATTCTTTGTCTCGTAATGTTGCTCCCGCATAATCAGCAGAAAATCCAGGGAAAGGCAGCCACAAAACATCTGAGAAATCTGGATCTAGGCCACCTTTGGTAGTCTTCCAAAGGTCTTTTTCCATTTAAAAAAATACATTTCCCATCTTCCAGTGATACACTGCAATGTCAAGAATGCCACTGGAGAGCATTTAGTGAAAATTTAGTGAAAATCTGCTTCTCGTGTCTATTAAGATCAGAATTTTTGATTCCATTAAAGCAGGTTTTGTTAATAATTTAGAGCGTAGATGTTAAATTTCAAATGTAGAATCTGCATGATAGTAAGGAAGAGGGATAGTTGCTCCTTTTCATGGTTCAGTTGCAAAACCTCTCAACTTGAGACATCTTGGAAATCAGCCAAGAGAGGTGTGGCAAACACCAAAATAGGCAGGGAAGATTTACTTATTTTATCCATTTATATTCCACCTTTCTCCTCAGTGCAGACCCAAAGCAGCTTATATCATTCTTCTCCTCTCCATCTTATTTTTGCAAGAGCCCTGTAAGGAAGGTTCAGCTGAGAGGGCATGCTTGGCCCAAGGTCACCTAGCAGGCATCCATGAGGATTCAAACCTGGGTCTCCCAGGTTCTAGTCATATTTTTCCACCCTTTTTCAACCTTTTGACCATGGAAAACTGGCCACGCCCCCTATCACACCCCCAGGAGTGCCATCACTACCTGCATCTTTTTGCTCCCTTTTCCCTCCTTTACTACTACTATGGTGGCTTTGTCTCATGTAGGCCAGAAAGAAGAGTAAGAGCTAAGAAGACAGCCTGCCCTCTATATCAGTGGTCCCCAACCCCCATTCCGGGGACTGGTCCCGGTCTGTGGATTATTCAGTACCGGGCCGCGGCTCCTCCTCGGCGTCCTCCCTGGCTGCTGCCTCGGGGGCTGCCCTGCCACTCTGTCGCCGGCTCACCTTTGGTGCTCTCCGGCAGCTGCCATGGCTGGGGCTCCCCCTTGGTGTGACACTGTGCAACTGCTGCTGGCAGTGCTCCCCAGCGGGCGGTGGGAAGTCAGAGGCACTGGTGGGAAAGCAAGTGGAGCAGGGGGCTCAGGCAGCAACATCCCTTTGCAAAAGACTACCCCCCCCCCCGGGCCTCAGTAAAATTGTCAAGCGTTGACCAGTCCCCGGTGATAAAAAGGTTGGGGACCACTGCTCTATATCATACCACTTCAGAGCTCCCATGGAACCCCAGGGGTTCATAGACCCCTGGTTGAGAATCCCTGCTCTAACCACTATACCACATTTGCCTTCAGATCTGCCAAGACTGCCCTGGTGAACATCTGATCAGATCTATCCTAAACAGGGTCTACTTATACCGAGGGATTCCTATTGACTCCATGCTGTGCAACTTACTGCAGCTGCACTGATTAAGGCCATAGATGTGGTCAGGTTTGCCATGATACACCCTGCCAACCCCTCCCCACCAATGATTCCCTCTGAAGTTCCCCCACAAATCTGAGGTTTAATTCTAGCATGTGTGTGCCCATGGGAAGGGGAATGAGCACCATAGTGTTTTTTGCCGACATCATGGTAAGTTGGAAGTGTTTGACCAAACTCCGCATATCCATAGCTAGGTTCCAAGACAGCCATTAGATCAGCAGGTGCATCACTGGTGCTTGTACAACGTACATGAAGGCTTCGCAACTCTGGCTGAGGAAATCACTAGAAATTTCAGAGTGGGGCCAGAGGGTGGAGTTTTGAGAGGGGAGAGAGCTGGGTGGGATTATAGTTCCAAGTCTAACCTCTGATGATGTCCCTCTATGAGATTGTATCGGGGGGTGGTGGTGGTGGTATTGAGTTAGTATGGAATTTGGGTTTTTTTCTGCCGTATCATATTTTACTTATTTTATGTTTTGATTGTATTTTATGTCTGGGGCTTTAAGGGAAGTTTTATTGGGGTTTTATACAGGCCATGAGCCATTCAGAAGTGGCGGGTAAGAAATTGAAGAAATAAATAAAAAATTCATCCAGGGGAAGTTATTTTTTTGGTCTGGAGGCTAATTGCAATTCTGGGGAAAATCCAGGTCCCACCTGGAAGTTGGCAAGCCTAAGTACATGCCTAATAATGTGTTCCACATGTGACTACAACACCTAGCTATTCATTGTTTTGGTCCAGCTGGATAGTGGTCCAGCTGGATAGGCTTGAGTCAAAGTGGCAAGAAGAAGAAGAGTAGGTTTTTATACCCCACTTTTCACTGTCCGAAGGAGTCTCAAAGAAAGAGCAATCTCCTTTTCTCCCCACAACAGGCACCCTGTGAGGTACATGAGGCAGAGAGAGCTCAGAAAGGATTGCTTGGCCAGAACAGAGCACTATCAGGATTGTGAATTGGTCCAGGTCACCCAATATTGAGATCTCTAACATCGAGATCATTGTTAGATCTATTGTATTGGTGCCACCCTCGACTGAATATTATTCTCTCCACCAGGCTGAAGTTGGGGGGAACTCAGGTAACTAAGATCAGAATTGTGACCACCGCCGCTATATGTTATATGTGACTTGTTGTTGATGTTAATTGGGTTTTTTAATGGGGATTTTATTGTGTTTTAACTATTTATGTTGTAAACCGCCCTGAGACCTATTTGGAGAAGGGCGGTCTAAAAATTAAATAACAATAACAATAACAATAACAATAACAATAACAACAACAACAATAACAACAACAACAACAATAATAATAACAATGCAGAGGAGCAGGGAGTCAAACCCGGCTTGCTAGATTAGAAGCCACTGCTCTTAACCACAGCACCACACTGGCTGGATTCCAGTTGAGCAAGACCCACTCTTCCTGACACAGAGAAAATACACATGGGGGTGTCACTATCAGCACTCTTTGCTTGGTCGTTGGCTAAGTCAGGTTGTCATTAATAGCTCAGCCGGACTGTTGTCTTTTGTAGTATATGGTGTTGTTTCAGGAGGAAACTTGCAAGGCAACGGTCTTAATTCCTCTCAACACCCCATTTTAGCCCTCCCTTTGCAGTAGAGTTCCCAACACACAAAGCTCTCTGTATGATGGCTCTATTACCCTAAAAAGGTCAGTCCATGTGCACAGTTCACATTGTTTTGAGAGAAATGGTTAGAATTTCTCCCCAACCTCTCCTAACGGCCACCCCTGCCAAACCCAGCTGAGAACACAGGCCAAAGTAGCCATATCATCTACAGCAGGGGTAGTCAAACTGCGGCCGTCCAGATGTCCATGGACTACAATTCCCAGGAGCCCCTGCCAGCATTCGCTGGCAGGGGCTCCTGGGAGTTGTAGTCCATGGACATCTGGAGGGCCGCAGTTTGACTACCCCTGATCTACAGGATGGAATGGGTCAGCAGATGACTCCAACTGTAGTTCAGAACAGTTGACAGGTTAGAGCAGCCCAAATACTATATATTTTATTGGGGTTTTTATGTGCTATAACCCACCACAAACCTTTTGGGCATGGCGGGCTAAAAATCGAATAATAAAAAAAAGAATATGGAATGGAAACATTATGCTTGAGAATAAGAGGCTTTGTTCCTCATAATGGCTGGTATGACCATAGGTGTGTCAAAACATCAAAAGGCTTATTGTGTTATGCTATCCACTGGCACTTGGCCTGCTGATGCAGGAATGTATACCGTGTGTGCCCTTATGCTGAGAGGATATAAGAGGTTGGGGAGTGATTGCTTTCACCTTTACTGGAGTAGGAGAAATGCAATTTGCATCAAGATAACCTAGGAATTCAGTCTGGGATATGCTGAACGCACACTTTTCATGGTGCAGAAACTTCATTACCCTTGAGTCACAAGCTTCTCAGTGAGTCTACTGGAAATAAGAACATCATCGAAATATGGTATCATGCCAGGAATTCCCTTAAGAATACCTTCCATGAAGCTCTGGAAAATGCAAGGAGTCAAGGAGTCACCTAAATACCAGTCTGGAGACACTTGCAAGGAGTCACCTAAATACCAGTCTGGAGACACTTTATTTTGAAAACTTCAAGGTAAATGGTGAAAGCTGATGGCCGTCATATTATCATTACAGAAACCAGCATAGAGTAATGGTAGAGTGGGTAACCTTGGGCCAGTCACACAATCTCATAATAACCTACTGGTCTGCTTCCCCAGGGTGCAGCAGGGCATAACTGGCTTCCATAGGAAGCAGAGAACCCCCAGAGCAATGGTGTTCCTTAACTGCCTCTTTATTGGGTGCAGCAAAGTCCACACAGGCTTCCTTACAAGTGCAGTTCCTTTCACCCACCCATTTCTGCTTCATCAGACCTTTGGGGTTGAGCTGCCTTGTAGCAGTTCTACCAAGACTATCCCAGTTTTGGTTGCGTTATCTTGCACCAACTCCCAACTCCTCTTTTAGGTCCCTTTTTCTTCCTTCTTTGCATCACCTTAGCTTTGTTCAGCCATGTTGCATTCCTGTCCCCCACTGCCTCTTCTGACATTACCCTTTTTTATCCCTGAGGCTCCAGCCTTGTTGGTCAAGCCCAGCACTATCTCTCCCTTCTCAGAGTCTGGTTGCTCTCTTAACCCCTTACTTGCCTTGCCTTACTCCAGCTGACTCTGCTTAGGGCTTCTACTCTCTTCTTGTGAGGTGCCTTCCCTATCCTAGAGCAACTGCTGCCCTTGCCCAGTAAGTGGAGCCTCCTCTGACCTCTGATGCTGCCTTTGTGCCCACCCCTAGCTCATAGGATTGATATAAGGATAAAGTGGAGAAGAATGATGTAAGCAGCCTTTGCCTTCATGTTACAGTCAACTTATGATGACCCTGTAAATTTCCAAGGCTTAGTGATCCTGCTATTCTATGTAGTCTCACGTCCAGTTACTCACCAGGACTGACCATGCTTAGATTCTGAGGTCTGATGAGAGTAGGCTATCCTGGCCTAGGCCACAAGAGCCCTACATGGAGACAATCCCTTTTACTAACCCACTTACAATCTTCCTACGTTCGCAGAATCAGCATTTCTGTCGGATGGCTATCTAGCCTCTTTTAGATAGCCTTCCAAAGAAGAACCCACCACTTCCCGAGGAAGCCTGTTCCACTGTCAGCTCCTGTTTCTTCAGAGTTCCCCCCCCCATTCTGCACTTGTTTTGTTCAGATGCTGTTTGAAGACTCCCATCTAGTGGTCAATTAGATTTCAAACAGCTTTATATCCAGCTTAAAGGTAAAGGTATCCCCTGTGCAAGCACCGAGTCATGTCTGACCCTTGGGGTGATGCCCTCTAGTGTTTTCTTGGCAGACTCAATACAGGGTGGTTTGCCATTCCCTTCCCCAGTCATTACCATTTACCCCCCAGCAAGCTGGGTACTCATTTTACCGACCTTGGAAGGATGGAAGGCTGCGTCAACCTTGAGCCGGCTGCTGGGATCGAACTCCCAGCCTCATAGACAGACAGCTTCAGACAGCATTTCTGCCGCTTACCACTCTGCGCCACAAGAGGCTCAGTTATCTCCTTGCAAACTGGAGATAAAGTTGACCACTAGAGGAATCAAAACATATTCAGAAAGCCCCCCTCCCCCAAAAAACAGGAACTTTCCCATGAAGGTGGAAGTCTTTCATTATTAAAATGTGTTCACGTGGAGGGGAATGGACTACACAAACCTGCAAGAGCTGAAAAAGTCTTATGACAACACTCCATTGTCTGACGTTGTACGTGAAATATTCTTTTACCATTTGCAGTATAGTGGAGTTCTTCTGGAGTAAGATTGGGGAGAACTAGTTCAAAGATCTCGGCAACAAAGCTCACTGGGACAGTTTCCGCACTGGGAACTTCACTGCTTCAGCTCCTGTGCAGGAGCACAAATCAGGGGTGGATGAGGCACACCAGGCCAAATGCTCCCCCGTGTAGGTGCAGGAAGAGGTGGGGCAACCTGCCACGACTAAAGCTCCAGACTGCAGCCCGGCATGAATCCTCCAGTGCATAAACGGTCTAGGTGATCCTGGGCATTCTCTCATCCCAGAAGGCTGTTGTGAGGGTAAAAGGGAGAAGTGGGGACGATGTGAATTCCTTCAAGGAAAGGCAGGACAAAAATGTTAGCGTTCTTTTTTTTTTAATTACACAATGTATGATAATCCTGTTTATCATTTTGTTTGCCATTATGGTGAGAATAATCCACATTGTAATAAAAATGCAATCGTACGGAAGCAGTGATGGAGAACTGGAGCTTACTTGAGTGGGATTTTTTTGTTTAATTTTTTTTTAAAGGTTAGAAATTCTATAAGTAAAAAAAAATTACATGGAAGATTAGCCCACACTGTCACTTTCTTAAGACATTTCTCATTTCTCAGCTGTGGCTAGTTTTTGCAAATTTCCCTTCCAGAAATCACATTTCTTTCCAATCAGATTGGCTGCCCTGGGGTTGTTGACCTTTTATTTCACCCATCTGGAAAACAAATGAAGCAGGAAGGCTTGCAAAATGAGATACTAATCAGACGTGCTGTTTGTTTTGGGGGGCACTTGACTTCCAACTTGTATTTCTCCCTAGAGGCATTGCCAGAAATACAGTGGAGAACTCAGCTATAAGGAAAACCAGCAGTTTGGCCACGAGCCTGTCTTTCTCCCCTCCCCCAGGCACTGGTGCTGTCTTGCTAGTGGTAAAAGTGAGGTGGACAGAGATCTGCTCCCTGTTGACATTACAGACTTAAAAAAAAACCTTTAAAACAGTTTTTTTTAAAAAAAATAGAAAACCACTTATAGGCCTAGTTCTGTCTGAGTTGACAAACCTGTGTCTATGCCGGTTCACTTCTAGGGGAGTAGGGCTGCCAGGCCTCTTTTCAAGGCACCACCAGCTTTAGTTGGTCACCTCTGAACAGTGGCTGGAGAAAAAAAATGGCAGTATCTGTGCTGCTAGGTCACTTCCAGGAAAAAGCAGACAGTTCTAGGAGTCACTGAAAACTATGTTTCCCCCCCCCCCTCAGAGATTCAAGTGATGCCTAGAGGCAACCCTATGTCACTTCCAGGTTTTCCTGGAAATGACATAGTGGCCCAGGTGGCAGCGTTAGGTAATGGAATGCTCCTCCAGCCAAATTCAATTCCTGCACATAAACCATTATGAAGCATGTGACCTTGGTGCTCCTATGTAGAGTACTGGGAGCAAATGCTAGCCACGATCATCTCAGTTTACACATGAATGTGGCCACATGCATATTTTCCAGCCCAGGGCAGAGTCTGCACTTACTTTGTTTATTCCATTGTCAATCCTGTTGAATTCAGATCGCTTTGAACTCGGATCTTCCTCTCCCCCCCCCATTGAAACAGGAAAGTCTTCTGCGCGTGGTTTGGGTAGTTCAGAAGGGGGGGGGGAGCCAAGCCTGTTTCTTTCTTTTCTTGAAGGGCGGGGGGAGAGGAGCAAAGCAGGGAGCCTCTTTCTTTTCTTGGAGGGGGTGGGGGAGAAGATCGAAAAAGGCAGAGAAGGGAGAAAAAATCCAGGATCGAAAGAAGTTGAGAGAAATTAGGAGCTTCTCCTTTAAGGCAAGTTTGTCACATGACCACCTGTGGCCAATCATGGGTCCTCTACCATGGAGGAGAGCCCAGATTAAAACAGTCTTTAAATATTGAGCATTAAAAGCACTCCAAGATATCGCACAATAAAGGTAGGGTCACTCTGGATCAGTCCTTCTTGCTGCAGAAGAAAATTTTAAATCGCCCAGAATCCAAACGGAAATCGCATTCTGTGTAGAGGGCAGAGACTGAATCGATCTGGGGTTGGAATAAAAGCTCCGTGCAATTTACACCCTGGTTTATGAAATTGGAAAACCAGTTTTTTGAGGGGACATCTTTGCAAGCGCTGATGATTTTTATACTAAGGAGATGGGAGGCATCATGCTCTCCCAGTATGTAGGATAGCTCCGAATTGTAATGACTAAAATATGCTAAATGTTAGAGAAAAAGGCAGGTTTGAACCCCTCTCCCTGACACCTAGTGGAGTTTCCTGCTGCATACAGAGAAGCATTGCTTTGTACAAGCCCCTTGATTTCCAGGTGTGCAGCTTGGCTTAGGGATGACACAGATCAACTTTTGGCAAACAGGACACAGCTTTATTCAACAGTTCAACATTAAGGTGTTGGCTCAATAAGGGGAACAGGGGCCTAACCCTCCAACCTAAGGTCATCCGACCTTCTCTCTTTTGGCAGCGCCCTGGGTATCCCGTCCCAGACCCCCACTGAGCCACGGGATCCCTTGCTGCCTGGAGTACCTTTGAACGATGGCTTGGAATGCCTTAGGAGGCGTAAACCTCCTTCAGCCCATTCCATGCCACCTGCATTCTGCGGGTGATTTTGGGCCTTCCCAGCCGGGTCGGCCTCCCGCAGAAATCCAGCCTCTTCAGAGGCCTTCCCCCCATGTTTTGAGAGGTGAATGCCCATATTTAAATTCCTTTTTCCTTGTTAGGCCCTTTCCCCTTAACCTCCGCCACAAGAACAGGGCCCCTTGGTCCTGTTCCCGCCAACACATTCAACCCTTGCAGCCACTCAAATGCGGTCCGCAGACTAAACATCCAAAGGTCCAACCCCCAATTGGACAGATGTAGTGCAGCAACCGACTTGTCCATGTCCCAATGTGGAATGACAGGCCCCCCCAGTTGCAGCACCTGACCCCACAGCAACATTAATCTTCCACATGGATCTATTCACGCTATCGATGTCCATGGCCCCACGCCGTGCCCTCCACTCGACCATGTATGAGCACATCAACTTAGTTCTTGGTAGCCATCGTTGCAAAGTTTCCCAATCTGCCAAGATGGAATTCTTTAGCTGCACTCGCTTAGTTTGCGGAAGATCTTTCCCTCCAAGGTGAATCAGGAGCGCTGCTGGGGACTCGTCCCGATATACTTCCGAGGTGACGAAGTCCAGGAAAGCCGACTACTGCATGCTTCTGCGGCCCGACCAGGTGATGTCGAACTGGTCGTCCAGGCCCAGATTGCGTCCCCATCCGGAGATGCCCGCCTAGTACACATAGCTGTGTCCAAGTATTTGCAGTATTATTCATCATATACAACATGGAGTTGAACTGTTAGTGCTCTTGATTCTATGTTTTGCATGTGCAGCAGTAATCCCCGGCAGATATGCAAGGAGCTCATAAAAGAAGCTTCAACGTATGGGGGATCTGCTGCCCTGAGATTTCAGCCACTAGACTCAGAGTCAAAATCTGAATCCCAACTAGGGTTGCCAGCTCTAGATCGGGAAAGACCTAAAACTTTGGAGGTGGATCTTGGATTTGGGGGTCGGGAGGGCCCTCAGGGGACAATAATGGTATAGAGCCCACCCTCCAAAGCAGATGTTTTCTTTTGGGGGGGGAACTGATCTCTGTCAGACTGTTTACTCACTGGAGATTTCATGCCAGGCTGCAGGCTGCAGTCTTAGCCGTGGCAGGTTGCCCCACCTCTTCTTGCACCCAAAATGGGGAGCATTTGGCCTGGTGCACCTCATCTGCCCCCGATTTGTGCTCCTGCATGGGAACTGAGGCAGTGAAGTTCCCAGTGCATAAACGGACTTAGAGATGAACTGTAAAACCTGGGAACCCCAAGTCCCACCTGGAGCCTGGCATTCCTCATTTCAGCAGCCCAAGACTGGACTTTTCCTTTGCTGAAATGACCACCAGGCCGCATCCTTGTACAGCAAGTGGCTTCTTAAGAACCACAAATGCATTGGCAGTTCCCAGTGGGAATGATTGACTGGTTTTGTGTCTGCAAGTTATCATTATTCACCCTCAATTCTTCCTCTGAACAATGAGAATCATTTTGATTTTCCTCACTTGAGGGTCTTTTTTTTTTTTTAAAAAAACCTCTACCTAGATAGCTTTCTGAAGCCGAACAGACTCGAACTCGGTATTAAACTCTTCTGAAGGACAGGTTAATCGTATTCCATAATAGCAGATCTCATTTAAAAATAGAAAATGGCAGTCAGAGGACTAATAAAAGCCAGGAGAGGGGGGGGAAATCACACCATACCCAACCATATATCAAAGTCATTTTAATAGGCCTTAATTCAGTCACTGATGCAGATAGTCCAGCTGTAAGGAGGGCACCGATATGATTTCTGATTCCACTCACATTGCATTTGAAAAGTTCCAGCTACTTTTTTGCATGCACATTGCAGTTAATGATCATGCGAGGAAGAGGCTACCCATCGCTGACTCTGCAAGAATTAGGACACTGGCAAGAGAGTAGCTGAATAAAGTCTTTGAATATACAAGGAGCTAGACATTAATTGCTTGGAGATTTGCTTTTCTCATCTTCTTCCCCCAGATTCCTGGTTGGCTGGCATCCCTGTGACTTTTCTTTGATTTTAAAGAAATTGTTTTAATAGGGACCATTACCATACCCCTCCTTTTTTTATGATGCTGGGTTGATCATTCATGATGACCGATGACGCTATAATTGGCCCTTTGTTCAGTGAGAAAGAGTCCATCTCTTGGGGCCAAATTTCAAGTAGGATTGGAGTTTCATTTATGGTTTTAAAAAGGAGCTTCAGTGGAGCCTGAGATGGATCAGTACTACAGTGCTGGGGAAAGAAGGTCTCCAGCCCGCAAAGATAAGTCAAAATTCCCTCTTGTAGGCTGCTTAAACCCAGGAGATCCCTGATCGTGCTCTGCCTGGAGGCGTTTTCAGATGAGAGTGATCAAGTGATGTGGAGATCAAACTGGGAATCTTACTAAAGGGGTAAGATTACAAGAGGCATGAAGAAGGAGAGTGAATTACATCATTATGTCATTGTAGCATTATAGTAATGTAGCACTCTAGGAATTTCCCCATGTCTCTATAGTTTGTACTAGAGAACAGGGGAAATTTCCAGAGCCAGTTTGGTGTAGTGGTTAGGAGTGCGGACTTCTAATCTGGCATGCCAGGTTCGATTCTGCGTTCCCCCACATGCAACCAGCTGGGTGACATTGGGCTCACCATAGCACTGAGAAAGCTGTTATGACCAAGCAGGAATATCAGGGCTCTCTCAGCCTCATTCACCTCACAGGGTGTCTGTTGTGGGGAGAGGAATGGGAAGGCGACTATAAGCCGCTTTGAGCCTCCTTCGGGTAGGGAAAAGCGGCATATAAGAACCAACTCTTCTTCTTCTTCTTCTTCTTCTTTCCCATAACTGTCATCACATCCTCCCCCCATTCCATCCCTCCCAAGTATCTCCCTTAAAATCTTCCAGCTTTTGCTGATGACAATCCTAGTTATGTCCCAGGCTATGACAACAGACCACACTACACCATGACCTTGCTCAGCATGTCTGAGTATGGGCAAAGCACAAGCAATTCACATGGAAGAGAGCAGTCCTTTGGACCACCTTATGAGAACAGGAGCGAGCCATTTTAATTTGGCTGTTTTCATGTCCTTTTGATTCTGTACTAGACTGTCATCTTTTCTTGTTCATCTCGCCCTTGCTTCAGTGGTTCTTTTGTTTTCTTTGATGCCGTGTTCTGTCAAAACGGCAAAAATTTCAGCCTGAGAAAGGAGAACCCGCTGTTCATGAAGACTTACAGGTTTGTTCCTCACAAAGGGAAACAAAATTGAGCTGGGCTATTCAAACAGTGTCAGGCAGCTATCCAGCTCTGGCCTCATAGCTAATTTAACTCTGCTACCTCACTTTCTTTAATGTCACTACAAACCATTATTGGACCATTTTCCATTGGTCTGATCCAGCAGGGCTCTTCTTCTGACGCTCTTATGCATGAGGGCTTGAACAGGTGATGTGAAGGATATCAGATGATGACTTAACCACACAGCTATGGAGGGAACAGTGATCAGTCACACTAACAGGAAAGCTCTTTTACCCTGATAGGCCAAAGTCGGTCAGGTGGTCCTTCTTGGGGTCTTGCTGTAAAAGATTCTGGATCAAGATCAGAGGCTAAGCAAATTTTGTTCATTTTGCTTTCCATCCACCGATGAATAGCATTTTACTGCCGAAATGTTGAGAGCTGGTGTGGCAGAGAGAGGTGAGTGAGCTGGGAGAGGTTGTTTTAGATCCCAGCCCTTCCACAGAAGCTTGCTGAGGCCCCTTGGACCAATCACTCACTCTCAACCTAGCCTACCTCACAGAACGGTTGTGAAGAGAAAACGGGGAGCAGAATGATATAGGCCACTTTGGGTTGCCTTTGGGGAGAAAGGAGGGGCACAAATATAAACGTTGCCCATGTAAAGAATGTATTGCCAGAATCCTGGAGCTTCTGTCATTATTTAGGATGTTTCTATAACTACGTTATGTAGAGCAGTGGTCCCCAACCTCCAGTCCGCAGACTGGGACCGGTTCGTGGATCAGTTGGTACCGGGCCACGGCTCCTCCTCACCCTCCTCCCCGGCTGCTGCCTTGGGAGCTGCCCTTCCACTCTGCCACCAGTTCCCCTTTGGTGTTCCCCAGCGGCCGGCATGGCTGGGGCTCCCCCAGTGGGCGGTGGGAAGTGAGAGGTGCCGGTGGGTAAACAAGGGGCTCGGGGGGGGGAGGGAGGGGGTGGCGATGTCCCTTGGCAAAAGAATACCCTCCCCCCCTGCGCCTCAGTAAAATTGTCAAGCGTTGACCAGTCCCCAGTAATAAACAGGTTGGGGACCACTGATGTAGAGTATTCACCCTATGTAGGAGCCGGGGGCAGCTTGTCTCCTTTGCTTTGTTTCATGACTCTGTTGTTCCTTTCTGCATTTTATTTATTTATTTATTATTTAAATTTATTGCCTACCTCTCCCCGAAGCCTCAAGGCAGGCTGCAATGTTCCCCCCTCCCCTCTTCCTCCCCTCTAGCAACCCATTTGCTCTGTTTCTTTCCCCTCCTCCCTTGAAGCCGATTTTTTCATCAGAGTATTAAGACTGTTTGATGATGCCCACCCCGGCCCAGCGCATCCTCCTGAAATATGTGGAAGAGGTGGACAAGGAAGAAGGACTCTCGGCTGTGGCTATGGAAGCAGCGTCCACCATGGTGATGGACCCCCAGATGGGGAATAATGCTGTTGGAGTGGCAGTCCCAACCCCAGCACATGGGGGGTTCCAGGAGCTGCAGAAGCTCCATACCTGCTTTGGTGGTTTGGCAGAGAAGGTGTAGTTCTTCCTGGTCCAAGTGCAAGCTTACATGGATGACTGCGGTCATCTCTTCCCTGATGGGGCATCACATGTGCACAATATTGGTGCATGCCTGGAAAAAGATGCAGCCTACTGGTATGTAGGTCTACATGACCTGGACACCCCAGAGCTCCTGAACTATGATCAGAAGAAGAAGAAGAGTTGGTTCTTATATGCCGCTTTTCCCTACCCGGAGGAGGCTCAAAGCGGCTTATAGTCACCTTCCCATTCCTCTCCCCACAACAGACACCCTGTGAAGTAGGTGAGGCTGAGAGAGCCCTGATATCACTGCCCGATCAGAATAGCTTTATCAGTGCCATGGCGAGCCCAAGGTCACCCAGCTGGTTGCATGTGGGCGAGCGCAGAATCGAACCCGGTTTGCCAGATTAGAAGTCCGCACTCCTAACCACTGCACCAAACTGGCTCAGTTTATGCAGGCCTTGCAGCTGCACTTTGAAGACGCATTGCAGGCAGACTCCTTCTGCGATCAGTTGTGCAACTTGTGGCAGGGGACTAAGGCAGTCTCCCAGTAGGCCATCGTTTGGCCACCAAGGTCTACAATTAGTATGAAGCCACCAAGGGCCAATTCTTTCGAATAGGGCTGCATCCCAATCTTCTGCGGCAGTGCATGGGACAGCTGTGCCAGCTTTGCCACAACCCTTTAAAAGGTTAGCAACGAATGGAATAAAAGTGCGGTGGATTGTTTTGCCATTGGCTCATCTGTTCCTAAAAAATGCTCCAGATTAGGAAGCACCTCAGAAAGACATCTGCCTGCCAGACTCACTTGTTTTCGACCAGAGCTCCCGAAGCAGAGAGGAACTGAACCAGATGTGCTTCTGAGCTGAAAGCACCCTGCATTCCTCCCCCTACTCCCCCCCCATTCACCTGACGGAAATGAGTTGATTCCTCTTTCCTGTATTAAATGAGGATAATCGAGATAGACAACTGACCATCAGTCTCAAGTATAGCCTGAGGAATGGCGAGATGACAACATGGACATGTGTTCAATATGAATCTAAATCAGGGGTAGTCAAATTGCAGCCCTCCAGAAGTCCATGGACTACAATTCCCATGAGCCCCTGCCAGCAAACGCTTCTGTAGTCCACTGACTTTGGGAATTGTAGTCCACTGACATCTGGAGGGCTGCAATTTGACTACCCATGAAATACTCCAGCATAGGTTGTGGTGATTAAAATAGAGAAGATTGTACTAGGAAACAAAAAGTTCCTGTAATGGTGAATAACTGCACTCTTTGCTAAGTGTTGTTCTAGGCCAGGGGCCCCCAACTTGGGCCCCATAGATCCCATGGGACCCACTGATAGCTTTTTTTGTCCTTGTAGAATGTCCTTGTAGAAAGTTGGTGGGGCCAGCTAAGGTTTATGCCCGGCTTGGCTTCATTTTGACTATTGGATTTACAGCTTTCAAAAAAATGTTGATTTGGCAGCAGCTTTTAGCAAAGCACAAAAATCTACACTGTGTTACTGAAGTGAAGCTGTGGCAGGCATTTTATGGTTGGCTTTGCCTCCTGAAGCTGCCATTTTGTGGCAGCCATTTTGTTGCTCTCCCACTGTGCTAAAATTCCTTGGTGTAGTGATTAGGAGCAGCAACGTCTAATCTGGTGAGCCAGGTTTGATTCCCCACTCCTCCACATGCAGCCAGTTGGGTGACTTTGGGCTAGTCACAGCCCTGATAGGGCTGTCCTGTCTGAGCAGTAATATCAGGGATCTCTCAGCCTCACCTCCCTCAAAGAGTGTCTGTGGTGGGGAGAGGAAGGGAAGGCGATTGGAAGCCCCTTTGAGACTCCTGATAGAGCTGTTCTGACCGAGCAGTGATATCAGGGCTCTCTCAGCCTCACGTCCCTCACAGGGTGCCTATTGTGGGGAACGGAAAGGGAAGGCAATTGTAAGGAAATTGGAAGGCAATTTGAAACTCCTTCTGGTAGAGGAAAGTGGCATATAAGAATCAAATCTTCTTCTTCTCTTCTTCTAACAGGTTCGAATTGGTGTGTGTGTGTGAGCAACCTTAGGTAACAACTGAGCTGCAGTTCTCATGCAGTTCCCCCTCCTGGGGAAGATCTCCATCCTGTGTTCCTGTTGATTATTATGTGCTGCGAGCCAAGAGCAGGGGGAATGCCAGATCATTTACCATAATTTTTTTCCTCCTTCTGCCCCAGTATGGGGAGGGGGGAGGACACGCCAAAAGGTGGAGAGAGAAAAATCTAATTGACAATACGGCAGAGAAGCCGCTCACTTAACGCAAGAGATTTGAACTCATTGGAACTCTATTATACGCCTGAGCAACTTCAGGAACAATGGGAAGCTCCACCGAATGATTTTGTCGGAATCTACAAATGCACAAGGCAGATGTTGGCCTTACTGATGCACAGTAAAATCTCATAACTGACCTAAGTACCAATTTTGGAGAGACTGTTCGCTGGGAAGAGCCAGGCAGCAGAGAGGAGAATGCGCAGTAATGATGCCTCCAGCAGACAAATGTTATGTGCATGTGTGCAGGATTTGCTGATTTAGTCTGCCTGTTTGGTAAACTTTGCGAAAGCAACCACAGATGCTTCAGCTGTCACTGTTTTCCGGGGGGGGGGGGGGGGGAGAGCAAAGCAAAAGAATAGTTTTGTAGCACCTTGAACACTAACAATTTTATTGCGGCAATAGTAGTAAAACCCATTGTGTGCTATAATGCAACAGGCGCTAGCTCACGGTTTGGTGTGGGTTTAGTGCTTCACTTGGAAGCCGGCAACCCTAAGAGGAGGTCCCTCTGTGCAGAGCGGTCTTGATCCTAGTCAGGTTATGCACACTTGGGTAAGGTGGAATTCCAGAACATGAACCTACACCAGTGTGGTAACCTTACCTCCACTCTGCAATGTTTAAAGGTAAAGGTATCCCCTGTGCAAGCACCGAGTCATGTCTGACCCTTGGGGTGACGCCCTCCAGCGTTTTCATGGCAGACTCAATATGGGGTGGTTTGCCAGTGCCTTCCCCAGTCATTACCATTTACCCCCCAGCAAGCTGGGTACTCATTTTACCGACCTCGGAAGGATGGAAAGCTGAGTCAACCTTCAGCCGGCTGCTGGGATGGAACTCCCAGCCTCATGGGCAGAGCTTTCAGACTGCATGTCAGCTGCCTTACCACCCTGCACCACAAGAGGCTCTTGCACACACAGCTAGAAACTGTTTTTAAAAAAATGTTTTTAACCGTTCTTGCTAACTTGTAACAGGGAATTCAAAAATCACAGTTCTAGCAGTTGGCTGGAGTTCTGCTTTCGCGCTGAGAGTTAGATTAATCTTCTACATTGTTAAATTGCTTTCAAATGTACCACCCTGCACCACAAGAGGCTCTTCTGCAATGTTTGCTTGACCTGAAATAGGTGAGAGGGTGCTAGGTGGCTGGTTAGGTGGAGGTGGAGGCTTTACACACTTCTGAGGCCCCACTTCTAAACCTTGAGGAATATATCCAGACCAGGGACAGCCAGCCTCCAGGTGGGACCTGGAGATTTCCTGGAATTACTGCTCATCTCCAGACTATAAAGATCAGCTCCCCAGGCAAAAATGGCTGATTTGGAGGGGTGACTCTGTAGCAATGTACCTCACTGAGGGTTAGGTACTCCAGCCAACAGGTGGGATCTGAGGATCCCCTGGAAGTACAGCTCAACTCCAGGCAGTTAGGCCGAAGGGAAAGCTCTTTCCCCTCACATGCGCCCTTTCAAAAGGAATGCACGTGGCCCCAGACACCCCTTGGCTAGCACAGTCTGTTGCTTGGCTGGTGATGCCCGCCCTTCTGAAGCCTGAGGCCTACTGCTGGCCACTGCAGTACATGTTGTTCACAAGGCAAAGTTGCTGCCTAATAAGAATGGAATGCCTAGTCCCCCCACCCAATGTCTCACTGTCTACCTTCCTAACTTTCCTAAAGCTAACTCCCCTTGAAATTCTGGGCCACTTCTGCCTTTGATTTCATAGGAACTTCCTGGCAAATGCTGGTTTTTATTTACCAGACCAGGCTTGAACAAAGTTCTTATGTCTCTCCGGCCATTTACATTTTCACCATTTGCAGTTTCAGGCTCTAAATATTTGTTATTTAGATCTTCCTGCACTTTCCAGACTCGCAGGATGCACATTTGCCTCTCTGTCTGTCTGTCTGTGTCCCAAAATACAAACAATTGCTGGTAAGGGCTAGTCAGAGCCCATAGCCCAGGTGAGACACACCTGAAAGCCTCTAACCATCGGCTCTACTATTGCTGCTCATCTCTAGAGTATAATGATTGACTCTGCAGGCAAAAATGGCTATTACTAAAAAGACGAAGAAGAGTTGGTCCTTTTATGCGACTTTTCTCTACCAGAATTCTCAAAGTGGCTTACAATCGCCTTCCCTCTCTTCTCCCCACAACAGACACCCTGTGAGGTAGATGAGGCTGAGGAAGCCCTAAGATTACTGCTCGGTCAGAACAGCTTTATTAGTGCTGTGGCCAAGCCAAGGGTACCCAGTTGGCTGCAAGTAGGGGAGCAGGGAATTGAACTCGATTTGCCAGATCTGGAGGGTAGTGTACCATTTTAAGGCCCTCTTCAAAATCTCAAGGAATATTTCCAGGGGTAGGGTTAGCAGTTTGGTGTAGCCTCTACAATAGCAATGGAGGTACAGAGAGTTGGAGGTAGTTAAGGCTAAGGGAGATAGGAGGCAGCACTAAGTGAAAACTTGGGTTGTCCATACGGTTTTCTGATCTCCTTGGATCCAGCATGAAGGAATAGAATATAGATAGAATATAGTTAATCGTGGTAAGAACTGGGGAGTAAGTTACATGCATATGCCTTTACTTTCACTGGTGAAATCTTGGAGGTCTGGAATTGCAGTCCTGTGAACATTTACTACGTTGGCAATTTATGATGAATGGCTAGTGGCAGCTTGTTGTTAATGTTTGCTGCGCATTTTACAGCTGTGTGCTTTATGGCTGAATGCTTTCTGTCATTGCTATCAGGAACATTGCTGTTAGTTGTAGCCGACTACTGCTACTTTCATCTAAAGCAGTGGTCCGCAACCTTTTTAAGGCTGAGGACTGGTGTGGGGGGAGGGTGATCCGGCGGCCGTGCATGCGGAAACTGCCGCGCATGTGCATTTGCGGCCGCGCATGGCGCAAACGTGCATGTGCAAATCCTCCCCCCCCTGCAAAAAGAAGCTTGCCGGCCGATTTGCTTGCAGCCTGGGAAGTTTCTGACTGCGGTGGGGGGCGGGGAGAGGGAGCTGCGGCCTGCTGCCGGGGCCTTCGTGGCCCAGCAAAGGGCTGTGGCCCGGTGGTTGGGGACCACAGATCTAAAGCACATGGGTGAAGCTGCCCTAAGGTTGCTACCTGGGCAGTTTGCTTCTCTTCTGATTACTAGCCTGATAATATTTTATCAACAGCATGGAGGAAACAGGAAAATGCCTTTTAAGAGGAAACAATTTAGATTGTATCCTTCAGATCTCTGCAGGATGATGCTTGTGTCCAGTTTTACGTTTCATTACCAGCCCGGGCTTTTCTGTGCCTCAAAAGCAGCTTCTCTAACCAGTGCTGCTGTCTTTGTCTTCTCTTTTGCCTTTTCCTCCTGATATCTTCACAGTGAGAAAGAAATTATGATATATAATAATTAGAGTGGTAACATAAATCAATTCAAATGTTGGAGAATGATTAAAAATGGGAGTCTGTTCATTGAGCATTGACCCTTTGTTGCCCTTGCTGATCCTTGGAAAGCAGATCTTGATAGCTTTCGTACCTTTCTGGGGAGAATTCAGGAGATTCTGCAATCTTTTGTAAACTCAGGAGAGGAACAGAGAGGTCAGAAAGCCTCAAAAGCTCGGTGGTATACAAGATTTGTAGCGTGCATGATTCAAAAACATATGAAGAATATCCTACAGGAGGCATCAGGGGATGTGTATTTAGCATAGTTAGATTAGGAACTTTCTGATCAGCTCAGCTAGTAACTTCCTTCCTTCCTTGAGCGCTCTTCCTCCCTGCTTGCCTCTGGAACAGACTAAATTATTGCCTCCAGAAGTACAGTTAGTTAGTTAGGATTCTCTCTCTTCTCTTTCTAGAGAAATTTATTTCTCATAAATAAAATCATTTTATTATTTTATTATTTTAAGCTTCCTGATGCTTTGCTCCTCTCATTACATATTTAAACTCTGCCAACTGGGTTATGGTCCCTTAGAGACCCATGGTTGGGAGAGAAACCAACAGAGAAATTTAAAGTTCAGAGTCCTACCAGGGTCCCACTGGACAAGAATTGAGTACCAGTTTGTTTAAGGAGACTTAAACTTAAGCTCGTTTCCTTCAGTGCTGCTTCGTTTCCTTCAGTAGCCGACAGCCTCAGCCTGGAATCCCTGGTCAAATTGTCCAGCAGCGCCCAGCTCCCAGCCATACCAAAGTAAATGATTTAAAAGTTTAAAGGTAAAGTAAAGGTAAAGGTATCCCCTGTGCAAGCACCGAGTCATGTCTGACCCTTGGGGTGACGCCCTCCAGCGTTTTCATGGCAGACTCAATACGGGGTGGTTTGCCAGTGCCTTCCCCAGTCATTACCGTTTACCCCCCAGCAGCAAGCTGGGTACTCATTTTACCGACCTCGGAAGGATGGAAGGCTGAGTCAACCTTGAGCCGGCTGCTGGGATTGAACTCCCAACCTCATGGGCAGACAGCTTCAGACAGCATATCGCTGCCTTACCACTCTGCGCCACAAGAGGCTCTTGTTTACAGCTCTCTAAATGACTTTGAACATGTTCTCTCAGGGTTGTTGTGAAGGTCAAATAAAGGAGAGATAACCACAATAAGCTCCTTGCATAAAGGGCAAGATAAAAATGTCCAAGGTAGACAATAATGGCTCTAAGCAGGCATGCCTAGATGTCTTGGGTGAAGCCACCAAATGTGCAGGGTGGTCTTCAGCTCTGACGGGTCCACTTGAGAGTCAGGTTCGTTGGGGATAACCCTAAGATCAGACAACCTCTACCATACCAAGGGATTTTCCGGGCAGTGCTTCTTTCCAAAATGTGCCGTCATGTGCACCGAGCATGGCCAGCATCAAATGAAACACACTGTTGCTCTTGTCCCTAGAAGGGAATGGTTCCACCTGCAGCATCATGCTAGGCATGAGTGATGCAGCACCATCAGTGTCAACACTATTCAGCCCATGTAAACCTTAGAAATGGAGTCAGAGAAAAAATGTGTCTTTGATTTCTATTACCCTTCCCCAGTAATTGCCGTCATCAGTGGCAGGTTATTATTACAGTTGAATAGAGTTCCAGTAATTACTTTTGCACAGAATCTAACAGCTTTTAGATTGAATGATATTCTGACAGTTTGAATACTCTTGACAACAATTACCTTTTTCCTGGTTAACACTGATTCGGGAAAATTAAAAATTAAATCCGTTCGGAGGAAACACTTATGTATGACACTGGTAAGAGGGTTGATGCAAAAATGTGTAAATTAAAGAATCTCTCTGAATTTCAAAAGTTCACTTGCTCTTGTCACTTTTTTCTTTTAAAAAATGACATTTAGGGCTCCCCGAGTCAGAGGGATCCTGAAGAACAGAACAAAATTTACAGTGTAATAATAATAATAATAAAAACCCCACGTTTTCAGTCATTCTGTTAGAGAATGTTTTTAAAGTTCTTACTGTCATACAAAGTGGTATTTAATGAACACCAAAGTACAGTCTGAAAAGCATGCCAAATATTGTTTTAGCGGTTAAAGTTTAAACATTTATCAAAATCATACATTAATCCCTCTTTATACAGTGCTTAGAGTATACAAAGTGTGTTTGTATATGACATAGAACTGGAAGGGACCTAGAAGGGGCCATCTAGTCCAGCCCCCCCCTCACCTTCTTAAAAATCACACACTCCTGATCGTAATCCAATCTTCTCCTAAAAACTTTCAATGAAGGCAACTCCACCACTCTCCGAGGCAGCATATTCCACCTATTCCACCTTCAGAAAATGTTTTGTGGTAATTTGAATCCGTTTCTCCTACTCACTAAAACTGTAGTAAACAAGTTGGATGCCTCTTCAACATGTCTACCTTTTATGTAGTTAAATAGCGCTATAATATCACTGCATGCTCCTCTCTTCTCCAAGCTACACATGTAGCCAAGTCTCTCAGACTCTCCTTGTTGTATATGTGAATCCACACAGGACTGAGTTGGAGTTCCAAGATAGGATTCTAGCAGCCTAGGCCAGGGGTAGTCAAACTGCGGCCCTCCAGATGTCCATGGACTACAATTCCCACGAGCCCCTGCCAGCATTCGCTGGCAGGGGCTCGTGGGAATTGTAGTCCATGGACATCTGGAGGGCCGCAGTTTGACTACCCCTGGCCTAGGCGCTGCAGGGGTCCTGGACGTGGGAGCCAATCCTTTTAAACTAATCAAGTGCCTCTGAGCCTATCGGTCTCGGCTGCGGGAGAGTCTATTGTTGTTAAAATTTATATAAGTTGGGGTTAGTTATGTTATATCTGTGGGCATTTGGACAGATGCAAATGAGGGTTCTCTGCTAGCCAAGGAACTAACCAAGGTACCTGCACTCTGCCAGAGCCAATCCAATTGCTCTGCTTAGGGCCAATCGGATTACTCTGCTTAGTGTCAATCGGGTTGCTCTGCTTAGGGGCCAATTGGATTGCTCGGATTGCTCTGCTTAGAGCCAATCAGAGGCAGCAGCTGACTGCTTGAAAGTATAAATGTTTGCCTGTTTTTCTCTGTTCAATAGTTGTAACCTGTTGCTGGCGTTGCTAAATAAAAAGAGCTGTTTTGAAAACTCTGAGTCTGTGATCACTGAACCCGCGGACTTAATAAGTTATATGGGGTTTTTAGTCTTGTTGTTGCTTCCTTCAACATGCACTCACTGCTGAGATCATTAAAGGGCTGTTTTCTTGCCTAGTAGCCTGGCATTCATCATTGCGTTCCCACATATTTTAAACTCCTCATAAGGCATCGATTCCAACATCTTGACCATCCTAGTCATCCTTCTCTGAATATGACCCAGCCTGTCAACATCGTTCTTGAACTGCGGCACTCAGACCTGGACACAGTATTCCCAAAGAAGTCTCATCAATGCAGAATAGAGTGGTATTATAACTTCCCTTCTTCTATAGATACTATGTTCCTAGCAATGCAATCTAATATCGCATTACCCTTCTTAGCTGCCATATTGCACTGCAGGCTCATATTCAACTTTAGCATTGAAAACCTTAGTGCAGCAGGTATATATTGATTGCCTCTGGTAAATAAAAGAGGCAATAGCTAAAGTGGTGTTGGTTGCTGTACTTATTGCTATTTTATGATGGGTAACCCAACTAACATTATATTAAAAATGGATAACTAGATGTTTGAAGCATTTAATCTGCTCAATAGTGTTGCCATTGATTTTACACTTAGAGGGATTCCAAGTTTTTGAAAAAAGAATTTGAAGGATTATCTAGAGTACAAAAACTTATACCATTCATTTATTTCTGAGAAGAAGAAACTGTACTTTCAGCGTAAATGGGACAACTTAGCACTTGCCATAAACTCTAAAAACAACCAAGCTTTTTGGACAAGAGGCTTTACCTGATTTTAATTGGTCAATTAATGTCTTTATTTTCTCTGAAGTCACCGGAGGTCAATCAGAAGCATTTTCTAAAGCAAGTTCATAGGGTTGCAAAGTATCAACCCCTTCCTCATAGAATATATGCTGTGAAGTAAGTTAGACTGAGTGTGTGTGACTGGACCAAGATCACCAACAAGCTTTCATGGCAGCATAGGGATTCAAACCTTGGTTTCCCAGATCCTAGTCCAATGGTTTAACCATTACACCATAGTGTCCTGATAGAGTTTTCAAGGCAACAGGCAAACAGGTATGTCATTGTATTGGAATTGCAATCTGTAAGCAATTTGGTGAAGTGAACCCTGAAGTGTTAAGTTGTCGAAGCAGCTGAATTGTACCTATGTGTTCACTAAAGAGACTGAAGTAGATGAACATGATATATTTTGCAAATAATCTTTCCAGTAATCTTCAAAACTCTGTGTGCCTGGATCTGTGTGTCATCCACAAAGGTAACTAATAATACTTTCAAAATGCTCTGCATCTCTAATTTTCTGGAAGGACTCAGATCCAAGCCAAGTGCAAAAGTCCCAACACATTGCCTACCACTGTGTAGCAACCTTGAGCTTTCTTGGTGGTCTCCCATCCAAGCAGTAACCAGGGGCTGACCCTGCGATCTGATGACAGTCTGGGCTATCCAGGACCGTTTATGCACTGGGAACTTCACTGCCCCACCCCCCTGTCAGGAACACAGATTGGGGGTGGATGAGGTGCACCAGGCCAAATGCTCCCCCATGTGGGTACAGGAAGAGGTGGGGCAGCCTGCCTCAACTAAAACTCCAGCCTGCAGCCCGGCATGAAACCTCCAGTGCATAAATGGTCCAGGACAGGGCAAATTAGAAAAGAGACTTTTGTGAACAGTTCTGCATGCAAAAGTGCAGGAGTATGGCCAATTTTAAAAGGTGGCAACAACAACAAAGGAACCTCTGTACACTGTAAACCAGGATTGTTGCATGTATGACTTTTCTGGTGTTTATTTTTAGGTTTCTAAAATCTGCCATAAATACCAGGCTCTCAGACCACCTCCTAATTCTACTTCCTTTCTCAGCATTTTTTTTGGAAGCCAAAGGCCTGATGGAACACATATCTGACTCTAGTACATCACTAAACGGAGTCTTTACCATCTGCTTCAGCCCCTAATTACAAATGCAAAACAACATAATTCACAATCGCATCATAAAAAAGTAAAGTATAAGTGATTTAAATGCATGTGTTTTGCTTATGGAAGGCAGCGTTCATCTGCTGTGTTTTCCACCCTGTGTTAAAAAGAACCTCCAGGGTGAAACGCCGCTTCCTCGGACAGAAAAGAGGAGCCATTTCAATGATTTAAAAAGGAAAGGAATTTTAAAATGTGGATTCATATGTAGTAAAATATAGATTACTTGGACATATGTGCTTCATATCCCCCCTCTCATTTCATTTGCTCTGATTTTCATTGCAGCATAAGTGAGGACAATAGAGGACAAAGTCATTTCCAGAGTTTTAAAACAAACCATCATTGGAATCATAAACTTACTTAAATATTCTACTTAATGTCAGAAATTATCTGTCGATCTTTGTTAAATACTGTTTTATAGTCCTCAGTTTTCTTTTAAAAAATGATTATAATGGGGAAATGCTTCAAGACACACAAAACGTATTAGTTTGGCTCCTAAGAAACAATCCTGTCTCCCAAAGCCATCAGAGGCTGTACATAGAAAGCCTCTGCCTGGGTTGATTTCTGTGGTGGCAACCAGCCTATGGAAAGCTCTCCCCAGGACACATGATCTTTTCTTTCCAGTTCCATGTTAAAACTATTTTCTTTTATGAGGTTTTGCTGGGAGGAAGTTTGGAATGGTGCTGCCAGCCATCTTTACCTTCTGAGGCAGCTTTTTCTGCATTTTTGGAAGACTTGGCTTTAGATTTGCATTTTCATTGCTGACTCATTACCTTTTTTAAGATGCTGACGTGAAATCAAAAGTGAGGGGGCAATATTTAAAACGAGTAAATAAATACTGGTGACCTTGAAGCCTGTGAGTTGTGATGACAAGACAGAACTAGGCTTGTGCGATTCGGCTGCCGAAGCGGCCGTTCCCTCCTGTTAAGGTGTGGCAGGGCCCCCTGCCTCACTGACAGGCACACTGTCTTCTATAACCAATGGCACCCCAAAATAGTCTAGGCTTAAGCTAAAGCCATGACACTGCTAGGGTCAGCCGAGCCGGGCCAGACTCCATCTCTGCCTTAGGTTTGGAATGACAGCCTTTGCCTGACCCAGACGTGCCACCCCATTGTATTTCTAAGCCAATGGACTGGCTTCCTCCTGTTTGCCTAAGGAAAATCCTTTGTCTTGCAACATTTTTCACAGTTGGCCCCTCTGCCATGGGAAATCTCTTCCCCACATCCTGCCAGCTAGACCAGATGGCTCTTTTCCTCAGAGCCATTAAAACCTTTATCCAAATCCATTTATGGCCATCCCCCCCCCCACTTTGCCAGGTATTGTCCTAATCTCTGGGGACCCTGGAAACTTCCAGCACATGCTCACCTGAGCCTTGTCACGTAGCCCCCTTCCCAAAACCCCATAAAAACTGTGGCTTCACACAGCCACTCTGAGTGTCTTCCAACCCGGGACCTCCCACGCTGGTTCGTGCTTCTTCCTCTGACCCACCACTCCTCGGACAGGTATCAAGCCTTCCACTCTTCCTCCCCCTTCTCTATGTGTTAGCTATTTGTGTGTCTTTTTGTTATTTTCCTTTCAATAAAGCTTAATATTACTATTTTACCATTTACATCTGTGGTTGCCTTGAGTTCCTACGGGTGTAATCAACCCTGGTATATATAGGCATTTCGATCCATAAACACTAAGTTACCCCGCTCTCGCTGCATTTGGGCTAATCTTCCCCACAAGCTCAAAGATACGTGTTTTAGGACACGTGTCCACGCAATTTGGGTAACACTCTGGGCGCAGCCAACGCCGCGCCCCCCCCCCCGCGGCACGGCGCTGGCTGCGCCCAGAGGGAACGGCCGCTGAAGCGGCCAAATCGCACAAGCCTAGACAGAACCATGTACAGAGAATGGAAGAAGTGGAAGCTTAAACAGTTCTGCAGGGCCTGCAAAAAGGAGCTCTTCTGCCAGGCCAGGCACAACCAACAGCAACTGAAGGGCCCCTGCTCCCCTCCCTCCCAGAACTCCACCAGAGTGCTCTGGACCTGCTTGCACTGTTGCACTGTTGCATTGTTTTCACTTGTTACAGCTGTTATTCATATTATTATACGGTTATTCATATGTTATAGATTGTTTCATGTATTGTTCATGTTCCATGTAAATCACCCTGAGCCTCCGGGGAGGGTGGTATATAAATATAATAAATAAAATATATAAAAATGAAATAAAAGTGGCTAGATTTGGGCTACCATAGCCTCATTGCCCATCAAGGAAGTGGCAGCCTGACCCTTTATGAAGTAGGTAGGAGTCAATGCTGTGGGTGACTTCTGCAAGTTGATGACCCCCCCTCACACAAGCCTGTTTTTCCCCTTCATTTCCCCACTCCATCAGGAGAAAAGGGTCTTTTCCAGAGCCATTGTTGCTTCTTAGTGTATGTTCCTCATCCCTGAAAAAGTTTGTCATGCAACTGAGACAGGATGGACAGAAACAGTGCAACATTCTGAAAAAGAACTGTAATCTTTGAAATATATCTCTAATTGTTTGAACAGGTATTTTTAAAAAATATATATATATATATAATTAAATTGGCACTTGCCATTGATTAGCTTGCAGACTAATTCCTAAGTGTTGGATTTCATTGACAGTTTTATGATTTTATTGTGTGATTTTATCCGTTCTGCTTGACTGCATAATCTGCTTTGTCAGGAGAAAAACAAAGCTGCCCAGTTACTTCTCCCAGTTATTCATTGAGGGGATTTATCCAACTCCCACTCTAGCTAACTGGTGGAAAGTTCAGGACAGCTTTATGGGGTTGGCTTTGTTTAAAGAAGAGCGTACTGAAGACTTCCAGTGGCTCTGTAATCTGTTTTTTTCTGAATGCAGAGATTAGTACAAAGAGCAGTGGAAGGAACAAAAGAAAAATTCTGATTTTATCTTTCTATGCATTCAATTTCAGTTATTTTATTTGTATATTGTAAGCTGCCTTGACCTCAATAAGGAAGAAAAGCATTTAATAAACGTTTTAAACAAATGAATAAATGAATAAACAAATATCTCCATCATTCAAACCAAACTATTCAACCAAATTCAAAGCTAAACTCTTAATGAAATTCAACAGCAATTGACCAACTATGTCTTGTAATGATAGATACAAATGGGTAGCCGTGTTGGTCTGAAGTAGCACAATAAAATCCTAGTCCAGGAGCACCTTTAAGACCAACAAAGATTTATTCAGGGCGTGAGCTTTCGATTGCAAGACCACTCGTCAGAATGGTCTAACAAAGAGTGCTTGCACTCAAAAGCTCACACCCTGAATAAATCTTTGTTGGTCTTAAAGGTGCTACTGGACTCTGATTTTATTATGTCTTGTAATGTAATTGTGGCAAGCCAGCCAAAGAGATGATCACCTTTTATGCACTTGTGTTTTCCCATGCATTTCACCTCACTTTAACCACCACCTCCATCAAGTTTTTTTTCCTCTTCATTCAGTACTCTTGCTGCTGTTTGCCCAAGTTTTCTGACAGTGCTTTTGTGGCAGTTTTTCCCCTTGCTTCACTTGTAAGCCAAAATTACAAGTTACAAAGTTACTTGCCACAAAGCATAAAGATATCTCTATCTCTATCTCTATCTCTATCTCTATCTCTATCTCTATCTCTATCTCTATCTCTATCTCTATCTCTATCTCTATCTCTATCTCTATCTCTATCTCTATCTCTATCTCTATCTCTATCTCTATCTCTATCTCTCTCTCTGTGTGTGTGTGTGTGTGTGTGTACACAAGTACATAAAGAATTAGTCTTGCAATACTACTCTTTGCTGAACTTGGATTGCTGGGCAAACATATGAGTTTGTGGAAAGTTTTTAAAAGTTGTGTGTGTGTGTGTCCATGTGGGTGTGCATGTGTGAATGCTGTTTAAAGTTAAAGAAGATTCCGTCTCTCAGGAGAAGACACCATGAAGTACCTCTTGCCTCAAGGAGGGAGGTGTAGAAGTTTGCAGCTCTCCTCCAGCAAACAAGTGAGAGCAAACAAGTGAGACAGAGAGGCCGCCAGTGCAGGCAACAGGTTGAGCAAGACTGATCTGGGCAGAACAACTCCCTCCTCTTCTCCTGCAGCTAATCCTGCTAGGGCAATGGTGGGCAAATTGCGACTCTCCAGATGTCCATGGACTTCAATTCCCATGAGCCCCTGCCAGCACTATGTCCAGCAAAATACCCAGTGTGAAACTGACAATTATGGAGAGACCAAGCATGCCACATCAAAAAATAAAATAAAAAAGAAATACATTTCAGGACTGTGACACTATCCCATTTTTCTCATTGGTATGCAGAACATACACCCGGCAATTCCCGAGAGAAAATTGGAGGGGGGAGGGACATGTGAAGTGCAGGCACAGGATTCGAAGTAAAGCCGCACCGACTCGATATCAACTGTGCATGCAGAAAAGGCGTTAATCGTGATTCCATTTGGTGGGCTTTCCCCCAGGAAAATGTCCTTACGGTTGCCCTGTCACCCCACTACTTTGCAAGGAAGAATGCCTTTATTAAGCCATTATCTTTTTAGCCATTAGCAGACCAAGCAAAACGGTCATACATTCTCCTTCAGCGCGCAACTCTCTACAGAAACATGTTCCTTTTAAAATACTAACAATGTGTAAACTCTATGAACACAAGATGCAGCCCTTGCTGCGACTTGAAAGGAAAATCTTACAAAGGGAAAATCCAATGTTGTTAGGCTCAAACCTTGGCTCCTCTAATGCCTCCAGTTTCTTTCCCTGGTTCATTAACCAAACCATAACTCTTGTCACGATCCCAGAGACAGCATTCGTACCTAATGAACAGAAATGGTTGCACTGGAAATGGTTCTGACTGAATCAAATAGAAAGCAGCGGAGAAAAGCAGCCAATGTTTTAAGCACGAAATCACCATGGTTGTTCCCACCAGCCCAGATGGCTGCCCTGCTGATTCACTACTGCTCCCTCATCAGTAGTTGAAGGATGTTAGCTGGCCACTTCTTCTCAAGAGGCAAAAAGACATTTTTGAGGTAGCAATGAACCACACTGATTTTTCTTTTTTTCTTCTTCTTATTGCCAAATAGCTTTATCAGGAGTCTCAAAGGGGCTTCCAATTGCCTTCCCTTCCTCTCCCCACCCTGTGAGGTAGGTGAGGCTGAGAGAGCCCTGATATTCCTGCTCGGTCAGAACGGTTCAATCAGGTGTCTCAAAGCGGCTTACAATCACATTCCCTTTCCTCTCCCCACCACAGATACCCTGTGAGGGAGGTGAGGGTGAGACAGTTCTGATATTCCTGCTCGGTCAGAACAGCTCTACCAGGAGTCTCAAAGCAGCTTTCAGTCACCTTCCCTTCCTCTCCCCACCACAGACACCCTTGTGAGGGAGGCTGAGAGAGCTCTGATATTACCGCACTCCTAACCCCTACAGCAAGCTGGTTCTCTAGAGTGGAAGCTCAGGATAACAGCCTGAGAGAGGATGGTTTCTGCTGTTGTCTACTACTCTTTATTCCAATAGCACCTGCATGTATGGCGGTCTTACATATTCCATCTTTAACAGAGTATCTACTCTAGCTGGCAATAGCTTAACCAGGGTTGTACAGAGGGGGATGTACAACTATCCAGCTGCCAATGTGTAGCTCACAGGTGTTTCTGCTTACGTTTGGTGATGAACACAGCATTAACCAGGCCGAGAGAGGGCAGATGAAAGGGGAGGAAAAGATCGGAGCTGCATAGCATTATTTGACGTAAACAGAGATTCCAGTCTATAGGCACAGTCAATTACTATAATTTGCATGCCTATGGCACTGTGCATTCAAAGGACTAATAATGGTGTGCAGATGTTAAACAAAGAATGCTCAGACGTGACTTAAAATGGAGGTCCATTCCCTTATGACAACCTCTGCCTACCATCTTAAGGGGTATAGCCCACACACAGATTAACCACGTCAATGAGAGCTAAGCCCTGAAGGATAATTCTGTTAGGAAAAGGGTGCGTTTTGTTCAAATGTCTCAGTTTGGGCATTATACTGGGTTAGACCAGGGGTAGTCAAACTGCGGCCCTCCAGATGTCTATGGACCACAATTCCCAGAAGCCCCTGCCAGCGAATGCTGGCAGGGGCTTCTGGGAATTGTAGTCCATGGACATCTGGAGGGCCGCAGTTTGACTACCCCTGGGTTAGACCATTGGTCCATCTATCCAGATGTTCTAAATTTTGACCAATGGCAATACTCCATGCCTGCAATTGAACATATTTCCAATCCTCTTACCTGAAAGGCTAATATGCAAGGCAGGGAAACTCAGATCTTCTATACACTAACCGTGTGGTAGAGAGGCTTTGACTCAGTAGTAGATCATGTGTTTTGCAGGCAGAAAGTTCCAGGTTTGAGCCCCAGAATCTCCAGTTGAAAGGATCAGATAGTAGGCTGGGTGAAAGATTTCATCCTGAGATCCTGGAAATCTGCTGACCATCAGAACAGATGATACTGACCTTGACAGACCAATGATTTGCCTTATGTGTTCATGTGCTCTACTGAGCAATGCAGGGGTAGTAGCTTTGAAAAACCTTGGAGAGTTGTAGGGACTGGATGCCTTTAAGATAGGGTTAAACAAATTCATGGGCAGCCACTGCCAGTCAGGGAAGACAATTACCGATTTTCATAGATCAATGTCTCCGTAGAAGGCAGCTTTATGTGATTATCTGAATGTGATTACTTCTATTGATCTGTGGGGGTAGGGGTGATGGATGAGTCTTCCTCTTTCTTATAGTGGCGATAGTGGTGCTGTTTAAACCAAGTCGCCTTCTACTAGCCTTACAACTCCATTAAAAGAAGCATTGCGTGTTGTTCCAAATATAGATCTACTGTTAGATCTTGTTAAGCAGCCATTTGAATGCCACTTTCTATCATACGGAAGCCACTGAATCCCATACATAAGAGGCTACCTTTCACTGAGTCAAGCTAGTGGTCCATCTAGCCCAGTATTACATTTCTAATAGGAATAAGTTTTCATTTTTAGAGCACATCAAAGACTGAACCTGAATTGCTCCATATGTGAAGCGGACATACTGTTGATTTCCCCCTTCTCCCCTTTGGACAGAGATCCCTCAATATGTGAAAAAAAATCCATTAACCCAGCCTTTCTCAACTTTTTGACCATTGAGAAACCCCTGAAACATTCTTCAGGCTTCGAGAAACCCCAGAAGTGGCACAATGGTACAAACTATAGTTGGGAAGAATGGCTATGGACTTTCCCACCCCCTCCATACAATGGGCGCTAGATTGGGGGTGGTGGAGGAAGAACTCTGTGGATGGCTTCTCCTACCTCCCCCCCCAAAAAAAAGGCTGGAGGCAGCTGTTAGGGAAGGAGCACTGGCAGGGGCAGCTCTCATGAAGCAGGGATCTGCAGCCTCAGAGAGAAGTGGAAGGAGGAAGGGGTGGTCTGGGGTGGGTGGCGAAAGGCGATTGGCTGGCTGCTGGAAAGACAGGCATGCCGGTTGGAGGAGGAGGCACTCAGGGGTGGGACAGCCACCCTGAGTAGGTGTTAAGCGTTGAGTGGCACTTAAGCCATGAGACCAGCTCCTCCTCCAGTCCCTTACCAGAAGTATATAGTGGTACAGATAAAATAATTGACTCCCACCCATCAGAGAAACTTTTAGGGCTGCCAACTTTTAGGGCTGCATTAAGCCCTTGATCATTCATGCTCTTCCACTGAACTGTGACCTTCCCCAACTTGATATGAACCCAGTACCATCTTAGAGATTAACATGGTTTCGGGGGGGGGGGGGGTTGAGATGCTTTGACTTAAAAAAAAATCATGCTTTGGGATGACCCAACTTTGGTGGTCCTTAAAGTGTTGTGGGTTTCTTACCATCAAGTCACAGCTGACATTAAGAGGTGTTCTGCCATTGCCTGCCTCCCCCATTATGACTCTAGTATTCCTTGGTGGTCTCCCTTCCAAATACTGAATTCCTTTAGTTTTTGAGATCTGATGAGATTAGGCTTGACTGTGCTAACCAGGTGCTACTGGAGTCAGTTGTTCTACTGTAGACCAACAGGGCAACCTCTGAAATGATCTTCCCCAACTTGTTGGTGTTGCAAACTGATGTTGAGAGTCCCTACACCAGAAGGTACTATCTTGATGGAAATAAGTAAACCCTGGGCAAGATGAACCATGAAGATAAGTCCTCTTCAGAGCCATGACCAGCCTGGAACTTTTGACTGAGATACATAAGAAGACAACCAAGATGACCTGTATGAGAATGTTGTAGATCATATGGTAAAATGACTGTTAAGTTTATAGAACTGCTTTGATGTGACTTTTCATTCTCCTGTATCTCCCAAGTTTCAACCCACCCCCTCCCCACCACACTGAATCTTCTCTTGTTACACCTGACATACCAACTGCCTGATTACGAGATGTGTTGCAACACTGGGGATCCATCATTGTATCCCTTTGACATTGATACTGATTGCAGCCTTTCACACAACTGTCACAATATCAACTGCCTGTTTTCTTTGGCACGCCATTGGAGCTGACAAACCTTTTAATCACTTTTAGCTATTTAAATGTTGCTAATTTTGATGAGGTACTATTAATAAACCAGGCAAACATGAGCAACCAACTGTTGCTCTGAAGAGTGGCTAGCCATTTATGGAGGCAATCAAATGCCTTCATGGGAGAGCTTGGGGAGATATTCTTTTGACCTATTGACTCTTGGGGCATAACCAAACATCCCAGCCATTTCTATCTAATTTTTTATTCCATATTTCCTTCAAGGATCTCAGGGTAGCCTACAAGGTTCAAAGCTTCTCCATTTAGAACTCGCAATAACTGTGGGTTGAGCTTGTTGGGTAAATGACTGGCCCAAAGTCACCCAGCATGTACCATGGGTGCATAGAGATATAAATCTAAGTATCCTTCAGACCTTGCTTGACACTCTACTGTGTCATTGCCTACTGCTATTATATGCAGGTAAAACTGCAAGAATGTTTAGATTGTTTTATGTTTGAAGACCGTTTTGGCTAATACGGTATGTGTTTGTTTTGCATATTCAATTGGACCCAAAATAATTCAAACAGTACAATTATATGGAAGGTTCTTTGGCCTTAGGAAATAATTTTTCCAGGTCAGAAAACCATAGCACCAATGCTATGTAGTCTAAAGAAAATGTCCTGTTGCCTGTCACATTGACTGTCATGTCTATACTGTGACCTGAACGATGGCTGTGTCTCTCTAGCTAACTGAAGGAAGGCATCCTGGACTCTTTACACACAAATGGACTGGACTGGGAGCAGGAGGGCCACAAACAGCAAAAGTTTAGTCTTAGCAAAGCTTCCAAGTAGCTAGCATTGTTGTCCCAGTCCATAAAGAGATTTTCCTGCAAATGAAGTTGTCTATCTTCACACACAACCAATTTGTGGTGACCCCATGATGATTGACACTGTGGATACTCCAAGGCAAGAAAATGAGCAGAGGTGGCTTGTCATTGCTTTCCTCAGCATGGCATCTTCCTTGGGAGGTCTCCCAGTGTCAAATCTGCTTATCTTCCAAGTTTTGGTGACTTAGGGCTAGTCTGGGGGTATTAAGGGTGCTACAGCCACAAGTGGCAGCTGAAACATGGGCAGAGTTTAAATTTTCATAGAGGAGAGAAGCAGCAGGCTGCTTAAAGTGAGAGATCCCATATAAGGTGAAAAAACAAAAGGCAAGCAAAGGTCAGAGAGGCTGACACCTAACCAATGAGAGGGTGAGAGAATTCTCTTAACCCTTTCCCTCCCAGAGCCCCTGCACGCAAAGTTACCATAATATCTAATGCAGCCTTCTTCAAGAAAGTAGAGATAAGCCAATTCAATTTTGATTTTTCTCACATTTGTTTAAATTTGGGTCACCATTTTGTGTCCAAAATTTGCTGTGGCTTAAAAAAAAAGGCAATCAAAATTGAATGCAAAGTACAACAAGTCCAAAGTCAACATCGTTCTATTTTGCCCCAGTTGTCAGAAAGACCAGACAACAGGGAAAATAGAACATTGATGTGCTATTAGGGGAGGGGGAGACTAAAAACCATTAAAAATGGATCCTCTGTTCTTGTTCCTGGGGATTCCCATTGGTTGTGTGACTACACAGCTTTGCAAGTGGGGTTTTGCCAAGTTTACAGTCGGCTTTTCCAACCTTCCGCGGCATCCACATAGAACTGAGCTCACTCAAGGCCTCGGATCTTCCACACAGAATATACAATGCTTAGCGTTGGGTAGGACCCCAGTTGCTGATGAATCATATACAGTACACTATACAGATCTTGCATATTCCTGCAATTACAACCCTGTGGGTTTTCAAGGCAAGAGATGTTCAGTGTTGGTTTGCCCCCACTTGCCTCTGCATGGTTTTCTTTGGTGATCTCTCATTCAGATTCTGATCAGAATTCTGATGAGATTATGCTAACCTGGGCTACCTATGTCAGGCCATAGATAGAAATACAAAGAAGTTAATAAAACGATATACTAAGTACCTTTGAGACTGCAAAAACCGTCATGTAACTAGCAAGCAAAGTTTCTAAACTTCCTTTTCTGCTCTTGTTCAGCTGAAAGTTATTTTTAGGTGCCTAAACCATAACAATTATAACCCCAAACCACTTCACCTAATCCCTTGCCTTATCTCCCAAGGGAGTGGGGGAGGGAATTACCAATTCAGTTCGCAAAACATTTAAATCCCAACTTGCACATATAAGCAAGAAGTAAATCTGTTCTTGCCTTGCAAACCTGAAGCATTTGACTGGCATATTTTAATTAAAACGACCAAATAAGTTGTTCTGTCTTGCATTTTAAGCATCAGATTGTCAACAATGTTGTGGGGAGCCGGAGAACAGGCTGGATTCTGACTGCAAAACTGCTCATCTGACTTTTTTCATCCTTTCTTCATTTCTTTAATGCATTTATTTAAGGCTTGCAACTCCAGAAGGCTAGTGTAACATTTATTCTGTGGCATTTTTATGCCACTTTTCTCTGGTGAGACACAGGGACTTGCAGTGATTTCTAAGCCAAACAGTATAAAGCAAATAATCAAAAGCAAACAAATATTTCACTCAGGACAGGTACAGCCTGGTTGTTTTCCACTGGGCTGGCTGTTGTAGACCTGGACTTCCTGGATGGTTTCCCATCCAAATACTGACCAGGGCTGCCTCTCCATAGCTTCCGGGATCTGATGAGATCAAGCTAGTATGAGCTATACCAACCAAGCTAGTGTCAGCTCTATCTAGGCAAAATAGTTTAAAAGGAATTGCACATGTTTTTCTTTTCACATAACATTATTTTTGCAGCAATTATGTATAACTGGCTAATGTGAATCTGGACCATCAGCAAGAGAGTGGCTGAAATGAGAAAGCGTCATAGCAATGTGGCTCAGAAGTTTTGGAGGGGGTTGTCACAGGATGGACCATAGTGGCAGAATTGGTTGTTTGTGTGTTGTTTTTTATTTTGCAATTGTTGAGGCTAATGAAATATAGTGAGGTATTAATATTTCAAATAAACAAATATGCAATCAACAAAAAATCACTTCCACCCTTATCTCTGACCCAGAAATTGCAATTGGTTCAAAATGCAGCTGCTAGGGTCCTCACAAGGTCATCTTGGAGGACACACATCCAGTCTTTGCTGGGGCAGTTGCATTGGTTGCTAGTTAGCTTCCAGATCAGGTGTAAGGGTCTGGTTCTTATCTTTCAGGCCATTCATGGCCTGGGCCCTGCTTATCTGAGGGACTGCTTGTCTCCTTATGCCCCTTGCAGGGCTCTTTGCTCTCTGGGTTTCAATTGGTTGGTTGTCCCCAGCCCCCCGAAGGTACCATTGGCCTTGACTAGGGCCAGGGCCTTTTCGGTCTTGGCCCCAACCTGGTGGAATGAGCTCCCAGAGGAACTAGGGGATTGAGGAGGATAGCAGGGCAAGAAGGGATGCGATATACAGTTTGGGCACAGCATAAATTAAGGACCACCTGCTCCCATGTGAACCTACCCTACCCTACAGTCATATTCTTAGACGCTACTTTGGATGCTTTCACTTTCAGAAAGTGACAGCCTAAGGCAGTGGTTCTCAACCTGAGGGTTGGGACCCCTTTGGGGGTCAAAAGACCCTTTCAGAGGGGTCACGGCAGGGCAAGCGGAAAAGAGTGAGATCAGCATGGTGGGACAAGAGGCAGAACTGAACTGAGAAACTCCTGGGGGGAAAAACAATTTATATACAATCATGAACAATGGATCTTCATGCCATTGGCCAGTTTTGGTTTAATTTCTGTAAAAGAACACTTGCATAATTTTATGGTTGGGGGTCACCACAACATGAGGAAGTGTATTAAAGGGTCATGGCATCAGGAAGGTTGAGAACCACTGGCCTAAGGGAAGGTTTTCTCAATTGGATCAGCATCATAATGGAACTTCCTTCCCCACAGATATCATCTGTCCCTTTCTATTTTGTCTTCTTCAGGTGTTCCCCCACTGACCCTTCCTTGCTGCTCAGGTATCTAATTGTTGTTCCTGTGTTTTTACACACATGTTTATAATCCTGGTTTTAATTGTTTTGTTGAATTTGTTTTCCTAATGTTCTGTCTGTAATGGTTCGCTGCCTCAACGACCCTAATGGCAGGATATAAATTAAATAAATAAATAAATAAATAAATAAATAGTCCACAGGAAGCAAATTAATGCTAGGTTCATGGCAACACCAAAAGGGGTAATTAAATCCAAGATGGTATAATTTAGCAAGGTGCTTCATAACCAGGTTTTCTGATAGATAAGCCCAGGGCATTATAATATTGGGTATAAAGATAAACACTATTCTTTTTTAATCTTTAAAAAGAAAGGCACTACTACCATCCTGATCAGCAGATGGGGCTGCCTTTGTTTAATAAGGGAACTCAGAAATCCTGTTTTCAGCTGCACGGACGGGTGGGGGTGTGATCCAACTGGCTGAGACTGCAATTAACTGGGCTACTTGAGAGCAGAGAGCCTGTCAATCAGATGAGTTATTCTTTTGAACCAGGGCAGCAGCTCAAGCATAAAAGCTCTTGTAAACAATTATTACAGGGATGCATAGAAACACAATTAATCTTTCCTTAGGTGTTTTCTTGAGGTATTTTTCCCCACCGATTATGTGCCAGTTGCCCAGTAAATCAGTTTTCAAGCTAAAGACATCCACTATGAGTACCGTTAATGGTTCCATTTGGCTGAACATGGGGGTGGTGTGTAGAATCTCAGAAGATTCGATTAAATTTTGGACAAACAATACAAGAGCAGCCTGGAAGAAGGGACGCGGTATGGTGTTCGAGCAGAACAGAGTGCTAATGGAGACGCTCAAGAGAGAGGGCCATCTCTTGACTTGCAGCTGAATTTTTCCTGAAGTGAAATTTCAAGGATTGTCCATGAAGGTTTCTAGGTAGATCAAACATCCAATCAACAGTACAAAACCCCAAAAAGATGTATTATACTTCTTGTATAGATGGTAACCAGACAGCCTGTAGCTTGACTTGGCTACCCAACTTCAATCTAAGATTTTGGTAATTATCTTGTTTTTAAAAACACATTAAAATATGTAAAGTGCTGTAGAAGTGCTATAAAATCCCAAGTATTATTAGATCATTAATAGTTAGGGCAGTGGTTCTCAACCTGGGGGTCGGGACCCCTTTGGGGATTGAACAACCCTTTCACAGGGGTCACGGCAGGGCAAGCAGCTTGGCCCGGGGATGCCATCCACACAACAGCCTTGCGAGGTAAATCAAGATAGAGCGTTCATCTGTCAGGAGCGGTGGAAAAGAGCAAGATCGGCATGGTGGGACAAGAGGCAGAACTGAATTGAGAAACCCAATTTATCTAGAATCCTGAACAATAGATCTTCACATCATTGGTCAGTTTTGGTTTAATTTCTGTGAAAGAACCCTTGCATAATTTTATGGTTGGGGGTCACCACAACAGGAGGAACTGTATTAAAGGGTCACGGCATTAGGAAGGTTGAGAACCACTGAGTTAGGGGCTCATCAACACAATAGAAAAGGAATATAAAAACCAAGGAAAGATGCTCTTTGTCCATCCCTAGTGCTTGAACAACTAATGTTCTACAGCTAGACAGCCTCATATGGCACTTGGACGTCCTATCTGTGGCTCTCATAAGCCATGTCCCCCAATATTCATTTGCCCCATGTTTTGGAGAAGTGGCCAAGGTTTTACCTGGATCTTTTTTTTCCTTTTCTTTTCTGGCTGATAGGTAGTTCTTCGCTCCTGTTTAAGATAGATATGTTGGCCTCATGCCCAGGAAGAAATTTAATATTGCTCTTTTGGTTGTTGGCAATCGCAAATGCAGCTCTTTGCAAGCTGTAGAGTGAGTCTCACTCTTCTAGATGGCTTGAAACCAACTCTGTTTTTCTACTGGCGAAGGGACACTGCCACCACGTATGTGTGTGGGAGGGGAGACAGATTAAAGCCCTTTACGGTTAGGGGCTGGCATACTATAAGGAATCCACCCCTTTACGCCAGTCATCGTTAGAAGACTTGCCCCACCATGCCAGCCCTGGCATATGGCAACCTGATAGAGGGATGCCCAAGTTGCAGTGCCTAAACCAGGGGTAGTCAAACTGCGGCCCTCCAGATGTCCATGGACTACAATTCCCAGGAGCCCCCTGCCAGCAAATGCTGGCAGGGGGCTCCTGGGAATTGTAGTCCATGGACATCTGGAGGGCCGCAGTTTGACTACCCCTGGCCTAAACTTTGGAATGCCAAAGCTCCCAGGGATAGTCTTCTGCCTCTCATGGTAATCCCCCAACATGTTTTGCTTTTCCTAACCCCAGAAGCATTGTCCTGCTTCCCTTCTTGTATTGTGTTTGTATCCCTGGCCCCAGAGAGGTATGCTTGCCCTTTCCAGCCCTGGCTCTAACCCAGTGGTTCTCAGCCTGGCTATCGGGACCCCTTTCACAGGGGTTGCACAGGGCAAGCAGCTTGGCCGGGTTGGGTGCCATCCACACAACAGCCTTGTGGGGCAGATCGAGATAGAGCATTCATCTGTCTGGAGCAGTGGAAAAGAGTGAGATTGGCATGGTGGGACAAGAGGCAGAACTGAACTGAGAAAAATAACCATTTATATACAATCATGAATCCCTCCAACTTTGGACACAGAAAGTGAACTGGAGGCTCCTTGGCCGTCTTTGGAGAGAACAATGAGTTACTTCAGATGACTCTCATTAGATGAAGTGGACAGGATGCTAGCAACAACGAGGCCAACCACTTGCCCTCTAGACCCATGTTCATCGTGGCTCCTAAAACCACAGACCTAAGAATAGGAGCTCCCCTCTGGGAAATAATCAGCCTCTCCCTTTCAACATGAGAATTCCCGGAGGGATAAAAAGAGGCAGTGGTACGCCAGTTGCTCAAAAAACCATCCTTGGCTCCGCAGGAGCCTGACAACTACCTGACAACTACTGACAACTACGGGGCGTCTTGCATCTGGCGTTACTGGGGAAGTTGGTTGAAAGGGCTGCTGAGGGCCAAATATCAGCATTCCTGGAAGAAACTTCAGCCCTTGACCCATTTCAGTCGGGCTTCTGGCCTGGCCATGGGGTGGAGACAGCACTAGTTGCCCTGACAGATTACCTCCGCTGCCAATTGGACCAAGGTGGGTCAGCGCTGCTGATACTATTAGACCTGTCGGCAGCGTTTGACACAGTCGATCGTGAGCTCCTAGCTCACCACCTTGCCGATGCAGGGATACGGGGGACAGCCCTCAAATGGCTGATCTCCTTCCTCCAGGGTCGCAGACAGAGGGTAGCAATAGGAGAGAGAGTATCTAGCCATCACCAGTTCACATGTGGAGTCCCACAAGGAGCAGTCCTCTCTCCTATCCTATTTAATATCTTCATGTGTCCTCTCACTCAGCTGGTGCGGAGGTTTGGGCTGGGTTGCCACCAATAAGCAGATGACACCCAGCTCCTGATAGATGACTGCCCTGACTCCCCCCCAGAATCTTTAGCCAGATGCCTGGAAGCAGTGACAAAATGGATCAAGCAGAGTCGTCTGAAGCTCAATCCTACAAAGACGGAGGTCCTGTGTTTGGGTAGGAAGGGACCATGGGAGGAAGCGGGTCTGTCCACCCTGGATGGTGTGCAGCTCCTAGCAACTCACTCTGCCAGGAACCTGGGTGTGATCCTGTATGCTTCCCTTACAATGGAAGCCCAGGTCACGAAGGTAGCACAGCTGGCATTTTATCACCTCCGCCAAGCCAAACTACTAGCGCCCTACCTGGAACCAGAGCATCTAGCCACAGTGATCCATGCGATGGTCACCTCCAGACTGGACTTCTGCAACTCACTCTACGCAGGCCTACCCTTATCCTTGATCCGGAAACTACAACTGGTGTAGAATGCCGCGGCCAGGATTCTCACTAAGACATCATCATCTCATATCCGGCCGGTACTCCAAGAACTCGGTTGGCTCCCAGTTGAATTCTGGATTAAGCTTAAGGTTTTGGTAATCACCTTTAAGGCTATATGCGGTCTGGGCCCAGTGTATCTGAGAGACTGCCTCCCTGCCTATACCCCCAGAAGAGCTCAACAAGGGCCAGGGCCTTTTCAGTCCTGGCCCCCACCTGGTGGAATGAGCTCCTTGATGAGATCAGGGCCCTGCTGGAACTTCCACAATTCCACAGGGCCTGCAAAAGGGAGCTCTTCCACCAGGCATTTGCTTGAGGCTGACTGGCCCATAACATCTACAGGTCCCCCACAGACTGAGGGACCGAACCTACTGAGGGAGTGTCAAAGTTATTGTTGAAGTGCCGTTCTAATTTTTCCAGTTGATGTGTTGTGATTGTGATCCCAGTTGTGATCCCAGGCCAGGAACCTGGGTGTGATCATTGATGCCTCCCTGAGGCGCAGGTCAAAAAAGTAGCGGGCCAGGCATTTTCCCACCTCCGCCAGGCCCGACTACTAGCGCCCTACCTGTCCCCCGAACACCTGGCCATGGTGATCCATGCAATGGTCATCTCCAGAATAAATTTCTGTAACTCGCTCTACGCGAGCCTTCCCTTGTCCTTGATCCGGAAACTTCAGCTAGTGCAAAACGCAGCTGCTAGGGTCCTCACCGGTACACCTTGGAGGGCCCACATATAAGAACCAAGTCTACTTCTTCAGTTTAAAACCAAGTAGGAGAGCGGGATAAAAATCACATTGTTAAAGACTTTCTTGATCAGGCCCGGTTTGTGTTCACATTGCAATACTGAATTGTGTATAGGACTTTGTTTAAAAAAATCAAAAACAGATGACAGGGCGTTTATTTCTTTTAGGGAGGGTGCTCTGTACCATATTACTGAGGCATTTACTTCGGCTTCATCTAAAAGAGGGAAGCAGTATAGTATAGCCTGACCTCGTCAGGTTTCTGAAGATAAGCAGGGCTGGTACATGGAGGGGAACCCTCCAAGGAACTCCCTGTGGAGGAAGCCAACGGCAAACCACCTCTGCTTCTTCTGGAATTACGGCTGATTTCCAGACAGAGTCCTCCTGGAGGAGACTGGTGAAAACTGGCTGATACCTTTGCTGAATTAAGTGAAAAACATGTCTTTGACCATTCTCAGAGACATATTTATGCCAGGAACCTAACTTATACTTCCTCCCTTTCACAGATATCTGATTTATTTGATTGCAGGAGCATATTTTTGAGTGGCTGCAATCATAGAAATTACTTCTGGGTGACTTTGGCTGTAGCCATGAAGGGTTGAGTTGCATATTACAATTTCTGTCCAAATGCATCTGTTTTGTTTTGGTTTTTTTGCATTAATACATTTTGGGACTGCAACATGTCCCCCTGTACCAGGAGAGGCCATGTCCCTGGTTCTCAGCATAGTGCTGCTGTGAGTAGCACATCCTCCTAGCTGTACACAGCCAATCCTTCTTATTTAAAACGACCAGCTTGACCTAAGTGCGCAGTGCGATGTGCAGCCCTCTCATTAAACACACCCTGCTGCCAGGGAGAGGCTCCTGCATACTGTAAGGGCTTCTTAGTATCCAGTCTGCATCTCTGTGAGTGTGTATTTTCTTTCCTGCTACACCTGCGGAATAATAATCAGGTGGATGGCAAGCTATCAAGGGCAGCGTTTCCTAAGTGGGACCACGTTTACCAGGAACAATCTGCATCCTCTCAAGGAACATCAAGGTGTCCAGACTGGAAGTGAAGCGTGGAGCTTCCCAGACAGGCTTCCTGCACAATGTTCAGTTCTGGGCTGTCTCACTGTACGTATTGCAGGCTTAAACAAATGCCTGGGATGGGAGGGAAGAGGCCACGGGGAGGGAGATTAAAACACGGGCGGAAATGACTCTCTAGATGCCTCCTTTTCACTCCAATTTTTTGGGCACCAGTTTGAACGTGTGCAAATGTTTTAGAAGCATTCCCAAGCACGGCTGGCATTGAATTGTGACATTGTTTTCTTTCATATGTATTTCAGTGGTTTAAAACCTAAGCTGTTTGTTCAGCCAGTTTACGGCTTATTGGGACAAAAAATCTTTCAACACATTTTTTTTTAAAGCCACAGGAAAATAAAACACAGAGATGGATCTCTTCCAGTGCAAAGCTCATAAATAAAGGTTGGATACTTTGAAAAGGTCTGTTTTGCTTGGTCTTGGATTAATTTTGCAGAACTGGGATTCTTTAACAGGTTTTCAACTGCTAGCCCTGTCTGTTACAGGTGTTGGCTTGGGAACCATCTCTGTATATTTCTTGATAATGGGTTTAAACTACGAGTACAATGATATAGGCTAGATATCAGGGAAAAATTTTTCACAGTCAGAGTAGTTCAGCAGTGGAATAGGCTGCCTAAGGAGGTGGTGAGCTCCCCCTCACTGGCAGTCTTCAAGCAAAGGTTGGAGACACACTTTTCTTGGATGCTTTAGGATGCTTAGGGCTGATCCTGCGTAGAGCAGGGGGTTGGACTAGATGGCCTGTATGACCCCTTCCAACTCTATGATTCTATGATTCTAATGAATGAAAAGTCAGTATTTGTGGAACTCCATCAGCTCCATCACCTAAAACAGGAAATGACAATGTTTGGAGCGGACAGACTAGCTCAGTGGCAGAGCACAACAATGAACAAGAAGACAGCTTAGTGTGTTCCTTTCGGTTGATTGGCAGACGGGCATGTGGGCAGGGAAGACATGACTCACTTTGGCAGTAACAAGGCCATAGCTTTATTGTTACCCAGCCTCCAGCTGGAGGGTTGGCCTGGCATGAGAAGTAGATCCCGCATCAGCCATCCAGATGCTCATGCTTGGCCTTGGGGACAGCCTGGAACCTGTTTCCATCCCAGCCGGGGGGGGGGAGGTCCTTACCTCCAGGGTCCATCTCCCCAGGAAGTGGCTTGGCGGATGGCCAATGGGCACCCACCTCATTTGGTCACCCAGCTGCCTGGCTCAGAGCCCCTGGCCTACCTAGCCGGTTCACTTGATCCAATCTGTTATGTAGTACCTCCCCTCCCCCCCGGGCTCCAGTATACAAACTGAAGCCTTGAAACCATGGGCAGTATGCCATTTCTGCTCCCATGTCATGACCGTTGGACATCTCCCATTCAAATACTAGCCAGGGATGACTCCACTTAGCTTCTGAGATCTGACGGGATTAGACTTGCCAGGGCTATCTAGGGCCCACAATAGATAATGCACTTTCAATGCACTCTAGAAGTAGATTTTCGTGTTCTGCACAGGAAAATCCAGCTGCACATTGGACTCCTCAGGCCTCCATACAAGGTGGCAGGTCTGCGAGGGGGGCCAACCCAGCAGAGGAGACATGGTGCTCACAGTGCCAGGTATCCTGGGGTCGGATCAAGGGAGGTGTACACCTCTCCTTGGCACCCCCAGAGTTTGCTGTGCTGGGTGGCCTGGGGTGGGTCACAGGGAAGTCTGCACTTCCTCTTGGCACCCCAGGTAGGACACTTCCCTATGGTGGGAGTCCAGTGGCAAGGGGTTCTGCATTCCTGATCGGGGAACTGGGTGTGGGGGGGAGGGACCAGGGCACTGCTGGATGCTTCCTTTGGATGGGATCCCAGCGGCAAGGGGACCTGTGTTCCCAGCAGGTGAAACGGGTGGCCCCCAGGGCACCGTTGGGGTCTGGGTTCTTGTGGTCAGGCGATTACAAGCCAGGCTCCTTCTCCCATGCTGTGCCAGCCCTCCTGCAGAGTTAACAATAAAGGCTGTGGCCTTGTTTAAGCCAACAACATTTTGTATGCATCATCTTTGAGCCCAAGGTGCCCTCCTGCAAGTCAAGCGACTTTTCCAAATAGTGTCTGTATTTTTTCCAGATTAAAATATGGCTGCTGCTCAACAGCCAATAAGAAAAGTCAGCAACATAGCAAAGACCCAACACCAGGAAAGAAGTTGTGTTCCTACATGTGGAAGGCGCACTAGGGATGTGTCCTGGGAGTCGAGGGGCTGACTTCATTTAAAACTGCTATAATGAATGGCTCAAAGTACTAATCTGATTAAAAAAAACATATTGACAGAATGAAAAGCACCCATTCCACACACCTTTGCACACCTCTCATTCGACAAATATTGCCGTCTTTCTGAATTTACTATTTATCCTTGATAACTTCAGTGGGTCACCAAATACAACAGGCGATTTTGCATTTGTGACACAGTCCCATTGACTATTTTACCTTGATTGCCTTAGATCTTTCCTGCGTCTTAACCAGGAGGAAGGAGGTGTAATTAGAAGAAAATGGAAAATGCAAAAGCAGCATCAGACAGGATAAATGACAGCATTAGACAGTATTCTCTTTTTAAACACACACACACACAGATTATTACAATTAAAGGTTTAGAAGGGGGATATTTCTGCTGGCATAAATGATTCAAAATGCAAAATGAAATAATATAGGCACAGTTCTGATAATACATAATAGCTGATTGTTTGATGGCTTTCCCTTTGCCTTTTATGCTATAGGAAATATGAGGTCGCGCTAAGGACACTGGAGTAACCAGCAAGGTAGCATCTGGAAGCAAGCAGTTCAAAACCAATGTTATTTCAACGGCTCCTCCCCAACCTGGCTGCCTTTAATATAAACTCTAATGGAAAATAGCTACATCTTCATGGAAAAGTGTGTGTGTGTGTGTGTGTGTGTGTGTAGGTGAAATGAATCTGTAAAACATGGGGAATGACATCCGCTGAGTTACATTTTTAGCAACACAGAAAAGAAATGATTGACAGAACAAAGCATATGGAAAAAGAGAAGAATCTAACCCACATTTAGATCTAAGAAAAAATATTTGCCTGAAGGGAAAATATTAATTAGTTTGTCTACATGCAAGATAAAAGTCTGGAAGACATATCCATCAAAAGGCAACTGAATAAACAGCAAAATGGAAATTATTTGTAAATTGACAGTAAACTTGGCAAACATTGAAGGGGTAAACAACTTATTTGGCATGCAAAGCACTCAGAAATCTGTCAGGAGGCATCTGTGCATACATGCACTTATTTGACAGAAATTAACATTTTGTGGGAATCTTTGTTGCATGCAAAAGCTTTCTTTGCCCTCCTTAAATATTTTAATTGCTGCTTCTGAAAGTTCCATATAAATGGGGCAGGGTGTGTGTGGGGGGGGGAGAGAAGAAGCATTTGATAGAATGATCAAAATCTAGGTCCAGATTCCCAGCCACGTTCAACACAAATCATAATATATGTACATGATACTTACATACAAGAGCTATATTGGCTGACTTCAGTTAAGAAGAAGAGTTGGTTCTTATATGCCGCTTTTCTCTACACGAAGCAGTCTCGAAGCAGCTCACAATTGCCTTCCCTTTCCTCTCCCCACAACAGACACCCTGTGAGGGAGGTGAGAATGGGAGAGCCCTGATATTATTGCTCAGTAAGAACAGTTTTATCAGTGCCGTGGCGAGCCCAAGGTCACCCAGCTGGCTGCACCTGGGGGAGCGGGGAATCAAACCCAGCTTGCCAGATTAGAAGTCCACACTCCTAACCACTACACCAAGCAGGAGGAGGTGATTGGCACCACGAGAAAGGCTGATTGGAGGGTATAAATGTTCCTTGTGGCCAGCCCAAATACCCCAAGCTAGTCCGGAAGATAAGCATGGTCCTTGGATGGGAGACCACCAAGAAAGATGGCAGTTGTAAGCCACTTCTGCTTACAAGACAATTGTAAGCCACTTCTGCTCATCTCCTGCCAGTTTGGTGTAGTGGTTAGGAGTGCCGACTTCTAATCTGGCATGCCGAGTTCAATTCTGCACTCTCCCACATGCAGCCAGCTGGGTGACCTTGGGCTCACCATGACCCTGATGTCAGGGCTCTCTCAGCCTCACTCACCTCACAGGGTGTCTGTTGTGGGGAGAGGAAAGGGAAAGTAACTGTAAGCCGCTTTGAGCCTCCTTCGGGAATAGTAAAGTGGCATATAAGAACCAACTCTTCTTCTTCTTCTTCTTCTTCTTCTTCTTCTTCTTCTTCTTCTTCTTCTTCTTCTTCTTCTTCTTCTTCTTCTTCTTCTTCTTCTTCTTCTTCTTCTTCTTCTTCTTCTTCAACACCCCATAAATGAGTTGTATCTTGAGGGCACATTCTTTTTCATTTTCTGGTCCTGAATCTATGCAACAACTTTTACTGGGAGCAACCACAATGATACAAAACAGTCTTTAGCTCCTCTAGATCTCTTCCTCAGACATGATGGCTGAAGAAGTGTTAGACTGTCTTCTAGCAAGTGTCAGCCATGGACTGTCAGAAAAAGTGCTAACTGTTCGTTGACACTTGTTGCTAGGTGGGAACAGACATTTGATATGTTTATTGGTATGTAAAGTGTTTACAGGTATTGCCTACATGTTTAGTTCTCACGTACTCAACTTTAACTGTAAGAGAAGGATTCTTCTTCCTCCCTTTGTTCTCTGGACTGCTTTAGACAGAGAGGGAAATCCATCTTGAGGTTCAACCATGTAAGAACTAAGGTTAAAGAGCTCTGATGTGAGCTATATTGTTTTGTACCCAGTTTCCCCTATCCTGATAGTTCTAGTAGCAGAGATGCTGCAGAAAGAGCAGCCTTCTGGTTGCCACCAAAAATCTGGTTGCCACCTGATCTGCAAATGAGAGCAGCAGCCTGTGTGTGTGGCACAATCTTCGGAAAGCATTGGAATTCAGCCAGCAGAGATGGGAGAAAATGGAGATGAAGCATCCAGTTCACAGTAATCAGGGAAGTAAATGTTTCAGTTTCTAAATTAGCTCCTGCTGCAATGCAACCTCTTCCAATCTAGGTAATGATAATTACATAATGTGGAAATTTAAAGTCAAAAATGCATGGCGAATGCAAGGGGTACATCACACCTTAAAGGGTGATTTCCCAGATGAGAGATCTTCAGGATATAAACAGTTTAAAACTGATAATGCTGCAGACCTCTACATGATAGCAGGGACTATGCAAGGTTCTGGAACAAGGATGTATTTAACTGTAAAAAATGTATATAAGTGTAAAAAAAAAAAGAGAGAGAGAGCTAAAGAGTTGTGGGAATAGTTGGAAGCAAGGTATAAAAGCAGTTCATTAATATCCCAGAGATTTCTACTGACCACAAGGCAGGAGGGATAGGAGTTATGTAAAAATTTGAATCAGCTTTTGGAATATAGACTGACAAAGAAAATGGAGGAGGAGGAGAGGAAGAATTGGTTCTTACATGCTGCCTTTCCCGACACAAAGCAGTCTTGAAGCAGCTTACAACCACCTTCCCTTCCTCTCCCCACCACAGACACCCTGTGAGGTGGGTGAGGCTGAGAGAGCCCTGATCTTACTGCTCAATCAGAGCAGCTTTATCAGTTCTGTGGGGAGCCCAAGGTGTGGAGGAGGACTGGGGAAATCAAACCTGACTCACCAGATTAGAAGTTGGCACTCCTAACCACTACACTAAGTTGGACATTATCTTAAAGATATAATAAATATTATTTTTACTTCTCTGCCTAAGAACCATGGCCATGTGCAATTATACCATTGAATATCTGCCGTAAAGTGATTTAAAATGTGCTGCTGATGAAACTCATGTGTCTAAAAGCACATCTTGTGTTGCAACTGGGTCAAAGAGAGATCATTTATTTCTGTTGCCATAAAAGAGGTCATAAGAGGGAAGTTTGTAGGAGATTTTTTAAAAGGATAAATAGCAGCCACATTCTAATGTCCAAGGCAGATCCACTGAGTGTAAAGCATGGAAAGAGACAAGAGGAAATGCTGTATGGGGTGCTACAGGGAGTAATACTCTCCCCCATGCTTTTTAACAACTATATGCACCCTCTGGTGCATCTGGTTCGAGGCTTTGGAGTGAGCTGTCATCAGTATGCGGATGACACCTACCTCTATTTCCTGATGGACAGCCAGCCAGAATCCCCACTGGAAACATTCCTTAGATGGCTCAGTAAGAATTGCCTGAACCCCTCCAAGATGGAGGTCCTATGACTGGGTGGATGGGGCCAGGATCAGGAAGCGTGCCTCTCCTGCCTGGACGGGGTGCAGATTATGGGTGTGCTACCAGCCAGGAATGGGGGTGATCTTTGATGCCTCCTTATCTATGGAGGCTCAGTTCACAAAAGTAGCCCAAGTGGTGTTTTTCTATCTGCACCAGGCTAGGCTACTAGCACCCTATCTGTTCTCAGACCATCTAGCCATGGTGATCCATGCAATGGTCACTTCCAGATTGGACTTCTGTAACTCACTCTCTGCAGGCCTTCCCTTGTCTCTGACCTGGAAATTGCAGGTGGTGTAAAATGCAGCTGCTAGGGTCTTCATGAGATCATCTTGGAGGTCCCATGTGGAATACTGTATGTCTGGTGTATTTTATGTACTCTCTGCAAACTTAAATGTGATCTCTGTATCAAGACTTGCAAGGAAGGGATTTCAATATCAGATAAGAGGGAATGAATGGATGATTTATTATTCTAATCTGGCTTGGGGCTCGGCCCGGTACTTTTTAACATATTTATTAATGATGTAGATGAGGGGGTGGAGGGACTACTCATCAAGTTTGCAGATGACATCAAATTGGGAGGACTGGCAAATACTCCAGAAGATACAGACAGAGTTCAACGAGATCTGAACACAATGGAAAAATGGGCAAATGAGAACAAGATACAATTTAATAAAGATAAGTGTAAAGTTCTGCATCTGGGTCACAAAAATGAAAAGCATGCCTACTGGATGGGGGATACGCTTCTAGGTAGCACTGTGTGTGAACGAGACCTTGTGGTACTTGTGGATTGTAAACTAAACATGAGCAGGCAGTGTGATGCAGCGGTAAAAAAGGCGAATGCCATTTTGGGCTGTATCAATAGGGGCATCACATCAAAATCACAAGATGTCATAGTCCCATTGTATACGGCACTGGTCAGACCACACCTGGAGTACTGTGTGCAGTTCTGGAGGCTTCACTTCAAGAAGGACGTAGGTAAAATTGAAAGGGTACAGAGGAGAGTGACGAGGATGATCTGGGGCCAAGGGACCAAGCCCTATGAAGATAGGTTGAGGGACTTGGGACTGTTCAGCCTGGAGAAAAGGAGGTTGAGAGGGGACATGATAGCCCTCTTTAAGTATTTGAAAGGTTGTCATTTGGAGGAGGGCAGGATGCTGTTCCCATTGGCTGCAGAGGAAAGGATGCACAGTAATGGGTTTAAACTACAAGTACAACGATATAGGCTAGATATCAGGAAAAAATTTTCACGGTCAGAGTAGTTCAGCAGTGGAATAGGCTGCCTAAGGAGGTGTTGAGCTCCCCCTCACTGGCAGTATTCAAGCAAAGCTTGGATATACACTTTTCTTGGATGCTTTATCATGCTTTGGGCTGATCCTGCGTTGAGCAGGGGGTTGGACTAGATGGCTTGTATGGCCCCTTCCAACTCTATGATTCTATGATTCTTTGAGACATTTAAAGCAAAGAAAAAGAGAATACAAAGAAAAGTCTGCTACTTTTAAATACACAAAATGTACCCAACAAGAAGGCATAGATGAGCAGGCCCAGAGGCTGGGATCTGGAACCTAAGAAAGTAGACACAGGCAAAGTAACAATGAAACCTATCGTAGCTGCCATCTTTGGTGATGCGATCAAGACAGCCTCTCTTATCACTCACATTGTCTGCTGGCCATAGATTGGTCTGTAGAGGCAGCAGAACAAGGTGGTAGACTCCAGAGATGGCAGAATGGACTGGGACACTTTGAACAACAGGAGGAAAAATGTAGCTGTGAATGCATTGTTCCGTTTTTTTTAAAATCCCCTTTTAGGCAGAAAAATAGCTCAAGGATTCAAATATTTCTCCTATTGTATTAGTCTTTTGGTTTCCAAGAATCTTTTATGTAAGGGTACATTTGTTAATCTGTGAGTTCAAAGGAAGCCAGGAAACTGAGAGTTCAATCGCCTCTTTAATCAGACCTTAGCAATGGCCCATTATGCACGGAGTGGAAGGTCCACATTCGGGGTGGACTGGCGGCGGCTAAAATCACCAATTATGCACACTTCAGGCGGCAACCGGGTGCAGAGTCAACGTATGCTGCCAAAAAAGCCACGTTAGCGAGTTGCAGAAAAAAGTGGAGCTTCCCAGGACCAGGGCACAACCAGAAGTGGCTCCGGAGTAGCTGTGTGCATAATTGGATACTCTGGGTTTTGTCGCGGTTGCGTTCCATCCCGTGCGTAAGCGGTTTGCTTCGCTTCTTCCTCCTCCGCGTTCTCCATGCTGCCTTTTCAGCGGCCGTGCATAATAGGCCATGGTGGTACAATGGAACTAAATGGAACTAACCATCCGTCTGCAGAAATCCCAACATACGTACATAGTGGGACCTTCCCTTCAGTGGATCTTCCTGTCAGTATGTGTTATTGGTCAGTTTCACGTTTAAACGGATTGGATCTGGCAGACGGGATGTAGTGGCACATTGGTCAATTAAATGTTTGTTTGGATCCTGCCTCGGACCTGAAGCTTGGTCCTTGGCGGATCCACAAAGTCAACAATATTCATGCACAGATAGCTTTAAAAGGAGATTAGACAGAATAATGGTGGAGAAATCTCTACTGGCTATGATCACTAAAGGAAACTTCCACATTCTGAGATGGACTAAAGGAAACACTTTAATTCCATTGTGGGAATCACTGCCAAGGAAAACAGTGATGGCCACAAGCACAGTGATGGCTTTAAAAAGTGAGGTACAATTCATGGAGAAGAAGTCTGCCAATGGTTGATAGCTACAGTAACCAAAGGGATCTTACACAGAGACTGTTCAAAGGAAAAATTAGGGGAAAGACAGTCTCTCTGTCATGCCTGCTGGCCCTGTGGAACAACAGCTTGTTCTCTATGTAAAATAGGATCTGGGTTAGATGAACCACCAATCGAATCCTGCCTTCTGAGGTGAAAAGTGAGGTCCAGAGGTCCATCTGCTGGAACCGACCAGAGGTCCATCTAATGCAGAGGAGGCTCTCCAGATCTAATGGAATCGTAGAATCATGGAGTTGGAAGGTACCTTCAGGGTAATCTAGTCCAGGGGTAGTCAACCTGTGGTCCTCCAGATGTACATGGACTACAATTCCCATGAGCCCCTGCCAGCAAATGCTGGAAGGGGCTCATGGGAATTGTAGTCCAGGAACATCTGGAGGACCACAGGTTGACTACCCCTGATCTAGTCCAACCCTCTGCACAATGCAGGAAACTGACAGCTACTTGCCCACCCACAGTCACCCCTATTCCATGCCTAGTTGATGGCCCCCCAAGCCAGAAGTTCTGGCCAGGTAGTGATGTGCCTTGCATGTCCATGCATGCTGGCAGGGACTCATAGACATCTAGAGAGTCTCAGTTTGGCCACCCCTGATCTAGTCCAATACCCTGTATTGGATAGTGGCCAACCAGTTCCTCTGGAGGACCAGCAACAAGCCAAGACCTCTGATGTTGACTCCTAGCTCTGGGATTCAAAGGATTAGTACCTCTGAATGTGGAGTTGCCCTCAGTCATTATGTCTAGTAAAGGTAAAGGTAAAGGTATCCCCTGTGCAAGCACCGAGTCATGTCTGACCATTGGAGTGACACCCTCCAGAGTTTTCATGGCAGACTCAATACAGGGTGGCCTTGCCAGTGCCTTCCCCAGTTATTACAGTTTTACCCCCCAGCAAACTAGTCGCCACTGATAAATTTATTGTCCATGGACCTATACAATCCCTGTTTAAATCGGTTTATTCCAGAGGCCATCACTACATCCTCTGGCAGTGGATTCCACATTCAGTTAGAAATGCTCCATCTTATTTTGTTGCATGGGTATACCAGGTGTTACCTCGGTTTCCTTTTCTGTCCCTCTTCTTCCACCAAACCCTGATGGGGGCCATTGTACAAAGATTAATAACTTTAACAAGGGCTTCTAAATGCTTCCATTCCGTGCATAATGGGCCGAAGTGAGGCCTCCAGAACTGCACACAGTACTCCAGGTGTGGTCTGACCAGTGCAATATACAATGGGACTATGACATCTTGTGATTTCAATGTGATGCCCCTCTTGATACAGCCCAAAATGGCATTCGCCTTTTTTACTGCCGCATCACACTGCTTGCTCATGTTTAGCTTACAATCCACAAGTACCCCAAGGTCTCGTTCACACACAGTGTTACCTAGAAGCGTATCCCCCATCCAGTAGGCATGCTTTTCATTTGTCTGACCCAAATGCAGAGCTTTACACTTATCTTTATTAAATTGCATTTAAATTTGCCCATTTTTCCATTGTGTTCAGATCTTGTTGAACTCTGTCTCTATCTTCTGGAGTATTTGACAGCCCTCCCAATTTGGTGTCATCTGCAAACTTGATGAGTAGTCCCCCCACCCCCTCATCTAGATCATTAATAAATATGTTAAAATCCAGATGATTTATATCCAGAAAGGAAATGCATTCCATTTGGGTTTAGATCAGCTAACACTACTCGACCCAACCAAACCTCCCTCAGTATAAAGCTCAATCCTACATGCACAGAGACACTGTGGGTGGACCCCAATGTTATTTATGCGTTTATGTGTTTTCACCTAAACAACACATTTTCTAGGTAGGTAGAGTTTTCATTGGAAATAGGAGATTAGAAAACATCTGTGATTTTGACATAGTGATATAGTGACTATCTCCTCCAAAATGCATGTTTGGGTTTTTTGTGCCATGAATCATTTATTTTGATTTTAAGAGCTCACTTTTCTTCCCACTGGGACTAAGCCGATTATACCATTCCCCCCAGCCTCCATTTTATCCTGACAGCAACAGAGAGACAGACTGTAAAACACTGTTAGGTTAGGCTGAGAGACAGAATGTAAAACACGGTTGCTACAGAGAGGAGGAAAGGGAAATTGAATGAACATGATTGGTCCTCTTTGGTCATGTTTCTAAAATCTGGAGCATTCAGTCTGATTAAGGTATGAGAAGCCAACAAAATAGCAGAAAATGGGAGGGGGCATCCCAGAATATTCCCTGTTGAGGATGATTCAAACAGCATTGTTCGATATTGTCATAAAAAATGGAATTTCTTTCCCCCAAAAAAGTTCACATTTTACAGCCAGTCAGTGATTTCTCTTATTCTCTTCCATTTCTCTTTGTAGTTTTCTGCTACGCCACACGGTGATGCTATAGGTACCCTTTTGTAACTTTAGTCCATGCAGAGTTTTTAAGAAATGTATGTATAAAGACCACAAGGTGGTGCTTTAGCAGGAAGATATGAAAGTTTAGGAGGACCTTGCTTGCCTCTAAGCATCTGCAGAGTGAAATTCTGATATTTTCTTCCTGCCCTTCTTGTCTTTGAATTTCTCTTTTGACCAGAATGGAATCTATTTGACACATACTTCAGATTCCTAAAAAGAGGAACAGCAATCGACTGCTGGATGTCAGGAAGATTTTGGGTAACGAGGAGTTAGAAAACAAAACTAGTTGCCAAGAAACCTCACTATAAATCATTGATGTGCCTGGCAGGGTTTGTACCATTGGTAGCAGGGCAGAAGTAAACATCTCCTGTTCAAACCTTGCAATTCAGCATTCACCATACTGCCATTAAAAGTATCTTCAGCAGCTTTCTGACAGTACATTTCATTATGATCCCAAATCAGCTGAAATATTGTAAGGCTTACTGTTTCACTGAAATAATCTGGAGTTTGTAAATTAATCTTGAGACGCTGGGAGATAGACAGAGCTCTGTTCAGGGAAGTGTGCATGAGCATAATGTACACACACACGCACACACAAAATCACACACACACACACACTAAAATTAATAGCTGAGAAGAGATTTGTTCCTCAGGTTCTAAACCAGCGTACTTAGCACTGCTTTTTGTTTACCAGAAAAATTAGCATGAATTTATTATCTATATTATCATTTGTAGAAAGGAGAAATAATCCAGTAGCACCTTAAGGACTGATTTGTGGCAGGATAAGAGCTTTTGTGAGTCATTGCTCACTTCTTCACAAAAGCAGCTCCCCTGCCACAAATGTGTTAGTCTTATGCTCCTGGGCTGATTCTGCACTTACTCCCCCCCCCCCTGCTGTTGATCCTACTTTCTCCTCCCCCGCATGAATTGAAACAGAAAGATTTCTGCACTTGATTGGGGAAACTCAGAGCAGGGAGGGGAACGGTGGTCATGAAACTGAACTACCGTTCCAGAACTGGTGAGGAGGAAGGGGCTGGGTGAAGTTCAGCCAGCACTATTGCTTTATTCTTTCTCTTTTGACTCCTGAGCCAGCAGCAGCCTCTCAGAGAATGAGGCAAATCCCTGCTTAGAAGTGTGGGTTTCTGGAGTTCAGTCACTTTAAAACAGGGAGGGAAGCCTTGCAACTGGGATCCAGGAAGTCTTTGAACAGACACCTTGGCCAATCAGGGAAGACTGCTTTGGAGCAGGAAGTTAATTAAAAAAAAGGAGAAATCTACACACTTACTGATGTCAGTTTTTCAAATGCTGGGGCTTATATCTACTCCTGGATATTGTGGTGGGGGGGGGAAGGTAGGGTCACTGAGGATCAATAATGTATGTTGCGGAGGGAAAATTTAAAGCACCCCAAATCAAAATGGGAATCGAATTCAGTGTAGATGGGAGGCATTTATTTGGGTTAGGAGTAGATAAAAGGCCCTGTGCAGACTCGACCCTGGACATTTGCTCTTTTCCACTGCTACTAACAGTGTAATAGGGCTATCCATTTTGATTAGAACTATTTGTTTGTTTGATTGATTTCTAATCTGCCTTCCTCCTTAGACTCGAGGCGGATTACAGCATAAATCCCAATAAAACCCCATAAAACCACAATCTTAAAGCTAAAAGCCTCAGATGGTGGGAAAACTCTCCAATCCACCCCACATTCATCAAGACAGCTATCTGAAAACATAATGTCACCTGAGACATCATGTCATACCCGCCCTCTGTGATGAGGTGGGGGGGGGGAAGCTCTACTGCTCTTTTGTCAGGTGGGGAAACACTCCCCAGGAGTCCTGTGGTCCTGCCTCATCCTCTCAGCCTCTTTCAAGGCCAACTGCTGCCACCTGCTGTGTGGGCTGCCTTAATTTTTTTTTTTTTTTGCAGAGAGGTGGCACGACACGTCCAAGCTTGTCCCCATCACCCAGCAAAAAGACCAGGCCAGGCATGGGGTGCATTAATGCGCCTGCACCAGTCCTTCCCCCTGCTCTAATCCCAGGGTGCCACGGTGTCCCTGCAGCCTCACACGCCCTGGGTTTCCTTCCTCCTCCCCTACCTGCATCTTTCCCCTACCTGCCCCATCATTGGCAGCCCCGGTTTAATCCAGGCTGCAAATTATCATATACAAGTAGGGTTATTAGTTCCAGCTGAGGAAATACCTGGAGGATTTCATGGTCAAGCCTGAGGGGATTGGGGTTAATGCCATAGCGTCCATCTTCCTAAGTTAAGGTGACCAGATTTTAACATTGATAAAGCGGGGCACCATTGACCGGGGGGAGGGGTTCTTGATTAAAAAATTGGTCTATATGGAGCAACAAAAAGTTTCATAGAACACAAAAATAGTATTGTAATATATATATATATTTTAAATTTCAACATAACTACAATTTGCCAGGTACCCCCAGATGTCCCTCCAAAAGTGGGACAATCTGGTCACTTTATCCTAAGTGTTCACCTTCTCCAGGTGAATCAGTCTCAGTTGCCTGGAGGTTAGTTTTTAATCCCAGTTCTCCAGTCACCACCCAGAGATCGACAATCACAATCCTATATGTAGCCCTGCAAGCTAATGGATCCTAATTATGGGGCTGCCTTCTTGAGCCAAAGAAGAGATCTAAATTATGTTAAGGTATGATCTAAACTAGCTTAAACCCAATCTCACTGATTTGCAACAGCAAAGAATACAGATATGTCTATGTGGCAAAAGGACCTTGGTTTTTATACCAGGGAAAACGTGAGCGCTTTCCCCCAAAGCGGTGACAATTGTTGTTTGCTGATTCAATATCCCATCCTGCCCTTCACAGGTTTTAAAATGACAGAATTCTCTGGGATAAGGGAAAGTCAGGCAAACAGTTTGCTGTGACGATCCTGTAAAAACAAAGATTGCCCGTGGAGTATATTTCTTCCCGAAGCCTAATTCCTATAGTCTCTTGGGGTAAAAGATGTCCCACTTTTGCTTCTTTTGTGATGACAGGCCACTGTGTTTCCAAGCATTTAAACATCCAGATCTTGAAAACACACTTTCGCATGACGAGAATGTTTATTTTGCATCAATTCCTCCCTCCTCTTTTGCATAAAAGAATAACTCATACCAGTATTGCTGTCTACACGGGAATCCTAAATCCCCTTCCTTCTTTTTTGTCCAGGGTCTTAAAAGAGCCTAATTCTTTCTAATCCTTTTCTTCTTTTTGTATATTTAAAATGGTACAGTTTAACGCTCCCCACTTTAGGAAGTTTTATCTGAATTTGTTGTTGCATTTATTTTTTGTTTTGTTGAAGGAAGGGGGAATGTGATACCTACTGTATTTTCATTGAACAAACAAGGGAGAAAGGGCAGACCATTGTCATGCAAATCCCACCAGCTGTTTTGCTGATTTTGCCCCCTCCCCTTCCAACAAAAGGATCTGCATACAAGCCAAAGTGGAGAAATGATGAAATATCCAAGGCTGATAATAACATGCAAATCGGAATCACTGACAGGAAACCTGTGGACTCACTATCATCAAAAGAATTAGGTTGCAAAGCAAAACAAAAGAGACCTTCCTGATAAAAGTGAGGGGGGGGGAGGATTAAATGGTTTTATTCCTCCTCTGAAAATAAAAAAAAATATCTTGGCATGTTGAAAGGGGACTGAAATTAAGCTCCTCCCTAGAATGTTTGTCTTTAACCTTCCCCTTTTAAAATCATTTTTTGGTCATATTCTCTACCAACTCAAAGGTTAGGGGGGATATTTAGGGGATAAATCTTTTAAAAAATTAACTTAATTTTATTATGTATATTTTAGGGAGGGCAGAAGAATTAGACATGCTAAGATGTGTTTTGAAATATATACTTGATCGTGCGTTGAGCAGGGGGTTGGACTAGATGGCCTGCATGGCCCCTTCCAACCCTATGATTCTATGATTCTTCTATGATTCTACTTGTGATTAGCACTGGAGCCATGAGATGCCAGGCTGAGGCTGATCTCTCCACTGGTACTGTGGTTCACGTTATAGTCTATGCACTAAGATATCCCCCCACGCCCACAGTACAGTCCTGTGTCTGCAGTTATATGGAAGAAGTAACCTATGAACTGACGGGACCACACAACTTGCTGGTGGTGATTTATACTAGCATGATGCAACACATTTAATTTTTACTTCCTATATACACCTGAACTGAATATATATATATGTGAAGTGCCTCCATATACATGAGTTGGCAACAACTTTGGTATTAAATCCTCCTTACAGTGGCAGGACAGGGGAGTTTCATAGAAGGACATTAGGTAAAGGTAAAGGTATCCCCTGTGCAAGCACCGGGTCATGTCTGACCCTTGGGGTGACGCCCTCTAGCGTTTTCATGGCAGACTCAATACGGGGTGGTTTGCCAGTGCCTTCCCCAGTCATTACCGTTTACCCCTCAACAAGCCCCTCAACTTTTCCTCATAGGGCTTGGTCCCCAGGCCCCAGATCTTCCTCCTCACTCTCCTCTGCACCCTCTCAATTTTGTCCACATCCTTTCTGAAGTGAGGCCTCCAGAACTGCACTGTACTCCAGGTAGGGTATGACCAATGCAGAATACAGTGGGACTGAGATATCTTGAGTTTTTGATGTTATGCCTCTGTTGATACAGCCCAAGAGTTGTGAGTTCCTGCATTGTGCAGTGGGTTGGACTAGATGGCCCTGGAGGTTCCTTCCAACTCTATAATTCTATGATTCTAGATTTATTAAGAATAAAATCAAACTTTGTACAGAGAGAAGAAAGAGACAGAGTCATAGCAATACTCTGTTATCTTTATCTGTTGTGGAGGCAAGCAGGGAGAAATGGTGCTCAAAGGGGCAGGAATTCTTCAACTAAGTCAACCAGAACACAAGGGGAACATATCCGAAAGTAGAGCTGTTTTTTGTACACCGCTTTTTACTACCTGAAGGAGGCTCAAAGTGGTTTACTATCGCCCTCCCTCCCTCTTGCAGACACCCTGCGAGTTAGGTGAGGGTGAGAAAGCTGTTAGAAAACTTAAACTGGCCCAAGGTCAGTTCCACTCTTAAACACTACATCGACCAGACTCTCACCAGAGAAGCATGAGGAAACCGTTCCCCACATCCACTGTTGGTGGTCCGGGGGACCTGGGCACGTTACTGATAGTTGGAAAGCAAGGAAGGAAACATACTGTGTATTATGTCTGCGGGTTCAGTGATCACAGACTCCATTTCTTCAGAACAGCTCTTTTTATTTAGCAACTCCAGCAACAAACTTCACATACTGAACAGAGAAAAACAGGCAAACTCAAGCACTTTTATACCTTTCAGCCAGCCAGCTGCTGCCTCTGATTGGCTCTAAGCAGAGCAATCTGATTGGTCCTAGCGGAGCAATCCGATTGGCCCTAAACAAAGTCATCCTATTGGCCCTAAGCAGAGCAATCCGATTGGCTCTATGCAGAGCAATCTGGTTGGACCTTAACAGGTTCCTTTGATTGGTTAGTTCCTTGGCTGGCAGAAGCCCTCAATTGCATCAGTGACCAAATGCCCACAGACATGACACCGTGGGAGATGGATGGCCCAACTGTATCTTTGCTAGTTTCAGGAACCCTCACGCCCTTTGTCATCACTTAAGGGCTTTATAACCACCCAAAACATTTCATTCATTATTTCTGTGCTCATACTATAACACAATCCTGAACGTTTTGTGCATCTCATTGCCCTCCAGACAAGTGACGTATGGTTATAACCAGATTGGTATCATCACATATCAGGCATCTGAAGGATAACAAAAAAACAGTCTCTGGCCTTTCTTTCGTCTTCCTCCTCTCTCCTCTGTTTCCCAGCCCCCGTGAAATAACAAAAGCTTTCCCTTATTTATGTATGCGCCTAAACCTTTGTCTGCATATTGAAACTTTCAGACCCTGATTACATTAGAAGACACGGATTTAAAACTACAGATACCTATTAAGGCCTCTGTCTATGCGGATAAAAAGGTGGAAAAGGGAGGTATTTTCTCTTTTTGTTTCTCTCCTTTTTGCATAAAGCTGGCAAAATTCTGCCTGTTAATACTTCAGTGAACGGGGGAAAAAAAAAAACTTGTGCAAAGATTTGCCTTCCTCCAAGTACAGTATAATTTAAATTTAAATCCTTCCCAAACTCAAAGCTTTGTGTTTATAATATGTGAACAGCGGGCAACCGTGCCCTTGACTGGAGGGCATGTCATCCGGTTCTCTCGTTCTTTGCAAAACCATCCGGGTGGCAGTGGTGACAGATGATCAGCTTAACATTAATTTCTTTCCTTTCATGCCTTCAATCCAAATGGTGCATATTCTCCATGGGGAGGTATCAAGGTCTTTGCCTTTATTTCTCTGCCTTACTCTGCCATACTCGCACTGACTTATAAATCAAGTGCAGATAAGACGAAAGAGGGCAAATATCAATCTCTCTTTCTTTGCTCCCCCTTTCAGGGATAGCACCCACTGGCACGCCGGCGAGGTCTGACGGGAGGGTTCTCTTGACGCGATATGCAGGCAAAGGAGCCGTCTGCACAGACTGAAATGAGACGACGGCCTTGGAGAGCTGCCTCTGGACGCCTTCAGAAACAACAGCTCAATGTGCATGTAGACTTTTTTATTTATTTAAAGGAATTGAACGGGGTATTTCATCTTCTTTTTTTTTTAAGCCACACATATTAGAATAGAAAATGGGACAGTATATATGTTAGCACATGGCTAGCAAGGCCGCTGCTATGGAACTGAAATTAGTTGTATTCCTAATGTTGCTTTTATTATTCTGGTCATTGCTTAATTATATTTCCAGTGAAAAAAAATCAGTGTTGCACCCACTGCATATTTATCCACTGGAGGAAGAGGAGACATGCAGCCATTTTCTCCAGGGGAACTGATCTCTTTAGTCTAGTATGGGAATGAGGCTGGCATCCCTTTTGGAGCCAGTGGGGGCCTTTGGAATTCTGGTAGAGGGTGGTGGGTGCAACTACAAAGTGGCTGGCACAGGAAGTCGAGCCATCCACAAAAACAGGCAAGGCCAACCACAGACTGTCTGTCCCAGGAGGCAGAGCCAGCCACAAAATGTCAGGAAGGGAGATTATGCATAACGGCTTTGAAAATGACCTTATCATTTAAAGTTATCTTCTTACATACACACGGCATATATTCAGTCAGACAGTTAAGATCCTTGTGCTGTGGAAAATTAACTTTTTCAAACCTCTGAAGAGCCAATCAAATCTCCAGTGGCCTATCAGAAGCCATCCTGGCTAAAAGCCCAGCCTGGCCTAGCCCACTTGGAGGGCACCAGGAAAAGTGTTGGGGGGAACCATGGTCCCACAGGGAACACATCAGGGGCCACCGTGTTATCACAATTTGGTTCTTTTTGTAATTTCAGAAAGAAAATAGTCATCTTTTTCTTTCAGAACACATGAGATTATATCCCAGAAGAAGGCCTGTAGATCTGTGCCTGGGAATGCCTGGGAATGTCAGCACTGGGTTGCAGAATATTTGGCAAATGAGGGGTGGGGGGTGGAGCCTGAGGGAGATGGGGAAAAATGGCATCAAATCGATCTTCCAAAGCAGCCATTTTCTCCAGGGGATGTGATCTCTGTTGCCTCAAGATCAGTTGTAATAGAAGATCTGCTAGCTTGGCAATCCTATTTGTGCCTCATGTTTAAAGGGGGCCTCAATTTTAGAGAGGGGGGATTCAAATTTTAATTCCCTATTTTTGGAGGGGTGCCTTATTATCTTTTCATGTGCCATCAGGATTTTATGTGTTCTTTATGTTGGAAGCCACCCCAAGCCAAAGTGCCAGGAGGGCTGCGGTACAAATTGAATTATAAATAAAATACCCGCCAACCCACAGTGACCCCAGTTACATGCCCAGATGATGATCCCTCCAACCAGAAACCTTGGCCAGTCTGGCTGCTTCTGCTTCATTCCTCTACTGGTGAAAGAATATAAGAGAAGCCATGTTGGATCATCCAGTCCAACACCTTTTGTTGCACAGTGGCAAAACCCCAGGTGCCACCAGAATGCCCACTGTCGAGGCAAAGGGAAGCAACCATGAATAGCCATGACTTCCTTCTCAAGAGTTATGGTGGATGCCCTGGGCCCATTCTGCGCACATAGGGTAATGCACTTTCAATATGCTTTGGCTGCTGGATTCTCCTGTATGGAACAGGAAAATCTCCTTCTAAACTGCATTGAAAGTGCATTATCTATTGTGTGCAGAATAGGCCCTAGTATGAACAGGCACTGCATTAGGGCCTCTTGCCACAGAGCTCATTCGCCAAAGCAGCCACTTTCCCCAGGTGAACTGATTTCGGTCACCTGGAGATCAATTGTAATTCCAGGAGCTCTCCAGGCCCCGGTTGCTGCTTTTGCAATCTGGTGCTACACACCAGTGCTAGGCTGGCACCCCTTAATAGAGATGTTTCCTTTACAAAAATTTTAAAGCAATAAAACAATGGAAATTTGGCAGAAGCTGAAATTTTTTCTTACAACTGTAAGCTTAAATTTACTGCTCTGACAACATAAAATGGATTGTTTTCAGCCTAGTGTATAAGAGTGTACTATTTGACACATTTGAAATGTTTAAGCATAACTGCCTTAGCTTTTTGCAAGCAGAAGTGCATGTACACTCAAAAAGCAGCAAACGGAGGCACCCAATGCTAACTTAACACATTTTGCTTAGTTTTTCCATTGAGAAGACGGGGGTGGGGGGGAAGTTGAAACCATAAAACCATAAAGTTTGCAGTAAACAAACGTGTGTGTCTTATTTGGACAGCAGCAGCCCCTCATGTAGTCACAACAGTAAATCTGGGTATCACATAAAGCCACATAATTGAAAACATTGATGTATTCAGTACTCCATCATACATATTATAGCATATTCATTGTTGACACTATTGCATATAAACTAATGTATACTTAAAAATATATTGCACATGTATACAGAAATGTTCCTGTCAATGTCATTGAGTGTTCGACCTACATAAAAATATTCATAGCGAACATCTGGAGCAATACTGTGGATTAGAAAGCAGCCGCAGGTCCAGTTTATTGGGGGCAGGACTCCCCCTCCCTGGCTTAACTATCGGGGTGCATTGACCTTGCTCACCACAGGCCCTGTTTGGACTCTATACTGCAACATCGTTAAAAAGACCAGTTGGGATAGGCTGTTACTTGTAAGGATTCTAAGCAGAGCAGTCTCGGAATGCTGGAGCAGAACTCTCCAACTCAGTGGTCAATACCCTCAGATAGGTTGAAGCTCATTGGATCACAGTGAGGTTGAATGCCAGGGTTCTGCCATGCTGGTTTTGATTTTTGACTACAGTTGTGCAAACTGCACACTTTTAAATGCAAAGTGCTTTTTTTTCTCTAGAGTTCCCAAGAGTGACCCACTACATATAGTGTAAGTGCACTTGATATGAGGCCAGAGAGATGTAACCTCTTGCTCTGTCCTCCATCCGTTGGTCCTCCTGATTGAGATTTAGACACTTCTTGGGAGAGCTGTGATTGGCTGAGGCCGGGATTAGTGCAGGAAGAGCAATTGGGGTCCTCCTGATGTTAAACAACGAATGCCATCTTGACTTGTCTCTCCTCTCTCCTCCCTCTCGTAGAAAGGTGTGTGTGGGGGGTTTGAGGGTTCCGCCATGTGTTCCTGTTGTGTTTTGATGTTGTGATTGTCCATTTTAATGGGGTTTTAATGGGTTTTTAGTTGGGACTTTTGTAAACCGCCACGAGACTTTTGGGAGTGGTGGTTAATAAATAAGTAAGTAAGTAAGTAAGTAAGTAAGTAAGTAAGTAAGTAAGTAAGTAAGTAAGTAAGTAAGTAAGTAAATAAATAAATAAAAACAGCAACAGCAATAATTGACTGCAGACTCAATTGGTATTCTAAACAGTCATAGTTTGAAGCATGAAAGATAATGTGTGTCTCTCTCTATATATATTTCCTCTCCATTACTTCTGTGGGCAAAACGGTTTCCAGGGGCGGCACGTCAGCTGAAGAGGCTTCTTTCCCTGACTAGAGCTGCCAGCTCCAGGTTAGGAAATTCCCAGGAAGTGTATCCTAGGGAGAAGAGGGTTTCAGGAAAGGAGGGACCTAGAGGGAGGCAGTCACAGCCCACCTTCTAAACCTGCCATTTTATCTAAGGGAATTGACTTCTATAGTCCAGAAATCAATTTCAATTCCAGGAGTTGTCCCTGCCCTGCATAGAAGTTGGCAACAGGGCCCCAATGCAACCCTAGCCCTGTGCATATGTGTGAAGTCACTTACGACCTATGCTGAATCAATGATAACCTCTCAAAGGTCTCCTTGTTTAATAGCCTTGCTCATTGGACACTGGGCTCTCCCATTTAATTTAGAGAGATATAGAAGAACATCATGTTGGCTAGATTAGCGATCCCCAACCTGTGGCGTGTCTGTATCTTATTTTGAAGGGATGTTTAAACATTACCATAGGGACCAGAGAGCGTTAGGGCAGTGGTTGAGTGTAGAGGAGTAAACTATCCCGCCCACACACACCGGGCCTCAGTAAAATTGTCAAGTGTTGAGTGGTCCCCGGTGATAAAAAGGTTGGGGACCACTGGGCTAGATGCTTCTTAGGACTGGTATACCACCAGGAGTTTTAATAATGTAAGTATTTAATAATGTATTATACTTAGGAATGCTACTGTATCTCATAGTACCATTCTTTAGAATAACAGAATCATTCCCTGTTTTGTTTCTACTAACCCCCATTTGTATAGTGTACATGTGAGTATTCTTAAAATCCCATTTCCCTTTTCTTCATGCCTCATTTTCCCTGTCCGCACATGGCGTTTTTAGTTTCTCTGTGTGTACATGCTGATGGCTTATACATGGCACCCTCTAAGAAAAATCAAGATGACCAGTAACAAAAATACTGCTGTTTATTAGGGTTGCCGTGATTAATAAAATCATAGTCCAGTAGCACCTTTACAACCAACAAAGGTACTCCTGGACTCTGATTTTATTGTGCTACTTCAGACCAACACGGCAACCCATTTGAATCAGCTCTGGATTGTGAAATTCTTGGAGTGGACCCTGTGGAGGTCAGGGTTCGGGGAGCACAGAGACCTTAGGGGAGGGGTAGTCAAACTGCGGCCCTCCAGATGTCCATGGACTACAGCGAATGCTGGCAGGGGCTTCTGGGAATTGTAGTCCATGTACAATTAATGCAAATTATTGCTAATCTTGCATATTTGGCAATAATATAGGATAAATTCTTATTTTTATCCAAAAGGAGTTGCTTTAATTTGGCTTGTCTTGAAGAAGCCCTTAGATGTGTCCACATTGTTTTAACCCTCATTTTAACATAAAAAAGGTAAAGGTATCCCCTGTGCAAGCACCGGGTCATGTCTGACCCTTGGGGTGATGCCCTCCAGCGTTTTCATGGCAGACTCAATACGGGGTGGTTTGCCAGTGCCTTCCCCAGTCATTACTGTTTACCTCCCAGCAGCAAGCTGGGTACTCATTTTACCGACCTCGGAAGGATGGAAGGCTGAGTCAACCTTGAGCCGGCTGCTGGGATTGAACTCCCAGCCTCATGGGCAGTCAGCTTCAGACAGCATTTCTGCTGCCTTACCACCCTGCACCACAAGAGGCTCTTGCACACACAGCTAGAAAATGTTTTTAACCGTTCTTGCTAACTTGTAACAGGGAATTCAAAAATCACAGTTCTAGCAGTTGGCTGGACTTCTGCTTTCGCGCTGAGAGTTAGATTAATCTTCTACATTGTTAAATTGCTATCAAATGTAATCTACATTATTCCTTTAGGGAAAAATAGATGTTGAACACAGCATGGGGCAAGATAGCTTGAAGCAAAAATACACCCTCACCCCTCCTGCTTAACTTCTAAGGATGTGCTAACGAAGGACCATGCAAACCAAAAACCTACAGAAAAGCAGGCAGCAGGTATTACACAAACGATCATTAAAAGTTTCACTTAAGTCAAAGACTGATGATAAAAATGGGAACACAATAATATGGGAGAGTCCCAGTTACAAGTGCAAAAGGTCACTAGAAAATGCTTACGTGATGAGCTTATTCATATTAAAATCTCCTCTCCATGTCGGTAGTTTGATAGGCAGTTGGGAAGATTGTGTCTTAAAGTATCCTAACCAATAGGAGAAATGGGAAGGCATCTGACGGATGGTGTAGGGTCTAAATTAAATGTCTGATTTTTTGCTTATTGAGCTGTCTATACTAAAGCTTCGCTCCTCACATAAAATGCATTTCATACTAAAAGAACTTGGTGTCTGTTCTTCTGTCTTCAAGTTTATAAGTGGAGTTTAAGTACTCCAGCCCTATAGGCTTGCCAGGGTAGACCTACAGGTTTGGGCACACCAAGCGTAATTTTCATAACATTTGGGGAACCAACTGGACACTGGCAATCCTAGTTTCACCCAGAATGGTAAGCTCTTTGTATGGGCAGAAGAGCACCACGGAATATGGCGGGGCTCTGAGAGATGAAACGGGAACTGAGATGGCTTAGAATGAGTTTGAAGGGAAACTTCTGATAAAGTGTCAAGAGCATCCTACAGGACTTTCATGAAAACCTATGAGATGGCGGTGAAGTCGATGAAGTGTGACTTTTGTTCAACTTCCATCACATCTGCCAACACACCCAGCACAATTATTTAGGGCAGTTCAGTCACTCACCAAACAAAGAAGGGTACCAAAACAGAGCCAAACTGGGCATCATCTGTGAGGCATTTGTGAACTATTTTGCGGATAAAGGGTCGACACTCCACCATGACCTTCCAACAATTTTAGAAGCAGAAAGGGAATTAGAGGCCCCTTAGTTGTCTTTGGAAGATACACTAAATAGCTTTAGATGTCTCTCACTGACTGAAGTGGGCAGGATACTGACTTACTGAAGACCCACCAATTGCCCCCTAGACCCCTGCCCCTCATGGCTCATCAACAGGATGGACACAAGGATAGGGTCCACCCTCCAGGAGATAATCACCTCTCCCAGAGGGGCTGAAGGAGGCAGAGGTCCAGCCTCTGCTGAAGAAGACATCCCTGGATCTGCAGGAGCCCGCCAACTACCACCCTCTCTCACACTTAGTGTTTCTAGGGAAGATGATGGAAAGAGCTGTTGAGGATTAAATTTCAGCATCCTGGAAGAAGCTTTGGTCCTAGATCCAGCTCAGTCAGGTGTCCAGCCTGGCCATGGGGTTGAGATAGGACTGGTTGCCCTGGTAGATGACCTTTAATACTACTTGATCTCATGGCAGCGTTTGACACAGTAGATCATGAGCTGCTAACTCGCCACCTCACCAATGCCGAGAGGGCATTGTATGAACGAATGAACTAACGAATGAATGACCGACCGACCGAATGAACGAATTTGCTTTTGACTTTTGGCTTTGACTATTAAAATTACGGAGTAACTCATAACACACCTACCAATGACCTTTGAAACCTTTTTACCCTAAACTTGTTTGGGCCTCAACCATCATTTTCCTCAGGCCTGCTGTCCGTTGACTTATCCTGCCCGCACTATCGTTTCCCTGGTGACCACAACATTATGACATGTCAAGAAGGCAGGGGAAATCTGTCTTATGATAGCTGTCGACAAATGGATGTATTCTTCCCAACTCAGTGTGAGTTGGCTTGAAATATTAATCTGGGGTAGCCTGATGGCCATTTGTAGGTGAGGTATCTTGGGACATTGGGGCGGGAGGAGTTTCTGGCTTCTTTTCCAAGCCTTCCCCTCCCCCCAAGGCTTGGGGAGGGGAGCATCCATAAATTACAGCGGACAAAAGCAGAAGCTAACAGTGGAAAATTAGGCCCAAAGGCAAAATAATTACATATACAGCCTTTAACAGTGAGGGAGAAAGCCATCAATCAGCTCCCAATTATTCACTAGTTAATCAGTTCTGCCCTTCCTTTATTGAAGGGTTACAGTGTAATTAAGTTGGCAGCATCCTTTTAATTCATCAAACATACGACACATGGCAGCGGTTGCTACAGTCAAGGGATAGCACCTTTGTGCCGCTGACCTCTGGCACTGCTGCAGGAGACGAGGAAGACTTCAGAGGGAACGAGGGGAACATTTATGCAAAGGCATGCCACAGGCCGAGGGAGGCTCAAGAATGCTGGGGAATGGGGCAGCAAAGCTCAAGCACTGAACTTCTTTTTCAATCAATCAATTAATCAATCCATTCATTATACTTATATACCACCCTCCCCTGATGCTGAACACACCTCCAATCAGACGGTTCCTAACTACTACCCATTATATAAGAAGAGCCCTGCTGGATCAGACCAATCCAGCCTAGAATCATAGAATCATAGAGTTGGAAGGGGCCATACAGGCCATCTAGTCCAACCCCCTGCTCAACGCAGGATCAGCCCAAAGCATCCTAAAGCATCCAAGAAAAGTGTGTATCCAACCTTTGCTTGAAGACTGCCAGTGAGGGGGAGCTCACCACCTCCTTAGGCAGCCTATTCCACTGCTGAACTACTCTGACTGTGAAAATGTTTTTCCTGATATCTAGCCTATATTGTTGTACTTGAAGTTTAAACCCATTACTGCGTGTCCTCTCCTCTGCAGCCAACAGAAACAGCATCCTGCCCTCCTCCAAGAAACAACCTGTCAAATACTTAAAGAGTGGGGAACAGTGGCCAACCTGTTCCCCTGGTGAACCAACATAGAAGTTATTGCAGAGAGGTCTTCCCCTGATGTTTCCTCAAAGCTCTGGAATTCAAAGGTCTAGTGTATGGGTAATGAAACCGTGGCCCTCCAGATGTCCATGGACTACAATTCCCATGAGCCCCTGCTGGCAGGGGCTCATGGGAATTGTAGTCCATGGACATCTGGAGGGCCGCAGTTGGACTACTCCTGGTATGGTGCCTCTGAAAGTGGAGCTTCCCCTCAGTCAGCATGACTAGTATCCATTGATAGACGTATTTTCCATGAATTCTTCGAACCCCCCCCCTTTCAAAGCTGTTTATTCTTGTGGCCATCACTGCATCCTCTGGCAGCGAATTCCACATTTTAATCACTTTGTGTAAATTAGCCTTTCCTTTTGTCTGTCCTGCATCTGCTGGCCATCAGGTACATTGGATGCCCTAAGATTTGGGGAACAAAATTTGTCAATTTTCTCCACCTCATGCATAATTTTAAAAACCTCAATCACGTCCCCCCTTAGTTATCTCTTTCCCAAAGGGAAAAGTCCCAGTCTTTTAAGATGTTCCTCATAGGAAAGGTGCTCCACCTCCTCTTCATCTTGTTCTCCCTCGTCTACTTTTTCCAGCACTTCAAGGCCATTTTTGAAATACAGTGACCAGAAGAACTGTACACAGTATTCCAACTAAGGTCGCCTTGTAGAGCTATACAGGCACTTTACAATATTGGCCATTTCATTCTCAAGGAGGCTGTTGGCCCAGCAGCTTGCCTTCCTTCAAATGCAAATTACTTTGGCCAAGAGACTATAGGGTGGGTCAGTCCTCCCCCTCCTGTTCTCTTATCCCATGACCCTTAGGTTTACTCAGGAGTCTCCAGTGAGGTACCTTGTCAAAAGCCTTTTGAAAGTCCAAGTATATAATATTGACCAGGGTGTAAACTACACGGAGCTTTCATTCCAATCCCAGGTCGATTCAGTCCCTGCCGTCTACACAGAATGCAATTTCCGTTTTGATTTGGGGTGATTTAAATTTTCCTTCTGGAGCAAGAAAGATTGATACGGAGTGACCCTACCTTTATTGTGCGATATCTTAGAGTGCTTTTAAGCCTCAATATTTCAAGATTCGGATTGAGAAAGCAGGCTGTTTTGAATGTGGGCTCTCCTCCATGGTAGAGAACCTCTGATTGGTCAAAACTGCTTATGTGACAAGCTTGCCTTGAAGGAGAAGCCCCTAATTTCTCTCAACTTCTCTCGGTCTTGGATTTTTTCTCCCTTCTTTGCCTTCTTCAATCCTCCTCCCCTCCAATAAAAGAAAGAGGCTCCCTGCTTGGCTCCTCCCCCCCCTTCAAGAAAAGAAAGAAAGAGGTTTGGCTCCCCCCCCTTCTGAACTACCCTAACCACGTGCAGAAGACTTTCCTGTTTCAATGGGGGGGGGGGGGAGAGGAAGACCCGAGTTCAAAGTGATCTGAATTCAACAGGATTGACAATGGAATAAACAAAGTAAGTGCAGACTCTGCCCTGGTCACCACTGACTACATGCTTGTTCACTTTCTCAAAGAACTCCAAAAGGCTGGCGATGCAAGACTTTCCTTTGCAAAAATCATGCTGATTCTTTGTTCCTCTGTTAATTTGCCCAGGACAGATATTAGGCTGACTGATCGGTAATTTCCTGGTTCCCGCTTTAATAAATTAGTGTCACATTTGCTACTTTCCAATCTTCATGGGCAGTGGCTGAATTTAGTGATAGCTGACCTACTAATCTGTATATGTAACCTATAACATGTAACCTTTTCACATTTGAATTCCTTAAAATGATCAGGAAAACCAGCAGCCTCCACTCTTGGGTTTATGCTATCAGGACCTGGAGACTTATGGATATTTTATTTCCCCAGTAGGGAAATTAATGCATCCGCATTGCCTGGGCCCAGTGGGGAATTCCCCATCCCTTGCCCAATCTCTTGGGAACTGAAAGAATGGGAGAAAAAAATTGTCTTCATGGTAAATTTTCATAGGAATTTCCCCTAGTCTCTATGATCCTTACCTGGAAGTGACATCACATCCTCCCCCAAACTCTACCCTGATTTTATGAGATAGGATGAGATCAGACTAGCCTGGACTATCCAGGTCAGGGCTAATTCTGATTTAGAGAACAACCATTCCCAAAATTCCTGGCATTTGCCTAGGTATTGTTGGGAACTCTAAGATTAGCTCACATGCCATAGTTCCAATACACATTGGAACTGTATGTGCCTGGGGTGCACATCTGTCAACCTAACCCAGGAAAAGTGTAACATGCAGTTTGGCAAAATGTTTGATTGATACAGATCCTCTTTTTTGCATTCTTTTCCTGCTGTTTTCATATTGTGTTGCCAGTACAAGTAACTTGATGCTTCATTTTTGATTGCAAAACTTTATTACAGATTTTGGTTTAATAAGCATCCAGTTGCTGTCAAAATTTGTTTCCAAATTATCATCAGCTTGTCATAACTCAAGGCAACACAGTCGTGACATGATATAATTTTATGCCATCTGATTTCCCTGAACAGTTATCAGGGGCCATTGGATTCTGTCTGATGGTGTTCTGTTCTTGAATAGTCTCACTGTCAGGATTGTAGAATCTCTGTCATAAATTAGCCTGAGTTCCTCCATGTCAGTTATATTACTAGATGGGGCCCGGCGCCTGCTAGTCCCGGCCTTGTAGTTTGTAAGCAATAAAATAGAATAGTGATGTTATGTTAACCTTATCTTGTTATGGGCAGAAAGGGTTGTTTGTCACCTCTTTCAAGGATGGGAGTTTGGAATCCTGTTTTGCTTTCACATATGTCTTTTCTCACTCACCTCCCCCCCTTGGGAACTGTCAAGTTTTGGGCGGGAGAAATGTATTGATAAGCTGAGGCAAATCTGGCTTCTAGTCAGATTTGACTTTTCAGTCCATTGCGTGTAGTGCTAATCAATAAAACTATTTTTTCTTTTGAATAAGTTTTGTTGTGAGTTTCCTGTGCGCTTGACATCAAGTCAAATCTCACAACTCCTTTCACCTGCAAAATGCAGGGCGAGGGACATACTTTTTCTGAACCGGGAGAGGGCCTGGATTGGGACCTCTCCCAGGCCGAAGGTGCTGGTGCGGGGCCGCCCAGCTCGGCCATGATGCGGGCTGTCTCGGGGGCAACCCCGGGGCCCGAGGAATTTTTGGAACGTCACATCACCCAGCGCAGGCGATTGTCAAAATACGACCGCCCTACTGGGGATGAACGGTGGCCGGAGCACCTGGGACTGCCTAGCTACGCGCTGGAGCCTGTGGGTGAGACACAGGACTTGCAGTACAAGCTGGACAGGGTGACTAACTGGCTGCAGGACCTCTCGGGTCGGCTGGATCCGGAGGAGAGACGCCGAACACAACGCCTGCTTAAGGACGTGCTCGGTGGGGGCGCACACGAGACCGGTGCGCGGAGAGAGAGCGGTGGGTTTGCACTGCAGGAACACGGCATGGCGGCCGCGCAAGCAACGACGGAGGCGGCTGAGGCGCTGGCCAGAGCCCGGGCTCAGCTAGAAATCGAAGCAGAGGCGGAAGCACGCGCAAGAGCGCAGAGGGAGAGAGAAGACGAAGGTGAGGAACGAGAGGACGAAGGCGGTGCCGGCGGCGACGGTGCTGGTGGAGACGGCGCGGACGGAGGCGAGGACGCAGCAGCGGCGGCAGCGGCACGGGCAGCGGCGGACGTCGCGGGAGCCGAGGCGGCGGCAGCAGCGGCGGCGCGTGAGGCAGCGAGAGCGGCCGCGCGGGCGGCAGCAGCGGCGCAGGCAGCGGAACGAGCGAGAGCGGCGGCTGGGAGAGGGCGAGGCATTGGCCGGGGTGCAAGACCCCCGGCCCCGGCCCCAGCACCGGCGGACTGGGGCCCAGGGCGCCTACCTGCCCATCTCCGTGGAGTGGAAATGCGGAACACCTATAAGTTCAAGGCAAAGTTTTCTGGGGACCCCTCCGATTTCCCCACGTTCCTGGTGCACCTCCAAGCCTACATGATGGACATGGGGTTCACTTTCCAAGACGACGCCGAACGAGTGCGTTTCGTGGGGCAAGCCCTGGAGGGCAAAGCCGCCAAATGGTTCGTGGATTTGTACCGTTACCACCCCCAAGCTACCCGCGACTACAATCATTTCATGAGGGCCCTGCGCCAGATGTACGTGGAACCGTTTGAACGGGAGACTGCGGAGAAGAAACTCCGGGCTCACCGGCAAGGAAAATTGTCAGTGGTCGAGTACGCCAGGGAATTTAAGGAGTTGGCTTCCTCTGTGCCGGACTGGACGGAGCCCCAACGTGTGCTGGCGTTTGTGGGGGGCCTCAATCCCACTCTGGCTGACAAGTGCCTCCTCCTGGAAGACCCACTCACTGTCGAAGGGTGGGTCCAGCTGGCCGGAGAAATGGAAAACCGCTTGGAGCGGGCCTCAATGGTGCAAGCACTGGCCGGGAAAACCATGGCGAAGACTTCCACCCCGGTGAAGACCAAGCCCCGAACCAAATTGGAACCGGCGGAGCGTACTCGGCGCATGGAGAAAGGGCTGTGCTTGGGATGTGGCCAAGCCGGGCACTTCCTCGCACACTGCCCAACGAAAGCGGCATCAACCCCGAAATCTGCGAGCGGCGCCCCATCGAAAGCCCCGCCTGCCAAGAAAACCACCACGAAGAAAAGCGCCAAATCCCTCCTGGTACCAGTGGCTGCCGTACCGGCGGTGGACGACTCGGAGGAGGGAAGCGGGCTGGAGGACGAGGATCAAGCTGAGGAGCAGTCGGGAAACGAGGACGGTCTGCTGTAAAGGCGCCCCGCCAGCAGGCCGCCAACAGGGGCAAACGCGTGGTGAGTGATTCCCCCTTGCTACTCCTACCGGCCAACCTGTCTAACCCCAAGTCGGGAAAGACGGTGGGAATCCGCTGTATCGTGGACTCGGGGTGCACCCAATCCCTAGTGAGCCCGGCACTGGCCGAGACTTTGGGGGTGGGGAAGGTGGCACTGAAGGAACCCTTGCCAATCACCCAGCTAGATGGGAAATGCGCTCCCGGAGGGGAAGCTACGGCAAAAACTCGCCCCATGGACTTGGACATAGAAAAACATTGGGAGCAAATCCAACCTTTGGTGGCCCCTCACTCTGCCTTCCCTTGCGTGTTGGGGTTGGATTGGCTGAGGGAACACGATCCCCTTGTGAAGTGGAAGGAAGGGACTGTGGAATTTACCTCCGCCGCCTGCGAGCAGCACACGCGGCAGCAGGGTCCCACGAAATCCGGGGTGGTGGCCGCTTTGGGAGTAGGGGTGGACGCGCTCCCTCCTGAATATCGGGACTTTGGTGATGTGTTCGCGGAGGTGGAGTGCAACCAGCTCCCCCCCCACCGCAAAACTGACTGTGCTATCGAATTAAAGAAAGGAGAGCCTCTCCCCAAAGCCAAACTTTATTCCATGAGCCCGCGGGAGATGGCAGAGCTTAGAGAATTTCTGGATAAAAACCTAGCAAGGGGTTTTATTAGACCAGCCACGTCTTCCTTGGCAGCCCCGGTCCTTTTCGTAAAAAAGAAGGACGGTTCGCTGCGGTTGTGTACCGACTACCGCGGGTTGAACGCGGTCTCCACCTGCAACGCCTACCCGCTTCCCCTGATAAAAGACTTATTGGGCCACTTGGGGAAGGCGCGCGTGTTCACGAAACTGGACTTAAGGGAAGCATATTACCGAGTTCGAATCAAGAAGGGGCATGAATATTTAACGGCTTTTAATACGCCCCTGGGGCAGTTTGAATACACCGTAATGCCATTCGGCCTCGCCGGCGCTCCGGGCGTGTTCATGAATATGATAAATGAAATTATGCATGATTTATTGTACCAAGGGGTGTTGGTTTACATTGATGATATTCTTGTGTACTCTGAGAATGTTGAGAGTCATTCTAAGCTGGTCCGCGAAGTGCTCCGCCGCTTGCGGAAGCACCACTTGTTTGCTAAACTGTCAAAATGTGAGTTCCACCGCGATGCAGTGGAGTTTTTGGGGTTCCGGGTCTCCCAGGCGGGGATCGAGATGGACCCTGGCAAAGTGCGTGATTTGCTGGTGTGGGAACCTCCCCGCACTAGGAGGCAATTACAAAGTTTCCTAGGATTCGCCAATTTTTACAGGACCTTCATTCCCAACTTTGCCAAGGTTGCGCTGCCCCTCACTGACTTGTTAAAAACCAAAGGGGGGAAGACAGCTAGCCGACCTGGGGCGCCTCTCCCTTGGACTCCCTCCTGTCAGGAGGCATTTGACAAACTAAAACTGCTATTTACGTCTGAACCTGTGTTGGCCCATGCCGACCCCTCTAAGCAATTTACAGTACAAGTAGATTCTTCGGACGTAGCAATGGGGGCCGTGATCCTCCAAGAAGGGGGGGACGGGAAATTACACCCCCTGGCCTATTTGTCAAAGAAATTTTCAGCTGCGGAAAGAAATTGGGCAATTTGGGAAAAAGAGGCGGCTGCAGTGAAATTGGCCCTTTCCACTTGGCGGCATTGGCTGGAGGGGTCAGCGATCCCGTTTGTAGTCTGGACAGATCATAAAAACCTTCAGGCACTCAAGCAGCCCCGCTCGCTTTCGGCCAAGCAAATGAGATGGGCGGAGTTTTTTGCTCGTTTCAACTTCTCCCTAAAGCATCTTCCTGGCAAACTGAACTTTTTGGCGGATGCACTATCGCGCCTGCCTCAATACAATAGCAAACGAGACCCATTGGTAGATACCGTCTTTACCCCCGCCCAACTAGGGATGGCCGCTGTGACGCGCAGCCACACAAAGACCGATACGCCCATCCCAGGGGGCTGGGTCCAAAAGGAGTTGTCATCTGACCCAGAGTTTTGCTCCCTCCGCCCTGATCTGTCTGAGAAGGGGGGGCTCTTTTTCAAAGGCGAAAGACTCTTTGTGCCTGCCGTGGCCCGGGGAAAAGTTTTGAAGCTTTGCCACGATGCAAAAACCGCTGGACATTTTGGTTTTGTGAAAACTCTGCACCTGGTCAGGAGACAGTACTGGTGGCCATCCTTACGTAAAGATGTGGAGAAATATGTGCAGGGGTGCCCCATTTGTATTGCCTCGAAACCAATTGGGGGCAAGAAGAAGGGACTTTTGCAACCACAGCCCACCCCCTCACGTCCATGGACTGATGTGACTATGGACTTTATTACAGACCTTCCCCCCAGCCAAGGGAACACTGTTATATGGGTGGTAGTGGATGCTTTTTCCAAACAGGCTCATTTCATCCCCTGTACAGGCGTGCCCTCAGCACCAAAACTGGCCTCTCTTTTTATTAAACACGTGGTACGTCTGCACGGGATCCCGACACGTGTTTTGACGGATCGGGGCCCCCAGTTCGTTTCCAAGTTCTGGAGGGAGCTTCTTAAACTATTAGGTGTGGAGCAAGCCCTCACCTCAGGCTATCACCCGGAGTCAAATGGCCAGACCGAAAGAGTAAACCAGATCCTGGAACAGTATTTACGCTGTTTCATCAATCACCAGCAGGATGACTGGGTTTCCTTGCTGCCACTTGCTGAGTTTGCCTATAACAATGGAGTCCACTCCTCAACGGGGGTATCGCCTTTCAAGGTGGTGTACGGAACTGATTTAATGTCAGCCCCCACCTGGGGACTCAGCTCCACGGAGGTTCCTGACATAAACAAATGGGCAGCATCCATCAGTAGGGGCTGGCCAGAGATCGTTGCTAGCCTCAAAGAAGCCAAACATGCCTATAAGGCTCAAGCTGATAAAAAGAGGGTACCTGCCCCTGATTGGAAAGTGGGTGACCTAGCCTACCTGTCTACTAAGAACTTAAGGTGTCAGCAGAAGTCCAAGAAACTTGGCCCAAAGTATGTGGGGCCATTTAAAGTGGTGAAACTGATAAATAATGTGACTGTGGAGCTAGCTTTGCCAAAAACTTATAGGAATGTGCATCCGGTTTTTCATTCCAGCCTGCTGCGAAGAGCTCCAGCCCCGGACGAGTGGCACCCTCCTCCATCTATGCCTGTTCCAATTTACATCGATAAGGACACCCACTATGAAGTCAACCAAATCTTAGACTCTCGATTGCATAAGGGTCGCCTTCAATATTTGGTCGATTGGAAGGATTTCCCCTCTGGGGATAAAGAGTGGGTTGAGGCTGGGAATGTGAAGGCACCCCGCCTTCTCCGGGCTTTCCATCGAGCATTCCCTGATTGTCCTCGCCCGGTTGATGCCGGCTAGGTGGGGGAGTGAAGTTAGTTTTAATGCGGAGGGATGTCAGGATTGTAGAATCTCTGTCATAAATTAGCCTGAGTTCCTCCATGTCAGTTATATTACTAGATGGGGCCCGGCGCCTGCTAGTCCCGGCCTTGTAGTTTGTAAGCAATAAAATAGAATAGTGATGTTATGTTAACCTTATCTTGTTATGGGCAGAAAGGGTTGTTTGTCACCTCTTTCAAGGATGGGAGTTTGGAATCCTGTTTTGCTTTCACATATGTCTTTTCTCACTCACCTCCCCCCCTTGGGAACTGTCAAGTTTTGGGCGGGAGAAATGTATTGATAAGCTGAGGCAAATCTGGCTTCTAGTCAGATTTGACTTTTCAGTCCATTGCGTGTAGTGCTAATCAATAAAACTATTTTTTCTTTTGAATAAGTTTTGTTGTGAGTTTCCTGTGCGCTTGACACTCACCCTACATTTGTGACTGATTATCATACAGTGTGCATTTAAAAACTCCTGCATGCTCTGTGGATAGGTTGGTAAACAAGAGAAAACAGCCTACATGGAAACGGAATTTGGAATTGTGAACTGGATGAGGGCATGTGTACATGAAATCAAGGTCCTTTTGGTTCTCTGTGCATGAATTCCGAATGTTTTACACAAACAGTTGTGCAAGAGAAAGTGCATGATGGGACACTCAGTTATGTAAAAACACTGCACTTAAGGGATTCTTTTGCACATTTGATTTTTCACACACAGAGATGTAGCTTGTATTGCAGGGGTAGTCAAACTGCGGCCCTCCAGATGTCCATGGACTACAATTCCCAGGAGCCCCTGCCAGCATTCGCTGGCAGGGGCTCCTGGGAATTGTAGTCCATGGACATCTGGAGGGCCGCAGTTTGACTACCCCTGTTGTATTGGAATGCTGGACAGGAAATATGAGAGATGAATCATAAGGGGAATTGCAATGGAAGGGAGAATTGGTGAAAATCACTTCCCTTCCTATTGGCAGAAATTTCCTGCTAGATGCAATCCAGGAAGTATGCATGGGGAGGTGCCACATAAAGAGGGAAAGGCATTTCAAGGAGGAGAACAAAATAGGAAGGAAGGGCCAGGCAAAGAGGAGGAGGAGCTGAACAGAGAACAGGGGATAAAAGTTGATTTCCCACATGGCAGAGTTGAAGGGCACCAGGTACAGAGGGACAGAGAGGGGGACAAACAAACAAACTGCTGAAGAGGGTTGTGACAAAAGTCTTGCAACAAGCAGATTCTCGCCCATTATGTGGAAACACACTCCACACAATGGGTGTGACCCTACTTGTGCTACTGCTGCCCCTCTTATGTGCCCAGCCCTGGCCCCAGCCCATTCATCCTGACATGAATCCAGGAGGAGAGTGGGGCCCATGGCTTCAGCAGAGGCCAGGGTGGCTGGAAGACAAAGAGGCACAGCAGTGGCTGGGCAGGTCCAGTGCTGATTCCCCCCCATGCCACTACTGCCACCTGTCTTCTGAGCCTGGCCCCACCCCATTGGCAAACTCCTTCATCCTGACCTCATAGAATCATAGAGTTGGAAGGGGCCATACAGGCCATCTAGTCCAACCCCCTGCTCTATGCAGGATCAGCCCAAAGCATCCTAAAGCATCCAAGAAAAGTGTGTATCCAACCTTTGCTTGAAGACTGCCAGTGAGGGGGAGCTCACCACCTCCTTAGGCAGCCTATTCCACTGCTGAACTACTCTGACTGTGAAAATCTTTTTCCTGATATCTAGCCTATATCGTTGTACTTGAAGTTTAAACCCATTACTGCGCGTCCTTTCCTCTGCAGCCAATGGAAACAGCATCCTGCCCTCCTCCAAGTGACAAACTTTCAAATACTTAAAGAGGGCTATCATGTCCCCTCTCAGCCTCCTTTTCTCCAGGCTGAACATTCCCAAGTCCCTCAACCTATCTTAGAATCATAGAATCATAGAATTGGAAGGGGCCATACAGGCCATCTAGTCCAACCCCCTGCTCAACGCAGGATCAGCCCAAAGCACCCTAAAGCATCCAAGAAAAGTGTGTATCCAACCTTTGCTTGAAGACTGCCAGTGAGGGGGAGCTCACCACCTCCTTAGGCAGCCTCTTCCACTGCTGAACTACTCTGACTGTGAATTTTTTTTCCTGATATGAAGCCTATATTGTTGTACCTGAAGGCTGGAGAAGGCGAGTGGGGCACTTGGCCTCAGGCAGAGGCTGGGTGTCAGGAGAGGGTGAATGGGTGTGGCAGCAGCTGGGCAAACCAGGCACCAAGCCACCTCATGCAATTGTTGCCCATCTTCCACAGCTGCCGTCTCACCTGCAAGAGACTCCTTCATCCCAGCCTGAAGGCCGGAGAAGGAGAGCAGGACACTTGACCTTGGGTGGAAGATGGGCACGGACAGAGGATGAACGGACACAGCAGCTGGGGGCAGCAGTGGCAGCAGCAGTGTAACAAGCGCGGCTCAGCATCGGCCCTGGCTAGCTACCACCTCTGTCGCCCATAGAATCATAGAATCATAGAATCATAGAATCATAGAGTTGGAAGGGGCCATACAGGCCATCTAGTCCAACCCCCCGCTCAACGCAGGATCAGCCATTCTGACTAGGAAGATACATCTCCCAGTATGAAATACATTAAATTTGCAGGTTCAGTAGACACAGACTCCAAACTTCTTCCAAAACACAGCTCTTTTATTGAAGTAAACACTAACCCACACCAACAATACCAAACAAGGGATAAGAAAACTCAGGAAATTATATACGCTTTAGTTGGCTTGCTAAGAGCCCTGATTAGTCCTTAATGAAGACCTTGGATTGCTCCATAGAGTGAAAGAATTCTATTCTATGATTGGTGGGTTATCAAGCCTTGATCTGCATATTGGTTTGTATTAGCACTATTTTGTCCACTTAAATTACAAAATGGAAGATTGTCCTGGGAGGGGCGGAGAAATCTCCTGAGTGGGAATAGGTAGAGCAAACTTCTTGTTGGCATCCCTGCTGGGCCGTGAGCGTCTCTGGATGTCTCACCACGGGGACCCTTGACACGCTGGGCATTAAAACTTTTACCCTTTCCCCATTACGTGTTCCAAATAAGGAGCTGCATTCTGCACATTAAAGCAACCCCTGAGAGTTCTTAAAACACCAAAATGAGCAAACTCGAAATGCAATTGACATACAATATCAAAGGAAACAAGAGCAAGCAGAACAGAGAACCAGGAAACAAGGTGCTGATAATCAATCCGTTTATTGATACTGTGTTAATTAAAAGAACAGACTTCAAAACATTTCTCTCCATATAGCTGGCTTCCTTGACACTTTCAATTATCCTAGAATGTTTCAGCAATTAATATATGTGCCGTTCAGACAAATATTCTTAATGGAAATAAGAGAGGGAGGGAGAGAGGAAGAGAACAGTATCACAATAAGGATGCTTCTGAAATGCTTCTCTTCCCAATCCCCACCCCCTACCCCTCACAATTTTGGAGTTCAGAATGACCTGGTCATGCTTCCTAAGCGAAACTGATGCTTCAGTAATTTTCTGTTGCTCTCTTGCTTTTACATTCTGAGCTGGAGCCCTGCAACTTGCAAGCCAACTGATAACTAGCATCTCTCTTCCTCTCCTGCATACCAGTGTGCATAAGGGGGTTGATAAAACACTACACAAAAGCAATACTGATTATGGCTTGTTTCCTCACCTGAGACATACCTCGGCTTAGCCTCACTTTGGATCTCCTTTGGATGCTGGAAGGCTTTCTGCATTTGGGCTTTTCTCCCCTTGGTTCCCAGGCTGAAATTCACCACATGTTTTCCATATCCGAGTTGGAAGGAGGCAGCCTCCCATCATGCATTGCTTCCTTTCCTATTCCTAAAAGGGGTTTGTTTGTTTTTTGCAAAATGGTGCCTACTTGCACCTAATTCCAACATTCAGTGCCTTCGATCATGACCTGTGTCTCCCCCAAGTATACTTGATGTGATTTTTTAAAAGTATGTTATCATGTTATAACACTGCTGCAGTGTAATAAACAAGTCTGCCGCTTTAAAAATATTTAGAGACTGCTGTAAAGCAATAACCCCCTTTTTTAAAAGACAGATGTTTCAGGAGGGAGGGAGTGGGGAGAGAGAATGGCAATGGGGAAGGGAGTATGCACAAATAAAATGGCAGATGGGAGGAAAAACCTGAATGGAAGTGTTTCTCCACTGGGCAGCCCTGGATTAGATTCCACCTTGGAAAATGAAATAGTTGCAATCAGGAATTCCTTAACTGAGCAGTAAGTGAGAGGGCGATGTGGGTCTGTGCCTAGAAATCTGTATCACACAGCAAATTCTTTATTCTCACTTTAAGGAGGTATTATCTGCCTTTTTGCCTTTGAATACAGTTGCCAACCTCCAGATGGGCCCTGTATAGGAAAGAGGAGGGAGAGAAGCCTATCTGTCTGCTCTAGCTGGAGGAAGGAAGAGAACAAACTAACATCAAAAGAACAGGGAAGACCCTGAATGAGCCTATCAGAGGCTAGAGGGGGGGAAATGGCTTTCTCACTGAGGCTGGGAAAATGTTGGGCCATTTCGCACGGCTTCAAAATAGCACAATGGTTGCTAATTGGAAACGCTACTAATTTGCCATAACCCACGACGTCGTAGACAATCTGCAACAATCCTGAAACCGACCCGCCAAAAGCGCTTCGTTGTGGCGCTTTCAGGGGAATCCAGAAAAGTGGATTCACCCTCCGGATAGCGATACACTCCTGCAACCAATCTGCAACACTAGCGCTAAAGACCTGTGCGTTACCATTGTTGCTGGTTCTTCAAAGTCCCTCCCCCTGGCTCTCTCCTCCAAACTTCCGGCGAAGCGATCGCCATTTTTTTTTCTCGGAACGAGCGGGGATAAACGCACCGGCGAGCCTCTTTCTGTTTAGAGGCTTCCCTGGCTTCAGTCCTTCACCTTTAGTCACTAAGCACAAACCACTTAAAAGCCCGTTTGCTGAAATAAAGTCCCTTTATTTTTTACACATAAATTCAGCCGAAAATCGAGCCCGTGAGAAGGGGGGGGGGAATTTTTTTTTATCACTCGAGGCAGCGTGCAAACGATCATACAATCAAACGACAGCTCACATTAGGCAGCTGGATGGGTCTCTCCGTAGCAACGAATCTACACAGATTCGTTGCTATGGGTCTGTTTTTTTTTTTTTTAAACCTTTCTTAAAGGGAAAGCGGCTGTTTGGGAGCATGCTAACGGCTGCCCATTGGCTGCTTGACGGCCAGGGGCGGGACGAGCTTGGCAATAGCGCTTCCTTTCTAGCGATTTCTGCCGAGACCGGAAGCCTGTGGGAAACGCTAAAAAACGCAACTGATTCCACTACAAAGCCAGGTGTGCAAAACGACGAATTCCACTATTTTAAATGGCGATTTTTCATTCCGCAAACAATTTGCAACAAAGATCCCCGTGCGAAATGGCCCGTTGTGTTCCCTTTTATAATAATAATAATTTGCCCTCAGAGCCCTACGTTTTTTTTAAAAAAGAGAGAATTACTAATTACTTTCCAACTAAGATGAGGGAATTTGGAACTCCAGAATCAAAGGAAAAATTTAGAAGAGGAGGATTTTGGGAACATCCCTAATCGGGGACCCAAATAAATGTACAGTTAAGGCTTAGTTGATTACGTTTGTCGCTAGACTTCTTCAGGACCAAGTTTGAGTCTAGTGGCACAAACTTTGTCCTGCTGCTTCAGACAAACAGGGCTACCCTCCTGATGAATCATCTGGACTTTCGATGACATTTCCCCAACTGAATGTCCATTTCTCTTGTCAACAAAGAAGGAACAATGGAGGGACAGGTAAGCTGTTTATTTGTGTGTGTGAATGAGCTAGACAGAAGAGTACCTAGGTACCTTAGAGCAGGGGTAGTTGACATGTGGTCCTCCAGATGTCCATGGACTACAATTCCCATGAGCCCCTGCCAGAGTTTGCTGGCAGGGGCTCATGGGAATTGTAGTCCATGAACATCTGGAGGACCACAGGTTGACTACTCCTGCCTTAGAGTTTTTGGAGAGCTGGACAGAAGAGGATTGAAATCTGAAGATTGGCAACTGTGATATCACAGTAAAATGGCAAAATTTGGATCCAGAAAGGAGGTACCCTCCAAACTGAACCAAATTCTTAACATGGTGGTAAACCTCTGGATGGACTGTACTACTTCATGGAGGGGAGCTCAGAAAATTAAATACTGTTCTGTGTGAAAGAGTTTTCCCTGCACAGAAAACTCACACATAAACAGAAAGCAAAAGGAAAAATGTACGCCTTGACCTGCTGGGTGCAATAATTTTTGTATATGGAGGAGCATTTCATGAAGTGAGATGCTCACCTGCAGCCTGATGGTGTAGCCCAAATAAAGGTTCACTTGTGTCAATGAAAACACAGCCTTAGTTTCTGGGAGTTGCTGGGACATTTCCACTGAGGACTCAGGTATTTGGGGACAGCCTCCCTGCCTTGTCACATAGATTAAGACAAAGCAATATCATTGGCTGTTTTTGTTCCACAGGTCACTTTGTGCCTCTGGGCTGTATAAAGGGAAGATAATAAAAAGTAGTCCAACTTAAGTGGATGTGTTTCGTCTGCTCTTGTTTTGTGACTCCATTCCATGATAAAAAAAACCTTTCCCCTTCTTCTTTTCTGTTCTTCCCTCTCCCCATTTTTTTTTTAGTATGTGGGGAAGGCAGTTGAAGAAACATCTATCAATGCTAATTTTGACTACTGTTAGTAGCTCTAGCCTGGCTCGCTGTTCTGTTGCAGGATTGACAGAGAGAGAGAGATGAGTGATACAGGCAAATGGTTTCACATTGCAGGAGATACGTACAGGAATATAATCATACCCAAGGTCAAACATTAGAAAAAAGGTTGGGCATTTGGGGCAGAGAAAGCAAGGCTGTCAGATATTGAAATCTCAGCAGGAGACTCAGGTCTATTAAAACGGAATACGGAATTACTTTCTGCTGGCGACTTTCTGTGCATGTATAACTAGTTTGTTCATTTGGGTGCCTCCTGCTTAATGCCAGAAGGTAGGATGGAAGTGGTTTGAGATTGGGGGAGGGGAACCGCACAGGACCTTTTGTGAATCCGGGGCAAAAGGTCCTGAAATATGCATGGGAGTGAGTGAATGTCAATAATTAATTTGGACTCTTTTTTTTTCTTTTTTCTTTCTTTTTTCTTTTTTTCTTCTACAAAGAAGGATATAAGAAAGTGAAAGGCATGTCTGTCTCGAGTGCAGTTCTTCTATATTAACTGGGCACTAATTGTTCTCTCGTGTGAAAAGCACAGTGACGGAGGCCAAGTGAAAATGTGGCAATCTCTGGGGTGAGATTTTGGTCTCATGGGCCAAACAAGGTCAATAACCAGGAGAAATTCTTTCATATTCCCTAGTCCTGGGCTGAATGGTTAACCAGGGCTGAATGTGTTAACCAGATGGTTAACACAAAGGGCTTTCCTGCATGCTTAGTCCTGCACAGAGCTTTTATTCCAATCCCAGGTCAATTCAGTCCCTGCTGTCTACACTGAATGTGATTTCCATTTTGATTTTGGGTGATTTAAATTTTCCCTCTGCAACAAGCATGATTGATCCGGAATGACCCTGCCTTTTCCCTGCAATATCCTGGGCAGAGTCTGCACTTACTTTCTTTATTCCGTTGTCAATCCTGTTGAATTCAGATCACTTTGAACTCGAGGCTTCCTCCCTCCCCCTCCCCATTGAAACAGGAAAGTCTTCTGCACGTGGTTAGGGAGGCTCAGAAGGGGGGGGGGGAGGGAGGCAGGCAAGCCTCTTTCTTTCTTTTCTTGAAGGGGGGGGGAGAGGAGCCAGGCAGGGAGCCTCTTTCTTTTCTTGGAGGGGAGGGGGAGAGGATCGAAAAAGGCAGAGGAGGGAGGAAAAATACAGGACCGACAGAAGTTGAGAGAAGTTAGGGGCTTCTCCTTTAAGGCTAGCGTGTCACATGACCAGGTGTAGCCTATCAGAGGTTCTCTTCCACGGAGCTTTCTTTCCCAAATGAATATTGAGGATTTTCAGCACTCTGAGATATGGCACACTAAAGGTAGAATCACTCCGAATCAATCCTTCTTGCTGCAGAAGGAAAATTAAAATCACCCAAAATCCAAATGGAAATCGCATTCTGCGTAGAGGGCAGGGACTGAATCGATCTGGGGCTGGAATAAAAGCTCCGTGAAGTTTACACCCTGGCGTGGATATAACCCTCGATATCTGAAAAATTGGCATGAGTAAAGGTGCAGCTCTCTGCTTTTCCCAAAATAACTTGCTGCCCCCAGCCTCCAATGCTGCAGAAAAGCCCTGATTGGCCAGGGTGCCAGTTCAAAGGCTTCCTCGTTCCCAGGTTGCAAGGCTTCCCTTAAAGGGGAAGCCCTAACTTCTATCAGCAGATATTTTCCTCTTGGATTTATTCCCCTTCCTCTGCTGCCTCCATTCCTCTCAACTTCTCTCGGTCTTGGATTTTTTCAAATCTTCAGTTGGGTTCTTGTGAAGATAAGAGAAAGGGAGAGCCAGATATGCTGCTCTAACCCCTTGGGAGAGGTTCACATTGCAATGGAATAGACAAATAACATTTTGGATGCTTTCACACATGCTTAAAATGTCGTTTCAATCTACTTCAGAAACCGCTTTCAAGTAGATTTTGACATTTGATACAGTAAAACCCAGTTTCAAAGTGTTTTATTTCGTGTGTGTGAAATAACCCTTTGTTTATGAAATGCTTCTAAAAAAACCCCACCCATGTGCACACACGAACAAACACATCTACAAAATGAGCAGTAAAAAGTGGAGAACTGAAACGACACAATCAATGGAAGTGAAGCCAAGTAACTTCGCTCCTCCTTGTTGACCAAAAGTGTTTTCGTTTTTGTGTTAAACATTTTTTCACATGTTTATTTTTCTTATTCCTTTCTTCTGGATTCATTGAATCCATAGATTTCCAGCTAGATAGATTTAGATGAGTAGCCGTGTTGGTCTGAAGCAACAGAAGAAAGTCAGGGTTCAGGGTTCAGGCACCTTTAAAAGCAAAAAAGTTTAATTCATGTGCACTTCTTCCAGTAGTAACTCCCCCCCACACAAATACCACAAGGGATAAGAACTCCATATTAGTCTACAATTGTCTGTTGCCCTAGATCAGGGGTCCTCAGCATTGTACTCAGGGGTGCCATCAACACCTTCCAGGCATTTTTAGAAAGTGGGCAAAGCTTGTGCCTGGCACAGCTTCTCATTGTCCAGTGGAGATCTGATTTGCCATTCAGATTTTTAAAAATTTGCTTTGGCAGCAACTGCCACCACAGCACAGCTTCACTGCGTGACTGAATTTAAGCTGTGTGCAAGCAAGAAAATATTTTCAACCATATGTTCATTTAAAGAGGCATCCTGTAAAACAGAGTTTCTGCCTGAAAGATTGTAAAGCTACTATTAGAGCTATGTGGGTACATTTTGGTTGGCTCCAACTAGGGTTGTCAGCCTCCAGATGGTTAACTCAAAGGGCTTTTCCGCACGCTATAAATATAATGAAATGCTTACCTGGTGAAGATGCTACATTTTTGATGTTTCACATGATATTACCAACACTCAGCATCCAAGCAGCAAACTGCTAGCTACATCCTCCATTTTAAAGTGTTTGCTAGAGAATTGCATAAGGTAGATTCCCCAACCTAAAAAGCCCAACCTACAAGAGAGCAACCAGCAGGCCACACACTAAAGAAATGTATGGAGGCAAAGAAGCACTATCTCTGCCTCCAATGTCCTGCCCTCGCACTGGCATCCCTCTCCCTTCTTCCGGGGATGGGATTTTTTTTTAAAGCAAACTGCCTGGAGCAACAAGCATGCAGGCAAAGCAAAAAACAATTATTTCCTAATTTGTCACACAAAGCACACCTCTTTAAAGTTTTCTCCCCCCCAATCAGGAAAGATCCCCCCCCCAATCAAAGGACTCAAATCAATAAGGGCCCAATCCTGCCACCTGGGCTTTGGTGCCAATGAAAGTCTATGGCACCATAAACTATAATAGAAATTCCAACATTCCCACCTTTCCTGGGGCCTATGGGGGGGGGTGAGGTAAAGTCTCTAAACTTTCAGAGTAGCTCCAGGAGACTCTTCCATGACTCCTCTCCAAATTCCATAATGTTTGGTCCACGGGGTCCACTTCTAGGGGCTCCTGAAGAGGATGCCACCATCCCTCCATTATATCATATGGAGAGTCCATCCCGTTGTTCCCTGGACTGTTTCCAGTGTCCACATCAGGAGCCTTTGCCCCCCTCTCTTTCTCCTCCGTTTGTCCCTGAATTGAACTAGATTTTTTACTGCACTGGAGCTGAGGGTCAGGGATTGGAAACTTGACAATGGAAGTAACAATGTTGGAAACACTGGAAAAGCCTGAATGTCTAACTATGGAGTGAGAGAGGGCTAGGCGGGCGCACATGGTACCTATAAAGGCACTCACATCCCCATCTCCTACATATGATGTGCGTGGCATGCATGCACACGCCAAGTCTTGTCTTCCTGTTCTTGCCTCCCCCCCCCCTTGTCACCAATGGCAGCTGTGGTAAGTCTTGTCCCCTAATTCCTGTTAAAAACAACTTTGGAAATCCATCTATAGCTTTCACAGTATCTTAGCTGGTTCAACTCCTTCTTCTGCTGATATTCAGGAGGGCACCTAAATGAGCCAGCGTCAGGTTTTGAGCCAGTTAATGTTCAACTGCTTCCCAAAGATCAGCAGTGCAAATATAAAGGCGCCATTTTGCCCACATGGTTTGGATTTGCCATAATGTCCAAGGGGCTCACGCCAATTTATGGGGCCATAAATCCACACCATCCTTTCATTATTTCCAACTCCAGATGGGCACTGGTGTAATGAGATCTTGGAAGACATTTTATTCTTCAGTCAAAACGTTCAGCCCAGTCGCTCCTCTTGAGCCCTTTCTGGGTGCCTCCAAAATGTTAATACAGGATGCTGAGCAATTTCTCCCCCTGACTTTCAGTTGAAATTCTATTTTTATTGATAACACACGTGTTTGGCACCCAGATTCTCTTGTTGACATAAGGCCTCATTAGTGCTCTGTGTCTTTATTGCAAATAGTCCTTCCAATTTTTCATTTTTTTGTTTTTTCTAGCTTTGTTTTTGCAGCCAGATAGGGAGAGGGGTTGGGATCTTTTTTTTTTTTTTTAATGTTATTTCTGTAACAAGAAGACAAAGTGCAAGCTTTATCAGATGGCTTAATAAATGCATCTTGGATCACAGAGGTCTGGGAAGTTTGGTGCATAAATGGCTCCTTTGAACCTGGCTGTTTTAAGGAAGTCAAAGAGAACAAACTTTATTTTTATTTTTGAAGATGTGCTCGTCTGCGAGCCCTTGCCATATCTGGCTGAGAATGCAGGTGGCCGAGCACACCGAGTTCCTGCCAATTTCTCGAGTTACACTTTTATCCACTAAGCAAGCATCCAGATCCGGGTTTGCTCACAGGGCACTCAATGGGAGCCTCAGAGGGTGCATATTAAATATCACTTATTCCACAGTCTGGGGTTTTGCAGCCCGCGAACCCTTGATCTAATGCCTCTTCGCCCTTTTTCCTGTGCTCCCCAGCTTTTGGGGTAATGGTCTTTCCCAGGAGATTTTTTACTGAGAAAGAATCTTCTTGTCAAAGAGCTTGACTCATATGCTTCATTTCCCCCCACCGCCAAAAAGCACATGTTCAGCACATTTTGCTTTTGTGAAACGGAATACGGTTCAAGTTTGCCTAAATCAGGAAAAGAGGGGTTTTTGCTGTAAGAACTTTATGTCAAAGTGCAAAAGGTTTTATACACAATGACTAGATTTTCCCTCCTGCTTGGAGGGAAAGCTGTCTTCCCCGCGGTAGTGGTGGCCTGTGATTGTGGTGGCCGATGCTTTCTGCGCCAGTCTCTGAAATCTCCACTGTTTTATTTGTTTTGGACGAGAATGATTGATTGTAAGAGTCACATCAAGAGGGCCAGACTTCGCCTCTAATGAGAAACTTAATATGTATTTACAGTAAATATGCCAAAAGGACTGTATTGAAAGGCTGGTGTCCTGAAAGCACAGTTATGCTGACAGCAAACAGAAGGGAAAGGGGTCTCTCGCCATTTCCACAAAAAGTCATTGTGAATTGTCAATAAGAACTGGCTATGTTTTATCAGGCTGAGGACAGATGTGTCATTTTTAGAGCAGAGGGTTAGTTTTGGAAGTGCCCTCAATGCATTGAGTATGAATGATAGAATAGAATCATAGAATCATAGAATCATAGATTTGGAAGGGACCTCATGGGACATCTAGTCCAGCTGTCCCTAAGCCCCGGTCCACGGATCCCAGTCAGTACTGGGCCGTGGCTCCTCCTCGTCCTCCTCCCCAGCTGCTGCCTCAGGGGCTGCCCTGCCACTCTGCTGCCAGCTCACCTTTGGTGCTCTCTAGCAGCAGCCATGGCTGGGGCTCCCCCTCAGCATGGCACTGCAGTGTTGCTGCTGGTGGCGCTCCCCAGTGGGCGGCGGGAAGTCAGGGGTGCTGGTGGGAAAGCAAGCGGAGCAGAGGCTCAGGCGGCTGCGACGTCCCTCCGCAAAAGACTACCCCCCCCTGGGCTTCAGTAAAATTGTCAAGCGATGACCGGTCCCCGGTGATAAAAAGGTTGGGGACAACTAGTCCAACCTCCTGTACTACGCAGGACACTCACAACCCTATTGGTCATTCACTGTCACCTGCCACCCCCTTGAACCTTCACAGAATCAGCCTCTCTGTCAGATGGCTCTCCAGCCTCTGTTTAAGAATCTCCAAAGATGGAGAACCCACCACCTCCCGAGGAAGCCTGTTCCACTGAGGAACCGCTCTAACTGTCAGGAACTTCTTCCGGATGTTGAGACAGAATTTAATATGAACAGGGGATACTCTGAAAAACCAGATGGCAAAGATGAACAGGAGTTGGTTGTGCAGGATATTGACTGACTTGTGCCCTTTTGTGATGTTCTCCTTTTTAAAGCCCCACCTTCAGCACACTTTCTTGGTGCCTCAAACCGCAGGACACCCACGGGAGGCTTAGCTCAAGGCTGGTCCTGTTAGATGAGTGTGGAGTTGGAGTGGATAAGTACCGATTGGATCTGGAAGACCCGAGATGGGCATGAAATGGGAAAATGGCCCATCATTGGCCAGTTTGGGAAGGAGTGGTAGATCAACATGACCATATATGATCATAAAAAGGTAAAGGTATCCCCTGTGCAAGCACCGAGTCATGTCTGACTCTTGGGGTGACGCCCTCCAGCGTTTTCATGGCACTCAATACGGGGTGGTTTGCCAGTGCCTTCCCCAGTCATTACCGTTTACCCCCCAGCAAGCTGGGTACTCATTTTACTGACCTCGGAAGGATGGAAGGCTGAGTCAACCTTGAGCCGGCTGCTGGGATCAAACTCCCAGCCTCATGGGCAGAGCTTTCAGACTGCATGTCTGCTGCTTTACCACTCTGCACCACAAGAGGCTCTCTACTATATGATCATATCACCTGATAAATGTTTAACAAATTTTTTAAAAATATTAAAAATTAATTAACTCCCACCCATGTGGGAAACCCTTCCAGGGCCATCAAGAATCCTCAGTGTTACACGAAACCCTGGTTGAGAAAGCCTGGATTAGGCTGTTGGATTGGGATATGAAAGAACCAAGTTCAAATTCACATTCAGCCATGGAGGGCAGCTTTGGGACAGTCATGTACACTTAGCCTACCTCGCAGGCTTGTTGTGAGGACAAAACAGATAAGAGGAGGATGAAGTAAGCTGCTTTGGGCCCTCAATGGAAAGAAAAGCAGGACATAAACAGAGAAATAAATATTGCCTTGTCTCTTATCTTTCATATGGACCCAGCTTCATAGAATCATAGACTCATAGAGTTGGAAGGGACTTCCTGGGTCATCTAGTCCAACCCCTTGCATTATGCAGGACACTTATAGAATCATAGAATCATAGAGTTGGAAGGGGCCACACAGGCCATCTAGTCCAACCCCCTGCTTAACGCAGGATCAGCCCAAAGCATCCTAAAGCATCCAAGAAAAGTGTGTATCCAACCTTTGCTTGAAGACTGCCAGTGAGGGGGAGCTCACCACCTCCTTAGGCAGCCTATTCCACTGCTGAACTACTCTGACTGTGAAAACGTTTTCCTCATATCTAGCCTATATCGTTGTACTTGTAGTTTAAACCCATGACTGCATGTCCTTTCCTCTGCAGCCAACAGAAACAGCATCCTGCCCTCCTCCAAGTGACAACCTTTTAAATATTTAAAGAGGGCTATCATGTCCCCTCTCAACCTCCTTTTCTCCAGGCTGAACATTCAAGAAACCCTCTGACTTAACAAGTTCCAATAGTTTATTCATAGTATGTGAACAGTACAGCCTGGACCACAAACAACTTGCTGAAGTATCAGAAGGTTTCAGGATGCTTTTGATGCACCTCATGAAGGCAGCATCCCAGGAGCTGTTGCATGTGGCTAAGGGTAACATTATCACCTGGTTCATTAACATGTCATGGAAGGTGATGGCAGATTTTAAAAGTGCAAGGTGCGAAACAGATCCCATCTATCACTGCACTTTTCAGCTCCGCTGCTGAGCAAGCAGACATGTTTGCCATTTCCACAAAAGATTATTCCAAAAAGCATCTCTCGTTTCCACAAAGGTAGCCAAGAAGGAAACATTTGTATAAATTGGGATACCTGCTGTACATAGACCGCAGCGCAAGACAGTGGATAAATAACCAGAATTGGTTCATGGTCCTAAGCTGTTTATATTTTAAAAGATGCTCTATAAATAACTAAGAAACAAATTGAAAATAATACAGGGGTCAATGCCACTATTCTCTTTGGATGGAACATGAAAGCACTTCCTGCCATACCACTGGAGAGAGATTTAAGAAGAAGAAGAGTTGGTTCTTATATGCCACTTTTCTCTATCCAAAGGAATCTCATAGTGGCTTACAGTCCCCTTCCCTTTCCTCTCCCCACAACAGACACCCTGTGAGCGAGATGAGGCTGAGAGAGCCCTGATATTACCGCTTGGACAGAACAGTTTTATCAGTGCCGTGGCGAGCCCAAGGTCACCCAGCTGGCTGCATGTGGGGGAGTGCAGAATCGAACCCGGCATGCCAGATTCGAAGGCCGCACTCCTAACCACTACACCAAACTGGTGCTGCCATGATGGCTGTGGTTGTGTTAGTTCATCTTTTGTATTTCTCAGTTTCAGAATTTTCCTCACCTGAAATTCTACATGGGAAGGTGACTGTAAGCCGCTTTGAGACTCCTTCGGACAGTGAAAAGCAGAGTATAAAACCCAACTTTCTTCTTATAGCTAGTACTTGCGGATACTTGTCTGTGGGCTACGGGCTCATATTCATGGATTTTTTAAAAACTAAAGCAAACAAACCCTATTTTACTCTGTTTGCCTCTTGTTTATTTATTGATGAAAATATCATTTCCTTTTTAAAAATCACCATATCAGAATGAACAAAAAAACCCATTGCCCATTAAAAGGAAGATTCAGTTAGGAGGGAAGGAATGGTCATCTTAACTGGAAGTCCCATTTCCCAAGAAAGAAAAGTAAAATATCAAAGCTAAGATGACATTGACAAATTGCTACTATTTATTTAAATGCTGTAATGCAATCTACCAGGAATTCTGCGGTTTGTGTGTTTGAAGCAGTTGACCCATCTAGCTAATATAAACAAATTAGCCTCCTGGGAATTAAGCTACATCCTATCGGCAATTAAAAGCAATAACCAACTGTTATTTAATACAAGCAAAATGCCCATCATTCTGATGGGTGGTGTGTGTGTATGTAATACTTGTTCATTTCTTTATTGTTTCAGGTCTGTGATCTATGCAGTATCTCAATTCTCTTTCATTCACCTTTAACTATGGCCTTTTATGCTCTGGCATGTTTCTGTGCTTTTGCGCTGCAGGTTTATGGTGCCCCCCCCTTTCTGCATTTCCCCTCTTTCTTATTGTGTATGTCAGTCTGGTTTTATTTTGCTTTCTGCATTCTGGTCACTGTTTCTTCAGGGATTTTTTTAGAGTGGTTTTGTCCCGGTTTCCCTCCTTGTCTCCCAAGCTGAAGGTAATTGAAAAGCCTAAGGATTTCTTCAGATTCTCCCCTTCTGCCTTTTCTTGTCCCGTGGTCAACGCTCCAAGGCCAGTACTCCATACTCCTCATTTGGCTGTTTGCTCCCTCTCTCAGTGCTTTCTTTTTTAAGCATATGAAGTTTTTGTAAACAAATGGGCAGTTAAACAATATGTGAAATGATTGCTAAACTTGAACCACTGGTTTAAAAAAAAAACCTGAAAAGAAGAAGAAGAGTTGGTTCTTAAATACCGCTTTTCTCTACCTGAAGGAGTCTCAAAGTGGCTTACAGTCGCCTTCCCTTTCCTCTCCCCACAACAGACACTCTGTGGGGTGGGTGAGGCTGAGAGAGCCCTGATATCACTGCCTGGTCAGAACAGTTTTATCAGTGCTGTGGCGAGCCCAAGGTCACCCAGCTGGCTGCATGTGGGGGAGCGCAGATTCAAACCCGGCTCGCCAGATTAGAAGTCCGCACTCCTAACTGCTACACCAAGCTGGCTCTCCTGTGAGGAGACCTCTCTCCACAGGTTCTGATGGGCTCTGCTTATTATTTCCCCTATTTGCTGCCTGACACGAGAACAGCTGAGGAGAAAAGAAGGGGAAAACACATTTATTTTTTAATGTGCTCCTGTGAACAATAGCATCAATATCCCTTTGGTGCAATTTTATCCTAAGAAGCACATGTACTTCCTTGCATTAGAAAAATACCACACCAAAGGCATCTGGATACAGTCCTATCCTGATTCCTTTCTTGGCAATATTTTAAAAGCATGCACGCTGAATGTACAGAGGCCGTGGTCCCGGTTCTTCACAATGCCCTAGAAAGGCAAAAGCTTTTCTGTTTAGCTTCTATGTGGGAGTTTGGGAAGGTTTTTGTGTGGGAAGGGGATTTGTGAGGTAGCCAGGGACAGGCCTAGAATCCCTGGGAAACTTTGGAGGTGGGGAAAAAAGGATATAATTTACATGTTCATATTGTTGGACTAGGCATGTCTGGTGAATGAAGAAGAGGGGAAGAAGACCCTGCAGGGAGCAGCAAGAAGACTGCTAGAGTGAGGTCAGGACCTTCTCTCCTGTTAAGTGTCATTCTTTTGTCTGTCACCAGATTGCTACTCTTAGCGGTGGCTTCTTGAAAGAAGAAGAAGAAGAAGAGTTGGTTCTTATATGCCGCTTTTCCCTACCCGAAGGAGTCTCAAAGTGGCTTACAGTCGCCTTCCCATTCCTCTCCTCACAACAGACACCCTGTGGGGTGGGTGAGGCTGAGAGAGCGCTGATATCACTGCTGGGTCAAAACAGCTTTATCAGGGCTGTGAAGAGCCCAAGGTCACCCAGGGGGCTGCATGTGGGGGAGCGCAGAATCGAACCTGGCATGCCAGATTAGAAGTCCGCACTCCTAATCACTACACCAAACTGGCTCTCACAATTCAGCCCCTCTCTCTCAGCTAGAGATGTAGCTTTTCCTAACCAGGTATGCTTTCTGTGTCGATTCATCAAGTAAACTAGCTGAGAGTTGATTTGCATACGTTCAACTGTCAAAAAGCACCACATCGGCACCCTCCCACCACCAAACCCACATTAGCATGAGTGATAACATGGGAGGTGTTTTAAAATGAACTTTTAATTAAAACTTAGTGGGATAATAATGTTAATTAAATACCAATTGTTTGCACAGGACCACTTATTGAGTTTAATAAGTATGTAAGAGATATTAATCTAATTGTCATGCAATTACGTCTTTCAGGGTGGGGGAAAGGCAGCAGAGTGGAATGGAGGAGCCTTTTCAAAGAGACTTGCAGCATCAGACAGCCATGTCTGCACTTGCCTCCTTCACCTTGGCCGGCTAATAATCCCATTAGATGTGGCAAGGTGAATCAGTCAGGAAGGAGGTGTGCAAAGGGAAGCTGGAAGGGGAAGGACAGGGCGGAATTAAATGTTATGCTAAATACTTCTGGACATTATTTACTATTTTAATGTGCACTGCCCTCTACTCCAAGAGGATGATTTCATCTTTACCACCTGAGTTAAAGGTCTGGTTCAGGGATGTGTGCTTTGGGCCACCTCGGCTGAAAAACCTCCGAAGCACTGCTGCTTCCGAGATAGATCGCCCCAAGGTGGTCAGACGGGCCGAATCCCATTGGCAAACAGATCCGAAGCGGTCTTTCTGAGTGCTCTGGAGGAGAAATCCTCATGGATTAAAGGTATCCCCTGTGCAAGCACTGGGTCATGTCTGACCCTTGGGGTGACGCCCTCCAGCGTTTTCATGGCAGACTCAATATGGGGTGGTTTGCCAGTGCCTTCCCCAGTCATTACCGCTTACCCCCCAGCAAGCTGGGGACTCATTTTATTGACCTCGGAAGGATGGAAGGCTGAGTCAACCTTGAGCCGGCTGCTGGGATCGAACTCCCAGCCTCATGGGCAAAGCTTTCAGACGGCTGCCTTACCACTCTGCGCCACAAGAGCCTCATGGATTAGGATTGCCATATCCAGGAGAATGCAATCCAAAAGACAGTTTGAAAGATAACGTCTATAAGACAGTGGGGGAAAGCCAGAAGTGATGTCATGTACCTTTAGGAGTCCTTGAAAGCTGTGACATTACTTCCAACACTCTGCCCTTGATATCATGTTGTTGCCAATGACAATCCCCAAATTCTTGCTCCCCCCTGGTTGTTAGTGTGGGTCTAGCAGTCCTACTACAGCGCCTTGTTGGTTAAGGGTTAATCTGCACTTTAAAAAATAACCTGGAACTGTGACTGGATATTTCATCACTGAAAAGCAGCCGTGGGGATGCAGCCGTGTGGACTGGTGTCGCCGTGCTGAGACAGATGGATCGACTGTTTTCCTCATACTTTCTCTCCAAAGAGAGCCAGCTTGACGTAGTGGTTAGGAGTGCAGATTAATCTGGCATGCCGGGTTCGATTCTGCGCTCCCCCACATGCAGCCAGCTGGGTAACCCTCATGACAGCACTGATAAAACACTTCTGACCGAGCAGTGATATCAGGGCTCTCTCAGCCTCACCTACCGTACAGGGTGTCTGTTGTGGGGAGAGGAAAGGGAAGGCGACTGTAAGCCACTTTGAGCCTCCTTCGGGTAGGGAAAAGCGGCATATAAGAACCAACTCTTCTTCTTCAGTGATATCAGGGCTCTCTCAGCCTCACCTCCCTCAAAGGGTGTCTGTTGTGGGGAGAGGAAAGGGAAGGCGAATGTAAGCTGCTTTGAGACTCCTTTGGGTAGGGAAAAGCGGCATATAAGAACCAACTCTTCTTCTTCTTCAGTGATATCAGGGCTCTCTCAGCCTCACCTCCCTCAAAGGGTGTCTGTTGTGGGGAGAAGAAAAGGAAGGCGACTGTAAGCCGCTTTGAGACTCCTTCGGGCAGAGAAAAGCGGCATATAAGAACCAACTCTTCTTCTTCTTCTTCTTCTTCAGTAATATTAGTTTGCCTGTCTTTCCCCCGCTACGAGGATGTTGCAGCAGCCTGGAGAAGCAATTTCTGTCTTGAAAATGCATGATTGGAAGGGTTGAATCCTCCTTGTCCTAGAGCTTTGTCCCTCTGATCCAAATCCCAGGCTTCTTCCACCCATGGAACTGATTTTTAGCATTAAAAAGTCAGGAAATCCAATCATAGCTCTTCCTTCCGTTAACATGAACTTTGACCCTATAGGACTCAGTTACCCTTGGTGTCAAAAGACTGTTTACCTCAGCATGAAGTGTGAAATGGCTTTCCCCAGTAGAATAATCCCAGATGAACTGTATAAGGGTTCTTTTTTTTAAAATATGGACTTCTGTTCTAAGGCACTGGAAAATGTGCCCAAATGCTTTTCCCCCAAAGAATGCAACAATCCCCCCCCCTCTTTTTTGTGTTAGCCTGTAGACTTCCTGGGGAAGTCTTTTTCCTGTTCCTCAAACACATGTGTATTTTGCTTGGGCGTTCTACTGAGACTCCCTTTCATCGCCCACTCAAGTCAGTACCCTTTGGTTCTTATGTCACATATAGTGGCTCAGAACAGAAACAGTAACAGTAACAGTGCCGCAACTTCAATAAATCACAGCAAACGCGCCTCTATAATTAATATTTTGAAATTTTAAAGAACGTCTAGGCATTTATTAAGAGAGCTTTAGCTAGTTGGATATCAATTACCACACTTTAAAATGTCTCTTAGCACTTTAAAGAATTATTTGATATTTAACTTGCCATAGGCAATCATGTTCATTAAGTGCCTCGTATATAAGAAGAAAATCTTTGGGCAATTCTGTAGGATTTACACATTAATGAAGTCTCTCCCCCCCCCCAGTATAATTTTGTTTGGAATGCTTTAAACATATGCTATTCATACCCTCTTCCAATACCTTCTGTACCTGTAATAATAGAATCATAGAGTTGGAAGAGGCCTTCAGTGTCATCTAGTCCAACCCCCTGCACAATCCAGGACGCTCACAACTACCTGCTTACCCAAAGTGACCCCAATTTCATATCAATCTGATTATATTGCACCGGAATGTTACACTCTAGTGTGAAAGACAGATTTAAAGAAGCCCATGAACATGGAGAAAGCACTTCCAAATACATCAGAGCAGGGGATGTTTTTTTGTTGCTGATTGTGTGTTTCAGCAGCGGCCATTTTGTCCTGGCATTTCAAATTCTTCAGTCTTGGATGGAGAGTGCACAAGTTTATAGATATTTGGGTCTATGGTAGTGGGAAGTGCTGTCAAGTTGCATCTGACTTACGATGACCACTTAGGGTTATCAAGACAATAGACCTTCATAGGTCTGTCTGCTTCTGCATATTGAACCTGATTATCCTTGATGGCACCTGGAGATCTTCTGCTGTCACAAATGATCTCCAGAAGATCAAGATCAGTTCCCCTGGAGAAAATGGTTGCTTTGGCTGATGGACTCTGACATTATACTCTGATGAAGTCCTTCTCCTCCCCACCCACCCCCTCCTAACAACCCACCCCCAAAATCCCCAAGTATTTCCCCACCTAGATTGGGATAGCATAGACTATGGAATCTATAGCATAGATATTTCATCAAGCTTTGGGAAAGCAAAGGGGATCCCATCCCTTGTGCTTATTCCCCCCTCCCCGCCTCAAATCCCGTTTGGTGTAGTGGTTAGGAGTGCAGACTTCTAATCTGGCATGCCAGGTTCGATTCTGCACTCCGCCACATGCAGCCAGCTGGGTGACCTTGGGCTAACCATGGCACTGATAAAACTGTTCTGACCGAGCAGTGATATCAGGGCTCTCTCAGCCTCACCCACCCCACAGGGTGCCTGTTGTGGGGAGAGGAAAGGGAAGGCGGTTGTAAGCCGCTTTGAGCCTCCTTCGGGTAGAGAAAAGTGGCATATAAGAACCAACTCTTCTTCTTCTTCAAATGTGGTTATCCCTCAAGAACACTAATGTTTTGGTAAGCTCACTAGTTTTACATACTGAAGCCTAACCTGTGCACAGGAATGTTGAGGAATGCACGTGAAAAGTTATTTGGGATCCAGAGGAAGAGAACACAATGAGGATTTGAATCGTTTGCAATCTTAAAACAGAGTCAACCCCTTCTAAACCCACCGGGGTGCATTTCTATTCTGAAGTGTAGTGTAAACTTCCTAATGGAGTGCTACTTCTGTAATTATCTGCAGCCATGTAGCAAGGCAGAAGGGGAGAATTCAGAGGTCCCTTGAATCTCTGCTTTTTGTAAGAATCCCGGGGATGGGATTCTTTTACTTAAAGGAAATTGCCTGGAGCAATGAATAAGTGTACAGGCATGCAGGCAAAGCCAAAAATAATTTTTTCCCAAAGTTGTCACACAAAGCATGCCTCTCTACAGCCCCCCTTCCCGCAAAATCAGGAATTAGATTAATTTTTAAACAATTCAAGACTCGTGATTCCATAAGGGGTGGCATTATAAAAAGCACTATGCATCTATGATTAGATGCATAGGTGTTTCAACGGAGAACTATTGATTTAAAAAATATTGGCGGGCATTGCGGAACCTTTGGAAAAAAGGAGAAAGGGGATTGGCTGCCTGACTACATTGAAAGGTGGAAGAGGGTTGCGAAAATGCCTTTAGTTTTCTCAAAGTCCAAAGATGATCATGTGGAACAGGGCCTTCTCAGTGGTGATACCAATATCATTAGAATTTCTGCCCCTCCCATGAGGCACCATATCCCTTTTCATCTTCAGAAGACTGCTTAAGGTTATCCTATGTTAACAGGTTTTTAGTTTGTTGGGATACTGCTGATTGAAAGCTATTCCTTGCCTGAGGAGAATTATAGTCTTGAATATAAATGAAGGCAACTTGACACGTCCATGCTTTTCTCTCGGAAAAGCCAACAGATTACCGCTGGGAAAACAGAAAGAAAAAGATGCAGACAGTTCCCGTCCCAGCTCCAACTTGTATTCCGTTTGTAGTGTCAGTTTTTGTTTTTATCACCATTTTATTAGCACTAAGGGAGAGAATTCGGCAATGTGCAGAACCTAGCTCTACTCAATAACATTTGCAGCGTAGCTTTCTCCAAGTAGAGATAGGAATAAACAAGGGGACAGGGATAGGCAAATGATTAAGTGGACCGAAAATCCAGACTGACACATTAATGCTGATCACATCAAATGGAGATCAAAGGGGAAACTATTAAACACCTGACTAAATCCGCCATTTTTTATAACAAACAGCATTCTTTTTTTTTCTTTCCTTGCTTTTGTTTTGAGGGGAAAGAAGGAATGGATCCACTGCTTTTCTGATCATATTCTCTTGTTTGCTGGCCTTTTAATCTTAAAATTTTGAGAGCTATGAAAAGGTAAAGGTAAAGGTATCCCCTGTGCAAGCACCGGGTCATGTCTGACCCTTGGGGTGACGCCCTCTAGCGTTTTCATGGCAGACTCAATACGGGGTGGTTTGCCAGTGCCTTCCCCAGTCATTACCGTTTACCCTCCAGCAAGCTGGGTACTCATTTTACCGACCTCGGAAGGATGGAAGGCTGAGTCAACCTCGAGCCGGCTGCTGGGATTGAACTCCCAGCCTCATGGACAGAGCTTTCAGACTGCATGTATGCTGCCTTACCACTCTGCACCACAAGAGGCTCTTTTGAGAGCTATACAAATAAGCTTATATGAATATGCCCATTTCTGCTAATGAAATATTTGAATATTACTGGTATTCCTGAGCAAAACAAACAAACAAACAAACAAACAAACCAGGGAACACTTTTAATACTAGTATTTCTACCAAATTGGATTAGCTAGATTAGAGAGCCAATTTGGTGTAGCGGTTAGGAGTGTGCACTTCTAATCTGGCATGCCGGGTTTGATTCTGCACTCCCCCACATGCAGCCAGCTGGGTGACCTTGGGATTACTACAGTGCTGATAAAACTGTTCTGACTGAACAGTGATATCAGGGCTCTCTCAGCCTCCCTTAACTCACAGGGTGTCTGTTGTGGGGAGAGGAAAGGGAAGGTGACTGCAAGCTACTCCTTCGGGTAGAGAAAAGTGGCATATAAGAACCAACTCTTCTTCTTCTTCTTCTTCTTTTTCTTCTTCTTCTTCTTCTTCTTCTTCTTCTTCTTCTTCTTCTTCTTCTTCTTCTTCTTCTTCTTCTTCTTCTTCTTCTATGATTGCGGGGAAGTAGGCTGCTGTTTCACTCTGAACTGAATGATCCCATGTCAGAAACTGGAATTTTCTCATTAAAACAGTGTAGCCATAAGAACATTTTCCAACCAGGCTAAAGTACTTCATGGGTGGCTTCTTCTTTATGGGAAAATAGAACGGAGACAAACATGTTTGACAATGATCCTTACCCTTGCTCTTCCTACCTCTCCAGGAACCATTCCCAGGGCTAGCCTGGAGAACAAAGAAGAAAAAAGATATTTCAAAACAATCCCAAAAGGAAGCACTAGGTGTCATTTGAGACTCTGCTCTTGAGCCAGCTGGAGGGAAAGTGTGAAAACTCTCTCCCGCTCTCTGTTGGAAAGGTCCCATTTCACATCTTAATCAATCTTATAAGATTTCATGGATATCAACAACATCTCCAAAACTACACTGCAGAAGCACAATGCTATCCAATTTTATTTATTTGAATATTTATAACCCTCTTCTATTTGCAGTACTCTTTAAGGGCTTCCAGAAATTACTAAAATGACAATAAACATACAAGAAGAAGGAAGAGCAGTTATATGCATGCAATAAAAGCTCTATAAAACTAAAATCAGGACTAAATCTAAGGCTTTGGATTTAAGGATAAAGAAATTGTACACAAAGCGGGGAGAAATGCAACATGTACTGGAAAAAAACATAATAAAAAGCCGCATGAAAAAAGAATCCCGTCGAGGGCTAAATTTGCACAAAGCTTTTATTCTAATCCCAGGTCGATTCAATTCCTGCCATCTACACTGAATGCGATTTTGATTTTGATTTTGGGTGATTTACATTTTTCATCTGCAACAAGCATGATTGATCCGGAGTGATCCTACCTTTCCCCCGTGATATCCTGGAGTGGATATAACCCTTGATATTTGAAAAATTGGCAGGAGTAAGCGTGCAGTTCTCTGCTTTCCCCCAAATAATTTGTTGCCAAGCCTCCAATGCTGTAGAAAAGCTCTGATTGGCCAGGGCATCAGTTCAAAGGCTTCCTCATTCCCAGGTTACAAGGCTTCCCTTAAAGGTGGAGCCCTAACTTCTCTCGGCAGAAGCTCCAGAAGCCTCCAGTGAGGAAACAGTCTCTGTGAACTTCTCCCCAGGCTTACAAAGATTTCTGGGTCACCACAGCAGATATCTTTGAGAAGATCAGGACAACCAATACAATAACATTTGGTTTTGCATATCTCTTCCCATGAAGATATGGCTGCTTTACAGTAAACTAACGGCACTTGATTGCTACCTGGAATGGGGGTGATGGAAAACACTATACAAACTAGACTCACACTGTACTACTCTCTTAACAATTGACAGCATAACAATAGACTCATCAGTGGTGCAGGGCTAATCAAATAATAAAGCACTGTTCATTAGATGACTACCTCTGCCTGAGTAACACACTATTAAGTGGCTGGCTTTAATTAGCAAGGTAATTGATGAGACCTTACTTTAATGAACATAGGTATGCCTGTGTCAATATCATTCTTTGTTGTTTTGTTTTTAGATTTCAGTGTTCTCAGGGCCCTGCTAAGAGACAGTTAACTCTTTATTACCATCCTGCACACCCACCTGCAACTTTCTCAGGCCCATTTACAATGCTACGTTAACTTCATTGTTTCAACAAACATACGCACTGGTTTTTTAAAAAAATTTCTGAAGTGAGAGGTTGTCTTCCCCAAGGTCACACTAGAGGGACACAGATAATGTGTATTTCTATGGGGAGCGTAAACTCAGGTGTCCCAAACCCATGTCCAACGTATTCTTTGTTGATTAACACATGCTCTCAACAAAGAGCAGCCGCGGCTGAACCATGGCTGCAGTTGACGCCGCGAGGATGCGGTGCATCTACTCAAGCCTTCAGTGGGTTCCTCCCTACCATGTCCCTTGGTTGTCAATTTTCCTAAAGTGCAGCAGTGACAGCTCTCTCTGCAAAGACTCCATGAAGGAGTCCATGCCCAGCCCAGGGATTAGGGTCACAAGTGGGCAACCGCATGGAGGAGGATGGCAGCAATGTGGGTAAATGGTGTGGGGTCACCCCTGTGTGTGTGTGTGTGTTTGGTTGCCTGTTTGGTTGCATGCAAGCACATTTGTGAGTCTTTCGCCTCCCCCTACCCCCTCGTTGCTTTCCTTTCCATAGCTAGGCAAAACCTCTCTGAAGGACTCAGGTATAGTTTGGGGCATCCCTTCTGTTGGGTTTTTTTTCTTCCAGCAAATGGGAAAGCCAAATAGGTAATAGTCCCTCTCACTAGCTGTTTATTTGCATATTTAGAAAAGAGCCTTTCAGGTGGTTTATTTATTTATTTTATATACCGCCCTCAGGGCAGTTTACATGAAAAAAGAACGATACAGATGACTCAATAAAATCAGAGTCCAGGAGCACCTTTAAGGCCAACAAAGATTTATTCAAGGTGTGAGCTTTCGAGGGCAAGCACTCGAAAGCTCACACCTTGAATCAATCTTTGTTGGCCTTAAAGGTGCTTCTGGACGCTGATTTTATTGTGCTCCTTCAGACCAACACGACTACTCATTAGAATCTACAGATAACTACAGTTTGTAATGTGTTGATAACAGTAACAACGATGTAGCGATAACAGTAAACAGTATACAGTCTGTGGAACCACAGAATACTCGGGAACATTAATCAACTTCTACTGAGGGCCAGTGGGTTGGGTGGATTTGTATTGACTGTCAACGGAAGGAGGCTCGGCGGCCAATGGGAAATGGTTGTTCGGATCGACCTCAACCAAATACCTGGCAGAGGAGCTCCCTTTTGCAGGCCCTGCGGACCTGTTCAAGGTCCATCAGGGCCCTGATCTCCTCTGGGAGCTTGTTCCATCAAGTGGAGGCCAGGATGGAGAAAGCTCTGGCCCTGGTTGAGGTGAAGCGAGCTTCCCTGGGGCCAGGGACCACCAGGAGGTTGGAGGTGGTAGAGCGCAAGGCTCTTTGAGGGGTGTAGGCGGAGAGGTGGTCCCTCAGGTATTCCCTCAGGTTTCCTCAGTGACTGAGAAGAAAGGCAAAACCCTGAAACTTTAGCTCAAAATTGCCAAATTGGTGATCCTATCTGTAGTATATATTCAGCAGTATATATCCTATGGGGGCATCAAAGGAGGTATGCAGCTAGCATATTTAGAGTAGGAGCTTCCTGTTTTTCAAATAATCTCCTCTGATGTCCTAATTAGCACATTGGAGATTGCTTATTCCTTTGAGCGCACTTCCTCTCTGCTTGCCTCCAGAACAGAACAGAGTGACAGAATGAAGAACAAGTTAAACAGCCAGTCTTTCTCTGCTCATGCCACACAAAGTCTGTTTCTCTCTTCACAATAAAACTTACGTTGTTCTTTTAAGCAGTCTGGGGCTTTGCCCTTCTTTACATATTGATACTCTGCCAACAAGGCTCTTCCCGGGGTCATGCAAGAATCCACTTCACACTCACATTAGGAACGGATCCAAGTGGAGAAATTCCTTGGGGAGGAGCGTGGGGAGAACAGAGATCTCAAGGGGTAAAATGCCATAGAGTCCCCCCTCCCAAGCAGCCCTTTTCTCCAGGGGACTTGAGCTTTGCAGTCTGGAGGTGATCTGTAATCCCAGAGGATCTCCAGACTCCACCTGGAGACTGGCATTCCTAATGACCTCCCCAAATCCTTCTACCTAATGTCTTCAGGTACAGAAACACCTGCCCACCCTACCTATATACACACCCAGGGAGACAACATGTGGTCTTGCCTGGTCTATTAAGATCAGTATGCTGGACTTTGCCTTACTCAGTCCTGGATTGTGGCCAATCTCTTTAGCATTCAAATGACCTGAAGGCATTTGTCTGCAGCACTGGGACCTCTCCCATTCCCTCCTCTAGCAGATCGCTAAAATATTTATGCAACGATTATGACTAACCTGACAATAAATGAAAACCGTAATGCCTGCCTTTTCATTTTTATTAATCCGATTGCCTTTGTTTCAACCACTCCCCTTCCCCCCCAAAAAAAGGTTATTGCATGAGTCTGAGGGGGGGGGGAGAGAAAATAAAAAGAAAGGCCAGAAACATCTAACAAAGGTCCCTTTAAATTAGGGAGCCATAAACAAACAGAGCCAATTTATGCATCAGACTCATTAAATGTGAATTCTCACCCACTCTTCCCTTGCAGATAGCACTTAGGCCTGCTGCAATTGATCCGTGGGGAGCTGTTGCCTTAATTATGAAATGAAACACCTCCGTTAATGTAGCCTTGGAACCTTGTTAGTTTATACCCCAGGCATGTGGCTAAAAATGGGCCTGAAGTACAGAGCGAGCTGGCATTGTTGATCTCATGACACAGCAGTTTGGCAGTCCATGGATCCATTTCCACTCAAATCACCCCTTGAACATCTTCTTTCCCTCCTTTCCACCTTCTTTCTCCCTCTCCCTCTCCCTCTCCTTTCCCCGTTTCTCTGTTTCCTGCCCTTGGGGTAAAGATACAAAGCAATACCTTTCTCGATGCAACTGAGCATCCTGTTTTTTTAAAAAACTCATTCCTGGACATCTATTTGTACTGGAAAGTTTTTTTTGCAATTGATGACCTCCCCCCATGTTGGTGGGATTCACGCCTTGGCATGATGAGCCTTTCAAGACAAATTAAAGAAGACGTAAACAGTAAACGCAGACATTTTGCAACATAGCTAAAAATAAATGGCTCTACAGGCAATTATGCAAGTTTTACTGGATACATTAAAAAGACATTAAAGGCACAGCTGTTTTAAGTGTCTTTTAAGCTGATAAATTAACTGTCTAATAAATTGTAAGATTTGTCAGCTAATAATGCTATTTTATCTGCTTTAACATATGCCTTCCTAGTTCATGAAGCATTATTGTAAGTGCCAAAAGGAGATAATGTGCATTTTACAGTGTTATGTCTTAAGTGGAATGGATCATTGGCCATGAAGAAGTGCGTTAATAAATCTCCCAGGCTTTGTTAATTGCACTCAATGAAGTGTCACTGTTAAAACACAAAAGATGTGATAGAGAAAGCTGAACATAATGTCTTTCAGTTTTACAATTAACAGTTCACTAGGCAAATCGACCAAAAAGACCATAATTTGTTGAAGCCTTATTAACTTACATTTTCCTAGTCAAGGTCATAATTGTGAATGGCTTAGGGCTATCTCTTTAATGCTCATCAAGAAGGGTAACCTTGCTGGAGAGAATGAACTTTTCTGTCTCTCCCTGGTGCTTATCACCAGCTGAGCAGGTGCAAGAAAAATGCAACCGAACTCTAATGCTCAGCAGCTCTTCTGAGCCATACGCCATTGAAAAAGAAAAGAAAAACAAGGGGGGGGGGGAGAGTAGCAGTGATGATATGAAGGGCTTTTCTGGAATATGATGGATGCACAAAATCTCCCAGGCTTCTTCTTCTTCCCTTCCCCTCCCCAAGAAGTGAGCTCTACGAGGTGTCTGGAACAGTGGGTGTGGGTATGTCTCTTGGACTCTGGTGCTGGAGAAGACTCTTGCGAGTCCCTTGGACTGCAAGGCGAACAAACCGGTCAGTCCTAGAGGAGATCAGCCCAGACTGCTCCTTAGAAGACCAGATCCTGAAGATGAAACTCAAATACTTTGGCCACCTCATGAGAAGGAAGGACTCCCTGGAGAAGAGCCTAATGCTGGGAGCGATTGAGGGCAAAAGAAGAAGGGGACGACAGAGAACGAGGTGGCTGGATGGAGTCACTGAAGCAGTCGGTGCGAGCTTAAATGGACTCCGGGGAATGGTAGAGGACAGGAAGGCCTGGAGGATCATTGTCCATGGCATCTTGATGGGTCGGACACGACTTTGCAATTAACAACAACAACAATAGTCAAGAATTAACAGAATGTTCTATGTGTTTCTTTCTATGTATTGCTTTTGGATTATAAAAATAAAAGGCTTTTTTAAATCAAAAAGGAGGGGGAAAATTAGGTAGCCTGATCAGTTCATGGCAGAGGTGAGATGAACTTTGGACCTTCAGAGGAAACATTCCTTCTCTTAATGACTTTGTTCTGCCAGCTCCCGAAGCTTAAGGGTTGCCGATGAATTTTTAAGGTATTCATGTTAAATACCATTTAGCTAAGCTCATCAGTTTTATAACTTGGAGAGGACTGAGCTCTTTGTTGAATCTTTCCTTCCCAGGATGGTTTGCAGTGGTCATTCTGCACACAGAATTTCCCACACACCATCACCTCCATGATGAGAATATGAATGTGCAGGAGATGGATTAGACCAGTGGTCCCCGGTCCCCAGTCTGGGGACCAGGACCAGTTCATGGATGAGTCTGTACCAGGCCGCAGCTCCTTCTCGTCTTCCTCCCCGGCTGCTGCCTCGGGGGCTGCCCTGCCACTCTGTTGCCGGTTCACCTTTGGTGCTTTCCAGCAGTTGCCATGGCTGGGGCTCCCCCTCAGCGTGGCACTGAGCAACTGCTGCTGGCAGCATCCCCAGTGAGCAGCGGGAAGCCAGGGGTGCTGGAGGGAAAGCAAGTGGAGCAGGGGCTCAGGCGGCGGCAGCGATGTCCCTCGGCAAAAGATTGCCCCCTCCCAGGCCCCAATAAAATTGTCAAGTGTTGACCAGTCCCCGGTGATAAAAAGGTTGGGGACCACTGGATTAGACGCTCTAGTGATTCAGGCCAGTGTATCACAAATGGAGTTCAAATAAAGCCTACTTTGGACAACTGACTCATATGTACTGTCACTGTGTTCTTCAAGCCCAGACCACATCCTTTTACTTCCTTAATAGGGCATCTGACCTCCAGGTGGGGCCTGGAGATCTCCCAGATCAGCTTTCATCTGGTAGCAGGGCTAATTCCCATTTCCTGATGATGTTGACATATGTCTGGGGGGTTCCCTTTTTTGATGTGGGACTCAACAAGGTGCAATTCAGGGCTGGGCCATTTGGAAGGGGGAAAGCCAGGCAGTCCCCAGTCATGGCATAGCTCCCCCTCTCCCGCCACTAGTGTCACATCTGTCATCTACCCTTTCAACCTTTAAAAAAAAAAACTCCGATTGTATAACAACACAATTCCAAAGTAACAAAATAGCAAAGAAAACAACAACAACCCCCCCACCCCCCAAACACACACACGCATTTGGCTTTCTGAATTTTAGTGGGATTGGGGCTAATTATATTCTGGTATGACAGCAAGACCATGACACCATCCCATATCCACTGAAGTCCAAGCTAGAGAAGACATGGGGAGTTCTATGTTCAGCACTCCCAGACATTATTTCATTGTAAATAAAAGCTCTGCCAGGGGGAGGGATTGGACTGTGGCATTACTTCTCAGTCTTTTAGTATCACTGGGGAAAATATGCCAGTGCTAGACACACAAATCCTATTTTCCCACATGGGAAAAACAGCTGTTCTCTTGGGCCATTTCAGAATATGTTGGGACAACATTGGAATGGGAAAGGGTTATATCTTCTCCCCCGCTTCCCATGCGATGGCCCAGGTCTGAACTGAACTCCCTCATGGCTGCTGTTTACATGGGGAAATACTGGAGAGCTCCAAACATGGAACACTCAACATTTCATCAAGCTTGACCCCAGCTATGTGAACTAGAATATTTCCCAGAATTCTTTTCAGCCCTCCAGGATGTCCCAGGACACCTAGGCTGATATCTTGGTGTAGAATGGTTTCCCTCAAGGTAGCTCCCTTGAGAAACTCTTACTCAAATCATACAGAGTAGATGTTCTATGAAAAAGAATGGAAGTAGTTATTCATATGGGAGTGTGGGTCTTTTAAATCAGGAGTCATTTTTTTTTTAATGAGACTTTCACTTTGGTTTCACTTCCCCTTCAAGGTCTACTGGGGTTGGCTTATGCCTTTGCTTTGATATGTAAATTGGCAGATTGCTTTCCTGCAGGGGATGCTGGGCGCTTTCCAAACAACACAGTATAGATGTCCTGTTGGGAAGGAAGCCTAAAACAGTCTTTGGATCACAGTCAAAGCCACGTTTGTGTTTTGGTTTTCAAATAAAATACCTTTGTTAATGGATCTGATTTCCAGCATAAATGTTTATACAGTTACTTTGCTAGTCATCCTGGTTGGCCGGTCGCTGGAGAACAACAGTCTAGCTGTTCCTGAAGTGATCAATGCGTTGCTAAGTATACCTTTGCGCTTCTTTTTTTTTTTGACAGGTTCCATAAAATGGCCAGGTCTTTACATAACATTTACCTATGGAATCACCAAGGACATAAGATACTTTTACCCGGCCAAAATCAGCGAAAGGTAGCATTACCCCAAGGTTGAAGTCATGCTATGTTTATTCATCAAATGTAAACTAGGTTGGCATTCATGTATACCTGGTTGCACTATAAAAATCTGTAGCAACCAATCCCATCAGCCACTGGAACATGGGGATATTATTGCAAGGTTCCAAGCATCATGGTTTTTTGCAGGTAAATCTCACTGCTTTACAAGATATAATTGATAATGAATTAGGCCTGTGATTCTGAATGAAGTCCATATGCCTATCTCCAAGGGCATGATATACCAATCTAGTGGGGGTATTTAGTAATATGGGGGCAAATAGAAAATACTAAAGATTTTAGGCACAGTTTTCTCCATTTGCAATGGCTTCTGCCAGTTGTTGGAAGAGGATTGCATTACATTATTAAAACGTATTGGATAAAATCCAATATCTGCAATTTCTCCCCTAGGCTCTTCAAAAAGTGATGCCCATCAAACAGGAATCATAAGAAATTGGAAGATGGCCATCTAACAGAAGGGTCTTGTTGACAGTATACCAAGAATCTTTTGGCCAGGGAGGGAGCATTTGATGATTATGTTGTGTACTTGGTGAGCAATAATGGATTAAAGAATAAAAACTATTGAGTTTAGACCATTGTCCAGTCTAGCCTGTCTACTGTAAATGGCAACAGCATTCCAAGATTCAGACCAAGGTCATTCCCAGCTCTGCACCCCTGCTTACAGTTGGGTGAATTCATGGGGCACAAACTTAAGTTCATGAGAAACTTGGCAGGTTCATGGTTTGTGAAGTTCATGGTAGGTCAACTAACACAACCTTTCCCTGAACTTTCAAGCTGCTCGTGGCATTACTGGCTTCCATTACCTCTAGTGGATCTTCAAGCTTCTACCAGGTCAGGCTAGGCGCTGAGCTACACTTTTCCATTTCAATTTAGTCCCAAGAAATTCGATTGGAACGAACCAGCTTTTCCATTGGTAAAAAAGGGAGGAAATGTTCCTCTTTGACCTCTGGAAAAGATATCATATTACCAGGATGGGTGAAAGCCATGTGAGATGACAGCTGTAGTATGGAAAAGATTGAGTGCAAGATTGAGTGAAAAACTTGAATGGATCCAATCCAACATGCTTAGGACTGTAGACCATCTGAAGGAACTCTTTCATCATATCTGCAATAAAAACTTCTTGCAGAGGTTATTTGGTTTTACTTGATAGATATTTCCTCAGGTGGGAAAAAAATGGCAATAAATTCTGGATTTTAGCTGTCATGGTCTTCTCATAGGTTTCACTTTTTTGTGTCTGTTGTCCTGCCAATTCCTCTTCCTGGTATAATGTAATATCTATAAAAGAAGATTAAATAGTGCCATAAAGTTTTATTAATGCCTTACATCATTGATACCTTTGCTGTATTGATAGTTGTACTTCCATTATCACTACTTAGGCATTTAATTAGCTATTCATACACTATGTTGTAAACTCCTATATTAGTGTTAAGTGTCTGTATTAAAGCTCATATTATGTAAAAACCCTTCCCGATATTATAATTGAAGCAGAGTTATCCATTTTAAGTGACTTGAATTAGATTATTATAGATTAATGTTTTGAAAAAAATTACTTGTAAAGGACATTGAAGATCACAGAGTATTAAGTGTGGGACTTCATTACAATAAAGCAGGACTGAACAAGAACAAAATGGTGGCTGTGTTTTATGTCAATCAATTACATTCCCCCCATCCCTTTAATAAGAACAGTAACATTTTTATTGTGCAATACAATGATGCTTAAGGATGGAAAGACAAACAGTTAAAGAAATAAGTGGGTGAAATTAAGAAGCAAATGTTTGTTTAAATATTAAAAACACGAAGCTTGCAGGCTAGCTGATTAATTCAGATCAATGTGGGAAGCTCAGTCCCTCCCCGCCTTGCCATGTTCTCCTTTGTCCGTTTCTTGGATTTCATTGCACTAGAGCATTGCCAAGACTCAGAAGATCCCTCAGCAAGTAGAATTTCCAACAGGGTCTACTGACTAGACCAGGGGTAGTCAACCTGTGGTCCTCCAGATGTCCATGGACTACAATTCCCATGAGCCCCTGCCAGCGTTAGATCAGGGCCCTGTCTGAACTTCCACAGTTCCGCAGGTCCTGCAAAGGGGAGCTCTTCCACCAGGCATTTGCTTGAGGCCGACTTCCCCAAAACATCTACAGGTCCAACCCAGTTTAAGAGGTTGAACCTACCGAAGGAGTGTCAAAGTTATTGTTGTAATGTTCTAGTTATTCTGGTTGGTATGTTATTGTTATTATTATACTAGGGGCAAAGCCCGTTGTATCCAAGAATACAACGGGTGATAGAGGTTGACAGTGGGAAGAGGAAGGGGAGGAGTTGTCCAGTCTGTAAGGGCATGGGGTTGAATGTGTGTGTTTTGTGGGAGGTTGTGGTGGCATGGTGGCAAATGAGGGCATGGGTGTGGAGATATGGGTGTCAAGAACCTGTGGTGTGGAATGTCCATTGAGTATGGGAGAGGACTGACCTTTGGGAATTTTGGCATAGTGGTTACAGATGAGCTTTCCAGAGCTATGTCTTCAGATATGTGAAGGGAAAATCAGACTGGAGATTCTTCTTAGGGGAAGATTACATGGCAACCAATTCCCCCCAGTTCTGCATCATTTCCCTTCTTGTGTGAATTAGGCCACAGACACCAAAATGCCCCTCTGCCCTAATACACATGGGGTAGTCACAGTACATAGGTGTCCACCCTGTTCCTTCTTTTCCATTTTTTCACTGTTGATAAAATGTTATCTGCCCATATGCTTCTTTCAAAGGCTACTTTGCAGCAGGCCTGAAGGGAGGGGGGAGGGAGCACACTCTCCAGCCTCCTGCCAGCTCTGTCAGGTTTCTGAGGCAATTTGCAGTTTGACTTGACAGTTAGGACAGCTTGCACAGCCTGTCCGAGCCTCTGTTCTCATTCCCCTTGGCAGCCCTGCTGACCTCCTCTCCCTGCGGTGGTCAGGAGCAGACTGGCAGCCATTTATCCAGATTGTTCTGGAACTCTGGTCTGTCCTGGTGAGGGTCCAATTGGAAAGCACTTTGTGCCTTCCAATTGGCTCCTCCACTTGTCAGTCCGGGGCCAAGGGGCCAATCCGGGAGTTTTGATCACGGACACAGCCCACCCCAACACTCCTTACTGTTTTATTAAGAGGGAACAGATTGATATTGTTCTATGTAAATGTTCTAAAATGTTTTATGTAATCTGCCCAGAGCCGTAGGGAAGGTCAGTATAAAAATATAAATAAAACAAAACAAAAAAACCCCTAATAAATAATACATTAAAATGAACTATTAAAGCAAAAATGTCTGTAACCCAACATTTATTATATGTTCTTATATATTTCTTATATGGGATAAAATTTGGGGATTCAGATATACCCAAAGTAATTTGAGTCAAATCGGTCCAAATTTTAAAAGAACAATTTTTTTTACATCCCTATTACTCACCTCTTCCTGGGCCACTATGAGTTTCCTTTGCACCTGCTGATTTAGTATCTGTTCCAGATGCTTATGTCCAGATTTACTTCTAGCTCTAAGATAATCTTTTCTCCTGTAATGGGGGGAAATGCCATATCACAAACTGCTCTTGACTTTTCCTTGGGCTTCAGATGATTGTGAGAAGGATAAACAGAATGTTGCCCTTCAAGTTAATGGTGCATCAGGAGAAACACGGTAGTATGACCTTTGACTTGCCTTTCTGCCATGTGTGCAGATAGTCATATTAATGTCCTATTTCTGGCAGCAGGTGGGAAAAGTAGGCGAATGGAAGGAATAGGGAAGGAAGGGGCAAGAGGGAGCTATGTACCTAGCAGAATCTCCTCCTGCTGCATCACTCATATTAAAGGTGAGGTTATATTTCTTTTGGGTCGTAGCCTGGCAACAATTTTCCATCTAATTATGGGGATCCTTTAAAAATATTTCCAAGGATGACTAAGAATTAGTTTAGGGATGTGCAGACAACTTGTAATTTCTTTCACAAAGTGTTCAAGCATGCACACAAACACATATTCAATTCCTTCGACTGCCTTCTTTTTTTGAACCATTTCAAAGCCAAAATTAATCATCTTGCAAGCTACAAACAAGAAGCAAGATCTATAGCCCTTCTCTCTCTTTTTTGTGGAATCCCTGGCCAGCCATAAATTTTACAGAAAGCTAATGAAATGCAAAGCACATGAGTGGTAGGTTTCCAATCCCAGATGCCACAGGGCAAATGGAAATTGCAGGAGCACATTCATTGGCCAGTGGTCAGCAGGGCACCAGGAGTCCTCACTGATCTCATTAAAATCTGGCCTACATTCTGAGGCGATGAAACGCAGAGGTTCTCAAATACTGAAGGCCAAATACAGGTGGGGGAGGAATCATACTTCCCCTGGAAAGTTGTTGACAAACTTTCAGAGAAACAAGCTCTTTCATGGTGCACATGCAAACGTTTCCTGAAAATCTTTTAATTTTTCATTCTTCCTAGCTGTATTCATTTTAACCAGTCTGCAAAACAAACAGTTAACACAACAGCATTTGTATTTACAGCAATAAAAGCAAAAGCCTTTGAACACCAGGCCCAGCATTTTGGAATCTTTACGCGTGACAGTGTGCTCTCGAAGACAAAGTAAAAGGTCGCCATCTTGTCTCAAGAGCATCTGCATCTATTCTGACCTCTTGATTTAATACAATGTCCTATTCCTCATCTTTCCCCCATAACAACAAGATCCCAGATCTGTAACTAGCAATCCTTAACATCTGGCACCCCAGAGACTTTCCAGAGCCTGACTAAACAAAATTTTTGTAACCACCAATAAATATTGGATTAATTCCAGATCCTCATTGCTTACTGTTTCTTGGATTCAACATAAAAGCAATATTTCAGGCCTCCCAGGTATTGGATAGCTCAAGATCTCATTACTTTCTGCCTATGACCACTGGCACTTGACATGTGCATTGAGCTAATTTTGAAAGTCTTCCTTTTTACAAACTGGAATTGAGAGCCATTATTTTTTGCAAATCCTACAAGCTAGGCTCCATCAACACGTGGATTGAGAACATCCAGAAATACAGACAGGATTTCGAAGAGGCAGAGGAACTAGAGATCAAATTGCCAACATACGCTAGATCATGGAGAAAGCAAGGGAGTTCCAGAAGAATATCTACTTCTGCTTCATTGACTATGCTAAAGCCTTTGATTGTGTGGAGCACAACAAACACTGTGGCAAGTTCTTGAAGAGATGGGAATACCAGAGCATCTTATTTGTCTCTTGAGAAATCTATATGCAGGTCAAGAAGCAACAGTGAGAACCGAGCATGGAATCACTTACTGGTTCAAAATTGAGAAAGGAGTTCAGCAAGGCTGTATACTGTCGCCTTGCCTATGTAACTTGTATGCGGAGCACATCATGAGAAAGGTGGGGTTAGAGGAGTCACAAATTGGGATCAAGATTGCAGGAAGAAATACCAACAACCTCAGATATGCAAATGATACCACTCTAATGGCAGAAATTGAAGAGGAACTAAAGAGCCTCTTGATGCGGGTGAAGGAGGAAAGTGCAAAAGTTGGCTTCAAACTCAACATCAAGAAAACGAAGATCATGGCATCTGGCCCTCTCAATTCCTGGCAAATAGATGGGGAAGAAATGGAGGTAGTGACAAATTTTATTTTCCTGGGCTCCAAGATCACTGCAGATGGGGACTGCAGCAAAGAAATTAAAAGACGCTTGCTCCTGGGGAGGAAAGCTATGGCAAATCTAGACAGCATCCTAAAAAGCAGAGACATCACCCTGCCAACAAAGGTGTGTTGAGTCAAGGCTATGGTCTTCCCAGTTGCAATGTATGGCTGTGAAAGTTGGACCATAAGGAAGACCGAGCGCCAAAGAATTGAGGCTTTTGAACTCTGGTGCTGGAGAAGACTCTTGCGAGTCCCTTGGACTGCAAGGCGAACAAACCGGTCAGTCCTAGAGAAGATCAGTCCTGCCTGCTCTTTAGAAGGCCAGATCCTGAAGATGAAACTCAAATACTTTGGCCACCTCATGAGAAGGAAGGACCCCCTGGAGAAGAGCCTAATGCTGGGAGCGATTGAGGGCAAAAGAAGAAGGGGACGACAGAGAATGAGGTGGCTGGATGGAGTCACTGAAGCAGTCGGTGCAAACTTAAATGGACTCCCGGGAATGGTAGAGGACAGGAAGGCCTGGAGGATCATTGTCCATGGGGTCGTGATGGGTTGGACATGACTTTGCTCCTAACAACAACAAATTTTTTTGCACTGTTTTCCTTACAATAAGTCTCACACACAAAGTGTCCACGTTCTTCAACGTTACGTGGTGACGGGAATCTCCTGCTATTACAACTGATCTCCAGGCGACAGAGACGCATTCCCCAGGAGGAGATGGCTGCTTTGGAAGTTGGACTGGAGGGCATAAAATCCCACTGGAGTCCAAGCCTAATTGTCAAGTCAGCAGGATGCATCTGACATATGTTCCACATGCAAATAGTGTACCTTGCACAAGCACACGGCCACCCCCCATAAACAAAACTACAAAACCAACATTAAAAAAAGCAAGAAAATCAAAGAGATGTTTGCTTGCCTCTATCTCCTCTGACTGGTGGCAACTTTCCAGGCACTAAAGTGTGTGTGTTTGTGTTTCCCTATCTGATATCTGAGATCCTTCAAATGCAAATGCCAGGAACTTAACACTGTGGTTTTGTGTAATCAGTGTGAGCGCTCTCTCACTAAACCATGACCCTTCTCTTAAGGTGAAGTCTGTGGTCCAGGGTACAGCAGTTGAAGCACCTAGGGCTGCACTTCCAGCAGTAAACTACCCCATGTGAACTCCCCGAGCTGAACAAAGAAGTGATGGGATTTTACCAGACTCTGAAAAATAACCCCCATTTGCTATGTCCTACATCAACAATGAAGTTCTGCTCTATGGAACTCTATCAGGTTCTGAAAATAACCACATTTCCTGTGTACTACATGAGCCCACAGTGTTTCTAGTGAACTGTTTTACACAAGGATCAGCAGTTGGCGGGGCCGAGCCGGAGGCAAGGAGCCAGGTGGAACAGTGATGGGCAGCTGCGGAATGGACCACAAGAGTCCTTTCAAGAGTGCCAGGTGGCCACAAACGTTGTGTCCTCCAGTGGAACTAGCTGTTGGCAATATCAGGCTCTCCCAAATGATTCCCAGTCCCAGCACCACCCCCAACCCCCTTCCCCCAGGCCTCCCAGTTTGCAACACCCAGCGGGAAAGCATTTGCATTACGAATTTGGGTGGACATTCAAGATCCTGTATTTAGCAATTCAAAAGGAGGGAAACGCAATACAAACACAATATTGCTGTGCCCCTTGACTTTCCAGGCCTACATTTTTTGAAAGCCCCAAGAGAGGTGGCGTAACCATTTCACGATCGATTTCTGTTTCCTATGGCTTGCCATGAAATGAAAAGACTAATATTGTTTTGTGCGCCTCCAAAAGTATTCCTCTTCTGTCCCTTGGCATCATTTGTTCCCCTCCTCCTATGCCAAACAAATCTTTATTCCCCCCTGTGCATTTTCTAATGTCTCATTATTTTTAATGTACTTTGTATGTTTTTTTCTCCACCAGCGTATGTTGTTGTCTGTATCTTACCTCATGGCTTCATTTTCCATATGTTCTCTGCCATACATGTCTTTGAAAGCTCTTCTAGGCCAAACAACACATAACAGAAGGTAGTCCATGGCACAGAGCATCCCTCTTTCTACTTCTAAGAAAGCGCTGTCAAGACACAGCTGACTTATGGTGACCCTTCATGGGGTTTTCAAAGCAAGAGATGAGCAGAAATGGTTTGCCATGGCCTACCTCTGTGTAGCAACCTTGGACTTAATTTGGTGGTCAAGTACCAGCAAGGGCTTTCCCAGATCTGATGAGATTGGTCCAGCTGGGGCCATTGAGGTCAGGGCATGGAATTCTAGAGAAGAAGGAACTGAAAAAAAACTAAGAGCCACTGCCTCTCTATGAATACACAGCTTTCGTAATAAACAAGGAATTAGTAGCAAGTCTGATGCAGAGGGGCCAAGCAAGCATAGAAGAAGTATGTGTGTTAGTTAAGGTTGCCAGTCACCAGGTGTGCTTAGAGCTCTTCTGGCATTTAAAACTCTTCTCCAGGCTACTGAGCTCAGTTTCACAGGAAAAAAACGGCTCCTCATATATATTGACTCACTACTTTGCATATGGTGTTTTAATGATGAGTTTTAGTTATGTTTTAGGTTTTATATTGTTGGTTTAGATATGTTTCTGTAAACACATTTTTGGCATCTACTGTATTTTAAATGTATTTTTACAGTTTGGTCAGAAAGACTGTAAATAAATTTGTTGTTGTTGTTGTTGTTGGCTCCTTTGGAGAGTGGACTCTATGACATTGCCTCCTGCTGAGGCCCTTCCTCTCCCCAAAGCTCAACTTCTCCTAAATTCCCAGGAATTTTGCAACCTGGAGTTGGCAACCTTGGGAGCAGCTTTGGCCATGAGTTCAACCACAAGGAGAACCGTAACACCAATTTTGGCTAGGGCACACCCTAGACATTTGAGGGCACTGAGAGTAGAGTTTGGGAAGGGAGCAGGAATCTGATGTCATGGAGTCTGTCCTTGGAAACTGTTGTTTCCTTCAGGGGAGCTGATTTGTGTGCTCTGGAAATTGAAACATTGGATTTACCTGAAGGTTTCCTTTCCTCATTGGGGCAAAGTCCTCCAAAACTGGTTAAGTCATACCTCCACTTGCTCCAAGCAGGGCTATGCAAATTAGTATGCTTCTCCAGGATGAGAGTTGGCTATCCCTTTGAGGCATGAAGAAGAAATTCTTATGCGCCGCCTTTCTGTACCTGAAGGAGTCCCAATGCGGCTTACTATCTCAGTCAGAACTGGTCAACCAGGAGTCTCAAAGTGGCTTGCAATCGCCTTCCGTTCCTCTCCCCACAACAGACATCCTATGAGGGAGGTGAGGCTGAGAGAGCCCTGATCATAGAATCACAGAATCACATAATCATAGAGTTCGAAGGGACTTCTTGGGTCATCTAGTCCAACCCCCTGCACTACGCAGGAAACTCACATCCCAATCGCTCGTCTACTGTAACCTGCAACCCCTTTGCCTTCATAGAATCAGCCTCTCCGTCAGATGGCTATCTAGCCTCTGTTTAAAAATTTCCAAAGATGGAGAACCCACCACTTCCCAAGGATGCCTGTTCCACTGAGAAACCGCTCTGTCAGGAACTTCTTCTGGATTTTTAGAAGGGATTTATTTTGATTTAATTTCATCCCATTGGTTCTGGTCCGTCCCTCTGGGGCAAGAGAGAACAATTCTGCTCCATCCTCTATATGTCACCCATTTAAATACTTGAAGATGGTTATCGGATCCCCTCTCAGTTATCTCCTCTCCAGGCTAAGCAGACCAAGCTCCCCCAACCTTTCTTCATACCTGTTGGTCTCCAAACCCCTCACCATCTTTGTTGCCCTCTTCTGGACACGTTCTAGTTTGTCAACATCCCTCTTCAATTGGGGTGACCAAAACTGAACACAGGAGTCCAAGTGAGGCTGAACCAGAGCAGAGCACCATGAGCTCCCATGATCTGGACACGATACTCCGTTTGATACAGCCCCAAATCCCATTTGCCTTTTTAGCCACTGAGTCACACTGTTGACCAGGTGTGCAAGGGTTCTCCCAAAAATACTTTCTCCGTCCCTTGTGAGGTGCACACCGTCTTCTGATAATAGCCCCTCATATTACTTGCATAATTTTTCTCTCTCTTCCAATGCCTCGGCCACTTACAGGAAGGACTGATGAAAACACAACCTGTGCTCCCAGGTCCTTTACCTTTTCCCCCAGATCCACAAAGTCATTTTAAATATTTTCCATGTTCTGCTGGGCAGTATTATTTGTTCCTACATGGATGAGAAAGAAGGTGTAATGATCTAGCCGTTCTGTCACATCCTTGATGCGTGCACCAGGTAAGCACCAGACGTCTTGAGACAACAAATCTGGTCTACACACTTCAGCCTCTAAACCTCTTAGCAAGGAATCCCCAATTACCAGTACCCGTTTCTTCGTACCTTTGAACTAAAACTCTTTCTTGTGGAGGACTGTGAAGTGTTTCCTGAGCTTTGTGGGGTCGGCGGGGGAGAAGACCTAGAACTCTCACCTGTGGGGGCCTGGTCTACGTTGGGGCTTTTTCTTCATGGGGGATTGCACATGCTCCTGGGTTCCTGAATCAACCTCTTCAGACAGACCTTGGAACCGATTGCTGAGCATCAGTGGGTCAGACCTTCTCCTTATTCTTCTACTCCTATGTGTAACATTCTTCCAAGTATTACCCTCCTGTATTAGGTGCTCCTGATTTTGTTTTGATGTTTCCTCCTCCTGCAGTGTAATCGTTTCTCTAATCCCCGGACTTTCTCCTCCAGCAGAGCCACTAATTTGCACTCGCTGCATTTATAAAAATTGTCCCCCTGAGGTAAAAAGACACACATTCCACAGATGGTACATGTCACTACGCAACCTTCTTCATTCTTCATGCCACTTTGATCCATCTGAACTGCTCCACAAACAGTCGTAAACTTCACTGAAACCTTCGGCTCAGGCGGAAAGCCAACAGCCATGAGTCTTGCTCTTGGCTCCTTACAGAGTATTATGGTTTAATTCAGACTCCAAGAGTCTTTTGGGTTTTGTTTGTGTTGCCTCTGGCAAGCAAGAGCCTTTTATAGCACAAAGACCTACTCAGCAGAGGGCGGAGCTAGCAGTCAGCTCCTGAGTCAGCTCCTGAGAAAATGTTCTCCTCCCAGCTCCGCCAAAGCTGGGAGGATATTCCCAGCTCAGTCAGCTCTATCAGTGCTGTGGCGAGCCCAAGATCACCCAGCTGGCTGCATGTGGGGGAGCGCAGAATCGAACCCGGCTCACTAGATTAGAAGTCCGCACTCCAAACCACTACACCAAATTGGAGGTAGTTTTAATGGTGGGCATCTTTTTAGGCAAGGGTTGGATTAGGGTTTTCTCATTTTATCTTTGGTTTTAACCAGGGATGTTTTAACTATTATTGGAAGCTTCCTGGGATCAGAGCCTCTTGTGGCGCAGAGTGGTAAAGCAGAGACATGCTGTCTGAAGCTTTCTGCCCATGAGGTTGGGAGTTCGATCCTAGCAGCCGGCTCAAGGTTGACTCAGCCTTCCATCCTTCCGAGGTCGGTAAAATGAGTACCCAGCTTGCTGGGGGGTAAACGGTAATGACTGGGGAAAGGAATGGCAAACCACCCCGTATTGAGTCTGCCATGAAAACGCTCGAGGGCGTCACCCCAAGGGTCAGACATGACCCGGTGCTTGCACAGGGGATACCTTTACCTTTACCTTACTTGGGATCAAGTGGAAAGACTAGGTGGAAATGTTTTAGTAAATAAATAAGAAAACAATGCCCTCTGAGAGCTGCTTTGAGCTCTCAGAAGTGCTCCACAATGACCACTGTGACCAGAGTCTATCACATGAGCATTCTATTGTGCGGATGTGTGACCAACCAGTGTGATGACTAGCTGAGTAGGTGGTGGGGGAGAGAGGAGATGGAGAGAGAGAAATATAACTCTGCCAGGCTTCGGGAGTAGTTTCTTTTCTTGCTTACCATTTTCTAACGTAATTCTCCACAATTGTGAATTACCCTTTAAGATAGAAGTGTGTAGTTGTACGTTCCCTTCCCCCCTTCGAATGTTATTATGAGTCTTTATGTGCATTTAAGGCCTCAATGGAAAGCCGGAAGCAACAAGTACCTAAATTGGTCCTCCCTTTGTTTTCTTATCATGTGAATCGCTTGTTCACAGGCAGGCCTGTTCTCTCCTCCAGTCCACTTGCTAATAGACTTCGCATTCTTATCATGATGTTTCCTTGAACTCATGCGAGGTGTGGGTAAAGAGAAGATGGGAACACGGGAAAGGGATGACTAAATTACCAAGCATCACTGCAAGCATTACAGGGAAATCCTGATATTTTTCCCAGGAAAAAAAAATATTGCCAATTATAGGAGCTGTCAATTCAACAATGGGCTTATTCACTCTGGTGTTTGATTAATGTGAAATTATTCAGTTGGCTACCTTGTAGCTGGCCTATTTTTGTGTCCAATTAGTATGCTAATAATGGTAATTATGTTCTATACTGCATGTCTCATCACCTAGAGGGTTTTTAAAATGATAAAATAATGAGAATAAACAAGCGGATGCTGACATTCACTGGGCCATTCTAATTACTTACTGAGAGCACGCTGGGGAATCAACAGTCAACCAAAGGAAATGATTCTTGCTTACTTTGTTAAAACTACTCTTTTCAAAGGAGTATTAATAGTTTGCCACTGTTTTCTATATTACAAGAGACCACATGGTATTTTTCCCTCCTCCCCCCTCCCCGCCTCACACGGTTACCCTGTTTGTATATGCCATGAGTACTGAAATATATAATCTGGTCATATTTGGCTTTTATAATAACTGTTTGCAGGAGGTGTCAGCAAAACAAATCGGGGTAATCGCCGAATTATGCACCTTTGTAATGGCTACCATTTGTTTCTCCCTTTTCCTCTGATAAACATACCATCACCTGTGACGTTTACAGTACCTGGTGTATTTTCAGCTCAGACAAGCAGATAATTGGTGCTCATTTGGCTAGCCGTGCCTTTCGACGTTATGGGATGTCGTTGCAGTCTGTGAGGAATGATTAGTACCCAGGGAAAGGCGGAGAACTTTGCGCTCAGGAGACTTCTTGCTAAAGCAAAAAATATAAGAACTTGGGGCTAGTATTATCCAAATAAGGAAGGAGTTCAGTCACTCTCCCCTCCTCTCTGCCGTTTTTAATTTAGAAGAAGAAGAAGAGTTGGTTCTTAGATGCCGCTTTTCTCTACCCGAAGGAGTCTCAAAGTGGCTTACATTCGCCTTCCCTTTCCTCTCCCCACAACAGACACCCTGTGAGGTGGGTGAGGCTAAGAGAGCCTTGATATTACTGAAGAAGAAGAAGATTTGGTTCTTATATGCCACTTTTCTCTACCCAAAGGAGTCTCAAAGCGGCTTACAGTTACCTTCCCTTTCCTCTCCCCACAACAGACACCCTGTGAGCGAGATGAGGCTGAGAGAGCCCTGATATCACTGCCTGGTCAGAACAGTTTTATCAGTGCTGTGGCGAGCCCAAGGTCACCCAGCTGGCCGCATGTGGGGGAGTGCAGAATCGAACCCGGCATGCCAGATTAGAAGTCCACACTCCTAACCACTACACCAAACCAAATTATTGACAAATTTATAATCCCACTTTAAACATGTGCTCCTCAAGAACTTAGTATTGTATTTTGCCTAGAGACCCGTTTTGGGGTCAGAAGACAAACTTCCTGAAGCCCAGACTGGCCAAGGATTCTGGGGTTTCTTTGGGAGAAGGGCATCATCGGGACATGGGGTCACTGTGGGTAGACAGATAGCTGTGAATTTCCTGCACTCTGCAGAGAGTTAGACTAGATGACCCACTCTATGATTCAATGAAGAATGGTGATAAAAAACAGCAGGCTGTGGGAGAATCATGAGGAATTGGGTGGTTGTGGTGGGGTTGCAATATACCTTTTCAAAATGTCTTCCACTTCATGATGTTGTAACGATTAGAAGCCTGAACAAGCCAATTACCTTTCCTTGCTTATGATTTCATTTTTAAATCCCCCTGAATAAGGCCAGCTGCCCTCAACATTCTGTCCTCCAGAGGGCAATGAGCGTGCTCAGTTCTTAAGTGGTCCGAAGGAGGGTTCTTTTTAAATCTTACAAAGAACAAGTTTTGTCTGCATACCCAGGGAGTTCCCCAACTTTGTCAAAACAGCTCTTTTGTCTGTATATGGACTCTTCTCATTACACTCCTGATAGGCACTCGACCATCAAGTCTGCTATTAGACAGAGTGATACAGCACACAAATAATTATGTAATATGTAATACAGCCATAACAATAAAACCACAAATTAAAAAAACAGAGGAGTGATTATATTGCTGCCAATGGAATCCGCTAAAGGCATGGAACACATTGGAGGGGTGGCGGGTGGGGTTGTGTTGGGGAGGGCTCATTTCTGAAACCCAAGATCCCATATCTGATGAACCTCATGAAGTTCTGCATCTGGAGGGTGCCACAGAAGAATATTTCAGATTTCAATAGGCAAGCTTTTAGCACAAGTAGGCAAGAGTCTGAGCTGAGTCTAAGGTAGGGTTGCCACTTCCAGGTGAGGCTGGGGACCTCCTGGAATTATAACTGACTAGGGGTAAAGCTGGGTCCCCTCAGGAATGCACTGGGTGCTAGGATGCAGACTTGCCCGATGTTTTTCCTTGGCTGTCCTCCCCCAGTTCCCCCACTTGATCTTGAGATCCAGTTCAGTGAAGTGGCTAAGCAGACTGGAATCTCAAGAACCAGGTTTGGTCTCCCTACTCTCCCCCCCCCCCGCCAATGTGCAGCCAGCTGGGTTGCCCCTGGGATGATGGGGAGGCAGAAAGAAAAGAGAGAGAGAGAGAGAGAGAGAGAGAGAGAGAGAGAGAGAGAGAGAGAGAGAAAGAAAGAAAGAAAGAAAGAAAGAAAGAAAGAAAGAAAGAAAGAAAGAAAGACCACCACACTACCACAACCTCCCACACAACACACATATTCAACCTCATGCCCTTACAGACTGGACAACTCCTCCCCTTCTTCTTCCCACTGTCAAGTTCTAGCACCCGTTGTATTTCTGGATACAACGGGCTTTGTCCCTGGTATATTATAAACCATCAAGATTAACTATCCAAATGATTCACACAAACACCCTATCATTATTCACCAGTTCTGATGGACCTTCAGCAGCAGCATCATATCACATAACACCCTTACCATCCTTCTAACAATGTGCCAAATCTCTGATTTACCCCAATGTGCCAAATCTCTGATTTATCTCTGATAGTAGTCTCCGACTGAGGGCCAATCAGCAGCTCTCCCCAACCCCCTTCTCCTCCTCCTCTATGCCATTACTTGACACTTGGAATGAGGAGGAAGAGCAGCAAGGAGTTATGCCTGGGAGTTGATGATGGCTGTCTAAGCTGTGCTCCACTGCAGCCACCCTGTGATCCCCACCCTCCTGGCTGCCAGAAGGGTAGAGAAGATCATCCAGTCATGTTCCGTAGTGGCTGTTGGGGGAGCTCAGGGTCCAGCACACCACCTGGCCCTCTCTGCTCTGCAGCAGCAAGGGAACAAGGGCGGAGGGTGAACGGTGACAGGGCTCCTGCAGAGCATAGCAGCCCAGCCAGCAAGTCTGGCTGCCCTCTACTTATCTGGAGGGCACAACAATCATTTTTGGAGTATCTGTTAGGATCACATTATCATATTATAAATGTATCATATTGTTGCCTTCCAGAGCTCACTTTAGCATCCTAATTATTAGTTCACTAGAAAATAAGCCCGCTGTACTCTAAATACAGTGGGCGCTAGCGGCTAGTCCTGACCCCCCCCCCCGCGGCACAGCCTACCTTGAGGAAATGTAGGCGGTAGAGCAGGAGGTGAGGGGGGCCGGAGTCCAAGCGGGTCTGTGTGCGGGCGGGGTGGGCGCGGCGGGCTCAGCGGGCACTGGATGATAGGTCCCTTGCCGCCGGACTGACAATTGGAGGACCTAGTCGGCAGGTGCAAAGCGCCTGCCGATTGGCCCCTTTAATTTTCAGTCCTGGGGAAGGGGCCTATCGGCACCCTTCCTCATCCCGGACAGGGCCCGCCCTCAGGGCCCTTACTGTTTTATTTAATCCGCTCTGCTAGGAGCGGTTAAAGATGCTGCTGAAGGTTTATCAAAGCTGACTGTTTTACTGTAGGCTCATCTGTACAGCAGAACTACAGCTGAATTACAGTGTGACTCTTAACATTTTAATTATTCGGACAGAATTAGCCATTTACTGTAGATTTTTGGCCAGAAATCAGTGTCACTTCTGCCCCCCGTGCTTCTGGGTGAGACAGACATTGACTTAACTTCCTGGTTATTCCGTCCCCACACTTGGGAAATTCCCCTGGAGCTTTCTTGAGACTGAAAGTGGGAGGAGAGGTTCTAAATTGTGTGTGTGTGTGTGTGGGGGGGATCCCCTGGCCCCAGCTGGGGATTGGCAAGCCTACAAATCCTCAGTGGCAAGACTAGTTTAAAGACCCACACACAGCCACAGGGAATTATTAACAACACTTGTGGTTACGTTTTTTTAAAAAACATCCCAGCCCAGAAATGATGCAAAAGATCTGTGACAAGACTCTTCTGTTCCTTTTAAAAAGATAAATTAGCTGGAATCAGGGACTGGGTCACTGGATGAAAGGGCATTTAACTCCTGCCTCTTGTCTCCAGCTTCTTCCACAATTCAAAACACCCTTCCAGAGAAGCAATTACCTCTGTGTGAGGGAGAAGACAGATACAAACTGCTGGCTTTACTGCAGCTTGAGAAAGAAGCTTTTCATTTGTGTGTGTGTGTGTGTGTGTGTATGGGGGATCAGCTGAAAGCCCAAAGCATAAATCTGTTGCTCATATAGGACAACCCACATGGAGGTTTACTTCCTGTAGCCTGGGTCTAGGGTTGCCAGCTTTGGGTGGGAAAATATCTGGATGTTTTGGGGGGTGGGGCCTGGGGAAGGCAAGGTTTGGAAAGGTCAGCACGATAAAATGCCACATTGCCTACCCTCGAGTGCAGCCATTTTCCTTGGGGAAACTGAGCCAGGACATCTGGAGATCAATTGTAATAGTGGAGGAACTCCAGGTGACACCGGGCAGCTGGCAACCCTTCTTGGGGACCTAAGTTCTGTGACTTCACACAGCAGCTGTCACCCCTGCCTGACTGGCCATTGTTCTGCCTTGGACAGGTTGTAGTCTTTGTTTACACTGTTTTCTCGTTCTGCAATCCTGGTCAGATTTACTGGATGTTTCATGTAGCCTTCTTGAAGAGTCTTTTACGTTTTACAGTCTGCCTTGAATCCCATTGAGAACATCAAGGCTGCACAGGACGCAAATCAACAAGTGGATGACGTGGCTCTGTGTCGCATAGGATTGGATGCTGTCACATGCATCTGAAGATGGTCCTGGCCACAGGACATGAGGGGCAGTCCCTGGGCCACAGGTTGGGGGAGGCCTGAGGCTGCAGTAACCTCCAGGCAGTAGCTGGCCAGCTCCCAGAATTACAAATGGTCTCCAGACAACAAACATCAATTCACCATTTTGAAGGGGAGGAATTTTACATTATACTCTGCTGAGGTCCCATCCCTCCCCAAATCTCACCTTCCCCAGGCTCCACCTGCAAAATCTCTAGGTATTTTTCAACCCAGGGCTGGCAACATTCCTCCCATGACCCCCAGCAACCAATGGCTCAGTACTGAAAATAATTTGGGAAAAGAAAAAGAATTGGCGGCCACGTATGGGAATAAGATGAAGTCATCAGGGGCTGTTAAATAAATACTCTGCTTCGTTTGTTTTTGAACGATTAGAAGTTTGTCTAGTTTTGACTGGAATATCTTGTGATTATTAACATAATCTTTGAATGGAACTTGGTGGCATTTCTTAATACTTAAAAAAAACTTTGGCATTGAAATTAGTTTTGTGATAATTGATGCTGTTTGTCAAAGCAGTGTTTTCCTCGAAAACTCATTCTCCCAGCAGCAATTTTCTTTGGCGTCATTGTACTCCTCTTTGCCTGATCCACTGGCGTTATCCAAACTAAATGAGCTTAAACTGCTTTGGTAACCAATTTGAACCTACCCTCTTCAAATGTCAAAGAAATTGAAGCTTAAATGAAATATTTACATTCATGCAACACGTTAAAATATATCATTTTTTTGAAGAAAAAAATCCTGGCTGTTTAACCCCACAGCATGCGTCAACAGAGAAAAGAAACTGGTACAGCCAAGCCACCTGGAAATGTATAAAAAGTGCCAGTAACTTTCTGCTTCTAAAAGGGCTGATTGTACACTACCCCAAGACAACTTGTTTGAGAGGGGTGGTTTACAAATTGAATAAATAAATGAATGAGATAAATTCCACTAGGAAGAGTGCCATCTAAATCATCGGCCTACCATCTGGATAACCCAGGCAAGCCTTGATCCCATCAGATCTCAGAAGCAAAGTAGGACTGCCCCTGGGAGGAGGAGGAGGAGGAGGAGGAGGAAGAGGAAGAGTTGGTTCTTGTATTCTTGCTTTATGGATTTTATTGTATGGTTTTTACTGGGGTTTTATATGCTGTAACTCGCCTCGAGCCTCTAGGGAGAGGCGAGGAACAAATCTAACTACTACTACTACTACTACTACTACTACTACTACTACTACTACTACTACTACTACTACTAATAATAAACATTCATTTGCATCAATGGCCAAATGCCCACACACATAAGAAGTTCCCTGAGAGTTGTGTGTAAAGTTGCTCTTGAACTTGGCCAACCAAACTGATCTTGTCTGCTCTGACTGTGAATGGATTGGCATCTCAGGAAAGGAAAGGCCTTTCTCAGGACTTGCTACCTGAGTTCTTGTTCATAGGGGAAGTCAAAGGCTGATCACAGAAACTTCACTGCACAAAATTAGCATGGCTAATTCCTGCACCTTCCCAAAAAAGTACTGCTCGGAAGAAAGAAACAAGACAGCACTAAAGAATCATAGAATCATAGAGTTGGAAGAGGCCATACAGGCCATCTAGTCCAACCCTCTGCTCAATGCAGGATCAGCCCAAAGCATCCTAAAGCATCCAAGAAAAGTGTGTATCCAACCTTTGCTTGAAGACTGCCAGGGAGGGGGAGCTCACCAGCTCCTTAGGCAGCCTATTCCACTGCTGAACTACTCTGACTGTCAATTTTTTTCCTGACATCTAGCCTATAATAACTCCTTCCTCACCATGTGGCAACCATTTGTTACCACACCGACAGACTGAAAGAGGAACCCAGGCCTCTCTGTGCATCCTGCCCACTGGCTCAGCCCGTCTCCCATGATCAAATAGAGCCGCAGCAGCAGCAGCCACCAAGCCAAACCCCAGAAACAAAAAGATGTCAATTCATTTCAAGCTACAAGCCAACTTGGGATGTTTCCTAGTGCATGAGTAATGCAAACATTGGAGCATTCAGTTCTCTCTCTCTCTGGGTTAGTGCTTTTAAAATGTAATTAAATCATTTTAAAATATAAATTTACAAAAGAGCGGTCCAAACAGGCAAGGCTGCCCGCCTCATTTGCCAGCACCTCTCCTGTCGTGCTTTTCCAAAATGCAAGGCACATTAGCAGGAGGATGTTATATCAGGCACCTCTTATTTCAATGACCAATTATGCATGGCAGGGGCTGCACCATGCTGCCCCGCCACTTCCTGAGTATGCACGGGGGATGAAAACCCCTGGGGCACACAGATCCCATCATTGTGAGGGTGTAGACGTGCCCTGTTCAGCTCCACAGCACCTCGAAGCCAAATAGGGCATTATGTGTCCCTGCAAGGACACCACAGGCCTGCCTTGGCTGGGCCTCTGCTGGCCACCGCAGCAAGACCCTTTGCTGCGGGCCATCCAAGGCCCTATTTGGGCTAGGGCCAGGAGGGGGCCTGGTTGTCAGTGACGTTGTATGTAGGTGGAAATTAGCCCTGCTGCCCTGTTGCTGCCAGCCCAGCCTTTCTGCCCCATGCATAATCGGTCAAAGTGAAGTGTTAAGAGAGGGATTCCAGTCAGATAGTTCCAGAGCTCTCTCCATATCTTCCCTGCTGCTAACTTTGGCCTATAGTCTGCCCCCTAAAGTTAGCAGCTCTCAAATCAGAAATTCCTGGAGGTTTTGAGGGTGAAGCCTGGGGAGGGCGGGGCTTGGGAGGGGAGGACCTCAGCAGGGCTACAACGTCAAAGAGTCTGCCTTCCAAAGCAGCCATTTTCTGCAGGGGAACTGAACTCTGTCATGTGGAGATCATTTGCCATTCACAGAGATCTCCGAGTCTTGCTTAGAAATCGGCAATCCTATTGCCCACTGGTCCCCTTTTTATCACCGGGGACCACTCAACGCTTGACAATTTTACTGAGGCCCGGTGGGGGGGGGGTAGTTTACTCCTCTACTCTCAACCACTGCCCTAACGCTCTCTGATCGCTATGGGAATGTTTAAACATCCCTTCAAAATAAGATACAGACACGCCACAACAATGAACATAAGGAACATTTTATTTTCATGGAAATTTTAACTCATGACAATGACAAATCAATGGGAACCCTGAGCTTGTTTCTCTGCAACGAGATAGTCCCATCTGGGAGTGATGGGAGACAATGACACCCGAAGTGTGTTGTAAAGGGCTGGGGGGGGGGGAGAGAAGGCGTCCTTCGAGGCCCACCTCCAATCAGTCAACGGACCACATGTGGTCCACAGCCCACAGGCTGGTGATTGCTACTATTGCCCACTGGTCACATGAAGGGTCAATTGAGTGATTTGGCCTGTTCATGGGCCAGGCCTCTCCTTTCCCCCAGAGTGCTCTCAAGTACCTGCATGCCTCCATTTATTTAAGATATTTTTAACCCTCTATTCTCAACGTAATATAGATACCCACCACTGCAACCTTACCCTTCAGCAGCTGTCTGAGGATGACTGAGATCAATTTCCTTAGAGCAGTGGTTCTAAACATGGGGATCGGGACCCCTTTGGGGGGTCAAACGGCCCTTTCACAGAGGTTGCAGTAGGGTGAGCAGCTCAGCCGGTGGGAGGTGGGACACTGTTGCCACTGCTCTGGCAGGTGCCCACACTTGGCTGCTAGCCACTCCAGCAGGGCCTCCAGCAGCGTTCGTCTGCCTGGAGCAGCGGAAAAGAGCGAGATCGGCATGGTGGGACAAGAGGCAGAACTGAACTGAGAAACCCCAGGAAAAAAACCAATGTATATCCAATCATGAACTATGGATCTTCACGCCATTGGTCAGTTTCGGTTTAATTTCTGTAAAAGGAACCCTTGCATGATTTTATGGTTGGGGGGTCAACACAACTTTATTAAAGGGTCGCGGCATTAAGAAGGTTGAGAACCACTGGCCTAGAGAAAATGGATGTTTGGGAAGGTAGGTTCTCTGGCATTTTAATTTGCTGAGGTCCCTCCTCTCCAAGCTCCATCCTCCCAAGGTTCAACCCCCAGATCTCCAGGAATTTCCCAGCCCAGGGTTTGAACCCTAATCAGAACGGTTCTTCCCCCATAATGTCACCAAACAGCAAGTTGCATTCCCTTCTCTGAGAGTCCGCCCCAGTTGGCTTGATGGCTTTTCGGCCTATGCTACAGCAAGCTGCTACTGTGCATTTACTACCACATCTAGTGTATGGTGCATCAATTCCAGTGCTTTCCCCATGGAAAAAATATGCCTTTGACCAAGCTAGTGAGCCATATGGTGCCTTTGGAAGATGCTCCAGCTACAACTTTGGCACCCATCCGAGGGCCGTGAAATCCACAGCTGGGATGGGAATGACCAAAATAACCCCTTTGAATACTGTCGACCCATGTCTGTTGTTTCTGCTCCCTCACCCCTTGCACAGTGAAGTGTGTGCTCAGGAATCAAAGCATGGCTTCATTCCCCCTCCCACCCAGCCGGTGACAATTAATTAGCTAGTTAAAAAACAACTGTCATTTATCTGCTGGATACAATTGGGGCTTTCCACTACCCGTGGCTACAGCTATGAGCTGCCTCCATGCCAAAATGCCCCCACTGGCACATTTCTGGCAGAGAACTCATTTGTTGGGCAAAGCAATGGGAGGTCCCCTCACGGCGTGCCGGGAGCTCTTGCAAAAGTAATTGCGTACCCAGACAATCCAAAACCCAGATCTGTGCACGGTTCTGAATGCAGAGCATAAAAACCTTGCAGCCATTAGTGAGTTGTCATTAAGTCTTCATTTGACAAATGGATATTGTTTGGGGAGAACCCCCAACTTTGCTTGAAAATAATGATCTCTGCTGTCCCAAAGTGGCAGAGCAAATCATACCAATGCTGGCTTTCCTGTCCCTTCCCGATCTGTGTTCGTTGGGCATGCGCTATGTATGTCAGGGACCTATTCCAGAGTTAGAGACTGCCCTCGTCACAGGCTTTCCCCCTCCTGGGCATTCTTTAGCACATTCTTGGCATCCAGATCTTGCCAGCACAATATGAATGTTGCCCAGAGATAGGGGGAATGGTATCACTGCTGGAAGTGCTGGGAAAGAACTCAATGATCAGGGGTAGTCAAACTGCGGCCCTCCAGATGTCCATGGACTGCAATTCCCAGGAGCCCCCTGCCAGCGAATGCTGGCAGGGGCTCCTGGGAATTGTAGTTCATGGACATCTGGAGGGCCGCAGTTTGACTACCCCTGATGTAGATGTTAATACCATTCAGTTTCCTACAGTTCAGCCTGAAAGATCCAAGCAATGGTGACCAACCTCTGGGTAAAGCCTGGAGGTCACAGACTACAGGGATCATCCCCCTCCCCACTGCATCAAAAGATTGCTATGAAGGGTGGATTGTATGGAAGTGTTAGTTAGTTTTATTACGGTCATAGACCAGCATAAGATGATACAGAAACATCCATTAAAACCAGGAATTAAAACATCTTAATAGATAAAAATAGAGAATAGAATAAGGTAGATAAACACAGCTGTCCAGTTCACTTGAACCAGACCATTCTTTTACGAATTTTGATCGCTGCTGCACAGAACTTGGCAACTCTATAAGTTGTATTATTTTCTATATCTGCAAGCAGCAGAGAAATGTAAAATTCTGCTGAGCGCCCTGGGAATCTGCCTAGCAGCGGAAGAATTAGGCTAGTTCGAATCTCATTATAGAATCGACATTGAAAGACTTTGCTAAAATCCCCAACCCCAACGCTCCCTGTGCTCCACTCCCAAATTTCCCAACCTGAAGCTGGCAACCCTTAAAGTATTTTAATTCCCCCCCCCCCGATACACACACTTATGCTGTAGCACTGCAGCACTGGTTTCATTTCTGTAATGCTTCTTAGATCATAGTCCCCTTCCTTTATTATGACTTCTAGTTCTTCCTGCTTTTTCCCCATACTCTGTGCCTTAGTGTAGAGACATCGTAATCCTACGAGTACCCCAGGTTTTTAGTTTTTGAACTTAAGTTAATACTTCCCTGGATATGTGTCATTCCCTTTAAAAGCTGCAGTGTTCCCATCTACATTGAACTAGGCTTTGAATGTATGTCTCACTCCCCATTGTCCAACGCCCTTCCCACCATGTCCGCAGCACTTTTTGCAAAGACATTTTCCCCACCTTTGTGAGGTGCAAACCATCACCCGATAGAAGAGCCTCATCATGGTAACGTGATCCATCATCCAAAAACTCAAAGCTTTCCTGATGACGCCAATGACATAACCAGTCGTTTATCGGCATTATTGATCTTTCCCTTCCTAAGCCTTGGCTATTGACAGTGGTGAAAATACAACCTGTGCTCCCGTGTCCTTCACTTTCCCCCTGAAGATCATGTAGTCTCGCTTCATATGCTTCACACTGCAACAGGCAGCAACATGTGCTCCCACATGATTGAAGAAGAACCTTGGAACCTCTGGGGAGCAAGAGCCTTTTATAACACGAAGGCCCATGCAGCAGAAGGTGGAGCTAGCAGTCATCCCCTGGAAAAACTGCCAACTAATGCAAATCAGCTAATGGGATAAGCTGCAGCCCCCTACCACTCAGGCAAGGAACAGACAATAACAACAATACTCAAACAGCCCCTACTCTCTCGCAATCTATATACCCTCACAAACGATAAGAAAGAAAGCAGCACTCACCAGTAGCTCCCAAGCTGACACTTTCTCCTTCTCCCCGCCCAGCTGTTTGCTCTACTACTTCTGGTGATCAGAAGCCTTTGATAGCACAAGGGCCCACCCAGCAGAGTGTGGAGCTAGCAGTTCGCTTCAAGCAAAACTGCCAACTAATGTAAATCAGTTAATGAGATTAGCTGCAGTCCCCCACCGCCTAGGCAAGGAACAGACAAAAAAAAAACATACTCAAAAAGCCCCTATTCTGCTGCAATGTATTTACCCTCATTCTTTACTCTCACACACTGTAAGAAAAAAACACTCACCATTAGTTCATAAACTGGCACTTTCTCCTTCTCCCTGCCCAGCTGTTTTTCTTACGTACTTATCAGGGTAAGGCATCATCTAGTATGTCCTTTTGTTTTCTGTCCAGAGGAAGTGGTTGACTATTGCGCAAGACAGGATACTAGATGGTCTGGTCCAACAGGGCTCTTCTGATCAGGGGCAGGCCTTGGCCTCTATGCTCTGTTGTTCACCATCCAGATGAACCAAGTGGCTATTGTGTAAGACAGGATGCTGGACTAGATGGACTATTGGTCTGGTCCAACAGTGTTCTTCTTATTCATAATGTGTCAAAGAAATGGGTTAAAAAGACCTTTAAAAGAATCAGATGGATGTGAAGCTTACAATCATACAGTCTAAGTAAGAATCTGGCAATATGAGATTTATCTTGAGGATTCAAGGCTGGAGTACTTTAAATCATAACTAGCATTTTTGTAAGTTGGCCAATTGCACCAGTTTTCACGTCCCTGTGTATAAAAACAGTTACAGTTGCATTTGGATTCTACCGCTTCCTTAATTATTGCTGAAGAGATAACTGTTGTTCTTATTGTTCATTGTTGTTTCTTATGTTGGATACATAATTATGTGTTATTTTGTTTTGTTCTGCTGTTTTAAAACGACGCAAATAAATAAAGTATGTGTATATGCTTGGGGGAAGAAACTGCCCAATTTATACCGGAATTGAAGAGAAAATCACGGATAGGATAAAATTGGGAAATAAACCTAAAAGGATGGCATCAATCAATATTTATTTACGGTCATTCAGACACTGAAAGGATGGTAATCTGCTCATTTCTGCCTGCTACACATTCATGATTTAGTGGCTCCAAATCCACAGGGCAGAATAGCAGCGACACATCATGGGATATTGTAGTATTGTAGCAATTTGTACCCTAGATTTCTTGGGATAATCTTGGAGATGACTGAATGCAATAATGCAACATGCGCAAACATGTGGATCCAACCAAAGCCTACTCAAGGATGAATGTCTCTTGAAGATTTGCAGCTGATCCTTAGATCTACCTCCACTTAAAAGTAACGTTCTGGAGATTATGTAAGTCAGGGGTAGTCAACCTGCGGTCCTCCAGATGTTCATGGACTACAATTCCCAGGAGCCCCTGCCAGCAAATGCTGGCAGTGGCTCGTGGGAATTGTAGTCCATGAACATCTGGAGGACCGCAGGTTGACTACCCCTGATGTAAGTGATGTCTCTGATAAGAGGAGAATAAATGGCCATCATGGTCCCCCCTCACCCTGTGCTTGGTAGGATTGCCAAGTTGGGTTGGGAAATTCCTGGGAGGGTGGAGCATGAATAGGGTGGGATTTTGGAGAAAGGAAGAACCTCACATCATAGAATCCACCCTCCAAAGCAGGCATTTCCTCCAGGAAAACTGATGTCTGTTGTCTGGAAATCAATTACAATGAAGAAGAAGAGTTGGTTCCTATATGCCACTTTTCTCTACACGAAGGAGGCTCAAAGCGGCTTACAGTGGCCTTCCCTTTCCTCTCCCCACAACAGACACCCTGTGAGGCGGGTGAGGATGAGAGAGCCCTGATATTCCTGCTCGGTCAGAACAGTTTTATCAGTGCCGTGGCAAGCCCAAGGTCACCCAGCTGGCTGCATGTGGGGGGAGTGCAAAATCGAACCCGGCATGCCAAATTAGAAATCCGCACTCCTAACCACTACACTAAACTGGCTCTCAATTTCAAAGCTAGAAGATCTCTGGTCTCCACCTGATAGTTGGCATGTTTGATCGGTCCTTAGGGAATAGACTTGGCCTTACTGGTCAGTGATTCCTTATTAATTGGTGTCGATTTATCTAGAACCTAGGCAATGTCTTTTATGTTAAATACCCTCCGCCCCTAAATCTCCTGGCCCCACCTGGAGGTTAGCAGCCCTATTGATTGGCAATCCATTGGAAGTATGCTCATCAGAAAGCTGGACCACAGATTCTTGCCCAGGATGCCCATGATGGTAACCCAGGATTTGCTACCACCCAATAGTCCATGACAGATAAGCACATTGGGGGTTGTGAACATGCATGCAAGAGTGAGTGTGCCCAGCTCAAAAGCTGGATAGCAGACTGGGGCATATTTTATTTATTTATTTATAATCAAATTTATGTGCCATGTTCCCAGCAAGCTGGCTTGCAGCCGCTCACAATAAAATAATCTTTCATAAAAGCGCAATATAATCATAAAACATCACATAATACAACACACACACCCCCATATCAAAGAACATTGCACTCTGCCAATTCCAACAAGCTGATGATGCCCGGCCCAAGAGAGGTATGTCTGGCTTCAACCAGGGAGAAGGGTTTAGAGACTATTTACCAAACTCAGTCTCTGCTCTCTGCTGTTGGACAAACCCAGGCAAGGAGCAGACCGAAAGGTCAAGTCTCTTGAAAATCACTAGAAAAACATGTTTTTCTGCAATGGGCTGATCACAAGGAAATTCGACTTAAAGTCCATACTACACAGCATCTTACAATCTTGATAACAATGGAATATGCACATAGCTATATGCTTTGGCAAGCTTTACTGTCCTTCAACATGCGCAGTAAAGTTTTTTCTTTATCTGTTAGCCTAATAAAAAGACTAGCTGCTCGAGGTAGAGAGCGGAGCTAGCTATGAGATGAAAACTTTGTGTCCGTCCTTACTTCAGCAGGGTCTTTTCTGTCTTGGCTCTCATCTGGTGAAATGAGCTCATGGAAGAACTGAGGCCCTGGCAAAACTTGTGCAGTTCTGCAGGGCAGGCAAGATAGAGCTCTTTTGCCAGGTATTTTTGTTGAGCCAATAAACACGAATGCCATTGGGGCCCCCTTCCATGTACACTCCTTGAGACCAAACTGGCAACACTAAAAAGAACAGCTGATGGCTGGTTGACTGATTTATGCTTTTTATTGTTAGATAACTTGAATAGGTTTTTAGTTAATCTAATTATAATGTTTAATTTTAAATGACTTATTTCTGAATTACTGTGTTTGTATTTTTATGGACCATCATACTGTGAACTAATTATGTTAGAAACTGCTCCAAAAAAAAAAAAAGGTACAACATTTTGGTAACTGGCACACATTTCAAACACACAAGTGATTTGAGGAAAGGAGGACATAGTAGAGGTAGAAGTCAGAAACTTTTCCTATTGTGAATTATCTTAAAAATAAAATAAGTGTTATGCTCTGTTGTGTTTCCTGTTAAGGCCAATGTTCTTTGAGTTGGTTTACATCCTATGGAATTTCATTCTTCTGAAGCAGAGCAAATCACTGTTGACTTCACGTTCGGTCATTACTTTGGATGGACAAGCAGACCAGACTACTTTGGATGGACAAGTAGACCACACTGCACTCATGGTTGTTCAAGGGGTCTGTGGCTCCATTCAGAGCATGAAAGGTTTCATTCACACATTGCTGGCTGTTGTGCTATTGTAATCCTGAATAGGTTACACTATCATGGCAGTATAGCATTCATTCCCAACTGGATTTCCTTGGGTTAATAAGATATTCTAATTGTGAACAACTGTTATAACAAATCAGTACTACAACAACCTATGATATGTGGGTGGTACCAGACATATCTCCAGATAGGGATGTTTTGGAGGTTTCACCATGGCATTCTGATTGATTAGGTCTTGTTTCCAAATAGGAATGGAAGTACTGTTGTTCCAGTTTTAAGTTCAAAGTTTTGCTATGTTGTGGAAGATCATTGGACTGAATTTAATTTCTTTGTATCTTTTCACCCCTTCTGCATTACCAAAACACAAGTGCCTGGATAAAACTTTGCAGAAAAGCAAACATGATAGGATGGTGCAGATGATGGGACCAGGTTCCTTTTTTTGATGTGTTATACAGTGAAGTTTGGGGCAGGATGCAAATGAATGAAATTAATACTGTGGCAAAATAAACATGCTTATTTCTAGAATTAATTTTAGAAGTTCTCCTTGTTAAACTATGATTCAATTGGATTGTGGGGTGCATAGAATTTCCTGTATTCTAGAGCAGGGGTAGTCAACCTGTGGTCCTCCAGATGTTCATGGACTACAATTCCCATGAGTCCCTGTCAGCAAATGCTGGCAGGGGCTCATGGGAATTGTAGTCCACGAACATCTGGAGGACCACAGGTTGACTACCCCTGTTCTAGAGGATCCACTCATCGCTGTTCCTAGATTTAAGTTCCACCAGCAATCAAATCTCAGCATTGTGTTGATTCTGCTGAGGTTAGCAAGTTTATAGGTCTACAAAATTAAATACCCCTGGATTTACATCCACAGAGTTCTTCAGCCCACTTACTTTCTACGTTTTTGACTAACCCACTAACTACACAATTAACAGTTGTGTTGTACTGAGGCTATAAGGAAACATAAAAGGACCAACACATGTGGATGCTTAGGTCAATCTAGAGAAGGAAACTTGCCTGCAGAACACATCTTTGGCTTGGAGCTATGCATGGTTGAGTTACTTTTTCATCTACAGCTACATTGTGATGTTCATCCAAGTTCCATCAAGTTTGATGAATGCATCTGTTGATGCAAATCCACTTGCCCACAGTCATGTGTCATGGATTTGCAAACTGGAGCAGCCCATCTTGCCACTAAAACTGGATCTTTGATTATTTCCTTACGTGTTGCCGAAGACTGCATAGCACTGGCGTTGGGCTTCCTGATTCTGAAAGCATAAAGAAATCTCCAAACAACCAGGATTGCTTTGTGGTTGGATTTCTAATTGGGATTAATGTTCAGCTGTGAAGAGGAAAGGGAGGGGGAGAGAGAAACAACAAGTGGATGGAATTTCAGCAGTGCAAAATTGGGAGGAAAAAAGTGCAAGGTGAAACTGAAGAGGACAAAGCAATGAAGGGAAAGGACACAGAGGGGAAATCAAATGCGTTCCAAGACAAATTAATGCTTGCCCAAGGGTTAGGCATGCCATCTAGCAATAATTGCCCGAGCTTGGTTTTTCAGGGCCACTGCAAAGGAACAGGAAAGTGTAAGAATAATCAAGGGTGAGAAAAGAGGGCGTCAGATGCAGAGCAGCACTGAACAGATTGCATAATGAAGTTTACAGGAGCATGAAAAAGGAAGAATAGCAAAGCCGAAGACTGGAAAGGAACTGGCATGATAAAATGGAGTCACCAACTTTTCAAGTTCCCATACACCAGCAAGAAGCTTAGGGTAGGCTGGTGAATAAAGCAAGACATGTTCCATCAAAGATGTGTGATAGACTAGAGGATGGATCCCATTAATTTCTGGCCCATTTAGACATGCCAGTAAAAAAGTAAACTCAAGGTATTATTCTCATTCTTGTTGTTATAGATTCGAGAATATGATGAAACTTTGTTTTTTAGGATCATCCACTCAAAAAAAAGCTACCTTTGTTCTAGGCTGATGGACAGATGTTTTCTGGCTCTGCTGATGTTTTCTGGCTCCTTACAATTGGTCCAAGGCAGAGATCCGGAAAGATTGGTCACTAAATTGAGAGAAAAACAGGATCTTGTTCAAAATGTGCAGGTCTGGAAAAAAAAAAACATTGAAAAGGCCAGAAAAATTTATCATAATCTATCTGTCTCTCTGATCTCTGCCATGATTTGTGATTGACCGGTGAGACTCCATTTTGGTTTGATGTGGGCGGTTTGAAGAACCTTTTATAACCCTTTTATAACCCTGAACGATTTGTTACTGCCTTGTGTATCCGCTTCATGCTGTGTTTCAATCTTCCTTCCTTCCTTCCTTCCTTCCTTCCTTCCTTCCTTCCTTCCTTCCTTCCTCCCTCCCTCCCTCCCTCCCTCCCTTCTTCCTTCCTTCCTTCCTTCCTTCCTTCCTTCCTCCCTCCCTCCCTCCCTCCCTCCCTCCCTCCCTTCTTCCTTCCTTCCTTCCTTCCTTCCTTCCTTCCTTCCTTCCTTCCTCCCTCCCTCCCTCCCTTCCTTCCTTCCTTCCTTCCTGCAGCACAGAAACACTAATTTTCTCCGCAACCTCCTCTACTATTCTTAGCCATGCCTTCATATGGGAAAGCCACAGGGAAACATCCCGGAGTTAATACAGCAGGGGCCGTATTTCAAACTAACAGGGATTCATTTCTCTTCCCATCAGCTCGGGGAAGTTATATGGGAGACACAGTAAACATGTCATTCACAAACATCTCATTTAATTGCAAAGTTTCAAACAAGATGCACTTCGCATAAACCTGAGTTACAGGTTGGCCGCGGTTTTTATGTCTGAAACGTGAAGGGAGATTGTAAAAGCTCAATCATACCATATTCTGTTCCGGCCTGCAAACTCAGAAGCCAGTGATCTCACTGTCTCTCATCCCTTTTTTGCTGATGTAAGTCTTCTTCTGACTCAGGGCCAAACTAGGCCCGATGCTTTTTTAAAGAGTTGGGCTTAGGAAATTCACTCTTTGGTGGCCATTTTGACTTGGGAAAATGGCCCAGGGGGGAAGGCAGAAGCCACTCCTCTCCACAGACACACCAGAGTTGTGAGACAAATCTGCCTTCTGCTGACTTATGAAATGACATTGCACACAGGGGCTCTAGGGCTGCTGAGAAAGTGAATCAGGTCTGGGGAATCTGGACTTGACAAAGCATCACCTGTAATTTGACCCTCAGTTGGTGTCCAGGTTAAGAGCAGCAGCTTCTAATCTGGCAAGCTGGTGTTGACTCCCGACTCCTCCTCCACATGCAGCCAACTGTGTGATCTTGGGCTCCTCACAGCCCTGATAGTGCTGTTCTGACTGAGCAATAACATCAGGGTTCTCTCTACCTCACCTCCCTCACAAGGCATTTGTTGTGGGGAGAGGAAGGGGAGGTGATTGGAAGCCCCTTTGAGACTCCTGGGGGACGTTTGGTCTGCGCATTGGGATAGGGGCCTCCATATGGGGAGGCAGGTCTATGAGTGGGGTCAACCCAGCAGGGGAGGCAAGGGGCTCACAGTGCCAGGTAGCCCTGGGTGGAACCTAGGGCACCTATCCTTGGCATCCCAGGGTTTATCGTGCCATGTGGCCTGGGGCGGGACCAAGGGAAGAGTACACTTTCTCTTGGAACCCCATGTGGGACACTTCCTACAGGCAATCCACAACCTGTGGGCTGCGGACCACATGTGGTCGTTTGACTAATTGTAGGTGGGCCCCGAAGATGCCTTCTCTCCCCCCCTCCGGCCCTTTACTTCATCCCCCCCCCCGACCCTTTACAACACACTTTGGGTGTCATTGTCTCCCATCACTCCCAGATGGGACTATCTCGTTGCAGAGAAACAAGCTCAGGGTTCCCATTGATTTGTCATTGTCATGAGTTAAAATTTCCATGAAAATAAAATGTTCCTTATGTTCATTGTTGTGGCGTGTCTGTATCTTATTTTGAAGGGATGTTTAAACATTACCAGGGCGATCAGAGAGCGTTAGGGCAGTGGTTGAGAGTAGAGGAGTAAACTACCCCCCCCCCACCGGGCCTCAGTAAAATTGTCAAGCGTTGAGTGGTCCCCGGTGATAAGAAGGTTGGGGACCACTGATCAAGGGGATCCACATTCCTGTTGGGGGAACCGGGTGACTCCCAGGGCACCACTGGGATCTGGGTTCTTGTGGTCCTCTGACTGCAAGTCCGGCCCCCTCTCCCATGCTGTGCCAACACTCCTGCGGAGTTAACATTAAAGCTGTGGCCTTGTTTAAGCCAACGGAAATGTGGCTGGTTGCTCCTTCCGGTTGGAAAAGACTTGTAGATTGTGGAAGAGGTCAAGTGGAAGCAAGAAATGCAGACACAGAGTGCAAAGGCTTGTGTTTGTCTGCCTTTTGTATGATTTCTGCTGAACACACAAACATGCACTGTACAAAGAGCTCGGCAAAAATGTGCACCGTTTCACTTCTGACATGGGGATGTTCAGCCATCATTAACCCAGAGTAGCACCCGATGCAGATTAAGGCTCTTGCGAAACTGTCACACTGCAAGAGTTCCACAGGTTATTATCAACAGACTTGCAAGTTTAATTTTCAATTATGTCTTATTAATTCCCTCGCTGTCTTGCTATTATTAAATTTAAAGAGGAAGAGAACTCTCAATGTGTCTAGCTTCTTCCGCCTTATTACTGATCATCATTTCTGTTTTCCAATTTGTGTTACTCCTGTGACTTGCAAAAAAAAAATGTAATTAATGAGCCAATAATTATTCTTGCTCTTCCCACAGCATCTTTAGTTAAAGCTGCGTCAGCTTTTGCACCGGGGGCTCCCCGTTTTTATAACTCAAGCATAAAACGGCAGTGCCTTGTCATGTCAAGCTGTCTAGTGTGACTGATTTCCCTGGTTTATCAGTTTTCAAGCCGCATCATTCGGCATTTTCTAGGTTATTGAGCACAATAAATATATACACAATAATTTAAAGGGGAAAGAAGTTTACTACTTCCTCGTAGTTTCTTTTGTCCTGGAAGGGCTAGAAGACAATTCCTCATCTCTGTTGGTTTGCCTTTGAGGGAGCAAACAGGGACATCCCAGCATCTGAGAAAAGGAGAAGACTTTCACGATGGACACCACATCTAATAAAGTGCAGCATGCTGAATATATGGTGGGGGCATCGTGTCCTGATTGGAAAAGCCTTCCAACGCCTATTTAACCGTATAATCACAGCAACTGGGACAGAATCATAGAATCATAGAGCAGGAAGGGATGTGCAGGGTCATCTATCCCAACCCCCTCACGATACAGGAACTCACAACTACCTGCTTACACACAGCGACCCCAATTTCATGGCCAGATGATGTCCCTCCAACCAGACTCCCTGGCCAGTCTGCCCTGGAAGAAATTTTCCTCCTGACCCCAAAGTGGCCAATGTTATTGCCCTGGGCATGCAAGAAAGGGCCATAACAGCCAAGCACCATCCCTTCTGCCCATCCACTCACAATCTACCTAATTTCACAGAATCGGCTTACCTTTAAAGCCTTTAGCAGCCTGGAACCTCAATACCTACTGGAATGCTGCTTCAGTTTTGATCCCCTCTCCTCCTCCACTCCCTTCATTCACCTTCACAAGGCTTGCTCATGGTCCTGAGTCTCAGGGCAGCTTGGCTTTTTTCCACCAAGGGCAGGGCATTCACGATTGTGGCCCCCTCCCTCTGGAATTCATTGTCAGATGTCACACATCACACATGCTAAATAATGCAGTTTCAATCCACTACAGAGACCATTTGCTTGTGGATTTTGCCATTTCACCAGTAAATTCCAGTTGCAAAAAGGCAGGGGAAGTGGATTGAAAGTGCATCTTTTAGGCCTATTATGCACGGCCGCTGAAACGGTGGCATGGAGAATGAGGAGGAGGAAGAAGCGAAGCAAACCGATTATGCACGGGACAGAACACAACGGCGGCAAAACCCAGAGAATCCGATTATGCACAGGGCTACTCCGGAGCCGCTTCTGGTTGCACCCTGGTCCCAGGAAGCTCCACTTTCTTCCGCATCTCGCGAATGAGGCTTTTTCGGCGGCATAAGTTGACTCTGCACCCGGTTGCCGCCAGCAGCGTGCATAATTGGTGATTTTAGCCGCCGCCATTCCACCCCGAATGCAGACTTTCCACTCCATGCATAATGGGCCTTTGTGTGCATGAAAACACACGTTTAGGATAATGCACATTCAATGTGCTTTTGCAGCTGAATTTTCCTGTGGAGTACAAGAAAATCTACTTTTAAAGTGTATTGAAACTGCATTTGCAACAAGAACTGGTGCTATTTCAGGTGTTCCATAAGGTAGCATTATTTCATGCTTTGGTCCCATAATATCTCTCTATTGTAAGGATAGTTAACTCGTGGGTATTATCATATTTTATGTTACTTGCAGGGGTTCCTATGGTTTTAGTGATGGGATTAGGTTGGTGTAGAGAGCCAGCTTGGTGTAGTCGTTAGGAGTGTGAGCCAGGTTTGATTCCCCATTCCTCCCCCACATGCAGCCAACTGGGTGACCTTGGCCTCACCACAGCACCGAGAAAGCTGTTCTGACCGAGGTAATATCAGGGATCTCTCGGCGTCACCCACCTCACAAGGTGCATGTTGGGGGGAGAGGAAAGGGAAGGCGACTGTAAGCCACTTTGAGATTCCTTCGGGTAGAGAAAAGTGGCATCTAAGAACCAACTCTTCTTCTTCTTCAGTAAAATCAGGGCTCCCTCAGCCTCCCCTCCCTCACAAGGGGTCTGTTGTGCGGAGAGGAAAGGGAAGGCAAATGTAAGCTGCTTTGAGATTCCTTTGGGTAGAGAAAAGTGGCATATAAGAACCAACTCTTCTTCCTCATGTATTTGTATTATGTTAAATGATTATATAGTAGTGGATATTTATTATATTATCGTGTGTTTGTTTTGATTGATGTAGTTGTTCATTGATGGAATCCACACCAAGCTCTTGGCAGAAGAGAAGTGGTATAAAAATGAAATAAATTCTAAACTCTCAAGGGAGATTCAAGCACCACTACCTCAAAGTTCCTCCCATTCATTTTTATGCCCTTTGTTTTAGTGGTTTTAATATATTTCTATGTGATTTTAATCTTTATTTTTATTTTATTTTTTGCCATCTTGGGGACCCTAATGTGGGTCAAAAGCTGATTTAAACACATATTCTAAATACAGTGTTTCATTATGCATAGGTCATGGCATTGACATCGCTAGATGAGTTATATTTCATGATGCCAAGCCCTTGATAAGGGGTAGGAACAAAAATAGATGTCAATAAGTTGTAATATCTCAATGAATGCATATAAAAGAATGCATATAAAATGCAGTCACCAGATCAGGGTGATCATAACTTATTCTTCCCCAAGGAGCCCCTGAGAGGAGATTGTCTTCCTTTTCAACCTCACAATGACCCTGTGAGGTAGATTAGGGGAGATGACCCATTTAAGGTCACCCACAGGGCAGGCCTCAGCAGATTTACACCCTTCAGAGTCCATTGAAATCAAGGATTGCACTGCCGGTATGCTTCAAGCTGACCAGGGATTTGAACCCAGGACTCATCACTCTCTTTCCAACACTCTGCATCATATTGAGATTGCAGTCCAAGGCACCATTAACCACCCAGAAGCCTATTAATGTCAATTAATGATTGCCTACTAACCCCATCTGCTCAAATATAAAGGTAAAGGTAAAGGTATCCCCTGTGCAAGCACCGGGTCATGTCTGACCCTTGGGGTGACGCTCTCTAGCGTTTTCATGGCAGACTCAATACGGGGTGGTTTGCCAGCGCCTTCCCCAGTCATTACCGTTTACCCCCCAGCAAGCTGGGTACTCATTTTACCGACATTGGAAGGATGGAAGGCTGAGTCGACCTTGAGCCGACTGCTGGAATCAAACTCCCAGCCTCATGGGCAGAGCTTTCAGATGGCTGCCTTACCACTCTGCTCAAATATATTGGGATGCTAATAAGAAAGCGGCATTTTTACTGAAGATTTAGTGTTCTAAAAGTGTTTATGGCTTGGTGTGAGCATATTATCATATGTTTGTTTTTAAGTCACATTTGTATCAGGCATTTCTAGCACTTTAGGAAGGTGCAGCTTGTCAGGGATTTCATGGAAGCACACTATACAGAAACAGGCCACTGATCTGCTATTCTAAAAACTGCGAGTGAATTTCACCTATCAATGGAAAGGGTGAGCCGCTTTTTTTGCCAGTTTTATTTCTCCAGGGCCTATTATGGGTGCAGCGCTTTCCTTCGCAGTCAATTCTCTGACCCTTTTAAATCATCCCTTTAAAGAAACGTTTTTAAAACATTTCGGTTTATGCACGTGCTCTGATTCTGCATTGTTGTTGTTGTTTTGAGTGATTATGCATTCTAAACTGTTCTGACTGTAACTGTGGGAGAGGGAACTTCCTCTGTTGTGCTGCAGTGTCACCTGACTGCCACTCTGGCACATGCTGCTGGCAGGGCCTTATGGGAATTGTAGTTCATGGAGATAGAGACTTTTCCATAGGGATACACACAGGCTTCGGAATGCCAAAACTACCACCTTCCCCCTCTGAGGTACACTGTTCCTCATAGAGAGTGGGCAGGATGGGCCACAGCAGACCGTAAGCTCTCATGCAAACTTAAAGCCCCCACCATATCCCTCAACCGTGAAGGTTTTTTAAAATCACTGGCAAATCCAAAACGGGAGCTTCTGCCTGTGGCCTTAAACAGCTCCCCCCCCCCCTCATTCTCCTGTAACCCAGAACTGGCATTTCAGACCCCTTCATTTTGCCAGCCTGATAAACTTTCAAACAAGCCCCCCTCCCCACACCATGGTCACTGATCAGATGTACAGCATTATAGTTTCAGGAGCATTTGCAGAAGGCTGTGAAGGAAATGCCATGCATGCCACAGGGTAATTTCTACTAATTTACATAGCAATACAGTTGGCTTGCTTGCCAGGCAAATGACATGTTCATGTGTTCACTGACAAAGGCAGAATATCAGAGGCAGGCACGTGTGCTCCCACTGGTAGATGAGGGACTGCGAGCAGAAAAGGGGAGGAGACCCAAAACACACTAACATTTATACATCAAAAAAAGACTGCCCTCAGTGCCATCACACAAGAAAAGTCACCGTAAAACTAGTTTCAGAAGACTCACTGAAAAGACACTGGTGGAACTGTGGGCTGCATTTGCAATGTAAAAGCAAAAATAATATGATGGGTTTTGTGCTGTCATGGGTTCTGTGCCATGTTAAGAATTTAAAAATAGGAGGTCATTTTATTGTGCTGTATAATACACCAAGGAAGTTTGTTCCCCTTCTCCTTGTGTTTGCTTTAGCGAGGAGAATTTCTAAAATTAATTAAATTGTGAACGGTTTACAGATTCTCCTTCATCACATTAATAATACTCACATTCCATACATTACTAAAAAAAAAAAAGCAATCTGTTTGCAATTGTATCTGTGACAGTGTCAAGTCTCTTTTTTTGGTATGGTGTCTTTCTTTGGCAGATCAGTAAAACATCACACAAAACTCCATAGAATTCTATCAAGATTTGTTTTTGTTTTACTGTTGATCAGTGCATATGTAGACAATAATAATGGGGTTTCATGTGAATGGAAGGCACCGAAAGTCACAGTAAGCTGGGCAAACTCAGTACAAAATATGGAAATAAAAAAACAGCAGAAGGTTCTTGATTCATGGATTTGGAAACAAGAGGTAATTTGTGTTGCAGTCCCCTATCCACTGAAATGAATGGGATTCAAAGAGTATAACTCCAGGGTACCACTGCAGGGCCCCTCCAAAGCATCCATTTTCTCCAGGAGAACTGATCTCTGTAGTGTAGAGATGAGCCGTAACTCCAGGGGACCCCCAGGCACTACCTGAAGGTCGGCATCCCTAGGTCCAAATGAGACTTGATGTTAGTTCCAAGGTAAGGATGTCCTACCTATCCCGAACATTCAATGTTTATTGTGTGAGCCTTTTATGGCAAACATCATCAGCACCTCCACAGTCAACTCTGTCCCTACGGTCAACTCCATCAGCTCCGTCTGGAATTTTTCAATTGAATTCCAGTCCAGAGGCTCTCCACACTCCTTCTGGCTCCCCTTCTTTCCCTGAGACTGATACCAACGCTGCACAAGGTTCGTAAACCTAAAACAAGGCATCTCTGGAGTGCCACATCCAAGACCTCTTAATACGGCAGCCGCTGTTTATCTTATTATTGGTATTCTTACCCACTGCAGCTGTAAACCTCGGCCTGCCACAAGAATAATGATAGGTTTATTTCGACCAACCACGCCGACATGCTTGTGAGTACAGCAAGGCCTAATAAACCCTCTAGACTTCCTTTTCTAATAAAAGCTTGCTCTAAATCTCAGGACATCCTTCCATATTGGGAGGGGGTCCAGGGGTGCATTTGTGTGTGGGGGGGCGGGGAGGTTGGTGATGGGGGAGCCTAGTCTTTTGCATAAATATTTTTTTTCTTGCCCAGCATTGTATGTAGCTTTCTCCCATCATTCAGATTATTTTGCTAAATCTAGTCAAGCAAACCTATATCCCTTCCTGTTCCCTAGCTGCCTTATGCTTAGACGGAAGCCATGGCACTATTAGATTTATTACTATTGCAACAGCACACCGAGGGTCTCATTATTCTTTTCTGGCAACACTTTTTTTTTTTTTTTAGACCATATAAACAAATTTACGTTTTCCAAGCATCTGAATGAAAGGCAAGCCAGGCCTATGATGGAGGAAGAGGGATTTTTATGCAAATGGTAATTAAAATGCAAATCCCATTTCCTATATAAAAATAGACCAACGTCCTCTCCAAATAGCTCGTCTTGCGTTTCCCTGACCAAAAAGAATCAGAATTTTGTTTTCCCAGGGGAGCCGTTCCTGAAAATATAATGCATAGAATGATGCTACATAACCCCTGTGAGCACAGTAAATAATCACATATATAACTCTCAGCAGGTAATTTGAGAATGTTGATGAAATCGGAGGAAAAAGTTTTCTCATGCTATGTTCCCGCCCCCCCAACCCCCAGCCTTTCGGTTACCAAAGATTTATTGATATTAGCCATTTCCCCCCAAGCAGTTATGTCCCAGTTGCAATCTATACACACACACACATACACACACACACACACACAACATATATACCATTTCATTATCTCTTTTGTTTGCATTTGGGGATGATATGGACGCCTTCAAAATGGGGATGTTATTTATTGAGTTGTAATACAGGCAGCAAAAACTATGCCTAGTTTATGAGCAAAACTTAAGGGGAAACAACAGAATACTTATTTTATTCCGGTGTGCCTTTTTTCCAGACCTCGCTCCTCCTGTGTCCCTTAAATGAAAACATCAAACTGGCTACAACTGAAAGCAGTCTGTCACCCGCTTAATCATGCAGAGGGTTCCACATCTGGGGCTCCCAGCATGTATCTAAAGCCAATTACCTTTCATGGGAGGAGGGATTTGGTTCAGGGCTATGGCTTAAGGGATGGGCAAAGTTTGTTTCCCCCTGTGCTGTATTCCCAAACTTAATCAGCTCTGGGAAGCTGATCTTTTCCCCTTCTGAGAAATGTATCAGGCCAAATGGTGTCCAGAATGGGGAAATGGCTTGGCAGAAGGATCAACCCTACTTTCCTCATAATCTGAATTGGGTCTTCGTCCTAGGCTTCCTATCTAGGGTAAGGAATAACCAGCACCCATCTCCAGTTTCCTGCCGCCAAGGAACTGAGGGGAGGGAGGGGGAAAAAATGACCTACACCGGGGGTAGTCAAACTGCAGCCCTCCAGATGTCCATGGACTACAATTCTCATGAGCCCCTGCCAGCATTCGCTGGCAGGGGCTCCTGGGAATTGTAGTCCATGGACATCTGTAGGGCCGCAGTTTATCTACCCCTGGCCTACACAAACGGAACTCTGGAAATTTCCTCAGGAGGCAGTTTTGAAGCTCTGCCTTTAGAATGCAGCTTAGAAAGTCACAGGAAGTGACATCACATCCTCCCCAAACTCCACCTTACCCAGGAACTCCCCCAAATTTCCCACAGGTCAAGACAGCATTGTGACACCCTACCCTATTCTCCCCTCCTGTTGGTACCAAACAGGCTAGGAGATCTGGACCCAGAAGTCTCAGCATCCTCTCTCACAGCTTCCTGTATTCATACGAGGAAGATGCTTTGCTGTAAGCATCCCTCAAGCTGGATCCATTTGCTCCATTTTCATTGTGTTCTTCCTAGAAGGAGCGGAGGGCAGTAGGCTCCGTATTATCCCCAAAGCAGAAGGTCCAGAGCTGGACACAACAGGATGGATTTAGTATCGAATTTCCAACCTCCTGATGGAGACTGGAGATCTTCTGGAATTAGGGCTGCCAGCTGTGGATTGGGAAATACCTAGAAATTTTGGGGGGTGGAGCCTGGCAGGGTAGGGTTTGAAGAGGGGAGGGGAAGAACCTCAGTACAGTGTAATCCCATAGAATCCACCCTACAAAGCAGCCGTTTTGTCCACGGAAATGGATCTTTGTTGTATGGAGATCAATAATAATAGCAGGGGATCTCCAGGTGTCGCCGGGAAGTTGACAACCGTGTCTGGAATTACATTTCATCTCCCAGAAACAGAAATTAGTTCTTCTGGAAAAAAAATGACAGTTTTGGAGGGTGCCCGTGTTTTCTATTACACACTGAAGTGTCTCCCCTCCCCAAACCCTGTCTTTCCCGGGCTCCAAGGCCAAATCTCCAGGAGTCTCCCTGCCTGGAGCTGGCACCCCTAAAGATGTGTGCCTCCTACAAAGGCTGTCTTTCAGAAATGTTGTTAATCGACTGTAGCAAAAAAGGAGTGAAAAGGAATTTGCAATGCTGACCACTTTTGATATATTGTGTAAATGGCACAGAAGGTTTGTAGGAATGGAGCAGCTCATTTGGATCAAGATGGTGAGGAGGAGTTAGGTGTATGAAGCTGGATGCATGAAGGGAAGGGCTAAGAAATAATGCAGGAACAGTCTCAGGAAGGCAGCTTTTGGGGTATGCTCCGGCTCCTCCACCCTCCCATCTCTTTCTTCCCTCTTTCCTGGGCAGATATCTAAGCAGAAGCTTTAACGGATCCTGACAGGTTGACAGAGCCCGGTAAATGTACTTGGTGCACTGACATTTGATTCCAAGCAGGGATGGCAGGGTGTTTGGCAGCTCTGAACAACGCAAACAATTCCCCCCTCCGTGCAGAAAGGTCTGAACAATGGGCAAAAAGGCTGGATTTCAGCCAGATCTGAATGCCGTTGTCTTCTTAAATTAGGTGAAGGATGAATCTCTGCCAAGGAGATGTGCGAAGTTGGGAAAACCACTGAAGGAAACAAACTTATGGAGGAATCAAATTGGTTTTACTCCTGGCTAAGCTACTCAGCCCACAAGCCATGCCTTGGGGTCTGCTTCAACTCTGCAGTTTGTGCACACAACGAAGTCGGGAAAGTTGCATTATATTTTCATGCCCATCCCAGGGAAGGACAGGACGAGAGCACCAGCAACATGCTCCTCAGCAGTCCAGTCAAGGCAGAGGTGATGGTAGTTGCAAGTCTTGCTGTTCTGCAAGAGGTTTATTGACCTATAATTAATGGGGTGCAGGTAAAGAGTTTAGCGTCAGATCAGATGAAAGGCCATTCCGCACATTGGCAAATGTTGCTATAAGTTAATGGATTGCAAAATTGCAATAGTGAATAGCGAATCTTCGTTACTCCACACGACTGTTATTTTCACGGGATTTTTTTCCTTCAGTAGCGTCTTTTTAGTTCCCCACAAGTTTCTGGTTTCGCCGTAATCACAACATAGCCCGGCACTCTTTTTTGCGCTTCTGCCTGTCCCTTAACACCAATCAAATTGGGCGACCAATGAACCGAAGAGTGTCCCGAAAACCCCCTCACCCTTTAATCTTATTTTTTTAAGCCAAATAAACCAGGAGCAACGACCATTTGTTTAATCATTTCATCAGACAGACCTATTTCTCCTTGTTTTTTCTGAAAAACTTTTTTCTCTTCACAAAAGTGTGCACAAAGCAGTCATGCCTCCAAGACATGGCCACAGATTACCTGCATATATCCACCCACACCCACACGTGGCCACCTGTACTCTTTGGTCTCCTTTCTGTGTTGCTAGTCTCCAGTGCAATGTTGGAATGGAGAGAATTATTTTTGCTTTGGTTGCCCAGATGCTCGCCATTGTTCAACGAGTTTGTGCAACAATGTCGAGGATGATGGCTCAGGTTTTGGCATACAGGCAAAGACTGACCAGAACAAGGAGAAGGGCAAGCAATAGAAGGGCGCTATTGCACAGAAGAGCCCCATGCTTCTGTGTTGCGGCAAGGATCCAGTGGCAAGCTCTCGGAGAACTGCGATTTCCTAGGCAGTTCTGGGTGGATAAGAGATCCATTGACTGGTGGGAAAATATTGTCATTTCTCGCTGGGATGACGACCACTGGATTTCAAACTTCAGAATGTCAAGGGCAACATTTATGGAGCTTGTAGAAGCCCTACGAGGACACACGGAGCAGCGTGTAACTGGCATGAGGAGACCCATCCCCGTAGAAAAGAGAGTCGCTGCCGCATTGTGGTACTTGGCCAGCCCTCACTACTTCCGAAATGTGGCTCAGCAGTTCGGCTTGGGACTGTCCATGGTTGGAGAAATCGTCCTGGAGTTTTGTTTTGCCATGGAGGCAGAGCTCTACAGTAAGGTGGTGTGCCTGGGCGACTGGCTTGGAGAGGTGGGTAGCGCTCTAACCCCTTTTGAAGGAATTCCCTGGTTTTTTAAAAAAGAAAAATTTCCCGTAGCAACAAATACGCGTCTCCCCCTCTCTCTTATAACATGTTTCCTTTGTCTTGTCCACACAGAGCATGGATGGCTTTGGAAGACTGGGCTTCCCGCATTGCTTTGCTGCCGTGGATGGGACCCACGTTTCCATTAGAGCACCTGAGGGCAGCATCAAGGAGTAGGGCAACAAGAAAGACTTCTGCTCTGTTCTTCTTCAAGGCACCATGGACTATGCTGGGAGGTACATTGATTCTGAGGTTGGGTGGAGTGGGAGGCGCCATGATGCCCTTATCTTCCAGGAGTCTAACGTGAGGGCAGCCATGGACGAAGGGGTCTTTGTCCCAGGGAACCCAACTGTTACAATAGAGGGGTGTCTGTGCCAGCACTGATATTGGGTGATGGAGCTTATCCACTGCGCAAATGGCTCTTGACCCCGTACAAGCGGCCAAGGACTAATGTGCAGAGTTACTACAACCTGCGACACTCCCGAGCATGTAACGTTGTGGAGTGTATCTTTGGCCGTTTGAAGTCTGGTTTCCATTGTTTAATGGCGCGGCTTCATGTACGTATTGATAACGTAACCCCACTCATCATTGCCTGCGTGGTCCTATACAACAGTGGTCCCCAACCTTTTTGAGGCTGGGGACCGGCAGGGCAACTGCCCGCCCATGCATGCTGCGCATGCGCGCCCGTGCATTGTGCATGCACAGCCGGGCCATGCATCTGCCCATTGCACATGCACGGCCAAAATCGCTCATGCGTGGCACTTTCGCGCATGCGTGCATGCGTGAAAGTGCCACGCATGCGCGATTCCGCCCGCGCATGCGCAATGTGCGGGCGCGGCCCTGATTCCCTCTCCCCCCCTCCCGCAGTAAGAAGCTTCCCAGGCCGCAAGCTTGAGGTCTGGGAAGTTTTTTACTGCAGGGCGGGCGGGGAGAGGGAGCCGCGGCCCGGCGCCAAGGCCTTCGCGGCCCACGGGTTGGGGACCACTGCTATACAACATTTGTGAGGAGAAGGGTCACCACATTCCTGTGTGCATTGAGGAGCCTGACCCAATAGTGCTTGAGGACACAGCACCTATCCCTCAAAACAGGAAAAAAAGGATTTGTAATGAAGGGTGCAGAGTCAGGGTGCAATATACAGGAACAGGGGGAGGTTTTGACAGTTCTGTTTTGCCAAAGTTGCTTACATGTTCAATAAAGTTTTACATAGTTTGCACTTCACTGTTTTCGTCTACTTTCCTTCCTGTCTATCCCTAATAAGAACACTAAAAAATGTGTGAGTTTCTGGCCGCAATGCACACCGCTGCATCCCCTTGCACCCTGCCGGGATGATCCCTTTAAAAGAGACTGCCCCGGTTGAAAGAGTAAACAAGGGCTAATAGGAAAGAAGACGGGTTCGCAGGAAATGAAGGCGACCCCTATATTGCTGGAAGTTTGTTTCCAATGGGATTATGCCATTGGAGGAACACATTGATACTTTTAAAATTTTTGGGGCGGGTAGTATAAACGAATATTCGTCGTGCAAACGTCATTTGCCAAGATGTCTCAGCCTGGGAAAGGCACATTCTGGCAGAGGGCTGAGGCCGAGGCGCTCCTGGAACTAGTTCTCCAGTCTAAAAGTCTGGAGAAGCTGATAGAAAGCACCCACTCCCACACCAAGGAGTGGGAGTGCTTTCCAAAAAAATGAGGGACGGGTTATTTTAGAAGTTGGGAGCAGGTGCGCACACAATTCAAGTGCATAAAGCTTGATATTTTAAACAGCATTGAACAATGGGGGGGGGGAGCCACAGCCCAGTGGGAGGACTGTCTTCCACGAGCAAATGATGCACATCTGGGAGAAGTCTGGGAGGCCACCTCTGGAGATGTGGAGACATATGGGTAAGTGAGACCTTCAGTATTCATTTTGGGTGGAGAGAGGTTGGGACAGTACTGATTTTGCAAGTACAGAACAGTTTCCTGACAATGAAAAACTGCTGCTTAGAGGCAGGTGACTGTTACAAGCCTATTTCCACATCTGATATTAGCAAGCAATGTAATACCACCTCAGAAAGGAATAGGTTTGTGGCAAGCAAAAACAACATGTGGTCCTTATCGTTAATGGTGTAACACTGTGCAGTCTGTACCACTGTTCTCACAAATTTTCTCCATATTTTTTATCATCCCCAGCAACATAGTCTCCAGTTAAGATGGCCTCTGCCCCTGCCAGCACTGCTGTGTCCAAAGCTGAGGAGGAGGAGGGACCATCCACCTCCTCACAAGCTAGAGGTGAGAGGAAGAAGACTTTACACAATTGTCAGAATTCTTGTGGCGCAGAGTGGTAAGGCAGCCGTCTGAAAGCTTTGCCCATGAGGCTGGGAGTTCGATCCCAGCAGCCGGCTCAAGGTTGACTCAGCCTTCCATCCTTCCGAGGTCGGTAAAATGAGTACCCAGCTTGCTGGGGGGTAAACGGTCATGACTGGGGAAGGCACTGGCAAACCACCCCGTATTGAGTCTGCCAAGAAAACGCTAGAGGGCGTCACCCCAAGGGTCAGACATGACTCGGTGCTTGCACAGGGGATACCTTTACCTTTACCTTTATTTGCTAACCCGTGTGTATTTAACTGACCAGTATTGTGTTTCTTTTCCCCTTTTACAGTGGAAACTCTTCAGGCACGAGTGGCAGCACTTGGAATACAATGGTGGCTAGTTACCCAAACCTCCCTCTTAAGCATCCACTTTCTGACCAACCTGTTGTTGTTAGGTGCGAAGTCGTGTCCGACCCATCGCGACCCCATGGACAATGATCCTCCAGGCCTTCCTGTCCTCTGCCATTCCCCATTTAAGCTTGCACCGACTGCTTCAGTGACTCCATCCAGCCACCTCATTCTTTGTCGTCCCCTTCTTCTTTTGCCCTCAAGCACTCCCAGCATCAGGCTCTTCTCCAGGGAGTCCTTCCTTCTCATGAGGTGGCCAAAGTATTTGAGTTTCATCTCCAGGATCTGGCCTTCTAAGGAGCAGTCCGGGCTGATCTCCTCTAGGACTGACCGGTTTAGAATCATAGAATCATAGAGTTGGAAGGGGCCATACAGGCCATCTAGTCCAACCCCCTGCTCAACGCAGGATCAGCCCAAAGCATCCTAAAGCATCCAAGAAAAGTGTGCATCCAACCTTTGCTTGAAGACTGCCAGTGAGGGGGAGCTCACCACCTCTTTAGGCAGCCTATTCCACTGCTGAACTACTCTGACTGTGAAACATTTTTTCCTGATATCTAGCCTATATCGTTGTACTTGTAGTTTGAACCCATTACTGCATGTTTGTTTGCCTTGCAGTCCAAGGGACTTGCAAGAGTCTTCTCCAGCACCAGAGTTCAAAAGCCTCAATTCTCTGACGCTCGGCCTTCCTTATGGTCCAACTTTCGCAGCCATACATTGCAACTGGGAAGGCCATAGCCTTGACTAGACGCACTTTTGTTGTCTGGGTGATGTCTCTGCTTTTAAGACCAACCTGTAGTAACCTGTAGAATATCTCTTTATAACTTCCACAGCAAGAACAACGCAAGCAGAGTTTGCAGAGCTCAGGGGTGCACTGGAAACGCTGAAGCAAAGTAGCGAGCAGTCCAGTAAGTTCCCAAACAGCGCTGATATTTCCTCCTACCCTAAAGGTCACTATCCCAGCACTGTGCCGTTGTTTCATGTATCAATGTACTCTAACCATTGTGTACATTTCTTTTTCTCTACAGTGCAAAGCATGGATGAGAACAAGGAGGCGGATGCCTCCTGGAAACAGAAGGCCAGGGGGACAATGAGGTGCATGGACAGGCAGCTGCAAGAGCTGCATGGGGGGAAGGGGGTTGGGGGGAATGGGAAGGCAGCTAAAGCCCGGGAGAAGGGAAAGGGAGAAGTGAAGGGAAAGGGGGGGGGGGAAGAAAGGGAAAGCACTGAAAAAGGGGGAATGAAGAAAGGGGGGCAGTAGGGCTGGGGAAGGGAGTGGTAGTTTAAAAATGTAATGTTAAATTCGTTGGGGTTAGTTAAATCACAAGTTGTATTGTTAAATAATTTTCAAAATAAAGTTTACCAGTTTATATGAATTCTAAAGTCTTGTGTCTTCCTTCCACCCACCCCTCAAATGGCAACTGTGCGTGCCCCCCAGCTAACCACCCACTCACCCACTCACTCAGACTTCCACCCAGCCATGGTCAGAAACCTTGGCCAATCTAGTCAACCACAAAGATTGCTGGGGTAAATCCCGTTGCAATCCTAAGGAACATGAAGAAAAGGAGACTCGTGTATCAAAACAAGAAGCAACTTTTATTTAACAAACAGAACTTTAGCAACGGAGTAAGGTTTTAACTACAAAGGGGAGTATTTATTAGCGGGCTTCACCTTCCTTTTTCCCAGGGCTGGCCTCCTCCTGGTTTGTGTTGCCATGCTGTAGGCGGGAGTTGGGTGTGTGTGTTCTTGACTGGGGGTCAGGTTTACAGTAATCCGTGGAGGGTTTGCACTCTCCCTTGTCTCTCTCGCCTCCATAACCACAACCGCCCTCTCCACAAGGTCCCCCATCCTGTTCATTGTCTCCACACTCCCTCTGAGAGTCTCGTTTGTGGACATAAAGACCTCCCTCAAGAGTCCCCTTCCTCCAGCTCCATCTGTGTCCGCTCACGGTCCCAGCCCAGCATTGCCTCCTCTGCCTGCTCAAGGAGGCGCTGACCCACATTGGTCAAGACAGAGACACGCCTCTGTCTCCTTCTTTCTCTTTGGAGTCTCTCCTCCACAGACATGGCCCCTCTGTGCACCTGCACATCTGGGTCCTCGCGCACCGGACTGCCTGGCACTAACTCTGTGCGCTCCTCCTCCTCCTCCTCCTCCTCCTCCTCCTCCTCCTCCTCATTATTATTATTATTATTATTATTATTATTATTATTATTATTATTATTGTTGTTGTTGTTGTTGTTGTTGTTATTATCATTATCATTATCATTATCATTATCATTATCATTATCATTATCATTATTATTATTATTATTATTATTATTATTATTATTATCTTTCGGTTTATTGCCCGCCACTTCCTTACGGCTCGTGGCGGGGTACAACATTTTAAAACCCCCAATAAAATCCATTAAAATCCCTCAACAACAATTACAATATAACATTATCGGTTAGCAAGCTAACCTGGCAAGATAGGCTAATCAACCTCCCCCTCCTACTACAAGCAGGTGGAGAGGGGATACTGATGGTACTAATCCCCAATCTCAATCCCAGGTCCCGGGTCCCCGGGGGGGGGGGCATAGATGTTAGCCTTGGCCTCAACCGTAAACCTGGCGGAACATCCTCTGAATGTTCCTCTATTAATAAAGAGAGAGTGTAAAAACACTGCTAGTTATCATGCATTTGCAGTTTCCCACCCCTCAAAAAGTTTGAAAAAAACCCTTTCATGCTACTTAACTGCGTAACAATAAGAAGGGAAGTCCCACAGAAACAAGCATGGTTGCATCTCTGGGCTACACGCTTACCTGCTTCTATCTCCCTTGCCACTTGGGAAAGCTGCCTTCTGGGCCCCCTTCCTTGTTCCTCCTGGGTTCCTGGGATGTAATCTGTGTTGAGAAAAACATAAGTAATGATTTAAGTGCATGAATATATCCAGAGGGTGGTTTCACACTTACCAAATTTCAGAAGCAGAAACCTTTGTGTCCAGTTCTGGCCAGTTCCTCCTGCACAAGCGCTAAAGCACACTGATCCACCCACAGTCCCTTTTCTCACAACCAGCATTTGAGTACCCACCTAGATTAGTGGAGGCACCAGAATCACTATCCCTGTCTTCTCCAATGCCTGCAACAGTTGGGTGAGGGGTCCAGGGTGGCAACGAATACACATTTAAACGAATGCCAACCATCAAAAGAAGGCATGGACTTACCGGTGCCGCCCGTTGACGGGCGGAGGAGCTGGCGCCAGGGAAGAGGCGCAAAGAAGTGACGCACTGGCGGCACGCCAGGAACGGCGGGCCGCAGGGTGCGTGGCGCGTCGGCTAGTGAGGCGGGCTATAAATAGCGCCACGTGCGCTGGCCCGCCTCACTTTGCCTGGGAGAGCTGCGGGCGACGGAAGGTTTTTCTCTTCTGTTGCCGGCAGCGCGCGCAGCGAAGACAGGAGGCCGGGCAGGGCAAGGGCTCTTTCAGCGGCCCTCTCCCAGCAAACGGCGCGAGCGGCTGTGCTTCGGGGCGCGACTGCGGGGACGGCAGCGCACCGCCCCCCCCCCTCCCCACTTTTACTTCCAATCGTCGGTGGTTAGTGGCGCAGTTCCCCCCCCTTCCTCCCCCAGTACCAAACCACCCCCCCCATTTACGGCCGGGAGGTTTCGGGAGGGCCGGTTTAAAGCAAGGGGAGGCAATTAGGGAACCCGAACCTTTGGCGCAGGCGATGGCTCCAAAGAAGAGGAGCAGGGTGGGCGGCGACGGGGAGGCTCCCGCTGGGCCGCAGGACTCCGGATCGGGTCGCGGGGGCGAGGGGGAGGAGGCCAGGCCAGGGCCTTCGAGGAGGGCTAGTGCCCTCAGAGCAAGGGCCGCATGGGCTGCGGCTGTGCCGTCCCAACGGCGGGCAAGACCGCGAAGTCCGCTTGGGGGCCGCGGGGGGCAGGAGCCTCTCCGTGAGAGGGGCCGCTCTCCTAACAGGGGCAGCGGGCGTCATCGGTACAGGGGGGAAGGGGCCTCGCGCAGGGGGTCCAGCACCCCATCACCTCCTCGGGGGGGCGTGGATCTTCATCGGGGAGCTCCAGCAACCGTCCCAGGCGCTCCTCCAGCCACCTGGCAGCACGTGGGGGAGCCAGGGGCAAGGCTCCGGGAAGCCGTGGGCATCCTGTGGATGGGGAAGTCCCATCCACCAGTGGGTCTCGGCAAAAACGCAGGGCCAGCACTAGGGCCGGGCGCGCGAAGGGCCAACTGCGCGAGGGGGCAGCTCAGCATGTCCGGGAGGCTCCTTCACATACAAGCAGCCAGTCAGACAGCCCCAGCGGAAGGCAAAGGGGGGGTGGCAATGCCCCTGGGGACCCAGCAGCTTTCTGGCAGGGTTATGCTCAAGCCATGGCGCTGCAATCCGGATGCAAGCGCAGCAGGGCTCAGGGGCAGACCCCCAGCTCCACTGGGGAGAGCAGCAGAGGGGCCAGCTCCGATCAGACAGGGGTTGGTGCCTCAGCATCTCGGCAGCGAGACCGGCATTGGCGGAGGAAGGCTCGCCGTTGCCACAAGCGCGGGTGCTCGGGGTACAGCTCGACTTCCACTGGTGAGTCGTCTGAGGACTCGGGACAGGGTTCTCACAAGGACGGCTGGTATTGGTTAGAGGGGGCGTTCACACCTGGTCTGCCATCCTGGCTGCACAGGAGACGAGACGCGGCTGACCGGCTGCTGGAGGCAAAGGGGGTAGTGGGCAATGCCAGGGCGCCTCCTCGCCAGTACACGGACGCCGAAGCCCCTCCTGGCATGCACCTGCCACGCAAGTTGCGGGAACGGGCATTAGAGGGCTATTACGTTGATATTTTCGCCTTTATACGGCAGCCAAATAAGAAAGGAGACACTGGGAAGCGCAGGGAGGCAAGGAAAAAAGAGATGCCGCGCTGGGAGCGCACATTTCCCAACTGGCTTAGAGGCTTCGCAGAATATGCCTCACTCATCAGTGCGGCATACCCGGAGCACGGGTGGCACCTGGGCAGATACCTCGCCCACGTCCTGGAGGCCCGGGAGTTCGGGGGAGATGAGGCCGCTTTGGAGTACGACAGGTGCTTCAGGGAAATGGCCTCGCATAACCCACGGGCCCGGTGGGACCTTAAGCACCAGGACACCTGGTTGGTGCGGGTGGGGCCTAACATGCGGCCTCAGCGGGAGAGGGACTGGAGACCGGGTCCATCCCGCCGGGAGAAGGGGCCGGTTTGCTGGGACTATAATAGAACCATCTGCACCCGGAAGCCGTGCCGCTACGCGCACTTGTGTGAGAAGTGTGGTGGGGCCCACACAGGCCTGGGTTGCAACAAGGATGGCGGTGCCCAGCAGCCCTTTCGAGGGGCCCGACCCTTCACAAGGAAGGAGGGAGGGTCGGGAAACCCGGGACCTTCTGCCACCTCTAAGACGGCTTGAAGCCAGCGGGGCAGGCGCGCTGTCCAGAGCTCCCACACTGGTGCAGCTGGAGGCTTTGCGGCCATGGCTGCTGCGGTACCCGGACCGGGAGGCAGCGGAATACCTCCTTGCGGGATTTGAGGTAGGTTTTCGCATTCCTTTCACAGGCAAGAGGGTGGCGACTGCCAGTGGCAATCTGAAATCTGCCACACAAATGCCAGGGGTTGTGAGGGAGAAATTAGAAAAGGAGTGCATGGCAGGCAGGATAGCGGGCCCCTTCTCTTCACCCCCGCTTCAGAACCTGCGGGTCTCTCCCATTGGGGTAGTGCCCAAGAAGGCAGAGGGGCAATATCGCCTCATTCACCATTTGTCATACCCCCGGGGGGATTCAGTGAACGATCATATTGACCCGGGACTCTGTGCGGTCAAGTATGCATCCTTTGACCACGCAGTGGCCATCGTCAGGGCCTGCGGAAAAGGGGCCCTGATGGCCAAGTGTGACATCCAATCTGCTTTCCGCCTGTTACCGGTTCACCCAGAGGATTTCTGCCTGCTGGGCATGAAATTCCAAGGAGCATGGTACGTGGACAAGGCGATGCCTATGGGCTGCTCCATTGCTTGTGCGGCCTTCGAGGCCTTCAGTACCTTCTTGGAATGGGCCGTAAAGGAGGCGGGGGGCTTCGCACAGATCACTCATTACCTAGATGATTTTTTCCTGGCAGGGCCACGGGGCACCACGGCATGTGCGGATCGGCTACAGGCCTTTCAGAGGTTGGCAGGGGAACTCGGGGTTCCTCTGGCAGCGGAAAAAACGGAAGGCCCGGCCACTCAACTCACCTTCCTAGGCATTTTACTGGATTCGGTCCAGGGTTCCTCCAGTCTTCCTCAGGACAAACTAGCAAAATTGGCTGGCTTACTAGAGGACATGGCGGGTCGCCAAAAATGCAGGCTGAGGGACATGCAGGTGCTGTTAGGGCACCTGAACTTCGCGTGCAAGGTCGTGGCCCCGGGAAGGGCATTCTGTGCACGCATGGCCAGGTCCATGGCGGGTGCCCGAGCACGGCACCATCACATCAGGATCACGGCAGCGTTGAGGGCTGACATGGCAGTATGGCGGGAGTTTCTAGCCAACTTCAATGGGGTTGCCATCTGGCAAACCCCATTGCCGTTGAACAAAGAGCTGCAAGTGCACTCGGATGCAGCGGGAAGCATGGGTTTCAGGGTGTTCTATAGAAACCAATGGTGCGCAGGTAAGTGTCCGGAGGCCTGGGGAGAGGAGGTCCGGCGCGACCTCACGTTTTTGGAATTATTCCCTATTCTGGTGGCGGCAACGCTGTGGCAGGACAAGTTTCGTGACCACAGGGTAAGATTCTGGTGCGACAACCTTGCGGTCGTGCACGTCATAAATAAACAGACCTCCAGGTCAGAAAGGGTAATGAGGTTGGTACGCAGACTGGTTCTCACGTGCCTCAGGGCGAACATTACGTTTTCAGCCCGGCACGTGGCAGGGACGGTTAATGAAGCCGCAGACGCTTTATCTCGTTCGCAGATCACCCGTTTTCGGCAGTTAGTCCCCAGGGCGAACCCAGAGCCAGAGGAGATCCCGAAGGGGCTGTGGAGCCTTGGCGTCGAGTGATCTTGCAAGGGGTCCTGTGTTCTCTGGAGGCGGCCACCCAAAAGGCATACGTGGGGGCGGCAGAAGCATTTGTGCAGTTCGCCAGACAAGTCGGGGATCAGTCTCCATGGCCAATGGAGGAGTCACTGGTCCTGCAGTATTTAGCCTACCAGCAGAAGAGGGGATTGGCTCCCAGGACCTTGAGGGTTCAGCTGGCGGGCCTATCCTTCTTCAGCAAGACTTTGGGGGGATGGGATCCAGGGTCCTCCTTCCTGGCAAAAAGGGCCATTCAGGGGTGGTTGAGGGTAAACCCTCCCCAGCAGGACCTACGGCGTCCCATCACCATGAGGCTGCTGAGGCGATTGGTGAAGGAACTGGGGCGGGTCTGCCTCTCCTCGTATGAGGAACTCCTGCTAAGGGCGGCCTTCACACTAGCCTTTCACGGCGCCTTCAGGTGTAGTGAGCTGTTAGCTCCCTCCAGGGAGAAGCTAGGTGGGGCCACTTTGGTGGTCAGCGACGTTGCATTATTTGGGAATGCCATTAGGATAAAGCTGCGGCGATCCAAAACGGATCAGTACGGGAAAGGGGTTTGGGTCACAATACAGGAAGCAACTGTGGGGCATCCATGCCCTGTCCTCAGCCTCAGGGCTTATCTGAAAGCACGTCCAAAGGTTGGGGGTGCACTGCTTATTCATAGGGACGGCTCTTACTTGTCAAGGTTCCAGTTTTCAGCCATCCTTCGGATGTGCGTCAAGAGGCTGGGGCTGGTTCCCAGCAATTATGGGACGCATTCATTCCGGATAGGTGCGGCCACGCAGGCCTACCAGGATGGGGCATCACCACAGGAGATCATGGGGTTAGGGCGTTGGAGGTCAGAGGTTTACAAAGCATATCTGCGCCCCTTTTCACCCTGCTAACGCTTGCATTGTTCCAGGGCTTTTGGCTCCCCCGTTGGAGGTGCTCTTCGTGGGACACAGCTACGTGTTCTGGGCCAGCCTGTATGCAGCATGCTCTGGTTGGGGGCCTCACCTGGGACTCGCTGATCGTATTCACCTCCGTTGGTCCGGATGCCGGGGGATGAAATGGAAGGCGTTGCTGGAGATGGTAGCGGCGCAGGTGTTTCAAGCCGGAGCACCTGCGGCCTTGATAATACATCTGGGGGGGAATGACATTCCCAAAGTTAAAAGTTTACAGTTGATTAATGATATGACTGCTGACCTGACGGTGCTGCGGCAGCGTTTGCCCAGAACCAAGTTCTTCTGGTCAAACATAGTTGAGCGTCGCACTTGGCGTCGTGCGTTAGCTCCAAAGAGGGTGAATTTATCGGTAAGGAAAGTTAACAAAATGGTTTCAAAGTTCGTTGAAGGATGGGGGGGGACGGTCATCAGGCACCCGGATTTAGATCACAATTAGGAAGCGCTTTACCGTCCAGATGGAGTGCATCTCTCAGATTGGGGCACTGATTTGTGGCTGCATAATATACGAGCAGCGATCAGTGTATGGCTGGATATGGGGAGTGTTGGGCGGGAACTGGGCCTTGAAGGGCCCAGTTCTAGTGGCGGAACGGCATAGGGGAGACTGAGTTTTTGGGGGAGTCCGGAGTGTGCCCGACTCCCAGATTGGGGCCTCCTAAGAGGCGGCTGGGCGTGAACACCTGACCCTTGGGGAAAGGCTTGGGGTTCACGCAGCCGGGTGGCCCGAGGTTGGACCAATGGGGGTGTGCGCCTCCTGCGGTACCTCGGGTGGGGGACACTTCCCAGGCAGGGACCCTAGTGCTAGGGTCGAATTTCAGGTGGTGGGTGTGGTCGGCTGACCACAGGCAGGCTCTCCCTATGCCTCACCAACACTCCAAGGTGAATAAAAGCTGTGGCCGGTTTTGCCAAAATGCAAAAGGTGTCGAGCGTCTTTTCCTGGGGCCCAGGGATGCCCTCCTGCCCGTCAAAAGAAGGCATGGACTTACCGGTGCCGCCCGTTGACGGGCGGAGGAGCTGGCGCCAGGGAAGAGGCGCGAAGAAGTGACGCGCTGGCGGCACGCCAGGAACGGCGGGCCGCAGGGTGCGTGGCGCGTCGGCTAGTGAGGCGGGCTATAAATAGCTCCACGTGCGCTGGCCCGCCTCACTTTGCCTGGGAGAGCTGCGGGCGATGGAAGGTTTTTCCCCACCCTCCCTCCCTGGGGGGTTAGTATGTTGGGAGTTATGTTTAAACATGATTGCGTGGATGGTGGTGGTATGAAAATGTTAAAATATATATATATATATATATATGTATAGTTATTCCTGTTATTCAATTGTCACAGCTGGCGGAACGGCATAGGGGAGCCTGAGTTTTTGGGGGAGTCCGGAGTGTGCCCGACTCCCAGATTGGGGCCTCCTAAGAGGCGGCTGGGCGTGAACACCTGACCCTTGGGGAAAGGCTTGGGGTTCACGCAGCCGGGTGGCCCGAGGTTGGACCAATGGGGGTGTGCGCCTCCTGCGGTACCTCGGGTGGGGGACACTTCCCAGGCAGGGACCCTAGTGCTAGGGTCGAATTTCAGGTGGTGGGTGTGGTCGGCTGACCACAGGCAGGCTCTCCCTATGCCTCACCAACACTCCAAGGTGAATAAAAGCTGTGGCCGGTTTTGCCAAAATGCAAAAGGTGTCGAGCGTCTTTTCCTGGGGCCCAGGGATGCCCTCCTGCCCGTCAACACATAAAGCAAAACCGACACCCAGGCATCCCAAGAAAAAAGCTTACCGGAGGGAAAATTGTCTCCTCCTCTCCGGGGATTATCACCAGCAGATCCACAGTGTTGAGGTCTCCTCCCCGACGCTGTTTCTCCAGAGGGTCCCGCTGGATCCTTCCCGTGGATGATCCTTCTCGTGGTTCGTCCTTCTCGTGGTTCGTCCTGCAGAGATTGCTCTGCAACTGAAGCAGCAGGGCGCTTGAGTACCTTCAGGCTTCTGCCCACTCGCTTTGGCCTCCCATCTCCATCTCCCTCCCCGTAAAGTGCCCGCTGCACTTCAAAGTACGGGCAGGTCACTCTTGCCGCCCCAGATTGCCTGTTTTGATTCACGCACCGCATGTACTCAGCACGCATTGTTTTGAACTTGGACCAGCACTCCAGTCCAGTCTTTTGGTGGCCATAAGCTCGCATCCTCATGGCCACCTCCTCAAAAACCTCCCTGTTTCTGTGGGAGGCGTCCTGGATCCGCACCTCGGCGAAGATCGCCATTAGATCACAGATCTCCGCATCTCACCACGTTGGTCCTCTCCCGGTGCCCTGGGTTGAGGAGGATTGTAATGCAGAATCCATCTTGCCCTTCCAAGTGGATCAGGAAAATGGAGGAGCCGATGAGGGTTCCTGCTCATATAGATTCTTCCTGCACAAGGAGAGAAGGTGGAGATCTTGCCTCCTGATTGGATGGCGGCCAGTCTGAGAACCTTTGATTGAACTAGCAAAGTCATAGGACCATTTCAAACTCTTTGGGCAGGAAAACTTTCCTACCTGAGGAGGAAAGTAGGTGCTCAAAAAATGGCCATTTTCACGCATGCGCCAACTCGTTACCACGAGAAAAATGTACCAACGAACCACTCAGCCGTGATGGGAGCAAAACCTCATGAGATTGGTTGAAGTCCACATAAAAACATTGTGATGCCACTTACTGCCCTATTAAGCTTCTCACACTAAGCCTCCACCTGGATAAAATTAATTCGGTTATATAGACGCAAGGGCTTATTCGTTAAAACGGTCTTCATGAAATAAAGAATTTTAAAAATAGTTTTGGCGCTGGATACATATGTTCTCGCTAAACTTTAGGGAGGTGGCAAAATGGGCAATGTATTGTGGCAATGCAGTTTGGAGACAAATTAACAAGAGTGCTTTTTTGGCAATCAACTGTTTTAAGGGGTGGCCTCAGCAGAAGCATCATATTTGCGTGTCTGTTGCTTTAAGCAATGTAAAACAAAAAAAAATAGCAAACCGAAGCCTCGTGCTCGCCTATTTGTTGCTTTTTGCTGTTTATAGGGGGGGGGGAATGGTGATCCCGTCTCCTGGAAACCTGGGGGTGGGAGCAAGGGAGGGACATTCTTTGTTCTGCTACTTTGAGACGGCAGATGTTTTTTTGCTGATGTTCTGCAGATTGTGTTCAGAAGTTGTGCGCTTTTTTCGGAGGAAATCCATTTTTTGCGGTTCCCCAAGAAGCGCTACAAAAATCCGTATGTTGCAGGAGTTCGGCGGGAGTTTTGCGGTTTGTGGGCGATGTCATGAAGAACGTTTTAAAAAAAGTGTTTGCCAAAGGTAAGACTTCGGCTACATTTAAGTAGTGCGGAATGGCCTGAAGAGTTTAGTACCTGCACTTCGAAAAGCAGGTAAGAGCTGGTGCGAACAGGACATCTGCACTTTGCATGTAGAATTCCATCTGTAAAACTCTGGCTTCGCCTTGCTATGCTGATCTATGGCTGCTTTGGAGAGTGGACTTGTGTTTGAATAGTTATTTTGCAAGGTATTCCATAGTTAAGGCAGAAAGAGAGGTTTGGGGAAGAGACCCTCAGGGACTGGCCAGAACCCCCCCCCCTCCTGCACTGACAGTTCTTCTGCTGTGGTGAAGAGTGAGAGTCTTGAGCAGGGGTAGTCAAACTGCGGCCCTCCAGATGTCCATGGACTACAATTCCCAGGAGCCCCTGCCAGAGAAAGCTGGCAGGGGCTCCTGGTAATTGTAGTCCATGGACATCTGGAGGGCCGCAGTTTGACTACCCCTGGTCTTGAGGCTTGAAAATAAGACAGCCCATATTTTAATACTCCTGTATAGACCTCTGGTGTGGCCTCATGTGAAATACTGCGTACAGTTTTGGTCATCATATCTCCAAAAGGACATAGCAGAGCTGGAAAAGGTACAGAGGAGGACAACCAAGAGGATTATGGGGTTGAAGTACCTTCCCTAGGAGTACTCTGATGAAAAACGTCCACGGAAGGAAAATCACACCCGGGCTCCAATCCCCACTCTGACATGATGCTCATAAGTGACCTTAAGCTTGTTCAAATGCCTCATTGGATTGTTGTGAGAATGGGAGAGCCAACATGTAAGTCTGTGAATTGTGTGGGCCAGAGGAAAGCAGCAGGAGGGCAGGGGGAATGCCAGGGCTGCCCACCATGTCCCCTGTCTGTACAAATCTATCCCCATGCCTCCTCTGGATCAAGAGAAAAGCCCCATCATCCAGACTCTTAGCACAGGGCCCTCTGAAAGTTGCAAAATCAATTTTGTCACAGAGCCCTTCTCCCAGGAAACATGCCCTTCCTGAATTAAAATTCGCAAACAGTCCCTTTGCAGGTAAAACTGTCACCAGCATCATTAAGAATGATTTCTGACGAAGAGCAGTGTGGGTGTTTTGCTGTGCAGAATGGGAAAAAGTGCCCTGGATTTTATTGATGCTCGTAATCATACTTTTCTCCTCCAGAGCAAAGGGGGATGGACAGAGGGACAGGTGGATGGATGGACACACAGGCAGTTTAAAAATGTAAATTGTGACAAATGTGCCATTATCAACGTTAAAGCTTCCACTCATTATTCCACTTGATGATTACCAAAAATGAGGTGCAGGCTTGGCCCTGGTCATTATTTGGGGGGTAGAACTTCAAGGAAGTCCCAAGTTGATAAGCAGAGGTAGTTAAGGGCAAGCCACCTCTGAACATCTCCTGCCTTGTAAACCTTTTTTGGGTTGCCAAAAAAATGAATGGGGGGGGGGCAAAAGTATTCAACAAATCAGCAAAAGTATTCAACAAATAGTGTCATTTGCAAATACTGTTTTCTCTCTTGGGAAACAAACTTTTGGCAAAACATTGGGTTGGATCCTAGGAATTCTTCTGTTGGTACAAAGGAACAGATATGGGGCTGCAATCAGGAGAGAAGCAGGGACCAACAGGAAAGCTTATAATATCCAACCCTTCATATTTCTGTTTTATCATTCATTTTGAAGCAACTGGAAAAGGATGACTGGTACCATTTCAAATTCCCAAATGCTGGGGGATCATCAAAGATTGCACTGGATAAAACAAAATGAACAAACTGGATTAAATATATTCCAGAGAGGTGCAGCTTCTTATCAGAATCTCTCTCATAGTCATCCTATCCTATAATATATAAGACTGAAAAGCTTTGAGAAACTTTCATCATCAATAATTATTGTGCTCCTGTCCCTTGGGGTGCTACTAAAAATTTAGCACATGACTTTCAACACACAGATCTCCACTTCAGTTTTGCTTCTCACATTATGCAATCAAACACATGAGTCTTTCTTTTTGTGTATTTTATGGAGAGCCAAATTATCTCTAATTCATGTGATTTTTGATATTATTTTTGCCTTGATTGCATAGAAATGACTTATTAATAGCATATAAATATCACACTAATATCCTAAAAATGACAGAAAAGAAATATGCAAGTCAGGATCACTAGCATTTAAAATGTGCAAAACAAAAGGTTCCAATGAAAACATCCAAAACCAAAAAGTGTATACCTAGTATATCTCTACTTTGGCCAGGTTCTTTACCAAAGTCTCATTGGAATTTGATATGCACTAAATACAGTTTTGCATTGGATTATTCTTAGGAACCTGGAAGTTGCTTGAGAGTAAGTCTGGCAGATCCCCAAGGCACTCCGCTTGTCACTCCTCTCACAGAAGATGACAAACCATTTACAAACAACCTTTGGGTGCCCTCTGTCAACCTGTTCTTGATCCACCGAATAGTAATAGGATCCATACCGCATTTTACCAACTTGCCAATATGAATATCATGCACAACTTTATCAAAAGCCTTACTGAAATCAAGGTAAACACTTTACACAGCATTCCCATGATCTAACAAAGTAGTAACTTTCTCCGAAAAAGAGATAAATTTAGTCTGACTTGATTTTGAGAAAGCCATGCTGACTCTTAGTAATTACAGCCATCTGCTCTAGCTGCTCAAGGACTGACAGCTTGATGATTTGTTCTACAGTTTTGCCAGCTATTAATGTCAAGCTGATGGGTCAGTAGTTACCCAGCTGGCTGCATGTGGGGGATCATGGAATCAAACCCCACTCGCCAGATTAATAGCCTGCACTCCTCTAAAAAGATCATTGCATCAGTGAGAATTGGGAACTAAGAGTACCCACAGAGGAAAAAATACAGCAACGTTTTCTTAACTATTTCAAAGGACTATATGAGACTCCCAAAGCGGTAGATGTGGGAATAAAAGATTATCTTCAAGAAGCGCATCAGAAACGCTTAAATCAGAGAATTACAATTCAAGAAATAGAGAAGGCCGTATAATATCTGAAATTGGGCAAAGCGGCAGGACCAGATGTATTAATGGCAGAATTCTACAAGCAACTGAAACATGAGGTGATCCCCCCTTACAACATATAATGAATGAAATCATTAAAGGGGAAGCTGGAATGTACCCAGAACCCTGGCGACAAGCATACATTTAATTAATCTCCAAAGAAGGAGCGGATACACAACTGCCACAATCTTATAGGCCAATCACTTTATTGAATGTAGATTACAAAAAATTTAAAAGAATATTGGCTAAATGACTCATGAAGTATGCAGTTGAGGTCATTCATGAAGACCAAATGGGATTCATATAAGGAAGACGAATGAAAGACCACATTCGTATTGCTCTGAATGCCCTGGAACTTTCGAGATCAAATGAAAAAGAGGCAGCTCTTCTATTCTTAAATGCCGAAAAGGCCTTTGATAATGTCAGATGGAATTTCTTGTTATCTGCACTTGAACAAATGGATTGCAGAACCAATTTTATGAAATGGATGCAAAAAATATACTTCAAACGGGAAGCAAGAATCTTGATCAATGGAATGGTAGCAGTATCCCCAATTTTATTTAATATTGTATTGGAAACACTGACTAATAAAATAAGGGCAGATGAAAAAATATCAGAAATCAAAGTAGAAAAACAGGTAGGTATGTAAGATCAGAAGCTACACGGACGACATATTATTAACATTAGATAACCCTGGAGAATCCGTACCGAAAGTATGGAAGAATTTGGTCAAGTTTCAGGCTATAAAATTAACAGAGCCAAAACAAAGATCTTCCTACTTACAGATGATAAGCCAAAAAACAAAACAAAACTTAAATGCATAAAATCATGGGCTGAGATGTTAACCCAGAAAAAATCAGATACCTGGGCATTCATCTTGACAAAGATCTTAAGAAATTATTTCAGAATAACTATACCAAGACATGGGGACACATAAAGGAAGAGCTGAAGAGATGGTCAAAACAAAATCTGTCCTGGTCAGCAAGAATAGCAGCAATAAAAATGACAATGTTACCTAAAATTATTTTTTAATTCCAATCCTTACCCCTAGACATCAAGGAATAAAATAAATAAATAAATAAATTTACCTGGAATCATAAGAGGCCCAGAGTTGCCTCCAAGGTACTAAAGGAAAATAAATCAAGAGGAGGTTTAGGAGTACCCAATTTAAAACTGTATCAACTGCGGTGTTGACATGGACTGCAGAATGGATCATCAACCCACTAAAAAGTGACCTTGAATTTGTGAAGCTCAATCTTAATCAAAGTGTGCATAATCTGTTATGGCCAGTGACCATTCAGAACCTAAGAAGGAAACATATTTTATAAGAGCTACCCTAATGAAAATTTGGAAGAAGTACAAAGAAAGAATAAGCTCACAAATTTCTCTTTTGAAATTGCTGGTAGAAGCCTATGCCAGAGTCCACAACAAAGACTGGGACCATTAAGGTATCTGGACCTATTGTCATCTCAAGGATCAATAAAAAATTATTCTCAGATGCAACTAGAACATAAAGAACTTGACTGGCTTATACATAGACACCTGATCTCAGGATTGAAATCAGAAGTGCGAGGATCAAGAAGCCAACTTAGTAACTGCACCAAATTCGAAACGCCCCCCGCCCCCCAGTGGACTTTGTTGTTGTTAGGTGCGAAGTCGTGTCCGACCCATCGCGATCCCATGGACAATGATCCTCCAGGCCTTCCTGTCCTCTACCATTCCCCGGAGTCCATTTAAGTTTGCACCTACTGCTTCAGTGACTCCATCCATCCACCTCATTCTCTGTCGTCCCCTTCTTCTTTTGCCCTCGATCGCTCCCAGCATTAGGCTCTTCTCCAGGGAGTCCTTCCTTCTCATGAGGTGGCCAAAGTATTTGAGTTTCATCTTCAGGATCTGGCCTTCTAAGGAGCAGTCAGGGCTGATCTCCTCTAGGACTGACCGGTTTGTTCGCTTTACAGTCCAAGGGACTCGCAAGAGTCTTCTCCAGAACCAGGTGGACTTTGTAGGCACATACAAAGCCTATGTCCATATAAACGTACACATATGCACATCCAAGGGTCCATATAGATATTCAGCCTGTATATGCATTCCAGCATTATTTCCTTGTGAACCTTGCAGGAGAAGCTGTCCACTAAACGTGTCCACAGTTGGAAAGGCAGTGATTATGCTTCTGAAAATACATACAATTCTGAATTACAGTGATTTTTTTTCCTTTGAAGGGTATTTGTATTTCCGTTTAACATAGATGTGTAGGGAACAGTCTCATCCAATTTTGATCTGTTCACTTCAGACTTCCTCCAATGTCACCGTGAGTATGTCCTTGACCCCTATAGCTTAGGATATAGGTCTAAGCTTCTCCCCTCTAATTATCCAAGTCTGCCTTCTGGTAACTGATTGCACAGAGATCTGGACCTGGCATTTTCTGTTCATTTGTTTGCAATGCACTTGTTCCTTTGAACCATGAGATACTCAAAAGAAACTTCATATAAACATTCCCGACATAATTCTGACGTTCAGGGTCAAATCTAGGCCCACTCTCCTCCAATCTGTTTTCGAAGCCAAAATACACATTAAGTGTATTATGTCCAGGTCTCGTAAGGGCTCAAACAGATGTGAAAGAGATCTTTATTCTATCCGCAAAATGCAAACTGTAGAAGGTCATAGGTTGGATCCAACAGAAAAGTTCATGGAAGTAGTTTGTGGAATTAATCTTTTCCCCATTTCCCCTACTTCAAACCAGGTGTGCTCTGAAAAAGTATCTTAAACTCAGCTTGTACCCAAAAGTTCATGCTTCTGGGCACACCTAGGATTTAGAACAAAGGAGAACAAATTCAGTGAGGTTATTTAGCAGCAGCTAGCCAACTAGATAGAGCCTCTTGTGGCGCAGAGTGGTAAGGCAGCAGGCATGCAGTCTGAAAGCTCTGACCATGAGGTTGAGAGTTCGATCCCAGCAGCCGGTTCAAGGTTGACTCATCTTTCCATCCTTCCGAGGTCGGTAAAATGAGTACCCAGCTTGCTGGGGGGTAAACGGTAATGACTGGGGAAGGCTCCCTCCACCTCATGCTACCTTCAGCTTTGCCCTTCAGTGGCTATTCCAGATTTTTTTTTTGGGGGGGGGGAGGGCACTGGCATTCCCTTCAAGGGTTTTCTTGCAGGGGAGCCTGTTTCTTTGGGGGTGGGTTGCCTTGTCACTTGGCAGGCTGTGGTGGAGGCCATCAAGCTCAGAACATGCTGCCATCAGAGCATGCCCTCCCTTTTTGTCCAGTTGTTCTTTCTGCCTGAGTGTGAATGTAGTAAAATGGATAGCAAAGAGTTAACTGAAACCTGATTAGGAGTGGAGGGAAACTCCACCCCTTGAATTTGTTTTTTTTCCCCTTAGCTTTCAGTGTCTATGTTAGTTGCCTTTGAGTTGCAATAAAATGTTGCATTCTGTAGCTCCTGTGAGTATGTAGATTTATATACACCCCCCCCCCTCTGGGATTCTTCTGGGATCTTAGCTGGAACCAGGCTTTTCTGCAGGGCTGAGGCGAAAGGGGAGCACCTAAAGATTGGGGGTGGGAGGACGCCTTGAAAAAGGAAGGCTGCAAAGCTCAGCTTCTACAACACTGCAATGAACACATCCCTTCAAAGCACTTAATGGGATGGAATCCAAAAACTGCCCCAAATCTGGCCAGCTGACTCACTTCCCTCACTAACTTCTCTCCAACTCCCCCTCTGCAGCTTGATGATCCCGGCAATGAGGCTCCTTGCCTCAGTCGAAGCTGGTTGGGCAGTAGGGTGAATGAAAGATCTCACAAGCTCTCTGTCACTCCATTCAAGGGCAAGACAGGGGTGAAGCCCCTTGAAGCACAGGGCTCTTAGCCTGTTCTATATGGATAAGACAGTACTGGTTGTGCATGCACAAGATCCCAGGTTCAAACCGTGCATCTCCAGTAAAAAGGAACAGGTGGTATGTGTTGTGAAAGATCTGGAAACCTGGAGAGCCACCATCTCAAAGGAAACAACGCTAGCCTTGATAGACCAAGGATCCAGCTCTGTATGACGTAACTTCATTTAGAAAAAGAGGGAGGGAGAGATCATGGCTTAGTGGTAAAGCATCTGCTTTGCATACAAAAAGTCCAAGATTCAAATGGAGATGTCGTCACCCATAGGAGAGAAGACTGGGCTAGATTCCCATTGTTCCGATATGAAGCAGTTTTGTGAATAATATACCATTGGAAGAAGAAGAAGAAGAAGAAGAAGAAGAAGAAGAAGAAGAAGAAGAAGAAGAAGAAGAAGAAGAAGAAGAGTTGGTTCTTATATGCCGCTTTTCCCTACCCGAAGGAGCTCAAAGTGGCTTACAGTCGCCTTCCCATTCCTCTCCCCACAACAGACACCCTGTGGGGTGGGTGAGGCGGTGAGAGGCCCGATATCACTGCTCGGTAAGAACAGTTTTATCAGTGCCGTGGCGAGCCCAAGGTCACCCAGCTGGTTGCATGTGGGGGAGTGCAGAATCGAACCCGGCGTGCCGGATTAGAAGTCTGCACTCCTAACCACTGCACCAAAACAAGCCATCACAATCTACAGCAGGGTTAGTCAACCTGCAAACGCTGGCAGGGGCTCATGGGAATTGTAGTCCATGGACATCTGGAGGAACCACAGGCTGACTACCCTTGATCTACAGAACAACTCTTCCTGATGGCTTTCTTCTCCTCTGCAAAAGCCTACAGCACCAGCGGTGCTTCCAATAGAAAAGCCATGCTAAACATTTCCTTCCTTGCTCATTAGCTTATCTCCAAAGTCTCATCTGGCAATAAGCAAGACTGTCTTCTCGGCTATCGAAGGCTAATACGACTTCATTTTCATTTTATTATCATGACGATTCCAACGGAATATTATGCAATTGTCTCAGTTTCGCTTGCAGGGATTCATCAGACAATAACAGCTTAATGCCTTGAAACCACGGAAAGAAAGCCCAGGTTTCCCACCCTATTTGCACAGGCGACAAATTATGCCAGCTCCAGGCTCAGCAAGGGATAACCGCATTAAAGACTCCCGCGTGGGGAATTTGCCCACTCACATCTTTACAATCCTTCTCAAAGTCTTTATTGCTATTGAGGCAGCAAACACCAGCCTCTCCACCGCAGGAGCCTTGCTGCATTATCCAGGGGACCCAGGCTCCACCCCAGAAGAGAGGCAGAGAAATCATAAATCTCTTCTGGGGATTAAACCGAACTGAACTAGTCTTGAACTGTTGGCACAAAAGGAACGAAGCCTTTGACAGTTCACTTCTAGAGACAATATGGGTTGATGGACACAGGAATTGATTAATTAATCTCACTGATATTTTGCTTTCCTTCCCAATAGGGCTGCAAGGTGATTAACAATACAAAGAGAGAGAAAAATATAAAGAGAACAGACAAAATACGGAGGGGTAATGTTCAAATACAAGTCAAGTGCTGAGGTTGCCAACTCTGGACTACAAATGTCTTGGAGATTTGAGGGGCAGAACCAGGGCAAGAAGGGTTAGTGAGAGAACTCAGCAAGGGATCATGTAGGTTTGCCAATCTCCAGGTGGTCTATGGAGCTCCTCTGAGATTACAACTGACTTCCAGGCACGAGAGACCAGGAGAGAATCTGCACTAGGCTTTTTGTTCTCTCTCAGCACAAATCCCCCCTCCCTGTTCTGCCCTTCATTCGATTTCCATTTTGAGCCAGTTTGGTATAGTGGTTAGGAATGCGGACTTCTAATCTGGTGAGCCAGGTTCGATTCCGCGCTCCCCCACATGCAGCCAGCTGGGTGACCTTGGGCTCCCCATGGCACTGATAAAATTGTTCTGAGCAGTAATATCAGGGCTCTCTCAGCCTCACCTACCTCACAGAGTGTCTGTTGTGGGGAGAGGAAAGGGAAGGCAAATGTAAGCGGCTTTGAGACTCATTCAGGTAGAGAAAAGCAGCATATAAGAACCAACTCTTCTTCTTTTTCTTGATTTTGGGTGCTTTAAATTTTCCCTCTGCAACATCCCTGATCAAATCCATGGTGACACTACCTTTTCCCCATGAGATCCAGGAGTGGATATTAAAAGCGGCCAGTGAGCTTACTGGGGGCTGCAGTTGGCACGGCGGGTGGGCAGGTCCAGAAAGACGCAGTTGTGTCTGGCACGGCGGGGAATGTGGGCACGCTACAGAGGTGAGTTTGGGCACCAAGGCAAGGGGCAGGCTCTATGGGGAACCCATTTAAGGTGCCACGTGTGTGAGCTTGCCCCTTTTGCCACAAGAGAGCCAGGAGAGAGTGTGCTGTCTCCACAGCTCTGGGAGGAGGCCTCACCTTGTGGTAGGAGGGATCGGATGGGTTCTCCAGTTGTTACTACCATGACCTGGGCTTCTGGCCACCCCCTTTTTGCCACAAGGGAGCCGGGAGGCGGCTTGCTGTCTCCATGGCTCTGCGGAAGAGGCTTCACCTTGTCATTGCTGGGGTCGGACTGGTTTCGCCATTTGTGGCTGGTGCAGCCTGGTCTTCTGGCCAGCTGACTCCGGGGACACTTATACACAGAGAGATGTAGCGCCTCTTGGTGTCCAGGGACACTGAGTTGCTCCCCGAAGCATATGCTGAAATGTAGATCACATGCTCCTTGGTGCAGAGAGACCTTATTTATTCTGCTTTCAGGGCCAATTTTAGCCAATAGGCAACAGAGGCAGCTGTCTCAGGCTAGAATCATCCCCCAGATGGAGGGAGAAGATGAGCAGGCACCATCTGCTGCTCCTTGCCGCCGCCCAATGGTTTGAGACACGTACTTGTAGCATCAGCCACTAAGACCTCATGGTACAGCCAGCTTCCAGTGATGACTCCTACTTGCCTCCTGCATGGTGCAGGTCACCCGGTGCCTGCTGCAGGGATGGGGGTCAGAGGTGGCAGTGATGATTCCAGACCCCCATCCTGGACTTTTGCACAAGGGCCCAGAATCACTAAGATTGGCCCTTGTAAGTTCTCTAAAGACTTTGGTATCGCCACACCCTGAATGCTGGGCTTGGCCAACCATGTATTCTGGAAAGCCCCTTCTCAGGGTGCCCCTGAGAAATCATTCTAGAACATGGGGACCCTGTTCTGACGAGTCGTGTGACTTTGCCAATGGGCTGGATCCAGCAACGTGTGAGAAGAAAGGGAAATATACTTAACAGAGTTTCAGTTGCTCAAGAAGAAACACAATAGTAGCACAAGGCCAGATCCAGACTAAATTTTCTGCTAACGGAAGGAATGACAATGTGCGTGTGGAGCAGTGGAATCTATAATAGAAAATGGTGGCTTCAGGAGATGGAATCTGTGGCATCAGGCAGCCAGTGTGTTGTAGTGGTTAAGAGAGCTAGACTGGGATCCAAGAGACCTGGGTTCAAATTCCCACTCGTGCCATGGAAGCTTGGTCCTGTCACACGTTCTCAGCCTGGCCTACCTCACATGGTTGTTGTGAGGACAGAATGGAGGGGAGGAGAAACTGTAAAAGCTGCTTTGGGACTTCATAGGGGGGAAACAAATTAAATAAATGATATCACACTGAGCTCTCCATCTTCCCCAAATCCCACTGTCCCCAGGCTCTGCCCCCCATTTGTCAAATTATTGTGAGAAATGCACTCATGGATAAAATCAAAGGGCTTGCTGGGTGGCAAAAAACCCCCAGCTAAGGTGCTGCTCCAACTAGTCTTTCTGATGTAAGGGTATCTGATTTGGAGCACACCCTCTAAAACAGGGGTAGTCAAACTGCGGCCCTACAGATGTCCATGGACTACAATTCCCAGAAGCCCCTGCCAGCGAATGCTGGCAGGGGCTTCTGGGAATTGTAGTCCATGGACATCTGGAGGGCCGCAGTTTGACTACCCCTGCTCTAAAATATGCTGTGGAAGTGGCCTGGTGATGTCACATCCAGCGGTAGGGGCTGGGTGATGTCACTTCTAGTGACATGTCACTTTCAGGGCTGTGGCAGGTCAGTGTGGCCAGCTGACATCACTTCTGGAGTTTCTCAAAGCCTGAAGAATGTTTCAGGGGTTTCTCAATAGTAAAAGAAAGTTGAGAAAGGCTGAATTAAATGATAATGCATGTGAACAGCCTTGAGCAAGAACTAAATTATATCATTGCTATGTGTCCCTATTGCTAGGTTAAAATGAGAGTTTAGCTTCTAAATTTTTACTGTGTTTTAGGGAGAAGAAGGAGTAATATAGTTGTTGTTTTTTTCTTTTGCTGAAAGATATTACTGGTGATGTTTTCATTCTTGCAAACAGAAGGGCAGGAGAGAAATAGTTCAAATAAATATACGTGTCTTTCTTCCCTTTCCCAAAGTCATAATTGGGCCCGGATCATAGTAGATGGGCAACATGCGGGCATATTTGGCCCTAATCTGTTTCTGCCATTCTGTATTTTCAGCCTGTTTGGCAAAGCAGAACTTGTTAAAATCTAACTACAGAAGCAACTTCACAGAGCAAACTCAAGCGAGGGAGCACTGAACTGAGTCACTGTTATTAACCTCCTGTCCTTCCTAGGATCTAAAAGCAGGTCATGTTGAGAGTTTGCGTGTAGGAAGTTCAAGACCTTCCGGGGGAAAACGATAATTTACAGCATCAAGCACTAGACCCCAAATCTTTACCCGAGATTGTCAAAGTCAGAATATGCCAGTAGGGATCAATCAATAATTGTTAAAATGACTGGTAGGTAACCAGAAACTCTTCACAAGCGAGTTTCCTTTGGGGATGGGGGGGGGGGGGACAGTTGGAAAGGAACCATAACAAGGATCTCGCAGAGCTCAGAGGAAGATGAAGTATAAAGAGGTGATTATTTCCTGCAGATATTGATGAGGAATGAAGGGAGGCACTAGCACAAAGGCAAATAAGGGCTGCCTTTAAAAAAATATCTGAACTTGTCTTGTTTCAAAGTTTAAAAAGAAGAAGAAGAAGAAGGAAGAAGAAGAAGAAGAAGAAGAAGAAGAAGAAGAAGAAGAAGAAGAAGAAGAAGAAGAAGAAGAAGAAGAAGAAGAAGAAGAAGAAGAAGAAGAAGAAGAAGAAGCCATCGTTCCTGGAACATCTGAGGCCTCCATAGGAGAAACGCATTAAATATCTGGGTCATAAGTAATCACAAATTGGAATTTTCTCTCGCGCCCTTTTCTTTTAATTAATCCTTCCTGCAGGCTGCCAATGTGGTGAACACATTAGTTATTGCTGGGGACATTTTAAGGAGTAAATTAATGCCTGGAGGAGAAAGAAGTGCTAAGTAATAAAATAAATAAGCAAACAGTGTATCTCCCCCCCCCAACATCCTTGAAAGAAAAGATGGGCCAGCCTTAGGTTGCTGTGTTGAAAGGCGACCTTTAGGGAGGCCCACATCTGTAAATCAGTTACTGGGGCAGATACAATCAGAGTTTGTGTTCGAGCCAATGGCCCTTTCTTCTTGGTCTCACCTGAGCTAATAGCTTCCACTAACCATGAAATGTTTGACTGTAAAAAGGCTAAAGCAGTGAGGACCCCAGAGAGTCTTCTGTCTGCCGGTTATCCTACATGGAACTGACTTTGTACCTCATTTTGTTTGTGGATGCTTACACCACACATTAGACTCTTATTTATGCATCAGCTCAAGTGGCTATGGTTTGCACGCAGGGGTTTCTGTGTGTGTGTGTATGGGCGTCAGCAATTGTGTGGCTCTGCCAAAGTTTCTGTGAGCCTGTCAAAACTGCGCAGTGGGCTGTCAGTTCAGAGTAAGGTCTGAAATTATGAGAGGGGAAGGAAGGAAGGAAGGAAGGAGGGAGGGAGGGAGGGAGGGAGGAAGGAAGGAAGGAAGGAAGGAAGGAAGGAAGGAAGGAAGGAAGGAGGGAGGGAGGGAGGGAGGCAGGCAGGCAGGCAGGCAGGCAGGGAGGGAGGGAGGCAGGCAGGCAGGCAGGCAGGGAGGGAGGAGGGAGGGAGGGAGGGAGGGAGGGAGGAAGGAAGGAAGGGAGGGAGGGAGGGAGGGAGGGAGGGAGGGAGGGAAGGAGGGAGGGAGGAAGGAAGGAAGGAGGGAGGGAGGGAGGGAGGGAGGGAGGGAGGGAGAGAGGGAGGGAGGAAGGAAGGAAGGAAGGAGGGAGGGAGGGAAGGAAGGAAGGAAAAGAGGGAGGGAAGGAGGGAGGGAGGGAGGGAGGGAGGAGGGCTCTTCAAGTTTTGTACTCTCTTAATGTTTGTAGGGTTGTCAGGTTCCCCTTGGCTGCTGGTAGGGATGGGGTAGTGTGGGGTTGAAACCCCTGGAGATTTGAGGCTAGAACCTAGGAAACACAAGGAACTCAGATGATAGAGTCAGCCTTCCAAAGCATCAGTTTTCTCGAGGAGAACTGATTTTAGTAGCTTGAAGATGAGCTGTGATTCTGGTGGATCCCTAGGTCCCAGCTGGAAGCTGGAATTACTACATTTTGAGAAGATGCATCTACAACACATTATTCACCACTGGGTGGAATGGGGAAGCTTCTGGGTGTGTATTACAGATAAGTGATAGGTGAGCGGAGAAATAAGTGGCCAGAAAATTTTCTCCCTCACTCATTTTTCAGTGTTGATCTGGAGATGGTTCAGTAGATTTGGTTGCTCCCGGCATATGGCACTGTACTTGGTCCACGTGTCTTCGCAGTAGGTGGCCCTCTGGTGTCTCTACGTGGTAAGAGGCAGGTCCAGTAGCTTGCGAGATCATAGCTGGTACCCACACAGGACAGGCCCCATAGTTCCAGATGCAGACTGGGTTGTCTGGGATGAAGTGACGAGATGCAGCAGCTGTCTTGCACTGGCTGGCATCCCAGATCACGTGGTTGGAGTGCAAACAGTCCAGGAGGGCACGGAGCCTCCTGCCCATGAGTAGCTCAGCAGGGCTCTTACCAATGGCTGATGATGGCATGACATGCTGGCACACCAGGAACTGGGAGAGCTGCTGTTGACAGTCTCCTTGCAGGAAGTCAGAAAGAACATTCTTGGTTGTATGGACCATAAGCTCTGTTTGCCAGTTGTGGAAGGGTGGAAAGGTGCTGAGGTGACGTGGCGGATCAGCCTTTCCTCCAGGAATGCCTTGAACTCTGCTGAAGTAAACTGTGCCCCGTCGTCTGAGATCAGTGTGTCTGGCAGCCCATGGCTTGCAAAGAGGTATTGCAAAGACCTGATGACTACAGATGAGGTCATGGTGGAGACGGAAACCACCTCTAAACACTTAAAGAGTCCATGACCTCTAAGAACGTGTGTCCCTGGAACGGCCTGGAAACGTCTATGTGAAGCTGAGACCAGGGGTTCTTGGTGGACTCCCATGGCTGCACCAGGGCCTAGGGCATTTCTGGCCAGCACTCCTGGCAGGGATGGCACTGGTGGACCCAGCTTTCCACCTCCTGCAGAAAATGGATGGTAGATTCTATGGTATTTCCACTGAGGTCCGTGTCCTCCCGAGGTTCCACTTCCAACCTCGATCTGGCAATCCTACCCCCATTCTCTGCCAATTACAAGGGGGGACCTGGCTGGCAAACCTATGGGGATCTGATTGGGTTGAAAGAAGGCTTATTATATACTACACACACATCCATCCTCACTACCTTGGCTTTCTTTCCATCCTGTAAAGGTAAAGGTATCCCCTGTGCAAGCACCGAGTCATGTCTGACCCTTGGGGTGACGCCCTCTAGCGTTTTCATGGCAGACTCAATACGGGGTGGTTTGCCAGTGCCTTCCCCAGTCATTACTGTTTACCCCCCAGCAAGCTGGGTACTCATTTTACCGACCTCGGAAGGATGGAAGGCTGAGTCAACCTTGAGCCGGCTGCTGGGATTGAACTCCCAGCCTCATGGGCAGAGCTTTCAGACGGCTGCCTTACCACTCTGCGCCACAAGAGGCTGTACCTTGTAAAATAATCAAGAGCATGGCCTATCACAAGGGATCACCATTTATTTATTTTTTTAAATATCTAAAGTGTTACACACCAGTTTAAACTATCAGGACTGGGATGTGTTTCTTCAAGCCAAAGCCACAAAAGTCGTTTTTCCCGAGGCTGTTCTGGGGCTCAGCGTGCTGTGCAATTCTAAACTGAAAATTTGTTAGCAGAAGACAAAAGCAACTGCGTTTGCGGCAGAATCCGTCTCCTGAATTTACACTTTAGCTCTTCCTGCATTCAAGGGTCTGGAAGCACACAATTCTCCCTGCTACATCCTACATCCTCCCGGATAGAAGATAAGAGCTTAATAGCTCCGACTCGGGTGCCTTTTTCATATTCAGGCATAAGTTATGAATATGGCAACCCATCAGCGCTTTTGGGCGATTTTTCATTGGCTCCGGTTCACTTCTTTAAACAGTCTGAGTCAAGGCCATGTTTTAATGCCATAGACGGCCCATTCAAATACAAGTATGATCACATTTTAAAAGCTACCCCGTACCACTTCTTTGCCACAGATGTCCTTTACATCTGGCAAAGGGCCGTTTCTCTGCATGTCAACAGTAATTCATTTTAACAGCTGTCTCTTTTGACAAGCTTAGTGTCAGACTCTAAAATGACAGGGTGACAGTTCCCCCCCCCCCTTTAAACAGAACATAGTGCAAATTAACCGTTTGAATGCAGGATCTCTGAATGGCTTTGAAAGAGCAATTCTCCAAACACACTGAATAGGTTTTAGGAACAGTTTCCCTGAGAGGGCTGAAGCTGTAGGAGGAAAAAAAAGAAACCTCATGAGGGCTTAGGAAGCTGGTGATACTTTGCATGCAGTTCTGAAGTGTGCTTGAAATTTCAGAACCTGGGGAGATGCAGATGAATTGCACTTCTCAAGGAAACATGGGGAATTTCCAGACTGGCGTAATGGCTAGTTTTGCTGTAACATAGCAGTCTGCAAGAGAATTCTCTGCATATGTCTGTGTAAAGTTTATATGCTTGATCACAGATCAGCTTATGGTTTTATATAAAGCTATCAGTGTACAAAGGTACTCTTGTTAGTTTAGTTTTTTTAGTTGCCACCCAGCACCTTTCTATTTCAGCCCCTTTCTCTGCCACCTTCCCTGATATTTTTCTTCCAAATCAGGTTTTGCATCATCACACATCGATTTTATCCTGAATGTTACAGAAACAGGCAACTATTTTATGGGTAATAGATCTACTGAAAAGTCATTTGACAGACTTGGGGGGACAGCAACTACAATTTTGCCCTGACCAGAGAGAAGCTATGAAATAAACTGGAACTCTCAAATCATCCTGGGAAATTTGCAAAATAAAGTCTAAACTCTATCACAGTCCAACACCTTCAAACAGACAGTCCTTCCATATGCTGTTTCCTGTGACACTCATTCACACATATCCATGGAAATGTACTCCCAACTAACTGAATACAATTAGCATCAAGTACCAAAACTATACCTCAAATAACTTCATTTATACTTTATCTTTCTTCCCAGTGGGGACCAAAAGCTGTTTCCATTGTTCCCTCCCCCGCCCCCTTATCCTCACAACAACCCTGTGAGGAGGGCTAGGAAGTTTTTTTTATTTATTTATTTCAATTTTTCTTTATAGTCCATTTCATCAAAATACATTTAACCACCTCAGAAAGTGACATGTTAACAGATTATATTACATTTACAAATAATCTTCCAACTGTATCTATTGATATATAGAAACAGACTACTCTCCGCAAATTGTCTAAGTCCAATCTTATTTCCCCTTATAAATCATAACCAATAGTCATAAATCCACCATTATAATTTTTTCTGATATATTCTATCCAAAGATTACATTTTGTCTTTAATTCCAATATTTGTTTATCTTCAACATATATTGTAAATTTGCCCATCTGGGTGAGCTCTAACATTTTCAACTGCTTATCAAATATAGTGGATATCTCCTTTAACTTCCAATTTTTCACCCATACAATCCTTGCTACCGTCGTCAAGTATCTAAATATCTCTCTCTATTTTTTTTTATCATTTTCATTGACCAAAAGTCCCAAAAGATAGGCTTCTGAATTTAAGGCTACGGTGTCCTTAAGCATTTTTTAAATTTCTTTGTGGATATCCTGCCAGAATTGTCTTGCTCATTTGCAGGTCCACCACGTGTGAAACATTGTCCCCCTTGCTTCCCCACATTTCTAACATTTATCTAACAAGCTTTTTGTTGATAAATTGTTGATAATTTATAATGTTCCAACAATAATGCAGTTTATAATAGTTTTCCTTAATATAATCGCTTTTTGTAAATTTCAGATCTTTACTCCACATTTTTTGCCAGGTTTCCAATGAAACGTTCATAGAATCACAGAATCATAGAATCATAGAATCATAGAGTTGGAAGGGGCCATACAGACCATCTAGTCCAACCCCCTGCTCAACGCAGGATCAGCCCAAAGCATCCTAAAGCAGTTATATCCAATCATAAATCACGTTATATCCAGTCATAAAATCGTTGACCACCTCATCCTCAGTATACAATAATAAACATAATTCATACATCTTCTTGATTAAATGATTGTCATCTTTACATAAATATAATTTTAATTGTGATTTTTCCAGTTCGAATTCCCATACCTTCCTTTCCCTTGAAAATCTATCGTTAATCTGTCTATATAACCACCCTCCCTGGAGAAGAGCCTAATGCTGGGAGCGATCAAGGGCAAAAGAAGGGGACGACAGAGAATGAGGTGGCTGGATGGAGTCACTGAAGCAGTCGGCGCGAGCTTAAATGGACTTTGAGGAATGGTAGAGGACAGGAAGGCCTGGAGGATCATTGTCCATGGGGTCACAATGGGTCGGACACGATTTCGCACATAACAACAACAACATAACCACCAATCCAAACACTTATAATCTTGCACTAATTTCTTAAAAGGTTTAATTCTAAACTGTATTTACTCTCTTGGCCAACAATTGATTTACATTAAGCCACACATACAAATTTAAATGGCCCCTCACATTGTAAGGGTGTTTTGTCTTCCATTCAAGAGATGCTCATGCTCCAAACCTGTTGAGCTCGCTAGCACCCTTTCAAGGAGGGCCCTGCCAAAGCCCTGTGCTATTCTAACTGGCTTGAATCTCAGAGCATCCAGGCCTGCATGCACAAAGGCTGGTCTCTGATTTCTGCCACTTGGCCAGAGCTGCAGTCCAGGGTGCCACGCTGAACATTCAGAAGACTCTTCAACCCCTCAAGCCATCTATGATGACTCCATCCACATCCCCACCCCTTCAGAGGAAAGGTTTTCCCTCTGTTTATCTCCCCTTACTGACTGAGCTGCCCTTGTAATGCATTTTCTGCTTCGCTACAGAACTCTAGCTGTCCCACCCTGTCACAGTATATTTTCACTGTTGGCTTAGCCCAGGAACCTGAGTGAAGGATTGGAAGCCCACATCTTTAAAAAAAAAAAACTTAAATGGCATTCAAGGCATTATGAAATTCAAAAATAACCAAATAGTTTATTTAACATAGAGGGGAAAGGTTGGGTGAAATCATGGGTTGACATTTCTGAGGTAAAACTAGCAGGTCACAGACTTTAGTTCTTATGTTTCAGGCTAATGAGTTTGTTTGTTTATTTATTTCAAATTTGTTTATTTGTTTGATTTCTATACCGCCCTTCCATATGGCTCAGGGCAATTTACATGGGGGGGATGCATGGAACGAATCAACATGCAACATTGTCAAGTACAACAATAACAATCCAGCAGTGGTTCTAAACAACCCAACTTCAGTGATCCCAACAACAACAATATAACAAGGTCAGAAACTTAGCTAAAACCCCTAGAGAGGTCAGACTGGTTCAGGCCATGGGGGGGGGGTGTCTGAGGGGGACCTGTGGTCGGTCTCAGGCAAATGCCTGGTGGAGGAGCTCCCTTTTGAAGGCCCTGCAGAACTGTGGGAATTCGGGCAGGGCCCTGATCTCTTCAGGGATCTTTTCACAGTGACTTAAATCTTTTTTTAAAAAAATTATTTATTAAGAACAACATTCCGACTTTACTGCAAACATGTTTGGCAGGCATTTTTTTCATTTGTCATTCGTAATCATGCTCAACCTTGCAATGTTGCAGCCATAGGTGGGCATGGGTCAATGTCCACTATGTCCACTGTCAGCAGGCACTGAGAGCAACTTAGTCAACAGGTTCCAAGTTGTTTGTAAGTAACCCAAACTGCTCACTGAACCATCAGTCCTCTGCTCATGGTGGGTGAGCAGGATATGATCTAAGCCAGTGGGTACTCAGGCATCCCTAATTAAAACAGTCACCCTTATTATAGTAAGAAGCTACATCAGGCAAGCATGATTTTTATCCTGGTTCGTGGCTCTAGGAGCGAACACTGTAGTAAAAGCAGAAGTTAGAGAGGGAAGATCTATTCAATGTGGTTCACCCCGCCCCCCCTTCCTTTAAACTCATGAGATTCTTGTCTGATCTGCCAATGGAAACCATGCTGTGGACACATACTGTGCCCTATAAATAGTAATGTCTTCTCTCCATGAAAAACGCTTTCGGAAGGGAAAATAATTCTGTATGGATGCCAAGCGAGAAAGAGTCAGTCCCATTCCCTACTCTGCGGGGAAGCTGTAGTTCTGAAAGCTCATGAAAAATAGAGACAATTGGAAGGGTGGGGGAGCGAGAGACAGTGGTCCATGCTTCACATCGTCCAACCTTATTGCAATATGTACTATTATTTGCCGCTTTTTAATTCATGTATCTTGCAAGCCCTGAAATTGTACATTCTGCTAGAGCTTAAGTATCATTTGTGCCCAGTGTGGGTGGCAGACTGCTCTTTGCACAGGAATGCATTGTTTTGGAATGAATAAGGAAGCATGTGTTTGCCAGTATACATATTGGTCTTGAACTTTGCCCATGCCAGGTATATCCAGGTCTGTGCTCATCTTCCATCGCTGCCACGTGCTTTCAAAACACTGGAGTGATCAGCATGCCGAAGACGCAGTGTAGAAGGTCACATGGGTGGCCACCAATGACTCCTGAGCATGACGCTTCATGCGCATCAGCATGCACATGTCTGAAGTCAGCAGCCAGAGGTAATGCGTCAAGTGCAGCACAATGCAAGAAAGGACGCTTCATGCGCATCAGCATGCACATGTCTGAAGTCAGCAGCCAGAGGTAATGCGTCAAGTGCAGCACAATGCAAGAAAAGAGAAGTAGCTTCAGAGGCCAGTCAAAGCAGAGCTGAACTTTTGGAGTCATGCGGAATTAAAGAACATGTGAAAAATTGTACTTGTAAACACTGCAAAAATCTTTGCAAACAAAAGGAAATTCTGCCAGTAGGACAGGACTTCTCTCTCTCTCTCTCTCTCTCTCTCTCTCTCTCTCTCTCTCTCTCTCTCTCTCTCTCTCTCTCTCTCTCCCCCCCCTCCTGGGTTTGCATCCCTACACTTTGTATCCCAGGGAATATATGGGTTTCCTCAAATAATTCCCCCAAGAATGTTTTAGGCTAGGAAAATGGCGCAGAGGGGAAGAAGTGGAGGAGTTGGTTCTTATATGCTTCTTTTCTCTGCCAGATGGCATCTCAAAACGCCTTGCCTTCCCTTCCTCTCCCCTTAACAGATACCCTGTGAGGGAGGTGGGGCTGAGAGAGCCCTGATATTACTGAAGAAGAGGAAGAGTTGGTTCTTAGGTGCCGCTTTTCTCTACCCGAAGGAGTCTCAAAGCGGCCTTCGCTTTCCTCTCCACACCAGAGACATCCTGTGAGGTGGGTGAGGCTGAGAGATCCCTGATATCACTACTTGGTCAGAATAGCTTTATCAGTGCCATGGGGAGCCCAAGGTCACCCAGCTGGCTGCATGTTGGGGAGCAGGGAATTAAACCTGGCTTGCCACATTAGAAGTCGGTGACTACGCCAAGCTTGAAGTCCTTTCTTCATGAGCACCATGATCTTAAGTAGGATGCTGCATGTGCAGGAACTGAGACTGCACAACTCATGTGTGATTGCGGAGGCCCAAGCTGTGTTTGTTGTAATACAGGGAGATAAATGGGGTGGGAGAAACCATGGTAGAGGTTTGGATCTAGGTAAAGGTAAAGGTATCCCCTGTGCAAGCACCGAGTCATGTCTGACCCTTGGGGTGACGCCCTCTAGCGTTTTCATGGCAGACTCAATACGGGGTGGTTTGCCAGTGCCTTCCCCAGTCATTACCATTTACCCCCCAGTAGCAAGCTGGGTACTCATTTTACCGACCTCAGAAGGATGGAAGGCTGAGTCAACCTTGAGCCGGCTGCTGGGATTGAACTCCCAGCCTCATGGGCAAAGCTTTCAGATGGCTGCCTTACCACTCTGCGCCACAAGAGGCTCTATGGCTTGGATCTACTCAAGGTAAAAACAGGATTAAAACAGATAAGCAACGGTACAATGCAATATCTTTCAAGGTATCTTTCATAGTAAGCAGACTTTTGGCTAAAAAGAAAAACAATCAACTCCATTGAAATAACCCAGATTTAAACTTCCAAAGATTCACTTCAGACATCTTATTTCTATGTAGCAATTACTGGCACAAAACTTAGAAGATCCTGGTGGCTCCATTTTCTCCAAAATTATTCATCCAACTTTCACATCATTTTACTCATGGGTCAAATCAGCACCATCAACGTCAGATTGATAAATGAATTCATTTAATTTTTTTATCACTGGAAAACTCTTTGCCTTGTGTGTATTTTTCACTATCAGATTTCTCTGGCAAGATAACCAGTCCCCTATTATTATTTGTTATGTTATCTACTGTAATAAATAGAAACTCAGTTCCTGGAACAAAATGTTGCCATTCTTTTGCTACTGGTCATCTTGTGGACATCAGTTGAAGAGAAGCCTGGCACTGATTAATTGCAGTGAATCCATATTTTATTATTAACCCCCAAAAAAGGACATATATGACTCTATCCCAGTGGAAGCGAATGGGAAGAATTCTCAGGCCAGTCAGGGCCAAGATGAGGTCTTTCTTCACATCCCTGAGAGCATTATCAGCTAGGGATATGCATTCCGATATGTCCAATAGAAAACAGTGCTCAAAATTATGTATTGTTTTGAATTAGTAATTCCTGAAAGAAAACAAGGCCAGTTTACCCATCAGAAATAATAGCCCATTATTTCCAGTGGCTGTAGATCGAGCCTTCCTTATGTAGGACTATCAACTTATGTAGGACTATCAAAGAGCCTCTTGTGGCGCAGAGTGGTAAGACAGCAGAAATGCTGTCTGAAGCTGTCTGCCCATGAGGCTGGGAGTTCAGTCCCAGCAGACGGCTCAAGGTTGACTCAGCCTTCCATCCTTCCGAGGTCGGGAAAATGAGTACCCAGCTTGCTGGGGGGTAAACGGTAATGACTGGGGAAGGCACTGGCAAACCACCTCATATTGAGTCTGCCATGAAAATGCTGGAGGGCGTCACCCTAAGGGTCAGACATGACTCGGTGCTTGCTATAGGGGCTGCAACAACAGGTAGGCTGCCAGTACCTGATCAGATACACATGCACCAAGTACAAGTTAGTAGCGCTCCTGGAGGAGAAGGTACAGAAGCTAGAAGAACGCCTGTCCATACTTTATTCTAAAAAGTAGGGTAAAGAGTTCTTGGAAAGAAGAACTCTTCTAATCTAGCAAGTTGGGTTTGATTCCCCGCTCCTCCTCCACATGAAGCCAACTGGGTGACCTTGGGCTCGTCACAGCCCTAATAGTGCCGTTCTCAAACAGCAATCCTGTCAGAAGCTCTCTCAGCCTCCCCTACCTCATAGGGTGTCTGTGGGAGTGGGGGGAGAGGAAGAGAAGGCCACACTTGGAGTACTGTGTGCAGTTCTGGAGGCCTCACTTCAAGAAGGACGTAGATAAAATTGAAAGGGTACAGAGGAGAGTGACCAGGATGATCTGGGGCCAAGGGACCAAGCCCTATGAAGATAGGTTGAGGGACTTGGGAATGTTCAGCCTGTTTCTGTTGGCTGCAGAGGAGAGGACACGCAGTAATGGGTTTAAACTTCAAGTACAATGATATAGGCTAGATATCAGGAAAATAGTTTTCACAGTCAGAGTAGTTCAGCAGTGGAATAGGCTGCCTAAGGAGGTGGTGAGCTCCCCCTCACTGGCAGTCTTCAAGCAAAGGTTGGATACACACTTTTCTTGGATGCTTTAGGATGCTTTGGGCTGATCCTGCATTGAGCAGGGGGTTGGACTAGATGGCCTGTATGACCCCTTCCAACTCTATGATTCTATGATTCTAATTGTAAGTCGCTTTGTGATTCCTTTTGGCAGTGAAAAGCGGGTTATAAAAACCAACTTTTCTTCTCGTCTTTAATGTGACATGTTTTATTGCTAGCTTTAATGGTTGATGGTTTTATTAAATTGTCATTTTAATGTAAGCTGCTCTGGATATTGCTAGAGAGAGAGAAAATAAAATACTTCAAATAAATTAACAAGATTATTCTGAAATCTCTTTATCCCCTCACCAAAGCAATTCAATATACCTCTGAAAAAGACGCAGGATGTAGTCCATTGAATCTTGGCCACCAATGGATTTATGGCTGGCTCAACAGTAATTGTGAAATAATTGGAACAACTATCCAACTAACCATAGCAGACTGGCAAAGAATATCATAGAATGTAATAATATGATACCAAGAAAACTGTGGGACAAAGATCAAACTTGAAAAACAAACAAACAAACAAATGAACCAAGCTTGCCATATTTGCAATGTTTCTTCCATTAAAACCCAGGAACTAGAGAATACAGTAGCTGCCATAGACAATTTGATGTCCTCCTGATCTGTGCATTAAATATTTACTTCTAATTATAAACTTATTGTAGAGCTAAACAAAATCTAATTTGCATTATTAATGATGCACGAAATGTGGCATGGGGAGTTTCTTCAGATTTGTAATAAAGAGGAAAATATGTTCAAGATTTACTCTTTGGTTTTTTTTCCCTTTAAAAAATCTTTTAAAAAGAGGAGTTGAAACGATAAAACTTATTTAATTAACAAAAATTCTGCTTATGAATTAGTTGTTTCAAGTGTGGGGTGGCTGCCAGGGGGAGGGCAAGGAAGCCTCCACATCTGAACTGGAACTGAGACTACAAAGGGCCCATTTTCAGCTTCAGAGTCTCTGGGGGGAAATCAAAGACTTTATTTCTTTCAGCAGTTTGGGGGAGATGAGATTTTGAGATGTTGACAGCTGTCAAACTGCAAAAACACTGAAGAAGTACCAAAAATGAAATCTTTTTATCTTTCTGGATTTCTTTCAATATTTAAGCCCGACTTCCTTTGCCAAGCACAACTGATGATTTCTACCATGTTAAGAGGGGTTTTTTTTAAGCTGTCCATTACAGAGAGCAATGGCTTTTATCTAATTCTGGCAAGCAAACCCACAATCAAATGTCTCGTTGGCTATAAGGAAGGAGGGACAGTCCTCCTAACCTGTGATAACTCAGATAACCCCTCATAAACTAGAATCATGGAATCATAGAATAATAGAGTTGAGAGGGACCTCATGGGTCATCTAGTCCAACCCCCTGCATTACTACTGGAATGTTATTTATTCATATTTGTATGTATTATTAAATGTCTGTGTTGCCTTTCAGTCCTTAAAGAGTGGCTCCTGTAAAAATTAAAACAAAGCAGAATTAAAAATAACACACATCATTTAAAATAAACTTACCTAGAACAGCTAGCGTGGCTAGCAGAGAGAAAAGGTATAAAGATACAAAGTCTGCATCAGAAAATATATCAGTTTGCAATACTCTTATTCTTATACTAGCAAGAAAGCCCATTGCAACCAGGAATGCAATGGGCGCTAGGACCCAGGGGACACCAGGAGGTGCTTTTTTTTTCTGCTGCGTGGAGCTGGGAAAGGCTCCTACAGGGTTTTGTTTTCTGCTGCTTGGATCTGCGAAAGGCTCCTACAGGGTTTTTTTTCCTGCTGCTTGGAGCTGTGAAAGGCTCCTGCAGGGTTTTTTTTTTTCTGCTAGCTCTCGTGGGCGTGCCGGCTTGGAGCTCCTACAGGGGTTTTTTTTCCTGCTGCTTGGAGCTGGGAAAGGCTCCTTCAGGGTTTTGTTTTCTGCTGCTTGGATCTGCGAAAGGCTCCTACAGGGTTTTTTTTCCTGCTGCTTGGAGCTGTGAAAGGCTCCTGCAGGGTTTTTTTTTCTGCTAGCTCTCGTGGGCGTGCCGGCTTGGAGCTCCTACAGGGGTTTTTTTTCCTGCTGCTTGGAGCTGGGAAAGGCTCCTTCAGGGTTTTGTTTTCTGCTGCTTGGATCTGCGAAAGGCTCCTACAGGGTTTTTTTTTCTGCTGCTTGGAGCTGGGAAAGGCTCCTGCAGGGTTTTTTTTTTCTGCTGCCTCTCGTGGGCGCGGCGGCTTGGAGCTCCTACAGGGTTTTTTTTTTCTGCTGCTTGGATCTGCGAAAGGCTCCTACAGGGTTTTTTTCTTCTGCTGCCTCTCGTCGGCGCGGCGGCTTGGAGCTCCTACAGGGTTTTTTTTTTCTGCTGCTTGGAGCTGGGAAAGGCTCCTACAGGGTTTTTTTTTTTCTGCTGCCTCTCGTGGGCGCGGCGGCTTGGAGCTCCTACAGGGTTTTTTTTTTCTGCTGCTTGGATCTGCGAAAGGCTCCTACAGGGTTTTTTTCTTCTGCTGCCTCTCGTCGGCGCGGCGGCTTGGAGCTCCTACAGGGGTTTTTTTTTCTGCTGCTTGGATCTGCGAAAGGCTCCTACAGGGTTTTTTTTTTCTGCTGCCTCTCGTCGGCGCGGCGGCTTGGAGCTCCTACAGGGGTTTTTTTTCTGCTGCTTGGATCTGCGAAAGGCTCCTACAGGGTTTTTTTTTTCTGCTGCCTCTCGTCGGCGCGGCGGCTTGGAGCTCCTACAGGGGTTTTTTTTTCTGCTGCTTGGATCTGCGAAAGGCTCCTACAGGGTTTTTTTCTTCTGCTGCCTCTCGTCGGCGCGGCGGCTTGGAGCTCCTACAGGGGTTTTTTTTTCTGCTGCTTGGATCTGCGAAAGGCTCCTACAGGGTTTTTTTCTTCTGCTGCCTCTCGTCGGCGCGGCGGCTTGGAGCTCCTACAGGGGTTTTTTTTTCTGCTGCCTCTCGTCGCGCTAGCGGCGAAAGGCTCCTCCGGGGGTGTTTCTTTTTTTTCTGTAGCTTCTCGGCGGCTGGAGTCTTGTGTTGTGTTTGCGGCGGGGGCTTCCTTGGGGCCGGCCTGACGCGGTGAGAGACGCTTCGCGCCTCTCACCACGTCAGGCCGGGAGCAACTGCGAGCCGCACTGAGCGCGGCTCGCAGTTGCTGGGGCTGGGAATCGGAGGGACCAATCGGCAGGCGCTTCGCGCCTGCCAATTGGTCCCTCCGATTGTCTGTCGTGAGGAAGGGTCCAATTCGGACCCTTCCTCATCACGGACAGAGCCCTCCTCAAGGCCCCTTAACCATTTATTTAGTCCGTGGCGCTGTGTACAGATGGGTTTCCAAAGTAAGGTCAAGTGTGCTGTGTAAAGTGAAAAGCAACGCATGGTAACCCCATGAAAATATCTCATGGTACCTTGAAGGCAAGAGATGAGCAGAGGTGGTTTGCTGTTACTTGGTGAAGTCATTTGGTGAAGTCAGCCTTGAAGGGCTATTGTTAAGCTGTTAAAGCAGCTGAGCTGTACCTGTATGCTCCCTAGTACAGGGGTAGTCAAACTGCGGCCCTCCAGATGTCCATGAACTACAATTGTAGTCCATGGACATCTGGAGGGCCGCAGTTTGACTACTCCTGCCCTAGTACATTAAGTGGTAACAGGAGAGGTTGCAATGGAACAATCCTAAGCACATACTCTGGAATTCTCCTTGTTTTAGCTGGCCACTTCCACTTTCTTCAGGAACACGAAGATAAGTATGTGTCCTTTGCTGAAGCAAGATGGAACAGCCTTTTAGGTTCTCTGCTTTCTCCATGTGCAGATGAAGAAGAAGAAGAGTTGGTTCTTATATGCCGCTTTTCCCTACCCGAAGGAGGCTCAAAGCGGCTTACAGTCGCCTTCCCTTTCCTCTCCCCACAACAGACACCCTGTGGGGTAGGTGAGGCTGAGAGAGCCCTGATATCACTGCTTGGTCAGAACAGTTTTGTCAGTGCCGTGGCGAGCCCATGGTCACCCAGCTGGTTGCATGTGGGGGAGTGCAGAATCGAACCTGGCATGCCAGATTAGAAGTCCGCACTCCTAACCACTACACCAAACTGGCTCTCGTTGCAATGTAGTCTGCTTGACAATGTGAATGTCGGGTAACATTTACTGATGTCATGGATGCTTCCCTACAGCACTGAAATTTCACAGTGCCGTTCCAGGGGGCATACGCAGGGGGTTTCCTGATAAAAGTCCCAAGCCTTCCAAGGACAGCCCGTCCTCTAAAGATGTCACATAGCCATGACCTGTGAACCAAAACTGTCCACCTTTATATTAACCACCTCATGTGCTTGTTGAGCAGTTTTGCACGTGAGCATTCCAAAGGACATGCTCTTTCCCTTGGCTTCCCACCTTTTTTACCCACGCTGGCAAAGCCATTTCAAGAGAAGAAGCTGGAATCAAAGGGCTATGGGACATTTTTACTACAATAACTGGTGGTTTCCATAAGGCCTTTATAGTATCTCATGTGCTTCTCCAAGGTCAATATAATCTGCTGTTCCATTAAAAATAGCACAGCAAGAGGTCCAGTAAGGCCTGTCCAGTGTACTTTGGAGGAAGGCCAGGAAGAGAATGCCAAGGATTTTTTTTTCCATGGTGGTACTCATGGCTATTGTATACCAGGACCTTTGTGGGGTTAGGCTATTGCAAATTGAAATTGGTGTAGTCATACTCTGTCGATTGGGCCCTCCGATTGTCAGTCCGGAGGAAGGGGCCTATTGGCACCCTTCCTCATCCCGGACAGGGCCCGCCCTTGGGGCCCTTACGGCTTTATTTAATCCGCTCTGTTGGGAGCGTTATTTATATATCTATATATATCTATCTATATCTATCTATATCTATATCTATATATCTATATATCTATATATCTATATATCTATATCTATATCTATATCTATATCTATATCTATATCTATATCTATATCTATATCTATATCTATATCTATATCTATATCTATATCTATATCTATATCTATATCTATATAAGAACCCTTTGTTGTTGTTTTGTTTTGTTTTACAAAAAGGGCGCTGGACACTAGATCTAAAAACTGAGCTGCAGAAGGTGAGGGCTTTTATTTAGGATGTAAAATGAGGTATCTGACGTGCAAAATCTCATTTCAGATGCTGATTAGACAAAAGAGGTTTGATTTTATTCTCTGACATCGTTTTAGTGACCCTCTTCCCTCTTCATAAACACTTCATGATCTCTTGTAACAGCCGAAAGTGATCATCAACATAACTCTTTTTTTTTAAACCTCCAGCGTGTATGTTTATATTTCATTTTTGCACACTGAGTATATTTACAGCAAAAGATGAAAAGCGGAAGCATAAAAAGAAAAATGTGTCATGCAACGTCTTTCCACAGAGAGAGAGAGAGATTGGGGGGGGGGAGAGAACTCATCTCATCTTATTCTGAAGAATTACAGTTTTATGAGAGCTAAGATACAGGCGCTTAGGTGCAAGATTTATCCGTTGTCGTTCGTGACTAAGCAAGCCTTCTCTTAGATGGCAAGACATTACCTGCTTAGTTACCGTATATACTTGTGTATAAGCCGAGTTTTTCAATACAGTATTCACACTGGAAAAGTGCTCCTCGGCTTATACGCGGGTATATACGGTAGAGCCTTTTGTGGCGCAGAGTGGTAAGGCTGCAAACATGCAATCTGAAAGCTTTGCCCATGAGGCTGGGAGTTCAATCCCAGCAGCCGGCTCCAGGTTGACTCAGCCTTCCATCCTTCCGAGGTCGGTAAAATGAGTACCCAGCTTGCTGGGGGGTAAACGGTAATGACTGGGGGAGGCACTGGCAAACCACCCCGTATTGAGTCTGCCATGAAAATGCTAGAGGGCGTCACCCCAAGAGTCAGACATGACTCGATGCTTGCACAGGGGATACCTTTACCTTTACCTTTTATACGGTAATTGAAATAACAGCCTGCTCCCAATCAGCCAATCATTACATTGCTTCTGCAAGCCTCCTGCAAGCTGAAGCTTGCTTGTTCTGGCTGCTTGTAGGACTGCAACAGTTTGACTGAGGGACTCTGATTTTTTTCTTTCCTTTTGCCTTCACTTCTTCCAAACTATTCTTTTGGTTTCTGTGGGTGGAGTGCGGTGGGTTTTGGGGGTGCTTTGGGATTTACTGTTTCACCTAATGTTTATTTCTTCTTTTTTCTGAGGGGCTGCATTGTTTGTTTTTTCTTCTTGGGGTTGTGTGTCTTTTAAAAGTTGATTTTTACAGTTCTTTATTTCAGTGTTGAGTTTTATAGTTCTTTATTTCAGTGTTTTGTTCTGGGAGGCACTGCAATTGTAGTTAGAGTAGTCCATTCTCCCAGTTTGGTAGCTGTTGTACTTGTAATAGGTTGCCAACTTTGGGTACTGTTGTGGCTTATATGAGAGTCAATACATTTTCTCGGATTTTGTGGTAAAACTAGGTGCCTCGGCTTATATGCGAGTATATACGGTACTCATCAAAATGGGAGTCCCCTTAAAACAGCTGCTAATCTTAGGAACTCCATTTGTTCTCAGGATGGTTCTTGAAATTCTCAACATTGCTATTTTTGACGCACAAGGCCCTGTTTCCATTTCATTTCTCCTTTGTATGAATCAAACCTGCAGTTCTTAACTTTCACACTGAATCCCCCCCTTCTCCAGTAAAATGCAAACAGTCTTCAGGGATTCTTGTGCATCAATAAATTGGTATTACACAATTATCAAATTTCTATGCATGCTATCCATACATGTTTCCATGCAAGCAGATGGAGACACTGGATAGCAAATGTAAGTAAACCAAAGAGGTGTTGGATAATTATGACAAACTAGAAATTAAGCCCACTAGTGGGCAGTGGGTGGGTGCAGGAGGCGGGGGGGGGGGCAGGAGGCGCTCCCTGAGCCCCCGAGCCCCTGCTTTGCGGCTCCCAATTGGCCCCTTCCAGTTTTTATCCCAGACTTTCTCCTCCCACATAGGCCTTGCCCTTTTATTTTTACCACTCCCACAGGAGCTGTTTACAGATTTGCAGGAGTTTCCATTGGAATCTATGTACTTTAAATCTTTCATTTGGGGGGGGGGAAATATATTCGTGTTTTTCTGCTTCTGACCTCCCAATGGGTCATAATAAAGCCTGAATGACATACAAATCTAAGGAGGGCAACACAGATCTGAATAAAATAAAAGCAACAGAACCAGATGAAACCGTTTAAAAGTATGGATCAGTGGTCCATCTAATCCACATCCTGTTTCCCACCAAGTAGAAGCTGCTGGAAGGCCAGTAAATAGGCCTCAAAGGTTTCGTGTTGTTGCCCCAGCAACTTGTAGGTTCACTGCCTGTGAACATGGAGGTTCCACGTAGCCCTCTAGACCCAACTCTCCCGTAGTCGCTGTTGCCCTTCTTTGAAGCCATTTATTCACAAGCAGTGCCATGCAGAGTGGTTAGAGCAGGGGTAGTCAAACTGCGGCCCTCCAGATGTCCATGGACTACAATTCCCAGGAGCCCCCTGCCAGCGAATGCTGGCAGGGGGCTCCTGGGAATTGTGGTCCATGGACATCTGGAGGGCCGCAGTTTGACTACCCCTGGGTTAGAGTGGAGACTACCATATGAGAGACTCCAGTTAAAAATTCAGCTTTTCCATCAAGGTTCCTGGGTGGCTTTGGGCCAGTCACTCTCCATCCAGTCTATCCTGCTTCACTAGGTTATTGTGACAATTACCTGAAGAAAGGGGAGGTGCTGTTCACTTTCCTGAGCTACATGGAAAAAGGATGTATGCAAAATGGATGGGCCACAGGCTACCTGGAGCAGCAGGAAGCAACAGAGCAGGCTAGGGGCCCACAAACTTCTCTCCAGCCTGGATGCAAGAAAAAAAAAATCAGAAAAAGAATTATCAGAATTTTTTTTTCACAATCAGAGTCATTCAGCTGTGGAATGGGCTACCTAAGAAGGGCCTATTATGCACGGAGGCAAAGGTCCACATTCGAGGTGGAATGGCATCGGTGGAAATCACCAATAATGCACGAAGCCAGCAGCAGCCTGGCACAGATTCGACGCAGGCTGCTGACAAAGCGGAAGAAAGTGCTGTTTCCCATGCGACCAGACGGTGTGCATAATTGGGGAGGGACGTGGCCGCCAAGGCAGCACCACCCTGGAGGCGGCTACCGGAATGCAGCCGCAGTTAGGATGGGACCAAAGGGAACCGGGACGGAAAGGTGGCCAGGGAGGCCACAGGGGAGGAGGACCGGGGGGGGAGCAGATGTCAGGATCACTGCCTGTTCCTGCCATAAGTTGACATGAGTTTCTCCATGTTTGTTTGCTTTACTGTTTGACTCTCTGTTTCTTTCTGTTCTTGGGGCCCCTTGTAACCCAGGCTCATATATTATCCTTGCATGCCTGAAATTGAAACTATTTTGCTGCATCCTGCTATCTCAGGGAGTTGTGAATTATTTGTCTTTTGAACCTGCCGGCTGGGTCTGCCTTTTGTAACCATAACATCTTATCTTGTCCGGAGGCAACCAAGGACGTGTGAGAAGTAACACTATGTTTTATGGCACCTGGTGCCTCATCTCCCCCTCCCCTGGGAACTTTCAAGTTTTGGGTGGGAGAACACTATTGATAAGGGGAGGCAAATGTGAACTCAGGCAGATTTGACTTTCTTAGCTTAGGTGTATGAAGCAACTTCTCAATAAACGCTTTCTTTATTAAAGAAGCTTGTTGTGAGTTCTTGCAACGCTTGACAGCAGCCAGCCGAAGGCATGTGGGCCCCAGGGGATGCAAGAGCTGCAGCCCAGGGGCTCAGGGTGCGCAGGACAGGCGGGGAACGCAGGAGACCATGGCCTCATCCCCAGGGACAGCACAGATCCCACCCCAGGAATCCCCACACCACAAAAGAAAACAGAGGCGATCGGTGTATGAAAATATAAAACCTTTACTATAAAACGGGACAAAACAGCAGGGAACAATACAAAACAGCAGAAATATGCAAATGGGCAACATTAGGGAAACAGGATGAACATGCATAAACTTGGAAACAGAGGAACCAGGACAACAAACTAGGGGAGGGCTGAACTGGGAGTAAATCAAGGGGAAGGTGGAACAGGGACCCAACATACCCCCCCAAAGTCCAGCTCCAGGAAGGCGTCTGCAGCAGCAGCGGGACATCACGTTGGAGCCGTGGAAGGGCTGGCGCCCTCAGCATCCATCAAGGCATTCCCTGCAAAGGTGGGAAGACAGGGACCCTGTGAGGGCGACGGACCCAGCAGGGAGCCCACTAGCGGTATGTCAGCAAGGCAGCACAGCACAGCCGGGACTGTGCCCGTTGCCACCATACACACCCTCCTGCCGATGTCTCATCCACGTGGGCGCCCTGACCTCTGCCCACATCAGGTCCAGGAGGTCAGCATGTGGCGGGGGCGCTGCCGGGGTCTCCGACTCGATGGCGCAGAGAGAGGAGAAAAACAAGGATCGCAGCCGGCCAAACCTTCCCCTGCATTGGCAGGGTGTACAGGAGCACCCGGAGGCCTCCAGATACTCCAACGCCCCCCGGAAAATATCTAAGCAATTGACCAGTTCGCTGATCATGAGGCAGCATGCGTGGCCCATTGACAGTCAGTGGAGCAAGAAAAGCTCCACTGCCCGGCATAGCCACCGAGCCCCGTCACGGCGTTCCCGCCAGGAGCACAGCATGGTCGAAAGTGACCAGCCACGTCCAGTCCCCGCCCCTTCCACGCCGCCCCTGAGGCGGCTGGCCCAGAGTCTCGCGATGGGCAATGGGACCGCCTCCGACGCACACCGGACAGGCTGCGGCCCCTGGACACAAGGATGCCATGGCCCAGCATGAGGACGCAGATGCTCGCAGAGACCCCCCACCTTGGTGCAGGAGAGGGGGATGGGTCCGGAACACCTCTACTGGGGACCAGCGGGAGATGCGGGCAGGACGCGGGGTGTGATGGTTGTAACCTGACATACCTCATGTCATGGCCACGTCTCCAGAGGGTGCCTCTGCACCACTGCCTGAGCTCATTCTGCCAGCTCCCTCGGAGGAAGAAGGGGAGGAGCTGGAGCAAAGCAGCAGGGTGCTGCTTAGAGAGGCAAGTCCGATAGGGAGCCACAACCAGGTCCCAGCCAGACAAGCACCATGCCCTCTGCACCAGCATTACCTCAGCCTGCAGCAACACCATTGAGCAGCCCAGACTCATCTCCAGAGCGCAGGAGGGAATGCAGGAGGACAACGTTGGCAACACGCAGGCAAAGTGCTCGGCTTATACTTCAGCAACAGGCTAGGTTGGGCTCATTCATCGGAGGAAGGCTGAGTGCCAGGTGCAGCCACTTGGTGTGACAGCTCAGCTTGTTCTTAAGCACAGCAGAAGTGCTTCCCAGTGTGGCTGCAACTTTGTACACACGTCCACCCATTGCCTTGACTGATGCTTCAGCGAAGCTCTGTTTGACTGATTCCCGGCTTGACCTTGGTAAAGATAAAAACTCTTTCGGTTCTCCTTTGGACTTCGTCATCTAACAATTCCTGATAAGACCCGGACTGGACTTTCGACTACTCTCTGGTACGTGCTTTGAACTTGCTTGACTCGGTAACCAGCCTTGGCCCGCAGCACTAGTTTCAGGCCACATCCTCCTACAGGCCTCTCCATAGTTTTCTTTTTGTCCCGTCAAAGTGGGCGACCTCCATACATCATCACCTCCTCTGTCCCCACTGTCAGCACCACCTCCAGCTCCCTCCACCTGGCCAGTCTGCTCGCCCCTCACCTCCTCTGGCTAAAGGGGATTAAAATGTAAATAAATAAAAGAAACAAATGATCTTAACTCATACCCATCACTGCATCTTATGAATTCAATTCCATTTTGTGAAGTAGAAGCTCCTTATGTCTGTTGTCAAACATTTCCATTGGATACTCCTTGAATTCCTGATTGATGGGGACAGGAACACACCATGTTTTCAAGGGAAGAAACAGTATCCTGATTGGTTAGGCCACTGCTGTTCTTTTGGAGTTGAATTGAACAATACCACTCATTTGACCATTCACATTCCGTTTCCTAAATGACTCTTTTTTATTCCTCGAATCTTTTGACAACTGCTTATGGAGCCAGCTTGGCTTCCTTAGGCTCCTTCCATCTTGTTTGTGATTGAGCCTTCAGTATTTCACTTTTAAGAAACTCCCAGCCCTCTTGGACTCCCATCTCTTTAAGTCTTTCTGACCACGGGACTCTACGCAACATAATTTTAAGTCTGTGAAAATCAGCTTTCCTGAAGTCCAGTCTATACGTACGACTGTGTAAAGGTTTTCTCTTTCCCACGATTGAAAATTCCAAAAGCACATGGTCACTGCTACCAAGTGTGCCCACTACTTCCACCTCATCTACCAGTTCCTCCCTATTGATGAGAATCAAGTCTAAAATAGCAGAGCCCCTGGTTCCCCCCTCTACTTTCTGAGAAATGAAGCTGTCGACAAGACAAGTTAAGAATTTAACGGAGTTTGCATTTTTAGCAGAATTGGTCTTCCAACAGATATCTGGGTAATTGAAGTCACCCATGACCACTGCTTCCCCCTTTTTTTGAAAATTGTGTTATTTGGTGTAGCAGTATCTCATTCAAGTCCTCTGACTGGCATGGTGGTCTATAGCAGATCCCACAATAATACCACTCTCATTTCCTATTCCTTTTATATTTACCCAAATACACTCAACTGAGCTTTCATGCTTGGGTACCTGTATTTCTTTACAAGTATAACGATTCCTAACATATATTGCTACACCTCCCCCCTTCTTTTCTTGTCTGTCCCTTCTGAATAGATTGTACCCCTCAATTTTAGTATTCCAATTGTGAGTATTATCCCACCAAGTTTCTGTGATTCCTATTAGGTCATAGCCCCCTTCCTCTATTACAACTACTAGTTCCTCCTGCTTGTTTCCCATACTCTGTGCATTGGTGTAGAGACATCATAGTCCATCCTTTGTGTGCCTCATGGTTTGGGTTTTTGATCTTTCACATCACCTTTTAACTGATCCTTTTAATGGGAGACAGCAAGGATTGAACCTGGGACCTTCTACATGCCAAGCAGATGCTCTGTCATGGAGCCACAGTCCTTCACAGCAGGTGTAGTCAACCTGTGGTCCTCCAGATGTTCATGGACTACAGTTCCCATGAGCCCCTGCCAGCGTTTGCTCATGGGAATTGTAGTCCATGAACATCTGGAGGACCACAGGTTGACTACCCCTGCTCCACAGAATGGACTGCTGATTGTCTAGCTGTGAAACTACAAAACCCATGATGAGGTGCAACTGCAAGTAAAAATGTGTGAGCTGAACTGCTAACATCTGACATTCAGTATTCAGAAGCAGAGCATGACTGAATTTAATTGGGCATCTGGATTTCTGCTAATTAAGAATTGGAAAATGGAACTGAAAAATAGAATGTAATTCCTGAAATGGGTTTTATACATGCCTACTGTTATTTATTTATATTAATAATTACTCTTCCTGGCTGGGATTTTTTCCTCCTTGTTTTCATGATCCTGTCAGCTGTTTGGTATTTTATGTGGCTCTCCTCAGATTGCATTTTTCCTGTGTTGGGTTTCCATTCAAAGACCAAATGCTTCATTTCCCCCCTTCCATTGCTGTTAACACTTTGAGGATCAAAGAACCACTAATGTGTTTTCTCAAAAAATAATCATTAAGTGAATCCAGAATTTGGCTTCTAGTGACAGCTGAGTATTTTGTTTCATTAATAACTAATTTGCAATTAATTTACTAAGCCATTTCTCCCAAAAAGAACTTTGCAGTATTCCCATCCCTTTAAAGTAGTAAAACATTCATTGTTCTTTTGTCATAGCTTCATCAGAAACTGTATGTAGGCAGTCCTCGATGTAGCATTATTTTTAATGAAAGGTGTCATTGTAGAATGGGAATCTGCTTTGTGTTACTGTTCATTCTCTTTATTTATCTGAAATATTTATATACTGCTTTCCCAGGGCTCAAGTGATTTTGATGTTCAGCCAAACCAAAGGAATAAAATCAATAACATCATCAAATAGATCTTCAATTAACCATCTAAGACTTCAAATCTACCGATCACCGACCTGAAACCACTGGATAAAGCAATGAGGTGGGGGGGAAGAATTTTCTCAATTAAATGCCAACTGAAAAGGAAAGTAGTTACAAAAAGAAAAGAGTCCTTTTCTGCATCTCTACAGGGAAGCAGTTTCTGTCAATGAGAGCCACTATGGATATAATTCTAGATCTAGCTGGAACCTTATCAACTGGATAATGCCAGGATAAGCAAGTAACCTCCAAGAGAATGGTGTACCTTTTTATATTTCACTAAGAAGGTAGTTTCACAGACATTGAGAGCCATCACAAGGAATGTTCTAGATTAGCGATCCCCAACCTGTGGGCCGTGGACCACATGTGGTCCTTTGACTAATTGGAGGTGGGCGCCGAAGGACGCCTTCTCCCCCCCCCCCGGCCCTTTACTTCATCCCCCCCCCGGCCCTTTACAACACACTTTGGGTGTCATTGTCTCCCATCACTCCCAGATGGGACTATTTCGTTGCAGAGAAACAAGCTCAGGGTTCCCATTGATTTGTCATTGTCATGAGTTAAAATTTCCACGAAAATAAAATGTTCCTTATGTTTATTGTTGTGGTGTGTCTGTATCTTATTTTGAAGGGATGTTTAAACATTACCATAGCGATCAGAGAGCGTTAGGGCAGTGGTTGAGAGTAAACTACCCCCCCCCCCGGGCCTCAGTAAAAGGCGTTGAGTGGTCCCCGGTGAGTGGTCCCCGGCGTTGAGTGGTCCCTGGTGATAAAAAGGTTGGGGACCACTGTTCTAGATGTTGAAAGAGTTTCAATATGCAGAGAGGGCGAAGCACTAGGATGCTTAAAGAATAAAATAGTTTTATTAAGTAGAGAAACAACTATATATAGAAAAAGGAGAGAAGAGACCTAACCATCTAGCTAGCTGTTGTCTGCAGCCTTTCTTACGTTGTTCAATTGCTGTTCTGGAGGCAAGCAGGGAGGAAGTGAGCTCAAAACTCAGGAAGTCTCCTGTTAAGTAAATCAGGAGAGCATTTCATGTGTGTCAGAAAAAGCATGAAATGCACCCTTGATGCAGAATAAGACTATAGCTGAGAGTGGTGGTCTCAGACAACACATATCTTAGAAGGTGGGCTCCAAAAAGAAACCCCTTAGAAACATTGGTTGGGGCGACACCAAACAGATTTCTCTTGGCCACCCAGCAAAACTTTAGAATTTGTTTTTAGACAAGAGAGCCTTGTACAGTCTATCTTCACCACTGAGGAAGACCCCTGTGGGTCGAAACACATTTGGTCTGTGCTTCATGTGCAGTTAGATATCCATGTTTATCCAGTCACCTCTTGAAGCTGCATCTGCTTGTAGCCGCCACTATTTTCTGCAGAAGTGGATTCTATGTGTTAATTCTCTTTAAGTGACAGTTTAAATCAGGATCCAGAAGATGGGCCTTCTCTATGAAGTGTAGCTATGGAATTCCAAATCAAAAGGGAAACAGGTGAACTTGATTTATTAGCCTCTCAGACTATCCTTATGAATGATACTTTAAAACTGATATAAGAAAAAATTAAGTTTATAACTGATAATTTATTGAATTCTCCCACAAAGGAGGAGGATGATACAGGTCAATGATTGTAAGCCATGACTTCTTCGGGTAGATACAGGTCAATGTGGTAAAGTGCCCCTCTTCTGAGGTAGTTAAAGAAGAACATCCGCCAAAGATAAAATCCTTGTGGGTAACACCCGCTGTCAGCTCCTGATGGAAAGGAAAGATTACAATTAAACAGATAGAAGGGGTGACAATCTTTCCCTATCAGGGCCGATGGATAAATTGGTGATGGGGGGGGGAGAAATTGTGTCATCTCTCTAATTTGTCAAGCATGCCTGTCTCCTACATAGATCTGAAATATGTAGAAATGCTCTTCCTTTTTTCCCCTTTTCTCCTGGTTCCATTTTGAATGCAACATGTTCAAATCCTCATCACAATCCCACCTTTCCTATGTTGGGGAAGGCTATCATTGCTTTATGCTGGGATTTCCATCGGGGGGAAAAAGCATTTGCTCTAAATGTGTCAAGGGAGTCTAGGAAGGAAGTGAGCACAGAATATGAACAACACTCTCATGGCAATTAGAAGAAAATTAAATGCTAAAGACGGAGGCCTCTAGAAATATGATATGCGTAATAAAATGGCAGAAATTCCCTTTTCAAATCCAATTATCGCTGTAGAGTGGTGATTATTTAGCTGCATTAAGAGTTAAAATAAAATATGATCCTTGGTACATTATTGGATTTCCTTGCATTTGTTCTGTGTATTCTGAGCAGTCAAGTCTCTGAAGCCAGGGACAGACAGAAAATAAGAGAGAGAAAGAGAGGGAGAGGAATTGAGTTCACTTGCTAAATATAGCCAGTAACAACTGCGATATTTATATTAAGCAAGATAAATAGTGAGAAGCTACCGATACATCTACATGACTCGCACAGCAAATCAAAACACAGCCTTGTCTTTCTTGTCGCATCCTCCTGGCTCTCCTAGAATTAGTGACACGCTCAGAAATCCTACATCGTGGCAAGAATAATCCTAAAATGTATGCCAACAGAGAAGAGTCAAAACATTCCCAGCTTCAAGACAAAATGCCAATAAAGGAGACATTATTCTGAACCATTCATATTTCTCATTCGCATGCTCAACAAGGATTACTTCGCTGTGCCATTATGCATATCAGTTAGGAGAAATATGATCCTTCCCCTCAGCAAGCAGAATAAGAGAAAGTTGATTTTGTTCAGTCACATTCTGCACTCTGAACTAGCAAGGTTGATACACACACGAAAAGAAGCTCCTGTCCTGTCTGTGTGGCCTCTGCTCAGTCAGGTGTCAGGCTAGGGCTGTCAGGCCCCCAGGCAAGGCAGGGAATTCCCTCTCCCATTGTCCGCATGGAGAAAACCCACCCAGTTTCCAACGATCCCTAGAGCTACCTTCTGTCACTTCCAGATTTTCCCTGGAAGTGACATTATTCCAGCACAAGCCCCCACATCATGTTCCAATCTCCAACCCTCCCACCCTATCCTGCCCCATCCTCCAACTCTAAAGCAGAAGTGCCAGCTTGGTATCGTGGTTAAGAGTGGCATCTCCTAATCTGAAGAGCCAGGTTTCATTTCCTGTTCCCCCACATGCAGCCAGCTGGGTGACCTTGAGCTAATCACAGTCCAGTTAGAGTTGTTTTCCCAAAGCAGTCCTGTCAGAGCTCTCTCAGCCTCACCGATCTCACTGGGTGTCTGTTGTGGGGAGAGGAAAGGGAAGGCGATTGGAAGCCGCTTTGAGACTCCTTTGGGCAGTGAAAAGCTGGGTATAAAACCAACTCTTCTTCAAATGCATAGTTTTTGCCTCTGGATTTCTGTTAGCCAACATGTGGAAATACATGTGCATGATTCCTACTGTACAACTATTTCCACAGAGAGATTTCTCTCTCATTCCCCCTGGACCAAACTGCACTTTTAGGCTTTTAACTGTAGAAGCAAAGGGGAAGGAATAACTATGATGTTTCCACTCAGGGAAACAGATGTGTGGGGGGGGGGGGAGCAGGAGTCCTTCCTCCTGTTGCGGTGGCATCCAGAGCCCATTTTGGATCTCCCTTATTTTAAAAAATCCACTCACCATAGCTATGTGGTTGTAGGGAGCCTGTTATAAACTTGAATGTGTAGTTTGGCTCTGGACATGTAGTGTGGCTCAGTGGATGATGAAGAAGAAGAAGAAGAAGAAGAAGAAGAAGAAGAAGAAGAAGAAGAAGAAGAAGAAGAAGAAGAAGAAGAAGAAGAAGAAGAAGAAGAAGAAGAATTGATAGTTATATCCTGCTTTTCACTAACCAAAGGAGTCTCAAAGCAACTTGCAGCCACACTCCCTTCCTTTCTTGGAAAGAAGGGATAAAAATGTTCTCGATAAATAGATATCACCAAGCTGGATGCAGGGAGACAGGGCTGCCCCATATCAGATCCTTGGTACATAGCTCAAGATTGTTTTGATCCAAGATGGGTCTTTTTCCAATACCTGCTTGTAACTGGAATTGCCAGGATCTTAAGTGGGAGCGAATGGATAAGACCAATGGTCCATCTAGTCCAGCACCCATTCTCACACTGTGGCCAACCAGTTCCTCTGGAGGGCCAACAACAGGGCATAGAAGCCAAGGCCTTCCCCTCATAAGAACATCAGAAGAGCCCTACTGGATCAGACCAGTCTTTCATCTAGTCCAGCATCCTGTCTCACACAGTAGCCAACCAGTTTCTCTGGAGGGCACGGAGGCTGAGGCCTTCCTCTCATAAGATGAGCCCTGCAGGATCAAACCTTTAGGATGCTTAGGGCTGATCCTGCGTTGAGCAGGGGGTTGGACTAGATGGCCTGTATGGCCCCTTCTAACTCTATGATTCTATGATTCTAAACCAATGGTCCATCTAGTCCAACATCCTGTCTTGCCTGATGTTGCTTAGTTCCTCTGAATATGTAGGTTCCCCTCAGTCAGGATGGCTGCTGATCATTAATAGACTTATTGTCCATGAATCTACCTAATCCCCTTTTAAAGCTATTTATTCCTGTGGCCATCATTACATTATCTGGCAGTGAATTCCACATTTTCATCTCTCTCTGGGTAAAAAAGTATTTCCTTTTCTCCTACCTGAACTTAATGCCTACAGCTTTATTGGATGCTTTTTGTTCTAATATTTTGGGGGAAGGGAAATAAATGCTCTTGGTCAACGCTCTCCATCCCATGCATAATTTTATAAACCCTATTATGTTCCTCCATGATTGTCTTTTTTCTAAACTGAAAATTCCAGACTCTTCAGCCTTTCCTCAATCTGGCCCTTTGACTTGCTGTGGAAGCATCAACCCCCCTGCCTTCATACCACCCAGCGACCACTATAGAAAATATCTTGGCCAGATCTGCATCTTGTGCTGGCCCAAGAAAATGCACACCCCTTTTTATGATGAGTATATTCATCTTCAAAACCCCTGACATACAAGTGAGGTGCCTCAGAAGCAGACCAGGAACAATTCAAAGGCTTTTACATGGCACAGGAGGGGTTCCCCCTTCAAAGTCCCCTGCTTGCATCTTGGCAAGAAAAGAGCACCATTCAAAACCCAAAAGGTCATCCCACAATACTGAAGTGTGCAGTCTGATGTTCAGGTAACTCTTAACTAAAATAATGGGTAGATTGGTGGCCAAGACCTCAAGCTATGTTCTCTTTCTTCTTAGTCATACACAGAGAGAACTGCACTAGGCAGGATAAAACTTTGTTAAAAGCTACAGACACAATGGCCTCTAGGCAGATTTCCATGGTAGCTCTCCTATCCGAGAACAATTTTTCACCAGGAAGATCATGACATGGAAGCAAAGTTGTCAGTTCCAGAGTAAAACCATAGAATTTATGGCATGTCCAAGAGAGGTCAGACATCTTCCAGAGGGAGGGAGACAGATGTTACATCAGAAACTCTACAGTGAAACCATAGAGCTTTGTTGATTCCTAGAGAGTTTTGAGATCACTTCCAGTTTTTCTACAAGTTACATCACACTTTCACCAACAGCAACTTATCCAGGGCCATTCCGCACAATGACCAATGTTGCTAAATGTTTGCAGTATGCAGAAACGCTATATTTAATAGTGGAATATTGAAGTCCCAGTAGCGGTCTATTCATTCCCCACCGGTTTCTGGTCTTGCTGGAATCGCAACAAAGGAGGCGATATTTTTCCGTGCTTCTTCCCGCCCCCAGCCATCAATCAAACAGAACAGCCAATGAACCGTTGTGTTCGTGCTCCCTGAAAGCCCCTTTCCCTTTTAAAAACTGTTTTTTTTTAAACCCCAAAACACCAGCAGCAACGAATATTTGTTCATTCATTGTCTCAGAAAGACCTTTTTCACTGGATTAGGAGCTGGCGCTTAATTGTTTACACACTCTTCAAGTAACCCCCCCCCTCCGATGGGCACGATTTGTGGCCGAAATTACAGGCCGTGTTGAACAGGGGGCTGTATTGTGCTCGGAAACTTTAAAGACAATTGCAGAAGGAACTTTGTTTTACTGTTAAGCACTTCTGTGGAGGGACTTTAGCAAGAGAAGTCTCGCTTGTTCGTTGCTTTCGCTGGTTTAAAGGGGGAAAAATGGCAATCGTGTCTCCAGAAGCTCGAGGGCGAGAGCTATGTAGGAACATTTTTCTACCGCTATTTTGAGAATGCACATGTCTTTCGCTGATGTTTTGCGGCTTGTTCTCAGAAGTGTAGCGGTTTTTTCAGGGGGAATCCACTTTTCTAGATTTCCCCAAAGCGCTATAAAATTCGGATTGTTGCTAGAGTTTGGCGGGAGTTTTGCGGTTTGTTTGTGACGTCATGCAAAACATTAAATTAGTAGTGTTTACACAAGGTAACACTTCGGCGTGCAGAATGGTCCCCAGTTTCCCCCACCCCACCCTCTTGTTGGTTTCCAGGTCATGTCTGGCAAACCTATAGGCAACCCTGTATTGAAGATTTGTAGCCTAGATAGGCAGGACAGTTGCAAGGCCCCAGGATCCTCCAGATCAAGAAGAAGAAGAAGAAGAAGAAGAAGAAGAAGAAGAAGAAGAAGAAGAAGAAGAAGAAGAAGAGTTGGTTCTTATATGCCGCTTTTCCCTACCCGAAGGAGGCTCAAAGCGGCTTACAGTCGCCTTCCCATTCCTCTCCCCACAACAGACACCCTGTGGGGTAGGTGAGGCTGAGAGAGCCCTGATATCACTGCCCGGTCAGAACAGTTTTATCAGTGCCATGGCGAGCCCAAGGTCACCCAGCTGGTTGCATGTGGGGGAGCGCAGAATCGAACCCGGCATGCCAGATTAGAAGTCCGCACTCCTAACCACTACACCAAACTGGCTCTCAAGACTTTCTGGGTCTTCCTCACCCAGAGTAATCCCAAACATCTTGTGAAAAGAATCAGAGAAACCACCTAGTTCCAGGGGCCGCTCAAATGTTTGGCTCCTCGGTAATTTTAGCTTGATGGCTTTGTCTCTAAGCCAGGCTTTCTCAGCCAGGGGTTTATGAAAGCCTAGGGTTTCTTTACAGCTCTAGGTTTCCTCTCTCTCTCTCTCATTCTTATCCATTGTTGTTCCTCTCTATATTTCTGAAACAACCTAGCCTGCCCCACTTGATCTGGCTGCGAGCTGCAGCCCAAAGCCACCTTAAGCTGCCTGGCCAGGGGCCAGGGGAGGGGACCCTTTCAGGGCTTTGAAGCTAGTCTATATATAATTTGTTCAACATTCATTGGGTGATATGACCATATATAGTTATGTCAACCCATTTTTCCCTGCCCCAAAACTTTGAATGATGGGCCTGGAGGAGGTGGGGAGGGGCCCTAGGTAGGCAATTATACAGTTATACATTTATACTTCCCAACCATACTTCCCAGTTCTGCACGATTGCACATTGTCTGGGGTTTCTTGAAACCTGGAGAATATTTCAGAGGTTTCTTAATGGTAAAAGAGTTGAAAAAGGCTGCTCTAAGCTAAGACATGAAATGATGGCTTCTTTTCAAGTGTCACGGGATGAAATATATTATGTATAAAAACAGATTATGGGAAACTGACTTATTGATAAAATTGACACACTATACAAAGTCTAACGGCTTCGTAAGTAAAATTTTGGATTGATTTGTGGAGAAATTGACTAACAAAATGTACTGAAAATCTAGGAGAAAGTTGTGCCTAAAATTTGTGTTGAGCCAGATATAACACGTAGGCATTAATGCATGTTTTGATGTAAATATTTTGTATGGAATGGAATTACTGGTTGCTCTGGTGTACATATTAAAAGTAAATGGATGGAATTGTTGGTGTTTTACTCTTTTGATAATTGTAAGTTGGCATTGTTATGTTTTCCTTCATTATTTTGCAATCAGAGGCATATACAAGTAATGAGAAATGTGAAAAAGTAATAAAATGGCAGCAGGTAATTCTGCATTGATTAATGGTGTATCTATTATCCCAGTTCACTTTAATTAATGCCTTGTTGTGCATTCATGACTTCCCTTGGCTGTGAATGAAGCAATGAATGCTACCTGATGGAAAATCTAGCCCAGGAAAAGATGCCGCTGTTTCCCATTTGGGTCTCCTCAAGGCTATTCAAATGCCACCCAGAGGTCATGCTGCGTTCTCTACCATATCTCACAACATACACGACTGGTGCAGAAAACTAGGGTTGCCAACATCCAGGTGAGGCCTGGAGATCTCCTCGAATTACAACTGGTCTCTACACTACAGGAGTTCCCACAGAGAAAATGGCAGCGTTGGAGGGTGGATTCTGTAGCACTGAACCAGTTTGGTGTAGTGGTTAGGAGTGCGGACTTCTAATCTGGCATGCCGGGTTCGATTCTGCGCTCCCCCACATGCATCCAGCTGGGTGACCTTGGGCTCGCCACGGCACTGATAAAATTGTTCTGACCGAGCAGTGATGTCAGGGCTCTCTCAGCCTCACCCACCCCACAGGGTGTCTGTTGTGGAGAGAGGAATGGGAAGGCGACTGTAAGCCGCTTTGAGCCTCCTTTGGGTAGAGAAAAGCAGCATATAAGAACCAACTCTTCTTCTTCTTCTTCTTCTTCTTCTTCTTCTTCTTCTTCTTCTTCTTCTTCTTCTTCTTCTTCTTGAGCCCTGCCAAGGTCCCTTGTCCCTTCACAATCTCCAGATGTTTCCCGGCCCAGAGCTGGAAATCCCTGCACAAAACAGAGCCCAATTTTAACCCCAGCATTTCTACTGACTTTATTCAACATGGTCCAGAAAGAGGAAGGCTGCAGTTTCATCCTAAAGGTGCAGAGTGCATTGAACTTCTGGACGGAACGAAAGTTGTCAAGCAATTTGTTAACGCCCCTAGAAGAAAATTATCTGATGCCCTTTAACCCTCCACAGAGTGACCTACGCAAGGTTGGTGAAATGAAAGGGAGGGAGAAGGTCCTGGATATCCCACTACCCCAGTACACCCTGGGCTGCCTGAATATCGCTGGGATGCTTTTAAACCTTTTACCGCGACTGGAGATCTTACACCTGATGGAGAGAGTCCAATCCATATTTCATCCCTGTTTCAGCCGCTGCTTCCTGCCGCCTCACTAAGCCCCGTCCCTGTGAGCCGGTCCACAGCCCGCTCAAGAGAGTGATCCGTTTATACCCCATATGGTTCCTAGGTTGTGAAGCAACATAAAAAGCAGAAATGGAGAGCCTCCCTTGCTGTTTTCCTTCCCGCTGTGTGCAATGAAGCCAGAAAGCTGCTCCTGCACTGTAAAACTACGAGCTTGCAAATTACCTCAAGGTACCTGAATCAACAATCCAAATGCGACCATGGGAGCTATTTCGTCCTCCTTTACATTGTCTGTTTAGAGCAGTTATTTCTCCCCATGCTGTGTTCTTTTAACAAGTACATAGCATTCTTTTTCTTTTCTTTTCTTTTTTTTTCTTTTTGGCTTCCATATTGCCTGCTTGCCATCTTTCAAAAGTCCTTTGCAATAGTGCAGAAGGCAAAGGATCCTGGCTACAAATGTATGTCACGATTCTGAAGTACAGGTAGATTTAACTCTAGATTTTGGGGGGAGGTACAAGCTTTTGAGAGGCAAAACTGCCCTCTTCATAAAGGGAACTTTGCCTCTTGAAAGCTCAAACTCCCCAAAATCTTTGAGTCCAGTGGCACTTTTAAGACCAACAAAGTTTTATTCAAGGTATAAGCTTTTGTTTCCAGGCACATGAAGAAGCACCTCAGGGGAAAGTCCAGGGGTGCCTGCCATTCCACTTGAGAATTGTAGCTGTCCTTAGATGTGGAATGGCCCCTAGATCTTCTGCACCCTGGCCTCAACCAAGGACCTGGTGGAAGAGCTCCATCTTGCAGCCCCTGCAGAACCATGAAAGTTCCTGCAGGGCCCTCAGCTCTTTCAGGAGCTTGTTCCACCAGGTTGGTGCCAGGTGAACTTTCCATGGGCTGGGAACCACCAACAAATTAGTCCCCACAGAGCGCAAGGCCTTGCAGTTCTCTTACTCTGCAGTTCTGGCGAGAACTAGGAACAAGGCTAGTCCAAAAGTCCCAACAGTTAGCCACCTAAATCTACCCTCAAAATCTTGTCTCTCATGTGCTACTGGACCTGGCTGTTCTACTGCACACCAATATGGCAACCCTCTGGAATTCTGAGGTGCTGTTTTTCAGTTCTTGGCCATGGTGGAGAAAGTGCCAGAGCTTAGCCACGGCTATTTAAATTAGCCCAGCAAGCCAAACGGTTCTCTCTTTTCTCTTTGGTTTCCCTCTTGGAATTATCTTTTAGGGAAGAAAGAGAGAGCATTTCAAACCATGATCTGACACGATCCCCTGCAGCCTGTCCCCTCTGCATTTTCTCTTTCCCTGAGAGGCTCCTTGGTATTCAGATTGGCAGTCTCTAATCTGGAGAACTATATTTGATTCCCCACTCCTCTTCCACATGTTGCCAAATGGTGATTTTGGGCCAGTCAAGAGTTCTCTCAGAGCTGTCTCAGTCCCATCTCCCTCACAGGGTGTCTGTTGTGGGAACTGGAACGGAAGGTGATTGTAAGCCTTGCTTAGACTCCTTCAGGTAAGGAAAAGCAGGTTATATATATATATATATATATATATATATATATATATATATATATATATATATATATATATATATATATAAAACAACTCTTCTTTTTCTTCCTTAAATGGGTGGATGAGTCTTGTGGTCTTCATTCCAGCTTGAAAGCTACACTGTGCCCGTCTCCCCAAATAAACTCCCACCCTCCTTGCCACTGAAATGTCGCCTAAAGGAAAATGTGAAGATACTTTTCAAGTTCTTCCTTCAAGTGAAATCCCTGATGATTTTTTTAAAAAGAGAAGCCCATCTGTTTGTTTCTGTAATGCTAACAACGCACAGCGGCTGTGTGTAAGTGTGTGAAATCTCAACAGAGTTTGCAGGATTTCATTTAAAACAAAATTTTAAGTGAATTCGGACCTCTCCCAATTCTTAAGTAATAGTTCTCATTAGATATTAATCTTGCTCTAATAGCTAACGGTATTACTAAAACTGAGAATATTGACAGCTATTCATTACTGAGAATGGCTATCTCTGATAACCAGTAGCTATAGGTATTAAGTTCTAACAATATTAGAAGTGATCATTAATAACTATTAATAGCTAGAAATATGATAATTTTTAAATGATTCATGTTTCATAAGTTGCTGGGCTTAACAGCCAAGGATGAATTAGCACATACATATTAAGGTATGAACAGGAAGCATAAGGAAATATCAGCACAATTTGTGTTCTCTCTCTCTCCCTCCACCAGGGCTGACAGTTCTTGGATGAGAAATTTCTGGAGATGTAGGGTTGGAACCTGAGGCAGGTAAGATTTGGGGCAGGAAAGATACCTCAGTGGAGTATAATGCTGTATGTTCCACCCTTCAAAGCAGTCGTTTTATCTCGGGGAACTGATCTCTGTAGTCTGGAGCACTATAATCCTTAGCCGCAAGGGATGACAACATACAAATGTAATAAATAAAATAATAGAATAATTATGAGAGATCTGCAGGCCCTACCTGAAAGATTTGCTCGCGGCCTGGCGAGCTTCTCGCTGCGGGGAGTGGGCTGGGGAGAGGGAGCTGCGGCCCAGCACTGAGGCCTTCGCGGCCCGGCACCGGGCCGCAGCCCAGGGGTTGGGGACCACTGTCCTACAGGACTTTCATGAAAACCTATGCTATGAGATGGCGGTGAATTTAGTGAAGCATGACATTTACTCAACTTCCATTGCATCCGCAAACTCGTGCCCAGCTAAATTATTTAGGGTCATTCAGTGACTCACTACTCTTGAAGAAAGGGACCAAAACAGAGAAAAATTGGACATCAGCTGTGATGCATTTGTAAACTGGTGAGCCCTGGCCCCAGGGAAGTTCTTCTGGTCTCAAACAGGGCCAGGGTCTTCTCTGTTCTGGCCCCCACCTGGTGGAATGAGCTCTCAGAAAAGATCAGGGTCTTGTTGGATCTAAAACAGCTCCACAAGAGCTGCAAAATGAAGCTCTTCCATTTTTGCCTTCCATCAAGGCCAATGAAACAGTGCCATCAATCAGAACCTAGAGACCCCTCTTATCACCAACTACACCTTGCAGGCAAACTACAGAGCTGAATTATGAAATTGTGAATTATAAAATTACAATGTTATAATTAAATGTTAAACGTTCAACAATTTATTGTTATGAGTTTTCACTGTTAGAAATGTATATGTTTTCAATTACTATATGTTCCCTGTATTGCGCCATTGATTTCCCTGTAAACCACCCTGAGCCACAGGTATATAAATGTAATAAAATAAATAAAAAATAAGAACCTTGGTGCCCAGGATACAAGCTGATGGTCCCCAGGAAGAACACCATATTCCTGTTCCCTCCTCTATTCAGGGATGGTGTATTTCAGCCCATCACCGCACAAGATGTCGCCAACTGTTGCAAATTTCAGGTAGTCAAGATCGACCATGACACTCTGGCATACTCCCTGCATCCAGCTAGTCAGCTTAAATCTTTTTTCCCTGTCATGATAGCATGCTACCAATGGGGATTTTCTTACACTCCTTCACACATCATGTTCCAAGCAAGACCATACCAGTTCAGTTTCTTGTAATGTAGAATTCTGGAGGCTTAGGAAGTTCTAAGTCACGGGGAGGATGCAACTTCTACATTCTGCAAACAAGGACTACAATCCAACTCCATTAAACTGGAAAAGTGTTTTGCCTTTTTACTTCTGGCAGATGTGAATCGCACAACTTTGGACAACAGAGGGAGCTCTTTGAAGGCTCTTCCTCCCTGCCTTGAAGACCTGTGCCTGGTGAATATGGAGAACAGAAGAACTGGGATTCTCTGCTAGGGGTGCGTTCGTGCATCTCTCATCAGAGAGCTTGGGAAACTGGTGCAATGTCATTTGCGAAATGACAGAAGGGAAATGGGGCCGTGGCACACAAGGATTGATTTGCTATGCATCCTTTGTAGCAAATATAAGTGGGATGGTCGTCACCTTCTTGATGAGCCCTGATATGAACGATCCTAATCACAGGCACAACCTGACAGGAGCAATTGTCATCATAACCGTTCCCTTTGACTGGTGGACCTCGCCCGGCACATGCCCGCTGCAAACAGCCAGGCTCTTGCAAATCAAAGGTCTTCCCTTAAAGAGTTTGTCATTGATTCCACAAAAAATCAGAGAACTTCTAAAGAAATGCTTAGCAAGTTGAGTTTCTTTTGAAATTATATCTGTTCCTCTAAAGCGCTGTTCTAATCGCCTATTATAACATTTTTAAAGACAGATTTTTAAAAAAGAAACGCGCTTGGGTGTCAATTTTACAGAAAAAATGAAGAAAGTTAGTTAAAAAGAGACTGTAAGAAAGACAGTCTCTTTTTCTTTGCTTTTCTTGGCCCCTGTATGCAAGGGTGTAGTAACAACTTTTCCCATTCTTTCAATAATCCAAGGTGTAGACCCCCCAGAATGGCATAAGAAACTTTGGGACAGAGAATCCAAATGGCCGCCTTCAAAGTCGGAGAAATAAAAGACACTCTCTGATATGGGGTGGGGGTAAAATGTTAGGTGTAATCTAAAGAATTGTAGGGTCAAATCCAAACCCACCTAAGACATGCACTGGGTGACGTTGGGCCAATGGCCAACTCCAACAAAATATAGTGTTACATCATCCATATGTTGTTCAGATTCCCAGCATATCAAGATCATCATTAGAATCATAGATTCATAGAGTTGGAAGATACCTCCAGGGTCATCTAGTCCAACCCCATGCACAAAGCAGCCACTCACCTGCCCACCCACAGTGACCCCAATTTCATGCCCAAGTGATCCCTCCACCAAAAATCTCCAGAATCCAGCCTGGCCTGGAGAAAATGCTCTAACTCTCAAGAATGTCTTCCAGATGTTCAGCCAAAATTAAAAAAAAATTAATTTAAACCCATTGGTTCTGGTCTGAACCTCTGGGATGACAGAAAATAACTCTGTTCCATCTTCTTTATGACAGCCCCTCAAGTATTTGAGGATCGTTTTCATAGCACCTCTTAGGTGCTTTCTCTCCAGGCAAAACAGACCAAGCTTCCTCAACCTCTCCTCATACGACTTGGTCTCCAAACCGCTCACCATCTTTGTTGCCCTCCTCTGGACACTCTTCAGTTTCTCTACAGTTTCCCTGATACCCAGTTTTCCAGCATGTCAAGATCATCCTGTATCCTGATTCTGTCTTCTGGTGTGCTTGCTACCCCTCCCAGTTTAGTGTCATCAGGAAATTTAATAAGCACCCCTCTCTATTCCTTCATTTAAAGCCATTTCATTTGAGGAGTGATGGGTGTTGTGGCCTGGGATCACTGTAGGGTTAGTCCATAAACACCTAGTTTGAGACTAGGTTTGAGAGCCAGTTTGGTGTAGTGGTTAGGAGTGCGGACTTCTAATCTGGCATGCCTGGTTCGATTCTGTGCTCCCCCACATGCAACCAGCTGGGTGACCTTGGGCTCGTCACGGCACTGATAAAACTTTTCTGACCGGGCAGTGATATCAGGGCTCTCTCAGCCTCACCCACCCCACAGGGTGTCTGTTGTGGGGAGAGGAAAGAGAAGGCGACTGTAAGCCACTTTGAGCCTCCTTTGGGAAGGGAAAAGCGGCATATAAGAACCAACTCTTCTTCTTCTTCTTCTTCTTCTTCTTCTTCTTCTTCTTCTTCTTCTTCTTCTTCTTCTTCATTCTGGGCCAGATGAAATGCTTTCAAGGGAACAAAAAGAACTTGCAGATGTAATTTCTGAACCTCTGCCCATTATTTTTGACAATTCTTGGAGAACAAGTGAAGTGCCAGAAGATTGGAGGCAGGCAAATGTCCTCATCTTCAAGAACAGGAAAAAGGATGATCCTGGTAATTACCGACCCATCAGCTTGATGTCTATAGCTACAGGTGAAGACCAGTCAGCCATAATACAGTAGAAGAAAAAAGTCTCAAGCTGGCAATGGCGAAGTGATTTAATATTCAAATCAAATTCACAATATTCAATACAATTTCAAAACGGATTACCAGGTATATGTCCGTTTTCAATTTCTTCATCAGTGAATTCTAAATCTCAGTATTGTAATAACTCAATCCTCCAGTAATGTTTTTTGGTTGTTGAATATAACTTAGTCTCTATAATATCTTGGGTACGTAATTCATTCCCAAACTGGTCTCATAAATTCAAATTTGTAGGGGGTCTACTAATATTAGCTTCAGTACATGTAATTCCTCTATAACAGTGAAAATGGACATATACCTGTGAATCCATTTTGAATATTGTGAATTTGGTTTGAACATTAAATCACTTCGCCATCACCAGCTTGAGGCTTTTTCTTCTACTGATGTCTATAACTGGCAAAATTTTAGAACAAATCATCCAGCAGTCGGTCTTTGAGTAGCTAGAGCGGATGGCTGTAATTGATGAGAGTCAGCATGGCTTTCTCAAGTAGAAGTCATGTCAGACTAACCTTATCTCTCTCTCTTTTTTAGAAAGTTACTACCTTGCTAGATCATGGGAATGCTGTAGACATTGTTTATCTTGATTTCAGTAAGGCTTTGGATAAGGTTCCACATTATGTTCTTATTGGCAAATTGGTAAAATGCCATATGGATCCTGTTATGGTTAGATGGATTGAGAACTGGATGTCCTTTACTATTCTATGAATCTGTGATTCTATGTGGGTTCGTAAGAAGAACACCAGGTTACTGGGCCAAGGAACAGCACTTTATTGGTGATCTCAGCAGTGAGTACATGTTGTAGCAGAAAACAAGAAGACTGAGAAATCCTTCAGAAAACCCCAACTTTTATACACAAAGCAGACAGTAGGTCTCTTGCCCATGTGTGCCATTGGCCAGGTTAGCATTGATTGCTTTAAACTTATTGGCTAGATTAGCACTTAGTGTTTTAAACTGATTGGTTAATTATGTGTCTACTTGGATCTTGCCTTGGACCTCAAGCTCAGACCTTAGCAGACTGATATACAACACCCCACGTCTGACATTTCCCTGATCAAAATCTCTCCCCCACCCCACCCCCGCACACACACACTTGGAGCTATTGCTGCTCTGATGGGCACCATACACTCAGGGGCAGTCCTAACCAATGGGCAACAGGGGCAGGTTCCCTTGGCTCCCTGCTGGAGGAGCTCAAACACCCCCAACAGTACACCCCCCCAATGGAGAGTGGAGGAAAGAAGGAAAAGGCTAGACTCCATCCTATCTGGGTTCAGGCTGTCTCCTCATGGTGACAGTCACTTGTGCCCACTTGATCTGAGAGGTGGGTAGCCAACTTCCAGTGACAGTCTCATCTACCAGACCTGGGACTAGGGTTTCCTTTGCCTGGTCCTGGTCAGGGTGGTGGTAGGGTGTGTGTGGTGGATGGCAGTGATTTTGGGGCACAATTCTGGATTTTCACCCAGGTCCACAAAATCACTATTACTGACCTTATGCCAAAGTACATACATGTTTTTTTTTTGCTCTGGTGCAGAGAACCGCTTGAAAGGAAATGCAAGGGGAACTGTTACCCTTGCCTTGAGGAGTGCAGTGGCCCTGCACTGTATTGTATTGAAGGCTCGAGAGACACTCCAAGTATTAATTAAGCACTTTTCAATCTTATTAATTTCTGTGGGGGAACTAAGCACTGGCATTGTCCTCCCTACCCCAGGTGAATGCAACCCGAAATTGCTTTGCCTTGGTTTGAGTCAGTCCCCAATTTAATATTTTATCTTGTATCCTATCACACGCAATAGAATTCCGTTGGCTTCAATGATCTACAAGCAATGTTTTATATGCTGCTCCACCACATGCTGTGACCCCCATGTCTTTGAGATTATTCTGTATGGAGGTGCTGAAAAGCAGGAAGGGTACTTATCAGGCAGCGAGAGACAATCCCACATTAGTGTCATCAGTGGTGAAGAGAACTGAAGGACTGACTTCCTTTCCAAATAACTCAATTTTTTAAAAGAAAAAACAAACCTATTTGCTTAAACTGGGCTCGAGTTTCCAAAAACAAATGTACTCATCACTTGCTTGTTTAAACACCTTTGACATCAAGGGGTGAACAGCAGGACACTTTCCCCATCACCAAGCTTCTAGTTTCCTGTCTAGTTACACATATATCTGTTTTCCATTGCAGAACTCACAACAGTTCAATATGGCTAGGAAAAAAATCGCCTCATTCAAGGTCTGAATTGAGCCCACTGGAAAAGTTCCTGGTAGGTCTAGGGTTGGCGGTAGGGATGGCTCATAAACATAAGTTTATGATGAATTCTGGCCAGTTTATGGTTCGCAAACCAAAGTTTTGAAAACTGAAGAGACGCCCTAAGCTTCCTGTTGGGGTTTCTCCGACTTCACCGCTCCTACCTGGGGACTCACCAACGAGAGGCGTATCACCTGGACCTTTATCCAACCCTGCAGAGCCGGGTCTAGGGGAGTCTTCGGCAGGGGGAATCCCCAATGATGAGCAGTGTTTACACTTGGAGGACCGGAGAGGAGTGAGGAGTGGTCTTGGCCAGGCAAGGGGCCGCCCAAGATTGAAACGATGGATGCAAGACGCCGGAGCTTCTCCTTTAAGGGTTCGGTGGGCGGGGGATGCGAGGGAGGAAAGCTACTTAATGGGAGAGGTCGGCGTCAGTGAGGAGGTGGGGTTCGGGATAGTGCAAGAAACTATCACGAGCCCGGGAGTTTCAGCCCGGGTTTCCCGGTGGACTCCATTCTGAGACGTCGACTATCTGCCTCAAGTGCTATTCCGACCTGCCTTCCCGTCTGCCGACACCGTGGCAGAGCAAAGAAGAGGAGCAGACCCCTCGAACCCTGACACTTCCATTATTTATTCATTTGTTTATTATATTTCTATACCGTCCTCCCCTGAGGCTCAGGGTGCTTTATGCAAAATGTAGGGGTAATGCAATGTAATTCATAACATTAGAAATATGAGAAACAATGATAATGCAGGAATAAAGCTTTCTGGGCCATTAGTTCTTTCATGTCACTTCCTCCCTGATACTTTTAATTGGAGATGGCAGGGACTGAACCTGGGACTTTCTGTATGCCAAGTTGATGCTGCATCCACTAAGTCTGGGACCTTCCCTGGGCATCTTGGATTTGCTCGAGGCCGACCGACTCAGAACACCTGCTGGTCCCCCCAGACGCCTGCCCATGACTCTCCCAAAGTTACTGTTAGTTGTTATTATATTATAATTGTGGTTGTGTAATCTTTTGATGTTTTTTAAAGTTGTTTTGATGTTATAGTCTACATAATGTTTCATGTAAGTTATAATGTTCTGTGTAAACCGCCCAGAGCTGCAAAGAAATGGGCAGTATAGAAATCTAAATAAATAAATAAATATACAGATTTTATCAGGGCCACAGGATAAAATCATGAATGCGATTTGGAAGAATTCTCAAGCATCACTGCCAGGCAACAAATCTGCTCTGAAACAGAGAGAAAAAAGCCTATCTAATGGCAAAACTATATTATATATAAAAAAGAAAAAGTGTCCTTTTTGAAGTTTTCCTTATCTTTCTATTCTGTGGGACTTCTGTCAAAAGGGCATCCAGGTAATTCTTTCCTGAGTGACAAGTCCTTTGATTCTTCAATATTTATATCAATTTTACAGGGATCACGCAAGTGTGGGGATTCTGTGCAGACACAGACAACATCTCAAACTTTTATCCCTATGGCAATTCCCTCTAGGTCAGTTTCCTTTGCGATATTCTGTTCGGCGGACAGCCAAGGGTTAATGTGAATGAGCGAGGTAAATGTGGAAATGTATTCTCAGCCTCCGGGCTTCATTTGCCTTAAAACCTCAGCAAAGGGAAGGCATTCATGTGTGACTGCGAACTGCGTCCTCGATGTACACCCCCCCCACCGCTCTCAAACCCTCCAATTGCAAATCAAAGGCCTTAACGAGCCCCACCATTTGGGGAAGGGGGCAGAATAGCAGCTCTCCTCCTGCAGTTGTTTTCTCAGGCTGTCTGGACACACGACCCCAGAGGGAAGGGGCACTGTGCGGTGGCTGTAAAACCAGCCAGGGAGAAACACCTGGGATCCAACTTCTAGGATGGAAACTGTCAGGTTGGAATGACTGCTCTGCTGCTCCACTGGGCCTAGCTGCTGGTTGCCAAGCAACCCTGCCTCCTTTATAGAGCTGCAAAGTTCCTTGGGCCTTTCCAAGTTCACTACCTTGGAGCTAGTTACCTGGCAAAGAGAAAAAGCAGGAGAGAGAGAGAGAGAGAGAGAGAGAGAGAGAGAGAGAGAGAGAGAGAGATCCTTCCCTAGGCTTCCAATTTCCTGCCCTTATGCAAGACACAAGCAAGGAGTGACTCTTTAGCAAGTTACGGATGAACTGCTAGTCAAGGGCAGAATCGGAAGTGCTGAACCTTTGCGGGCAAGGAATCTGGCAGCTTCAGCATCGCACAAGAGGAAGGAATGTGCAGATCTCCTGCCCTAGTTCTATTATTTTATCATTTCTGCTAGATACAAGCACCCCAGATGTCAACAAGGTTTTAGGTATGAGATTTTAAAAGTCCAATCAGATATCCGACAACTTCGACTCCGGAAAGAGAGTAGTGCTTTATCAATGTGCACCTACGCTTCTATATAATGGAGAGGCAGGGAAGATATGAGCAAGCAAAAGAACTGAAAACGTTAATTCTGGAATTCATTTGCCTCGTTTAACCAGAATTCAGCCAGAGTGGAATGCAGCCTACAGAAAAATTCTAAAACAAAGATGGAAAGTCCACCATATCCCTAGTTCTTACCTCTTCCTGTTGCCCCAAAGCCCCAAATCAAAACTGCCAGGAAAGATTTCCTTTTCTATCCTCTGCAACCACCAAATCTCTTTCTGTACACCCTCGCACGCACATGCGCACACACAGGATTTGTGCAAAGCTGTAGGAATTACATTACTGACGGGGAAAACAGTGATCCCTGCTTTGATGTTCAGAAGAGGAGGGGAAAGGGAAAGAAACAGAGCAAGGATGATGTTACGAAGACTTCATCATTATCATCATCATTACACTTAATAAAATATACTGCAGCACATTCGCTGACACTCTATGAAGTCTTCATGAATCACACTGCCTGCTCGACATGTGTCAAAATGAAGGCACCGCAGCACAACACAGGATAAAATAGCCCTGCCCCCCTGCATTTGTTTGCTCACACACATCACTTGGTTATGCTAGATGACTCCTCCAATCATTACCAAGGAAGGCCCAATGGCAAACAAAGGCTTCCGTCCCATATCCACATGCAGAAGCTGAAGGAGGACCTGGTGAAGGGGGAGGGGCGCCAAGCTGCTGAGAATAATGGCTGGGGGCAGGGGGGGATTACTGGAATCAAAGGAGGTTGGGTGCAAAAGGTGGAAGGCCAAAGGAAAAGGGCTCCAAATTCCTCCTTTATAAAAATTCTCCCCAGGATATACCACTTAAGTTGTCCATGGTGCTAAATGGGACCATATTTTTGTATTTTCTGCCAGAGTATTTCAACTTTGTGGGTGATGATGGCTTGCATGAGATATCCATAGGGTTGACAACCACCCGGTGGAACCTGGAGACCCCCCATAATCACAACTGATCTCCAGACAGTAGATATCAGTTCCCCTGGAGGCAATGGCTGCTTTGGAGGGTGGACGCTGTGGCAACATGCCCTGTCAAGTTCTGTCCCCATCCTTAAATCTTTAGGAAATTTCCAATCCAGAGTGGGAAACTCTATGTGGAAATGTTGGCTGCCACAAATACAACTTCCTCATTGATTGAATCTAAAACAGGTTCATGACTGAATCATGAACATGTCTGCACAGAAAAGCACAGAGGTTTGCTACACATTATGGGAAACGTAGACAATGGACACCTGATATGGAAAACCGTCCAACAAATATGGACCCTTGTCTAGCTTTATGACAATGAAATGGGAGGAAAAACCTGACCTAGGGAGTAGGACGGGGTAGACAAAGGTCCTCACCTAGTACAAATTCCACACATGTTGGATAATGCACTTTTAATGCACTTTAGAAGCAGATTTTCCTGTTTAGCACAGGAAAATCCCGCTGGAAAAACAGACTGAAAGTGTGTTATCCAATACATGTGGAATGAACCTGGGTTTCTACTTCTTCCAAGAACTCAGGGTTGGGATTTAGCTCATCTTGTTTGCAGTATTATCAGCACTGGAATCAGGACATGCTAACATCAACATTTGCAACCCTCAAAAGAACGTGTCCCTTAATCCTTAATCGGTCTCATAGTTTGTTGCCCTGTCAGTCCTCCATCCCATTGGTCTGATGTTCCCTGGCCAATTGTGAAGCAGCTTGAGGGCCAGATTGAAAGCTGCCACAGGCCAGATATGGAGAAATCTGCCCTCCTCTGGTCTAAATTGTGAACATGCAATGCAAAAAGAAGAGGGGGGGGGGGGGGAGATGGAAAGCAAAGAGGTAGGAATGAAGGTATAAGGAATGGAGGGGTGCCTTCCAGGGATGAAGGTAAGTCAGTATGAGCTAGTCATGGTAAGAAAATAGCCAAAATGGTACCGCCCCCCCCCCAAGAGACAATAGTGGTAAGAAATGGAAGTTATTTTCACCTTTGGCAACATCATACAAGGAAGGAGGAGGGGTTGAGTAGTATGGAGGGGTCTGATTTCTGCACATTGCTTCCAAATGACCAACTCAATCTTGGGCTCCCATCAGTTCTTGCACACAAGCCATGCAGGTCCACAGTGTATAGAAGCACGATCCAGCATTCTTCAAATAAACTCTCTGTGTCCAATACCTTCTGAATAAAATCTCCGAAAAGGACATAAGGTTTCTCAGCGCACATTCCCAGCATTTCTGACTCTCCAGGGGTGGGGGTGGGGACGGGGACGCTATTTCCCCGAGCTTCTACTGTGGCATGCTTTATGGAGGTCCTGCAAGGAAAACTCCCTTCTCCTGCTTAGCCCAGCAGCATAAATTTCCTCTCGCAATTAGTATTCAGCTCAGCATACGGGATAGAAAGCCATGTTGCAGCCAAGAGGTGGTTTAAAACACATAAATCATAGATCAATGACAGAACTCTAAGCACTGGATAGATTACAAAAGTAAGCTTTAGTTAAAAATAGATTAACCATTTCCCTGCAGGAATTCCTTCTGCAAAAAAAGAGTCTTTTATATTATACAAGTAAAATTATATATCTTAGGAAGAATTTTTCTCTCTAGATATAATATATGCATTTAGTACGTGGATTGTCTCCTCCCCACACCTCAAGATTTAACATCCTGGTTAAAGAAATGTTGTATCGGGCTATTTGAGAGGAAAACATTGTAAACCATGGGTTTAAAGAGATCAGGCCAAAATTAGCAAACCCCAAATGCTTATTTCTACAATTCCCTGGCGGTGCATTTTATTCTGGGAATGCATTTTATTCAGACTTAATGCATGGGATGTCAATGTCAAATGAGACTGATTAGCAATTACAAAGTATGTTAAAAAACTGCATATGAGCAGAGGCCCAGGAGAGAGACATAGGGTGTTCAGTAGCAGCAATGGTCTCTTAGCTGTGTCAACTGGAGGACTGCATGACTGACTGTTTCTGTGCAGAAAATTCCTAGCATGTTAAGAAGAAGGACTGTAGGGCAGCCTTTTCCCTGACATGCTAGATTATATGCAGGGAAGGATTTTTAAATGGAGAACGATTCAATGATATGCCCACCCACCTGGGTCTGTAGCAGCAACTCTCTCTCTTCACATACTGGTCATGAACAGATTTGAGCCCCAGAGCACCTGAGAGACCCACAAGATTTGGGGTATGTGACAAAAGGAGCTTTGACTTTCAAAAGCTTATACCCCCGAAATTGTGTTGGGTCTCTAAGGTGCTACCGGACTCAAAACTATTTCTTCAACTGCAGATCAACATGGCTGCCCTTTGAAAATATGGTCATAAACAGGGGACAGAAATGTCAAAGGTCTGTTCCTAAGCAGCTGAAGCCCATTAAGCAGGTCATTTTTTGTTTTAGTACTTTCCAACAGAGCAGAGTACAGTGCAATTGCCAGCTTTTCTCAAGAGTTTGTTTTTGCAAAGCTCAAGAGACCTGTTGATGCTGCACGCCATTCCACAGCCAACTCCAAGACAATTGCAAACTAGTTGCAAACCAATTGTCCAAAAGTTTGTGGTTTTTAAAAAATTCGTATTGTTTCACTTGACAAAAGAGACATTGATTCGTGGGAGATGATATCCCTGAACCCTTGTTGGTCTTTAAGATGCGACTGGACTCAAATCTAGCTGATCTACCGCAGGCAAACATGGCTTCCCTCTGCAACTGCTTCATGTTTGGTTACATCCATGCATTGGCAGTGCTCCAAAGTTGTCCATGCAAACGTCAGTAAGAATTAGACCAATGTTGGAGGCAGAGCAGAGTTGCACCCTTTACATGATTAAGCACAATTATGCACTGCTAATAATTTTATTAATAACCAGCCTCTTGTGGCGTAGAGTGGTAAGGCAGCAGACATGCAGTCTGAAAGCTCTGTCCATGAGGCTGGGAGTTCGATCCCAGCAGCCAGCTCAAGGTTGACTCAGCCTTCCATCTTTCCAAGGTTGGTAAATTGAGTACCCAGCTTGCTGGGGGGTCAACTGGGGAAGGCACTGGCAAACCACCCCGTATTGAGTCTGCCATGAAAACACTAGAGGGTGTCACCCCAAGAGTCAGACATGACCTGGTGCTTGCACAGGGGATACCTTTACCTTTAATAATTTAAACGTATGGAAAGTCCTTGCATTTCTGTTGCTTTGAATCAAATAATATAGCATAAAATTAGCATCATGACTTTTAATTGAAAAATGCGGTTCACATATTTCGTATACAGAAAAATAATTGGAATTGCCAGCCATTTTGGCTGAAAGAAATTATTTAAACTCAGCACTGACACTAGATATACACAGAGAAAGGTTTCTCCTTAAAAATGATTCCAGACAGCTAAAACAACATCAAAGGGCAAAGAAAGAATTTTAGGTGTGGATGTCTTTCACCTAAGACTGTTTCTTGTTTTGCTCTCATTAAATGCCTCCTGCAATATTTGATTGGTAAGAGAAGAGACATCAAAAACATATAGAGAAAATCCAAACTCTGATTCGCCAAAATTTGATCAAACGAACAGGGCAGATTTTAACATTTATTACTGCACAAGGCTATGGCTGTCTAATGTTAGGTTAACTAAATTAAAGTATATGTAGAGTAATCTTCAAATGAAATAATCATCAGCAACCAACTATGTTTACTTCAAATATTTTAACATCCTGCAAGTAACAAAAAGGTAGTTGTAGGAACAGATGTCAGTTATCTTAAAGGCAACTGCCTCATTCTCCCCTATTTCTGAATTGTGCTTGATTCATGAGCATGTGTGCAGAAAGTCAATTGTTTTGAAGCACTATAGTAAACTGAACTCCAACCTGTTCATTTTGGGGATGTCACCAAATGCTTTGAGATCTCTGGTGCAATTTGAAAATTTGAAATGCCATTCTTTAAAAAATGGGACCCTTTCCTAACCATATTTGAAAGAAATGTTGGCATTAACATGGATAATTATTTTGTGTCTTGCATAAAAAATAACATTAAAACAGTGCCGATCGAATAAATGCAACATTAATGGCATTCTGATGGTGGAAACTTATCATCAAAGGAAACTGCTAAAAAAACAGCCAGGATACAAACGACCTCTTGTCCATGCATGAAAACTAAAAACTCATGTTTGTATATCCCTAGTTGGTTGGAAGGAAGGGAAGGCAGCTGGATATAGTCCTATCTTTCCAAGCTAAGTAGAGTTGGTACTTAGAAGAGACAGCACCAAGGAAGAATCTGCAGAGAACCAAAGTTTGTGACTCACAATTTGTGAGTGGGTAGGCAGGAAAGGATGCCCCAGTGCTTGTCTCTTGTGGCCCTTCGTTGCATGCCCAGGGAATTGCTAATCACCACTGTAGGATGGTGGTTGAATTTTCTCCAGGCCAGGCTGGATTCTGGAGAATTTTGGTGGAGGGATCACTTGGGCATGAAATTGGGGTCACTGTGGGTGGGCAGGTAGTTGTGAGTTCCTGCATTGTGCAGAGGCTTGGACTTGATGACTCTGGAGGTCCCTTCCAACTCTATGATTCTATGATTTAAGGACAGTGGCACCTTTTAAGACTGTTTTGTTCAAGGTAGAAGCTTCAGGGTACTTCTTCAGACACATGGAAATGGAAGTTTCCAGTCCCTGCACTCAGGTAGAGGGTGAGCAGCAGATTAGCATACAGCATATTAAAGTAGTTTGACAGATGCAAGGGGGAAGCTGAAATAACAAGCTTGAACTTTGGACTTGAGCTTTGTTCTGCTGCTTCAGACCAGCACGGCTACCCACCTGAATCTACCTGCAGAGAAAGGCAATGGCAAACCACCTCTCCTTAGTCACTTGTCTTGAAATTTTTTTGCTTCAAGCCACCATAAGTCAGCTGTGACTTGAAAGGTCTTCTGCATGTAGTTGGTTGGAAATACTTTTCTCCAGTATTGAAGGCAAATAAGGTAAGCAGGAAGACTGGGCTGGCTGCAGCTGCCGAAAACATTTCATATTAATTGTCCCCATGGATATGGAAGGACTAATATCTCACCTTATGCCGGCCACATAGAGAGGTGATGTTTCCCATTGATTCAACAATTATAAATGAGCAAAAGATTTATTATTGTGCTCTACAGGCTTGCCCCTGGGAAGTGCTGATGTTTAACTACCAGTTAAGTCTGTGCCGTGTTGTGGTGTGCTGCTGAGTGCAATTCCCCCAAGGTTCTCTACTGCTAGTGGAGAGCAGGACTCTCTGCCTTAGGAGAAAGGGCATGAGTAAACCATCAGATTCACATGCAGGTTCCATTTCTGGCATCTCAAGTACCAGGTAGTAGATGATATAAAAAAATATATCTCAAGACTACAAAGGGCTACTTCCAGTCAGAGTAACCAATAGTGACTTTGATAAACCAATGGCCTGAATCAATATGGAGAGCCAGTTTGGTGTAGTGGTTAGGAGTGCAGACTTCTAATCTGGCATGCTGGGTTCGATTCTGCACTCCCCCACATGCAGCCAGCTGGGTGACCTTGGGCTCACCATGGCACTGATAAAGCTGTCCTGACTGAGCAGTGATATCAGGGCTCTCTCAGCCTCACCCACCTCACAGGGTGTCTGTTGTGGGGAGAGGAAATGGAAGTTGACTATAAGCAGGGCCAGATTTTCCTATAGGCTAACTAGGCTTCAGCCTAGGGCATCAAGATTAAGAGGGGCCTATATTCCACATTTTTTATAAAGGTTAGTACCAATCACAACATGCTTCATTTAACATATTGATATATATCACAGTAATGATATATTTTATTATCTCTCATGTAATTTCCAAACTTACAAATGGGAGGTGAAAAGGCCACATAAGTGGAATAGCCTAGGGCCTCTTTTCATGTAAATCTGGCCCTGACTGTAAGCCACTTTGAGCCTCCTTCGGGTAGAGAAAAGCGGCATATAAGAACCAACTCTTTTTCTTCTTCTTCAACTATCTGAAGATGAGTAGAGATAGCTTCAGAAAGGTGGAGGGGACTGAAATTCTCCTCATACATCTTTCTCCCTGAATTCTGGAGTTTTAGATTAATTAGCCTTGTGAGGAAAGTAAGGATTCTCTAAGGAATCTCCATCACTCAATTTTTTATTTCTGAATTTTGTACAGAATAGTGGTGATCTACAACATGTCTAAATTTACAGTTTTTCCATTTATTTACATTTTCTCTTCCCCCTTGCATTGCTGATGCACATGTTGATAAAACACTACCAAAAAAAAGTCATCAATGCGATGGTATGTCAAGATTATTTTTATGTAGTGCTTTACCAATACATGTAGGAGCACACAAGCACATCAGTAAAATACTGCTCAAAAAGAACCTTGACTCATCATATGATCCAGTGTTCTCAGTGGACGTATGCATCAATGTCAGAGAGGGAAAAGACAAACTGAATAGAAAGAAGTAATGACCTGCACGTGCTTTTGTTCTAGAATTTGCCACGAGAAACCGTGAATGTATTATGTCTTATTCTAAAGCATGATCTTTGCCTTTGTTTTCTCTGTATAGCAGTGGATTCTATTGCACTTTCCCTCCTTATATTGTACTTTTATATGCTATTAAAGGCTTGTAGTCCCGGGGGCCCAGGACAGTCAGTAGATTCATACCTGCAGAGCGGAGAGCCCTGCAGGAGGCATAAGCAACCAAATGGTCCCGCAGGTAAGTAGGACCCAAGCCGCATATGGCCTTAAAGGTTAATACCAACACCTTAAACTTGACCCGGAAACAGACTGGTAACCAATGGAGATGATGGAGTACTGGCTGAATATGGGCCCTCCAAGGTGTCCTAGTGAGAACCGTAGCTGCTGCATTTTGTACCAGCTGTAACTTCCAGATCAGAGTCAAGGGTTGGCCTGTGTAGAGCGAGTTACAATAGTCTAGTCTGGAAGTAACCGTTGCATGGATCAAAGTATGCCTTTAGCATTCATGTAAGCACATGGCTCTAAGGCCAATGGAAGTGCTCTATAGGTACAGTTAATATCCATTTCCCAGTGGAATATTTCTTCAATTTATTGTTTCTCTCTTCCTGCCAACGTATCTCCTGACAACAAAAATGCCAGCAACAGTTATGAGAAGGATAAAAGTCTGGTACTGTCCTAAGCTTCAGTCTTACTACTCATAGCAATGCCATTTGAAATGTTAAAAGCAAGTTAGAGAGCCAGCAGCATGTAGTGGTTAGTGTGGGATTTTGGAATCCTAAGTTCGAATCCCCTCTCCACCAAAAAGCTCACTGGATCAGCTTGGTCATACACTGTCTTTCAGTCTAAACTACCTCACAAGATCATAGAATCATAGAATCATAGAGTTGGAAAGGACCATACAGGCCATCTAGTCCAACCCCCTGCTCAACGCAGGATCAGCCCAAAGCATCCTAAAGCATCCAAGAAAAGTGTGTATCCAGCCTTTGCTTGAAGACTGCCAGGGAGGGGGAGCTCACCACCTCCTTAGGCAGCCTATTCCACTGCTGAACTACTCTGACTGTGAACATATTTTTCCTGATATCTAGCCTATATCGTTGTACTTGTAGTTTAAACCCATTACTGCGCGTCCTTTCCTCTGCAGCCAACAGAAACAGCATCCTGCCCTCCTCCAAATGACAACCTTTCAAATACTTAAAGAGGGCTATCATGTCCCCTCTCACCCTCCTTTTCTCCAGGCTGAACATTCCCAAGTCCCTCAACCTATCTTCATAGGGCTTGGCCCCATGGATGATTGTGAGGATAAAATAGAGGAAAGAAGGGTTCCCTCATCACTTCCTTGCAAGTAGCGCATGGCAAAAGTATACTTCACATGAGACTTCTGTGGAAAATGGCAACTTGATTAGGAGCATTTTCAAAGGATCCAGTTCTTTCTCACTTTGGGACAAACAATACCAGGAAAAGGGGGAATTTATTTCTCTAGCCTTACTTCTCCCCTACGGGAGCGATCCAAATGACAGGTGAACACATGGTCGGGGGGGGGGGCTTGATAAATCAGGTTTCCATCAAATGAGACTAAGTCAATTTTTTTGAGAATACCCCCCCCCAAAAAAAAAAAAACTATGCTAGATTTTCAAGATGGGGTAATAAGGATTCTTGGACTTATGAACTGAGTACTTGACCCCAAAATAGAAAAATCAAAGAATATTAAAGGTGGGGAATTACCTTAAAATGTGCTTCGCTACATGGAAATGCTGGAATTAGAAGACTCCTGAAGAACTGAACATCCAAAAGGCATAGACCAGGGGTAGTCAAACCGCGGCCCTCCAGATGTCCCTGGACTACAATTCCCATGAGCCCCTGCCAGCATTCGCTGGCAGGGGCTCATGGGAATTGTAGTCCAGGGACATCTGGAGGGCCGCAGTTTGACTACCCCTGGCATAGACTTTACATTCTTTTCAGACTGAGATCAAACATATTCAAGAATACTTGTGTTGAATATTAAAATATCTGACGTTGAATTTAGAAAAAAATATTCTATTGAATATATTTGCAGACCATAATCTCATAGAAGTAGTCTTACAATGGAATAGAGAATCAAGAAGATGGAGATTAAATTATACTATTTTACTACAAGAAGATGTAGCAAGTAAGTGTCTAAAAGATTTTGAAGAGTTTTAAAAAATAAATACCACAGGAGGTATGTCTCCATAAAGAACATTTACTGCGATGGATATATAAGGTTTTACTCCAGCTAGAAATCAGAGATGAACAAGTAAAAACACGTATGTAGTGGGTGCAAAAATGTAAAGAGCAGATATCTATGCAGCGATAAGAATGTCTACAAGCAAAAGATTTCAAATTTACAGTCAGTCAAACATTAAGAGAAAATTGGTACAAATATTATTCAGATGGTATGTAACTCCAAAGGACTCTGAGAAAATACATAAAAGCCACATTGTTGGAACTTACTTTTATATGTAGTGGACTTGTTAAAAAGCAAAAAGAAATTAGAAAAAAAAACATAAAAATGCAGAATGTATTAAAGTTTAAATTCCCAGTGGAAGCCAAGGGGTTTAGCCTAACAAATAACCACATTTAAAAGAACAGGAAAATAAACTTCCTTGAATATGCAGTTATGGAAAATTAACAACCTGCTTGAGAAACTATTATGAATTCTAAGGGAAGATGGAGTGTGTATTATGCTAGCAGGAGACAAATTTAAAGTGAGAAAATATCATATACAAATGTATAGTAATGAAATGGAATTAAAATTTGTTCCAAATGGCCAGGCTGGATTCTGGAATTTTTTTGTGGAGAGATCACTTGGGCATGAAATTGGGGTGGGCAGATATTTGCATTGTACAGGGGTTGGACTAGATGACCCTGGAGGACCCTTCCAACTCTATGATTCTATTATTCTAAGAAGGAACCTTTGACTGGGGGACACAGTAACTTTCCTTTGTGACCAGAACCAGATCATTTCAGGAGGGCTCCCATGTTGGTCTTCAGTAGAACAGCAATATTTGAGTTGAGGAGCACCTGAGAGATTTTGGGGGTTTATGCATTTGAGAGTCAAAGCTCCATCAGAGCCAGACGCTTGAAAGCTTGCATGTGTAACGGCCATCAAGAAGAAGAAGAAGAAGAGTTGGTTCTTATATGCTGCTTTTCCCTACCCGAAGGAGGCTCAAAGCGGCTTACAGTCGCCTTCCCTTTCCTCTCCCCACAACAGACACCCTGTGAGGTGAGTGAGGCTGAGAGAGCCCTGATATCACTGCTCAGTCAGAACAGCTTTATCAGGAGTCTCAAAGTGGCTTACAGTCGCCTTCCCTTTCCTCTCCCCACAACAGACACCCTGTGAGGTGAGTGAGGCTGAGAGAGCCCTGATATCACTGCTCAGTCAGAACAGCTTTATCAGGAGTCTCAAAGTGGCTTACAGTCGCCTTCCCTTTCCTCTCCCCACAACAGACGCCCTGTGGGGTGGGTGAGGCTGAGAGAGCCCTGATATCACTGCCCGGTCAGAACAGTTTTATCAGTGCCGTGGGGAGCCCAGGGTCACCCAGCTGGTTGCATGTGGAGGAGTGCAGAATCGAACCTGGCATGCCAGATTAGAAGTCCACACTCCTAACCACTACACCAAACTGGATCTCACAACTCACAAGCTTCATGGTGATTCATGGTGACTTCATAGATAGAGTTTTCAAGGCAAGAGGCATCCAGAGGTGGTTTGCCGTCGCCTGACTCTGCATCATGATCCTGCTATTCCCTGAAGGTCTCCCATCCAAATCCTAGCCAGGGCTGACTCTGTTTAGTCTCCAAGATCTGACAAGACTGAGCTACTAGGGCTATCCAGCTCAGGGCCTTGAAAATCTTGTTGATCTGTAAACTGTTGCTGGACTCAGATCGGACAAGAATGGAACTTGCAGCTTGGGGATGGCCGTTGTTGGACAATCTGTATTCTTGAACTTGAAGTATACTTCCCCGATTTATCCAGAGTTGCATGCATATCCCTGGACTAAAGCAAACTGCTCAAGCAACACATTAGTGGAATGGATTTAGCATTCTTAACAATCCTTTTTCACTTATTATACTTGATGATATACAGCAATGGTGCTCAACCTTCCTAATGCCGCGACCCTTTAAGACAGTTCCTCCTGTTGTGGTGACCCCCAACCATAACATTATGCAAGGGTTCTTTCACAGAAATTAAACCGAAACTGACCAATGACGTGAAGATCCCTTGTTCATGATTGTATATAAATTGTTTTTTTCCCCAAGGTTTCTCAGTTCAGTTCTGCCTCTTGTCCCACCATGCTGATCTCGCTCTTTTCCGCTGCTCCAGACAGACAAACGCTCTATCTTGATCTACCCCACAAAGCTGTTGTGTGGATGGCGCCCCCCCTCGGCCAAGCTGCTTGCCCCGCCACGACCCCTGTGAAAGGGTCGTTCGACCCCCCCAAAGGGGTCCTGACCCCCAGGTTGAGAACCGCTGATTTACAGGGACAGGGAGGAGGAAAAAACCAAGTTCTACTTTAAAGAAATGAAAAATGTCAAGTGAGAAAAATCAGGGTTAATTTTTGAAGACACATTTCCCTGCAGCAACAATTTCCTTTAATTATTTCAGTGTGCAACACATTATAAAGCATGTTTATTTTCTGCTCTCAGCCCTCAGTGGCCGACATGAGATATTCACAACACGGAGAGTGTTTCTCAGCTGTGGGTTACTCAAGTTTACGGAATACAGAAAGCGCTCTCGGCCCTCTTGCAAGCAACTCAAGAGCTGAAGAGAGCCACCACTAGCGACAACGCAGAGCTCCACAAAACCATGACCTAACAACCCGAAGCAAAAGGGACTGTAATCGAAACCTTTTCCATCAGTCTCCCAAGGTAAGTCTACTCAAGATCCACAGGAAACCTTGCCCCAGGAAAAAAAATGAATTGTTTTATACTTTATGTGCAAAAACCTTTATTTATTCCTTTTGAGACTTCTATACTGCTCCCTCCGTTTTTTATAGAGAGAGATTTTTTATTTTTCATTAGAGATAGAAATGGAATAAACATACAAAATACGTGTTAGTAAACATTGTATAAAATATGTTTTAAAGGCATTTTAGTGGGAATCCTCTTCTGATCCAGTATAGTATATCTTAGATAGTTCAAATAAGGACCCCATTGTTCTTGAAAGACCTCTTCTGTTTTTTCTTTGACTATCAATGTCAATTTGGCCATCTTGGCCAGATCCACCAATTTAGTCAGCCAGTCCTCTACTGGGGGCAGTTCTTGTACTTTCCATTTTCTGGCCAACACTAATCTTGCTGCCGTCGTCACATGGAACAATAAACTTCTGGTTTGCGTTGGGAGGCACTGCGGTAGTATGCTTATATACTGCTCCCTCTTGACATAATGCCTCCGGGTGGTAAATTGTTATTAATTGTTTTGATGACATAATTAAGTCCTCCAGCCCTAAATGTAGAAAATCAACTGCAAACCCAAGAAGGTCAAAGGAACATGAATGGAAAGGGAGGCTGAGCACGTAAATACAAACTAAAACAGGGACACATTACATTTATTCTCATGTTAAGGACTGCTACAACCAAGGACAGACTGGCAAATCCATAACTGGATCTTCTCAGCACATTGAAAATGCTAATTCAAGTGGTTCAGGGGCATGATTCCAGTCAAGTTCACTTACGCCAGGCTTTTTCAATCAGGGTTTCATGAAATCTTGGGGTTTGAGAAACATTTATCAGGAGATATGACCAAATACATATCAACTCACCACCCCCTCCCAAAATGGCCAATGATGGGCCTAGGAGGATAGGAAGGGGAAGGGCTCTGGGTGGGCATGTACACTAAGGTGCCCATCTGTCCCGCATCTTGCGGGAGAATCACGCTTTCTGAATAAATGTCCCTTGTCCTGGGAAGCCTTGAGGAAGGCCGCTTGAGGAAGGCCGGGCGACAGCGCTATCCTGGAGCTGGGCTTTGCTCCCCGGGGGAGGGAGAGAATGCAGGGGGTGACTCAGAATGCAGCTCAACTGTACTGGACGGTTCCTCTGCAGCATCCGGGACTGGCAAGGTAAGCTGGGAGGGCTGGGGGCTTTGCTCGGATCCTGCGGCATCCGCCCAGTTCGGACAGTGACAGGATGAGCTCAGTGGTTGAGGAGCTCATGGAGCGCGTCTCCCCCTCTGCCTTTGGGGCTTACTGGGGCTTGCGCAAGCCGCCTGCAGCCCCGCCCGCATTCTCTTCAAGGTTCTGCCGGCAGGCGGCTGGGTCTCACACTCTCTCCTGTGGTGTCCAGGCCCTGCCAAGGTGAGCGGGAAGGATCTTGCTTGCGGCACCCGCCTTATTACAACCAGGCGAGCATCACGACAGCGACGGGATGGGCTCAGCGACTGCGGAGCTCATGGGGTGTGCTTCCCCCTCTGCCTATGGGGCTTATCGGGGCTCACGCGAGCTGCCTGATGCCCCGCCCACATTCTTGCTGCCACTGCCAAGCAGGAGCCCCCCCTGCCACTGAGCAGGAGCTATTAGTATGTAGAGAGTCCCAGACTCTCTTGTTGAAAAAGGAATCTGAAAGTAGATAATGGGAAAGGGCCTCTGCCTCTGGCAGCCCAGAGTCATGGCTGTTAAGAGCAGATAAGATTGACTTTGAAGGACCAGTGATGCAATTCAGGATAAAGCAACTTTGGCTGTGGCTCTACACAGTCAAATTCACCAACTGTCATCTAATCAAGCGTGTTGCTATTGTTTGCACTTGGATAAGAGGGGGGAGGCTGGATAAGGGTAGGGGGGATCACATGGGCATGAAATCGGGGTCACTGTGGGTAGGCAGGTAGTTGTGAGTTCCTGGCTTGTGCAGGGGGTTGGAGTAGATGATCCTGGAGGTCCCTTCCAACTCTATCATTCTATGATTCTATAAGAGCCAAATGGAGCTCACTTACATCTTATCAGTCAAATATCATCAATTTAACTTCCCGTGCTATGAAACAAGCTTGCTTCAAATATTCCCCTGGTGAGCTCTAACACAAATAATTCTGGCTCGTATCCTCCTTCCCCCTTCAGGACAGGCAAAGGTTAATAGATGGCACAAACCAGACAAAATTTCCAAGTGGGTATATCAGTTTATATAGGGCAGCGTTTGGGAATCCTACAGAATGGGGTATCCAATGCACTTTGTTTGGCATTCCTGAATGTTCACAGGGAGTATTTTCAAAAGATAGGAGATGACTAAATTGGACAGCTTACATGGCAAAGAGCTCCTATTTATAGCACCATTATATGGAAGGGAATCAGAAGGCAGGAATGACAGCTGAAACGAGATGACATTGTCTTTCGCATTCACCTGCCGAAGCATTGAGGTCATAACATGAATGAGTCAGAAGTCTCCCAAAAGCAGTTGATGCTGCCACGGATGTCCGTCATTTTTGTTCTTGCCAGGAAATCTCATCTGGCTTTATAACATGAATTTTTAACTCAAACGAAAAGGCCATTTGCCTCCTACCCCTTCCACCGAATATTCTCATGTCCTTAAAGACACTGAAACTTTTCAGGCAAAAGTTTTCCAACTTTTTTTTCTTTATCAGTGGAAACTGAAATTCTCTCGGGGGAACAGAAGTGTCTGGATTTTTGGATCAACTCTTCCTGATCAGCTGAAATCGAAATGGTCCTTTTTAAATACCATCTCCAGCAAAACTCCTTCTAGAAGCCAGCAGAAAGATTAAAAGCTTTTCAACTTGCTATCCTGGGAAATTTCTTTCAAGGAAATTACTACAAAGCTTTGTTTTAGTGTGTTCCCCTACTGTGCGTCCAACTGAGTTTTTTTAATAAGGAAAGCTATCCATCCATGGAAGTGTATCCTGTTCTCCATGCTTGAGTGTCTAACAGCAGGCACATACAGTAGACTCTCTGATGTTGAGATGCTTTAATTTTCACTCCATAATGCCGCTGCCTGGTTTTGCTGACTGATGCGCCCAACTTGGTAGCTGTTTAATTAGGGGTGTGCTCAGAATTTAAGGGGGGGGGGGGAACTATCTCTCTGCATCTTTTTTTGGAAAGAAATAAGCCATTGAACATGGTCACTAGGAAAGGATGTATATATACAAGGGGATGGAGGAAGGGGAGAAACCCTGAGCACAGTATTCAAAATATTGCAGATTTTAAATGTCTCTAGGGAGGGCTTCCTTTACACACAGAAAACTGGGTTTTTTTTTTCCAAACCCAGTTCTATGCTGTTGAAATTTCTCTCACCTAAATTTCCCCTCCTCTTCTGGGTGACCTGGGTTTAGACCCAGCCAGCATTTTAATTCAGGCTTACCTGCATTCCCATCTTTATTACAGTCTCACCCCATGTAGGTCCCATAATCCCAAACACAATCTTTCTGATGGACAAAGAAGACCCCTCCACCCGCTTTTCCCAGCAGAGAAGGTGGATAGATTCCATCTCTGATTTGTAGAACTGATGCATGAAGATAGATTCAAGTGAATAGCCATGTTGGTCTGAAGCATTAGAACAAATTTAGAGTCCAGTGGCACCTTCAAGACCAACAAAGTTTTATTCATGGTATGAACTTCCGTGTGCAAGGGCACTTCCCCAGATACAATGCCATACCTTGTATAATAAAATTACAGTCCAGTAGCACTTTTAAGACCAACAAAAATTTATTCAGGGCGTGAGCACTCGAAAGGTCACACCCTGAATAAATTTTTGTTGGTCTTAAAGGTGCTACTGAACTCTGATTTTATTGTGCTACCCATCTGAATATACCTCGAATAAAACTTTGTTGGTTAAAAGTGCCACTGGACTCTTTGTTCTGATGAATGAGGAGTTCCCCTCTCATTATATTTGTTCATTTTCAACTTTTGTTCAGAGCACTACCCAACTGCATCAAAGTGCAGGTGGCAAGGTGCTATCAATACCGAAAACACTGTATGTGTGAAGGATTATTAAAAGTGGGATTAAAAAGGTAAAGGTAAAGGTATCCCCTGTGCAAGCACCGGGTCATGTCTGACCCTTGGGGTGACGCCCTCCAGCGTTCTCATGGCAGACTCAATACGGGGTGGTTTGCCAGTGCCTTCCCCAGTCATTACCGTTTACCCCCCAGCAAACTGGGTACTCATTTTACTGACCTCGGAAGGATGGAAGGCTGAGTCAATCTTGAGCCGGCTGCTGGGATCGAACTCCCAGCCTCATGGGCAGAGCTTTCAGACTGCATGTCTGCTGCCTTACCACAAGAGGCTCTTAAAAGTGGACTAAATCTGAGGAACCCTGGATTCCAGTCCCCATGAGTCTCACTAGGGACTTGGGACCCACTACTGTCTGCCTAACCTTCCTCAAAGGGTTGTTGTTCAGACAAAAATGAAGAAAGGGGGTCCCTTGTGTAATGCCTTAAACTTGGAGGCAGGGTGAGATAAAAAACATAATCTATAAGAGGTGATTCAGAATTATTAAGCTGTAGCAACATCACCTGTTAAATGCAATGTGAGACTTTTTTCTCCGGGGATGGGAGGAAATGGGACTTTATATGTAAATTAGAAAGTTCTCGGTTTTTGTAAAAGAAACCAGAAAAAAATGCTAATAGGTAAGTTCTATGCATGTGTATTTGCTTAGTAATATAATTAAAAGGTACATTTTTAACCAACCACCCCCTCCCTCTTAGAATCATAGAGTTGGAAGTGACGTCCTGGGTCATCTAGTACAAACCCCTACACTATGCAGGACACTCACAGCCCTATTGCTCATCCACCCACCCCTTGGATACACACTTTTCTTGGATGCCTTAGGATGCTTTGGGCTGATCTCCAAACCACTCACCATCTTTGTTGCCCTCTGGACACGTTCCAGTTTGTCAACATCCCTCTTCAATTGGCGTACCCAAAACTGAACACAGTACTCCAAGTGAGGCCGAACCAGAGCAGAGTAAAGTGGTATCATCACCTCCCGTGATCTGGACATAATATTTGTACCATATTGTTTTAAATTATGTTTTTAATGGCCTTTGGCTACATACAATAAATGTTATCATATCGTATCGAATATACTCGAAGGGACCATTTCTTATCACTTCAACAATCAACGTACCTGGACATATGACATGGCTAGAAAAGCACAGTGCGGGGATCCCCAGCCTTTCTGAGCCTGTGGCCACTTATGGAATTCTGATATGGCATGATGGACACAGCCACAGAATGACTGCTGCAAGAGCTTACCTTCAGTCATACAGTGAAGGTCCTTGGGGTACGGTAAGCAACATTTTGAGAAATCTGCCCTGTCAATCAAATCTCCAATGGCCAATGGGAAACCTTACTGAGCAAAAGGTCCACTGGGCCCACCCCGCTTTTTAAAAACATTTGGTGAGCATCAAGAGAAGTGTCTGTGACTTTTTGTGCACTGGGAAGTTCGCTGCCCCAACTCCCATGAGGGAGCACAAATTCCAGGCAGACGAGGGACACTGCGCTAAATGCTCCTCCATGCAGGAGCAGGAAGAGGCGGGGCAACCTGGCCAAGGTCAAACTCTAGCCTGCAACTTGGCTCGGAGCATCCGGTGTGGAAGCAGTCTGTGGGCAGTACCTTCATTGTTGAGACATTTCCTAATTATGAGCTTCACACATATCTTTGCCTCATATAGAGAAAAATAAAGGTTGACTCCCCATCAGTTTTGCTACCATTTCCATGCTGGATGACTAAAAACGTAGGAAATTCATTGTTTTCGCTGGCAGAATAAAGAGTTTCCCCCAGAACCAGGGACTGGTGTTGACGGGATAAGCTTTCATTTTACAGACGTCCATAATTTTGCAGGCATACGTAAATCGGCTTTTGTAGCCAGGAAAAAAATGGAAGATTATAAAAGTAGAAATATCCCCTGCCAAAATAATCTTGAACAGAATTTAAATCTTGAAACAATTATCCTCCATCAATTACTTGAGAGAAGCCTTATTTAAGTCTCAGAAGAGGAAATACAAATGAGGCTCCTTTAAAATTCATTTCTTTAAATTAAAAAAAAACACCACTCATTCCATCATAGAAGCTGATGTATTGCATGGGTACTTGTTCAAGCAATCTCATAACTAATACTGGCAGTTGTTTAGAATACAAAAGGCGGGGGGGGGGACAACAGACAAAGAGCATTCACTGCACAGTGCTAACTGTTGGAATGCCTTTAAATTGGGCGGGGGGAGAAAAATGCCTTTAAATTGGGAGACGGAGAAAAATAAATCCACATTCAATATTCGGGAAAAGAATTTCCGCTGTAATTAAATTAAAATTGCTAGATAAAAACAAGATTGCATAATGTTCTCGTGGTGCATTGCTCCCAGTATTGGGGCTGTGTTGCATCCATGACAACAAGATGGAAGGTTGCTTTTAATACTATTATCTTACAGCCCCACAGCTGAATGCTAATGCAACTAGACCGAGGAAATCAAGTTTCAAATCTGAAGTCACCCAACTTGCAACAGCCTCTCAGCATTAGAAATGGTTGGGAGGGGGAACAGCTCGCAGGCACCAAATACCACAGCAAGTTTTCTTTCAGGAGACTGCAATTCGGCAGCATTTTGTTTTTTAACATGCTTCTGGAGGAAATGGGACAAAACAGGTCCTGGATGTGGAGGAGTCCTCCTTGGCAAATCGTAGAATCATAGACTCATAGAGTTGGAAGGGACCTCCTGAGTCAGCTAGTCCAACCCCCTGCACTATGCAGGACTCTCACAACCCTCTCGCTCATCCACTGTCACCTGCCACCCCCTTGAGCCTTCACAGAATCAGCCTCTCCGTCAGACGGCTATCCAGCCTCTGCTTAAAAACTTCCAAAGACTCAGAACCCACCACCTCCCGAGGAAGCCTGTTCCACTGAGAAGCCGCTCTCATTGTCAGGAACTTCTTCCGGAGGTTTAGACCAGGGGTAGTCAAACTGCGGCCCTCCAGATGTCCATGGACTACAATTCCCAGGAGCCCCTGCCAGCATTCGCCGTCAGATGGCTCTCCAGCCTCTGCTTAAAAATGTCCAGAGATGGAGAACCCACCACCTCCCGAGAAAGCCTGTTCCACTGAGGAACCGCTCTAACTGTCAGGAACGTCTTCCGGAGGTTTAGACCAATATCAGCTGCACCAACAAATGAAGAAGCTTAGCTCAATTCTTTTGCACTCAGGTGTATTGGTCATTCAATTGCCGAAATAAGTTTGTTCTCTTGCTTTGGCTTTCATTTCCCACTAGCCCACTCAAACATAGGCCTCCAAGAGCACTGCTTGGTAAAGGTTTTCTCAAGCAGGGATTCATGAAACCTGGGGGTTTCTTGATGGCCCTGGAAGGGTTTCCTGAATGAGTGGGAGTTAATGAATGTCAATATATGTGTTTAATGCAGGGGTAATCAAACTGAGGCCCTCCAGATGTCCATGGACTACAATTCCCAGGAACCCCTGCCAGCGAATGCTGGCAGGGGCTCCTGGGAATTGTAGTCCATGGACATCTGGAGGGCCGCAGTTTGACTACCCCTGGTTTAATGTATTAAACATTTATCAGGTGACATGACCATATAGGGTTACGTCAATCTGCCCTTCCCACCCAAAATGTCTGATGCTTGTCCAGGCGGAGGTGGGAAGGGGAGAGCAACCTGGGTGTAAACTGCACGGAGCTTTTATTCCAACCCCAGATTGATTCAGTCCCTGCCCTCTACACAGAATGTGATTTCCGTTTGGATTTGGGGCGATTTAAAATTTCCTTCTGCAGCAAGAAGGATTGATCTGGAGTGACCCTACCTTTATTGTGCGATATCTTAGAGTGCTTTTAATCCTGAATGTATTATAAAATTACATTGTTTTGAATTGGGGCTCTACTCCGCGGTAGAGGACCCGTGATTGGCCACAGGTGGTCATGTGATGAATTTGCCTTAAAGGAGAAGCCCCTAATTTCTCTCAACTTCTGTTGGTCCTGGATATTTTTCTCCCTTCTCTGCCTTTTTCGATCTTCTCCCCCTCCCCTCCAATAAAAGAAAGAGGCTCCCTCCTTGGCTCCTCTCCCCCCACCCTTCAAGAAAAGAAAGAAATAGGCTTGACTCCTTCCCCCCTTCTGAACTACCCTAACCACGTGCAGAAGACTTTCCTGTTTCAATGGGGAGGAGGGGGGGAAGAGGAAGATCCAAGTTCAAAGCAATCTGAATTCAACAGGATTGACAATGGAATAAACAAAGTAAGTGCAGACTCTGCCCTGGACTATGCTTCCTAACCATAAGCCTGAAGAATGTTTTAGGGGGTTCTCAACAGGGAAAAAAAAAGTTGAGAAAGGCTGGCATCGTACATCCTTGTGGCTTTTATAACAATATGTTCAGTCATGCCTATAACTGGGATCCAATGGCACCTTTAAAACAAACAAAGATTTATTCAAGGCATGAGCTTTTGTGTGCATGCACACTTCCTCAGATAGGTTCAAGTCATGATTGAACATGAATGATATAATCTCAAAGGACACCTATTAAGAGAGATTCTTCCTGGAATTTGGAGCTCCCTGTGAGTATTTCAAAAGAGCAACTGAGCAACTTCAATCATTTGAAGAAGAAGAGTTGGTTATTATACCTCATTTTTCACTGCTCGAAGGAGTCTCAGAGCAGCTTACAGTTGCCTTCCCTTCTTCTCCCCACCACAGACACCCAGTGAGCCAGGTGGGGCTTAGGAGTTCTAGCAGGACTATGAATGGCCCAAGGTCACACAGCTGGCTGTATGTGGAGGAGCGGGGAATCAAACCCAGCTCTCCAGATTAGAGGCCACCACCTTAATCACTATGCCAACTGGGTTTATATTCTGTGTGCATTTATTTAATGATGAACAGGGGGGAATGGGTTTATGTTTTATTGTCTGCCATCTTGTTATACTATGTTTTTGTTCTAATGTGTTTTAATGAGTTATCTTAGGGGATTTTATTGTGTTTTACTGATTTTGTAAACTGCCGCGAGACATTTGAGAGCGATGGTATATAAATATAAATAAATAGTATTTATTTAAAATATTTGTAACAGAAAAAACAAAGTAAGTGCAGAGTCAGCCCAGGGTCGGGTCTGATCAGTGCCTGGGTGATAGACCTCTTCTGAATCCCATGTAAGGTCTCTGCCCCCATGATGGTAGATTGTCTGAGGAATGCAGACAAGAAAACAAATTTGATGAGCAAGGCAATTCTAAACTTCAGTACCACCACCACAAATTGATGCATATATGCTTACCACTAGATTCCGCAATACCGTTTCCATCTGGAATGTTCGACCCACTCACGTGTGCAGACTTTCTCTTGATGTTGCAGCAGAGAAGCATTTCCCCCTTTCGGTCCTGAAACCTATTCCCCCATCTTCATCCCATCCAGCATTGTAACCTGGCTTCAAAACGAAGTTCCCAAGTTTAGTCCCCAGTGAGTGCTGTCTCAAATACGCACATATTGAGGCATAAGCTGGAAGTATCACCAGCATCTTTCCTTCCATTCTTTCACCCAGTGTAAGGCCTCATTAGGGACACATCTCCCTTTTAAAAAAAATTATGAGCCAGGCTGAGTCCAATTGAGAAAGATCACTTGAATTTGCTCATTGATGAACTTGCTGAGAGGAGGTAGAAACTATCAATATCATTGACCTTTGTGGGTGCAGCTGCTAGTTCAGCACCTGCCCCTACCACTTTGAAATTAAATAGAATTGCTGTGCGGGCACAAAACGCATCCTGCTGCAGGTAGGAGCTTGTCTCTCTTTGTAGACTTTTCCATCCTATTTTCCTCCTCTATAACCAGATTAAGCAGTCCTGACATTATCATGATCAGACGTATGCTGTCCATTTTGGGTACCCTTTCTTTCATTCTGCTCTCAGCCATGCACAGCAGTTTGTTCACAAGTGGCAAGCTGCAACTTCAAACCTTGGAGGGAGAAGGATTTTGCTTTGTACCTGAACATTCAAAATTTTGATAGCTTTCACACCTATTCTTCATCTTCCATCTTCCTTAGATTGCCTCAAGCAGGTATGTTGTGAAGCAGTATACAAATTTTCTAAATATAGAGTGACAAATTAGTTTGTAAAGTGCCATCAAGTTGCAGCTGTCTCCATAGAGTCTGCAAAGCAAGTGAGACAAGGAGAAGTGGTTTATTTTATTTATTTATATTTATATACCGCCGCTCTCAGAAGTCTCGAAAGTGGTTTACAAAATCCATAAAACAGTAAAAAACCCTAAAATCACTCATTAAGCAAATTAGAACCATAACATAACATCAAGATGGTGGACAATAAAATACATTCCTATTCCACTCTGCCTTTATCTGCAGATCTTTCTTTGGTGGTCCCCCTTCTAAACATTGAGATTAGCTTTCCCAATCCGATGAGTTCAGGCTTTAGGATACCATTTCGCATGTTCCTTCACTAAATATAGACTCTTACTAATGTCTTACAAAAAAATGGTGTTTCAATTCTGTCGAGGAGAGAGCTTTTTTCTGTACTCTAGCCTTATTTGTTTTGCCTGGCTGAGTTAATGGGCTCATTCAGAACCAACTGCAAATATTTTGTTTTTTCTTAAAGAGCTTCGCCCATAGCTGTCCCCTTCCCAATCCATTCATCCAGCGCCCATGACAGAAACAAAATTATACAAAAGATGTTCTTTTCTTGGTTTCATCAATTCTGCTGAGTTGGGAGGAGAACAAAATCTGCCTCGCATTTCTTGTGTTCCAGTCTTGCCCGTTTGGTCTCCCTGCCTAATCCAAAATACTGCTCACTTGGAACGATGAACATCTCATCTGAAGCTCTTCCCCTGACACAGTGGACAGGGGCTGGGAACAAGAGTTGCTCATTTTTCCCCCTAACACCTGTTTTGCAAGCACTGAACCATCCCAGTGGTTTCAACTCAACACAACATGGAACATCTTTCTCAAAACAATACCTATGGGCAATGAGTCATGCAAGATGTTGATGCACACAAGCCAAAGCATCATGTGAAACAGAGTCAGACCACTGGTCTATACAGTTTGCTATTGCCTACTTTGATTGGCAGATGCCCTCTTGGGTCTCAGGTGAAGAACTTTCTAGCTCAAGCTAGTTCAATCTCACCATGTCTCAGGAGCAAAGCAGAGTCAGCCCTCCTCTGAACATCGTTTGCCTTGAAAGCCTCATGGGGTCACCATAAGTCATCTATGACTTGACAGCAAAGCAAAAAGCATGCATGGAAGACCTTGGAGAACAGCTGCCTACCAGAGAAAGCATTACTGACCTTTGTAGACCAATGGTATGAATCAACAGAAGGCAACATCATATTTCACATTTCCCTGTGGGTCTCCCAAATTGATTTTTCTTGTGTGTAAACAACTTGTTGCTAATTAAGCACAAATGTACTTTCTCTTATTGTACTGTTTTCACAACACAATAATGCAGATCAGCGAGCAGAGGCTACCTGGTGCCTCTCTGCCATTGGAATCACATCTCATTGTGTTGATTGCTGCATTTTGGACCAATTGAACTTTTGGGACAGATTTCAAAGGTAGCCCCATTGCAGTCAACTAGTCAGGATATGATCAGAAAATGCATCACCACAGCTGGACCACAGTTATGAAGGAAGGGCCACAGCTGATGTACCAACTAAAGTAGACAAAAGACAATAAGCACCACAAAAGAGACAGTTGCAGAACAGAATCCAACAGTACCTCGAAGCAATGAACCTTCTTCCTTCGTGGGAAGCACAATGTCCTCCAAGCCAAGCTGACTTCTCAGTTCTTGAGAGGCTTAGTCATTGACAAACAGGATGTCACTCTAGTCTGGATTGAGCATCAGTTTATTGGCCCTCATCCATCCCATTACTTTCTCCAGACACCTGGTCGTTCCACAGACTAGCCCGATTCAGATGTTAAGGAGAAAGATAGGTGAGTGTCATCCACATAATGGTGGCACTTCACTCCAAATCCCTGGATGATCTCTCCCAGTGTTCCATGTAGATGTAAATTAGCAAGGTAGAGAAGACAGATCGCTGCTGGACACCAAAGCACAGATGACATGGGCTGAACAGCAGTCTCCCATAAATATATTTTGGAATATAAGTCTGATACCACCAAAGCATGATACCCACCCTCACCCACCCATAGATGAACCAGCTATCCAGACTCTCCAGGAGGATATCACAGATGATGGTATCAAAAGTCATGGACATATCCAGGAGAATCAACTCAGATACATTTCTGCTGTCTCTTACCCAGGGAAGATCATTGGTCAGGGTAACCAAGACCACTTCCATCCCAAAGCGCAGCCCAAATCCTGACTGAAATATGTCTAGATGACATGTCTTCTCCCAAACTGCCCGAAGCTGTGTAGATATCTCCTGCTCCACCTACCAGGTAGTAATTATTTAAGTCACTGGGGTCTAGAGCTACCTTCAGGAGAAGTTTCACAACAACCTTTTTCAAAGTAGCTGGAACTACACCCTGCAAATAAGATAAATTTGTTATATCCCAGATCCACCCAGATAAACTAGCTCACCCTTTCATGGTCCTAAAACTGGCCAAGACTAACTCCCGCTTTGCTTTAGGATAGATAAGATGGAGCAGTTCCGTGGCATCCAGAAATCTATACATAGATGATATAGACATTTCTTTAATGACAGCTGTGCATACCTGATAGAGAGAAGTATTTAAATGGCAGAACAAAGGGAACCGAAATTGCCTTAGGGAGCAGGATCAGGTGAAGGTTAATCAAAGGAAATGACAGTTAAATGGTACTCCAGGCTCTGTACGTGTGTATTTCCTCTGGAAAATATGTCGTGGTGTTCCCATAAAGAAATATATACAAACAGAAGGCAAAATAATGGATCAAAAAGACACATAATTTACATGGCTGCCCCTTTTGTAACCTCCATGTCTATGTATGGAAAGTCTAGGAGTGCAGCCTTAAATACCAAGCAGAACAAAGAAGAAAGCTACAGTATTATGTTTGCCCCCTTTTTTTAAGAAGAAGAAAGCATCTTCTGAATGACAACTAGAAAAGTGATGCTATCACACCCCTCTCCCATTTCATCACACACACAATCCCCATTCTGCTTTCTTCCTTGTGCAACTCCAACCTGTGAAACATTTTGATATATCATTTTCTTTTTGCCAAGTTCCCCCCCCCCATTAAATTGACTTGGACAGAGAAGGGTGTCAGTCTATTTGTGATTTCCAAGTAAAATTCTTCACCTTGCTCAAGAGTAGCACAGACGAAGTACTCAACACTGCACACATGAAACTTTTCTAGGGCTCAAGCAGCTGTGTGATGAGGAGGGGGGGAGGGTTAAACAAAAAAAAAAGATTTTATTCATTGAGTTAGATTTCCATGTCCTGTAAAGTTTTTTATGGTTTCAGAGTGGTTGGTGTTCTATTTAAACCTAATCAGATTAAAGTGGAACTGCCAGATATCAGATTTTCATTCATATTTGGGGCTCATTCTCAGGGATTTAGGGCAACCAGCTTCCTGTCTACCTGATGGCTCCTTTTAAGGCTTTTATGGATGCCTGGAAACTGCTGCATGTGTAAACTGATGATAGAAGGCCATAATCTGCAACTAATATTTTATGCTGCAATCACAGTTCATCTCCATTTGCACGTATATTACGCACAGGGAATACTTTCTCTCTTCAGAGCTACATGATTATGGACCATACTCGTCCATAGATATCAAATGATACAATGCCTCATGATGTGTAGAAAGGCTGATTTTCCATGTGACATCACCTTATTATGTCATACACAAACACCCAACAATGAATCTCAGAGTCCGGTCTTCTGAGAATCTGGAAATTCTAGATCAAATTGCCTGCCCCCTCAAAAAAAACCAAACAGCCAAATAATAAGAAACATGGCCCCAGTGAGAATCACCTGGTCATTTTTAAACCTGTTTCTGATGACCTTCCCTGCCATTGAAAGGAGGTCAACAAGGAGTACAAAACCAACATCCCATGGGAGAATATCCCATAATTCCAGGGCAACCACTCAAGACATGATGGCTTCCTTGTGGCCACCCTCAAAGATGCTGTTGCCATTTTCAAGTAATTTTTAAAAATGCCCCATTCTGATTGGGCCTGCAGTACAGCAGGCTGGGGCACTCGTGTCCCCCTACATGGGCCTTATAAAGCGCCAAAACAGCCATCCACCTAGCTGTTTTGGCACAGGAAAAGGTGCAAGAGGAACAAGAGCAGAAGAGAAAAATGGCACTGGCAGCTCATGACAATCACAAGGATGCTGCTGCATCTTATTTGGCGCTAAGAAGGCCCTCTCCCTGCAGACGCCATCTTGCATCCAGGTGAGAAGGTATCTTGCATAGAAGAAGAAGAAGAAGAAGAGTTCGTTCTTATATGCCGGTTATCCCTACCCGAAGGAGTCTCAAAGTGGCTTACAGTCGCCTTCCCTTTCCTCTCCCCCCAACAGGCACCCTGTGGGATAAGTGAGGCTGAGAGAGCCCTGAGATTCTTGCTCGATCAGAACAGTTTTATCAGTGCTGTGGCGAGCCCAATGTCACCCAGCTGATTGCATGTGGGGGAGTGCAGAATCGAACCGGCATGCCAGATTAGAAGTCCGCACTCCTAACTACTACACCACTAGTACCTCATTTTAAGGATTGGAAGGGATTGCGTGGAAGTAGACAGTACTCAATATACCTTTGAGACAAACCAGATAGAGAGCAAGTATGATGTAGGGGTTTAAGAACATCAGACTTTAATCTGAAGAACCAGGTTTGATTCCCCCCTTCCCCTCCACGTGCAGCCAGCTAGGTGCCTTGGATGAATCACCGTTCTGACAGAGCTCTCTCAGCCCTACAAGGTGCCTCTCATAGGAGAGGAAGGAAATGTGATTGTAAGCCACTTTGAGGCTCCTCACAGAGAAAAGTAGGGTATGAGAACCTATTCTTCTTCAGAATGAGCACCATGAATTGTGCACCCCAAAACAAGCAGTCAATCTAATTGTAAGTGCACACGTAATATGCTCTCTCAGAAAAGCAAACAGTGTGGTCACATTGGGTTTGTATGCTCACTCTGACAGGAAACATCTCAACATCTCACGGCTGCATCCAGTATATCAGGCCCCCGCTTGCACCGGTAATTTCAAGAGATCTGCATCAATAGGAAAAGTTTGCACACACAAAAATTAATGCCCCAAGTATTCAAACTGTGTCATTAGGCAGCCAAACACAAACTATTTGACCCCTGAACCAGCACAGAGAAGCAACCCACCTTGAAATTTTCACACCAAGCCACAGATGAAATGAAAATTCCCAAATGATTCTCAAATAATGTTTGAAACACTCCCCGAATAGGATATGAGGCAAAATTCATCAAATGCATTATTCATTAGCATTACGAGTTATTTACACAGCTCTGGTATGCCCTAATCTGTTTCCCTCTTTCCACACACGCACACACACACACACACACACACATGCAGAACTCACTCATAAAGGCCTTACAAATCAACACATCGATACAGCAGTAATAAAAGACAGCATCTGATCTGGAAGCATCCCATCGCTTGGCCCTGCAGGTATGTAAAAGGTTATAATACCGGAGTTATTAATTCTTCATTGTTTGACAATTGATTCGGAACACAGACCGATGCCGTCCTTTTAACATGCAATCATAAATGTTCCCAACTAATTGATTTCTCTGGTGTGCACCTGGTGACATCAAAGCCCAGAACAAAGGTGGGCGTTGGTGCTTAGATCTGTTTCTTGTGTCTAGAATTGTAAATGTTCTTAGAGGAAACCTGTGGCATTGCTGGATTAAGCAGTCTAACAACCACACAAGCATGAAAACTGAGTATCAGTTCTAACACATTCCTCCATCTGGACTCACATGGAAACTTGTTGAGAGATATTAATCTAACAAATGACTGCATTATCCTAAGCAGAGTTAGACCTTTCTAAGACCATTGATGCCAAGGATCGACCCACAGAAGACCTAACACAACACTACAATACACTGGTGTATTTATTTTGGTAACATCTTGGAATCTTTAGAGGTGGTATATTCAGCAGCCTGCCTGCTGGTAGAAGTGGACGGACTGGAAGAGACCCACCTCAAGGTTATACTGTTGCTCTCTAGAATCAGTTCAAGGTGCTGAAGAAGACCTTCAAAGCCTCCAGCAATCTGTATCTACCTGCTTAAGGCCTGACCTAAATAGGGGGCCATTCCACACGACTTAAATGTAGCCAAAATCTTACCTTTCGTAAACGCTATTAATTCAACATTCCGCATGACGTCGTAAACAAACCGCAAAACTCCCACCGAACTCCAGCAACAATCGGAATTTTATAGCACTTAGGGGGAAATCCAGAAAAGTGGATTCCCCCTGAAAAAACTGTTACACTTCTGAGCACAAGCCACAACACATCAGCAAAAGACATGTGCATTCTCAAAATAGCGGTAGTAAAAATGTCCCTCCCTCACTCTTGCCTCCGAGCTTCCGGAGACACGATCGCCATTTTTTCCCCCTTAAACCGGTGAAAGCAACGAATAAGCGAAGCTTCTCCAGCTGAAGTCCCTCCACAGAAATGCTTAACAGTAAAACAAAGCTCCCTCCTACAATTGTCTTTAAAGTTTCCGAGCACAATACAGCCCCCTGTTCGACACTGCCCGTAATTTCAGCCACAAATCATGCCCATCGGGGGGGGGGGGGTTACTTGAAGAGCATGGAAACGATTAAATGCCAGCTCCTACGCCAGCAAAAAAGGTCTTTTTGAGACAATGATTGAACAAATATTCATTACAACTTGTGTGTTTGGGTTTTTAAAATACAGTTTTTAAAGGGAAGGCGGATTTTCAGGAGCACGAACACAACAGTTCATTGGCTGTTCTGTTTGATTGATGGCCAGGGGTGGGAAGAAGCACAGAAAAATATCGCTTCCTTTGTTGCGATTCCAGCGAGACCAGAAACATGTGGGGAATGAATAGACCGCTACTGGGACTTCAATATTCCACTAGAATTGAAGGTATGCGGACGACGAAATTCCACTATTAAATATAGCATTTCTGCATACCGCAAACATTTAGCAACATTGGTCATTGTGTGGAATGGCCCAGGATATTAGAAGAGCTTTAGAAGCCAGTTGTGGAGATCATGTAGCAAAACTATTCGGATTTTCAGCAATGTTTGTGGCCAGAGAATTTTGACCGGCTAACAGAATAAGCATTGAACTTTGATCTGTCTAGGTCAGCATTGTTTATTTACATTAGTATTGGCTTTCCGGGGTCTTAGGTAGATGTCTTTGACATCAACAACTTATTCACTTTTTAAAACTAGAGATGCAAGGGATTGAACTTGGAACCATCTGCATACAAAACAGATGTTCAACCACTGAGCTACAGCTCCACCCCCTTCTTAACTGCTGTCCTTGAGAATGCTGGATTTCAGGGCCTTATATATCTGGATGTAATAGTTACTGCTCATTGCTAAACTGTTTGAGTTGGATCCAGTCTAATGTGGCTGCTTCCACTGATCCCTTCTACCTGCTGCAGACTCACCTGATGTCATTCTTCAGAGTTTTAACTATACTTTAAATGTATCTATGTATTTTATTCTATAATGGTGTACGCTGTCCTGAGATCATGGGCTCGGAGGCCTATACATTTAAATTATAAACAAATAGAACTTAAAAATTCAGTTTGTATCTCCAACAAGATCTATTGGTGTCACTTAAACTAAAGGGACATCTGTTTCCACGTTCTCCTCATTCAAATTTTCCCCGCAGGGTGGGGTACAGAGGAGACCTTATAAAACTGCAGAAGAAAAGGGAGGGGGGACATTTTTACAGAAGTATTTAGTAAGAAAAGTACTTATATTTCTTTTCCTGCGTTATTTCTTCTTGAGATCACAGTGCATAATTTTTGCACAAAACTCAATTACATAGCCCAGTGATTTGCCAGCAAAGCTGGTCAAAAGATAGTATCTAAAGCCAGTTAATATATGTGACTAGTCACAATATAAAATAAATCCTTGGGAAATTACCCCCCCCCCCCAAAATGCACAAAACAAAATCACAGTTGGAATGGCAGCTTAGCAGAAGGAAGACTTGGGTCCCCAATTATCACAGATAATGCTAGTTTTCTGGTCTCTGTCCTCAGAAAACCACTCACTGTATTTTGCCTTCAGAAAAAATTGAGAGTTCTTTTTGAGAACAATTAGTGGCTTGAATTATATCGTCTTTCAATTCCAGAAGTGAAAAGTCAAGCTAGACAAGAATCTGTGAACGCCATGGGCAGATCCTGCAGAAATCCACATGGGCGCCAACTTTAACTTTTCCATCTTTCATACAGCTTCACTAATCTCAGAGGAAAAAAGATGGGTCGCTTTTAGTTAGGGCAACCATGTGGAAGAAGAGAAGTTGGATGCAGATCATGCATGTAAGAGAACAGGAAGCAGGGTTGGCAACCATTAGGTAGGGTCTAGAGATCTGGAATTAGAGCTGATCTCTAGATTGCAGATATCTGTCCCCTTAAGGAAAATGCCTGCTTCGGAGGGTCAGCTCTATGGCATTACATCCATGGTGACTTCCTTACCCTCCTCAAATTCTGCCCTATTCAGGCTTCTCCTGGCAGGAATCTCTCCATTGTTGACCATCCTATGTGAATCAGGGGACAAAGTGAACTGACAGAATGAACTGAGTGTATTTTTTTTTAATTTAAAATTTATTTATTCATTATATTTATTACCCGCCACTCCTGGGACCGGCTTGTGGTCCAAATAAAACCCCATAAACCCCCATTAAAACCCTCTGGACATAAAAATATACAATAAGACAGAACTACAAAACCAGAAAACCAGAAACATGGTGGTGTTCAACCTCCTAAACTCCCCCGCCCCCAACATCTAACAGAGGAGTGGGAAGAGGGAGTATAGATGATAGATGCTATATCGCTATACCTCTTAACACTGGGGGGCCCAGCAGATCTTCTCGCCGTGCCGGCCTCAACCATAAACCTGGTAGAAGAGCTCTGTTTTGCAGGCCCTGTGGAATGCCAAAAGCTCCTGCATGGTTCACAACTCCTCCGGGAGCTCATTCCACCAGGTGAGGGCCAGGACCAAAAAGGCCCTGGCCCTGGTTGAGGCTAGGTGTGCTTCCCTGGGGCCAGGGTAACTGATCTCTGTAGTTTGGAGATGGACTGTAAACCCAGGGGATTCCCATGTCCCACCTAGAGGCTGGCATCCTTAACCCATTCCAACATCACATTGACTGTACAACATATATTGTGCCAGTTCAAACTGCACCTGAAAGATCAACATTTTGAATTTATCCTTGTATTAACTTTTTAAGAAAAACCTCCCCAGTAGTTTGGGAAAACCTAACACAGCAAAGATCAAGCTGGGATAGAACCTTTCTCTTCAGTGTGTTAAGTTTTCATTGTATGTGTTTTTAATTAAATACAAGGGGCTCTGGTTTGTATTTAACACAAGGGAATTTTCAAAAATGGCACCCTACTTTCTATTAAAAGTAGTATAGGCCTGTGTTGCTTCAGAATTCTATAACCTGGTCCATCTTCGTGGACACACTAGATGTGAATTACACTAATTTTGCTAATTCTGCTCTTAGTTTCTTGTGCGGGATGGAACGCTGGAGGGCTTTGTTTTGTCTGTTTTAGTTTTCATAATTTTATCTTTAAATATTTTAAAACTGGAACATGAGACAGCCTCCAAATGGTATGGTTAGAAGGCAGGCTAGAAACATTTTGGCAAAGTTAATTAACATTTTGGCAAATCTGTCATTTATAAGATATTGGGCTGAATCCAGACATTTCCCCCCAGAATATTTCCCAATTCCCTTCCCTATCCACGCAGATCCCATGAGTCCTTTTGTGATGTTTTGGGTGGTCAAAGGAGACCTCTTCTTTGTACAACAGCAGAAATGTTGGTTGGATCCAATCTGTTACCTCCATATTATATTTATATCCTACACTCTCAACAAAATGCTTCCAAAGTGACATAGATAAAGGTAAAGGTATCCCCTGTGCAAGCACTGGGTCATGTCTGACCCTTGGGGTGACGCCCTCTAGCGTTTTCATGGCAGACTCAATACGGGGTGGATTGCCAGTGCCTTCCCCAGTCATTACCGTTTACCCCCCAGCAAGCTGGGTACTCATTTCACCGACCTCGGAAGGATGGAAGGCTGAGTCAACCTTGAGTTGGCTGCTGGGATTGAATTCCCAGCCTCAACATCTATAAAAACTATTAGACTGAACCAGGAACACAATAACCAATAAAGGCAGCACGAAAATAATTGATAAAAGACACACCCACAAACAAAGGAAATAGCAGATTAAAAAACAACAACAACAAAAGAACAGAGTAACCCTTGGGGTGTATCAAGGCAATGCTTTGGATTTAAAAGAAGCAATAAATGTAACAATTATTATATTAGCCATCAGAAAAGGGGGGAAAAACAAGCCTGTTTAAATTTACTATATTCTCTTTTTCTGGTTTTCTGGTGGGATACAGTGGGTTTTCTTCTATTCCTTCAATTCCTAACCCTCTAGGGGAGGATTGCTCACCTATATTTAGCCTGCCAACCCCCTAAACCTTTCTGCTAAGACTGTCAAAAGCTCTGCACCAAGGATCATTTATACATCTGACAACCTTTAAACCCCCAAAGAAAGGGGGAAGGAAGCTGTAATGCTCTCTGAAGAGCTCTTTGGTGGGACAAGTAGAATTATGAGCAGCAGGAGAAATATCAGTAATTAAGACAACAATATATCTGTATCCCATATCTGACAGAACGAAGCTTCGAGTTAGCTTTGGGCAAAGTGTTGAAAGAGGAAAAGAATGAAGTATAACACCACCTTTAAAAGGAAAACCCTCTGGAAAAGAGTAAAGAGGACAAATTCTTCTTCCCCTGCTGCCACAAAAGAGGGAGAACTTTGGCTTGTGAGCACATTCTGCCCTATTAAAGCATCAGTTCAAATATTATCTATGAGACAAAGGATCTTTCACTGTCTTTAGAAAACAGTAACTCTGCCAGGAAGAAAGCTGGACTGAAAAATCAGAAGCAAGGTGTTGCATTTTAGCCCAAAGTAGAAAAGATGTAAGGGGGAAAATTTATATATTTATTTATTTTTATTCATTCAGAAAAAGGAAAACACAATATATTACAGTACTATTATTATTTTTTAAAGAGCATTAAGCTGACATTTTACAATTCATGTAAGATGTACATTTAATTTAAATTGGGGATAAGTGAGTATTCCCAGATTCAGGGAATACAGTGATTCATTTCTATTTTCGTCTAGGGTTCTTCTTCCCTTCATGGCACTCAGTTCTCAGGCTGGTCCTGTTTTATAGGTTATTGTTATGGTCTTTAAACCTATAATGTAAAATACTGATTTACTTTCACAGAAATAATGGTAGAAAATGGGGAGAATTTACAAGAAAATTCAATGAGATGAAACAGAATATCATGAACATTGGGAGTCATTATCAATTTACACCGCGGAGAAGCAGAAAACAAATGAAGATCTGGGGGTCAAAAATTAGGATTCAAAGTCATCCTGAATTTGAATACCTTGATGGTTTTGTTTGTTTTTTTGTTTGTTTAATAGTCATATTTATAGGCTGCTCCTATCAGAGCTGCCATCTCAGGGCAGTTTACAGCATATAGTAAATACAGTTTGTTCAAATTTTAAAAATTAAACAAAAATACCAGCAAATCAGTGATACATTCATTGGTGTTCCTCTTCCAGGGGTAACCAGAGACAGCTGTCTACTTACAACCATTCTCATAGCAACATATACTTCTCATTTAGCAGTCATTTCTACTAGTTTAAAATTCATTTTCAGCGTGGACAATTTGAACCTACAAGAATTTGCTCATATAGTATGGCAGGCACCCTTTTTCTCTTTTACATGGGCTTCTCTTATTTATCAGGAAGCCAAAAAGGTTAAAGAAATATAAGGTGCAGCTTATTATTATAAATGCAATGTGTAGATAATTAAAAATAATGGAATCATGGCATCATCTAGTCCACCCCCCTGCAGAATGAAAGAAATTCACAACTACCTACCCACCCATGGTGACCCCAATTTGAATCCCTGGCCAGTCCAGCCTGGGGGAAATTCAACTCCCAACCCCAAAGTAGTGATCAGATAACTATTGCCAACCTTAGGAACGGGCTTTGAAGCTAGTATTTTATAAATGTTCCTAAGATTCCGAAGCCCTGATGGAGCTATCAAGGTTCCTCAGGGCCTGTAAGATGGAGCTTTTCCACCAGGCGTTTGGTTGAGGCTGGGGGGAGGGGGGATGCCCGGAGTTATGAACTGGGGTCCTGCCCAACGCCGAGTGTTGTACATCTGCTGCAGAAGATTCAAGGCCTGAGTGAGATTGGTTTATGTAGATGCAGCAGAAGGTTATAACAGTTGACTGGAATGGGGGGCAATTGTTGATTTTTACTGCCATCTGTTGAATTAGGGTGATGACAAAGGTCAGTTGTATGTAAAATGTGGGTTTTAATGCGTTATGGAGTTTTTATGGGGTATATTGTTATCTTGAGACGGCCTAGTCATGAGAGGCGGGTTATAAATTAGATAGATAGATAGATAGATAGATAGATAGATAGATAGATAGATAGATAGATAGATAGATAGATAGATAGATAGATAGATAGATAGATAGATAGATAGATAGATAGATAGATAGATAGATAGATAGGCAGGCAGGCAGGCAGGCAGGCAGGCAGGCAGGCAGGCAGGCAGGCAGGCAGGCAGGCAGGCAGGCAGGCAGGCAGGCAGGCAGCAGGCAGGCAGGCAGGCAGGCAGGCAGGCAGAGCTAACAATCAAAAGAGATGATCTTGAAGAATGAACGTTCTAGTCTGTATAAGCCCGCTATTTATAGGTCCTTCACAGTGTCAGGCTCTTTAGGATGTAATGCAAGATAAATACAGATACGAAGCTCTAGTACTGTGGAGACAGACATTGGTAAATGCTCAGCAGGAGGACAGCAAGGGCCTGCACAGTCCTATGACCACCATGCATTGATCAGAATGTATATCTCCACCAACCTCACCCTTTTTGGTACATTTTTAGGTTTTGGCATCAAATCACAGCAGACTTATGGTGACCCCTGGTGGCAAGAGAGTTTCAGAGGCTTTTGCCATCACCTGCCTCTGTGAAGAAACTCTGGTCTTCCTTGGTGGTCTCCCATTCAAATATTGGACCCAAGCCCCCCTGCTTAGCTTCCAAGATCTGATGAGATCAGGCTAAGCCAGGCTGTCCAGGCCAAGGTTTTTGTTTGCTATTGAGAGTTTATTCTGCCCCTGAGTCCCTGTGTACATGTATGAATGTCGGAATGACATGAACCCATATTCTTAGCTTCCATACTTTCATTGCTGGCTGACCATTTGCACAACTTGTGGAAAAGGGAAGGCTAATCCATTAACAGCCATTGAGCATAGAAGCATAGGGAAACAGCCTAACTGGGGGTATTATAGTGCTGCTCAAAAAGGAAGGAAGGAAGGAAGGAAGGAAGGAAGGAAGGAAGGAAGGAAGAAAGAAAGAAAGAAAGAAAGAAAGAAAGAAAGAAAGAAAGAAAGAAAGAAAGAAAGAAAGAAAGAAAGAAAGAAAGAAAGAAAGAAAGAAAGAAAGAAAGAAAATGACATGGGATTTGCAATTCCTTAGAAGCAGATTCTGCTGTCCATACTTACTCAATTCATTTTAGGTTCAGGCAGGGCTTAGATACATGGTGTGGCAAGGAGCATGGTTTTATCCATGTCTGTCTGATTTGCCAGCTGTACAGAGATGGTCCTGCTCCCAGAGGCACAGGAGAGAGACACAATATGGCAGATATGGGTCAGTTGAGTATATACTGTTAATTGATAGTGCAGGACTGTGCGCTAGTAATACTATATAGAGAGCCTCTTGTGGTGCAGAGTGGTAAGGCAGCAGAAATGCTGTTTGAAGCTGTCTGCCCATGAGGCTGGGAGTTCAATCCCAGCAGCCGGCTCAAGGTTGACCCAGCCTTCCATCCTTCCGAGGTCGGTAAAATGAGTACCCAGCTTGCTGCTGGGGGGTAAACGGTAATGACTGGGGAAGGCACTGGCAAACCACCCCATATTGAGTCTGCCATGAAAACGCTGGAGGGCGTCACCCCAAGGGTCAGATATGACCCGGTGCTTGCACAGGGGATACCTTTACCTTTACCTTTAATACTATATATAGGGATGAACAAGAGCTGGGAGCCAAGGTCAAGAAGTAGGAAATTGGATGCTAAGTATCACAAGCTAAGGATCAGCCCATTAAGGTCTGTTGCTATCTAAAGTTAAATGCTCTATAGTTCTTCCTGGTTAATGACTGATTAATTTGGGTAGGCAGGGTCCCTCTAGAGCAGGGGTAGTCAAACTGCGGCCCTCCAGATGTCCGTGGACTACAATTCCCAGGAGCCCCTGCCAGCAAATGCTGGCAGGGGGTCCTGGGAATTGTAGTCCACGGACATCTGGAGGGCCACAGTTTGACAACCCCTGCTCTAGAGCCTACATACTTTGTACAACCTAGAGAACTCTCCACCTTGCTAGTCTGGCAGCTGATCATGTGGAACTGCACTAAAAAGATCTGTAGGCTTCTGTTGCTCCTGATATAATATTGCTCGGCAAACCTCCCCCATCCCCTGCCAGTGACCAGGAGGGACCTGGCAATTGTGCTGGCAATTGTGACCAGGAGGGACCTGGCAACACTTTGATGAAATGTTGTGAGCATTTCTGGAAAATACGAATATCAGGGCTTTCACAAATAATGCTTTATGAAGTTCTTGGGCTGGGATGATCATGACGAATCCATCTGCAAAGTGTTTTCTATTTGCAGTTTCAAAGTGTTTTCTATTGACAATGTAGAGAAGAAGAAGAAGAAGAAGAGTTGGTTCTTATATGCCGCTTTTCCCTACCCGAAGGAGGCTCAAAGCGGCTTACAGCTGCCTTCCCTTTCCTCTCCCCACAACAGACAACCTGTGAGGTGGGTGAGGCTGAGAGAGCCCTGATATTCCTGCTTGGTCTGAACAGTTTTATCAGTGCCGTGGTGAGCCCAAGGTCACCCAGCTGGCTGCATGTGGGGGAGCGCAGAATCGAACCCTGCATGCCAGATTAGAAGTCCGCACTCCTAACCACTACACCAAACTGGCTCTACATTGGGCTACATTGGTCCTTACTTGTAGTCCAAACTGACCCTTAATTTTAGTCCAAAGATTCTCTGGGACAAAAAAGGAAATTTCCAATCACACCCCTAAACAGTTAAGGAATATCCTCCTCCTGGTCTTTCCTACATGCTACTGAAACAATACCTGCCACGACATTGAGCCCTTAGCACAAACTTTAACCAAGAAAGAAGCCTTTCCTTGCCTGCTAAGCTTTAGAGAACAATCCAGCAGCCTTAAGACCAATGCTCTCTACTTTGCATTCCTTAAAAACAGGGCTCAAATGACATCCTGAAATCATATTTTAAGGAGAAGAGGGATCCGGGAAGAAGGAGGAGAAATCTCGTTAGTAAGCCGGTATAAAGCAGGATAGAAGAAAGCTCCTAATTTAAAATTAAATCCAAGGAAATGGAGGAGGAGGAGGAGGAGGAAAGAAAAACATAGCAAGAAACAAAAACGCCAAAAGATTCACGTTCATTTAAAAGTTAGTTTATCATAAATCTGGCCTATGACACATAATAAGTAGTAACGTTTTGAAGGTTATTTGATAGCAGGTTCAACAGCGTAGGTGACTGCTGGTGTGAGCAGCATTATAATGAGTCCCCAGGGAAATCAGCCTGCAAGAGGCAGGCAGGGTGAAGCTTCCATGAGCCTGTCTTCTAATGGAAAGGGGGAAATATTCAAAAGTTGACTGTTTATCTCATCAGAGCATCAAATAATACAAAGTCATTCCAATCAAATCTATGAAACATGCCCAGTAAATAAAGGAAGCTAGAGAAATGTTTGTTCAATTGGAGGTTGATGTGTGTGTGTGTGTGAGAAAGAAGATCTTAGTTGGTCCCTTGTTCCAAAATGTTTGGAGCACAATTTGGAAGGAATATATATCTCACACACACACCCCTTTTCAAATGAATGGGAGTTGTCAGCCAGCCCGGAGCCCATGTTTCTGTGCAACTCATGCCTTCTGCAAAGGAACTTGTGCAAGACACTTTGATGGGAGATTGTGCCCAGATTCATGTGTAGGGTTAGTCAATAAACACCCAGTTTCTTTAAATGAACACAAATCTTCTGGGCCACACAAATAGCATCAAAGGGTACTAAAAGAACTTGCAGATATAATTCCTGAGACGCTGTCTGTTATTTTTGACAGTTCTTGGAGAACAGGTAAAGGGCTAGAAGACTGGAGGTGGGCAAATGTCGTCCCTATTTTCAAGAAGGGGGGAAAGGAGGATCTGGGTAGCTATCGACCTGTTGGCTTGATGTCTATAGCTGTCAAAATAGTCGCTCCTCGAACAGCTAGAGCAGGTGGCTGTAATTGTGAGGTGATGTTACCACTTTACTCCACCCTGGTTAGACCTCACGGAGTACTGTGTTTAGCTTTGGGCACTACAACTGAAGAACGATATAGAGAAACTGGAGTTTGTCTAGAGGATGGTGAGGAGTTTGAAGACCAAGTCGTATGAGGAGAGGTTGAGGGAGCTTGGTCTATTTAGCCTGGAGAGAAGGTGACTAAGAGGTGATATGATAAACTTCTTCAAATACTTGAGGGGTTGTCATATAGCAGATAAGAGTAGTTATTTTCTGTTGCTCCGGAAGATCAGACCAGAACCAGTGGGTTGAATTAATTCAAAAGTATTTTCAGCTAAACATCTGGAAGAAATCCCTGACAGTTAGAGCAGTTCCTCAGTGGAACAGGCTTCCTTGGGAGGTGGTGAGTTCTCCTTGTTTGGAAGTTCTTAAGCAGAGGCGACATAGTTGACCCACAGAAATACTGATTTTATGAAATTAGGCAGATTGTGAGTGGGTGGGCAGGAAGGGATGTGCCAATGTTTGTCTCTTGTGGCCCTTCCTTGCATATCCAGGGAATTGCTAATTGCCACTATGGGATGGTAGGTGAATTTCCTCCAGGCCAGGCTTGATTCTGAATACTTTTGGTGGAGGGAACACTTGGGCATGAAATTGGGGTCACCGTGGATGGGCAGGTAGTTATGAGTTCCTGCATTGTGCAGAGGACTGGACTAGATGACCCTGTAGTTCCCTTCTAATTCTATTATTCTATCACCTGAAAAGCATGGAAAGATAGTCACAGCAGGAGTTTTTTGGGGTTGTATATAGGTTGATTTTCCTGCTTTTGTTCCTATATTTATATTTTAGTTAGATGTTTCAGTATTCAGCTTTTTAGTCTTGGGCTGAAAGGTTCATTTGGGTTGGAAGATTCACTTGCTTCATGTACACATGTTAGATATAATTGATATATACAGCATATTTCATTCTGAGAGCCAACACCGGTAAGAAAAGAAGCGCAGCTTTAATGTTTAAAAGGAATAAGGCACACTGAAATTGGGATTTAGGGTTGAAACAGCAGGAATAAGAAGTTCAAAACCACCCCTATTGAGGTGAGAAGGGCACCTATGCTCTGTCACCAGAGGGCTATGAATTCCAAAAGCTTTGCCAATCAATCTGGTCATGCACTGAAAACCAGAAACAGAAACTACAAAGAAAGTGTGCAAATCTGGTGTCCAGTTAAAATCTAAAGTTAAGTTTTCCTTTCCTCCTTCATCTCCCACCCACCCCAACCTTCTCTATTTTGGCACAATTAATCAAGTTCTTTAAATATGATTCCCTCCCCTAAAGTCTCATCCATTCCCAATTTAATTTTGAAAATATGCTAGCTGCAACTGATTATGTCTTAAAATAGTATTCACAAGGCCGGTATCTACTTCTTTTCCCAGGCTGGTAGCATAATAAACTAAGGTGACCATTAGTGCTGCTTTTGGCGGGACTCTTCTGCCTTTGGCAAAATAGTCCCGCATTTCGCCAGGTACTTAGAAAGTCCCGCGCCCAGCTGCAAAGTGAGCACTGGGCGCGGCTCTGCCCAGCCTGGCCGCCCGGCCTTCACCAAGCTCAAGCTCCGCCCCCATGCCACGTAACACACCTGCCTGGACTCCGCCTTCTTCACAGGCGGGACCTGCGAGGGAAGGGAAGGTGCACAGCAGCACGTGCAACTTCAACCCTGAGGCAAGCAAGCAAACAAGGTGAGCCAGGGAGGAGAGTGGGTGGGGCAAGCAAGCAAACAAGGTGAGCGGGGAAGAGAGCGGGGGGGCAAGCAAGCAAAGGAGGCGAGCGGGGAACTGAGTGGACGGGGCAAGCAAGCAAAGCAGGTGAGCCAGGGAAGAGAGCAGGCAGAGCAAGCAAGCAAAGGAGGTGAGCCGGGGAAGAGAGGGGCGGGGCAAGCAAGCAAATGAGGTGAGCTGGGGAAGAGAGCAAGCAGAGCAAGCAAGCAAAGGAGGTGAGCTGGGGAAGAGAGCAGGCGGGGCAAGCAAGCAAACGAGGTGAGCGGGGAAGTGAGTGGGCGGGGCAAGCAAGCAAAGGAGGTGAGCCGGGGAAGAGAGCAAGCAGAGCAAGCAAGCAAAGGAGGTGTGCCGGGGAGGAAGTGGGCAGGGCAAGCAAGCAAACGAGGTGAGCTGGGGAAGAGAGTGGGCAGAGCAAGCAAGCAAAGGAGGTGAGTCAGGGAAGAAGTAGGCGGGACAAGCAAGCAAAGGAGGTGAGCCAGGGAAGAGAGTGGATGGGGCAAGCAAGCAAAGGAGGTGAGCCGGGGAAGAGAGCGGGCGGGGCAAGCAAGGAAACAAAGTGAGCTGGGGAGGTGAGTGGGCGGGGCAAGCAAGCAAAGAGGTGAGCTGGGGAAGAGAGTGGGCGGGGTAAGCAAGCAAATGAGGTGAGCTGGGGAAGAGAGTGGGCGGGGCAAGCAAGCAAAGGAGGTGAGCCGGGGAAGAGAGGGGCGGGGCAAGCAAGCAAATGAGGTGAGCTGGGGAAGAGAGCAAGCAGAGCAAGCAAGCAAAGGAGGTGAGCTGGGGAAGAGAGCAGGCGGGGCAAGCAAGCAAACGAGGTGAGCGGGGAAGTGAGTGGGCGGGGCAAGCAAGCAAAGGAGGTGAGCCAGGGAAGAGAGCAAGCAGAGCAAGCAAGCAAAGGAGGTGTGCCGGGGAGGAAGTGGGCAGGGCAAGCAAGCAAACGAGGTGAGCTGGGGAAGAGAGTGGGCAGAGCAAGCAAGCAAAGGAGGTGAGTCAGGGAAGAAGTAGGCGGGACAAGCAAGCAAAGGAGGTGAGCCAGGGAAGAGAGTGGATGGGGCAAGCAAGCAAAGGAGGTGAGCCGGGGAAGAGAGCGGGCGGGGCAAGCAAGGAAACAAAGTGAGCTGGGGAGGTGAGTGGGCGGGGCAAGCAAGCAAAGAGGTGAGCTGGGGAAGAGAGTGGGCGGGGTAAGCAAGCAGAAGAGGTGAGCCAGGGAAGGGGGGCGGGCTTTGTCTTCTCAGCCGCCAAAATAAAGTTCGTCCCTGGCTGCCTTCTCTTTGGAACTCATGGCCTAACCTTCCCAATTTTCTCCCTGGTGTATTTTGTAAGTGTGCCTGCTTATTATTGTTTTGTGTATGTGTGTGTGTGTGTGCATATAATATTCTGGGGCTCTCCCCCTGAGATCTACCCTGCCTTATAACTATCTCAAACCCTTTTTACAGTTAATTTCCCCTTCTCTGGGTAATCTCTCCCTTTCAGCACATATTTTTCAAGATAGGTAAGTACACTTCATTTTAATTGTGGCATCCTTTAGTTGTTTTCAGTAAAAACAATTCTACTTCTATTATTAGTCCTAATGCTGACTACAGGCTTTTAACTACCCCTCTCACCTGGCATTCACCTGAAGGGGATCTTATACCCAAGAGGGATCTTACAATACTGCTGTCAAGCATCCCGGCCCAGGGGCAAGGAGTGTGCAAGGCTCCTCAGCTGAATAACTGTAGTATCTACAAGGCACAAACTCACTGGAACTAACTACAAGGCACAAACAACAAGATAGTTCCAGGTAGAGCTAAGCCCAATAAAAAGGGGCTTTTCGCACGCCTTCAAAATCGCACAATGGTTGCCAATTGAAAACGCTACTGATTTGCCATTATGCACAATGTCGTTGACAATCTGCCACACACCTGAAACCGATCCGCAAAAAGCGCTTCCTTGTAGCGCTTTCAGGGAAATCCCCAAAAGTGGATTCACCCTCCGGAAAGCGCTACACTCCTGCAACCAATCTGCAACACTAGCGGGAAAGTTCTGTGCGTTACCATTGTTGTGGTTTCTACAAAGTCCCTCCCCCTGGCTCTCTCCTCTGATCTTCCAGCGAAGCGATCGCCATTTTTTTTTCTCCGAGCGAGCGAAGTTCAACCCACCAGCAAGCCTGTTTAGAGGCTTCCCCGGCTTCAGTCCCTCCCCAGAGCTGTTTAGTCACTAAGCACAAACAACAGAGAAGCCCGTTTGCTGATGTATTTTCCCTTTATTTTTTACACTGTTTTCGGCCGAAAATCGGGCCCGTGAGGGGGGGGGGATTTTTTTTTTCCACTTGGGGGAAGGCGTAGCAACGATGAAACGACAGCTCAAACACACCTGCCAGCTGATGGGTCTCTCCGTTGCAACGAATCAACACATATTCGTTGCAATGGGTGTGTTTAAAAAAAAAAACCTTTCTTAAAGGGAAAGGGGCTGTTTGGGAGCATGCTAACGGCTGCCCATTGGCTGCTTGACGGCTAGGGGCGGGACGAGCTCGGCAATAGCGCTTCCTTTCTAGCGATTTTTGCTGAGACCGGAAGCTTGTGGGAAACGATAGAAACGCAACTGGATTCCACTACAAAGTCAGGTATGCATAATGATGAATTGCACTATTTTAAATGGCGATTTTTTGTTCAGCAAACAATTTGCTACAAGGATCCCGGTGCGGAAAGCCCCAAAGAAATGGAAGGAAGGTCACTTGTTAGTTAACTTACAGTCCTTCCACATCCGGTGCAGCTTCAGAGGGAGGCTTACAGTTGCATAGTGAGCCTCTCCCCAGGACTGTATTTACAAGCACCATCCTCCTTCATCATTCACACTGAACTTCCTTTGTCTGTCTGTCTGTCTCTCTGAACCCCAAACAAAGGAACAGCTCCCCTTTTCAGACCCCGCTCCCACATGGACTGAGAGGGCATTGGCCAATCTGGGCACTAGAAGCCAGAGTTCAAGCCCGCCAGAAGCAGGACAGTCCACTGAGGGATGTTAACACATCAAGGAGATGGCACGTTTTTTCCTCTGGGTTGTAAACTATGCCCTCTACCCAGCGAAGTGTATCTTTCCCATGCTGTGCCAGTCTTTGGGATGCCATCTACCCTGCCCATCACCATAACTGTCACATGATCGCTGCCATCTGCCACTCATCTCAAAAAACACCTTTTAAGCAATGACAGGGGGTTGGACTAGATGGCCTGTGTGGCCCCTTCCAACTCTATGATTCTATGATTCTATGACAGCAATCTACAAAAAAAAATCACTTGAGTGAGAAATATGCCAAAGAATAAAATAATACTATACATAAGGTTTTTTAAAAAATGTTTTATATTTGTTAATTGTTGAAATTTTTAAAAATTTCAATACTGTTTATGCATTCTATGAGAAATTTTGTTGCTGCATATAGAACCCTCCCCCCCCCCCCGGTCAATGGTGTCCCTCTTTAGCAATCTTAAAATCTGGTCACCTTATAATAAACAGAAGACTGTCTGCAGGCAGGTCAGTTTGATGCCTGTGGCAGTTCAAGCCCCCGAGTGTGGGTTCTGTCAGGAGGAAGAAGGTAACCACATTTATTTGAACAAAGAGGTTAGACAGAAGATGAAAGAGGCGCAAAAAAATCTACTGGAACAGACCTGGAAGAAGCTGCATCCAGGCACGAATACAGAATCCTATATCAGATCCTCAAATGACTAAGTGGTAAAACTAAGTCGACAAATGATAATATTAAGAAAGAAGATGGTACTTTTGTACGATCTACTGCCTGCAGCAATGGAAAGAATTCTTTAACCAGCTATATAACCACAATGCATCTCAGGGATCACCACCAGAACCACCACTTATTGACTTGCCAGAAAATATACTCATCAGCTAAAAAGCACAATAAAATCTTGGAAGAATGGAAAGGCACCTGGAGCAGACCAAGTTACTGCTGAAATGATTAAAGCTGGGGAGACATTCTGCTACAGCAGCTCCACACCCTCTTAACACTCATGTGGTACTCAGAATGCATTCTATCAACATGGAAGAAAGCCATCATATTGCCAGTCCTGAAGAAAGGTGACAACTGAGAATGTAAGAATTATTATGGCATCAGCCTCATGTCAGTTATTAGCAAAGTGTTCTTGAAGATGATACAATCAAGGCTTACAGGAACATCGCTAAAGGCTAGGAGAGAAGAGCAAGCAGGATTTAGACCACATCAGGGCTGTATGGATCAAATGTTCACCGTCTGTCCACTAGCAGAGGAAAGAATTAGGTATGGAAAGAGAATTGTCATGGCCTTTATTGATGGCAAATCTGCTTTTGACTGTGTCCACTGGCCTTCTCTATGGAAGATACTAGAAACTACAAATGCGCCCCCCAAAAAAATAATCACACCCCTATAAACAACATATGATGGTTCAACAAGCCAAGCGCAAACTTGAAATGAGCTATCAGAAGAGTTTATCATCCAGACTGGAGTGTGCCAAGGAGATTTTAACATTGTAGTTAATGCCATTATGAGAAAAGCATTCAAGAACAGATGTGGAGTTCAATATGGCCAAAACAACTTTCTGACAGATCTAACGTTTGCAGATGATAGTGCCATGTTTGCGGATACGAATGCAGAGGCTACCAACGCCCTCCATGACATTGCCTGCATCGCCCAACCCTACGGCTTAAAAATAAATGTGGACAAAACCAACGTTATAACCACAGATGGATTGCCGACAAATGCATACCTCAATTGAGCCCAAATTGAGCAAGTCAAAGAATTTTAATATGAAGGCACATTGAAAGAAATTCCATCTCAACATCCGGAAGAAGTACCTGACAGTTAGAGCGGTTTCTCAGTGGAACAGGCTTCCTCGGGAGGTGGTGGGTTCTCCATCTTTGGAAAGGCTGGAGAGCCATTTGACAGAGAAGCTAATTCTGTGAAGACTTAAGGGGGGGGCAGGTTACAGTGGATGAGTGAGAGGATTGTGAGTGTCCTGCATATTGCAAAGGGTTGGACTAGATGACCCATGAGGTCCCTTCCAACTCTATTATTCTATGATTCTATGATTGGTGCAACAAAAGAATCATCTACCACTGAAGCCCACAGTAGGATTGGCTAAGCAACATAAGCATGTATTCCGTGACTCAATACCAAGTTGTCATTGCATAACGTGTTTTGGTCATAAAAAGCCAAACTGGGCTTCATTTTGCTAAATGAATGAATGAATGAATGAATGAATGAATGAATGAATGAATGAATGAATGAATGAATGAATAAAGTGGGGGGATAATAAAAACTGTGGGAGATTCCTCCTGGCACCCTAATCCATTTTTCTTCTTCTTCTGCCTAAACTTGCCTCTTTGTGATGCTGTGTTTTTCTTGGAGAGCTATTTTCTGCCTTCGCAGGGGAAAGTTATGCAATGTACATTCTACTTCATCATGCAACTTGTTCATAATATTATGTCGTTTTCATAAATCTGCTGAAATGGATTTTATTGGCAGCCCCGTGAATCACAGCTCTTCAGGCACTGCGACGCCTTATTGACAAACAGCAACATGCAAAAACGTTCCTCCATATTATAGAACCACTTAACATATTTCATCTATATATTCATTCATTGCACATTAAAGATTTTTTAAAAGTTGCCAGGAGAAACTCAGAGCATTCACACACACACACACACACACACACACACACACAATACTAAACAAACAGATGTATGTAAGCATTCTGAAAGCAGCCAGTGCTTAAAAGGGGCCATTATTATACATTGTTCAGTCTCAGAGTTATTTCCCAGGCTTTTAAATGTATTTAACTTTGATCTGCTTGGGATTTTTCCTAGAGACTGATGCTATCGATTTCCCTTTGGGAAATTTATTCTGTCAACTGTTTTATTCTGTTTGCAAGCCTGTTCAGTCTGCTCTAAGACACTTTGAAGACCCGTGGGCAGAAAAATGGGGTCCTAAGCACCTTAAACATCATTCCTCACAACCCCCCTGTGAATTAGTTAGGCTGAGAGAGTGAGGCAGACTAAAAAAAAAGCTTCCATGGGTGTGGGGGGGGGGCTTCCAGCTCCTAGTCCAACATCATATTGACCACCCTATACATTAAAAAAAAAATCAGAAATGTAAATGTGCATCAATTCCCTTTCCATTCCCCACTAATAACCTCCTATCCAAAGAGTAAATGTTGCTAGATGTGAGGGGCAATCAGAATTATCAGATCAGAAGAAGATACAATTGCCTTCCCTTCCTCTCCCCACAACAGACACACAACAGGGGAGGCTGAGAGAGCTCTGAGAGAACTGCTCTGTGAAAACAGCTCTAACAGGACTGTGATTAGCCCATGGTCACCCAGGAGTGGGGAATTGAACCCATCTTTCTAGATTAGAGACCACCACTCTTAACCACTGCACCAAGAAGGCTCTCAGTGATGAAATCAAACATGCTAATGAATATCCTTGCACTTAAAAAAAAAGAGTGCAAAAAAAAAAGAGTGCAGACTCTTTCCACTCTGGCAGCACTGTGCCAGGTTTGTGCCAGGTGTTTGCAAGAAGACAGCTTGCCCTGCGTCTTCCCGGGTCCAGACAGGGGAAGATTTTCCCTGCCGGACCCAGCCCACCCCAGATTCAAATTCAAATTCATTTTAATACAGCACTACGGCTGGATAAAACAGATAGCAAGAAAAAAACATTTCAGAGCAGAACATTGCATAATCAGGGAGCCAGTACAAAATTTAAAATATGTAAAATTGTATAATTGATGGGTACATTATAAAAAATGCATATTAAAATTCCTCTAAAAATCTTCACTTAAGCTTAAATTGTCTTTCCTGTGTGCTAAGCACATGCACACAAAATTTGGCAACCTGCTTAATAATATGTCCCCTACTATTCCACAGGAGGAATTTAACTTTTTCTTTTTTTTGAGCTGATGGAGGAATCCCTGAGTAATGGGAGGATGAATTTAATTATTTCAGAGTTGAAGGTAGGGCACCTTAAGAGGACGTGTTCGATTTATCTCCCCGGAATTACAGGGGCAGAGTCTTTCAGCAACTGGGGTTTTCTTGAAGCGGCCCACCAGCATGGCAGAAGGTAACGCAGAGCATCTAGCTAGTGTGAATGCTCTCCTCTAGTATTTTGTTTCCAAATAGGAGAGAGAGTCTGCAGAGGCTTGAATATATCTGGAACACGGTGGTGCACCATACCTAGGGGAGCGAGAAAGGTCAGTTTGACGCTCTGTGTCCTCAATCCTTTGTTTCACTACAATTTTCGCCTGATCGTAACCTAACCAGAGTAGTGAAAGTGAGGAAAAGCCTAATTTTATAATTTCCCTCTCGGTGGCCAACAGCCACTGGGATTTAAAATTGTCACAGAGGATTGAAGGAAGTAAACCAGCTGTGGCCCAGTGCGCCTTTAACCATAGAGAGATGGATGAAGTTACTGCTTTAGCTTTGAATTTTGGAAACCCTGTCTCTAAACGTATCCATGAGTTCGAAACATAGTTTGGAACCTGAAGTAACGCTCTGAGAAATTTTGTTTGAACCTGCTCAAGTGGGGCAAAGCAAGAGGTTGGTGGCCCTAAAAAGGTCCCGTACACCATTTGAGCAATTGTCTTAGCTTGGAAGAGTTTGAGTGCCACTGGAACAAAATAGGCTCCATTGGAGCGATGGAATTTGAGTATATTGAGGGCACTTCTCTCCCCTATGTTTGCAAGCTGTCTACCGTGTTCGTGCCTTGATCCTGAAGCCTGCAAAGTAACTCCGAGGTCCTATTCTGGGTACACCCCAGATTAGTGTCTCCACACAAGGCAGCCTGGGCAGAAAGGTTCTGCTACTTGGGGAGGAGGCAGGGTCCATTTTTTTTCCTATTTAGGAATGCAGTAGCAATATCACATTCCTAAACAAAAAAATGCCCCAGGTGGCTTGGCGGCATTTTGCAGCGCTGCAGAGAAGCCTAGGGCATCTTGTGTTCCTTCTGGGACACCGTAGTCAGTCCAGAGTGGGGGGGGGAGCCAGGCCTGGATGGCCTGTGTCTTCCCTTCTGGACAGACCTAGCCTGACATAGGCCCCGATGGTGCCCGCAGCATGGGAGGGCAACCCATGCACAAGATGTCATAGTCCCATTGTATACGGCACTGGTCAGACCACACCTGGAGTACTGTGTGCACTTCTGGAGGCCTCACTTTAAGAAGGACGTAGATAAAATTGAAAGGGTACAGAGGAGAGCGACGAGGATGATCTGGGGCCAAGGGACCAAGCCCTATGAAGATAGGTTGAGGGACTTGGGAAGGTTCAGCCTGGAGAAAAGGAGGTTGAGAGGGGACATGATAGCCCTCTTTAAGTATTTGAAAGGTTGTCACTTGGAGGAGGGCAGGATGCTGTTTCTGTTGGCTGCAGAGGAGAGGACACGCAGTAATGGGTTTAAACTTCAAGTACAACGATATAGGCTAGATATCAGGAAAAGAAATTTCACAGTCAGAGTAGTCCAGCAGTGGAATAGGCTGCCTAAGGAGGTGGTGAGCTCCCCCTCACTGGCAGTCTTCAAGCAAAGGTTGGATACACACTTTTCTTGGATGCTTTAGGATGCTTAGGGCTGATCCTGCGTTGAGCAGGGGGTTGGACTAGATGGCCTGTGTGGCCCCTTCCAACTCTATGATTCTATGAGTCTAACCAAGGGCCTGAGTCGGGCCAGCCCCAACCTGGCCCTGGCCCAGCTCTGAAGTCATCCAACAGTGGGGATTAGCCCCACAACCAGACAACCATTAGCCAAAGCGTAATACCCTATGTCGAAGGGGTCTCAGTTAACCACCCTTCATGTTTCACACAAATCCAGTGCAGTCCAGGCCTTTGCTAAATGCATTAACAAAAGCTCGCAGGGAAGCACTTTCAGCACTAAGGGAAGGGAGGGGAATTTAGAAGACCATCAGGAAGGGACATCTTTTGATGTGACAAGAGTGTTGTTCTACATCTACAAGACTGTTGTTTTTTTTTCCTCACTGTTGAAAGGTTTCCAATTCAGTTTTCATGACCGTGTTGCTTTAATAATTTTATTGCTGCAGGGTGCCTTGCGGTAGAGAGGCGAAGTAAATAAATAAATAAAGCCCTGCTCTACACACACACACACACACACACACTCATGCTTGATAATAGTTTTTTTTTAGCCCATCTAATCTCATCTCGGTGAGATATATTACACACACAGGATCAAGAGGGAGATGTAATTACATAGCAAACAGATCAAGCATGTATATTTATTGTTTATACCCGATGACTTAAGAAATATCACAGGACATTGGGTTTTTGTAGCTCCCGTGTACTCTCACATACAAAAATAATCCAGATTGGAGATTCTGATTTATATAAATAGATAGATGAAAGCAACTGGGATTTTAAAAGAAATGACTGGCGACATTTTTCTCTGGAAAGATCCTTTATTAAAAAGGAGATAAACCTCCTTCTTTTCCAGATTTCCAATAGAAATTTGGCAATTATTCTATACCTGAAACAAGCTATCAATGCATACGCCCAGTTCAGGTTGGTCCAGCCTGCTGTACTTCTATCGAAACCAGGGGTAGTCAAACTGTGACCCTCCAGTTGTCCATGGACTACAATTCTCAGAAGCCCCTGCCAGCAAATGCTGGCAGGGGCTTCTGAGAATTGTAGTCCATGGACATCTGGAGGGCCACAGTTTGATTACCCCTGATCGAAACCTACATAAACCCCAGCTGCTTGTTTCTCTATCAAACACGGAGCTTCTAGCGTGCCAGTGATCGGACGGATCCGCTGATATATCCAATCCTATCCTCGGCTGCTCCTCTGTGTGGTCTTTAAGAACTGTCCTTATCAGCCTTCTGTTTATTATTGTGCCTGGTTGAAAGGGAATATGCCAAGCAATCCCTGGACTCCAATCTTTAGCCCTGTTGTCAGGACAAATTAATTTCTTTGGAAACCCACTGTGACTCAAGATACCATCTAGGAAATGTAGGATTAATGGAGTCCCTGCACAGCAAGCTGTGTGTGGCAGGTGGGTGTGGGGAGCCATGAGAAAAATGGACCGGGTGGAACCAAATAAATGAATTTGCCAATAGGATTTGGGGAGGGTCAGTTGGGGGGGATATGTGGGGAGTGTGTTTTGTTTTTAAAAGAAACTGTACACGATGATATTTGAGCCAGCTGGCTTTGCTTCATGGCTTCCCAGGAAATCCCTCTTCCCCCTCTTCTTCTGTCATGGAGTGAATACAATCATTTACCACTTGGCAAGTCACCACAGTACTAAGGTGAACCACTTGGGAAGACAGTTGTCTTGTTTAGCAGCAAACAATTTTTTTTATGTCACATTTTGCCACATGTCTGCATCTGATGCGGGGTAAAGTGCTTTTGGCAGCAAATGTCAGGATCCTACAAAACTGAGACCACACCAAGAATTCCATAGCAAAGTCAGTCTTTATTGAGGATTACAACAGAGCAAGCATCTTCTTCAGAAAATACACAGAACAGGGTTACTGGCAAAGACAAGATACCAAGGAATGAATGGGGTTTTAAGCATTCGAACCCATGCTGAGAGCGCTGCTCAAACTAGACTGAAATTTGGTTCTCACAGAAATGACTGTTTGATCAGCAAAGGTGCAAAATTAGACAGGCAGTCTACATCCATTCCCAGATTCTTTCCCTGGGAGCTGGGATGTTCTAGAATAGGGGTAGTCAAACTGCGGCCCTCCAGATGTCCATGGACTACAATTCCCAGGAGCCCTGGGAATTGTAGTCCATGGACATCTGGAGGGCCGCAGTTTGACTACCCCTGTTCTAGAAGAAGAGGCAAAATAAGAGTTGGTCCTTATATGCTACTTTTCACAATCCAAAGGAGTCTCAAAGCGGCTTACATTCGCCTTCCCTTTCCTCTCGACACAACAGACACCCAGTGAGGTGGGTGAGGCTGAGGGAGCCCTGAGATTACTGAAGAAGAAGAGTTAGTTCTTTTATGCCGCTTTTCTCTTCCCGAAGGAGGCTCGAAGCAGCTTCCATTTGCCTTCCCTTTCCTCTCCCCAAAACAGACACCCTGTGAGGTTGGTGAGGCTGAAAGAGCCCTGATATCACTGCTCGGTCAGAACAGCTTCCTCAGTGCTGTGATGAGCCTAAGGTCACCCAGCTGCCTGTACGTGGAGGAGGAGCAGGGAATCAAATCCGGCTCGCAAGATTAGAACTCCGTACTCCTAACCCCTACACCAAGCTGACTCCTCCAAGGCTAGAGACAACATTAACATAACACAGGCCAGAGCAGAGCTTCAAATGAGGCTGAGGTACACTGGAGGAACAAAGAATACATGAGAAAGGGGGTGGGGGAGGCTGAGAATCTAGCATGCCTAACCTCCATCCAGGAGGAACCTGGAAAAATTGACATGGCCCGTGACATTCTGCCACCTCTAAAAAGAACCCCTGAGGGTTCTAACCTGAGCTGGAAGTAGACGCAGCTTGTCTGGGTATGCCTCATGAAACCTGCTAACCAACCTGGGGGTGGAGACATCCTCCACATTGATCTACTCGTTCTCTGAGTCGGGGAAAGCCCTTCCAAGCTACAAAGTATTGCAAATTTCTGTTATGTAGCCTTGAATCCAGGACATCAACGAGTTCATAGTGGGTGCCCTTCCCTACCATGACAGGTAGAGGAAGTGGATCCTTAGGGTGCCACTTATCCGGAGCCAGGGCCAATTTCAAGAGACTGACATGGAACAGGGGGTAGACTTTGCAGAAAGAGGAAGGCAATTCCACCCAGGCAGCCAAGCCGGTATATATAATCCCTAGGGCCACATGAGAGCTCATCATCTTCTTTTGCTCTCAGTGGGAGTGGGTAAAGGAGAGAGGGAGATGCACGTAGCTATTTGGAGGGAGATAATTTTGCAGGACAGATAGAGTGGTTCAGGTGGAGGGTCTATAGAGGAGCAACACCATCAGCATTATCTGTGTGTCTTCGGCTGCTCATTTCTGGATGGCATTCAGAACCGGCCCCCTTAGAGGCTGATGGCCTGTCAATCGGAGACTTGCTGAGTGCAGGCAGATGTCTTTTTTTTCCCCCTCAAGAGGCACCTACTGTTCTTTCTGGGAATGGGGGGGGGGGACACATTTTATTTCAACCTGATGTTCTTTGTGGGCTTGTCCTGGAAGCCTTTTTGGGGGTTAACTCTTCCATTTTTCTTTCTGGAAGCAGGATAAAGGATCATAAATAAACCCCGATTTCTACTTTACTTTTCACAAAGTGCTTTTGGGACACATTTTATTTTGATTTTTTCCCTTCACTTATGGTATGGGGGGAGGGGGGAGGTTCCCCTGCATCTTTTCTCTGTGTTTTGGGGGCTGGCTTTCTCCACACAGCCAAATCAACATGTAAACTTTCAGCATTAAAGCAGAACACGTAATCCCAAATCCGTTTAAAGGTAAAGGTATCCCCTGTGCAAGCACCGGGTCATGTCTGACCCTTGGGGTGACACCCTCCAGCGTTTTCATGGCAGACTCAATATGGGGTGGTTTGCCAGTGCCTTCCCCAGTCATTACCATTTACCCCCCAGCAAGCTGGGTACTCATTTTACCGACCTCGGAAGGATGGAAGGATGAGTCGACCTTGAGCCGGCTGCTGGGATCGAAGTCCCAGCCTTATGGGCAAAGCTTTCAGACAGCTGCCTTACCACTCTGCGCCACAAGAGGCTCTAAATCCGTTTAGATTCCCATTAAAGAGACATGTTTTACTTTCAGGTGGTATTCTTTCTATGGGGTTCCCTAGTTCCCAAGTTCAGTTGACTGTTGTAACTTTCTGCCTGGGAGTGGGGTGAATGATCACCAATAAATACTATTTTCTATTTCCCAACATTCTGAATCTGAGGTGTGGTTTTATCTCAAGATTTACCTTCGTATGTGTGTGCGTGTGTGATGGGGGGCTGTGGTTCCAAATCCAGCATCTTTTCCTGGTTTCCCGGGTGGCTGTGGCTGGGTAGCCAAATCAGTATCTTGGCTTCCACCCTTTTTTCTCCCTTCTTTCCCCCAGATCACACATGGGACTACCATAAAGTGTCACCACTACCAGTCAAGTTTTCATTTTCTGAGCTTTTCTCTGGAAGCATGGTTACTATTTCTCTCCACCCTCTTTCTTCTGCTCATGTCCTATTGACACACTTTGAAGCCAGTCATATCTCACTGCTTTTGGCATGCCAGGCTATGTTCAGTTTGTGATCCACCACCACCACCAGGTTGGGTCTTCCTGAGTTGGGACAAGCCTCAGACAAGACCCAGAAACCATGTCCACAATGAGGTGATAAAGTTGGGGGAGCTCCATAGTGAATTTCAAATCTATAGCACCCCAAGAAAAAAACTAAAACAGTTAGGGAATTCAAGCGAACCCAAAGGTTCAAGAACACGGGGAGGTCCATGCAGGTTCAGGGTTCAAGGTTTGATCCACCACAAATCTCCATTTTCCAGGTTCATGCCCACCTCTAGTGATAAATATAAAGTTCTGCATTTAGGTAGGAAAAATCAAATGCATTGGATGGGGGGAAGTTCTCTTGGCAGTAGCATGTGCAAAAAGGATCTGGGGGTCTTAGTAGACCATACACTGAGCATGGGTCAGCAGTGTACCTGAATGGCTAAAAAGGCAAATAGGATTTGGGGCTATATCAAAAGAAGTATAGTGTCCAGATCACATGAGGAAATGTTACCGCTTTACTCTGCTCTGGTAAGACGTCACTTGGAGTATTGTATTAAGTTTTGGATACAAACTGAAGGGGAAAAAATGTACAGAAACTAGAGCATATCCAGAGGAGGGCTGTGAAGATGGTGAGGGGTTTGGAGACCAAGTTGTATGAGAAAAGGTTAAGGGAGTTTGAGTTGTTTAGCCTGGAGAAAAAACAACTAAGAGGTGATATGATAACCATATTCAAATTCTTGAAGGGCTGTCATAGAGAAGATGGAGCAGAGTTGTTTTCTGTTGCCCCAGAGAGTTAGAGCCAGTTTGGTGTAGTGGGTACGAGTGCGGACTTCTAATCTGGCATGCCGGGTTCGATTCTGCGCTCCCCCACATGCAGCCAGCTGGGTGACCTTGGGCTCGCCACAGCACTGATAAAACTGTTCTGACCGGGCAGGAATATCAGGGCTCTCTCAGCCTCACCTACCCCACAGGGTGTCTGTTGTGGGGAGAGGAAAGGGAAGGCGACTGTAAGCCGGTTTGAGCCTCCTTCGGGTAGGGAAAAGCGGCATATAAGAACCAACTCTTCTTCTTCTTCTTCTAGACCAGTAAATAATGGATTGAAATTAATTAGTGGTTAAGACTTGCTATATGGCCTTCTGAGGCACCTTTCCCTCCCTCCTCTCCCAACAAAATTACACCTTCTTTGCTCTCCCCAGTATTACAGTGGAACAAATCTTGAGAGACTTTTTATATACACCAGGGATTTTCTTTTAGCCCTCCTATAGAAATTTAATTCATTTCATAATTACAAACTCAGTTATCCCTAAGAATTACATGTGCTTTGCACAGGTGTAAACAGCAGTGCCTTTTTTTCACACAGAGATATTGTTTGAAGATTAAATGCATATATATAGATAATCATCACCATGCCTGTCATACTCACTGTTGAGAAATACTCTCGAAAGGCCACTTGGAGCTCCCTCTTAGCTATGCCTGGTGTGTGTTTTTGTGAGCAAAACAGTTTTTAAAGAGCAACATTCTACACAAAAGGAACAGCAAGGAAAACATGTACTGGGAATAATAACAGTAAACTTATTTACAGAACACCAAGTTATATAAACAGCAGTTAGACTAGAATTGATACCAAGATTAAGCAGCAACTAGTAAATGGGTAGAGCCTCTTGTGGCACAGAGTGGTAAGGCAGCAGACATGCAGTCTGAAAGCTTTGCCCATGAGGCTGGGAGTTCGATCCCAGCAGCCGGCTCAAGGTTGACTCAGCCTTCCATCCTTACAAGGTCGGTAAAATGAGTACCCACCTTGCTGGGGGGTAAATGGTAATGACTGGGGAAGGGACTGGCAAACCACCCCGTATTGAGTCTGCCATGAAAACGCTAGAGGGCGTCACCCCAAGGGTCAGACATGACCCAGTGCTTGCACAGGGGATACCTTTACCTAGTAAATAGGTAGATCCTGAAACAACTCACATTTCTGCAAACATCCCCTTCAAGTCACTGAGAATTCTCAACTGGAATTTTCAAGTGTTCAGTATAATGCTTGATAAATGCACAGTGAACCCTGCCCACCTAGTCCCCCAGCACCAGGCCTAGGTATTGTTGCAGCCTCTTGATCCAGAAGTCTGAGAAAACTTCCGTTCCTACCACATCCAGCATCTAGTAGTACCTGAAGAGGAGATCAGCAGCCAGCTAGTGAATGTCACCCTAAATGCTGCCCACGGCATAGATACAAAACCAGCATATGTTTTTGCTATTGGGAACACAACAGTAATGCTGTCAAGTTTATGGGTTCAGTAGATACAGACTTAGTATCTCTAGTAATTCAACTCTTTATTAACACCAACCAAACACTGATCAATTCACACACAACCCAACATTCCTTTATACACTGTTGGCTTCCTGCCAAACAACCTGAGTGACTCTTTACGGAGCCTTGCAATTGGAAGATGACCTGTGCATCCCATTGGATGCAAAAGATAAGCAGAAGTGGTTCTTGATCGGTTACGTTACATTCTTTGACTTGGGGTGACTGCAAGCATGGCTCACTGGCCACACCCAACAAATGCAGTGGTGGTCAGGTTGCTAGTTTCCTCTTGGCAACCAGTGGGGGATGTGCAATGCCAGTTATGTGGCCTGAGCCTTCCTCTTTCTACTCTTCAGTCCCCCTGCCAGACAGCTGATCAGTGGCTAGGGGACAAGGCCTGGCAGTAGGGGAATTCCACTTCCACCGGAAGGGTAGAGTTCTGGGTAGAGTTGCCAGGTGTTCCCCCTCCCCCCGGTCACTGGCAGAGGATGAGGGGATGGGAGAGTAGACATGCTTGATCCAGGCTGGGAAACTCCTGGGGATTTGGGGGTGGAGCCTAGGGAGGGCAGAGACCACAGTGGGGAACAATGTCAGAAGGTCCACCTTCCCAAACAGCCTTTGTCTTCAGAGGAACTTGTCTTTGTAGTCTGGAGATGAGCTGTAATTCCAGGGGATCCCCAGGTCCCACCTGGAGGCTGCCATCCCTAGCTGAGGGTACATTACCCACAAGGAAATTTGGCCCTGTTGGATAAAAATCAAAATTAATCCAGAGGGCTCTGATGGAAGAGAAAAAACTCCCATTTCAGCACGTGAATTCAATGCGTGTGTGAATTCAATGCAGGTACGGTCGCATGAAATAGACTTATAAGCATAGCTAAGAATCCCTGAAACAGATTTCTGAATACAAAAGAAGGTCCCTGATTGGATTTGAATTTCCTTGAGCAAATATTCAATCCAAGGAAAAGAGCCGTGCACATGAGTGGTTTAAGAATTTGTGGGGCCCGTAGCACCAAAGCCAGTGTAAGGATTCATGGGGCCTAGCAGAGTACAGACTGGGAGCTGGTGAGGTGGAGCCCTCCACACACATTGGAAAGGGGTGTGACCCCAAATATACTTAAGAGGGAAAAGCAGAGAGGAAAACAGCTACAGCCTGGAAGCATGGGGCCTATAGCATGTGCTACATGTACTACATGGATAAACCGGCCCTGGCCGTGCACAGAAACCAGTTCCCATTTGAGCAATAGCATCTCTGCATCCTGGCTATAACAACGTACCAAAGAACTGTGCACCAATGTCCCCTAGCCTCCAACATGAAACACTGGATCCATAACCGCAGATGTGTACCACTCGGTAGTGGAGTATTTACTCCCCTCGTAAAGCGCTGGGATAGAAAACGTGTTGCCAAGTTCAGCCCGGATCAGCCACACATCTTTGACCATCACAACTTCACACCACACAACTATCACAGCCTCTGCCAGCCTGGCCGCAGAATCTATGAAGCGAGAGAGACCACCCTGAGTATTTGCAGCCTTCCGGGATCACATGTTGTGAATTAATAGCTCAGCTCAGATTTCTCCTTTGTGGAAAGGGGGTGGGTCTCAATAGCAGAGCACATGACTTGCATGCAAAAGGTCCCAAGTTCATCCCCTGGCACATCCAATTAAAAAGACCCGAGGAAAGGCCTTTCTCTGCCAGAGGCCCCAGGACGCCTCTGCCAGTCAAGTAAACAATAGTCTCTATGATGGACCAATGGCCACATTCAGTGAAAGGAAGCTTAGTGTAAAAGAAGGTGCAGACTTATCAGCAGCCCTAATTTTGGAAAGCACATTGCATCTATGCAAGAAGTGCATAGACATACACTACCCCATCTATTGCCTGGCTTCTGCTAAATATATGCCCCTAGTGATCAGGAGGACACACCACAACCACAGGTTGAAAGTGATGAAATGACACGGTCCAGACTGGAAATTAATGAAGAACATCAAGAGAGCTTCTGTCTGCCAATCACAGATAGCACCTGTCCAGACAAAATGGAACTGGAACTGTCTGCCCATCCACCTGCCTGCCCATAAACACATCCACCCACCCATCCACGTCTGTCTGTCTGCCTGCCTGCCTGCCTGCCTGCCTGCCTGCCTGTCTGTCTGTCTGTCTGTCTGTCTGTCTGTCTGTCTGTCTGTCTGTCTGTCGTGGACAGAGGGCAGCAAAAAGAGAGAGATCATCAACCCGCTGACAACTCACTTGCGGAGTCCCACAAGGAGCGGTTCTCTCTCCAGTTCTGTTGAACATCTTCCTGCGCCCTCTTGCCCAACTGATGCAGAAGTTCGCCATCAAGATCCCAATGACACCCAGCTCTTCTTCCTGATGGATGGCCGCCCTGATTCTCCCCCAGAAGCATTAGCCAGCTGCCTGGAAGTGGTGACGGGATGGCTCAAGCAGAGTCATCTGAAGCTCAATGCTTCAAAGACGGAGGTCCTGGGACTGGATATGAAGGGCCCATGTGAGGAAGCGTGCCTGCCCACCCTGGATGGTGTACAGCTATCAATGGCTCATTCCACCAGGAACTTGGGCGTGATCCTGGATGCTTCCCTCACAATGGAAGCTCAGGTCACGAGGATAGTGCGGCAGGCATTCTCCCTCCTTCACCAAGCCAAACTACTAGCACACTGCTTGCCCCCAAAACACCTAGCCACAGTGATCCATGTGACAGTCACCTCTAGACTGGACTTCTGCAACTCATTCAATGCAGGCTTCCCCTTATATTTGATCCAAAAACTTCAGCTGGTCCAAAACGCAGTGGCCAGGGTCCTCACAGTAACACCATGAAGGTCCCACATCTGGCCCATCTTCCACCAACTACAATGGCTACCATCTGCATCAGGCTAAAGGTTTTGATAATCACCTTCAAGGCCATATGCAGTCAGAGCCCAGTGTACCTGAGGGACCACCTTTCTGCCAACGCCCCTCAAAGAGGCTTGTGCTCTGCCAGTGATCCCTGGCCCAAAAGAAGCCTGCCTGACCTCAACCAGGGCCAGAGCCTTCTCTGTCCTGGCCCTCATCTGGTGGAATGAGCTCCCAGAGGAGGTCAGGACTCTGACGGAACAAAAGCAGTTTTAAAGGGCCTGCAAAAGGGAGCTCCTCCACCAGGCATTTGGCTGAGGTCGGCCGCAATCAACAACAGCTACTGGGCCCCTGAACTTCCCTCCCCTGAACCTTGCTCCAGACTGGGTAGGCGCGCTTCCTCACATGGTCCCTTCCTACCCAGACGCAGGACCTCCATCTTTGAAGGATTGAGACAGCAGGACTATTCCATGGACATGTTTGGTACTATTCTGTTAAACTGTTATCTTCTGTTACTATTATTATTATCACCATTGTTCTCTCTTGCCCCAGAGGGATGGACCAGAACCAATGGGATGAAATGAGTTCAATGTATAATTCTTTACATTCTATATAAAGCGCCCTGAGCCTCAAGGGAGGGCGGTATATAAATGTAACAAAATGACTGACTGACTGACTGACTGACTGACTGACTGACTGACTGACTGACTGACTGACTGACTGACTGACGGACTGATGGACGGACGGACGGACGGACGGACGGACGGACGGAAGGAAGGAAGGAAGGAAGGAAGGAAGGAAGGAAGGAAGGAAGGAAGGAAGGAAGGAAGGAAAAGGGGTAAAGAAAGAGGAAGGAAGGAAGGAAGGAAGGAAGGAAGGAAGGAAGGAAGGAAGGAAGGAAGGAAGGAAGGAAGGAAGGAAGGAAGGAAGGAAGGGTTACATGTCAAAACAGAAAGTGCAACTTGCTTGTTCCTCCCATTTCCTCCCAGACTTGCAGCCAGCCTCCGGAGCCTGAGTTTCTTCACTGGGATGCAACCCACATGGATTCCCAGCAGAGGACGCAGAAGTTGAAAGGGTCTGGTGAACAGCCTTTCCAAAAACTCAGGGGGAGCAGATCCCTGCATTCTCCTGAGGCCTTATAGGCGCATATGAAAAGGAAGTTAAAAGGACAGGAGACTTTTACACAGTTGCTCAAATAATGAGCCCCATTTGGCTGCTGCCGTTGTTCAGGCCCTTGCCAGGAAAGCCTGTTGGCAGACATCGAGGGGTGGGGGGAAAGCAGCCGTTCCTGGTTGCCACAATCAGGTTCTATAGGCCGATCACAACAGGGGCTGTGAAAGGGCTTTCGAAGGCTGGGATTGGGGTCAAGAGGCACGGTCCATATGCTTGTGCAGATACATTCCTGGCAGTCAGAATTATGGCGGCACACGTGTAGAGTATTCCTTTTGCTCGCAGGGAGGCAGCGGGTTGGAGCACTGCCAGGAGGATGCCCGATCACGCTAATGCTGCTTTGGCAGCAATAAAGCTTGCTGAGGCTTTATAGCCGGAGGAGTTGGGGGGGGGGGTGAGGAATGCAAATTTGGCCTGATGATCATAAGAGAAGCCTTGGAAACAGCCGACTTTTTCAAAATCAAATCTCTAAAGGAGCTTAATTTTAGAAAGGGGGGAAGCCTCCTAAGAAAACTCAAATGCCCTTGTCAGCCACGAAACTTTAACAGCATTACAAGCAACATATCCCTCCGCATTTGTTCAGAAGTATACTTTACCCACAAAAGAGAAACCCTAAAAGCTAATTCAAACATTCCAAAAGCGTGCAAGCTTCCGCTGCCGCGGGGGACCATAAAACCTTCAGGACTTCGGAGCACACGTAAGAAATTGAATCTCTGAAAAAGTCCACAATGAGATCTGTCTGCATATCAAAGCTAGGTTTGTGGATTGTCTTTGTTTTCAAACGTGCAATGCACTGCCTGCATGCACACTGAGGTGGTCCCAAAAGGAGGCTGAGCCATCTTTCCTTTTCAGAAGGTTTGAACAGGCTCTCAAAGGGGAAAACGGCATACAACAGCAGCAAGGTAAGGTTTCATGTCTAAATGCACACGGCGCCAGGGTTCCTGCTAAGTCTTTCTGAAAAACATGTCCATCCTTTTAAAATCCTAGGATCCAGAGTCATTCCAACATTACTGAAGAATGAGGGACCAACTATTAATCAAAACACATAGAATCACAGAATCACAGAATCACAGAATCATAGAGTTGGGACCTCTTGGGTCATCTAGTCCAACCCCCTGCACTATGCAGGACACTCACCACCCTATCGCTCATTCACTGTAACCTGCCACCCCCTTGAGCCTTCACAGAATCAGCCTCTCCGTCAGATGGCTCTCCAGCTTCTGTTTAAAAATTTCCAAAGATGGAGAACCCACCACCTCCCGAGGAAGCCTGTTCCACTGAGGAACCGCTCTAACTGTCAGGAACTTCTTCCGGATGTTTAGATGAAATTTCTTTTGAACTAATTTCATCCCATTGGTTTTGGTCTGTCCCTCTGGGGCAAGAGAGAACAATTCTACTCCATCCTCCATATGGCAGCCTTTTCAATACCTGAAGAGGGTTATCAGATCCCTCTCAGTCGTCTCCTCTCTAGGCTAAACAGACCAAGCTCCCCCAACCTTTCCTCATATGTCTTGGTCTCCAAACCACTCACCATCTTTGTTGCCCTCCTCTGGACACCTTTGTGGTGCCCAAAACTGAACACAGTACTCCAAGTGAGGCTGAACCAAAGCAGATGTTTCCAGATGTACCCAGGGCCAGATTTACATGAAAAGAGGCCCTAGGCTATTCCACTTATGTGGCCTTTTCACCTCCCATTTGTAAGTTTGTAAATTACATGAGCAATAATAAAATACATCATTACTGTGATATATATCGATATGTTAAATGAAACATGTTGTGATTGGTACTAACCTTTATAAAAAATGTGGAATCTAGGCCCCTCTTGATCTTGAGGCCCTAGGCCAAAGCCCTGGATGTACCGAAAACAGCAGGACCAGTTCTGGATGGAGCTTAGCCTCACCCTTTCTGGTGGATGTTTCCCTGCAAGGGCAGAAATCACTTTCAGTTTGGGATGATCTGCTGGCCCTCTATGTAAAAATACGAAAGAAGGCAAAAGCACTTGTGTCTCCAGCTTGCTTTTAACTCTGAAGAGCTGCATTTCCCCACTAGTCATGTAGCCTCCTGATTTTAAACCCAGGATTTTTTTTACAAACATTCGGTAGAGATGCTGCAAATTTCACCGTGAACGCGTTCGAAAGTCAACCGTCACATGCTTGAAGGTGTCTGTCAGACACGAACCCATCATCCAGCCTGTTTGGCTTGTGGTAAACAGCCATAGGTGCCCGATGAACTAGTTTGCATTTGGGCTACGGCAACACTGTACAGATGCAAAGATGCTGCTAATTGAAACCCATCGTTAGCACCAGGGATTACTCAGACAACATCAAAGGATGGCGTGATATTGAAACACAGCATTTATTTATGATTGATGGATATGATTTACAACTCATTTAAAAGGGCTGCCCTAACCAGGCACACCCAATGGCAGTCCCAATAGACACACCCTTGGCCAGTAAAATAGGTCCCAAATAGCAGAATGATATCAAAGTCACAGTCCAGTCTGGGGCTTAGCACTAACCAATCAAAACAGAGTCCAGTGGGGAGCCTAGAGGGTGGTCAAAGGACAAGCCAAAGTTGGAAACCAGGAAAAGCAGAGTCTGTAACCAACAGAAAGTCCAAATACCAGAGCTGTAGTCCAAGAAGCCGTAGCAGGAGTCAGGAAACTGGAGATCAATCAAGCAGAGCTTTGCTGAAGTGAGGATGAGACAGAAACAGAGGTCAAGGTGACGGGTAGGTTCAGTGCACAGCTTGCACCCACAAGGAAATGCCGTTTCAGGCTCGATTAAGTGCAACTTCCCTTAACAGGATGAACGACCCCACCTGGGGCCTCAGGCATTGTCCGTCCAAGTGCCCTCACCTGGGACCCATCAGCTATGACAGTGCACCAAGAAGAAGAAGAAGGAGAAGAAGGAGAAGAAGGAGAAGGAGGAGAAGGAGGAGAAGAAGAAGAAGAAGAGTTGGTTCTTATATGCTGCTTTTCACTGACCGTAGGAGTTCGTCTTCTCTTTCCGCTCCCCACAACAGACACCCTATGAGGTGGGTGAGGGTGAGAGAGCCCTGATATTACTGCTAGCTTTCTCAGTGCTGTGCGGAGCCCAAGGTCACCCAGCTGGCTGCATGTGGGGGAGCGCAGAATCGAACCCAGCATGTCAGATTAGAAGTCCACACCCCTACACCAAACTGGCTTTTGTGTGGTGCTCCTGTGGTGCTCTGTGAAATCTGCTCACTATCACTGCCCACGGCACTCTGGCGAGCTGTCTGGGCTGGAGTGGGGTACTGGTGCGGTTGAGGCCACGGGAGGGCAGAATGTCAACCTGGCTGGGAATCACTTGCTCCTTTTGTTTGGAGCTTGGAATTTGCTGATCATGCTCTTGCACCTCCCTGCTCCGCCCTTTTCCTCTTGCTCTGATGGCAGTGGCGGCAGCACCTGCATGAAAACTGGAGGTAGGAGGACAGGCTCTGATAGCAGTGGAAGTAGCTCCTAAGAGCAGCAACGGCGGCTCCTGCTCCGAGACCACTAGCAGCGGTGGTGAGACTGGATGCAGGGGCATGATACCATCTCCTCCTCAGCCCCCCCCCAAGAGGGTTGGGTCCAGGCTTGACAGGGAGTCAAGCGTGTAATTCCTGTATGAGGGAGCATGTACATCCCCAGCAAGTTCCCAGGATTGCTCATCAGGTCCATAAGGTATTGCAGCATGCCCCAGCAGATCCAGGAGTCTAAAATCCAATGCACAAAGAACTCTTCTTCCCCATTGACCAGGACAGGAGCCAGCGGAGTGGGTACTGGTGGCCGGGTATCCTCTGTTGCTACCGGCTGCAGTAGGGAAGGATGGAAAACAGGGGGGATCCAGTAGGACTGACAGAGGTGAAGCTTGAAGGCAACTGGGTTAATCTGGTCAACCACCTCAAAGGGTCCCAGAAAGCGAGCATCCAGTTTCTTGGACAGCCGAGTTGTAGGCAGATGCTTTGTGGATAACCACACTTTGCTTGCATCCTATGGTGATGGGTTCCTCACCAGTGTGGTGGTCATCTGCTTGAGACTTAGAGTGTTCTTGCGCTTCCTGCAGAGTGTCTGTCAGGATCTGGTGCTCTTGTCCTGTGAATCTTTATCCGGCAATCGCCCTAAAAACTTTATTCTAAAGATAAAGATTCTAGAGTGAAGGAATCTATTTGGAAGACAATAATGGATAATCAAGAGCCATATCCAGTCACCTGCAAGGTGTGTGCCATATTTGCTTTTCTCCCTGTAGAGAAAATGGACATAAGTGTAAATTGAAAGGGCTTGTAGAAGAGAAGATTAAGAGCCTGAAAGAGAAGATTAAAAACCTGCATGAAATCAAAAAAAGAGAAGATTTTATTGACAGGAGCTGTGCAAACCTTCATAGGAACGAAAAGACCTGTCCAAAGGAGAAGTGGGGTGACTTCCCTACACAGCCTTACTTTACTACTGCAAAATGAGCCCAGAGTTGTCAATCAAGATGGCACTCAGAGCCATTGGTGCTCAAGAATAGATTTCAGGCCTTTGCAGAGGAGGAAGCAAAACAAAAGCAAAGATGAAGTGAAGAGGACCTGGGAACAGGAGGAAATGGCATTTGAAGGAAAAGGAAAGTGTTGGTCATCAGTGACTCTCTGCTAAAGGGCATGGATTGTCACATGGCTAGACCTCATCCCCAAGCCTGTGTTGCTTCCTAGGGGCAAAGATTAAAGGTATTGTGGACCGTATGCCAAAACTAATCAAATGGTCCACATGAGAATGAACTACATAGCCATGGACACAATTGTACATAAGGCTGTTTAGGAAGATCCTGGGAAGAAGCTGAAATGCATGAGAACACAAGTGGTTTTCTCTTCAATCCTGCCTGTAAAGGGATGAGGAATGAGTCAGGAGCTGAGGGTAATCATAGAATCATAGAGTTGGAAGGGACCTCCAGGGTCACCTAGTCCAACCCGCTGCACAATGCAGGAACTCACAACTACCTGCCTATCCACGGTGATCCCAATTTCATGTAATCCCCCCACCAAAAATCTCCAGAATTCAGCCTGGCCTGGAGGAGGTGAACCACTGTGTTGTTGGTGTCAGCAGGTGGGATTTGGATTCTGGGACCATGAGAAGGCCTACTAGCGCAAGATGAACAAACTTCACTTATCCAAGTTGAGTTGGAATGTGTTTGGCAAGAACCAGGGAAGATCAAACATACAGATTCTAATGTAGGAGAGCAAATAGCAGTGGCCCACCTGGGAAGGATGGGTCATAGAATCATAGAATCATAGAGTTGGAAGGGGCCATACAGGCCATCTAGTCCAACCCCCTGCTCAACGCAGGATCAGCCCAAAGCATCCTAAAGCATCCAAGAAATGGGTCAAATGGAACCAAGAGTAAGAGGCTTCAGGTGCCTATATACCAATACTCAAAGCATGGGAAATGAAAAGGAAGATCTTGAACTTCTCATGCAGACAGTAGACATTACAGAAACTTGGTCGAATGACCCCCATTACTGGAACGCAGTCCAGAATGTTTTTCTGAATAAATGAATAAATGCATATTCCATCTTGTAGGGGGCGCTGTATTCCCTGTATAATGCAAGAAAGCAAAATGGCTGTCTGAGGAAGCTTTACAAATAGCTGAGGAGAGAAGGGAAGTGAAAGGCAAGGGAGAAAGAGAAAGATACACCCAATTGAATGCAGAATTCCAGAGAAAAGCTAGAAGAGATAAGAATGCCTTCTTAAATGAACAATGCAAACAAATAGAAGAAAACAATAGAATGGGGAGGACCAGAGATCTTTTCAAGAAAATTGGAGATATGAAGAGAACATTTCATGCAAAGATGGGTATGATAAAGGACAAAAATGGTAGGGAGCTAACAGAAGCAGAAGAGATGTTTTTAAAAAGTGGCAAAATTATACAGAAGAACTATACAAGAGCGAGCTTAACATCCGTGATAACCACGAGGGGGTAGTCACTGACCTGGAGCCAGACATCCAGTCCCTTGGACTGCAAGGTGAACAAACCGGTCAGTCCTAGAGGAGATCAGCCCTGACTGCTCCATAGAAGGCCAGATCCTGAAGATGAAACTCAAATACTTTGGCCACCTCATGAGAAGGAAGGACTCCCTGGAGAAGAGCCTAATGCTGGGAGCGACTGAGGGCAAAAGAAGAAGGGGACGACAGAGAATGAGGTGGCTGGATGGAGTCACTGAAGCAGTAGGTGCAAACTTAAATGGACTTCGAGGAACGGTAGAGGACAGGAAGGCCTGGAGGATCATTGTCCATGGGTCGCAATGGGTCGGACATGACTTCACACCTAACAACAAGAAATTCCCTGTATACCTTCTCTTGTAGTATTTTGTAAGTGGGTAGTAGCTGATTGATCTTGGATTAGGGGCAGGTATGCTAGCATCAGCATGCAATGGTTGGTTGTTTCCATCTTGGGCTGTCAAGGGGGTGTCACCAGCACAATGGTGGGGTTGCAGTAGGGCTGCTGTCAACTCCAGTGCAATTGCGATGCTCTCCTTCACATCTTGGATGGTGATTTTAATTCCCCCAGTTATTTTCTCCCCTGCTGAGAGCACAGAGAATATGAGCTATCTTTGCCAGCACAGCTCTGGTATTGGGCATACACAATAATAGAGATGAGGTAAGTCTGCTTGTTCAGTATCCTCAACTCAGATCCTGTTCCTGATGCTCTGTCCTTTGATAGAGTTTAATTTGACAGAATGCCCTATATGTTTGTATGTATGTGTTTGCATTATTCTTCTTCATTTATAGTCCTCTCTTTCTCATTAGGACAAGGGGGTTTACAAGCATGATAAAAATTATTCTGTTAGTCCGCAGAAGGATTCCAAAGTATAGTGACACTTCAATCAAATGACAAAATGGAAACAACAAAACCAAAATGGTAAAATAAAACGAAGTCTGAATGTGTACACACACCCGATTTAAATATTCGAAAAGGACAAGCATAGATTTAAATTCTCTCATAAAAATCAATGTTGGAATGTCAGACTCGTTAACCAGTCTGCCCTTCCAATCGCACTGTGATCATTCCTTCCGGAATTAGTTAAACTGTACAAACATTTCATGTTTCAGTAGTCACTTTAAATGGAGGCGGAGGTGATACAATTACTTTCATATCTACCGTCATTCGGGAGATTAAATCTAAGACACAAAAACACTAAAGTGCAACCAAAACGGCAAATGTCCCAGTCATTGAAAGAGTAAGTAATTTCACTAAAAAGAATACTTTAATAACAGTACATATTAAATTTTTAAGTAGGTAAGACAAGTATCTGCATTGTAGGATAGTGAATGATGAATCACAGAGTTGGAAGGGATTTCCAGGGTCATCTAGTCCAGTGGTCCCCAACCTTTTTTCGGCTGGGGACCAGCAGGGCAACTGCCTCGCCCTCTTGGCGCGCATGCGCACTGCGCGGCCAAATCGCGCATGCGCGACGCGGCCCTGATTCCCTCTCCCCACCCTCCCACAGTAAGAAGCTTCCCGGGCTGCAAGCTTGCGGCCTGGGAAGTTTTTTACTGTGGGGGGGAGGCGAGGAGAGGGAACCGCGGCCCGGCGCCCTGGCCTTCACGGCCCGGCCCCGGTCCGCGGACTGCAGGTTGGGGACCACTGATCTAGTCCAACTCACACACAATGCAGGAAACTCACAACTACCTGCCCAACCACAGTGACCCCATGGCCAGATGAAAGCCAGAATCCCAGGCCAGTCTGGTCTAGAGGAAATTTGCCTCCCAACCCCAAAGTGGAGATGGGCATTTTGCTGGTCATGCAAGAAAGGGTCACAAGAGCCAAGCTCAGACACAACCTTTCCTGCCCTCCCACTCAATCTGCCTAAGTTCACAGAATCAGCATTTCTGTCAGGTGGCTGTCTAGCCCAGTGGTTCTCAACCTGGAGGTCAGGACTCCTTTGGGGGTTGAATGACCTTTTCACAGGGGTTATGGCAGGGCAAGCAGTTTGGCCGGGGGGCGCCATCCAAACAACAGCCTTGTGGGGTAGATCGAGATGGAGCGTTCATCTGTCTGGAGCAGCGGAAAAGAGCAAGATCGGCATGGTGGGACAAGAGGCAGAACTGAACTGAGAAACCCCAGGAAAAAAAACAATGTATATACAATCTTGAACAATGGATCTTCATGCCATTGGTCAGTTTTGGTTTAATTTCTGGGAAAGAACACTTGTGTAGTTTTATGGTTGGGGGTCACCCCAACATGAAGAACTGTATTAAAGAGTCACGGCGTTAGAAGGGTTGAGAACCATTGGCCTAGCCTCTGCATAAAACCTATAGGACTACATAGAATGCTAACAGCCTCAAATTTCCCCTCTTGTCATTACCTTGTAAAAGAAATGCCCATTTGAGGACCACAGTGCAGACTGAATGGCTTGTTCTTCCTTAGGAAGAACAGCAATATTGCTGCATGCACACTCTATCACACAAAAGCCTCAACTGGGACTCACTGTATAAAAGGGGGCTTATTTCAGAATACACCTTCTTATGATCACTCCCTAATAGGGCAATCCCAAACAGACTCAACCCTTCTCCACCTCGGCCTCTCAAAGAGGACTGTGCTCAGCCAACGCCAACTGGCTACTAATCCCTGGCCAAATGGAAGCATGTTTGGCCTCAACCAGGGCCAGGTTGTTCTCCATCCTGGTCCCCACCTGGTGAAATGAACTCACAGAGGAAATCCAACCTGCCGGAGCTAGCACAGTTGGTCAGGGCCGGCAAAATTGAGCTCTTCTGCCAGGCATTAGGTTGAGGTCAGTGATAACATCTATTGGGCCCCCAAAGCCCCCTCCCATTCTGATATGCCTATTAAGCACATCATGGGGCAATCCTGCATTGACTAATCTGCAGAGTTACAGTCGATATGTTAGCAGTTCAATTTATTAGTGACATTATTGTTATTGCTGTTAGTGTTAGTTATTGTTAACTGATGTGACATTATTGTTATTGTTAACTGATGCAGTTATTGAACCTGTATTGTATCTGTCTTATGGTTCTCATGTTCTTTGTAAACTGTCCTGAGCCGCAAGGGGAGGACAGTATAAAATTGTAATAAATAAACACTTAAACCTCAAGGAACTTAGAAGGGTACAACTCTGCTTTAGCTTGGCTTGTAAGTTTCTGATGCCATAATGCTGCCCGGTGGGTACAGTTGCCAGGCCGCCTGGAGAACAAATGCCCTGTCCCTTTAATAGGGACTTGGTGCATGGAAATGAGCAGCATATTTTTAATGACTTGGAGGCAATCAACATGATTTGGTAAATAAAATCCCATCAATCCTCTATTAAAGGGCAAGGGTTTTTTTTCCCTTCAGGCTGGTTGGCAACCCTCCTCCTGAGTGTATATTTAAGTAGTATACTGGGACATTTTTTAAATAAAACAGTTTTAGTCACAGCATTTGAGGGGAAACAAATAGCTTTTCAACCATCCTTGCTTCTGAAAAATACACTGTTTCCCCTTTCTCTGAAAATGGAACAGAGGATCCAAGAGAAAAGGAAATATTGGACATTCTACATGAGTTCTCTCTCCCCCCCCCCCAACAAAAACTCAGATAGAGGTCAATGAATAAGTATGTGCAGGCTGGAACTTAAATCCTCGGGGGTGACTGTAGGCTAATTAATAATTAATGCCAGAGCCCCAGTGTTTGAAATGCAGATGCGATAACTGGAGGCCCGGCAAAGCTGTTCGAAGGAAGCAGATCTGGATGCTACAGGGAATAGGCACTCCCAAGCCGGCTGGCTCACAAAACAGACCTGGGTGCAAAGCGGGGGCCGATGGTTTAGATTATATTCCCCTCAGCTGTTAATTACCTGAACCTACTTTGAAGTCCTTCTCTTTTTATCCTCTGCATGAAAAGAGATTGGTTCAGTCGACGGACTAGGGGGAAAAAATGATCAAATGCATAGGGTGGTGGGGAGGGGGGCAGCCAGAGGAGAGCTGCAGATAAAGAACCAGATAAAGAGGGAAGGAAGGAACGGTGGTGGTGGGGTGGGGGGGTGCAAAGAGCACTGGGTGTACCCACACAGCAAAAACATACAAGAACACTTGTGAAGCCCATAGAAAAGAATGGGGTGTTTGGAATGAGATACTCTCCATGAAATTAATTGAACCTAAACTATAATGTAAACACGTGCCATTAAAAGAGAGGGTCCGCGGTCCATTTGCAAACATTTCATCCTTGCATGCATCTCTTAATATTTATCTGATGAGACCCCAACATTTACATAAATGAAGATATTTCATTTCCACCTCTCCACCTGGGAAAGCCCTTTTGCAATCCGAAATAACACAGTGGACAATAAAAACTGCTCTTTAAATTGGCGGACGCACACAAACAAAGCAACAAACAAAATTAAAATGTCAGTGAATGTATCGCTGCTTTCATAAAGCCAGGGAGGGGAATGCCAGCTTAGCACCTAAAAGATAAAAGAGCAAATGGCTGAGAGATATTTCTAGAGAGAGTATTCTAAAACAGGGCCACACCACCAAAAAGGTCCAAGCCTCAGGGTCATCTTAACTGCATTAGAGGCCTCTGGGCATAACATAACGTGACCAGGTGTCCCGGATTTCCCAGGACCGTCCCGAATTTCCAGGTCTGGTTCTGCGTCCCGGGATGTTCCCCCAAAATCCTGCCTGAAGGAGCAGGGAAAAGGCCGCTCCGGCATCCACCTGGCTGCAGGGCTGGTCTTCCCTTGGCTTCCCATGGCTGGCTGAGTGCTGGGCGGAGCCCGGCTGGCGCACAGGAGGGCTGGGTGTGGCAGAGAGGCTCCAGAGATTTTTTGGAGAATGCTGAGCATCTTACCACCCGCCCACCCCAGACCTTATTTAGCTGCAAGTCATGACTTGCTCTGCCCGTGGCCGTCTCCGGGCGAGCGTGGATGTTTCTGGGGAAGAGAGCAGCCTCGTGGGTATGTGCTCACTGTGCCTACCCTTCTGGGGCCCCACCCGACGCACATCCAGGTCTCAATGGGAGGGAGCTGCTGCCTCCCTGCAGGCTCCTGTGGCCCCGGCCCTGTCGGGCAGGGCAGAGTGAAAGCGAGGCGGCCAGCCCTACCTGCGGGTGGTGGCCGGGCCCAAGGGAGCTGGAGGTGTTGACGGCGGAGCCACGCAGCGGATCAGCCCAGTGGGTGGAGCAAAGCAGCAAGCCAGGCGGGCAGCAGCGGGAGAGGCAATGGCGGTCGTGGCCAGAGGGCCCCGCCACAAGGACGGCTGAGCTCTGAAGGGCCCTGGGCTGGGTCCCACTGCTGCCACGCCATGGCCGACCTGTGAGGACCATCACAGACCTGCATCGCCAAAGTACCCGCCCAGAGGGGGAAGGCAGGGGGGGGGGTCTTGTTTGAAGATGCTTACATTTAGGCATGTTATAATTGGCATAGTGTGCGTGGGGGGGAGTGGTGCATTGGAGTGTCATCACATGATATGCAACAGCTTGCTTTGTCTATGTTTGAACACTGTTTGGAGTCCCAATTCAAGCAAACATGCCTCTTGGCAGGGAGATTTGTACACTGAAAGCCAGCACTGGGATATTCATGAGAAGTTAATTTTTAATTTCTAAACAAAATCATCAGCTCTGGCAAACTGGTTGTGAATCTGGTGTGGTCTTTCTTCTGACAAGCTCAGGCATATTGTTCTGCACAGCAGCCATCCACCTTCTGTGCTGCTAGTTTAATTGTGCGACACTGAGAAACAAGTCGTCACTTTTCCGGATGTGGCTTTGATGAATGAGAATGATCATGAGATAACCAGGGTAATATATTGGCTGAAATAGAGATTGGTGAACTTGGGAGTCCCATTCAAATCCTCCCTGCCATGAATTCAGTAGGTGGCCAGCCTCTCTCAAAACTGGACTGCAGTTCTTAGTACTTCTTGACCAGAAGAAAGTGGTTAGACTTGGAAGACCTTAGTTCAAAGCAAATGCATGTTAATGTTGGAGCACACTCTTTCTCTCTCTCTAACAGGGCTGTAGTGAAGGCAAATTTGGGAAACAATAATAGAATCAGATACCGGATTCTGAGGGCTAGATGGATGCATAGGTTGGTAGCTTTGTGTTCCTGCACCCCATCTGTCTATCTGTAATAAAGGGGTGATGATAGATTTGTTATAAATGCTCAAAAGAGTCATATACAATCTAATGTAACTATTGAAAACATTCTCTTCTTCAAAAGCATAGTTGTGTTTTGCTTCAGGAGTAGATTTTCATTAAACAAATTGTGAGTTAAGTCAATCTTCATCCTCTTCCAAAGTCTCATTTTCCTTTGAAAAACTCGTGTGTTTATGGGAGCTTTCTGGGTCTTGTGACTCCCCCTCCACTCTCGTTTCTTAGCTTGCGGGTGAGCAAGGTGAAATGCACTCAGCTGTTGGTCTTTGGGGTGCTGCCAAGTTGATTTTATAGTGATGTATACAAGGCTGGTTTAAGGTTTTGCAGGGCGCATAGAACCAGAGCCAATTTAAGGATTTGCGGGGCCGTAGCTGAGTACAATTGCAGCAGGAACAACCAGACTGAGGGCAGAGAGGGTCCCCACAGTGGAAAGTGGTGTCACTCCAAGTGTCCTTAAAGAGGGCAAAGGGGGGAGGAGAGAGGGCTATGGCCCTGATCCATGGGCAAGAAGGCACCCTACAGGGCCTCTGGCAGTATTCATTCATAAAACAATGTTCATATATATTTTTTCCCAAGCATCATTATTTAGGAATGCTAGCCACCCAATCATATTTAAATGAACATTTGATATTTCAGAGCTCTCTCCATAACATTGGAAAAAAATGTACCATGGAAATAATTCCCCACCACCACACAGATTTTGTGAAAACAGAATTCTTGTCTGTGTTCATTTCAACTGATCATACCTTGATCAGTTGAATCAGGACCTGGATCCAAAGTAATAGTGCAACTAGCTCTGCTTGTCCAAGGTGTATCAAAGTGACTTCAAATCCTCTTCCTCTTTCCACAACAGGCATGGTTATATTCTAGAATTGCTTTTGTTTTGATGCATGCTGACTTTATTTTGACTAGGAATTAAAAGGTAAATGGAATGGGGGGGGGGGAATATCGCTATTATTGTAGAAATGCAATTCTTTCTCTTATATAAAACAATAATTAAAACAAGGTTTGAGTCCAATGGTGCTTTTAAGACTAACGAAGTCTAATTCAGGGTACAAGCTTTCATGTGCATGCACACTTCTTCATATACAGCATGTGCATGCACACAAAAGGTTATGCCTGGATTTAAACGTTGGTGGCCTTCAAAGGTGCCATTGGATTCCAATTTTCTGCTGCTGCTTGAGAGCAACATGGCAACCCACTTGAATCTGTCTTAATAAAAAATGAGTTTGGGATATGCTTAAAAAAAAAAAACCACAGGAGTCCCACCCCATCCTGTATGTATAACTCTCCCATATGATAAATAAATAAAACAAATGTCATCATGAACTTTTATCCAGAATTTTTAAACTAATGTATAGCTCCACCACATATGAAAGAAAGATCCAACAGTCTGATGGCACCTCCAACATTAACCGTCAGTTTGACTGGACGTTTTGCTTATAGCCTTAGGTGTTAGATACAATCTGAAAAACATTTTATACCAATTTTCTCACACAACCTGGCATTTAGTTAGTTTTACTGTTTTAAACCATAGATGTTCCCAATTTTCCATTGTAATTGGTTCACCAAAGTTCTGCATCCACTTTACCATACACCTGTTTTGACCTGTTTGGTCTGTTTCATGCGCAAGATGAAGCTTATAAATTCTACCCAACAAGTGTGGCTTATCTTGCATAATCAGTTTTTCAAACTAAGTTTGTTCTCTTAATTTACCCTGAAAGCCTTTCACTTCTCCTTTGACCCTTGATGACCATTGCAAATAAGTAAACCAGTCCAATGTTTTTCCTTCTTGTTGAAGTTTTTGCCAGTTTTTCATTTTCCTTTCTTCATTGACCGTCTTACAGCCATATACACCCAACAGTTATGTCTTTAAGCTTTATTTGATAACTTTCAGTGGCTAGGACTTTTTTTCCTTTATATTTTGTCCATATTTGTTTTTTAATTGCTTCTCCATATTTGTTGTTGTCTTGGTCTTAAATCATAATATTTTTTATTGTGGCCACATTATGCTATGCAACTGTTGTGTCAAGGCTTTATGTTTGAGTTTTATGGTCCTCTTGTCTAGGCTTTGAATCCAGTCTGTAACCCAGGTAAGAACTGCTGCATGGTAATATAATTTAATATTGGGAACACCCATTCCTCCTATAGTCTTATAATATCTTAAAGGCAATTTGTGGCCTTTTGTTGTTCAACATAAATTTATTAATGTGGCTTTGACAGTTTTCTAAAGTTTTGTCTTTCAGCTCTATTAGAATTGTTTGAAATTTAAAAAATCAGTTACAGGAGAAAATTCATCTTAACTGTAGCCATCCTTGCTGACAAGGGAAGATTCAGTTTTAACCAATGACTCCAGGCCTTATTTATCGTTTGCCAAATGTCCTCAAAGTTGTTTGATACTATATTGCTTATCCAGGTATACTCCAAGATATTTGGCAAAGTGTGAATTCACTTCACAGCCTGTATAAGTTTCAATCTCTTTAATATTTTGATCTTGGCCATATAATATAATTTTGGTCTTTTAAAATTTAATTTATACCCAGAAACTGCACCAAATTCACCCAGGCAGTTCATAAGCCTCAGTAGGGATAATTTGGGTTGTTCCATCCGGAGAACTACATTATCACCATAACTTCTGGTTTTATATTCTTCTCCTTTAAACTGCAGTCCAAAAATGCAGGTATCCGCCATTATTTTATTGGCTAAAGTCTCTAACACCAGATTAAATAACAATGGTGATAATGGACATCCTTGCCTTGTTCTCTTGGCTATTTCAGTTTTTCCTTATGAGACCATTCCATTTATCAAAACATTTGCCTCTAGCCTTGAATAATTTTTTTGTATCCATCATAAAAAGTGATTTCCACAGTCCATCAAATGAAGCACCATCTCAAGAAAGTCCCAAAAAATATTGTCAAAATCTTTCTCTGCATCCAAAAAGCACAGGGCCGTGACTACTTTAGATATTTTAGCAATGTCCATCACACTGAACACTAATCTAGCATTCTCTTTCATATATCTTTTTGGCATAAATCCAGTCTGGTCTTCATGAATCACATATGATATACACTTCTTCAGTCTTTCTGACAATATTTTTGCAAAAATCTTATAATCCACATTCAAAAGAGAAATTGGTCTATATAATAGGTTTAAACTACAAGTACAACAATATAGGCTAGATATCAGGAAAAAATTTTTCACAGTCAGAGTAGTTCAGCAGTGGAATAGGCTGCCTAAGGAGGTGGTGAGCTCCCCGTCACTGGCAGTCTTCAAGCAAAGGTTGGACACACACTATTCTTGGATGCTTTAGGATGCTTAGGGCTGATCCTGCATTGAGCAGGGGGTTGGACTCGATGGCCTGTATGGCCCCTTCCAACTCTATGATTCTATGATTTTATGATTCTATGATTCTATGATTCTATGATTGCGGAACAGCCGGATCTGTATCTTCCTTTCCTTATCTGTAACCGCGTCACGGGAGTGGGATAAATAAAACAATGATGGGGAAGGGTGCCCACTGGCCCCTTGCCCCGGAGTGATAAGCAGAGTACCCAATCGGCAGGAGACTGGGCCCTCTGGGTGACAGTCCAGTAACAAGTAACCACTTGGTTGCTGGCCCCAGAACTGATGAGTCGGGAGGCACAAAGCTCCTCGCGACCCGCCCACTCACCAGCATGTGCCATTCGGGCAGCGTGGCCGCCGGCTTGAACAGCCGACGACTGCGCTGCCTGGGACCAGGGTGTGGGGAGGGAGCCCGGTATTCGGGGGGGGGGCTCCTGGAGCCACCCAATGCCCACTAGCGCCCACTGTATTTCGTATACAGTGAGCTTAATTTCTAGTGTATTAATAATATGTAAGCTTGACACCATGAATTAGGGCAGCTTATCGCTGTCTGTTCCACCAACTCATTCATTATTTTCTGTAATGTTGTCAATATATGAATCAATTTTTCATAATATTCTGATGAAAGACCATCTGGCCCTGGTGCCTTATTACTCTTCAATTATAAGATGATCTCATCAACCTCTTGAATAGTAATTCTTTGATTCTCCTCCTTGGTGTGTCTCTGAAAACTTTAAAATTGGGATACTTGCTACAAACTCTTTGATCATTTGTTGTTTTTGTTTTTTGTTGGCAGACATTTATATAAGCATCTGTAGAATTCCATAAAACAATTTTGGATTTCTTTTTCAGTGCAGCATGTGACTGGGAGAAAGATAGTGGTAGGCTTAGATTTCTTTTTCAGTGCAGCATGAGGGATGTGAGTTGTGGCCTAGGATAACTGTAGGGGGTAGTCCAAAAACACCTAGTTAAATTAAATGAAATCAAATCCTCTGGGCTTTATCAATTGCATCCAATGATACTAAAAGAACTTGCAGATGTAATTTCTGAGCCTCTGTCCATTATTTTGGACAATTCTTGGAGAACAGGTGAAATGTCAGAAGATTGGAGGCAGGCAAGTCCTCATCATCAAGAAGGGGACAAAGGAGGATCCGGGTACCTCCCAACCTGTCAGCTTGGTGTCTATAGCAAGCAAAATTTTAGAACACATCATCAGACAGTCAGTCCTTGAGCAGCTAGAGCAGATGGCTGTAATTACTAAGAGTCAGCATGGCTTTCTCAGATTAACCTTATGTCTTATTTTGAATAAGACTTATAACCTTGCTAGATTATGGGAATTCTGTGGACATTGTTTACCTTCATTTCAGTAGGGCTTTTGATAAGGTTCTCCATTATATTCTTATTGGCAAGTTGGTAAAATGCAGTATGGATCCTATAACTGTTAGGCTTATAACTGGTTAACAGATTGCTACCAAAGGGTGCTTGTAAATGTTTTGTTAACTTCTTGGAGAGGAGTGACAAGGGGAGAGCCTCAGGGATCTGTCCTGGGCCCTGTGTTGTACAACATATACATAAATGATTTGGATGAAGGAATAGAGAGAATGCCTATTAAATTTGCAGATGATATTAAACTGGGAGAGGTTGAAAACACACCAGAAGACAGAATTAGGATACAGGATGATCATGACAGGTTGGAAAACAGGGCTAAAATGAATTTCAATAGTGAGAAATGTAAAGATCTGCATTTAAGGAGGAAAAAAAATCAAATGCAACACTATAGGATGGGTAAGATGTGTCTTGGCAATAGGACGTGTGAAAAGGATCTGGTGCTGTTAGTAGACCAGACACTGAACATAGGTCAGCAGAGTGACTCAGTTGCTAAAAGGGCAAACAGGATTTTGGACTGTATTTTAGAAATTATAGTTTCATGGCCACCTCATGAGAAGGAAGGACTCCCTGGAGAAGAGCCTAATGCTTGGAGCGATTGAGGGCAAAAGAAGGGGATGACAGAGAATGAGGTGACTGGATGGAGTCACTGCAGCAGTTGGTGCAAGCTTAAATGGACTCCGGGGAATGGTAGAGGACAGGAAGGCCTGGAGGATCATTGTCCATGGGATCGCGATAAGTCGGACACAACTTGGTGCCTAACAACAACAACAAAGTTTCCTGATCATGTGAGGTGATGTTACCATTTTACTCCACTCTGGTAAGATCACACTTGGAGTATTATGTTCAGTTTGGGGCATCAAAACCAAAGAAAGATGCAGAGAAACTGGAGCATGTCCAGAGGAGAGTTCAGAAGATGGTGAGGGGTTTGGAGACCAAGTCATCTGAGGAAAGGTTGAGGGATCTTGGTCTGTTTAGCCTGGAGAGAGGGCGACTAAGAGGTGAAAAGATAACCATCTTCAAATACTTGAAGAGCTGTCACAGAGAAAAATGGAGCTGAGTTGTTTTCTGTTGCTCCAGAGGGTCGGACCAGAAGAAGAAGGAGGAGGAGGAGGAGGAGGAGGAGGAGGAGGCGGAGGAGGAGGAGGAGGAGGAGGAGGAGTTGGGTGGGTGAGAACCACAGCACTGATAAAACTGTCCTGACCGAGCAGGAATATCAGGGCTCTCTCATCCTCACCTGTTGTGAAGAGAAGAAAGGGAAGGTGACTGTAAGCTGCTTTGAAACTCCTTGTTGAGAGAAAAGTGGCATGTAAGAACCAACTCTTCTTCTTCTTCAAAGTTTGAATCCAGGGGCACTTTTAAAACCAAAACAAAAGCTGAGTTGTTGACAGTGCCACCGGACTCAAATTCTGTCCCTACCAATGTGTAAACGAAATAATCAGCCCTAAAGCACTGTTGCCTCCTAAAAGACCCAGTGCAAGGATGCATACAAGGATGAGATATGCGTGCATGCATACTCTTCTCCCAGCTGCCTGACTGCTCCAGCCAATGGTGCCATTAGCCAGTGGCCCGGGTAGAGTCCTCAGGGAAGGGTCCTAGGCCGAGCACATGCTCTGCATATAGATGACACTCCTTAATCCAAAGATGCTTATGTGGCAAGACTGGGAAAGGCTCTCTGGCCGTCTGAGACCTTGGGGAGCAGCTGCTGAGCAGGAGAGACAATAACGCTAAGCTGGGTGGCTGGAATACATTGAGGGCAGCTTCCTTTTGAATGTTTTCCTGAAGCAGCTCCCAGAAGGATCTCCCTGGTCTCCTACACATGTGCGTGTGCATGCATACCCACCCACCCACCCACCCTCTCCCTAGCAGATTTTTGCAAGCGGCTTATTACCTTCTGGAGTTCAAAATGACAAAGAGATTAAGCTGCATTCGGGAGCCCCCCACCCCCTACTCCACTCCATCTCTTTTGCAAATGAAGTCAAAGCCGGACACAGAAGTACCAAATCAATCACAGCTCTGAACTCTTTCACACACACCCCTTTCTGGTTTCTCCGTCAAGGTTTTACAAAAACTGGACAAAAGCAATCGAGGCAGATTTCCACTGGGGCTACCCTGGGGGCAGGAGCTGAGCTGTAGCAAAAGCATTTTTGCCTGGAGCTAATTCCGCATGGCTGAGTTTATAACCCTCTAAAATAGGGTTAATGACGGACACACAGCCACAGGTTTCACTATAGATTGACAAAACGCCTGCTGACACCGGAGGAAAAGGCCCCTGCCAGCTTTAAACTGGGTCTTCCTTCCGGCATGGGGTGGAGGTGTATAACACAGGAGCAAGAGCCTTGGGAGTTGATTGCTACAGTTTGCGGGCCGCAGTCTTTGGAGAAATGACTTTATTCATCCATAAGTGACCTTGAAAGTCATTGCTTGCAGGGCTAAGGAGTTTGTGGGTCGCAACCGAAATTTGATGTGGAAACCCGTTAAGACTTGGGGCAAGAAAAGGACTGTTCATCCACATCAGCAAACCTAGCTTTTCTCTGGATTGAGCTGGGCTATAATGAATTTCAATAGTGAGGAATATAAAGATTTGCATTGAAGTAGGAAAAATCATAGGCATCACCCCCCCCCCCCACCTTCAAGAAAAGAAAGAAGCTTGGCTCCTCCCACGTTCTGATCTACCCTAACCACGTGGAGAACACTTTTCTGTTTCAATGGGGAGGGGGGGAAGAGGAAGACCCGAGTTCAAATCAATCTGAATTCAACAGGATCGACAAGGGAATAAACAAAGTAAGTGCAGACTCTGTCTAAGTCGTATGAAGAAAGGTTGGGGGAGCTTGGTCTGTTTAGCCTGGAGAGGAGACGACTGAGAAGGGATTTGATAACCATCTTCAAGTACATAAAAGACTGCCATATAGAGAATGGAGCAGAGTTGTTCTCTCCAGAACCAATGGGATGAAATTAATGCAAAAGAAATTCCTTCTAAACATCAGGAAGAAGTTTCTGGCAATTAGAGCGGTTTCTCAGTGGAACAGGCTTCCTCGGGAGGTGGTGGGTTTCTCCATCTTTGTAGATTTTTAAGCAGAGGCTTGAGAGCCATCTGATGGAGAATCTGATTCTGTGAAGGCTCAAAGGGGTGGCAGGTTACAGTGGATGAGCGATAGGGTTGTGAGTGTTCTGCATAGTGCAGGGTGTTGGACTAGATGACCCAAGAGGTCCCTTCCAACTCTATTATTCTATGATTGTATGGGTAGTCCACAAACACCTAGTTCCATTCATTCATTCCCTTCATTGGCATTCTATAGCATTACAGTGTATAAGTGAGGAAAAAGTCAAACAATTTGATATATATATATAAACAACGACCTCTGTGTGTGTGTGTGGGGGGGGCAAACAGAAAACACTACTCAGAAGAGGCAGGTAAGGCTTCCTGGGCCCCCATGGTCAGCAGCCAAGCTCTTGGCATGGAAACACCATGCCTGGTCCAGAGAGGAGCTTCTGAGAAGGTAGATTCCTACAATTTTGTGCAGCTATAAAATGGTACAGGTATCCAACTACCCACAAAGAAATTATCTTTCTCATTGCAGAATGAGAAAACCAGCTTGCCCCTTTTTTCACAGCCTGTATTCCTCTGCCTTTATGCAGAAAGGAAGCCATTTAAGCCTCCTGCCCCCATCCACTGGAAACCCTCCCCATTTGCCAGGCATTTTAAAGGCACAGGATCAGGGCCAGTTAGCAACACTATGGAGGGACAGCACAAGGGATTCAACCAGCTCCCTTTGCTTTTCCTTTTTACTTTTGCAGGTTGAAAAACAGACTGTTTACCACTCGCTTAATACAGCGGAAAGAAAACTGGTGTAGATTTTTACCTCCTCTAAGAATAAAGAGGGATGTTATCCATACAAAATTACATATTTTCCAGAGAAATGCTGGTGGAGCGAACAGGAGGCATCTTTCTGAAAGAGGTGGTGGTGGGGGGAATGAATTGAATTTGCATTCCTTCTGCTACAGGCACATGTTTACATGACCTTTAAAACAGAATTAAAGCTGTATCATCAGCAGCTGGAGGCAACCCGCATTAGAAAGGCAATCAAATCAGAAGGCTAAACCAACTATAAAACATAAATTAAACCGAGAGAGGAGCATCCTAATTCACTAGGTTGGCTTGCAAATTACTTAGCCTCTACTAGTCGGTTATAAACACTTTGCAGAAGCAGCGGGTGACGGGGGGGGGGGCGTAGGGGGAAGGGCTGGGGCTGGGGTTTTGTTCAGGAAACGAAAGGGTTTCACGTCCCTGGAAGTAAGTCCTTCAGACCCAGTGGTCCTTTGACATACAGATCCTTGGTTGTAATTACTCAGTGAATACTCAGTGCTTAGTTACTCAAGACTTGTTGGAAGGGTCAGGCCTGTCAGACCATCATCTGAGTCAGGGCTTGGCTCTCAAATCTCGTTGCGCCTTTAGTTCCAGAATAATGACATGATTTTAAACCGTCTTTCCCAGGAAGAAAACTTTCTCACTCAGAAACGGCATGAGCCCTCCCTCCACAGGTCCAGGACTGCATAGTGCAAGAGGGTCAAAGCCCTCGCTGTTCTTCTGTTCCCCAAACGGAGTCGCAGAGACAATGAGGCTTTCACACATCCCCAACCCTACTTCACACACCTGTTTGTTGCGGGGATATTTGAAGGGGTAAAAGGGAACAGAACTAAGATTCATCTTATCCCTTCCAATGTGCTGTGCTATTTTGTTCCCTGTGGATTCACATGTTCAAAATCTGGGTCACAGAACTTCATAAAACTTTACAAATCCCTCCCAACACCATGAGAACCAAGCATGATTTACACAAGAGTAAGCCCTTTGGGAATTATTTTTCTGGGCTCTTACATTTCATTGAGTGAGAGAGAGAGAGAGAGAGAGAGAGAGAGAGAGAGAGAGAGAGACTCTCATCGGGAAAACTGGGTTCGATTCCCCACTCCTCCACCTGCAGCCAGCTGGGTGGCCTTGGGCCAGTCACAGTTCTGTCAGAGCTCTCTCAGCCTCTGCTTGTCTATTGTGGGGAAAAGAAAGATTGTAAGCCACTTGGAGACTTTCAGGCATGAACAGCGGAGTATAAGAAAACTAGCTCTTCTCTCCCTCTGTTCTCCCTTAGGATGGCCGAGTTTATAGTGTGACAAACAGAAGTCTCCAACAAAAGACCGAGGAGGTTCTTGGCTGTCATTGCAGAATGAAATGCCCCCGCCAGGCTTTCTGCAGCCATTCAAAACTGTGTAGACAAGCCAGTCCCCTCGCAAATGCAGACCCGAATGACAGTCTGTAGCAGGGGTAGTCAAACTGCAGCCCTCCAGATGTCCATGGACTACAATTCCCAGGAGCCCCCTGCCAGCGAATGCTGGCAGGGGGCTCCTGGGAATTGTAGTCCATGGACATCTGGAGGGCCACAGTTTGACTACCCCTGGGATTTCATTGCATCTGCCTTCCTAAATATCCTAAATCTGCCACCTCTGTGCCTGCCTCCTTGGTCTCCATCTATTTTTCAAGCAAGTCTTCTTCAGGGTTCATTGAAAGCCCCTGATCCTGACCACGTTTCCCTGGAACCTTGTATCTGAGGAAGTGTGCTAAACGTGAAAGCTCGTCCCTTGAATAAAACTTTGTTGCCCTTAAAAGTGCCCCTGGACTCTAAGTTTGTTCTGCTGCTTCTGACCAACATGGCTCCCCACTTGAACCACATCTCCCTGGAAGTCCAACCACTCCCTGGAAGCCACAAATTTCAGCCTGAGAGTGGGAGTGTGCTTTTTCTAAAATCAAAACCGGACACTCACTCCAGTTTTGATTTTTGGAAAGAGCACACTTCCACTCTCAAGTTGAAATGTGGGACATGGACTTCCAGGAGAATGGGATTCTAGTGGGAAGCTGTGTTGGTCTGAAGCAGCATCTTTTTTTTAAAGCAGGTAGGTTCCTGCCCTGAAAAGCCTACAATGGAAAGGGAAAAGAACCCCTGAGGGCCAAGCAGATTTGGCAAGAATTCTACAACTCTCACTCAAGGTGAAATGCTAGCCTTCTAGTGTGTGTGTATTTTTAATTAAATGAGCCAAAAATCAGGGTTTTTTTCTGATGTGAAGATACAGAAAGCCCCATCACATTGTAAGCTTCAAGGAACCTACCTGCTTTTTTGAAAAAAATGCTGTAATTCTGCAGGATTCCCTTGCATTAAGAGAAAGCCATATTGTGCAATGGTTGGAACACCAGGCCAGAAAACCTGGATGCCAAAACTGTATCCTGCCCAATGTGCCCAATGTATCCCAGCCTCTCTAGACTTCAGCTACCTAAAAGGAGGATTGTGGTTGTGAGGGGGAGGAGCGAGAGCTAGACAGGCAGCTGGAGGGTCCTAGGAGGACGAGACCCTTATTACATAGTGAAGAAGAAAATTCTTCCCTTCTCCCCCCCCCCCCTTTCACAGATTCAGTCTTCATTTTAAATGTGTCCCCCACCTTCACAATTAAAGGCAGGGAAGGTGGCCTTTCTTCCAAATGCTGAACCACAGCATAATCTAGTCTCCCCCCCCCCCCCCGCTAGGGAAATCTCCACCCCTAAAAAACCCCAATACTTTGTTGTTCTTAAATTCCTACCAGATTGAATTAGGAGACCAATTTCAATGCTCTGCTTGGGGTGGTGTCTTATCAGCACTAAGCATTGCTTTAGGATGCTTAGGGCTGATCCTGCATTGAGCTGGGGGTTGGACTAGATGGCCTGTATGGCCCCTTCCAGCTCTATGATTCTATGATTCTATTATTCTAAAACATGAAAGAATGAGGGGAGGGATTTCCCTTCTACCGATAGGTGAGCTCCTCCCCTATATGTCAGTCAAACTCGGTCCAGTTCTGCCCCCAGCTCTCTGGGTTGTATTCCCAGGTCAATGTGTCTAAGGCTTGCATGGTTTTAGGTCCCACCAAATCCCATTGGATGGACAGTTCAGTGCATTTACTCAAAAGTAATTGCATTTTATTTCACTGGGATTTCTCAAGGGGACGAAAACAGACTATGAATGCAAAATGTTATTCTAGGCTAGAGGATGTCAATTAATTGTTGTTTTTAAAACAAAAGTTGCACCCGGTGTACATGTGTGAGCGTCACAGGGAGGTGGCATATTTACTCGGAAGTAAACCCCTCTGCGTTTAGCTCACAGCCTTGAGGACCAGGAGATCCCCGCCCTGAAACTCCAACCCAACACCTCCCAAGACTGGGAACCGCATTGCCAGTCTTGGGCTTACTCACAAGTAAGTCTCCTGGAGGCAAGAGACCTTGATGCCCGGGAAAGGACCCCCCATAGAATTGTCATTTTATTTGGAAACGAATCACCCCGAATACAATGGCATTTACTCCCTGGTAGGCATGGATTTACGCTTTAGATTCCCTTGAAAGCAAGTTGTTTGCAACTCGTCGAGCCGGAGGATTCCCGCCCCTCCCCCCCAAAATCTATTTTGTATTTTCCCCTCCCCCCCCCAAAAAAATGCGGTCCTTTAGCCGAAGCACTGTTTCTAATCTCTCCTCTCACAGATCTCGCTTTAAACGTTTCCCAGACTTTTATCCCCATAAAAACCTTCAAGCTACTGACCGTTTCGATGCCCATTTTTTTTTCCCCATCCGCCTGCTTGTCTAAATTAGGGACTCCCTCCAGGCTTTCGGGAGGGAAGATGATTAGATTTAGAGCCTGAGGCCATGAGGATAAATATCCCCGCAAACACAGAACAGAGAAACAAGAGAGAAGGGAGCGCGGTCCCCCCCCCCTCCTCCAGCAAAACCGTCTTGCTCTCTAGCAACACCCACACGCATGCAAACAGCCGATTTCACACCAGAAGACACGCATCTCGGAGGCTGTTTCCCGACGTCAGTCTAAGTAGCAGCAGACAGAGCGCGAGAAAGACTCAGTCCCGGACTCCCAGTCTGTCTCCCTTTCTGCAGGCTGGGCTACAATGCAGAAGCAGGGATCGAGGAGGCCGGGAAAACGCCAAAGGAGCCCAGGTAAGCGCCGCTCTCATCAGGGGCTCCGCGACCCACCCAGGTAGATTTCTAGCTCCCTTTTCTTTTGAGGGGGTTTTGCTTCTAATTCTCACCAGATGTCGAGGCTGGAGGGAGCAATGAGATGGGGGCAAAACAAACAAACAAACAAAAAACCAACAAGCCGCCCTTCACAATACAGGAATGGGAGGGGGGGGGCTTCGCCTTGTCTTCCAACACACACGGGGGGGGAGTCTATGGGGGCATCTTGCCTTCCCCCGCAAGGAGGGCAAGGCAGGACCCCGATCCCAGAAGAGCCAGGAGGTGGTGGGGAGATCGTGTGCAGCAGGGGGAAGCCACTCGGCCTCCCAGGGGCTAGTGCCAGCAGTCCCCTGGCCTTGACTTATTATGGGGGCCTAGATGACAGTCCCCCCTCCCCCGGGGCCGGAACACTTTGGGAAGGGGCTTCGCTCCCCTGCCTGGCTGCTCTGCGCGCTGTTTTTAAACTAAAGCCACACGGAGGAGGCGGGGAAAGTCGCTGGGGAGCCCACCTGCCGCCGCAGGAGGCGCGGCCTGTCAGCTGCAGGTGACGCTCAAAGGCGTTGCTAGTCCTCATGAGGGCGGCGGGGCCAGAGGATATTCCCGAGCAGCTTCCAGCCGGCTCCTTCCGCCGGGCTCAGTCGCCGGCCTCCCCTCGCGGGCCTCTCGCCTTCCAGGCGGAGGGTCAGCTCGGAGAGCCGGGGGGGGGGGGAGGCGTCCTCAAGCGACCCCCACCAGCGCCCCCCGCCCCGGCTCTGCTATGCCTCCCTTTTGTTCTCCCTCAACGCCTTGCGCAGCGCCGGAGAGCCATTGTCTCCCTCGGTGCGCCCTCCGGGAAAGACAATGTCTCCCCCATCTCAAGGATAGGGTGAGGGTGGGGGTGGGGGTGGGGGTGGGGGTGGGGGTGGGGGTGGGGGGGAGTAAGGCATGTGGGAGGAGGATCTAGGCCCATTACACCTTCAAGTAAACTTGCCACGGCTCTCCCACCATTTAATCCTTGGGTCACCGGCTCGGAAGACAGCCCCCTGGAACAGCGTGAGGCTGGCGGCCAGGTGGACGTTCCTAGGATCGGGCCCCAAGCCAATCGATTTTAAAAGTTTTTTTTTTTTTTTAAGCCCTCCAAAATCGGCTTGGGAAACCTGCTTCTTGCGAGAGATCAACGCGCAAACCAGAAATATATCCTGGTTTGGTTGATTGCTTGGTAAATCTATGAAAGGGGATTTGGGAGAATGGCTTCTGAAGCGGGGAGATTGAGGATTTGTCTTTTTGGCAGGTCGATACGAATGGCCGACCCGAAAGAGAGCTGGGCAAAAAAAAAAAACAAAAATCCATCCGCTGCTTCCAGCTGCCGTCGGAAAGTCCACGGGCGTCCCTGCGGCCCTGCCGGGAATTCCCTTGATGGGAAAGTCTCCACAGAACCATTCTGCAGGGGAAGAAAAGAGAAGGATGGAGATGGGCCAGGGGGGAACCAAGCATGGTTACCGAACGGAGCAATCCTGATCGGGTTTACTCGAAAGTAAATCCCATCCTAGCTACTGGAACTCACGCCCGTGGAGGAAGTTTTTGGCTGGAGACGCAGCGAATGCCACACAAGTCGAGTGACAGCCTTCTCAAGGCCATGGGCTTCCCTGGACGCAGAAGGCGGTGGCCCTGTTTAGGAGTCGAAGCCAGAATTCTGAAAAGATGCTAAATCGCGAGATGTGCGCTGGACGGCCCCTCGGTGCAGATTTGGCCATTTAGCTTCTTTTCACCATTCTGAAGGTTTACAGTGCGAAGAAATTCACGCAGACTTCGGCCAGATCTAAATCTGGTGGTTTACAACAGGGCCATACAAGACTTGGGGGAGGGTGGGGGGCGGAGAGAGAGAGACACCCAGCGAAGGAGTTCTTCGACGGCCCGCTTTCATTGCACCCATGCAGAGTGGGTGCACAGTTTTCCCGCTGCATTTCTTTCTCGAGCGTGTTTCCAGCTGCCCCCGTCGCCCAAGCGAGCACGCACGCCCGGGAGACTTCCTCGCACCCCGGTCAGCAACAGGAAGCCCGCTTGCCCTCCCAGCCGGTCGGTCGGGGGGCCGAAAGGGACGGTCCCCCGGGCGTCGTTGCCGTCCTGCTAGGACCGCGTTTCTCTTGCAGCGAGGGCTGTTTCAAGTTATTAGGAGGTGGAGCGAAAGACACGAAGGACAGGAGGTGACCCCAGAAGCCAGCAGCCACCTGCACTCGAAAGCTCACGCCTTGAATAAGTCTTTGCTGGTCTTAAAGGTGCTACTGGACTCTGACCTCCAAGGACACCGCCTACTAACTGGCCGGAAAACGGGATCTCGGGATCGCGACAGCGTCGGAATAAACCTGGTTCCCCTAAACGGTGCCGTCGGACTCTTGCCTCGTTTCCCCCGCGACAGATTCCTCAGGCTGGCTTGGCCTCTAGATTCTCTGTGCTGTTTATTCTCCCGGCCGCGGAGGGATCGCCCCAGAGCCAGGCAAAAACCCTGGATCCAGGGAAGGGAAAGCCAGCCGCTCTCCTCCCCCCTCTCCCTACCCCCCCACACCCCCGAAACAGGACTATGGCCACGAGACAATGCCCATTTGCAGCACCACCACGCGCTTGGCCGTCGGGGACGGGGTGGGGGGAGAGGTTCAGAAGAGGAGAAAGGCTCTTTACCTTTCCCCAGGTGGGGAGGAGTCGCTTAGGGGCTTCCCTCCCCGCGCCTCTTGTCCCGCACCGAGGGTCGCCTGGCAAACACGAGAAGACGCCATTAAAAGGGGAGGGGGGGGAGGGGAGGGGGGGAGGGGAGGGGGAGATGAGAGTATATTGGTAAACGTACAGAGGGGGGCATAGCTGCTTCTGGCCCAGACTCCTCGCTTGACTGCCTCTCCACCGTCCAAAGAACCAACAGAGACTCACTTTATTGGGGGGGGGGGTAATTCCTGCTAAGGGTACCCCGACCTGCCTGCCTCGCCTCCCACTCCACCCAAATTCTAAAGAATCCTTCCAGCGTGCAGGAGGGGGAGAGAAGGCGAGTGGCCAGCTCGCTGGTGCAGGAGACTCGGCCTGACGTCGGCCTGCCCTGCCAGGGCGAGGGCAGCCAACTTGCCCTGCAGCCGAAGAACCCGTCCCGGCCTTTGGAGGCTGTCCGCGGCCGCTTTCTCGCCCCAGTGGCCGCTTCCAGCCGGCCCGGCCTCTCCCCGGTGAACTTGGGCGCCGGGGTGAACTTTCCCTGGCAGCGAGGTCGCGACCCCGCATGGCAGCTTCCCGCCGCATTACCCCCTTAGAGGAGCCAGGCGTCTCGGCCTGCCCACGACCACCGCTGCAGCCCGGCCTGCCCACTGGAGCCCGAGCCAGCCGGCCGCCGCTGCCCCTGACACCGTATCGCCTCCAGCACTTTCTCCCCCACCCCCACCCCCTGCCCACCCACCGGGCCAGAGAAACCCCCCAGTCAGCCCCTGGACAGACCCAGATGCCAGGCGGGGAGGGGAGGGGAGCCTCCATCCCAATAGAGATCTACTGCGGGCGCCCGTGTACACGATTGTGAGCACCCTCAAACCGCTTTTTCTTTATCGGATAATTATACCGCTTCGGAAGATCATAGCTGTCTCAGTTCAAGTGCACAGGCGCCCTAAGCCCCGCGTGCGTGTTTATGGCCCATTCCGCACACGTCGGATAATGCACTTTCAATGTGCTTTTGCGGCTTATAAAACGTCTTGAAAGTGTGCTACGTCATGTGCGAGAATGGACAGCGTGGTGGACCCGGTTGCACACACAAATCCAGGGCTCTGTTGTGTCTGTTGTGTCACACACGCCTCTATTTCTGAGCTGGGCTGCAGCAGGGGGGAAAGGACAGCGCATCTGGTAGAACTGGGCTGTTCTCAGTGCATCTGAAAGCCCAAACTTCACCAGGAGAAAAACAAAACAAAACAAACTTTTGCTCTGGGCAGAGAGTGGCTCGGGGAGAAGCCGCCCGGCGTTTCTTTCACAAAAGCAACTCGCACTTTTCAAAGCGCCTCCGAGTGTCCTTGAAGGGCTCATCGTCGCCGTCCAGGCTCACTTTCAAAACAACCCCCCCCCCAAAAAAAGCCCTTGCCAAGTATGTGTTGGAAGGAGACAAGGAGCGCCTTCTTTGTATACCTCCCGAGCTGCAAAAACAAACAAGCCAGCGCCCTCGCCTCTCTCCGCAGCGACTTCGGAGGGCCTCGGCCCAAAATGTTCGCGGTCGCGGCTTTATTCACGCCGCAGACGGAGCCAGGAGGGGGAGGCGGGTACTGGTGGGGGGGGGGGAGGAGGAGGAGGAGAGGGGGCGAAATAGAGACGAAAATAAAAAAGTTATCCCTTCTAGAGGAACAAAAATGCTGAGAGCCAGGAGTCCTTACAAGGAAAGAGACGCCGCTCCCCGCTCTCTTTAACCCTAAACCTCCACCAGCCAGAAGACAAACTGGGCGCATTGGGTTTCCTCTCTTTAAAAGACGCGCGCACCGCCCCAAAAGCGCTTCTAGGAGCCTCTGTTTAAAAAAAAAGGAGTTACAACTTCTCGCAACAGTTGCTCCCGCCCGGCCCTGCGAACGTGAAACTCTCCCATGTTCCGGAGGGGTCGCCTCTATTGAATGGGCTCCTTTTATTCCGCGTGGGGCGACGCGTTCGCGCCTCCGAGTCCCTCTTTTATGCCCCTCGCTATGGAAACCCGGATCGCGGGGAGAACTATGCGGCCCTGAATAAAGGCCGGCAGCGGCGACGGGCGTTTGGAGAGCAGCATCTGTTACACTCGGGAAGTTAGACTGACAGGAAAGCGCTAAAGAAACCCACTCCAGCAGATTAGGGGAGGGGGGAGGGGAGGGGAGGGGGCAGCGCCTGGCAGATAAAAGACCGCTCCGAAGCGGGGGAGGGGGACCCGGGGGGAGGGGGGAGGAAAGAAAGAAAGAAAGAAAAAAGCCAGAGGAGATTCTCCCCGAAATGTCAGGCGATGCCTTCGACACCCTCGTGGCTTGAGAGATACGGTTCCCCCGGATTTCTCCAACAAAGATTGAGCCAGGGCGTGAGCTTTCGAGTGCAAGCTTGCACTCGAAAGCTCCCGCCCTGCATCAGTCTTGGTTGGTCTTAAAGGTGCCACTGGACGCCGACTTTATCGTGCTACTCCAGACCAACCCATTGGAGCCCAGATTTCCCCGTTTAAGCCCCCTGTGGACACCCATTACTCGTTCCATTTGAGGGGCACCGGGGGGGAGGGAGGCTGCTGATTGCCCGGCTGGGTGGTGGGTTGCCAAGGGGCTTCTGCTTCTTGAAAACCGATCGATCCCGAGGCCTGAGCCGGCCCACCCCGTCCTGACTCCATCAGACGCCCCGCCTCCCTCCATGAGCGCCAAGGGGTCTCCCGAGGAGGAAAGGCGAAATGAGAGTCGATCCACAAAGCCCTTTGGCGGATGGTCAGAGCCAGGCGATAGAGGGACGCCCTTTGGGCCACCGCATGCTTCTCGGCCCGAGGGAAAGTTTGCCTCGAGGAGGTTTGGCTGCTTCGGAGTCGGCAAAGGCGTTTTCCGAGGGAGCTGCGAGCCGGTCCAGGGGGACTCGGGGCCGGGGGCAAGGGACTCGCGCCTGATTCTTGCCGGGACCGGCCCAGCCCAGCCCAAGGATCCACCCCTGCTCCCAAGCAGGGCTCCAGCCTCCCCGCACTCCCTTTGGAGCAGCCAATCCGCCCTGGGCCAGCCTCAGCCCGAACCTGCCGGCCGCAGAAAGGCCGCCGGCATAACTTCTTTAAGGAGGCATTGCAAATCGTGATCACATTTTATTGAAAGCTTCGTGTGCGCGCGTGGGTGTCGGGGGGGGGGGGGTTCTTTCTGGTCTGCCCACTGAATCAGGAGAGGCAACTTTGCAAGAGATCCAGCAGCAGTTTGGACCGTTTTTTTGCTTTTTTAAAAAAATAAAATAAAATAAAAGGATGCAACTCAAATTATAAAGAGGGAGGAAGAGACGGGAGGGAGGGAGGGGCAGAAAATAGGGGGAGCTCACCTTGTTGACGGCGATATTTTCATTTTCTCGTTTGTTTTTTTTCCCCCTCTTCCCCCTCCAGATCTGTCTTCCTAGAGAACTTAGCGCCTTAATGACTTTCGGGGAGCTGCAAGCCTTCTTTTATTTCTGCTAAATATATGAAAATGTATGCAAATTTAAATCAAGCTTAACCTAGGAGCTCCTGCAATATATTTAATGGAATTTCAAACCAATAAGGGGACTGTGCTGCGGTCCTCGGCAAGTACAAATCTAATTACGCAGCTAGGTTACCTCCGAAATTATGCAGGGAAAGGTCAATCCCCCCCCCCCTGCAAACTTCGGAGGTTCTTTGTTTCCCCCCCTCTCTTGGCCACCTCCCTTCCCAAGATATTAGGGTTTAATTTCCTCCGCTGGAGCACCACACCAGGCCCGAAATGCTCCCTTTCCTGCTCCTTCTTTGTCGATTCCGACTTGGTCGATTCAGAGAAACGGGGCGGAATTGAACTTGGAGGCCGAGGACCCCTTCCCCCGCGCCGCTCGCCCTAGGTCGCTGCCTCCCTTTGTCCCAAGGCTTCGCCTCCTTTCGGGATTTGTCAGGTCGCCTTCTTACCCAAAGCAAGTGTCCCCCCCCCAAGACTCACACAGCTAATAAGGTGCGAGATGTGGGTGGTGTATCTATGCACAGCTCAATAAAATCGGAGTCCAGGGGCACCTTTAAGACCAACAAATGATTTATTCAGGGTGTGAGCTTTTGAGTGCAAGCCCTCTTCCTCGGACTATGAACTCCTTACATGACAGGGGGGATATATAGCAAAAATCAATGCTGTTACATCAGTAGATTGTGTTACACCAGGGGTAGTCAACCTGTGGTCCTCCAGATGTTCATGGACTCCAGTTCCCATGAGCCCCTGCCAGCAAATGCTGGTAGGGGCTCATGGGAATTGTAGTCCATGAACATCTGGAGGACCACAGGTAGACTACCCCTGTGTTACACAACCAAATACAGCCAATGCTATATATCCCCACTGTCATTTGTAAGGAGTTCATAGTCTGAGGAAGAGTGCTTGAACTCGAAAGCTCACGCCCTGAATCAATCTTAGTTGGTCTTAAAGGTGCTCCTGGACTCCGATTTTATTGTGCTACTTCAGAGCAACACGGCTACCCATTTGGATCTATGTATAGCTGTCTATTATACACATCTATGGGATTTGCAAGAGTCCTTTTGTTGGGGGGGGGGCTGGATTTAGGACGCGAGCCCTCGGCTTTCTGCGGCCAGTTTGCCCGGCCTTGAACGTTTTGGGGAGGGGGGAGAACACGCATGTATGTGCCCACCCCGGCTAGCAGGCCAGGGCCGCCGGCCGCTCTCTCCAGGCGGGTCCCGCAGGTCTGCCAAGTTGCGGCGCCCCGGAGAGGCGAGCTGGCGCAGCAGGCAAGGCTCGCCTCCCTCTCCATGAGGAAGGGGGGCTCTACCTGGCATTAATCAGGGCCAACTTAGACCATGGCCCTGCCTCCCTCCCCTGCCTCTCCCCTGCCTCCTCTCCCGGCTTTAGCTGCAAAGAGAGAGCTGCTGGGGGAAGGAGGGAGAGAGAGGGCAGCCAGGTCCCCTGCAGCGCGCGAAGGGTTAAGCGCCCGTCCAGCCCCCCTCCCCCGCGCTCGCGCCGGCCGCCGCGGGCCAATGGCGGCCCGCGACGGCCCCACTTCCTGGTTCCAGACGCCCCTCGCCTTTAACCCATTCGGCGCGGCGCCCTCCCCGCACCCGCGCGCGTCTGGCGGCCGGCCAGGCGGCGCGCGGCGTCGCCGCTGATTGGCTGGCGCGGCCGCTTCCCGGCGGGCGGAGGCGGCGCGATTGGCCGTCGGGGCTGTCGGTCCGGGCGCGGCGGCTCGGGCTCGGGCTCGGGCTCGCTTTCGGCTGGGTCGATGTCAAAGGCTGGCCGCGGCTGCCTCCGCCGCATTCGCGCGAGCCGCCGGGGGGGAGCAGCGGCAGCATGGCCACGGCCGCCTCCAACCCCTACAGCCTGCTCGGCTCGGGCGCCCTGGTGCACGGCGGCGGCGGCGGCGGGAGCGGCGGGGAGGCGGCGGGCGGCATGCAGCAGGGCAGCCCCTTCCGCGGCGCGCCCAAACTTCTGCAAAGTGACTACTTGCAGGGCGTGCCCAGCAACGGCCATCCGCTGGGCCACCACTGGGTCACCAGCCTGAGCGACGCCGGGCCCTGGGCCGCCTCGCTGGCCGGCGGCGGAGGAGCGGGAGGCGGCGGCGGCGGGGAGCAGCCCGACGTGAAGCCCGGCCGCGAAGACCTGCAGCTGGGCGCCCTCCTGCACCACCGCGCGCCCCACGCCGGCGGCCACCCGTCGCCCCACCAGCCCAGCGCCTGGGGCGCCAGCCCCGCGCACAGCAACGGCCAGCCGCCCTCGCTCGGCCTCTACCCGCAGGCCGGCTTCACCGTGGGGGGCCTGCTGGAGCACGGCGGCCTCACCCCGCCGCCGCCGCCGGCCTCGGTGCCCCCTCCGCCCGGCGCTCTGCACCCGGGCCTGCGCGGCGAGCCCCCGGCCGAGCACCTGGGCGAGCTGGGCGGCCCGCACTGCGCCGACCCGTCGGACGAGGAGACGCCCACGTCGGACGAGCTGGAGCAGTTCGCCAAGCAGTTCAAGCAGCGGCGCATCAAGCTGGGCTTCACGCAGGCCGACGTGGGCCTGGCGCTGGGCACCCTCTACGGCAACGTCTTCTCGCAGACCACCATCTGCCGCTTCGAGGCCCTGCAGCTGAGCTTCAAGAACATGTGCAAGCTCAAGCCGCTGCTCAACAAGTGGCTCGAGGAGGCCGACTCGTCCACGGGCAGCCCCACCAGCATCGACAAGATCGCCGCGCAGGGCCGCAAGCGCAAGAAGCGCACGTCCATCGAGGTGAGCGTCAAGGGCGTGCTGGAGACCCACTTCCTCAAGTGCCCCAAGCCCGCCGCCCAGGAGATCTCCTCCCTGGCGGACAGCCTGCAGCTGGAGAAGGAGGTCGTGCGCGTCTGGTTCTGCAACCGGCGGCAGAAGGAGAAGCGCATGACGCCCCCCGGCGAGCCCCCGCCGCCGCCGCCCCACGAGGTTTACGCGCAGCAGCACCCGGTCAAAACGGACGCCTCTTGCCACGACCTTTGACTAGGGACGGACCCGCGCGCGGACTGGCTCGGCCAGGGCGCGCACCTTTGGCTGTGACCCTCTCGACGACTATTATTATTATTATTATTATTATTATTATTATTATTATTATTATTATTATTACTTTCCCCCCCCCCCCCATTGCCCAGGGTTTTTTTCCCTCGCCAGGATTTGGGCACTTGTGTTTCCTCGACGGTCCAGAACGAAACGACCCAGCCAAAACACAAAAAAAAGTTCTTTTTTCCGGGGAGAGGGGGGAGGAGACGGGACGGCGCTCGGGTGCCTCGAGGGGGCCTCTCTAGCCACGGACGCCTCTCGGTGAGACGGCCCTCTCGTAGTCGGGCTTTGTTCGCCTCTCGGCCTCCCTGTCTCCGGTGGATCTCAAGGCTTTGCCAAACTCCGTTCCATCTCCAGGGGGAAGCGGAGGGGGCGGGAAACGATCGCCGTCTTTCTCCTCCTCTCTTCATCAAGCTCTCTACAGACAGTTTTTTTTACGCAAACAAACAAAAAGACGAGACGTGCCTATTTGCTTAACCTTTCAGCGCCTTGGTCGGATCCGGGATGGCTTCGGTGGTTTGGACGGTGGTCGTGCTGGACCGGGCTTGCGGGGGGTGTAGCCTTTCAAAGGTTGGGGGGGTGGGCTGTGGGGGGGGAGGGGGAAGTTTCCTTTCCACCGCGACGCAGCATTTCCCCCACCTGGAACCGGGACCCGGTGGGTCGCGGCCCATCTAACTCCGTTCTTCCTTCGACGTGTCGTTGATGGTTTGGTTTTGTTTTTTTAGGAAGAGACGTTTTCCCCGGGAGGAGTCTCTGCCTTCCCTTTCCCCCTTGGGAAGGACGGGAGGACTTTCGGTCGAGCTCGAACGTCTCCGTCCCTCCCGCCCCGTCCCCACGACAGTCCCCGACCCCCGGGCCCAGGAACCTGGCCGGCAAGGGGTCTCCTCTCGACCCGACGTTGGGCTCGGGTTTTTCCCGGGCGCCGAAGCTGGAGCTTCAGCCGCGGAGTCAGCCGGCCTCCCCGGCGTCGAGGCCGCGGGCTGAACTGCAGCCGGGGAGAGGCGAGCGCGGCTGGCGATCGTGGCGGCTCAGGCTGCGCGGCGCCAGAGCCCTGCAAGGCTCGCTGCTTTCGAAGGGCCAAGAGGAGGCGAAACCCGAACGAATTTCGCTTCGCCCCTCTTCTCTCCCCCCCCCCAAATCTGGCCTCTGGAAGCGCTGTACGGCAGTTGTGCGGGTGTGTTTACAAAGGCGCACGCTATTGTGGGGGTGGGGGGGCGAGCAGCCTTCTGTTGGTGCATTGTCTTATCTGGAGACCCTCTGGAGAGACCTGTGGTCGGGATAGTGACATGTAGACACATTTGACCCCACACACACACACACAACAACAACAACAACAAAGATTTATCCAAGGGGCGAGCTTTCCAGTGCAAGCACTCTGCTTTTATTGTGCAAGCACTCCAAAGCTCACGCCCTGAATGAATCTTTGTGTGTGTTAAAGGTGCCGCTGGATTCTGATTTTTATTGTGCTGCTTCAGACCAACACGGCGACCCAGATTCTGATTTTTATTGTGCTGCTTCAGACCAACACGGCGACCCAGTTGAATCCAGCCGCAAACAGGCTTGGATCCCACAGATTTGGTGTCTGTCTTTTATTGGACCTATATTGATGATGCATAAAACCCCTGCCCCTCCCCCCTTCCTGTATATGAAAAGCTCCCCTCCTCTGCATTTGCAACCCTGAAAAGGCAGCGGGATGGGGGGGGGGGAGAGATTTGCCCATTTTAATTGCAGTACCTCCCACTTTTTTAATTTCACTATTTTGACATTTTCTCTCTGCCCCCAGAAATCTTGAACAGGCCCAAATATCTCCTGCCATTAAATATTCCACTTTTTCCCCCCTGCCGACTTTATATTAAAATCAAATCAAAATGACAAAAAAAAGAAGAAGACCTTGTACAGTTTTGTATATTCTAAGCGTTTTTTGGGAAGTTATTAATTTAAAAGAAAAAAAAAGATCATTTAGATGATTCATTTAGTAACTGATGTATGATAAACGCTATTTTCATTAAAGGTTGCTTTTTTCAACTATTTTATTCCAAAATGGCCTATTGCCGTTGCCGACAATTATTTATTTTCAATAAATTCCCCATTATGTTTTTAAAAAGTTTTAAAAAATAAAATAAAAAAATAAATACCCGAAGCAGTTGTCGGAAGGAACAAAGGCTTAAAAGAAAATTATTAAACCAGCGGCTTGGTGGTATTTGACAGTATACCACATTTAGTCGAGGGACATTTATATTGACACAATATTTTATTGTTGTAAAGACACACACAAAATTCTAAATAAAACGTTTTTACAAATAAAAAAAGTTGCGTTATTTGTTTCAGTGTCCAGAGAACGAGGGAATCTTACAGCCACCACCAAAGCAGCAAGATTTCTGACCTTCCAACCAGGCCTTGCTCTTAAAATATGCCGTGGAGCTTCTTTTTAAATCTTTTCAGAATATTTTGTTTAAAAGGAGCGCTCTCTGGTTAAGCACAGGCTTCTCTCCGGAGCTCGGATGGAATTTGCAAGGATGTGCCCTTTTCCTCTTCCAAGCAACCTCCAGAGGCCTCTGGGATCCGTCAGCAGCCCCCCTCTGGGTGTTGGGAGCAGAAGGAGAGGAGAAGCTTCCTTCCAGACCCCCGGGAATATCTTCAAGGTAAATTGATCCAGTTCACAGAAATCCTAGTGGACCTTTCTTGCTCTTGTATTTTTATTATTTTTTAAAATCTGGGTTGCAAATATCTCTTTGCCAGGCTAGCCAATAGCACTTGGGGGACTGGCCATAGGGAGATTTTCTTTTCTTTGGTTCGACTTATTTTGGGGGAAAGGGGCAGTGGTGGTGGGGTGGCAAATGTTACCTTGTTTGCGGCCCTAGTGCGCTTCATTGTGTGCGTCTCATTCTCTTGCTGCTTTAAAGAGGCAGCGGAAGAGAGAAGGACTGGTGGGGGTGCTCAGTGGGAGGAGGTGAGACTGGGCACAAGAGCAACCCCCACCCACCCAGTCATTGGAGGATGGCCTCCCCTGCCGTACACAAGGTCGCTCTGGCCTGCGCTGGCCTTGGCAGGGGTCTGCAACCTGCACAACATTATAATCTAAGACAGAGGCACACGCTGCAGAAGGGGGAGGGGGAAATACAGGCTTTGTGAAGACAAGAGGCATGCTTATTGTTTCGTGGTCTCCCCCCCCCCCTTAAAATGGTGAAGGTAGTAAGCGGGGGGGGGGGGGATCTAGATTTGTAAACCTTCCCGCCTTCAGTTGCTGCAGTTGTTCTGTGTATTACTACAAACACTGAATTTTAAGACATGTCTGTGGATGTTAGTCACCTTATGATGGAGTCTGCGTGGCGTTTTCCGAGGGCCTTTTTTTTTTTTTTTTTAACCTCAAAACAATCCTCCGGGGTTAGATCTTTTATGGCACAAAAGCGGTGCTGGTGTCTACAGGGAGGTATGTACAGGGGCAAAAGGGGTCTGCATGCTTTGGGATGGCTCAGCAGCCGGATGCAAAAGAAATCAGCCCCCTGAGATGGGAGCCCTGAGTGTTTAAACACCCATTGACCCTTGGATTTGCTTATGAGGAGCCAAATTTCAGATCTGAGCATTTATGCTGTGGAAATACATGCAGTTCCATAGTGGCATAGTCATGTTTGTGGGCAAGGAGAAGCTATGCAGTCATCACCCCCCCATCCCCCCCCCCTTGATAACTAATTCCTAAGCTCTCTGTGTCCGGCCATGCCGTTCTAGCCCAGATCCAACAATGGTTCTGGAACTGAAGTGGCAACTTTCAGGCTGCATCTCCCAGCCGCCCTCCATTCTGCTTCCTGCAAACCACAGCAATCTGTGATGGAGAACTGATGAATAGGTTCCTATTACTGCCAGGGCAGGAATGGTTAATATGCATGGATTCCCTTCCTTTTGTTGCCAACCCGCCTCCACCCCATCCAGAGCACGCACACACACACACACACACACACACACACACAACCTCCGAGAACCAAGAGATGCTCTTGGGCTGGGCTCTGTTTTTAACCAAGCACATGAAATATGGGGGGTGGTCAGGAAGGGGCTGCATATGGTTTATTTAGACCTGCCCTTTAAGGGAGCAAGCCTGTCTACTAAGAACCCTACTCAAAGGGGTTTCTTTCCAGGGAACTGTGTATTTTACAATTGGGCTGTCAGAGACAGGGCACCAAGGGAAAGAGAAGGAGATGAAACTGTAATGGGAAGAAAATTGGGGGAGGGGGCAGGAATCACAGCTGTAACCCCTGACTTGTGCCAGAGATTGGGAGGGGGCAGAATAAGATTAGAGAACAAGGAATAGAACGCTAGTGCCATCCATGCTGTTTAAAAATAGAAAAGAGGGAATGAGTAAAGCCTACAGAATATTTTTGTTTAAGCCAGAAATAGTTTTGGAACAAGTTGCCCAAATCCTTTGTAGCTTTAGAAAGGGCATGTTCCCTGTTTGTTTGTTTGTTTTTAATTCCATGCGATGCTTTTAGTAGAGACTCCCTTTTGTTCTGCATCAAGAACAAGAGACAAAAATTCAGCCATTCTTAGGCATGGCTGGTATTTAGATAATGCTTGGAAGTTATTTTTTAAATGCATATCAATGTAAGGGAAAAAAATCTTTTATGAATATTTTAGCTTGAGGGGGGAGCTGGAGAACTGTCTCCAGCACACTGACAAACAACACAACTGCCTTGCCTGTGTGCTTTAGAATTAAGTCCCATTTGGAAAAATATTTCTGAAGAATAATAATGTGATCAGGAAGGGCATGTAAGGTTAGATTTGTGGTCTAACATCAACCCAGCCTTCTGGGACCCCAGTCGTTCAACTCAACCACCCCTCCCTCCCTACTAACATTTAGATATTCCAAATCCCTGACTGCTTGGTTTTGTACTTGCTACGTTTTGTCACAGGGGGTTTGTCCCCCACTTTCTTCAAAGGAACTCTGTGTACATATGCTTTATCCTTATGACAATCTTGTAAGGTAGTTTAGGCCAAAAGGGTGACAGACTGGCTTAAGGTCATCCGGTGAGTTTATGGTAGGAATTGAACTCAGGTCTCCCTTGCCTACTAAGGCATGAGGCATGTCGTGCCTGCAGGCCAAGACTCGGTAGGGAACTGAAGTCTGAAGCTTACGTGGGTCACTTCACCTATGCTTGATGCCAACTTATTTTTCCAGTCCTGAGTAGACAGTAAACAGGGCATGTTGTAGGGGGACATCCACATAGGCTACTACATATGGGTAGTAGTTTGAATTTGGCTCAGTGAGTAGGAACAGGCCTACTCAAATGTATGCAGGTTACCCTTAAAAAAGTCACAAATACATTAGGAGTTACGGTAAAGGAGGCATTATATTTCTTCTACTGGCTAGTGGTTATAAATGGAATTATTCTGTGTTGGGGGGAGGGGGGGCAACAGATTATTGCATATTTGGTACCAAACCAACTATCATATCATTACTTACTGGATTTCTTTTCATGCCCCTGATAGGAGCAAGCTGGGCTCAGTTTCTCTGCTGAGAAAATCTCAGATAATTACACCACGGCAGAGAGGATGCAATTTGCTAGGTTCCCTTCTCTGCAAAATACACAGCATAAGTGTTAAGCGAGCCCCACATATGGAATTCTAGTGGCTGGAAATACACTAGATTAAATACAGGAAGACCGGTGTTACATCTATATCAGAGAACAAAAAGGAAATCACTTCCCAAATTCTCACTCGTTCTTTAGCCTTAAAAAAAAATACAAAAATCATGGTGGTTAAAATAATATCACTGAACACTTTTTTTTGGGGGGGAATTAAAGCAATCTAAGCAATATAATTTAAGGGCATTATTTTATATCGAATATCTTATGTCAAATAGCTCCATGAGTGTTAGCATGCTCATCATGTTTTGGAAACTGGAGCCAAATCAGATATTTTTTAAAAGGGGGGTGGGGTACAAAGCTTACAGTCCTGCAATTTCAGTACTTTAGGGTAGATACAAATGTGTCTACGTTGGTGTAACTGGAATATTTATTTTGTTTTTTATCTTGTATTTGGCTTAGCTGTGGAAAGTAAAAGACGAAGTAAACAGAGCAGGTTTGAAGAATGCTTTGGAGGAAAAAAGGTTACAAGGAAACCCATTTAAAGCAAGTTCTCTTATCCAGCACGTTTTTTAAAGTCTAGTATCTTGCTGCGCAAAAAGAAACTCTTTCCTGCCACCTAATGTTAAGTTTAGATCACTGTCAGTCTTCCTGGTCCCACTGAACATATATATGTTCTATTGCTCATTGTTTTAGATCAAGCAATGGTTTACGTGTATGAAGGAATCCTTGTAAGTCAGGTGGAACCAAAAAAAAGGGGGAGAAAAACACAGCCTTGAACAAGAAGGGTAACCAAAGAGGTTGTAACAATGGCAAAGAGATAAAATATAACTATGAATACATTACAAATGGACAGGGCACCGAAATTTAATTTAATAATGCATATAGAAATGCTAAGATATGATTGAAAACAACCATTTTGTGGCTCAGCATACAAACACCTAATCCCAGTGTCAAGTCAAATATCTATTTGCAAAAATACAAGTTGAAAAGTAGATATTGTCTATCTGCGAGTGAACCAACACCATGTGCATTTTGGCACAAGGCTTTTCTCAGGGGTAGAAATCAAACTGCATAATCCCTTAGCAATTGAATACAGAAAACATTCTCACACCAAGATGTTCTCTCGTAAGGTAAGAGTTATCCAGGTTCCCAGGAATCCAGCACAAGCAACTCGTCCAAAGACAGAAAGCTTATTTTGCCCACACATCTTCTTAGGTTGTATCAGAAATGCTCAAAACTCCAATGCTCACAAACGTCAGGAAAACAATTGCTGGGTTTTTAAAAAAGTTTTGAATATGACTGATTTAAGATCATCTATGAGCAAAGGAAAATATTCTGCATTTTGATGTTGCCAATGCTAGATTCCATGGAACGTTGATACCTCTTACCTCATGAGTGAACATCTTGGTGTGAGAAAGATCTGTTCTTTGTGTGCTCAATTTTCTGTATTTACTGTAATCGCTAAGGGTGTTCTCAGTTTGATTTCTGCCACTAAAGAAAGCCTTGAGCCTGAATATGTATGGCATTGTTTCTCACATGTGTAGACAGTATGTAGTCTTAAACTTGTATTCTTAAATGCTGAACCATAGGATTGTTTGTTTTAATCATATTTATTTTAGTATTTCTGTATTCATTATTAATACCAGTATTTTGTACATTTGTGCTATGTTCATGCTTATATTTACTCTTGCTTTCATTGTTACAAGCTCTTTGGTTACCCTTCCTTGGAAAACAACCAATGCATGTTGTTTGCAAATATACAACCATTGTCAATGGAGACACCACAGAGGGTGAATAACCAAGCAACAATTGATCAGCTGTGGTATACTTACAAGATTGGTGTAGTGCTTAGGAGTGCGGACTTCTAATTTGGCATGCCGGGTTCGATTCTGCACTCCCCCACATGCTGCCAGCTGGGTGACCTTGGGCTCCCCACGGCACTGATAAAGCTGCTCTGACCAAGCAGGAATATCAGGGCTCTCTCAGCCTCACCCACCTCACAGGGTGTCTGTTGTGGGGAGAGGAAGGGGAAGGCGACTGTAAGCCGCTTTGAGCCTCCTTCGGGCAGAGAAAAGCGGCATATAAGAGCCAACTCTTCTTCTTCTTCTTCTTCTTCTTCTTCTTCTTCTTCTTCTTCTTCTTCTTCTTCTTCTTCTTCTTCTTCTTTTCAGTGCTAGCCTCTTTCTTAATATTTATGCAGTATGTGTGTTGTATCATAATACATGTATATGATCCATATGATATATATAGTTTGCAAACCCACTCCATGTATAAAAAGTACATTTTAGACTTATAGATGTCTAAAATATACATATAGATGTATATTTAGGAGAGCACATGATGCTTTGTGCACTGTAAGTATAGATGTGGCTATCTAAGCCCAGACCTAAATAAACCCAAATTATTGGGGTATAAACCTAAATTATTGGGGTATGGAATCCCTCCATACCCCAATAATCCATTCTTCAAGTGGCCTGTTGTGCCCTGTTCTGGAAACTTATATATTGTCTCTGTACATAAGAATGTCTCATTTTCATTTTCGTAATGATCAGTATATCAGTTGGCCACTTCCCGGGTCAGCTGGAAATACCCTAACAATTTTTGGTGCTCTTACAAGCATTCCTGGCCCCAGAGAAGTGCGTCTGGCCTTGACCAGGGCCAGGAATAAGCTCTTGGAGGAGCTGCGGGCCTTGCGGGAGCTAACAGCGTTCCGCAGGGCCTGTAAGACGGAGCTCTTCCACCAGGTCGCTGGATGAGGCTGGGCCGCAAGGAAGATCTGGGCCCCCTTATAGCAGCAGTAGCAAAATGCAATTGGCACCCCCTGTCTCCCATTGCCCCTCTAGAATGGGTTATCTTGGGGGAGTATAGATTAGACTGGAGTTTTTTGCCGCATCTGTTTCACTGTTTTATTTTGTTTAGTACATTGTATTCTTGTTTTATGGATTTTATTGTGTGGTTTTATTGGAGTTTTATATGCTGTAACTCGCCTCGAGCCTCCAGGGAGGGGCAAGTAACAAATCAAACAAACAAACAAACAAACAAATAATAATAATAATAATAATAAAAAGATATCCTACATTAAACACAACATGCATGAAAATTTGAGACAACCCTTCCCCATTTTTTGACAGCACGGGGTGGGGAACCGTAGTCTTCCTTTCAGGTAAAGAGGGTAATTGATGTTTGATCTACACATGTGCCACATTTCACCTCTTTAGGAATTAACCATTTTAGTTCCCTGTAGGTCAAATGCAAGAGCCTCTTGTGGCGCAGAGTGGTAAGGCAGCAGACTGCAGTCTGAAGCTCTGCCCATGAGGCTGGGAGTTCGATCCCAGCAGCCGCCTCAAGGTTGACTCAGCCTTCCATCCTTCCGAGGTCGGTAAAATGAGTACCCAGCTTGCTGCTGGGGGCTAAACGGTAATGACTGGGGAAGGCACTGGCAAACCACCCTGTATTGAGTCTGCCATGAAAACGCTAGAGGGCGTCACCCCAAGAGTCAGACATGACTCGGTGCTTGCACAGGGGATACCTTTACCTTTACCTTTGTTGAACTATCATATGCTGTTTTTTTTAATTATCTATATTTATTTATATTATCTTTTTATTATTGTCTTTCCCTAGCTTTTTAATTAAAAAGAACCAAATATTACTTCCAATATTTTAAAATATAAAGATGCTAAGGAAGGAGATTCCCAGGGTGATTTCATGCATGTTAAACGATACGGTTTCCATCCACTTCAGGGACCATTTGCAAGTCAATTTGGCCATTTCACACAGGGAAATCCAGTTGCAAAAAGTGTATTAAAAGTGTGTTATTTAGTGTGTGTGAAAGCAGGGAAAGGTAGGGGTCTGGACATTGCCTTCCTCTAGCACAGGAGTAGTCAAACGGCGGCCCTCCAGATGTCCATGGACTCCAATTCCCAGGAGCCCCTGCCAGCATTCGCTGGCAGGGGCTCCTGGGAATTGTAGTCCATGGACACCTGGAGGGCCGCCGTTTGACTACCCCTGCTCTAGCATCTGTGAAAGTCAGAGGCTTTTAAGTTGCCTCTTTTCCTGACATGAACAAGGAAGGGAATCCTTAGCATTTCTGGATGATTGTTCACAAAGATGCCATCCGCATGGCAGCCGGAGCAATCGTTCTATCAATCAACCAGCCATGGCTGCTGTCCAACCTCCATTTATGTCAATGGCCTGTCTGGAAATCTTATCTAAGCTCTGCTGAGATGAGTCTTGGTTAGGCAGCAGAACCATCTGGTGGATTCTCCCCCAAACGAAAGATTCTTCACAGTAAGACTGTGCTTTTAAACACACGCACTGGTGTTGCGTCGTATGGAGCCAATAGGGTTTAATTCTGTATAATGTGCTGGAGAAGACTCTTGTGAGTCCCTTGGACTGCAAGGCGAACAAACCGGTCAGTCCTAGAGGAGATCAGCCCAGACTTCTCCTTAGAAGGCCAGATCCTGAAGATGAAACTCAGATACTTTGGCCACCTCATGAGAAGGAAGGACTCCCTGGAGAAGAGCCTGATGCTGGGAGCAACTGAGGGCAAAAGAAGAAGGGGACGACAGAGAATGAGGTGGCTGGATGGAGTCACTGAAGCAGTCAGTGCAAACTTAAATGGACTCCGGGGAATGGGAGAGGACAGGAAGGCCTGGAGGATCATTGTCCATGGGGTCGCGATGGGTCGGCCATGACTTTTCACCTAACAACAACAACAACAACAATGTGCTAAGTGTATTGTTTATTTACTTATCATGTTGTTGTTAGTTGCAAAGGCCTCCAGGCCTTCCTGTCCTCTACCATTCCTCAAATTTAAGGTTGCACCAACTGCTTCAGTGACTCCATCCAGCCACCTCATTCTCTGTCGTCCCCTTCTTCTTTTGCCCTCAATCGCTCCCAGCATTAGGCTCTTCTCCAGGGAGTCCTTCCTTCTCATGAGGTGGCCAAAGTATTTGAGTTTCATCTTCAGGATCTGGCCTTCTAAGGAGCAGGCAGGGCTGATCTCTTCTAGGACTGACCGGTTTGTTCGCCTTGCAGTCCAAGGGACTCGCAAGAGTCTTCTCCAGCACCAGAGTTCAAAAGCCTCAATTCTTTGACACTCGGCCTTCCTTATCATACGAGGTGTGTATTGTAGCCAGAATTGCCGAGGCAGGGAAGGGACATTTGGATATGGTGTGCCATTGCCTGACTCTATGCTCCTTAGAAGAACTCCATCCAAAACCTTTGATGTCTCCCATCCAAATACTAGCCAGGGTTGGCCCTGCTTAGCTTCCGAGGTTGTGATAAATATAAATGCAGGGAGGGGGTGTGTCTCTGGCCTCTGTAGCTGACCAGAGGGTGAAAGGGCTTCAGAACAGCATCACCACTTTGCATCCCAGCAAGACCACCACTCAGGGAAGATCTGACTGATCCAAACTGGATATAAGTTCTGTCCTTGTCTCCCTCTCCCCTTGATTTCCTTGCCTTGTCAGTCTGTGGGTAGGACTTGTCTCTCTTGATCTGTGTAAGCTGCTTCAAGAAGCAATGATCCGGAAGGGGCTCATGGAATTGTAGTTCATGGACATCTGGAGAACCACAATTTGGCTACCCTTGGTCTCTGGGTACCTTGCCATAGTCACAGTCTCATAGCCAGGACTACATTACAGGCTTGTTGCATGGATAACATCAGATAAGCCTTTGCCTGTTGCTTGGGAGGAAGGATGGAATCATAAATGTGAAAAATTAGAAATATACTGAAGTGGGCAGGGCTGATCAGAATATCACCCAACATCAGGAGGGATGTTTGAACGCCCACCAGTTCAGTTCTGTTCGCCAGTCAGGAACAGTGAGCAGGTTTATCCTTGGGCAGTTCAGCTGTTTGTAAGCATCTCAAGCTTGTCCCACAGATTCCAGTAGGATAATATAGTATCTCATATTTGTGTGTTCTCACAGTATTTCATGTTTGTGTGTTCTCACACAACCTGATGGAAATTCTAATTCACACACACACACACACAGTCCTGCTGCTGCACACAGCTCCATAGCCAGTTGTTCTGATACACAGAAACTTCTGTGTTTTTAAAGAAAAATCTTGCTGTTTGGTGTTCCTCTAAACCCCTGCTATCAAGATGATCTTTGCACAAGCAGGTGGCTGCACTTTCTTGTGGGATTCACGGCTTGTTTCATGAGCCTGGAAGTGAATTGATTCTGCCTCTCGTGCAGGTGCAAAAGCAGTTGCAAGGCGGAAGAAAATAAAGCCCCACCAGCACAGGTACTAACACAGCGGCAGAGCTGTTCGACATGCTGTTCAGGCTAGATGACAGCAAAGGGATTAGCGGCTGTGCTCAGGAGCGATTACCCCTCTTGAAAACGGTACATTTGCCTGCTGGACAGGTTCTCTGTGAAATTTTCAGCATCCTACATACAGGTCCTTGCACTGATCTAAGATTTAGGCCTTTAATCTATACAAGATACACTTCTGAACTAGGCTCCATATAAGCAGGGATGGGTGTGTGGGGTATGTGTGTGTAGAATTTCAAGATGGTTTCTTATTTTTCTTTTCAAAATACTTCTAAATTCATGGGGGGGGGGGCAGGGACCGATAATTTTCCTGGGAGTCAAGAGAATGATATTGTTGTTGGCTTTAAAAGGGGAGTGGACAATTTCATGGAGGATAGGTTCTTCAGTAGCTGATGTCCATGGGTGGAACCTCCATGTACAGAAATAGTATGCCTCAGAATACCAGTTGGTCAAATGTAAAAACAGAGGGAGGCTTTGGCCTCTGTGCCCTGTGTATGGGCATTAGGGGGCCCTGTGGGATACAGGGTGCTGGCAAGGGGTTTCTGATCTGACCAAAAAGTGTTTTTCTTCTGTTGTTACCAAGAACTTTGTTCAACAGTTCTAGAATTTTTACATTTTAAAATCAATCGGACCTATATTCTGATGATACTTAGAGACCAAATCTATTTACATATAGATACTTTAAAGGTGCTCATTCTTCCTTCTTGTGAACCTCTGGCTTTCTTATGCTTACTATTTAAATTTTTAAAATTATAACTGCTGGTTTACACCAGCATTTATTATGTTTACAGAAAGAAAAAGGACAAGAAAGATTGAGATAATTTTTCAGATTACAAAAGCATTAAAGTTCCTTTGCTATACCACTAATACAGATTTGACTCTCTAGCTAGATACCGTGTAAGATAGCCCCAATGTTCTTCGAATTCTTCTGCAGGTCTGTTGTTGATTGAGCTGTTAAGTTTGGCCATTTTCGCCAGATGCCCCAGTTTTTCAACCCAGTCTGTGATTTCTGGAATATCTTCTTTCCATCGTCTTGCTGCTCCCATCCTTGCAGCCGTAGTCACATGGAAAAACAATCTCCTGCTTTTTGTGGCAGATTGTCTAGATTACACTCAATAACATACATTCAGGACATAGTGGAAATTTAATATTTAACATTTTTCTAAAATGGCATAAAACTTCACCCAAAATTTCTGCTTTTTTTTTTTACATAGCCACCACCTATGGTAAAATGAACCCACCTTATCTGTACATTTCCAACATTTGAGATCATAACCTCCAGATATATGGCCCAACAGCTTAGGTGTTACATACCATCTATAAAACATTTTATACCAGTTTTCCTTTACTTGTTGACGTTTTGTGCGTTTTCCCGTTTTATTCCACATTAATTCCCATTCCTCACTTTCTTATGCTTACTACCGTGTCTAGGATTCCAAAACTTAAGGTGGAACAAAGCATTATGTAGTTCACCAACGCTTAAAAAAATGCAGCTATGTAGGGATGTCATTAAAGGCAAAGACTGGGGGAGCTATTTCGTTTGTAACCCTTGTACCTTTTCACTGAAAAGAAATCCACCATCTTCAAGCTCTGTTTCTACCTCTGGAGAGAAGTTTACTAGTAACTTGGGACTAGAAATTTTTGTTGGAGAAAAGGTGCTACATAAGCCTTCCACTGAATTATCATCATCATCATCATCATTTTATTTATTTCCCGCCTCCCCCCGAAGGCTCGAGACGGGTTACATCATTCCATAAAAACCTCAAAATACCAATCAAACCACTGGACCATCGAAGTCAGTTTTGTCTGCTGTGGTTGGAAGTGGCTCTCCAGGGTCCCAGACACCCCCTATTGCTTGGTCCTTTTAACTGGAGATACCAGCAATGACCTGGGAGTTTCTGCATACCAAGCAGAGGCTCTGTCACTAAGCTCCTTGCTCCTCCCAACAAAGGGTTTCCTTTTTAAATTGCAATCTGCAACTTATTGAAAATAAAATATTTATATTCTTACTTAAAATCTTATTGAAATAAAATATTTTTCCCAGTCAAGAAACCGCGTGCAAAATGCACTTCCACCCTCATGACACACATGCCATACGTGCACAGAGTATGGGAAACAAGCAGGAAGAACTAGAAGTCCTAATAATAAAGGAAGGGGACTATGATCTCATTGGCATTACAGAAACCTGGGGGGGAATAACACTCAAAACTGGAATAATAGGATTGGGAGGTACAACTTATTTAAAAGGGACAGACACATAAAGAAGGAGGGAGGAATAGCACTATATGTTAATAATATAAATAATATATGTGTCTGAGCATGGGGGTTGAGTGTCCTTGAGTAAAAATAAAAAAAGAGTAGGAAATAATAGTGGTAATATGGTGGGGGTCTTCTGTAGACCGCCAGGCCAGACAGAGGGCTTGGATGAGATGTTCCTAGACCAGATCACAAAGTTCTCAGAGAGACAGGACCGAGAGTGGTCATGGGAAATTTCAATAACCAATGCATGTAGGGAGAATGTTAGAAAAGCTAAACCTCAGAATGAGCATACACTAGCAAGAAATGCTAAAAACAATTTAAAAGGCGCTATTATATTGAGATTAAGAAAAAGAATGGGGACATGGTAGGAGAATTGTGGGGACCAGAAAGTGACAGTGTAACAGGTGTAAGAGGTCTGAATTGCTCAATTCCTAATTCTCAATCTTGTCTTGTGAGGGGAATTGTGCTCAATATGGCAAAATCATTTCATGTGATGAGGGATGGGAGTTGTGGCCTAGGATCACTGTTGGGGTAGTCGATAAACACCGAGTTTCTTAAAAAGAAAATAAATCTGCTGGGCCAGATAAACTGCATCTAAGGGTACTAAAAGAACATGCAATGTAATTTCTGAGCCTCTGTCCATTATTTAGACAATTCTTGGAGAACAGCTGAAGTGCCAGAGGATTGGAGGTGGGCAAATGTCCCCATCTTCAAGAACGGGGAAAAGGAGAATCTGGGTTATTACCAACCCATCAGCTTGACATCTATAGTTGGCAAATTTTTAGAACAAATCATCAAACAGTTGGTCCTTGAGCAGCTAGAGCGGATGGCTGTAATTACTAGGAATCAGCATAGTTTTCTCAAGAACAAGTAATATTAGACTAACCTTATCTCTTTTTTTTTGCGAAAGTTACTACCTTGCTATATCATGGGAATGCTGTGGACATTGTTTACCTTGATTTCAATAAGGCTTTTGATAAGGTTCTCCATGATACTCTTATTGACAAATTGGTAAAATGCAATTTTACTGCCTGTAACTGTTTTGTGGATTGAGAACTGGTTGACAGATCCCACCCAAAGGATGCTTGTAAATGTTTCGGCATCTTCTTGGATAGGAGTGATGAGTGGAGTGCCTCAGGGATCTGTCCTGGCCTCTGTGTTGTTCAACATATTAATAAATGATTTGGATGAAGGAATAGAGGGGTACTTATTAAATTTGCAGATTATACTAAACTGGGAGGGGTTGCAGACACACCAGAAGACAGAATCAAGCTACAGAAGTATCTTGACAGGCTGGAAAACTGGGCTAAAATGAATGTTAATAGTGAAAAAATGTAAAGTTCTGCATTTAGGTAGGATAAATCTAATGCATCATTATAGGATGCATAAGACTTGTGACGTGTGAAAAGGATCTGGGGGTTGTAGTAGACCATACACTGAAAATGAGTCAGCAGCGTGACTCGGTACCAAAAAAGACAAAACAGGCTTTTGGGCTGTATCAAAAGAAGTATAGTGTCCAGATCACGCGAGGTGATGTTACCACTTTACTCTGCTCTGGTTAGACCTCACTTGGATTACTCTGTTCAGTTTTGGGCACTGCAACTTAAGAAAGCTGTAGATAAACTGGAGCATGTCCAGAGGAGGACTACAAAGATGGTGAGGGATTTGGAGACCGAGTCGTATGAGGAAAGGTTGAGGGAGCTTGGTCTGTTTAGTCTGGAGAGAAGGTGACTAAGAGATGATATGATAACCATCTTTAAATACTTGAGGGGCTGTCATATAGAAGATGGAGCAGAGTTGTTTTCTGTCGCCTCAGAGGGTCAGACCAGAACCAATGGATGAAAATTATTTTTAAAATTTTGGCTAAAGATTTGGAAGAAGTTCCTGAAAGAGTGGTTCCTCAGTGGAGCAGTCTTACTTGGGAGGTGGTGGGTTCTCCATCTTTGGAATTTTTAACAGGGGCTGGATACTCCTCTCACAGAAATGTTGATTTTATAAACGTAGGCAGATTGTGAGTGGGTGGGTGGGCAGGAGGGGATGTGTCTGTGCTTGTCTCTTGTGGCCCTTCCTTGCATTCCCAGGGAATTGCTAATTGCCATGGTGGGAAGGTGAATTTCCTGCAGACTAGACTGGATTATGGAGATTTTTGGTGGGGGTGGGGATCACTTGGGCATGTAATTGGGGTCACTGTGGGTAGGCAGGTAGTTGTGAGTGTTCTGCATAGTGAAGGGGGTTGGACTAGATGACCCTGGTACTCCCTTCCAACTCTTATGATTTTATGGTTCTGTGACATTTACCAGGGACAATCCCTCCCACCCCCTTCTCCCTCTTGGTACACCTCAACCCTTACAATGTCCTTATTTTGCCTCTTGGGGGAATTTTAGGCTGCCTTTATGAAAACTGTGTTTGTGTATGCTCCTCTTAGAACGTGTTCACTTCTCTTTTATCCCTCCCATAATTACTTTTTCAGACAGTTAAGTGTCTGGCTGGATGTGTTCTTGCAGTTCCAGGTAGGGTTGACAGCTCATGGCTGGAAATACCTGGATATTTGAGAGGCAGAACCTGGGGAGGCTGGAGTTTGGAGAAGGGAGGCACCTGGATTAATGCCCTGGATTCCACCCTCCACAGCAGCCACTTTCTCCAGAAGAACTGATCTTGGTCATCTGGTCCAGGGATTTGCGGAGTAAAGGAATGTAGCATTTAGCAAGCAGGGAAGGACTCTAAGCCACACAGAAGAGCACAGGAATCCCACAGGGACACATAGGAAAGTACCACAGTTTTCCTTCTGTAAACCGGAGGCAGATTGGTTGCCATAGACTAGGAAGAGTGGTGAAGTTTTGTGCCAAGATGGAAAAAAGGCCTTTCTGTCTGTCAAGAAGCTGCCTTTGAACAGCAAGCTGCCTTTGAACAGACATGTTAGCAAGATCTACTCGTGTGTATCAAGATGAAATACTGTAGAGCAGGGGTGGCCAAACAGTGACTCTCTAGATGTCCATGGACTACAATTCCCTTGGCGCTTGTGGGAATTGTAGTTCATGGACATCTGGAGAGCCACAGTTTGGTCAGCCCTGCCCTAAAGGAATTGCAAGGATTAAATCAGGACAGTTGGATCAGAAAGTTCTAGGGATAGATCTGGATTTCTCATCACTGCTAATTTCTCTGAAAATCTCCATTTTGATATCTTTTCCCCCAGCTGTCGTTTTTTCAGTGTTTTTTCTTTTCACCAAACTCCTTTTCAAATACAATGTAGGCATTTTCAGCAGTCTTTGTGCATTAATAAACAAGAAGTATGGGGGTGTGGCTAAAGATGTCGTCCTGAGAGGGTGGCAGGGCATCTGCTCTGCTATCTCTGAAGCCTGACAGGGGTCAATTGTGCAAGCAATTGGCAGAAAAGAGGAGGGGTACGCAAACCTCACCTCACCTTTCTACCCAGGAAGTTCTTGGGGCCGTCTCCAATCCTTTAGGGAGTATATCTCCCTGGATTATAGGCTGTCAGCGTTCCAGGTCCAGAGGACGACTGCCATTTTCTACCTCGGACTTTCTTTTCTTTCTTTAATCTTAAAGTATCTGCTTCAACCCTACATGATGATTTACCACAAATGAACGCTTTGAACTGAGGGGAGGACTTCGGCTGAGTTCCAAAACATCATTTACTGCAAGTATCTCTCGCTTTTTTTTTTCTCCGTCTCTCTTCCTGCATCAAAGCCCTTTGTTTCCCCCCTCCTCTTACTCTGCTCTGCCTGAAGCCACCTCGTTAAGAGGCAGGCTAATTCTCCTAACTAAGCAGAAGAAGGATTCAAATCAACTCGAATTAATTGGCAAAAGCTCTTATTGTAATTGTTTTGGTTTTCGGAGATAGAGATAAGAGCAGTGAATGTGAAAATCTCACGAGAACTTTGTGCCAGTACGAGAATCCCTGCCTTAACCGGCTTCAATACGTCACATGCCTGTGCCGGAACATTAGAGGATAAAACAGAGGACCTCTACTGGCCACTTGTAAAATTGTTTGGGGCCGGGTTTTTTTAAAGTCAAAATCATGTCTATGTTAAAAAGATTGGCTCATCTAATAGAGATACAAACCCAAGATTACAAAGTATTCTTAGATGGATTGATCAAAAATATCTCCAAGGAGATCCAAGATGGCAAGGAAGAAGTCTTCAATAGGAATGATGGATCAATAACAGTGACTGATGACAGCTTTAAACAAGGTGGAAAACCAACAGCAGAAGAGAAATCTGAAATTCATATCTTCAAGGAGATCCAAGATGCCAAGGAAGACGTCTTTAACAGGAATAATGGATCAATAACAGTGGCTGATGACAGCTCTAAACAAGGTGGAAAACCAACAGTAGAAGAGAAATCTGAAATTCTGGAGACGGAAAATGGGATGCCGGAGTTCTGCAGCCCAGATAAGGACACCCTTTTTAAAAAGACATACAGCCATCTCAAAGCAAGAGTGTACAAAAATCAATCAAAAGAAATATGGATCTGCAGTGAAAGTAACCGATTTAAAGGATCTCTCTGGGGAAAAAATTGTATTGATACTGGAGTCCAGGAGGTGCAACGGCCTCAAGATTTATCGATGCATATTTTGCGGGAAAGAGTACAACTGCACTTTCTACGCCAAAGGCCAGTGGGACAGAATATAATTTTACGGGAACGACAAGATGTAGCAAGCCTCGAGATGAGACCCCCTTAAGAAGACCGAAAGCTCATATTGTTTTATGTTTAATGTTATACCGTATTCTATATTTCCATTTTTATGAAAAAGGGGAAGCAGTGTCTCTTTCGCTCTTGTTTTTTTTTTTTTTGTCTCTTTTCTTTTATAGGCATATAGGTAATATAATCATTAGTGCTGAAAATGTAAAATGGGGTTCTCCCCCCTTATTTTTTCTTTCTTCTATTAGTGAATTGTCCTAGGACTAAAGCCTACACTGAGGATGGTTCTTAGAATGGGTCAAGCAAAAATTGTTTTGTAGATGTATTAGAACCAAGGATAAGGAGAAGCTATAGAAGACTGAAAGCTTATATTGTTCTATGTTTAATGTTAAGCATTTAATCTAAACCTGGAAATCTTATTATTCTCTGTATTAACAACATATACTGTATCCTATATTGCTATTTTTATGAAAAAGGGGAAGCAGTGCCTTTTTTCTCTCTTGTTTCTTTTTCTTAGTAGGCATATAGGTAATATAATCGTTAGCGTTGGAAATATAAAATGGGGCTTTCCCCTCTTATTATTTTTTTTATTGGTGTATTGTTATAGGGCCAAAGCTCATATTGATCTGTAGAAAATGCAAAGCTCTCAACTTATACCTGTCAGGATGGCTCTTAGAATGGGCCAAGTATAAATGGTTTGTAGATGTATCTGTATTAAGGATAAGGAGAAATTATGAAATCCCTTTGTAATTTTTTTTCTTTGTACATCTTTAAGGCAAAGCCCTACTTTCCTCTCCCTTTATCAGGGTATTGATACAGGGCCAAAACTAATACTGTGCTATAAGAAATGTTTAATGTTAAGCATCTAACTCAAACCTAGAAATATCTGCTAGGATAGCTCTCAGATTGTATCAAGCAGTTAATGTGAGGTCTACGATCTCTCAAGTAAGTTGATTAATAATAACTTTTCTTTTGTATATCTAAACAGGCTTTTTTTTTTTTTTTAATGTAGTGGAAATGTGGATGGCTTTTAGACTCATGGCTCTTAGAGTTTTGGGCAAAAGTTTATATCACTGTGGAGTCAATGTGGGGTCGTATATTCTCAAATGATGACTATATTTCTATCTTTATGAAAATAAAAAAAATCATTATAAAAAAAAAAAAAAAAAAACAAGAAGTATGCATTATATGTCTATTCTACCCATCAATTATGTCAACAGTGCATATAATGAAATAGCTCTTTGTGTGTATACTATACTATAGTGCAGCCTTTCTCAACCTTTTTACCACTGAGAAACCCCTGAAACATTCTTCAGGCTTCAAGAAAACCTAGAAGTGGTGCGATCATGAAGAATATAGTTGGGAAGCAGAGCTGTGGACATGCCCACCTGGGGCCCCTCTCCCCCTCCTACTCTCTCCAGGCCCATCACTGGCCATTTTGGGAGGGGTGGGTCAACATGATCATAAATGGGGTCATGCCGCCCAATAAATATTTAACTTTTTTAAAAAATCTATGCAAATTAATTAATTAATTAATTAATCGGGCGAGCCGGATTTGATTCCCTGCTCCTCCACATGCAGCCAGCTGAGTGAGTGACCTTGGGCTCACCACAGCACTGATAAAGCTGTTCTGACCGAGCAGTGATATCAGGGCTCTCTCAGCCTCAACTCCCTCACCGGGGGTCTGTTCTGGGGAGAGGAAGGGGTGATTGGAAGCCACTTTGAGACTCCTTCTGGTAGAGAAAAGCAACATATAAGAACCACTCTTCTTCTAGTATAAACCTGCTTCATTTCAGTCAAATTGCTGCCCCCTGTGCTGTCTGACTATCCTCTCTGACTCCATCACTTCTATGGGACCCCTAGATATCGTTCCTCTGATATGCTTGGGGATGGTCTTGCAGAACAGAGGGAGGGAGATGGTGAATCTGCAGATGAGCAAAGAGAACAGGATGTTGGCACTTGCTCCTTGTGCTCCTTCACCCGAACAGCAGAAACACAAATTTAAGAAGACATAAGGAAGAATTTCCCAGGGCTTCCCGGGAAAACCTCCAAGGGCTATTTCATCTAGGAGCAAATCCATTTTGGAACATAAAGAAATTGATTTCAAAACAGCAGCTGAGGACTGTAAAAGTTGATTAAAAACTCCTTCTGCTCAAGAGTACGCAGAGACCGCCATAAATAATCCCCAGCAGTTGACCTCCCAGTCAGCATTTACAGCTGGGCTGCCTTGTATGGTCCAGATTCAGCCTTAAAGAAAAACAACATACAGCCTCGCTGACACCAGTCAGAAATTTGGGATCATTTACAGGTTGCGTGCCCCCATCAGGTTTTCATAACTATGAGGAACTTTACCCAGGGACACCTTGGGATAGAAAGCTGCCTGTCAACAAGACCATAATGTTAAAGTCCAACTTTCAAAACGGGGCTGCAAGCTTTCTAGTCCCATCCCATTAGGAACTCCTTGAGACCACCATAAAACTGTGAAGTTAAGCCTGCAGAATGACTTTCTCTGGCGCCTTTCAAGATGGCGACAAACAGCTCAGCAGAAGCAAAGAAAGGGCCAAGCAGTCAAGACCGGCTTGAAATATTTTGGCAGCCAATCCAAATGGTGCGCAGTGGTAAGACCTGTCCTTGACTGATGCACCAAATTAGCCACCTGAGACCCTTGCCTCTCTGCTTTGTAGAAATGGCTGCATTGTTGCCTTGAGTTACAGCCCATTAGAGTTAGAGCCCATGTCACTATGGCTTGTCGGCTCTGCCTAACTAAGGTTCTTTCAGGTCTTCTCTGCATTTAGAACCACAGGACCCTAGAGTTGGAAGGGTCCATCCAGACCATCTAGTCCAACCCCCTGCTCAACGCAGGATCAGCCCAAAGCATCCAGGATAAGGATCTGTCCAGCTGCTGCTTGAAAACCGCCAGTGCGGGGGATCTCCCCACCTTCTTAGGCTATTTCACTGCTGAACTACTCGGACTCTGAAATCAACCCCCCACCCCCCAATATCTAGCCAGTACTATTTTTATAGTTTATACATAATTTTACAGTTTAAACATAGTTTAAAGCCATTACTGCAGGTCCTATCCTCTACACCCCTCAGGAACAGCTCCCCTCCGAGTGACAACCTTTCAGATAGGCAGATATTGCCGTCATGTCCCCTTTCATCCTCCTTTTCTCCAGGCTAAGCATTCCTCAAATCCCTCAGCCTTTCCTTGGAGGTCTAGGCCCCTGGCCCTGGATCATCCTCATTGCTCTCCTCGGCACCCTCTCCATTTTGACGGTTTTGAAGTTAGGCTTCCAGAACTGCACACAGTATTCCAAGTGTGGTCTGATCAATGCAATATACAGCGAGACCTGCGATTTTGATGTGATGCACCTGTGGATACAGCCCAAGCCTGCGTTGGCCTTCTTCACCACCACATCACATTATCTCCTCTTCTCACAACAACCCTGAAGGCACACGGTTAGCCCAAGGCCACTCAGCACGCAGATTCGAACTGGGGTCTCGCAGATCCTGGTACGGCCATATAATCACTACACCACAGTCAGCCATGGAGTTAATTTGGGACCTTGGACTATTCATTCTGTTCTCCCCCAGAGGGTTGTTGCAAGAATAAAATGAAGGGGAAAACTATGCCCCAAGTTCCACAAAGGAAGGGCACGATAAAAATCAGACACTGAGGCTCTTTTGCCAAATTGCTCAACTCTCTCAGGAATATATACAAAATTTGAGGTTCTCACAGACACTTGCAGGATCAGGGCCTCCAATTGTTTTCAGACTTCATCTTCAGCGCAAGTACTCTGCAGCCAATAGACCTGAAAGGCTCCAGAGAAATTGCGTATTTAGGATATGCAATAGCTGTCATAGATCCTTACAAGCGATTGCAGGATAAAATTTATTTCAAATGTCCCAACAGCCAGATTCTTTTTCAGAAAACCACAGTCTCTCAGCTGTATTCAATTTTAGTTTTTTTTAAATATCAAAAGCAATTATACTTAAAACAATTTGCTAAATAATCCCTGTATTAAAACCATGCTTTCAGCAGCATGCCTCTATTTTTTTTTTGCTAAAGCCATCAAACAGAGTAAGGAAGGAATAAAATGAACGTGTATTGTTAACATAGCAGAACAGATTTTTCCAGTTTAAGATTGCATAGGTAGGATTTCAGCCTAAAAATAGGATCTGTACTGCCAATTTGGAGCATTTAAAAATTACAAGACTCTGGGAATTTGGGGTTGTTGAGTTTCGGGGGATGCTTCTGGGGTATTTGTTGCGATTGGTGGTTGTTACACATGGTTTGCATTGTAGATTTCTTATTTCATTTTAATACTGAGACACTTGGCTGCACTCAATGAGTGCAACAAACCAACGTTAAACCAGAATGTGCACAGATGTCACCCATGCTACGTCTCTATGCTCATGCTCACCACCACAGTCTTCCTCTTACCTTCTTACCCAAAGCACAGTGCAGTTACCCTAGTTTAAAACCGCAATGTATGGATGCATCTGGTTTGATGATGATGATGATGTCATCTGTTCAGTTGTTTCCAACCCTCGGCGATTCTATAGGGAAGTCTCCACCATGTGCCCCCATCTCTGACTGCTTCCCTTAATTGGTTCATGGTCAGCTTTGGTCGTGTGTCGGCTTTGATCGTGTCAAGCCAGTGGATTCTTTGGCGACCATGTTTCCTTTTGCCACTGACCATACTGAGCATTAATGATTTTTCTAGCGAGTCTGATCGCATGATGTGTCCAAAGTAAGTGAGCTTTAGCCATAATATCTTCCCTTTTAATGACATAGTTGGTTTGCTCCTCTCTGAAACTGTCTTGCTCGTAACTTGGGTTCTCCATGGTATTCACAGCATTCATCTCCAGCACCATAATTCAAAATCAGCTATTCTCCTCCTGTCTTCCTTCTTCAGGGTCCAGCTTTTGCATCTATAGGTTGTTATGGGGAAGACAACGGCATTGACTAGCCGGCACTTTGTATTAAGGCTGATATCCTTGCTCTTCCATATTCAGTTCATGCCTAACATTGCATTCCGACCCAGTGTGAAAACACAATGCCAGTGTGGTGAAATGGTTAGAGGGGTAGGCTGGGTCTGTGAGTCCCCCATTTAAATCCCCAGTCGGCCTTGAAAAGCTTTCACGGTGACGCTGGGCCTGTCATATGTTCTCAGTTTAATCCTACCTCAGAAGAGAGAAGAATGAAGTAAGCCATTTTGAAGTAAATATAATAAGCAAAAAAGAATCCAGGCTCAAGATACCAGTAACAGGTGGAGGTGAAGCGAGTTCTGGTTATTGGCCATTTCTGAACTGGTGGAAAGTGGGGTATGTTCTAAAATGGGATTCCACCATTGCACTCCATGGAGAAGCAAAAGCATCAGGAGAAGCACAGTTCCTAGACCAGTGGTTCTCAACTTGGGTGCTGGGACCCCTTTGGGGATCGAATGACCCTTTCATAGGGGTCGCGGCAGGACAAGCAGCTTGGCTGGAGGGGTGCCATCCATACAACAACCTTGTGGGGTAGATCAAGATAGAGCGTTTGTCTGTCTGGAGCAGCGGAAAAGAGGAAGATCAGCATGGTGGGACAAGAGGCAGAACTGAACTGAGAAACCCCGGGGGGGAAACAATTTATATACAATCATGAACAATGGATCTTCACGCCATTGGTCAGTTTCGGTTTAATTTCTGTGAAAGAACACTTGCATAATTTTATGGTTAGGGGTCACCACAACATGAGGAACTGGATTAAAGGGTCGTGGCACTAGGAAGGTTGAGAACTACTGCACTAGACACTCATGGCTGATGCAGGCTTCTTGTAACTTGGAATGTTTTAAGAATATGATTCAGTAATCATGAAAAAACCCTAGCAACAAGTGGATTCTCACTCATGTGGAAACACATTCTACATAATGGGTGCAGTAGCTGGCAAGGCCTGGCACTGAGCCCTGCTTGCTGCACTACCACCACTGCCACCCATCTTCTGAGGCTGTCCCCACATTCCTGAGGGTGGGACCAGCTGTGGAAGATGGGTGGCATCAGAGCAAGCGTGGCTCAGTGGCTCACCAGCCACCATCTATTGGGGCAGGACAACAGATATCACATCTGTAGTCATATCCGTTTCAGAGTGTGTGCTAGTAGATGTGTTTCCACATCAAAAAGGAACCTGGCCACCATTTCCTATGGGATGAGTCCAGGCAGCTTTTTCATTCCATCTCACCCTAATTCTGCTCCTACAGCAGCCCCCCTACCACACGGCTTTTCTATATGCAGGCCCCATGATCCCTCAGCAGGGCATTTTGGGTGGTCCTTTTTCTGCCATGGACAAGCTGGGTGGATGGCAGCCTTGAGGAAAGAAGACAATGCATGACACTGATGGGCAATGCTGATGGTCAATAAAGAAGTCAAAAACACACAATAAAAGGAATATGGCCCAGTGTTATTGTGGAAGGGAAGCTGTTTGTGCAAAACTTTGCCCAAATCGGTCATGACTGCTTTACAGTTTAACATCGACATCTCTCTGCAGAGAACCCAGGGGGTTGTAGTCCTGTGGAGAGGATTTAGGGATCTCATAAAGAAACCTTAGCATCTCTCCATTTAACAGTTCTCAGGATTCTATGGGAGAAGCCCTGATGAAGTGGCATACAGCCAATGCATGCTTGGAATATAGACAAATGCCTCTGATTTGCCTTCCTTTTTATGCAGGAGTCATGGAAGTTTTTCTGCCTGTCAACAGAGGTAATTACATAGCATAGCTTTTGCTACGAGATGCCAGCTGAGGTCACAGTACTGAACCCTTGATTAATGCTAATAGGACCTGTAAATCCATTTCCCCTCCATGAAAATATTCTTTTAATAATTTCTAAACTGCCATTCTCCATGCTGCACTCACAGTATGTAGAATACCTAAAACTGACATTTTAGAACTCCTCTTCTTCAAAGGGCACAATTCATGAAGTTTACATCCGCAACTGGAAGGAGAACTCTGTGTTCAGCTGTGGTTTTTCTGAAAGCTTGTAGTGCAGCCCATCCAGATAAACATTGCATGTTGGTATGAGGGGAGGGGAGAGGATTTTATTTTTGCATATCCAAAACCAACTTTTGCAGCACATGAGAACAGAGCTGCTGCGTCAGCCAAATAGTTCATTTAGTCCAGCATCCTGTCTCATGCAATGGCCAATCTCTTCCTCTGGGGGGCCAACAGCAGGGTACAGAAGCCAAGGTCTTTCCCCTGATTATGGCTCCTGGCTCTGAGATTCAGAGTATTAGTGCCCATGAATGTGGAGGTTCCTCATAGTCACCATGGCTAGTAGCAATCCTCTATGAATCTATCTAATCTCCACTTTAAAGCTGTATATTCCTATGGCCATTGCTACATCCTCTGGCAGTGAATTCCACATTGTAATCCCTCTCTGTGTACGGTAGTATTTATTTTTGTCTATCCTGAACTTAGTACCCACTAGCTGCATTGGATGCCCCCAAGTCCTAGGATCTGGGAAGAGAGAGAGAAATCTCTTGGCCAACTCTCTCATCCCATTCATAATTTTGCAGACTTCTATTATGTCCCTCCTTAGTTGTCTCTTTTCTAAACTGAAAAGCCCCAAGAGTCTTCAGCCATACCTTCTAGGGAAGGAACACCGACCCCCTAATCATCTTGGTTGCATTCTTCCCTGTACATGTTTCTTCCCTGCTCACACATGAGGGTTACGGCCAAAGATCCCTTTCTTCAATGTAGGGAATTATTTTAAGGGTTTTTAGACTACCTTTCTGCTGTTGAGCCTGAGCATATTTACTCCCAAATGGGTGTCCTAAGGAATGTCGTCATAATTTCCTGAAAAGAAGGAGAATGGGTTCCTGATCAGGTATCCCCCAGAATGACAATGACCTCCACACAAGAGAGATCAGAGGAGAAAATGGCTGATTTGGAGGACAGATTCTTCGGCATCACATCCTCCTTCCCAAACTCTGCCTTTCCTTGGCTCTACCCCTACCCCTAAATCCCCAGCTATTTCCCAGATGGAAGTTGGCAACTGTATCCTCATTGATTGATTGATTGATTGTCATTGACCAACATCAGAACATTGGTAAAACCACAGCAACAGTCCTAAGTTAACAACCAAGTCAATTAGTATCAGCCAAGGATTTCTGCACTTTACTGGCAATACAACAGAACTTCGCCACTGTATAAGAACCAGAATTATCTTTACCTGCAAGGAAGATGGTAACTAACAGATTGTAACTAACAGATGGTAACTAACAGAGAACCGGAGTAACAAAGGTGAAATTAGGCTACTTATATCCTGATAAAAATCACAACTCAGTAGAATATGAGTAATCAATTTAATTGCACCTGAACTGCAAGGGCATCGTCGATTGTGCATAGGCACATGTTCAGTAAGCAGTGCCAAAGGAAATGCATTAGAACAAACTCTTGAAAAAGCCCATTAGAATCCAGCAAGGGTGATATGTGTTAAATATGGAGCAGTAGAACCCCCCCCCCACCCCAAAAAAGATTTTAATAACCTATATGGGCTTGGTAGGAGGGCCATCTCATTTTGCAGTTCAATATCCATAAGTTGTTGATAAACGAATTGTATCCTCTCCAGATCACAGGGCAGAAAGGTTTACTTAGGTTTGCTTAGGAGAAGGCAGCCATGCTCCTGATCACAGGTCAGCAGGCCATCATGACTGACCATTGCAGGCCAGGGAGAGATGCCTCCTGGCAGCAGGATACAGTCGCCTCTGATCTTGGTGTTGGCGAGAGGACTTAAAGAATATGAAAAGGGCCAAACTACTTTCTCAAGGAAGGGTGTGTATGTGTACACAGACCATAGTGGGCTTCATTTTTAGTGGTAGGACATCTTGCCCAAAGAGATATAGGGCTATGGCCCAGTGGTGGAGTGTATGATTTGCAATTGCGTACTGGGCTGCAGGTTCAATTCCTGGCGCCCTCTGTTTACATCAGGAGATACAAAAAAACAAACAAAAAACCAAACAAACCTCTGCCTGAGACCCTGGAGAATCACTAGAGAATCAGATAATATTGATAGACTAATGACTTGACTCACTAGAAGACGTTTTCATGTGCAAGAATTATTTTATGAATAAAGGAAGGGATATTGCTTAGAATTTCCAAAAGACAAACAAACCAGTCCAAGAGGATGACATTGTTTGGACAGATTGTTATTTTCACAACTGCTGAATACATTTTGGGCTTTGCATTATCCCTTGTCAACATTCTAGAAAAGGGAATGCGGAAACTGCGTCATGTGAAAATTGCATTTTAAAAGTATCTCGCCATTCAAACTATGGAATTTGGGTGTCTCTGTCACTTCCTGTCCACACACCCCTATAATTGCTGGATTTAGATGCTCTGTAATTACCCCACTGCTTTAAGGTTCTTTAAAGGTATAAGGAAGAAATGGCTGTTCTACAAAATAATCATTAGCAATAGAGAACACAATGTCAATGCATTATTCTGCCTTTAGCTTGTTATTTTAATGATGCAGGAATTGAACTCCTGCACCCAGAATACAAATAATATTTATCTACTCTGCAAATTCTGTTATTCCAGATCTGGTAGGGCAGCTTTTAATTTTTTCAATTTTAATTTCCTTCACCCTTTCCCCCCTATTAAAAAAACCCCAGGGATTCTAATTTGGGTTTTTGATTTTTATCGATAGCTATCAAACCACCATCTTCCGGAGCTACATCTTTCTTAGTAGCTTACACATTCTGCTATGGGGCTTCCTCCCCTTTCCCCTGCTGCCTATCTTCCCCTGTCTGCATTTAGATTGGGAGGTCCTTGGCACAAAGACTTGCTTGTTTTTCATTGTTCGCTGTAGTGGTATCCCATTTCTGAGCCAAAAATTGGTCCCCAAAGCAGCTAACAGACTTCCAATCCAATCCAACATAAATATAAGTTACAATGCTTATAAGAAGCTCTATAGGAAATGGTTTCACATCAGAGTCACTGCCTCCCTACCCCTTAGCAAGGATGGTTGCCAACTGATGCCAGCAAGGGACTAGATTTAGGTATTCTTTCTGGAGACATTGCATTTCCAGCATGCTGACCTTGGTGGTGGTGGTAGCAGTAGTAGCAGTAGTAGCAGTAGTAGCAGTAGTAGCAGTAGTAGCAGTAGTAGTAGAAGAAGAAGAAGAAGAAGAAGAAGAAGAAGAAGAAGAAGAAGAAGAAGAAGAAGAAGAAGAAGAAGAAGAAGAAGAAGAAGAAGAAGAAGAAGAAGAAGAGGAGAGTTGGTTCTTATATGCCGCTTTTCCCTATCTGAAGGAGGCTCAAACCGGCTTATAGTTGCCTTCCCATTCCTCTCCCCACAACAGACACTCTGTGGGGTGGGTGAGGCTGAGAGAGCCCTGATATTACTGCTTGGTCAGAACAGTTTTATCAGTGCCGTGGCGAGGCCAAGGTCACCCAGCTGGGTGCATGTGGGGGAGTGCAGAATCGAACCCAGCATGCCAGGTTAGAAGTCCGCACTCCTAACCACTACACCATCTAAATAAATATGGGCTTCAATATTACATGAATTGGCTTAAAAACATTTTGAGCACAACTACAAAGGTGCCCATGATTCAATATATATAAAGTTGAACTACAAGTACTTATAAGAACTGCAATGTCTTAGAAGAAGCATTCCCTTTTGTGGGAGAAAGAACAAGGAATGCCTCTTTTAAGGTGGGTGTGCCACCCAGTGGTGCTTCATCCAGAGATGGGTCCAAATGACTGTGAAAGGAGCAACCTTAAGAAGGTTTGGTCTTCCCATCCTATGGCAGCCCACAGAACTGTTACCCTAAAGGTAGCTCATAATGGAAGGGTGCCTCACACAGACCGTTTCTGCACTGGAGGTTTCATGCCGGGCTGCAGGCTGGAGTTTTAGTTGTGGCAGGTTGCCCCACCTCCTCCTGCACCCACACGAAGGAGTATTTGGCTCAGTGTGCCTCATCTGCCCACGGTTTGTGCTCCTGCATGGGATCTGGGCCAGTGAAGTTCCCAGTGCATAAACGGTCACAGAGACCTTCATGCTCAGAAACCCATGATTGGACTCTGAGCAGGATGGTACATGTAGAAACCAGCCTGGAAAAGACTATGGAGTTAGTACGACCCCTCAACAAACCTAGGAAGCCAGGCCAGATTGCCATCTTGTTTGGCTTCACTAGATTTCTTTCTCTTGCCTAGAAAAGCCAGGCCAGATTTCAACTGATTGAGCTAAATGTGCACATTATGGAAATCACACCCTCCCAACCAAAGACCTTTAGACTATAAATAGTAAAGGTATTTCTCTTCAGGACCTAACTGGTACTTCTTTTGTCCTGTCTTCTCCCAGCCTCTTGTTAGATACATGATTCTCTACAGTTCCCTTTGAGGGATCCAATTTGGGTAACAGAACCTCCAAAATTCTTCTCAGAAAAGTGGAAGTCAAAAGATTCTCACAAGGAACATAGTTGATTAAGTGTGTATGTGTGTGTGGGGGGGGAGGGGGTTCAGGATGAGGGGCCTCCTTCTTCCCACCAGTTGAAGTACCATTCCACAAACATAAACAGCAAAAAGCAATGGAAGAGCGACATTTTGGGAGTCAAAGGATGTCTTTTTCTTTAGGACTAGCTTTTTCTCACATTTCCCCCCTATAGAGTTAATCAATAAGTAGACCAAAAGCCATACAATTAATCAACTGAAACTTTGTTAACTTGATATTACCCCTAACATCTTATCCATTTGGTGCCACTTAATAATTGTGAAATAGCCTTGGGGGACGGACTGCCCGGCCTCTCCAGGGCCAATCAGAGTGCAGCCAGCTGCACCCTGATTGGCCCTGCCCCTTCAGCTCCCACCCTCCCTGTCTGAGTTGAAATAGGGCCAATCAGGGTGTACCCACCTGCACCCTGATTGGCCCTGCCCCTACAGCTCCCGCCCTCCCTCACCAAGCCCTCACCCCTTGCCTCACAGACTGCCTGGCTGTTAGAGCCAGGCAGTCTGTGACTCTGCTGCTCCACTTAGAATCATAGAATAATAGAGTTGGAAGGTACCTCATGGGTCATCTAGTCCAACCCCATGCACTATGCACCCCCTTGAACCTTCACAGAATCAGCCTCTCTGTCAGATGGCTATCCAGCCTCTGTTTAAAAATTTCCAAAGATGGAGAACCCACCACCTCCCGAGGAAGCCTGTTCCACTGAGAAACCGCTCTAACTGTCAGGAACTTCTTCCGGATGTTTAGACGGAATTTCTTTTGCATTAATTTCATCCCATTGGTTCTGGTCTGTCCCTCTGTGGCAAGAGAGAACAATTCTGCTCCCTCCTCTATATGGCAGCCTTTTAAATACTTGAAGATGGTTATCAGATCCCCTCTCAGTCATCTCCTCTCTAGGCTAAACAGACCAAGCTCCCAACCTTTCTTCATACATGTTTCATTCATTCATTCATTCATTCATTCATTCATTCATTCATTCATTCATTCATTCATTCTTATATACCGCCCTTCCCGAAGGCTCAGAATGGTTTACATCTAACTGAAACTATATATGAAACCATACATATAATAACATTAATATTATTAATTGATAAACTGGGTAACAGTATATCATAACATAAACAGTGGTAACTCGAACATGTCCAGGAGTCTTAGTGGGTTTCTGGGGGGGGGGGGCAGGAGCCCCGCAGATGTTGGTTGGTTATGCCTGGTCTCAGCCAAATGCCTGGTGGAAGAGCTCCCTTTTGCAGGCCCTGTGGAACTGTTTTAGTCCCGCCAGGGCCCTGACCTCCTCTGGGAGCTCATTCCACCAGGTGGGGACCAGGACAGAGAAGGCTCTGGCCCTGGTCGAGACCAGGCGGACTTCTTTTGGGCCAGGGACCAGTAGCCGGTTGGTGGCGGCGGAGCGTAAAGCTCTTTTGGGGGCATAGGCGGGGAGGCGGTCCCTCGGGTACACTGGGCCCTGACCGCGTATGGCCTTGAAGGTAATTACCGGAACCTTTAACCTGATCCAGATGTTGGTCTCCAAAGTCCTCACCATCTTTGTTGCCCTCCTCTGGACATGTTCTAGTTTGTCATCATCCTTCTTCAATTGGGGTGACCAAAACTGAACATACTTGCAGGGCCCCAGGTAAGAGGCCTGGCCGGGGGGGGAGGGAGTACTTCCCAAAGGCCTGCAAAGGCCTCGCACAGGCCTCAGGTGTGACCCTTTCAAAGCCCATTCTCACGAACAGGTTTTGCCACTAATATATTAATAAAGGCTGTAATTGACCCTACAATGACAACTGTTTTAAGAATAGATGTTTATCCGCTGCTATGCCTTCTTTCACACCATCAGTGGAAAGCTGAGGTCACAAAACTGATATGCTTCATACATACTGTATAACTGACCTTTTCAGAGGTGGGTCCTCCCCCCCCCCCGTCCCCCCAGCCATTTATTTGCTCATCATTTTCATCCTTCCTGTTTATAGCTCTGGTAACCTGTAGGGAAGCAGGGAGACAACTAGCCAATCAAAACGTAGAATACTGAAAAGGTTAAAGTCTATGTTTATGAGTCCATTAAATGTTTATAGTTCTTTACAATCTACACCGGGCATTAAAATTATGATCCCTCATTCCCATTGCAAACACAGCAACGAGAGTAAGAGATGGTAAGAGATGAATCTTTCCTGAAAGTGAAATTTGTCACGGAACTACCTCCCATCCCCCCCTCCCCAATGGGCATGATATTAATGTACTTCTTTGATGATACTAACAAAAAACAGATAATGGCACAGAACTGAATCATTCATATGCATAACATTTGCACAGGAACAGCTGTATTAAGCACGACACTAAGCAAGGCCATCTCTCCTGCTATCAGTTCAGTAACACTGGAGACGCCTCAGCGGATATGCACGGTATTCTCATTTATCAGCATCTTCCAGATCTGCAGTTTTGGCAATAGTTATTTCACTTTATGCCCTGTCTGTTTTATGGTCTTTTTTAGATGGAGGAGACAACGTCACTGCCCCCACCCTAGCCTGGACAGCCCAGGCAAACCCAGCCCATCAGCTCTCAGAAGCTAAGCAGGGTTGGCCCTGGTTAATATTTGGATGGGAGACCTCCAAAGATCATGACACAGAGACAGGCAGTGGCAAAGCACCTCCCAACATCTCTTGCCTGGCTGCCAGACAATTCTAGGATCTCTGGGCTACATGACACTCATGCCCTACGATAATAAATAAAATAATTAAATCACTGCCACCTGTGCAAGAGGCGTTACTTCAGGTCCGTGCCACTCACTCAGATGAGAGTCACTTCTTCTTCTAGCAACTGTGTGCCTTGTGCTTAATCCGCATGCTTTGTTTCGACGGGTGGAGAGTTCAGGTTTTCTAGGGTGGACCTCCTATTTCTTCGGAGTTGCAACACCATCGGGGTTCTTCTCCCCCTCCACAAAAAAATATCTTAATTGCTTTGCTTCAGTTTTTTTCCCTTTGTGCTGATTGGATGATGTTTGCCTGCCAAATGATCCCCCTCTCCAAACCTGGATGACTATGATCTTTTCCTTCCTGACCTAGCAAGGCTCACAATGATAAAAACAAAGAACTGTGCTGTATTCCCAGTTATAGAGCTCTGCGCTCTACTGCCTCCAATCAGCTAAGGATCCCTGGCCCTAAAGAAGTCCGCCTGGTCTCGACCAGGGCCAGAGCATTCTCTGTTCTGGCCCCCACCTGGTGGAACGAGCTGCCAGAGGAGATCAGGGCCCTGACGGAGCTTAAACAGTTCCGCAGGGCCTGCAAAAAGGAGCTCCTCCACCAGGCATTTGGCCGAGACCAGACGTAATCAATCAGCGACCAAGGGCCCCTGCTCCCCCCCCCCTCAGAATCCCATCAATAAGCCCTGGACCTGTTTGTATTACTATATTGTTTACTGTTATACTGTGTTGTTATTTGGTTACAATTATTAGTTATCAGTTATACATGTTCTACAGACTGTTTTATGTATTGTTTTCTGTTATAATGTAAACCGCCCTGAGCCTCCAGGGAGGGCGGTATAGAAGTATGATAAATAAATAAATAAATAAATAAATAAATAAATAAATAAATAAATAAATAAATAAATAAATAGTCGCCCTGCAGTCCCCCTACGGCAAGTAGGAGCTTCAAGTTCATTCTTAAGAGTGGCTCCCAGTGGAGGTGACTGTGTGAATTAAACTTCTCCCTTGAGGCCAAGTACAGTCTTCGTATGAAGCCATGCCGGACAGTCCCTTCCAATGCAGTAGATTCACGGGGCACCCTTTTCCTGCCTCCATATATAAGTTTCATTAAAGAGAAATTAACTTGAGTCTAAAGAAGAAAGGCATTTTGTGTACTTTTTTTTCTGCCAGAGGGAAAACAATGAGCGACAACACAAGCCTACAAAAGAAACACAGAATGCATTCTCACTAATGCACGACCCTAATAATAATAATAATAATAATAATAATAATAATAATAATAATAATAATACTTGTTATTGTTGTTATTGTTATTGTTATTGTTATTGTTGTTGTTGTTGTTGTTATTATTATTATTATTATTATTATTATTATTATTATTATTATTATTATTATTATACTCTGCCCTTCCCTGGTTGGCTTAGGGCAGTTGACAACAACTTAAAAACAATCACATTTAAAATATTAAAACATTTTGACACTAAAGGACATGGGCTGGATCCAGAGTAAATTAGCAGTTTTTCACGGATTCCCCTTTTCTACTTCAGACTCCCCCTCGTGCTGTTCCTGTGGGCGTCTGGTTTCCTGGAAGTAACATTTCAAAGAATGGGCTGCAGCAGCCAGGGGAGGTAGGAAGTTCCATTCCACCGATGGAAAACTGAGCTTGAATCTAGCTCCCTATTTACAGTTATACCGTCTATGGATTCTAGTGAGCAAGTAATGGAGAAAATCTCTGTATTACAATTAGTCATAGTTGCCAGATGCACAACTTCCATAGAGATGTACTGATTAAAGCAGGGGTAGTCAACCTGTGGTCCTCCAGATGTCCATGGACTACAATTCCCATGAGCCCCTGCCAGCATTCGCTGGCAGGGGCTCATGGAAATTGTAGTCCATGGACATCTGGAGGACCACAGGTTGACTACCCCTGGATTAAAGAATATAAGAAGAGTCCTGCTGGATCAGAACAATGGTCTCTCTAGTCCAGCTCCTGGCCCACCTGAGTCAGGAGATGAAGGTGAACCAGTCAGAACACGTCCAAACTAGACCCCTCTAGAATAGCGGTCCCCAACCGTTCTCAGGTCAGGGACCGCCTCCGGGGTGAGGGGGGAGCCGATGGCCCGGATGCTGTGAAGAATTAGAGAGAGGAGAGTAACATAAACCACTTTCAATCCCCGGTGGGGGTGGGGGGAAGGCAAGGTCTATATGAAGCAAATAAATAAATACAACACTGTAAGCATGTTTCTGAGCCTCCATCACATGTTGCCATCCAGAAAATTGCACATTTTAACCTGTGCTGGCTGCTGATGTATTGATTCGAAGAACCTGTGATTCCCTGAGGCATTCACTGCAGACAGAGACGGAATGAAGCAACGGAGAAATCAGAGAAGGAGCAAACAGAGCAGAGCAAATTTGCAACAAAATTATTTAACATTCATAAACCAATGGGAGCAAGAGTATCAAAATGAACAAATGTATTATTTATAGGCCATCGTTCTCCTTAAACCTCAAGGTGATGTGTGTGTGTAAACCCCTTATGACATCCCTGCAGTGGATTAGATGGACCTTTGGACTTCTCTTAAACCCATCAGGGTTCTGTCTCATCTCTTATGCAACACAACATCTATAGGAAATTACTAGGATAATAAAATATCATTTGCTGACAACAGCCAGATCTAGTTATTTTTTTTTTCTTGAACCCAGATGAAGCAATGAATGTGTTCTGAACAAGTGTATGGAGTCGGCACGAGCCATGCAAAGTGGGGTGCTACTAGTTGAGAATACAAAGGAAAGAGATTCACTCTGCTCTGGATTTTGGGCACCTGCCGTGCATGAATGGGTCTCAGGGAGAATGTCGTAGCAGCAATGGGGGACTCTCACAGTGGGCTGAATGACTGCACCCTTTCCCTTGTCCCAAGCAGAACTCTGAGGGGAGGCACCAAATGTTTAGGTACAAATTGAGTAATGAAATTGATATGTCCATTCCTTGCTCTTTTTGTTCTATCCTCTTCTTTCCTCTTTTTTCTTTTATGTATCTTTTCTCTCTTAGAATCATAGAATCATAGAGTTGGAAGGGGCCATGCAGGCCATCTAGTCCAACCCCCTGCTCAACGCAGGATCAGCCCAAAGCATCCTAAAGCACCCAAGAAAAGTCTGGGGTTGCCATAGGTTGGCTGTGACTTCCCATTCCTCTCCCCACAACAGACACCCTGTGAGGTGGGTGAGTGTAAGAGAGCCCTGATATCACTGCTCGGTCAGAACAGCTTTATCAGTGCCGTGGGGAGCCCAAGGTCACACAGCTGGCTGCATGTGGGGGAGTGGGGAATTGAACCTGGCATGCCAGATTAGAAGTCCGCACTCCTAACCACTATACCAAGCTGGCTCTAGTAATAGTCATAGTCATAGAATCATAGAATCATAGAGTTGGAAGGGGCCATGCAGGCCATCTAGTCCAATCCCCTGCTCAACGCAGGATCAGCCCAAAGCATCCTAAAGCATCCAAGAAAAGTGTGTATCCAACCTTTGCTTGAAGACTGCCAGTGAGGGGGAGCTCACCACCTCCTTAGGCAGCCTATTCCTATTCTTCTTTTAAGATGTATAAAATTGTTTAATAAAAAAATCTTTGACAAAAAAAGAAAAGAAAGAGACCGCATTGGTTAGCTACCCTCAAGGCTATTCCCTCTACCCAAAACTGCAGGAATAGAGTCCCCCTTTTAAATTGAAGAGCAACTGTGATATGTAGCCATAGACACACAGAGAGAGACAGACAGACAGAGACAGAGAGAGCACATGAAAATACCCTGACTCTCCCACACCCTCTTCCATTCATCGCCCCTACAGCCTTGAGAAGTTGACTTTTTGGAAGGTGGTGGTGTTTACAGGGACCAATTCTGAATGGCGTTAAATTAGCCACCACCATAATAGGGCTAATGTTTCATTAACCCATTGCATAAGTCCCTCACTGCATCATGCGCACAAGAAAACAATTTAATTTCCCTGCCTTATCACAAGCTGCAGAGACAGCCTTTCTACAGGCAAGGAAGGATTAGCGCAAAACCGGCCACTCCAGCGTTGTGATTTATACACCCAGCGTGCCTTGAGCACGTGACACGGTGTGACCCTCCCCAAGACACAATTGGTCTCGTACTGGGAAAGGGCAATTCCATTTCCCAGGGCTTTCGGTTCCACTGGCTCTGCCTTTAAAACAAACAAGATGCTGCATAATTAATCTATTCCCACACGCTGAAGAGCAGGGATACCTCTCGGCCGTTGCTACATGGACAACTCTTTCAATGGTTTCGGGTGCGGTTGTGAAGTTAGTCTGTTGAGTTATGGACTGTTTATGCACTGGAGGTTTCATCCTGGGCTGCAGGCTGGAGTTTTAGTCGTGGCAGGTTGCCCCACCTCTTCCTGCACCCACATGGGGCAGCATTTGGCCTGGTGCATCTCATCCGCCCCCGATCTATGCTCCTGCATGGGAGATGGGGCAGGGAAGTTCTCAGTGCATAAACGGTCATGCAGAGGAGGGAAACTTGGATGCAGCCTGATCATGAATGGGGAACATGGAAGGACGCTGCGGGAGGCACCCCACCTGCCCAGGTGAGAGTTGAAAGCAGCATTAATGGGAAGAAGGCTGATAAAGAAGCGAGAAAGTGACAGATCAGTTTGGCCTGGAGAAAGATCTGGTTCAGATTTCAATCAGCGCTTTGCTGGGATTTATAGGGCTTGCCTGTAGGCTTGCTTCTGTGCCCCAATAATTTTTGCACAATGTATATGAACACAGGCCATTTAAAATAACAGAAGGGTCAAGGCAGGATCAGCCTCAATCATCTGGGATAAGCATCTGTCCAGCCACTGCTTAAAGACCACCCGTGAGGGGGAACTCACCACCTTCTTGGGCAGCCAGTTCCACTTTTGAAATAATCTGATGATGAGGGGAAAAAAACCCTAAAATCCAGCCAGTGCCATTCTACGCATAGTTTAAACCCATTACTGCGTGTCCTTTCCTCTGCAGCCAAGGGGAACAGCATCCTGCCCTCCTCCAAGTGACCCTCTTTCAAATACTTCAAGAGGGCAATCCTGTCCCCTCTCAACCTCCTCTTCTCCAGGCTGAACATCCCCAAGTCCCTCAAACTATCTTCATAAGGCTTGGTTCCTTGGCCCCAGATCATCCTCGTCACCCTCCTCTGCACGTACTGCATTCTGTCTACATCCTTGTCGAAGTTTTGATGTACTCTGAACTACTGCACACGGAGCATACATCTGTGTTCTTGCAGTGTGCAAGCGTCAGTGAGCCATCACTGGTCATGCCTGCTTGTGCTCAAAACCGGGATAGCCAATGAGGTGGATTGGATCTAGATGTGGTGCACAAAGCCATTTTGTCTAGGGCAGGGATCCTCAACCTGTGGTCCTCCAGATGTTCATGGACTACAATTCCCAGGAGCCCCTGCCAGCAAATGCTGGCAGGGGCTCATGGGAATTGTAGTCCATGAACATCTGGAGGACCACAGGTTGAGGATCCCTGGTCTAGGGCCTTCCCTCCCATTGATTTGTTCTGTTGAATTCTAGTCTAGGACTGGATCCAGTGCAAAACTTCTGCTTGCCCTAGAGCTCTTGTGTCCATGGAAATACAAGGGCGAATCAAACTAGTTGCATCCCTACTCCTATTTCTGCATGCTCAGGATCTTGGGTGCAACCCTCTACAGGAGGAAAGTGTTAAGGAAAAGAAACTCTCTTTTGCCTGCTGAACACATAAGGTTTAGTCGCTGGCATCTCTAGCTAAAAGGATTTCAGGTAGCAGATGCTGCCGACAACCTTTCTCTGCCCAGAGACCTTGGGGAGGTATCCCCAGCCACCAGCAGTCTGACTCGGCATGAAGCAGCTTTATAGGATCTTCAGATGGCAGGAGAAAGAAGCCCCAAAACATCAAAGAAAAACAAAACTTTCTCTTTGAGTGCAGTGAACTTACCGCTATGTCCCAAATGAAAACCTACAGATTCTCCTTCATAAATCACAAACCCTTGATCCGCTGTTTCAAAAAAAAAAAAAAAAGCACAGCGGGCAAACAGCATAAGTACATATTTGCAATGCAGTTTACCCCATCGCCGCTCCAAGTTGCAAAAATTAATTATTGCTATAAAAAAATTACAACGTAAGTAGGTTATGGGAACTTTCATTTCTCAGAAGGAAGCATAGAGATGCTGTTCCAATAGCATCCCCTAGTGGCAAAAGAAGGGAAGTGGAGGGGCTCTGCAAAATCACCACGAAATCTGGGGCCAAACTAACATGGAGCGGCTACGTGGTGGCTTCTGCGTGAAAGGAAGTGGAGAAATGGTGGGCAGGAGAAAGCTTTCCACCCTTTGACTGCCTCTTATTCCCCTCTCCCATGAGCAGTTTCAGACTTGTCTCTGCAAACAGGTCCTTGGGGCACTGTCCGGTCCTTTACCTCAATTACAGACTTAATGTAGCAGGTGATGCTATTTACTTCCATGCCACAAAAAGCTTCAACTGCCCCTTTCCACACTTTTAAGCCTCTGTTAAAGGGACAGGGCTTTTTTCTTCCTGCCCATTGACAATTCTAGATGGGGGGAAGGGACTTTGCTGGAGGAGGGAGCGATGGGTAACAGAGAAATGTTTTCTGGGAAAATTAGGAACCTTCCTACCCACTTATCTACTCCTTATTGGCCTTCTGTGGGTGTAGGTTTTCCTCTTTAGAATAGGGCATCATGCTACAACTGCATTTTTGATAGAACAGGGATCAAGCTCAGCATGCCCCCCCCATTGTACTCACAAACATTATAAAGACTGTTTGATCATGATTTCCTATGAAAGATGACTCACATCGGAAAATATGGGGTTCAAGGGGATTGGATGAATCTAATTAAGAGCCAGAGTCCTCATTCTCAGGCTTCAGGGTGAAGTTTTAAGCAAAAGTCTTTATTTGGAGAATCATTGCAAAGATCAGCACATCGTATAAGCTCTTAGACAGAGACACCAGGACGGGGAATTGCACAGAATATATTCCTGGGCCTGGGGAGGGGAGCAAGGAATTGGCTTTTGGTGGGAGCCTGGATTCACACAGGAAAGGAGCAATAGTGTCTCTCTGATCTCAAAGGTATAAAAACCAGCTCAGGCAGCCATCTGTTGTTTAGACTGCCTAGCCGGGAGACCAGTCTTGAAGTTGGGTGGTAAGAAAGTGCATGTGGAATGAGCCTTTGAAATTTTAGGATTGGAAGGGAGGGGCACTGCTAAGAAGACCCAGGGAGGAACCACAACTCAGCGGGAATTCTGGGAGCCTAAAGGAACAAAACAACCTCAAAGAAGACGAAAGCCGTGGGTCAGGAACTAGGGGTTCATGACAAATAGTTCCTCTGGACGGACCACAACAGGGCATATAGGCCAAGATCTTCTCTTGATCTTGCCCGTGTCCCTGGGGTTCAGAGACTTATTGTGTCTGAATGTGAAGGTTCCCCTCAGTCCCCATGGCCAATGATAGACTTATCCTCTATCAGTCTATCTATCCCCTTTTTAAACTGTTTACTGCTGTGGACAGACAGTGAGCACTATCAGATTATCCCTAGGTAATGTAGCGTGTCCTGCATCCATCCCATCCCATCATCCATAATGGAGAACTTCTTGAAAACTTCACCAGGCTTGGCCCGGACAAACATACCTGGGGTTCTAGCTATAGATACAAGAAACACTGACACAAAACATTCTCATGAAACAATCTAAAGAACAGGTTAATCCAGGGGTAGTCAAACTGTGGCCCTCCAGATGCCCATGGACTTCAATTCCCAGGAGCCCCTGCCAGCATTCGCTGGCAGGGGCTCCTGGGAATTGAAGTCCATGGACATCTGGAGGGCCGCAGTTTGACTACCCCTGGGTTAATCAGTAGGGAAACCATACCATATGAAAGACTGCATGGCCAGGTCATTTCATTGGCCATAATCAATGAAAATGAGCCTCTTGTGGCGCAGAGTGGTAAGGCAGCCGTCTGAAAGCTTTGCCCATAAGGCTGGGAGTTCGATCCCAGCAGCCGGCTCAAGGTTGACTCAGCCTTCCATCCTTCCGAGGTCAGTAAAATGAGTACCCAGCTTGCTGGGGGGTAAACGGTCATGACTGGGGAAGGCACTGGCAAACCACCCCGTATTGAGTCTGCCATGAAAACGCTAGAGGGCGTCACCTCAAGGGTCAGACATGACTCGGTGCTTGCACAGGGGATACCTTTACCTTTACCTTTACCTTTAATCAATGAAACTGACGTCAAGAGGCTAAGGTTAAAGATCTTCTATTCATGTGCCTACAGAACATCTGATTCAGTGTGGAGGGTGTTCCACTGACTACACATGTTCACATTTACTGAGCATTCTGTGTCAGAGAAGAACTTCTGAGTTTAATGGGGTTCAATTTGCAACACATCTGAACATTACAAGCAGGCAAATTTGGGCACAAAGTCAAGCACTTACAAATTCTGATGACTCTATGACATGTGCTTGGTTTTAATGCGGCAGAAAGCACAGGATCTATGAGATTTGAAAAGCAATACAAAGAAAGAAAACCTTCTCCCTGTGTTTGCAATTTCTTGGCTTCTCAAAAACTGAAGCCCTTGTGATTCTACGCCAGAAAGGTGTGATGGTGGTTGCATTATTTAAATTTCTTAATTTATTAGGTGTAGTGACACTCCCTCATCCTGGAAAACCCAATAACACGGTACAAGCAGGTGTGCATTTTCAATCTTCAAATGAATATGAAAGCTTTACTAAGAGAAGGAAAATTAACAGTACATACATTTAAATGCTAAAATATCAGTTTATTTCATACCAAAGAATGAAGAAACCGCAGGAAAAGATCTGTAAACAGAGGCCAGAAGGTGGAATAAGCCAATACAACTATTTTAATTTCTATTTTGATTCCTTTAGTTGTTGTCATCGTTGATTCTGGATCACCACATTTTTGTTGCAGTTGCTGAAGAACTTGTTTCCTTCATGCTATTTCTATGTGTTTGGTTCACACATAGCACTGAAAATGTGAACATTTTTCCAAGCGGCAAAATCAAAGACCTTGGAGATACATTTCTCACAGAGGAAGAGCAAAAGAGACAAGTCACAGTGCAATCGCTATAGAGCAGGGGTAGTCAAACTGCGGCCCTCCAGATGTCCATGGACTACAATCCCCCTGAGCCCCTGCCAGCATTCGGTGGCAGGGGCTCATGGGAATTGTAGTCCATGGACATCTGGAGGGCCGCAGTTTGACTACCCCTGCTATAGAGGCTAACTCCAGTCTGAGACAATTGACTTTGATTGAAGTCACTCTGCAGAGAATTAGATTGTTAGTCTTGTCCTTTTCATGGGACTTTAAAAGCAATCATATCACAAAGTAGCCACTCAGGCAGTCCCATTCAACATTATTTGAATGCTTCCCTAACAAGGGACAGAGGCTTAGGCCAGCCTTTCTCAACTGTTTTACCATTGAGAAACACCAGAAATGCTTTTCAGGCTTTGAAGACCCCCTAAATGGTGTGATCATGTAGAATAGGGTTGGGAAGCATAGCTGTGGACACGCCCACCCCCTCCAAGCACATCATTGACCCATTTTTTTTTGACAGCACCATATTTGGTCATAAAGCACCGAGTCATGTCTGACCCTTGGGGTGACGCCCTCCAGCGTTTTCATGGCAGACTCAATACGGGGTGGTTTGCCAGTGCCTTCCCCAGTCATTACCGTTTACCCCCCAGCAAGCTGGGTACTCATTTTACCGACCTCGGAAGGATGGAAGGCTGAGTCTACCTTGAGCCAGCTGCTAGGATCGAACTCCCAGCCTCATGGGAAGAGCTTTCAGACTGCATGTCTGCTGCCTTACCACTCTGCGCCACAAGAGGCTCTTATTTGGTCATATTGCCCAATAAATGTTTTTTAAAAATTAAAAATACATTAAAACTTAATTAACTCCCACCCATTCAGGAAACTGTTCCATGGCTGTCAAGAAACCACAGTATTTCACAAAACCCAGGTTAAGAAAGCCTGACTTAGCAGTTTACAGTGTGAGACTGGATGTCCTGTTATAAGTCTCTCAGGGGCCATTGGTTTTTGATCTCTTCTTTGCAATCCATAGCTTATAACTGTAACAATTGCAGTTCACTAGCTGCAGGTCGGTCCGCTCTCTTCTGCCTTTCCTGGGTCATTCTGTCACAACACATGAATCCACTTTCTTTGTGAACTAATACTGTGCCTCGGAATGTACTTCCTTCATTCTTGCTATGCTTTCCCCAAGCTTGTGAGAGCAGATTCTATGTCCCTCTATCCCTTTAGCTGCATCGATGTATTACCAAGTCAAATTTGTTGAAGAAGAAGAAGAAGAAGAAGAAGAAGAAGAAGATGAAGAAGAAGAAGAAGAAGAAGAAGAAGAAGAATCATAGAGTTAGAAGGGGCCACACAGGCCATCTAGTCCAACCCCCTGCTCAACGCAGGATCAACCCAAAGCATCCTAAAGCATCCAAGAAAAGTGTGTATTGAACCTTTGCTTGAAGACTGCCAGTGACGGGGAGCTCACCACCTCCTTAGGCAGCCTATTCCACTGCTGAACTACTCTGACTGTGAAAATTTTTTTCCTGATATCTAGCCTATATCATTGTACTTGTAGCTTAAACCCATTACTGCGTGTCCTCTCCTCTGCAGCCAACAGAAACAGCATCCTGCCCTCCTCCAAGTGACAACCTTTCAAATACTTAAAAAGGGCTATCATGTCCCCTCTCAACCTCCTTTTCTCCAGGCTGAACATTCCCAAGTCCCTCAACCTATCTTCATAGGGCTTGGTCCCTTGGCTCCAGATCATCCTCATCGCTCTCCTCTGTACCCTTTCAATTTTATCCACGTCCTTCTTGAAGTGAGGCCTCCAGAACTGTACACAGTACTCCAGGTGTGGTCTGACCAGTGCCGTATATACAATGGGACTATGACTTCTTGTGATTTTGATGTGATGCCCCTGTTAATACAGCCCAAAATGGCATTTGCCTTTTTTACTACTGCATCACACTGCCTGCTCATGTTTAGTTTACAATCCACAAGTACCCCAAGGTCTCGTTCACACACAGTGTTACCTAGAAGTGTATGCCCCATCAAGTAGGCATGCTTTTCATTTTTCTGACCCAGATGTAGAACTTTACACTTATCTTTACTAAACTGCATCTTGTTCTCATTTGCCCATTTTTCCATTGTGGTCAGAAGAAGAAGAAGGAGAAGGAGGAGAAGAAGAGTTGGTTCTTATATGCCGCTTTGCTCTACCCGAAGGAGGCTCAAAGTGGCTTACATTCACCTTCCCTTTCCTCTCCCCACCACAGACACCCTGTGAGGTGGGTGAGGCTGAGAGAGCCCTGATATCACCTCTCAGTCAGACCAGCTTTATCAGTCCTGTGGCGAGCCCAAGGTCACCCAGTTGGCTGCACATGTGGGAAGCGCAGAATCAAACCCAGCTTGCCAGATTAGACGTCTGCACTCCTAATCACTACGCCAAGCTGGCTCTCAACTCAAGGACTCTACATCCCAGGTGCACCCTGGCTCTTACCAACCTGCAACCAACACTGGCAGGAAGAACCATCTTAAGCCACTGTTGCCTCTGCTGAGAAACTTTCCTGCAGCCATAGAAGTGATGTGGTTTCGGCAACCAAGGGAAGAGCGGCTCCCTGGAATCATTTGACGATGTGAACATAGTATGTGGTGTGTGTGTTTTTTTGTGTTTGTGTGTGAGAGAGAGACACAGCGCCATTGTGATACAAAATCTTTGTTGTTCACTACCAAACATGAGGCCCTTGTATTATGCACACGGAGCCTCTGCAGCCCTGTATGCTCAGATGTCTGCTTCAGCTGCACACCCCTGTATGACTGACTACCCCCAGACTTCAGCCTGGAGAAAAGGAGGCTGAGAGGGGACATGATAGCTCTCTTTAAGCATTTGAAAGGTTGTCATTTGGAGGAGGGCAGGATGCTGTTCCCATTGGCTGCAGAGGAAAGGACACGCAGTAATGGGTTTAAACTTCAAGTACAACGATATAGGCTCGATATCAGGAAAAAAGTTTTTCACAGTCAGAGTCGTTCAGCAGTGGAATAGGCTGCCTAAGGAGGTGGTGAGTTCCCCCTCACTGGCAGTCTTCAAGCAAAGGTTGGATACACACTTTTCTTGGATGCTTTAGGATGCTTAGGGCTGATCCTGCGTTGAGCAGGGGGTTGGACTAGATGGCCTGTATGGCCCCTTCCAACTCTGTGATTCTGTGATTCTATGACTTCAAACACCTGGGGGGGGAACTGGCTAGGAAAATGACACATGTGGGGAAGGTTGCCCTCCCTTCCCTGGTCTCATAGCTCCAGTCCACCTGGCTCCTGCCCCATGACCGCTTTTTGCAGTTCAATTGGCAGATCCCGACATCCTTGTGGTTGGGCCTCTGAAAGATTGGGTCACAGGTGTGCATCGGTGCTCAATCCCAATAGCTGGGGATGTGCTGCTCAGGGTGTGCAACTTTGCAAAAGAATCCGGCGAGGTCTTATTGGTGTTTGTGCAAACAGCACTGCTTGATTCCCTGCCAGCCTCCCCCTCCCCCCTCCCGCCCCCTCTTTTGGAATACAGTCTCTACTTCTCTGACATCTTCATTTGGAGAATACCTTTGATCGGTCCCCTCTTCTATAGTGTACGTTCCACATTAAGTCATTATCTATGCTGTTCACTCCATTAATTCTGCTAGTTTTATTAGCAAAGTTCTGCCGCCTCGTCCTGTAACGGTGACAAGCATTTCGAAAAGCTAATCTGACAGATAATGACTCCATTAGGGGTTGAATACTAATTGGTTTACATCAGGGGCCTGGAATTAATTGATGTAAATAAATTAGCACCTGAGCATGTTTCACCCCTGCTTTGGATTTTCCTAAATACTAAGAATCCTTAAAAACAAAACAAAACAAAAAAAGCCCTCCTTGTATCTTCAACAAAATGCAACTGAATATAAACAGACAGGCCAAGTAATTAAAACGTGGCAAGAAAACCTGCCAGAAAAGGTTGAATACTCTTTCCCAACTGATCTTTGGGGAATGGGAGAGGATATGGCAGAGAGCTTAATTTACAGATTTTATGGAAGTTTGATGACTTGAGCTTCTTCCCTTCCAAAGCACATTACTACTACTACTACTACTACTACTACTACTACTACTACTACTACCACCACCACCACTAAGTGCCACTGATAAATGGGACTGTGTTCCAAAAGAGCAACTAGTATATTACAGTACTCACCTCTCATCTATCAAGATGGAAAATTATTACCTGTCATTGGATTAATGTATCTTATTGTGGTTTGGTGTCAAGGAGAGGAAAAGCATCTGGGACGAGCTCCACTGGCAACTATGCTAAAAATAATAGCAGCTGGTTGAAAGGGGGTGTTCCTGCAGAGGCAGAACAATTTCTTTTCCAGACATTTCCAAAGCAGCAAATATCCTGATTTTTGTCTTATTTAACATATGACACTTTACCTTTATTAGTTGTTTTTTTGGGGGGAGGGGGTGGGATTAATAACTAAAGTGCAGCCTAGGAATATTTTGGAATTCCAAGCAAGGCCAAGTGGAAATAAGAAGGCTGTTTGCTCGGGAAACGTGAATGATGCCTGCAGATGGAAAATTCCGGCAGAGAGGGTTGACCGCAGAAGGCAGCCCTGGGTGGACTTTGGGAAGAAGGACTCTGAAGGTTCTTGCAAAGCCAAATCACTCCAGGCAACTCAAAAACAACAAAAAAGTTTGTTTAATTATATTCAGTGTAAGAAAAAGCATAGGGACATGGCAGGACCATTGCAGGGACAAGAAAGTGACATTGTAATAGGTGATGAAGAAAGAGCTGGACTTCTCAATTCCTAAATCTCCTCAGTCTTCTCTTCTGAGGGAAATCGTGTTCACCGTGGCAAAATCATTTTACGCGATGAGGGATGGGAGCTGTGGCCTAGGATCACTATAGGGGTAGTCCATAAACACCAAGTTTCTTTCAATGAAACCAAATCCTCGTGCTAGATCAATTGCATCCAAGGGTACTAAAAGAACTTGCAGATGGAATTCCTGAACCTCTGTCCATTGTTTTTGATAATTATTGGAGAACAGGTGAAGGGCCAGAAGATTGGTGCTCACTGAAACTTCACAGCCCAAGAACACTTCTGTGTACCATCAACTGCGCCTCCCTGTTGCCACCTCCTGGAAGCCACGCCACAATTTTTATTTAGGACTTTAGGGCACAGTAGGAGGCAAGGCAGCATGGTCTAATAACCCCATCTCATCAGATTTCAGAAGCTAAACATAGCCGGTATTTGGAATGGAGACTGCCAAGAAAGACTCTGAAGAAGAAGTCACCTCTACTTGTTTTCCTTGTGCTATCATGTACTGGAGTGCGCAGAAACACAGAGAAATGTCGGTGTGAGCCTGCTGGTTACAAGCTGAAGTTAGAACCCTTTCGACAACCGTAGCTGGCTTTTCTCCAGAGCAGGGGTAGTCAAACTGCGGCCCTCCAGATGTCCATGGACTACAATTCCCAGAAGCCCCTGCCAGCGAATGCTGGCAGGGGCTTCTGGGAATTGTAGTCCATGGACATCTGGAGGGCCGCAGTTTGACTACCCCTGCTCCAGAGGAAGCTGTGCTCACCATTGATTTTCTCCCCAGGAAATCAGACGTGCTTCAGTTTTAGCACAGGGTTATGGAACTGAGAACAATCCTACAGAGACGGTTTCCCTCTCTTGCTGGGGGTGGGGAGGCTTGGATGTGCTGCAATGCACCTAACTCCATCAAAATCTCCGGTGCAATGGCTTTTGACATCCAAGCCAGAATAATGGATGCACTTTGGCGGTAGAAAATAGCGGACAGTAATGCAAAGATTGTCCACTAGAGGGATCAGTTTCCATTGTCCAGGGATTCTGCATTTTTGCACGGTGTGAATTCACTCAGCAACGTGGCAGGTTTTCTAGGGCGACCTGTTATCTAATGGAATATGGACTGCAGACGCCGAGTCCATTCACACCAAAGTTTGGGTCCAGGGGCACCTTTAAGAATGACAGTTTGATTCAAGGTATGCGCTTTCATGTGCAAGCACGCTACATCGTATATGAATGGTACATACACACCAAAACTCATACCTTGAATAAAACTTTGTTGCTCTTAAAGGTGCCCCTGCATTCAAACTTTGCCCTGCTGCTTCAGACCCATACGGCTATCCACCTGAAGCTCCTGTTTAAACCAGTAAATAGTAAGAATTTAGGTATAATTACTGATACCCATCAAGAGCCTCTTGTGGCGCAGGGTGCTAAGGCAGCTGACATGCAGTCTGGAAGCTTTGCCCATAAGGCTGGGAGTTCAATCCCAGCAGCTGGCTCAAGGTTGACTCAGCCTTCCATCCTTCCGAGGTCGGTAAAATGAGTACCCAGCTTGCTGGGGGGTAAACGGTCATGACTGGGGAAGGCACTGGCAAACCACCCCGTATTGAGTCTGCCATGAAAACGCTGGAGGGCGTCACCCCAAGGGTCACACATGACTCGGTGCTTGCACAGGGGATACCTTTACCTTTACCTTTACTGATACCCATAACCTTATCTGACCCTCAACCAGGGTTTCTTTTCTTTCTTTCTTTTTTTTAAGAGAAGACTAATATGGAATTTCAGTGAGGGCTGATAATAAAACTGGCTTCTTTTTTTCCATTCCTGAATTAGGAAACAGTTACAAATAAATTAATGTCTTAAAAAAACAAAACTCCTGTGCCAAATTAATATTGCAAGTTTTTGCAGAAATGAAACACAGACGATACAGAGGATCAGACAAATGCATTGAAAAAAATGTCTATCATCATCAATACATATAATTCTCAGTGTAGCCAAATCTGTGGATACTTAAATCTTCTGTCTGAAGACATGGACAGCCAAGGCAGATCTTTTTAAAGCCATGTTGGGATAGTCACGTCTTTTAATGGGGGTTTTTAATGGGACTCCAACTTTATTCTGTTGTTTCAAACCAACATGGCTGCCCACCTGAACCTCTGAAGCAGGTTAGACAGAAAGTACCCTTCTTTCCCTTTAGCAAAGAGATGCAGTTAATAGTTACACAGTAGCCACATCTTGCCCACCTCCTGGGACCCTAGGACCACTGAGTCCCATGGGACTCTGTGACCCAATACACTCCTCTGTCAGTGGCCCTTGGTGGCCACTGAAGCAGAGGACAGCTCTTGGTCAATGCTAGGTGTTGTATCTGTAGACATGTGAAGAACCGAGCCTGAGATCTGAGACAGGTTTGTGGCTTATAATGTAATTGACCAATGTACAGCTAGATTTATTTCATTTATTTTATTATATTATATTTATGTACCACCCTCGTTTGTGGCTCAGGGTAGTTTACATTGGAAACTTTCATTAAAAGACTACAATAAAATTAGCATCTTGGTTTGAATACAGAAACTTTGCAACAACTGGCCAATTCTGCATACATTGGATAATGCTCTTTCAATGTGTTTTTGCAACTGGATTTTCTTGTGCAGACCAGGGCTGAATCTGCACAGAGCTTTTATTCCAATCCCAGGTCGATTCAGTCCCTGACATCTACACTGAATGCAATTTCCATTTTAATTTTGGGCAATTTAAATTTTCCCTTTGCAACAAGCATGATTAAACCAGAGTGACCCTACCTTTCCCCCGCGATATCCTGGAGTGGATAAAACCCTCGATATTTGAAAAATCGACATGAGTAAGTGTGCAGCTCTCTGCTTTCCCTGAACTAACTTGCTGCCTTGAGCCTCTAACAGTGTAGAAAAGCCCTGATTGGCCAGGGCATCAGTTCAAAGGCTTCCTCATTCCCAGGTTGCAAGGCTTCCCTTAAAAGGGAAGCCCTAACTTTTCTCATCAGAGATCTGCCTCTTGGATTTATTCCCCCTCCTCTGCTGTCTCCAATCCGCTTCCCCCCCTTCAAGAAAAGAAAGAGGCTCCTGCTGTGCTTTTCTCCCCTCCCCCATACACACACACTTCTAAGCTTCCCTGATAATGTGCAGAACACTTTTCTTTTTCAGTGGGGGGAGGGGGAGGAGGTAGAGGAAGACCTGAGTTCAGATTGATCTGAATTCAGCAGGACCCACAATGGAATAAACAAAGTAAGTGCAGAATCAGCCCAGGAAAATCGGCTTCCAAAGTGCATTGGAAGTGCATTATCTAGCATGTGCGGAATGGGCCCCAGTCAGTTTAAATCAAAATTGTCAAATACCACGTTTTAGCATGAAGATCCATTGTTTGCTTGTGTATATAAGTTGGGAGGTTTTCAGGGGGGTTGTTGGCTCCATTTTGGTTCATTCCAGTACTTCTTTGTATCATGCTGGGTGCCTAATAAAGAGCTCAACTTTTAGTGTTTGTGTCCACCTCTGAACCCATGGATCTAACACTAACCCAAGTATGATAGAAGGATACCTGTCTGCTTTCCCCCTTCCTTCTGAAGATTTCTGCATAGTTCCAAAAGTCTCCAGTATGCATACAGATATTTATTTTCAGGTGGATAGACATGTTGGTGTGAAGTAGCACAACAAAATTTGAATCCAATGGCACCTTTAAGACCAACAAAGACTATTCAAAGCATGAACCCACATCTGAGATCAGCATGTACATGGAAGCTCACACCTTGAATAAATATTTGTTGGTCTTAAAGATGACATTGGACTCAAATTTTGCTAAGGTATTTATTTGTAAATGTTAAAAACAAAGCTGCTTGCTCCCTGCCGTGATTACACCACCTAAAAAGGACTGAGCATGTTCCTTGCCCTCTGTGAGCCACGGAAAGAGGTTGGTTGAAGAAGACCTCCCCACGTCCTTAATAACTCATTGCATGTCCAGCTCATCAACACTACACAGGCAGGAGGAGGCAAAAATGCCTCCCTCACATATTGTTGTCTCCTTTAAAAACATATATATATATATACAGTCACTGCATATAAACAATACATTGGTATATTTAATTAGCATACAGTTTCTGCCAAAGGCAATCTCAATTAAATGCATCTTTACACATTCAATGTAAAACAGCGTTGGCAGAACAGTTCAAAGTGCCTAAAAGGCAGCTCTGTGCTTTTCCCTCTAGACTGAGGAATACAGAAAAAATAAAACAAAATAAATCCTTCAAAGTAGAGGGAACCTCTTCAAGGCAGAATTCAGGGACTTGAAAAGGGCAGCCATCAATGACAAATGATCTCTAAAAAAGGATACATTCCTTGAGCAATTAGAGCTGTTTGAATGAAAGCATTTGCCTAACTGATGGCTTTAAGCCTATCTCTTCTCCAAGGAGCTCTGAGCGGCATACACAGATTGTTCCCCTCCTATGTTTCATGCTTACGAAAACCCTGAGAGGTAACTTAAATTAAGAGAGAATTATTGGCTCCATGAACGTAATGAACTTCCTGGCCAAATGGAGATTTGAATCCTGGTGTCCCTAGATGGACCCTACATATAAGCCTAGTTTTCCAGCAACTTTTTCCCTACTGAAAAAGCCCTCCTCGGCTTATATGCGAGTATGTATGGTAATTGCAATAAAAGCCTGCTCCAGCCAGCCAATCGTTGCATTGCCTTCTGCAGAATGTGTACTGCAAGCTGAGCTTGCTCTGGCAGCTTGTAGGACATCAATGGTTTGACTGAGGGACTCTGATCTTTTTTTCCTTTTGCCTTCAATGGATGGGAGAGCCTGTGATGATGGAGCATTTCCCACTCTCGGCTTATATGCGAGTCTATATGTTTGCCCAGATTTTGTGGTGAAATTAGGTGCCTCGGCTTATATGCGGGTTGGTTTATATGCGAGTATATATGGTTATTATATGTAGTCCGTTTTGTGGTTTCTGATCTTTTTTTCCTTTTGCCTTCAATGGATGGGAAAGCCTGTGATGATGGAACATTTCCCACCCGTGGCTTATATGCGAGTCAGTAAGTTTGCCCAGATTTAGTGGTAAAATTAGGTGCCTCGGCTTATATGCAGATCAGCTTATACTCGAGTATATATGGTAAATTGACATTTTACCTAACAAAGATGCATGTGGGGAGTCATGTTGGTCTGCAGCAGCTGGACAAAGTTTAAGGCCTGGGCATCTTTAAGACCAACCACATTTTACTCAAGGTATAAGCTTTCGTGTGCATCCACATTTCTTCAAATACAGTTGGTAGAGGGTGAGCAGCAGAATGAAGATACAGTTAATTATTCTCAATATTCCACAATCAAGAAGGGGACATCTGCCCATCAATGTCCCAGGCTGTCACGGGTCTTCTGGTGCAGGAGTCTGACCCTACTATGCCGGCCTGGGGCTGCAGACACTGGGAGGGCCCCGCCTGTTCCTCCAAGTCTTCTCCTCTACTCCACCTCCTCTGCTCAGTTGAAGGACCGCCGCCTTCTTCCCCAGGACTCTGGGGCACCACCGACTGGGAGCTTATTAAGTGGGATGTCATCTGTAACTTCCCTAGGACCTGCTTGATGCAGCTCACAAGAAAAATCAAGCAAGTCAAAACAATAAATCTATTTAAGTGATCAGTCCAAATAGGTCAAAAACAGCCACACGGTTCCCAAGGAGAAGAAAACCCCAGCGGAGTATCTAGCCTTGCAACTATCCCTGTCTTGATGCTCCCTGAGCCACCAGGCACAGCTGGGTTCTGCCCTGTGACCCATCAGAGCCTATTTCCTCCACCAGAAACAACTTCCCATCTCATTCTGAACAGTGAAGCTCATGTCCTTTCTCCATCACCTGAGCTTCCTGATCTGGCCACTCTAATCTGTTGTAATAGTCTCAAGCTCTGGTGCACCACTGATGGAACCAAAATGGAATTTACTGGTTGTGAAATATGACTTGGTTATCTAACAGCTCAGGGAAAACCACTGTTTGTAGCTATTCCACAGAGGCATATACAGCAATCCCCATACCATTCTATGAACAGTATGGTACCCATTCAATTTTAGGATAAAAGTCTGAGGAGCTAGACATTGACTAGCCACTTCTGAGATCACTTCCAAGGGATAGGCTGAAGGGAAAACCTGAAATAATGGAGTCACAATGTTCTAGCCACCTGATGATGTGACAATATAATGGTCCAGCCAGGTTAACAACTTCTGCACAGTGCAAATCCGGCTTCCTGAGCAAACACCAAGCAAAAGAGGAGGGTACCATAATGGAGGACTTAGACGGGCAAGTATTATCAAGAACTCCTCTTTCATCCCAGCCAGCCTTGGTACTTAAAACATTAGGGAACTTTCTCCAAGAGTCCCCCATACTCTGACTTATGGAAGTTGGCCCATCAGAATTAATTTCCTCCATCAAAAGCTGATCCTGCTTTGAGCAGGGGGTTGATTGATGTCTTCCTGGCATGGAATAAGTAAAAAGTAGCGACATGTCCCTATAGTCAGGGGTAGTCAACCTGTGGTCCTCCAGATGTCCATGGACTACAATTCCCATGAGCCCCTGCCAGCAAATGCTGGCAGGGGCTCATGGGGATTGTAGTCCATGGACATCTGGAGGACCACAGGTTGACTACCCCTGCCTATAGTCATAGAACTACAATGAAGATCAGTCGGGTCCACGAGCCCTCCATGATTGGACAGGAACCTCTGCCCCATCTCTTTATACCCAGAATCTGATGTCATAGTGAGAACTCATTAGGGTCCAGGATCCTGAGATGGGAGGTAACATGCCAAGCAGGAATTCCACATATAGAAGGAACCTTGGTTTAGGCTTGCGCTGCAGCTGCCCCTGTTGGCAAAGACGCAAGCTGGTCTGGGTTTTCTTAAACAGGCCACTGGCTTGCCTCTTCAGTAGTGAACAGTAATACAGTGCTAGAATGAAAGGGAAGATTTTGCAAATACCATAACCAGCATAATTGGCTAATGAATGAGGTCAGAATAGAGCAAACTGAGAAAACTGCAGAGCAATGGGATGGTGGTGTAAATGCTTTATTATGTATGATTTTTATCAAATTTGTTATATCAGTTTTAATATGTTGTGCATCCCCCCAAGCCTTATAAGGAGGGGTGGTTCATAAATCTGATGATGATGATGATGATGATGATGATGATGATGATGATGATGATGATGATGATGATAATAATAATAATAATAATAATAAACAATATATTTTATTTCTGTGAAAGGTGTTCCATTTTGTTTATTTAGATTCCAGGGTTATGACCCCGCTTAAGCCAACCCCCAATTTGCCTGTTACTTCATAAACCTTAAAAACATTAAGATCTGCTTCATGAGGAGGGTTGCCAGCCTTCAGGTGGGGTCTGGAAATCTCTCAGCATTACAGCTGATTTCCAGACTACAGAGATCAGATCACGTGCATAAAATGGCTGCTTTGAAGGAAGGACTCGATGGCATTATATCCCCCTGAAGTCTCTCCCCTCCCTAAACCCTGCCCTTCCCAGGTTCTACCCCCAAATCTCCAGAAACTTCCCAACCGACAGTTACTTTATTCCCAAAGCCAGCCCTCTGTGCCCTCACTTAGAGAGATGAAACAAGTAAAAACGAGTGATGGCATTTTCTGTGGTGGCACCTTTGGATTGTGAGGTTCATCTCTTCAGTGGATCCTGCATCACTGGTCCTTGCTCCAGTGTTGTTTAGTGCAGGGGTAGTCAACCTGTGGTCCTCCAGATGTCCATGGACTACAATTCCCATGAGCCCCTGCCAGCATTTGCTGGCAGGGGCTCATGGGAATTGTAGTCCATGGACATCTGGAGGACCATAGCTTGACTACCCCTGGTTTAGTGGATTCGAATCATGCGAAATAAGTAGAATGATCCTGTCTGCAAGCAAACAAAGTCCTTGGCAGTGCAGTGCTCATGACTACAAATGTGGTGGTGACAATTCACAAAAAGAATTGATTCAGTCACGTTCTCTATTTGGGGGGTTTCTCTTTTCTCTCCAGCAACAGTGAGGAACTTTATGAAACCGAAATAGAAGATAAGTTCTCATTCCGTGGAGCAACGAGTCAAAGTGAAGGCAGTACAGATGAAGAAAACGAGGGATTTCATACAGACTTTGAAGAACACTCCGTTTCTGAACCGTCCATCGATGAACTAGATGCCTCTGTGGAAGCTGCTGGCCAAGAAGAAATGAACCAGAAAGCATGTAGGTCTCAAACTCCTCCCCCTTCATCAATAGACAATAACAATCCTTTTGCATCTGGGTCAGACAGTACCCAAACCAATGCATGGTGGGAAACAGCTGGGAGAGACCCTGCCATGACCCTTGTGTACCAGCTCCCCTTCCAATCCTACATGAACACACCATATTGTAGCTAGGGACTAGGGAAGCTTTCAGATTTCTCAGCACCCCTGACTAGGCTCTCCCCAACTTCCTTTCAGTTTCACTTCTCTCTTGTGCAAAACAATCTTGTTTTGACGCCATCTTTCATTTCTACACTCTTGAATTTCCCCCTTTTTCAAAAGAGCTTCATAGTACCATTATAAGCAGAGTTAGATCCTTGGACTTAATTTAGTTTAAGGGTGGTTGTTCTTTGATTTATTGGCAGTCCCAAACATGAATTTAAATGGTGGTCATTTTTGAATTTTTTATAAAACAGAATTGTCCCACTTAATAACTGCAAGGAAAAAATGGGGAGAAGTCAACAAGGGACTTGGAATGACGTGTCTCCAATATAAGACCGTGACCTGTAGAAAGCTCTGTCAAATTCTGGTATCAGAGAGACTTTGCTTGCATGGTTGTGATGTTCCTGATACCCTCCTCATAATATTCTGCTTTCTCCTGTCATCTCTGGTCAGCACTGCTTAATGCAGGATTATATCATTAAGTTTGACCTGCAGGAATGAGCTATAAATTATCAAAGCCATGCTTAGTGAGAAGGATCACATTCTATTATCCAACGGTGTCAATGTACTCTGTACATAAATTATGATTTAATACTCTCTTCTTGTTAAAATCGTGAATTGTGCATTGGTGTTATCACTGGAAGGCAAAATCACAAATATCCGGCTCACTTGCTTTGGCCATATCCTGTGATCCAACACAATGGAAAAGCAATGATGCTCAGATTGGTAAGTGGAAAAAGGAATCCAGGCTGACAAAGAACATGATGGTTATAAAAAGGTAGAGGTATCCCCTGTGCAAGCACCGAGTCATGCCTGACCCTTGGGGTGATGCCCACCAGCGTTTTCATGGCAGACTCAATACGGGGTGGTTTGCCAGTGCCTTCCCCAGTCATTACCGTTTACCCCCCAGCAAGCTGGGTACTCATTTTACCGACCTCGGAAGGATGGAAGGCTGAGTCAACCTTGAGCCGGCTGCTGGGATGGAACTCCCAGCCTCATGGGCAGACAGCTTCAGACAACATTTCTGCTGCCTTACCACTCTGCGCCACAAGAGGCTCTCAACACGGTGGTTAGACACCATCAGCCAGAACATTATACCACTAAAAGAAGTGGTACAAGATAGAAAATTGTGGCGACAGTTGAGCCATAGGATCGCCAAGAGTTGGACTTCACTGAATGGCTAACATCATCATCATGTCATTGTGTATATTATCTCTGAGTATTTAGTTGGTTTGTTTTTGTCTGTATGGATTTGAGATTTTTTATGCCATTAAAGGTAGAAGCATAGAATCATAGAATAATAGAGTTGGAAGGGGCTCATGGGAATTGTAGTCCATGAACATCTGGAGGACCACAGGTTGACTACCCCTGCCCTAGAGAGCTTATGGCCAATTGATACTAAAATATTTAAATAGTAATATAAGGAAAGGCAATAGGATTTTGCCACCTTTGATACAACAAACTGTTTTTGGAGGATTGGAGGATTCAACCACTGATGAAGTCAATGAAAACAGAATTTATCTAGAAGCTGTTATGGTTGTTCCTCCTGGTATATAAAAAAACTGTAAAATAAATTGAATTGAAACTCATTGTATAAGGTAAAGGTAAAGGTATCCCCTGTGCAAGCACCGAGTCATGTCTGACCCTTGGGGTGACGCCCTCTAGCGTTTTCATGGCAGACTCAATACGGGGTGGTTTGCCAGTGCCTTCCCCAGTCATGACCATTTACCCCCCAGCAAGCTGGGTACTCATTTTACCGACCTCGGAAGGATGGAAGGCTGAGTCAACCTTGAGCCGGCTGCTGGGATTGAACTCCCAGCCTTATGGGCAAAGCTTTCAGACGGCTGCCTTACCACTCTGCGCCACAAGAGGCTCTTCTTACAAACATTACAAACATATCGCCATGGAAAGGTTCCCTGTTTTCTTCTGTGGATCTTGGCCTCTGGCTGGAAGTTCAGGACAGCTTTGGGTGATATACCAGTTGTGGCTCACACACACAAAAAGTGGAAACTGGCCCTGAAGGTCTGTCCTCTGATCTTGTGCCATGTATTTATGTTGCCTCTGAAAACTGCTTACAAATCTCAGCTGCTCCAAAACACAACATCCAGAGATATACATCTTTACTCAGAGAGTGATTAAAATGGGGAATTCACTGCCGGAGGATGTAGCAATGGCCACAGGAATAAACAGTTTTAAAGATATGTTCATAGAGAATGTCTATCAATGGCTACTAGCCATGGGGACTGAGGGGAACCTCCACATTCAGAGGGAATAATCCTCTGACTCAGGAGGCAACGTCAGCAGAAGGCTTTGGCCTCTATACCCTGTTGTTGGTTGTCCAGAGGAACCAGTTGGCTGACGTAGGACTAGATGGACTACTGGTCTGATCCAGCAGCTTTCTTCTGATGGGGGCTTGGACACATAGATCATATCTTTTATGCAATAGCTGCTCACTTGTTTCCAGGCACAATTTCTAGTATAGATTTGTGCCTTTAAGACCCTAGATGCCTTGGGGCCGAACTGATCTTCTTCCTAAGCCCTTCTCTCTGTATCTCCCCCTGCAGAGGAGAAGGAGATAAGAACCAGTGGCATGGCTTTGTCACTGCAGGCTTCCCTTTAGAAGGAGACTCGCAATCTTGATAATAGTGATTCAATATAGCCCAGGGCCAGAAAAATGAACTACGCTGGTTGACTGAACATTAGGAGTTCTTTGCCTCTACGTTTAAATTCCTTTGTTTTCAGTCCTAGATTCGATTTTTGGTGAGCTGCCTCCAGAATCATTGATCAAGTTCAATTTTTTGTTTCCAAAGCCTCCACCTCCTCCACGAAGACCGCAGACAAAGCACCCTTGGTATCTCACCAAAGTAAGTGAATTGTGATTCTACATTCAGACACAGCGTCAGAATGTAGCCTGTTTCAACTAGTCACCCTCCAAGAGCAACCTGGGTGTAAGCTGCACGGAGCTTTTATTCCAACCCCAGATCGATTCAGTCCCTGCCGTCTACACAGAATGCGATTTCCGTTTGGATTTGGGGCAATTTAAATTTTCCTTCTGCAGCAAGAAGGATTGATCCAGAGTGACCCTACCTTTATTGTGCGATATCTTAGAGTGCTTTTAATCCTGAATATATTATAAAATCGCATTGTTTTGAATCGGGGCTCTCCTCCATGGTAGAGGACCTGTGATCGGCCACAGGTGGTCATGTGATGAATTTGCCTTAAAGGAGAGGCTCCTAATTTCTCTCAACTTCTGTCGGTCCTGGATTTTTTCTCCCTCCTCTGCCTTTTTCAATCTTCTCCCCCAGCCCTCCAAGAAAAGAAAGAGGCTCCCTGCTTGGCTCCTCTCCCCCCCCCCTTCAAGAAAAGAAATAAAGAGGCTTGGCTCCCCCCCCCCTTCTGAACTACCCTAACCACATGCAGAAGACTTTCCTGTTTCAATGGGGAGGGGGGGGAGAGGAAGAGTCCAAAGCAATCTGAATTCAACAGGATTGACAATGGAATAAACAAAGTAAATGCAGACTCTGCCCTGGATAGCCCATGCAAGTCTGAGCCCACCAGATCTCATATGCTAAGCAGGGTCCACCCTGGCTAGCATTTGGAAGGGCAGCTTCCAAGGAATTCCAGGGTTGGTAATGCAAACTATCTTCAAACGTCTCTTGCCTGGCAGCCAAACCATCTTAGGATCTCCTAAGTAATAAGTAAATAATGAATAAATAAACCTCCAGAGTTACTCACAAAAGTACTTGGGGGAGGGGCTATTGCAGTCTTCTAGGTGACTAATTGGAAGTGTCTATGCATCAGTGTGCTTAAAGAAAACACTGTAGAAATTTGGGAGATCAAGTGCCCCTATGGACACCTATGTCTGCCTCCTTCTTAGGGTTAGATCCCAGTGTGAAGCATGGAGGAAAGCAGCTTCCTCAAGTTTATCTCCAGATTTCTCCTCGATTCTATGGTGCAGCCCTCTTCTTTAACCCTCTCTGTCTTTTTAAGAGAGACAAGGGCTGAGAGATAAATGCCTCTATTTTCCTCGGGAGGTGGTGGGTTCTCCATCTTTGGAGATTTTTAAACAGAGGCTGGAGAGCCATCTGACGGAGAGGCTGATTCTGTGAAGGCTCAAGGGGGTGGCAGGATGAGCAATAGAGATGTGAGTGTCCTGCACAGTGCAGGGGGTTGGACTAGAACTTTTCTCTACCACCAGTTAGAGCAGACAATATTGTGCTAAATGGACCAATGTTTTGACTCAGTCTAAGGCAGCTTTTGACAGTCTAAGGCAACATTATTAGACAGGGAGGATGCATCTTTCAATGTTTTTTATTGCAGTTTCTCTCAGAGCTCTCTCAGCCCCACCTACTTCATAGGGTGTCTTTTATGGGAAGAGGAATAGAAGGTGATTGTAAGCCACTTTGAGACTCCTGATAGAGAAAAGCGGCATATAAAAGCGGCTTCCCACATGTGCAGTCAGCTGGGTGACCTTGGGCTCGCCACGGCACTGATAAAGCTGTTCTGACCGAGCACTGATATCAGGGCTCTCTCAGCCTCCCCTCCCTCACAGGGTGTCTGTTGTGGGGAGAGGAAAGGGAAGGGAAATGTAAGCCGCTTTGAGACTCCTTTGGGTAGAGAAAAGTGGCATATAAGAACCAACTCTTCTTCTTCAGTAATCTCAAGGCTCTCTCAGCCCCACCTCCCTCACAGGCTGTCTGTTATGGGAAGAGGAAGGAAAGGCGATTGTAAGCCACTTTGACCGTTTATGCACTGGAGGTTTCATGCTGGGCTGCAGGCTGGAGTTTTAGTCGTGGCAGATTGCCCCACCTCTTCCTGCACCCACACGGGGGAGCATTTGTCCCAGTGCACCTCATCTGCCCCCGATTTGTGCTCCTGCACGAGAGCTGTGGCAGTGAAGTGCCCAGTGCATAAACGGTCCATGAGACACCTTCTGGTAGTGAAAAGCAAGGTATAAACACCAACTATTTTCCTAAAACTGTGTAATAGTACAGCAACTTTCTCTTTTGTCTGCTACTATTATTTCAAGGTTGATGTGGCTGATGATGGAAGAAGCCAGGAAATTACCAGTGATGATCTACAAAAAGACGAGGAGCTCAGCAAGCCAAAGAAACGTTTTGTTCGTATTGGAGGCATGTTAGCCATGCCTGTCCCTGTGGAAGGTCCACTGTTTGCTGGTCAGGATATGTGACCATGTACCATGAGATCCCAAAAAAAGGGGAAAGCAGGAGATTGAAGCTCATGGCCACTTGGCTAATAAACTCACAGCACCCCTCTTTTTGTTCATGTTTGTGTATGTGCCTTTGAAGCTTGGTTTTAATTAGTTGAAACTTTTAAAATTTATTAATATTTATATACCGCCTTCTCCTCATGGCTCAGGGTGGTTTACAGAAAACTTGGAGATCATAATACAGGTAAAAACATGGCTCAATAGTAACAGCAGGATGACAACAGTAGTAACAGCAACATACGGTGATAATGATTTTTCTTAATTAAAACATTAACAGCAACATTAACAGTTAACTGAATCCCATAGGTCCATGATTGCCCTTTTATTTGCTCCAAGGACACACCTGTGTGAAGGGAGGGGTTCTGGGGGCTCTTTGCAGGCACACGCCAGCCCTGTGTGGTAGGACCGTCATCACTCTCTCACTCTGGGAAGACTCTAGAGGTACCAGACTTTTCATGGAGGTCGTGTGGGGAGTGGAGAAGCATTGGCAGGGTGCTGGAAGATCCCCCCCAAATGTTGGGATACAGAGTTGGGGAATCGCTTGTGATCGAACCTGTATGGCATGTCACCCCTCTACGTGTTCAGCATGGAGAACCATTATGAAGTGGCTAAAACATTTTTGCAAGATGATGGGGGGGGGTGAGGGTGGAGTGGCTCACTTCCGATCAAATTGGGCATGTCTATGCACATGTCTCGATGCCAGGGACCTCATCCCACACTCCTCCCTTGCAACTGAAGCATTCTGGCATCAAACACACCAGTGAGTGGCTGGGGGATCACTGGTGTGTTTAATTGATAAACAGAATTAGTAATCTCAGTATAAAATTTCATTATGAATAAATGTATGTATATAACAATGTAATACATATGCCCCACATCTCTTTCTTATCTATCAATCGTAATTTTCCTTTTTGTAGTCAGTCACCTGTAACACAATGCACAAAGTTCAAATTCGTACAGGATTCATGCTTTTTCTCCAGATGAAATAATCATATCCATCATCTTAAAGATATATATATATACTAGAAAATAAGCCCGCTGTAATCCAAATACAGCGGGCTCTAGGGAGGCTGTGGAGGTAGAGGTGCCAGCGGGGCCAGAGCACCGAGGCCAGGTGTTGGCCATCTGGGGAGGCGGCAGCGAGTAATCCTGGCCCGCCCCCCGGCCCGTGGCTTACCGGAGTGCGTGTGCAAGGCAGGAAGCGGAGGCAGCCGGGCTGGAGGGCAGGAGAGAGCTGGTTACTGGAGTCTGGAGACGCTCAGCCCGTTGTTGGTGGCGGCCGCGCCCGCGCATCGAGCCGCACCCGGCTCGGATCGGGCCGCGCCCGGAAGCCACGCCCGCGGATCGGGCCGTGCCCGGAAGCCACGCCCGCGGATCGGGCCGCGCCCGGAAGCCACGCCCGCGGATCGGGCCGCGCCCGGAAGCCACGCCCGCGGATCGGGCCGCGCCCGGCCGCGCCCGCGAGCCACGCCCACGGATCGGGCCGCGCCCGCGAGCCGCGCCCGCGGATCGGGCCGCGCGGGCGCGGCCTGCACGGGCACAGCCCGGCCCTGATTCCCTCTCCCCGCCCTCTCGCAGTAAGTAGCTTCCCGGGCCGCAAGCTTGCGGCCTGGGAAGTTTTTTACTGCGGGGGGGGGGGGGCGGGGAGAGGGAGCTGCGGCCCGGCGCCATGGCCTTCACGACCCGGCGCCAGGCCGCAGCCCGCAGGTTGGGGACCACTGCATAGACGGCGAGCCAGGTAATGTTGCTTTTCGGGTTTTTTTTTTTTTTTTTTTTTATGTCGGTGTCTCCCCGGAGGTTTCCATTGCGGCCATGCGGGCTGGGAGCCCCCAGGCCGGCTGCTTAATGCGAGGCTCGCCAGGGAATGGTGCGTTTGTTTTTGGTTTTTTTTGTATGTCTGTTTCTCCTCGGCAGTTTCCTTAGCGGCCATGTGGGCTGGGAGCCCCCAGGCCGGCGGCTTAATGCGAGGCGCGCTAAGGAATGGGGCTTTTCGTCTGGTTTTTTTTTGTATGTCTGTTTCTCCTCGGAAGTTTCCTTAGCGGCCATGTGGGCTGGGAGCCCCCAGGCCGGCGGCTTAATGCGAGGCGCGCTAAGGAATGGGGCTTTTCGTCTGGTTTTTTTTTGTATGTCTGTTTCTCCTCGGAAGTTTCCTTAGCGGCCATGTGGGCTGGGAGCCTCCAGGCCGGCGGCTTAATGCGAGGCGCGCTAAGGAATGGGGCTTTTCGTCTGGTTTTTTTTTTTTATGTTGGTGTTTCCCCGGAGGTTTCTGTTGGGGCCATGCGGGCTGGGCTCTCGGGGCGTCAGTCCGGGGGCTCCCTAGCGGCCGGCCTTTTTTTTTTTTTTATGTTGGTGTTTCCCGGGAGGTCTCCTTAGCGGCCATGTGGGCTGGGAGCCCCCAGGCCGGCTGCTTAATGCGAGGCGCGCCAGGGAATGGCGCTTTTCGTCTGTTTATTTTTCTTTTTATGTTGGTGTTTACCCGGAGGTTTCTGTTGTGGCCATGCGTGCTGGCCTCTCGGGGCGTCAGGCCGGCGGCAAAGAAGCAACTGCGAGCCGCGCTGCGCGCGGCTCGCAATTGCTCGGGGCTGGGAATCGGAGGGACCAATCGGCAGGCGCTTCGCGCCTGCCGATTGGTCCCTCCGATTGTCTGTCCAGAGGAAGGGTCCAATCTGGACTCTTCCTCATCCCGGACACATCCCGCCTCAGAACGCCTTACCGTTTTATTTAGTCCGTGGCGCCCGTGGCGCCACGGGCGGTGTTAAGATATATATATATATATATATATATATATATATATATACATATACATATACATATACATATACATATACATATACATATACATATACATATACATATACATATATATACATACATACATACATACATACATACATACATACATACATACATACATACATACATAATTACCTCTAAATATGAATTGGCACACTGGCTCATATGTCTTCTGGGAGATCTATGCATTTGAATTACCTTCAGCATGGAAGCGAAACAAGGGAAAAATTGACAGAAAAGCACTCTCAGAAAACCCAGGGAAACAATAAACAGAAAGTAAACTGTACTCTGATTGCAGGTAAATCAATGCAGAATGGAAAGAAAACCCAATGAACATGCATAGTAAAAGTGAAAACACCAGGGCATAACAGGCCAATATCAGGGTAAAAGTGGTTTCTGTACATTTCCTGGCAGGTGGGTGTGACAAGCTCTAGATATTTGTCAGCAACAACCAGAATATGCCGAACTTCAAAACACCAACACCAAGTCCAGATCCAATCTAGAGGATCCTGGGCTGCTTCCTTTGGCACACATCCACATATATCTTTTTAAAGCCCTGGTGAGAGCCAGTGTGATGAAGTGGTTAGAGTGGGCTTTCTCAAGCAGGGTTTTGTGAGACCCTGGTGTTTCTAGGTGGCCCAGGAAGGGTTTTCCAAATGGGTGGGTGTTAATTAAACTTTAGACATTTTAAAAAAATTGTTAAATATTTACTATCCTGGAAGCCCATCACATCCAGGAATGCAACGGGCACTAGCGGTGGGCACCCCCAGAAGGGGGCACCGGTGTCTGACCTACCGTTGCAGCTCCCGATGGGGACGACAGCTTGGCAGGCAGGCAAAGGTCACATGGCAGTGGAGTGGGGTATTGTGCTGGCATCCAGTGCAATGGCCCCACAGCTGGTCGGGCTGTCATGTGGCAGCCGAGCCGGTAGACCCACTGCCAGGTGGGGCAACGGGTGCACTGCTGGTTGGGTTGCCATGGCTCTGCCAGCCCGGTTGATTGGGGGTGAAGGCAGGGCGCTGCAGGAACACCCTCCTTGATGGCCAGGCAACGGAGCACCCTCCTTGTTGGCCAAGTAGCATGTGGCCGCAAGGCTGGCTGAGCGCCTTGCAGCCAACTTCTGGAAGCGGGTGCTCCAGGGCTGCGGGAACGCTCTCCTCATTGGCTAGGCAGCATCTGGCTATGAGGCTGGCTGAGCGCCTTGTAGCTGGCTTTGGAGGTGGGCACTCCAGGGGCTGGTCCATGCAGGCGGAAGCACAGGCCAGACACCCAGATGTGTCCCAGATAGCGTTCCACCCAGCGTGGATTTTCAGAAATATTAGAGCCACCAAATGGTAAAGATATAGTCATGTCAACCCCCCTTCTAAAATAGCCAGTGATGGGCCTGGAGCGGGTGCGAGGTGGAGGGGCCCAAGTTGGGCATGTTCACAGCTATACTTCCCAACCATATTTTGTATGATCCTGCCACTTCTGGGGTTTCTCAAAGCCTAAGAGTGTTTTGGGGGTATATCAATGGTAAAAAAAGGTTGACAAAGGCTGTGTTAGAGTGTTCAACTAGGATCCAAGAGTCCCAAATTCAAATCCTCACAGTGTTAAAGAAGCTGGCTGAGTGACCTTGGATCAGTTTAGTACCCTGATCCAGAATTGTCGTGGAGGAGAGAAGAATGATGTAAGACAGTGGTCCCCAACCTTTTTATCACTGGGGACCACTCAACGCCGGGGACCACTCAACGCCTTTTACTGAGGCCCGGTGAGGGGGGTAGTTTACTCCTCTACTCTCAACCACTGCCCTAACGCTCTCTGACTCTGGTCACTATGGTAATGTTTAAACATCCCTTCAAAATAAGATACAGACACGCCACAACAATGAACATAAGGAACATTTTATTTACATGGAAATTTTAACTCATGACAATGACAAGTCAATGGGAACCCTGAGCTTGTTTCTCTGCAACGAGATAGTCCCATCTGGGAGTGATGGGAGACAATGACACCCGAAGTGTGTTGTAAAGGGCCGGGGGGGGGTGAAGTAAAGGGCCGGGGGGGAGAAGGCGTCCTTCGGGGCCCACCTCCAATTAGTCGAAGGACCACATGTGGTCCGCAGCCCACAGGTTGGGGATCGCTAATGTAAGGTGTTTTGGGTCTCCTCTGGAGATAAAAGTGGTGTAAAAGATGAGGTAAAGGGATGGACAAACAAACAAGAGTTATAGACACACACACACACAGAATGCCAGCCAGGCTACAAGGAGTATGAAAAAGTTTCACTCTGTTCCAGACTCTCCCAGATTGAAATGGGAAATCGCTCCCCCCCCCCCCCAAATGCCTCTTGGATGATCTATGAAAATGGATAGATGAAGCATTTGTACTTTGTGCTGCGTGATACTCCTTGGCAGATACCCCTCTGTTCAACACTGCCGTGAAGAAAGAGTTCAATCACCTGGCACAGACACCTGAAAGCAATCTCTTTAAGGGAGGACAGGCCTTTCAGTGGGTACTAGTCAAGAAGGCTAAAGGGAATCTCTAGGGTCAGAGCCCCCTGTGCCTGGGAGCCTGTTGCTTGGAGGGAAGTGTACAAAGCTAAGTGTGGGCTATTGCTGTTAGACTCCCTGGAAAGAATCTGAAGCTGGCCTAGATAAACCTCTGGCCTGATCCAGTCCTTATATGGTTTATGAATGTCTTTAAGATATTTCAACTCCTTTCTAGTCTAAGCCACATTTGTAAGAAGTAAACTGGTCTCCTTCTGACAACACAGCACACCCCTACTGCAAAGACCAGCCATTCAGCAGTGGAGCTTTGGGCCAGATTTCATGGATCCAAATCCCATACCTCAACCGGAGCAGTAATAAGGACTGAAACTCAGCTCTAAAATATTAGAAGAGCAATCCCAATATACATCAACAAGGTATCTAGGTTCGGTCCAAAATATTCATAGAAATATTCATACTGTGTGAGTTTGAGCCGTCATTCACAGCTTCTTCTCCATCTCTTTGTGACATCATCGTCTATCCAGACGTCTTCTAGATGACGTCACAATATAAGCTAGAAGGGACAGAAATGGCCACCTCCGAAATGTGAGTTATCTGCTTGAGATTCAAATTAAAAAACAAACAAACATAGAAAGGTAGAGAATTTATGAGAAATGAACCCAGCTCTGTCTGGGAGAGGGGGAGATAATCATCTGTCTCTAAGCACCAGGCATTGTAGACATTTTTGTCCCAGGCAGAGGCCCACATTGAATTAAGTTCAGAATGATGGAGATAAACAAAACCCAGACAGGGGCTTAGTAACAAAGTCACGTGTAATAATGTGTGTGTTCCTCAGCGCAGCTATAACTTAGAGCAGGGGTAGCAACTGTGGCCCTTCAGATGTCCATGGACTATAATTCCCAAGAGCCCCCTGCCAGCGAATGCTGGCAGGGGCTCTTGGGAATTGTAGTCCATGGACATCTGTAGGGCCGCAGTTGGACTACCCCTGACTTAGAGGGAGCAAGATATGGTCTTGACCTGTGCAAAGCTGTTGAAACAATCTCTTGCAGGGACCTCCTCATTTCTCTCTGGAGTAAAAGAAGAGGGAGCTGAGGCACGGTCCACTCAGTACTTCTTCACCCAAGAAATAATCAGTCCAGCCTTCCTTTGTTTTTCCTGTCTCCCTTCAAAGGAGAAGACCAAGGCATTGCATACATTCACCTTCCCTTCCCTCTCCCCACCACAGACACCCTGTGAGGAAGGTGAGGCTGAGAGAGCCCTGATATTGTTTTGTGAAAGCAGCACTATCAGAGCTGTGATGAGCCCAGGTCACCTGGCTGGTTGCATGTGGAGGAACAGGGAATGCAACCCGGCTCACCAGACTAGAAGCAGCAGATCTGAACCACTACCCTACACTGGCTCTCATCCACATGTTTCTTAATGCCCACTTGGTGCTTTAGAACAGAACTATAAGTGAAAAACAGGGTTTTTCCCCTCCCCTCCAAAGTCAACAAGAATGGACAGCGTTTTATGCAATGATCTCAGGATTATTCTACTTGATTTATGCACATAATCCAGTCTGGAGGCTGGCTGACCCAGAGCAATTACCTTGTGTAACAACACCAGCCCATGGCTTCCAGGGAGTGGCCGGAGATCTCCTGGGAGTAGAGCTGACCTCCAGATGATAGAGATCACTTCACTTGGAGAAAATAGCTGCTTTGGACAGTGGAGTTTGCCATTGAACATCTCCCCTCCCCCAACCTTGCCCTCCTCAGGCTCCATCCTCAAATCCCCAGGCATTTCCCAACCCAGAGCTGGCCACCCTGGCCCATGGAGAAGCCAGAGCCTTGTACCTTCACTACTACATGGTGTACTACTACTACAACTACACCATGAAGGTTTCTCACAAGAATGTACTTGTGCATGCATCATTACTTATGCAACTAAAGTCTCTCACAAGCCGATAGTCGTGTAAATATATTATATTCACATGCATGAGATGTTAAGTTTTAAACATTAGAAAAGGCTGGATTGACGAAAATCAGTAATGGAGGGGGGGTTGAATATACATGACCCTGCTACAGCCCTTCATCATATTCTCTTCCATACAACCGAAAAACAACTACCAGAAAGAATATTTCTGGGGGAAAGATGTTTTTCAGCTCAAATAATTGTTTCTTGTTCTGTTTCTAGACTGTGGTTCATTATCCTTGTCGTCTGAGTACAGTATTACGTTGCCGTGTTTCCCGGTAGCCTCACTGAAGGCTATTTAAAGGGCTTTGGGCTCCCATTGTAACAAATCCTTCAAACGGTCCAGCTTATTCTTCATTGCTTTTCTTTCCACTAGGCTAGGTCTATAAATTAGATCTTTCTTCTCCAAACCCCTTGTGGATGAATGGTTTAATTAACAAGGGAAGAAACAAAACAAGGGGAGAGAAGCCTTTTCAGACATGGTTTAAAAGATCTTGAACCAAATCACTGCAATGTGTGTGTGTATGTGTACGTGTGTGTATGTACGTGTGTGTATATGTATATGTATATGTATATGTATATGTATATGTATATGTATATGTATATGTATATGTATATGTATATGTATATGTATATGTATATGTATATGTATATGTATATGTATATGTATATGTATATGTATATGTGTATGTATGTGTGTGTGTGTGTGTATATATATATATTCATTTATTCATTTATTTAATGTTATTTTCCTGGCCGTTACCTTGGAGTTGCAATCCTTCCCACCATAGGCACACAGGAAAACTGCACAAAAATGAATGCTGTGGGATGTCAGGGACAAGAGAAATGTAATCAGCATTCTGCAAAATACTGCCCACCCTTATGATTGATCAGCTAAAAGCTCGTCAAACATTGCTTACCAACCTTTATCACTGAAGGCTCTGTTCCATTAACCTCCTTTTCAAAAAGGTGATAAGGGTAGTCACGAGGTTCAGGGCCTTTTCAGCTTTGGCCCCCGAATTCTCGGATGCATTCAGGGTTGCCAGAGTAGGAAATTCTTGAGGATTTGGGTAACCTTAAAGTTCAATAGCATAACAGAATAGCCACTATAATATGTCTGTCAGGTTGACAGACTGGAAACAATCACTTCTCTAGAAGAAAGTATTTATTTTCCAAGCAGATTGATACCTTAGACCAGCGGTCATCAACCCCCGGTCTGCGGCCCGGTGCCGGGCCACAAAGGCCACGGTACCGGGCCACCGGCAGGCGTGTCTGCCTCCCCCCGCCCTCAGCGAAAAGGAAGGGAAGAGGCAGGCGCAGCCGCTGGCACGCTGGTGACGCAAGACTGTCTGGTAATGTTGCAAAAGGGAACAAAGCAATATGAAGCATACAGAAGGCCAAAGCAGACAAACTGGTCAAAATAATCAAAATGGATACACACTGGTTCACAAATGGCATGGCAGCAATCTTGTGATTCTTGGAAAAATCTTAACCTGATGGAGAATGATAGCATATTGAGTGCCAAGCAAACATAGACAAGGTAGACATCAGTGGTTACCACCCTCCAGGTGCAGCCTACAGTTCTCCCCAAAATTACCAACTTATCTCTTAGGTGGGTGAGTCTGAGAGAGCCCTGATATTCCTGCTCGGTCAGAACAGCTTTATCAGGGCTGTGAAGAGCCCAAGGTCACCCAGGGGGCTGCATGTGGGGGAGTGCAGAATTGAACCCGGCATGCCAGATTAGAAGTCCGCACTCCTAACCACTACACCAGGGGTAGTCAAACTGCGGCCCTCCAGATGTCCGTGGACTACAATTCCCAGGAGCCCCTGCCAGCGAATGCCAGCATTCGCTGGCAGGGGCTCCTGGGAATTGTAGTCCACGGACATCTGGAGGGCCACAGTTTGACTACTCCTGCACTACACCATACAGATGGCCACTCAGTGGAAGAATGATCAAACCAAGGAACAAAAACTCAATTGAGGCTCCCAAATAAGCTGTGATAGATGTAACTGTTTATTCAAAACAACAGCTAAAACCCCTACTGGTAGAATTGGTTATCTGATGGACTTCTTCAGCAGCCAATTTCTGTGTTAAATTTATAACATGCATAATATGTCAAATATATACAAAAGCAAAAAATCAAACAAATTACATTCTGGTATAACATTTAGAGGCAACATAAATAACCTTTCAAAAGGTACCAAAACAGAATTTGATTGAGAAAAAAAATCATGCATGGCAATTTCAGTCAAGAATATAACAACATAGAATATAAAAAGACTTGCACAACAGTAATGAAAACTCATTCCACAGTAAAATAGAATTCTGTAGTATGAAATCTCTTGTGGGGGACCTGGTCTACTAACAGAACATTGTCTATGGTGGTTTTATATTGGTTTTAATGGGTTGTATGGGGTTTTTATGAATGTTGTAACCCGTCTTGAGCCTTCAGGGGCAGGCGGGTAAAAACTTTAATAACAATAACAATAATAATTAGATATACTATGTAAGTTGACCATATAACAAAAATGTAAAGGAGAAATAGCACATCTTATCAAAATAGTCATCTAATGTGGCATTCAAATCTCCAGGAGTTTGAGTCCCTAAATGATATATGTAGAAAGCTTCCCTAGGTAAAAGTTTGTGCTGTTTGTCTATATTCTTAAAGTCCCTGGGTACTATCTGCTTTAAGGCAGAAAATCTTGTTCACTATGTTGCATTTCAAGGAAGTAACTGACTAAAAAGGGCTTTGATGTGAACCTCCAGGTGGTGCCTGGAGATATCCTGGAATTTCAACTGACCTCAAGGCTACAAAGACCAGTTGCCCTGGAGAAGGCTACAAAGACCAGTTCTCCTGGAGAAAATGGCAGCTTGCCTGGCATCACATCCCTGCCAAGATCCCTCCCTTTCCCAAATACCACTCTCTCCTGGTTGTGCCCCCAAATTGCCAGTTACTTCCCAGCCTGGAACTGGCATCTCTGCCCTGGCCACCTTATTTCAGGGCCTGAAGACAGGTTGAGTGTCTCCCAGTCAAAATGCACGGCCGACATGAACAGAAAACAGCACGTAGGAATGAGAGGGAGGTTTGTGCGGGTTCCCAGTTGCTGCCGTGGCTGACAGGTTTCTCCACTGTTTCTCAGACTGCTTTCCTCCAGCAGCAGACATCATCCTTCTCCTGGAGCACTGGAATGTTTGTGATAAAAAAGCACTTGAATATTAGTATATCAATACAATGTTATAATAATAGTTGTGAAAGGTTCTGAATTTTCATTTTCATTTAAAAAATAAAAACAGCAAGTATCTAGCCAGGGTGGCCAAACTGTGGCTCTCCAGATATCCATGGACTACAATTCCCATGAGCCACAGGTGGCCACGTGGTGCACATGCGGGCAGGGGCTCATGGGGATTGTAGTCCATGGATATCTGGGGAGCTACAGTTTAGCCACCCTTGACCATTTATGCACTGGAGGATCCATGCCGGGCTACAGGCTGGAGTTTTAGTCGTGGCAGGTTGCCCCACTTCTTCCTGCACCCACATGGGGGAGCATTTGGCCAGGTGCGCCTCATCTGTCCCTGATTTGTGTTCCTGCACGGGAGCTGGGGCAGTGCATAAACAGTTCCCAGTGTATAAACAGTTCTTGAAAGTCTTTTCTGTTGATAGGGCTGCCAGTTCCATGAGCCACCTACAGAGGATGGGGAATAAGGTTCCTAAAACTCCTACCTGAACATTGGATGGCTTTCCTTGCCCTCACATTCTGTGTGAGCTTTAAAAGTCCCTCCTGCTGAATTGTTATTAGAATACACAGCATTTTGTTGGGTCTTTTGCAGCGACATATTTATATGATTTGTCTATGTTTTTATTGATTGCATGTACATTTCTGCCTCACATTTGTGGTAGGGCATGTTGGGCGTTTTAGGGAGAAGGCAGCAAACAAATTTTGAACATTAAGCAATTAAACACAAATGTAATCATTTGTATCTCCCCTTCCTTTCCCCCCTAGTAATTATGGCGACATTGTGCTATATGAAAAATACATCCCAGGTATGAAGGTGTATAGCCTGGCGAAGAAACTGGCTCGGTAGGGCAGAGTGTGTGCTGGGAAAACATGCATCCTATGTTAACCGGTAGGGGAGAGCCGAGGTGAGCATTCTTCAGGCACAGTTGTCCAGTCCACCCCTGTATTCATCTGGGTAACAATCTTTCTTTACTGATTATTAAACCCCTGATAAGGACTTGGGTCTGTATTTATTTATTCATCTTATGGTGTGTATGTCATACAGTCAGGAGATCCAAGGATTGTCTGGCAGCCAGGCAAAGGACGTTAGGAGGTAGTTTGCCATTGCCTACCTCCACCTCATGACCCTTGGAGGTCTCCCATCCAAATCCTAAACAAAGTCCGCCCTGCTTAGCCTCTGAGATCGGACAGGCTCAGTCTGCCTGGACTACCTAGGTCAGGCTACTTGGGACTATATTTTAAAACACACAGGTCCAGAATCCACTTTTAATCTAAAACTGCAACATAGACTTTGCTTCAATTATTATTTTTTTAAAAGCCCTCAATGTGCTCTTTTATTCCTTCCTTTTGAGGCTGCTGCAGCAGAGGAAAGTTTTTAAGCACTAGTTGGGGAATCGCATAAAGTAGATTCCCCAACATAAAAAGTGTGAGCTACAAGAGAGCAACCAGCAGGCCACTCACTAAAGAAATGTGTGGAGCAGAAGAAGCGCTATCTCCACCTCCAATGTCCCGCCTTCTCCCAGGGATTGGATTTTTTTTAAAGCAAACTGCTTGGAGCAACGAATAGGTGTACAAGCATTCAGTCAAAGCCAAAAATAATTTTTCCCCAAAGTTGTCACGCAAAGCATGCCTCTCTAAAGGGTCCCCTCCCCTCCCCCCCAAAAAAATCAGGAACAAGATTAATTTTTTTAAGATTCTAGACTCGTGATTCCATAAGAGGTGGCATTATAAAAAGCACTATGTATCTATGATTAGATGCAAAGGAATTTCAATTGAGAAGTTTTACTTTAAAAAAAATTAGCAGGCATCACAGGCCCTCTAAAACATTGTGAAAGGGGATTGGCTGCCTGGCTTGATTGACAAGCGGAAGAGAGTAATGTGTAAAGCACATTGCTCTCTTCTGCCATTTCCAGCAGCGCTTGCGGAGTGTAAGAAGCGCGAGAAGGTGTCAGACGAAAGCAATAGAGCAAGAAGGCGAGGAATGGCCAGAGGCATGATAATATTTAGCACTACGCCATTTCACTGGTGTAACGCTGTTTTTCGATGTGCGGAAATGCCCATATTGTAAGAGGATTGCCCCTGTGGTCTGTTGCACATATTGTATCTATGTACAGTGCTAGCACATGTGGAGGGACAATGGAAATGAATACCCCTACCCCCTGTCTCCTTCAACGTGCATTCACCCACCTGAGAGCACAGCACCTACATGCATATGAGCGGTATTTCTTTATTGGTTGCCTTGATGAAAAGGCAACACTACATATTTTTAGCTTTGCAACCTTTTTTCTTTCCGTGTCCCTGTAGTAGCTCTTTTAGGCCCATTATGCATGGCCACCGAAACAGCGATTTCGGGTCACATGGAAAACTCGGAGGGGGAAAAAGCAAAGCAAACCGGTTATGCATGGGATGGGATGCAACAGCGGCAAAACCCAGAGTAACCGATTATGCACGTGGCGATCCCGGCGCCGCTTCTGGTTGCGCCCCGGTCACCCGGAAGCTGTGGTTTCTTCCGCGTTCCGCTAACACGGCTTTTTCGGCAGCGTGCATCAAATCTGTAGACAGTTGCGGCTGGCACCATGCGTTGCTGCCATTCCACCCCGAATGTGCGCTAAAACCCCCGTGCATAATGGGTCTTCGTGAATCTGCTGAAGATTTAATGTGGGTAAATTCATTAGAACTGCAGTTGCTGGAAATGCATTCATCTCTCTCCACTTCCTCCCACTGCTCCATTTCATCTTGTGTTGGTCTCTCTATTTCAGAACTTGACTGCTACAGGGCCGCACAAAAGCGGCGCACCAAACTAAGCTTTCCACTGGACTTTACAAAGCCTGAACGCCCAGGTACCCATGTCAGATCAAAACCTTCTGATTTAAAGGCAAGCTAAATTAGACATTATAAAAAATGTTTGTTTCGTTATTTTTATAGCGTCAGAATAATACTAATTCCATTAACCTGAATGGGACTATGTTCACAAAAAAATGAATTCAAATATAAGATTTAGCTATTCAACTTTAAATCATCTGACGCAGAAATGCCAAAATGTCCTGTGGTAAAAACCACATAATTTCACAAGAGCTTTATCAGAAGCTTACCCATCGGATTATATCTTACGTTTAACCTTTTGTAGACTTTTTCACCCATGTCTGAGGACCAAACTAGATACCACATCCCCAAGTCTGCTACAGGGACACAGCGTCATTTTAGAGCCTTGATTCTTGCTCTTCCAAACACGATGAGGACTCAGTCCTGTTGGAGACCAAGGCATGGAGATACGAGGGGCTTCAGGAGCCAAAACTCAAGGCTGCATCAGCTTCTAGGTTGGCCATATCTTCCCTGCAGTTATAATCTAGAATAGTTTATGAAATAGTTTATGAAGTGCTTTAGCACTTCACTAACCTTGTACAGGTCCTGATGATTCTCCTACCTCTTTCCTATTGTTAATGGCAGCTTCCATGTTGAAGTGACTTAATATTGGTCCCCGATGCTGGTACTGAGGAATGTGCTTGTGGTTGCTTAAGAAGAAAGTATTGGCAAAGTTTAAATATGCAAAGAGGTTCAAGCACCAGGCTGCTTAAAAGAATAAAATAGTTTTATTAAGTAGACAAACTTTACATAGAGAAAAATACCTAACTAACAGTTCTGTTATTTTCATCCTGCCTGTTCCGGAGGCAAGCAGAGAGGAAGTGAGCTCAAAGGAGCAGGAAGTCTCTAACGGAGCCAATCAGGACACCGGAGGAAATTATTTGAAAAAAAAAATCAGGAGGTTCCTAATCTTACTATGCTAAATATCCATTTTCTCTGGTGCCCCCTGTAGGATATTCTGCATATGCTTTTGAATCATGCACACTATAGGTCTTGCATATTCAAACAGAAAGAACAAAAAAGACAGTGGTGTTGGTACGTATCCAAACGCGCACTTCCTCAAACTGTTTGCAGATGCACAGGCAGTGATTTCTGTAATCCCTCATACTCATTTTTCTACCTACAATGTTCCTAAGGGTCCTGCAAGCCTCCAGGAACAATACTTTAGAAAGCTCATTGGGCTGCAACAGGAGAGAAAGAGGCAAAGTCTGGTCCCATGAAGTCCATGGATGATTGCATGCATGCTTTCAGGAAAAAGTTTTTCACAGTCAGAGTAGTTCAGCAGTGGAATAGGCTGCCTAAGGAGGTGGTGGGCTCCCCCTCACTGGAAGTCTTCAAGCAAAGGCTGGATACACACTTTTCTTGGATGCTTTAGGATGCTTTGGGCTGATCCTGCGTTGAGCAGGGGGTTGGACTAGATGGCCTGTATGGCCCCTTCCAACTCTATGATTCTATGATTCTATGCTGATGTTACCTAGAGATATCCTTATCCTTTGGTCCTCTTAATATTTATGAAACTGGCCGGGGGGTGGAGCTGTCCGGGGTGTCCGAGCTCAGATACGGGCCAATCAAGGGGTGGCCAGCAAAGCCTCATCTGAGTCATGAACAAGAATCCTCCTGTCCTTATTTATGTGCCCTTGATCATGCCAACCTCCTTTAGGTCACCAAACACCTATCTACCCCTGCTGTGGATGGATGGAATAACAAAATAATAACAATAATATTATATAGAAGAAGAATAAAAACAATGAAAAAGACAAACTGAAAATGAATGTATCCTGCCCATCCCTACTAGCAAGTAATGTTATTATTGCTTTTCTGCAGCGGAAACCGCAGCCTCCCACTCCTCCTCCTGAGCCGCCCCAGGAAGCCATCCAGGAGCCGCCTCCAGAGAAACCCGTGACCCCTCCACCCAAACCGTCCTGCTTCGACAAACTGTGCTCGTGTTGTTGTTGTTGTTGCTCACCGTGTTGGAAGAAAAAGGAAGACTCTTCCACTGCAGAGGCTGAAGCGGAGCCCCCTCCGGCTGTGGAAGCGCCCCAGGAGCCCCCAGTTCAGATAACACGAAAGCCAAAAAGAGGGATCCTTAAAAGAGGCCCATCCGTGGAAGAAAAAGTGACCCCTTCCAAGTCTGTTTCCATCAAAACAGAGGACGACAACACGCCACTTCCTTCTGAGCCTGCTCCCCCCGCTCCACCAGCTGCCAACACAGATTCTGGAGAAGAAATAGAAGTCATCAGCTCGTATACTGCAACAACGACGACGGTCGTAGCAGTTGTGTCTGAGCCTGTGACCACTATTTTTCGGTGTCAGGAAATTTGCTCTGTGATTGAGGCAGACGTCTGTCAGCTCGGACCAGATAGTCAGTCCAAGGGGGATGCATCTGCTTTGTCTGCCACGTCTCCAACATCAGAGAGGCCTTCCCCTGTGGTCCCTGGTGTTAGTGAACCAGATAAAGAACCACCAGCAGCATCTCAGCCTGAGCCTACAGCTGACTCCAGGCCCTCCCAGACGACTTCTGAGAAAACTGAACAAGGCGGTGAGTTCATTACTGAGGAAGGAGCTTCCCCACCCCTCACCCCATCCGGATCTTCACTTCCTCAACCACGCAAGTCATCCCACAGATATTTTACTCTTGCTGCTCCGGCCACACCACAGCCAAAGAAACGCGATGGAAAAACCGCTCCCCTAGTAAGCTATTTGTGTTTTTCCTCATGTTTAATGGAAGCTTTGTTGTTCTAAGGGTGGTCCTTGGCTTTGATGGGAATGTTGTTGTTGTTGTTGTTGTTGTTGTTGTTGTTGTTGTTGTTAGGTGCGAAGTCGTGTCCGACCCATTGCGACCCCATGGACACCAATCCTCCAGGCCTTCCTGTCCTCTACCATTCCCCAGAGTCCATTTAAGTTTGCACTGATGGGAATATTTGATGGGAATATTTCCCAATAATTTAAGAAGTAAAATTAGGAGCTACCATGGGCATCCCTCCCTGCACGCATTCCATAGGCTTCACACAGGCACAAATTGGAACAAATCATAATCCAGCACAGGGAAAGGTTGAATTCTGAGATCTGCATTTCTTCTGTGTTGTAGAGAGAGGTAAGCTAGTGGCCATTGTTTAAGGGTCTGGAAAACTGTTCATGAACATTATGTCCCCAGACTAAGAAGGATGAATTCTGTGTTTGATATCTCCCTGCATACTTTTCTGCACTTGCACAACACAGTCCCTGGACAATGTCTCTTTTGTAATCAGTCCTATAATTCTGTTCCTACTTACCTGATTATTGTCATAAGAAATATCTCACTTGTGCAGCATGAGTACCAGAACTAACCTGGAAGTCTAATGACATAATAGTCACTTTTCCTGAATACACCCCCAGGTTGGATTAACAGCTGTGTTCTGAGAGTTCGTTCTTTCTCAGTTTTGTGCACAGGACTGATTAAGACCAGGGCCATGGTGGGCAGAGAGATGGAGATAAAGCCTTCTCCTTCATCCCGTTTTTCCAGTCTGATGTACTGATGAGCTTTATAGTCATGATCAATAGGCAAGTTCAATAGGCAATAGGCAAGATCAATAGGCAAGACATCAATAAGTGGAGCAAATAGTGGCTTGCCAAGTCCATTTCAAATCTCCCTCTCCTTGTACATGGCAATGTTGGTCCAAATATGATCCGTTCATATCTGGAAATCATGGAACTACGAGAATATACCTGGACACATCAATATACCTGGACACATTTAAATCTTGGACAGGAAATCTCCAAGTCAGGACAAACCAAGATGGCAGGGGAGTAGAGTGAAGAAGCTCTCTGTGCCCCAGAGTGAGCAAGTCTTGTGATTGTTTTTAGAGTAGGTTTTGAGTGGGTCTCACTGGCATGGGGGAAGCAAACTGAACTCATGTCCCTGGGTGATATTCAGCAGCCCTGCTGTGTGGGGAGACATTTCCTTATCATTGCTTGCTGAAAGCATGAACACCGACATTCTTCCTTTGGCCTTGGCTGCTTCAAGGATCTTTTTCAGCTGCTCGAAGGATTACTTTTCTGTGATCAGCTGCAACTAAAAATAAACATCTGGCAAGTTCTTGTCAATATGCTCATCAGAAGCAAATCCTCTTCACCAAAAGGTGTTTCTCAGTCCCTTCCATGTTCTCTTCAACGTGTTACTTGCCTATTTCATAGCATAGCATTTCTAGTTATCTGTGCTAAATGAATTCATGTACTAATTCATTAATTCCTATTATTTTACACTGGTCACAGAACTCCTGAATGGATCCTTCATCAGTTTCTTTTCCCCAGGGAGGAGGGGAAAGACTTAAGTTCCTGCTTTTCTAGGGCATCCTTTTATTTTATTTGACATAAACATCATTTTGTATTGGAAATTATAACAATTCCCAATACAAAATGATGGTTCTGTAGTCTGCACAGGGTTTTTTACCCACTCCCAGCTTGAATAAATCTCTCCCATCTACACTGAATTCTATTTCCGTTTTGATTTGAGGCACTTTAAATTTTCCCTCTACCACATGCATGGTTGATCCAGAGTGACCCTACCTTTCCCCAGTGATATCCAGAAGTGGATATAACCCTCGATATTAGAAAAATCGCCATCAGTAAGTATACAGATTTCTGCTTTTTGCGAATTAACTTCCTTCTCCATGCCTCATAGCAAAGCAATCTTCCCAGATTGGCCAGGGTGTCAGTTCAAATACTTCCTGGTTCCCGGTTGCAAGGCTTGTCTTAAAGTGACTGTGCTCCAGAAGCCCTAATTTCTCTCAGCAGAAATTTGCCTCTTGGATTTATTCCCCCCTCCTCTCCTGTCTCCAATCCTCTCCCACCCACCCCCCCATTCAAGAAAAGAAAGAAAGAGACTCCTGCTGTACTTGGCTCCCCTCCTCATTCTGAGCTTCCCCAATCAACTGCAGATCATTTTCTGTTTCAATTGGGGGCAGGGGACAGAGGATGACCCAAGTTCAAATCAATCTGAATTCAGCAGGATCCGCAATGGAAAAACAAAGTGCAGATTCAGTCCTGGTTTGTTTAAGGATCTAATCAGGAATCCTGCACAAGCAAACAGGAAGTATTAGGTTCAGAAGCAGGAGGAAAGAGAAATTGTAAAGGGACACAAACCCTGGGAAAGCTTTGTCAGTTTACATGTGAATGGGTAGCCCTGCAATAGTGTTCTAAAAGTGTGGATGAAACCTCCATGAACTGGGATTTAAAACAGCAAAAACAAACAGAAATGCATCCTGAATGGAATGGGACCAACAATAAAGTACATGTTAAAATGAGCAATCTGAATACTTTCAGATTATGCGTAATTTAAATAACATCTATGGTGGCAAAATTCAGCTTTGTCTTAAGGCAAGATTTTTGTTTTTTAAAACACATCCACAGAACCCCTCCAGCCCTGACTCTCACGCCTGGTCTCTTTTTCTCTGCAGCCTGGGCCAAAGTGGATTCACACATTCCTTTGAAAAAGAAAAGTAAACGTTTGCAGAGATGCTTTTCCAATTCCGCTGTCTCACTCCTCTTGGGATCCCTCCTGCTGCAGCTTAGTACCAAGGAACAGTTTATTAAAAGCTCACAAATAAAACATCTCCATCGACACACCACGAGTCCTGATGTAAAGATAGTTTAAGATCTGATTATTTTAGAACTGCCAGGATTGGAGTGATGAAGGGAAGTGGGGATGGGCCAGAAGAGAGAGAACGGCTGTCAAAGAATTGCTCTGGGACGAGTCCCTTGGTGAAATGTTTCATTATACTTGAATCCCGTTGACTTTGTCATGGGCACGGCACAGAGGTAGACAATTTAGCAATTTGATAGAAATGATTTATGGGGGAGGGGGAAAAAAGCACAGCCTTGCTGACAAGTTTCAGACAAAACACTTGATTATGAACAGCTTGACTTGCTGCTTAGCTCGCACGAGAGGTCCTTCAGACTCTTGCAACAAACTGGAGCCAGCTTGGTGTAGTGGTTAGGAGTGCGGACTTCTAATCTGGCATGCCAGGTTCGATTCTGCACTCCTCCACATGCAGCCAGCTGGGTGACCTTGGGCTCGCCACGGCACTGATAAAACCATTCTGACCGAACAGTGATATCAGGGCTCTCTCAGCCTCACCCACCCCACAGGGTGTCTGTTGTGGGGAGAGGAAAGGGAAGGCGACTGTAAGCCACTTTGAGCCTCCTTCGGGTAGGGAAAAGCGGCATATAAGAACCAACTCTTCTGCTTCAAAGAGAAAACGGCACATTTCTACTAACTCATTGGCTTTGCAGCCGATTTGGAGCAATGGCTGGATCTCAGACACCAGCTGGAGAGGGATGGTTTGGCTATCCTTGTTTCATGTGGTTGATCAGAAGTACAGTATTTGCTGGGGTATAAGACTACTTTCCCCCCCTGAAAAACATGCCTCCAAGTGGGGGGGTCATCCTATACGCCGGGTGCACTTCAGTTGGGATAGACATAGCTGCCCATAGTGGCCCATAGTACTGTATTTTGAGTGGAAATGTTGGTGGGTCGTCTTACACGCCCAGTCGTCTTATACGCCGGCAAATACGGTAGTTGGTCTGCCCCCTCATCCTCTTTATTGTGGTTTGCATATTTGGAGAAATGAAAAAAACATTGGCGGGTGGGCCTGGGCAACTGTCCCCCCCCCCCAGCCAGTGGTTGATGCGGGGGCTCCATTAACATTGCTTCCTTCCCCTTATGGATCTATGGAAGGAACTCATCCCAACGCTGTGTTATCCAGTCAGAGTGGCAAGGGAGGACTCTGTTGCTAGGCAGATTGGGAGCCAAGGGCAGGGAGACCCTTTGCCCTAATAAGAGCCAGCTGAAGACAAAGGTGTTTTAAGTATTCAAGACACTCCTGCCAGGTAAATTTATATGCAGGGCAGGTACGGAGCATCAATAGGAAATGAGACAGGAAGCTTGCACATAACACAAAACCAAAATGAAGGCTAAGTTTGGTTCATGATCTTGGCTTGAGGTACCTCAGCTAACTTAGTATGGTGGAACGGGCTGAAGGACATCATTTAATCTGGGGTGGCTCTAATTATAATCATAGGCTTGCATTTTGTCTGAGCACCTTCGTTCTTTAGGTTCTGCTATGTTTGACCTGACTCCCATTTATCAAAACTGAAGAGCAGGGGTAGTCAAACTGCGGCCCTCCAGATGTCCATGGACTACAATTCCCAGAAGCCCCTGCCAGCATTTGCTGGCAGGGGCTCCTGGGAATTGTAGTCCATGGACATCTGGAGGGCCGCAGTTTGACTACCCCTGCTGAATAGGATGAGTGGAACTTTTAAAATTTATTTTGTGAAAAGAATTACAATCAAGATCACATGCAGTAATAGTAATAGTAATAGTAATAGTAATAGTAATAGTAATAGTAATAGTAATAGTAATAGTAATAGTAATAGTAATAGTAATAGTAATAGTAATAGTAATAGTAATAGTAATAGTAATAAAACTGTTTTGGAACTTGCAAAGAATTTCCGCTGAAAACATGCTCTATAATTCATTGAGCGAGCATAAAAGAATTAAATATCCCTTCACTGCCCAAGGCACCAAATACGTTTGTGGAAGTTAAGCAGAGTAATAAATGGCAAAGAATTCTGAAATATTAATTTGGCCCGTAGCACTCCGAACACTGATTTGCATTCATTAATCCGCGAGCAAGCTCGCGCTCTTTTTTTTCCAGGCGTTTGCTAGCAGCTAAACTAGTGAAAGGTGATATTGGGGATATTCGTATTCCGCATCTTATTCTGCGCATTCATGTGGGAACAAATGTTCGTGCCTGGTGTGGTGTGGAGCATATGAAATGAGACTACGTGGCCTTGGGGGTAAAAGGGAAGGGCTTGGGAGCACAGGTTGTGTTTTCATCAGTTCTTGCTGTTCATGGCCGAGGCTTAGGAAGAAAAAGAAAAAGAATGCAGATAAATGACTGGCTACACCATTAGTGTCATTGGGAAAGGTTTGGGTTTTTGGATCATGGACTGCTCTTCTATCAGGAGATGGTTTGCTCCTCAAGATGTTGGGGGAAGAATGTCTTTTTGAAGAGTCTTGCACACCTGGTGAGGAGGGATTTAAACTAAGTCCAATAGGGGAGCAAGACGTACATTCAAAGTTTAGTTTAGTGAAGATAACTGTAGATAAGAACACTGCAGGTTTAAAGGGAATGGCACATATGCAGGGAACTATTCTTACAGAAAAGTTCAGAAACTAAACATCTGGGGTAGTCCTACGAAGGATTATGATGTCTCTACACTAATGCACAGAGTATGGGAAACAAGCAGGAAGAACTAGATGTCCTAATATAGGAAGGGGACTATGATCTAATAGGCATTACAGAAACTTGGTGGGATAACACTCACAACTGGAGTAATAGGAAAGCGAACAGACAAATATTTAAAAGCGGACAGACAAATAAATAAGTGGGGGGGGGGGGAGAAGCACTATTTGTCCTGCTGACAACTTCATATCCCAGAAAGTGGAAGGGGCAACCAGGGGGTTGGCTGTTTTAGATTTCTCATCAATAGGGAAGAACTGATTGACATGGTAACAGTTGTGGGCACACTTAACAGTAGTGACCATGTGATTTTGGACTTTATAATCTTGGGGAAGAGATAAAAATAGGATATACAGAATCAACTTTAGGAGAGGAAATTTTAACAAACTTAATGTTGGATAGAATCCCATAGTCAGAAATACTTAGGAAGAAAAACTTAAGGAGATGGAAGTACAAGTATATATATGTATATGTATATATATATATGTGTGTGTATATATATATATACATGTATGTGTATCTGTATATGTGTGTGTGTATATATATAACACTTGACTAGTGTTAAGGATACATATATATATACATATATATACATATATATGTGTCTGTGTGTATATATATATATGTATGTATATACGTATCCTTAACACTATTTTGCTCCCTTTTGGGAAACAGCCTCCTGGGAGGAGACTGTCCGGGGCCCTGTCCATTCATGTCCACCCTGATTGGCCCTCCCCCTCCAGCTCCCACCCACCAAACCCCCTCCTTGCCTGCTAGAAGCCTTGTGGCAACGGCCTCCATTGTCACCCATAAGGAGAGAGGCAGCGACAGGGCTTTCCAGCCCGCAGGTACACTCCTGCTGGGAGGGAGCCGGGGGGGGGGAGTTTGCAACCTCCCTGTGAGCTGCAAAGCCCTGTCACTACTGGTGGGGGGAGGGGGGGAGGAACTAAAGAGCCTGTTGATGTGGGTGAGAGAGGAGAGTGCAAAAGTTGGCTTGAAACTCAACATCAAGAAAACAAAGATCATGGCATCCAGCCCTCTCAGTTCCTTGCAAATAGATGGGGAACAAATGGAGGTAGTGACAGATTTTATTTTCCTGGGCTCCAAGATCACTGCAGATGGGGACTGCAGCAAAGAAATTAAAAGACTCTTGCTCCTGGGGAGGAAAGCTATGGCAAATCTAGACAGCATCCTAAAAAGCAGAGATATCACCCTGCCAACAAAAGTGAGTTTAGTCAAGGCTATAGTCTTCCCAGTTGCAATGTATGGCTGTGAAAGTTGGACCATAAGGAAGGCCGAACGTCAAAGAATTGAGGCTTTTGAACTCTGGTGCTGGAGAAGACTCTTGCGAGTCCCTTGGACTGCAAGGCGAACAAACCCGTCAGTCCTAGAGGAAATCAGCCCTGCCTGCTCCTTAGAAGGCCAGATCCTGAAGATGAAACTCAAATACTTTGGCCACCTCATGAGAAGGAAGGACTCCCTGGAGAAGAGGCTAATGCTGGGAGCGATTGAGGGCAAAAGAAGAAGGGGACGACAGAGAATGAGGTGGCTGGATGGAGTCACAGTCGGTGCGAGCTTAAATAGACTCCGGGGAATGGTATATACACACACACACACATACACATATATACACACACACATATATAATGTTGTTGTTGTTAGGTGCGAAATCGTGTCCGACCCATCGTGACCCCATGGACAATGATCCTCCAGCCCTTCCTGTCCTCTACCATTCCCCGGAGTCCATTTAAGTTTGCACCAACTGCTTCAGTGACTCCATCCAGCCACCTCATTCTCTGTCGTCCCCTTCTTCTTTTGCCCTCAGTCGCTCCCAGCATTAGGCTCTTCTCCAAGGAGTCCTTCCTTCTCGTGACGTGGCCATGAGAAATAAAAAATGTGGCAATCCCTCAACAGTAAAGTATTTTTCTGAAGTAAAAAAACTTGATACTCTTTAGTGGTTATATCAAGTATGTGCTTATTTATATTTAAGAATAGTAGCAAAAATAAATTCCCAAGAGACACATGCATACCACAGGATTATAATTAACGATTTCACTCAAAGTGCTACAATGTGTTTCTCGATTAAACTCTCATTTAAGAACCTTTTTATGAGTCAGTGTGTATAAAAGAACTTCTTGGGTGCTGGAGAGAACTTGACTGGCTCAGTTTTGGACTGGAATGCCAGCATGAACAAGCAGGTGCCATTTTTATGGCACTTTGGTGACCTCACCTGAGAAAATCACATTGCTCAGTCTTTTCCTGAAGACAGTGGGAATCATATATGTTAGGCAGCAGCTCCCTCTTCTGACCAAAGTAGGAAATTTAAAAAAAAACGTTAAAGGAAATCTGTGTGCAAAAGCCCAGCACAATTATAGAATCATAGAATCATAGAGTTGGAAAGGGCCACACAGGCCATCTAGTCCAACCCCCTGCTCAACGCAGGACCAGCCCTAAGCATCCTAAAGCATCCAAGAAAAGTGTGTATCCAACCTTTGCTTGAAGACTGCCAGTGAGGGGGAGCTCACCACCTCCTTAGGCAGCCTATTCCACTGCTGAACTACTCTGACTGTGAAAAACTTTTTCCTGATATCTAGCCTAAATCGTTGTACTTGAAGTTTAAACCCATTACTGCGTGTCCTCTCCTCTGCAGCCAGCAGAAACAGCATCCTGCCCTCCTCCAAGTGACAACCTTTCAAATACTTAAAGAGGGCTATCATGTCCCCTCTCAACCTCCTTTTCTCCAGGCTGAACATTCCCAAGTCCCTCAACCTATCTTCATAGGGCTTGGTCCCTTGGCCCCAGATCATCTTCGTCGCTCTCCTCTGTACCCTTTCAATTTTATCTACGTCCTTCTTGAAGTGAGGCCCCCAGAACTCCAGAACAATTCTTTAAACCTGTGCACCAAAGAATTGTACAGTCTTTGCAAAGTTTATGAGCAGGGAAGTTTCCAAAATGATCTTCCTCTAAGCAACTCAAGAGTTCATAACAGGAATCCTGCATGTTTGTTTTTATTTCAGAAATTGGCACAATGCACTGCGTATTTACAATTTGCTGCAGCTTTCTATCTCTTTAGCCCAGGGGTAGTCAACCTGTGGTCCTCCAGATGTCCATGGACTACAATGCCCATCAGCCCCTGCCAGCATTTGCTGGCAGGGGCTGATGGGAATTGTAGTCCATGGACATCTGGAGGACCACAGGTTGACTACCCCTGCTTTAGCCCATTCTCTTTGCATTATTTTATTTATTTATTTATTTATTTATCATACTTATATCATACTTATCACACTGCATGTGCTTACTGGGAGGCCAACATAATGTGATGTGTACAAAGAAGAACTCTGATGCATGGAGCTTTAATGCTGAAATATATGTGCACATTCATAAGACACTGTACAAAGAGACTCTTGATACAACATACGTTTTCTTTTTTTATACTGTTTTTTTATTGATGCATATGAGCAACAGAGGAAAAGGGAAATGTGAAAATAAAAGTAGTAAAGTCTACAAACTGCACACAAGTCAGTTTCCATTTAAGAAATTATTTTAGTGGAGCAAAGGCTGGGTGGGATATATGACTTAGTGATCACTAGGGATGGGTGATTCAGATAAGCCAAAAAAATACCCGAATTGATGCTAATTCATGTACTTCTCAATCCTATCTGTGCCTATTTAAACTGGCCAGATCAGCAATACCCAAATTGCAATTTGGCTATTCAGATGCAATGTGGTGATGCAATGTGGTTATTCCCATGCAAAGTGGCGATTCAGATGCTCCACTTCAGCCTAAGGTGCAATTAAAGTCAATTTGCCTTTTTGTGACCTGGGGGGGTGGGAGTTTGAGGTAGAAGCACCAAATTTGCAGGATACCTGCTGGAGTCTTACCTCAAAAGAACCCCCATGTTTCAAAAAGATTGGATGGGGCAAAGACCAAAGAATCACAGTGGAGGCATCCCCCAATAGTGTTAGCCCAGGAGGGAGATGTTGGCCCGGCGGGGGGGGGGGGACCAATGGCCCAATTGGGGAGGACCTGATTTATCTCCAGCCTGGCCCCAACCAAATCCTTGGTGGAAGAGCTCCATCTTGCAGGCCATGAGGAACCTAGATGGCTCTGTCAGGGCCCTCAGCTCTTCTGAGAGGTCATTCCACCAGGTTGCAGCCAAGGCCCAAAAGGCCCTGGCCCTAGTCAGGGCCAAGCCAATGTCCCAGGGGCCTGGAACAACCAGCAAAAAGCCTTGAGGGGGGGCATAGGTAGACTCAGATAGGTAGGACCCAGGCCGCATCTATCCTTAAAGGTCAAAACCAAAACCTTGAACTTGATCCAGAAGCAAACCAGTAACCAATGGAGCTGCCGCAGCACTGGCTGAATGCGGGCACTCCAAAATGTCCTAGCGCTTTTATTTACTATTTAATGAGTTTAGAAATCAAATAGTTTCTTGGGATCAAATTAATCATTTTTCCTTTGTGAAGAGAGACTGACTTCCACATGTCAAATGAAATGAAGCCAGTCCTTTTGAGTTGCACTCGATATGAATTTTACTTGTGATTGTTGTTATTCTTTTTCATACATGGAGTTCTGTAGGAAATCTAAGGAGAAAGGTTAGTTCGAACTAGGCCGTAGCCTCCCAATGTGAAAAAAAACCTTCTCTCTAAACTCCTCTTGTATTATTGTACACCAGTTCCTAAGCACTGAAAGGCTACCAGTTAAAGCAGTAAAAGCCAGGAATAGTAGTTTCCCAAAGCAGACAACCAGCAGGAAACCAGGCGAAGGAAAATATGGAGGCTCAAATACACTAAAATTGTCTGCCTCGGCCTACCCTCACACCCACATACCTCTCCATTGTTTTACTTTATTCAGTGTTGTGACACATAGCGCGCCTCTTGAAAGTTTTCTTCCCCCAAAATCAGAAATGATATTAATTTATCAAAGGACTCGTCATCCCATAAGGGGTGGTGTTCAAAAAGCACTACGCATCTATGATTCCATGCATAGGCATTGCAACGGAGAAGTATGGATTTTTTTAAAAAATGGTCCGCATCGTGGGACCTTTAAACTGCATCAAAATATGGAAGAAGGGGATTGGTTGCCTGAATTGATTGACAGGCCAAAGCACAACACATTTAAGGTGGGTTGCTCTCTTCCACCTTTTACAGCAGCAGATGAGGAGGATGAGATGCACAAAGACAGCAGACAAAGGCAAGACAGCAAAAAGGTGAGGAGGGCCTGGGAGGGGCGATATAATTTTGCACTTTGCCATTCCGCAGATATAACGCTGTTTTTACTTATGTATCATCCTCGCTTACACCTGTAATCACTTTAGGAAACTCGGTGAAATAGTTGAATTAGTGTATGTTCGTGGCACGGCAACTTTTTACTTTGGTATCAAAGAATACCTCACAGTCATTGAAACATCTTTGCAAAGAGCAATGCTGCAGTCATGTTGATCTCTCCAGAAGCAGAGTCAACGCTGGCATCTTGTCCTATTACAGTGTGCCTGGGTGACCTACATTCTGACACTTTTGTTGATCATAGTCTGACTCGCTAGATGATGTGCACATATTCATGTCTTAAAATGCTTGACAATTTTGTAGGGAATTTTAGTAAAAGACGACGTGCTCTGGGGGATCAGTTTTCAGTATTTAGATATAGGTGCATCTATTACTGTTCTGTTTTCAAATCCAGTCTTGCATTTCACTCAGACTTGGTTATATGCATATTGTTCACTTCTTATCCTAGACCAGGGGTAGTCAAACTGCGGCCCTCCAGATGTCCATGGACTACAATTCCCAGGAGCCCCTGCCAGCGAATGCTGGCAGGGGCTCCTGGGAATTGTAGTCCATGGACATCTGGAGGGCCGCAGTTTGACTACCCCTGTCCTAGACTGTTCTGCTTGGATTGCTGGGGTCATCCAGCAGTGTTGCTATGTGTGGGGGGTGCCTCTTGACAGTAGGATCAGCCCTTCTTGCTCAGTGCTGTACAAGTGTTCCATCATCTTCAGCTTGAAAGGAAGCTTAGAAGTGTTATTGACTGAAAAATAACAAGCATCATTTCAAAGACACTTCCTCCCGTACAGGCTGGTTTGAGTTTTGTCAAACCTTATGTCTGCATCTTAATATTTTAATAACCTAGGTTATGGAGTTAGACGGAACTGAAGGATGTCAGCCTCAGGATCTGACTTTCAGTTTGGTCCAATGGTTCCATTTCTTGTATGTTTGATTTGAGATATTTTCGCTTAAGAAATAGTGCCAGAGCACACATCTGTCATGATTATGATTAAAGATATATAGAAAGACTTGAGGGAATGGTTGTGATCTAGTGAGTTTCATGAACTCACTTATGTCTACCATAGCCAATAATGGGATTCTTGTGTGTGTACTACTCCCATGGCAGCTATTCCTCACGTGAGCCAAAAAGCTGAGTAGGCGCTGAGAAGACAGCCTAGACACCCCACACCACGCCATTTCAGCGTTCCCATAGACCCGCCTCAGAGCTCCCATGAACCCCCAGGAGTCCTTGGACTCCTGGCTGGGAAACCCTGTTCTAGAACAACTACTCAATTAAAACATCAGGGTGTAAACTGCACGGAGCTTTTATTCCAATCCCAGATCGATTCAGTCCCTGCCCCCTACACAGAATGCGATTTCCGTTTGGATTTGGGGCAATTTAAATTTTCCTTCTGCAGCAAGGATTGATCTGGAGTGACCCTACCTTTATTGTGCGATATCTTAGAGTGCTTTTAATCCTCAATATTTTTCAAATCCGGATTGGGAAAGCAAGCTCCGTAGTAGAGAACCTCTGATAGGCCACACCTGGTCATGTGACAAGCTTGCCTTAAAGGAGAAGCCCCTAATTTCTCTCAACTTCTGTCGGTCCTGGATTTTTTCTTCCTTCTCTGCCTCTTTCGATCCTCCCCCCACCCCAAGAAAATAAAGAGGCTTGGCTCCACCCACCCCTTCTGAGCCTTCCTAACCACGTGCAGAACACTTTCCTGTTTCGATGGGGGGGGGGAGAAGAAGACCCGAGTTCAAATAGATCTGAATTCAACAGGATTGACAATGGAATAAACAAAGTAAGTGCAGACTCTGCCCAGGTGGCCTAAACTCTTGTTCCTTTCAATGCATACCATGAAGCATTTGTACATTTTATACTGAACAACCATTTCATACCAGGCTCTCACAATAGCATAAATCAGGGATCAAACGATGATCTTAGCATCTTTTAAGAGCATTTGTTTGAACTTAGACATCATTCAGAAAATCCAACTTGTGATTCTTCTTGAAATATAAATGATCAAAATATGGTCACTTTGAAAGCCTTATTAAATTACATTTTTATTCTAGTACCCATAGACCTGTTATTTTGACACTTTACCTTTTACAATTGCTCCTCACAAACTTTCAACAAAAAATAGATACAAACTTCTATGTTGTCTTTGGCATATGTCATGATCCAGAGGGGGGGGGGGACCACAAACTATCTTTAGCAGCATGAATGCAAAGAACATGTGATGTAATACAATGCCAGATACACTCTTAAGAAGAATGTAATACAATGCAAACTTTAATGTCAATATATACACAGCATTAAAGAAAACTTTTGGTTTGTTTTTTTAAACCCTGAATGAAATAAATACAATATGATACAAATTCACAATATGCTTTGAGAAATGAGAGTTACAATATTGATAACAGGGTGGGAAGACTATTTTGGATAATTTTACTTTTTTGTATCTCTAAATATCATGAATTAAAATTGCACAACTGGGTTTTACTTAATGCCCTCTCGCGGTTGAAGATTCATGGCCACCCATACGCCAGAACAGTTTTAAAATGCAAACTAGTCTATCAGTGCAAGGATGCCAAAGTACTTGGGAAGTTGGAAAAAAGTGATGGGGGCAAACAACCGTTCGAGACTAACTATGCCCTGGGTTAGATCCCAAACACCCTAGTGCAAGCACAGCCATTCACAAGTGGGGCGAAAAATTTGCACAAATCACAGTGTCCCTCCCCTCTGCCTATACCCTACTCTCTTCCTGAGGGTCAGGGTAACCCCTCAGGAGGAGAGATTAAGGGAGTGGCTGAGAGGCACTGAGGATGGGTGGGAGGGAACCACTCATACATGAGTACTTACCGTCCTTGGGATCCAGCCTCATATTTTGAGCACATCTATCCCAGACACAAATAATTCTTGCTTGTTTCTTCAGCAACCTATCCAAACAATGTCAACTTAAAGGGTGGGAAAACCCAACTTCCTGGCGAGTCTATCCTAGAACTATATAGACAACTTCTCATTAGTGAAGCTGTTCCTTTAAATTTAAAATTGCATGGAATGATATCTTCCCAAAAGCATCGTGACCCAGATTTTGACTTCAGTTTAATATTTTAACTTGTACCTATGACTAGTTCCGACTATCAGTATCACTATGTTAATAGGATGAAAATGGAAATGAATAGCTGCATTTTTATGATTCTCTCCTAATAACACTGAAGTGTGGGAAGAGATCTCCATTAATTGTCACAGTAAGCGTGGAGCTCAAACCCACTGGAACCAGTGAAGAGAAGGAAAACTGTACACGGACTCAAACCATTACCATGGGGTAGGAGACCTTCCCAGAAAACAGGTGTAACTTTAACCAGCTTGTAGGCAGGTAGTAACTAACAGAGCAGGGCAGTACAGCCAATTGTGGACTGAATACAAATCTGTACAGGCATTCTAGGCCAAGATTGGACTAGCCTAAATATACGTAAAAATATACTTCATATTGGACCATAAAATAATCCCTGAATGAAACACTAAAATTAGAGGCAAACTTTTGAAAGGAGATATTTACAAGGACTTGTGTTCGTTTTTTTTTTTTTACATGTACAGCTCCTATTTATCAAGTGCTATTGTTCTGTATAAAAGCAAAATGCATTTTATCTTGATTTGGGCAACTCAAGTAATTACAGAACCAAACAGGACTTCTCCCCGTCCTACACAGGTTGCTTCTTACAGGGGTTTCCTTCCCCAAACCACAGAGTTTAAGAGTCATTGGCGCACTTGTGTACAGCTGAACCATTCCTGAAGAATTTGTATACTGCTGTTTCTTTGCTGAATATGCAAACAAACCGTTTCAACTTAATAACAACAGTAATAATATTTATTTTTATATCCTACCCTTCCTACACTCAGGGGTGGGAGAGAACAAAAAGTTCAACATTACATTTCTCCTCGGCCTCAGCAATCCAACATGTATTTGTAAGTTTTTAGGGGGGAATTTATGCACATGGCTGATTTAGATCCCAAATGTGGCACATGGGAAAAAGAGAACATGAATGTTCCTGGTCTGAAACTGCTCCAGGGGGAAAACTCTGCACCCACATGGATCCCTTGATAGGGATCCCTTGATAGGGATCCCTGGGGCTTTCCAAATCAGCCAAAGGTTGCAAGGGGAAGCCCCTCAGCGACTGGATAGAACCATCAGTGTATTCTTAATTGCTGAAAGTTAGCTGTACTTCATCTTAAAGTTTTGTTGCCTCACCCTTAAGAAAAATGTGGCCCCCAAACACAGATTACAGTCAGCACCCAGCTTACAGGGGTGACTAGGCTTTCAAAAGAACACTCAGGCAAACTACCAGGCCAAGCAGAATATTCTCTACAGATTCTCCTTCCCCATAAAATAAACATCGTCTGAGAAAAGTAAGGCTAACACATCACGGTAAAATTGGTTAAAAGCTTGCCCAATTTCACAGGCAGCATACAGAGTGCTTTCAATTTTCAAATTGCTTGCAAAAGCCAAGCCGACAGTGTCACAGACTGGACACTTGGGTGCAGTGAGGCAGAACGCAAGGGAAATGGGTGGGAGAAAGAACTGGTAGAAGCAGCAAGATGCACTGATTAAAGCTACTTTCCAGCATTCTGCAGATCCTGCTCTGAAAAAAATATGGGGAGTTACGTAGGATGGAGTATGGTTAAAGTTCAGTTTAATTAGCTAAGAAGACTGCTAAAACAGTCTGCTAAAACGAAAGCCGTTAAATGTCTATTTACTGTTTGAACATATCTTTTGGGAATAGAAGACCTCAGAGCATGACCATACTCATTAGAACATGTTTTGTGGCATCATAATCAGTTTTGTCATATACATTTTAAGGGATGAATCACTTGTCAGAATCTTGAAGTCTGAAGTCGCAATTATTTTCACTCTCCACACCTTTCACCATTTGTTTTGGTGGCAATCCATGCTGCTTCTCTGTTTTCATTCCTCAAAAATAAGACTTTCTAGGAAAGACACATATATTTTAAGAAACAACCCCAAATGTACAACTGAAATGAAGGGGTAAATCACATACCAAAGGGTGCTTGTTAATGGTTAATGGTTAAAGGAGTGACAAGTGGAGTGCCTCAGGGATCTGTCCTGGGCCATGTTGTTCAACATATTTATAAAAGATTTGGATGAAGGAATAGAGGGGGTGCTTATTAAAGTTGCAGATGATACTAAACCGAGAGGGGTAGCAAACAAACCAGAAGACAGAATCAGGATACAGGACAATCTTGACAGGCTGAAAAACTGGGCTAAAACGAATAAAATGAATTCTAATAGTGAAAAATGTAACATTCTGCATTTAGGTCTATTTAGCCTGGAGAGAAGATGACTAAGAGGTGATATGATAACCATCTTCAGGTACTTGAAGAGCTGTCACACAGAGGATGGAGCAGAATTGTTTTCTGTTGCCCCAGAGGGTCAGACCAGAACCGCTGGGCTGAAATTAATTCAAAAGAATTTTTGGCTAAACAGATGACAGAGCGGTTCCTCAGTGGAACAGGCTTTCTCGGGAGGTGGTGGGTTTTCATCCTTTGGACATTTTTAAGCAGAGGCTGGACAGCCATCTGATGAAATTGCTGATTCTGTAAACTTAGACAGGTTGCGAGTGGGTGGGCAGGAAGAGTTATGTCAGTGTTTGGCTCTTGTGGTTCTTTCTTACATGCCCAGAGAAATGACAGTTGCCACTTTAGGGACAGGAAGCAAAATTCCTCCAGGCCAGGGATTTTGTATTTGCTGGGGGGGGGGGGCATCATCTGAGCATGGTATTGGGGACAGTGTGGATAGGCTGTTACGAGTTTCCTGCATTGTACAGGGAGTTGGATGAGCCTGGAGGTCTCTTTCAACTCTATGATTCCATGATTCTATAAGTACAACTGAATCACAGAATATACAAGTTAAATTTTAATCAGGATTAATTAACCCATTACATTCTACTACTCACAAGCCAGTGGTATTTACCAGGTAGGCACCTCTGGAGTACACAGCCCCACTCTTGGGATTATATCTAGAAAGTACTTAAAGACTGTTTTGATTTTATCCATGCTATGGCCTCAAAAGGGACAACCACATGCTCTAGTTCATACTGTCATGGGGGTCCCCTCTGACTGCATATTACCGGTGCTCCTTTGGGGACTTCTGACCAACTGAGAACAAGGGCTTAAGGAAACAAAATGCATGCTTGAAGTTAAAGTGAAGGTTCTAACAGTGTCATTCTAAGCAGAGTTACACCTTTCAAGGAAAGTATAGTTCTACTTAGAATGGCCCTGTGACTCCTTTTAGTGAACAAGAGTACGGATATCACAAGGCAAGAGCCAACCATAACCTTTGGGGCAATAAAAGTGCCCATCACGCTTTTGAATAAGACACTTAGGCATAAGAACAGCTCCGATTAGACCAGTGGGCCATTCAGCACTGGATTCTATCCCGTGAACAGCTACATCCAGGTGCAAAAAGTACATAATCTGTAGCCCTAATAATGCCTGGTTTGTGTGCAGATTAAAAACCCGCAAAACCCGCCAAGATTGGCCCTCAGTGGGGGACAGGCATCCAATAGGGAGAAGGCACTCCCCCACTGAGGGTCAATCACAGGTCTTCCCCACACCCTCCTCTTCAGGCACTTGGGAGGAGGAAGAGCAGGCAGAAGGTAAGCCAGGGGGAGGGGGAGGCCAACCATGCTCTATGCCACCATACTGACCAAGGTGGCCGTGACTTGCTGATGGGGCCACTCTGCTTCCTGGCCACCAGGGAGCGGGGGGGGGGGATGGTTGGCCATGCTCCCCTGCAGGCACAGCACAGGCTCTGGCAGCCCAGCCCTCGTGATTGGGCTGCCACACTCTGTGAGAGCCCTCCTGCTTGCCACCCCTTTAAGAGCCTGTTTCAAAATGGGCTTTGATCCTAGTTTTGGTATGATTCATTCCACAGCATCTACCTTTTCATAATCTGAGTATTAAAGGCAATTTAACCCCTTTAGATGGATCTCTGCACCGTCTTGATCAACAAAGAGGATCTGTCCATTGCAGGGGTCCTACATGGTGTCTGTAAGCGTCCGACTAATACCTTTCCTAGCACCTACCAAGTATTTTAGAGGGAGGGGGGCACAAGAGGGTTTTGCTCAGAAGGTCTTCTAACTGGCGGTACAGATTTTTTAAAATGTTGCTTTGGCAGCAGCTGGCACAACACAAGGATCTTCACTGCGTGTCTCAAGGTAAGCTGTGTGTATGCAAGAAAATATTTTAAAACTACGTTCATTTAAAAAGGCATCCTATTAAACAGCTTCTGCCAGAAATACTGAACAGTTCCTATTACGTACGATCTCACTATCTGACAACTTGCGACAGCTATTTGAGGGTGGAGCTCAGCAACACGCATCAGAATTCCAAATGCACCTGTAGGCTTGAAAGATTGAGGGCCTTTAATCAACAGTGTCCTCTTCAGCAAAGACCTCTGAATGTAATTCAACATGTCTGCATCTTTTTGGTGGGAGGTACAGAAGGCACCTTTCCCAGATCTGCTTTGAAATGGAATCAGCAAAGTTATAGTTTATTTTAAACACCTGTATCCTCTTTTATCTCTTCAGATTCAAGGCAGCTGATCAACATACTCAATGGTGATTTTACTCTGTAGAACCCAAAACACCACGTGTCTACACTAAAACAGTCAACCATGACATCCAATTAGTTTTCTACACCACTATTTTTGTGGCCACTCCATGATCTTTTCTACCCACCCCCCTGCCACCATCAGCCATAGCCAATTCCATATCTAACATGGTGTCTACAGGTATGAACCAATTTGCACTGAATATGCAATTCCAGCTGTTGCTCTGTCTTAATGTTAAGATGAGATTCTCAGATTACCTTTTGGCTTCTTACAGACTTAGTTCCTTAGTATCATCAGCAAGTTTTGTTACTTCAAGGAGTCACCTATAAATGGATAATTGAGGAACCGATGGGGGGGGGGGAATCAAACCGCTTTGCCCTTTCCTCATTTTTCTTATGTTGAAAAGCTAGTATACAGTATATTTTAATGAGATGATACGGATTTTCTAAATTAAATTTCAAGCCTTCAGTTTGAGCTACCTTGTTATTCCCAGTTGAAGCATCCCCGTTTAGACACAAAAACCAGACATTTAATGATACTCTAAACCAGACTTTTTCAACCTTTTGACCATGAAGGAGCCCCTGAAATAATTTTTTAGACTTCAAGGAGCCACGGAAGTGATGTCAGCTGGCCACGCCCCCGGAGGTGACATCACTACCCATGCTTTTAGCTCTCCTTTTGCTTCCTCCCTCCGCCTTTACTACTATTATGGTGGCTTTGCCTCGTGCAGGCCAGAAAGAAGAGTAGGAGCTGAGAAGACTGCACAGATTCCCCCCATATCACGACATTTCAGAGCTTCTGCAGACCCCCAGGGGTCCACAGATTCCTGGTTGGGAATCCCAGCTCTAAATGCTAGTAAATACATCACATGTATTCAACTCTACCTTCTTCTACCTGCTTGCATAAAGGAGCTATTTTAAACAAAAAAACGTGATTGTTTTCAACATGATGATTTTTGAACAACAGTAATCTTGTCTAGCAACAGGGCACTGTCAACTGGAGCTGTCCTCCTCTGTGTGGCATATACAATTTCAAATGTATTTACAGCAAACCAGATATTATAGAACCAATATCCAACCTAGGCTGAAGCTTACTGAAATGTGGAAATCTTAAAACCACAGTTCAAGAGAGACACAGCCGCTTGTAATCTATCCCTAAGGAGGGTGTCCTTAATGCCAATAAAGGCTCCTTTCCTTGACTTGATATGAGTGAATTAACTGTTCTGTTTCCCTAAATAATATCTCAGATTTATTTACTGCCTAAGATGCACTACAGCAATTAAGACCTGCTGTGATGCCTGAACAAAACAAACAGCATCAGAATGCATTATTTTGCACACATGTACATTGGGATAAGTTCTCATCTATGGAAAATAAGGCTTCTGCATACATTGGGAGGGGAATCTAGAAGTCATTTGAAACTTATTGTGCAGCTACAGGGGATTAAAATAAGACATTATTAGCATTTCTTTGTAATCCTTTTTATAATGTGACAAAAATGACAGCTTTTTTCCCTACAAAATCTGAATAATTTTTTTTTAAACCCCGTGAAATATGCCATGTGATAAGGAATTGTTGTTTTATAATTCAGGGAGAATTAACTACTGTCACATCACAAAATAGTCTTGTCAGAACAATAACCTGATCATGTGGGGAAAACAGAACAGCAGAGTGAATTAACAAGATGGCCCAACAGTTTCTTTAAAGTGGGGTTACCAACCTTTTCTTTAAATGAAACCTCATTCTGAGTAATGGAAAATATCTCAAACTAGCCCCTCCCCTAGAATATTACCAAGTCTTGCTCCAACCTTGAACCATGAAGTAAGAAGAGCACCAGCAATGAACTTATCAGCTAAGCAGCATGGAGACAAATCTTATTTTGGGGGAGGTGAGAAAAGTCTAGAGCTGCCGGTATCTAATGAGTTAATGTCCTGAGCTTTGTTGCTGTGGTTGAGGTTCTCATTCTGGAGGGCTTGACGCCTTAGTGCAGGTTAACAAACCAGCCCTTCTAAACTAATCAAAAAGGAACTGCCCATGTTTACAGGATGGTACATGGACAGTAGAAAAAAAAACATCTTTATCACATAAGACCCATATTGTTGGAAGGAGCTTAGTGGACTGCCTAGTTTACAGGTCTTCAAATGATGTGCCAGGAGTCACAAGCAGGTAAGGATCTTAGGCAGACTGTACCAGTTGCATTTTCCTTGTTTAGCTTTTAAAATGCAAGAGAGAGAGACAAGGAGGGGAAAAAAAGGTCACATACAGAAAGCAATTTAAACTGATTCTTTTGATCAAGAGAGGGAATTGGGAGTCTGTAGTGTGATATGATTGAAGACTATAAAACCAAGCCAACCCCGGCCTTCAATGTCTTATGCTATACCTAATATACAGCTAGAAGCTTTTTTTCCTGAAAACCTCTCACAGGGTGGAGATGTCACCAATGTATATATCTAACATTATTTATTTATCATATGGCATGCCCCCATATCATGACCCTGGTATTTCTTATTTCCAAGGGCTAGCCAGGGCCCTGCTTCTGAGATCTGATGGGATCAGGCTTACCTGGGCTATTCAGGTCAGATATTGCCCTAACAACCCCTCCCCATCAGCAGCCTCACATCAGAACTTTCCTAGTGTGACCCCCCCTCTGTAATTCAGGGAGGGGCTTTCATATTATAACTGAAGTGTAGATCTTCAGAAACACATGGCCCGAACACGGTCTGATTTAGACATCCATATGAGCACTAACACATTTTGCACTGATGCATCTTGTTTCGATTACCCTTGCCCTGCTCTGCCAGTCGTTTCAATGAACGGCCTCCATCGCTAAGTGACGAATTTACAAAACTATAGAGCTCAAAGGTGGTTGCTGGTTTTTTATTACATTAGCGCCAGGTGGCGAAAATACTAAACACCTGTTTTTCCTCTTCCAAATTTACAACTCGAGCATTGTTAATGGTCCCCTAAACCATATCTTTAGGAATTGGGGAAAATATACAGTATTAAAAACTATTAATGCAGCGGATCTCTGAAAAGGACAGCATATAGAAATTCCTCGTGATCTTTGCGATGCACCCTGACGTTTTAACTTTGATGAACCACCAACACTTCCTTTAGAACACATTATGAATCTCCCTGGACCTGTGTCCTTTTTGCTTCCTTTCCACTTTAACAGAATTCAAGTAGTGTAGGAGAAACTTGTACATGCTTTATAATCACAGGCCAGGCAGACACTCAGCCACTTATTGGATTTTCTCCCCTTGTCCCACTTTGGCTAAGTGCTCCCAGTGGATCTATAAGTCTGTTGATGTTAGCTTTTTCATACTTCGCCGTTGAGCTAAGCTGGAAGCTGCGACAGGCTCTAACACAGGCTGAAATGTCTTGTGATTCAGTGCAGAATATGTGGCAGCCATGGCCCCCTGGAAAACAATGTTCAGAGATCATCAGATCTGCATCTGCAAAAATAATGTCCGATTTTCAAGGAGAATGGAAGACAGGTACCAGTTTTACCTTTACTAAATGTGGCGCATCTTGCCTGTTCAGCTGATAGTGTGGCAACTGATCCCTACATGTTATCCATGAATGCTTGAGAACTTGCTCTGCAGTATATCGCTGATGTGGGTCTACATGAAGCATATGAGATAGCAAATCCTATATTAAAGTAAGTTAAACAGAGACAACAGTTAAGATCAAACAGGACGATGTGATTGTGAAGACTGAAGTACAGCAACTTATATTTGACTCTGCTGGGCCTTAGTGAAATCCGACACATGTTTTAATGTTAGCAGCAGATGAGTAACAGTAAATGGTAGAACCAGTCTGCTGATTTAACCTCAGCCTTGCAAAGTTCAGCCACTTTCAGGGGGAGTCAGTGTTGTGCATTCAAAAGACTTTTAGAACTACTCTCAAAACAATGGCTGAAAGCTGGCACGGTAAATAATTAATGGGAGGTTTTGTATACAGTTAATAAGGTAAAAGGTAAAGGTATCCTCTGTGCAAGCACTGGGTCATGTCTGACCCTTGGGGTGACGCCCTCTAGCGTTTTCATGGCAGACTCAATACGGGGTGGTTTGCCAGTGCCTTCCCCAGTCATTACTGCTTTATCCCCCAGCAGCAAGCTGGGTACTCATTTTACCGACCTCGGAAGGATGGAAGGCTGAATCAACCTTGAGCCGGCTGCTGGGATCGAACTCCCAACCTCATAGTCAGTTCAATGACAGCTTCAGACAGCATTTCTGCCGCTTACCACTCTGTGCCACAAGAGGCTCTCATACAGTTAATATATATACTAAAATCAGAGTGCAGTAGCACCTTTAAGACCAACAAAGATTTATTCAAGGCGTGAGCTTTTGAAGAGTGCTTGCACTCGAAAGCTCACACCTTGAATAAATCTTGGTTGGTCTTAAAGGTGCTACTGCACTCTGATTTTATTGTGCTACTTTAGAGCAACATGGATACTCATTTGAATATATATACTTTTTGCTTTGCATTTCTTTTACCATATGATTTTTGTTTGAGCATATGCACACACTGAAAATCCTATTGTGTACTCTTGATTTCAGAGGAGAAAGTACAGTAATAATCTTACGCATCAGCTGCCACAAAATCACAAGATAAACAAAGGTCAAGACATATATGATCATCTTTGACATGTTCAAGCCATGAAAGTAGAAATGAAAGTACAAAATTTGTATAACTGAAGTCCTTACAACAGGAATTCTAAAACAACTGCTTTGGTCCATTCTGTCAAAACCCTTTACAGGAAAGATTTACAAAGTACAAAAGCTAAGCGTTAATTTTATTTTGAAAGCAACACTTATATTGCAAACGAGGAGCCCATGAAAATTTTTACATCGATTTGATGCACATTTAAATTGTTGGACTCTACCACATAAGTTGCTCTACTGCATTCACACATTTAACTTTCACATTCTTTTGAGGTAGAAAATGAAACATATTTACACCTTTGCTGCATCTGAAACTGTGTCCCAGTTGCCTCCACTTAAAGAAAATTTTCCACTTCCTATTCGTAGCAAAATTTCCTCTGGGGTATCATTGGGGCCATTGGCAAAAGGAGTATACCTAAATTGGAATATAAAAGAAAGAATTATGGCAAATAAATTATTGAATTCACTATTAATAGGATTAAGCTAAAGGATGGAGCCTGCAGGGAGAAGGCACCTCAAGTTGTCTCCTCCATACCCAGCATTCAAATGATGGCATCAGAGCTCCATTGTGAGTCTCTTCAGACACCGACAGGCTACAGCCAGGGCACCGTTTTAACTTCCTGTGACCATAATATCATGAAGCCAACCATATTTGGTCATGTAATGAGATCAGAGGGAGCAAATGAAACTATTTCAGGGTGAGGGCAATATGGAACCAGCTCCCTGTGAATTAGTTTCCTCAGTAATAGACCAAATGTCAGTAAAGCTTCTGTAAGCAAAAGAAATATTTTGTATTTAGAGCAGGGGTAGTCAAACTGCGGCCCTCCAGATGTCCATGGACTACAATTCCCATGAGCCCCTGCCGGCAGTTTGACTACCCCTGATTTAGAGTATCACATATCACTGACAAAGATACCGAAAACGAAAAATACCCGGGAGTTCGTTTTGATGATTTGGAAAGATTGAGAAATTGTTTTACAGTGGAATAAACTGTTATTTGCCAGCGCCAATAAAATCATTTATTTTGCTTGTATCACGGCCGACGGATCTTCACCTGTTGAGTAAAGCTTCTGTATGCATGTCTATGTTTGAATAGATGTGATAGCCCATTCTGCCAGGCAGCTTAAGCTCTTAATATCATCAAGGCTGCTGAAGCCGATTTTTCCTACCTTGTCCAATTTGAGCTGCAAGTTGCCAACTAACTGACCAATTTCCAATTTTAAAGCATGGTTGCTTTAAAACTATAAATAACTAATGCTGACAATCATCCATTACCATTTTTGCAATATGAGGCATAAATCAAAGGAAAGATTCATTTCTCCCCCCCCCCCCCGCCCCTCACATTTTATTTATTATATTTTTATAATGCCAACCCAGCAAGCTGGTCGGGGCAGAATATCTGTAACAGTGGGCTCGCTGTTAATAATAATGCGCTAAGGGCTAAGTGGGTGGAGAGTGGGCGTGGCTGGTCCGAGGCAGGGCCCAATTGAGATGCACTAAGGGAAGCGGCTGCGGGGTGGTGGGGGGGAGGATTCCGTTCCCTTCGGCCCCCATAGCTTCTCAGCTCTTCTGATATTTACCATTCATCATCTTCTATTCTGCTTTTCTATAGATAAGACAGATAAGCTTTGGGAGCTAATATAATTACAATATGCTTTACAGTCTTGGGGCGTTTTTAGACCTAACTGCATCTGCAGGTGCCGACTGTCACAAGTGAAAGCCTGATTCATAGCTTGAGGCAGCCGAGAAAGTGGGAGGAGAGATACAAGGGAGGAACGGAATGAATCATACCATGCAATGGACAGTGAGAGAATGACACCAAATAGGGACTGTGATCAATTTTACTTGATTGTAATAACTCTGGACTGTATACTCATGGGTATAAAAACAAATTATGAACCAACTTCCGTATCTCACTTTGGAAGCTGAGAAATTCTCAAAACAGTGCTGATTAAGTACTCCAGGCATTGGATGTTCCATGAACATTCTGAGACCTGACCCCTCCTATAGGCCGATAATGGAGAACAGCTTTAATTAGTGCCGTGGCGAGCCCAAGGTCACCCAGCCGGCTGCATGTGGGGGAGTGCAGAATCCAACCTGGCTTACCAGATTAAAAGTCTGCACTCCTAACCACTACACCAATTAATGGAGTACCTTGGTGCTATAGTGGCACCACTGAGATTCCTTGACTCCCTTGCTTCTGGACCGCTACCATTTCTGCCTGCCAGTTTTTAGTTGTTAAAAGGAGAAAGGAGTCTAAAAATGAGTATGGATTCACTGAACTAGTGCAATGATTCTTTGGATTTTGGCCAGTAATTAGGATGTTGGGACAGTATTTCTCCTTAAGTACAAGACTTACAATCTTAGTATGGCTGTCAAAGTTCATACAAAATACCAGCCATCATATTAATGCTATGAAAGTTAGGAATGTCCAGGTTCTGAATACAAATATTAACCATAACCCAATAACAAATGCTTACCCAGCCAGCATTGTGTAGAGGAGAACACCCAAACTCCATATATCACAAGCAGCATCATATCCCTGTCGCATGAGAACCTAATAGAGAGAAACACACCACTACATCAGTGCAAAGACTCCACTGAAAGCTGACTTAGCTCAGGAGATGTTTAAATATAGCAGCTACCTTTTCTGCAACTTCTGCTCTTACATGCAAATAAAAGTCATACGGAAATCCAGGTTTATACATTTGCTTAAAAATTCTGAATGCACTGAACTATTTTAATGCTGCATTTCATATTTCAGCTACCTTGCCTTATCAGAACAAGTCTCTACAAATATGGTAATTTAGAATGTCAGCTTTTCTTTAAGATAATATGAAGCAAATATATCACAACTGACTTTAAATGTCAAAAAAGATACATAGAAAAATAAACATGAAATTCCACACACCTCTGGAGCTACAAAGTTGGCAGTATAGCAAGGCGTTAAGAGAAGCCCGTTCTCCCCCCGAAGTTGTTTCGCAAAACCAAAATCACAAATTCTAATAGAGTCTGCATTATTTGAATCATCCATATACAAGATATTACTGGGCTTAAGGTCTCGATGCACAACCTTTTAAAAAGACCAAACAAAACACTGGTAAACACTTCCGACACAGAAGTATTGCAATTAGCATAATTGCCTGATATATATGACCAACACTGTAATCCTATATGAATTTAATCCAGTCTAAACCCACTGAAATTTTAGGCTGGAGTGTTCAGGACTGCATAGTAATTTCTGAATTTACCGCGGTCTAACCAACCAATATAGTATTTTGCTAATTGTCAGCTATTACAATAAATAGTACCCTGTTCTAGGTTTACAGTGATGCTGGCTAATAAAATGTTAATAATATACTTTTCAAGATGGTACATGGAAAAGAACTTGTTACAGTTATTATACAGCGTTCAAAGGTATGCTTATTCATAACTTACTCCTTGACAGTGAAGATAGTCAACTGTTTTGGTGATAGTGTACAATACAGCACTTGCTTCCCGCTCACAGAAATACTTTTGTCTGAGAATACGATCAAGCAGCTCACCTCCCTTCATCAATTCAGTGACAAGGTAGATATATTTACCATCATCATACACCTGCAGAAGATTAACAAAACTGAGTAACACAAATATTCCCAAGGTACTGAAGGCACAAGAAAAAAAAAAGTATCATTTAACCCATCAATATGCAGAACATATACCAACAAGGACCCTGGGACAACAACAGAATTCTCAGCTGCACATGTACATTTAGCAGCACATGTACATTGAACCTAACTCACTGTATGTAATGCTCAACCTAAGCTTGTCAAAGTAAGAAATGGAGCACTTTAGAATGTAGACAAGGCATTGAATTAGACCTTAGGTCAGTGGTTCTCAACCTGGGGGTCGCGGCAGGGCGAGCAGTTTGGCCGGGGGGGGGGGGTGTGTCACTGTTGCCGCTCCTCCTGAAGGCACCCACCAATTCATAGACTATTTATATACGATCATGAACAATGGATCTTCATGCCATTGGTCAGTTTCGGTTTAATTTCTGTGAAAAAACACTTGCATAATTTTAAGGTTGGGGGTGACCATAACATGAGGAACTGTATTAAAAGGTTGCGGCACTAGGAAGGTTGAGAACCACTGCCTTAGGTTGATCATCCACACTTCAGATTGCTTACTTTATTTCACAGGATACGATAAATGGGGAAACGGGGAATTTCTTCCTTATTACCACCAAATTCAAATGGACTCAAATGTGCAAGTTTCTAGATATGCATATCTCAATTAGGAGTAAGTATTGAGAGCATACCCATCTGATAATGGCGATGAGGCTATTTTTTATAACTGTGTTAATGGCATCTGATGACATCTAATACATGTGAGAGTGGGTGGTAGATACAGCCTCCCAAATAGGGAGGAATAGAGGACATACATACACACTCAAAGTCACAATTTCCTCACCCAGATGGAATACATGCTCTCTTGGAAACATTTCTCATAGAATAATTTAGAATAATTTCAGAGCAAAACTTCTTTAAATTCAAGTGCTTGACCACTAATCAAGCTATCCACTTATCCTGTCTTTATAGTTTCTATATTCTTATGCACACATGCCCATTTTAGGGCCCCTAATCGGTAACCTGGATAAATATGCATGTGGCCACCTGTAAGTATTTTTTAAACCCTATGTTAAGTTCAATGTGCCAGTACTACATGTGAGTCAAAGAAACTATAGTCAAGCCATTGCATCCAGTATCTAAGTATTTTGGTTCATGAATCTTATATACATTTGGAACCCACTTAACACTGCCATATAATAAATGCTCTATAATTGCTAAGACGTTTTGAGTATTTCAATGAAAAATACTGTCAACTGTTACAAAAAAGTTGCCTTTTATATATTCTGACAGAGAGACAGAGGACATTACTTGTAGCAATGCTTAATAATGGTTTCTGAAACACAATATAAACCAGAATACATACATCTTTTAAAGTAATAATATTGGGGTGCTGTCCATAGCGCATCAAAATCTCAATTTCTTCAGAGGGATCTCTTTTACTTTTGTCAATGATCTAGAAAAGTGAATGGCAAAAACAGTTACATACTATTAATCGTTTTATTTACTACAGATTTTGTTAAATGTTAAATCTTACTTCGTAACAAATGACAGTCCTCTGTAGAACTATCAGCAGGCAGGCACATAGAACCAAATCATAGTTTTTAATGACAAAGCCATGTAACTGCTTCAGAAAAACTGAACAGAATTTACATCCGCTGACGGTTGCTAATTTATAGCTAACTGCAACTATTACATGTCACAATGATCCAAGTAGGACATAGCAACGTACTGAGGATCTACAATTTAACTCCCACTCTGCTCACGCACATCCCCTCATGATTGAAAAGCCATAAAATAAAGAACAGCAGTGTCCTTTCATTTATTTCAATTTATAATCAGCTTTCCACTCAAAAACTCAGGTCAGGCCTAAAAATATGTTTGCCTTTGGTTTACAGAACACAAAGAATGAACACAATGGCACTTTAGAGACCTACTCTAACTCCAAAAAAACATACCAGTGGTTGTAACTCCCAAGGCTACTTTCTCAGATACATGAACAAGCATACCCACCAATTGCAATGTCTGCAGTTCATCAACTTAATAAGCAGTTGGGTCTTTTTTTTGGGGGGGAGGGGGGTTGAGCGAATCTGTGTTAAAAGTCTTCAATCTAAATTTTACAAATCTGCTACTTCTTGTAATGAAACCACATAACAGGTAATCAATTACTGTTAAGGAAATAACTTTAAGAACTTTTAAGGCGCTAAATGTTGGTAAATTCCCCATGGGTGGCAAGAAATATCAGATATATAAGAAGCAGCTCCATAAATACCTTCACAGCAAACTCCATATTTGAAGCTATATGGATACAGCGCTTGCACACAGAGTAGGACCCAACACCAATGTCCTCTTTGAGCTCATACGCATCTGTGAATAGGGCACTGTTTCCATGAAGTTGCTAAAAGCAAACATAAGTTGTCATGTAATATTAAATTAAGGGATGAAGACAAAAGAACTTTCTGGAGAGCTTGTAGAACCTCTATCCATCATCTTTAGGACCTCTTGGAGGACTGAAGAAGTACCAGGAGGCCAGAGGAGAGTAAAATTTATCCCAAACTTCAAAAAAGGGAGGAGAGATGAACGAGGAAACTATAGGCCACGGAGTCTAACTTCAGGTGCAGGGAAGATAACCGAGCAGGTTTTAAAGGGGGCAATCTGCAATCATCTGAAGGACAATTTGTTCATCTGGGGAAGTCGGAATGGATTTATCCCTAACAGATCCTCCCAGACCAAACTGGTTTCCTTCTTTGACAAAGTGATGGGCTCTGGAGACCCAGTTGTGGTCCCCGTGCTCACCAGTAACATCAGCCCACAATGCCATATGTCGTGGCCGCCACCATGGTTGATCCGACTCTGCAAACACTGGTTACTTTACCAGAGACAAGTAACAAATTCTTCTTGCCTTATTATATTGATTCACCACTTGTCTTCTGTAGGGTCTCCTGCTTCTCTCCTCCATTTTATCCTCAACACAAGCAACCCAATGCAGTGAGTTAAACCAAAAGAAAGTGACTGGCCCAAGGTGACCCAGTAAGCTGAATGTGGATTCAGACTTGGTTGTGTCCCAAATATTATTCCAACATTCTACCCATTATGCTATTGCCAGCTGTCTCCTACACTGCCATAACAAACAGGCAATATCCAACCCAACCATCAGAGATCAAAACAAGCTCCAGGAAAATTTTGGTTATCCAACTAACTACAATAGAGAGAGATCAAAATGGAGAGCTGTATTGGTCTGTCTGTGGTAGTAGAAAAGAATGAGAGTCCAGTAGTACCATAAGGACTAACAAAATTTGTGGCTGGGCATGAGCTTTAATAAGTCACTGCCCGCTTCAGTTTGTTTAGGACATTTACATTTAAAGGTCACAATCAGTGTATTCACGTAGCACAGTACATTGCAACATCAAAATGTAGAACAATATCACAGCATTTTGAGACAGCTAACAATTTGACTGTCTGAATGTGTACAGCATCTCCATCACACAGTTCTTCAACTTTTATAAATGGTAAAGAGACATGCACATGTTCCAAATCCTCAGCAGGGTAGATGTATGAATTGAAACTTAGAACGTAAAGACCCTAGTCCAACAAGTCTGTATTTCCAGTTTCTTTGCTTCCCATAGGGGGCAGGAGTGGGCAAACTGTGGCCCTCCAGATGTCCATGGACTACAGTTCCCATAAGCCCCTGCCAGCAAATGCAGTATGTATACTCCACTCCCATCCAAGCCAGTTTGCTCACCCCTGCCATAGGGTATCGGTATTTGCCAAGAAAGACAGATGCACATTATATAAAAGTTTACTTAACAAGCAGTTATGGTAAATCAAATATCAAATATCACTACATAAGTTGACTTTTCTGTTTCTGCAAATAGTTAGAACCAAAATGGGTGGGGGATATCTTTACCTGTACTATTGGCAATATGTTGTTGAGTGGGGAGTTTTTGTGGTCTTCTATCGCAGTAGTTGCAACAAAGCTAAAGCCTTTGAAGAGCTGATGTGCATTAGCACTAGGTGGAACTCCTGGAGAATCTGGTGGTTAAATTTACATTTATTAGGCAGAAGACTATATCTTCAATATAAGACACTAGACAGATATATAAAATTTATCTTTTTGAAAAATGGAGAATCTAAATGTCATCCAGTTACATTCACAAATTTACCAAAACTATATGTGTATAACACTATGACAAAAATGTGATCACAATGCCTAAATTCGAAGGTTTGTTTTCCAAAAAAGTTAACAGGAACAAAATTTCATAGGGATAAAGATTCAACAGAAGGAAAACCAAAAGCATCTTTCAAAGAGGAGGTAAATACACATGATAAACATAGGTGGAAAGGTTATTATAATTACTGTTTAGCAGATTTGACATGTTCATAACAGATTTTGGCGCATTAAACAACATGCTGTAAATTTAGGGGAAGTGAAGAATTCTAGATCAGCTGGATAGAGGCGGGTCGGCAGTGCTAGTTCTTCTGGACCTGTTGGCCGCTTTTGACACCGTGGACCACGAATTGTTGGTCCACCGCCTCGCCGAAACGGGGATACGGGGAACAGCTTTACTCTGGATACGCTCCTTTCTCCAAGACCGGACCCAGAGGGTAGCAGTGGGGGATGAGCTCTCGCGCTCCTACAGACTTCCATGTGGAGTCCCACAGGGCGCGGTCCTCTCCCCCACATTATTCAACGTCTTTATGCGCCCTCTGGCCCAGCTGGTGCGGAGTTTTGGACTGGGTTGCCACCAGTACGCTGATGACACCCAGCTCTATCTCCTCATGGACGGCCGCTCGGACTCTCCCCTGGAACCATTTGCCAGATGTTTGGAAGCGGTGACAGAATGGTTCGAGCAGAGTCGCCTGAAACTCAACCCCTCCAAGACGGAGGTCCTGTGGCTGGGACATAGGGGGCGGGATCAGGAAGCGCGCTTGCCCACCCTGGGAGGGGCGCATCTTACCATTGCGTCCCAGGCCAGGAATTTGGGCGTGATCATTGATGCCTCCCTAACTTTGGAGGCACAGATCAAAAGAGTAGCAGGCCAGGCATTCTTCCAACTTCGCCAGGCCCGACTACTAGCGCCCTACCTGTCCCCCGAACACCTGGCCACGGTGATCCATGCAACGGTCACCTCCAGAATAGATTTCTGTAACTCGCTCTACGCGGGCCTTCCCTTGTCCTTGATCCGGAAACTTCAGCTAGTGCTGAATGCAGCTGCTAGGGTCCTAACTGGTACACCTTGGAGGGCCCATATCCAGCCAGTGCTGAGGCAGCTGCACTGGTTGCCAATTGCTGCCCGGATCCGGTTCAAGGTTTTGGTTTTAACCTTCAAGGCTTTCCGCGAGTTGGGACCCACATACCTGAGGGACCGCTTATCGCCCTATGCCCCCCGTAGAGCTTTACGTTCTGCAGGAGAAAATCTATTGGCCGTCCCCGGCCCTAGAGAAGCACGCCTGGCCTCGACCAGGGCCAGGGCCTTCTCGGTCCTGGCCCCTGCCTGGTGGAATGAGCTCCCGGGAGAGCTGCGGGCCCTGCGGGACCTTCCATCGCTCTGCAGGGCCTGCAAGACGGAGCTCTTCCGCCAGGTTTACAGTTGAGACCAGGCTTAACATCTATGCCCCCCGGGACCTGAGGATTGGGATTAGAGACGGGTACCACCAGTATCCCCTCTCCACTTGCTAGGGGGGAATGGATAGTTGATCAGCCGCTCTTGCCAGGTAGTTATTAACTATTGATATGTTAATTGGTTTTTTAATGTATTTTATGGGGTTTTATATTGTTGTAACCCACCACGAGCAGCAAGGGAATGGCAGGTAATAAATTCAACAACAACAACAACAACAACAACAACAATAATAATAATAATAAATCATGCTCATCTAGAATTTTTTGTTTTTTTTGCTTTACCTTTTGGCGTTTTGGCTGTGAATTCTGGATCAAAACAAAATGTGTCTTCGGGTTTTCCAGAAGCAGGCTTAAATGGGGGCTGAATCTCTCTCCTGTATAATTTCTGAAATTGATATAATACCCATAAAGTATTTTTTCCTCACACAACTACAGACTATTGAGACTATAAGAGTTTCCAAGACCTGTTCTCATCACAAACAAATATCTTTAATCACAGCCTAAACTTCAGTTTGTATTAGTAACTTTGATCAATCATTTCCCCACTTGAAATTTAAAAAAATATATTTTTCTTTCAAATCATTGTAAAGATATGCAGCATCATCAGTGTATCTAATTCTCAACATGAATAAACAAGACGGTTATCCACAAAACTGAAAAATGTCACAGGTTTGCTGAAAATTTTATTTTGTTTCTTTTCGTTTATTTTTAAATCACAGCCATTTCAAATCACAGCCATATCAGAGATGATATTAGGAATGGCTTCCCTGAAAACTAAAGTTTGAATCCATTGGCATCTTCAAGACTAACAAAGTTTATTCAAGGTATAAGTCATATGCATGCAAGCTTCTTCAGATACAACTTTCTTCAACTTTGGTGGTCGTAAGGGTGTCACTGGACTCAAACTTTGTTCTGCTGCTTCAGACCAACACAGCTAAGCACACGACTCTTTCCTGAAGACTGTTAAACTGTTCTTGACCGGGGGGGATAGCGCATATTCGGGGTGGAATGGCGGCGACTAAAATCACCGATAACGCACAGTGCCGGCGGCAACCAGCCGCAGCTTTGGTGCATGCCACCGAAAAAGCCGTGTTAGCGAAACGCGCAAGAAAACGCAGCTTCCGGGTGACCGGGGCGCAACCAGAAGTGGTGCCGGGGTCACCGCGTGCATAATCAGTTACTCTGGGTTTTGTCGCCGTTGCGCCCCGGCCCGTGCATAAGCGGTTTGCTTCACTTCTTCCCCCGCCGCGTTTTCCATGTGACCTGAAATCGCTGTTTCGGCGGCCGTGCATAATGGGCCCTTAAGGTGCTATTGTATATCATCTCTTTAACTAACATGGATCAGATTAAAAAAACACTGCAGGTGTTTACTGTAAACTATTAAAGTCTACTTTATGTTAAACTTTAATAAATCCCCTTTAATATTTTTTCTTCTTTAATTCAAATGACAGGTTATGCTTGCTTATAAGTATTCAGTATACTTATATGCACTAGTATATATCCACTAACTAGTATATCCACTAACTTCTAAGAACAGAAGATCATTAGAACAACACTGCAATGGACATCCTTAATGCACTCACATTCCAGTCAATGGTAGAAAAAAAGGGATGCCTCTTAATTTCTTCAACCCCATCAGGACCAGCTCCTATAATTACCAAGAATACAAAATATGTAACGACTACAAATAAGATATGTACATAAATAAATATTCAAATAAGATCAGAATCAGGGACACTTTCTCTAACTTCAGCACAAAATTCAATCATATGGGGAATAAAGCACCTAAGCAGAGAGGAAAATATATGGTCAGTATTTGTACAACCAACAGATCTGTTCTATATCCTCAGACTCACTCTCTCAACTCTACCTATAGCATTTAAAATAGCAATGGGTTGGATCCAATAAACAGGGAGCAGAAATAAAACAACCGCTAATGCCATCCTTTGCATAGTTGCATAATAGTTAACACACTGTTATGGAAATTTACACAGTCACTTTTAAGTTTCCACTTGCTCAAGAGCTTCGGGTAGTGGTTAGGAGCACCAGCTTCCAATCTGGCAAGCCGGGTTTGATTCCTTGCTCCCCCACATGCAGCCAGTTGGGTGACCTTGGGCTCACCACAGCACTGATAAAGCTGTTCTGACTAAGCAGTGATATCAGGGCTCTCTCAGCCTCACCCACTTCAGAGGGCATCTGTGGTGGGGAGAGGAAAGGGATGGCAACTGTAAGCCGCTTTGAGCTGCCTTGAGACTCCTGATCAAGCTGTTCTGACCAAACAGTAATATCAGGACTCTCTCAGCCTCACCTACTTCACAGGGTATCTGTGGTGGGGAGAAGAAAGGGATGGCAACTGTAAGCCGCTTTGAGACTCCTTTGGGTAAAGTAGCGTATGAAAACCAACTCTTCTTCTAGAAGCCTGGCAATCAGTGAAAGGAGGGAGAAACTGGTTTTGGATCTATCCAGCAATTTTCCAATATATCCAATCCAAGATTTCTCTGGACATTTTTTTGTCCAGAGAACAAAACAAAACAAACAAACAAACAAACAAAACAAACAAACAAACAAAAACAGGATGTATTTGGGATACATTTCTGGGGTATATATATTTTGGCTCAGACTGGAATGCACAATCCTAAGCACAACTACAGCAGGTAATGGATCACGGCATTCGACAAGACCACCGACAGATCAGCATACCGGTTTAGAACCCAGAAGGTGAATAAGGCACAGTGCTACAGTTGCACGGCGGGGTAGGTTGTAAACACAAATTATCATTTTAAAGTCTTTGCTTTCCTCTTGGATACTGACTCTTCTGTGACAGCGAAGGTATTTAGGACAACACTGAATTACTTAATGGACACTGTAAGATCACATTAAATTGATTAAGGTCCTTTATACCCACAGTCAAGATAATCCAATGGAAGCAGTATCAGACAGCTTAGGCAGCTTTGGGAAAGTTCTGTCTCCCTCACTTTCTTAATTATCCAATTGGATTAACAGTGACCTAGCCCCACACGAGACTGCTGTGAAACTAAATAAGGCGATACAAATAAGGCCTGGGCCACAACTCTTAATGCAGCAGAATGTAAAATCATTTGTAAGAGTCATGAAGGTGCCCGGCTCAAGAGCATCTTTAGCCCTCTTTGCCTTTACGGTTTTGCTTGGTAAAAATATGTTCTTTGAAGATTACAAAAGATAAAGCTTTAGTTGCTGTAAAGTCTAAGTGATGCTTACCTAATCTATTGGATGGATTTCTTTTAAACAGCATTCTCAGGAGACTTTGAGCTTCAGGACTTAGAAACTGCGGCATTCCAAGTTTTGCTCTAGGGGGGGGGGAAATAGCACTCTGTCAAATGCACTCAGCAATCATATCAGCTGAGATTAATTCAGAGCATGCAATTTGCAAATTATGCAATACACTTTTAAATCCCGGATAAAAGGCTGATGGTGGAGGAGAGTTGCAGCACCAAGACTCTCTTTCCTTTCGGACACTCCCCAGCCCAAGGATCCCAAGAACTGAATGTGTGGGCCGAGTGTGGGAAGCAGTGAACTTGGTCCATCTGTCTGGTGCAGGGGTAGTCAAACTGCGGCCCTCCAGATGTCCATGGACTACAATTCCCAGAAGCCCCTGCCAGCGAATGCTGGCAGGGACTTCTGGGAATTGTAGTCCATGGACATCTGGAGGGCCGCAGTTTGACTACCCCTGGTCTGGTGGATTGATCGATTAACACGCCAGCAGATGCCCAGCAGAAATTCCTGGAGCCGGTAGCTGGATGGGCCTTGCAGTTCACCAGATTATTAATTCTGGGGTGTTTCAAAGTTTATGTAGAGAAAACGGGTCTCTCACAGAATTCAGACCAAGAGTCTGCCACAGCAACACTGGGACTCTCCCAGTTTGTTACTGGCCTAACACATCAAGCAGGCCACACCTGGATTTTATCTTTGGGAGAGGGTTCATATCCACCTGGTGCCATGGTCAGACCATTTTGCCCTTAAGGCTCAGATCGATACCCTACTCCGTCGTTGTATAGGCGGAGAGCAGATTTATGCTTGCCCAAGGAGACTTATGGATCCAATTGGCTTCTGGTATGCTCTGCGGGATCTGATGCCTCTTGGCAACTCAACTGATGTGAAGACTGGCATAGCTGTCTTTCTGAAGCCATTGATGAGAAAGCTCCCCGATGCCCTCTCCACTCCCATCCCAAGCCAGCTCCATGGTAAACATCAGAGCTGCATAAACAGAAACAGGAGCTGAGTTGACTAGATTTAGCGTGATGGAAAACTTGTGACGAGGCATCAAGAACATTTTATAAGTCACTTATGAATGCTTATGAGAGCCACAAAATGGGAATATTTGGCAGCCTCTATTGTCTCTGTTAGCTCATATCTGGCTCAATTATTTAAAGCAATTCAATCTCTGACATCCCTGACAAATGTATCATCCAAAAATGCTCAATTAACCATTAGCTGTGAGGCTTTGGCAAGTTTTCTAAAGAAAGTCTTGTTGCTCTGCCAGGATTTATCTACCATGTTTAATAATTAGGGAACCGGTGGCCTCTTGGCCGTTTCATGGTCCCATTTTGGACTGCTTCAGTTTGCTCTCCTTGGTCAATGTAGTGGTCTGACAGTGGTCTGACCTACCACTCACTCCCTGGACCTGTGACTCTCATGGCTAGTAAAAACTCGTAGTGAAAAGATTTGTGCCCCCCCTCCAGGAGATTATTGACTTGTTCCTGGTTTCAGGCCACTTCTATAAAAAATTGGGGCTGGACCCATTTGACCATGCCAGCTACTTCTCAGTTTTGTATCAACCATCTCTGGGTCAGGTGATTGAGTGTGCAGTTGCGGGACAGATACAGGGTTTACTGGAGACAACATTGACTTGACCCATTCCAGTCCAGCTTCTGAGTGGAGATGGCTCTGGTCACCCTAATGGACGATCTCTGGTTTTGTTGTTTTTGTTGCCTTCAGCTGCCCTTAGCTGACCAGGGTAGGTACAAATAAGAAAATTATTATATATTATATATTATTATTATGATAAATGGGACAAGAATGTATGCAGGTCAATCCGAATAATTCCAGAGGGGGAAATTTCCATATTACAACATATATAGCATGACATTTTCCTGTTTAATCCATTCCATTTAATCCAACTCACTAAAAATATTGCATTCCACAATACTTTCATTAGCTGGCTCAAATCAAATTACATTTATTTGTGGACATAGACCAAAGATAAGACATTTTAACAAAATGTCATGTACAACAGAATAACATCAACAGTTATGGATAAAATATTATCAGAATAAAAAAAGGATATGATATATAGAAATAGAAATAAAATCAGTAATTTGATCTTTAAAAAATCACAAATCCTTATAATTTGTTATTTGGACTCTTATGAGCTATGTATACTAAAGCACATTTGCTGGCTGTTTTTTGACAGGGCTACTTGCCCATTCTCTGTAAAAAATAAGAGCCCATTTCTCATAGATGCATATCCCCTCCTTTCTCAGAACCAAGCCCTGAAGTCTCTTACCATACTTGAAGAGATAACCCCTCCCAAATCCAATACATCAGTTTGAAAGAAACCTAGTATGCACTTACTTGAGTATCATATTCATAGTTTCATTTCGATCTTTGCCTTGAAATGGCAGTGTACCAGTAAGCATTTCAAACTGGGGGGGGAAAGCCAAATAGTTAAGAAGTATGAAGACTGAGCACTTAAAACTTAAATAAAATCTGAAAGCTGTCTGGGAGTTTGTATTATTCATTAAAACCATAAATATTCTTCATTAAACCACTTTACTATACTAGAGGTTTCTGAGCTGGATCCCATATACCGTTTCCACTGTTTGTTTTGCTTTCCTCTGGCAAAAGGCGATTGCCTGATGAAAAAGACTCCAGAGTCACGGGAAAGACACTTGTATTGAAAGTGTATACGCCAGAGGAATAAATCTTCAAAATACAATTTCACACGGTTTTCTGTGTCTAATACTGTTCTAAAGATTGCAGCATTTTTTAGCTTAAGAAATGAGGGTATTTTGTAAAGTCCAGTACAGGAAATCCCACTCCATTAAAAACTGAAAAAGTATATTCAGAATACAACCACAACAACATAACAAACTACTGTCAAATCTTGCAAATGAAAATTAAAATTAAAATTTCCTAAGCAGCAGCAAAAAGCACATCTAAACATTATGTGACGCAGCAGGGAAGGGCAAATTATTATAAATATAAAGTTGTTGTTGTTATTAAGTTAGGAATTGAAATATCAAGTACCATAAGAACTCCAAATGACCACCAATCAGCACTCTGGTTATGGCCTCTCCTGTTGACAACTTCAGGTGCCATGTACTCTACAGTACCACAGAAAGAATAGGCCTTCTTTTCTTGATCGACAGATTCTTTACTAAGGCCAAAGTCTAAAACAGTAGTATAAAGACATATACAAAGTAAAGAAACTTGATAGAACAGTAACTACAGAACAAGACTATCTTACTATCCCATGAATGTAGGAGAGGGGAGATGTGGACCCATTACAAGTAAAAAAGGCACTCCTAAATTTAAAAAACAAAATTTATGAAGAACTCCCAATCAAAGCTTACTGAAATATATGTGAACAAAGCAAGGCAACACAAATGTTGATTTAGCATTCTAGTTCTTGTACAACACAGGCTTCATGTATCATGTGTCTGGGCAACTTAACAACAGATATTGTTTACGGAGCAGTACAGAAATAAAAATAAATTAAAAATTTAGACCCCCTAGAATCAGAATCATAGAGCTGAAAGAGATCTCCATGGTCATCAAGTCAAACCCTGAGAAGTCCAGAAACTCACAACTACCTGCCTACCCACAGAGACCCCATTTTCATGCCCAAGTGACCCCTCCACCAAAAATCTCCAGAATCCAGCCTAGCCTGGAGGAAATTCACCTACCATACCACTACGGCGATCAGCAATTCCCTGGGCATGCAAGGAAGGGCCACAAGAGACAAAACACATCCCTTCCCCACTCACAATTTGCCTAGGTTCATAAAATCAGCATTTCTGTCAGATGGCTATCTAGCCTCTGCTTAAAAACTTCCAAAGAAGGAGAACTCACTACCTACCAAGGAACACTGTTCCACTGAGGAACCACTCTGTCAGAAAATTTAATTACCTTTCATCAGTGTCCAGAAACAGACACTGCAGGGGCAAAACATAGTAAACTATGTGATACTATCTGGAGTGATGATTAATTCAAATCTTCCTGGTTCAGTAAGGAAGCCAAATCTGTCTTTTAAAACAATATTTGAAAACTTGCTAAATGTTTGGGAGGGATTCACAGGGTTATATGAACACATAAAGTTGCCTTATACAGAATCAGGCCATTGGGTGATTGGTGATTGGAGACTCACAGTGGCTCACCTATAGCCTAGCCATTTAACTAGAGATGTCAGGAAATGAACCTGGGACCTTCTGCATGCCAAGCGGAGGCTCTATCACTGAGCCACAACCCCTCCCCAAATCAAAGCAGTCTCTTCTCTAGCTTGCCCACTGCTGCTCAATCTCTTTGCCAGCAAGTTTGCACATACATTTTCTCTCCTCCCATCTGCATTCCTTCCACTTCCTTCATTAATGTCTCTGTTAAATACAGTCTGTGCATGTATAAAAGCAAATAAATGCAAATGTATGTGAGGGCGGGGGGATACTTTACTTTTTACTTCATTGATATCCCACCTTTAATATCAATGGGGAACCAAAGCAGCTTACATTGTTCTCCCAATCTCCGTTTTTTCATCACAACAACTGGGTAGCTGACTGACTGACCAGCATGCCAAGGTCATCCATGGCAGAGTTGTGGCATTGGATCTCCCAGATTCTAACCCAATAATTTAACCATTACACCACACTTTTTATATTTTTTTATTTTGCAAAGTTTTATGGCTGCTGTGTTTTCACTACTTGATTTCTGCCACTTAATTACAAAGTTGTTTATTGCTAATAGAAAAACAAAGTACCTAGAAGACCAGGGTTATTAACCGCTTAAACAATGCATGCCAATTAGAAAGAACTGAATCACTTGCCAATGGTTTTAGCTTGATGGCAAGTTTATTGCCTATCCTAGTCCGCAAAGTTCTATTGAATAAAAATACCACTGCCAGATTCCATCGTAATTTCAGCTAGCTGCTGACAGCTTCTGAAGGGAACTAACATTAGGGTAAAGGAGTTGAGGTGATATAAATGAATCCTCTTTCACATTTTGGGACTCTTCAACCAAAAAAACAATATACATACTGTTAGAAAAAGCTACATTTTCCGTTACATTTACATTTTGCTCCAAGAAAACCATCTGTCAAGTGCAATGGCAGAATGGCTGTATACAAGGTATTTAAAATATCTGTTTCCTAATAAATATCTGATTGTTGCAGAAGAGGGCTTATCATTGTACCCTGTTTTAGAGTAAGTGTAGGCTGTGAATGGTATTTACCAAAATGATACATAAGGTGTTGCAAACTGACGGAAGGGAACTTTAGACTTCCCAGAAGGAGGCCACATTTCTGGCAAGTGAGCAAAATATCTTGGCCAGACTCCAATTCTCAGTAATATAAAAATCTATTTGGGAAAACTCCATACATGAAACCAGAAAATGCTATTAAAAGTAAATATATTATAAGCAAATATACTATGTATACCCATTAATACTAAGAAACCATGCTAATAATTTCCACTTACCTGTTAACTTGATATGTCCTGCTTCATCAAGCAAAATGCTGAAAATTAAAATTCACATTCACCAATGCATGTAATAAATATATCAGCAATATTTTGTTAGACTATTTTAATAAATTAATTTCCTATCAAGATGACTGAATGAACTTATTGGGTAAAGAAATGGTTTACTGTAAGGTTTTTATATTATAAAAGTTGATAGTGAAACACCATATTTACATCCTGCACTTCTAATTTACAGTTCACAAGGCAGCTTACAAAGTTTGTACAGTAAGAAATGAGACCACAGGACTAAAATTAGCACAATGCTCCAATAAGATGAACTAAAAGCCACAGTTTCAGACTCAGAACTACTACAGTCCATAATTAAATCCTAATGGGCAGATTATAAACCCAAATAGCAAAAAGAAAAGGAACACTAAACATTAAGAACTAGGATATCTGCAGAATTAAAAAAGGGGGAGGGGGAGAATTATAAACCACACAACTTAAATAAAGCTAGTCCTCAGGACATAACAATGTGATCTTATGCAGTTACTTCAGTCTAGGATAGGGTTGCCAATATCCAGACAGCACCTGGAGATTTCCTGCTGTTACAATTAATGTCCAGATGGCCAAGATCAGTTTCCTGGAGAAAATGAATGCTTTGGAGGCTAGACTCTAAGCAGGGGTGGCCAAGCTATGGCTTTCCAAGCTCCCCCCCCCTCTACGACCAACATTAATCGGTTGCCCACAGGGTCCAGCAAGAGTTGAGCTGAGGCTCTTACAATTTCTATTTTATGTATCATTGTTATTATCATGTTAAATTATTATTGTTATAATATTACTGCTGTTATTGTTACCTATTACCATGAGTTAATTGTATCCTCCCTGTTTTCTGCAAACCACCCTGAGCCCTCGGGGAGGGCGGTATATAAATATAATAAATATTTTATTTAATCCATGGACTACAATTCCCATGAGCCCCTGCCAGCATCATGCTGGAGGGGACTAATGGGAATTGTAGTCTATGAATATATGGAAAGCCACACTTGGACCACCCCTGGCGGCATCATTTCCTGCTGAGATTCCTTCCCTGCCCAAAACTCCCTCCCCAGGGTCCACCTCCAAAATCTTCAGTTATTCCTCAATCCAGAGCTAGCAACCCTAGTTATTAATACTTTTGAAATAAATTGGCAAAGACCGGGAAAACTTTGCATAGTATAAAGCTAAGCTTCCGCAGAATGGTATATTGGCAGCAAGAAAAAATGAAAGCCAACTTAAATGTAAGTACTATAGTAGTGGATAAAATACATTTACTTTACTTTTCTGGCTTCAGGTCCCTGTATACAATCCCCAAACTGTGCAGATGATCCAAAGCAAGAGCCAGTTCTGCGAGGTAGAATTTCACATCTTCCTCTGTAAACATAACCTAATAAGAACTATATAGATTTACATTCTGATCTTGTTAAATTTATGCACATCTCTACGATGTTTACAAACTTCTTGAAATTTTAAAAAGCAGACAGTCTGTGATTTAGACTAACTATCAGGGGTAGTCAAACTGCGGCCCTCCAGATGTCCAGAGAACGCTGGCAGGGGCTCATGGGAATTGTAGTCCATGGACATCTGGAGGGCCGCAGTTTGACTAGCCCTGAACAAGATAGATACAATCCTCACTTCCTAGCATGATAGATCAGACTATAGACAATATACTCAGAAAGCTTCCAACTAAATAGATCTCTCTCAAAAACACACAGTTCTCCATCCTTAACATAAGAGAAGTGGAATGGTGATAAACTTTTTGAGAGATCATGCTGTCTCGCTAAATGACCACTCTTCCTTTAAGAAAGTGTGATTTAATGCAGCATGCATACTCTCCCCCATAGTCCTATCACTGCTCAAGTGAAACAGGCTTACAGACTGGAGCACAGGTCAGTAAAAGTACATCTGCATGATCTTCAATGCAAATAGGTAATTTGAAGAGCAATTAAACAAGATTTCAGATGACTATAAAATTTTATTTCATAATCAACTGTTGTACTACATCTATCTTTAAAATAGGAATCAAATTTGGGGGTGGGGGAATAAAACTTTGTTATAGTTCACATAAGAATAAGTTTTATAAAGCAGAATGCCATAAGAAAATGGGATTATCCCTCAGTGTTAGGAATAATGGAATTTTATATACACATTTCTAATGACCAAACAGTTCTACCGAAAATTGCTAAGCATATTTCTCAATAATGTATTACTTCTTAAACATAAACGCTTGCAGTTCATTAAGTGAAACACAGCTAGCAGTGGGAGTTCCAGTTTGTCAGCCATTTGCTTATCCAATATGCATATTTGCTTTTTCAGTCCTCAAGCTATATCACCTCATATCAAATTCAAACAGTAACTGCCCCACATAGTCTAATGATTTTAACAGTTAGAAAGAAAAGAATGTGGTAATACCTTGGTTCCTATACGCTGAGTTATCTAATAGAGAATGACTCCTCCAAATTTCATATACCTCATTATGGTTATTAATTTATTATCATATATGGCCTGTGTGTAATATAGCCAAGAGATCTTAAGATTGTTTGGCTGCCAGGCAAGAGACGCTGGGAGATGGTTTGCCATTACCTGCCCCCCGCACCATGACCCCGGTATTCCTTGGAGAGTGCCCTTCCATGTGCTAGTCAGGACCAGGTTGGGACACCATGGTTATCAAAACCATCATATCTGTTCCAAAGTTGGAGGATGGCTCATCATGGCAATTGCAAAAATAAAAATGGAAACCAACTGCTGAAGAATGTTTTGTATTTATTATAAATACATACCTCTTTGGATAATCGTGTGAATACATCTCCTCCCCTGAGAAAATCCAATATTAAATATAGCTTCCCTTCAGTCTGAAAGGCTAATATGAAAAATTTAAACGTCAGTTTTATAGAAGGAATGCTCTGAACAGCATCTAAAGCACAAATTGATGATGGGCTCTGCTGATATACACTGGATATAAACTGCAAGGCTCCTGCTTTAATTCATCAGATAACAGAAGTTTGAGAAAATCCATTTCTTCTGACATCCATGGAACTAGTTCAGTTTGGTTACATTAGTTTGTGAATCATAATCACATCAAAGTGAAATGAATCCAAGAGTGTAACCTGAATCCATCACATTGAATGTGTTTGCAATTCAACAATGAACGGTTCCCCAATAGGGAGGAAAGCAGGATATAAATGAATTGAAAATGAATGTATTTAATTACTTATTATTGAAATACTTACATCCCATTTTTTTTCCTTGTGGCTCAAGGAGGCTTACTAATGGTAATTGACACTGTCACTGAAAACGAGTGAATAAAGGTCCAGATAATTCCCCTCCCCAAGGATACCTGCAATTTATACCTCATTAAAAGCCCTGGAAAAAAACGGCCATGTAGCAACTGCTGGACATTTCTGAAAACAATGCCCTCCCCCCTCAGGGAGCTCATTCCACAATGTGGGAACTATAATGAAGAAAAGCACAAGGTATGGCTGGTGCCAAGCAAGTTAGCTTAAGCAGGAGTATAGCCCGTAGCTGACAGCCTGTTGACTGTACTTGGCACATGAGGAAATGTGAAAGATGACCCTTAGATACTTGGGTATGAATAGTTCTCTTTGATAAACCTACGCCAAGACATAAAGGCAGCAGAACAAAAACCACTCACCATAGTGCAGCTTGACAATAAATGGATGATTTACTTCTACCAATATATCTCTCTCCATCTTTGTACGAACCCTATCTCGAACTGCAAACAGAAATAGCAGTTACCTACACAAGGAAACAATGTGATTTAAGCAAAAAGTAGAAAAACTCATTTTCCTCCTGCTAAGAGCTGCAGTTATTTTATAAGTGACTAATTTCAAGAAAATTAAAATCCTAAAAACCTAGCAGTCTGATTTCCCAACAGAGTTACAAGAAAGTATATGAATAAAGCATATTCCTAAGTTCATAGATTAAATCAAAAGTGTAACTGCTTGCATTTAATCGAACTAATTTTAAGGTACATGCTCAAAATGTTGTCACTTAACACCATACAACAAAGGCAAAGATTTAGCAACCTCGGTTTTAATGCCAGAACAAAAGCTGTTGAACACATGGCAAGATCCTCATCACTTAACATGGTTAAAAGAGCAAATCAGTACCTTCTCTGCATAAAGAAACCTTAGCTGATTAAATCTTCTGAGTTTTTATTAAGGTTGGGCATTTTCACACATGAATAAAGCAATCATTTTGAAGAAACCTTCCTTTGTTTTGTTTTTTTAATGGCACATGCATACAATGTAGCAGACTTCTAATAGAAACAGAATCCTCTCCCAAAATGAGAGAAAAGGAGTAGGGATTGGCACAAGCCAATTTATGGGACTCCGCAAACCCATGATATGAGGTAATCCGTGGGTCACAAACTATGCTTGTATGGCCATGCCACCGATAACTGCGCAAGATCACATATGGGCCTTACCCCCCTGTATTTTCAGGCTTTTTCAGGGGCGGGGTTTCCTCCTTTGGCACACGTGCGTGAAACGCACAAAAATCTTTCATCCAGCCTAGACAGGGCATGGGAAGGTTGTATTTTTGGTTCCCGTGGCTACTCCAATGTTTTCCCATCTAGCTTGATTGGCCAAGAGTAATGCTCCCCCTTGGTTTCAATGCGAGAGCCTTGGGGCCACATGAGAAAGCATTGCATTATTTTGCTCATGATGGGACTGGGTGGCGGCAAGAGAGAGAGGTTACTTTGTTTTTTGGAGGAGATAATTTTGTGGGATAGAGTAGTTCTAGAGAGAAGGGGCACCCTTCAGCCTTACTTGTGGGTCTTTGGCTGCTCATTTCTGGCTGGCATTCAAAGCCCCACCCCCACACCCATTTGGAGCCCGACTGGCTTTTAATCGGAGCCTTGCTGTGCCTGTGACACTGGCTAAGCTTTTCCACACCCTTAAAGAACACCATGTTGGGAAAAAGAATTGTTTTCCCCTGCTCCCAGACAGAACACTTCAAAATCTGTAGTGGGAAAAAAGCAAATATACCTTTCAAAGAAGCTTTCTTCAGAACTTTCATTGCATACAGCTGCCCAGCATCAGGACCTAGAATTTTCCTCACGAGAAAAACCTAACCAGAGAGATTAAGTGTTTTACAATATGATCATCAAAGTGCACATAACCTATCACTTTTGTGTAAGAGAAAACCCAGCCAAGCTGAAGCCATTCATGTAGAACTACAGTAAGCCTCCCATTCCCTAGGAACCAGCATCAAAAACGTCGAGCTTTTTTTCTAATTATGATGGCATATTCATCAGCTTAACTGAAGCACAAGTACAAAAAGATCAATTAATAGGTCAAGCAGCCATACAAAACCGGAGGTAATATTTTTACTACTTCTTTTGGCTCTCTTATCAATACTGTAAAATTTCAAATGCTAAATTCCCTCCTGGAAAACATGCCCCCCCCTCCAATCTCTCAGATATGTGAAGACAGAAAAATTCAAAGTATTGTGATTTAGGCTTATATTCATTTCCAGTAATTTTAAGAGCAACAGGTCACAAACTGATTCAAGTGAATAGCTGTATTGGTCTGAAGTAGTACAACAAAATCAGAGTCCAGTTGAACCTTCAAGATCAACAAAGATTTATTCAAGGCGTGAGGAAATATGCATGCACATGAAAGCTCACAGCTTTAATAGATCACAATTCTGTTTCTATATTTTAAAGACTGAACACTCAAACTGAGAGCCAGTTTGGTGTAGTGGTTAGGAGTGCGGACCTCTAAGCTGGCAAGCCGGGTTCGATTCTGCGCTCCCCCACATGCAGCCAGCTGGGTAACCTTGAGCTCGCCACGGCACTGATAGAGCTGTTCTGACCGAGCAAGAATATCAGGGCTCTCTCAGCCTCACCCACCTCACAGGGTGTCTGTTGTGGGGAGAGGGAAGGGAAGGCGAATGTAAGCCACTTTGAGACTCCTTCGGGTAGAGAAAAGCGGCATATAAGGACCAACTCTTCTTCTTCTTCAGTAATCTCAGGGCTCTCTCAGCCTCACCTCCCTCACAGGGTGTCTGTTGTTGGGAGAGGAAAGGGAAGGTGACTGGATGCCGCTCTGAGCCTTCTTCGGGTAGAGAAAAGCAGCATATAAGAACCAACTCTTCTTCTTCTTCATCATCATGGATTACCTGGCCAAGAAGAGCTTTACTGGGGCAACCACATGTAATTGCTTTGAGCATTTTGCTGCCTCCTTTTACAAATTTACACAGGGGTAATAGCTGTTATTGTTTACTGTCAGATTTTTGTCAAACCCATTCTCCAAGAAACTTTCCACAATCCCATATATACTTTTTTAATTTACTGATGCTATGAGGTAGTTAGGCTAAAGGGAAAAAGCTGAAACAAAATCACTCTAACATCATGGCACGGGCCTATTATGCACGGAGGGGAAGGCCCGCATTTGAGGTAGAATGGCGTTGGCGGAAATCACCAATAACACACGCTGGCAGCAGCAACCTGGCGCAGATTTGATGCAGGCTGCTGAAAAAGCCGCTCCAGCGAAACGCGGAAGAAAGCGAAGCTTCCCGGCCAATCAGGGTGCAACCAGACATAGTGCCGGAGAGGCAGCGTGCGTAATCAGGGAGGTCTGTGGCCACCAAGGCAGTGCCACCCTCGAGACAGCCGCCGGAACGCAGCCGCAGTTAGGACGGCACTGCAGGGACAGAAAGGCGGCTTGGGAGCCCACAAGGGAGGGAGACCAGGGGGGGCCGGCCAGCCGACACTAAACGCTGAAGTCATGGCAGGCCCCAGGGGATGTGAGCACCGCAGCCCAGGGGCTTGGGGCGTGCAGCAGAGGCAGGGAACAGAGGAGACCATGGCCCCATCCAGGGACAGCACATAGGCCGCTCCAGCAATTCCCATACCACAAAAGACAACGGAGGCGACCGGAGTATGAAAATAGAAAACCTTTACTATAAAACAGTAGAAAACAGCAAGAAACAGTACAGAACAGTATAAATATGCTAACAGGCAACAGTAGGGAAACAGTATAAACACGCAGAAACTTGGAAACAGAGGAACTGGGGCAACAAACAAGGGGAGGGCTGAACTGGGTGCAAACCAAGGGGAAGGTAGAACAGGGGTCCAACACCCCCCCCCCAAAAAAAAATCCAGCTCTGGGAAGGCATCAGCGGCGGGACATCACATCAGTGCCGTGGAAGGGCCGGTGCCCTCAGCATCCATCGAGGCACCCCCTGCAAGGGGGGAAGACAGGGACCCTCTGAGGGTGACGGCCGCAACAGGGGGGCCAATAGGGCCATGGGAACAAGGCAGCACCGCACAGCCAGGCCAGGGGCCCTGGACCACGCAGCCGCCCTCTGGCGCCATAAAAACACTCCTGCCGATGCAACATTCACGTGGGCGCCCCGGCCTGCGCTCACATCAGATCCAGGAGGTCAGCGTGTGGCGGGGGCACCGTCGTCCATAGCTGCGCGGAGGTTGGACTGCTGGAAGATGAAGGCATCATTCGGTTGGCCCTGCCAGCCTGCCTCCGCGTCAATGAAATGGCCCGTGAGGCCCACCATTCCCTGGAGGATGACAGAGCAGAAGCCCTTCCGGTTCCCATATTTGTCATAGCGCCTCCCGAGTACCTGGATGGGGATGTGGCAGCCATCAACTGCTCCGATGCAGTGGGGGAACACTCGGCTTCCGAACCCATCCATGATCTGCGGGCGACGGGGAGTGCAGGTTCTCGGCTCCTGGGTCATTTCGCCAGCCACCTCCCCGCTGTGCCCCCTTGCCCCGCACCCCATTGCTGGCCTGCCTCCCACTGTCCCATGGCTTCTCGTCCCTACCTCGCCAACCCTGTCACCCAGGCACATGACCATCCGGTACCGCTCGGCATCCATCGTGAGACACACTTCCCGGATGATCTTCCCTGCCATTGCAACGCCGACCCCGAACTGGTGGGCAATGTGCCAGTACGTGAGCCCCGTGGCCAAGAACCACAGGGCAACGGCAACTCTCTTTTCCACGGGGATGGGCATCCTCATGTTGGTGGCTTGTCTCTCCAATCTGCTTTCGGCTGTCACAAATTCCTGGAATGTGGTGCGCGTCATATGGAAGTTGTCTATCCAGTGGTCATCACTACAGATGGCTTTCACATAGTTCTCCCACCAGTCCCGCCTGCGCCGTTCAGTCCAACCGACCCTCGAGATCCGCACTGCAGACAATACGCACCACCAGCGGCAGGCCGTTTGCCCACTTCCAAGACAGGGAGGCTCTCCACCACATCCCCCCTCCTGCGCCAGGTCTCTGGGCCAGCATCGGTAAGCACCGTGCTCACCTCCCTTCTGCATCACCATCTCATCAACCACAGCCGGCGGTTGCTCAGGGTTTTGCCGCCGTGGCTTTCCATCCCATGCGTTTGCGGTTTGCATTGCTTCATCTTCCTCCGCGTTTTCCATTCAACCAACGACCGCCGTTACGGCGGCCGTGCATAATAGGCCACTGTGAGAACTAACTAGTAAAACTCACTGGCTAGCCAGCATTAGGTAGCAGTACTTCTAATCCAGGCCTAGGTACATCTCATCAATGGAAGAGTCAGTATTGTTTGGCTGACCCTGTGTTATTAGCCAATCTAGAAATCAGTATAAAGCTGCTTCCGCACACCATGCGAACATGTTTAATTCCCATTTCACATTTTAATTCTAAGTGCAATAGCAATGTAACAGCAAAATTTGTAAATATTATTATGATGTGTGAAACTGCTAAATATGCGGCAAGATTGTTAAATTGTGTTCTGGAGAATCTAGCAGCTCACTCCAAAAATACATTTTAATGTCGGAGCAAAGGTGCAACATATTTAAAGGACACTTGCAAAGCTTTCAATTATTTTGCCTAAGCATTTACTCTTAAATCAAATATACTCCTCTTTCCCTCAAGCCTGCCTCCTTCCAGACAAGGCAAAGTGTATTATTCATCATGAAACAGCTGATAAAACATTTTGCATGGGTGTGTAGCACAGGGTGTGTAGGGTGTATAGCACAGAGACATTAAAAGGTTTTGTAAATCAAAGAGTAATTATGCATAGTTTATTCAAAGTTTCATCAAAAGTGAAAGCCTGTTTAAGTAATTAAAGTGTTAATCCAATAATATTTAACACTCTGATGTACACTTGTGGGGATGCCCCCATGCTTGGGTGAAGACAGATGGGGCTAACAGCATGTCTCTTAATTACTCTTCTCTACAACTGGAAATGCATCTGTCATTAATCTTAACATTTTTATTCCCTCTACTGTGTTTTCAAACTGGTTCAAAGTTGAACCCAAAGGACTGATAACCTGATAAACTTATAAACTCCGCTTCTTATTCTAGCAAGGTCATCTTCATTACCATTATACTGCAAATTTCCTAGATATTTTCATGATGATGTTTACTAATTTACTGCTAATTTACGGTCTTCTTATATATGTAGTCTAGCGATTTCCATTTCATTGTCTGAAGTGTGCATGCACATGAAAGCTCACAATCTGAATAAAACACTGTTGATCTTAAAGGTTCCTTTGGACTCAAACTTTTTACTGAACACACACTGTATATTCCTTAGTGCCAGCATTCAACATTTCGTCATTCTTTTGAGATAAAACAGTGGCACTTCTCTCCACTTCAAAAGCTACGAGAGGTAGCTAAGGTAATCAGCATCACAACAGCATGTGAAAGAAAAGAACCTTCAGTAATGATGAAAATTGGTTTTAGCTATTAAAGCAGCAAGATACCTTTCCTAGAATGATTTACACAAAGACTGTGCTTATAAAAAATGTGTCACTACTTGGATAAGATGCTATGCTCAAATCCCTTTAAAATACCAAAACACAGCTATACTTTCATTAGAATTTGTGCATTGACATGTGAACCCAAGTTCCCATCATCATCATAAAGAATAACTCACAAGGAATTCTAAATAGTAAAAGATGCCATGATTTGCAGATAGCCTAGAGCAAGGAATTGTATTTAGGAATACTACAGAACCCATTACAAAAGTCCTGCAGCTCATAAAAAATACAACAGATAGCAGGGGACAAAAGCTTGCTTCACAAGCAGAACACTACATGCAGCAATCTGCATCATATTTGTATTTTGAGGAATTGATTGTTCAGAGAAAGGCACGAATTCTTAACGTGCAATACAAATTTTAGACTATAAAAGCTGCTCCTTGTGCCTTACCTTTCCAAATGATCCCTGACCAAGGACTTTAAGTAATTCAAATTGTGCAGGGTCTGCTTTTTCACATCCTTCTTTCACGTGGTGGGTAATAGGTATCTCTTTTACACATCCTTCATCCTATTCAGGCAAAACCAACAGTAATTACCGATGAAATAATCACCCTTAATTAGGGTTATCAGTCCACAGTGGGGGTAGGGGATTCCTCACATCAAGCTGGTATTTCCCATCACCACTCTAAGTGGCATAAAAATAATTTTTAAAAAGGATGTCACATCTTTAGGAACTGGCAAATTTCTTTGGTTTTACAGTACAGCTTTGGCCAAATTTTAGAGAGGTGAGACATCACTTCTGGATTTAGCTGTCTCCCCTTCCCCAATTTCCTTCCCAATCTCCGGATGGTTGCCAGGTTGGGTCTAGCAAATCTACCTTTAAGATCCAATGTATTTATTTACTTACAAAATGTGTTCCTCGCATTGCTGCTACATAGGAGCAATCAGGTGGCTAACCATTAGAGCCAGCATTATACATCATAAAAACTAATCACAAGCAATTATGAAAATAAAGGGCAGGAAGAAACAGTCATTCAGGGAAAGCCAAACAAAACAAAAAAACTTCACTTGTTGGCAGAAAAAAAATGGGACAGAATATCCCTGGGGAGAGGGTTCCATAGTTTTGCTGTCATAACCAAGAAGGCTCTGTCTTGAGTTGCCGCCCACCTAATTTCAGAAGGCAGAGCATCAAACCAGTGCCTCAGAAGAAGACTACAGCAGTAGTGTTGCACCACTACTTGTAAAGGAAGATAGGGGATTTCCAATTAAAGGGAATACCATAAATGTGCTTACATTATTATAGCAATATGGTTCTCCTTCCTCCATGGGTTCATCCACCATTTTAATGCCATTCAGCTGCAAAAAGAAAAACAGTAAGAAAATGAAAGTGAAACTATGATTAAGGGTGAACAGAAATCATACAATTGCAATAAACGCTCATCAAACAAAAATGCGATAGTTGAGGCCTAACGTGTTGCTTCATCCTAGAAAATGAACAAAAAAGGGGGGAAAGCCCCATGTGAAACTGGACATTCCTATGCATTGTCCACTTAGCTCCCTCAGCATGACAGCACTGGTCCCTTATATATGAACAAATAATACTTTATTTGATCCCAAATAAAATTAGAAATGAGTACAGAATTATAGAACCTACTAGTAATAAAGCCCATTTGTAAAAATGGGCATGTGGAGGCCGGGGGCAAAGGCGGGCGCAACGTCAGCGGCGGAAGAGCAGGGGCGGGGCGGCACAACAGGGGCACAACGTGGACATGCCGGTGCTGGTGGGCTGGGGCGAGAGCCTTGGCGGGTGAGTGGGGGAGCGCGGGCCATCGCAGGCTTCCCGGGGCCTGGCGTGGCGCAGTGGGAGGCTCCGCGCACTGTGGTCGGGCCTGGGCGGTATGCACTGTCCCCGGCGAAGCCTTCGCGGCACGGCATTGGCTGCGCTGGGAGCAAATGGCCACTTCAGGCGCCAAAGCACCCAACCCTACTCAGAAAAGGTGTGATTGTGGAGAACAATCATTTGACACTCACTTTGTGAAGGGTCCTTATCCTCTACGGGGAAAAGGAGGGCATCTTTTGGGTAATTTCCACCAATCCGTCAAGAAGGCAAGACTCAGAAAGTTCTTCCTGTCATTATCAAGGTGGGAGTCACCCTCAAGATCAGTTTGGCAACTCCAACAGCTTTTAAATTCCATAATAATCTACTAACTGTGCTAACAAGAACAAGAACCACAACACAAATCAAACATAAATCAAAGCATTAGTTAGCAGTAAAAGGCAGCCCTTTTTTGTTCTTTTATAACAATGATGTGGGAGAGATGAAGATGTCCTCTTTTTCCCTCTAGAGAAGTAGGACCCTTCACAAAGTATCAAATGGTCATTCTCTCTCTAGGGGGGAGACATCTTCTGGAACATCCCTGAGCTGTGTCCCACCTGGGTGGGATCATTGTTCAGCATCCTGTTTAACCTGGTCCAGCACCCTTCATTCAAAGGCTGCCTGAGAAGCACTGTAGGCGTTGATCCTATAATAATGCCTAATAAATGTTGATACCGACACCCACATGGCTGCTTTACAAATTTCCTCCACTGAGGTTCTGTTTGTCAGTGCCGCATTTGTGGCTCTGCTTCTAAGGAAATGAGCTGCAATTCCATCTAGTGCCCTTAATCTTTGACACTTGTATGCCTCTCGAATGCAGTCTCTTAAGCACCTGCTCAGCGCTGCCATGGACATTTTTGTTCCTCTGTTGGGCTGTGCTATGGCAACAAACAGATTCTAACATAATAGGTTCAGTGCTCTACACACATCCAGAGAGTGCCACTACTTTTCTTTCCCATCTTTCAGTCTTCAATAAAAGGTTGGTAAAACAATCTCTTGTTCTCTATGGAGAACAGAACTGACTTTCGGTTGAAAGAATGATTCTAATCACAGAATCACTTTCTTTGTATACTATGCACAACTCCTTTCTTACTGACAAGGCTGCCAGTTCTGAAACTCATCCTGGCGACATTATTGCCACCAAGAATAGCACTTTCATTCTGAGCCACTTTAAATCTACTGAATTTAGGGGTTCAAACAGAGGTTTCTTCAGTCTTTTTAAAACTATGTTCAGTTTCCAGGACAGGAACCGATGATTCATTGGTGCTGAAGTAGCTGTTACTCCTCTCAAAAACCGTACTATGTAAGGGTGTCTTCATAGGCTTTGACCTTGAACCTTCAGAAGTACAGAAGACAATGCAGCCACCTGTCTCTTTAGTGCAGCTGCAATTAACTTCTAACTCCTTCCTGCAAAAATGCCAACACTTCTTTAATTTGCAGAACCATATAATGTACTTTTTCTCTCCTGCACAATCTCACAAACACATTCCAGCTGTAGTTATATATTCTAATTGTTGACTTTTCCCTAAATGCTAAGATTGTGGTGACCACCTCTGCATTGTATTCTTGCTCCTGTAATTGTTTTCACTTAAACTCCAGGCGGTTAGCTGTAAACCACCCTGGCTCCTGATGCCATACCGGTCCCTGTATGAGTAAATCTGGACACGTTGGTAACTGCAGTGGCTCCTGAGCTGATAACCTTACCAGTGTCAAGAACCATAGCCTTCTTGGCTAACATGGAACAATGAGGATGACTTCTGCTCTTAGCTGAATTTTCTTTAACACTCTTGGCAACACTGGGAGCAGAGGGAACACGTACAGTAGTGACTCGGGTAAATCTGTCATCAGGGCATTCACTGCTTTGGTTTCAAGATGGTGGTATCTGGACATGAACCTTCTTGTTTCTCTGTTTTCCTTCATTGCAAATCGGTCCACATCTGATTCTCCCATTCTGTCAGAACACTTCTTTCTTTAGTGGCCACTCCACCTCAGACAGGATCGTGCAACTTAGCCAATCTGCTCTTGTTTTCTACACCTGTTATGAGCTAGGCTCTCAACAACTTCAGGTTCTTCTTTGCCCAGTGCAAAACCTTCAACTCCTTGTGCAGGATCAAAGACTTCGAACCAACTTGCTTGTTTAGATATACCTTTGCCGCTACATTGTCGGTTCTAACCACCAGATGCATCTTGTAAAGGTTCTTCTGAAAATGCAGTAGTACCAGATGCACTGTTCTCATCTCCAGGGCATTTATGTGCAGTCTTGATTTTTCTGCTTCCACAAGCCCTGCAACGATGTCTCCTATGATGTCACTCCCCAGCCCCAAAGGCTCACATCTAGGATTGGACAATTCGGCTTCAGAAATGGCCGAATCGGGCAAATTGGCCCCAATTTGGACGTTTCCGAAGCGGAAACAGTATGAATCGCAGCCCCTTTAAGTTTTAAATGGCAGAATCGCCACAATTAGGTGATTCAGTAGCTGAATCGATTCGGCTGAATTGGAGGCAGCCGATGCTGCCCCAGCCTTCTGACTGCTCTGAGGTTTTGATTCTTTCCCCCCACCGAAAATGCCAAAGGGGGGGAGGGTAGGGGGAGTGATTGGCCAATCATAATGCCTGAAGCATTTCAGCTCAGGCATTTTGGCCACTCCAAGAAGCTGTTTCTTTTTTAGAACCCTGCTTTGTTGTAGCCTGCCCATGAGGCAGACCAACCTTATTTCTTTTTTCGAGAAAGTGACTACATTGCTGGATCAGGGGAATGCTCCAGACATAGTTTATCTGGATTTCAGAAAAGCTTTTGATAAGGTTCCACATGATATTCTTGTTGACAAGTTGGTAAAATGTGGTATGGATCTTAATTCTGTCAGGTGGATCAATAACTGGTTGACAAATCGTACCCAGAGGGTACTTGTTAATGGTTCAGCATCTTCTTGGAAAAGAGTATCCCAAGGATCTGTCCTGGGGCCTGTGTTGTTCAACATATTTATAAATTATTTGGATGAGGGATTAGAAGGGATACTTATTAAATTTGCAGATGATACTAAACTGGGAGGGGTAGCAAACACAACTGAAGACAGCAATGGAATACAGGATGATCTTGATAGGCTCGAGAAGTGGGCTAAACTGAATAAAATGAAGTTCAATAGGTAAAGTTCTGCATTTAGGTAGGAAAAACCAAATACACCAATATAAGATGGGGGAGACTTGTCTTGGCAGTAGCATATGCGAAAAGGATCTAGGAGTCTTAGTAGACCATACATTGAACATGAGTCAGCAGTGTGACTCAGTAGCTAAAAATGCAAATGGGATTTTGGGCTGTATCAAACGGAGTATCGTGTCCAGATCACGGGAGGTGATGCTTCCGCTTTAATCTGCTCTGGTTTGGCCTCACTTGGAGTACTCTGTTCAGTTTCGGGCACCCCAGTTGAAGAGGGATGTTGACAAACTGGAACCAGCTGAGGCTGACCTGAACCCAAGCGTTTCCAACAGGCCCCCAAGCCTCCTTCCTATGGTAATCACTGCTGATCTATCCAACCCACAGGGTCATCATTATGCATTAGTTGACCTAATGTTCTCCCCATTGTTTTTCTGTTCTACTAGGCTGTTTATTGTTAATACCATATTATTATTGTATACATACTAGGTTATTTGTATTGTTCCTGTTTTATATAAACCACCCTGAGCATTCGGGGAGGGTGGTATATAAATATAATAAGCAAACAAACAAATATATAAAATTTGCAGGAACCAATTTGTAAGCATCCTTGTTTATGAAGAACCGGAACGCTGGAAGTGTGATTTAGATCAATCAAGTATGTTTTATACTTCAAGAAGGTCAAACAAAAAGAAATGGGCCCTACAGCCTCCAGCAACTGAAAGTTAGGCTACCTACATAGTTAAAACAACTAAAACACTTCAACAAGGCAAGTACCAAATCTTAAGTAGCCAGGCAGGTTTTTTTTTAAATGTCCCAACTGCAGGCTTGGCAGCCAGGAAAGTGAGGGGGGGGGAGGATGACTCTAAACCTAATTCTACTATATTACATCAGTTTACTTAGAGGCACTACTGACTTCTTTTGTAGTTAAATTTGCTTAAACAGAGGAACCAAAAGAACAAGGATATAGCCGTGTCTTGACATGCAGAATGTATTAATTAAAAAACTAGAATAACCTGGTATGAGAAATTATTCATTTTGATGCATCTTCATACAATTGCATAGCTAGTCATTAACACAATCCCTCCTCCCTATTGTGGGATGAAACTCAAAAGCAGCACCCAAAACAACCAAGAAACTGTTCCAGGAACAAATTTGTATAATTTCAATATTAAAGACCATTATAAAAGTAGAAGACAATCTCTCTTGTGGTCCTTCCTTGCATACCCAGGGAATTGCTAATTGCTTCTGTGGGGTGGTAGGTGAATTTCCTCCAGGCCAGTCTGGGTTTTGAAGATTTTTCATGTAGGGGTTACTTGGGCAGGAGGTTGGAGTTGCTGTGGGTAGGAGGTAGTTGTGGGTAGGCAGGTAGAGCTACCTGCTGTGGGTAGGCAGGTAGAGCTCCTGCCTTGTGCAAGGGGGTGTTCTAGATCACCCTGGAGGTCCCTTCCAACTGTATGATTCTATGAGACAACAGAATATTGCATGGATTCCAACATGGAAGAAGCAAAAATAAAACAGGAATTTTCACTCAGATCATGAGGAATCAGAAATTTGATAGCATCTCTAATTACAAGTCATCACAGAAACTCAGCTTATGAACATATGATTTTTATCTCCACAGAATTCAGGGAACTCATCATTTACACAATCTGCAGCAAAGCTTCTCTATTATGTCATATTCACTTCTTTTGTTTAATTCAATATCTGTATTTCCAGTTCTGGACCGGATTCCTTAATGTGCTGTAGAATATGGAGAAATCTGAAGCAGGCAAAGTATGAAGAGCAACTAAAAATATTTGAAAACATTTTACACATCTTTAAATGTGCATTGCTTTTTATAACATTAGTATTTGGATTGCCTTCATGGGAACTTACACGTCCAAAAATTGTCCTTTAACACTGAAGTATAATCCACTTCTTTGCCAAGTCAAACATTTGCTTATTTTTACCAAAGCCACAATTTTGAAACCCTACTTGGACCACAGCAAAGTGTAAAATTAAGTGGCTGAGATCAATAAGACAGCAAGCATCAATAAACTCTTGTAACTATCAGTTCTCATAGAGTAATTAAGAATTTATCAAAACTCCCCTGTATAAATGCTTACCAGTATTCTTTTATGGGGTTAGATGTTAATGGTTTGTTCAAGATACATGGAATCTGGCGGGTTCAAGGGATTGAACATACACTGGAGACTTGCCCTTTCTTTGAACAGCAGGTTATCATAGTCACATACTGGTTTTGAAACCCTGCTCAGTTTCAAAAACAGTGTACCAAGCGGCAAAAGCTACAGTTGGACAAATACAAGCTGCAGAATGGGGGGATAATTCAGAAACATTCCACCACTAAGAATTTCTGCCTCCAAAATGCTTATGAGTTCCCGGAGCTTGAACAAACCAATTCTCTTTCCCTTATAAAATGGCCTCTGATATCCTGAAGCATATTCCTGTCTCTACCAGACTGGGGGTGGGAGTATCTTCTGACTCAGTGACAACATCAAGCTTTTCTGCATAACTAGAAGTTACTCAAGAACCTCGACATCCCTTTCTTGCATGCAGGAGGCCTAGTTTTGCCATTTTTGTCAGTATTACAAGGCTGCCAACCACTTTACTGATAAATGCAAAGAGGCTGGCTCCCAATGAAAGGAAGGTTTTACTGAGGATTCACACTTAGACCCCTTACTTGCTCATTGCAGTATCAGCTGATAGTTTGAGTCTATGAATAAATCACTTCTAATGTAGCTTGGTCTCAAATTCTTCTGCCAGTCATCAAACGTTGAATAATAAAGAAGTGTACATATATGTGAAACTATCACTTAAAAATCATAATGGAAACGCGAACTGGTCATAAGGGAAGGCCTTTTAAATGGAGCAATTCAGCCTACAGGTGACTGTTGCGTGGATTACTGTGGCAAGGTGTTCTGGGACCAAAAAGCTGCTAGTAGCTTGGCTTGGCTGATTATGGCAGAAATGGGGTCAAATAAACTTTAAAATATATTAAGTAAATCTCTACACACAATAACTACTATTAGCAATTGCCCTAGATAATGCCGAACATAATGAAAGGCTCCTAGCAACCCTCCTGCATGCGCACACATACACATACCACACTAAGAGAAGTACAACTCCTTTGATTGGGATATTAGCCAAAATCGCATTCTATATTTAGTGCAATGGCAACTTAGAAGAAAAAAAGCAGATTTAAAAAAAAATATCAAAGGAAAAACCAACTATAAAAGCAGCTAAAGTTGATTTCAACTACCTCACAATACAGGAACCAAGTTGATAGTCTAAGGATGTTCTCTTCTCCCACATCATTTCAACAATGAGAACACATACAAAGGAGGCATTGAACTGGCAAAGCTATAGGAGCAACAAGGTTCAATTCATATTCATGACAATATTTGCTGTCTCTGAATCCAACAGTATTGTCCTAAGTAAACATCCCTTTTGTTGTGCCTGAATAAATTCATTTCAGGCCACTATGTTATTTTAACATTTGATTTCCTTGTGAACTTCAAACAATTAACAAAGCATTTCCCATTTTAAAAATTTTTCAAAAAGAAAGAATGAGAACGATTTAAAAGAATGATTGCTGGACCTGACAATCTACAACACTGATGCTAGGTCTAAAACACCTGCACAAATAGTCATTTAATAATAATAACAGCTCTTCATTTAAAAGGCTACCTTCACGAAATAGCAATGCAAATGTCTAAAGGATGAACAGTCCATAGAACAGCACCCATATACTGAACTTATCATCTGTCAAGTCAAATCAGATTTTATTGCATGTAGCCATAGGCCATTACAATACAAAAGGAAAATTTAAAAAGGATTTAAAACATTTCAAATCAGTAACAAAAAAGTAAACAAGAGAATGTTCAATCTCAGATAATAATTACTTATCATAACTTATCATTTGCAGTCAAAGGCAGGGGTAGTCAACCTGTGGTCCTCCAGATGTCCATGGACTACAATTCCCATGAACCCCTGCCATTGTTTGCTGGCAGGGGCTCATGGGAATTGTAGTCCATGGACATCTGGAGGACCACAGGTTGACTACTCCTGGTCAAAGGCATTTGCTTGTTGGGCTGTGTTTGAGTAGGCACTGAAAACTTTAGGTGAAACTTCAGAACATAAGAGGCGCTCTGCTGGATCCAATCAGTAGTCCAGCATCCCATCTTAAACAGCAGCCAACCAGTTCCCCTGAATTAACAACAGGGCTGACACCTTTCCCTGATGTTACCTTCTGGCTATGGGATTCAGAGGATTAGGCCCTCTGAATATGGGGGTTCCCCTCAATTACCTGGTGGTGAAAATGTGCATGCGCGGCAGCTGCGCATGCGTGTTTGTGAGTAACTGCTGCGCGGCACCCAGGCCGTCGGCTCTCCCCTCACCCCGGAGGCGGTCCCTGACCACACAAAGCTTGGGGACCGCTGCACTAGATGACCCTGGAGATTCCTTCCAACTCTATGATTCTAACTAATTTCAAAACATTCCCATTCCTTTTAAAAGTAGACAGAACCTGGAGAATAGTTCAGTGTATGATGTTAATGCCTAAAACATATAAATTGAATTTATACTTCAATCTAAGCCAGAAGCAATAATCTTTAGAAGACTGACATGAACTTTAACACTGACAAGAAACTTCAAAACTCCTGTACAGAAGCTTCATATAGCTGATGCTTTAGTGTAAATTATCTAACAGATTCAATATGCTTAGCCTTAGAATAAAATTTATGTCATTAGCAATTAATGCCTTTCAAACAGCAAATGTACAAAGGAGGATAATGAAGATGAAGCAGGAAACCAGAAACAGTCTGTATAGCATTAATGTGCTAAAAAAACGTCTGGGTCCAATAGTTTACCATCAATAGTTCTCCAAGTAAGATACAGATCGCACAGAGGCAAGAAGAAGAAGAAAAGTTGGTTCTTATACAATACAATGTTGTTGTTGTTATGTGCGAAGTCGTGTCCGACCCATCGCGACCCCATGGACAATGATCCTCCAGGCCTTCCTGTCCTCTACTATTCCCCGGAGTCCATTTAAGTTTGCACCTACTGCTTCAGTGACTCCATCCAGCCACCTCATTCTCTGTCGTCCCCTTCTTCTTTTGCCCTCGATCGCTCCCAGCATTAGGCTCTTCTCCAGGGAGTCCTTCCTTCTCATGAGGTGGCCAAAGTATTTGAGTTTCATCTTCAGGATCTGGCCTTCTAAAGAGCAGTCAGGGTTGATCTCCTCTAGGACTGATCGGTTTGTTCGCCTTGCAGTCCAAGGGACTCGCAAGAGTCTTCTCAAGCACCAGAGTTCAAAAGCCTCAATTCTTTGACGCTCGGCCTTCCTTATGGTCCAACTTTCGCAGCCATACATTGCAACTGGGAATACCATAGCCTTGACTAAACGCACTTTTGTTGGCAGGGTGATGTCTCTGCTTTTTAGGATGCTGTCTAGATTTGCCATAGCTTTCCTCCCCAGGAGCAAGCGTCTTTTAATTTCTTTGCTACAGTCCCCATCTGCAGTGATCTTGGAGCCCAGGAAAATAAAATCTGTCACTATCTCCATTTCTTCCCCATCTATTTGCCATGAATTGAGAGGGCCGGATGCCATGATCTTCGTTTTCTTGATGTTGAGTTTCAAGCCAACTTTTGTACTCTCCTCCTTCACCCGCATCAACAGGCTCTTTAGTTCCTCTTCACTTTCTGCCATTAGAGTGGTATCATCTGCATATCTGAGGTTGTTGATATTTCTCCCTGCAATCTTGATCCCAATTTGTGACTCCTCTAATCCCGCATTTCTCATGATGTGCTCTGCATACAAGTTAAATAGGCAAGGCGACAGTATACAGCCTTGCCGAACTCCTTTCTCAATTTTGAACCAGTTAGTGATTCCATGTTCAGTTCTCACTGTTGCTTCTTGACCTGCATATAAATTTCTCAAGAGACAAATAAGATGCTCTGGTATTCCCATCTCTTTAAGAACTTGCCACAATTTGTTGTGCTCCACACAATCAAAGGCTTTAGCATAGTCAATGAAGCAGAAGTAGACATTCTTCTGGTACTCCCTAGCTTTCTCCATGATCCAGCGTATGTTGGCAATTTGATCTCTAGTTCCTCTGCCTCTTCGAAATCCTGCCTGTACTTCTGGAAGTTCTCGGTCCACATATTGCTGGAGCCTAGCTTGTAGGATTTTGAGCATAACTTTGCTAGCATGAGAAATTAGTGCAATGGTGCGGTAGTTTGAACATTCTTTGGCATTGCCCTTCTTTGGGATTGGAATGTAAACTGACCTTTTCCAATCCTGTGGCCATTGTTGAGTTTTCCAAATTTGCTGGCATATTGAGTGTAGCACTTTTACTGCATCGTCCTTTAAGATTTTGAATAGTTCAACTGGAATGCTGTCACCACCACTAGCTTTATTGTTGCTCAGAGTTCCTAAGGCCCATTTGACTTCACATTCCAGGATGTCTGGCTCCAGGTCAGTAACTACCTCATTGTGGTCATCAGGGATGTTAAGCTCACTCTTGTATAGTTCTTCTGTATAATTTTGCCACCTTTGTTTAATCTCTTCTGCTTCTGTGAGGTCCCTACCATTTTGGTCCCTTATTATACCCATCTTTGCATGAAACGTTCTCTTCATATCTCCAATTTTCTTGAAAAGATCTCTGGTCCTCCCCATTCTATTGTTTTCTTCTATTTGTTTGCACTGTTCATTTAAGAAGGCATTCTTATCTCTTCTAGCTTTTCTCTGGAATTCTGCATTCAATTGGGTGTATCTTTCTCTTTCTCCCTTGCCTTTCACTTCCCTTCTCTCCTTAGCTATTTGTAAAGCTTCCTCAGACAGCCATTTTGATTTCTTGCATTTCTTTTTCTTTGGGATGGTTTTAGTTGCTACCTCTTGTACAATGTTGCGAACCTCCATCCATAGTTCTTCAGGCACTCTGTCTATCAGATCTAATTCCTTAAATCTATTTGTCACCTCTACTGTGTATTCGTTGGGGATATGATTTAGTTCATACCTGAGTGGCCTAGTGCTTTTCCCTACTTTCTTCAATTTAAGCCTAAATTTTGCAACAAGAAGCTCATGATCTGAACCACAATCAGCTCCTGGTCTTGTTTTTATTGACTGGATAGAACTTTTCCATCTTTGGCTGCAGAGCACATAGTCAATCTGATTTCTGTGTTGACCGTCTGGTGATGTCCATGTGTAGAGTCGTCTCTTGGGTTGTTGGAAAAGAGTGTTTGCTATGACCATTGTATTCTCTTGACAAAATTCTACCAGCCTGTGCCCTGCTTCATTTTGTACTCCAAGGCCAAACTTGCCTGTTATCCCGGTTATCTTTTGGCTTCCTACTTTAGCATTCCAATCCCCCATGATGATAAGTACATCATTTTTTGGCGTTGCTTCTAGAAGGTGTTGTAGGGCTTCATAGAACTGATCAACTTCATCCTCTTCAGCAGCAGTGGTTGGGGCATAGACCTGGATCACTGTGATGTTGAATGGTTTGCCTTGGATTCGAACTGAGATCATTCTGTCATTTTGGAGATTGTATCCCAAGACTGCTTTTCCTACTCTCTTATTGATTATGAAGGCTACTCCATTTCTTCTGCGAGATTCTTGTCCACAGTAGTATACCTGATGGTCATCTGAATTAAATTCACCCATTCCTGTCCATTTTAGTTCACTGATTCCTAAAATGTCGATGTTCAGTCTTCTCATTTCTTGTTTGACCACGTCCAGCTTACCTTGATTCATGGATCTGACGTTCCAGGTTCCTATGGAATAAAAATCTTTACAGCATCGGACTGTCTTTTCGCCACCAGTTACTTCCACAACTGAGCGTCCTTTCGGCTTTGGCCCAGTCGCTTCATTCATTCTGGCGCTACTCGTACTAGCCGTCTGCTCATCCCCAGTAGCATATTGGACACCTTCCGACCTGAGGGGCTCATCTTCCAGCGTCATATCGTTATGCCTATTGGAACTGTCCATAGAGTTTTCATGGCAAAGATACTGGAGTGGTTTGCCATTTCCTTCTCCAGTGGATCACCTTTTGTCAGAGCTCTCAGCTATGACCTGTCCGTCTTGGGTGGCCCTGCACGGTATAGCTCATAGCTTCACTGAACTACGCAAGCCCCCTTGCCACAACAAGGCAGCGATCCTTGAAGGGGGCTCTGCATACAATACAATACAATACCTTTATTGGCATAAAGCAAATAAGCAGGATAAACAAAGTTAGTCAGGATACGTCAGACAGTTTAAATTTAAAAACTGAGGACAGAAATTCAGCCGTAATAAAAGTGACGTCGGCATCCTTATCACTCAGTAAAAATTGGCAAATCAGGTCTCTTGAATGGTTTCTCCGTTTTGGTATGAGAGGTATGATATGCCTTCTCTGTTCAGTGAACAAGGGACAATCCAGTAGGATATGTTGGATGGTGTCAGGAGAACTTGATTCACAGGTGCATAGTCTGTTTTCGAAGGGGATCTTGGCAAATCTTCCTTGTAATACTTTAGATGGAAAGGCGTTAAGCCGAGCAAGTGAAAACACTCTGCGATGGAGGGGATTTGCCAAGTTATGGAAATAAGCCGGCATTATCCCGTGCTTCACTTGGAGACCAAGCGCACAAGGAGAGCAGATTGCTGGCCCAGTGGTTCTTATATGCCGCTTTTCCCTACCTGAAGGAGGCTCAAAGCAGCTTACAGTCGCCTTCCCTTTCCTCTCCCCAAAACAGACACCATGTGACGCGGGTGAGGTTGAGAGAGCCCTGATATTACTGCTTGGTCAGAACAGTTTTATCAGTGCCGTGGCGAGCCCAAGGTCACCCAGCTGGTTGCATGTGGGGGAGTGCAGAATCGAACCTGGCATGCCAGATTAGAAGTCCGCACTCCTAACCACTACACCAAACTGGCAAAGCTAGCAAGTAAAGAGGCTACATGCTTGGTTCTTATTTCGCTTTTCAAAACCTTCCAATCAGCTTCATTGACAGAAGGAGATGGTCCAAAGTTATTTCCCCATTCCAGATCTTTTTGCCTTTCTTGGAAGCAAAGACAGAGATTCGAGATTCAATGAGGTTTACTCTTAAGTAAACATGCCTATGACTACAGGTTCCAGAGTAGTAACTACTGTTAGAATTGTTGCACACCTGTTGGAATTGTTGCAGGCCTATTAGCTTAAGTAACTCTGTCAAATTTAGCAAAAATGAACCTGCCATTTTTCACAGATGGTCTTTAGAAGAAAGCTAAAATTAAGGATTTTTGCCAGCGGTTATATTTTAACGTCTCAAATATAAACACCAATTTTCAGCACTCCAGAGGCAACTGAATGTTTTTATTTAGATAACCAATGATGTAATTTTATTACAGTATTTTTCTAAATTACCAGGGCAGAGAGAGCATGATTAAGTATTCAATTGCTGAAATATTTCAGAAGTGCATACAGCTATAATGGAGAAATGCCTAGTAATTACAGTGCTTAAGAACAGCACTCTATGGACATACAAACATAGGAAGGTTACAATCCAGTGTACCAAGACTACTTAAATCCCATTAAGTTCAATCATATGCACATTCACTTGGGAACTAAATTCCAATGAACCCCATGGGAATTTTTTTCGCGTATATATTCAATATTTCTAATCCAGTATAACATTCTAAGTTACAAGAAAGTCCCATCTATAGGAAAGTGCCAGTATCTAACAAAAACTTGCACTACAACCACAGACAAGCCTGTTCAGTTTTCCAAAACCATATTTAGATTAAATCTTTCATTAACATAGCATGTTAATTAGTATTAAAGGCATATATGCAATACTTCGCTTTTTATTATTATTATTATTATTATTATTATTATTATTATTGGATTTTTGCCCGGAAACTTTGGACGCCTACCATCTACTGCAAAGTCTGACCTCATTTATATTATTATAGCATAAAATACTTAAATATTAGGTAGCACTCAAGGCTAGAATATGATTACTTGCACAGTGTGAATTTTAAAACTTGTACAATTCTCTGTTTCCAGCAATAACCATTCCAGGATTAGGAAGGTGCCAAAAGAATTCACCAATAGTTAAATACATTTTCCCTGAGGTCGTTGCTTATTTTTGTCCTGAAAGTGTTGAGCATCTTTTTCAAAGATTCTATCTGACCTTGCTGCAAATGTCACTAATTGATGCATGTAGTATGTTTACTTAATGAAGCCTCTGGTCATGTCTGGGACAGGAAAAACAGAGTAGCCAGACTGTTAGAATTTAAGCCACCTAAACAGAACAAAAGACATTCCCACAAAGCTGGAACAAGTATCCAGTGGACATACCAGGCCCCAGTATCACACAGAATTTCCTAACATTCTGGCAATGCTAACAAACATACAGAAGTTGGGCATATCAGCTTCATTCAAACACAAACTCTCTCATACACACTTCATTGGGCACCATTCATCTGAACAACACTTTGCTGACTCTTAATCATGTACAAGTTGTTTTCCATAATAAATGAGCCCTTGAGAGGGCAAGAGGTTTGACAGCTTCTCCTTGGCCTGGAAACAGTAGCCACAGAAGTTGTCAGATCCTCCAAGGACAAAATGAGGCCCAAGGTGCAGGTTACTTACAAAGATAAAGAACTGAATTATTGTAGGACAATCAAATGTCTGGATTTTAAGGAATATTTAGTCTTTTAAGCAATGCAAAGGTCTTCTAAATCTTATCAGAGTTGGGGAGCGGTATTAGTAGCTGGATATTTCTGGAAAACAGGGGACTTTGGAAAGGGTCATCACTAGCTCCTCATAAAGTTTACACAGCAAGTATTTTTATTCCCTAGTCGAAACAGTTGACACCACACCTTGTATTTTTACAATGGAATGCCTGCATCACTCTCACAGCCCTGATAAACGAAATATGATTGGAATTTGCAAGTCCTTAAGGCTAAAATTATAAGACACAACTCAAGGACAAAGTGCAGCAGCAGAGGGATACCTTTGCTGCTGACACTTGAAAGTCATGAAAGGCTGGCAGAATGTTTGAGATGGAAAAACTATTAACTTTCAGGTTTTGGGATATCAGATGTACCCAAACCCTCCAACCACAATAATGAACAAAAACACTCCAAAGTAAGGGGGAGAAGCTCCAGGTCACCCCACCCCCAACTGCATCTGGCAATGTGGACAATGCACAAAAGAAATACTGTATTTGCTGGCGTATAAGACGACTGGGCGTATAAGACGCCCCCCCCCTCCCAACATTTCCACTCAAAATACAGTACTATGGGCAGCTATGTCTATCCCAACTGAAGTGCACCCGGCGTATAAGACGACCCCCCCCCCCACTTGGAGGCATGTTTTTCAGGGGGGGAAAGTAGTCTTATACGCCAGCAAATACTGTACTTTATGCTGTTGCAAACTACTGCTGTTTGAGAGGCCAGGTGCAAACATGTGCATCACGGGCTCTGTCGTAGCAAGGGTAATGGCACAGATTAGAGGGCGGTGACTTTTTTGGGAGCCTATCCGATCCCAAAAACAGAAGAAGCCAAAGCCCTATAAACATGGTCCCAAAGCCCTAGACACTTAAGCAGAAATAATTTTTAAAAGAACTAGCATTCCTAGGATGGCGAATAACTGGAGGGCTAGAGAAACTGCAATGGACAGAAACGAGAATGAATGAGCCCTCCACAGCTCACCCTCCATGCCCCAAACTGCTAACAAGAGAAAGCAGCCTGAGCTAGGTAGAGCAGAGAGCCAGCTGTGAATTCAGGACAAGGAAGAGATGATATCACCAGGAACGAACTGGAAGGGTCTGAAGGCAAGAGTCCCGTGAAGGGCATGGGCCAGGTCCCTTCAGGTAAGCTAAAAACAACAAGCAGCAGAAACTCAAGAGGAGAGAACCTACAACGTGCCATCAAGACAGATTCAAATGGGCAGCCAGGTTGGTCTGAAGGAGCACAATAAAAACCAGAGTCCAGGAGCACTTTTAAGACCAACCAAGATCCATTCAGGGCGTGAGCTTTCGAGGGCAAGCCCTCTTCCTCGGACTATGAGACTAGGCTTGCCCTCGAAAGCTCACGCCTTGAAGAAATCTTAGTTGGTCTTAAAGGTGCTCCTGGACTCTGGCTTTAACGTGCCGTAAAGGAATAGTGGAGAAGTCACAGAAAGCGCTGCCTTGGGGGGGGGGGGGGATGCTTGCAGAAACAACGAGGCCTTTTAAAAAGCGGAAAAGGGCAGTTTTCTCAGGGGCAGCCAGACATGGGGGGGGGGGGGCAAGATCCGCCTGGGATCGGGGGGGGGGGGAGGAGGCAGGCGAAGTTCTCCAGGGCAGAAAACCGGGGGGTGATATCACCTGAAGCGGGGGGGGGGGGTCTGCCCGAAGACTTTTGCGAGAGAAGAGCCCTGGGGAAGCAGGCCGGGGGCGAGAAGTCCTTTGCCCCCCCCCGTCTCCTCTCCCCCCCCCCCTCAGGCTTCCCGCCTCTCTCTCTCACCTCTCCCCCTCCTCCTCCGGAGACCTCCATGAGGCCGTCGTCTGGGGGCGGCGGCGGAGGGCAGGAAGGCTCCGCTTCGGGCTCAGGCTGAGGCTCCTCCACGCCCTCCGGCGGCGCGAAGGGCACCATGGCGCGGCCGCCGCTGTCGTCGTCGTCGTGGTGGTGGTGGTGGCGGCGGGGCTGCTCCTGCCGCCGCCGCCGGCCCTCCTGCTCCTGCTCCTCCGCCGCCGCCTCCTCTCCTCCTCCTCGCCCTCGCCCAGGCGGCGCCGCGGCGGACAGGGACGGGGCAGCCTCTCATGCTCGTCCCCCCCCGGCCGAGGGGACGCAGAGGAGAGCGGGGCGGACGGAGGGAGGGAGGGAGGCTGGCCGGCCGGCCCCGGCGCCCAACTCAGCAGCAGCAGCAGCGGCGGCGGCCGCCCCGGTTCATGGCGCGCGGCGCTCCGTGAGGCGGCGGCGGCGGCGGCTTCCCGGCAGGCGGGGACAGCTCCTCCGCGCGACGCCGGCCTCCCCTCCTCCGGCGAACATGGCGGGCGGGGCCGAGCGAGCGAGGGGCGGGGCCGGAGGGGGGCAGTGACGTCAGGACAGGCAGGAGAATCCCCGGCGGGAGGGGGGGGGTTACAAACCGCGCGGAAGGAAGGAAGGAAGGGAGGAAGGGCGGGGAGGGCGTGACGTCAGCGCCTGCGTAGGCGCCGCGAGGGGGACTGGCAGGGGCGGGCGTGACGTCGGCGCGCGGCTGCCGCCTCCTCCTCCTCCTCCTCCTCCCTCCCGCCGCCGCCGCCGCCGCCGCCTCTAAGGCAAAACAAAGCGCCCGCCCCTCCCCCACCCCACCCCTTTGCAAACCGCGGCTTGGGGACCGGGGAAAGCCACGAGGGTTGTGAAGGTTGTGCGCTGAATAAAGGCAACATAATGACAGTCCAGGAGCACCTTTAAGAATAAACGAAGGTTTATTCAAGGCGTGAGCTTTCGAGGGCAAGCGCTCCCCCTCAGACTATCAAATGTCACTATATATCTGCCGGCGTATAAGACGACTGGGCGTATAAGACGACCCCCCAACATTTCCACTCAAAATACAGAGTTTGCTACATTACATTACAGTACTATGGGCCACTATGGGCAGCTATGTCTATCCCAACTGAAGTGCACCCAGCGTATAGGACGACCCCCCCACTTGGAGGCATGTTTTTCAGGGGGGGAAAGTAGTCTTATACGCCAGCAAATACTGTATATATATATATATATCACTATATTTGATATATATATAAAATGGTAGGTGAGGAGGATGTATGTGCGAATGCTTCCTTGCGGCTTGTTGAGGGCACCTTAAATCCTTAAAATTGGGTTGCTTTAGGTGGCCATCGACTGAGAGGGAATCTCGGTTTGCCCAAAGCAGGGGTAGTCAAACTGTGGCCCTCCAGGTGTCCATGGACTACAATTCCCATGAGCCCCTGCCTCTCAGTCGACGGCCACCTAAACCAGTTTGACTGCCCAAAGGATGCAGAAAGCGGCCGGTTTGCAAGGACTGAGGGGCAAAATAGATCCGAGCCGGGGACGGAAACTTGGTCCTGAGGAACCAAGTGTCAGGGTCCTTGAAGGCAATTGTAACTTCAGTGCCCCCCACACACATGCAGGCAAGGGATGTGGGTAGAATGGATGGTGCCTCCTTCCCTCGTAGGAAGAGGGTTGTTGTTGTTAGGTAAGAAGTTGTATCCAACCCATCACAACCCCATGGACAATGATCCTCCAGGCCTTCCTGTCCTCTACCATTCCCCGGAGTCCATTTAAGTTTGCACCTACTGCTTCAGTGACTCCATCCAGCCATCTCAGTCTCTGTCATCCCCTTCTTCCTTGGCCCTCAGTCGCTGCCAGCATTAGGCTCTTTTCCAGGGAGGAAACCAGCACAAGTCAGGAGAAGAAGGAGAACCTGCTGGGCTGCTCTCCTGTTTGTTTGGAGTTCTTTATGTGTCTTTCTGGAGTTTCTTTGTTGGTTTACCTGTTTTGTACTTTAAATATATAGAAGGAGAAGGGTTGGTTTGTATGCCCTGCTTTTCACTGCTGGTGTTGGAGACGAATGCCGCAAAGTTACCAACAAGTTTTAGAGAGGAGCAAGCCAACTATGTCATTAGAAGGCAAGATATTACGGCTAAAGCTCACTTACTTTGGACACATCATGCAATCAGACTCATTATAAAAAGCATTAATGCTTGGCATGGTCAGCGGCAAAAGGGAACGTGGTAGCCAAAGGATCCGCTGGCTCGACACGATCAAAGCCGATACAGGGATCGGATGGACAAACTCTAACGGAGGATGCAGAGAAAGCAGAAAGGCTCTGCCTATTTTACATCTGTTTTTTTTTCCCACAGGTCAAAGGGTTTAGGTTTAGGCACATCTAGAGATGGCAGTAGCCAAGAGATAGTGTCTGGGTGGCAGGTTGACATGGACAGAGAGGTTGTCGAGAGGCATTTAGCTCCACTGGATGAGTTCAAATCCCTTGGGCCGGATGAAATGCACCCGAGAGTGCTCAAAGAACTTTCCAGAGAACTTGCACAACCCTTGTCCATCATCTTCGGGACCTCTTTAAGGACTGGAGATGTCCCGGAGGACTGGAAGAGAGCAAACGTTATTCCGATCTTCAAAAAAGGGAGGAAGGATGACCCGGGAAACTACAGACCAGCCTGACCTCTGTTGTGGGTAAGATAATGGAGCAGATATTAAAGGGAGCAATCTACAAACATCTGGAGGACAATTTGGTGATCCAAGGAAGTCAGCATGGATTTGTCTCCAAGAGGTCCTGTCAGACCAACCTGGTTTCCTTTTTTGACCAAGTAACAGGTTTGCTAGATCATGGAAATTCGGTTGATGCCGTTTATTTGGATTTTAGTAAAGCTTTTGATAAGGTTCCCCAATGTTCTGATGGATATATTGAAGAACTGCAATCTGAATTTTCAGATAGTTAGGTGGATAGGGAATTGATTAAAGAACCGCACTCAAAGAGTTGTTGTCAATGGTGTTTCATCAGACTGGAGGGAGGTGAGTAGTGGGGTACCTCAGGGCTCGGTGCTCGGTCCCGTACTTTTTAACATATTTATTAATGATCTAGATGAGGGGGTGGAGGGACTACTCATCAAGTTTGCAGATGACATCAAATTGGGAGGACTGGCAAATACTCCAGAAGATACAGACAGAGTTCAACGAGATCTGAACACAATGGAAAAATGGGCAAATGAGAACAAGATGCAATTTAATAAAGATAAGTGTAAAGTTCTGCATCTGGGTCAGAAAAATGGAAAGCATACCTACTGGATGGGGAATACGCTTCTAGGTAACACTGTGTGTAAATGAGACCTTGGGGTACTTGTGGATTGTAAACTAAACATGAGCAGGCAGTGTGATGCAGCAGTAAAAAAGGCGAATGCCATTTTGGACAGTATCAACATGGGCATCACATCAAAATCACAAGATGTCATAGTCCCATTGTATACGGCACTGGTCAGACCACACCTGGAGTACTGTGTGCAGTTCTGGAGGCCTCACTTCAAGAAGGATGTAGATAAAATTGAAAGGGTACAGAGGAGAGCGACGAGGATGATCTGAGGCCAAGGGACCAAGCCCTATGAAGATAGGTTGAGGGACTTGGGAATGCTCAGCCTGGAGAAAAGGAGGTTGAAAGGGGACATGATAGCCATCTTTAAGGAATCTGAAAGGTTGTCATTTGGAGGAGGGCAGGATGCTGTTCCCATTGGCTGCAGAGGAAACACGCAGTAATGGGTTTAAACTACAAGTACAACGATATAGGCTAGATACCAGGAAAAAAATTTTAAAGGTCAGAGTAGTTCAGCAGTGGAAGAGGCTTCCTAAGGAGGTGGTGAGCTCCCCTCACTCCCCTCTTCAAGCAAAGGTTGGATACACACTTTTCTTGGATGCTTTAGGATGCTTTGGGCTGATCCTGCATTGAGCAGGGGGTTGAACTAGAAGGCCTGTATGGCCCCTTCCAACTCTATGATTCTATGATTCTAGCAATGACCATGAACCAACTGAAAGAAGCAGTCAGAGACAGGGGGTCATGGCGAAGACTTTCCTATAGAATCTCAAAGAGTTGGATGCTACTGAACGGATAACATCATCATCATTTCACTGCCTGAATGGATCTCAATGCAGTTTCCAATCACCTTCCCTTCCTCTCCCCACAACAGTCCCCCTGTGAGGGAGGTGGGGCTGAGAGTGCCCTGATATTACTGCTCAGTCAGAACAGCTTTATCAGCAGCCTGGCGAACCCAAGGTCACACAGCTGGCTGCAGGTGGGAGAGTGCAGAATCAAACCCAGTTTGCCAGACTATAAACCACCACACTTAACCACTACACCACACTGGCTCTCTTTATACAAAGGCTCCATTCTGTGGGGCAAGAAATGTGAGACAGAAATATTTTTAAATTAATAAAACATCACTGTGAAATAGTATATTCAGGGGAGAATAACATAGTCCAAGGAGAAGTAACGTTTTATGTTTCAGACAAATGTAATGACTTTTTCCCCATCCCTGTAGTAAAAGGCAAGTCAAGGGCTCTCATGTCAATGCATTCCAGAAGTGCTGTTTTTGGAATTAACACAGTGCGAGCCACTCTGCAACCTTTAATCTTCTGTTCTTCACTGTCCCCTCCTGGAAGTCTTCTGCCCTCTTTTAAGAGTTGCAAAAGAGCAACCTTCTTTTATTTAGTTAGTTAGTTAGTTAGAAGTGATGTTTGCAGTGCAGATAAAATTAGAGATTCCCATTATATTTTCTGTTGGTTAAGGCTGAATGTTGCAGAACATGATACACTGCATTCCGCACACAGGATAATGCACTTTCAATGTGCTTTGGAAGCTGGATTTTTCTATGCGGAACAGCAAAATCTACTTCTAAAGTGCATTGAAATTGAATCAAATCAGATATTATTATTATATTATAATTATAAATCAAATCAGAGAATTTTCTATGTTGTGTGTTAACGCATCACAATGCGTAAGTCCCCTTAAATATATATATATATATATATTAATTTTGGTACTTGGGGGAACTTTTGAGTCCCCAAACAATCCCTGAAAGGGGATTGGTTGCCTCCAATGATTGACAAGCCGAGAAGCAGGAAGTAAAGTTCACATTGCTCTCTCTTCAGACTTCCCTGCCACCTTGGATAGAGGGGAAAAGGCAGCAGGAAAACACAGGAGGGGTCTCCTTATGGAGGGCTGCAAATGCAGGTTTTACAATCCTGTGTTTGCAAGCAGGAGGTGACATGTGTTTTACACAAAGGTGACCAGATTTTAACATTGGTAAAGCGGGACACCATTGACCGGGGGGGGGGGGGGTCCTGTTTAAAATTTTGGTCTATATGGAGCAACAAATATTTTCATAGAATGCATAGAACACAAAAATAGCATTGTAATACATATTTTTAAATTTCAACATAAGTACAATTTGCCAGGTGCCCTCTGATGTCCCTCCAAAAGTGGGACAATCTGGTCACCTTATTTTACACCCCCGAGCAAAAACGGTTTACAAATCACATTTTGGATACTGCTGATTTGACCCATTTAAATAGGGTTGGGATATTTGGCTCAGAAATGTCCCAGAAGTTCCCAAATCAATATTTTTTAAATACCTGTCAGCTTATCTCAACCAAATCTCCTGTTCCTAGTTCCCAAGTGTATTTGTAAATATCAATAGAGCAAGGGAAGGGCCACAAAATGAATAAGTAAAACAGCAAAAAATACTGTGTGGCAATTAATGCTAGTAAGAATTAACATATGAGCCTCTTGTGGCGCAGAGTGGTAAGGCAGCCGTCTGAAAGCTTTGCCCATGAGGCTGGGAGTTCGATCCCAGCAGCTGGCTCAAGGTTGACTCAGCCTTCCATCCTTCCGAGGTCGGTAAAATGAGTACCCAGCTTGCTGGGGGGTAAACGGTAATGACTGGGGAAGGCACTGGCAAACCACCCCATACTGAGTCTGCCATGAAAACGCTAGAGGGCGTCACCCCAAGGGTCAGACATGACTCGGTGCTTGCACAGGGGATACCTTTACCTTTACCTTTAAGAATGAACATAAAATGATTCATAACTTTTTTGTCACAGGAATAATATAGTAGACGTTTTCAACTACTGTATTTTTACAACTGATTAAATGTTATTAAACTGAATTGTGAGTTTTTTGCTTAGCCTTTTGCTTACCTCCTGTTTTGTATAAATCCGGGTTTTTTTGGAATTGTTTGTTAATAGATTTATATTAATACCGAACTGGTGAAGGTATAAACTGAAACGTTTTCAGTTCTTTTCTTCAAGCAAATTCTGGAATCAAAAAACGCTTTCAGTGAAGAAAGAAACTGAGACAAAATTATGAATCGTTTGTTTATTGTTACTAGCATTAATTGCCTTCCTCCAACTGGCCTGAATAATACTATTGAAAGTAAAAAAATAATGTCTGGATATAATATCTCTTATTATACAAGAATATTACCCAGAGACTGAAAGATATAGACATCCAGTTCCAGGTTCTTCTGTTACCACTGTGTGCTTTCCTTGAATCTGGGATATACCTTTATCATATGAAACCACGCCAATGTATTTTCATATCCTGAGTGCATATCTCTTAAAAAGAGCCTACTTGTTAGCCCATCTGAATATTTTCCCCTCAAACATAATGTGGGGCAGATTTCAGCGAATCCCCTTCTCTGAGAGACTTGGTTCAAGATACATTATGTCACATACTCGTGGAATGACCCAGGTTCCTACACTTTCGTTATCCTGAGTATCACTGAAATCTTTTTGTGCAGATGAGTAATACTGATAAATGTTATATTAAGTGACAAGGACTCAGGGTTTGTTGTAACAATAGTCAAGGTTTTTTCAGCTATTTTAAGAGATAACAGATCTTTTATGGAAATGATTAGGGACCAAGCACATTGCATTCAGGAGTACAACAGGTGCTAGATTGGGATGGTGGGATGGAAGAACTCTGTGGATAGCCTCTCCCTACCCCCAGGACTTAGAAAAGCTGCAGGCCCCCAGGAAGGGAACTCACTGGCAGGGGCAGCTCTCATGCGGCAGGGATCTGCAGTTTCTGAGCCTCAGAGGGAAGTGGAAGGAGGAGGGGGTGGTCAGAGATGGGAGATCGAAGGCGATTGGCTGTCTGCTGGATGGACAGGCAAGCCGGTTGGAGGAGGAGGCACACAGGGGCGGGACAACCACCCTGAGTGGATGTTAAACATTGAGTGGCACTTAAGCCATGAGACACGCTCCTCCTCTAAGCCCTTATTAGAAATATATTATGTGGAACAGGTATTTATCTAAACCAGCCTTTCTCAAGTTTTTCACTGTTCAGAAACCCCAGAAACATTCTTCAGGCGTAGAGAAACCCCAGAAGTGGTACGATCACGCAGAATATGTTTGGGAAGTATAGCTGTGTACACGCCCACCCATGGCTTCTCCTCTTCACACCAGGCCCATCACTGGCCATTTGAGGAGGGTCTATGTGACCATATGTGGTCTTATTACCCAATAAAAAATTAACAAATTTTAAATATGTATATTAAAAAATTAACTCTCATCCATTTAGGAAACCCTTTTGAGACTGTCAAGAAACCCCAGGATTTCACGAGTTGAGAAAGTCTGATCTAAACATTTAACATTTCTTGTTTATTGACTTTATTGCCAATAAAGGTGTTCTGATCTGATCATTAATTGCCATACAGTATTTTTTGTCACATTGGTAACCAAAGCATAGGACACCATGGATCTGTCTTCCAAAGGGGGGAAAAGGAGAATGGTGTTTGCAGACCACCTTCATTCAGTTTGGCTTGGTTTGCTGCTATACTTGCACGTGCTATATTTGCATGGGCACTTCCCATTTTGATTATGGGCCAGTTTGCTGAGCTATCTCAATCCAGGTGTCTTGGCAAAACAGTGTTTGTTTGCTCCCTCAAGCCTGGTTTCAAAACCTGATTTAAACCCCCCATTTAGAATCCCTGCTTGTGGGAAGTATATAATACTGAGTTTAATGGAAATAAATCATTTGTCCTGGAAATACGGAAGATTTACACAATATTCCTGATCTCCGGTCACCACTTGGAGTCTGGCAAGCAACCCTAGGTATTAAATTAAAACATGCACAGTAAAGTAACATTTTAAAAATCACATCTGAATAACATGCACAAAAACAAAGCAAGTGAAGCAACATCAAAGAACTGCTTTTGGACACCATTTCATGTTCTCTCGCTCTTTTGATTTTGTAAACTTGGCAAGAATGGAGGAGCAGTCTGTTGCAGCACATGGATCAGGAGAAGTACTTATCCTTCCTCCTCCTTTCTTCCTTATTCAAAGTCAGCAGTCATGTTTGTAAATCCAAGTCCAGGCTACAGTCTGTTATAGTGTTGTTTATTTGAATGTGGTGAGAAGAACTACATGTTTTATTCCGCTAACCATAATACGTTGTAACACAGCAGCGTGACTCCCAAAAAGAACTGCTTCCCGTGGGTGTCGAGAAATCTGCCAGCACGTAGTTGTACCGTCAATGATAAGATCTGCCTTTTTAACAAACTCTGGTGACTCCTTTGGAACACGGACTGCTCAATCAAGAGAATGGCTTGACTCAACGCTACAGTTTGCAATATGCAATGGCTGGGAACATTCCGACTGAAGCTAGACTCTAAAAGCAGCTTAATCCCTGTTGACATGAGGATACGGGGGTCAGCTCTACAGTGGCAGGTCTCATTTCTCCAAGGTCAAGGGCACAGGCTTGCTGTTGGGGAAGAACAGTCACACTGCTGCTCACTCAGGTGTGGGGTACCGTGGGGAGCAATACTTTCCCAGATATGGAAACTATTACGTCTGCGGGTTCAGTGGTCACAGACTCCAATTCTTCAGAACAGCTCTTTTTATTAAATAACTCCAGCAGCAGATTACAACTACTGAACAGAGAAAAACAGGCAAACTCATGCACTTTTATACCTTTCAGACAGCTGCCTCTAATTGGCTGTAAGCAGAGCAATCTGATTGGCCCTAGTGGAGCAATCCGATTGGCCCCAGCAGAGCAACCCATTTGGCCCTTAAGCAGAGCAATCAGATTGGCTCCTATGATTCCTTGTCTGGCAGAAGCCCTCATTTGCATCAGTGGCCAAATGCCCACAGACATTCCTGTCCCCCATGTTGTGTTACGTTTTTGCCACATTGATCACTATTTCCCTCACAAGAGAAGACCGAGGAGAAATAGGAGTTAAGCAGTTCAGCCGTCTCTTCATCATCTGTTATAATTTCACTTTCTTGTCCTCACAGTGGTCCTATGGTGTCCCTATTCTTTTTCTTGCTTGAAATGTAACTAAAGACGCCTTTTTTGTTATGTAGCAAGATTTATGGCATGCTTAGATTCACTTGTTCAAAAACGATGATCCATAACAAACAATTCATGTATGGTTACTTGGTTCGGAAATACGGGCCTAACAAATATGTCAGGACAGACTTCTTTCATCCCTGCAATGCTTCCTGGCATGCATTATGCATGTTCTAATGCTAGCGTCCCTGTACTTTCCCCACTCCAACTGGTTTCCGTTGTGAAATAATCTAGTCCCCCCCCCAAGAGATTTCTCTATGCCAGGAACAATGATTGGTAATCAGGTTTTTCAGTCTACAGCTTACGATGTACAAAGTTGCATTTACTGAGTCAAGCCATTGACTCATCAAGGCCCATATTCTGTACTCTGTGAGCTGCTCTCCATGATCTTGGGCAGAGAACTTTCCCTCCCCTGCAATCTGTGCTCCTTTTAAACTGGACACCTTGTGCATGTAAAATACGCCTGCACTCCTTGCACGGTGGGGAAGCACCACCATTAGCGCAATGGTTCCCTGGAGTCCAATCCAATGATTTATATTGCTGGGCTGGAACAAAAGTGCATTGCAGTATAAATATGACTATAGCAACTCACATCTCTTCTTGATTGCTCACAATTTTTCTCACCCAAGATAGCTTTTGCACCAGCATCTAAAACAGGTTGTTATTCACAGGGTGTTTTTTTATTATTATTATTGCATTATGTTCTACCTATTCAGCAACCAAGCTGGGAAGTGATGGTTCCGCAGTACTCTGCTCTGGTTCGGTCTCACTTGGAGTAATGCAGGGGTAGTCAAACTGCGGCCCTCCAGATGTCCATGGACTACGATTCCCAGGAGCCCCCTGCCAGCGAATGCTGGCAGGGGGCTCCTGGGAATTGTAGTCCATGGACATCTGGAGGGCCGCAGTTTGACTACCCCTGGAGTAATGTGTTCAGTTTTGGGCACCCCAGATGAAGAGGGATGTAGACAAACTGGAGCATGTCCAGAGGAGGGCAACAAAGATGGTGAGGGGTTTGGAGACCAAGACATATGAAGAAAGGTTGGGGGAGCTTGGTCTGTTTAGCCTGGAGAGGAGATGACTGAGAGGGGATCTGATAACCATCTTCAAGTATTTAAAAGGTTGCCATATAGAGGATGGAGCAGAGTTGTGGTCTCTTGCCCCATAGGGACAGACAGGAACCAATGGGATGAAATAAATTCAAAAGAAATTCCATATAATCATCCAGAAGAGGTTCTTGACAGTTAGAGCAGTTTCTCAGTGGAAAAGGCTTCCTAGGGAGGTGGTGGGTTCTCCATCTTTGGAAATTTTTAAACAGAGGCTAGATAGCCATCTGACAGAGAGGCTGATTCTGTGAAGGTTCAAGAAGGTGGCAGGTTGCAATGGATGAGTGATAGGGTTGTGAGTGTCCTGCATAGTGCAGGGGGTTGGACTAGATGACCCACAACGGCCCTTCCAACTCTATGATTCTGTTATTTTCTGCTTCCCCAAACACCAACATTTAAATGAAAGAGGTTGATTTTAAAAACCCTTTCCCTGGCCATATACTGCCAGTGGCCGGGAGACCTGGCAACCTCACCTGGACAAGATGTGGCAATCATGCCAGTGTGCACCCTCTTCATCTGCATGTGTGTGTGTGCATATGAATATACTCTGCTGAAGAGTGCCTCCCACTTCCTGGTTGGAAAGATGCTCTGTTCCATCTTCTAGAGGCCATGCTCAGCAGCATCATAAGAGCCATCACGACAAGCACTCATTGAGGGGCAGAGTGGGTATGTCAAACATTTCTGGTTATACAAAAGGAAAAAGATCCACTGTGGAAAGACAACACAACTAAACAATAATTTCTGCAATATAGAGAAAAGCTTTATCCAATGCTTGGAAAGCACAAATAAAGCATAGTAATGATACAAAGGCATTAAATAACTGTAGGAGTGCCACTGGAAAATCCAAATGAAGAACCCGTAAATCCTGCATTTCAGTCGTGAATGCTTCCTCAGTCTTTTATATTATGAGGAGTTGTTACTCTGCAATTGCACTATGAAGAAACTCATTATGAATATTATTTAGAGGCTTCTAGGTACTTGTTGGGGTCCACTGAGGAAACATCCATGAGCAAGATGCAGGATTTACCAGTTCCTTATTTGGATATGGATTTGGATTTTCCTACAATGGCATTTCTACAGCTACTTAATGTCTTTGTAGTATTACTATGTCCTGTTTGTGCTTTCAAAGCATTGGATAAAACCTTTCTCTGTATTGTATGAATTCTTTATTTAGTTGTGCTGTCTTTACACAGTGGATCTTTTTTTTTCTTTTGTACAACCGCAATGCATTGTGTATTGCATTTTGTATATTTTGGTTAACATTTCTGGCTGGCAGAGGACTGTTGGTTGTGGGCCTCTGTTGGTTGTGGGCCTCAGCAGATCGCCCACCTTGCTGTGCCCTGATGCCAGAAAAAGCACCCCTTCTCAATTGCAATGAAAGCTTCGAGTCGAGTTGCCAGCTCTGGGTTGGGAAATACCTGGAGATTTTGGGGGGTGAAGCCTGGGGACAGTGTGGTTTAGGGAAGGGAGGGGACACATCAGGGCATAATGCCCCAAAGTTCATGCTCCAATACAGCTATTTTTCTCCAAGGGAACTGATCTTGCTCACCTGGAGTTCAACTGTAAAAGTGGGAGATTTCCAGATGACACCTTGAGGTTGGCAAGCCTAATGGAGCCACAACAAACAATGGAGCCCATCCTAATGCTGCTCCAGCATTAGAGAAGTCCTCATGGATAGAACATGGAATAGTGCCAAGGATCCTGGCAGGAAATGGGAATTAGTATATGAACAACAGTCAGTAGGCTTGAAGGCTGCTTTGAGGACCTCAGTTTGTGTAGAACTATCCTCCATCGCTCTCTCATCTTCAACACCATTTGTCTTTGTACTCAGGTTTTGATGCAAAACGGTTACAAGAGCACTTGGACTGTATAGCCCTCGTTATAATTGCTAATCTACACTTTCCCTTACCCAAGTGTTTTTATTCTGTTAATTGGCTTTCTATCAGCCAAGATGAAAAATCTCTTCTTTGCAGAAAGACTGATTATTCTGACTTTCAACAGCCTGGCTTTATGACCAAAACTGCTTGTTGAGATTTAAATGAGAGCCACTATCTCTCCCAAAAACAATAACCTGGTAGTGGATGATATCCTTGCCCTGTCAAGATGCTGTTTCGAAGGGGCAGATTTATCAGCAATTTTGTTTTCTGACTGAACAATGAGATCTGACTGCTTGCTACTGATGTCTGTCAGGTGGGCGTGGAAAGCTCTAGACGGGAGAGAAAACTCAAGACCAAAAGCAATATTCAATTATCATTGTTTTGTTTTTAATCTTTTAATTTTATGTTAAAGATAGAATCACGGAACAGAAAAGTAAGAATGTTTAGATGAATACAGTTATAAAATGTATTCAAGTAAAACTCTTAATATTTCCATAATTTATACATAATTTATTATAGAAATTAAATATTGGTAGACTTGTGGTAAAGTCTTAATATCCTGAAAGTTAGCAGAGTACTTTGTATGGCTAATAAGCACAGAGTGTAGAATGCATGTGGTCAGAAAACACCAAACAAATAAAGGTACATTCTCCAACATGGTGGGGATCTGCTATAGATCACCAGACCAGGCAGAGGACTTGGATGAGATGCTCCTAGACTAGATTACAAAGTTCTCAAACAGACAGGACCTAGTGGTCATAAGATATTTCAATTACCCAGATATCTGTTGGAAGACCAGCTTGGCTAAAAATGAAAACTCCAATTGACAACTTCATTGAAACTAGAAAGGGCAACCAGGGGGTCTGCTATTTTAGACTTGGTTCTGACCAAAAGAGAAGAACAGGTTGACAAGGTAAAAGTTGTGGGCACATTTGGTAGTAGAGACCATGTGATTTTGGACTTTAAGATCTTGAGTAACAGAAAAGCTGTATGTAGTCACACATAAAGACTGGACTTCAGGAGAGCGAATTTAAAAAAAATGGAAAGTTATATTGGGTAGAATCCCATGGTCAGAAAATCTTAAGGAGATGGAAATGCTAGAAGGGTTTCGAGTGCATGCACTCTTCCTCAGACAAAAAGAGTACATGTACATGAAAGCTCACTCCTTGAATAAATCTTTGTTGGTCTTAAAGGTTCTATTGGGCTCAGCTATAATACTATGGTAAAGAGAGTTTCTGTTTATTGTCTCAAGTCAGGAGACATTGCACAGTGAGCTATTTTCAACAATTTATACACTGTTATTGTTTTTTGGGTGAGATAGCGGCTCTTATTTAAATCTCCATCCAGTTACCCTTTATTATTTCTATTATTTCTTATTCAACAACTACCTGTACTGTCATAAATATAACAATATACATTTATCTATCCAGCAATTTTTTTTTAAGCCACAATGATCTTTGTATTTTTGTAATGGTCTTCTATTAACTAAGTTGGTCAGTTTTGCCACTATAGCCAGTTCTCCAGTTCAATCAATATGGATGAACAGTCCAAAGGTTGGATCCCACTGATTCAGTCTGTTAATGGTTGTGTTTTCTGCTTGAACAGCAAGCCTTTCTTGTCACAAGGGGCTCCTTGTCTCTGAGAAAGCACCACCATGAGAAGAACGTATCTACAGAGGATCTGGGAGAATAAATTCTCCTCCATTCTGAATGTCTTGCAACAGAAGAAGAGATGGAGTTTTTTCTACCCCACTTTTCATTACCTGAAAGAGTCTCAAAGCAATTTACAGTTGCCTACTCTTCCTCTCCCCACAACAGATATTCTGCAATGTAGGCGTGGCTAAGAGAGCTCTGAGAGGACTGGGACTGGCTCAAGGTCACCGAGCCGGCTGCATGTAAGGAAGGAGAGTAGGTTTTTATACCCCACCTTTCTGTACCTTAAGGACTCCTCTCCCCACAACTGGCACCTTGTGAGGTAGGATTACCAACCTCCATGTATGGCCTGGAGATCTCCAGAAATGACAGCTGATCTGCAGATGTCTGAGATTCATTCTCCTGGAGAAATTGTCTGTTTTGGAGGGTGGGCTCTGTGGGTGGCCTCCCTAGAAGAACCCAAGAAGAACTCTGAAGAACTTGAAATCAACTGGAATATCATGGAAAGATGCATCTCCCAAACAAGGATACACTCTGATAATAGTTATATTAATGAGTGATGGGAGGGTTTCCATTACAGCTAACCCTACGTCGCCCTTGCCTCTACCTATATGTCATCAAAATCAATCTAATGAAATCAGTCAAATAAAAAGAAATCCTAGGGTTTCATTCAAGGTATAAGCATTTGTGTTCATTCACATTTCTCCAGATACAGTGAAATAAAACTTCCTCAACCATTACATATAGGTAGAGGCGGGGAGGGGGGAGTGGGGTTAGCTGTAATGCGAAGTGACCATTGGCAGAAGACTGGGGAAAGGGAGGAATTTTGCCAGGCAGTTGAAGACTATTTAGTATTGTTCTGTAGCTTCTAATCGCTTTCATAATAGACTTTCATTACATTCTGTTTGCCATAATGAAGGTTACATTCAAGCCACCCCCTAGCTTGCTCTGGAGCCCAACTTGATTCATCAATTTTTTATGTGGACTGCATTTCTTAACTGCATCAGCTTTATTCTCCATGATGTCACCCATTAATGGATATTTAATCCTTCCCTCATATTCCAGATTCTCGCTTTGATTTACCGTCATAGTGCCCGGTACCCAGAATTCTCGTTACTGTTCCATTTCAGGAATGTACTCTTTCCTGAGAAAGCATTTAGGAAGGTTTTACGCTTGTGGTTATGCCTCATACTAAAACTGAATGAGTCTCCAGCATGGGCTGAAAGCGAAAAATGTTTATAAGACTTCTCCTATATCCAATCACCATTAAAAATTAATATGAAGAATATCAGAAACTTCTCCAGTTCACAAAACGGAAATGTATAATGGAAAGCAGAGAGATATGACGTATGTCAAGCCTGTTTCTGACAATGTTAGGTCACCCCACTGTGGGGTGTTGGGGCCATTCCATTTTGTCCACCTCCAGCCCCGTGAAAAGATTTCTGCGCTCAATAGACAATTGACTTACGGAACCCACTGCCACAGGACATGACAATGGCCACCGCCTCTGTTCTAATTTAAATGTGATGCTGGTAAGGCAAATACTCTAATTTGGCATTGACATGGGATCTTATTCAAACTATGCTGCTACATGTGCAAAGAAGCGATACATGCTTATGTAGCACGCCAGAGACTGGAAGTCCAGGCAGTGAACATGCTAGTGATGAAGTGGTGATAACAAGTTTCTGAAATTATTATTATTATTATTATTATTATTATTATTTGAGTATCAGTTGCTTCTGGGAAATTGACTATGATTTTGCCTATGAGTTTGCTTTTAACTCTCCTTTAGTTATGCTACTGTTCACTAAAGGAAGAAGATGCATCTCTATGACCGTTTATGCACTGGAGGTTTCATGCTGGGCTGCAGGCTGGAGTTTTAGCCATGGCAGGTTGCCCCACCTCTTCCTGCACCCACACGGGGGAGCATTTGGCCCAGTGCCCCTCATCCACCCCCGATTTGTGCTCCTGCATGGGAGCTGGGGCAGTGAAGTTCCCAGTGCGTAAACGGTCTATGCCTACTTCTGAACTCTGCCCACCGGTAAATAGGAAGAACAGTTGGCAGCACTAGGCTTTTCCTCTGGAATGGTTCAGATAAGTTTTAACATTGAATCAAAAACACTGAACCAAGGACACCATATAGATAACTTGAAATATAGAGGTCACTTTGACCAAACTTTCTGGATACCTCCAGCGCCTTGAGAAGGAGGGAGGGGGAGGAATGTGCTCTGTATAATGTAAACTTGGGGTGAATTCTGACCCAGTGACTCCATGCCATGTCAGGAGCTCCAGGGCTGGCCTGCAGACTTTGGAGGTGATCCTGCAGATGACACAACGTACAACGATATAGGCTAGATATCAGGAAAAAAAATTTCACAGTCAGACTAGTTCAGCAGTGGAATAGGCTGCCTAAGGAGGTGGTGAACTCCCCCTCACTGGCAGTCTTCAAGCAAAGGTTGGATACACACTTTTCTTGGATGCTTTAGGATGCTTTGGGCTGATCCTGCATTGAGCAGGGGGTTGGACTAGATGGCCTGTATGGCCCCTTCCAACTCTATGATTCTATGATTCTATGGCACTGAAAAAGCCAGCCCTACGTAACCCTTTTATTCTTTGCATTAGCTTTGGACACTAGTCTATCTGTGATTTTTTCTTTTCCTGCAGCTAAAATAAAAACTCCAGTTTTCCAATCTGGTGTGTTTTGGAGTAACATTACACTAGGCAGAAATGGATCCTGCCTTGGCTGCCGGGCCACCACTAGCATGCTGATTAGGTGAACATGACTACTTTGCACAGATAGCAGCCCACTTTAAATGAGACCTGCTCCCATATGGGGTCCCACAGGTGTGTTCTTGTACCTCACCAGCCTAACATTTAAATCAGACCACAGGTGGTTTAAAAGGGAGGTCAAACAAGTTTATGGGTTTTCCCTGGAAGTGACGTGGCAAGGTGGTGGACATCAGTGTTCATCCGCTTCCACTCAGAGTGGTCGTGGGCAGCTAGGACTGCTGGTTTCATGCCATAGCAGGAGATCTGGCAGCCCTAGATGAAAAGAACTTGGCACTACTCAATGCCAGTTACTGGTAGATGACAACTACAGGAAGTTTCGTCCTCTCTGGCTCTGTTTGTGGTCCTTCCAGGGCAGGGGTAGTCAAACTGCGGCCCTCCAGATGTCCATGGACTACAATTCCCAGGAGCCCCTGCCAGCATTCGCTGGCAGGGGCTCCTGGGAATTGTAGTCCATGGACATCTGGAGGGCCGCAGTTTGACTACCGCGGTTCCAGGGTATCTGTTTGGCCAGTGCAGAAAACAGGATGTTGAAGTTTGGATTTTTTGTTTGGTCTAGCCATGGGTCCTCTTTGTTCTTAAGTCAATCAGCTTGGGAATTTGTATGAGTGTGTGTGCGTGTGTGTGTGTGGGGGTAACTTCATCAACATTCAGTGTTTATTATGATCAGTTACCCAACAGAATCCATATCTGGAGTCAATATCATCAGGCACTTACTGAGCCCCAAAGCCCAGCAGAGGACCCTGCTCTGCTTCTTGCTGTCCCTACCTGCTTACCTGTCCTCTGTAACTGAATAAGCAACAGAGGAGAAAAAGGAGGAAGCAGCTCCGAGTGCCTTGAGACTGCAAAATGGTCAACTGAAAACAATAAAAAGACAGACACTTTGGCAGCAACATCTACTAATTCTTCTGGATGGAGAAAGTGCCTGTCAATTACATCATCTGCTGATTCATTGCCCCTTCCCATTTTATCCCATCCTCTCCTCCTGCCGTGTAGCACAAGTAACAAATAGGTAGCACAGGTGCAGGAGCATACAAGAGGAGGGCCAGTTTATCCATGGATCAGGGCCATAGCCTCTTTACTCCCCCTTTCCCTTCTCTAAGGACACTCGGAGTGACACTCCTTTCCACTGTGGGGGGCCCCTTTGCCCTCATTCTGGCTGCTTCTGCTGCAATGGTACTCAGCTCGGATCCTGTGAATCCTTAAAATAGCTCTAGTGCAACCGGCCCCACAGATCCTTAAACCACTGTACAAGGGACCTTTTCAGCAACTATTGTTGCTCTAGCCATTGATGACAATACCAATGACAACATAAACTGCATTTTCCATTGAGCCATTTCCTTAACTTAATGACCAAATGTCCTGAGCCACATGCTGAATTTTTGCCAGATGACAGTGAGACCTCCCCACATCTGGCCAATACATGCCAGAACTTGTGTGTACTTTCAAATAGTTTGATAATTTCCTGTAGTTCACTTGAGGTTCCATGGCAGACGCTAGGAAATTCCTCAACAGATCCATCAGTGTAGACAGCATGGCCACACACTGCCCTGTTCTGTACTGAATCTCACCAGCTCTGTTATGAATTGGCTACTGCAAGAGATGGGACATTCTACCCAGCAAGCTGCCACTATTATTATCTTGTATGTCTTTCTGTAGCTTGGAATACCTCCTACAATGCCGTCCAAAGCAGAGAATCACCTTTCTAAGTCCATTGAAGTTAATGGGCTGAGAAGGGTATAACTCTGCTTAGGACAGCTCTGCCAGTCAGTTGCCTTATCGATTGTCAGAACTACTAACTTGTCCTTTCTTTAAAAAAAAAAACAGGTAAACCGAGTCTGATTGACACCTTTTTGTTGGCAAGATTTCTATTTCAAGAACAATAGCGTGACAAGTTCTGTCAATCTTTTTATCTTAGTCATAACTTCATAGCTGTCTAATCCAAGCATCTTCTTTCATTCCTTTTTTATTTTTAACTCCCTCCTTCCTGGAGAGTGCTTTTGATCAAAACTTTACATAAGCATAGCAAAAAAGAAAAGAAAAGAAACCAGCAGAACAATCTGTTCAGGGAAAGACGGGTATGTAACACGATGCATGTTTTTTGAAGATTATTCTCGGCAAGGTGCTGGCGCATATATTAATCTGTACGAAACTTGTTCATATACACACTTTGTATAAAAAGATATATAAATGCGCACACACGCACACATACACACAACAGTACTTTGATGAGAACCACTTTTACAAGGTATGCATAGCTCACAAATTTACACACACATCCACACTGTTTTATTTGTTTAAACCACACAATGTTCTGCCCTTAGTTGCTTGGGAGAGGGAGGAAGCTTACATGTGCACATAATATTCTAGACACTTCTCTTGCAGCATAAATAATCCTACTGCAAGGTGGTAGGTACTGTGGTAGGATTCAAATTGGGAAAGCTGTGCAGGAGAAAAGGGTTAAAAACCTTACCTCACCCCACAAAAGCTAATGACAACTTAAAAAAAAAAAAGAAACAGAAGAGAGACAACCAGAGATCTCCCACCTAGAAATCTAGCTTGTCTTTGAAATGAATCTTTTTTGTTGGTGCTTTTAGACTCCCCTGGAAAAGTCATGATCCAAATGTCAGAAAGTGATGGGCAGTAGCAATGAGTTACAATGAGCCAGTTTGGTGTAGTGGTTAGGAATGCGGACTTCTAATCTGGCATGCTGGGTTTGATTCTGCGTTCCCCCACATGCAGCCAGCTGTTGACCTTGGGTTCGCCATGGCACTGAGAAAGCTGTTCTGACCGAGCAGTGATATCAAGGCTCTCTCAGCCTCACCCACCTCACAGGGTGTCTGTTGTGGGGAGAGGAAAGGGAAGGCGACTGTAAACTGCTTTGAGCCTCCGGATAGAGAAAAGTGGCATATAAGAACCAACTTCTTCTTCTTCTTCTTCTACTACTACTACTACTACTACTACTTGCCAATGAGGACGGGCCACTAGCCACCCCAGCTCCTCGGGGTTCCCAATCTCAAAGTATAGCTGAGACCCAAACAGGACCCTAGAAGCCAAAGTCCACAGCATAATGGTTCTGATTAGCCAGGGACCAAATGACCTGCCAACCATGAGACCATTGATTCTGTATGGATCCACAGCTGAGTGGAGACAGTATGATGCAGCCTAGTTGCCCCAAGACAACAGAAGACGATGCAGCCATTTTATACCAAGTCAGACCATTGGGCCATCTGCTAAGAATTGTTTAGTCTGTCTGGTAGCAGCTCTCCAGGACCCAAGCACAGAAGTGGAGATCTCCCTGGCATTTTCAACAGCAGGCAGGATCAATATGTTTCCTCCCCTGGATAAATAGCAACTCTTCCGTCTCCTCGCAATTTCTTTTGGCATTTGATGGGAAAGCGGGTCAAAAATCCCTGCCTTCCCCCCACCTCCATTACAAAAAACATCCCATTGGGAAACTGTTGGAAGGAGCAACTCAGCATGCCTGGACATGTGGGGAGAGGGGCTACATCACTCTAGGTGTGTCTAGGTGACATCATCTTGAATGAGATATCTCTTTGTTGTAACCTGAGAGCTACCCTCTGGCCCCTCCTTTCTCTCTTGATTTGCCCTCTCCCACTCTCTGTGTGGCCTTCTATGGAGACAAATGTCTCTGCATGTCTCTCCTCCGGAGAAGATGTCCTCAGAATCACATGTGCATGATGCCAGACAAGCTGGCCATTTGTGATGGGGCAAGGACTCTCTACATTTGGCTTCTCCTTCTTACTTTGAATGCAACCTGAATGTGAACTGAATCTCCTTGAATAAATGTAAGTTTATTTTTTTGTAATCTATTCCTTTGACAGTAGCATACTTCTAAGAACAGCCAAAACTCTGCTATGTTAACCAAATATCCCAAAAGAAACAGAAGACAGCGTTCCGGTCAAGGCTGAAAGTTAACAAGTTCAGGGGATCCATAACAAAGTGGCCAAACCGGTACTTCCCTTGTTCAGCTTTGGACCCACCCAAGAAAGATGGCACCAGTAAGAAATCTAAATTGCTTTCACCCTTGGCACAAACGAGACCTGCCAGAGACACGGGGCAATTTGTAGGGTGCTCGTTTCAAGCTTCTCGTGAATTAGGCAGTGAGTGCTTGAACAGTCAAAACCTGGTAGTTTGAACAGTATACATATCTTGCTCCAACCACAATTTCAGGTTATTGCAACTGACGGCAAGTGAAGTTAAGAACCAAGGAATGCCTGTTAGCTTTTGACTTCTCAGTTTATATATATATATATATTGTAAAGCAAAGGCACTAGCGGGAAGACAACAATTCAATAAGCCGTGACTCACACCGCCGACCCACTCTGTATTAAAAGACATTATTTAAAAATACACTGAAAAAGTAATTGCTGTTTCCGATGTGTCTTTTAAAAGCAGAAGGGGGGTGGTGAGCAGTAAAGTCTTTGTGGACAACAATTCAGCAGGTGGCAAACTTGATAGGGGGGGGGGCTGGGTTTTTGCCATCGTGGTGGTGTGATGGACTTAGAAAGGTGCAACTCTGCTTAGGATTGTGTAGCAAGGAGACAGGGACTGGGACAGAATGAGGACACAACACAAGATATATAATCTTTGGCAAGAAATTGGCCAAATCTGTAAAGGTATCCCCTGTGCAAGCACCCAGTCATGTCTGACCCTTGGGCTGATGCCCTCTGGCGTTTTCTTGGCAGACTTAATATGGGGTGGTTTGCCAGTACCTTCCCCAGTCATTACCATTTACCCCCCAGCAGCAAGCTGGGTACTCATTTCACCGACTTCGGAAGGATGGAAGGCTGAGTCAACCTTGAGCTGGCTGCTGGGATTGAACTCCCAGCCTCATGGGCACAGCTTTCAGACTGCATGTCTGCTGCCTTATCACTCTGCGCCACAAGAGGCCCTATGGCCACATCTGTATTGTTACACAAATGAGAGTCAGAACAGAATGGGTGGATCTAGCCATCTTGTGGTCAGCGGGCGACAAGGAAGCCCCAATGCCAGGAGCCAGACCTGGAGGTATACAGAAATATGCATGCACAAGCCACCAGGCCTAATGCTTGTTGGGCACCTGGGAGGCGCAGGCAGGTTGGGGATGTTGTAGGCATTAGCCTCTGGTAGGTCCCCCTCCCGCCATCCAGAAATGTGAGTTAGGCAGCCATTCTCTGCCCCCTTCAGGGATAGTGCTGCAGCTCGACATCCACACAGCCTCATAAGGAGGCCCACTGACATGGGGATCTGGTGCACAAGTTTGGCTTCCCCCAAATATGGATCCATCCCATGCACAACAACCACCACTGAGAGGGGGGAGATCCCCCTCCTCCCACCAATACTCAAAAAAACCCAAAATAGCTTGACACATGATGAATATCTTGCAACCACAAGTTCATTCACTGGTCTGGTAAGCACATGCCTCCCTCACAGTATAATTGTAGCTGATATTTGGATGGTAATTTAGAAAATTAGAAAACTGCCAAAGACTGAGACTTCCTTGTATGTCTGTCTTCTTGCCAAGTTCATATGCTCTGGAACTCCAGACGTGAGACATTACAGTTCCAAGCAGTCTCTGGTGGATGATCCTTAGGTCATTAATATGGAAAGGACCAAGCCAGAGATGCCCGGAAGATCGTTACCCCTGAGTGGAATGACAAGTACCACTGGGACCCTGTGACACTGAGCCTCCTCTGACAGCACACCAAGGATAGAAAACCACCTCATATCATGGTGGCCCCACCAAATGATACTGAAATGATCCCCAAATGAAGACCTCAACCGGTGATGTACGTGGTGGCCCAATGGATGATGCTGTGACCAATGACAAAGACAGTAAGCAGGGACACAGAAACTCCTAGGATAAAGAAAAAAAACACAGTCTACTCAAATGTAAGTTTTCTGGTAGTCAATGGAGCTTGATCCCCCCAAAAGTGCCCTTAGGACTACCATCTAAATGCATTTATTTTCTGTTTGCAGGACAGTGTTTTAAAATGAGGGGGCATTCAAAACAGTATCTTTCACGTCATCAGAAGTGGTATAGTTCATTCTACCATTTCATCCAGAAACAGCTATCAGAATTCTGTAAACTAACACAAGTTAGGCAAGGAAATACTCCTTCCCCCATATTTCCCCTAAAGTCAGCTAGTTTCAAATTGTGACATTGAGAATTTTGAAATAATAATTTTGACCTTATTTTTCTCCATGTAGCTCCAAACATCTGCATGTGCCCTTTTGATTATCATCAAATTTTAAGGCACCAACTTCTCAAAAGCCTTTCTCTACAAGATCTGATCATCTGAGCCTTCTTTTCTTTACGAGACTGGAATGATAACAAATTACTTAAATTAGCCTGCCAAGAATAAATACCGGGCAGAATTTCCAGTCCATGCATGCCCAGAATGGAAGAGACAATTTAGAATCAGGAGTCATGTCATAGGCTGCATGGATGGTGAGAAGCAGATAAAATCTCCAGCACATTGGTACTAATCCAAGATCCCTACTTTCTTATTGCTGGTTCTCTTTAAAAACTGTATTGTAATAAGATAAGATCCACACTACTACAATTGAAGGATATAGGATGACTGCAGGCTAATTCAGAAGGCTGACCTTATACAATTGGTCCCCACCCCTACCCCAGTTCTATGGGATCGTGGGAAATTGAATACCACAGAGAGCTCATTCTTATGGTCAAATCCATTAAGCCCTCACATATCCCTAAACCATAAAATGCTGAAGGGACACTGACAAAGAATAAAATCCCAAGCTTGCTTTTTCCTCCCCTAGTGAGCACCAAACACAGCAAAAACACAGGCTGATTCAAAAACATGTCATGTCTTTTTTTATTTGGATGTAGAAACAATTGCATAGAAGTTGGATTCAGACATGTTTGAACCCAGATGAACGCACACTTTTTTGAGTGACATATGAAGAAAGGTTGGGGGAGCTTGGTCTGTTTAGCCAGGAGAGGAGACGACTGAGAGGGGACATCTTCAAGTATTTAAAAGGGTGCCAGAGTTGTTCTCTCTTGCCCCGGAGGGACGGACCAGAACCAGTGGAATAAAATTAATTCAAAAGAAATTCTGTCTAAACATCTGGAAGAAGTTCCTGATAGCTAGAGCAGTTTCTCAGTGGAGCAGGCTTCCTCATGAGGTGGTGGGTTCTCCATCTTTGGAGATTTTTAAACAGGCTGGATAGGTATCTGACGGAGAGGCTGATTCTGTGAAGGCAAAGAGGTGGCAGGTTACAGTGGATGAGCAATAGGGATGTGAGTGTCCTGCATTGTGCAGGGGGTTGGACTAGATGACCCAAGAGGTCCCTTCCAACTATGCTTACCTCCACTCCCTAGACTTATGAAGAGATGGTAGTTTCACACTGTTGATTTCCGGGCATGGTAGGATGGATCGTGCCATGCCAGATAAAATCCGCAGTGTGCTGATGGATGAGTGGCATGCATATTATGCAGATGGAAAGGACCAACCCTGTCAGTTCCTTGACAATCCAGAAACAAGGACCCGCTCCCAATAAATAAATCAAACCCTCTCTAAAATGTCAGTAAAGATGGATCTCCCCCCCAAACCATTACCGGGTCCGGTTCCAGCTGAGAATGCTCTTGAAAAACAGGCACCGTCTCTATGCCAGGCATTTGATTCAGCTCTGAGTCACACTTAACCACTGCCCACAGCAATCACCAAGAGCGGGCTGCTGGTGTGACTTGATGGGCATATTCAAGTTGCTGCACCAAGGCTGCACGCACACACACACACACACACATCATCTCTCTGTTATCGAAATTATATAAGTGATGCATGGATAGGGACAGAAAGAATCATCCGTCCACAGGCTCCTGATCTGGGAGGGTTTTTTTTAATGGCTTCTGTGGCAGCCAATAAGCCAATGGCGTGCTTACCGCTTGGAGAGGCACAGTGTAATGACACTCTGAGTCAACATATTGCTTCGGCGTGGGAGAAGTGAGCAGTCGGTGATGTCAGCCTCAGCTCTGTTGTGCTGCCTTGAAGGAGCTGCCAGTGCTCAGGCTGAGAGAGAGGGAGGCACGATGCCCCCAGACACAGGCTCCCAAAGCCTAAACCCCTACACAGAGCACACAGGGAGTGGCGCAAAATGCAAAGCATGAACAGAAAGGTGTGTTTCTATATAAAGACCAAGTGCCTTTTTTGTTGTTGTTGTTGTTGTTGTTGTTGTTGTTGTTGCTTTGAACAAACCAACAAGGGCCATGAACTGCCAGCGCTGCAGGTGGCAAGAACTAGCGCAAAGCCAAAGGGCTAGGTCTACACAATAACAATTGCATGTTGTTGAGTTGCAACTGATTCTTGGACGCCCAGGACCAGGGATGTATCACGGCAAGAGATGAATGGAGCTGGCTTGCTGTTGCTGGCCTCTACATAGCAGTTCTGGTCTTTCTTGGTGGTCTTCCATCCAACTGCTAACCAAGAAGGGAGGGGCCATGGTAGAGCCTCTGCTTGTCACACAGAAGGTCCCACGTTCAATCTCTGGCATCGCCCATTAAAATGATCAGGTAACAGGTGAAACGGGAGAACTCCACCTGAGACCCAGGCGAGATGCTGTTGGTCTGAGTAGACAGCACTGCCCTATCATCATCATCATCATCATCATCATCATTAGTTACTTGCCTCTCCCCAGAGGCTCAAGGCGAGTTACAACAATAAAACCCCAATAAAAACCCCTTGATGGACTGAGGATCTGATTCAGTAGGAGGGAGCTTCATATGTCTTCAAGTTGGACTAGATGACCAAGGGGGTTGGACTAGATGACCCATGAGGTCCCTTCCAACTCTATTATTCTATGATTCTATGACCCTACTTAGATTTCAACTACCTGAGGTAAAGAATCTTGAATTGTTTTCAATTCTTGCCCTTTTTTTCTTCTAATAAAAGTGCCGGCAGGGGCTCATGGGAATTGTAGTCCATGGACATCTGGAGGACCACAAGAGCAGCGGCTTCTAATCTGGCCAGCAGGGTTGGATTCCCCATTCCTCCTCCACGACTAGCCAGCTGGATGACCTTGGGCTCATCACAGTCCTGGTAGATCTGTTCTCACAGAGCAGTTCTATCAAAGCCCTCTCAGCCCCACCTACCTCACAGGGCGTCTGTTATGGGGAGAGGAAAGGAAGGTGATTGTGAACCACTTTGAGACTCCTTTAGCCAGTGAAAAGTGGGGTATAAAAACCAATTCTTTTTCTCTGACTAAATAGATACTCATGCTTTTCCTCACAGATAAACTTCACGTGTGGCTACACATCCTCCATGGTCATTCCCTTCGGTACTATGACCGTTAGCTCCAGGGCAGCATCCAGAATATGCAACCTGACCTACCTCACAAGTTTGTTGTGTAGGAAAGCAAGACTATACAGTAGCCCCCCTCCCCCAAGGTTCCTGGAGGGAGGGCAAGCGGCAGATGAATCCCGCAAGGAAGGTGATCTGAGGTGAGCCACCGGAGCTGTGGGATGCTGAAGAAGAGAAATGACAGGCCATACTGAGTCGCTGGCAGAATGAGAATAACGGGGGGAGAGACGTGTGCACCGGAAGGAAGACTAAACTCAATAAGAAATATTTGGCAAGAATTATTCCAACATGTTTATAGTACAGATGGGATTGTGCTTATGATTCATTTGCCTAGGAAAGCTCTTGCTCCTTTTTAGAGCGACCAATAAAATAAAATAGAATAGAATTAGAAGATGGTCTGCAGTCAGCACCGCCTGATGAAGTGGGCCTCCGGAGCCATTGTGGTGTTGGGATTATTGGGCTAACATCTGGGAGACCCAGGTTTAAATCCTCACTTGTGCCATGGAGGACACATTCTCTCAGCCTAATCTACCTCACAGGATTGTTGTGAGGAGAAAATGGAGGAGGGGAGAAAGATGTAAGCCCAGTTGGGCCCCCATTGAGGAGAAAGGTGGGATATAAATGAGTTAAGACATAAATAAGAGGTGGCCATTTCTACAAGGCCCTTTGTGTGCCTGGGGAGAGGGGAAACGTGGCACTACAGGGGACTCCAGAACCTCTTTTGCTCTGAGCATCCCACCTGGGCAGTCTGCACTTACTTTGTTTATTCCGTTGTCAATCCTGTTGAATTCAGATTGATTTGAACTCGGGTCTTCTTCTCCCCCCCCCATTGAAACAGGAAAGTGTCCTGCCCGTGGTTAGGGTAGTTCAGAAGGGGGGGGGGGAGCCAAACCTCTTTCATTCTTTTCTTTTCAGAGGGGGAGGGGAGAAGCCAAGCAGGGAGCCGCTTTCTTTTCTTGGGGGGGGGGGAGAGGATTAAAGAAGGCAGAGAAGGGAGAAAAAATCCAAGACTGACAGAAGTTGAGAGAAATTAGGGGCTTCTCCTTTAAGGCAAGCGTGTCACATGACCAGGTGTAGCCTATCAGAGGTTTTCTACCACGGAGCTTTCTTTCCCAAATGGATATTGAGGATTAAAAGCAGTCTGAGATATCACACAATAAAGGTAGGGTAACTCCGGATCAATCCTTCTTGCTGCAGAAGGAAAATTTAAATCGCCCCAAATCCAAACGGAAATCGCATTCTGTGTAGAGGGCAGGGACTGAATCGATCTGGGGTTGGAATAAAAGCTCCGTGCAGTTTACACCCAGGTTATCCCTTCGCTTCCAAAGGTGGGTCAGATCTTCTGGAAATAGGGGAAGCAAGCATATGGGAGGACCTTGGGCCGAGCCTACCTCAGAGGGACATTGTTGGAAGTGGGAGCTTGTTGGAAGAAGGACAAGACAGAAATTGATTCCAGTGGGCCAGTTTCCTTTCCAGGCATTGACTGACACTTAGTAATACATATAAAATACATTCGGCGTAGTATAGTTGTCAAAGTAGTTTATGCCAATACAAGTTATATGTGAAATATTTCCCGGAAATCCAGCTCTGTATAAACACTAAGCATTCAGATGAATTAGCTTAGCCAAATTGTGATTATTAAAATTAATTTCTCACCAAAAGACAGTCTGTTGTTGTTGCCAGCAAGTCACAGCTAACTTATGGCGATCCTATAGGGCAAGGGCAGCCAAACGGTGGCTCTCCAGATGTCCGTGGACTATAATTCCCATGAGGCCCTGCCAACACTGGCAGGAACTCATGGGAATTGTAGTCCATGGACATCTGGGGAGCTACAATTTGGTGGCCTGTACTGTAGGGTGCGCAAGGCAAGAGTTGGTTTACCGTTGACAGCTCCAGGTATTGATCCTGGCATTCCTTTGTGGTCTCCCATCCAAATATTAGCCACGGGCAGGCCCTGCTTAGCTTTTGAGATCTGAGAAGATTTGCCTAGTCTGGACATTGCAGGTCAGCACTGTTCTCTTCCCCAGCAGAAATATGCTATGTGTTATAGATAGCAGGAATGCAAGCTCTGGGTGGCAAAATTAAATGAAATTTGGGGGGGGGGGGAGCAGCCTGGAGAGAGTGGTGTTTAGGGAGGCAGTAGACCTCAGAGCGGGATAATGCCATAGACCCCACAATCCAAAGTAACCATTTTCCTCAGGGAACTGTGCAATGTGGAGATCAGTTATAATTCTGGGAGATCTCTAGACCTCAACCACAAGTTAGCAACCATGATAATGATTGATTTATAGCAGGGGTGGCTAAACTACTCATCAAGTTTGCAGATGACACCAAATTGGGAGGACTGGCAAATACTCCAGAAGATAGAGACAGAGTTCAACGAGATCTGAACACAATGGAAAAATGGGCAAATGAGAACAAGATGCAATTTAATAAAGATAAGTGTAAAGTTCTGCATCTGAGTCCGAAAAATGAAAAGCATACCTACTGGATGGGGGATACGCTTCTAGGTAACACTGTGTGTGAATGAGACCTTGGGGTACTTGCTGATTGTAAACTAAACATGAGCAGGTAGTGTGATGCAGCGGTAAAAAAGGCAAATGTCATTTTGGGCTGTATCAACAGGGACATCACATCAAAATCACAAGATGTCATAGTCCCATTGTATACAGCACTGGTCAGACCACACCTGGAGTACTGTGTGCAGTTCTGGAGGCCTCACTTCAAGAAGGATGTTGATAAAATTGAAAGGGTACAGAGGAGAGCGACGAAGATGATCTGGGGCCAAGGGACCAAGCCCTATGAAGATAGGTTGAGGGACTTGGGAATGTTCAGCCTGGAGAAAAGGAGGTTGAGAGGGGACATGATAGCCCTCTTTACGTATTTGAAAGGTTGTCATTTGGAGGAGAGCAGGATGCTGTTTCTGCTGGCTGCAGAGGAAAGGACATGCAGTAATGGGTTTAAACTTCAAGTACAACGATATAGGCTAGATATCAGGAAAAAAATTCACAGTCAGAGTAGTTCAGCAGTGGAATAGGCTGCCTAAGGAAGTGGTGAGCTCCCCCTCACTGGCAGTCTTCAAGCAAAGGTTGGATACACACTTTTCTTGGATGCTTTAGGATGCTTAGGGCTGATCCTGCGTTGAGCAGGGAGTTGGACTAGATGGCCTGTATGGCCCCTTCCAACTCTGATTCTATGATTCTATGATTCTTTGAAACCGTGGCTCTCCAGGGGTCCATGGACCACAGTTCCCATGGGCCTCTGCTGCCACAGTTTGGCTAATCCCGGTCCTATACTAATATTCCTATGCCAGATGACATCTGAATTTAGGAGCTGGCGATGGCACTTCCTCTAGACATCTTGGCTTTCACATCTTCATGGCACCCTCTTCCTTTTCCCATGGGACCCATTAGGCACGGCCAGAAAGGAACAACCTATCACAGCCTTTCTCAACCTTTTTACCATTGAGAAACCCCTGAAATATTCTTCAGGCTTCAAGAAACCCCCAGAAGTGGTGTGATCTTGCAAAATATGGTTGGGAAGCAGAGCTGTCCCCAAAACACGCCCATGCAGGCCCCCTCCCCTTTACCCCCCCTCCAGGCCCATCATTGGCCATTTTGGTCATAACCATATTTGGTCATATCACCCGATAAATGTTTAATGGATTATTAAAAATACATTAAAAAGTAACTCCCACCCATTTGGGAAACCCTTCCAGGTCCATCAAGAAATCCCAGGATTACATGAAAGCCTGGCCTATTTGTGTCCTCCTCTGCTGTATCCCAGCCCAGTGAAAAGCAACTTGGACATAACCCTGATGAGAAAACCCAGCACAACTGTAAGGAAGGTCCTGCTTCCTTTGAAGGCTCATGTAGTCTCAGCACAAGAAGGTGTTTTCAGTAAGCCTTGTTGGCCAAGGTCAACTTTTGAAGGAAAAAGCATTTCCGGAGAACATCCAGACCCAGAAATGTAGAGCTTTATCTGGGTTGCCAGTCCGCATGGGGGGCTGGAAATCTCTCATAATTACAATAGACCTCCAAAGTACACGTATTAATTGAAAGCATTTGTTTCACTTCTGGAAAATGGGCTGCTTCGGAAGGTGGATTGCATAGTGTTATACCCAACCAAGGTCCCTCTCCTTCTTAAACCCCACTCTCCCAGATTCTACGCGCAAATATCCAGGTATTTCCAAACCTGGAATGGGCAACCTAAGCTCTCTAGAGCAAAATCAGTACTGAAGTGCCTACTCAGTTATACAGATGAGGCTGATTTACACCTGCAGCTAGGTTGGCAGGCACCTGTTGGACCCCTGGAGCTTCTTGTTTCTAAATCCTGATCCACTGCAGTAGTCTAACCTAGAAGGTGAGACATCAGAAGAAGAAGAAGAGTTGGTTCTTATATGCCGCTTTTCCCTACCCGAAGGAGGCTCAAAGCGGCGTACAGTCGCCTTCCCTTCCTCTCCCCACAACAGACACCCTGTGGGGTGGGTGAGGCTGAGAGAGCCCTGATATCACTGCTCGGTCAGAACAGTTTTATCAGTGCCGTGGCGAGCCCAAGGTCACCCAGCTGGTTGCATGTGGGGGAGCGCAGAATCGAACCTGGCATGCCAGATTAGAAGGCCGCACTCCTAACCACTACACCAAACTGGCTCTCAAGAGAGGCATGTATCCAACCATACAGTGTACATTTCCACTTGTGGGAGAAGAGGAGATTTTTTTATGACGTCTCACTGAAGAATTTTGCTGATCCCCAATAATAATGGGGTGGAGGCTCAGAGGGTTGGCCCACATGGAAGAAAATTCTGCTCTATGAAGTCTGCAGATGGTGGGATACACATCATTGCTTTCAGGTCAACTGGTTGTTGACTTTTCCTAAAAGAGTAAATATAATTTTTCAAATGGGTAGCAGTGTTGTTCTGAAGTAGCACAACAAAAACAGAGTCCAGTAGCACCTTTAAGACCAACAAAGATTTATTCAAGGTGTGAGCTTAGTCTGAGGAAGAGTGCTTGCACTCGAAAGCTCACACCTTGAATACATCTTTGTTGGTCTTAAAGGTGCTCCTGGACTCTGATTTTGTTGTAGAATTTTTCAAGTGGAGCATTTCCATTCAGTAGATTCTACCACCAGGTGTCACTACAACAGCACACATGGCCCAGAGAATGCAAGTGGAAGATGTCTGCTTTTTGCAACATGCCCTCCTGTTAGCAATAGAATATACAATAACTCATCCACCCATTTCTTTCTTTTAAAAACTTCCTCATTTTGTTTCATCACAATATCTCATGATAAAGTGCCACCCCTCCGTGCCAATTACAAAAGCAGGAAAACCAAGTACATAACATATACAGAAATAGGTAAAGGTAAAGGTATCCCCTGTGCAAGCACCGAGTCATGTCTGACCCTTGGGGTGACGCCCTCTAGCGTTTTCATGGCAGACTCAATACGGGGTGGTTTGCCAGTGCCTTCCCCAGTCATTACCGTTTACCCCCCAGCAAGCTGGGTACTCATTTTACCGACCTCGGAAGGATGGAAGGCTGAGTCAACCTTGAGCCGGCTGCTGGGATCAAACTCCCAGCCTCATGGGCAAAGCTTTCAGACGGCTGTCTTACCACTCTGCGCCACAAGAGGCTCTCAAATAGATGCTCTTAAATTAACCCAAGATCTGACCTGGATAAACCAGCCTAGCCAGATCTTGTTATATCTCAGAAACTAAGCTGGATTGACTCTGGTCAGCTTGAAATGAGTTTGTGAACTGAGTTGAGATCCAACAACAGAGGATATTGGGATCTCTGTTACTTTATGAGCTGTACCCAAGGTGATACTTGAAGGTATGCATACATATTTCTTTATATCTCATGTTAATGCAATTTGTTTTTCATTATGTATAAACAAAGAGCCTCTTGTGGCGCAGGGTGGTAAGGCAGAAGATATGTAGTCTAAAAGCTCTGCCCATGAGGCTGGGAGTTCGATCCCAGCCGCCGGCTCAAGGTTGACTCAGCCTTCCATCCTTCCGAGGTCGGTAAAATGAGTACCCAGCTTGCTGCTGGGAGGTAAACGGTAATGACTGGGGAAGGCACTGGCAAACCACCCCGTATTGAGTCTGCCATGAAAACACTAGAGGGCGTCACCCCAAGGGTCAGACATAACTCGGTGCTTGCACAGGGGATACCTTTACCTTTACCTTTTATGTATAAACAACCGATCATAAACATTCAATTTCAGACATTGTACCATCGGCACTCGATCCGTATCAGTCTGGCTTCCCTGGCCACGGGGTGGAGACGGTGCTGGTCGCCCTATTGGATGACCTCCGTCGCCAGCTCGATAGAGGCGGGTCAGCCATGCTGGTTCCCTTAGACCTGTAGGCAGCCTTTGAATGGTTCGAGCAGAGTCGCCTGAAACTCAACCCCTTCAAGACAGAGATCCTGTGGCTGGGAAGCAGGGGGCAGGATCAGAAAGCGTGCTTACCCACCCTGGCAGGGGTGCAACTTACCATCACGACCCAGGCCAGGAATTTGGGTGTGACCATTGACGCTTCCCTGACTATGGAGGTGCAAGTCAAAAGAGTAGCCAGCCAGGTATTTTTCCATCTTTGCCAGGCCCAACTACTAGCGCCCTACCTGTCCACTGATCACTTGGCCACAGTGATCCATGCAACGGTCACCTCCAGAATAGATTTCTGTAACTCGCTCTATGCTGGCCTACCCTTGTCCTTCATCTGGAAACTTCAGCTAGTGCAAAATGCAGCTGCTAGGGTCCTCACCGGCACACCTTGGAGGGCCCATATCCAGCCTGTGCTCAGGCAGCTGCATTGGTTGCCAATTGCTACCCAGATCCGGTTCAAGGTTTTGGTTCTAACTGGCCTTACGCGGGTTTGGACCCACATACCTGAGGGACCGCCTATCACCCTATGCCCCCCCACAGGGCCTTATGCTCTGCAGGTGAGAATCTTTTGGTCGTTCCCAGCCCTAGGGAAGCACGCCTAGCCTCAACCAGGGCCAGGGCCTTTTTGGTCCTGGCTCCTACCTGGTGGAATGAGCTCCCGGGTGAGCTGTGGGCCCTATGGGATTTGTCAGCTTTCCGCAGGGCCTGTAAAACAGAGCTCTTCCACCAGGTCTATGATTGAGGCTGGGATCAGCAAATTAGATCTGCTGCCCCCCTGGGCCTCCAGGCTCAACATGAACATCTTCGGACCACCTTCTCCACCACCACCCCCTTAGCAACAGGGATTAGGAATGGGGTTTTTCCGCCATGTTGGGAGCATTTTAAAGTTTTAACGGGTGTTTTAATGGGGTTTTTCTTAGACATTGTGACCGTTTAGAGAATGAGCCGTTTAGGGAGTGGCGGGAAAGAAATATAATAATAATAATAATAATAATAATAATAATAATAATAATAATAATAATAATAATAATAATAATAATTCCAAGTTGGGAAAGCATGGATATTTAAACTTTGATTATAGCAGAGGTATGTTTGAGAGGGGGGATTGGCTTATAGTTTGGAACTGTATTGAAAATATGCTTGCAACAATAATTATTTTTTATTCAGGGAGTAAGCCACTGAGGAAGGTATCAATATGTATTGTACCTGGAATCTTGTTTAGACAAACTGATCTTTGTTTGTGATACACAGATTGAGGAACCATTCAAGAAATAACACAAGTATTCTTTTCAATTCAAGATACTTTATTGTTCAGCCACTTTAAAATTCTTTTTTTCCAGCTTCAATCTCAAGGAATCAATGGCTCTCTTTCAAATTCCAGGTTGTGCCTGGGGATCTCCTGGTATTACAATTGGTCTCCACGCTACAGAGGTCGGTTCCCCCGGAAGAAATGGCAACTTTGGAGGGTACACCCTACGGCAGGGGTAGTGAACCTGTGGTCCTCCAGATGTTCATGGACTACAATTCCCATGAGCCTCGACCAGCAAACGCTGGTAGGGGCTCATGGGAATTGTAGTCCATGGACATCTAGAGGACCACAGGTTCACTACCCCTGCCCTATGGCATCTCACCTTGTTGAGGTCCTTCCTCTCCCCAAAACCCACCATCCCCATCCTCTATTCCTAAAATCTCCAGGTATTTCTCAACCAAGAACTGACAGTCCTACCCAATCTAAGTAGCTGTCCTCCCCAGCCCCTCCCACCCCAAATTTATATTCTGAAGAATCTTAAATATCCTTAACCCTATTTCTCTCCCTTATATAGGAAGGAGACTGTCCAGGGCCCTGTCCATCCTGGTCCACCCTGATTGGCCCTCCCACTCCAGTTCCCACCCTCCCTCCTTGCATGCTAGAAGCCTTGTGGCTGCGGCCTCCATTGTCACCCATGAGGAGAGAGGCAGCAACAAGCCTTTGTGACCTGCAGGTACACTCCTGTTGGGAGGGAGCGGGGGGGGGAGTTTGCAGACTCCCTGCGGGCCGCAAAGCCCTGTCGCTGCCGGTGGGGGGGGACTTTACACTCCCTTTAGCCCACTTTGCAGGCCAGAGGGAGTCACGGCCACCCTCTCACACCCTCCTGCCTGCCGCCCCTTTCACAGCCCATTTTAAAAATTGGCTTTGATACTAGTCAACTTCAGAATGCTGAGTTGCAAACTGGTTCATTGCAAGAAGACTGAACAAATTTGCCTTAACCGGTGTGTATCCAACCATTAGCAGCCCTTGAAGAGAAGGGTTTCCCTGCTCCCCCCGCCTGCGGCAGCCTAAGAGACCCCCATTTTGTTCCTTGTGTTCAGTGGGCTCTTGGGAACAGAGTGGGGAGTGAGGAATTACCAGACATCTCTGGCCCCTCTTCTGAAACAGCTGTTCTAGTGGAAGAACGGCGTAGTTGGTTACGGGCCAGTACCTTCATCTGAATACACGACTCTATTAATATAGCACTCGGATTTTTAAAAATCAAATTTTACCAGCTGCCCATCTGGATCACAACCAGTACAGTCTAATAATACGCTTCCCTTCCAGATACCCCATTTAATTTCATAGGAAAACGGCTTTTGGAAGATACAGTGATGAAATTCTGGCCTGGACCCAGATTGTTTCCACAGGCAAAAGGATTTCTGCCCATATAGTGTGATTTCCCACATCTCACCTGTTACTGCAGCCCCAAATGCCCTCACAGCCTATTCCTGGAGCTCCTCGTTACCCTGAGAACATATCTGGATGGCATTTCAGAGGGCTGTGGGTGGGGTAAAATCATACCCAACATAACTTTTGTTCTTGCCATCTTGCCAAATGATTCCCCTTACAAGAGAAGACTGAGTAGGAATTGAGTAATTCAGCGCTCTCTTCATCACTTGTTACAATGTCAATTTCTTTCCCCCCACAATGGTCCTACAATATCCCAATTTTTTTTTCTTGTTTTGAATATAAACTCTTTTGTTGTTTTTAGCATTTCATGCTACCTTAAGCTCATATTGAGCTTTAGCTTTTCTAACACTCTCCCTACAAGCATTGGTTGTTTATATTACTCCTTGGTTATAAGGGCCTCCTTCCTTTCCCTAAATGAGTCTTTTTTATTACTCAATTCTTTTGAAAGCTGTTTATGGACCCATCCCGGTTTCTTGAGGTTCCTCCCAATTTTCCTTCTCACAGGAATTGTCTGCAATTGTCCCTTCAGTATTTCACTTCTGAGAAACTCTCAGCCTTCTTGGATTTTCATCTCCTTCAGTTTTTCTGACCATGGGATTCTACCCAACGTAACTTTGTTAAAATTTGCTCTCCTGAACTCCAGCCTGTATGTGTGGGCACATATAGCTTTTCTCTTCCTCAAGATCATAAAGTCCAAAATCAAATGGTCAGTACTACTGAGCGTGCCCACAACTTTTACCTCATCACCCAGTTCTTCCCTATTGATGAGAATCAAGTCTAAAATAGCGAACCTCAGAGTTGCCCATTCCACTTTTTGGGAAATGAAGTTGTCAGCAGCAGAACAAGTCAAGAATTTATTGGAGTTTTCATTTTTAGCATAGCAGGTTTCCCAACAAATATCCGGGTAATTTAAATCTTCCATGACCACTAGGTCTCTCTCCCCCCCCCCTGAGAACTTCGTAACCTGGTCTAGGAGGATCTCATCCAATTCCTCCACCTGGCCTGGCAGTCTATAACAGACTCCTACCATCTTGCAAAGAACCTCTTGTGGCACAGAGTGGTAAGGCAGCCGCCTGTAAGCTCTGCCCATGAGGCTGGGAGTTCAATCCCAGCAGCCGGCTCAAGGTTGACTCAGCCTTCCATCCTTCCAAGGTCGGTAAAATGAGTACCCAGCTTGCTGGGGGGTAAACGGTAATGACTGGGGAAGGCACTGGCAAACCACCCCGTATTGAGTCTGCCATGAAAACGCTAGAGGGCGTCACCCCAAGGGTCAGACATGACTCGGTGCTTGCAAAGGGGATACCTTTACCTTTACCATCTTGCAAATGCTTTTTATTGTCCCTTCTACACAGATATCCATACAAAATATTTAAACCCCATTTTATTATTATTAAATTAGACACTACTTCTTGATCCTTTAAACATTTCTCTCCTTTCGAATAATAACAACTCTGAATACTGGATAAATTTTTGCAAAATGCCATTAAATGGAACTGGTATAAGTTTTCTGGACAACTTGTAGCATATTTATTATTTTCCTTTGCTGTTCTTTTGTATTCATTCCATCATTTTATTCAGCTTTGACCGTGCCATCCTAATTTTATTGTGTCAGTTTACATGCCCGGATTCTGATTCCTTTTCTCTCTTGAATGCTTCTTTGATACCATTAGAAATTCCTAGCATTGGCATGCATGCCTAAACACCCCCTGACTCACTACCTCCACATAAAACCTCTCGTCTTTGCTGCGTCTCTCACATGCTTTTGCAGACGGCCAATACTGCCATCAATATTGAGACATTCATGATCTCAGGCCAGCTGCTTCTGCTAATAAGGAGAAAGGGTGGAGAAGGCTACAGAGCCAGGTTCTACTCACGACTTTTGCTTTTGCCTCATATAAGCTGCAGCGTCTGCTGGGCAGGGCGGAAAGAAAATTAAAATCCTTCCTATTCCAAGGAGAATAGAGCCCTCAAAAAGAGAGAGACCTTTTCTGCACCAGGAATCTGGCCTGGGCTGTGGAGCAGGTGAGTTTCTGCATCATGCCAGGCCTGGGACCATCCCGGAGCAGCGCCAATGTCGTCCGGAAGTGGAATTAAGCCCGATGACCGGACAAACGCTGTTCCAGACCAGATTCCTGGTGTGGAAAAGATCAAAGTATGTTTTTCATGCAAAGAGGTTTTAAGCAGCCACTCACCCCATTCATAACAATGAATGGGGGCAAACCACCCCCCATCCACTGCAAGGCTGAAATGGTTAACCAGGTAAAAACGGAAAACAGCTATGGTAGGCCACGGGGGGGGGGGGAGAAGCAGTAGGATAATACCTTTTTGTTAGTACCAACTAAAGCATCACAGAGTAGAGAGCAAGCTTTGAGGTGTCCCATCATGGTGGAGGAGACTATTGTAATAAAAAAACAACAATACTTTAATATATTATTGGGCTTCTCAAAAATAAGAAAGCAAGATGGCTTAGTAGTGAAATTATGGAGGCCAATTATTAGGAATATAGAAACCGAAAACTTCATGTAGGAAAACGAATCACTTAGCCTTTATTAAATTCTCCAGGCTTTCAGATCTGGTAGACGTAGAAAAATATCTTTGAGTGTAATAGACAAAAGATAGCAAAGGTAATCAGCCCTTTACTATGACCCAGTTAACCTAACAGATACAGTTTTGTAACAAACAACTCAATTTATTAATTAAAGTTTTGCCAAACTAAGTCCAGAAAAGTAAGGGAAAAATAACCCCAAACAAACAACAACAATTCCTGGAATTATTTGAGTGTGCGTTTCAGTATGGATGCAAAAGTTTCCAAGGACAAACAGTGTAAGAAAATTGTTTGAATGTGGATACACAGGATGAATACATTTGAAGAACAATTCTTAAGCAATGTAAGTTTTCCTGAAACAAATCAGTAACCAAATATAATGTCCATCTTTTACTTAAAATGTGAATCAAATCAAAGTGGGTTAGTTATCTCCAGATAAGTTAAAAACTCTATGGCACAAATTTTCACAAAAAAAGTTAAGGCAGAGACCAACGTTTTATATAAAAATAGCTGAGCAGGTTTCTAATGAAGGAAATAACTTTTTGTGTTTGAGGGAGATGGATTTTGTTAATACAAGATTATAAATATCCTTAATATATACAGACACAAGATTGATACAAATGGATGGAATCCATTTTTCCCCCAATAGGCCAAGATCATGTATCCTGGATTGCTGTGGAGGTACTCAAAGTTAAATATCTGCCATAGTCTTCTTGCTACACATACCCATTTACATGTCATTAAAACGGCACTGTAGATAGTGAGTTTCGTAGAGAAATTCAGTTCTGCCACACAAAAATTTACAAGTCTTGCTGAACTGGCCCAAAGGATATCATGTTAATTTAAAGATAATTACTTAGACTTCGTTGGCACATTTGAATAGCATACCGGTTTATAAAAACACATAGAACCTTCAAAAGAAGAAATGAGCTTTCAACTAAAATAGGTATCCAGTGTCTCCATCGCAAAGAAGCTTTACAGGAGGAGCTCACCTACTGAGATCTTACAGAGTGCTTCCCAACAGGACTGTTCCTGCAGCTGCCAATTCATATCCAGCAGACTCCCACTGAGCAGTGGAAGATAATTCATAGGAAACCATGTTCAGTTTTGATCAACTACTTTTGAAATGTAACTAGCAGCAAAATTATACAAAGCAGAGAGACAGACCGGATGGACAAGGTTTTACGTTTGGATATTCACCGACACACAAGAATGACATGCCTTTTAGAGCCATTCTCCTGCTCGCTACACATTGAACACCTCCTTTGATTCTTCAACACCGGATGAGGCTTACAACAATGCAAACAGCAGAAAAAGGTTTTTAAAAGGATCAGTACAGCAGAGGGCTCCTGCCCCTCTCCCTCAAAAGCATTTTCAGCAGCTGGCAAAGGTACATGACATGACTGATGACTTCTCTTCCAGCCACTCAAAACCTTTCAGCCTGGGTTCCACTTCAGGCTGGGGTGGTGGCACATCTGCCTATCAGCCGTGAGGTGCAGAATCGCCCCAAATAGCACAATCCCAGCACTACGCTCATGCAAAGGAAGATGTGCTCCTATGTGTACACTCATATCTGCTTTTTAGCCCCCTCCTATAGAAAGAGCAAGAGATCAAAGCTACATTTAGTTTCTGCAGCAGAAAAATAGTCGAAGTGTGACTGGGCTGCATGTGCTTAAAACCCTCCCCATAGATGTAACTGGGAAGGAAGCACAAATGCAATCCAGGTGACCTGTAAAAGGCCTGGTCAGCAGAATTAGGTGGTAGAATGGGTTGTACCATTCAAGACCACAGGTGAAGGATTAAATTTTTTCCAAGGTTCCCCTGTATTAGTAAAAAAAATCCTGTAAATGGAAAACTAGCACAGCAAGCAAAGGAACGCAAAGGGTTAGGCTAGATCTGGTTTCCCTAGTATGTGGAGTTATTTACAGGGAATGTCAAACAGAGGAGAACTAAAGTAGGAACAATTTCTCCCCTACTCTGCAGTCTACGGTAGAACAGCCCATTAGACTACGTCAGATTTTTACTATCTCACTCTGTTCCATGTGTTGACCACACTCAAATCTTGACAAAATCAATATATCTTAATCTTATCATACTGAAACCACCACCAATGACTGAGGCACACCTCTCTCTGAATTTTACCCATGACCAAGGGAAGTATCATGGTTAGCATCCCAAGTACAGAGATATTTAAGGAAATGCCTCTTTAAAGCATACCTGGTTCCTTTATGTATTAAGAGAATACTATTCATTCATTTAACCTGGACATCTGGGTTTTTATTTTTTACATTAGGTCTAATTCCTGCATTACAAGGATTCTAGATAATGAATTAGCTTTCCTTTTATCCTATTTTGGGACTCTGTGCCAACAGATCTTATCCAGGGAAAGGTAATAGAAGGCCATTTTCAATTCCATTCATGTGTTGGGGGGGGGGGGCAAAATGTCATGATTTCAATCTGAATTTTATAACCCACTTTGGGGTATTGTGATCAAAATCAGGGTGCAAAAAAAGCATGCATGCAAACTAGAAGTATTTCCATAAGAACCTCTTGGCTTTTTCTTTTTTAATGCACCTCCTTCTGAGCACTTGCCATCTCCCAGTGGGGAGACCATTGAAGGTAAGTGTGAGCCATTAGAATGGTGGGGTTGAGCCCCACGCATAGGTTGTTGGCCACAAACTCACCCAGGCGCAGTTTCTTTGACCTTGGAATAACTCTAGCCACCTGCTACAAGCACTGCTGAAAAATTGGGGAGGGGGGGGCAGGAGCTATAGCTTATCCATTTTAGCTGTAAGGTACAGTCCTGTGCAGAACATGTATAAGTCCCATTCATTTGTGGGACCCATGCTGGAAACATTCATATCATTCCCAACAACATAGTGTTATTTCACTGTGATTCTCTCTCTCTCTCTCTCTCTCACACACACACACACGCAGAGCTGCCTGTCTTTTCAGTCCTTTCATAGTTTTAAGGTATCAGTATATAACAAATTAGCATTAAAAAATTCCCAAATAAAAGTTTAAAAAACCCCCCAAAACTCAATTATTCAGTACACATACTTCTCAAGGTAACTCCCTCAATAAACACACCCTAATACCAAATAATAATAATAATAAAAAATCCACATACTTTAGGCCATTTATTACCAAGGGTGGTAGAGGAACGTAAGTCACACAGAAGTCTATTGTTACTCCCTTGCAGAGGTAGAATGTAATGATGTCATGTCAAGTTTTTAAAACTGAAGGATTAAGTAATATAGAAAAGATTCCAGATGTGACCAGGAGATATCATGTAAGAAAAATAACACACTTGCTTTTCAGATATTCTTATGAAGCATCCCAACCTTCCTATAAAAACTATTAACATATGTATTGCATCTGAGGACATAGTGTCATGTGGGAGTGGAGGGTGGTTCTCCAGTGAGATCACAACAGCATTGATCAGGGGGTTGGACTAGATGACCCTGGAGGTCCCTTCCAACTCTGTGATTCTGAGAAGACCAGTGAGGATCTTTTCAATATTCTAATCCTGGTCACAATAAGTATTTTCCTCAACATGATAAAGTAGTTAAGTTCTCACACAGGAAGGGCACTATCTATAGAAAGAAGCCAAGTTTATTGAAACAGGCAAGCCCCATATCGTACAAAATTAAGCTCCTATAGACGTTGCAGTCTTCTTTTACCAGTTTTTAAATTCTCCGTGCTTTTGGGGAAAGCCTTGGGCTGAAAAAAAATTGCCAGTGAAGTTCCCTTTGCACGGGTGTTAATGATACAAGGGGACTGGCATCTGGGGCACACCCCTTTGCTCTGAAGGAAAGCTAGTAACGCTATCGTGTATGAGCTTCCTTGGACAAATGTTTAGGATAAGAGTGAACTTTGGCAACTTTGCCCACTTTAATCGCAGTTGCATGCTGCTTTCACTGTTTCGGAATAATCATTTCATACATCATTGGTTACTATTTACTATGTTTTGCAAAAGTAGGTTTTACGACAATATGAGAACTTTGTACTTTATTTTGCTTCTATAATGACCCTAAAGAAACACAAGCATTTTTGTTATTTGAAGTCCATCCCATCTAGCAGATTGCAATTAAGTTGTACTGCAAAATGCGAAAAATATGACATGTCTGGCCACAACTGGTTTCTCAAGACATCTGCCCAGAGCTACTGTTGACAATGCCCTGTCCCTGTTAGGAGCAGAATAGGAAATAAACACAGTATACGTTCTCCTAATGTACTCTGCCCTAATGAATCAAAGTGATTATTATTATTTGTTCAATTTATTACCCAGCACTCCCAGACACACTGGCTCATGGCGGGTTACATACAAAATTCAATACAATAATATAATCCTCAATTAACCCCTCCCCCCATTAAGACCCCACAAAATTACAAAAATACAAAACCATTTGGTGGAACAATAATGATCCATCTTGACACCTCCATTAATAACCAGAGTGGCTAAGGGTGTAACAACTGGCCACACCAACAGATTTATCAGCATGGGAGCACATCTTCCAGGGGGGTGCCCCATCTGATCTTCTACCAGCACTGGCCTCAACCATAGACCTGGCTGAAGAGCTCCGTTTTGCAGGATCTGTGGAAAACTTGTGATGCCACAATTTGTCAGTGGGATGTTTCGGATTGGGACAGAAGTTGGGCACACTAATCTCCTGAGATGAGTTAAAGTCAGAGATCTTAGGGCTAAAAGTCAGGTTCATTCTGAGAACCACTTTTTCTGTGTGAAACACACAGAACCCTGGTTCAACCGATAAAGCTTCCAGCTCTGAAATCCTGTGAGTTGTTATCACTGATGAAACACTGATATTTCACTACAAGAAATAGTAATATTTCATCGTCAAAGGTATCTCCCAGATAGGCTCAAATGGCTGTTTTGTAAGGGTGCTCAGGACAGTGTTCAATCTCCAGGTAGGGAAAAGATGGACTTGTGGGAGTTGCCATAACACTGCTCCTTTAAAGAACCTGGCTATGTGAGGGTACCTGGTAATAGGTATCCATGTCACTAATGGTAACACCATAGCTAGAGCAGCTAACGATTTGCAGAGTGTAGCAGCTCTCAGGCCTTTAGAAACCGCATTCTGGAGAAAGTTTAATACCCTACGGACACTTAGAAATGTAAAATCTACCTTTCTCACCTGTATCACCATACAAAAGCCTTCCAGGTCAAGTTATAAATTCTGTTGGTAGAGTTTTTCCAGGAGGCCAGCATCATGTTAATGATGCAGCGCCTTTCCTCTGCAGAATCAACCTTTCAGTCTCCAAATGGTCACCTTGAGACATTCCAGATGAGGCTGCTACAGGTGACCTTGTCACAGTAAATTTGGGGACACTGGGAGCTCCAGCAGATCTGTCATGGAAAGCGGCACAGAAAACCAATGCTTTCATGAATAACCTCCACTCTTTCTCTTGCTGATTCTGTGTAACAGTTGGGAATGCTTAGGAATGGGGAAAACACACACAGCAGGCCCTGGGGTAAGTAAGTGCACCTGTCACTTCCACCTCCTTATGATACCGGGAGCAGAATCTGTAGTTTTTCCTATTTTTGTAAGTTACAAATAGACCTAGCACTGGAATCCCGAAGTCATTGGTGAATTCAGAGAATGCTTTGGAATCTCTCTCCTGAATAGTCTGTCTGCTTAACCAGTCTGGCTGAATGTTTGCAATGCCTTGAATGTGCGCTGCCTTGAGAGACAAGTGAGTCACCACCCAAGAGAGTATCCTGTGAACCTCCTGATGAAGTTGGGAGCAGCATGCCTTGATGAATTGTGTCCCTTTGCAGTAATGTTGACTGTGTGCACTGACATGAGCATTATGAAACTTTACCTTGTAATATTGAAGACCCAAGCATAGCACTTATAATTCCAGGAAGCTAATTGGGTGATGCGACTCTCGTCTTGACCAGAGGCCTTGAACTGGAGAGTTCTGTAAAATTGCACCCCAGTCAGTCAGACAGGTGTCTGCAAAAATCTCAAGATCATTCTCCACAATGAAGAATCTTCCCCAGTTCAGATTATTGGTCTACCATGCGAAGCTCAGCTTAATCTGTCGAGGTACCTTCAGTGAAAGTGTCTTTTTGGATGCTAAGACTGGTAAGGTCCCAGAAACTGTTGGAGGGGTTGAGTATGCCCCCTGCTCCATTGAAGAGCTTCCCAGTCTGTTACAAACAGGCCCATGAGCTTGCCTGTAACATTTGGGTCAATGTTTTAACTTTGATGACTGAAGCTGCTGTCCTCTTGGTCTTGAGATTGTTTCCTTGTGAGAGAAAGATGCATTTTTACTGTATCCAGAACCATTCTGAGGTGTTCCAGCCTCTACACAGGTAACAAGGAACTCTCTTGCAAAGTTGACCATGAAGTCACATCTCTCCAGGCATCAAATGGTCTTCTGTGCATCATCCAAGGTTTGTTGAAAAGATCTTAATTGAATCAAAACATCGTCGTGTTATGATGTGGGTGCACTCCCTGGCATCTCAAGTGACACCACCAATATGATCAAAACCTTGATGAATACATAAGGTGCCACTGAAAGACCAAAGGAAGGGCTCAAAATTGGAAGTGCCTATCCTTAACACAAAACCGTAGGTACTGTCAGTATTTGGAAAAATTAGAATGTGCAGGTAAGCCTCTGTTAGGTCTAGAGATATCCGGAACTCGCCCTATTGGAACACCTCTGCAATAGAGTGACGGGTTTCCATCCTGAAGTGCCAAAGGTGGATAAAAATGTTGATAAAGATTAAATCCAGGATGGCCCTACAGTCCCCATTCTGCTTGGTATTGTGAAAAAACAAAACAAAACCCTGCAACCCATTTTGTACGCAGGACCTGGCTATTGTCCTTATGTTGAAGAGGTTCTCCATCATTAGGTGAGTTCTCTGTCATTTTGTGGGTTTTCTGAGGAAGGACAACCTTAGAAACCTGTTGGGAGACATCCTTCTGAAATCTAACATGTATCTGTTTGTTACAACCTCTTTCATCTGAGAATCCATCTTGCACTCCTCCCACATTTAGGAGAAGAATTCCAAGTTTCTAACCCACTGGAAGCGACTGAGAGTCATGGTCTAAAACCCTTGGAATCTTGGTCAGGATACTTAGGTGTCCTGCATAGTTCAGGGGGTTGGACTAGATGATCCTTGAGGTCTAGGATTCTATGATTCAGGCTTTGAATCGTATGGGGCAGGCTCGTACTGTAAATTAAGGGCTGTCACAGATCTGGCTAACATGAATTTATAATCCTCCGACTGAAAAAAATCGAACTGAAGGCTTGGGGACTTGTGGGGGTGTTTGAAAGGAGGTAGCTACGTTACCCATTCATTGATCAGGAGATACGTTGCCATCAGCTGCCTCTCGAGCCTTTTCCTGGCTGCAGCCAATGCCTTATATATTTCTACTTATAGCTTATATAATTCTGGGCACAGGGGAGTATTTAGTCTGCTTCAGCGCAATATACTTTCATCTGCTTTTAATGAAGGTAAATACTAAAAAATACCTAAGCAGTATTGTTTATGCATCTGTCAAGATGGACGTGTAGTAACAACAGAACATGAACTTTTTGAATGTAAACTATATAATCAAATTAGAAAATGTCTCTCCCACTAACTAGGCAGAATTCTGGTACACTTAAGAAAATGCTGTCTGATAAAAATAATAAATTAACTTATGCAATAGACAAATTTGCTAGTCTGCTACCAAGATTAGGAATGTTTGGAAGGAATCTGGAGGCAATATACCAAAGGATTGTGATACTTGTTAAATTTACAATGTATTTTAGATCATCCAATTTTAAATTTTAACTTTGTTATTTATGATCCTTAGAATTTTCCTCTTAATTCTTAAGAAGTTTTTAATTATTATATATCTGTATATATTCTGTCTTCTAGTCAATTACTATAAGAAATCTTCTAGGAAGGAGGACCTCTGCCCAGCTGGAGCTACTACAGGCTGAGCTAATTTCAGACTGGGGAACAGACAAAATATGGCCATGGCCATTATTTGGCTTCATAGATCCCACCTGCGCTTGATACCCCTTTTCCCTTTCACACCACTTTTTGGCATGCTTGGAAGACTAGTTGCGAACAGTGTTGCGTTTGACTGGTGCAGCCTGGATAGGTCTGCTGCCTCTTGGCTTTTATCTTATCTGATAAAAACCCGTCCTCTGCTGTGCTGATTGCCCTTATATGCTTCAGCAATTAGGCTGTTGAAAAGCTGGCTGTTACAATGGCCAGTGTCGCCTTTTTCCTCATTCAATGACTTCCTTGCAACCGAGATAAAGAGGCAGGATGAAAAGAATAAGCACAGTAGGAGAAGAAAAAGTAAGTAAAGAATATAAGAAGGAGAAAACAAGAAACAGTAAAGAGAGAGTTATCAGAGACCCATATCTAGGTGCTCTCCCTAAAGAGGTAAGAAGAAAGATGATTTTCAGAAGATGAGCACAACAGGAGACAGGAAGTGGGAGAAATGTTTTGTTCCTGCCTCCCTAGTGACATTCCAGCAATCACCCGCCAAGATGTCCTCTGCTCAGGGGGAGAAACACAGTTTTTCTGTGGTATCTATGTACCATCAAGTTTTTTTTTTTTAATAAAATGCACACATAGGTGGACCAGCAATGGCTGCTGGATTTAAACTTTGTAGAATTATGCTCAAATCCTATTTTAGTTATTCACTTGATGATGATGTTATCTGTTCAGTTGTGTCCAACCCTCGGTGATCCTACGGGCAAGTTTTCGCCATATGTTTCTGTCAATGACTGCTTCTTTTAGTTGGTTCATGGTCATTCCTGTATCAGCTTTGATCGTGTCGAGCCAGCGGATCCCGTGGCAACCACATTTCCTTTTGCCACTCCCCACGCCGAGCATTAATTTTTCTAACAAGTTTGATCACATGATGTGTCCAAGTAAGTGGTAACTTTGGCTGTCCTTGATGTTTGCAGCATTTGTCACCAACACCATAATTCGAAAGCATCTATTTTCTTCCTGTCTTCTTTCTTCAGGGTCCAGCTTTCCCATCCATAGCTTGTTATGGGGAAGACAATGGCGTTGACTAGCCGGCACCTTGTATTAAGGCTGATATCTTCGCTTTTCCATATTCGGTTCATGCTTAACATTGCATTTCGGCCCAGTGTTATTTACCATTTCACGGCTGCATCCACCAGTTTGAGTGACCATAGAGCCAAGAAAGATGAAATCATCAATACATTCAATGTTCTCATTGTCAATCGTGACTTTGGTGCTCCTGCCAGTAGTTGTCATGATCTTGGTCTTTTTGATATTTAGGTATAATCCCATCTCTTCACTTTTTTCTTTTAGTCTCTTTATCAGGGTCTTCAGATCATGGTCTGATTCAGCAAGGAGTGTTCTATCATCTGCTTTCATTTTTAACAATGGGCATCCATTGTTCTGAGGGTGGCCATGTGCCCTGAGCTAGATGCAACTCCAGATGTGCACCCCAACCAAGTAGAGTGGCATTGGAAAAAAATCTTAATTCTGTACGAGAAAGGGTTTACTATTAGCTATGTTGACCGGAGTTGGCAGGATTAACAAGGAGATTCACCTTCCTGGATATCTTCCCTTGAAAGACACAACACCAGTTGGAGAGGTCATGTATGGAAGTGGCCCCACTGAACCTCTTCTACATTTACACCAGAAGGCCCAGGAACCTGTATAGCTGCATTAGAAGGGAGTGCCTGGCAGCAATTGCTGCTGAGACTAGAATAATAGTTTTAGCTATAATGGACTGAAGGAGGAAGAAATACAGTGTGGTTTTATCTATTACCACCCCCCAGGTGTTTCAATCTTCAAGTGGGAAACAAGGAACTTGTCTCACTGTTTACCATGAAATCAAAGTGCCCCAGAGTTTGAATGACCCTCTGAGTAGTTAAGTGTGACTGTTCCAGTGAGGAGACCTTCAGAAGCAGATTGTCAAGTTAAAGGTAAATGTGATGGCCCTCCTGATGCAGGAGGACCACCACGTTCCTTAGCACCATCAAAAATACCCTTGGGGACATGAATAGACCAAAGGGTAGGACCTTGTATTGATAATGTTGAACCTCAACACAAAAGCGTAGAAAATGCTTGTGATCTGGAAAAATAGGGGTGTGGAGGTATACCTCCTGCAGGTCGAGAGAAGTCAGGAACATAATGAGCTGGAGAGCTTCCGCGATGGGTCTCAGTATTTTCATTTGGAAATGTTTTAGACAAATGAACCTGTTTACAAATTTGAGATACAGGATGGCCCTCCAGTCTCCATTCCTTTTGGGGATGGTGAAGAACAGGAAGTAAATTCCCATGCTCCTTTCTTGTTGGGGAACTGGCTCTACGGCATTGATAGGTACCAGATGGTATATTGCCCGTAATGTGATATGTTGCTTTGAAGCATTTTTGGACATTGGTGAACTGAAGAAGCGGTCAGGGGGAAGCTTGCAAAACTCTAATTTGTAGCTCTGGAAGACAATTTCTTGAGTCCAAGCATAAATGCTGAGGTTGCTCTAGGCTTCCTTGAAGGATACCATCTTACCTCCCACCATCCCATTGTTGCTTTTCCACCATGAGTAAAGAAAAAAAAGGGGGGTGCAGCTGCTTCCATTTCATACCCCTGGCAGAGAGATGCGGCCCCAGTCGCTTCGGGTGTAATTAGTGGCTGATGCCTCTCAGCTACTGCCACGTCTTGGCAGTTAGAGTCAGGCTGCTGCTGCCACTATTTGACTTGTCCAGCAACCTCAAAGTCAAAGCCAATAGAAAACAATAGAAAAGTGACCTCTGGGGCTATTTTCGTTCCAGTGAGAGTCACGTGGTTGCCGCCACTGAGTCCAATGAGCCTCTTGTTCGTGCCACGCTGGGGGGGCAAGGCTCCGCACGGCTCATGCCACTGTGGAACAAAACTAAGCTAAAATACAAAATAACAAGTCTCTGGAATTAATTTGCCCCATTGGGTCAGATCCTCAGGCAAGCCTCTAATGGCTACCTGTCTTCACCTAGAAAAATGGCCACCAGGAAAGTGCAGAAACGCCTCACACTCCAAGGCTCAATGTTTCGCTCCAGAAATCAAAAGAAATCTGACCTATGAAAATTAAAGGAAAGAAAAAAATAGAAATATAGAAGAAATATCCCAATCTAAAGGATTCTCTTGAGGTAGGAAAAAGACTGAAGGAAGAAGGTGTTCCCATCAGGAGACAGGAAGTTCAATTTGGTTCTTCTTCCTTCAAAGAGGGGTGGGAAACACCCACCAGGATGTCTTCCTGGCCTCAGAGGGAAAACATAAATTTTGTGAATTGAAACTATGCAAGTCAGTCAATCAATTTCAATTTCTTCCCAGAATAATCATTCAAATGGTATGCGTCTAAGCAATATTCAAACCCACAGAATTCATTTTAATCTAAATTTCAGGAAAAAAAGTAAGAGTTCAGTCTCTTTATGGATGGAGGATTTGCACAGGAAATAGTTAAGAAAAAAGAAAAAAACTTTTGGCTGAAATGTTAGCTTTTGAAGTTCTGGTTGCCTTTAATTTATACTGACACCCACTTGCTACTGCTTTCTCTAAAGCATTTGTTTACTTGGGAAAAGTCAAGAGGCCTAATTAATTGGTGAGGACTTTACTAATTGGAACATACACCATGTCCATAACTAAGCACCGTATCTGGTTCAGCAACTGTCATTGCCGAGCAACTGGAAGCGGTACGTGGAACTAAAGTTCCACACCGAAAAAGGTAATTTTGCCATGCAATCACATTTGTCTCTATTCTGTCCATGCTAATATAAAACCTGCAATGTGGAGAGTTCCTTCCACACATCCAGAAAGGAGCCTCAGCTATCTAGAATACCTCTGCACTGAGAGAGTGGTACAGGCAAGTACCCTATACACAGCTATTCTACTGAAACACTGGACTTGGGGGCAGGGCAAAGCATGAACTCCTATTCAAATCTTTCCACTTTTTCTATCCAACATATCTCCGTAAACATGCTGTTTGTCCTCTTTAGTAAAGTTTATTTAATGCAATGTACATTTATTGTAGGAGTGGAAAATAGTGTGGGCATGCAGAATGTAAATATGATAGGTATATGGTTGGCAGGTAATGTCTTGTGTGAAGTCAAATACCTGTCCACGCCTTCAAATGAGAAGTGGGAGGGTGGGGCAAGAAGAATAAATTATCTAGCTTCTTACACTGCCCAAGTGTGCTGTGAATTGTCCCTGGTTGTATTCCACTGGTACCATCTAGTCTAGTGCCTTAGCCTCTCCTATCTTTCCCACTAAGAAGCTTATTTACTCCTGCTTTTACTTAGGCATAATTTTCAAGGCCTATTTGTAATCTTCCCCTTCAAGGGCTGTCTGCATGCCACCATGATTCCGTAAGAGTGTAGAAGACACACACATGATGGAAGCATGGCACAGAATTCAGCTTCCTGAGAATGTCAAGATTGCATTTCTTTAAAAAGCAACTTACCAGTCCTTGAGGACACAAAGATATGCTGAAAAATGACTGTGCAACACCTCATGAAGACTCAAGAGACAGAGGCATTTCTAGTGGTTTGAGTGCCATTGGAGCTTCTTAACCACTCTGCTGAATTTTGCAAACCACAATGACACAAAATTGTTTAAAAAAAAAACCCTGCAGAATTATGCTAGAAAATTATACCATTTTCACACAGGAATATTTGCTTCCTGGCAAATATTGCAACCCCCTCCCTTCCTTCTTGCCTGCAACAATAATCTTTTGGGAGACATGCACATTTATATCTTCAGCAGGATCTACAAAGTATGTCCACTCTGCAATTCTGGAGAAATTCCTACTGTTCTCCATACTTAGATGATTTCAGCAGATCTATGTTCAGTGCAAAACAGTCTATGGAGTGGAGGTTTCTCATGCGGTATTCAGCAAAGACCACCATCAAGACTGACCCATCTCCGAAGACAGAAAGTCAAGGTCAGTGGCAAACAATTTGGACTTGTTATGTACCCAAGCCAATGTCTGGAGATCCATGTAAATGGTTGTCTTTTCTGTATCTTTCAGGGAAGGCAGTTAGGTAGGAGAACAAACAAGATAAATTGAGAGGGGGAGAGAAGAACAGGAACATAAAGAATTTATGGACAGAAGAGAACATGGAGGGTTCTAGAAAGTCTAAGCTGTTTGCAAGGTTGTTTTAAGAATAAAAGGACAGGATTCTCAAAGTGGGGAAAACAGCAGGTTTTCTGTGTGTTTTCTTGCCATGGCACCAAGGCAACTGTGACTGCTGTCATTTCTTTCCTATTTTCACTGAAGAAATAAAATTCCACAGACCAAAAACAACAACCCAGAAACAGCCCTTCCCCACACTATATATCTTTCGCTTGGCAACATAAATTTGTATCCAACTGTTTCATTATCCAATTAAACACAAAATAAAAAGGAGTTGTAAATCAAAATCCTGAAAACAGTCAGTTAACAGAGGCAGTCCTCTGCACTGGTAGAAAATAAAGAGGGGAAGAATACAAAGACAAATTGGACATGTGAGTATCATAATTCTGAACAGCTGATACACATCAGGATTTTGATCTATTCAGACACACAAATGATTCAAATGCATTCATCTCAGAGCTCAGATTTTCTCTGGCTTATAGCTACCTAACAAGCTGAAGGAAGAGAATTCAGAGTCAGGACTACATGAAAGCAATTTCCATTTGGGGATCATATACTGGGGCTAATTTTGAGTTGGAGCATGATAGGGTTTTCTTTGGGGGGGGGGGAGTTAAAATAAATCCTAGTCTAGGTAAGAACTAGTATCTGAAGGGCTTCCTTGGGAATTTCACATCCCACCCATTCTTGAGTCACTGTCTGTCTTAAAGAAAAATATATTTGAGCTTGACACTCCCCCCCCCCCCCATACTCTGTTTCCCAATTCTTCTTACTGGCAGCTGGGGGGGGGGGGTTAGAGATGAGGCTCTAGTTTGAATTACAAACCAGATTCAACTTCTCTTGAAGGTAAGCCACAAAATATACCTTCAGAATCTGTGCACGATACGTGTGTAGCCATTACCTCGGAGTTATTGCCATGCTAAAGGGTAAAATACTTTGTCAAACCACCCTACTCCTGTAAAACAGTACTTCTTCCAACAAACAAGCATATGCAATACGAGGTGCCTAATTTCACCCAGAGTTCCTGCCTGCTGTTATACATAAAATAATTTATTGGAGTTTTCCATGTAGTGGGGAAAGAAGAGAAGATACAATAGTTAGTCACATAGTAAGCAAACATTTCTTTAGCTTGATCCCTGGTTTGCAACGTCATTTCTGTGAAGGTTCGGCTTTTTGCCGACCCACCTCTTCAAACCCATAGTTTCCAATGGTCAGTCCACCTACCTGAGAAGGGGGGGGGGCAAAAGAGAGAGAGAGAGAGAAGGCAAATATCACACTAAACAGGACTGATGGGCCACCCTGAACTATTAACGTAACTGGGCACCTTTCTTCCAGTCTTGATGCCCCACTCGTTTCAGGACTTAGTTAACAATGCAGTTAATGCTGACAATTATGAAGGTACCATAGTTGAAGCATAGCTGCTGGAAGCTTAATGTCTGTTTTCTCAAGTGGCTTTCACATCCGTCAAAAAACAAAGTTCCAAATCAGCAGCTACTGGCAACCGAGCCACTATGCAAGGTTGCTACTCTGCCTCCACCCCCCACCCCCCATTCCTGCCCTTCATATTTTAGGGTATTGGCTAAAACGCAATTAGTTCAAAACATACACACTAAGCAAACTATGATGTCTTATTTCCTCTGATGGAGCATCACAAACTGTCTGAGGCATTTTTCTCTGACGATGACGACAAACTGAATGAGGTATCATCAGGTTCAGGAGAGGCATGATTGAAATCCATTTCTTCTAACTCTGGAGGTAAATCTGCCAGAAGTGCCTGTGAAGGATATAAAATACAAAGAACAAGAACTTGCTGTAACCTTTGGTGGACTGTAATCCTTGGTTCAAGAAGAAGAGGAAGAGTTGGTTCTTATATGCTGCTTTTCTCTACCCGACGGAGTCTCAAAGAGGCTGACAATCGCCTTCTCTTCCTCTCCCCACCACAGACACCCTGTGAGGTGGGTGAGGCTGAGAGAGCCCTGATATCACTGCCCGGTCAGAGCAGTTTTCTCAGTGCTGTGGCGAGCCCAAGGTCACCCAGCTGGCTGCATGTGGAGGAGTGCAGAATCGAACCCGACTCGCCAGATTAGAAGTCCACACTCCTAACCACTACACCAAACTGGCTTTCAAAAGAAAGACCACCTGAGCACTGCAAATGACTCCCTGGACTCTGCCACCTTCCACAGGAGTCACAAAAGCAAAGACCCCTTTAATAGCCTGTCAGTAGTATTGTTAACCACAATTATCGTATATACTCGAGTATAAACCGAGTTTTCCAGCACATTTTTTACACTGAAGAAGCCCCTCTTGGCTTATACTTGAGTATATATGGTAGTTCTTCGGTGTAAGAGTTTCAAAGCAACATACTGAAGCAACAAATTAAATACAACACTTTTATTTTATTTTACTTCATTTAAATCCCACTCTTCTCCCCCAAGGAGGCCCAAAGTGGCTTCCATAGTTCTCTCCTCTCACAACCCTCTGAAGCAGATTCAGCTAAAAGTGTGTGACTGACTCAAGGTCACCCAGAGAACTCTCGTAGTAAAGAGGAGAGTCAAACCTGATTTTTCTCAGTGCTTAGTCTGACACTACGTTGCACTTGCTGTCGCTAAAATGATAACGAAAAGAAGAAGAGTTGGTTCTTATACGCCGCTTTTCCCTACCCAAAGGAGGCTCAAAGCGGCTTACAGTCATTTTCCCATTCCTCTCCCCACAACAAACACCCTGTGAGGTGGGTGAGGCTGAGAGAGCCCCGATATCACTGCTCGGTCAGAACAGTTTTATCAGTGCTGTGGGGAGCCCAAGGTCACCCAGCTGGCTGCATGTGGGGGAGTGCAGAATCGAACCCGGTATGCCAGATTAGAAGTCCGCACTCCCAACCACACCAAACTGGCTCTCAAAAACCTAAGAAGAAAGAGAGAAAGAACAGGAAAACCAGAGTTCCACCTTTGAGAGGAGCATCACTCGAAGTAAAGTTCTTCAGTCAAGTTCTCATCTGCATGCGCTTCATTTTACCTGCTGCTGTTCTTTATCATCTGTTTTGATAGCAAGTATCAAACTCCTGGTGAAAGTCTGTAGTTCAAAATACTTCTGTTTCTGGTGCTCCAGTTCATTTTCCATGAACCTCACTTCTTCATTCTAAGGAGAAGGTGGAGGCAAGCAAATACATCAGACTCTGATTTTTCAAAGGCAGGGAGGAATATAAATCCCAAAACAAATAAATAAAATTTAAAAAAACGTTAGCATTTGGGAAGCAATAATGAACTATGTTGTTCCTATAGTCAGCAATTGTGCAGACATGGAGAAAAATTAAACAGAGTTAATAATACAGGAAAGCACACCAAGAATGGCATCATTGGAAGGGGGGGGGAGAAACGGGACAAGGGAGAGAACAGCTTAATAGAAGGAACTTATTAGAAGGAAGCAGTCGCAAACCAACTGACGGAGTACCTGGAAGAAGCTTCGGTCCTAGACCCATCCCAGTCAGGCTTCCGGCCTGGCCATGGGGTAGAGACAGCGCTAGTCGCCCTGGCGGACGACCTCCGTCGCCAGTTGGACCGAGGCGGGTTGGCACTGCTGATATTACTAGACCTCTCAGCAGCGTTCGACACAGTCAATCATGAGCTACTAGCTCGCCGCCTCATCGATGCCGGAATACAAGGGACAGCCCTTCAATGGCTGATTTCCTTCCTCCGGGATCGTGGACAAGGGTAGCAATAGGAGAGAGAACATCAGACCGCCAACAACTTACTTGTGGAGTCCCACAAGGAGCAGTCCTCTCTCCTATCCTATTCAACATCTTCATGCGCCCTCTCACACAACTGGTACAAAAGTTTGGGCTGGGTTGCCATCAATATGCAGATGACACCCAGCTCTTCCTCCTGATAGATGGCCGCCCTGACTCTCCCCCAGAAGCATTAGCCAGCTGCCTGGAAGCAATGACGAGATAGCTCAAGCAGAGTCATCTGAAGCTCAATCCTTCAAAGACGGAGATAGGAAGGGCCCATGTGAGGAAGTGCGCCTGCCTGTCCTGGATGGTGTGCAGCTCTCTATGGCTCACTCCGCCAGGAAATTAGGTGTGATTCTAGACACTTCCCTCACAATGGAAGCCCAGATCACAAAGGTAGCGTGGTTGGCAGTCTACCACCTCCGCCAAGCCAAGCTACTAGCGCCTTACCTGGCCCCAGAACACCTAGCCACAGTGATCCATGCGACTGTCACCTCTAGACTGGACTTTTGTAACTCGCTCTATGCAGGCCTGCCCTTAGTCTTGACCCGGAAACTACAGCTGGTTCAAAATGCAGCGGCCAGGATCCTCACTGCAACACTGTGGAGGTCCCACATCTGGCCCATTCTCCATCAACTGCAATGGTTGCCAGTTGAATTCCTGGTCAGACTAAAGGTTCTGGTAATTACCTTCAAGGCCATACGTGGTCAGGGCCCAGTGTACCTGAGGGATCGCCTCCCTGCCTATGGCCCCAAAAGAGCCCTGCGCTCCACTGCTACCAACCAGCTAAAGGTCCCTGGCCCTAAAGAAATCCGCCTGGTCTCAAGCAGGGCAAGAACATTTTCTGTTCTGGCTCCCACCTGGTGGAACGAGCTCCCGGAGAAGATCAGGGCCCTGATGGAGCTTAAACAGTTCCGCAGGCCCTGCAAGGAGGAGCTCTTCCGCCAGGCATATGGTTAAGACCAGATATAACCAACAGCGACCAAATGCCCCCTGCTCCCCCCCCCCCTCAGAACACCACCTGTATACTCTGGACCTGTTTGTATTTTGCACCGTTGTATTGTTTATTGGTTATACTATTATAATGTTATATGTTTACAATTATCAGTTATTATTGCACGGTTAGTCAAATGTTTTATAGACAGTTCCATGTATTGTTCTTATGTTATTATGTAAACCGCCCTGAGCCGCCGGGGTGGGTGGTATATAAATATAATAAATCAATCAACCAAGCATATTTTATTACAATTTAAAAATTAGTATACACTTTAAGTGCTTGGACTGGTTTATGTAATCATACTTCATATTTTGGACATTCTAATACACACACATACTGTAAATATGGCTGTAATCAACAGCCTGTAGAAAAAATGCACTGCTCCCCTTAAACAACATCCCACCGAGCATCAGAATTCTAGGAAACTGCAACATCCAGGCAGCTGTCGCCTCCAGAAGGCCCAGCAAGGCATCCGGGGATGCATTGGGTGAGTGGTACACCACCCAGATGGCCACATTCTTGACTGATTCCCATCCTAAACCAACATACAGTCCCTGGGATCAATAGTGCTGGGAGAGCTCTGAAGGTCTCCCAAACCAGGACTTCCACCACTCTTCCCCTACCATGTATCCAAGGCTGATGCAGGACTGAATACCTGGGCAGCACCAGATCATTTAGGGCAACAGTCTCCCCCTCTGGTGCCCATGTTTCAATGAAACAAGCCATGTCAACCCTGTGCTTTGCAATATAACCTCACAAGGTTGAGGTCGTGTCAGCAACAGTTCCTCCAACTCTGGGGATGAGCTGGAGATTTGAAGGGAAGCACACATATCTCCCCGGCCGATGGCCCCAAGACGGGGCCTTGAAAATGCTATAAAAAAATAAAACACCTTTTCAATTTTTCTTAATTTCGTTCCCTCTTTCCCACACTTTTATTCTTTCTGCTCCTATTGTCATCATCTGCCTTCATTTCTGTATCCCTACTTCCAATTCTGCCCCCTTCTTTGTCAGTATTAGTCTCATTTCCTTCTCATACCTGTTGGACAAGAAAATGTCAGGTAAATCAAAGAGAATCATAGAATAACAGAGTTGGAAGGAACCTCATGAGTCATCCAACCCCCTGCACTATGCAGGACACTCACATCCCAATCGCTCATCTACTGTAACCTGCCACCCCTTTGCCTTCACAGAATCAGCCTCTCCGTCAGATGGCTATCCAGCCTCTGTTTAAGAATCTCCAAAGATGGAGAACCTACCACCTCCCGAGGAAGCCTGTTCCACTGAGAAACCGCTCTAACTGTCAGGAACTTCTTCCAGATGTTTAGAAGGAATTTCTTTTGAAATAATTTCATCCCATTTGTTCTGGTCTGTCCCTCTCGGGTAAGAGAGAACAATTCTGCTCCATCCTCTATATGGCACCCTTTTAAATACTTGAAGATGGTTATCAGATCCCCTCTCAGTCGTCTCCTCCCAGTGATCACTGTACTTCTCAGGCAGTATAAGTACATAATCAAATTGCCTCTGCTTTTGTGTTAGGTAAAGGTACAAGAGTATATGTAAATATATTTCTTGCTGTTTTACATACTATACATTTATTATGTGAACTTCTGAGAACTACGGCCTACTACATCAGATGTGTCCTAATACTGGTATACATATGCAAGTGTGTACAAATATAAAATTACGAACTTAGATTCATGGGTTGGATTACAGTCATATTGTGGTGAGGAGTGGGCAGCATGGATTCTTTGTTCAAGGGCACACAGTGATTACTGGCAGCCATGCCCTGATCTGAAGAACAACTGAGTTTCCTAATACTGCTGCCTTCAGTTTTGACCAATTCCCAAAAGCAACTGAATGTAATGTGACTTGTATGGGCTTCGTTGGGGTACTCCTTTTGTGGCTGAACTAGACAGCCTATAAATTCCTTTTCCAAACTTAAGATTCCATCTTTGGTGCTGAATGATTGATTGGCTCTCTTCTTAGTAGCATCAACACAGCAGATTTCTAGACCTGTGCTAATTCCAGGTAAAAAGTGAAAATTACACAGAATAGATAGTAGCTAGGAATAATAAAATTGTAATTATCACCAGAAAGCAGATGACACAGGAGTGATATTCCTTAGAACTCGCTGAAATGCTGCTGAGCTCATGACACTAGAAATTATAAAGAAAGAAGTGATTCACTCTTTCTTTTAAGACTATTTGAACTGGGTTTTTAATCCCCCCCCCCCGCTGAAATTAAAATGAAAATGAAAGGTGTGAGGAAAACTGGCAAGTAGAAAAAGCATTTTAACAAGCATGAATGATTTCTTTACCCTCATTTACTAAGATGACTTGCAAATTAGAATTCCACAGCGATCATTCTGAACAAATAGACTTTGAGGGCACAGCAGATGCGTGACATGGAGAAGTTCAACAATAGGGCTAGGAAGAGACTGATTGCTATCTTCCGTCTTGTAGAATATACAAGGAAGAAAATATGAAAAGCACTTTCTTGTTTGTGGAAAAGAGAAATCTAATTTGGGCATGTAAAATAGCTTCAGAACATAAGTACCGTATTTGCCGGCGTATAAGACGACCCCCCAACATTTCCACTCAAAATATAGAGTTTGTTGCATTACAATACAGTACTATGGGCCACTATGGGCAGCTATGTCTATCCCAACTGAAGTGCACCCAGCGTATAGGACGACCCCCACACTTGGAGGCATGTTTTTCAGGGGGGAAAAGTAGTCTTATACACCAGCAAATACTAACTATCTTAGCTGTCTCTTTCACAGGTATACAGCCACATTGTTGAAGGACACTTGATCACTATCATAGATTCTATAGGTCTGATGGTTGCTCATTTGTAAATTGAATGAGGATCCCTTTATTTTCCAGTGAAAAAATTATTATACAAATGACTCTTTAGAAACTAATCCTAAAGATGGAACCAGATAGAGTTTTCCTTGTTAGATGGCAAAAGGATAATAAATTAGATGATGTAAAATGGAAATCCATCTTTACTCAAGGCATTATCTTTACAGTATGTCTTGCATTGAGAGAAAATTTGATAAAAATGATTTATAAGTGACACTAAACTCCTTTAAGATTAACAAAGATCTATAAGACTGATGTAACTTATTGTTGGTTCTCTAAAGAAAATAAAGCGGATTTCCTTCATATACAGGGGGTTTGCAGACATGCCTCTACCTTCTGGAAAAAGCTGGCAAAAATTATGCTGACTGGGGTACAAATATTTTTAATCTATTTATGTACTGACTGCCACCCCCGGTCCAGCCAGCTCATGTAAAGGTCCTGGCCCCAGTTGAGGTCAGGCGCACCTCCTGAGGTGTGGGGACAGCCAGCAAATTCCTACCCGCAGAGCAAAAAGCCTTGGGAATACTTTTCAAATGACGTATCTTCAACCTTGATTCTGGTCTCCAAAGGAAGCAAGATGTTTTTCAGCCAAGAATGATGCCTTGAAGAAACTGCAGAAGCCATAGATCTGGCAATGTCAGCAGCATGCTTCCCTGTGCTGATGCTTTGTTTCGAGGTTCGGATGGCTTCATTGGGCACCATACGGACCAATTCCCTTTGTTCCTCAGGAAGCAGATCGATATATTTGGACAGACTCTCCCAAAGACAGAGCTGGAATGTCCCAATGATGACCTGAGAGTTAGCTATTCTGATGCTAAGTACAGAGGAAAAGTACATCTTTCTACTGTGTCTAGCCACCTTCACTCCTGATCAACAGAAGTCAAGTGCTCAAAGGGTTTTCTCTTAAATTGCATATCCTCGACGATAGAGGAGTCAGAAGAAGGGTGTATGGAGTCAGGCTTAATATAATACAGAGATTCAATTTTCTTAGGGGCGAGTTGCACAGATGCTGACATGTTCCAAATAGGTCAAGTCCTCGAAGCCTTGTATAATTGAAAGGGCTATGACAGTAGGTATGCTAGAGTACAGACAGCTAAGGATTTTGTTTCAAGGTCTAGCATCAGAGGTTGACACATTCAACTCAACGGCCTTTGCCATCCACAGAACCTCCTCATCATACATCCTCACGGGGGGAGGTAGAGGCTGGATGCATCACTGTGTTGTCTGATGATGGTTCAGAAGCTGTTTCAGGGCTCTTCTGAGGGGGAACAGCCTCCGTTTCAACTTCAACATAGGACGCTCAGTTGGAACCTAGAACAGACGCACTATCGGGAAGGTCAAGAGTGGCATTGCCCTCCAACTCTTCCAATGAACAGTCCTATTGGCCCATATATATTGGGGAACGGTCCATGATGGGATGATTCAAAAGTCTCCAGGTAATAGGACGATACTGGGCCGGTGTAACCACAGAATCTTCATCCTCAAAATCCAGAGCAAACTCCTAAGTCAACAGCTGCTGGAGGGATGGAGTCTCAGTAGATGGTAATGACCCTGTTGGATGAACATATAGGGCAGTGGAGGATGAACAAGGAGAGCGAGTTTTATCATAGAATCATAGTTAGAAGGGGCCATACAGGCCATCTAGTCCAACCCCCTGCTCAACGCATGATCAGCCCAAAGCATCCAACCACCACACTGTTTGTTTTCCCCTCGCTTATTTTCACCCAGATGCTTTCCACTGTAGATATACTCTCTTTCACTAGAATTTCCTGACAGGTAAGCCCTTTCCTCACGTACAGTGCCACTCCTCCACTTCTTCGATCTATTATGTTTTTTCTTAACAGTTCATATCCATCCACTATTACATTCCAGTCATGAGAATTATTCCACCAATTTTCTGTGATGCTTACCAGTTCGGATGCTGTTAACAGACCTCCTAAACAACCCGTTTCCTCGGAGTCTAAGGTTCCTAAGAGATTGCCTATTCCAGCTACTCCTTCCACTGGACAGCGTTTGGTGTCTGAGCCTCCCCCCAAGAGGCATTGTATGTCACAGCATAAGGCATTGTATGTCACAACATAATTCGGTTGATGTCGTTTACTTGGATTTTAGTAAAGCTTTTGATAATGTTCCCCATGATGTTCTGATGGATAAATTGAAGGACTGCAATCTGAATTTTCAGATAGGTCAATGAGATCTGCAGAATGTTCAACCTGGAGAAAAGGAGGTTGAGAGGGGACATGATAGCACTCTTTAAGTATTTGAAAGGTTGTCACTTGGAGGAGGGCAGGATGCTGTTCCCATTGGCTGCAGAGGAAAGGACACGCAGTAATGGATTTAAACTACAAGTACAACGATATATGCTAGATATCAGGAAAAATATTTTCACAGTCAGAGTAGTTCAGCAGTGGAATAGGCGGCCTAAGGAGGTGGTGTGCTCCCCCTTGCTGGCAGTCTTCAAGGAAAGGTTAGATACACACTTTTCTTGGATGCTTTAGGATGCTTTGAGCTGATCCTGCATTGAGGAGGGGATTGGACTAGATGGCCTGTGTGGCCCCTTCCAACTCTATGATTCTATGGTAGCCACAGATCAAACTGAAGGAGAGCCTGGCCTCGGAACCGATCGAGAATGATGAGCCTTTCGTGGGAGGATCTGCTGACAAAGCTTTCTCCCAAAGTGCTGCTTTATGTCTGGCCACTGTAATGCAGTGCACCTTCGGAGTGAAATTTTGGCATACAGGGCATGTAGCCACCAAGTGTGCTTCACCCAGGCAAATCAAGCATCGGTCATGCTCGTCAATAACCAGCATCTCGTAACTGAGCACTGACCACACATTTTAAAGACCTATTTATTTATTTGATTTACAGACCACCACTCTTGGCCCAGCAGTTTCGTGGCAGTTTACAAAATATAATGTCAATAAAAATTCACAAAATATAAAATTCACAAAACCCCCTTTACAATCGATGGCAGCGCAGTTGATGTCCTAACTCCCTTGTGGACCCACTGGACTGCTGCCATTGTAAAAGGCTAGAGCAAAAACAATATATGTAGAATTAGGAAATCGATGGAGAAAGTTAAGGCTGACCACTAAATGCAAACTGAGGAGGGTGGGTGCACCAAGCAGCGAACAGTCTCTGCCAACAAACCAATTGGTAGGGGAGGAATGGAAGATATTTGTGAAATCATGACATCTAACAAACTTCAGCAGTGTAAAGATCATGGTAGATTAAATGGTGTACATACAGCAGCCGGACTAGAATAATGTTCCATATTTCTACAAGTGAGGGGAAGGGAATAATAAGGAAGATGCAGTTTTGAACACAGGGGATGCAAATAACAGCACAGGACTCAAGTTTCACAGCAACACCTGCTGACGGCTTCAACTAATTTCATCCTCTTATGATTCCTTCAACAAAGGAACAGTTTGGTTCACCGTTGGCTAATCACCTTTCTATATGAAAACCAAAGCTAAGGTACTTGCTTTGTAGTCCAGAAGAGAGCTCATTTGATCCACTTCAGAATTACTTATCATATCACTTTCTTCATCATCTATGATTTCTATTTTCTGAAAAAAGAAAGAATGGGGATTCCATTACAAAATCAAAAGTTTTACAAGAGATATTAAAATATGCTGAGACATAGAAGGGTTGCAAAAACTGCCATTTAAAAATAATTTTATTTTTATCCAGGATGACTAAAAAGGCAAATAGCTAAAAAGGCAAATGGGATTTTGGGCTGTATTAAACGGAGTATCGTGTCCAGATCATGGGAGGTGATGGTACCGTTTTACTCTGCTCCTTGCCACTGTGACCCATTATGCACGGGGGGAATAATGCACATTTGGGGTGGAATGGCGGCGACTAAAATCACCAATAACGCACAGTGCCGGCTGCAACCGGCCGCAGATCCAAAAAACGCGGAAGAAAGCGCAGGTTCCCGGTGACCGGAGCGCAACCAGAAGTGGCGCTGGGGTCGCCATGTGCATAATCGGTTACTCTGGGTTTTGCCGCCATTCCGTCCCGTCCCGTGCATAAGCGGTTCGCTTAGCTTCTTCCCCCTCCGCATTTTCCATGTGACCCGAAATCGCCGTTTCAGCGGCCATGCATAATGGGCCTGTGGGATGATAAGTAAATTCCTTTCAGGCAATGCTGAATTCTGGAGATTTTTTGGTGGAGGGGATCACTTGGGCATGAAATTGGGGTCACTGTGGGTAGGCAGGTTTGTGAGTTGCTGCATTGTGCACTGGGTTTGATTAGATGACTTTGGAGTTCCCTTCCAAGCCTATGATTCTATAGGTACACCTTCACATCTGCCATACGAACACGGATGTAATCACAAGTACTAATTTGTAGGAAGGATACCTACCACATTATCAGCAGATACAGTAGTCTGGTCCTCCTCTTTGTGACCTATGTCTTCACTCTGAAGAACTTCACTGTGTTCTTCTACAGAAATAACGAAAGGAAAGTAAATTATTTATGAATCTATAGAATCTATGGTTGTAAATAAGCAATTTAATTGAAGGGCTTATAGCAAAATCCACAACATCAGAGGCAGAAATTCAGGCTTCATTTTTTACATAAACTCAATCTCGCAAAACATATCTTTTTTTCCCCCTGGCAAATAATTCATCATTGCACATAAAATAGTGATCATCGATCCCAGGACAACCCTGTCTGCACATTCAAGCCCTGATTTGTTTACACAACTGGTAAGTTAATTATAGGTTCTGGATTCTCAGGACACATGACTGAATGTTGTCTGTGATAAGACAGCCCATAGGATAAGCTACAGCCCATAGGAGCAGTCTGAAGAAGAAGAGTTGGTTCTTATATGCTGCTTTTCCCTACCCGAAGGAGGCTTAAAGCGGCTTACAGTCGCCTTCCCATTCCTCTCCCCACAACAGACACCCTGTGGGGTGGGTGCGGCTGAGAGAGCGCTGATATCACTGCCCAGTCAGAACAGTTTTATCAGTGCCGTGGCGAGCCCAAGGTCACCCAGCTGGTTGCATGTGGGGGAGCGCAGAATCGAACCCGGCATGCCAAATTAGAAGTCCGCACTCGTAACCACTACACCAAACCAGTGCCCTTCTCAGATCATTCATAGCTATGTGCACCTACCATGCTTTTATATTGACCAACAGGCCCCAAGTGCGCACAGAAATGATCCAACAGGCAATCCTATGCACAGCTGTAGTGCCTTATGCCACCAGTGTTGGAGTATCAATCCAGATTGCAATGTAATGGTATCTCATATAAAAGATTCTAACCAGAAAAAAATGTGCATGACAAGGTCCATACAAAAATTGTGCACAGAAAAAAGCAGTCATAAATGTGAACAAGGAAAACTGCTCATACCATAAAAAGCCAATGTGGAAAAACTGAATTTAATTTTTTTTGTTAGGGTTAGGGAGTTCTTTGCTGTGATCACTGGGTGTACTAAATTGTTATGGTTATTGGGTGTACTAAATTAGCACTTCGTTCTGAGGTTCTTATGAAAGCCATGTTCATCCATATTCCATTCTAAAAGCGGCTTATACAGTTTTGAAATTTCTCTGCCATCTTGTTCTACCATCCACATAAATTAATTCCACATATGTTTACCAACTTGGAATTTCTTTTAATCCCAAACATCTAGACATTTCTTTTGGAGAGAGCCATAATGGTGCATAAGGTTCAAACCTATGTTTATATCTCTTCCAAGTTATTAGATTTCTTCTTACACTGTAGTCTTTAAATTCTTTGTGCATTTTATCCTTATCATGCCACATTTATAGGTGCCAACTAAAACGTTTGTTGACTCCTTCTAATTCTAACAACCTAATATCTTTCACAAGGCACCAAGCTTTTGTCCTCACCAGTGATGCTTCCTCATTATAAATCCAGAAATTTGGAAGAGAAAAACCACCTCTCTTTTTAGTATCTGTTAATAATTTAAAGAGCCTCTTGTGGTGCAGAGTGCAGTAGAAATGTTGTCTGAAAGCTCTGCCCATGAGGCTGGGAGTTCGATCCCAGCAGCTGGTTCAAGGTTGACTCAGCCTTCCATCCTTCCGAAGTCGGTAAAATGAGTACCCAGCTTGCTGGGGGGTCAACAGTAATGACTGGGGAAGGAACTGGCAAACCACCCCATATTGAGTCTGCCATGAAAACGCTGGAGGGCATCACAACAAGGGTCAGGATACCTTTACCTTTAACAATTTAAATCTAATCCTAGGTCTTTTCCCCTTCCAGATGAAGTTCCAAATGTCTTGGAAGAAGAATGAAAGAAGTAATGGTTCTTTCATAAGTGGTGGGAGTGTGTAAAGGCGAGACAATACTGGAACAAAATATATGAGGAGCAAAAAGAAAGTTGAAATTTTGAATCAGCAATCAGTCACATTTTTATCCCACTCCTCCTCCAAGCAGCAGAGTGCCATACATCGGTGGTCTCCAACCACCGGGCTGTGGCCTGGTGCCGGGCCGCGAAGGCCCTGGCACTGGGCCGCGGCTCCCTGCCTCTGCAGGGCTGCGCAAACGCGACCCAGCCGCGCATGTGCGTTTGCGGCCACGCATGGCGCAAACGCGCATGCACGGCCGGGCAGTCGCCCTCCCCGCCGCTGCCGGTCCGCAGCCTGAAAAAGGTTGCGGACCACTGCCATACATGCTTCACCTTTATTTCCTAACAGCCAACCCGTGAAGAAGGCTAAGAGGATAGTGAGTGACCGCTGAATGACCCAGTAATATTTGAACCTGAGTCAGTCACTGTTCAACATCCCAGCTATTACACCATATAGCATCTTCATTTCATGTCTCCTCTGCTGCCTATCCCAGTTGAAATAGTTTTGGAATTGGCAATAATGGGCCAGAGAGAGATTACACAAATGAACCAAGTCTCCTTTCATTCTCTGCCCCTAAAAAAAACCCTAGTTAGTTAAGAGCTATGTAAGTATTGATTACAGTCATTTTTTCACTGCCTTTTGCCAGACCCAGATAGTATGAACATGTCACTGTACCTGAGGAAGCAGAATGTTTCAGCTCTGTTTTTTGCTTTTTTGTCTCTCCTGCTGGAGGAGTTCTTTCTCCCCTGGGCCAATGAAGATTCACAGAGTCTGGCAACCTACTTGGCTTTCAATCACTCTTTGTTATCTTATTCTCTTTATAGCTGAAGTTTTGACAAAAGCATGGAAATTTTGTGCCCAACAGCTCTCCGACATTTTCTTTCCCCCAGATAGTCATACAAAATGGTAAGATTGAGCCTAGCATATAAATCTGCAGATGTGCCCCAGAAACATGCTATTTTTGAAGTTCAGAAGCCATACACTTTGTTCTGACTGTGGCAATTAGCAGGATTTGTGAAAACCGCAGAAAGCATGAATGCTAGTTTAATCCTATCTCAAGCAGTCATAGCCTCTTCTGTTTTAGAAACATACAGAGTGCCATTACAGCATGTATCCACCACCTATATTGGTAGGGATGCCAGCCTCCAGGGATACCTTATCAATTAGGCTTCTAGGAGATATAACTCATTATCAGCAGGCCATTATGGAGATTCATTATGCCTACATTTAGACTTCTTGTCAGTTTGCAAGGCTAGAATCCCAAAGAAGACCTGTATGTATTATTCTAAAATACTTAGTATTAGTATTTTGGAATAATACAGCAGGGGTGGTCAAACTGTGGCTCTCTAGATGACCATGAACTACAATTACCAAGAGCCCATGCCTGCAAGGAGTCATGGTAATTGTACTTTATGGACATCTGGAAATACATAGTTAGGCCACTTCTGATATAAAAGATTGATCTTAAAGGCAAAGGCAGTCTCCCTAGGTCTCATGAAGAGACACCGTTGATCCCACGAATGGCTGTGTAATGAAGTCTTTTTATTCAGTAATATGAGTTTATATGTTTTTTATGAAAGGTTCACCACTCAGTATTCAAAAACACAATTGAAATGGAGTTTGCCAAAGCGAGTTTAATGAATATAAAACTTTTTGTTCGCAGAAATTTCTTTACTAACGTGAATATACTTGATGACAAATATGCTAGCAAGTGTTTAAGGAAGGCTGGAGGTGATTCTTTGTATTTATGCTGCATATTATATAACTGGATTGAATATTAATTGAATACTGTTGTTGTACAGCAAATAAGCCACTGAGGAACGTGCTACTTTTGAAAACAAGGCTAGAACCCAGGACCTCATTCTGGCAAACTCCATTTCAATTGTGTTTTTGAATACTGAGTGATGAGCCTTTCATAAAGAACGTATAAACTCATAGTACTGAATAAACAGACTTTATTGCACAGCTACTGGTCGATTGTCTTCTTAGATTCCCTTGGTCTCCTGGCAGCCAGCATCTTCCCCCAGGTCCCTGGCTGACCTGCTGCTGGGTCTTTCTCATTGCTCAAAATGCTGGGAAGTGGCACAGAGGAAGAGGCTGGGGCTGGGAACAGGCTCTAATTGGCTCTCAATGAGGGAGGGCCCTCCCACTGAGGTCCAGCACATCATTGGGTAGCGTGGTCCCGATTTTATGAGGTATGATCGTTTTGTTTTATATAATGTATACTTGGTCTTGGCACTATTTGTAAATTTTCTTTTGTAATGAAGGTAACTACCACAGGATCACTGTATTTCTCACAAGAGCTTTTCTGTTGTTGTTGGCTAGCCTCCAGGTGGCTGGAGATCTCCTAGGATTACAACTGATCTCCAGGTGACAGAGATCAGTTGACTTGAAGAAAATGGCCACCTTGGAAAGTGGACTCTATATGAAGCCTCATCAAACCCCACCCTCCTCGGGCTCCATCCTAAACATCTCCAGTTACTGCTATCTATTGCAATCAAGAGGGACTTGCCTTCTCTGGTGCTAGCTTTGTATATCTTTCTTCTTAGAGGGCTTCATTGGGCCCAAAAAAATAATATTTTCATGCCTTTTCCTCATTTTTAGACAGGAAATAAGCAGCAGACTGGCAAAGGAATGGGACTGCCTGGCTGCTGCCCTTAAGTCAGTCACTTTAGCAATGGAAACCTAAGCTAGACTGGCTGCCCCAAATAAAAGTGGGGCATGATAGGTCACAGCTATGCTAGATTACCTTCCAATTGGACAGAAAGGAGAGACAGGAGGAGAGTTGGCTTTGAGGCTGATGCTTTGATGCCCCTTCCATTCCCTGCTAACCAACAGGGAACAAGAAAGCCTTCTCTTCCCCACTCCTCCCATTTTGCATCCTTAATGACAATCTTGAATGCTGCTCCATTTGCTTTGTCATTCTCACACATATACAAATATAAATTTCCTGGAAGAGGAATATGCAAGAAGCAAATGTATGCAACAGCTGAAATTGAGCTTACCTATTATGAGGCCATATGGACAAACTTTACGATGTAAAGGAGCAGTAAAAATACCTTGTGAACTTCCTTCGGATAAGCAGATGGAGACTTCGTCATTTCTGTCATTATCATCACCCACATCAGTTGAAGCATCATCTCCTGGAATGGGTATTGATTTGCTGCTGGAATCGGACTGATTGGAAAAATCAGCAGGACCACCTCGAGGAGGAGGAACTTCAATTCCCATCAGGCGATATTTTCGTCTTCGATTCCCAATCCAAGTCTTGAAACAAGAATGGCAAGGAAAATACAAGACGTTTCAGAAAAATTAGAAAATTAAGAGGAAGCCTACCTCTGCTCTTTAGGCATCTAGGAGATCACTGACTACTTACACACTACCATTAAAAGACTGCCTATTGTTATCCTGGCAATGAAGAACAGAGAAAGGTTGACACGGACACATGAGCTTTTACTTGCAAGTAAGAATGTTGAGGAATGGTGTATAAGTCTTGCTTAAGTTTCTTTGGATTGAGAAAAGTTTTCATAAGTGGAAGTAGGCAAGTCTAACTTTGTGGGCAAATATAAGCTATTTAACTGAGCCCTTAGTAGCTGGATATTACCCTCTTCCTATGAAATAAAGGTAAAGGTAAAGGTATCCCCTGTGCAAGCACCGAGTCATGTCTGACCCTTGGGGTGACGCCCTCCAGCGTTTTCATGGCAGACTCAATACGGGGTGGTTTGCCAGTGCCTTCCCCAGTCATTACCGTTTACCCCCCAGCAAGCTGGGTACTCGTTTTACCGACCTCGGAAGGATGGAAGGCTGAGTCAACCTTGAGCCGGCTGCTGGGATTGAACTCCCAGCCTCATGGGCAAAGCTTTCAGACGGCTGCCTTACCACTCTGCGCCACAAGAGGCTCCTATGAAATACATGGACTCAATATGCAGGTTGTTATCTTTAAAGTTCTTTATGTCCTAAGAGTCACATCCCTCCAGGACCACCTCTCCCAGTATCAGCCCACTCCTTGAACCAATACCAATTGATCCCTTCTATAGTATACTTAGGATGTTCTCTGCTAGATCTCAGGCTTCTTTCTGTTGCAGCATTTATCAATATCTAATTCTCATCAATGCCAAATTTGTGGACGCCTAAACTTGCAAATTCCAACCATGAACAGAGAAGCCAGATGGTTCTACAAACCTGAGAAGTTATCAGATTTGCAGAAAAATTTATAAAATGAAAAACCAAACCGGTGTGTATGGGGGGAGGGAGATAAAAGCCATACATGTAACTTTAAGAAACAAATGATTTATGTGGTTATTGCTAAGCAACCACAAGAATATTGCCTGTAAAAGCCTTGGTTTCTCTCAGTAAAAGGCAGCAGGGTAGGCAGGGTCCTTTTCAGGCCTGTTTTGAAGGAGGACTCCTGAGTGCCAAGACAGCCAATAGCAATAACAACCAAGCAACTTGTGTGCATATATCTTGCATCACTCATCAACGCTGTTCAAAAGCAGCCACTGAATGGAAGACAGTGTGGTACAGTGGTTAGAGCAGCATTTCCCAATGAGGGTTACACCAGTTGTGGGGGGGAATTAATTTTTAAAAAATAAATATTTTCTCAACCCATTACTCCACCTTCTATCCTTAACAAATTCACCTCTTCTGATACCTTTCAATGAGGATTACTTATTTATATATTTCATATAATAATGCCAATAGCCTTTGAATGTTCAGGTGGCCTTTGGTTAACCAAGCTAGTCAATCCTCTTGCGGTTGTTTTTTGTTAGGGTAGGTGGTCAATCCTCTTGGGGTTGTTTTTTGTTAGGGTAGGTGGGAGGAAGAGGGAGGCCTAGCCTGGTCTCATACTCAGCCCTGCAGAGCAGGCTGCTGGGCAGCTTCAGGGCTTTGGTGGGAACAGGGGCCTAACTTCTGCCACCTGGATTTGGGTCATGGCAGTCAGTGGGGCAGACTGCTAGGCTGCTTCAGGGCATGGGGATGGGTAGAGACCAGGGCCTCGCTCCCACTAGAAGAAGAGTTGGTTCTTATATGCTGCTTTTCTCTCCCCGAAGGAATCTCAAAACGGCTTACAGTTGCTTTCCCTTTCCTATCCCCACAACAGACACCCTGTGAGGTGGGTGAGAGAGCTGTGATATCACTGCTCGATCAGAACAGTTTTATCAGTGCCATGGCAAGCCCAAGGTCACTCAGCTGGCTGCATTTGGGGGAGTGCAGAATCAAACCCAGCATGCCAGATTATCTTTAAAGTTATCTTTTTTTTCATTTTATAAATTTTTCTGCAAATCTGATAACTTCTCAGGTTTGTCCGCACTCCTAATCACTATACCAAACTGGCTCCCCCCCCCCCTTGCTCGGTCCCAGCAGTGGGAGAGCAGGCCACCACTCTGCAGCCAAATGATTCTTCATTGCTGGGGGAGGGGTTGTTCCGTATGTTTTTTAAAAACTTTTGTTTGGGTGAGCTGGGTGGAGAGAGATGGGGCACCATGTCACTTCTGGGGGAATGACAGGGAGGCATGGCCAGATGACATCATTTCAGGGTTACCTCAAAACCTGCAAATTTTTCCAGGAGTTATTCCACAGTCAAAAAGGCTGGGTTAGAGTTTCAGACTAGAATCTGGGAGACCTAGGTCCAAATCCTCATTCTGCCACAGAAGCTTGCTGAGTGATTATGTGTGAGTGATTATGTGTGAGTGATTATGTGTTAGTCAAACACACTCAGCTTAGCCTATTTTGCACTGTTTTTTTGCAGATAAATAATGATGTAGTTGTTTTGTGTTCCCATGGTAGAAAAAGGCAGGGTAAAAATGTGATAAATAATAAATATAGCTGAAGATAGGGATTGGTTTGTGGGGGGGGGGCAGGGAAGAGCGGAGGATGAGAAAATTAAATCCCCGGCCCAGCAATCCCCGGCAGTTCATCAGAATGCACCTAGTGGTTGGCACCACTTAACTTGACCAGACTTTGTCCAGGGAGAGGCTGCCCCAGGGAGAAAAGGAAGGAAAACCGAATGCTGGAGGAAGATAAAGCTAAGTAGGCGGGTGGATTGCAAATAGAAGGACGTGGGAAATGGGGACAGGCTATGGAGGTTTTTATGGATGGAAAAGTAGAAATATTAGAGCAAGGGAAAATGAGAGGCCTCCCACAAATCCCTGTGGCTCCTCTCCTTGTTTTATGAAATAGCCTTTCTGAAAATATTTACAAAGCCTCCACTTTGATGAGATCCTACACAGCGTGCAAGGAGAAATGGCTCAAGAATATTTTTTTACTTTGCCACTTAATTTTTAATTAATATGTTTCTTAGTATTAATTATATATTTCTAATATCAGTGGAAACCTGCCTTGTGTCTTGTTTTAGAAACCAGTGGGCTAAAAATGTTCAAAATGTTCAAAAAGCTCATATTTATGACCAAAAGCAGACTGTCTGGGAATTGCCTTCTTGGACAATGTTTTCCACAGTAATAAATTGACCTATGGTGTTTTTAAGAATCGTGTATACCCAGGCAAAGTTAAAGAATGGCACTGGGGCATAATACAAGTACAAATCCAAAGAAGGGGCATGTGAAATTAGCTTGCATCTTTACAATGAAAAGAGACAGAATAGTCCATTCATTTTCTTTTGCAATGAAATGCTGCAAGTATTTAAAGGAGCTCTTTGGGAAAAAAATTGTATTGATACTGGAGTCCAGGAGGTGCAACGGCCTCAAGATTTATCGATGCATATTCTGCGGGAAAGAGTACAACTGCACTTTCTACGCCAAAGGCCAATGGGACAGAATTCTACGGGAACGACAAGATGTAGCAAGCCTCAAGATGAGACCCCCTTAAGAAGACCGAAAGCTCATATTGTTCTATGTTTAATGTTAAGCATTTAATCTAAATCTGGAAACTTACTATTCTTTGTATTAATAACATATAAAAAGGTAAAGGTATCCCCTGTGCAAGCACCAGGTCATGTCTGACCCTTGGGGTGACGCCCTCTAGCGTTTTCTTGGCAGACTCAATACGGGGTGGTTTGCCAGTGCCTTCCCCAGTCATTACCGTTTACCCCCCAGCAAGCTGGGTACTCATTTTACCGACCTCGGAAGGATGGAAGGCTGAGTCAACCTTGAGCCGGCTGCTGGGATTGAACTCCCAGCCTCATGGGCAAAGCTTTCAGACGGCTGCCTTACCACTCTGTGCCACAAGAGGCTCTATTAATAACATATACTGTATTCTAAATTTCTATTTTTATGAAAAAGAGGGAGCAGTGTTTCTTTCTCTCTTGTTTCTTTTCTTTTGTAGGCATATAGGTAATATAATCGTTAATGGTGGAAATATAAAACGGGGTTTTCCCCCCTTATTTTTTCTTTTTTCTTTATTAGCGTATTGTTATAGGGCCAAAGCTCACACTGATCTGTAGAAAACGTTTAATGTTAAGCTCTCAACTTAAATCTGAAAATATACCTGTCAGGATGGCTCTTAGAATGGGTCAAGTATAAATTGTTTTGTAGATGTATCTGTATTAAGGATAAGGAGAAGCTATGAAATCCTCTTGTAATTTTTTTTTTTGTACATCTTTAAGGTAAAGCCCTACTTTCTTTTCCCTTCATTAGAGTATTGATACAGGGCCAAAACTCATACTGTTTTACAAGAAATGCTTAATGTTAAGCATCTAACTTAAACCTAGAAATATCTGTCAGGATAGCTCTTAGATTGTATCAAGCAGTTAACGTGAGGTCTACGATCTCTCAAGTAGGTTGATTATTAACAACTTCTCTTTTGTATATCTAAATAGGCCTTTTTTAATGTAGTAGAAATGTGGATGGCTCTTAGACTCAGTTTTGGGCAAAAGTTTATACCATTGTGTAGTTAATGTGGGGTCATACATTTTCAAATGATGATTATATCATTTATATTATAAAAAAGAAGAAGAAGAGTGTTCTCCTTAACAACCAAAAAAAAAGCTATGCTGGAAATCACAGAACCTGCATGGACAAAACCCATCTCAGCTGAGTACAGGAAATGTAGTAAGGAGAACTAGGTAACATGGAGTGAAAACGCTGGCTAAATCTAATGACTGTACTAAACATGGGCCAGGTGATCTAAAAACACTGTAATATTTCTGAAGGCTGTTTCACACATTTTATTTATTTGTTTTAAATGCTCAGTTGGTGAATCACCTCTAATCTCTTTACTACCATCCCTCTACTATTGTGCCATCTCCATCTGCTATTGTGCATTGCCTTCTACCTTTGTAATCTAATTCTTAAATGATTTAAGACAGATTATTATATATCTTATACAATTTTCTGTTAGCACTGCTTTGTAATTCTGTATTCTAAATCCTATCTCATTTGTTTACTGGATGTTTTGTGTTGCCTGGTTAAATTGTTTTTATATTTTGTAATCAGCCAAATCTCAGTGAGGAAGGCAGTCTACAACTATAAAGTAACTAAAATAATGAAAATAGTATTCCAGTTGTTCCAAAGACCTTTTGAGAACATCAGTCTCTGAAACAGAATAAATGGCACAAAGACAACATCAAAAACTGTATTTCTACATTCATTTCTGATAAGAGCATCTGGACTTTTTTAGGGCAATTTTTTTTTTGGGGGGGGGGAGGTAAGAATACTAAAGAATAAACCTTGAATAGTCATTCCTTTTAATGTATTTTTGGAAAATACAGAGCAATCTTCCACTTCAGAAAATTATTTATATGGTTTTGACTACTTTCTGAAGTACATCAACAACCACAACAATCAACAGCTACTAATATTCAAAGCCTTTCACGCATATTATATAAAGTCTTTACAAGAATCCCAAAGTAGGTCAAGTATTTCATAACGCAGATTGTTAGCTCTGCATGCTAGGATTACTACTTGTTATAACTGAGGAAGACAAGATATGAACCAGGATCTTCTCCACACATGAATCTTCTCTTTCTCCACATATAAATCTATAACAGGCCCCCCAGAGCCTAGAGCACCAGGCACCAGATTTCTTGAATTCCATGCTTAACTCATCTGGCTTTAAATCCTTGAATTTGAAATATCAGGCAGTAAACAATGGACCTTCTCTTATGTTCCTCCATTATGAAAAACAGTTCCACTTCCTTCTGGTTGAAAGTAATTTACATTATAGGTGGGCATGAACCTGGAAAATGGAAGTTTGTGGGGTTTATGGGCAGTCATAGCTTGGGGGGACATCATGAACCTCAAACCCCAAACCTGCACGGATCTCACCGTGCTCACAAACATTTAGGTTTGCATGGGTTTGTTAATTGTTTAGCTGTTTCCTGGAGTGCTGTATTTGTGAAATTAAAAAAAAAAGACATCTGCCTGCACTTAGTGGAAAAGCCTAGTCATAGGCACAACAAGGCTCCAATTAAAACCCAATCAGGTTCCAAAGGGAGGGGATGGCCCCCCTTGAATGCCAGCCAGAAATCTGCAGCCAAAGACCCACAGGTTACACTGAAAATGCTCCTTCTCTGTAAACGCTCCACCTGAACCACTCAATCTAACGAAATTATCTCCCTCCAAATAGCAATGTGCCTCTTCTTTTCTCCTTCACTCACTCTGACTGAGAGCAAAACAATGCAATGAGCTCTCACGGGGCCCCAGGAAGTATATATACCAAAGCATTCCCATTGAAACCAAAGGGAACACTACTCTTGGCTAACAAGGATGCCAATCAAACTAAGCGGGTAATCATTGGAGTAGCCATGGAAACCAAAAGACAACTCACCCAAACCTCATCTATGTAGAGAGGGAGAGATTTTTGCGTGCTTCACCCACTTGAACGCATGCGCCAAAGGAGGAAACTCCACCCCCCAAAAACACATATGTGGTCGTGAGCAGACTTCGGGGTGTGGTCAGACAAGCCCCAGTTCGCAACCCCCAAACCATCCCAATTCGTGGGTCTGCAAAGACCCATGGGTTGGCCCATGCCCATCTCTACTTTACATGCTGACCAAGTATAACCTTTTGAGCTATTGCTAGTACAAAACCCAGTATAAATCACAGCCCAACTGGAGCGTCAAGCATCCAGCTTGGGCTGCCGATCGATAAATGTCTCACCTGAGAGATTTTAGCTATAAATAGATAGGAAACAGAGCAAAAGAGCACTTCCTAACACGTCCATTAATTATGTAACACATGCAATCTATTTCAGTCTACCTCATGCAATTTTAAAGAAAGCTTTAATCTGGGCTATTTTTGCTTTGGCATAAAAAAACAAAAAAAACCCCAAGAGTTCCTTACCCGCACTATTTCACAGTCAACATTCAACTCTGCAGCAACCGCTTCAATTTTTTCTCTGCAAACTGAACCAAGGCTGGTCATTCCCTTGTCCCAGTATTTCTTGAGGGTCGCTAAATCCCGGTCACTGAACTGTGTACGATCCTGTAGCTGCAAAATAAACATATAGGTTTCAAGACCGGCTAACTGACAATAAAGACATATGCTGAAAATGAAGATGTTCGTTATGCTACTGGAAAGGAAAACACACGATAAAAAACAAAACTTGGATTATGGCGCCAAATGCACAAGAAGTGAGAAAGTCAAGATACGTATCCACTATCAATCAAAAACTAATACAAATATAAGAGTAAAGAGATCATATAAATGTTGGAAATCCTTTTTGAAGTCTAATGGGAACCAATCTCTTCCCCTAGGATTGCCAATTTCCAACAGCACTATAAAAATAAGCCACACTCAGTCCTCTCAGGCTTCAATGGAACAAATTCTGAGATACAGTAATGCGAGTTGTCAATTATCCATCCGTGAGAAAAATGTATAATTGGATAATTATGATGGATGAATAACTGGATATTTCTTCTTCTAAGATACTTGTGAATGCACATTGTTTTTACTTTGATATGATGTTTTTATTCTTGTTCTATAGGTTCTAATAAATAGTTTAGTTTGTCTAGACAGGCTGTTGACATTTGATATATCAATTTCATGTCAGAAATCTTTCAACATTTGTATTAATGAATACATGTTTTCTCACTTTTTGTATATTTGGTGCCATTACCAAATTTTTGTCTTTTCACTGTTGGTTTTTGACTGGGTAACCTGTTTATACTCATATTCTGATTTCAGAAAACAAGACAAGCACATTAAACACAGACCAAACTTTAGGCTTGATTTTGATTTGACTTGTAAAAATTCCTCGTAAGGACATGATGAAAAACTGAAAGTTCAATATCTAGTCAGTATGACACAATTAAATAAATAAATAAATATAAGAGATTAAATGAACGTTAGGTCACCTGTAGGGCAGAAACCCCCTGGCTACATCCAGCGGCTATGCACTCTGCCTTGGGGCCAACGGAGCAGTTCCACAGATGGAAGAGGGGTAATATTTACCAATTCCCCCCTCCCACTGCAGACCTCTAACTCTCACCTCATGATGTTCTTGGGGGGTCTCCTGACCCCCAGGAACAGCATTCCAGGGGATAGTTTGGGCTGCATCAGGAAAGGAGAGGTAAGAAAGTTAGATTCTGTGAACTGAAATCACTTCTGTCTGCAGAATTAATCAGGTATTAAAAGGAACTCTTAATTTCCAGTCATAGCGGCCACCACGGAGAAACCTCACATTGCCTGAAGAAATGTTTAGACTTGGAATTTGCATAGTTTATAGAGGGTTCCAGAGCCTGCAGCCAGCAAAACTCCTTTTTGTGTTTAGGTGTCTATGCATATCTATATAAACAAGGGGGCATTCTCAGGCAATGATTCTGAAACAGGCCTTCTAACTACCGCTGCAAGACAGATTACGAAATGGAACCTCCACATTCAGAGGGTAAATTGGGGGGGGGAGCTGCTTTCTTGTGTTGTTTTTGGGTCCATGAGAGCGTCTAGTTGGCGACTGGGTTAGACAGAACTCTGATCAGATCTAGCAGTGATCATCTTATGTGCCTTCGGTGGTTCTCTCAACTGCAGACCTTGCATTTTTTGCCATATAAGACAATGGAGTGAATCCAGCTTCTCTCTATGCCAAAAAAGAGGAGGCTGAAACCATGGAAACAAGTGAGCAGGAGAGGCATATTAACTCCCACATCACGGCCCTCAATGTCCCAGGTGGTCTCAGTTCCCATTATGCCCCAAGCCATTATTAATTCTCAGGCTTCTGACTGTTCCTGCTGCAGCTGACCCTGGTCTCTCCCATGATGTCTAAACTGTTCTGAACTCCCACAAAATCCCACAGAAACTAGGAATGTGGAAGGTAAGTTGGGGATGAAACTTCACCAACCAAGCTTCAGTAAGCAGGTAGTTGAAGAAGAAGAAATTAACCATGTATACCAGTTTTCACTTTACCATTTGAAACAACAGTGCTACCCAGTGTTGAATTCTTCAGTCTAGTTTAGTTTATTATTGTGATTCGAGATCAGCAGTGAGGAATATATACTACACACTGGATGCATAAAATAGATATTCCATACCAAAAGTGGTAAAAATAAAATGATTAAACACTAGACCAGTGGTCCGCAACCATTTCCAGGCTGCGGACCGGTGGCTGCGGGGTGGGCGATTGCCCGACCGCACATGTGCAGCACTCCTGCGCATGCGCGGCCAGGGCACACATGCACGTTTGCGGCATGCGTGGCCGCAAATGCGCATGCGCGGGAGTGCTATACATGCACGCTTGCAGCCGCACATGGCACAAATGCACATGCGCGGCCCGGTGCGGCCCTGCGGAGGCAGGGAACCGCGGCCCAGTGCCAGGGCCTTCGTGGCCCTGCACCGGGCCATGGCCCGGTGGTTGGGAACCACAGCACTAGACTATATTCTTCTGCCCTGTTAAACATGCCGAAGTGCAGAATCTTGCTACCTTAAGGGTAGTTTCATTGAGACAGTCATTATAAAAATAATGTGATCTACCTGGACATTTGAACTGAACTGGGGTAATGTACATAGTCCTGCTAAAATTGGCAATTTAAGAGGACGTGTTTGAGTGTTTCTACCATTCCGGACTGACCTATCTACCTTCAAGAAGGGCAGATGGGGGAGAATTAAGCTAGAGTACAGTCTCTATGGTGTTTGAAGTATTCTAATATGTAAAGATAGTTTGATGGAACATTTTTTTATTACAGTTCTCCCCTGCGGAAGCAGAGCAGGACCATGAGCTGTTGATTTGAAGGGCAGTATCCCTGCTTGATTAGTGCTCTGGCTCCTAGGTATCCAAGAAGCAGTAAGCCTGTACAGGAGAAACCAAGAAGTTGCAATTTGTCCTCTATTGCTGTCATCAACCTTGAATGAAAAGAGTCTGAAAGGACTAATGGAGTTAACTGCGGTGGGGAGTTTATCTTGACCCAGAAGCATGTAACTTGAAGCCAGGTATGTACCTCTAGTGGAACCAACCCTGCCTTTAGCCTAAGCAAGGCACTGGGTACACAACAAGGTATTCTAAATAAGCATCTGAGGAATTTGGATTAGATTGCTTCTAGTTTGCGGTGGTCATTCGACAGGCATGTCTGTGAACCATATACGTACGTTGGGGGACTACCTTGCCCTGAAAGAGTTTCAATGCATATGGTATTCAAGAGCCCCCTTTTAAGGAAGAATATTGCTGTAGGTGCTCTTTCAGCAGATTCAATTACATCAGAAAGCAGAACTGTCTATAAGCCAAATGGTCGTTTTCCACATATCCTGAAGGATAGGTTGTGAGATGGCTTTCTAGGGAAGAGCTTTAATTAGTTCACTATAAAAAGCAGCTCTGTGGCTTAAGTAGAGGCTGCATTTTTGGCATATTCAATACTGTACATAGTTTATCATGTGAGAAGGTCAATATTAACAGCTTTTAAGCTTTGGCCAACCACCTCCTGCAGAAAGTGTGGGTTCTTTGAGACACCCCAAGAAGGAGGAGCTATGCAGTGAGTCTTAAAGGATTCCTAATGCATAGGTGCTGCTGTGCAGGAGGACAGAAAAATAAAGTCCTTTGAAGTCAGGAAACATTATACAGATGTTCCTGCATTGCAAACATACTCTTATGCTATCCATTCTTAAGGCTGCTTATGTTTTCCAGTAATGAAAAGTACCTACCCTAAAAAGCCTCAACTCTTGTACTGTTCGTACAGATAAATGGAAATTAAGAAGATGGATTCCTGCAGAGTTTGTTCAGTCAACTATTACCAAAGTTGGCTATTCCACTCTCTCTACAGGTATCTTTCTCAGTTATGTAGAGAAAAACTTTCTCCCCCCTCTTAGCGGCAGAGCAGAGATCTCTGCAATTTTCCCATGTGAACGGAACTGCAAGAACACAGTCAAATATTGAACTTCACAGTATGTAAGAAATTATCCACTTTTTAGATTCTCTGACCTAGAGGAGGTCTCAATTTCAAAGTTGAAACTTTTCAAAATTGTCATGAGGACTGGTTTTGGAACATGCACATTATATCACTGTCTGCCTCAGTTACGGTAGTTGTTGCATTTTTAGGTACTACCCTCCCCCTCCAATATTTTGGCATTCTAAACATTCTCAATGGGTGAAGAAACCTCTCAAGGGCAATATGTCAGATATCAGCATTATTGTTATTAACATCTGTGACATAAACAGAGCAAGGAAAAATTAAGGCAGGCAGCACAATAAAATCAGAGTCCAGTGGCACCTTTAAGACCAACAAAGATTTATTTAAGAAATGAGCATCTGAGTGTAAGCACTCTTCCTCAGCACAGTATAAGAGTGTTCTTTCTTTGCCATTAGCTTGCAATGACCTCATGGTGACCCAATGGGGTTTTCAAGGCCACAGACTTCAGAGGTGGCTTGCTAATGCCTTGCCTCTGGACCTCCCTGGTAGTGTCTCAACCAAATACTGCTCAGGGCTGACTCTGCTTAGCTTCTGAGATCTGGCAAAATCAGGCTATCCAGGTCATGGCACCTGGATAGTGTAGCATGGTCCTCCTCAAAAGATAACACAGGGACCATGTGCAATGCATGAGAAGAGATCCTGCCTCTCTGTGTCAATCATCAGTCTCCGGTTTGAATTAAGAACAGCTCTTTGTGTGAAGAACAGCTAAGAACCAATCAGGACCCAAGGATGGCTGAGAAAGCCAGAAGGGAGGGAGGAGTGAGAGAAAAAAACTATCACTCTGTGAGTTCAGAACAAATAGGGTTTGGATCCCTAAACTGTTAAGAGAACTTGTCTAGGAGACTGTTCTGGGAGGCTAAATGAGTGAATGATCTGTGCTTACATAGGACAGGTTGTTTGATAATTCTTTCTCTGGAGACTTTGGAAGTTGAAGAATCTGTCCATTTTGATGAAATAGGCTAACACAGTGAATACTCTGGGAGCAGAGTGTGCGTGTTTCAAGGTCCAGTTTTAGAGGAAAGCTGTCTAATGATCTGTAGCTTCTGAGAGTAGCGCACATTTTCACCATGAGAATCCTGAAAATGAGTGACGGCCAATTTTCACATCAGAAAGAGAAGTTCGTCTGTTAACAGTTCTGTGCATCAAGGAGCTGATACTAAAATGTTATACCCTGAGCCCAGCAAAAGCTTTGTGTGACTTGTAAATAGCTTTAATCCTCATTTCTGAACCTCTACATGACCCCCAATAAGCTGGCTCTAAGGAGCCGGAAAAAAGAGCCTCTTGTGGCGCAGAGTGGTAAGGCAGCCGTCTGAAAGCTTTGCCCATGAGGCTGGGAGTTCAATCCCAGCAGCCGGCTCAAGGTTGACTCAGCCTTCCATCCTTCCGAGGTCGGTAAAATGAGTACCCAGCTTGCTGGGGGGTAAACGGTAATGACTGGGGAAAGCACTGGCAAACCACCCCGTATTGAGTCTGCCATGAAAACGCTGGAGGGCGTCACCCCAAGGGTCAGACATGACCCGGTGCTTGCACAGGGGATACCTTTACCTTTAAGGAGCCGGAAACACGATTTGGGGGTGAGCGGGAAGGGAGACGGTTCTGCTCCCATCGGTTCCTGGAGCAGTCCCTGAGGAGCCTCCAATTGAGGCTCTCCCACCAGAATTTCCCTCTGCCCCTTTAGGGCAACCCTGGGGCAACTAACTGGCAGCCCATGACTCAGCCCATGAGCCTACCAGGAGTTGCCTCAACTCAGCAGAAACAGCAGGCTTGCGCTGAGATAGAGGAAACACAGTGCCAGGTTAACAGCACACATAGCAGCTGCAGAACCAGACTGGACCTAGTTCTATGCAGCATTCTGACCCAATTAAGACCTTACCAGCAGAGTTCCAGGACCTGCCTCTAGAACAGCTGGATCAGCTTATTCTCACTCTATTTAAGATGAGTGCAAGGAAGGGATTGGGATTGCTGCTGGATCAACCAATTCCCAAGTCTCTGTCTGTGTGACTGCTCCTGTACTCCCGACTATGCCAGGTGATAGTCTGCAGGCTAAGGACGCCAGAGCAGGAAGCCTGTGGCCAGAACAACCTTATTTTTCCCATGCCTGGTTGTGAATCAAAGATATTTTAAAATCTTGTCTCGCTAACGTTTTTTATGAAATAACTGCACATAGAAAACCACTTAAGTGCAGTCTGTTAGTTATGGTTGCCAACTCTGGCCTTGTACCCATGGAGGTGGGAAGTCTAAGGAGAAAGTTAGCCTATATTCTAGGGTATAAAAAGTCTGGCCTTTGAAGCTGCTATTTTCTCCAGCGACACTGATCAGTTGGAATCCTGGGAAAACATCAGAACCTACCTGGAAGTTGATAACCCTACTGTCAGTTGAAGGTTTAAGTAGAGCAGGGGTAGTCAAACTGTGGCCCTCCAGATGTCCATGGACTACAATTCCCAGGAGCCCCCTGCCAGCGAATGCATCTGGAGGGCTGCAGTTTGACTACCCCTGAAGTAGAGGTATGATTGAACTCCCCCTTCAAGGATCGCTGCCTTGTCGTGGCAAGGAAGCTTGCGTAGCGCAGTGAAACTATGAGCTATGCCGTGCAGAGTCACCCAAGATGGACAGATCATAGCAGAGAGCTCTGACAAAAGGTGATCCAATGGAGAAGGAAATGGCAAACCACTCCAGTATCTTTGCCATGAAAACCCAATGGACAAGTTCAAAAGGCAAAACGATATGACGCCGGAAGATGAGCCCCTCAGGTCGGAAGGTGTCCAATATGCTACTGGGGATGAGCAGACGGCTAGTACGAGTAGCGCTAGAATGAATGAAGCTACTGGGCCAAAGCCGAAAGGACGCTCAGTTGTGGAGGGAACTGGAGGGAAAAGCAGTCTTGGGATACAATCCCCAAAATGACAAAATGATCTCAGTTCGAATCCAAGGCAAACCATTCAACATCACAGTAATCCAGGTCTATGCCCCAACCACTGCTGCTGAAGAGGATGAAGTTGACCAGTTCTATGAAGCCCTACAACACCTTCTAGAAGCAATGCTAAAAAAAGATGTGCTTATCATCATGGGGAATTGGAATGCTAAAGTAGGAAGCCAAAAGATTACCGGGATTACAGGCAAGTTTGGCCTTGGAGTACAAAATGAAGCAGGGCACAGGCTGGTAGAATTTTGTCAAGAGAATACAATGGTCATAGCAAACACTCTTTTCCAGCAACCCAAGAGACAACTCTACACATGGACATCACCAGATGGTCAACACAGAAACCAGATTGACTATGTGCTCTGCAGCCAAAGATGGAGAAATTCTATACAGTCAAGTAAAAACAAGACCAGGAGCTGATTGTGGTTCAGATCATCAGCTTCTTGTTGCAAAATTTAGGCTTAAATTGAAGAAAGTAGGGAAAAGCACTAGGCCACTTGGGTATGAACTAAATCATATCCCTGACGAATATACGGTAGAGGTGACAAATAGATTTAAGGAATTAGATCAGATAGACAGAGTGCCTGAAGAACTATGGACGGAAATTCACAACATTGTACAAGAGGTAGCAAATAAAACCATCCCATAGAAAAAGAAATGCAAGAAATCAAAATGGCTGTCTGAGGAAATTTTACAAATAGCTAAGGAAAGAAGGGAAGTGAAAGGCAAGGGAGAAAGAGAAAGATATACCCAATTGAATGCAGAATTCCAGAGAAAAACTAGAAGAGATAAGAATGCCTTGTTAAATTAACAGTGCAAACAAATAGAAGAAAACAATAGAATAGGGAGGACCAGAGATCTTTTCAAGAAAATTGGAGATATGAAGAGAACGTTTCATGCAAAGATCAGTATGATAAAGGACCAAAATGGTAGGGACCTCACAGAAGCAGAAGAAATTTTTAAAAGGTGGCAAAATTATACAGAGGAACTATACAAGAGCGAGCTTAACATTCCTGATAACCACGATGGGGTAGTCACTGACTTGGAGCCAGACATCCTGGAATGTGAAGTCAAATGGGCCTTAGGAAGTCTGATCAACAGTAAAGCTAGTGGTGGTGACAGCATTCCTGTTGAACTATTCAAAATATTAAAAGACGATGCCGTAAAAGTGCTACACTCAATATGCCAGCAAATTTGGAAAACTCAACAATGGCCACAGGATTGGAAAAGGTCAGTTTACATTCCAATCCCAAAGAAGGGCAATGCCAAAGAATGTTCAAACTACCGTGCCATTGCACTCGTTTCTCATGCTAGCAACGTTATGCTCAAAATCCTACAAGCTAGGCTCCAGCAATATGTGGACCAAGAACTTCCAGAAGTACAGGCAGGATTTCAAAGAGGCAGAGGAACTAGAGATCAAATTGCCAACATACGCTGGATCATGGAGAAAACTAGTGAGTTCCAGAAAAATGTCTACTTCTGCTTCATTGACTATGCTAAAGCTTTTGATTGTGCGGAACACAACAAATTGTGGCAAGTTCTTAAAGAGATGGGAATACAGAGCATCTTATTTGTATCTTGAGAAACCTTTATGCAGGTCAAGAAGCAACAGTGAGAACCGAGCATGGAATCACTGATTGGTTCAAAATTGAGAAAGGAGTTTGGCAAGGCTGTATACTGTCGCCTTGCCTATTTAACTTGTATGCGGAGCACATCATGAGAAAGGTGGGATTAGAGGAGTCACAAATTGGGATCAAGATTGCAGGGAGAAATATCAACAACCTCAGATATGCAAATGATACCGCTCTAATGGCAGAAAGTGAAGAGGAACTAAAGAGCCTGTTGATGAGGGTGAAGGAGGAGAATGCAAAAGTTGGCCTCAAACTCAACATCAAGAAAATGAAGATCATGGCATCTGGCCCTCTCAATTCCTGGCAAATAGATGGGGAAGAAATGGAGATAGTGACAGATTTTATTTTCCTGGGCTCCAAAATCACTGCGGATGGGGACTGCAGCAAAGAAATTAAAAGACGCTTGCTCCTGGGGAGGAAAGCTATGGCAAATCTAGACAGCATCCTAAAAAGCAGAGACATCACCCTGCCAACAAAAGTACGTCTAGTCAAGGCTATGGTATTCCCAGTTGCAGTGTATGGCTGTGAAAGTTGGACCATAAGGAAGGCCGAGCGTCAAAGAATTGAGGCTTTTGAACTCTGGTGCTGGAGAAGACTCTTGCGAATCCCTTGGACTGCAAGGCGAACAAACCGGTCAGTCATAGAGAAGATCAGGCCTGACTGCTCCTTAGAAGGCCAGATCCTGAAGATGAAACTCAAATACTTTGGCCACCTCATGAGAAGGAAGGACTCCTTGGAGAAGAGCCTAATGCTGGGAGCGATTGAGGGCAAAAGAAGGGGACGACAGAGAATGAGGTGTCTGGATGGAGTCACTGAAGCAGTGGGTGTGAACTTAAATGGACTCCGGGGAATGGTAGAGGACAGGAAGGCCTGGAGGATCATTGTCCATGGGGTCGCGATGGGTCGGACACGACTTCACACCTAACAACAGCAACAACGATTGAACTACACTGAATGCTACCTTTGTTTCAACAGCATTTAAAACCCTGACCTTCACACTACGTGACAAAAGACATAAAGTTATGAATGACGTGGAGAACAGGCTGGGTGACATTTTTCACTCTCTCACAAATGCAAGGGTTTTTAGGACCCACCACTGAAACTGACTGGCAATGCAAGAAGGACAGACTAAAAGTCCATGAGACATGATTTACAGAATTCACTATACAAAACTGTGATGATGGCCGCTAGTTTGGATAGCTATGAAAAGGGGTCAGGCAAATTCAAAGAGTAGCAGTCTACCAATGGCTGCTGATCAGAACTAAGAGAACACTCCAATGCAGCTTTATTCAGTTGGGCTTACTCTCAGAAAAGAGTTTCTAGGATTGCACTGTAAAAGGGTATTTTGACTAGTGTCAGATTAGGATTGGAGAGACCCAGATTCAGATACCTGCTCTGCTATCGAAGCTTGCTGGGGGTCCTTGAGCAAGTCACACACTCTTAGTCTATTCTCCCTCAGAGAGTTCTGATGAGGATAAAATGGAGAAGAGAATGATATAAGTTGATTTTCTCCATTAGGGAGAGAGAGAGGGTATAAATGAGACAAATAATAAAAATATCTGAATATCAAATGCTGAGGACAAAGAACAGAGAAGGTTTTAGGCCTTGCTTGAGGGCTTCTTAGACTCTGACTGCTGAACGAGGGGTGCCCTTACTATGATCCAGAATCATGTTCTTATAAACAAAGAGGACTGCCACACTGGTTCCCAAGCCAATTACTCAATAAAAAGTGATTCCCAGCTCAAACATTTTGATGTAATGAGGAGAACAAGATGGATTTGTAAACATGCCATAGTTTGGCTCAGTAAGCACACACCAATCTAGATGGCAGGACGCCTTTCTGATAGAAACTTCCTCGATCACTGCAGTCTACTTTGTAAACCGGGATTCTAATACATTACAGTCTTTTAAGGACTCTTCAAATGAATATTTCCAGTTATTTTCAGCTTTGGGTCAATTTTCTCTGCATCCCAAGGCCCTCAAAATTATTTTGCTTTGTTTTCTTTACAATAAATGGGGACACATGCACATTACTTTACCCCTTCTCAAATCTCATTTTCATTATGCAAAACCTAGAAATTGTGCCATTTGTTAGACTTCAGAGTTTCAAACAGATTGAATATTGCTTTTAAAGCATGTTCAATTGCAGGGATTCAAGCTATTTAACACCATCACAAATTAATAGTTAGATAGTTAAACACCACCACTAAGAGAAGAATCTGTGCACTGTTGTTTTTCCAGGGTAGATTTAGAGTTATTGCAGAGCTAAAAGATTTATGGCCTTCTATCATTGCCTTTCCCTTCCTATTTTGTGCCAGGCAGCCTGGATTTCATTCTTTGTAAATTAATTTAATGAAAAAGCAAATGAAGAAGGCAAACTACTTAAAAGTCTGGAGAATATAACAGAGGAACTTTCTACAGTTAGCTGAAATGGACTATATATTTTGAATATGAAGATTTTATTTTGAGAACTATCAATTAGAGCTGTCCTTGTTATGCCTCCATTAGCAATGCTCATCATTTTTAAAGATCTTATTCTGTAGCTCTAATGCTATTTTTCACTCCACTGGGTTTTCCTAGTTATTTTCACTGACATCAGTCCATAAGAAATATTTGACAAGTGAAAACATATTCCAGTCCATTTTACAAAGAGAGAAGTTCTAATTGCACTTTTATTTAAGCTTTTTATTGCTGATAGGCCATTACTTAAACCGGCTATGAAAACTGCATGGAGAGAACTAGTTAACCATACAACTTTAACGAGTCTGATTTTAGGACATCTCTGTATAAAAGGCTAAAGGTCCTGTTAATTACCTTCAAGGCCTTACGCGGTCAGGGCCCAGTGTACCTGAAGGACCACCTTCCTGCCTATGCCCCCCAAAGAGCCCTACGCTCTGCCGCCACCAACCGGCTAGTGGTACCTGGCCCTAAAGAAGTGCACCTGGCCTTCTCTGTCCTGGCCCCCACTTAGTGGAATGAGCTTCCAGAAGAGATCAGGGCCCTGACAGAGCTAAAGCAGTTCTGCAGGGCCTGCAAAAGGGAGTTCCTCCACCAGGCATTTGGCTGAGGCCAGGCACAATCAACCAACATCAGCAGGGCCCCTGTCGCCCCCCCCCCTCCCAAAATCCACTAAGACTCCTGGACCTGTTGTATTATCATTGTTTAATGTTATACATTTACTCTGTTATTATCATTAGTTATATGTAATGTTCCCTATATAGTTTTTGTCCTATGTAAACCGTCCTGTGCCTTCAGGGAGGGCGGTATATAAATTTAAAAAATAAACAGGCATAAATAAAAGGAAGTTTTTCACTCTTTCTAATTTACTACCATTGCTACTAACAGCAGCTTCAAAAATTTTAAAGGTGTGCAGATTATAGAAGTAGCTTATATCAGATTTTTTTTTACCAGTTTTGTTGATGGTAAAGACAATGCAGTATACAAAATTGCTCAGAAAAAATGCACCTATCGGTGGATAATCATTCATATCTATCAGGGTATCCACTGCTCTTTCAAAAGTCACACCAAAGAAACCAGGAGGATAAAGGATTTCCTCTAAGCCTAAAACATATACAACCAAAACATTTTAATACCTCCTAAGAACAGTACTTAAAATCACTCAAATGCTGAATGCAGTGGGCCCCACATGGCTTCAATGCATAGTACTTACTGCTCTTTTCCGGGAACACCCTGTAATCCAAGGCACAGTAAGGTTTCCTGAAATCTGTAAAAGGACAAAGAATGCGATGATTAGACAAACTCATGTGGCAAAACCTACAGTTTGTTGGGCAAAGCTCAAGCAAAGCAAATCCACACAAATATCATACCCAACAGTAAAGCAGTGATCCCTGTGCTAACAGTGAATGCAGCAAAACCAGGCCACCCACATAAATATGACTTTTTAAATTAACCAAGGAAGCCCTGTCACCACCAACCCCTAAACTTTACCTGATGGGGACTGAATAATATGCTGTACAAACTGGCTTGTTCAAGTCACTTTTTAAGTCCAGTTGCCATTTCATTTCGGCACTGTGAAGAATATGGAGTATAGACCTTTTCTTTTTTTCCAACATGGGAACATTTTCTATGGCCCTGATTTGACTGTGATGACTTATGACCTCCAATGTTCTTTGCCTTTTCTCCGGTTGCTTGCTTAGGGAAGATCTGATGAATCTTATAGATGAGGGGTCGGTGGGTGTGACATTCAATGGAATAGATTTGAGTGACCACTTCCTTGGACCATTGATCTGCTGCTGCCTTGAGTGAGGTTTGTTGGGAAAGCTGCAATCTGCCCCCCACAGGATCCATGGGATAGCCCTTGGATTGCTTGGAATCTTGCTCAATTTTGTCTGAGTGTTGGTTTCTGAAGAACCTTGAGTTGAGTCCCTGGCAAGAGGACTGTCTGAATTGATTCTAGGACTGCCTTTCTTTTGGTGATTCCTGCCCGCTTCTGATGTAGCTGCGCTTCTTACTGAATGGGTAGTGATTCCCATCGGAGGGATCAATTTCTGTGAGCTATATGCTTCAGCAAGTACCACTCTTAGACATCTTCCTATGGCCACACTGGACATCTTAGCCCCTTAGTTTGGATCGGATACAGAGATAAAAAGTGACTCCAATTTCCTGAACTTCTGTGTTCTTATCAGGAAGGCCTTTAGGGTTCTCCAAACATCTAAAGTGTGCCAAATTACCTTCGGATGTATTGACTGGACAAAAATGATGTTAGAGTGATGTCTTGGTTCTGCTGAAAACTTGACAGCACCTTTAGACGGAAGGTGTCTTGTGACACCTTCCTTGTCCTTGTGAAACAGGCAGAGCTCCTTCTTCTTCTATGCCTCTGCTCTCCTTACAAGCAAGCAGAGAATGTGTAACGTTGGCAGAGGTTTTGGTGTGTTGGTCTTCAAAATGGTCACTGTGTTTCTTCTCCTGAGCCTTTTCCCGCGCTTCTCTGTCTTGCATCACTTGGTGTCCTTTTGGGCAGGCTCAGCAGAGGCTGGGTTTGGGACAGTCTGTTTGGGCACATCCTGCAGTACCAGAGGCTCCTGGTCCATGGTGTCTCCAGCTCTCCCTTGGAAAGTAGTTCGTCTGCCACAGTCTTCCGACCTAGATGTCCAAGGGCCGTTGGGGAGTGACTAAGCCTTTAATGGCATCACTGCCAGAGCAGAGTTGTAAGAATGAGGGAATTTTTTTTAATAGGAAAAGAAAGGAGGGAATGGATTAAGAGGAGCAGGAAGGAAATTATAGAAAGGTAGTAAAAATGCAGCTGAGAGAAGAAAGATTTTAATCGCTAATCCCAATACCTTGTGCTATCTTAGATTGTGCATTTTTGTTTTTCACATCTGAGATTTGGAGTGGGAAATAAAAGTTGAAATTAGAAAATAAAGTCTGTTGTGTGTCCAAACAAGTACATTGTCTGGACTGAAACATTCTCAATTCAGTCACAACAAGATGTTTGGATTGAGATAAATCCTTTTTCTTACCATACATGTTTTTATCATTGAAATAAATCTTTTTAGGTAGGATTGCCAATTCCAGTCTGGCCTTGGTACATGGTAGGCAGGATTGTTTATTGTGTTTTTAACTGATGTTTTAATGTTTATATATTTTATACAATATATATGTATTGTATACATTTTATACAATCTCTAGGAGGGGTGGGGTATAGACTCACAGAAAGAAAGACAGCATTAGGGTCTACTGAAATAAAAAAAATGCAACTCAATAATTCCAGTACACCAAGAGAAAAAAAGTCCTGCCTTCCTGAGACAAGGGCTGAGAAACACCCAAGTAAGAGTTGAGCTGAGGCTCCTTACACTTTCCACCGTTCTTTACTGTTATTGTTGTTGTTACTATAAATGATGTTACCTGTATCATTTTCTTGCTTCATGTAAACCGCCCTAAGCCTTTGGGGAGGGTGGTATATAAATACAATAAACAAAAGAACAAATACATAATAAATAAAATAAGATGTCTTCTGCCTCTGGGGGAAAATACCTTCATTTCCCTCTCACAGCATATTCAAACAAGCGTAAGGTTGCCTTTGTCATAGTAGCTATAGCATTACTACTACGGTACTTTTCAGAAACCAAGTCAGAAAGATCCCAAACTTGTAGAGCAGCAAGTCTTAATGACTGCAAAGTGGTTTTAATACTAGATTGTAACCAAAGTCAGTGTACACACTGAATCCAAATTATGACCACTCCATAGCATCACCAAATCCTTTACACACTTCAAAAAGTCATCTCATTGTCTGAAGTTGTGGCCATATCTAAAAGACATGTAAATTCCACCATCATTCCAGATTCTTCTCTTACATAGTTCCTTTTTGAGGCAGCTGTACAATTCATACATTCTTTCTCAATGTCAGGGTTAAATGCTGCATAATGAAACTCATCACCACAAGACATGGTCAAAATAAGAAGACCTTAAGATAACTTTGCAAAAGGATCAGACACACTTTTTTGTTTACCAGCAGCCATTAGCCAGGATAGCAAAATACATTTTCTACATTTAAAGGCTGTCTACCTCCAAGAACCAGATGACAAGGACAAGAAACAAAGAGGAAGAGGATTTGTGCCCTGTTCATGTGCTTCCTGGAGGCATCAGGCTAACCAGTGCTGGAATGAGAGGCATCGGTATACCTGATATGATCCAACAGGGCTCTTTTCAACCAGCTTTGAGACTGTGGTTATCTTCACAGCCACTTTGTTGGGTATTGCTTAATTTGTTTATTTTTTAAGAGTTCTATCAATGTAAATTCTTACTGTATTTTAACCGGACAGTAACCCACTGTGAGCCAGCTTGCCTAGGAGCAGCAGGCAATAAATATAAAGAAACAAAGAATTCACATCTGCTGGCTGTAAAGTATGCAGGTTACCTAGAAAGGATTGTTACTCCATTAAGCTGAATAGTTTATTTCTCTCCAACTCTGCAATCTCCCCAGTATTTTATACCAGGTTCAGCGGAGTCCGTTACTGAGAAACCGCTGGGGCTTCCTGACAACAAAAAGCTCAGGTATTCTGGAGGTAAGGCACCACACTTTGGGTTGTCAACCTCCAGGTGGTAACCAGATGTCTCCTGGGATTGTAATTGATCAGCCTATGACAAATATCAGTTCCCTTGGAAAAAACAGCTCCTTCAAGGTGGTGCATTCTACAGCATTATATTGTGCTGAGCTGCCTTCCCTTCTCAAACCCTGCCCTTTCTAGACTCCACTCCAAAATCTCCCAACTAAGAACTGGCAACCCTAACATTACTTAGTCAGAATGGCTGCACTTCACCAAGCACCTTCCTTGATGCAATGTCACAACATAAAGCCGTTGGAAGAGGGTTAACTTTTAACAGACCACCACTTTTCATGCCTATAAACCAGGTACAGGCGCAATATTGTGATTTACATTAAAAATACTAACATCTTAAGACAGATAATCATCAGTGATTTAAAAAAAATGACATTTCAGTAAGTACTACTACTGCATTATTAGTAAAAATAATACAATACCGTTTCTGCATGCAAATGTTTCTATCAGCAATGAAAGCTGTTAGCAATTTGCTCGTCTGTAATCCAATTTAGTTACATTAAAACTGTCAGGGAAAAAAATGAGCTCATGTCCCCAGTCAATGGCTTTTCATAATCAAGCAAAGAGATCACAAGTGTTCTGATTTTCAAAGAGAGAAAATAACCTATAATTGGCCTGTCAACCTTACAAAATATACCCCACAGGCTTTACTCTTTTATAAAACAAGAGCTAGGAAACAAGACAGATCCAAGAAAGGAGGAGATGATAACCACAAGCAAGAGAAACACACCTAACAATTTGCAATGAAAATCTACTTTAAAAATCTTAAATGCATTTGTTTCAAAAACTGAGTGAGAGCTTTATCTAAGGTAAAGATAAAGGTATCCCCTGTGCAAGCACCGAGTCATGTCTGACCCTTGGGTTGGCGCCCCCTAGTGTTTTCATGGCAGACTCAATACGGGGTGGTTTGCCAGTGCCTTCCCCAGAGCTTTATCTACTTTATATTTAATTTCTAAAATCAAAATTAATTTTTTTAAAAAAATACATAAATTGAGGCTGTGAACTAAGTTTTGGCTAGTTAGTGTTCATTAATTTAGCTACCTGTGATTTTTGTTACTGATTTAAAATAAAATAAACCTGATGATGAAATATTTCATATAGAACATGTCTGTTGCATACTATTCTTTCAAGGTATCATCATAGAAAGCCAATTGGCTTCCAGAGCAAAAATAGTATGATTACGTAACAGTGTATTCTCTCTGTAAGCCAAGCAATTTGTGGTTGAATAAAGATTAAGATTAGTTTCTACTCCTGGTTCCAATAATTTTGAGTCACTCACCTAGAAATACTCTCTGTACTATTAAAAACTGATTTTACTAGATGCACTACTAAATTAGATTTATATGAACTATTTGGACATTTTTACTAACTACTAACCAAATAGTCAATCTGAGCTCACCAGTAATAAAGTCATAAAAGTGCATATTGCAAACTTTGATCCATAATCAGGGTCTGCAGTAAAACCTTGCATACCAGTGATGTTTCACTTATTTAAACAGTCTTTTAGATCCATGGATAATTTAGACAAAAATCAAGTAATAGTAAGAACAACAAATCATGCATCGCAAAGACAAATATTCAGCACCTGGCACAAACATCCAGATGGCTACATTGTCAACATCAGGTGCCATCTTTATGGCTCTCCCCAAAGAGCTAAAAGCCCTATGCATAATATTTGTTCCAAAGGACTGGTTTCTTACTGAACCTAAATTAGCTAGGGAAAAACAAATACAGATGATGATTCTAAAAACAATTCTAAAGATCATTCATGAGATTCAATGTGGGTAGAGGTTTAGGGGTGTAGGACCAAGATCGGGAGACCCAAGTTCAAATCCCCTTTCCATCATGGAAGTTCCCGAGCTCTTTAGAGCAGGTTTTCTCAGTTGGGTTTTGTGAAACCCTGGGGTTTCTAGACAACCCTAGAAGGGTTTTCCAAATGGGTGGAGTCTAATTAACTTTTATATATTTTTTTCAATTTAACATTTATTGGGTGATATGACCATATGTGGTCAAGTCAACCCCCTTCTGCAATGTGGCCAATGATGGATCTGGAGGGATAGGAAAGGGAGGAGACCTGGGTGGGCCAACCATATTCTGCACAATCACACCACTTCTGAGGGTTTCTCAAAACCTGAAAAATATTTCAGGAGTTTCTGAATGGTAAAAAAGATGAGAACGGCTGCTTTAGAACAGGGGTCCCCAAACCCCCAGACAAGTGCCTTCCTCTCCCCCGGCCCCTGCAGCACGGGGCTTCCTGTGCCAGGAGCGATTAGCCGAAAAAGCGGCCAATTCACTCAAGCCTAGGCCCATGAGCATGTGCGTCTGTGCCCACCGGCACACCGGTGCCTCCCTCTCCCCGGTCCAAAAAATGTTGGGGACCACTGGATGAGTGGGATAAGAAAATATAATAATGATAAACACAAAGATGATGTCCCTAGAATTATATCTCATAGCTGCATATATTGGTATGTAAGATTGGATGTTCAGGAATGTGGAGTGGAGTACATCATAATTTAAAAATAAGCAAGAGACATTTTCTGTGCAATCTACATCTTCTTTTAACATAAAAGAATACTAATTACCTGGTAACTGTTTTGGTTTTGAGATAGCCTTAACTGATTGGATGCTGCAAAATGTGAAGAAAGGTTGCTTCTTGATGGGTAAGAGCTGCTGTACAAAGTACTGGATGTAGTGTGTAAGGAGGTTCGTGGAGGCAAGTGGTAGTCTCTGTTATGATACATGATATTGTCATGCAAGTCCCGTGTGTTGACCATGTGTGAACTGCAACGGACACTTCTTCCTGATCCAGGCAAACCTGTGCCTGAATTCTCTGCTCTGAGGGAAGAACCACTTAATCTCGAGTAATTGTGTATCTGAGCACCCATTGAGGCCAACTCTTCTTCTCTAGCATATTCGTCATCGACATCTCCTGTTTCCATGGCGATGGACAGACAGCTGCCTTCTCCGGAAGAGGACTTGTGTGTGTTCCCACCCAGGATTCGCTGAGGTTGGTCAGTAACAGCTAAGGAGAAAACTTCACGGATTTCCAAGTTGTGTGTGCTACAGGAAGGGTCCCTCATATTAGCCCTTTGTCCAGATGGGATGTGGGAGGCAAGGATTGGGTGTTCCTGTTTTTGTAGCCTTTGACACCCCATCTGCTCCACTTTACATGGCCTGTGGCACAACACAGGCTTCTGAGGTAAAACCAACTCCGCGGTCTGAACTGAAGATCCACCATAACTTTTCTTAGTATGATTATAAATGGAGTTTGCGGAATTCAACACGCTGGTTTGCCTTGACAAGATTATAGTTTTCTCTCCCAGAAACAGGGAGGCATTTTTACAGTGGGGTGTTTGCCGAGCCACAGCAATATGTTGTCGTTGAAATTCTGGGTCACTTTTTCCAGGTGGCCTCTGAAGAGAGCTTTTATGCATATCGTTCATCAAAGCATTCGTCTGTTTACTGGACACCAGTCTGCCAGATGAACTGGTTGGATTGTATATACCAGTTACTATCACATCATTGTTGGAGGATGTCCAAGATGACTGCTGACTTTGGGACCGAGCAATGCTGACCACATTTCGGACTGCCACTTCCGGAGGTATGGTAAGAGTGCCGGCAACAGTCCCCGATGGTGTGCCTCCAGAATCCACAATGCTCTTGCTGCTCATCTTTCTTCTTTTGTTGCCAACCCAAGTCTGCAAACACAAAAGGATTCATAAGCAAAAAGGTCTCATCCAAATTACTTAACTCAAAACTAAAGGATCAAAGAGAGCTCTGTGGTACAAATGCTAAACGGATAACATGGGTGAGAAACATAAATGACCTCTGCCATTAATTCCCACGTACATTCATCCACTGTATTCTTTACCATTAATAGAGCAACAAGAGTGCAGGTCTTTCCTAGAATTATTCTATCAATTTTTCCAGAGAGAGACATTCGGGCACCAAGCAGTATGGGCCTTCTACTTTCCAACTCAGTCTTTTCCCACTGGACAGGGACAAGTTTTAAACTAATCTCTAAAGAAACATTCTTGAAAACAACAACAACAAAAATTGCCAGAAAAGCAGCCCAGGCTCCCCCCCCCCCCCTCAACTTTAGACAGAGCGGGGGAAGAAGCAAAGCAGTTTGTGCTCTTGTTTGCTTTAAAACTTGCTACATCAAGTAGAAACATGAATACCAATACCCATACAAAACACAAAGCCTAACAGAAGCTTATTACGAACTTAATTACACATTTTTATACTGACAGGGTGTAAATTCAAGAATCTTCTTTCCACAAGGAAAAGGAATGAAGTCATATTTTTTAAAATTATCAACTTCCTTAAGTTTTATTTGTTTCCCAGCATCATCCTTTTTCAAGTCTTGGAGATTTTATTCTTTTGATTTGTCTCATAACGTCATCGACAATATATCAGCAGCTCAATAAACGATTGAATTTTAATTTCAAATTTCTCAGGGGGAGAATGACTGAAGCACTGAGTGTTTATTTCCACCATTTCATCTTTTTTTAATACCTTATTTCTCTTGAAATAAAAACCACAGCTTTACTGGCAGGTTTCAGCAGAAGACAGGGAAATTTTTAAAAAATCATATCCTTTCATTCTGCTTAGAAATACATATTTCGAAGGGCCAGTATCAAATTATAGCCACCATGCGGGAGCTATAGAAATTATATTTAAGTATATAATTTATATAATTTCTCTCCTTTGCTTTTTTATGTAGCAAGATCCCCAAGGCAATTTACATGGAATAGCAATACACTATTTGGTGGGTGCTTTCATCTGTTCCAACAGCAACTATCTGGTGTGGCATTACAGCCAGATCCCAATTCTCATTGAATGGTCACTTACCAGACTTGATGTTCTTTATTTCCACACAAAATGTCCCATAAGGAACTTTATACAAGCAAGTGGATTTATTTTGTACTAGAATGACAATAAATCACACTTGGGTTCTTACAGCAGTTTTTCATAGCACACACTGATTAGATAAGAAGTGTTTTAAAAGAAAGTTTAAATGAACAAGTTTTTTCTAAATGGCCATTCAGTGTTTTCATTTCAAGAGGCACTTCTGTGTTTCTTCGAAATACTACAGACCTCAACCGTCTTCTGTAAGCTAAATTTAACATCTTTGTAGAAATCCTTTGTTCCAGAAATGATGGCTAGCTCTTGTAAATTGTGAATTACTGATAGTACCTGTATGTACCCAAAATTACTATTGGCTGCTGGTTAAGTTTTAAGAAAGGTACCCAATATAAAATATACACAGTGAACATCTGCTATGCAGTTTGCTTTTATTTTTAGTCACCTGATTCATTAACACACACATACAAATGGGCCACAGTCCTTTCTGATCATGTGTGATTAAAAGGACACACAGTGAAAGATACAATCCAATATGCAAAGCACCCACTTTGCATTTGGATAATCTACTTTTGAAAGAGGGCATTGTTCAATAACAAAATTATTTGGTCTAAATTATTGCATACAGGGGAGGAAAGACATAAAGACTTCTTGTGAACCTCTGTGCTGGCATGTTTGTTTTACTCACACAAACTCCCTCCCCCCCCCCAAAAAAAAAACCCATGCATACCTTAGCAACACACACAGATAACAAATGAGGGACCAATCTGCAGAAGGGCCACCATCAACTGGTTCTGTAATCAAGCAGGGATCTTTTGCTTCTTGCAGACAGCAAGATCTAGCAACTCCTTCAAACAAGCAATCTACAAAACTACCAAAACATTTGATTCCCAGATTACCCCTTCCAGCTCAAAAGAGATTGCACACCTCATCACCCTACCCCAGAAGAATTAGCAATCCTTTAATGACAATGTACCTAATTACCCATGAGAACAACAGTAAAATGTGATCTGCAATTGTAAGATCTCGTAGTTATTTTCAAGCCAGTTTGAATACCTCCTAATCTTCCTATAATTCTGTCTTCCCTATCAAGACTTGAAAAAATACCCGCCCCTTTAGTGAAGGAAAGCACATCTCACATATTATGCCTGACAAATCATAAACCGAAATGACTACCCTCTTTTGCATGTTGTACCAACATACAAATGCTATCAACAGTCATTTAATTGATAACACAGAGGCAAATACAGGGCTTCTTTTACATGGTATTATAGCCAACTAGAGATCCATGAACACTGATGGTTACATTCATGCTATTCTTTTTTTGTAAAGATATATATATATATATATATATATATATATATATAAACATGTTAAAATACACACTTATGCAGAAAACACTTCAAACAACTGAGGATGCTTAACCAAGCATCCAAATGGAATTTTTACTAAGAATCTCAAGAAGGCACAAAAGCCAGATTTTTCAACAAAAATCCCTGACTTCAAATGTTAGAGACTCACATTGCCTGGCAAGATGAAAGCTCTTCAAAATACTATCTCAAACAACAGAGGAAATTACTAAGAGCTGCCAATGGGGCAGAAAAAGAGATGTCAACAGGAAAAAAAGCACATATTATACCAAGGGAACGAAGTTTTCAGTTTCTTAATGCCTCCATGCCCTGCAGATGAATAAGCAAACAAGCGTATTTGTTATACTGTTATGTAAATTTGAGCATGGAAGACCTCAGTACTTACCCTGACTACACTGAAGTCCAGCTTAGTTTCTTGTGCACACTGTAATATGAGCTGAAAGCAATTTTTACTCTGATTTGTCATTCCATTTTCATAATAACGCTGCAATATCCTTTGTTGTTCTGCAGTAAATACAGAACGCAGATTCATCTAAAAATAAAAGAAGATACTCTGAAAATTGGAATAATTTAAGATTCGCAGATTTTAACTTTTGGAGGGGAAAAACCAAACAGGTTCTCATTTATTTAAATATGCCAAAGACTACAGCAAACTCAGCTCTGAATACTTCAGTTCAACTACTAGCATTTTGCTTAGCTTTACTTTTTAAAAAAATCCAGACTTTAAAAATGCTGTTTGCACAGTCAGGAATAACTTCAGTTTGAGCACAGGATAAGTCACCATGCTTTTTAAATGGCTAAAAGATGTTGATCAACACCATAATGTACAACCCAAGCAACCAGTTTTCTCTCTTCTCTGTTACCTTACACTTAACCAATATTACACGGGGAAGGTTGTGCACATTAGACAGGCCTCATTCCTAGCAGCTTCCATCAGAGCTAATGATTAAGTACATGCCTCACAATCTGGGACATGCTCAAAGGTGGCTTTCACCTCCATTCCAGATACAGCAGTCAAGGGACTGCAATAGAAAGGTAAAGGTATCCCCTCTGTGCAAGCACCGGGTCATGTCTGACCCTTGGGGTGACACCCTCTAGCGTTTTCATGGCAGACTCAATACGGGGTGGTTTGCCAGTGCCTTCCCCAGTCATTACCGTTTACCCCCCAGCAAGCTTGGAAGGATGGAAGGCTGAGTCAACCTTGAGCCAGCTGCTGGGATTGAACTCCCAGCCTTATGGGCAGAACTTCAAACAGCATGTCAGCTGCTTTACCACTCTGCGCCACAAGAGGCTCTTACTGCAATGGAAAAGACACATTCTTAACCCAGGATGAGCAGAACATCAAATGGTTGATCTGCTATCATTGAGCTCCAAGGATTCATTCTTACTCATAGTGGCATAACCCAGAGGAGGTATCTCCAACTCTGAGCTTGGATTTTGTCTCTTCCCAATATTGAAAACACCCAACACTATCCAAATTCTTCAACTAAGTAAGCTCGGTTCTGGCCAGGACCTGAATACCTGTTTGTATTGTTGCACTGTTGTATTGTTTATACTGTTATATTGTTATACGGTTACAACTATTAGTATTATTATTGTAAGGTATTCACTTGTTTATAGACTGTTTTATGTATTGTTCTTTGTTCCTATGTAAACTGCCCTGAGCCTTTGGGGAGGGCGGTACATATAAATATAATAAATAAATAAAATAAATAAATAAATACGAGGATGTTAGAAGACCTCATGGCTTCTGCTCTTAAGTGCAGCTCATAAATGTTTCTACAAGGACATTTGGCATGCTTTCCACTCCGACTGTCCTTTAGATACCAGTCTATAGAGACATGCCAAATCCAGGGAATATTAAACCCAAACTTTCTACTCAAATAGTAGAAAGGCTGGGTAAAATAAAACAAACCTGCCAAAATTATGGTGGAACAAAAATGCCTAGGTAAAACACAGATCGTATAACATTATTGTAACATGTATGTAGATTTCTTTTAATAGTGTTTATAATTGAATTCATTGCCCTCTCGTTGGTTTCAGTGCACCGTCCTCCTGTCCCATCCCTCCATTACATTATTTCCAAAACATTTCAGATCCCACACACTGTTGCAAACCATCCTCATGCCCAGGATCTGATACTAAAATCATGCCCAGCATCTCATACTAAAACTTCTCAGAATGCAATGAGATACATTACAAAGTCCTTGCGCAGGGGGCATGCTAATCTTCTCTGTATCGTTCCAATTTTAGTATATGTGCTGCCGAAGCCAGCACAATTTGAATGCTTCACGAATTTGCGTGTCATTTTGTTTCTAAAAACATTTTGTTTCTAACAAAATGCCATTATTTGCCCTTGCGGCAAGGAAAATAAGGGCCAAAGCGGTCCTGCAGAGAACAAATACCTAGAATAGCTACAAGATAGGTGGACGTATGTAATCTGGAAATGTTCTTATGATGTTAAGTAATTATTATCTGAGATGGCACATTCTCTTATTTACTTTTTTATTACTAATTTGAAATGTTTTAAATACTTTTATATTGTAAATGCATGTGGCTACATGCAATAAAATCTGACTTGACTTGACTACATTACAAAGTCAGAAACGGTGAAGACAGAGGGTGGGATGGAAGACATAGTGTTGGCCACAAGAATAGACAAATGACTTTTAAAAAGGAGAGGCCCATCTGTGGCTATTAGCCATGGGGACTAAAGGAAACCTTCATCAACAGAGGCAGCAAACCTCCAAATACTATTATTTGTGTACCGCCCTTCCCTGAGGCTCAGCCTCAGCCTCATCTAGACCTTGTTTGTTTCACCCTCCAGAAGGCTCCACTTATATGACAACAAACAATTATTTCCCACCTGCCTGGCCACAACATTAGCCTCCAGCACAGTAAGTGCCCTGGGTGGGAGGGAAGCTTGAAAAGGAAGATCCTGTAACCAATGCTATTCATTCCTTTTTATGATTCTACTCTTTGTTTGCCACAAATATAATGAATGAAAGGAATGGTACTTCTCCAGTTTGTTTTTTTCATCCAATTGGTAACAAATTAACCTCCCCATTTACAATCAATATTATTCTATGCACAGAAGAAAAATATCTAATTATGTATGGTTCCCTGAGGGTGGCAGGTTAGTGCAGGGAGTTGGGCTAGATGACCCAGGAGGTCCCTTTCAAGTCTATGATTCTATGGTTCTAAGTGTTTTAGCACCAACTGACTGTTTTTTCTTTCATATGTGTTTTGAATAATTTTGAAAGTGATTGGGATCCACTTTGTATATTTCGAAACAGAAAGGTGGGTTATAAAATAAACCAAACACACACACACACACATTTTTATTATTATTTAAATAAAGTAGTAAGGGCTGGTGGGGAGGAGTTAGGGCGGGCTCTGTCCGGGATAAAAACTCCTCCAAGTGCCATTCCAGGGCCAAGTGTCCAATTGGGGGGCGCGCATTGGACACTTGGCCCATCTCCCGAACGCCGCGCCTCCAACTCTGCAGTCCTCCAGAACAGCCATCCTCGCCGGATGGCTGCCAGGGAGGACGCTCGCCCCACGCCGCTGCAGTTTGGGGAACCTGCTTCCCCGCAGAGCGACTGCCCTTCGCCTCTGAGCTGCCTGCGACCGGCTCCGCCGCCCACTACTGCGACCATCCCCGCCCTTCCCACCCCCACCCCAGACGTCCCTCGCCCGCCAGCGCCACTGCCCGCGACCTCCCCCCCATTTCCACTACCCGCTTCGCCGCCTCAACCTCGGGTTCCCGCTCGCTGCTGCCTCCACGCCCTGACCTCCTGGCCTACCTTCCCTCCTCACGGCCCTCCAGAACACCTTCGCAGCTGCCACTATGTCCACCGCCGCTGGTCCACGAGACCCTGGCCTACACGCGGCCCGCCGCTCACGCTTCTCCATGCGGCCCCAAAATGGCCGCCGCCATGACGGGCCTGCCGTTGCTGCTCCACACAGCCAGCGCAAAGTCCTGCTTGCCCTGCACGTCCCTCGCCGACCCAACAAATGCTACTTGGCTTCTCCACGCTGCTGCCGCCCTGCGCGCCGCACAGCTACCGGTGAGTCGCCCCCAGGATAGGGGGCCACAACGACTGCACCCCCCCCCCAAAATGCCTGCCTGCCCAGCCGCCCACCACCACTCACACACGCACCTAGCGCCCGCTGTATTTCTCCCATAGCGGGCTTAATTTCTAGTTTTAAATAAATACTAATACTCAGATCAGCACTTGTTCACAAGCTTCTTTCTACAAGTATCTATCAAACCTCCCATATTATCAGTTCAGACGTCAAGAGATATACATAGGCTGCACTTCTCTCCATAAGGAAACATTTAAATACTGATGGAAATCTCAACACCTGCATATGAAGGGGACACTCATTAAAGAGATTTCCAACTACAGCCAGTGAACACAAAACTTGCAAAAATTATTAGTCCGGATTGATTGGGGATTGATCATAATGCTTATGCAGAAAAAGATCAGCAAATAGCTACCAATATATACAATTACCTTACCTTTATTTCAAGATATATACATTACAAACCCTCAAACTGCTATGTTACTTCGCAAGAAATTGCAAAGAACGTATTGGTCTATTAAGAAAAAAGCCAAAGCCAAAAGCAGAGCAATGCTTATTACAAGAAACTAAAACGTACAAGGAGCTTTTCAGTTCCAACAGAACTCTTCTTCCAGCTGGACATTGTGAAGAACACAAGAAAATAAGGATTACGGGATTGGAAGAGAGAAAGTAGCTGGAAATAACGGAAAGCACAGATCTGTAGGTTGCAATTGAATAAAGGGATGCATTTTGTAGATTGAGTTGGGTTCTGTTGTATCCTATTAGGCTAAAACACAAAGGAGGGCCCATTAGCTTCAAAAGGTAAATCTGGGCAATGCTGCAACTGCTGTCACGAATGGTAAAAGCCAAGCAATAACTTGAATCAGGTTCCAGCACTGATTGAATAAATTGGCCCCTTACAAGAAACAAAAAATATTGTGGTAATGCTAATATTAACAAAGGTAGACATTAATTTTGTGATGCACTAGGCAGAGATATTTATAAATCAAACTGAGCAGTATTTCCTAGAATACAGAAAAACCAGCAGGTATTTCTTGTGTGGCTGCTTTTAGATTTCCAACCCCCCCCCAATAAACCAACAAAGCTATATACAATTTATCTAGCTTTAACAAACCATGTGTTTTGTTTTGAAAACCATGCAGGGTCATTATAAGTTAGCGATGAATTTTAAGACTGCCCAGTTCATTAGGGGGATCCTTGAGAAAATAGTTTACTTTTTGTAATTATGTGTGAGGAGGCGGTTACATCCTCCAAGGTGGTTTTTATTGTACTCTTGTACTGCCTAAACAAGGCTTTCTCAACCAGGGTTTCATGAAACACTGGAAGGGTCTCCTGAATGGATGGGAATTAATTTTTTATATATTTTTAAATTTGTTAAACATTTATCTGGTGATATTAACATATATGATAATGTCACCCCCCCCCCCAAGCCAATGATGAACCTGGAGGAGGTGGGAAGAGGAGGGGGCCCTAAACCGTATTCAGCACAATGGAGTTACTTCTGGGGTTTCTCAAAGCCTGAAGAATGTTTCAGTCAAAGAGTTGAGAAATCCTTTCCTCCCGCCCCATTCACCCCTGGAGAAAGCAAGGGCCTACCACTACTCTGGTCTGGGATTGAGGACACAGATTATTTCTCCCCTCCTTTCCACATAAAGGTAAAGGTATTCCCTGTGCAAGCACCAGGTCATGTCTGACCCTTGGGCTGACGCCCTCTTAGTGTTTTCATGGCAGACTCAATGTGGGGTGCTTTGCCAGTGCCTTCCCGTCATTACAGTTTACCTCCCCCCCAGCAAGCTGGGTACAAATTTTACTGACCTCGGAAGGATGGAAGGCTGAGTCAACCTTGAGCCGGCTGCTGGGGTTGAACTCCCAGCCTCATGGGCAGAGCTTTCAGACTGCATGTCTGCTGCCTTACCACTCTGCGCCACAAGAGGCTCTTTCCATATAGGACCTTCTACTGCTGAGGGCATTGCCAGGTGAATGGTAAAGCTTGAGGTGTGAGGGCAAGACAAATTAAAACAAGCTGCTTTATTAAAGAAGGTTGGTTATTACTAAACAGGTGTGGCACCAAAAATCTTGCAAGCAACAACTTTAATTAACAGGGGATATATTTTCAACCAACACAGCAGAATTTAACACATAAAGGAATCAGCAAGGAGAAAAACCCCTCTTAACAAAGCTGCCTAACTGATCTTTACAGTATGTGGCCTTTCCAAGGTTTTATTTTCAATGAGGGATCCACTCCTGCTGGTAACAGCTGCTCTGCCACTCAGCTCCTGGGAGAACACCTTCCCTTGGTTGGGGTGGATGGGAGGTTATTTCCCTTATGGCCCACCTTCCTTGGTGATGACTGACCTCCCTTTCCCCTCTAATTTCACCACATCCTATCTCAGGATTGGAGGACATTTGGGAACTGTAGACTCATAGCAAAAACCCGAGCTAGGCCCCAGGTCTTCAAGTGGGAGAGAGTTTGCACACAAGCTTGCTGGCTGTTAGAGGCCTAGGAAAAAGAAGGCAGCGTACAGTTTGTAGCACAGTGACCCAGTTTCAAGAGAAAGCTGTTGCTGACTTTAGCAATTTTTAAACGAAGAACAGCACTACATCTTTGTACAAACTAGCCTGTGGTGCAAACGTTGCTTTTTTCATTTCTTTTGCAACTGCCTAACCTAGTTAAGCCTGCATAATACCCCTTCTGCTCTAGCGAGACTCCATTATAGTCTACTGTTCACTAAGCCTCAACATCTCTTTTTTGCCCCATGGCAAACCTGAACTATACATATTCCCAACAAAACAAAATCCAGTCAGGCACCTTTAAGACCAACAAAGATTTATCCAAGATGTGAGATTTCAAGTGCAAGCACTCTTCCTCAACTCCCACTGCTCCTTACAAGGTACATGAGAACAGGAAGCCAATGTTTCGGGGCTAACAGAGGTGATGCCCACAATGGACGGTATCATTATATTGTGACAATATATGGTACCGCTAGCACAACTCTCTGTAAATAAATTAACTCCAGGTGTACACACACACTCCCATTACATACATTAATCTAATAAAAGACTTTTGATGTAATCTATAGTAGTTAATTCAAACTGGTATTTGTTCAATTCATTATAAACCAGGTTTTTAAATTCTACCTGAATTCTGGTTTGTAGGGAAGACAGCAAATCATGGTTTTTATGTTAGTTCTTATGAGGGCTACATGGGAAAAGTGAGCACAAGCAAAAGCACATTTTCAGTAATACCTTAATAATGTGAAACTATGGCCATTTGCACAAAATCAACAAAATAGTTTTTTCACAGAACTCTACACTGCAAACCTATATGAACTGAAAATATACTAAAGGAATGATATTCCAAGCATGAGGTTCTCTATCATTTAGAAGTCACTTGTTTTTAGACTTATATAGAATACAGATCCACATGCCTTCTCCCAGGGTCCACAAAAGCCTTTCATTTTGTTTCACAGAGTTAACCATGAACAGTTAAAAATAGTTTACTGACAAAATATGACTGGACAACTAAGCAGCATCCCACCTGAACTCACAAGTATATCAATCAAATACTCCATTGAATAAGTTATGAAGCTTAATGAAAATAAAATCTATTTAATGATTGCTGATTTTGACATGCATTATTATCCTGCCCATGTGTTTATGAATGGGGAGGCACATATTGCATAGTCTCAGTGGAGCATGTCCAATTATTTTGCCACCACATACTAGTACATCTGTTACTCTACAGAAAAACCTCTTCAAGCAAGCTGCATTTAAAAATACGATCAATGTATACAGGTAAATACTATCAAAGTTGTTGAATAGGAATAAAGCAGCTATTTTACCAGAAAATGAAGATAGATTGGGATTATATTCTGCCATTATGTATGGAAGTTAACTAGAACACATTGCCCTACTCTCAGTACTATCTCTAGAAAGTGAACTACAGTTAACTGGAATGCTCAAACTCTCCAAGCCACTTCTCCAAACTCAGCTTATATAAAAAATTGAACTATGCATGCCTGGGGGGAAAGGCCCGCTCCTACCCAAGCCACCATTCCCCATCTCTTGGTAACTTTTACAACCCTAGAGCATACACCATCACGCATGCGTACTCTTGCCCCATTCAAAAGGAAAGATGGCCTTACACTGATGACCATGCGCATGCGTAAAAAATATTTAACTATTAAAAAGACTTCCCCTTCGGCTTACAAAAAAAAAAAAACCGCTGGCCTTTGCGTATGACGACGAAGCATCTGAAAAGGATGAAAACACGCACTCACGTAGAATTGGGAACTTGTATCCTCCCTACCCCGCATGCGCACCTGATCGCAACGGGTACGCTTTGCGCATGCGTCACGGTGGATCGCAACAGCGGATGATACCGCCGTCCCCAGCCGCAGATCAAGGGAGAGGCTCGTGCGCATGTGCGCGCCCAGTCACGGTCTGCGAGCACCACACTGAAGCGGAGCTTCAGTTTTTTTTTTCCCGCCCTTCCCCCCCCCCCCCAGCCCTCAGCTGAGGGGGCATCTTCCTCCATCCCAACCCCCACAGAGGCTGCAGAGGGCCGCCCGCCTGCCCGGCCCCTCAGCCGCCGCCTTTCCTCCGCTCCTCCCCTCCCCTCTGAGGAGCCGCGCGCTCATCCACGCCCCTCCCCCCCTTCCCTGCCCCCTTCACCGCCGAACCCACCGTGCTCTGTGGGGCGGGCGGGGCCGATCCGGCGGGGGGGCTCTGGCCTCCCGAATTCAGCCGGTTTCGGCTGGGTCGGTCCCGGCGTCACACAATGAAATCAGCGCCTCCGATCATTAATTCTCATCATGATCGTGACGTCAGCGGAGACAGCGGCCAATCGGCGCTCGAGATCAGCGCCGGCCGGGACAGTCTCTGCGCCCGCCCTCTCCACCCCGGGGGGGAGAGCCGGATGCAAGGAACAGCCCCCCGCTCGGGCAGGCGGCGAGGGGAGAAAGGGAGGGGGGGGAGGAGGAGGAGGAACAGCGGTTTTGGACCCGCTTGGCCGGAGGGAGGGGAGGAGGGAGGGGTGAGCGTATTCGGGAACGGCCGGCGAGCGCGAGAGAGTTATGAGCCGAGGGAGGAGGGCGCGGGGGGGGGGGTCGCTGTGCTATCCGCCGGCCTCAAAGGAAGCCGCCCTGGAATCAGCGGGGCCGGCTTCGGAGTCGAACGTGATTGGGCGATGAGGCCGGCGTTGCCCGTATGTGGATCCCGCCGTCCCCCAACTCCTACCTGAGGGGGGAATTCCAGGGCCGCCTCACGGTCGCCCAAGGGCGGCATTCCGGGGGGGGGGGGGGGGAGAGAGAGAGGACAGCTGAGGCAGAGTCCAGAGGGAAGGCATGGGTGGCTTCGGGCGCGCCTCGGTGCTTATTTTAAGAACAGGGGCCGTGGTAACTTTTGGTCTGCCCCTTAAAAGGGCTGGAGCAGTATTAATCCCCCAGTGTTTGAAAGCATTTCAGACCCATTTGCCGTCGTCAACCCGTGCAGGTTCAATAGGTAGTTGAGAATAATCATGAAAATAGAATATATTCCAATGGGTGGCCCGTGTTGGTTTGAAGGAGCACAATAAAGCCAGTAAGTCCAGTAAGCGCTCGGAAGCTCACGCCCTGAATAAATCTGTGTTGGTCTTAAAGGTGCTACTGGACTCTGATTTTATTGTGAAAATAGAATAGACACTGAACTTTTATCTGTCTTTTAAAAAAATCATCTCTTAGATCACAGTATGTTTTAAAAATATATTAAATGTATATAGATAGATTTTGGGAGATGTAACTTCCAATGCCCCCTATTAACCACTGTGCCATGCTGGCTCTGAGGATTTAAAAATGAGTGTTAAATTCATTCTTTGGATCCTTATGCGGGGCGGAGTGAAATATAAATATCTAAATAAATAAATGTTTACTCAGAGGTAGTCAAACAGCGGCCCTACAGATGTCCATGGACTAGTCCGCAGTTTGACTACCCCTGGACTTTACAGCATTACTTGAGGTGAACGTCAATATATCTCACAGTCATAGAAAGGCTGCTGTCACAGGTTAAAAATTGCCCTTATGCTTGAAGGATTTGTACATGTTGCATGTATAAGTTGTAATTTACTCAAAACTACATTATTTCCATGTATGGTCAGATCTATGACACTATTAATGTAGCTTACTTTCACTTAAATTCCAAGGAATTGCAGTCATACTCATTTAAACCATGATCTGTGTTTTCCTAATATTCAAGAGTATTTATTCTGGCAAATATTTTTATACCCCACGATAACTATAGCTCTACCTCTTTACCATTTCTCGTTAACCAGGTAGATTTGTTTGTATTATTGAGATATATACATATGTACCTAATTTAAAAATCTATCATGCCAATTGTATCCTAGAAGGCACTGGAACCAACTTCTCTATTTATTAAAACATTTATACATTTAAACGTCAGTGTTATAATGTAACTGTAATGCCCTGACAACCATAAAACTAAAGTAAAGCAAAAGCTATTGAAATATCTAGCCAGTATGATATAGTGGACTGGGAAGCCCTAGTTCATACATGAAACTTAATGAACAGTGTGTAGCCTTGGATTAGATACTATCATCTCCTAATTTACTGTCATAATTGTTGAACAAAGTCTGAGTCTAAGACTAAGTATGTTTAAGACCAACAAAGTTTTATTCAAGATATATAGGCTTTCATGTGCAAGCATACTTGAAGTAGGAATTACTATACTAAACTTGTTGAATGGTTTCGGCATAGCCGCATGAAGCTCAACTCAAAGACTTCTTTGGATGGGTAGGAAGCTAAAATCGCAAAAGTAGCACAATTGGAATTTTTCCATCTCTGCCAAGCCAAACTACTAGCGCCCTATTGGCCCCCAGAAAACCTAGCCACAGTGATCCATCCACGGTCACTGCTCGGATGGATTAGTGCAACTCGCTGTACATGAGCCTTCCCATATCCCTGATCCAGAAATTACAATTGGTCCAAAATGCTGCTACCTGCATGCTCATTCAAACACCATGGAGTGTTTGGTAATCACATTACCCCGATCCTTCAGCAGCTGCTTTGGCTGCCTGAACTTTGGTGGGCTGTGGGTTATCCTGGGGGCACTAAGAGGTAAGGGAGCGATAGGGTGAGAGGTGGGCTCCCTATACCATGTTCACTTAGTTACAATAGACCTGGCTATGGGACTATGTTGGTAAATGGCACTCCACATTTCTGCCTTTGCATAGTGCTGAAATCTGGTGCCAGCTGTTAGAATTTTTAGTAAATATGCCACTTGAGCATATTTACTAAACAGTGTACCATGTTTTGAGAAACTCTTGTCATCACATGTTTTTTCCTCTTTTTAACTTTTGAAATTTTTGCTGGTTTGGTGTAGTTAGGAATGCAGACTTCTAATTTGGCAAGCTGGGTTTGATTCCGCACTCCCCCAGCAATCAGCTGGGGGACTTTGGGTTCGCCATAGCACTGAAAAAGCTGTTCTGACCAAGCAGTAATGTCTGGGCTCTCTCAGCCTCACCCACCTCACAGGGTGTCTGTTGTAGGGAAAGGAAAGTGAAGGCGAATGTAAGCCGCTTTGAGACTCTTTCAGATAGAGAAAAGCAGCATATAAGAACCAACACTTCTTCTTCTAAATTAAATCATGAACATAATAGTATTGAATGTGGTATCTATTTTCCTGTGTTCTCATTTATTTGAACCTGTTGATTATGAGGTGCACTTTTAAGCTATATGAGGTTTTTAGTTCTTGTTGCAGCTTGCCTAATATTAATATTTCTAGTCTAGAAGAAGAAGAAGAGTTGGTTCTTATATGCCGCTTTTCCCTACCCGAAGGAGGCTCAAAGCGGCTTACAGTCGCCTTCCCATTCCTCTCCCCACAACATTCCTCTATATAAGAATTTTAAATTTCTCAGTTTTTTAGGGGAAAAATGTTCCCAGGTTAAACTTAAGGGGTATAATATTAAAAATTGAGTAATTGGGGAGAAATTTAGAGTATTAACATATAAAATTTAGTAATAAGGGAAATATTAGGAGCCAAGCACGTTGCATTCAGGAATACAATGGTGCTAGATTAGGGGGGGTGGAGTGGAAGAACTCTGCGGAAAGCCTCTCCCTCCCCCCAGGATCTGGAAAGGCTGAAGGCAGTTCTTATGGAACTCACTGGCAGGGGTAGCTCTTGTGCAGCAGAGATCTGCAGCCTCCAGCCCTCAGAGGGATGTGGAAGGAGGAGGGGGTGGTCAAGGGGGGGGAATGGAAGAGGATTGGCTGGCCGCTGGACAGACAGGCAAGCTGATTGGAGGAGGAGGGTAGACAATTCCATTGTGTGCTGTGGGAAGAAAAGGAATAGACAATTCTGTTGTCTGTTCATGTAGTAAGAAGTGGGGTACAAAAAAAAACAGTCTCGTCTTTCTTCCACATAAGTAGCAAATCGTGTTTCTTTTGTTCCTTAAACTGCTATATTATTTCAGCTTGCCTTTTGCTTAAGTTTGCGATGCAGTATTTTCATAAGTGTTTGGCAAACATTAAAATTAGCACAATTAAATCCTGTTCTGAGATTTCCTTGTTCAGCTAGACTAAGCATCTGATCTAGATGGTCACACAAATTGCCTTCCTCTGGCATTCTAATGCTAAGTCTCTTTTGCAAATAGAGCCTCCCTAACTCAGACCATACTGCTCTTGCTGTCTGCATTTGAATTACCCATAAAACATCTCTGTCCGTCAAAGCTTTGATCAGGGTTCCTCTTGCCTTCCTACTATTAGAATACAATGTCCTTTGACTTATCTGCCAGTCATCTTCCAGTTGTGGTTCCCTAATAGTGTGTCACAGTTCTCTTCCTCCAAATTAGGTAGCTATCTTTGGTACAGTAGGTGGTTATGCTAAATGTTGCAGGAAGCTGCCATTAAGGTTTCTTCTTCTCTTCACTATAAAAGTTGTATTTGTATTTGCCTATCAGGTTGTATTTCACAACCTGAATATTCATGCTGGACCCAGAATCCTGTTAGCAGAGTTTAAATATGCAGGTAGGTGTTAAGCACCAGCTACTTAAAGAACAAAACAGTTTTATTAAGAAGTGAATCAACTTTGTAAGTAAGAGGAGAGAAATGATCCTCTCAGTCTGCTTAACTATTCATCTGAAGGCAAAAGGGGAGGAAATGTACTCAAAGGAGCAAGAAGTCTCAAACTGAGCCAGACTGGACATAGGAGAGAATTATTTGAAAAACATCTGGAAGTTCCTAAATATGCTAATTACATGTGCCCTGCAGGATATTCTTCATATCCTCTTGAATCATGCACACTACAGGTATTGCATGTTCCAACAAAACTAACTACTCACACATATTAGTTGCAGACTTACTAATTACATACTGCACAAATCAGTCCTGCTCTTTGAAAAGACAAAACTGGTATTTCAAAGGGTCAGTGCAAAACTTTGCACTTTATCTAAGTAGATACTGCAATAATGCTTCCAATGATCAAAGGCTTATGTATTGGACCTAAACTCTATTTGTGATTCTAGTCTACATGAGCTTTTCAGGACAATAGTTTGTGAATGGAGGATATGTGGGAATTTATATAGAGGCTATATGATGCTTTTACTGTACATGGTAGTTATTTTTGAGTACATAATTACATACCTTTAGCTAGCAATGTACTTTAGCTAGCAATGAGCTTATTATTTTAATAAAATTTCAAAGAGCTGTAGTGATCCATAATCAGTACTCAACATTTCAGGTGGCTTGAGCTGATCATATGATCATGAAGCCCTGAAACGAGTTTTTCATGAGGGAGATGCTTGCTCAATTAAAGGGAATTGTGATCTGGGAACAGAAATATTACCTGAAGTTACAGAAAAGCTTATTATGTTATCCTTGGTTTGCTGTGTCACCTTAATACATTTCACTGACCACGTTAAAATTACAAAGCATATATATAATTCCGTAGAGCCTCTTGTGGCGCAGAGTGGTAAGGCAGCCGTCTGAAAGCTTTGCCCATGAGGCTGGGAGTTCAATCCCAGCAGCCGGCTCAAGGTTGACTTAGCCTTCCATCCTTCCGAGGTCGGTAAAATGAGTACCCAGCTTGCTGGAGGGTAAATGGTAATGACTGGGGAAGGCACTGGCAAACCACCCCGTATTGAGTCTGCCATGAAAACGCTAGAGGGCATCACCCCAAGGGTCAGACATGACTTGGTGCTTGCACAGGGGATACCTTTACCTTTATGTAAAATAGCGTCACCAGCTGATGAAATTACGGTTATCGAGAAACTTACGATACTTTTGCATTTTCATGCTAAGTACACAGCAGGTATAACAGATAAGGTCTTGCTATGGTAGCTGAAGAGTGTTAGTGTAACAACTAAATCAATCTATCAAACTTTATTACAGTCATTCAGACAAAGTTATACGAAATCAGTATATAAGAGACCAAAAGAATATGGTCATTTAATGTAATACAATTTAAAACAGATCATAAAATAGAACTTAAAATTATGCTACTTTAGAGCATCAGACTTTTATGGTGGCAGCACAAAACTTAGCGTAACAACTAAATCCATTTTGCCAACATATCTTAGACCATTTATGCACTGGAGGTTTCGTGCTGGGCTGCAGGCTGGAGTTTTAGTCGTGGCAGGTTGTCCCACCTCTTCCTGCACCCACATGGGGGAGCACTTGGCCTGGTGCACGTTGTCCGCCCCTGATTTGCGCTCCTGCACAGGAGCTGGGGCAGTGAAGTTCCCAGTGCATAAACGGTCTTAAAAATGCATTGGCTGGCACAAGTGTAACATTAGCACGTGAGTGCAAGATCATGCCACTGTAGCCACTGGAACAAAGACATGGATGTAAGGTCAGAATTAGCAGTGTCAAAAGTAAGCGAAGAGGGACTTAGAGCCCTAAACTTTCTCAGTTCACATTTGCATTGAAAAAGGGGAATATGATTTTTCACAGAGTTATAGATGCATCAGCCAGGACCATGGCTCAATGATCAAGTACCTGGCCTGCATACAGAAGGTTCCAGGTTCAGTCTCTAGCACAGGGGCAGTCAAACTGTGGCCCTCCAGATGTTTGGAGGGCCGCAGATGGCCTGATTTAATGTAAGGCAGCTTCATGTATTGAAATGGTATTGCAGAGACTATAACTTCCTGAGATACCCAGAATTTAGTGATAACTACTATGGTCATCTTTATCTGCCTGTCTTTTTAGACCCATGATATAACCCAGTCAGAGACATGCATAGTTTTTGCTAAAAGATCATACTATCAAATTCTGCCATCACTACTATCAGAAGCTTATTGCAGTAAAAAAAAAACTGTTCATGAAGTCAGATTCTGATGTCCCATTAATATCTTTGCAACAGCTATAATGTTGAGGCATCAGTGATGTGTTATCACATTATTTTTCTAATGCAATAACCTTGTCATCTTATTTTATTTATGCCTGCAGAATACATTCAAGCAGAGGCATTTTATCTTTTGCAAAATGGAATATGTTATTGCTGTTCTGCTCAGGCATCCTATTCAGGCTATAGAGCTGTTTGGATAGTGGCACATCTTAACACATGGCATGTTTTTTCCCAGTTCAATATTATCCATTTTCATGTGGGTACCACTCAGTCTGCATTAGAAGGATATGATGCGTATGGCCAGAGGGAAGAATGTAAAAAAACAAGCATCAAAGACCTTGTGATTCCATTTACAGCCTATCCTCTAATTAGGTCATGATTACTAGACAGTTTTTCCCCTTATAGGATAACCACAAATAATCACAGAATTCTGCCTCCTCACTTTCATTAGGCGCAAATCCCTCTGTGAATTTCTTTTGCTAAGCTTCACTCCTGAAAATCCAACATAATCCCACTGCAACTTGCATGACTGTGACTGTGAGAGCAAGATTGTATTCCAGAATAAATCAAACGGAGTTTGAATAAATTGTAAACTTGAATTTGATTGTTTATATTCTTCTTACTATGCATTCAGCAGTTTAAAAAAATCTTCCTGTTTCCTTTGGTGGTTAACATGAGACCTTTAATTCTGTGTGGAAATTTGAGGCAGTAAAAGAAGCAAAGATACCATAAAAGAGACCGTAAATGGTTTGTTAATTGAATACTGCAAAGTTCAACTCAGTGACTGATGCAGAAATAAATGTAGTAAAATGCTGAGGTGTTGAATTGATTGGTTTGGACTGCGCTGAAGGTGTCATTGAAAGTTCCCCATGTAACCAACTCCATGCAATGGTGAAATAACGAACTGGGAAGAGAAGTTCTAATCTATTCTAATTTTCTTTTGTGGCTTCCAGGATGTATTTTTAACCTGATCAGTTTTTTTTTAAGCATAATAGTATTTAAAAAGTATTTAAGAGCCTTTTGTGGCGCAGAGTGGTAAGGCAGCAGACATGCAGTCTGAAAGCTCTGCCCATGAGGCTGGGAGTTCACTCCCAGCAGCTGGCTCAAGGCTGACTCAGCCTTCCATCCTTCCAAGGTTGGTAAAATGAGTACCCAGCTTGCTGGGGGGTAAACGGTAATGACTAGGGAAGGGAATGGCAAACCACCCCGTATTGAGTCTGCCATGAAAACACTAGAAGGCGTCACCCCAAGGGTCAGACACAGGGGTGCTTGCACAGGGGATACCTTTACCTTTATTTAAAAAGTGGGGGACCTTCAAGTAGTTGTGGAGGGACATGTCATATTCTCTTCTACTTTATTCTGGAAGTCCCCCAGCCTATCTCCTGGAGAGCCAGCTTGGTGTAGTGGTTAGGAGTGTGGACTTCTAATCTGGCATGCCGGTTCGATCCTGCACTCCCACACATGCAACAAGATGGGTGACATTGGGCCCACCATAGCACTGAGAAAGCTGTTCTGACCAAGCAGTAATATCAGGGGTCTCCCAGCCTCACCCACTTCACAGGGTATCTGTGGTGGGGAGAGGAAGGGAAGGTGATTGTAAGCTGCTTTGAGACTCCTGATCGAGTTGTTTTGACCAAGCAGTAATGTCAAGGGAAAGCACTGAGAAAGCTGATCTGACCGAGCAGTAATATCAGGGCCCTCTCAGCCTCACCTCCCTCACAGGGTTACCTTTCTCATGCAGTGTTTTCACCCCTTTTTGGTTGTTCTCATAGTCTGCAGACACAATGTGTTTCTTCTACTCAATTTGCTAATATTCTTCCACTTGGAAAAGCTTCCTGATTACTGTTTATATTTGACTCTTTCTCAGCCATGCCTTTACTCAGGTGCACTTTAATGCCAAACCATCTAGAGTTTTGAAAGGGAGTATTTCAAGAAACCATACTTTGATATAGTACACAATATAGTATGTCCAGGTCATATGGAGACATTACATTTTTCTTTTATTAGAAGATAAAAGTTCTATGTAAACGTTCTAAAATGTTTTATGTAAACCGCCCAGAGCCGTAGGGAAGGGCGGTATAAAAATCCAAACAAATAAATAAAAAAATAATAACAGACCTATCATTCTTTTACCTACAACATTTTATGTTTGTGATAGATTTTCATCACAATGCAAATATGGTGTTGCTTTTTATATTTAAGTGATCTTAGCATGAGATACAGAGAGAACAGTTGGTGATGTGCACATACCTCGTGATTCCATGTTAAATTCTAGTGTCAGCAGCTTTACTATACAAGTAGAAGAGTCTGGCTTATTTGATGCCTGCAAATTAACCGTTGCTCTGCTTAGTCATTAGTAAAGTGAATTACTGTGATATCATGGGAAGTACATAAAACTTCTGATTGCAGAATGTTATATATTTGTGTGAATTAATTAGGCACATTTTAACTTCCTTAACAGAATGAGCATCCTAAGATACCATCTTCAAGTTTTAAGTTGCAGCCGTTATGATTATAGATAAAATCAGAAGGATATGTGGACAATGTGTAATTAATATACAAAACGAAGCCACCCTGCTAGTTCTCACTGTGGTAGTAAATCTGTGTTTGGGCTTTTCCAGTTCAGATTGTAAGTCTAAATGATTCTTCATTTTAAATAAAAATCTTTATATATAGGAAACTTGCAAGTCAGACAAAGTGCTATGCTAGAACTATTCTTTACATACTAGTTTTATATATACATGGATTATTTTTTTAAAAAAGGAGTGTTCAATCAAATTAGCACCCAATTTACAATTCAAAGTGATGTCACTGGAACTGACCTTATCAGTGGGAACTTTGTTACAAGGTCTTTGCAAATCCTCCCAAGCATTAATGTAACATGGGCTTCCAAACTGCTTGAAGTCTTGTTGTTTGGGGAAATAGATTTTTGGAGTTCAGACTTTTGTAGTAAGAGAAAATGTCATCATCTGACCTGCCACTTTCTTCTCCAAATGAATCTTTATTTTGAAAAAGCTGCCCAGAGCTTCAGAGCATTTAGTAAGGGAGGAATGCAAACCAGTATGTATTCAGAACCATTCTTGGTGACACCCACGTTGTTTCTGCAGCCAGCTCTGTGCAAACAAGCCGGCATCATTTTCTTCAATGCTGTTGCAGCGACCGCAGTGTCATCACCCACTTACAGTAAGTGTTGCCCACTTGGAGGTTATTTTTAAAAAAGAAAGAGCTACCACAAGTGGCTTACTCACTGAGATGCTAAGAGAACGTGAGCAAGGAAAGAGACATGTGCTGGCAGGAGAAGTGCTAGTGGTGAGTAAGGCTTGGATAAATGTGTCTGCATTTTTGATATTTTTAGATAAAGCCAGTGCCACTTAAACCATGATACACTCATCTATTTTTGAAACCTCTCTCTTTTTTTCTTATGACAAATCTTGCAAGCAGTTCTGAAGTTAGTATCTTGATCTTGAGAGGTGGCATCCATGACATTCCTTACAAAAACACACTTTTAAAAATAAGGTATCAGTGTTGTTTGTGTTGTTGTTTACTAAGGGCAATTCCGCATATTGAAAAAAATAGCGTTACATCAGCACCTCTGGCCATTCCTCACCTTCTGGCTCTCTTGCTTTCCTCTGCTGCCTTCTCACACTTCTTGGCACTCTGTCCACCTGCTTGATATGGCGGAAGAGAGCAACGCACTTTACCCGCAACTGTCTTCTGCCTGTCAATCAAGCCACGCAGCCAATCATCTTTCTCCATGTTTTAAAGGGCCCACAATCCCGGCTAATTTTTTTAAGTAAAACTTGTCTGTTGAGATGCGTATGCATCTAATCATAGATGCATAGTGCTTTTTTAATGCCACCCCTTTTGCAATCATGAGCCTTGAAGCTTTTAAAAATTAATCTCGAGCCCAATTTAGAGAGGCATGCTTAATATGTTAACTGGTGGAGAATTTTTTTTTTCCTGCTTTGCTTGGATGATTTAGCACCTATTCATTGCTCCAGGTATTTTGCTTAAATTTTTTTTAAAAACCCTGTCCCCGGGAGAAGGAGGTGGGTGGGAAGGTGGCCACTGGAGGTGGAGGTAGTGATACTTCAGCTCCACACATTTCCTTGACGTGTGGCTTGCTGGTTGCTCTTCTCTGCTCGCGCTACATATTTTGGGGAATTCACTTTATGTGACTCCCCAACTAGCGCTTTAAAATGGAGGATGTAGCTACGGGTTTGCTGCTGGGACGCTAGATGTTGACAATGACGTGAGAAACGCCAAAAATGTGGAATCTGCAAAAGGTAATCCTTTCACTATACTTTATGGGCTTGTCAGGCTTCCTCCTACAGCCAGGTTAGGCAACATCCCCCTCTGCCTCGCCTCCTATCATCTGTTGCATTTTTATCCTGCCTTTCCTCTAGGGAGTTCAGGGAATGTTTTATTTTTATTTATTTATTTGGATTTATTTTTAAAAAACCGAATAGTTCTTCTCTCCCTATTTTAATGACAACCTTTTGAAATGGGTTGGGCTGGGTGAGTGACTGATTGCATCTTCTAGCCTCAAGGAAGGGAGCAATTGCAATTCCACAGCCTCTCTTGGTTTTGCCTTATGGGCGTCTCTGCAGGCTATACATGCCTTGTGACCTCATGAGCTCCATCACTTTCCAGTTCCTTGGCAGCCTCTGCTGAATGTTGTAGGTTGCCTAGCAACCTGTCCCATCACAATCATCAGGCACGCTCGGAGTTGCCTGGTTTGCAAGCCCTCTGGCCCTGCCTGTCCTTCTGTGGAGACCATCTTACTGCCAAACCTCTTCCTGACCAGCATCAGGCAAAGAGAAATGCCACTTAATGTCAGCACTGAGTCCAACACTACCTTTCAAAGTGGTGTAGTGTCCCTGTTGCTCTGATATAGCTAGCAGCAACAACTCCCGAGTTACACCACATGAGGATACTCTCCTTCAGAGCTCAATGTAGCCCAACAACCAGTCATTTGCCCTACTGGGATTGACCTCCCTTATACACCTTGCTTCCTAGGTTGCTGTTCACAGAACTGTAGATGGACAAAGTTCTCTGTACTTTCTGCATGCCATGCAAATCTGAAAAACCTCAGAACCTTTCCTTATAGGGAAGGCGCACAATTAATTTGCATCTTTTGCAGCACTAAGTTATGCCTTTTGTGGCACAAGGACCAGATATGTAACACTATAGATTTGTACAAGGGCATTATGAAACATGCTGTTAAGTTCTTTTACTATGAAACAACAATATATACCTCCGAAGTCATCTTTTCTTATTCCTGTGGAAGGGAATGCTGATGACATTACATCCTCATGTGTCAGTATACTGTTCTCCTTTCACCCAATTCAACACACCATTTGTAATATAGAGAGACAAAGGTTCTGAAAAGCTATCATTCACTTGTTTAAAGGCATGCTAAACTATTTTTTGCAACCAACACAGGATTGTAAAAATGTAGCTATTATCCAGTGCCTACAATTCCTGCATCATCTACCTTGAAAAACTGAGCTCAAAGGTCCCTTTAGGGCAAAGTGACATTAATAAGATGAATTAGAAGCCAGACAGGTGAAACTGGTATGAAGCATAATTATGCACTTTGAAGTATTCCAGCTAACAATAGAATATGTAAAAGACTCCTAGATAACTGGCCAGATCTTTCCCTATAACTATATAATTCCCTATAAAAAACCATTGACTTGGCCCCTGACCTCCCAAACTGGACTCTGGTCTCTGGCTAGCCCTCTGTCTTGGTGCAACCACCTGCCTGAGTAGGTGCAGCCTGACAGAGTAGCACAAAAGTTTAAAATACAATAAAATCCAAACCCCAAGACCCTCCCCTCAAACCAGTCCTCACCATTTCAATCCCCACCACCACCCAGACTGCCATATCTCCAGCAACCTGTTCTACTAGGACTTTCAGAGGAAGGGAAAGCTCTTCTTCTGCCTGACCTCAACCAAATGTCTGGAAGAAGACCTTCATCTTGCACACTCTGTGGAACTTTGACAGCTTTGTCAGGGCACTCACTGTCCCAGGAATGTATTCCACCACACAGAGGCAAGATGAACATCCTGCAGACCGGGGATCACTATTCGTAGTCACAGAGGCCCTGAAGTTAGGCAGTCTCTCAAGTACACTGGGCCCAGACCATAGATGGCCATCAAGGTCAAAGCCAAACCTTGAACTTGACCAGTATTCAACTGGCAGCCAATGCATCTGCCTCAGCACCAGCTGGACATGGGTCCTCCAGAGTGTCCTAGCGAGAACCCTAGCAGCTGCATTTTGTACCAGCTGTAATTTAGGGGTCGAGAACAATGGCAGGCTCACATAGAGTGAGTTACAGAAGTCTAGCCTGGAGGTGACTGTTGTGTGGATCACTATGCTTCTGGGACAGATAGGGCAATAGTAGCCTTGCCTGATGGAAGTGGATAGAATGCCAGCTGGACTATTCTGGTGACCTGGACCTCCATAGAAAGGGAGGCATCCAGACTCACTGCCAAATTCCTGGCAGTGTGTGAGATCCTCAACAGCCATCCAGGGTGTGATTCCTGAACTGGCCCATTTCTACCCAACCACAGGACATCCTTCTTGGAGTGGTTGAGTTTCAGCTGGTTTTGCTTGAATCGGATCATCACTGCTTCCAAACATCTGGAAAATGTATCTGGAGGGGAGTTGTGGTATCCAGATAGAGCAGGACATTTAGAAAGTGCTGGAATAATATCCCAGTCCAACACTCTGGACCAGCTGGGACAGAGGTTACGTAAAGATGTTAAATAATATGGGGGAGAGTATCACTCCCTGTGGAACCTTGCAGGGGAGTTGGTAAAAACATGATTGCTCTTTCCTTACAGCTATCCTCCGAAAGCGTACGGTTCCAGAGAAAAGAGCACAGCCACTGAAGGGCTGTCCCTCGAATCCTTGCCCCAGCGAGGTGGTGGGCCATCAACTCATGGTCAACAACATCAAATGCTGTCAACAGAGTAACATGAGGAGGGCCAATCTGCCCTGATCCAGCTGGCACTGAAGATCATCTATCAGGGTAACCAGCACCATCTACTCAATGGCCAAGACAAAAGCCAGACTGGAATGGGTCAAGACCCAAAATTTCTTCCAAGAATGCTAGGAGCTGCTCTGCCACAACCCTTTCTATCACCTTCCTCAGAAACTCAGAAGTGTGAGATGGGATGGTAATTGGCTGGGTCATGGGGATCAAATGATAGCCTCTTCAGCAATGGACAAACCATTACCTCCTTAAGACCTTCTGGGAACTCTTCCAAAGTAAGGGAGAGGTCAACAATCTCCCAGGGTGGCTTTCTTACCCTGTTTTCAGGAGCCAGGAGAGGCAAGGGTCCAGAGGACAGGTGGTTGCTCTCACTGAAGCTAGCAACTTGTCCACTTCAGCCAACCTAAGTCAGCTAAAGCCATCAAACAATTCCCCACAAGGTGGCTAGTGGGTCTCCAGTTCCCTTTCTGTATCAAGCATGGAAGGAAGGTCACAGTGGAGTGATGAGACCTCATCCATGAAATTGCTCACCTTGCAACTCAACTTCAATTGACTAATATTTTAATGCCCTCCTTCAAGGACAGTAAGAGACCAGACTACCTCAAATAATTGTGTGGGGTGTGAGCTCGCAGACGCAATGGAGGTGTTATAAAATTTTGGTTTATGACTTTTCACATGTCAAAAGGTTTTTTTTTTAGTGCAAGGGTATGCATTGATAGTTGACTCCTGAGTAAACTAATTTGTAAGTGGTTCAAAGATACTTTCACATTTTTAATCTGAAGAGGAGAAAATTGCCCCATTCTTCCTGACCAAAGCTCAGACAACCTGTGTTTTCTTCCCTTGCCATTTATATTTATACAGCCCACTTACTCTACTTCCCCTTCCTTTACTCAAAAGGAAGCTGCTTCTCCCCTTTCCATTTTCAGTCACCCCATCCCATCAGCCTCCCAATCTGCTTGGAAGGAGGGTAATTGGGAACTAAAATAGTACCAGAACAGGAAATAGCCCTTCCCATACTCAGACTTCCAATCTGTCCTATCAAATTTCATCAAAGGAGAAAAGAAGAATTCTATATTACATGTGGCTCGTTCCATTGTCTGGAAGCAAACTTTGTTGCAGACCAAGATTTTCATCCCCCTTCGTCTCACCTGTAGCTTTCTGTTTTCTTCTCGCTCTCTAAGAGATGTAAGCGGCTTGTTAATACAGTGTTAGCAGGGTGGGAATAAGCAGCACCAATGCACTTAAAGCTACACAAGGACTTCCAGTAAACGGCTGGCTGGCATTCAAGACAAACGGGTCAAACTACAGCATTCTCCTCTCTCACACACACACACAATTTAATGGTAAAGCTGTCACTTCTTGTTTATCCTGGGCTGCACTGACCCAATTCCCTCTTTCCCATAAAATACATTGCAAGCCACGACTTCTCAAGTATGGTACGTTTCCTCTTGAGGCATGCTTTATTCTTTACATAAATTCCTCAGCAGCTGACCAGAGATTAATCGTAAGAAGGGGGAGTGCAAACTGTATCACTGTTGACAAAGGAACAAGAAACAATGAATGCAGACTAAGGAAGCAACAGAATAAACTGTAATCTATGAGCGTTACTATGAACTAGATATTACCACCAATTCTTGGTTCTCCTAAAAGCAATAATATTTTATTTTAAATCACATAAAGGAATATTCTCTAGCAAATACCAATTTTTACAGGCATTCTTTTTTTAGAACCACGATTATTATAAGAAAGGTGGCATATAATCTGATGACAAGTAGTTTTTTTCCCCTTGTTCATGAATAATTTCTTTTTATCCGATGCTGAGGCTTTTTGATAAGCAGACTGGAGTATGTAATTTGGATAACACCTACCAGCTAAACTGTATGCAAGAGTGGAAGTGTCCCCTCTGAAGATTTGTATACATTATTTCCTGTTCACTTATAAGCATGACATCTAAAGGGCTGTTTTTTTTTAAATCATCCACGTGGAAGTGACACCCATAAATACATTTGTTAACAAAACAGTTCTATTTGCTATTAATCCTCAGAGACATTATACCTGTGGAAATTGTGACTGTTGTATGTTAACATGTAATATAAAATACTTTATCAACCCTTTAGATAAGAAAACATACTAAAGGATTTTATGACATGGAACTTTACACAGGATACATATACATACACATACACATATACATATGTACATACGTACGTACATATAATCCATGTTAAAAAAAACAATTAGAAACTTAAGAACACACATAGCAGAGCACAAAAGTAATCTTGTTCAATCTTATAACAAGTGCCTCATTGGCTAAACACTTGCTTGAAAATAATCATGTTCCCACTGATTTTATTTTTGGGGTTGTGCAGTAATTAACCTGTAAAAATGAAAGGCTGCTACTGAAAAATGAAACAGACTGGATTGTTAGATTCCAGACACTGGGACCTGAAAGGGTTAAATGTGTCTTTAGAATTGCATCAGCCTCTTTAAAAGAAGGGGGGGGGGGAGATTACTTCAACTGAATGCCAGAATACAGTAAAGTTACCTATTTAATTCTGAGCCATGACCTGTGGGTGGTGGGCAACCTTCTCTCATCTTCGTTCTTTACAAGGAGTTTCTCTTCCTCATGTAATCTCAAGGACGGAATAAGTTCTAGCTGTTGTGTACGTGACTGATATTCCAGGACCTGCATTTTAACTTTTATTACAATATCTTATTTATATGATTTTAACTATACTTGCGTATAGCACCTGTATACTTATGCATAGTACTTATTTGTGCATCGTGATTTCCCAGTGTTGTTAAAATGCCAAAAAAGATGACATGTTTATCACTTGGGACCATGAAGAGCCGAAAGTATCTGTCTGTTACCTCTTTTCTTAAAGAATTTGGCAGCCTGTTTTTCTTAATTTTAAACCTATTTATATCTTCTGTCTGTTATGTATATTATAATGCTAATAAGATATGTGTATCTCACTAGGGAGGTGCATCAAAGGATGCAGAAGAAGATGGCTTATACCATAATTTGCATTACATTAACATATTTCAAAATTCATCAGATTTTTGCATCCTTTTTTCATGGCTCACGGTAACATTAGTTAGTTTAAAACTGGAAACTGCATTGTTCAGATTTTCAAAGTAAAAGGGAAAGGAGGAAGCCCAAGTTATCTTGTATGCCTTTTCCCAAGAGAACCAAGGAAATCCCAGCCTTAACCAAGATTCAGCTATCATTTATGTTAGCGATCCCCAACCTGTGGGCCGCGGACCACATGTGGTCCTTAGACTAATTGGAGGTGGGCCCCAAAGGATGCCTTCTCTCCCCCCCCAGCCCTTTACTTCATCCCCCCCAGCCCTTTACAACACACTTAATTGTTGTGGCGTATCTGTATCTTATTTTGAAGGGATGTTTAAACATTACCATAGCGATCAGAGAGCATTAGGGCAGTGGTTGAGAGCAGAGGAGTAAACTACCCCCCCCCCGGGCCTCAGTAAAAGGCGTTGAGTGGTCCCCGGAGAGTGGTCCCAGGCGTTGAATGGTCCCCGGTGATAAAAAGGTTGGGGACCACTGATTTATGTGATTTAAAAAACCTGCCCTTATATATTAAATGATATATAAATAACAACAAGGGAAGTATATTCATCATATATATTTTAAACATGTTTATAAAAAGACAAAATGACATATAAAATGAAACAAATATATCGGTTCCCCTCCTAGTATATTATGAAAGAGAAAAATATCGAAAACCCTGAACTGTGCCTTGATCTTAAAATGCTTTAGTAGTTTTAATTAGGGGCATTCACAAAATGATTAATAAATTGGGGAAAAGCTGCAACTTTCATCAAAAAGACACTTCTCTATAAAGGTACAATGTTTGCAAATATGCCAAATACAAGAAGAATGCAGCTGGCAGTAAGAATGGGGATTAGGGGGATCTGCTATTCCTACTGATAACCTTCAGTCCACAAATTAGTTAAACCAAGCACTTGAATGGGTTTAAACAAAACTGTCTTCTGTTCAAAGAAGGCTGGAAATTAGTGGAAGGGGCAGTCCCAAAGCCAAATCTCAAACACATTTGGTTCAAGCCATTTGGTATGGAGCACATGGGTTTGTATACACAATGACGTGGTGACTTAAAATAATGTCCAGTCTAGGGATTTCCCTGTTCACTCCCTGAGTTATCATATGGTGGTTAGAGTGATGGACTATGATCAGGGTGACCTGTGTTCAAAATTGCCATTTTTCCATTAAGATTCCTGGATGATGTTGGGCCATTCACTTTTTCTCAGGTTCACTTTTTCTCTATTTCACAGAGCACTGGCCAAATACGTACTCTCCAGATGGTTCTTTTAAAGAGCCAGGCAGCAGCATTCTGGACCAGTTGAAGATTCTGAATCATATACAAGGGCAGCCCTATGAAATGTAAATTGCAGTAGTCTAATCTGGAAGTGACAGGTGCATGGATCACTGTGGCCAGGTTGGGCACTGACAACTAAGGCACTAACTGCCATGCCTGGCAAAGATGGTAGAAAACCTGGAGGGCAGGATTTGTGACTTGGGCCTCCGTCGATAAGTAGGAATCCAAGATCACACCCAGGCTCCTGATGGTAGTAGAAAATATTAGCTGGACATCACCAAGGGCCAGGAGTTGTAGCATCTCACTTGGGGCATGCCAAACCAGCCAGCTTCAGCCGACTTTGCTCGAGCCAATCCGCCACAGCCTCAGACAGCTATCCATCAACAGATATAGCTGAGTGACACTTATGTATTGATGACACCCTAGCATGAAACTCTGGACTAGCTGAGCAAGGGGACACATGCATGGCAGAGTTTCCAGTGTCACATCTTGGTTTCCAAAATACAAATGACAGCATCGGAGAGGGCAAATACTGCCATTAAGAACTGCTGACTTGCGACCCACTTTCTAAGACTTTGTGGCCTGTTTTGGGGTTCTAAAAGTGAAGATATATACAATCTGGAGTCTGTGATCACAGAGGATTGCACTGTTGGTTATTTTGTTCATGTTTTGTCTCCATCTGTAATTTATCCCAATCTAACTTGGATGAAATTCTCATCCATTGTCCACTCATCCCCAAAGGGACCTTCCCTGCCAAATATCAGGCACACAAGAGAATAATAAATTAATGTCCCTTTTTTATAGGCAATTAAAATTCTTGCTTGGAGACTGGCCATTGCAAGGTGGTTGGCAACCCAAGAAAGAGGGCATTGGGCATGAAAAAGTGAATAAATAAAATATGAATGGCCATCACACTAAGAAAATAGCAGTATCACCTCCCCAATGAGAAGACTATGAGGTTGCCAAGGCAACTGAATATGGTATTTGCAATCTCATGAGACCCTCTTGCAAATATGTGCCTGCCATTTTTGACTGCTACCGGGGGTCTGTCTCCCCTTTGTCTTGCTGTCCACATCCCCTTCCAGCCCGGTGCTGCAGCCTGGATCCACACTTGGCCCCACACCCACCAGCACCACCAGTGACCCATGGATGCCTGCCTCCATGGACCACCATGGGCGGCCCTGGCACATTGCAAGAATGCTGACACCTCCCAGCCCCATGCGCTCACAGCTGCCACATGGCCCAATGGCACAGCCCTGTGCCCTCCTGCTCCCCTGTGGGGCCTCTGCTACCCCCACCACAACCCTCCATGCCCCCCCTCTTCCTCACTGGCATAAGGAACACTGAAGGAGCACCACCAGACACACTGCGACAACACCCCCCCCCCATCTTGCCGCTGCCTCATGGGGAACATGCTGTCATCCACTCCCACCTGCCTCCAGCCCTCCCCCACCATGAGTAAACACCACCCAAACCTCCCATCCTCCGAGTTCATGCAACAGCAAGAGGGCAATTGGGAAGTGGGCAATGAGCCATGACTCGCCCCCCCCATACCTCCACTGCCCCAGCACTCTGCCGGGGGACATCACCTCCCAGCCTCCTGTCCCCTCCTCCCCAAAACAGCCCAGAAGCTCCCACAGTTTGACCAGCTTTCCAGCTCCCCAGGCTAACCACTTCCCCTTCCCAGCCCTTGCTGTCACTACATGGGGCGAGGGTGCCATGCAGTGCCACTCCCTCTGCCATGGGGATGGGGTCTTGCTTCTCACCTGCTTTTAAACTGCTAGTCTTTTATCAAATTCTAGATTATTCACAAGAGAACAAGCATGATCAACAGCATCAATATCTGTGTTGTTTAGTGAAAATGGGCTGCAGAAAGCACCTTTTCCCATAATCACATCTGCATGTCATACCTGTAATATTTGATCAACTGCTGGTTTTTCCTGCTTCCACTGGAATGCTTTTCTGCTTCTTCTGTATGGAAGTTCTGGAGTGGAACCTGGCATCAGCACTATTTTAAATCTGAATACCTGCTCAGCATTTGATGCTATCATAGCCTCAAACACTTCCTCTCTCTCTCATTGAACAGCCTAATAAAAAGCCCTGGGAAATACAAAAATTTGCTTACTGTTTGGTGTCATTTTGGTTAGTCCTAAAAAAATGTCTGTCCAGAGGCAGGCAACAGCAAACCACTTCTGTTCCTTTCTCACATTGAAAACCCAAGAGCAGCCTTTCTCAACTTGTTTACCATTGAGAAACCCTGAAACATTCTTCAGGCTTTGAAAACCCCCATAAGTGGTCCAATCTATGCATAATATGGTTGGGAAGCAGAGCTATGTACATGCTCACCCAGAGCCCTTCTGCTTCCCATACCCTCCAGGCCCATCATTGGCCATTTTGGGAGGGGTAGGTGGGTCAACTTTACCATATATGGTCCTATCACCTGATAAATGTTTAACAATTATATATATAATATTATATAAATTAATCAATTCCCACCCATTCAGGAAACCCTTCCAGGACCATCAAGAAACCACAAGGTTCTACGAAACCCTGGTTGAGAAAGTCTGCCACATAGTCTGCCATATAGGATGGAATAGGCTGCCTAAGAAGGTGGTGTGCTCCCCCTCACTGGCAGTCTTCAAGCAAAGGTTGGATACACACTTTTCTTGGATGCTTTAGGATGCTTTGGGCTGATCCTGTGTTGAGCAGGGGGTTGGACTAGATGGCCTGTATGACCCCTTCCAACTCTATGATTCTATGATTCTATGACCATAACCTGGTTGCAAATTGATGGAACTTTCTATCAACAGCACTACCAGTAAAAAGTACTAACCTCAATTTCGTTGTGACCTTTGCCAGGGCTCTTCTGATTCTGACAGAACATGAGAAAAAGATGGGAGCTATTTTGGTCATCAAAATCAGCCTTTATAGCAGTATTAAAATAACATCCCCAAAGGTCGCAAACTCGTTCTCCCTTCAAGAGACTGAGCCTTTTTAGCTTATTCTGAGACCCAAAACTGTTAAGTGCAAGAGCCATATTGCATGCCTAAGGAAATGGGAAGTGAATCTGGAATAAGGTCAGAAGACTTCTAGAGGCTTGAATAGCCACACCTTGTTCTGGGAGATCTCTGCTCTTTGTTCTTTCTTCTCTGCCTCTAAGGTCAGCCATCGCAGTACTTGTAGTTCCTACAGAGCGTGTCTGATTTATGCATCTGCTGTAGTTAGACAGCTAGTCTCATGGGAGCAAGAGGCTGAAAATAAAATGTAGGTCTGTTGTGAAGTCTGAAGGAGACTTGGGAAAGAAGCAGCAAAGTTTTCCACTGAGAAACCTGAACCTTTGATGAAATTTGGCTATAGGAAAAAAGGCAATCCAGTGCACATGTGCCATGAAATGCCTACAATATACATGTGGTGGGAGAATGGGATAGCACACCCTAGCATGCCTTTAAATGTACCCACATTCAGTGCTGCCATATTTTGATGAATTCTACATGATGTTTCAATGGGGAGCAATGGGGGTTCTACTCTCAGTATTTCACCATTGAAAAATGAGGAGGTGGTAAATATCCTACTCTGGATTTGTGGATTTGTCCAGAAGTTTGGCGTGCTTTCCATTCAGTAGATTCTTCCATTACCCTACAGGGGTTATGGTTTGCCATTGTTGATTTATAAGATGAGTATTTCCTGTTACAAATACTTAAGATTTGTTTACAATGTCCACTATGAATCCACCATTTTACTTTTTTGGTTTGGCATTAGTGGTCACATACTTGAGAACCCAGATCTGTATGATTTTCCCTTACCTGGACAATTGGCTATCTGTAGGGAGAAATGCCTACATATTTAAACAATACTTTAGCTGACCTATGTCTTGTTATGAATATGGAGAAATCTTTACTTACTCCACTATAAGATGGGCAACAACGATGGTGAGGGCTTTGGAGACCAAGACATATGAAGAAAGGTTGGGGGGAGCTTGGTCTGTTTAGCCTGGAGAGGAGACGACTGAGAGGGGATCTGATAACCATCTTCAAGTATTTAAAAGGCTGCCATATAGAGGATGGAGCAGAGTTGTTCTCTCTTGACCGGAGGGACAGACCAGAGCCAATGGGATGAAATTAATGCAAAAGAAATTCCGTCTAAATATCCGGAAGAAGTTCCGAACAGTTAGAGCGATTTGTCAGTGGAACAAGCTTCCTCGGGAGGTGGTGGGTTCTCCATCTTTGGAGATTTTTAAACAGAGGCTGGATAGCCATCTGACAGAGAGGCTGATTCTGTGAAGGCAAAGGGGTGGCAGGTTACAGTAGATGAATGATAGGGATGTGAGTGTCCTGCATATTATTCTATGATTCTATAAGACATCGAATTTCCCTGTTTTCTTTCCTTCTCCTTCCTCAGACCAGGAATGTTCCATACATACCATGGATACCATGGTAAGAATTTTTCGTCCACCTGTTGTTGTTAGGTGCGAAGTCATGTCCGACCCATCACGACCCCATGGACAATGATCCTCCAGGCCTTTGTCCACCTAGACAGAGTCAAACAATTCAGAGAAGACAACTATCTCTTTTTTGTTTTGTTTTAAGTCCTAAAAATGGAAGAAGGACTTCCCTGCAGATACTGTCTCAGTGGATGGTGTTTGTGATTGAGCTAGCATATATACATGCCATGGTTGAGTGCCACTTATACATTGCAGCACATTCCACTAGGGCCCAGGCCACCTTGGCAAATTTTTGGCTGGCTTTCCACTTGACAACACCTGCAAGGCTGCTATGTGGTCAATGCTGTGAATGTTCATCCAACATTACTCTGGAAATGGACTTGAGAAGTGAAACTGCAGTGAGGAAAACAGTATTACAATGTTATTCTGCTAACTACACCCACACCCTCCTCTGTGATGAGTGATCTCTCTATTTTCCCATGTGGGATTGTAGAGAAGCTACAAAGATGAAAATAAAATTGCACTTACTTACCTGTAACTATTGTTCATCAATTGGTCTTCTGTGCATGCACACATACCTCCCTCCTATCCCCATTTTGGTCTCAGTGTATTATTAATTGATTTAGTTCACCAGCGGCAGAATAGGAAAACTGAGGGTGAAGTGCCCCTGCCACATCTCATGACTTTTGGGAGGGAAAGTCACTATACTCCTCTGAGAGGAGAGGGGCAACACTCCTGGGATTTGAATTCTATGAGAAAAGCATACGAGCTCCTCTCTGTGGCAGGCCTGCGGAAGCACAAATCTTTGTGTGTGCCTGCACAGAAGATCACTCAGTGAGCAATTACAAGTAAGTGCCCAAATTCCCAAGCTCTGAACACAAAGCACATGGAACACATGGCAAAATGGAGCACATAGCAAAATATAGATGATCAAAACAGTATGGTAGCCATTAATAATCCTATGGACTATTTAAACCTCTAATAGCATGATTATGACTGAATTCATATAAGTTTTGACTGATTTAACTTTCTATGGCTGCAGCCAAGACAGCAATCAACCATCTCCCCTGTATTTTCCCCTGTAATGCTAGGGCCTTTTAAAAATAAATAAATAATTGATATTGTGAAACAGCATTGTAACCTGATAATGATCTGTTGTGCCATACTTTCCCCTTAAAACTCTGCAAAGGAAAGAGCTAAAGACTTAGTTTTCTTTTTAAACAAAAGCTGGGAAATCATAAATCACAAGCAGAGGATCTTCAATAAGTGAATGGGGAAATCTCATTTTCTCCTGTATCCCCCACAATATTCTTTACCTTGGCAGCTTCCATAGACTCTACTCATGCTCTACTCATAGGCTCTACTCATGCTCTACTCATAGGGACCAAGCCCTATGAAGATAGGTTGAGGGACTTGGGAATGTTCAGCCTGGAGAAAAGGAGGTTAAGAGGGGACATGATAGCCCTCTTTAAGTATTTGAAAGGTTGTCACTTGGAGGAGGACAGGATGCTGTTTCTGTTGGCTGCAGAGGAGAGGACATGCAGTAATGGGTTTAAACTTCAAGTACAACGATATAGGCTAGATATCAGGAAAAAAATTTTCACAGTCAGAGTAGTTCAGCAGTGGAATAGGCTGCCTAAGGAGGTGGTGAGCTCCCCCTCACTGGCAGTCTTCAAGCAAAGGTTGGATGCACACTTTTCTTGGATGCTTTAGGATGCTTAGGGCTGATTCTGCGTTGAGCAGGGGGTTAGACTAGATGGCCTGTATGGCCCCTTCCAACTCTTTGATTCTATGATTCTCCCTTTTCATCTTCCCACCCACTAGCCAATCTACATTTACCTGCTGAATAGCCATGAACTGGTTGATGAACAGCTGAACTATTTATTGAAAACTTGGCTCCAACAGGTGAACAGGGCATGAACTAAACCAATGAGTGTTCAAGCAATGATAATTACCTCTGAATATGGAAATTCTATTCAACCATCATGCCTGTATGTGAATCATAGGTTTATCCCCCAGAAATGTACCTAAAGCTTTTTAAAGCCATCCATGTAAAAGGGGGAGCCCACTGATTTTTTAAAACAAAAATATGTTGTTATTATTGCAAGTGCTTAAGTGGTTAATTTATCAATTATTACATTAACAAATAAAACAGGTTTTATATTATTATTATTATTATTATTATTATTATTATTATTATTATTATTATTATTATTATTATTATATTTCTGTACTGCCCTTCCCCACAAGCAAGCTTGGGGCAGTTTGCAATAATGATGATAATCATGATGATGATATAAATAATACCAGTACCCCCTCCCCACTCTCTTAAATACCCTCCACCCTCCAACTTCAGTTGTAGATCTGGTTGAACTTCTGGTTGAAAGCCAGAATTTAACTAAAGACATGCAAATAGTGAAGTATGTTGCTGAAGATAGATGTGTGTGCTGTGTGACAGTGAAGGGTACAAGACCTAGCTTTAAGAGCCACCATAGCACAAGCAGGGCACAACACCTTCTAGAACTGACATACAGAGATGTTTGTGGTCCAATGAAGACAACCACTCCTAGTAGAAACAAATATATTCTGAGTTTTATTGATGATTACTCAAAATTCACTATAACTTACCTGATTAAAGACAAAAGTCAAGTGCTGGAAACATTTAAATATGTGGCACTTGTCAGCAACAGAATTAAAAAAGCCAGGCAACTAGTATTTTTCTCAGATAACAGGGAAGAATATATGGGACATGAAATAAAAAATTGTTTGGCTGAACATGGAATAGAACACCATCTTACTATCCCATACACTCCAGAGCAGAATGGTGTGGCAGAAAGGAAGAACTGCTCTCTCACAGAAATGTGCAAATGCATACTCCTTGAAGGAGAGCTACCTAAACAGTATTGGGGAAAAGTAATCAACACTGCTACCCACCTGCAAAACAGATTACCTACACAAGGTGCTACTCATACACCATATGAACTATGGTATGGGTACAAACCCAGTGTGAATCATCTAAAGGTGTTTGGATCAAAGGCATACAACTACATTCCTAAAGAAATGCAGGCCAAGATGGACCTTTATGCAAAAGAAGGCATTTTTGTTGGCTACGCACTGGGATGCAAAGGATACAGAATCCTTGACCCACAAACAGACACAGCCAATATCTGCAATGTGGTGTACATTGATGAATCAAAAAAGCATGAAGAAAGTGGATATCAGTGAATCTACATCAATAGAGAAGAAGCACAGTAACTAGAAACAATGTATGAACAATACAGAAGACACAACTGGGGAACCTTGAGAACCAGAAGGGGTTGCAGAGCCAAGTGTTAGATGATCAACCAGATCAAACAAAGGAGTTCCACCAAAGAAATTTTCTTATCTAGTAAAGGAAGAAGCCATACCTGAGTCTCCAAATGGGAAGACATAGAACGGATGACTGCCAAAGAAGCATAAAAATGGAGAAAATCTGCAGAAGAAAAGGCTGAATCTCTGATCAAGAACCATACTTGGACACTTACAGAACTGCCTCCAGCGAAGAGGACAGTAGGATGCACGTGGATCTTTAAAACTAAGCATGATGCAGAAACGGAAGTACAAAGATACAAAGCCAGATAGGTTGCTAAAGGATGCACTCAGAAGCATGGAGAAGACTACAATGAAACCTTTGCACCAGTGGTGAGGCACACTTCAATAAGAATGCTATTAAGCATAGCAGCAGCAAGGAAGATGCATGTGAAGCATATTGACATAAAGACTGCTTTTCTTCATAGAGAAATGAAGGAAGATGTCTACATGGAAAAGCCACTAGGATTTGAACTATACAACGAAAAACGCCTCATGTGCAAACTGAAAAAGAGCATCTATGGACTAAAACAGGCTGTGGGATATTGGAATGAGAAAGTTCATCAAATGCTAACCAAAGAAGGGTTTATCATAGAATCATAGAGTTGGAAGGGGCCATATAGGCCATCTAGTCCCACTACTCTGACTGCGAATTTTTTTTTTCCTGATATCTAGCCTATATCGTTGTATTTGAAGTTTAAACCCATTACTGCGTGTCCTCTCCTCTGCAGCCAACAGAAACAGCATCTTGCCCTCAAATACTTAAAGAGGGCTATCATGTCCCCTCTCAACCTCCTTTTCTCCAGGCTGAACATTCCCAAGTCCCTCAACCTATCTTCATAGGGCTTGGTCCCTTGGCCCCAGATCATCTTCGTCGCTCTCCTCTGTACCCTTTCAATTTTATCTACGTCCTTCTTGAAGTGAGGCCTCCAGAACTGCACACAGTACTCCAGGTGTGGTCTGACCAGTGCCGTATACAATGGGACTATGATATCTTGTAATTTTGATGTGATGCCCCTGTTGATACAGCCCAAAATGGCATTTGCCTTTTCTACCACTGCATCACACTGCCTGCTCATGTTTAGCTTACAATCCACAAGTACCCCAAGGTCTCGTTCACACACAGTGTTACCTAGAAGCGTATCCCCCATCCAGTAGGCATGGTTTTCATTTTTCTGACCCAGATGCAGAACTTTATACTTATCTTTATTAAATTGCATCTTGTTTTCATTTGCCCATTTTTCCATTGTGTTCCGATCTCGTTGAACTCTGTCTCTATCTTCTGGAGTATTTGCCAGTCCTCCCAATTTGGTGTCATCTGCAAACTTGATGAGTAGTCCCTCCAACCCCTCATCTAGATCATTAATAAATATGTTAAAAGTACTGAACCGAGCCCTGAGCCCTGAGGTACCCCGCTACTCACCTCCCTCCAGTCTGATGACACACCATTGACAACAACTCTTTGAGTGCGGTTCTCTAACCATTTCCCTATCCACCTAACTATCTGAAAATCCAGATTGCAGTTCTTCAGTTTATCCATCAGAACATCGTGGGGAACCTTATCAAAAGCTTTACTAAAATCCAAGTAAACGACATCAACCACATTTCCACGATCCAGCAAACCTGTTACTTGGTCAAAAAAGGAAACCATGTTGGTCTGACAAGACCTGTTGGAGACAAATCCATGCTGACTTCCTTGGATTGTCCTCCAGATGTTTGCAAATCACTCCCTTTAATATCTGCTCCATTATCTTCCCCACAACAGAAGTCAGACTTACTGGTCTGTAGTTTCCTGGGTCATCCTTCCTCCCTTTTTTTAAGATCGGAATAACCTTTGCTCTCTTCCAGTCCTCCTGGACATCTCCAGTCCTTAAAGAGGTCTTGAAGGTGATGGGCACTCTTGGGTGCATTTCATCTGGCCCAGGGGATTTGAACTCATCCAGTGCAGCTAAATGCCTCTCGACAACTTCTCTGTCCATGTCAACCTGCCACCCAGACACTATCCATCTCTAGATGTGCCTAAACCCTTTGACCTGTGGGAAAAAACAGATGTAAAATAGGCGCTGAGCCTTTCTGCTTTCTGTGCATCATTTGTTAGAGATTGTCCATCTGCACCCAACAGTGAGCCTATTGCCTCCTTTACTTTACGTTTGCTCCTCACATAACTGAAAAGTCGTTTCTTGTTACAATGGGCTTCTCTGGCCAATCTTAGCTCACTCTCAGATTTGGCCTTTCTGATGATTGATCTACAGTGCCTAGTAACCTGTATGTACTCTTCTTTAAAGCTCTGTCCTTCCCTCCATTTCCTGAACATTTCCCTTTTCTTTCTTAGTTCCTCTTGATGTTCTCTGTTCATCCAAATAGGCTTCTTAGAGCTCCTGCAGTGTTTTCGTCTTTCTGGGATAGTCATTCAGATGTTGAACTATTTCATCACAGTCCTTCTTTGCTTCATAATAAAATGAGATTATCAACATAAACCAGAATTTAAGTCCATTTCTTTGAGCAAGGCAAAGCAAAACCATGCCTGTACTCAAGATATAGAGACAACAAATAGATTTAAATTCTGGTTTATGTTGATAATCTCATTTTATTATGAAGCAAAGAAGGACTGTGATGAAATAGTTCAACATCTGAATCAAGAAGTAGAAGTGAATGACCTTTGAGACATCAAGTACTATCTTAGAATACAAATAGAACGAAAAGAAGATGGATGCCATCTTCTCAATCGGAAACAAAATCCTAGAATTTCTGGACTACATGAATATGAAAGAATTTGTCAGCACCAATTCCTATGAAAACAAACTCCCTGGATCAGAGAGGAATTAGTGAACTTTTGCCTGATAACAAGCAGTATAGAGAAGTGATTGGAAAACTTCTTTACCTAAGCACTTTGACAAATCCATATATCACAGCCGCTGTGGGACTATTATGCAGGAAGGTGGATTCACCAAACAAAAAAGACTGGAATGCAGTCAAACAACTTACAAAGTATCTGACTGGCACCGCACATATGAAAGTTACCGATGTGTGACAATCCCATATTGGTGGAATACATGGATGCAGACTGGGCAGGAGATACTAAAGACATAGTCAATCAGTGGACACTTATTCTACTATGGCGGCACAGTGATCAGCTGGAACAGCAAGAAGCAAGAAAGTGTAGCTGTTTCTACAACTGAGGCAGCAGACGCACGCAGACAACTGAAGTGGATACTGCAACTAATGCAATACTTTGAAACAGAGGAACCCAAACCAGTGCAACGTTTTGAAGACAACCAAGACAAAGCTTGCAGAAAATCGACTCGAGAACTAAACACAGTGATGTGAAGCATCACCTGGTAATGAACATGAAGGAAGATGGGCTTGTTGAGTAGGACTACTGTTCTACAAACGAAATGATTGTCGATACACTCACCAAGCCACTCCCTAGAGAAAAGTTTCAAAGTCTATGTAAGAAAATGAACCTTGTGGACTTTGTACACCAGACCTTGAGAAGGGGTGTTGGAATAGGCAATGTCTGGTGTACAAAGAAAAGAAGAAGAAGAAGACCCTGCAGGGGACAGCAAGAAGACTGTAAGAAAGGACAGTGAGGTCAGGAGGATAGAGAGGATAATGAGGTCTCCTGTTAAGTGTCATTCCTTGCCTGTCTCCAGATTGCTACTCTTAGCGGCAATTTCCTGCTTCTTCTCAGAAGCCACAGATCCAGTCTCTCTCTCTCTCTCTCTCTCTCTCTCTCTCTCTCTCTCTCTCTCTCTCTTAGTTAGGCATGTAGTCAGCTCCTATCTCTGTCTCTCTTCTGCACTATCAAATATGGTAATTCCCGAATAAACCTTTACCCACTCCAATCAGGGTGTGCAACCTCACTGCCTTATGTACTCTGCGAACAGAACCTGCACCAAGAAATGTGTCTAATAGATTCCATGTTAATCAGGACTTAAGCCCATGAAAGGCTATCAACATTGTACCTGAGGAAAAAACTCTACATTCAAACATTACATTGTGTGAAATTCAGAAACCAACTGAGTGGATGTGGGCATGACTCTCTCTTTCACCTTCAGAACCTGTGTTGCTATGCTAATGGTACAGAACTATGTTTCCCTTTCCTCTTAATTTCTACAGATGTTTCACCTCAATGGGTGACACTGAGTGGCAACTCTGTGGAGGCTATATTGTCCAGTCATAGTGCAAATTCTTGCCTGGTCATGCTGAGAGAGAAAGAGGGGTGGGGGGGGGGGAAGAGATTATCTGTAAGAAGCATGAAATAGTTGAGACACTATTAGTTCTTTTCTCTTCCTCTCCTTTCCACGGAAGAGAGAATCTTGTGGCCAGATGTCTGGGGCAAGGAATAAAAGATCCTCAAAGCATATGCTCTTGCTAAGTCATGTGATATTCTCTATGAAATAATGAAGATCCCCAAAGGGTCCTGACAGCCCACCTGCTTGATCAATGATTCCTGTACAGAGATTAGTCTTGTGCTGTTCTCACCAAAAGTTTAACATCTGCACAGTTTAAAAATATGTCCTCCCCTGTGGGTTTTGGAAGGAATGGGATCTGGCTAGCAGTGCACTTTCAGCATGGGCTACCCCTGGATAACTATATTTTGCAGGTCATGCTCAGTGGCAAAAGCAGAGCCTCCGGTAGGCTGTAAGTTCCCTTTGCCATAAATGAGGGACGCAAGTACAAAAAGACACAGTGGGTTGGTTGTCCTAAACATGGTTAGGTGAGGAAAGGCTTCCCTTTGGCATGTGAGTTCTACCTTGCTATGACTCCCTCTCCTGTGTCTGACATCCTGAATTACGTGATTATAGATTCTGGTGACATCCTGCATGGTGAATACAGAGCCTCTCAGCAATTTTCACCAGCTGCCAAACACTCTTGCGCTTTTAATTCATCGGTGACAATCAGCATATTTGCCACCAAGCCGAGACAATCTGCTATCAAGTTCCAGTGAGCAATATTGTCAGTGTTATTTCTGTCTAATTTTCTTTCTTTCTTTTTTTTGCTCTCCTCCCTCCCTCCCTCCCTCCCTCCCTCCCTCCCTCCCTCTCCCCTCCCCTCCCTGCAACATCCATGATCTCGGAGCTAGTCAGAATCTAAGCTGGGAGGAGGCTGAACAGCTGAAGTGTGCACTGTAAATTCACATTTGTGCCAGCCTAAATAAGTAGATCATTGGGTGTAGAGGCTGCCTCCTTTTTTTGTAAGTAAGTAGAGACATACTGCACCATTTCCTGATTCACTGAGCTCCAGAGGGCTGCTGGCTGTGTGCAGCAGGGGAGGTGCTAGAGCTGATCAAGCAGTGTAATTTTATACATTACTGAATCAGTGCAGAGAAAACCTGGAGGGACAAAGCATCAGCTCATCTTTGGACTGCATTGTGAAATCCTCCCTCTTCCTGCTCCAGCCATGCTCTGAGACATTTGTCCGTCTCCCTCCCTCCCTCCCGCCCACCCACCCACCTCCCTTTGCTCCCCACTCCTCTCCTTTTTTCCTCCCTCAGTTTTTTCCCCTCCTTGTGGTGTGAATGATAAAGTGGTCTGATGATGGCCCTCGTTATGGAACCTATTAGCAAGTGGACACCCAAACAAGTAGTGGATTGGATGAAAGGTAAGGGCATTTCTCTGCTGCAACCTGGCTTTTTATCCCTTGCGTTCTACAGAATCCGTGCTTTTGCAGCGGGAGGGGGGGGGAGAGTCATAATGCATTATCTTGATCCAGCTCCTGCTCCTTTTGCGATGCATTGTGTGGAGTTCTCTCAATTTTTCGGGCGGGGAGGGGGATTTTGATCCGTATGCTGTCTCACACCGAGAGTTGACGGAAAGGCACGGCCGAATGGAGAAGCTGGTTTCTTTGACACTCCTGGGTAACGTGCCGCTGGAGTCTCTGGGCCAACAGTTGATGCATGTGTGAGCACAAATGCTGACAGAACTGTAGACCTTGTTTGCGTCTCAAGAAGGCTCCCTTTAGTCATTGCACGGCATAATGATCTGATGCCTGGCTGTCGTTAAATTTGTCCTGATTAGCTCTTGGTGTGCTGAGAAGGGGTAACTGGAGGCAGTAGCTGGGCATGGCTGCAGCCCTTCTTTTGGGTGTACTTTTGAAGGGTTCAAAAGGGGGCTGGGGGAAGTAAGGGTGGCCTCCTGGATTCTTAATCCACACACCCGGACTTGCTGGCTTTGCTAGCGGGTGCCTCTGTATTTTGTTCCCGGAGTAAGGTTGACTGTGACAATTCCCCCAGCACCGTGGACAGTGCAGCCCTTGCCATATATGGAGAGTGCAAGGAGGAAGCAGGAAGGGACCGCCTGTCTGAGAAGGGGAAACTCTTCTGGATAACTTATCAGGAATTGATGGATACTGTACCCCCCTCCCAGCCCCACACATTGTCTTGTGCTACAGATGAGAGCCTGGAGAGGCAAGTTAGGCGATAACGGGCACAACAGAAGGCATAAAACACACGTCTGTTAACAAGCCAGTTTCATCTTCTAAGTTAGGAGGGTGTGGATGTATCTGAGAGGGGGGATATACTGTATAGCTGTAGAGGCAAGCCCTTTAAGGAAGGGTTGGCCTTACAGCATGAGCAAGCACACAAATTGCCTGCAAAAGAAAGCTCAAAGGAACTCAGTGGCAACATTTTTGTGCAGGTATGCACACACACACACACACACACACACACAATCTCTGTGTCTAATAAATATTGTCTGCATCTACCTATATTCAATACAATGCAAACTATGTATATATATATATATTTATATTTACATGTATTGTTAATAGATTTCATATTTTGTAGTGCTGAAGTTCATAGTCTTCTGCTTATCCTTTTTTTTAAAAAAAGTATTTTCTGGTTGTTATTATATCCAAGGAATTTTTTTTTTTTAACTTTGAAACTGAAATATGCAAAGATTATAATGGGGAAGTCCATATCCGGCTTTCCTTTCCCAAAGGTTCAGCATATGCATGAAATATTATATGCCCTATATTATTGATCCCATTTCGATATATGGCCTGAGTTGCGTACAGAAAATTGTTTGTGTTGCATATGTTAGTTCTAAATGATTATGTGCATGGCAGACTTGGCTTTTCTGTCCTTCTACCCTAATCATCTGTGCAAACATTCTGGTAAGTAAAACAATGTCTGCTACCCAGACCTTCAACTTACACTGTTGTCCTCATGGTAGCATCTAAAGAATCCACTGAGTTGTTTTCTCAAAGAGACCGGTTGAGGGACTCAGGGTATCAAACCGGCTTTGCCAGGGAGGTGGGGTCTTGAAATTACTAGGTAGGTGTGATGCACAGCTCTTGGAAACAAGATGTTGGAACCTAAGGAAAAATCCTACTATTTATAGATCTTTGTTCATGTTTCTAGAGCTATTTTGGAAAGTGAAAATGCTGTCAGTTCCCAAAATGATGTGGTAGAAGGGTACAGTGAAACTGTTAGGGGGAAATAACGCTTGTCGTTTACTTCAGAATAAATTTTGGCCCCCTTTGATTTGAGATTTGACATTTCAGCTGAAAGAGATTATCCTCAACCGATTTAATAACCATCTCACCATTGCTCCCAAATTTGTAGGGGTGGTGGTGGAACAGTACCTAAAGTCTTCAATATCTTAAACACTTAAAATGTAGTAGGCAACAAGGACAACTTCTGTGTGAGTGCGTGGACCTTGCCGAATTCCTGTAACTTGGATGGCAATTAGAAATACATCAGATGTGGGTGAGAAATATCGAATTGCTGAACTTTTTCTCTTGCCTGGTCTTCTCCTTCCATTACTTTTCCTACCTGCTTCTAGTCAGAGCCTCAGCTGGGGGTGGGGGGAAGCAGTTGAGGAAGAAGGTCTTCAAGAGGGGCACATGTGGGTGAAGGAAAGGTTCTCCCCTCACCCTCCTGCTATACAGAAATTCAGCAGTGACCTGATTGTAACGCGTGGGTCTGCTGCTGAATTATCTTGCTAAATTCCTCAATAGAACATGGTATGCATGATTGCGAGCCCTTGTATGCCAGCCTCGGAAACAGCCTTTGTCTGTCACTCATCGTGACATAAGAAATTCCTGGGGATTCCTTGAAATGTTATGGGTTGTCGTTCAAACTACATGTTGCACAATAGCTAAGAATATGTGCAGCCGCAGCAGCAAGGAATTTCCCCTAGCTACGGGCTTCCTGTGTGCAAACAGTCATACAAGCTCTGCTTAAAGCCATTTTATTACTAACACGTACAGTATAGGATTAGATTTCCCTTTAGCATTTGCTCTGCAGAAGGACACATATTACAGCATGAACTGCATTGCTGAACAGGGGAAAAAGCACATTAAATAATGTATCATTGCTAAAGTGTAGCATGATATCACCAAGAGTAGTCCCCATTGAAGACTCTCTGCTGATTTTAGGCATTATGTGCATAAAAAGGTCCCTTTGGAATCAACTCATAACCCTAACTTCTTGGACGGGTCTATCTGCATGACTTTATTTATTGATGTCTGGGATGGTGTCATGTCCCGTGTATAGTACTGTGATACTATCCCTTTTGTAGATTGATTGGCATTACCCATATGGCTTAATCAAGGAGGAACCAAAGTAAATGACATCACCGAGTCCATCACAGATGGTGGTGATCAGCATCTAGTTTCATTTAGGAAAATTTCTGTCTTTGCTGAAACATCTAGTTTTGACTGAGGCAGAAACAGGTAAATAATCTTTGTAGCATTAGACCAAATTTGTATACTCAGAAATGTTTATGTTCATCTATAAAAGAAAAAAGAAATGTAAATTTTCTCCTGAAAAAAAAAATGCTCGTTTATTCTGTAATGTTAGGGACTCGGATTTGACCCGGAGTTAAAATTAGAATTTTTTTCTGGGGAAGAATCCTGGAAATAAAGTAGCTAAAGCTTTGCCCAGCTTCATGGCTATACCCAGTAAAGCTTTGCTTGCTAAATTTGTGTGAGCCTGGCTGCTATTAAAGATGCAGGAGAAAAACCTGGAAGGGCTAAAATGGCAACCTACATTCCCCAGTGCGGAAGTGGAAGAAGTGGGAACCTCTCTAAATCAGGGGTAGTCAAACTGCGGCCCTCCAGATGTCCATGGACTACAATTCCCAGGAGCCCCTGCCAGCGAATGCTGGCAGGGGCTCCTGGGAATTGTAGTCCATGGACATCTGGAGGGCCGCAGTTTGACTACCCTTGCTCTAGATCATGGAGTTCCAGAACTCCATTGAGTGATAGCACTTCGGCTCTACCACTGAGACCAGAGTTAAATGCAGCCTGTTTCTTAAGAGTTTTCTGACCCCAACACTGCAAAACTCCTAGTGGTAGAGATCTTTCCATGCATTGTTGGGGGTAGTGGTAGAGAATGGAGTCCAAATGGAACTTGGGAAGATAATCCTGTGTCTCCTTCGTCAGCTCTGCAATCTCAAAATGCTGATAATCAATCAATCAATCAATCAATCAATCAATCAATCAATCAATACTTTCTGGTTTGAATACATGGAAAAACCAGGAGGGCTGCTTCCATGATGCTGCATTTGTATGCTTCTGCATGTCATTAGGCTGGCCAGTGAAGGAGACAAAAGTGTTAGTGGTGGGGTTGGGAAGTGCAGGATCATAGCTGATTTCTGGTGACCTGGTGGAGTTTCCAAGGCAAGAGGCCTTTGGAGGTGGTTTGCCATTGCCTGTCTCTGCATCTTGACTCTGGTATCCCTTGGTGGTCTCCCATCCAAAAACTAGCCAGGACCAACCCTGCTTAGCTTCCAAGAGCTTATGACATCAGGCTAGCCTGGGCTATCCAGGTCAGGTCCAGAATTCTAGTAGACCTTTAGATTAATCTAAGTATCCCATACTCATCAATGGTGGTTTGAACCATGAAACAACCCAGGTAAAATCCTCAGACCCCATGCAGGGGAGATGCTAGGGGGATAGGGGGACCACTATGTAGCCACCATTGCCCCACTGCCTGTCTGTGACTTAGGAAGCAATGATGAAGGACAGAGGTTAGGGAGTCTTATTGCCACCATGCAGCTGCCTGGCTGCTCTTGCAGTAACTCAAAAAATGAGGGAGAAAGGGGGGGTCCCCTGATCACTGTGCAGCTGCTTACCCCCTGGTACCTAGCAACCGAGGCAAGGTGAGAGAGAGAGGGAGAGGGGCCCTGAGTTGTATATGCTCACTTGCTTGCTCGCCTGCCCTGGCCAGGCAGCTGATTGGCAGCGCGTAGAATGACCAGAAGCATATCCTCCCCCACTTTGTTACTGGCTTATTGCCAAAAGAGAGAATTCCTAGTAGCAGGCTGGCAGACATGCCAGGCTGCACCTGCTCAGGAAGAAGTCAGCAGACATGCACCCATGGGTGCATCACGTTTCTTCTCCTCTGCAACCCACACTGCAACTATTCTCACTCTTCATGCGGTCTGCTGCTGCAGCAAGCAATTTACTGGTGATAGTGGAAATAACAAGTGTGAGTGGGACTCCGTTCTATGGTTCAGGATTCCAAAACCATGAAGACCACTGGCAGTCTTCAAGCAAAGGTTGGATACACCCTTTTCTTGGATGCTTTAGGATGCTTAGGGCTGATCCTGCGTTGAGCAGGGGGTTGGACTAGATGGCCTGTATGGCCCCTTCCAACTCTATGATTCTATGATTCTAAGACTATCTCTGCTTCTCACGATCTTTGGGAATGGAATGTTCACCAAAGTAACACGATGAGTTCTGTGATTGTCCCACTGCATTTCTACCTGGTCAGAAATAGTGGTGTGAGCATGATATGATGAATAACCGGCAGCAAGGTTTACTTTGACATTCTTCCTTGATGATTTATAGACTGGGGGATTATCCTGGCTTTTTTTGCTTGCAGTAACCATTATTTGCCGGACAATTCTATGAAGCTCTTTTAGTAGGCCGTGTACTTCTGCATTGAAAAGGCTGTAATTTCCTCAAATCTATTGATTACTAAGTTCATGTCACATTGTTTGCCACCAAGTAGCACCTCAAGTGGTATACAGCAAGGCAAAGGGACCACGAATTTTTCAGTAATGAAGCAATCAAGATCTCAGTTTGTATCAGAGACATTAGGGCCAAACTTGTTGCAATACTAGGAGAAGTCGGTGAATGGCTGACCCAAGCATTTCCTTTATTAAACAGCAGCTGTTGGGGGCTTTGTATTGAGATGGAAGCTATAGACCAGGGAAGGGAGTGTCAGACCACTGGTGCATGTAGTTCAATACTGTCTACATTGATTGTCAGAGATGTTCCAAAATCTCCATGTCTTCCCTCTTACATTTAACCTGACACCTCTCAACCAAAGGTCTGAACCCAAGACCTTCTGCATGCAAAGCATAGACCAAGACTGACAATTTAAGAATCCTTGTCAGTTTTTTTCAGATTATGGCAGCAACCTTGCTGTCACCAGTATTCATTTCTACATGTTGATTGTTAAATAACATTAAAGTATTGTTGCATTCACTTACAAAGAAACCCCCTAGCTATGACATTTCCTCTTGAGTTGGGCAGCCTGTTCCATCTTTCTTTGGTCTGTCTACGTTTCCTTGTAGCTAAATGAAATAATCTGTGTGGAAACCCAGAACCTGCATAGCACAGCAGCACCAACAAAATTAGTTGTGACTTTCAGGAGCCTGGTAAGTGATTAAATAGCAGGGATTATAAAATATATAAAATCAGTTCCTTCTTAAATGCACCTTTTTAGCTAGAGCTTCACACCAAGTCATTTATTCAAAGCCCTGCTGATTGATAGCAGTGTTTGCGTGCCAAAGCTGCCTGCTCAGGAAGTTCCATTGATAATGAATGTAAATGCACATTTCACAACTGTAAAAGCATTCCCCCAGTTCTGAATTTTGCCCCCCCCCCTTAACAAAGCTGGACCTCTAAAAATATAAGCAAATTCTGTTGGTAAATTTATTAACCATGCTGCATTGATCCTGGTCAGAATAATTATACATTCCCAGCAGAAGAGTTTTCCTTGGTACGTAATCCCCTGTTTTCAAGATGGTTCATTAAAAAAAAAACATAGAAGGGTTGGGGGGGGGAGCAAGGATGCCAATGACGTAAGTGGGCTTGTTAACATTCAGATCACACATGATTCTGGCAAACCCCTTTTCAGTCTCCCTTTTTTCCTTCTCATTAAGTCAGTACCTGCTCTGTAGCAATGTGTCATGACAAGGGAGTCTCCCACACTTGCAGAGAATGATGTATAAAATTGGAAAGCATTGGTGGAGCACTAGAATTTTTATCATCTTCTAGTCAAGCGGCTTTGCATCCATTAAATATGTCCCCTCAGTATTTTCTCCTTTCAGTAACGTTTTGCTACTTCAGTGTACCAAGGGCAAAGCCCAACCACAGAATTAAAACAGTCTTTCCCTTTCCCAGGGATTTCTGGGAAGTGTAGTTTTTAAGGATAAAAGGGGGAGTAGGCTCATTAATGAAAAGTCCACAGTTCCTTTGCATGCTAGAGTTCCCAAGATTCATTGCAGGTAGTAGCCATGATGGCTAAACACAAAAAACCAGTTGGTAAATTGGCACCCAGATAATCTGAAATTAGGAGGCAGTGAGTATTATGAGTTCTCCTGGGATAATTCCTCATTAATTCATTTTTAAACTCTCATCTATTTTCATAATAAATAGGTTAATTCGAGACAGCAAGGGGCTACAAGCAGGGAGCAGAAGCCCTAAATATATCTATCCTGAGGGATAAAACATACACAATATTTCTTATGAAATTCCATCTACTTCAAAAATGTAATTAATAAATCACCAATGGGAGCTGCTTCCAGTCAGAGTAGGCAATATTGAACTCAGTGGATCAATGGCATGACTCAGTATAAGGCAGCTCATCAGGAAGACGGACATCTGTGTTGTATGCAAGAGGTCCTAGATTCAAAACCTGGCATTCAGTGGTGGAGCATCCACTTTGCTTGCACAAGGTTCCAAGTTCAATCCCCAGCATTTCCAGTGGGAAAGATCAGGTAGTAAGTGATGTGAAAGTCCTGAAACTCTGGAGAGCTTCTGCCAAAGACAACAGTGAGCTCAATATACTAATCTAGGGGTGCCACACATGGCCACCACCAGGAATCTAGAAATGTGGTCTTGGGGGTACCATTGAGTGATAGCATGTTGACCTCTGTAAGAAAGAATAAGAAAGGATATGACACCTCACTAGGAAACCCTGGAAACCATGTGGTAAAGTTTTCTGTTTTCCCCAGATGTTACATCACTCCATCACTGATAGCTATTTTTCCTGCAGGCCACAGTAGTAGTAGTAGTAGTATAGTAGTAGTAGTAGTAGTAGTAGTAGTAGAAGTAGTAGTAGTAGTAGTAGTAGTAGTAGTTGGTAAGGTAATTAATGCAGCAATGGTACACAACCCAATTGGAGAGTAGATAAAAGTTTATTTATGTATTAACATACTTGATAGGAAAGAGGAGAGACATACACATCAGAGCTGCTCTGCTGGGCAGCCACTGGGTGTTTGGGCTGGGACACGTTGCCCCACCTCTTCCTGGGTCTGGATGGGGGAGCATTTTCCCCAGTGGACCTGGTCTGCCCCCAGATCTGTTCCTCTGGGGCTGATTCCGCATGGGTAGAAAAGGCCGAGAAGGTGCTCAAATGGAAGTGTGGCTAATCCCCGCTTGTATACAATACAGGCACCAGACAGGTCCCCACCTGGGCCTGCCATGGATTGGGCCCTCATTTACCCTGGGCTAAGGGAATGCAAAGGGCCTCTTGTGGCGCAGAGTGGTAAGGCAGCAGACATGCAGTCTGAAAGCTCTGCCCATGAGGCTGGGAGTTCAATCCCAGCAGCCGGCTCAAGGTTGACTCAGCCTTCCATCCTTCCGAGGTCGGTAAAATGAGTACCCAGCTTGCTGGGGGGTAAACAGTAATGACTGGGGAAGGCACTGGCAAGGCCAACCCGTATTGAGTCTGCCATGAAAACGCTAGAGGGCTTTACCCCAAGGGTCAGACATGACCCAGTGCTTGCACAGGGGATATCTTTACCTTTACCTTTAAGGGAATGCAGAGTATCCATGTTCCCTTAGCCCACTGCAGGAGCCAACGAGGCCATCCTATGGTGGCTGGAGGGAGCAAAAAAATATGCTGGTCAGCTTCAGGGCTCTTTGCTGCACTGTGGGGCAGACCTGGGATTCCATTGTGAGGGAAGTATTCAGGATCACACCCAGATTCCTGGTGGAGTGAGTCGTTGAGAGCTGCACACCATCCAGGGTGGGCAGGCGCATTTCTTCACATGGACCCTTCCTACCCAGCCACAGGACCTCCGTCTTTGAAGGATTGAGCTTCACACAACTCTGCTTGAGTCATCTCATCACTGCTTCCAGGCAGCTGGCTAATGCTTCTGGGGGAGAGTCAGGGCGGCCATCCATCAGGAGGAAGAGCTGGGTGTCATTTGCATATTGATGACAACCCAGCCCGCACCTCCTTACCAGTTGTGTAAGAGGGCGCATGAAGATGTTGAATAAAATAGGAGAGAGGACTGCTCCCTGAGGTACTCCCCCTGTAAGCTATTGGCGGTCTGACGTTCTCTCTCCTATTGCAGCCCTCTGTCCCTGACCCCGGAGGAAGGAGCCAATGAAGGGTTGTCTCTCTTATTCCAGTGTTGGCGAGGCAGCGAGCGAAGAGTTCATGATTGACTGTGTCAAACGCTGCTGAGAGGGCTAGTAATATCAGTAGCACCAACCCACCTCGACCCAGTTGGCTGCTGAGGTCATCCATCAGGGCAACTAGCACCGTCTCTACCCCATGGCCAGGCCGGAAACCTGTCTGAGATGGGTCTAGGACTGAAGCTTCTTCCAGGAATGCTTTGCGAAGATAACTGTTATTTATGAATATATAAAGCTACCAGAGACATTGACGCACCTGTCCATGGGCGTCCATGTCACTTGTCCAAATTCATTAAATGGGATTGTTGATAAAAATCCATCTCAGATGCAGTCTTTGAACGGGAGCGAACTACTATCCTGCACAAATCAATGACAGGTCTTGTGTTGTCGGTCTTTGGCTTGGTTTTCTGTTAACAGTGCTGTTTGTCTTCTCCCCAGCTTCTTACTTTTAATCCTCCCAACAAGTACCCAGCAATCACCTCACCCAGTCAGCACAATAGCCTCTCCTGGACTAGATGGCCTGTATGGCCCCTTCCAACTCTATGATTCTATGATTCTACTTTTCTCCCCAAATCTGTGACTGAATCATAACCAGTACTGTAGTGCATATTACTGGTGGGAGAATGTTTTGGCAAGATTGTGACAGGCCTATACAAAGCAGCATTCTAGGATCTACATGCTAGACCCATGTTATTTTTAGGCCTTGCTATTTCTGCAGTGAGGATTAAGGGGAGTCTGATTCCTGGGCAGAGTCTGCACTTACTTTGTTTATTCCATTGTCAATCCTGTTGAATTCAGATCGCTTTGAACTCGGGTCTTCCTCTCCCCCGCTCCTCCTCGCCATTGAAACAGGAAAGTCTTCTGCACGTGGTTAGGGTAGTTCAGAAGGGGGTAGGGTATAAAGGTAGGGTCACTCCGGATCTATCCTTCTTGCTGCAGAAGATAAATTTAAATCTCCCAAAATCCCAACAGAAATTGCATTCTGTGTAGAGGGCAGGGACTGAATTGATCTGGGGTTGGAATAAAAGCTCCGTGCAGTTTACACCCTGGAGAAGGAGGCGGAAGCAGAACTGAAATTGGGGCTTTTACAGTTCATAACATACTTACTTGGAGTGGAAGTCTAGAAATCTGTCAGTGCAAACTCTTCCTTCTGCCGCAGAGCTTGAAACGATTTTTTGTTTCAAGTGGGACAAAAAAGTCATGTTCAAATTCCATAAAGCCAGGGCTGTTTCCTCTCTCACTTAGAGGCACATTGTGTCATTTGGTTTGCATAGGTAACTGTTATTTATGAATATATAGAGCTACCAGATACGTCAGCAGCTTTTAGAAAGACTGGCAGGACCTTCTTGTGTCAACAAGTACTTCCATGTCTGCTGTTACCCATGCTGAGACTCTTATCAGCCCTGTCCTAAGCAGAGTTATACCCGTAAATGCCCATTGGACCTAGAGAGGTTTAGGATTGCGCTATGAATATGTTCACTGGGCTTCTTTCTGAATGTGATTATTAAGTCTTTTAAAATAAATTCCCCCTTTATCATTTTGTTTTTTAATGTTTTAAGATGTGAATATGTTGTAAGACTCCTTCCTTGAGCTCCTGGAAAGGGAGATAATACATTTAAAAATAAATAATTAAAATTTTTTAGTCAAACATGGTCCTTCTAGCCCATTCTAGAATTGCAGTGGTTCTTTGATGCATCAGCTAGGGATTTCCTGCATTGGATTAGTTCTGGCTTGACTTTCACTCCTTCTGAATTCTGCCTTAACAAGGATGACTTCGTTGAGTGAATCTAAATCCAGAAGCCAAAACAGGAGTTAGGAACCAGTAAGCAAACAGGCAGAGCTTTGCTGAGCGGGGTCAAGGCAGGACCCAAAGTCCGAGGTGCTGGAAGGATCAACGTGCAGTTGTATCCACAAGGGAATGCCAACCCTGTCCTTCCTTAAGTGCAATGGCTGGCTGAGGTGCAAGTGCTGTCCAAGGCAAGGCCACCAGAGACAGCAGTGTCAGTTTGTCTGGGCCCTGGTGGCTCAGTCTGATTGGGGCTTGGGGCTTGCTGAGCGTGCCCCAGCTCTTCCTCTTCTTCTGCAGGCTTTGACAGCAGTAGCAGCAGCAGCGGGGCTGATGGCAGAGGCACCAAGCCCCCTGGCAGGTGAGCTGGTGACACAGGTGCAGACAATTCCTCTGCTGGTGGCGGCCTGGGGCACATGCATGACAGAGACTCTGGGTTGGAGAATTTGTTTACTTGTGAAGTCTCCTTCTACTTACTCCTCTGATGTAGTGAAAAGATGATCACCTCTCCATTCATTAGGAGGTAATGTTTTTTTGTAGAAGAAAGCTTCATAAGGCTGAAATATTAGGAGGCAGCCTTCACTTGTCCCTTTGAAGAAGGAAGCCTAGGAGCAGCCTTCACTTGTCCCTTTGAAGAAGAAAGCCTAGGAGGCAGCCTTCACTTGCCCCTTTGAAGAAGAAAGCATCACAAGGTTGAACTAGGAGGCAGCTTTCACTTGCCCCCGAGCATTGCTCATTATTATTGAACTCATAGAACAGAATGTTGCACAGAAGCTGTCCACAGCCTACCTACCACCATCATGGACAGTATCTGTTGATCATTTTCTAGAGATGTATTTGAATTCATGGGTAAGTGAACTCTTCGGTTTCTCTAGTGAAACTCCCCAATGTCTCCCGTGGTCCATACAAAGGGGTGTCATACAGCATTGAACATTTAGCCCTAGTTAGGCATTTGTTGGACCTAGGACTAAATAACTTAGTCCTTGAGGGCTGTTGGTTGGAGAACAGAACACAGATTGATTCTAGTACTGCTATCTCTAGTCTGGCCTTGGCAATGCAGTGCTTACAATAATGTGGAATTGAGGATACTCTGTGCCTGTAGGTATTTTATCAAAACTCATAGTGATCTGTCACAGAGCAATCCTAAGAAAAATGACACCTTTCTTATGTCCATTGACTTCAACAGAGCCTGTTTCTGCACTGGGAACTCTGCTGCCCTGGCTCCCATGCAGGAGCATAAATCCAGGGTGGATGAGGTGCACTGGGCCAAATGCTCCCCCATGCAGGAGCAGGAAGAGGCAGGGCAACCTGCCCCATCTCAGTACATGAAGCCTCCAGTGCGGAAACAGTCTAAAAGGAATGCATGAGCTTCCAGATGGCAAGCATACATTTGCTTTTGTTTCTTTGGAACCACAGAGAATGGCTGCAAAGAGAACGATAGGCAAGAAAGAGCAAAATCCATCTCTTTGCTCTTCCGTTAATGGTGCTGCATTAAAATGAGGGTCTTGCTGTAGTCGTCGTTAATCCTGAATACAGAATTATGTTCTAGCACACCCGGAGCATGTGCACTGGCCTTGAGGGCCGTCACAACAGCTTCATTAAGAAAGCAACCTACAAGCCCAGGCCTTTCAGAAGACATGTCATTGTGAGCCGACACCCATCCATGCTATAGCCCAAGCCTCCCGGACTGCTTGCTAGAGTCAGCAATGAAGTCGGAGGCCTGTTTATCTCTAACCAGACTTGACTCTGCATAAATTGCCCCTGAGAACATGTGTCATTGAAACAGCCAACAAAATGCTGACAAGGATGCTCAAGCTACAGATGCAGATGCATGACTGGCAGTTGCATTGTCTTGCTCCTTCTGATATGTGGAACAGGGGTTTTTGTGTTCCTCTTCAGCAGTCAGCTAATTTTATTATTCAGTGTTTACTGGGGACAAGATTCTAGGTTGATTTTGTGAGTAACAGTGTGTTTGTGTGTGGTTGTGTGTGTGTGTGTGTGTGTGTGTGTGTGTGAGAGAGAGAGAGAGAGAGAGAGATTTAATTCTAATTAAACTGCAAGTTCAGCAGTCTGGTACAGCGTCTGATAACAGGGTCAGGGACACAGGCTGTATATAGATGGGAGTAGTTCTCGAAACTCCGCAGAAAAATGGGAAGGAACATGGTAAGGAACACACAAAGGGCAAGACACAAACCCAAGTAAGGACATGAGCTGGGGGGGATTTAAACTAAATAGACTGATTCAATAATTCCTCCTGGGATTTTGTAAGTATTTGAAGCTTCCAGCTGATGAATAGTTTTGCGACTTTTCAGAGGCACATGAACTCATCTGCGCTTTGGAAAAACATAAAAATTACACTTTTTTGCCCTCATTGTTATCTATCACAGCATATGTTTTGGACATGAGTGAAACTGAACGTTCTACAAAATATTTCAAAGTGACATGGTGAAATTTTCCGTTTCATTAAAAGCCTCTGTAAACCTCACGTTTGACCTGTCCTCCAACAGCTTCACTGGTTGCCGGTGGAGTTCTGGATCAGGGTCAAGGTTCTTGTACTGACAAAAGCCCTATGCAGTCTGAGCCCTGTGCATTTGAAGGACCACCTCTTGCAACTTGTCCCATGGAGCAGTGGTCCCCAACCTTTTTATCACCAGGGACCACTCAATGCTTGAGAATTTTACTGAGGCCCGCTGGGGGGGGGGTAGTTTACTCCTGTACTCTCAACCACTGCCCTAATGCTCTCTGATCGCTATGGTAATGTTTAAACATCCCTTCAAAATAAGATACAGACACGCCACAACAATGAACATAAGGAACATTTTATTTTCATGGAAATTTTAACTCATGACAATGACAAATCAATAGGAACCCTGAGCTTGTTTCTCTGCAACGAGATAGTCCCATCTGGGAGTGATGGGAGACACCCGAAGTGTGTTGTAAAGGGCCGGGGGGGGGAGGGGAGAAGGCGTCCTTCGCGACCCACCTCCAATTAGTCGACCGACCACGTGTGGTCCACAGCCCACAGGTTGGGGATCGCTACCCTGGAGGTCACTACACTCAGCAAATACTAATTTACTGGTCATTCCTAATCCCAAGGATGTGTGCCTGGTCTTGACCTTGGATCCAATGTGGTAGAATGAGTTGCCTGTTGAGATCTGGGCCCTGATGGAGCCATCAAAGTTCTGCAGGGCCTTCAAGAAGGCACTCTACTACCAGACCCATGGCTGAGGCCAGGGCAGCCCAAAGTTATATCAGCCTCCCTCCACCTTCTCCTCTTTGGCTCCTCCTATTTTTTTTTTTTAAAAACAATATTTTATTTCATTTTACCAAAATAAAGGGGGAAGGTTCCATGTAAGGGAGTTAGGGAGTTGGAGTTTGGGGGTTTACATATCTTTCCATTTACAGTCTCATCTTTAAAGTCCGAATCAGCCGTTCTATGGTGATAAAAGGGAGGAGAATGATGTTGAAAGCTGCTTTAGGCCACTACTGTGAAGAAAAACAAAGTAGGGTTTTTTTTTAATATATAGTGAAAGGGGTAGTAATTTATTAGGAGCTCTGGCCTGGATGCCCAAGGCTAACCTGATCCTATCTCTTGCTGCTGCTGCTGCTGCTGCTTCTTCTTCTTCTTCTTCTTCTTCTTCTTCTTCTTCTTCTTCTTCTTCTTCTTCTTCTTCTTCTTCTTCTTCTTCTTCTTCTTCTTCTTCTTCTTCTTCTTCTTCTTCTTCTTCTTCTTCTTCCTTGAAAACCCTGTAAGTCACCTAATACTTTAGGGGGTGGGGAGGAATGGTATCAGAAATTCAGAACTGTCCTTCCTCAATAGGTTTGCTGGGGCATGTAATTGAAATTTTATTCTGACTTTAGCTTTAAGGGAGGTCTGGGGGATGCCTTTTCAAAAAATGCAGGCATACCGTCCATTCTCTCCTCCATCTTGATCCTTGTTGTGGACTTTTAAAAAGAAACCTGCAGCCAACCAACCATGGTGGCATTAAACATGTGAAACTTTAAAAATTTTAAAAACACATGCAATCCTGCCGGGCCAAGTAGCAGGGTATACGTTTAAAAATAAATAATTTAAAATAAACAATGACAACAATGATGACCCATTTCTTTATGTACTTGCATTATGAGCAGTATAGGACACAGTTGTTGGAAAGTCAATGCATGTAACATGCAGCAACATGGGGCACTTTATGAAATCCCCAGACGATTATGAGCATTTTGCCAATGTGATACTACGACTAATACTGTGACAGTATATTGGAAGAGCAACCACTGACGAAGATAAAACAGAAAGCGGGTCACTTAACCTAGGATCCCGTTTTGGTTGACTCTTTATGTTTGATCATATGTTTGACCATTTAGACTTTGTTATAACCTTTTCCCTTATAAACATAGAGAAGACTACTATATAATTGTGCCTTGTGATTTCCTTTTTTCTTCTGTGTAACATGCAGCAGGCAAAGAACAGCAAGCAGGGAGAATGTGGGGATTGATACAAGGAGTGTAATTAATGTTACCAATTGGACGGGAAAAAATGTCCTTACCCTTTAATAAATGTTTAATTTGCAAAAGTGTTTAATATACAGTTGAAGTTTCTCATGGCTTCGTGCTAAATAAGATCTCCTGATAATTGCTGCAGATCAAAGCCAGAGAGACCATCTTTAAAGCTGGCCTCACGAAGGGTTATGAGTACAACATTTTTTTTATTTTTTGGACATGCAAAAACTCAGTTTCTCCACAGCAGACGGTGCAAGCCAGATGAATTTGAACATGTGCCTCTCTCATCAGCATTAGTGCATCATGAAATGCTACTGGAGACACGGCCTAAGACTGGGATTGTACCTTGTGTAATAAGCACTGCTCTTGAATGTACGTCTCATTTATTCAAATAAGAAATGCACTTGATAATCATCTAAATAATATAAAACCCAGTTGCGTTGCCCTACTGAATCTGCTGTTTATTCAAATGCAAATCCCTCTGCAACAAAACTTTTTGTTGTTGTTGTTGAAAGAAAGGAGACATGCCCTTGCTAAGCATTAAGAGGCAGCAAAATCGCATTCATGTTGATACGTCTTTGATCCAGTACTTGAAAAACCATTGATGTTTCAGCAAATGACTGTGAACAGATTTTTTTAAAAATATGGACTACCATTTCATTAGCACGAAAATTCCTTAAAGTGGACTAGAAAAGCAGCTGTGCTTTAACTTCAATGGCTCCCAGCGCAAAAGCCCCGTTCGTTTTGTAATCTGGATCCTTTCTTGTATCAGACTTTAATAAACTTTTTGCTGATGCTGCATTATTTCTTTGGATATCAAAGATGTTTCTAAATGACTGTGTGATTTTTCTTTGAATGATTTGTAGTCTAAGCTGATGAATAAGTAGGATACTGACAGGCTGCCACTTACTGGAGATGGCATTCTTTAAAACTGATGGAAATGGGAAACAGATGATTTGAGGATGGTGCTTTTTTTCGGGGGGGTGGGCATTAAGTGCTACCAAGCTGTTTCTGCATTATAGTGACCCTATGAATTAATGACCTACAAAATGTCCTTGGCTAAGTCAAGTAAGTACACTTTATTGCATTAGGTCATAGGCTATCACACATTCAAATATACAACACCAAAAAGACGTTCAAGAGAATTGCAAGGCTAGAATTTAAACTTTCTTGATTAACAGCAAAAACCGAATGTGACTTACTCCTGTCATACAGTCTACATATTAGCTGTTTTAAAAGGCCAAGGTATTTGCGCAGCGGCTACCTTGCATCTTTCTTGCAACCTATGTGCAGGTAGCAGCCCTTTGTGTCACATAAGGATTTGTGTCAGAAAGCAAATATCTTAATTTGTCATGAGCTGAAGATACTGCCCCTGGAATTGTTTTATTTAGAAATTTTCTCTGTGTAAAGTGAGCAGTCCAATAGATAATGAGGAAGGTCTTCAGCTATTGGATTCCTGAAAATATAGTGATGTTGTAAGAGAGGAGTTTGGGCATATCTCCTGGTCAAAACAGATGAAGGCATTAACTGAAATCTCAGGGCTGAAAACACCAACTTTAGCTTACTCACGTTGATGTTGACCACATACAGGGCTCTGCTGTGATATTTAAAAAGGTCGAAGAAGAAGAGTTGGTTCTTATATGCCGCTTTTCTCTACCCAAATGAGGCTCAAAGCGGCTTACAGTCGCCTTCCCTTCCCTCTCCCCACAACAGACACCCTGTGGGGTGGGTGAGGCTGAGAGAGCCCTGATATCACTGCTCGGTCAGAAAAGTTTTCTCAGTGCCATGGCGAACCCAAGGCCATCCAGCTGGCTGCATGTGGGGGAGCCTGGAATCAAACCTGGCATGCCAGATTAGAGGTCCGTACTCCTAACCACTACACCAAAGTGGCTCTTTTAAACCATGGAGCACATCTAGACTGCACACTTAAGGATGTTTCTATTTTTGTATCCTGAATGAAAACTCACTGTATTAGATCTTTATCATTTCCTAGTTCTGCTACTAAATAATCTGGCACAGTGTAATGTAAAATAATATAATCCATAAAGGCTGAAAGTGGACCCTTAGCTTCTATAGCAGAATTAGAGCTCTCATGACTAAAACAATCTATAGCAGACAATATATTTTTCCTTCACTTGAAAGAGGGTACTCCAAGCTCTGCTCTCATAAAAATGGCTGGGGCACATATCATAAAAGGATATTGTGGATATTCAGGATAGAGTCGAAGACACTAAGTACTTGCTCCTTCCTACCTCTACGTTTGTCAGAGATCCTTAATTTTAAATTTTAAAAACTTAATTTTAAAAACTTAATTTTTTCAAATATGTAAAATTGCAATTGGCGCAAGAGGTACAGAAAACGCTTCTCCAAATTTATTCTGTCAACTTTCTGCCAGAGTCTCTCCCTATTAATGGATTAGCTGAAGCTAAATTAACAAAATCCATGTATAAAGCTTTAGTTGGACCATTCATTCCCGAAGCTGCTATGTTGTAAAGAGTTTGGCAGTGGGCCATGATGCAATGTCCTTTTTGAACCCTGCTTAGTATGGACAAATTACGCTATTTTTACCAGCTCAGTGTTCCAGGTTTTTTTAAAAATAAAAATTTACCATAGATCTTAGAGGAGATACTTAACAAGCTAACTTGGCACAGTAGTTACACAGGCTACCTTTATTCCCTTTTTGATGTATTAGAACAGGAGTAGTCAAACTGCGGCCCTCCAGATGTCCAGGGACTACCATTCCCATGAGCCCCTGCCAGCGAATGCCAGCGAATGCTGGCAGGGGCTCATGGGAATAGTAGTCCCTGGATATCTGGAGGGCCGCAGTTTGACTACCCCTGTATTAGAACGACAAGACTTGTCTTCCAGCCTTTTGGGAATTTATCTGTGCTGTTGATTTGGGTTAAAAAAAAAAAACTTGGCTAAGTTGAGACAACCATCCAGGAAAGGCTTTAAAAAAGTCACGGGGTAGCAAACCTTCCCTGGGATATTTACCTGATGCCAGAGCTGCAATTATGTCTCTAACCTCTGCTTCTGCAGCTGGGGCCCATGCTGGGAGACCTGACATACCAATGCCCCGCAATCTATCATCTAGTAGGCTGAGTGAGGTAAGTGGCATAAAGTTTCAGAGATTTTTGAGAAATATGGCATATTTCCAAAGGCACGTTGAAATTCCCCACACCTGGCACTATCAAAACCCAGCAGCGTCCTGATCCTAATTCCTTTCACATACCTTTTGCATGATCCGATTTCCCCCCTTTTAATTAGATTTTTGAATTGGGTTTTTAACCTGGCAATCCTTAGCATGCTAAACTCAATCTTATCATATCCGGTCTGTTTCAGACCCTTTATTAACTTTGTAGAAACTCAAATACTTTGGCCACCTCATGAGAAGGAAGGACTCTCTGGAGAAGAGCCTAATGCTGGGAACGATTGAGGGCAAGAGAAGAAGGGGACAACAGAGAATGAGGTGGCTGGATGGAGTCCCTGAAGCAGTTGATGCAAGCTTAAATGGACTCTGGGGAATGGTAGAGGACAGGAAGGCCTGGAGGATCATTGTCCATGGGGTCGCGATGGGTCGGACATGACTTTGCACCTAACAACAACAGCAACAACATTAAGCTCTCAACACTCAAGCCAACTGTTTTTCAGACTTTGCACAGCCATTATAGGTTTGTTACTAATGAACAGATGTTTTAAAAAACTTAAGCATCTTATCAAACTACAATAGAGCATCAGAGTCAGCTTGTAACAGAGCTGGGCAGATGGACTTCTGTTGTTCAGGGCCTGGGATAGCCTAAGATGCATTTGCTCAGACCATTTGGCTTGTCTGTGGTTGGAAGATCTCCTTGAATGAGTCAATCAACCTCATGTTGGCTCTTTTCCTACTGCCTTCAACCTTTTCCTCAGAATTATTGCCCTTTCCAGAGGCTCTCCTGTTCTAAGCAACTTTAATTCTACTCTTCTTCCTAAACCTTTTGTTGACTTGGCTACTGCTGCCATTCTGCCTACTCTCCCATAGATGTTGACAGGAGAAAGGGTAGAGCTTATTCAGGTAGGTCAAACATTGACAAGGAGTCCCAGGTTCAGTCCCTAGCATCTCCAGTTAAATGAAGCAGGTAGTAAGTGATGTGAAATCAATCTCGCTAAGAGACCATTGGAGTGCTTGAGCCAGTTGGAGTAGGTAATACTGACTTGATACACCAATGGTCTAATTCAATATAAGGTAGTTTCAGGTAACTGGTTCTTTCTTCTCTGGTCAAAACACAGTGCTCTGGCAGTTAGCTGACCACATTTTTGTTAGATTAATGACTCAGAATGCCCAGGTAACATTTCTTCAATGAGTACTAATGCTTCAGTATAATCCCCCCCCCCCATAGTTCTGTTAAATGTGCAGGAGAGTTTGGAAAAGGATGAGTCATCCCAGCTGAGGAAAGGGAACAGAAGCTTATGTGAAGAAACTAGGGGCCAAGCACCTTGCATTCAGGAATACAACGGGCGCTAGATTAGGGGGGGTCTAGTGCAAGGAGCTCACTGGCAGGGCCAGCTCTCATGAAGCAGGGATCTGCAACTTCTGAGCTTCAGAGGGAAGTGGAAGGAGGAGGGGGTGGTCAGGGGTGGGGGATGGAAGGCAATTGGCTGGCTGCTGGACAGACAGGCAAGCCAGTTGGAGGAGGAGGCACTCAGGGGCGGGACAGCCACCCTGAGTGGGTGTTAAGCGCTGAGTGGCACTTGAAGCCATGAGACATGCTCCTCATTCAAGCCCTTACCTGAAATATTAATTGGAACAGATAGCAGGATTGAGTTAGGAGAGAGAGAGGCAGGTAGGCAGGCAGGCAGGCAAACAGGTAGAGACAGCTTTGAGTAGCTTAAAACATCTTGGAGATCTCTATGCATCTGTGGATAGATGCACCTACAGCCTTGTACCATGCACTGTAAACAAAAGACCCATACGTTTCTAGTGTTCTCCAAGGGAACGAACCCAAGAGCTATTTCTCCTACTATGGCTTGGATACCTGGGGAGTGTGACAAGTACAAATACAGTGACTGTGATGCTGAGTTGAAGGCAAACAAATGGTAACTTTATAAACTTAGCTTGCTATTCCTAATAGGACCTTCAATCTGTGTACTTATTTATGACTCACCTTCTACAGCAGCCTTTCTCAACTTTTTTACCATTGAGAGACCCCTGAAACATTCTTCAGGCTTGAAGAAACCTCAGAAATGATGCAATCATGCAGAATATGGTTAGGAAGCAGAGCTATGTACATGCCAACCTAGGGCCCCTCCCCTTCCCATCCCCTCTACGCACATCATTGGCCATTTTGGGAGAGGGAAAAAAATACAACATGACCATATATGCTAAGGTGACCATAGTGTCCCACTTTTGGAGGGACGTCTGGGGGTACCTGGCAAATTGTACTTATGTTGAAAGTAAATATATATATATATTACAATACATTTTTGCGTTCTGTGCATTCTATGAAACTTTTTGCTGCTCCATATAGACCAAATTTTAATCAAGAACCCCCCCAGTCAATAGTGTCCCGCTTTACCAATGTTAAAATCTGGTCCTTAATATATGCTCATATCCCTGGATAAATAGTTAACTCCCATCCATTCAGGAAACCCTTCCAGGGCCATCAAGAAACCCCAGGGTTTCAGGAAATGCTGGCTGAAAAAGCCTGCTCTGCATATATATGTGGAATTGTACTTCACATTTCATTGTGTGTGAGGGAGTGTGCTGTGCACACAAAAGCTTACACCTTGAATAAAACCTTTTTGGTCTTAAAGGTGCCACTGGACTCAAGCTGTGTTGTGTTGCTGCTGTTAACGTGGGGGAGTTAAAAGGAAACCTCCATGTGCACTGACAGTGTACTATATCTTGCAGAATAGAAGAAACACCTTTATACGCTGCTTGACAGCTTCACAGAAGCACTGGCTATTGGGGGCTATTGATTGAATATCAAATGATATTTCCAGCATTTATGTCCAGGGGATAGGGCAAGCAGGCATATGATTAGACACCCCAAAACACAGGGCTTCTAAACCCAATAACAGAAAAGCACAAAACACATTACAACAAAGGTCTCCCATGTGTGGGTCAAGGTGACAGCCTGCTCCTATTTAATCATTCTCTGAAGCTCGGAGAAATGATATTTCCAGCATTTATGTCTAGGGAACAGCCCAAACAGGCATATGATTAGACACCCCAAAATAAAAGGTAAAGGTAAAGGTATCCCCTGTGCAAGCACCGAGTCATGTCTGACCCTTGGGGTGACACCCTCCAGCGTTTTCATGGCAGGATCAATACGGGGTGGTTTGCCAGCGCCTTCCCCAGTCATTACCGTTTACCCCCCAGCAAGCTGAGTACTCATTTTACCGACCTCGGAAGGATGGAAGGTTGAATTGACCTTGAGCCGGCTGCTGGGATCGAACTCCCAACCTCATGGGCAGAGCTTTCAGACAACATTTCTGCTGCCTTACCACTCTGCGCCACAAGAGGCTCATACACCCCAAAATACAGGGCTTCTAAACCCAATAACAGAAAAGCACAAAACACATTACAAAAAAGGTCCCCCATGTGTGAGTCAGGGTGATGGCCTGCTCCTATTTAATCATTCTCTGAAACTCAGGGAAATAGACCTTTCTGGCTTTTCATTAAGACTGATATTTTTTCTACCACAGTGTGAATGTCAGCCTAATCATTAATAGCTAACCATCAAGCTGGAGATGCACTAACAAGCTACTAAATGGCTCAAATGGTGATGTATTCAGAAGACATTGGTGATAAATGTTTGCTATTTTTAAATCATTCACTAATGGCTGGAATGAATTATTCCCCCCCCCCCTGAACTAGCCCTTTTCCAGAGATGGATTCTTAAAAAAATTAATCTTCTTGATGAAATATATTTTGTAAATGTATACCTCTCTTGCCCATCCACTAGGTAATGTTACCTGATTTGGCTTCCTTTTGACTCTGTACCTGGTACATTATCTCAATTAAGCTCCTTTGTTAGCATAATGGCTGCTGCATTTTACCTCCACTCTCAGCCTTTTAAGAGATTGGCATGTTTCATTTAGCATTAGAGAAATATTTGATCAGCGATCGGTTTTTATGGATTCTGATGGAGGCTGCCATTATTTCCTCCTTTCTCCCAGAATGCAAAAGTTTAACGTGTCTCAGTGAGGATCTTCTTGGAATGCAAAATGTCTTAGTGTAACTCTCCACATCTCCGTATAGAAGTATCAAGTAGTGGGTAATGTTAAGGGTTTCTGCTTGAGAACCTGGTATGCTGCTGCCATTCTGAATAGATAGTACAATCCTCAATGGACCAAGAACCTGATTTAGGGTAAGGCAGCTTCATCGTTTCACATGTAATCTAAGGAAGGCTGCAGAAGTCCTGAACAAGATAAAGATAAAGGCTGATGACCATAACTCAAAGTATATATTTAATCTCTTGTCCCTTCTTTTTGCCCCCCCCAAATAAAAAATAAAATATGATCAGTCCCAAGAGCTGAAAAGCTCACAATTTCATGATATCTTGGATTATTCCTAATGGACAGTGTTGTGTTGGAAAGTCCCACCCTGTATTTTTTAAATTTTAAAACTGGCTAAACAAAGCAAATACCACAAAGCTCAGAGATCTTCCCCAAACCCACTTCCAGTTCTAAATAGTTCATTTAACACTTATCTCCTTTATTTTTATTCTACTCTTTCTCTAGGGAAGTTGGGGTAAGACATGGGTCTGATTAGATGATACTTTAGCAGTTTTAAGAGTGTTATAGCTCATCCATTGAGGCATTTCATTTCTTTTGGCTACGAAGCCTTGATGGATGACTGATGAAACTCTTAAAATTGCTAGAGATAGATGAGAAACAATAGTTGACAAAAACATAATCAGAAGTCTCAATGCAGTGTTCTAGCAACTTGCACATAGAGACTAAGAGAACTATTATGATAGTGTAAAAAATGGAAAAGAGCAACAAAAAAAAGGAAGAACAAGAGTTCTGTTCCATAAAATACAAGAAATCAAAGGGAAATTTAAAGCAGAGATAGGCACACTGAAAGATCCTGGGCCTGGCATGCATTAGGCTGTCATGGCCCTGAGTGAGAGCCAGTTTGGTGTAGTGGTTAGGAGTGCGGACTTCTAATCTGGCATGCCGGGTTCGATTCTGCACTCCCCCACATGCAGCCAGCTGGGTGACCTTGGGCTCAACACAGCACTGATAAAACTGTTCTGACCAGGCAGTGATATCAGGGCTCTCTCAGCCTCACCTACCTCACAGGGTGTCTGTTGTGGGGAGAGGAAAGGGAAGGTGACTGTAAACCGCTTTGAGCCTCCTTCGGGTAGGGAAAAGTGGCATATAAGAACCAACTCTTCTTCTTCTTCTTAATGGAATGTGGTTATTTTCCGCATTCCCTTAACTTCCCTTTTTGGATTTGTTTCTATGCAGGTAATATGGTTTGATATGCCATTTTTACAGAATTTGTATGTACAATGTATGTCATTAGTATGTATAATGCATAAGGCGCAAGTGACATTGAAAAATGCATGTTTTTGATGGCAAAATTTAGTACAAGGAAACAACATGGTTGGAAATAAAGAACCACAGGTTTGATTTGCCCAGGGGTGAAACACAAGCCTATTGATGGATTTTCAGTGATGAAAACTGAATCAACCCTAGTTTGGGCTTCCTTTATTGCAACCCCCCACAAAGGGCTGCAGAGCATTTTTTTATTTATACTGTCCCCTGCTAGTGTAGATGACCAATTTCCAGGGTTGGCTGTTCTTGTACTGGTGTCCCTTTGATAGCTATGTGTCAGCAAAAAATGCACCAGACTTCACTTTCTCCACACTGCTATTTCCATGCTTACTAATGCTGCATCTTTTGAGTTTCTGGTTGGCACAGCAACCTTTTTAGGAGGGGGGGGATATAAACCAGAGTGTTAGTGTTCTTCCCAGAATTCAACCCCAGGCCTTTTCCATTAAATCACCCACCAATATCAATTGAAGCAGGCATTCTACACTGTTTGCATTCTCATTGTCTGGGTTGCATTTAGCTACGCTCTGCTAAACCTATCACCTATCATCACAGAGCTAGCTGTGTTTCAGTTCTGTATAAACCTATCCTTGTGCATCGTGTAGAATTTTTATAACAAGACTCCTTGTACCAGGGGACCAGGGGATGAAAAGCATTGTGCAATTATAAGAACTAGTGTTTTACTGTACATCTATATCCTTGTATCTTTGATGTGGTTACATTCTGGTAGAACAAAAAAAAAGGGACAGCATTTGCAAGAGAGCCAACATGGAGCAGGAGTTAGACTAGGATCTGGGAGGCCCAGGTTCAAATCTCTACTCTGTCATGGAAGCTTGTTGGGTGACCTTGGGTCTGTCTGTCTTTCTAAGTCTAACCTACTTCATAAGAGTGTTGTGAGGAAAAAAATGGAGGAGAAAATGATGTTGTAAGATGCTTTGAGTCCTGCTGGGAAGAAAAGTGGGGTATAAATATCCAAATAAACAAACAGCGTCATTCACAGGGCTTCCAGAGAGTGCCATGGCTACTGTAATACAAATAACACTAAAGTAGGATTAAGTGCCACTCAGCGCTTCACAGCCACTCATGGCGGCTGTCCCGCCCCTGAGTGTCTCCTCCTCCAACCAGCTTGCCTGTCTGTCCAGTGGCCAGCCAGTCACTGGACAGACAGGAGTCTGAGGAAGAGTGCTTGAACTCGAAAGCTCACAACTTGAATAAATCTTTGTTGGTCTTAAAGGTGCTCCTGGACTCTTGATTTTACTGTGCTACTTCAGACCAACACGGCGACCCATTTGAATCTAAAGTAGAATGTGTTTGCTTCTGTAGCACACTGAAGAAGAAAATGAGCTGGTTTTATACACATTTCACTGCCTAAAAGAGTCTCAGGGCAGCTTACCAATACCTTCCAGTTTTAGCTACTATTTGAATGGGAAAACTTCCTTGCAGAGCCAGCATGGTTAAGGAAAGCAGTCTCTAATCTGGAGAACCAAGGTTGCTTCACCACTCCTCTTCCACATGCAGCCAGCTGGGTGACCGTGAGCTACTCACAGTTCTCATTGAGCTCTCTCAGCCCCACCTACCTCACATGGTGTCTGTGGTGGGGAAAGGAAGGGAAAGTGATTGTAAGCTGCTTTGAGTGTCCTTTAGGAAGTGAAAAGCAGGGTATAAAGTTTGCAGCAAAATACTTGAAAATGGGACAGTGCCAAAGTTCCACTAAAGGTATGGTGACCAGATCTAACGCTTTTGGCGGGACCGCCCTGAATTTGGGGCATCTGTCCCGCCTCCTTCGAAGTTCTCAAAATGTCCCAATTTTTTAAAATAAATATAGAATCATAGAATAATAGAATTATAGAATAATAGAGTTGGAAGGGATCTCATAGGTCATCTAGTCCAACCCCCAGCACTATGCAGGACACTCACATCCCAATCGCTCATCTACTGTAACCTGCCACCCCTTTGCCTTCACAGAATCAGCCTCTAGGTCAGATGGTTATCCAGCCTCTGTTTAAGAATTTCCAAAGATGGAGAACCCACTACCTCCCGAGGAAGCCTGTTCCACTGAGAAGCCGCTCTAACTGTCAGGAACTTCTTCCAGATGTTTAGATGGAATTTCTTTTGAATTAATTTCATCCCATCTGTTCTGGTCGGTCCCTCTGGGGCAAGAGAGAACAATTCTACTCCATCCTCCATATGGCAGCCTTTTAAATACTTGAAGATGGTTATCAGATCCCCTCTCAGTCATCTCCTCTCTAGGCTAAACAGACCAAGCTCCCCCAACCATTCTTCATACGTCTTGGTCTCCAAACCACTCACCATCTTTGTTGCCCTCCACTGGACACATTCTAGTTTGTCAACATCCTTCTTCAATTGGGGTACCCAAAACTGAACACAGTACTCCAAATGAGGCCGAACCAGAGCAGAGTAAAGCGGTACCATCACCTCCCGTGATCTGGACACAATACTCCGTTTGATACAACCCAAAATCCTATTTGCCTTTTTAGCTACTGAGTCACACTCCTGACTCGTGTTCAATTCATGGTCTACTAAGACTCCTAGATCCTTTTCGCACATGCTCCTGCCAAGACAAGTCTCCCCCATCTTACATTGGTGTATTTGGTTTTTCCTACCTAAATGCAGAACTTTATATTTGTCCCTATTGAACTTCATTTTATTCAGTTTAGCCCACTTCTCGAGCCTATCAAGAACATCCTGTATTCTGTTGCTGTCTTCAGTTGTGTTTTGCTACCCTTCCCAGTTTAGTATCATCTGCAAATTTAATAAGTATCCCCTCTAATCCCTCATCCAAATCATTTATAAATACGTTGAACAACACAGGCCCCAGGACAGACCCTTGGGGTACTCCACTTGTCACTCTTTTCCAAGAAGATGCTGAACCATTAACAAGCACCCTCTGGGTACGATTTGTCAACCACTTATTGATCCACCTGACAGAATTAGGATCCGTACCGCATTTTACCAACTTGTCAACAAGAATATCATGTGGAACATTATCAAAAGCTTTACTGAAATCCATATAAACTATGTCCACGACATTCCCCTGATTCAGCAAGGTAGTCACTTTCTCAAAAAAAGAGATAAGTTTGGTCTGACATGACTTATTCTTGCAAAACCCATGCTGAGTCTTAGAAATCACAGTTCTCAGTTCCAGCTGCTCAAGGACCGAGTGTTTGATTATTTGTTACAAAATTTTTCCAGCTACAGATGTCAAGCTACAGAAAGGCAGGACACGCTGCCACCACCACCACCGCCGCCACCACCACCAAACTCACTGGGAAGGGGGAGGGGGGTCCGCCGCCGCTATTGCGGCAGCGTGTCCCACCTTTCGGTGGCAAAATTCTGGTCGCCTTAACTAAAGGTTCTAAATCCAAAGTGAGTCTGTGGGCTAGCATATCCTGGATTTTCTTGGAAGTGATATGCCTGCCCCTAGAGATTAGATCCCCTGGACTGTTTCCACACTGGGAATTTGCTCCCCCCTTACCACACATCTAGTGACAGGGCAAATTCCTGGTTCTGCTTGGTTTTGGGCTGGGGCTGACCCAGGCATGGCCTGACTCAAGCTATCCATTGCCCTGCAGCAATGCCCCGGGCAGCAACGGGGCCTATGTTGGGGCAGGCCCATGCAGCAATGGAAGATTCGGGCCATCCTGGCCAAGCCCCTTCCCCACCCTTGCCAAACTACAGCATCCTGAAAGGGACGAAAAATGCCCTAGGAGGCTCCGTCATGCTGCACAGGGTGGTGGAGCTGCCTTGGGCATTTCTTTTTTTTAAATTAAGACTGTGGTATTGCTTACCACATAGAAATAAAAACAAACCCAGGCCCACACTGCCCCGCAAAGTGGCAGAATCTCACTGCCCCGGCTCCTGTGTAGGAGCATAAATACCCCACTGAGGTCGTCCTCCATAGAATCATAGAGTTGGATGGTACATCATGGGTCATCTAGTCCAACCCCCTGCACAACCCCCTCCACCCCCAGATTTTCATGGCTTTTCCAATTTGGTTCTGGCAAACTGTTCCTGGCAAACTGTTTCTCACATATGGCCAGGGAACACTTGATTATTCTAATGTTGCTTTTTTTTAAGAGTGGGAGAGGGTGGTCAAAAGAGGGAGAGGGTGGTCAAAAGAGGGAGAGGTGGGGGGTCAAAACAAACAGGGCTTATAAAAGGGTTTATTCAGCTTTTGACAATGTAAATCTATGTATGGATGTCCAGTTATCCCAATAGCCTCCTCTCCAGGTAATATATTTTTATTCAGGGCTGGTTTAAAAAAAAACAACACCCTCCATCATGCCTCTCACATCCCCCCTCCTCCCGGTCTATTTTTATTCACGATTTTTAAAAAACCTTCATGCTTGTATCTATTCCCGCCACATCCGATATATTTTGAATCTCTTCCTTTGTACAGTTGATTAATTTTGCTCTAAAATCTTTTGGCTAGGGATAAAATTGAGTTTCAAAAAGTGTCTACTTGGGTTCACATATCTCTGTTTTCTCTCTTGCAAGGAAGGGACCTGAGGGAGTCTTTATTGTCTTTCTTTTTCCACATCATATTTTTTTTTTGCTGGTAGAAGGAATATCTTTTTTTCAGCCTTCATTTTGTGCCCGTTGCATACCGACAGTGCAAGATGTATAATAAATGGCATATAAATGAAAGGAACACCATCATGATAACTATAGTAAAAATGAAGCAAAATGAAACTGGTTTTTGGCTGTATTAAAAGAAGTATAGTATCCAGATCGCGTGAGGTGTTGTTACCAATTTGCACTGGTAAGACCTCACTTGGAGTACTGTGTTCAGTTTTGGGCACCACAACTGAAGAAAGATGTAGAGAAACTGGAGCGTGTCCCGAGGATGGCTCTGAAGATGGTGAGGGGTTTGGAGACCAAGACATATGAAGAAAGGTTAGGAGAGCTTGGTCTGTTTAGCCTGGAGAGAAGGTGAATAAGTGGTGATAAGATAACCATCTTCAAATACTTGAAGGGCTGTCATAGAGAAGATGGAGCAGAGTTGCTTTCTGTTGCCCTAGAGCAGGGGTAATCAAACTGCGGCCCTCCAGACGTCCATGGACTACAATTCCCAGAAGCCCCTGCCAGCATTCGCTGGCAGGGGCTCCTGGGAATTGTAGTCCATGGACATCTGGAGGGCCGCAGTTTGATTACCCCTGCCCTAGAGGGTCGGACCAGAACCAACGGGTTGAAATTAATTCAAAAGATTTTTTGGCTAAACATCTGGAAGAAGTTCCTGACAGAGTGGTTCCTCATTTGAACAGGATTTCTCAGGAGTTGGTGAATTCTTCTCTGGAAGTTTTTAAGCAGAGTCTAGATAGTCATCTGACAGAAATACTAATTTTATGAACAGACAGATTCTGAGTGGGTGGGCAGGAAGTGATGTGTCCGTAGGGAATGGCTAATCGCCACTATGGGATGGTAGGTGAATTTCCTCCTGGTTGGGCTGAATTCTGGATATTTTTGAGGTCTCTGTGTGTGTTTTTTTGGGCATGGGTCATTTGGGCATGAAATTGGGGTCACTGTGGGTGGGCAGGTAGTTGTGAGTTCCTGCATTGTGCAGAGGGTTGGATTACATAACCCTGGAGGTCCTTTCCAACTCTATGATTCTATGTCCCTACCATAACATAGTTTTACTCCTTAGATAATTTCAAACAAAAACAAAGACTTGCCAATTGGCTCCCTACTTCTCTCTGTCTAATCCCTGCTTTCCAGTCTTTGAAACAGTGGCCATGATCCCAGAAGGAAAAAGATCTGTGTACATTCTTGGAACTTCTTTTTGTGGCATCTAGGCATGGCACCAATTCCCTGGCTGGAACACTTTATAGGGGCTTAAAAGAGATCGGTTTTGGTCAGGCTTGCTGAGGAGCTGCTGCCAGATCTGAGTCTCGGGTGGTGGGGGCAATATGTGTGCTTGCCTGAAGGTATTTTCTTGGTGCATGGAATGGTGCAAGAATTGGGAACTCAAATTCACCAATGTTACAGTTCTCTTGCTGATTTTTCTTAAAATTCATTTTGGTCTAAGAAGAAGATAAGGCAGGCTTTCTAATGGGGTTCGTGAAACCTTGGGCTTTCTTGATGGCCTTGAGCAAGTTTTGTGAATGAGTTGGAATTAATAATTTTTCATATATTTTAAAAAGGTGTTAAACATATATCAGAGCCTCTCACCCACTGTGCCATTTCCTTGCCTTGCCATTGCCTGCCAAAGGGAATTACATCACTGGAATGTGTCTCAAAATATGTGTTGGGCTATTGAAGCAGTTGCATCCAAAGGACCTGCAGGTGATGGAGCAACAGCAGGATGTGGACTACAGAGAAGAAGTGGGAACTATTTAAGGCTGTTTTGTGTAGTGGTTAGGCGTGTGGACTTCTAATCTGGCATGCCGGGTTCGATTCTGCGCTCCCCCATATGAAGCCAGCTGGGTGACCTTGGGCTCAACACAGCACTGATAAAACTGTTCTGACCAAGCAGTGATATCAGGGATCTCTCAGCCTCACCTCCCTCACAGAGTGTCTGTTGTGGGGAGAGGAATGGGAAGGCGACTGTAAGCCGCTTTGAGCCTCCTTCGGGTAGAGAAAAGCGGCACATAAGAACCAACTCTTCTTCTTCTTCTTCTTCTAATTCAAAGAGAGAGCAGAAAAATAGGAAGGCTGGCTGGGATGTAGTTCAGACAGAGAAAAAAATATGAAGAGACAGAACCAGGCTTCATTCCTGATCAAAGTCCTCTGGGGTGCAGGCGAACGATAAATGTTTAATGCTAATAACAGAAAGAGGGAAATAGAGAGAAGAGACTGGAAAGCAGAGAAAGAGCAATTGGCAAATACCATTGCTTGCAAGTGTGTTTGTATCACAAAGAAAAACATCCAAATGCTTGCTTTTTAGCTCTCAGCCTCTCAGAGGGGTCATATTCTTGTTGCAGAAGATGGGGTGGGGGAGATGGTTTTCAAAATGAAATATCTGTTCTAGATATAAGCACCCCCTGTGATGGATAAAAGAACAGTGGTCTCCTAGTAGACAAGAGCCTCTTGTGGCGCAGAGTGGTAAGGCAGCAGAAATGTTGTCTGAAAGCTCTGCCCATGAGGTTGGGAGTTCAATCCCAGCAGCCGGCTCAAGGTCGACTCAGCCTTCCATCCTTCCGAGGTCGGTAAAATGAGTACCCAGCTTGCTGGGGGGTAAACGGTAATGACTGGGGAAGGCACCGGCAAAGCACCCCGTATTGAGTCTGCCATGAAAACGCTGGAGGGCGTCACCCCAAGGGTCAGACAAGACTCGGTGCTTGCACAGTGAATACCTTTACCTTTACCTTTAGTACACTTTCACATAGCCCTTCAGTCCACAGTTAAATGCTGGGAGAAAATGCAAAGCAGCCAGAGATTGCTGGCAATTTCTATCATGCTGAAAAGTCTAACCTCTTTTTCATTTAGATGTTAAAATTATATCTGAAAAGTTGGGCTGCAAGTGTTAATTGATTCACAGGTTAATCAGTGAGAAGACTTTCAGTACCCCTGTTAATCTGTGCAACGTTTTAAAAAGGGAAATATTCATGCTCTTCATATAAACACTTATAAAAAGTTTCAGATGGCAGAAGAGGCATCTTCTCTTTAGTCGTGGGACTGAAGGATGCTCTTCTTACACCGAGCAACATGTGGGGTATGTCTCTATAGCTAGATTCTAGTCCAATAGTACATATAGATGTATGAGTCACTTTGAAAAGACAATAATGCTAAGAAGCTGATGGCAGCAAGAAAAGAAATCCCAACAGGAGATGGATTGATTCAAGGTAGGAGGCCACAGCCTTCAGTTTGCAAGACCTAGGAGCAAAGCTGAGACAAAGTGCCTATCATAAAGATGTGTGTGAGAGCAGGGGGGGGGGGGAGAGGGGAGAGAGAGAGAGAGAGAGAGAGAGAGAGAGAGAGAGAGAGAAAGAGAGAGACTTGTTGATCGGAAGGACCCCAGAGGGTACAGTTGGTAGATCTCTGTACACTGACACATTGAGTGCACCCCTGTAGAATGTCACACAGGATCTATGGATTTTCCTCAGAACCCACATGCACAATGCCCAGCTCAGGATGAGCCCACAGTGCCTTTGGAAGAAAATCTTCATCTTCCCTCCCATCCTAGGTCAGTTTTGAACCTGAAACAGTCTTTGGACCAATACATGGCCTGCTGAAATAACCCAAGGATTCCCCAACATGGCAATTATACCACCAGAACAATGGCGGGGTGGTAGTGGCAATGTTTTGAACTCTGGTGCTGGAGAAGACTCTTGCGAGTCCCTTGGACTGCAAGGCGAACAAACCGGTCAGTCTTAGAGGAGATCAGCCCTGACTGCTCCTTAGAAGGCCAGATCCTGAAGGTGAAACTCAAATACTTTGGCCACCTCATGAGAAGGAAGGACTCCCTGGAGAAGAGCCTAATGCTGGGAGCGATTGAGGGCAAAAGAAGAAGGGGATGACAGAGAATGAGGTGGCTGGATGGAGTCACTGAAACATTAGGTGCAAACTTAAATGGACTCCGGGGAATGGTAGAGGACAGGAAGGCCTGGAGGATCATTGTCCATGGGGCCGCGATGGGTCGGACACGACTTCGCACCTAACAACAAAGTGGCAATGTTGGGGTTTCCTTATTTGATTCCTTATTTCTCCACATGCAGCTGGTTGAGAGTTCTCAGACAGAGCTCTCTCAGACCTGCCTACTTCACAAGAGGCCTGTTGTGGGGAGAGGAAGGGAAGGGGTTTGTAAGCTGTTTTGAGACTCCTTCAGTTACAGAAGAATGGGTATACATGTCAACTTTTTTCTTCCTGCACGCATACCATGGTCCCAGTCTGAAGTGGACACCACGTTTGTGGGAACAGAGTTGAACCCAAAGCTCATTTCTGACAGTTACCTGGATGGGAACTAGACTCACTGTGTATACCATAGAACGGTGGTCCCCAACCTTTTAATCATTGGTGACCAGTCAACACTTGACAATTTTACTGTGGCCTGGTGGGGGGGGGGAGTCCTTTGCTAAGGGACATCACTGCCTGAGCCCCTGCTCCACTTGCTTTTCCGCCAGCGCCCTTGACTTCCTGCTGTCTGCTGGGAGGTGCTGCCAGCAGCAGCTGCGCAGTGCCACACCAAGGGGTAGCCCCAGCCATGGCGGCCGCAGGAGAGCACCAAAGGTGAGCTGGCGGCAGAGTGGCAGGGCAGCCCCCAAGGCAGCAACCGGGGAGGAGTACGAGGAGGAGCCATGGCCCAGTACTGACTGATCCACGGACCGGTACCAGTCACCGGACCAGGGGTTGGGGGCCGCTGCCATAGAATGTGTGAACCAGACTCTGAGGAGTTACACCTGCCACTGTAATTTTTTGTGAAGCCCAATCCTGAATTTATATCTATCACAGGAGAGTGAGAGGGAGGTGGAAATATGGATAGATGTACATTAGGGAAACAGAGAAAACTGTTTGTCCTATGATCTTCGTGCTTCAAAAGGGAGAGCTATTTTTTCTTCTGCCTTCCATTTTCATTGGACAATATATTTTTTAAAAGGCTAGACTTGATTTGTTTCTACTTTCCCTCGTTTGGTCTTTTCTGCAATTTGTTCAACATACATATGGAATCCTCTTGTTTACTCATTTTAAAGAGAGAAATCCCACCTTTAAAAAAATCCACCCTTAACCCTGGGAATATCAGCTGTTGTTCTGGTAGTCAACACAGTTCAGTGAACAGAAAATACTAATGAAGATAAGCAGATCATTCAGGGAGAAATCAGAAAAACCCTCACCAAATCATGATCGTGATTAAAGAATGCAGCGGGATTTACTACTAGTGCAAGTATAAAAAGGTGTTCCCTGTGCAAGCACCGAGTCATGTCTGACCCTTGGGGTGACGCCCTCCAGCGTTTTCTTGGCAGACTCAATACGGGGTGGTTTGCCAGTGCCTTCCCCAGTCATTACCATTTACTCCCCAGCAAGCTGGGTACTCATTTTACCGACCTCGGAAGGATGGAAGGCTGAGTCAACCTTGAGCCGGCTGCTGGGATTGAACTCCCAGCCTCATAGGCAGAGCTTTCAGACTGCATGTCTGCTACCTTACCACTCTGCGCCACAAGAGGCTCTTCCTAGTGCAAGTATACTTCCTGTCAATATATAATAATTATATTAGAGATGAAATTAAAGCATGGAGGTATAAATGTCAAGAGTTGTTTAGGCTTGGATCAAGAAAGGACATGTGAAGGAACGCAAAAGAAAAATAAGCCAGGACCATTCTGGGAAATGCAGCAAGTAGAGTGTATATTGTGAGGATAAGAACACCTCCAAAAAACAACAACATTTTACAAAATGCAAAGAGGTTGACTTTCATCACATCTGTGTCTTTTGCTCCGGACTGTGGACCCTTTCTCCCTCATACTTACAAATAATCTGGGCTGCAGAGCTGTGAAGTATCTGGAGAAAAAGAGGCAGAGAAACCACTGATGGTAAAGAAGGACATCCAGTTGGCTTCCCTTGGGGATGGTCTGCTCGGCGTATGAAAGTGCTGAGAAGCAGATAGATTTATAGTAGGAAGTGACATGGAATTGGTTCTCTGAGATCAAGAGGATCCCGATCTGTGATGTTAGTATCCCACTGAAACTGTCTCCCCTGACTGGTGGCCCCAGGAACGTAAGGAATAGAAAATGCCATCCATTTTGAATTCAAGAACTGTAGCATCCCTGTGTAATGAGAGAAACATTCAGTCTTCTACAGACAACAAGGAGTCACCCTCTGAACGTTAGAAGATATTTCTGGACAATTCTATCATATGTTCGGTACAGGTGGGCCTTTCCTTCCTGCCGATTACCTATGTGGGTCAAGCCAGCCAAGCATTCCTCTCCCCCTGCTCCTGAAAGCAATTCAGTTGTCTCTAGACATCTGCCTACATCTGCTTTCAATCACTGAGATATTTTTGTGTATGTGTTGTCTGATGCTGATCCAGCCAGAGTATCTCTGTGCGTTTTATTTAGCAAGCGGAAGGCTTCTTGTTGCAGACTCATTCTTTCCAAAATTGTTTTTCTAATACCTTGTGGTTGGATTGCAAGTATGCCCTGTGGAGGTGTCCCAAAAGGAAGTGTGGGAGGCTGCTCAGGTCTTCCTGACTGTAAATGTCTATAGGCAGGCTGTGGTATTCTCCAGTTTCAAGCATGAAATAACGATTCTGGCTTGGAACTGGGGTGCTTAAAGCAGGGATCCTCAACCTGTGGTCCTTCAGATGTCCATGGACTACAATTCCCATGAGCCCCTGCCAACATTTGCTGGCAGGGGCTCATGGGAATTGTAGTCCATGGACATCTAGAGGACCACAGGTTGAGGATCCCTGGCTTAAAGGACTAGTTGTTCTTAGAGTTTCCAGCCTGTCAATGAACACCTTCCTCTCAAGCCCTCTTCTCTCCGGACCCGCCAACAATGGCATTGAAAGTGGCAGACTCAGCTTTCCAAGTAGGGGCACTCCATCTTTGGCATTCTCTCCCCCTTAGGTACCTTTCCTACTGTTGTTTAGGTCTGCTAGGCCAAAACAGTTCTCTTTACCCAGGTTTTTAATTGACGTTTATCTCATCCCCTTTAAGTGGCTGTTTTAAGGTTGCCAGCTCTGGATTGGGAAATGCCTGGTGATGATGGGGATGGAGCCTGAAGACAGCAGAGCTGGAGAGGGAGGAACTGCAATGAGGTGTAATGCCACGGACTCCACTTTCCAAAGCAGGCATTTTCTCCAAGTGAATTGATCCCTGTTGCCTGGAGGGCAGTTATTATCCCAGGAGATATGTAGCCACCACCTAGAGCAGTGGTTCTCAACCTGGCGGTTGGGACCCCTTTGGGGGTTTAATGGCCCTTTCTTGGGGGTTGTGGCAGAGCAAGCAGCTTGGCCGGGGGGGGGGGAGCACTGGCACTGTTGCCGCTCCTCCTGCAGTTGCCTGCGCTTGCCACCGACTGCTCCAGTAGCGCCTCCAGTGCAGTCTCCTGCCAGGCACTCCAGGGAGCGGTATAGCTCAGCGAAACAAGAGGCAGAACTGAACTGAGAAACCCCGGAAAAAAACCAATTTATGTACAATCGTGAACAATGGATCTTCACGCCATTGGTCAGTTTTGGCTTAATTTCTGTGAAAGAACCCTTGCATGATTTTATGGTTGGGGGTCACCACAACATGAGGAACTGTATTAAAAAGGTTGCAGCATTAGGAAGGTTGAGAACCACTGCCCGATAGGTTGGTGGCCCTAATGGCTGCTGCCGTAGTTTTATGACTTGTTTTCATTATTTTATATTGTATGCTGCTCTAGTTTGTTGTCCCCTTGTTAGCCACCTTGAGCAGGTCTGGCAGATGTATAAAGTAATACAAATAAGAATTACATTCACATGGATTGACGCACACGGTTGGATTTGACTGCACGGGGGTGCCATTTGGGACAACTGCGAGCAAGTGGGGGCAATTTAAATGAATTGCCAGACTTTTTGCCAGAAGGCATTTCTTTACACTGCCAAAATTGTTTGCAAAAAAAAAGAGGAAAGGTTAACTCCTCCTTCTGAGTCTGCTTGGAAGTAAGTTCCATGTTATTCAAAGGGACTTACTCCTGGTAAATCCAAAAATAGTAAACCTAGCAGTTTAAATGAATAGCCAAGCATCTTTGCAATGTGTGCCCCCAAATTACCCCATATGAGAGGGGGTTCTGGCACTGCTAAAAACATTTGCAAAAAATGCTAAGCACAACTCTGTCCCAATTCATGGCCAAATTAAACAAAATGAGTTAAATTTGTTCTCTTTTGTTATCTTTCTAATACAGCTCAAATTAGGACAAGTAGTAGAATGCCTAATTTATAGAGCTATTCATAGAATACATTACATCTGTGGCAAAGAGTGCCACCGTTTATAAGCCTTTAGAGATTTTGCCATTCTTGATTGAAAGTTCAGTGGAGTTCTTTTCTTTTATCAACCCATAAAGAGGGATCTTATTAGAACAGGATGGTACTAAAATGGCAGAAGACCAGTTTGTAACAATCAATGCAGATTGAGTTCAGCTGAAGTAAACAGATTTATTTTTAGAGCTTCTCACTGTAAGGACTAATTGGTCTGTGAGGATTATCAACATAATTATGCATATTCTGTCTAAATAAAGTACACTGATACAGAAATAGGTCCAAGACTGGTACAATGTTTATTCAGTAATATCTGAGTAGGAGGAACACCATGACAGATCGCCATTTGTTTCTCCCTCTTCCAGTAGCTCTCTGTCATTTACTGCATTTGTATCCCACCTTTTTCTTCTATAAGCACCCAAAAGTAATTGACATAAGTTTCCTAGCCTCTTGTTTTCCACTCAGAAAACCAACCCTGTAAGGTAGGTTAGGCAGAGAAGGTGTGACTTGCCAAGGTCTCCCACTGAACTTCCATGGCAGGGTGGAGATTGAAATTTCCAGGGACCAGGCCAAAATTGCAGACAGAAGTTCTGGTTAGCTGGGTTTCCAATTTTGGATTGGGAAATTCTTGTAGATTTGGGGTAGGACAGAATTTGGGGAAGAATAGGACCACAGCAGGATGTAATATAAATATAAATAAATCTTATATAGAGTTTAAAAGGAGGTGGAAGGAAAGGAAAGGCAGCCCTCAAAAGGAATATTTTGCAAAACTTCTAGCACAGAAGCAATTTGTTCCTGGGATAGGGACTGTGCTGGAAGCAGAGTTTAATGGCTGCTGGCTTTGCTTGTCCTCTCCTGGGCAGTTCTGCTCTCTCTTCCATCAGCCAGGAGAAGCTGGAGGCAGGCAGGATGGCCGTGCTGAGTAGGGTGTGCAAACTTCAGAGGGAGGAAGTCTTTCAGCCTTCATGCTGAATTTCAGAGGTATTGGAATTCCTCAAGGCACAATTAATGGAATAAATTATGAGTGGTTTTATATTTGGGCTTCGTGTATTAATTATATACACAGGATTGCGATCCTGATTTACTAAGTTAGTGAAGGGAGGCTCCTACTTGAAATCTGTTCCACACACACCCACCCACACAAGCCAAGGACTTAATGCTAGATATGAAAAAAGAATAATTCTTAGGTATTTTTCTTCCTTTACTTTCATTCCCCTTGCATAGCAGCCCAGTGGTAACAGTTGGCCTGCCTTATAACATTCATTTGAAAAGTGCTTCAGCCTGCAAAAGGTCATGCTACAAAACAAGTCTTCTGAGTTATGCTTAGAAGGGAAGGAAGGGGGAAGACCAGGAAGCGTGGTTACTGACCTGGCTGGGGTGCAACTTAACACCGCGCTCAGTGCTAGGAATCTGGGTGTGATCTTGGACACCTTACTTACTATGGAGGTAAAGGTCAAGAGAGTAGCACGCCTGGCATTCTTTCATCTTCGCCAGGTGACGCTACTAGTGCCCTATCTGTCCCTGTAACACCTGGCCACAGTGATCCATGCGATGGTCACCTCTAGGATTGACTTCTGTAACATGCTTTATGCAGGCCTACTCTTGTCCTTGACCTGGAAATTGCAGCTGGTACAAACAGCTAGGGTATAGTGACCAGACTTCCAGAATCTCACGGGACCGTCACACCTCTGGGCCAAATGCCCCACATCCTGCCGAGGTCTCTAAAGGTCCCGCAACTTCTCGGAGGCCGGGTGTGCTGCCCTAGCTTGGCACACGCAGAGTTAGTGCAAGGGCAAGCACGGTTACAAAGTCAAGCAAGTTCAAAGCGCGTACCAGAGAGTAGCCAAAAGTCCAGTCCGGGTCTTATCAGGAATTGCTAGTGGATGAAGTCCAAAGGAGAACCGAAAGAGTTGTCGTTTATCTTTACCAAGGTCAAGCCGGGAATCTGTGGAACATTCAATCAAAGCGTAGTCTAGTCGGGTGAAGCAGGGTCAAGCTGGGAATCAGTCCAGCAGAGCTTCGCCGAAGCATCAAGAAGCAGGAAACCAGTCAAGGCAACGGGTGGACATGTGCACAAAGTTGCAGGCACACTGGGAAGCACTTCGGCTGTACTTAAGAACAAGCTGAGCTGTCACACCAAGTGGCTGCACCTGGCACTCAGCCTTCCTCCGATGAATGAGCCCCACCTGAGCCCAACCTAGCCTGTTGCTGTAGTCTAAGCCGAGCACTTTGCCTGCGTGTTGCCAACGTTGTCCTCCTGCATTCCCTCCTGCGCTCTGGAGACGAGTCTGGGCTGTTCAGCGGTGTTGCTGCAGGCTGAGGTAATGCTGGTGCAGAGGGCATGGTGCTTGTCTGGCTGGGACCTGGTTGTGGCTCCCTATCGGGACTTGCCTCTCTAAGCAGCACCCTGCTGCTTTGCTCCAGCTCCTCCACTTCCTCCTCCGAGGGAGCTGGCAGGATGAGCTCAGGCAGTGGTGCAGAGGCACCCTCTGGAGATGGGGCCATGACACCGGGAGGGAAGGAAGGAGGTGTGTTTCTTCCAGGGCTTCCACTCGCACCCTCCCTATGGGCAGAGATGGCAGAGAGGTAAGCAAGGCAGGCGGCTGTGAGGGAGGCATGCCAGGTCTCCTCCCCAGAGGTGGAGCGCGCACACAGGCACAACCCAGTGAATTCCAGGCCAGGAGGTGTTCAGCAGAGTCGGTGAGCCCAGTCAGAGAGTGAGGGGGGAGGGGCAAGAGGGGAGGAGAGGGGGGAGGGGCCACCCTTGCTGCTGCATCCGCAGGCTGGGTGGGCAAGTTTCCGCGCAGCCTTGTGTGTGGATTGCCTTCCAGGCCGGCCCAGGTTTGCACCTCCCTGTCAGGCTGCCTCCTGGTCCAAAGGCGCCTGGGTGGTGCGTCTGGTGCCACCCCCCCCCCCCCCCGGATTCCGACCAGGGCCCTTCCTCCTCCTTGTAGGAGCTCCGCCAGCCGGAAGCGAAGAGGGCAGAGGAAATGGCCGCAGTGAAGGCGGAGCCAAGGAGGCAGCTGCTCGCCCCCTGGCCTGCTATGACTCATACAATCGATGGGCAGGCTGGGCCCCCCGCATGGTTGCCAGCTTTGAATAGGGAACTCCTGGTGACGGCAGCATGTCCGGCCTTTTGGCCAGTTAATTCTGGTAACTTTAAGCTAGGGTCCTTACTGGCACATCTTGGAGGGCCTATATTCAGCCGGTGCTGAGGCAGCCGCATCGGTTGCCAGCTGCAGCCCGGATCAAGTTCAAGGTCCTTTTCGGTCCTGGCTCCAACCTGGTGGAATGAGCTCCCAGAAGACCTAAGAGCCCTGCAGGAGCTTCCATGGTTCCACAGGACCTGTAAAACTGAGCTCTTCTGCCAGGTCATTGATTGAGGCCAGGGCACGGGAGATTGAAGGGGCCGTCCACAACGAAGAACTATTGACATCCCTAGGAATTTGGGCGCGGGGACGCCGATGTGGGGGGGGGGGCGCATGGGAAGTGGAGAGGGGTTTTTATTTTTCTCGTCCCCAGAGTAAGTTGTTATTCAGGTGTTATGGTTTTGATGTTTTTATGTATCAGGGTTTTATTCTTGATTGTAACCTGCCACAAGTCCACTCTGAGAGAGACGGGTAAGAAATCCAGATGATGATGATGATGATGATGATTCAATTTATATCCCGCCACTTCCCAGCAGGCTCGTGGCAGGTAACAGCAGTCTTAAAACCCATTAAAAACTCCCATTAAAAGACAATACAATCACACAACATGGCGGGCAAAAACAACCCACTCCCACCCCTACGCTCAAAGGCGACGAGAATGGAGCACAATTGATGTCCACTATGGGCCCCTATAGGCCCCAGGGGGGCAATAAATCTCCTCCACCGACCCCAGCCAAAACCATAGACACGGTGGAAGAATTCCATTTTACAGGCCCTGCGGAATGTTGTCAAATCCCGCAGGGCCCGCAGCTCACCCGGGAGCTCGTTCCACCAGGTAGGGGACAGGACAGAGAAAGCCCTGGCCCTGGTTGAGGCTAGGTGTGCTTCCCTAGGGCCAGGCACAACAATGACGTCAACGTCGATGATGATTATGATGTGCAGGGTTGTTTTTATGATCATAACTTAGCATAGCTATTCCACTGGAACTTGTTCACTTAGGCCAGACTTTTTCAACCAGGCTGTTGTGTAACTCTGAGTTCCTTGATGGCCCTGGAAGGGTCTCCCAAATAGGTGGGAGCTAATTAATGTTTATGTATTTTCAGATTTGTTAAATATTTATTGGATGGTCATGTCAACCTGCCCCACTCCTAAATGGCCAATGATGGGCTTGGAGGGGGTGGGGAGTGGAAGGGCCCTAGGTGGGCGTGTCCACAGCTCTACTTCCCAACCATATTCTGCATGATTGTGCCACTTCTGGAGTTTCTCAAAGCCTGAAGAATGTTTCAGGCGGTTTGCAGGAGTAAAAAAGTTGGGAAAGACTGGTTTAAGCCCATTTATCTTACATCCTACTGAATCAAATGCTGGGTTATTTCATGGAAATGTCAATGTGCATTATGGTTGACAGAACATGAGAAGGCAGGTCTCTGCTCCAGGGACTTTACAGTCTAAAATTTGAGACAAGACAGATAATAAAGAGAGGCAAGAGAAGATAAATTAGAGTGGCAGCCTCTAATCTGGAAATAAATTAGAGCAGCAGCCTCTAATCTGAAGAACCAGGTTTGATTCATCTCCACATGCAGCCAGCTGGGTGACCTTGGGCTAGTCACAGTTCTGCTAGCTGTTGCTGCAGAGCAGTTCTGTCAAAGATCTCTCAGCCTTACCTCCCACATAGGGTATCTATGGTGAGGAGAGGAAAGGAAGGCGGTTGTAAACTTCTTTGAGACTCTTTTTGGGAGTCAAAACAATGTTATAAAACCAGCTCTTCTTTTGAATTTAGGGTAATATTGAGGAAGAACGCATGTTCATTCCAAAGACATATGGATGGGGTTAGTTTATTTATTTATTTATTTGTTTGTTGATTAATTGAGGCTCAGGGCAGTTTACATAGTTACTGTAGAGGCGGAGAGGTAAGAGACTATGGTATGAGTTTAAGCTTCTCTTGGACTGTGTATCTTCACAAAAAACATCCTCATGTGCACAAAACACTTAGCGCCCCATGTGAAAGTAGAAGAGGAAGAAGTGACTCCAGATGGCATTGCCTTGGGCCAGCCACAGTAAAGACCCTGATCTTTACAACTAGCTGATGTTTTTAGACTGGAACCTGAGCTGATGTATTTAGGATTGTCAACTGTCCCTTTAATAGACACTTTTTTTTTGAAAATATCCTGTCCCTTCAATAGAAGCTTACTTTGTAGAAATTGACTCTTGAAGCTTTTTGTAGAATTGAGATGAATATCACTTTAGAGCTTCTTGTGGCGCAGAGTGGTAAGGCAGCAGACATGCAGTCTGAAAGCTCTGCCCATGAGGCTGGGAGTTCAATCCCAGAAGCCGGCTCAAGGTTGACTCAGCCTTCCATCCTTCCGAGGTGGGTAAAATGAGTACCCAGTTTGCTGGGGGCGGTAAAATGGTAATGACTGGGGAAGGCACTGGCAAACCACCCCGTATTGAGTCTGCCATGAAAACGCTAGAGGGTGTCACCCCAAGGGTCAGACATGACTTGGTGCTTGCACAGGGCATACCTTTACCTTTAATATCACTTGATAAACAGCATGCCACCAGTCCTGTAGTACAGTGGTCCCCAACCTTTCTGAGGCTGGGGACCGGTAGGGCATCGGTCCACGCCCGCGCGGACCACTCCCACGGGCCGTGCCCGCGCATCGGGTTGCGCCCGCGGGCCGTGCCCGCGCATCAGGCCGCGCATCAGGCCGCGCCCGCGCAGGCCACGCCTGTGCAGGCCACGCCCGCACATCGGGCCGCGATGTGCGGCCCGGCCCTGATTCCCTCTCCCCGCCCTCCCGCAGTAAGAAGCTTCCCAGGCCGCAAGCTTGCGGCCTGGGAAGTTTCTTACTGCGGGGGGGGGGCGGGGAGAGGGAGCCGTGGCCCGGCGCCATGGCCTTCACGGCCCGGCACCGGGCCACGGCCCGCAGGTTGGGGACCACTGCTGTAGTATACGGACAGGTGACTTTATCATTGGATCTGACAATCCAATTCATAATTTACAACTTTCACATTTGGAATATCTTTCCCCTTGAGGTTTGTCTGCTTGCCCACATAACTCTTAGGAGCCATGCCAAGCAATGGAGGCCTTAGTAGACCAGACACTGAACATGGGTCAGCAGTGTGACTAGGTAGGTAAAAAGGCAAATGGGATTGTGGGCTGTATTAAAAGAAGTACAGTGTTCAAATCACATGAGTTGATGTTGCCACTTTACTCCACTCTGGTAAGACCACACTCTGTTCAGTTTTGGGCACCACAACTGAAGAAAGATGTAAAGGAACTGCAACATGTCCAGAAGAGGACTACAAAGATGGTGATGGGTTTGGAGATTGAGTCATAAAAGGAAAGGTTGAGGGAGTTCGGTCTGTTAAGCCTGGAGAGAAAATGACTAAGAGGTGATATGATAACCATCTTCTAATATCTGAGGGGCTGTCATATAGAGGTTGGAGCAGAGTTGTTTTCTGTTGGATGAGAACCAGTGGGTTGAAATTAATTTAAAATAATTTTTGGCTAAACGTCCAGAAGAAGTTTGTGACAGAGCAGTTCCTCAGTGGAACAGGATTCCTTGGGAGGTGGTGAGCTTTCCTTCTTTGGAGGTTTTTAAGCAGAGGCTAGATAGTCATCTGACAGAAATGCTGATTTGATGAACTTAGGCAGATTGTGAGTGGTTGGGCAGGAAGGGATGTGCCAGTGTTTTTCTCCTGTGGCCCTTCACCACTATGGGATGACAGGTGAATTTCCTCCAAGCCAAGTTGGATTCTCAAGATTTTTGGTGGGGCAGGATCACTTGGGCATGAAATTGGGGTCACTGTGGGTGGGCAAGTAGTTGTGAGTTCCTGCATTGTGTAGAGGGCTGGACTAGATGACCGTGGAGTTCCCTTCCAACTCTATGATTCTATGACTCTCAGTGAACCTATGGCTCAACTGTCACCATGATTTCTGATCTTAAACTGCTTCTTTTAGCTTTGTAATGCTCTGGCCAGTGTCCATTTTGATTGTATCTAACCATTGCATTCTTTGTTGGCCTGGTTTCCTGTTTCCACTGACCAAGCCTAGTATAATTGCTTTCTCCATTGAGTTGGATCACTTGATATGGCCAAGTAAGTGAGCCTACCAGGGATAGATCAGGCTTTATGCGCTGTAGTACTTCCTTGTTTGTGACTTTTGCATGCATGTATGTATGTATGTATTAGCCTTTGTTATTAAATGTATGTCATGCTTGCAGGGAATGATATGATCTTTCACTATATTTCACTTTTGTGGGAAGGGAGAGACATTCACTTGCCAAGCTACATAAAAGTTTTAGAGGAAAAGTACTTCTGTGACTGCCTGCTCTTGGCAGATAACAAGCCTTGTGTGGTTTCTGCTTCGCAAGGCATCAATTTTGCAGCTTGCTTTGTATTGCCTGGTAGCCCCGCGGGCCTGTGTGAAAATGAAGAACCTAGGGTCTCAAAGATGCTTGTGAAATTCTTCTCATTCAATCTTGGAATTTCAATTACCTGGCCTTATTTCTGAGTAGAACAGATGTAGTGCATTAGGAATTCTCTGTTCTTCCATTTATTATTTCTGAATATTGTTCATGGCTCAGTTTGGTGTGATTTTCAGTCAGAACCTTGAGATGAGTTATGGAGTGTCACCTGTGTTAAGAGCTGCTACAGCATTGCCATTTTTTAAATTACCTTTTAGAAGGACTTTCTGTGTTGAGAACAAGGGCACCACTCTGTCATCTTTTTATGCACATTGAGAACATGAGTAGGGCAGTGAGATAAAGTTCCTGACCCATTATGAAAAAGAGAATTCTACAGCTCTCTGGCTCTTGACTTGGACCTTCTTGTGGAATACCTCCTGATGTGCTTGCCGCCTTCAGCTTATGTTGGCTACCCATGGTCTGGGCCTTGATGCCAGTAAATCATATCTCTGACATCTTCCTGTCACATGATACTGATGTCATAGAACTTCTTTGCACATGCAAAGCTCAAGGAGGGACTTGAAAAAAGAGGAAAAACTACCATTTACATCCATCAATGCACATTTGCACATTGGTAAAGACTGCAAAAAAGCAATATTGTTTTGTTGGTCTGTATGTTTACATAAGATTCTTCTGCAATGTATCCAAAGAATCTTGATATGACTGTACATGTTGTTGTGTCAAGATCAAATCATCTACAAAAAGCATCTTGATGCTTTCCTTCCCTTAGTGTTACCATTTCTGAGTCGTACACTGGAGATGTAGATGGAGGAGATAACTAAGGAATGGGATGACCTGAGATCTACTGCAAAGGGTACATGTTTCAATTCGGCAATTAATTTTAGAAATTCTCGTTACATTTGAATTAAAGTCTAGAAAACTGCTGAATAGAACTAATGTCTTGAACTATAAAGGAGTAAAAAAACACTTTCTTATAATCTTAAATCAGCAAAGTTTGATTCAAAAGGACACCCATATACACCCAAGCCCTGTAAGATGTTCTCTCTGCTCTTGGACAGTCTGATTCCTCTTATTCAGTCATGAGACTGAGACATACTCTGCACATTATCAGAGGTCATTCACATTTCCAGTGCAGGGGTCTGAAAATAAGTTCTGCTGTTAGGTCATGGCTGAAATTAAACCTTGTCCATGGGAATGATAGAAGTAGGGCTTTTGGGGGGGGGGGCTTGGACTTTCCCACTCGCTCTGTTTTGAAAATGGGTTATGGGCAGGGAAAGCAAAAGGCAGAGGGTGATGGACACTGAGTAGCAGGCAGATATAAAAAGAACATCAACTTCCCTGTCATTTCTCCGGCTGCATATCTCTCCCAATAGGAGAGTTTTAGGCATAGGAAGGCTTTTTCACTGGCTAGATGCCATGTAGCGATTTTGGAGAGACCATATCAAGAGGTCCCAAGGCCGATAGGCTATGTCCCTGTGGACCAGGGGAGATAGAAACTATGGACCATGTTCTTCTCTGTTGCCCCTTATACCAAGAGCCCCATTCCAAGTTTTTTTCTTCCCTCTATCAGTATGTATCTGGGTTGGTTTATGCAAAATCACCGCTTACACTACTTATGCAAAATCACTACTTTCAGATGGAAATCAACAGGTATCAGCACTTACTGCAGAGTTTTGCATTGCAGTCTTTAGAAGTCACCAATTACTGGGGACTTGTTTTCTTCTGCATTGTAGTATTTTAATGCTCTCGTACTTAATAATAAGGCGTAGTCCTTCTGAACATGTGCCTCCCGCTGAATTTTATTTTATGCATGAGACTAATGTTGTATTCTGATGGACCAAAAGATTTGTGCTGGTCTGTAACTGAAATAAAATGTTCTGAATTTCTTATATATCAATTCAATATGACAAATTCTAGATAAATGAGTTGGGCTCTGCTTTATTTGAACTGGATCCTTATTCCCTCTTTAATGCAAACCCTTCCCTTTGTACCTGGGTATATTTATAATAGCTGATGTTTATCAGTCAGATGTCCATGCTACTCTGCACATGTTTTGTCTCACATTTTGCTTTATGAGTGCTCTACAAATCCAGGTGTAGAAAAGGGAGAAAATGATGTTTTAAAATTGCATTTCTACCAATGTACAAAACCAGAAAACTCAATTGCTGGGGGTAAGGATATGTCATTAGAAGGCAAGATATTACGACTAAAGCTCACTTACTTTGGACACATCATGCGATCAAACTCATTGGAGAAATCATTAATGCTCGGCATGGTCAGCGGCAAAAGGAAACGTGGTCGCCGAAGGATCCGCTGGCTCAACACGATCAAAGCTGATACAGGGATGAACATGAACCAACTAAAAGAAGCGGTCAGAGACAGCAGCACATGGTGAAGATTTTCCTATAGAATTGCTGAGGGTTGGACACGACTGAATGGATGACATCATCATCATCATCAACATCAAGGATAATTTAATAAGAATTTTCAGCAACTTTACCAAGCTACAATTGCCAGAATGTTGGAAGAGGAGAAGTAAATTTCTCATGCAGACACACCTTTAGTTACCCTTCTGGGAGGTTCAGTCTGGAATTTAGGTGAAAGTTTGTGGCACTTTCATTTAGATAATAAATGGAGAGAGAGTTGGTCGGCAAGAGGTCTTGGAGTCACTGCCTGAATGGATTGTTAGTGAAATTTACTACCATCAAGAATGTATCCTCTAATGGATTCCTGAGAGGAAGCTTGACAAGGCAGGCTCTGCTAATTACACTGGGGCACATACTCCTTTTCGCTTTGAAATGTATGTATTTATTTTAAAAGGTCTTTGGTGACACTGTAAAATCCAGGACTGTTTTCAGCAGCAGCCCTTGCACACATGATTAATTCTGTTGCCATCTAGACAGTAAATTGTTGAGCCAATTTACATGTTAAAAGGGACCCTGTCAGGTTGGAATAACACACAAGTGTGTAGAGGTTGGAGTGTGTCCCCCACACTTTATTCCTCTGCTTGGTCATGAGCACAATCTCAGATTAGTTTCTATAGTCAAAAGTGCTGCTTATTGTGAGGATCTTTGGTAACTCAGAAAAGCAAACTCTTGGCATAGAGTCAAATTTTTCTGTATTAAGTAAGAAAGTACTCTCATCAGGGCATTGTTGAAATTGGGGTTGTGGACAAAGGTCTGAGTATATAACCCAAACTCTGCCCTCCCCCCCCCCATAGGAATCCAGTAAGGACGGGGAAGCACCAAACAGTTTTAACATGCAGATGGGCATCTGGCTTCAAGGGAAGGGGAAAGGAACAGAGCAAATGGGTTTCTGAGAGGTGAGAAAGAGTGGATGGAATGGAAATGCAGAAAAGAACATCAGGGTCATAAACTGCAACGAAGGAGACAAGCTGCCCCATCTCGTGCACTGGGATGAAACTCTACATATTCTGATTACATAAACATCCTAAATAATAGCAGAAACCACAGGATTTTGACATTGGGCCACCCAAAGATCAGCTTCCGGCTGCAACCGCCAACAGGGAAGGTTCAGAGGATAGGCTGAGTGGAAGTCCTGGACCAACCTAGGCACTCACATATGAGCAGCCTCCACCCACTCCTTGTCCCCCATGGGAAACTACTTCCAATGTACTGAAGTTTGTCCAGTGTATCTTAGAGTCCAGAATTTGCTTGACCTTGTAGTGGGTTTGCTCATCCGTGTACACCAGAATAGGGGTGCCAGGACCAGATTACCATTTTGAGCATGATCCAGCATGCTACAATGGAACACAGGATGCACATTTTATATGTTTAAGGTGGAGAGAGCTCTACTACTGCCTCATTAATGAGAAAAAGTAAACGGCCCCACAAATCGAAGCCCTAACTTGCGGAATGGCTGTTGACAACCACTTCATAGGGAGATATCACTGTACTTCAATGTACCCCATTATTATAAGTGAATTCCATGAGTGGGATTAGGTCAATCCAATCATTCTGTTGGTTGTTGACTAAACACTGAAGATATTGTTCTAGAGGTTGATTTACCCACTCTGCCCATTAGTCTATGGGTGGTAGCCTGAGCTCAAGGTTTGTTCAATCCCTAGGGATGCCAAAACCTCCCACCAAAGCTTGGTAATGAACTGAGACCCCCTATTAGACAAAATTTGCTTGTCAATTCCATGCGATTTATAAACATGTTGTACAAATAAGGATGCCAACTTTTGGGCTGTGGGAAGCAAAGCACAAGGAATTAAATGAGCTTGTTTCAAAAGCAGATCCACCATCATCCAGTCTTGCCCTGGCTTGGAGGCAGATCAATGCAGGCATCCTTCCAGGGGGCTGCTGGGGTCTCCAGAGAGCACAGAAGCCCCTGCTGCTTACCCCCTGCCCTCTTGGATGTGATATACACCAGGCAACCTTGTACATAAGTCTCTACATCACTGTGAAAGTATGTCCACCAGTAATGTTGGTGCACCACGTGGAGGGTTTTTACAAAACTGAAATGACCAGCCACCCAGGAATCATGGCACAATTTTACAACCTCGATACATGTGGCGGTGGGAATGTAGAGCTGCTCCCCTTTGCAAAATAGACCCTCCCTCTTCTCTAAACTCAAATGCAGCAAGGTAAATGCAGCGAGGGGGGGAGCTTGTTGCGCAGCAGTCTGGCTTTGCATTATGGTGGCCAACCCCAGGTGAGTGGGACTGAACACAGATTCTATGACTGGATCTGTTTTGTTTCTCTGATGAGGCAGGTGGGACAAGGCATCAGCCAGAATGTTTTGCTTTCTTGGGAGGTGCTTGAGATAGAAGGAAAATTGGGGAAAGAACTCCGTCCACCTAATCTGTTTGGCAGAAAGATTTCTTGGTTGGCGTAAAGTGTACAAATTTTTATGATCAGTCCAAACCTCGAAAAGGACTAGGGATCCCTCCAGCCAGTGCTGCAAAGTAGTGAGTGCTAATTTAATGGCTGCTTCTTCTTTCTCGCAGATTGCCCAATTCCTCTCGATGTTGTTAAACTCTATTGACAGATACGCACACGGGTGCAACTGCCCCATCCCCCCCTTTGCAAAATTATGGCCCCCATCACCACATCACTTGAATTGACCTGCAAAATGAAGGGTCACATGGGGTTAGTGTGGTGGAGGATGGGCTCGGTGGTCAATAGGCACTTCAGCTCCTTGAATGCCCGCTGGTGTTCAGCAGACCATTGGAGCCACACTCCCAGTCCTTTTGCTCCTGATCCTCCCCCTTTAGTCTTAAAAAGTTCTGTTAGGGGCAGGGATGTCGATGGGTGCATACTGGAATGCCCCACTGTATAAATGGCTCCCTGGAGATTAAAATCCAGGCCAACATCCTTTCTCATCTTCTAGAATTTTATGGGAAGAGTGTCTGTCATATGAAGAAACATCTAAACATTCACTAACCTGCATTCCAAAGCCCCAATATGATTGCCCTTGTTCTTCTTCTGAATTTTTGATTTTCCCACATGGTATTTAACATAAGAAGAGCCTTGCTGGATTGGACCAGTGGTCCATCTAGTTAAGCATCCTTTGGCCAGTGTAATCCCCAGAACTCATTCTTCATTGAGTTATTTCTGGCTTGAAAGATATGAGAAGGAAATAATTTTATTAAAAACGTGAGTCTTCTACTTCCATGTGCAATATCAAAACTGCAGTTGATTCACACATTTATCCCTTGATTTGGTATGGCTTTGTTGTACAGCACTTGGCAACTCCTATCTGAATGTGGGTACTGAGAAGGATTTGGCTCTATCCAACCAGCTTTTGGCTTGGACAGTATTTCTCTTCCAGTCAGTTTCCTCTTTCAGCTGTTCCTGATGATCCATAGATCATTAGAAAAGGGCACTGAGTGTGCTGCATCAGGATGACAAAAAAGAAAATCCCTACTTTGTGAAATTGGTTAATGGTAATGTAGAAGGAAAGTGTCATATAAACTGAAAACTACAAAAAACTGCGTATGTGCATACCCAACACTTGGGTTCCCTTAAAAAAAAGATCTGATAATAAAAAAATATGACAATTCAGAAAGAAACATGGATGTATCTAGAGCATTTTGGAAGAATCTCTTGAGTTTCTGGCAGACTCATATGTATCGGCTTTGATCAGGTTGAGCCAGCGGATCCTTTGGCGGCCACGTTTCCTTTTGCCGCTGACCATGCCAAGCATTAATGGTTCTAATTCCAGCAGGTGTTAGATACGTGTTAGATAATATTTCCATATTTGCCACTATTGGGAGTAAAAATTTGGACAAGCAACATTGGTCAGACCTTGAATGAGAGCTGTGTCATTGCGAACAAAAATTATATTTCCATTTCTGTGGATTTAATTCTATCCAAATGTTGACCAATACAGGTTGGTGAAGGTTAATGCAATTTTTGGCAATTTAGCATCTTGTTTTTTGTGTGATTTATCCCAAATTCGGTTCAGAACAGCATTAAAGTCTCGAGTCAAAATAAACTCTGCATCAATTACTTCCATGTGCTTTTGAAAAAAATCATCATAAAATTTGTCTTTTGTATTGTTAGGTAGATATTTGTCAAGATTAAACTCTTTCCCTCTGGTAACTGAACCATAAGCGTAATAAATCGACATTCTTGATCTCGAATCAAAATATCAGCTTTAATAATTGGTTTGACTAGATATATCACTACTCTTTTTTCAATCAAGGCCATGGCAACAAAGGCTGTCCCCAACCTTTTAATATCTAAGAACTTCTCATGCTTTTGTTTAATATGAGTTTCTTGCAAACAAAGGTGCACAAACATGCTGAGACATTTCTTTTCAAAAAGACCAGAAGCTATTTATTGAAGTCCAAAGAGCACAACAGATCACTTCATAATAGGCATTGCTAAGAACAATTTGCTAAGAGAGACCGAGGGTTCACATAGACAACCTCCTCCTCCATCACCAGTTCATATCATATTAGTGTTTTGGAGCAAAATATCTGTTGTAGCCAAGTTTTAAAGGGGTGCTTAATCCAATGGGATGTTCATGAGAGAAGAAAATAGAGCAGAAGAAAGGAAAAACAAATTGTAGAAATGACAGGTGGCAGCATTGGGACCTCCCCCCCCAAGAGACCTAAGATCTGGAGGAGAGACTCCATGGATCAGTTCAAGGCCTCTGGCACCCCCGGAGGAGAGGGGGAGCTAGCGTGCCTTCCTCATTTCTGCTGGTTACAGCCACAATCAGCCCACACCTGGTGTCGGAGCTTGCAAAAAGCAAACTTGCTAGGCTGCCCCCCCCCAGAGCCTTTATTCTTGACCATCCTTTAGCAGCTAATTCTTTTGACAGTCTGCAGGGTCAAGTTCAGTTCATACCCATAGGTACACATTTCTGTGGCAGAAGCAATTATCCTTGCCTGTTTCTTAACCATTGGATTGTACATCTCTGAGAATATCTGCGAAACTCAAATCCTGGGAACAAAATGCTTGTTTCTCTTGGAGGACTGCTCCAAACACTGTTTTATTGGGCAGAGCAATCAGTGAGTTTTAAAAACTCTGACAACTCTAAAAGCTGTACTACGTTAAAAAAAAAACACCAAAAACCACATTGGTGCCTTCGTTTTCCTTAAGGTTTTGAAACCCAATATTTTCCCAGGTGCATTAAAGTGACTAGAATATCCATATTGTATTCATTGCCTCTCTAAATAGCATACTGTTAGAGGGGGGAGGGGATTTATTATGCCTCACTGCAGCTTTAATGTATAGCAAAAGCTTATCCTGTGTATAAAATGTAAGAAAGCTACATCTTCCTGTTGAAGAAGAAGAAGAGTTGGTTCTCATATGCTGCTTTTCTCTACCCGAAGGAGGCTCAAAGAGGCTTACAATCGCCTTCCCTTTCCTCTCCCTACAACAGACACCCTGTGAGGGAGGTGAGGCTGAGAGAGCCCTGATATTACTGAAGAAGAAGAAGAGTTGGTTCTTATATGCCGCTTTTCTTTACCCGAAGGAGTCTCAAAGTGGCTTACAATCGCCTTCCCTTTCCTCTCCCCACAACAGACACCCTGTGAGGGAGGTGAGGCTGAGAGAGCCCTGATATTACGGAAGAAGAAGAAGAGTTGGTTCTCATATGCTGCTTTTCTCTACCCGAAGGAGGCTTAAAGTGGCTTACAATCATCTTCCCTTTCCTCTCCCCACAACAGACACCCTGTGAGGTGGGTGAGACTGAATGAGCCCTGATATCACTGCTCGGTCAGAACAGCTTTATCAGTGTCCAAGGTCACCCAGCTGGCTGCATGTGGGGGAGTGCAGAATCGTAACCGGCATTCCAGATTAGAAGTCCACACTCCTAACTACTACACCAAACACAAAAAGATTTCTATGTTTAGAATGCTGTAATGTCAACAACCAAGGGCATCTCACTTGCAAGCCAGTCTTCCACGAGTGGCAATTAAGGGTAGTAATGGTGTGTTGTTTGTTTGCTTGTTTTGTATGGAGAAGCATTCCGTGATTTGTGCCCTAACATACAGTATCAACTGGCAATGCAAAACACAGGGTTGCCATGTCTGAGAAATGGGACTTAGTCACTGTTCTTTGAGCAGTTTTGGGGCTGCTGAAATCCTGTTTTGGACTTAGCTTAAAGCCCTCCTCACTAGGTCTGCAAGTCTCTTTGCAAAGACATTTTTTCTCACGTTTATGAGAAACTAGAAGAGCCTCCTCACGGTAGTGCGATCCATGATCCAAAACCCGAAAACTTTCCCTATGACACCAATTACATGGCCAGTCATTTATCTGTATTATTTTTCTTTCCCCTCCTAAGCCTCGACCATTAATAGGAAGAACTGATGAAAACACAACCTGTACTCCCCTGTCCTTCCTTCCCCCCCTAAGACCACATAGTCTTGCTTCATGTGCTCCACACTGCACTGGGCATATCATTTGCTCCCACATCAATGAGCAGGAAGGGATCTCTGTCCTTGGGCTTTACCAGTCTTTCCACCCTTTCCATCCTTGATTCTTGCACCAGGTAGACCGCATACCTCTCGAGACAACAAGACTGGTTGACATACTTTGGATTCTACTCCTCTCAATAGGGAATCCCCAACTACCAACAAGTGTCTCCTAGTCCTAACAATTTGGGGAGCATAAGAGGTAGTCCTCTCATCTACAGGGGCCTGTGAAACATCTTCTGAGCTTCCTATTTATAAATTGAACAATATAGGAACAAGCATGCTTTCTCTGACCTGTCCATGGTGCTGAACTGTCAGCCTTGCTGAACCTTCATTCCTATTGCACCTCTAGTCAATAATCCTAGATATTTGGTCTAATGTTGACTATATTTGCTAGCAACCCTGGTCTTCTGCTCAGTTTGACTTTTCCCTACATGAAATCAATGCTGAACACTGAAATGAGACTAGTTTTGATGGCTGTGAATTTCTTGATGTAGCTACCTCATTAATCATTCATTAATTAAGAACATTATACAAGAATATATAAAAAACATAAGAAAAGACCTGCTGGTTCATACCAGTGATTCATGTAGTCTGGTATCCTGACTCACACCGTGTCCAATCAGTTCTACTGAATGGCCAACCACAGGGCATATAGGCTTTCTCTCAATCAGTTGTAACAATATCAACACAACAGTGTTAGGATGGGACTCTTAGAACTCTCCAATCACCTCTGATCTATGCTAGCAACATTCATTCATTCATTCATTCATTCATTTGATTTATATACTCCACTCACTGCAACATCTTGTTTTATTTCATCCTCAGAACAACCCTATAGTTTAGGCTGAGAGTCGACTAGTGGGCTTCCATGGCAGAGTTGGAATTTGAATTTGGTTCTCCCAAATCCTAGGTCAATAATTTAATCACTACTCCACACTGGCTGTTTTGTAGGAAGTTGCAGGTAGTAAGATGTTGATGTTACAAGATGAACAGCTTCATTTTAGGATTCAGATTTGGGGGGCTGGGGCATTTTTAAGGACCCTGTATGCAAATTATATCTGCCAATAAAACTGAAGAAAGGTTTTTATACCCTACTTTTCATTACCTGAAGGAGTCTCATAGTGGTTTACAATCACTTTCCCTTTCTCTCCCCACAACAGGTAGGTGGGACAGAGAGCTCTATGACTAGCCTAGTGAAGAAGTGGGGAATCAAACCTGATTCTTCAGATTAGAGGCCACCTCTCTTAAAGCACTAAACCACACTGGGCAAAGGATAGTACATGATCTGGTAGCTACTTGCCTGCAAGGGGGAAGTTCAACCAGTAGTATTCCCTACATGCATCCTGAACGGGTATCTACAATTTGTTCTATCCCCTCAGAATCTAATGTTGAAGCCAGATGGGGAGCCTGTACTGTTTAGTTGCAGCCTGTTAATGGATATAAAATGGCTTATGGCATTAGAGAGCCAGTTTGGTGTAGTGGTTAGGAGTGCGGACTTCTAATCTGGCATGCCGGGTTCGATTCTGCGCTCCCCCAAATGCAGCCAGCTGGGTGACCTTGGGCTCGCCACGGCACTGATAAAACTGTTCTAATTGAGCAATCAGCGATATCAGGGCTCTCTCAGCCTCACCCACCCCACAGGGTGTCTGTTGTGGGGAGAGGAAAGGGAAGGTGACTGTAAGCCACTTTGAGCCTCCTTTGGGTAGGGAAAAGCGGCATATAAGAACCAACTCTTCTTCTTCTCCAGTAATATCAGGGCTCTCTCAGCCTCCCCTCCCTCACAGGGTGTCTGTGGTGGGGAGAGGAAAGGGAAGGCGACTGTAAGCCGCTTTGAGCCTCCTTCGGGTAGGGAAAAGCGGCATATAAGAACCAACTCTTCTTCTTCTTCTTCTTCTAGCTTTCCTGCAGGTGATAGACTATGAGACACATTATTCCATCTCCCTTTCCTGCCGCAGTAGGCAGTGGGTGGACTGTGTTTGGGACAAAGTAGCCACTCAAGTGCCTTCTCAGACCTTATCATCCTGGCATTTGTTTAGGTGACTCTCACAGGTCATTTAAATTCTGTAGGGTGACCTGCAGCAGCAGCTGGCAACGATCCTCTTGCTTTGGAGTGGTTCAGCAATCAGTTGCAGAATACCTGGAAAGACTAAGAAGCAGGCTTTTGATTGGCGCTTGAAACGTGATGCGTATTTTATACAAATGCCATTTCAGAAATGTCACACATCCTGCATTGATTTCTAATTACATGTCAAGTGAGCAGATAATTGAGATCGACTTCTTCTGTTAAGTGATACGTGGGCATGCTAGGGATGAATGGACTATCCTCTGTAGCTCCAGCATTCCTTTGCCTTTTGTTCCTCCTGGATTCCAGTTTAAACTGGAGGATTAAAAATATACGCTAGGTAGGCTCCTTTTAGCATGATGGTTTATTGATCTAGACATGTACTGTTGTGTGTTGGTGAAACAGCACAAAACACACACATGTAAATTAGACTTAATTAATTTAATTTACAGTTCTCCTTTCTCACTGAGGCTCAAGGAGGACACAGATAAAATCCAAGCAATGAAATAGAGTGTGAAATGAGCAATACAATTCCAGTAGAAACAGATATTTGAAAAAAAATTAAAAATTTATTTTTATTTTTTAGCAGAATTTTTATTTTATTTTCCAAAATTAAAGATGAAACAGTACGAATAATATACATTATTAATACAGAAAAGAGGTTATGCTCTTCATTTGATACACTTAATTCCCCATTTCAGTCCCCTTTTAGATTATTTTCTTAAGTAATTCAGATAAGGGCCCCATTGTTCTTGAAAGGCCTCTTCTGTTTTTCCATTAACTATCAGTGTCAGTTTGGCCATCTTGGCAAAGTCCGCTAGTTTGTTCAGCCAGTCTTCTATCGAAGGTAGTTTTTGCGTTTTCCATTTCTTGGCCAAAACAAGTCTTGCTGCCGTTGTCACGTAGAAGAATAAGCTTTGAGTTTGGGCTGGGAGGCACTGCGGAGATATACTTAATAACATAGATTCAGCTTTCATCTAAGACCCCACATTTTCTGCACAATAGTGTGTATTTTTGCCCAGAACTTATAAACTTTTTCATGTTTCCACCACATATGAAAGAAAGAACCTAAAAATTAAAAATTTTCAGACATGATATGTCAAACAATGCAGAAAATCATATTGCCTATGTAGAAAACAATTCATTGAGAGCAGGGTAATACATGCAGCAAACAGATAACATGTTCTTTACAGAGTGGTAAAGTTCACAATCTTGCTCCATTTATTCAAGCACCCTTCTGAACTGCCAAATTATACTATAGCCCTCTTACCTTGGTCATTCTGAATAATGCTCTGTTTCATTGTCAGCGGGATGCCTGAAGTATGGAAGCACTCCTGACTTCTTCAAATGAAGAAGAATAGTTGGTTTTTATATCCCGCTTGTCACTACCCAAAGGAGTCCCAAAGCAGCTTACAATCACCTTCGCTTTCCTCTCCCCACAGCAGACACCCTGTGAGGTGGGTGAGGCTGAGAGAGCCCTGATATTCCTGCTTGGTCAGAACAGCTTTATCAGTGCTTTGGCGAGCCCAAGGTCACCCAGCTGGCTGCATGTGGGGGAGCGCAGAATCAGTGCCTTGAACTGAACCTGATAACTGATGAGCAGTCAGTGGAATGGCTTCCACACAGGTGCCATATGCAAGATTCACCTGGCTCCTGATAACAAATGTATGAAACGGTACATGCATACACGCATAGTGCTTTGTCTAGAATTTGGAAATTTAAAATAATAGAATCATAGAGTTGGAAGGGGCCATACAGGCCATCTAGTCCAACCCCCTGCTCAACGCAGGATCAGCCCAAAGCATTCTAAAGCATCCAAGAAAAGTGTATATCCAACCTTTGCTTGAAGACTGCCAGTGAGGGGGAGCTCACCACCTCCTTAGGCAGCCTATTCCACTGCTGAACTACTCTGTCTGTGAAAAACTTTTTCCTGATATCTAGCCTATATCGTTGTACTTGTAGTTTAAACTGATTACTGCGCGTCCTTTCCTCTGCAGCCAACGGAAACAGCATCCTGCCCTCCTCCAAGTGACAACATTTCAAATACTTAAAGAGGGCTATCATGTCCCCTCTCAACCTCCTTTTCTCCAGGCTGAACATTCCCAAGTCCCTCAACCTATCTTCATAGGGCTTGGTCCCTTGGCCCCAGATCATCCTCGTCACTCTCCTCTGTACCCTTTCAATTTCATCTACGTCCTTCTTGAAGTGAGGCCTCCAGAACTGCACACAGTACTCCAGGTGTGGTCAGAACAGTGCCGTAAATTTTTAAAATAAAAAGAAACACCAGACAATCCCTAATGCATTGGTTCTATAGAAGAAGCCTTGGAACTTAAAATTCTAGGGAGAAATCTGGTTGTAGAGAATTGGGAAGCCTCCATAGTTCCTATCCAAGACACCCATTACCCAAGAAGTACTGTAAAATCAAAGCAGTGGAGAATAGGGATGTTTGCATGAAGGAAGTATTTTTTTCTGTTTTAGCAGTTTGGTGAATCTGTTAAAAACATTTAAAGGTCAGATTGGCCTGATTTAAATGAAAGTGACGCAGAAACCTTACTTTTGATGAGGCTGAAACTGGCCATGTGGCCATGTTTATGATCTGTAGAGCACTGGAGAAGACTTTCCCTTGGCATGATTGCTTTTAACCTTTGGCTTCCAGCCATCCTAGCCAGGGTGGTCTTTGTCCCATTGTTGCTAGACCCCCTCTGTGGAGTGTGATACAGTGGCTGATTGTCTCACAAAAGCCTTGTTGGTTGCTTGAAGCAGAGATTTATTCCCTCTTTGGTCATTCCCTGTATGGTTATGTTGGCTGATGGCTGTTGGGAATTGACTCAATTAATATGACTGCTAAGGTTACCAAGATGGATGTCTTTTTTTAGATTCATAGTTGAGAGTTTATTGTTGGCTACCATTTATTGTCACCTTGATCTCAGAAGCTAAGCAGGGTCAGTATGGTTAGAATGTGGATGCAAGACCAAAAGGGAGTCCAAGGTGCCTATGCAGAGGCAGGCAATGGCCAACTATTTTTGAATATTTGTTGTCTTGAATCCCTACAACAGGGGTAGTCAAACTGCGGCCCTCCAGATGTCCATGGACTACAATTCCCAGAATCCCCTGCCAGCAAATGCTGGCAGGGGCTTCTAGGAATTGTAGTCCATGGACATCTGGAGGGCCGCAGTTTGACTACCCCTGCCCTACAAGGTCACCATTAGTCCACTGTGACTTGATGGCACTGTCCACTACCACCTTGGAAAAGCTTTTTGGGGGGGAAGAATGATAAAAGTCTTTGAAATAAATAAACAACCCCCATAGGGATTAGGCGAATGCTCAAAAAAACTTGCCCAACATTGTGAAAAAGAAAACCTTGAAATTAACTACCAGAAGATCAGGGCCATGGCATTTGGCATATGTCCAAAATCTAGAACATGGATGCTAAATGGGCGCAAAATTAAGCAAGTAACCAAATTTAAATATTTAGGTGTATATATTCAAGCCTCTGGAGCAAAGAGCATCCATTATTCATATACATCAGAACTAGGGCAAAGAAATAATATATTGAAATTCTATCGAACAAAGGGCAGATTCTTAATACCAGCAACCCTGAAACTATACTCTGCTAAATCTCTAGCCCAACTCACGGTGAATTTTTGGGGGCTCTGATATCAGATACTATCAAGCTTGAAAGGGTCCAGTCTAAATTCCTTTGGGCACTCCTCCAACTTCCATGCTGTGTAACCAACTCCATGGTGTATCTGGAAACAGGAATGTTAATGGTCCAAGACAAAATCTGCCTCAGCAATAGGAATGTGGCTGAAATTAATACATAACCCACAGGGTATAGTTTCTTTAACCCTGAATGACAACTTCCAATATTCTTGGACTAATGCTGTTCACAGAGGAATCCAAAGTCTGGGCTTCTCCATACACTTATTATCCAAATTAGCTCATGATCAAGCTGCATCATTAGTTAAGCAGCGGATATAAGACAATCAACATCAACTGGACCTGAGTAAAGCTCCAACTTTTTTGGCCTCCAGTTAAAACAAGATATGTTCTGGCTCCTGCCACTTATCTGTCTCAGCTAGTAATAAGTAAACAAAGAAGGGTATTTACCCTTGCAAGATGCTCCGTCTTGCCTTCAGCTCTTGTAGAGGGTCGCTATAAGAACATTCCCCTTACACTGAGACAATGTTTTTGTGGGAGTGGCGAAATTGATACAAGAGAGCATATATTGTTCCGCTGCCCTGCTTATGTAGACATTCGTAGCAACTTGATTGAACCACTCCTTAAAAAGTTGCCTGAACATCATGATGTAGATCGAGCAAAGAGTCCCCCCAGGTGACAACTCAGCTGGCCAAGTTTAGTGCCGCCGCCATAAAAATCTGATGCTCTAAAGTAGCATAATTTTAATTTCTATTTTATGATCTGTTTTAAATTGCATTATATCAAATGACCATATTATTTTGTTCTTTTATGTATTAACTTCACACAACTTGGTCTGGACGATTGTAAAAAGGTTTGAACTGAACTAAACTGAACTGAAATAAATAAATATTCTGCTATAGTTTCAAGCCCTGACCTGGATCACCCAGGCTAGCCTGATCTGATGAGATTTCAGAAGCTACAAAGTGTCATCCCAGGCTAGTATAAGGATTACCGGTGTTTTGATGCAGGGATAAGCAATGGCAACAAACCTCTGAACGTTTCTTGCCTTGAAAACCGTATGGTGGTTGGCATAAGTCTTGACGGCACTTTCCGTCCCCCTGCAGTTCGAGAGGATACAGGCAATTAAGGGAGCCTTTGTCCAGATGAGAGGTCATATGTACCCCAAACAGAGTTATTCACTCTCATTGAAAACTACCTTTTCCACCCAGCCCTGATAAGTGACTCAAAAAGAGAAGGTAGACAGTCCAATGTGGGATGGATTAGGCTGAAGTATATCAATTTGACAGAAGAGAACATGCATAAAATGAACTTCACAGCATGAAATATATTTAATGAACTGTTAATAACTATGGCTAAAACTGTTAACAGTTCATTAAATGTATTTAATATTAGAAAATTCAATGTATGCATGCTATTCTGTTAGAAGATATAAAATATACACACAAGTGCATGGATAGCCCTGTAAACAGAACTGCAGACTACCACCCTCCTCCAGATTTTGCCCCAGGTAACCAAATTTATTCATGGCTAGACTAGAAGAAACTCATAGGTAAACAGAGACAGCTTCCAGCCTTATGAATCATTTGAATCCCAGTCCATGGACTCCAGTTGGTTTGCAGGTGTATCACAGATGTATGTACGCCTTGCTAGGCGTGCTTACGGCAAATTTTCTCAATGCAAATCTGCAAAAAAACACCCAAAATATTTGTTGCCAGCTGCTTTAAAATGACATCTTGTTATGTTTATGGGTCTTTATATTGCTAAACACTCTAAATATTGCAATGCAGCCGTTAAGAAACTTGTAAACAAATGCAGACTGGCTCCCAAAATCTTGGGAGGAAAATATTGAACCACATTCACACACACACACACACACACACACACACAAGCCGATGGGTGCTTGCGAATTTGGCGCCTGGTTTTAAGAAGCTATAGAATGTGCAGGGATATAAACAGGTAAGCAAGTTCAGAGCAGAAGATGTGAGTTTCAAAGCAGCTGAGTGCCTTTGAATTCAGAAATGAGCATTCGGGTATTCTTAGCTAGCCAAGTAAATGGGTGCTGCATACACAATCTTCTAATCCAGATGTCAGGACTGCATTCCTAAAGCTTCAAGAGAAATTAGCAATCCTGCTGTTTGATGGTTCGGGAAGGAGAGTGAAAGACAGATCTATGGAAAATTCCCAAGCTGGGCATGAACGGAACAGACCTCACCTTGAAGTCAAAGGGTTACTAGTTCTGTATACAGTGGTTGTATTGATTTATTCATTTATATTTGCATTTATATACCACCACTCTTGGACCCAGCTGGCTCATGGCAGTTTACAAAGAAATCTTTAAAACCCTATACAAAAAATACAATAAAATGCAGAATGCAATACAAATGAACCTCCCCCTCTCCCACCCATCCATGCCCTACAATAACAACTACCACTACCTGGGGGGGGGGGAGGCCCTTCTGGTGATGCCTAGCTTATGGGGCCCATACAGGGAGAGACCCAATCTTCCAAGCCTGGCCACAACCAAATGCCTGGTGGAACAGCTCCATTTTGCAGGTCTTGAGAAAACTGTGCTAGCTCTGTGAGGGTCCTCAACTCTTCCAGGAACTCATTCCGCCAGGTTGGGGCCGGGACCGAAAAGACCAGGTTAAGGCCAGGCATACCTCCCAGGGACAAGGGACTACCAACAGATTCAGACTCGCAGAGCAGAGAGCCCTGCGGGGGGCATAAGGAGTCAAGTGGTCCCTCAGATATATGGGGCCCAGGCTGTGGATGGCCTCAAAGGTAAGAACCAAAACCTTAAACCTGATCCAGAAGCCTTTTAAGCCATCAAGTCACACTGGTGACTCAAGTTCAGCATATGGTCTACTAAGACTTCTAGATCCTTTTCACACATATTACAACCAAGAGCAGTCTCCCCCATCCTGTATTGGTGTATTTGGTTTTTCCTACCTAAATGCAGAACTTTACATTTATCCCTATTGAGTTTCATTTTATTCAGTTTAGCCCGCTTCTTCAGGAGGGAGGTCTTTGTTAGTTGCTGAAACTGTTCATTTTAGCAATTTACTGCTGCTTTAACTGTTTTGTTGATCGTTTTATCCTACTGTTGTGAACCACCCAAAGCCCGTTCATAGAGAGGGGCAGTACACAAGCTAAATGAATAATAATACCTCAGATAGCTAATCCAAGGCCTGATTATCACTGCAGTTATTGTGCGGGGATGTGGCTGGCTGGCTCTCTGGGACCTCATGCAAAGACATTCAGTAATTTGTATCTGCTTTTGATATCATTTTTATCCAGGAAACATGGATGATCAGCAAGATTCACTGTCCCGGATTTTTGTTTTTTCTCAAAAGACTCTGAAAGGCCCTGTGGGTTGCCCTAGAAAGCACCTAGCTTGTCTAATACTGTTATCCATGACATCACAGGCTTCTCAGGTTCTTGTTACTCACAAACTGGTTCTTGTAGTTAAGATTTTTTGTGTGTGTATATACTATAATATTATTCTCAATATATCTATCCATTCCATCTTTCTGTTCTCAGTCAGTTGAGAATTAATCAAAGGCCAGATTTTTGATGATAGTAAGGGCTGTTTTTCTAGCACCCTTTAAAAAATTTTGGCAGATGATTTTAACGCTAGAATAGGGAATTTGTTTGGAAAGCTAATAGATTTTCCTATGAAAATTTTCTCAGTTTGTTCAAAAGATATGGTAATAAATGCAAATGGACTAGAATTGGCTGGTTTTCTTGCACAGAGGAATTTGGCCATAATGAATGGCTGCTTTACTTACCTTAGTACCAATGGGACAAGTGTCATAGATTATTTTGTTTCAATGAATTTTCTACCATGGGTTAAGCTAATGAGGGTGTGTGATTTTTGTTGTTGTTGTGCTAATGGCCATCTGCCTGTTGCTCTCTATATGAAATCCTGGTGTTCCTAATGACATAAACTGTGTTCCAAAATAGATTCTCAGATGCCTCTAGCTACAACCAGCAGCCAGAGGCATTTCCAGCAGAGAAGGATGTTTGAGACTAATTCTGCATTGAGCAGGGGATTGGTCTAGATCAGGGGTAGTCAACCTGTGGTCCTCCAGATGTCCATGGACTACAATTCCCATGAGCCCCTGCCAGCATTTGCTGGCAGGGGCCCATGGGAATTGTAGTCCATGGACATCTGGAGGACCACAGGTTGACTACCCCTGGTCTAAATGGCCTGTATGGCCCCTTCCAACTCTATGATTCTATGAAAGTGGGGAACTCCATTATGACATCAGGAAGACATCTGGGCTGAACTTCTATTTTTCTTCTGCTTGTGTAGGTGGCCAGAAGCAGGAGTCCACCGGCATGAATTGAAGGATAAGGGCCACAGAGTGCTTGGTCTATGGACCTGAGTAAGCTGGACCAGCAAGTGTAGGACTAGCCCAGCATGTCGTGCATTGTAATATTTGTTTACCTAATCTGTGGTTTTGAATTTTGTAAGCCACGTTGGGTCCCCACCTGGGAGAAAAGTAGAGTAAAATAAATAAATAAAGTGGCCCTCCCCGGTTGCCCATCCCCAGGATCTGGTATTCCAAGGTATACTTTGTCTCTTTATGGAGGTTCCATTCAGCTGCCATGGCATGTAACGGCCATAGATTGCAGATCCATGCCTTCCCAAGCTTAGCTAATCCCTTTTTAAAAGCTGTCTAAGCCAGTCGCTGCATCTTGCACTAGTGAATTCTGTAGGTTAATTACACATCGTGCAAAGAAATCAATGCTGGCTATAATTGCTCAGCAAAATAGAATGCCTATATATTTTGGTACATCAACACTGTGTTTTTTTTTGCCGCTGGAAATCTACCGGAAGATTTGTGGAAATCTATATTGGTTTCAATAAAAATAAAATCCTCGAACAAAGTTGCTTGTCAGAGAGAGGTGCCAATCTCATTTGCTTGGTAATGACTTGAAATTTATGACTAAATGAAAATAACCCACCGGAAGACTATTGTGACAAGACTCATTCAATCTGGGTTACAACTGCCTTGTGCAATGCGGGGGGGGGGGGGGGGGGAGAGATAATGACGGAATGAGAAAATTGCTATCTTAATTCTCTCCTCTCTGTCAGATAATGAAGATCTGAATTGGCTTGCAGCTAATGGGGAACTGGTAGCTTTTGAGGCAGATTGGCTGCTTTGATAGGTGGTATGAGCAGACAGTGCAATTAGCCTTCAGTTGATTGTGTAATTACGTCAATCGTTTGCGGAGAATGAGAGAATATTCATCTTCTGCTCTCTTGCATACGGCATTGGATCTCCTCGGCTAACAGAGCCCACGTAGCAAGAAAGCACCTTCTCAGGAGAAATTTCCTAGATGATTCGCTCTGGTGCATGCTTGACTCATTTGTTTACTCTTGGATCAAATGAGATTGCAGGCTGGAGATCTGTGATTGGAACTCCTGGCCTGCAATTTTAGCAACACTTTCCTGGAATTAAGCCCAGGCCATAATTCTGAGTAAACCTGAGTAGACCTGCTCCCTTGATAATAGTGGAAATGCATAAGGGCAGCAGTGCCAGGAAGGGGCTCGAGGCAGTATTCTTTCCTTGCACTATTTGGCAAGTTAGAAAATGCCTTGTAGGGTTGCCAGCTTCCAGGTGGAGCCTGGAGATTTCCCAGAATTACAATGGACCACCAGACTAAAGACGTCAGTTTTTCTGGAAGGAACGGATGCTTTGAAGAGTGGGCACTATGATATTCTGTTCCACTGATGTCCCTTCTCCAAACCCCACCTTCCTGAGGCCACATCTCCAAATCTTCAGGAATTTCCCAACAAGGAAATGGCAACCTTATCACCTAGGTGGCTAAAATCAGTCATTGGGGAGGGAGACTGGGTTCTCTTGGGGAAACCACATAAGAGTTAAGTCTTCTTGGCCTTGTGCCATGCTGTGATCCACATTGCCCCACAGGTGCTTTTGGGGATAATATAACACATCTGGAGTTTGAATCCTAGGCAATATTGAACCAGCTGGACTGATGCTGTGACTGTTTGAGTTCTGATAGGCTCTTAATTTTCATTGGGGAGTTTGTTCTACCACGTTGGGTAACAGAAGAGAAGGCTCTGGCTCTGACTGAAGCCAGGTGAATGTCCTTGGGGCCAGGGATCCCCAATCTGTTTGAATAAATAGAGTGAGTTGTTCTTCAGGGAGTATAAGTAAGCAGATAGTTGTTGAGATACGCAGGACCCTGATCACATATATCCTTGCAGGTGAGTACCTGATCCAGTATTCAATTGGTAGCCTGTGTAGCTGCTGAAGGACCAGGATCCAAGGAGGTGCATATGTATGAATTGGCAGATACATTAAGTTTGAGCTGTATTAAATGGCAGATTCTGTCAAATTTCTCTTCCACTGCAGCTTTCCTGTGGGTCCCCTATCACCTGGCAGCAATATTTTGGAGATTAGTCACAGCAAGCACCTGCATTCCGAGGTGTTCACATGACTCAGTTCAGAGAGACAGAAAATTTAAAGGAGAGGATGTTAAGACACACTGACGATCTTTTAACAAAGATTTAGATTTAATCTTTAATAAACTGGGTCGTTTTTTTATCTGTGTTTGTAACAACAATCATGGTTTTAAAAGCTTTCTCATACACGGCTTAGAATACTAAATTTTACAAGCCTAAAGTCTGGCAGCCATTACTGTCATTGAGACACATGCCTTTAAATTCAGAGAATTGTTCTAAATTTGGCACATTGTGCAAACACTGGCAGAAACAGAAGACCGTTTTTTAACATCCCTGGGCAATTACGGTGGCATCTTGTACGCATTTTTAAAAAAATATCACTGGGTTTTATTTTTCTGTAATTAAAGATGGGACAAAGTTCCTTTAAACATTTTGAGAAGCTGCTTAATTACATGATTATTCTTTAGAAGTTGCGGTGGTTTGTGCGATGAATTGGTAATTAGCAACTTCTTCAATGTAGCTTGCACGCATGCCGGGCAAACTACTCTGTTAATGTTAGGGAAGTGCTTGGAAGATTTACTGCCTCTTATAAGAGCAAATTATTATAATGTTTAATATTCCAAGGGCGCAAAACAATAGGCTATGAGACAACCATATAATTGTTGGATTAGTCTCTGCAATCTATTCCCAATTTTTTATTTAAATTTCCCTGTTTGATTTTTACAAGGCTCGCTTCTCTGACTTCTAACCGGAGCTCAGTAGAAACTCTTCATAGGGTTTGGGTTTTTATTAAGCAAACATTTGTGGCGTTACTTAAGGAGTCCTACCCATTCCATGATTTCTGCATATTCCTGGAATAAATATTATGGTGACCCCAGCAAAAGGTTAACATGGCAAGTGAGACACAGAGGGGGCTTCCTCTGCAGATCCTTCCTTGGTGGTCTCCCATCCAAAGTCCAACCTGCTAGCTTCCAATATCTGATGAGATGAGGCTAGCCCAGGGGTAGTCAAACTGCGGCCCTCCAGATGTCCATGGACTACAGTTCCCAGGAGCCCCTGCCAGCGAATGCTGGCAGGGGCTCCTGGCAATTGTAGTCCATGGACATCTGGAGGGCCACAGTTTGACTTTCCCTGACCATACCATTCTGCATCCTGGCTGATTCATATACTTTGCCTTTATTCTGAATTGCCTATATAGCATTGGGGTGCTGCCTGATTGGATGAAATTACCTCTAGCAGGTTCCTGGATTTTATGCTAGGAGAACCCATGAGATCAAATTCACCTGACAAACCTGAGCAAGGAGATACCAGTAAAAATAGGAAAGCCTGGCTCTCACTTTCAGGGCTTTGTGATCCACTTTGGAGCCGGGTTTGTTTGTTTGTTTATTTGGATTTTTATACCGCCCATTCTTTGCAACTCTGGGCAGTTGCATAAACTGGGAAATGCTGACCGATGTGACTAATCCGGAGAGAAGGAACAGGCAGCAGTTTGGCTAGAGCATGTAACCGAACAGGCCTGAGACAAGGTAAAGAACTGGACAAAGCAATTTCAGGAGAAAATGTATCTCGTGCTGAAGTTGTTTTCCTCCCAGAAATCAATACCAGGTAATATTTTAAAGAATTCTACAAATTACTGAGGTAGTGAATTCTTGTCCTCTTCCACGATCAGGTTCACAAATATAGTTGCTTCAGTTTAACAGGTTTGGGGCACTTTTAAACTTCTCATTTTTTCTCACGAAAGCAAAGAGGGAGAAGCAAACTGACTCCTTTTTAAAGAGGGGTAGGCATACATGAATGGGACAATATATCTCCAACATGTCTATCGTGCCATATTTTCTAGGATAAGTTGGGGTGGGGTGGGGGTGGGGGAAAGTAGACAATGGCTTGTACTAGGAGTTTAATTTTGAGTATGGCCACTGCCAAACAAGGAGTTCTCTTCTTCTTCTTCTTCTTCTTCTTCTTCTTCTTCTTCTTCTTCTTCTTCTTCTTCTTCTTCTTCTTCTTCTTCTTCTTCTTCTTCTTCTTGAAACGAGAAGGGATAAGCTTACAGCCACCGCATGCCTTGAAGCTGGAACATTTATTCACAGATCAATGGGTGGCATTGCTTGAGAGAAGTACACAATCTTGGAAGTCTTAGTGTTGTCAGTCGTTTTTGAAGTTAGACTGGAGGAGGCTTCTCTGATACTTGCAAGCTGTCTTGGAAAGAGAAAAGGGAAATGCAAGATCAAAGAAAGGACCCAATTACAGAGACTAAATAGGAAGGCTTTCTTTTCTGCCTTTCTCCCAGCAAGCATACATGACTGATTGCTTGGTATTTGTGTTAGCACCCTAAAGATAAAAGATCTCATAAGGGTTAATCAAAAAGGAAATTTACCAGCCAATCAAAAGTATGTCTACTCTGATATAAGTCACATTGATTTCGTTTTGTGCAGATTGGTGTGTGGTGGTGGTGGGGGGGTGGGGGGGTTGGGGGGTTGGGGGGTTGGGGGGTTGGGGGGAGGGGGAGAAAAGACATCGACTGAGCTATATAAATGACCTTTGAAGACTAAAGGCAGTCTCAGAACCTTATAAAGACCACTTTACATTTATACAGTGCTTGCATTGTAAGGCCCTTAATTATGCCTTACAGTAACCCTGAAATGTAGATGTATCATTAAGTATCTACTAGTAGTAAAGCCCGTTGCATTTTGTAATACCACGGGTGCTAGCTCATGGTTTGGTGTGACTCATTTGAAAGTTGGCAACCCTAAGAGAAGGTCTCTCTGTGCACAGCAGTCTTGACCCCAGTCAGGTTTATACACACCTAGGTAGTGTGGATATCCAGAACATGAACCAATCTGCCAACCTTACCTTCTCACTGCAATGTTCTCTGGGTGGATAGCTAATCAGGCTGGAGGAGAACACCCAGGAGCTGTACAGGTGACCTGATTGGCCAGTAACGCCCAACTCCTCCTAGGACCCCTTATAATGCTAATGGTTACAGATGGTAAGTTTGGAGGCGAACTGGGCAAATAGTGGTAGGCATACCTAAAGCCATTTTGAATAATTTGACCTGAGCACTTCAAGGCTTATAGAGTGCAAGCCTAAGCAGTTCTGCTCAGGCATAAGCCCCATTTTATCCAATGGAGCTTACCTCTGAGAAAAATGTTGTTAGTACTGCAAACTCAGATACCAAACCAACTCTCAAGCAATCTCTGTATTGCTTCCTCCAGGCAGAGTCAGGCTTTTCTATGCACCCATGATCTTAAATCACATAACTGGCAATGTCAGGGATTGAACTTGGCACCTTCTGTATGCAAAGGCACACAGTCTACTGTACTACTCCAAGGAGCTTGTCTATTCCAAGCTAAACAGGTTTCATCACTCCATGCTGGGTACTGGAAGACCTTATAGAATCATAGAGTTGGAAGGGACCTCCAGGGTCATCAAGGATGCTTTAGGATGCTTAGGGCTGATCCTGCGTTGAGCAGGGGGTTGGACTAGATGGCCTGTATGGCCCCTTCCAACTCTATGATTCTATGATAGATGGCCTGTATGGCCCCTTCCAACTCTATGATTCTATGATTCTAAGTCCAGCCCCCTGCAGACTTTTTCAGTGTCTTTTGCAAACCACAGAGAAATGGAATGCTTAAGGCAGGGGTAGTCAAACTGCGGCCCTCCAGATGTCCATGGACTACAATTCCCAGGAGCCCCTGCCAGCGAATGCTGGCAGGGGGCTCCTGGGAATTGTAGTCCATGGACATCTGGAGGGCCGCAGTTTGACTACCCCTGGCTTAAGGCCTATTGGCTCAATGGCAGCACATATATTTTGCGTGCCACAAATTCAATTCCATCAAATGATCTCAGGTAGCAGATTTTGGAAAGACACTGGAACTTTGGAATGGCATTCCTACTCAAATTCTTTATTTGTTATATTTCTATACCACCCTCTCATAAGGCTCAGGTTACATAAAACATAAGGGAGTACATTATAGCCATAATAACAATAATCTTAACAGTAACAGTAAGAACCAGTATTGATAAATAGCGTAACAATTAGCAATGCAATAGAACTTTTCAAACAGAACCCATGGGGGGGCAGTTGGGTTCAGGATGCGCAGGATGTCTGTGATGTCCATGGGGCCAGCTGAACGGTGTTAGGTCTGTCAGCCTCAGTCAAATGCCTGGCAGAGGAGCACCATTTTACAGGCCGTTTGGCATTTCAGGAAGAGCCCTGATCTCTTCAGGGGGCTCATTCCACTACGTTGGGGCCAGAACCAAGAAGGTTCTGGCCCTGGTTGAGGCTCGCTGTGCTTCTTTGGGGCCAGGGATCCACAGATAGTTGGTGGTGGCTGAACATAATGCTCTGGGTATAGGTAGAGAGGCAGTTTCTGAGATACATTGGGCCCAGACCGTGTATGGCCTTGAAGGTGACAACCAAAATCTTAAGCCTGACCTGGAATTCAACTGGGAGCCAGTAAAGTTGTTGAAGGGCCAGCCAAATGTGATTATTTCTCAGACAGGGGCCCCTATTCTTATGTCAGTTGTTTTTAGGAGCCAAGATGGACATGGGTCTAGTGGGCAAGTGGTTGGCCTTGTTGCTGTTAGCATCCTGCCCACTTCAGCTAATGAGGGTTGTCTGAAGTTACTCAGTGTTCTCTCCAGAGGTGGCCAAGGGGCCTCTAGTTCACTTTCCGTATCAAAGCTTGAGGGGAGGTTGTGGCAGAGAGTCGAGATTTTGTCTGCAAAATGACTTACAAATGCCTCATATAGAACATAAATAGAGCCTGTGGGATCAGACCAGTGGTCCATCGAGTCCAGCGTACTGTTTCACACTAGGGTTGTCAGTTCCAGGTTAGGAAATATCTGGAGATTTTAGGAGTGGAGCCTAAGGAGGGGAGGGGTTAGGGAGGGGAGGAACTTCAATGGAATATAATGCCATAGTAGCTTTTCTCCTGATGAGTTGATCCTTGTTACCTGGAGATTGAGCCTCTTGTGGCGCAGAGTTGTAAGGCAGCAGTCTGAAAGGTCTGCCCATGAGGCTGGGAGTTCGATCCCAGCAGCCGGCTCAAGGTTGACTCAGCCTCCCATCCTTCCGAGGTCGGTAAAATGAGTACCCAGCTTGCTGCTGGGGGGTAAATGGTAATGACTGGGGAAGGCACTGGCAAACCACCCCTTATTGAGTCTGCCGTGAAAACGCTAGAGGGCGTCACCCCAAGGGTCAGACATGACTCGGTCTTGCACAGGGGATACCTTTACCTTTACCTGGAGATTAGTTGTAATTTTAAGAGATATCCAGCCTCTATCAAGGTAAACTATGTCTACAGCATTCCCCTGATATAGCAAGGTAGTAATTTTCTCAAAAAAAAGAGAGATAAGGTTAGTCTGACATGACTTGTTCTTAAGAAAGCCATGCTGACTCTTAGTAATTACAGCCATCCATTGTAGCCACTAAAAGACTGACAGTTTGATGGTTTGTTCTAAAACTTTGCCAGCTATCGATGTCAAGATGACGGGTAGGTTGTTACCCGGATCTTCCTTTTCCCCCTTCTTGATGGTGGGTACCTGTGGAGAGAGAAAAACATAGTGACAGCAGCTACCAAACAAGAAGCAGACGATGCCTCAGAGTCCAAAGGAGAAGGAAGAGGGGCTTAGACTCCTGTTTAAGAGGGCAGGGGCGGGGCTTATGTAGGAGATAAAAGGGAAGTGGGGGAGACACAAGGGGATGGATAAGAAAGTGGAGAGAGAGGAGGTTGAAGGTCGTGGTGTACAGTGAAGGAGGAGTAAAGCTATAGGTGTCTAGATGATGGGATGGTAGTTACCTGAATCCTCCTTTTTCCCCTTCTTGAAGATGGGGGCTTCATTTGTCCACCTCCAGTCTTCAGGTGTTTCACCTGTTCCCTAAGAATAGTAAAAAATAATGGAATCAGTTCTTTTGAAAGCTGTTTATGGAGCCATCTTGGTTTCTTAATGTTCCTCCCCATTTTCCTTCTCAAGGAAATTGTCTGCGATTGTGCCTTCAGTATTTCACCTTTGAGAAACTCCAAACCTTCTTGGACTTCCATCTTAGGTTTCTCTAACCTTGGGTTTTCTACCCAACAGAATTTTACGTTTGTTCAAAAAAAAGATCTACTGATGTCCAGCTTGTATATGTGATCCACCCTCACGAGGTGCAAACCATCTCCTGATAGAAGAGCCTCATCACAGTAGCATAATCCGTGGTCCAAAAATCCAAACCTTTCTGAATGACATCAATGATGCAGCCGGTCATTTATCTGTATTATTTCTCTTTCCCTTCCTAAGCCTCAGCCATTAACAAGAAGGACTGACAAAAATACAACCTGTACCCCGAAGTCCTTCACTTTCTCCCCAAGGTCAGTGGTCCCCAACCTTTTTTCGGCTGGGGACCGGCAGGGCAAGTGCCCTGCCCGCGCAGCACGCATGCGTGCCCATGCCCGCACAACACGCACGCGCTGCCGGGCCGCGCATGCGCTTGTGCGTGCTGCGTGGCCTAAGTCACACATGCGCGGCACTTTGCGCATGCGCGAAAGTATGGCGCATGGACAATTTCGGCCGCACAGCACGCAGGTGCACATGCGCGGCCTGGCCGCGCATGTGCAATGCTTGGTGTGGCCCTGATTCCCTCTCCCCCCCTCCTGCAGTTACTGCGGGGGGGGCGGGGAGAGGGAACCTCGGCCCAGCGCCCTGGCCTTCGCGGCCCGGCACCGGGCCGCGGACCGCAGGTTGGGGACCACTGCCCAAGATGACGTAGTCGTGTTTCATGTGCTCCGTACTGCACTGGGTGGCATTATTTGTTCCCAAATGAATGAGCAGGAAGGGATATCTGATGACGCAGGAATTAATAGTTCTGATTTGGTATATGTAACATTATTATATGTAACGATTCAAATGGGTAGCCGTGTTGGTCTGAAGTAGCACAATAAGTCAAGTCTTTATTATTACAGTACTAGACCAGTAGTCAAATTACAAGGTACATAAAAAACATCTGGCATTAACAAGATAAAAGAATCATTGATAACTTAAATATTATTTAAAAAGATTAAAACATTCCAGCTAGAAGAATCATTCTGGTTTTAAAACTCACAAGCATTATCTCAAGCAATTGAGACTATCTCTACCTAAGTTGCTCCGAATCCAACCAGCTCTTCCTTGTTTTGAGTAGCACAATAAAATCGGAGTCCAGGAGCAACTTTAAGGCCAACAAAGATTGATTCAAGGCGTGAGCTTTCGAGTGCAAGCACTCTTCCTCAGACTGTGAACTACCATCTGAGGAAGAGTGCTTGCACTCGAAAGCTTGAATCAATCTTTGTTGGTCTTAAAGGCGCTACTGGACTCTGATTTTATTATATGTAACGTAACATTATCCCAGGAATTGCCAGGTAAACTGTATCAAACCGAATTGGTGTTGGCAGATGCATTCGTACTACTCAGGAGTATTACAGAAGGAGCTATTTTTTCCTCTGCAGTTGCCTTTTGGCTCTAAGAAAAGATCTGAGTCTGAGTGACATATGCTGACCTATATATATTGTGAGGGGTCTCTGAACTTGTTTCCAGTTAGTGAATGATGGAATTATGTCTTAATGGTTTTATGATTCAAGCTGAGTTACTCATGCTCCATTTTCTCCGTCTTTCACTCAAGCAGAGTAATTTCTTCCATGGATTTTTTGTGAGCAGGGATTTTGGAGCAAAGCCAAGTATTGCCTTTATTTTGGGAGTAAAATGAGATTTCTTTTTCCTCCAAGATTTGCTCTATCTGTAGTTTTGGTGCCCTGTATTTGATATGGTAAGGACTTTAGATATGTTACCCATCCATCTAATTCTCTGGACAAAAATGTTAATCTGCTGCCCCTAAAAACATGAGGGTTTTATACCTGGGAAGGATAGAGGGAATGCTGGAGTAGCTATATTTTAATAAATAACATAGCACTTCTTCAGATATGTTAAATAAATACATGGACTAGACAATACAGGTTGCCCAGTTGCTGTGTATTGTATTTCTCCTGCAAACTGCTTTCCCCTGTATCAGGGTTTTGTAGTGTGGTGCCTATGGACATCATAAAAAGCAGAGACATCACCCTGCCAACCAAAGTGCGTCTAGTCAAGGCTATGGTCTTCCCAGTTGCAATGTATGGCTGTGAAAGTTGGACCATAAGGAAGGCCGAGCGTCAAAGAATTGAGGCTTTTGAACTCTGGTGCTGGAGAAGACTCTTGCGAGTCCCTTGGACTGCAAGGCGAACAAACCAGTCAGTCCTAGAGGACATCAGCCCTGCCTGCTCCTTAGAAGGCCAGATCTTGAAGATGAAACTCAAATACTTTGGCCATCTCATGAGAAGGAAACACTCCCTGGAGAAGAGCCTAACGCTGGGAGCGATTGAGGGCAAAGGAAGAAGGGGACGACAGAGAATGAGGTGGCTGCATGGAGTCACTGAAGCAGTCGGTGCAAACTTAAATTGACTCCGGGGGATTGTAGAGGACAGGAAGGCTGGAGGATCATTGTCCATGGGGTCGCGATGGGTTGGACATGACTTCACAACTATGGACATAAGGACACTGTGTGAACCCTTTCCTGAGAGCCATCTTGTGTGATGCTGGGGTCAGGTGATTTGCTTTTGTCCAGCAATGCTTCTTATTGACCACTGGAGATTTTACTGGCTGTGCAGATTTTTAATAACATTAGGGGGTTGGACTAGATGGCCTGTATGGCCCCTTCCAACTCTATGATTCTATTATTATGCTTTAGCACCAGCTTCCACCATGGCACAGGAATCCTCACTCTGACTTGAAGGTAAGCCATGACAGACATTTTTTGGCTGGCTCATCCTCCTGAGGCAGCCTTTTTTTGGCTATATCCACCACCCCATGTAATAGTTCCAGGCTCAGAAAGGTTGGGAACCCCAGCCCCAAACCAATAACAGACACGGTCAGTTGTCATAGAATAGCCACGAATATTCAGATAGCTGAATCCCTAAGGAAGCTCACAAAATCCTGATGATCAAATTAGCTTCGGTAATAAGAGCTTAGAAAAATGAGAAGGAATAAATTTGAACATCTGGGACCCAGAAAGGTTGAGGGGGCTGAGGCTTGGACATGCGCTACTATAGAGCCATCACTGCTCCTCAGGCAAAAATGCCCTCAGCGCCTACCTCAGAGCCAACCAAAACATCATGTGACAATGAATCATAGGACTAGCCAGGCCCCATGGGAAATGGGTATCCATGAAAGTCTGTTCCCCTAGTCCCCTTGTCTCCGGGACCATGAGTGAGATGGTTGAAGTGGCAGCACAAGAGGCAAGGAAAGAATGGAGGCTGGAACCAAACTTCACAAAAGATCTAGAAGGTGTGGAACTACCTGGGATGGGGGGTGGGGGGGATACGAGAGTGGCAGAGGGGCTGTGCAATGGGGATGGTGGAAAAGGCTAAAAAGGGAGTACTAGGAGTGAGTTGTTACATACTGATTTTTTTTTAATGGCCATATTTTTGGCTATTGGTCAATGTGGAATGTTTAATTGACCGACCCAATCGTTTTATTGTGTGTTTCCCATAAGGCTTCCCCTCCTCCAGATGCTAGTCTTTGATTTGCTTCAAGGCTGATCATCACTGCTCTTTCATCTTACTGCTCTTTCATGCCGCTGCTGATCTCCGAGCTATTTACCCTAAGAACAAATTCAGAAGTTGGTCTTGGCAGACAGTTAACTGCATGAATACTGCCATGTCGGCTGCAGATGCTGAATCCCATGGTCCATTACTGTTTGATCTGTCAGAAAAACACACACACAAACCCCCGAAAGAAATAAAAAAAATACTTGCAGAGCTGGCTAATGATGCTGCTTCTCAAGTTAGTGACCTAATTTCCTATATGAAGTTGGCAACATAGTATTCCTTCCTTCTGCTGCTTTCTGTATTAATTTTGCAAGAGGTAGAAAACTAATGACTTTTTTTCAATTAAAAAAAGCCAGCCTGTGTCCATCTGAGGGGCGCTCAGGAGTAGGCTCCATCATTACGAACAAAACATCACATCAAAATCACAAGATGTCATAGTCCCATTGTATACGGCACTGGTCAGACCACACCTGGAGTACTGTGTGCAGTTCTGGAGGCCTCACTTCAAGAAGGGTGTGGATAAAATTGAAAGGGTACAGAGGAGAGCAACGAGGATGATCTGGGGCCAAGGGACCAAGCCCTATGAAGATAGGTTGAGGGACTTGGGAATGTTCAGCCTGGAGAAAAGGAGGTTGAGAGGGGACATGATAGCCCTCTTTAAGTATTTGAAAGCTTGTCACTTGGAGGAGGGCAGGATGCTGTTTCTGTTGGCTGCAGAGGAGAGGACACGCAGTAATGGGTTTAAACTACGAGTACAATGATATAGGCTAGATATCAGGAAAAGATTTTTCACAGAGTAGTTCAGCAGTGGAATAGGCTGCCTAAGGAGGTGGTGAGCTCCCCCTCACTGGCAGTCTTCAAGCAAAGGTTGGATACCCACTTTTCTTGAATGCTTTAGGATGCTTTGGGCTGATCCTGCGTTGAGCAGGGGGTTGAACTAGATGGCCTGTATGGCCCCTTCCAACTCTATGATTCTATGAAACCCATACACAGGATCTGACCGTCATAGGCTCATACCAAAGGCAGTTGAATTGACTGTACCGCTAACTCAGTCCAGTCGGAAATGCAGATTTCCAACTCTTCTTTCTAAGTTACCTTGGCATCTTGTGACTTTATTTCTCCAGGTCAGTGGGCTTCTCAAATGGTCCTCTGGAAAGCCCTGGGGCTTCCTTGCAGGGACTCCACAACAAAAAGGTTATTAATCTTTCCCAAAAGACAGCTTTCCTGTTATTACCAATGTACATTTGCAGGGGAATTTCTACACACACTCCAGATCTTCCCCCCTTTTGGGGCTGTATCCCTTAAATGTCATTGTCACCACCTTTCCTTTTGAGGAATGATCTTTAACAATTTCCTCATGAGAATTAATGATGCTGTCATTTTTCAGGGCTTGGTTCCCTCCCAGAGTTATAATTTATTTTTGAGAAAGTAATGGAAAGGCATTGTGGTAGGGGTACTTAAGCAGTGCTTCTCCAGTGCCGTGCCCATAGATTCTGTGGCACTCACTGATATGTTTCCTGGCACCAGTTTGCTTCTTCGGCAAGGCAAACAGGCAAGTTTGGGAGCTGGAGGTACATCAGAGAATTTGGGAGACATCCCCTGTGGGTCTTCAGGAAGCACCAACTGGGAAAGAACTGCCCCCACTGTAGAATACTTGACCTGGGTGGCTGTGAGGACAGCCTGGCATTTGTCACCCTCACAAACTCAGCAGCTGAAAGTGCTCACTAGAAAGCAAAGGAGAGAAACTGAGAAAGTCCTACTGCTGCAAGAAACCTCCAGCTACCCCTAGACAGAGCAGGAAGTAGCAATCTGTCCCCGCCTCATTCAGGAAGTTCTTTGGGAGTGGCTGCCGGGATGGGAGATGGTATCTCGGAACAGCATCACTAGCCCATGGATGGTGTGCCTCCAGACTCCGGGGAATCCAGCAATCCAAGTCAGGAGCCGCCACTGGCTATGCCAGTTGTGTTACGAGGGATGCACAGGGGAGACGGAGGAGTGCAGGCACCATGCCAAGCCCGGGAGGTGGCCACCAGTATTGCGGGGAATGCAAGGAAGGGCCGGATACTGGGGAGGGGACAGGGGGAGAGAGGAGAATCCAATAGACATCACCCGTGGGAACAAAGTGACAGCGGAGCCAAAGGAGAGTGCAACCCTTGTTTCGAGCAGGGAGGTTGGAGAGACTGAACCATGGAGGGTGATGCCTTGTACTTGAACCACAAGGGGCAAAACCTATAGGGAGTCACGGAAGGTGTTTGTTCCATTGCAAAAGTGCTGGGAACAGGCCGAGTCCCTTGTTGAGTGAAAAGAGCTGGGTGATACTAATTTTCAGTGGCAGGAGGGGATGTTATATAGGATGTATGTTTCCAAACAAGGACTGTGATTGTTTGAACCCCATAAGCGAGTGGTGGTCCCCCTGGTACATAGGGGGCTTAGGCCATAATTTTCCATTGGAGGGGGGGGGGTTTCACATAGCTGCAAAGCACACAGTATTAAAGGTATCTCGAGCCTTTTATAGGCCAGAGCAGGGGTAGTCAAACTGCGGCCCTCCAGATGTCCATGGACTACAATTCCCAGGAGCCCCCTGCCAGCGAACGCTGGCACGGGGCTCCTGGGAATTGTAGTCCATGGACATCTGGAGGCCCACAGTTTGACTACCCCTGGGCCAGAGTGTCATAAAGATGTGAAAAGATACCTGATGAAAGGGGAGAAGAATGGGAGGGTGAGCTAAATATGAACACCCTGTTGACTTGGAAATAGCAGACAGAGCTCCAAAGGTTTTTGAACAAATATGCTGGCATCTTTCCAAAAGTTCCCGGGGTCACTCAAGCGTTTCAGCATCATATAGCCATGGGGGATCACCGGCCAGTCCCGTCTAGACCCTACCCCTGAACGAAAGGATGGAGGCAAGGGTGGCTGAAGAGATGAAACAGATGCTGGAGTGGAGAATCATAAAAGAGTCCACCACAGAATGGGGTTCCCCCGTAGAGGTTACTCTGAAGAAGAGAGTGAAGGAGGAGGCCCCGAGTATCGGTTTTGTGTGGATTATAGGAAGTTAACAATACTGGATCCTTATCCCACTCCTAGGGCAGACAGATTGCTGGAGGAACTAGGAAATGCGCATTTATTAGCACCATGGATCTGACATCTGGATATTGGCAGATTCCTTTGAGAAAGGAGGTGTCAGACCGTACTGCTTTTGTATGCCCTTTGGAACGTTACCAGTTTCTCAGGCTTCCCTTCGGCTTAAGTGGGGCTAGCAAATGGTTCCAAAGGTTGATGGACCATGTCCTACAGGGGCTGGAGCTTGCCAAAGCCTATCAGGATGATGTGGCTGCTTTCTGCTCCTCGTGGGCTGAACATTTAGGTCACTTGGAGATGGTGCTACAGTTTTTAAAGCAAGCAGGCCTCACGGCCAAGATTTCTAAATGCCAGTTTGCCTGTAAGGATGTGGAGTTTTTGAGTCACATGGTGGGGGGCAGGAGCCATTTGGTCCCAAGAGGCTAAGGTCACCAGTGTGATTACTTGGCCCGTCCCTAAAGGATGTACAGGCTTTTTTCAACCTGGTCAATTACTACCGAAGATTCCGCAAGGGGTTTGGAGAAATAGCATCCCCCTTGAATTTGTTGTGCTGTATGGTCTGCTGTAGCCGTGGTGTGGTCTGCTGAGTGTCAGGTGGCTTTTGACCCACCATTAGATTTCTATACCGCCGCTCGCCATAGCCTCGCGGTGGTTTACACATACCATTCTAAGACAAGAAAACCCCAATAAAATCCCCATTAAAATAATAATCACGTACTAACCAACAATGCAATGGCGACCATAATTTCTAATAATCCCTCCTTGTTCAGGGTGGTAAAGGTAAAGGTATCCCCTGTGCAAGCACCGAGTCATGTCTGACCCTTGGGGTGACGCCCTCCAGCGTTTTCATAGCAGACTCAATACGGGGTGGTTTGCCAGTGCCTTCCCCAGTCATTACCATTTACCCCCCAGCAACAAGCTGGGTACTCAGAAGGATGGAAGGCTGAGTCAACCTTGAGCTGGCCGCTGGGCTTGAAATCAATTGTCCCAGCTCTGGCACATCAAAAGATTTTCTAGTTATAGATGGGAAATGTTTCTTGTGGGGGTGGCCTCATTGCGAGTCCTGACATACATCCATAAGGGCTCTGCCAGAACACGCTTGGGTGAAGTCTAAACCTGCCTGAACTACACTTGTCTCCCAGAGCCAGCTGTAGGGGGCGGCGAGATTTAGTTAGGGTTCTATCTGTCAAACAATCTATTTGTATTATTACTGTGGTTTGCTTTAGAATATCTTTTAATACACCCTTTTACAGATATCTGGCTCTGGTGTGTCCTACTGGCTCTCTGCAACCTGTGGAACCCTCAGAGGGGTACCCTGAGTCCAATATACCCTACAAGGGGGGCAGGAGAGAGACCCCTAAATCTCCTTCACAATGGCCCAGGCTATCCTGATCTTCTCAGATCTCAGAAGCTAAGCAAGGTCAGCTCTGGCTAGTATTTGGACTGGGGTCCTCCAAGGAATACCAGAATTGTGATGCAGTGCTGGGCAAGGGCAAACCACTTCTGAAGTCTCTTCCCTTGGAATCCCCACGGGGTCACCATAAGTTAATGGAGACTTTGCAGCACTTCCCATCACCACCACCACCACCACCACCATTGTAGGACACCAGGCTTGGAACCTCCCAATATTTTGTGATTGCCCTGTCGTGACATCAGTTTCATGGTAGTGCCATTTCTCCAAATTTCCAGATGCACCCACAGGCTCACCAAGCTTGGCCAGTGCCTGGAGGTTCAGCCATGAAATTCACAAGGAGAGCATGGACCAGTCCCTTTTTCTCATGTGATAGCAAAATGACAGGAGGTATATCACAGAGGTCACCAGTCGCCTTTGGAAGGAAGCATGTTTTAGTCTCTAATCTTTGGGATTCTGACAGAGTACGGTAGGCACAGATGCAAAATGGTGGTTATATGAGGTGGAGCCAACCACAAAATGGCAGCTGCAGCTTTCCTGCTATTGGTGGCAGCTGCTACCAAAGTAGCATTTTAAAAAGTCTGCGCAGCCAATAGAATTTCCAATAGCCAAATAAAAGTCCCATTCACTTTCTAAAAACCCTTGGAATGTGCCAGGAAAAGTGTTGGTGGGCACCCTGCTGGGGACCCCTGGGCCCACACATATCCATATCTGCATGGCTATTGACATTGTGCAGGACTCATCTTGCTGTTTTGCATACTTAAGAAACTGAGCTACACTGCGAACAGAGAAGCATTTAAGATAACAATTATGTTCCCCCCCAAAAAACAACAACAATGAAACACGCGAACAAATACTGCCTTAAGTTAATGGAGGATGAACAATTGCACAGCTAAAGAATTCAGTGTGTGACAGCCATAACAGAGCCTTCAGCAATGGGTAATGGAGTGGGGGCTTGGGCAGTAGCCCTTGATATGAGAACTGAAGTGTTTACAAACATGCCTTTATTTTAATTTGTGGAAGTGTTACCTTGGGGAATGCTTTCCGTGCCCTCCTAAGCAGAGTTAGAAAGATAGGCTAAGAACAGTGTGCGTCTGCTGGTTTTCCTTCCCAAAACACATGCAGCTATTTTAACAGGCATTTTATTTGCTTGGGCAACAAAATCGAGCAAGTGAAAGTGAAGAACTTTGTATGCTAGAATCTGCACTCCAGGATCGCCTCGTAATTCTCTCCTAACAACCATTTCAAATAAACAGTGCTCAGGTATGCTCACCAACGTAGAAATAGGGGAAGGGCACGCCAGAGTTTAAATTTCTCAGCAAGGATTGCCAACTGCTGTTTGGGAAGTACATGGAGATTTTTTTTGGGGGGGGGGTCCTGTGGAGGGTGAGGTTTGGAAAGAGGGGGGACTCCAGTGGGGTATAATGTCATAAAATCCACACTCCACGGCAGCCATTTTCTCCAGTAAAGCTGATCACTGGAAGCTGAAGATCAGCTGTAATTTTGGAGGATCTCTAGCCCACACCTGGAGGATGGCAACTCTACTCAGACTATGAGTGACTGTTTGACCTATTTGGGCTATGTGATGTTATTTGGTGACTACCTATTCCATATAAACAATGAATTGAGGGGAAAAATGTATATACACCATATTAAGAGTCACTGATGAAGATATTCTCTTCATTTTGACTCGTGCAATTACACAATAAACGGACTGTGTGTATTATTCCAGACCATTTGTAAATTGCCAGGGATTTCCAAAGCAGTGGTGGGTGGCCCTAGTTTGGGCAATATCACCGTATGTAGGTAAGCCACACCTGTGTCTGAATGCTCCTTGCAACAAGGTGCCTTCTGTGTAGAAAAAGCTAGTACATCTGGGAGACATACTTTCTCAGACATACTCTCTTTTGGTGTGAAGAGGTCACACCAATCAAAGCACATTCCATTCTAAGGCTCCACCTTAGTTCTTGACTGAAGAATACAAACACCACCTGAAGTGCAGAACCTCTGTCTGTTTTTAGTCTCCAGTGGGTGGTAACCTATTGCCCCATGAAGCATTTTCCTATATCAGTATTGTCAGATAAGTCACTTTTCTGACTTTTTAACAATCAGGCTATCCATCTGGCTTGTGGCAAGCTGTAGGTGTTGACCAAGTGGTATCATGTTGGTGATGGTGATAGTCCTGTAATTTGTTGCATATTATGATGATGAAGAAGAAGAAGATGAAGAGTTGTTTCTTATATGCCGCTTTTCCCTTCTCATTCCTCTCCCCACAACAGACACCCTGTGGGGTGGGTGAGGCTGAGAGAGCCCTGATATCACTGCCCGGTCAGAACAGTTTTTATCAGTGCCGTGACGAGCCCAAGGTCACCCAGCTGGCTGCATGTGGGGGAGCGCAGAATCGAACCTGGCATGCCAGATTAGAAGTCCGCACTCCTAACCACTACACCACGCTGGCTCTCTTATGATGATCTTATAAACATGACAATCAGGAATATGGGTCATTGACCTCAGTACAGTTAGGACAGTGGGCTGAAGGTTGCTCGCTTTTCCTATTGTAAGAACTTGCTGCCATTTGGGTCACAACTGACACTGAACAGAAACAAGAGCAGAGCAAAATGCATTCGGAATCCTATTTTAGGATCCAATGTGATTTGAGTCCTGTAATGTGGAGACTGCCAGGTTGATGAGGGTTCATCTTATACATAATTTATTATTTATACTTCCGAGGATGTACTGAACGTTTGAAAGGCTCCAGAGCGAGCCCCACCCATCTCTGGAGACTTAGAACCTTCAACTCTGGGGGGGGAGGGGGGTCGATGGCTCAGGAATGCTGAGGTCGTGGGGTGGGATGACCCACTTCAGCTGGCAGGTAAGCATCTTACTTTTGATGCTTTCATTTTTCTAAAAATATAACAAATCAAAGGTTGGCGGGTACCTGTGTCACCACTATGTCAGCTTTTATCTACCTCCAAGCTTAATGTGCGACTACCGGCCAAATTCAACTATTGCCTGCTCACTCTACACAGGACACGACTCTGTGCAAGCAGGTGGTCAGAAAACTAACTTCATCAACGACTACAGGAGTGCCTTCCCCACAAGGAGACATTGAGATACCCCCAAGCCCCTACATAGCGCCTAGTGCATTCCTGAGTGCACCAGGCTTTACTTCTAGTATAGCATAATTTTGGGTTACAGCCTGCAATCTGAATGGGTAGAGATCAGATACAGGTCTGCATCTCCCCCTCCCTCAAGAACTAAACCTGTGTCTGTTCCTTTGGTGCATTAGTGCATTGATGTAATGTGGCCATTAGAACACAGTAGAGTAGCAAGGTGGTTAAAGTGTTGAATTCAGGCTAACGGGTTGTGTCCCCATCCTGCCATGAAGATCACTGCCAGCCCTTCGCTGTCACAGTTGTTGTGAGGTTAAAATGGGAAGTGACCAGATAGTTGTTATGAATGCCTTCAAGATAGATATGTGTGTGTGAAGAAAACTCTAATTATTTAACCAATTTCTCTCCAAAGGTCCAGAAACTCCTCTAATCTTTTAAAGAATCAAATACTTAAAAGGAGTTACCCTTACCTCGATCCACAAACCATACATGCTTCTCAATATTTTTTTTGAAAAATTAGATTGGCTTCCCGATGCAAAAAAAATAAAGCACTAAGAAAAAAAACACCAGCAGGCTGTAATATTCTCTGAATAAATACTTTCTTCCACCTGGTTGACAACTTATCATATGAATGAATATTAATTAACTTCTCTAGCATTCTCTGCTCAATAAACTTTTAAGTATCTGTTCTTTGGGTGGGCATCTGAGCAGCAAGTTGTTATGACATAATTCATATTTATGTTTAAAGAGAAGACAAGGCACAGTAAAACTGACTTATAGTAATAGCCAAGAACCATAGATTTAATCACCATAGTAAAACATAAGTTTTCAAATTGGAATGACTGCTAGATTTTTGTAAAGGTAATTGAAATGGAGCTTCAGTTTGTTCTGGACAAATCAAGAAATAGTTCTACAGATGGCCTCTCTGATTCAGCAGCCTTTTCCTCATGCATTGGGCAACTTTGGAGACGATGTGCAGTGGTTTTGTATACTTTTAATCTGGGTATTCACAAGACTTTTCTGACTTGCATCTAACGTCCATCAACTGTAGGTCTGGCAGACTCTCTCAGCTACACATCTGTAACCATTAGCATTATAATAAAGACAGTAAGGGGGCCTAGGAGGAGTTGGGCCTCACTGTTTACTGGCCAATCAGGTTGCCTGTACGGCTCCTGGCTGTGTCCTCCTACAGCCTGATTGGTCATCTGCCCAGTGGCCACCAGTGTGCATGTCCCGCCTCTAGCCATCTCCCCACAGTTCTTTCTCCTTGCAGTTCTTTCAGTTCATCTGAGTCCTTTCCCCGGTGAATTAGCTGTCCCTGGCAGCTAACTCCCCCCTCCCTTCAGGCCTGCTGCGTGAAGGAAGCCTCTAACAGCCCCCGGCTGAGGTGAGGCATTTTCGAGAGCAATGCAGAGGAGTCTGTCAGCACACTTGTGCTTTCCTTTTGAGGGGGAAAAGCTTGGCTGACAGGGAAGCCAGAGAGAAGCCCCTTCTCACTTAAAATACTGCTGTGGCCAGCCTTGCTGCTGGAAGGAAGGCACAGCCAAGCCATGTGTATTTCTTGCCCGTGTCTCTCTGTGAATTTGAAGCCTACCACACAGGGTTGTTGTGCAGATTAAACTGGATGTTGCTGCAGAGGTTCTTTTGCATCCTGTTTCATCTGCACAACAATCCTATGCAGTAGGCCCCAAGTGTTTCAACTCCACAACAACCTGCGTGGGAGGCCTTAAATGTTTCTTCTGCACAACAACCCTGTCCAACCTCAAAAGCTGCTATTTCTGCCTGGGGAGCTGATCGTTATAGTCTGGAGATGAGCTGCAATTCCAGGAGATCTCCAGGCCTCCCCTGGAAGCTGGCTGTCTCTGGTCTGGATATATTCCTCAAGGTTTAGAAGTGGGGCCTCAGAAGTGTGTAAAGCCTCCACCTCCACCTAACCAGCACCATAGCAACCTCTGACCTATTTCAGGTCAAGAAAACATTGCAGAGAGGAAGTAAGGTTCCCAGATTGGTGTAAGTTCATGTTCTGGAATTCCACACTACCTAGGTGTGCATAAACCTGACTAAGACTGCTGTGCACAGAGAGGCCTCCTCTTTGGACCAGAGTAGACCTGTGTGATTTGCTCTCCTATTGTTGGAGGTGGCACAGAAAAGTTCAATGAAATTGTAGTGCCATCCTGATTAGGAAAGTCAAAAATGTTTGGGTCTACTTAATGGAGAAAGAGTTTTCATTTAGAGCAGCGGTCCCCAACCTTCTTGTAGTCGGGGACCGCCTCTGAGGGTGGAAGAGAGCCGGCAGCCCGGCCACCGCGCATGCACGTTTTCGCCACGAGGTGGCGCTAACACGCATGTGCAGAGCTGCTGCACGTGCGTGTTTTCGCCAGCAGGGGGTGCAAACGCGCATGCGCGGCAGCTCTGCGCGTGTGCGTTTGCGTCGCTGGCGTGCCGGCGGCCGTGCCTGCCTCTTCCCCCCCTCTCACTGCGGGGGGGGGGGGAAGCAGGCGCGGCCGCTGGTGGCCCGGTACCATGGCCTTTGCGGCCCGGTACTGGGCCGCAGACCAGGGGTTGAGGACCCCTGATCTAGAGCCTGAAGCTGAAAATAGCTAGTGGTAAAGTAAACCGTGCAGTAACTGAGATGCCACCAAATAACAGAACCTGCCTACTTCAGAAGGTGGGGGAGCAGAGAACAGAACCTTAGGTGCTAATTGTAACTGGAGGTGGTCCTTTTTGCCTGTTGCCCTTACAATTCCACCTGCTGTTTTTAGATACCTGGGCAGGAAAATGTCTTCTCAGGCTGGGATTTACATAGGGCTCCTTGTGCGCCTCACAACTGATGCAAACAAATATCACACGTTTAATTGCACAAAGCTGTTGTTGATTAAAAAAAAACACCCAATGTTTTGTGCAGTAAATAGCAATGTAATTTAAACTGAAATTCTGGTGCAGTGCAAATGCTTGTCAAAAGAGATTGGACATTATCTGGTACTGTTTCAAGGCTTTATACAAGATTTCTTTATTAACTGTCAAGCAAGGAGAAGTGAGAACTTCTTAATAATGTAATGAACTAATAAAATACTTGGGGTAGCTGCAACAGTTTTGAGGTAATTATATTGCCGCTATCGTTCTGCTGACATCCTCTTCTATTGGAACCTTATTAAAACTATATTTGGAAAGGTTTATTTGAGTCACTGTAAATGCATGTCCTCAGCTTGACTGGCTGTGGAATGAATATCCTGGAAAATAATCTTCTTAATGTGAGTCAACAATTTTCATTAACTTGTCAAATGGAATAATTACATTTCCACTAACTATGAAAATATACAGGTCTTCTACTACAAGCTTGTCCTATTAGATAACCTGGTGGTGCGTAATTATGGAGTGGGGTGGCAATGCTATAATATCCCGTGCTATTATGGGTAGCTTAAATATCACTATGTGCTTGGATTAATGTAATGTATGAGCAGATAAGGACCATTTTAGCCGATCAAGTGATAGGTTTGTAGAAAGGCTGTGTGCTTAGAATCATAGAATCATAGAGTTGGAAGGGATCTCCTGGGTCATCTAGTCCAACCCCCTGCACTATGCAGGACACCAGCCTATCGCTCATCCACTCTAACCTGTCACCTTCTTGAACCTTTACAGCAGTGGTCCCCAACCTGCGGGCCGCGACCTGGTGCCGGGCCGCGAAGGCCATGGTGCCGGACCGCGGTTCCCTCTCCCCGCCCCCCCGCAGTAAAAAATTTCCCAGGCCTCAAGCTTGCGGCCCAGGAAGCTTCTTACTGTGGGAGGGGGGGAGAGGGAATCAGGGCCGCACCGCGCATTGCACATGTGCGGCCGGGCCGTGCATGCATACATGCGCCATGTCTGGCTGAAATCACGCATGCGCAGCATTTTCGCACATGCGTGCATGCGCAAAAGCGCCGCGCATGTCCAAAAGCGCCGCACATGTGCGATTTAGGCCGCGCATGCGCGATGCGCGGGCGGGGCAGTTGCCCTGCCGGTCCCCAGCCTAAAAATGGTTGGGGACCACTGCTTTACAGGATCAGCCTCTCCACCATCTCCCAAGGAAGCCTGTTCCACTGATAAATCATTCTGTCAGGAATTTCTTACGGATGTTTAGTTGAAAATTCTTTTGAATTAATTTCAACCCATTCGGTTTGGTGCGTCCCTCTGGGGGAAGAGAAAACAACTCTGCTACATCCTCTATATGGCAGCCTTTAAAATACTTGACCTTCATTGCTGAACCAGAGATATGGGCCCTGGTGATTCCAACTAGGACAGCATTGTTGGGGGGTCCACACTCTAGGAATGGGACCATAGAATATCTATGGATGGTTTTAGTCATCAAGCTGCCATGTTGCCCAAAGACACAACATTGGGGACCCCTGAATCAGACATTCAGGTCATGACCCTCAAGGGCAGCATGCTGGCTTCTTCTCCATGTTCACTGCAAAGTCTGCAGAAGCCTTAATCCAGACAGCTGAACATTGGAAAGAAAATGCCTTCTCTTGTCTCTGATTCCATTTCTCAAGGAGCTGTTGGGTTCTGTTTTCTACCCAACTAGAGGAGATAACATGCAACAGTTACTAAGGGATTGCTTGACAGAGCAACGAGGCTGTTTGGCAGGTATGGAAGACTGAAACCAAGAATATGGTGAAAACAGGGATCTTTTAACTGAAGGCAATACATTCAAGTGGTCATGATGACATACAACATGTGGAAATAGCACCAAATACTAGAACATCCACGATAAATTCAAGTATTCGGGGCACCAGCATTCAGTGCAACATGTAGCACTGAGGAAGGGAAGGCAGATGCGGAAGAGGTGGAGCAAGTGGGTGGACAGGAAACTTATAGACACATTGCAGGATTTCTAACGAGAGATCCAAATAATCTGGCTGAGGTTCCAAACATCTAGTCAGCAAATGATCCAAAGCGAAAGGCAATATCTATGTGTTGCCATGGGATGATGAGGCTTAAACCACTGCACAGACTGTGTGGGTTTGGAGCAGATAAGAAACTCTGTGATGGCAACAGAATATGCTTTCATTTATAGAGCTTGAAGCATGAACAGGACTCAAAAAAGTGCTGTTACTAAGGTCAGGAAAGTCAAGTAGTTTCCAAGCAAGTAAGTTGTACACCCTAAAAGGCTGAAGGTGAGAAGGACAGAGCACCTATGTCCTGGGAATATTTTCAGTTAAGGAAAGCATAGGAAGTCTTGGGGCCAGAAATAAACCTTGTTGGAGGCAGTTTTAGTACCCTCATTGGAATATAGGATTTAAGAAGTAGCTCTCTACTCTCTGACATCAAGCCAGGGTGATCCAGTAGCCCTGGGATCCATTGTCCAAAATGTGGAACGGATAGCAATCCAAAAATGATGACATTGTGAGCCATGTCACTATGAGCTGATGCTAATGCTGTTCCTATGCTTTCAAAGGTCCAATTAAAGCAGGCAGATTTGGTTGTAGCTAGTGCTGGCACACTTGCTTTGAGGGGCAATGGCTTGTAAACTGAGTTAGTGATTAAAGAGTACTTAAGAAAACTTACGTGCTTTATCTTAATACTAGAAGAATCAGGGAGTGGACCCTGGTCTCAACCAGGGCCAGAGCATTCTCTGTTCTGGCCCCCATCTGGTGGAACGAGCTCCCGGAGGAGATCAGGGCCTGACGGAGCTTAAACAGTTCCACAGGGCCTGCAAAAAGGAGCTCTTCTGCCAGGCATTTGGTTGAGACCAGGCATAACCAACAGCGACTGAAAGGCCCCTGCTCCCCCCCGCCCCCCTACCCCCCCTCAGAATTCCACCAATATGCTCTGGACCTGTTTGTATTGTTGCACTGTTGTATTGTCTATATTGTTTATACTGTAACATTGTTATATGGTTACAACCATCAGTTATTATTGTAAAGTTATTCACATGTTTATAGACTGTTTTATGTATTGTTGTTTGTTCTTATGGAAACTGCCCTGAGCCTCTGGGGAGGGCGGTAAACAAACAAACAAACAAACAAACAAATAAATAAATAATTGACAGTGCAATCCTAAAGAATGACACCCCTTCTGAACCCCCTTAAGTCAATGGGCTTACAAGGTTGTGACTGTTTAGCATTGTACATTAAGAAAGAGGGAGAACTTAGTAGTATGTGGTGCTGAAGAAAATGCAGGGTAATTTTTTTTTGTCTTGTTATTCTTCTGACGGGAGCATGTACAGCAGACTGTCAAAGCCCTGTGGTATTTGCCATGTTTAATATAATTCTGTTTGATTTGATTTTGACTTGATGACTCGCCTTTACGATGGATACCATGTTGCAGTGTTCATTGTATTACTCCATCCCCTTTTGGCAAGCCGGCAACCATTTAGGAATTTCACATGTAGCTCACATCTCCTGGTCAGCTACCTTCACCCCTTTTGCTGAGCTTCCAGCTCACAGCTTTTCCCAGGGACAGCCTGGGCTATGTCCGACTACCCTTGGATAAGTGACCATCCCTCCCACCATTGCCATCTGCAATTCAAGGTGAAGCGTTATCTTGTGGGGGAGTGTGGGGGGGTGAGAATAACAGCAGTAACAGACCTGTATTAGGGTCCCCTCCCCAGTTCAAGCAAAGAGTGTGTATATTGCTGTTTCAATGCTACCCATCCAATAATTCTGATTTTTACAATCACAAGTCTTTTTGGTATCTTCAGTGGGCAATCCTCATAGAGATGTACCCCATTGCTTTTAGAAGAATCAGACAAAGCTTTTCCATATGTTTCTGGAGAGATGTACTCATTGGTCAAACTTTCAGATAACTGACTTTACCAGAAGATCTGGGCCCAAAGTCACCAACTCCATGTCTGCTTTATGGTCTTGGCAGCCATAACCTGACCATGCTTTTCAGATGTTTATGCAGTCGGTCATAGATTGAATCAATGATTATTAATTTTTAATATGAGTTCTGTTAATGGTATTTTCATTTCTGCTTTGCTGTTATTGTTTGCAATACAGGGCATCATATATTTAGACAGTTTTATTTCTTTGGGTCCTTGACCAGTACAAAAACTATAAAGCAATTTTTCTGTGGGGGGCAGGGACTGTTAATCAGTACAGTGCTTTATATTTTAGTTATTTAACTGTGTTTTATAATCCTGTTTCCTTTTGAAAAAGTAGAATATAATAAATGAATCACTAGTTGGCTGTCCGCAGAAGAATCTGTGTTTTCTTAATGTGGGTCTTCCGAGGGCCTGGGTCGGGCCAGGGCTTGGATGGCAGTGATGTTGTGCATAATCGGGGATTTTCCCCGAAGCCCTGTCACTGCCATCTTGGGCATTCTGGCCCGTGCCTAATCGGTCTATGTGGGATATTTGATGATTGATGGCTCCTTCACAGTAAAATTACCTCATTGCAAACACTGAGGGGAGGACGGTATCCAAATGTAATAATAAATACATTAAATAAATAGAGCTATAGGACTCTTGGATTGTGGATGAAGCTGGAGGACTCTGGAACATTTACAGAGTTTTCAGAATGGAACTGGTTCTTCCCGCAATGGGTCGAAGATGACCCATGAAGGTCATCCAACTCTATGATTCTATGATTCTATGAAGCAGCATAGCTGACGATGGACCTGAGGCTGTGACATGCACTGCCTGTGACATGTTTGTATTTTTACCTCAGGGTAAGAATTACATACAAATGCAACAAGCGCAAGTTAGCAGCGCTTCTGGAGGAGAAGGTACAGAAGTGTGAAGAACACCTGTCCATGATTTATTCTATAAAGGCGGGTGAAGAGCTCTTGGAAGGAACTCATGGAGGACTTTTTGAGGGCAATTGGGAGAGGTGGGAAAGGTGTCTCACCAATAAGAGGAGAACACAATACAAGAGGACAACAGATGTTACCCTTTGGTGTTGAAAAATAAGATGTTCTGCCCCTCTGATTCCCAGAAATCGTTTCCAGGATCTGCCTGTAGATAGTGACTAGAGATGTAAAAAAGAGAGAGAGAGAGATTCTGCCCCTCTGACATAGGAGGATCTGGCTATAGATAGTGACTCTGGACTACAGGAACAAGTGCTATCCCCCCAACTCCCCTGAACCTCCCCCAAGTCCCCCAACTCCCCTGAAGTAATATCTGAGCCTCTGTCCATTATTTTTGAAAAATATTGGAGAACAGGTGAAGGTCCAGAAGATTGTAGGTGGGCAAATGTTATCCCCATCTTCAAGAAGGGGGGAAAGGAGGATCCTGGAAATTATAGGCCTATCAGCTTGATGTCTATAGCTGGTAAAATTTTAGAACAAATAATCAAATAGGCGATCCTTGAGTAGCTAGAGGAGATGGCTGTAATGACTAAGGGTCAGCATTGCTTTCTCAAGAACAAGTCATGTCAAACTGGATGTGCCATTATTTGTCACTTTTGGCCCTTCCTGGCATACCCAGGAAATTCCTTATCAGTACTGTGGGATATTAGGTGAATTTCCTCCAGGCCAGGTTAGATTCTGGAGATTTTTGGTGGATGGATTTGGCATGAAATTGGGGCCACTGTGGATAGGCAGATAGTTGTGAATTCCTGCATTGTGCAGGAGGTTGGACTAGATGATCTCTAGAAGGATCTTCCATCTACGATTCTGTGATTGAATGATTCTAAGCTTATCTGTGAGATGGATCCCCCTTCTTTGCATCCTATTCGAGAAGAAAATTTGAGGTAATAATGATGTTCCCTCTGGTGTATTATGATAAATCTTTTCTGAAAGAGCCAAAATGAAATGTTTTATATGTGCCTCTCCTTCATTAAAGAGATCATGTCTCTGTTTCGGGGATAATGCTTCACACTTAAAGAAGTTGCATTAAGAAAAATCCACAGGAGTATTATTGCTTTTCTTGGTAGATGAACTTCATTTTCTTTTTGTAATTAAAAAGGTGCACCTATTTTCCCTTTGTCAGAGGCCATATGTCTACACCAATCCTTTTCCCAACCACCTACGTTCATAGTTATAAAAGTTAGCACCCCCACTACCCTGGCCCATCTGTTCAAGAAAGTTCAGAGACTTGAGAGTACTGTTGATAATGGTTGTAGGCTTAATTTTGCCCTGATTTACAGAGCTCCACTTGCTGTGTTTTAGTGTGTGCCATCTTAAGTTCCCAAATCCACACCGAGAGCAAATCATTTTCATGCACTTTATTTTTTAATTTGGTTTCATCCTCTTAACAATCTGTTATTTTGCTTCCCCGCTTCCCCAGAGAGATAGGAGACAAAGGACACTTGAAGCAGCTCCCATTAATAATACAATAGGAGTGAGCATGCAGATTTGCTGAGCTAGTGTTTTTCAGATGAATTGCCTGTGTATTTTTTTTCCCTTTTGGGTGTACGGGTGTGTTGCATGATTATAAAAGTATTTGGCCCCATCCTCTCAGTGGTGTAAATCTGCTCCTGAGAAATGGCAGTGAGTTGAAATTTAAGGGGTCCCCTGAAAAGGAGGCCCAGTTTATAGTTCTGATTCCCCCGCCCTTCTCCTCTGCCAAGTAGAAAGCTTGTAAAGCTTGGTTGATGAAGCAGAAAGGCAGTCTATGCACATAGGGCTGTAAGCTCTGGGTTGCGAAATATTTCTCTACATTTTGCCTGCTGTGAAACCCCTGAAACGTTATTCAGTCTTCGAGAAACCCCAGAAGTGGTGTGATTCTACAGAATATGGTTTGGAAGTATAGTTGTGTACATGCCCACCTGGGGCACCTCCTCTTCCTGCCCCCTTCCAGGCCCACCATTGGCCATTTGGGAGGGGGGAGGTCAACATGACTGTATACAATCACGTCACCCAATAAATGCTTAACAAATTTTTAAAATATATTTTAAAAATTACTAAACTCCCACCCATTCAGGAAACCTTTCCAGGACCATCACAATCCCTTGGTTGAGAAACCCTGACCTAGAGATTTTGGGGGTAGAGCCTGAAGATAGCAGATTTCCTGGCAGCACCTGGGGGCTGGCAGCCTTAACATGAGTCAGATCCATATGGCTGAGACAATATTATTATTATTATTATTATTATTATTATTATTATTATTATTATTATTATTATTATTATTATTATTATTTTCTATTTATTCCCCGCGACTCCCTGTCTGGCTCAGATGGAAGCGTAGATCTTTTAAGAAAACCAATTGTTTTGGCAGTTTAGGAAGGTGAAAATAGTTTGCCCATTCTGAGATGGATAGGAAACATGGTCTTCATACTGTGCTTGCTGTATGACATCATCATGAAGCCAGCTCTGATTGGCTGGCGAGTGATGTTCTCAGGAAGCTTTATTTGTTTTCATCCTCGATCATAAGCCTGGTGGAACAGCTCAGTCTTGCAGGCCCTGTGGAACAGGTTAAGGTCCCACAAGGCCCTGATCTCTCTTGGGAGTGCATTCCACCAGGGTGGGGCCAGGGCCAAAAACAGTAGGAAGTGATGAGGAGCCCCTGGTCATGTTTACATGTTGATTTGGCAGGTCCCTTCTAAGGTCAGATTTTTCTGATCGTTGTCAATGTCATGTCAAAGTGGCTTTAAGTGATACCTGTGGATGCCATGACATCACAGGTTGTGATTCAGGAGCTGCCCTAGTTATTTGCTACTCACAGCCTACTATATGTCGTGATGTCTGACAATGGCCCTTAGTTCACCTCTGCCAAATTTAAATCATTTGGGGCAAAGGAGCTCATCTACCTTGTGACATCTGTCCCCTTTCATCTGTCTTCTACTGGCCAGGCCAAATGGATGGCGAGGTCCAAGGAGTCATTAACACAAATTGTGGAAGGGAGTTGGAAATGGCAGTTAGCCAGGTGCTTGCTAACTCAACATGTCATGCTCAGTAGGTCAACCAGGAGAAGTCATGGCAAACTATTGATGCACAATGCTACTAGACTGGCTACATCGGGATAGAGGAGCAAGGATGGTTGTGAATGTTTACAATGGCTGATCTAGTGTACGTAAGGAATTGTGGGGCAGGCCCTGGTTGGGTTCCAGCCAAGGTAACCAAGGCTACAGGCCTGGTTTCCTACAAGGCAATGACACCATTGCAACTATAGGAGGGCTGAAACTATAGGAGCATATCGATCAAATGCAGTGATGCGTGCCTGCTGTGGTCACAGTCCTTGTGTCGGAGAGTCGGTGAGCAGTCTTCTCCTAATAGTACTCCCCGTTTAGCGGAGCAGATAGTTGACGCACCAGTATCCAATGGCGCAGATCTTGCAAATGATCCAACAGTGTCAACAGGTCCAGAAGCTCAGCCTGCAGTGGAAATATGGTGTTGTCAGAGGGCCAAAACCTTACCACAGTATTTAAGGGACTTTGTTGAATAAAGGGGAAGGGTGTTACATATTGTTAATTGGTTATTAAGGGGTTAACCCCGGGAAGCAGGAGGTTCCTTTGTCAGAAAAAAAAGGCAGGAAACTAACCTAGGGTTCTCCAATTGCAGTTGCCACTTGCTGTGAGTTGTGTGCGAAAATAAACATTGTGTTATTCAGTTCAAGAGTGCCCTTGTTCTTGATTCACAATACCTCTGATTCCCCCTTCAAGCTATTCCTGAAGGGACCCCCATCTTCCAGAATCAGCATATCATGGAGTATTGGAAACCACAGCAGGAGGAGGGGAGGCATGCACATTGTTTCCACATATGGAAATCCTTCTATCCATGGTCATTTCAGGCAAGATTCAAATCAGTATATTCGCTGGTGCAGTGGTGCTGCAAGCAAATGAGGGAAGATTCAGCAGCAAGACCTAGTTCTCTTCAGCCCCTTTGAACTCAAGTTCAAAGTTATAAGGAAGAACCTGAATGTTTCTCTTTAGAAAGTAAGCTACTGGTGCACCTAGCCCAGATTCAGATCAGAGCTATGCAGGGTTTTAACCTTTCATGCTCCTCTAATCTAAGCCTCCTCTTGTAGGATCTTAGCACTTTAAAGGAAAAGACTGTTCCTTTGAATAATTTTAAAAATTCCTTTAAAGTGCTAATAACTGCGTGTGGAGTGCCATTTTTGACTATTATAACAATGCAAGTGGTATTTAACCCTTAAGTCTGTTTAGCCTGGAGAGGAGACAACTGAGAGGGGATCTGATAACCATCTTCAAGTATTTAAAAGGCTGCCATATTGAGGAGGGAGCAGAATTGTTCTCTCTTGCCTCGGAGGGACAGACTAGAACGAATGGGATGAAATTAATTCAAAAGAAATTCCATCTAATCATCTGGAAGAAATTCCTGACAGTTAGAGCAGTTTCTCAGTGGAACAGGTGGGGTTTGGAAAGTAAGCACGTGAGGGATCAATGAATACACACAGAGCCAGCTTGGTGTAGTGGTTAGGAGCACCAACTTCTAATCTGGTGAGCCGGATTTGATTCCCCACTCCTCCACATGCAGCCAGCTGGGTGACCTTGGGCTGGCCACGGCACAGATAAAGCTGTTCTGGCCAAGCAGGAATATCAGGGCTCTCTCAGCCTTACCTCCCCCACAGGGTGTCTGTTGTGGGGAGAGGAAAGGAAAGACAATTGTAAGCCACTTTGAGACTCCTTCTGGTAGAGAAAAGCGGCATATAAGAACCAATTCTTCTTCTTCTTCAAAATAAACCCAGGTTGCCAACTTGCAGGGCTAGGCTATCTGTTCCCCTGAAGGAAATGGCAGCTTCGGATGGCAAAGTGTATGAAATCATATCTTTGTTGAGCCCTTTGCTGTCCTCAGACTCCATCTCTAGATCTCCAGGAATCTCCTAAACTGGAGTTGGCAACCCTTGATAAGTCATTTTTTGCTTTCAGTAGATTCGTTCCTGAACAACCACTGTCTTTTTCTTTTCACTTTTTCTGTCCCGTCTGTTGAAATAAGACCTTTGTTGTTGTTGTTGTTATGTGCGAAGTCGTGTCCGACCCATCGCGACCCCATGGACAATGATCCTCCAGGCCTTCCTGTCCTCTACCATTCCCTGGAGTCCTTTTAAGTTTGCACCTACTGCTTCAGTGACTCCATCCATCCACCTCATTCTCTGTCATCCCCTTCTTCTTTTGCCCTCGATCACTCCCAGCATTAGGCTCTTCTCCAGGGAGTCCTTCCTTCTCATGAGGTGGCCAAAGTATTTGAGTTTCATCTTCAGGATCTGGCCTTCTAAGGAGCAGTCCGGCCTTATCTCCTCTAGGACTGACCGGTTTGTTCGCCTTGCAGTCCAAGGGACTTGCAAGAGTCTTCTCCAGCACCAGAGTTCAAAAGCCTCAATTCTTTGACGCTCGACCTTCCTTATGGTCCAACGTTCGCAGCCATACATTGCAACTGGGAATACCATAAAGGTAAAGGTAAAGGTATCCCCTGTGCAAGCACCGAGTCATGTCTGACCCTTGGGGTGACGCCCTCTAGCGTTTTCATGGCAGACTCAATACGGGGTGGTTTGCCAGTGCCTTCCCCAGTCATTACCGTTTACCCCCCAGCAAGCTGGGTACTCATTTTACCGACCTCGGAAGGATGGAAGGCTGAGTCAACCTTGAGCCGGCTGCTGGGATTGAACTCCCAACCTCATGGGCAGACAGCTCCAGACAGCATATCGCTGCCTTACCACTCTGCGCCACAAGAGGCTCATAGCCTTGACTAAACGCACTTTTGTTGGTAGGGTGATGTCTTGACTAAACGCACTTTTGTTGGTAGGGAGATGGAGTCTGTCCTCAGACTCCATCTCTAGATCTCCACTTTGCTTAAATTTGTTCTATGTAAGCATTCCATTTCAGATTTTCTAAATCTATGTCCTGTAAAAATGTACTGTGCATTTCGTCTTCATACAGATTTATTTTTAAAACAAAGTTTTAGAAGTCCATAGATTATTCTGCCATGGGTAAAAAAAAACATTTAACTATTCTAACACAAAGGGTAGCTGCATTCTTCTACAGGCCCTCCCCCCTTTCTTGTAGAGATGAAGTGAAAACCTCTCTCTGCTTACTCAAGTGAGACAAAACATGAAAAGTTAGATGAGCATTTCAAGTATCTTCTGTCAATGCAGGGGGGGGGAAACGTGTTTCTTTAATAAAATTACAGAAGCAATGCTAATTTTAATCAAGGTTACATTCCTACAGTATGTTTTTAATTACTATTTGTAATTAATAGATTGTAGCCGTGTAATTATGTCTATGGCATTTATGGTACAGATGGAGTCGTGTCTGAAAATACGAGCCATTGATTTGGTAGTCCTGCTCCCCTCCCCCACACACTGATACTGTTTTTAATTAAACTCGTCTGTAAGCAATTACTTGAGTCCACGGTGACTTGTGTGTTTTGTTGCAACGGACTATGACTGAAGGTATGAACAAATCAGAATCGCAATTAGTCATGGAGATATGACTCATTGGCAAATGTCATAAGGCCACTGGGGATGACATATACCTTAATATTTAGCTTGCACTTTTGGTTCTCCTGGCTAGTTTCACTTCCTGAAGCAGCCCCCTACTGCCTTCACTGAATACTCTTCTCTGTGTCCTATATAAATGTAAAGGTATCCCCTGTGCAGGCACCGAGTCATGTCTGACCCTTGGGGTGACGCCCTCTAGCATTTTCTTGGCAGACTCAATACGGGGTGGTTTGCCATTCCCTTCCCCAGTTATGCACAGCAAGCTGGGTACTCATTTTACTGACCTCAGAAGGATGGAAGGCTGAGTCAACCTTGAGCAGGCTGCTGGGATCAAACTCCCAGCCTCGTGGTCAGAGCTTCAGACAGCATGTTGGCTACCTTACCACCCTGCGCCATAAGAGGCTGTTGTGTCCTATATAGTAAGCCATAATAGTATACTTTAAAATAAACCACAATAAACTACTGCTGTATCAACCGCATTGCCTCTCAGCTGGTTTCTCTTGGCATGCCTACAGGAAGCTTTGGTTCTTGGGTGTTATCTTTGATATACCTCCTTATCAATGGAGACGTAGGTCACCATAAGGTAACTCAGCTGGCATTTTACCATCTTCACTTCTGCTGGTTCTTGAAGCCTGAAGAATGTTTCAGGGGTTTCTCAAAGGTAAAAAAGTTTAGAAAGGTGGTATATCTGGAATACTACGTCTGGTGATGCTTTGTATTCTTGCTAGATGGGCCAGTGGCCTGATCCAACATGGATTTTGTAATGGTCTTATATACGTGTACCACAAGGCTTTTGAGGCACCTTTAAAAGAAATTAAAGCTGTTCGGGTAGCATTTCAAACTTTGAGATCACAGAGGAGGGTGTGACAATGCATGGTGTTTATAATGGTAGTCATTTGTTCACACCTTTAAAAAATGGACTGTGGAGTCTGTGCATGTCTGCAGCCAGTCACGATGCTTGGAAGAGATGGACTGTTCACAGCACAAGGGGAAATAACGTGGGAGGGAAAGTCAACATAGGAATTGACTATGTGCCGGATGCAAAGCACACTTTATTTAAAGGAGTGCTACCCACATTTTCCATTAACATGTACAAGGCGACTAACCGTGACAAAATATAGAACAATAAACGCAATTGATATCACATTTGCTAAAACCTTAACTAAAAATAGCAACGAGTATATAAACGAAACATAATTAAAACAGCAATAAACAGTGGTGGAGCAGTTCGTGCCGGATTATAGCTTCCCATCTATATCTGTGGTCGTTACCCCAAGCAGGCATACAGTTAAATCCCAGTGGAAGCTATAAAATGAGGCAGGCAACAGATGGTCCCTGAGTTTTTAAGGGCCTGTGAACCCCATATCATGAGTCTTGGGGCCAGAGCCTAAGAGCTGGCCACCCTAATTAAAATTGCAATGAAAATATCACTACCACTTAGAACCAGGAAGGAATATGGCATGGCATAGCTTGGTCTTATCAGAGCTCAGAAGCTAGACAGGATCAGTGCTTGGAAGGGAGGCCACCGACAAAGATTCTGCAGGAGAAGGACATAGCAAACCACCTGTGTTTCTCACCTGCCTTGTAAGTCCCTTGCTGGAGCCACTATAAATCCACTGTGATTTGATGGCACGTTACACATACATTAATTGTCACTTCCAGTTACCCCTCCCTGCTCTCAAGCAACTGAGCAGTGAGAGAAAACTGGGGTGGACAGGGGATGGGTGGGCAATGAAGGGGCTTTGGCACCACCTCTGTAGTGTTACTCCTGGTTGTTGCAGATGTGATGCTGTAAATCTCTTAGGTCTTTATGGTCTTATCACAAAGATTGGGGGAATTCCCAGAATCCTGTTCTGATGTCATGTCTGGGTGATCACCATGGAAGTGACGTTGTCACATCAGAAACTTTCCCGCTCCCCACATTCCACTCCTGAAAAATCTCCCAGAGGTTAGCAGAATACAGCCATTAAGTGAATATCTCTAAAGAGGACAGCCTTATCCCACCCCCCACCCCCAAACAGACTCTGCAATCCGGACTTTAGGCCCTCAAACTGCCTATTGTTTAGGCCCTCAAACTGCCTATTGTCCTTCAGGGCTGCTTGGATCCTGCTCCAGACCCCAAGCTCAGCCCTCTGCTACCTCGCATACACAACAGCGATCATGTCTCCAGAAGCTCGGGGTTCGAGAGCTAGGGAGGGACATTCTTTCTACCGCTGTTTTGAGAATGCACATGTCTTTCGCTGATGTGTTGCGGCTTGTTCTCAGAAGTGTAGCGGTTTTTTCAGGGGAAATCCACATTTCTGGATTTCCTCCTAAGCGCTATAAAAATCCGATTGTTGCTGGAGTTTTGCGGTTAGTTTGCGCCGTCAGGCAGAATGTTAAATTAGTAGTATTTACAAAAGGTAAGACTTCGGCTACATGCGGAATGGCCCTAAATAAGGTAAGACTTCGGCTTCGTGCGGAATGGCCCTAAATATTTCCTTTCCCTTTTAGCTTGCATTTCTGCCTAAGAACTTCAAAAGGTGACACTTTCCATACCTGCCTTTTTCAAATACTTGTTGTTGTTATGTGCGAAGTCGTGTCCGACCCATCGCGACCCCATGGACAATGATCCTCCAGGCCTTCCTGTCCTCTACCATTCCCCGGAGTCCATTTAAGTTTGCACCTACTGCTTCAGTGACTCCATCCATCCACCTCATTCTCTGTCGTCCCCTTCTTCTTTTGCCCTCGATCTCTCCCAGCATTAGGCTCTTCTCCAGGGAGTCCTTCCTTCTCATGAGGTGGCCAAAATATTTGAGTTTCATCTTCAGGATCTGGCCTTCTAAAGAGCAGTCAGGGCTGATCTCCTCTAGGACTGACTGGTTTGTTCGCCTTGCAGTCCAAGGGACTCGCAAGAGTCTTCTCCAGCACCAGAGTTCAAAAGCCTCAATTCTTTGACGCTCGGCCTTCCTTATGGTCCAACTTTCGCAGCCATACATTGCAACTGGGAAGACCATAGCCTTGACTAAACGCACTTTTGTTGGCAGGGTGATGTCTCTGCTTTTTAGGATGCTGTCTAGATTTGCCATAGCTTTCCTCCCCAGGAGCAAGCGTCTTTTAATTTCTTTGCTGCAGTCCCCATCTGCAGTGATCTTGGAGCCCAGGAAAATAAAATCTGTCACTATCTCCATTTCTTCCCCTTCTATTTGCCAGGAATTGAGAGGGCCGGATGCCATGATCTTTGTTTTCTTGATGTTGAGTTTCAAGCCAACTTTGGCACTCTCCTCCTTCACCCGCATCAACAGGCTCTTTAGTTCCTCTTCACTTTCTGCCATTAGAGTGGTATCATCTGCATATCTGAGGTTGTTGATATTTCTCCCTGCAATCTTGATCCCAATTTGTGACTCCTCTAATCCCGCATTTCTCATGATGTGCTCTGCATACAAGTTAAATAGGCAAGGCGACAGTATACAGCCTTGCCGAACTCCTTTCTCAATTTTGAACCAGTCAGTGATTCCATGTTCAGTTCTCACTGTTGCTTCTTGACCTGCATATAAATTTCTCAAGAGACAAATAAGATGCTCTGGTATTCCCATCTCTTTAAGAACTTGCCACAATTTGTTGTGCTCCACACAATCAAAGGCTTTAGCATAGTCAATGAAGCAGAAGTAGACGTTCTTCTGGTACTCCCTAGCTTTCTCCATGATCCAGCGTATGTTGGCAATTTGATCTCTAGTTCCTCTGCCTCTTCGAAATCCTGCCTGTACTTCTGGAAGTTCTCGGTCCATATATTGCTGGAGCCTAGCTTGTAGGATTTTGAGCATAACTTTGCTAGCATGAGAAATTAGTGCAATGGTGCGGTAGTTTGAACATTCTTTGGCATTGCCCTTCTTTGGGATTGGAATGTAAACTGACCTTTTCCAATCCTGTGGCCATTGTTGAGTTTTCCAAATTTGCTGGCATATTGAGTGTAGCACTTTTACTGCATCGTCCTTTAAGATTTTGAATAGTTCAACTGGAATGCTGTCACTACCACTAGCTTTATTGTTGCTCAGACTTCCTAAGGCCCATTTGACTTCACATTCCAGGATGTCTGGCTCCAGGTCAGTAACTACCCCATTGTGGTCATCAGGGATGTTAAGCTCGCTCTTGTATAGTTCTTCTGTATAATTTTGCCACCTTTGTTTGATCTCTTCTGCTTCTGTGAGGTCCCTACCATTTTGGTCCCTTATCATACCCATCTTTGCATGAAACGTTCTCTTCATATCTCCAATTTTCTTGAAAAGATCTCTGGTCCTCCCCATTCTATTGTTTTCTTCTATTTGTTTGCACTGTTCATTTAAGAAGGCATTCTTATCTCTTCTAGCTTTTCTCTGGAATTCTGCATTCAATTGGGTGTATCTTTCTCTTTCTCCCTTGCCTTTCACTTCCCTTCTCTCCTTAGCTATTTGTAAAGCTTCCTCAGACAGCCATTTTGATTTCTTGCATTTCTTTTTCTTTGGGATGGTTTTAGTTGCTACCTCTTGTACAATGTTGCGAACCTCCGTCCATAGTTCTTCAGGCACTCTGTCTATCAGATCTAATTCCTTAAATCTATTTGTCACCTCCACTGTGTATTCGTCAGGGATATGATTTAGTTCATACCTGAGTGGCCTAGTGCTTTTCCCTACTTTCTTCAATTTAAGCCTAAATTTTGCAACAAGAAGCTCATGATCTGAACCACAATCAGCTCCTGGTCTTGTTTTTATTGACTGGATAGAACTTTTCCATCTTTGGCTGCAGAGCACATAGTCAATCTGATTTCTGTGTTGACCGTCTGGTGATGTCCATGTGTAGAGTCGTCTCTTGGGTTGCTGGAAAAGAGTGTTTGCTATGACCATTGTATTCTCTTGACAAAATTCTACCAGCCTGTGCCCTGCTTCATTTTGTACTCCAAGGCCAAACTTGCCTGTTATCCCGGTTATCTTTTGGCTTCCTACTTTAGCATTCCAATCCCCCATGATGATAAGCACATCATTTTTGGGCGTTGCTTCTAGAAGGTGTTGTAGGGCTTCATAGAACTGATCAACTTCATCCTCTTCAGCAGCAGTGGTTGGGGCGTAGACCTGGATCACTGTGATGTTGAATGGTTTGCCTTGGATTCGAACTGAGATCATTCTGTCATTTTGGGGATTGTATCCCAAGACTGCTTTTCCTACTCTCTTATTGATTATGAATGCTACTCCATTTCTTCTGCGAGATTCTTGTCCACAGTAGTATACCTGATGGTCATCTGAATTAAATTCACCCATTCCTGTCCATTTTAGTTCACTGATTCCTAAAATGTCGATGTTCAGTCTTCTCATTTCTTGTTTAACCACGTCCAGCTTGCCTTGATTCATGGATCTGACGTTCCAGGTTCCTATGGAATAAAAATCTTTACAGCATCAGACTGTCTTTTCGCCACCAGTTACTTCCACAACTGAGCGTCCTTTCGGCTTTGGCCCAGCCGCTTCATTCATTCTGGCGCTACTCGTACTAGCCGTCTGCTCATCCCCAGTAGCATATTGGACACCTTCCGACCTGAGGGGCTCATCTTCCAGCGTCATATCGTTATGCCTATTGGAACTGTCCATAGAGTTTTCATGGCAAAGATACTGGAGTGGTTTGCCATTGCCTTCTCCAGTGGATCACCTTTTGTCAGAGCTCTCAGCTATGACCTGTCCGTCTTGGGTGGCCCTGCACGGCATAGCTCATAGCTTCACTGAACTACGCAAGCCCCCTTGCCACAACAAGGCAGCGATCCTTGAAGGGGGCAGGACTGCTTAGTGAAGTTGATTGACAGATAAGTTCAGGATGGGAAAAGTCACTTGTGGGATTCCCTACCAACAAGATGCAGTGGGCAGCCACCGGCTTAGATTTGCTGTTAACAGAAATAGATCATTTGATGGAGGACCAGTCTCTAAAACTGGTAGCCGCTGGAAAGGAACTAGGCTTGCCAAGCTCCAGGAAGGGCCTGGAGATCTCCTGGAATCACACCTGATCCCCAGGCTACACAGATCAGTGCCCCTGGAGAAAATGGCTGCTTTGGGAGGTGAATTCTACAGCATTCTTCTCCTTCCCAAACCCTATCCGCTGATCCCAAATCTCCAGGAATTTCCCAGCATGACACTGACAGCCCTCACAAGGAATCCTCGGCAGGCATGCAAAGAAAGTCCAGCAGTGGCCATGAGCCTGGAACCACGGAGGCAGCAGACTTGTAGGTCAAATCCTCGAGCCGCTGAACGACGCTGTCTAGCAGCCGCTCTTCAGGGCCGCGATGAACGGTCCCGCCGCGCTTGGCCGCCCGGGCGCAGAAGCCGCCTCCAGTGCCACGCGGCTCCACATGCTCCCGGCGCCGGGCTTTGCTTCTCGCCTTCCTCTTTCCTCTTGCATTATATTCACAACCCAACAAGGAAGCTTTCACGTTGTTTGACAGACTTTCCCAACCACCAAAGTTATATATAATTTCTTTGCGGCATTATAATGGGGAATCCCAAGATTGACTTTCTCATGGAAGTTAATTAGAATCTGTCCAGGGAATGAATTCTGTGTCTGACAGTATGTGTTTGGTATACATGTCACGTCAAGCCAAAGGCTTTTTTGGTATTCTGATGATCAAAGCAATTACTCTTTTGATATTTTAATTATTACTTTTTAAGGTGCACAAAGTAATCTTAATAAAGGCTATAAGACCTTTTCCACACTGATAATTTGCCCCGAGTTGGAAGGGGCCATACAGGCCATCTAGTCCAACCCCCTGCTCAACGCAGGATCAGCCAAAAGCATCCTTAAGCATCCAAGAAAAGTGTGTATCCAACCTTTGCTTGAAGACTGCCAGTGAGGGGGAGCGCACCACCTCCTTAGGCAGCCTATTCCACTGCTGAACTACTCTGACTGTGAAATTTCCCCCCGATTTCTAGCCTATATCGTTGTACTTGCAGTTTAAACCCATTACTGTGTGTCCTTTCCTCTACAGCCAATGGGAAGAGCATCCTGCCCTCCTCCAAGTGACAACCTATCAAATACTTAAAGAGGGCTAACATGTCCCCTCTCAACCTCCTTTTCTCCAGGCTGAGCATTCCCAAGTCCCTCAACCTATCTTCTTAGGGCTTGGACCCTTGGCCCCAGATCATCCTTGTTGCTCTCCTCTGTACCCTTTCAATTTTATCTATGTCCTTCTTGAAGTGAGGCCTCCAGAACTGCACACAGTACTCCAGGTGTGGTCTGACCAGTGCCGTATACAATGGGACTATGACATCTTGTGATTTTGATGTGATGCCCCTGTTGATACAGCCCAAAATTGCATCCGCATTTTTTACCACTGCATCACACTGCCTGCTCATGTTTAGCTTATAATGCACAAGTACCCCAAGGTCTCGTTCACACACAGTGTTACCTAGAAGCATATCCCCCATCCAGTAGGCATGCTTTTCATTTTTCTGACCCAGATGCAGAACTTTACACATCTTTATTAAATTGCATCTTGCTCTCATTTGCCCATTTTTCCATTGTATTCAGATCTCGTTGAACTCTGTCTCTATCTTCAAGAATATTTGCCAGTCCTCCCAATTTGGTGTCATCTGCAAACTTGATGAGTAGTCCCTCCACCCCCTCATCTAGATCATTAATAATATGTTAAAAAGTCTCGGACCGAGCACCGAGCCCTGAGGTACCCCACTACTCACCTCCCTGCAATCTGATGAAACACCATTGACAACAACTCTTTGAGTGCGGTTCTCTGACCAATTCCCTATCCACCTAACTATCTGAAAATCCAAATTGCAGTCCTTCAATTTATCCAACAGAACATCACGGGGAACCTTATCAAAAGCTTTACGAAAATCCAAGTAAACGACATCAACCGAATTTCCACGATCCAGCAAACCTTTTACTTGGTCAAAAAAGGAAACCAGGTTGGTCTGACAGGACCTTTTGGAGACAAATCTATGCTGACTTCCTTGGATCACCAAATTGTCCTCCAGATGTTTGCAGATCACTCCCTTTAATAACTGCTCCATTATTTCACCCACAACAGAGGTCAGACTCACTGGTCTGTAGTTTCCTGGGTCATCATCCTTCCTCCCTTTTTTGAAGATTGGAATAACGTTTGCTCTCTTCCAGTCCTCCGGGACATCTCCAGTCCTTAAAGAGGTCCCAAAGATGACAGACAAGGGTTGTGCAAGTTCTCCAGAAAGTTCTTTGAGCAGTCTCGGGTGCATTTCATCCGGCCCAGGGGATTTGAACTCAGCTAAATGCCTCTCGACAACCTCTCTTCCATGTCAACCTGCCACCCAGACACTAGCTCTTGGCTACTGCCATCTCTAGATGTGCCTAAACCCTTTGACCTGTGGGAAAAAACAGATGTAAAATAGGCACTGAGCCTTTCTGCTTTCTCTGCATCCTCCATTAGAGTTTGTCCATCTGCACCCATCAATGGGCCTATTGCCTCTTTTACTTTACATTTGCTACTCACATAACTGAAAAAATTTTTCTTGTTACAGTGGGCTTCCCTGGCCAATCTTAGCTCACTCTCAGCTTTGGCCTTTCTGATAATTGATCTACAGTGCCTAGTAACCTGTAGGTACACTTCTTTAGAGCTCTGTCCTTCCCTCCATTTCCTGAACATTTCCCTTTTCTTTCTTAGTTCCTCTTGAAATTCTCTGTTCATCCAAATAGGCTTCTTAGAGCTCCTGCAGTGTTTTTGTCTTTCTGGGATAGTCATTGATTGAGCATGCAATAGCTCTTGTTTGAGTAGCGCCCACCCTTCACATGCTCCCTTCCCTTCCAGCATTCTCATCCATAGTATAACATTCATTTTTTCTACACTAATAGAGCTGTTTTGACCAAGCAGTGATATCAGGGCTCTCTCAGCCTCATCTCCTCGCAGGGTATCTGTTGTAGGTTGAGGAAGGTAATGCAATTGTAAACTGCTTTGAGACTCCTGATAGAGAAAAGCGCCATATAAAAACCAACTCTTCTCTTTGCATTGCATTGGGACCCAGCTTGGGCATGCCCGGACACACACAGTAAATTCTGTAGTGGTGCATCAATAAGCTTGTCAACTTAAGGGCGATAGCAGGACAATTTAAACACCAACTAGCCAGGATATTCCAAACTAAATAATACTTGGCCTCAGTGGCTTGCACAGTTTTTTTTTTTTTTTTTAATTTGCTATCCTGCTGGAATGGAAATACCTACAACTGAGTTTAGGGCCTGTGGGACCAGGCGACAGATGGCAACATAAAAATGTTATGTGCACATAATTTAGTTAACAGCCACAAACAATTAATATTTGGGGGGAGGAAGAGTTTAGAATAGTCCTCAAAGCCTCAAATGGTGGTTTCTGAACCTCTAGATGCAATGGTTGTTTATGCCCTACTATTCTCACCAGTGAAAACCTGGAACAACTTGGAGTATCATGCCTTCCTCTTCCATTTTACCTTCAGAGTTTAGTCAAGCTGAGAGGAGAGACTGGCACAAGATTACTCAGCCAGCTTCCATGTCAGAGTGTGGTTTTTTTTTACCTGGGTGTTCCAAATCCTAGTCCAGGGGTAGTCAAACTGCAGCCCTCCAGATGTCCATGTTCGCTGGCAGGGGCTCATGGGAATTCTAGTCCATGGACATTTGGAGGCCGCAGTTTACTACCCCTGTCCTAGTCAGATGTTCCTTTTAACCTCTGTCCAACTACACAGAATGCCCATTTCAGAAATGATGTATAGGTTTGGCTGAGGCCGAAGCAAAAGCCACCATAGCCTTAAACAGGGAACTTTTCTCTGTATAAATTTGTTTCAGAGCTGACAACAGAATAAACTATATATGGTAGGAGCCATGAGATCATCTCACGAGCAAGTTACTTTTCTAGAGATTAAACTGAAAGTTCCAGGTTTGAAACTCCCAGGCTTTCTTCCTTTAGGGAGGTGATGGTACCGCTTTACTCTGCTCTGGTTCGGCCTCATTTGGAGTACTGTGTTCAGTTTTGGGTACCCCAATTGAAGAAGGATGTTGACAAACTAGAACGTGTCCAGAGGAGGGCAACAAAGATGGTGAGTGGTTTGGAGACCAAGACGTATGAAGAATGGTTGGGGGAGCTTGGTCTGTTTAGCCTAGAGAGGAGACGACTGAGAGGGGATCTGATAACCATCTTCAAGTATTTAAAATGGTGCCATATAGAGGATGGAGCAGAATTGTTCTCTCTTGCCCCAGAGGGACAGACCAGAACGAATGGGATAAAATTAATTCAAAAGAAATTCTATCCTGACAGTCAGAGCAGTTTCTCCGTGGAACAGGCTTCCTCGTGAGGTGGTGGGTTCTCCAGCTTTGGACATTTTTAAACAGAGGCTAGATAGCCATCTGACAGAGAGGCTGATTCTGTGAAGGCAAAGGAGTGGCAGGTTACAGTAGATGAGCGATAGGGATGTGAGTGTCCTGCATAGTGCAGGGGGTTGGACTAGATGACACATGAGGTCCCTTCCAACTCTATTATTCTATGATTCTATGATTCTATGAATAAAAGCTACAGGGGGGGGCCTATCTGACCCAAGCCCATGGCATTGGAGCAGAAGGGGTTTTAACCCCCCTCCCAACTTTGTTTTCCCAGCCTCAAATCCTTTGGCAGAACATAGAAATCATGTTAATTATGCACAATTCAAGGTGCTGGCTTCATCTGTGGCAAGCTGCTTCTATTAGCTGATTTTGGGGGAACCTAGTTTATTTTAAAGTATAAATGTTTCCCTTGGATACCATGCGTTCTAAAGGCAGTGAGGCTGGATAGCCATCTGACGGAGAGGCTGATTCTGTGAAGGCTCAAGGGGGTGGCAGGAAAGCCTCCTTTGCCGTGCTCCCATTTGTGCCCACCGTGGGGGGTGCATCTTTCCCTTTCTTAAGTCTACTGCCCTGTCTTTGGATCATCTTCAGCCTCAGTATTCAGGAAAATGAGCATTCCATAGCTGACTCTTGGTCTCTTAAAACAGGCTCCGAAATCTAGTTTATGTTAAGCTCCAGATCTATAGCAGAAGGTTAAGCTGCCATTGGCAGTACGAACAAGAGAATATAATTTAAGGCATGCCTTCATCCCCTAGACAAAGCAGATTTGGGGATTAAATGCTCCTTCCTAGCCAGCTCTCTCTGTCTGTCTCTGTACTTTCAGACCCTGTTAGTTGTCAGCCTCTAAAGTTGCAGTAGGGACTGATTGTCTACTAATAAGAAAATTAGCATTTAGAAGATGACACAGTGCTGTGTTGAATCTTCGAACAGCTCTGGAGTTGGTAAAGGAGATCTGATTACGAAGCAGACAGGCGATGTCAGGTCCGTCTTTATAATGACAGTCTTAAGGAATGACAGGCAAGCCATGGAGATGATTTACAATCAGCCTTCTCACCCAGCAATCATAGCAGCTGCCTATTTTTTCGTTCATGGACAACCAAGCTGTGTTTTGCAAACCTGGGTAATTTGTCGGCAGACGAATCTGTCCAAGGTCTGGGCATCTGCATCCTTTGGGGGATCTACAGCTTGAAGGGATTAAGTGGAGAAGGCTGTAGAGAAAAGCAAAGCTAGTCCGTCACGTTAAGGTTGCATGCCCCAGTACCCTAACTTTGGGGAATTTGGGTTCTTCTCGACCTACTCACTCACGCACATGTTTTCAGGCTTGTTTTTATCTCTGCTTTGGGGAGATGAAATTATCAGATAATGATGATGATGATGTAATCCCTTCAGTCATGTCCGACCCTCAGCAGTTCTATCGGAAAGTCTCTGCCATGCGCCCCTGTCTCTGACTGCTTCTTTTGGTTGGTTCATGGTCATCCCTACATTGGCTTTGATCGTGTTGAACCAATGGATCCTTTGGCGACCACGTTTCCTTTTGCTGCTGACCATGCCGAGCATTAATGATTTTTCTAGCGAGTTTGAACGCATGATGTGTCCAAAGTAAGTGAGCTTCAGCCGTAATATCTTCCCTTCTAATGACATAGTTGGTTTGCTCCTCTCTAAAGCTATCTTGTTGGTAACTTTGGACAGCCAACAAGCTGGTTTATCAGATAAACGTATGCTCAAATTGTCACATTTATTAGGGACAGTCTCTGTTCTTGGTAGCACTCTCTTCTTTTTTCTTTTTTGCTATTGAGTCATAGCGGACTTATGGCAACTCTCTAAAGTTTTCAGAGCAAGAGAAGTTCATTTTTGGAGGGGGGGCAGGTCAACATGACCATATATGATCATAAATCCAATAAATGATTAACCAATTTTAAAAACTCCTACCCATTTGAGAAACGCTTCCAGGGCCATCAAGAAGCTAGGGTTATGTGCGGTGGCATCCGAATCAGCCTGGAATGGCCAATTCGGATGCCGCGACACACAACCCTACAAGAAGCCCTAGGATTTAATGAAATTCCTATTTGAATGTGTGTGGGGATTAAATCTGGGAGTATATATACATATATACCATATATATATGTACCATCATCTTCTGGTCGTTCCCGGCCCTAGGGAAGCATGCCTAGCCTCGACCAGGGCCAGGGCCTTTTCAGTCCTGGCCCCCACCTGGTGGAATGAGCTCCCGGGAGAGCTGCGGGCCCTGCAGGACCTTTCAACGTTCCACAGGGCCTGCAAGACGGAGCTCTTCCGCCAGGTCTATGGTTGAGGCTGGGGCTGCTGGGGTACATCGACTGCTCTCCCCCGGGCGTCTTCTTGAACATCGTTGACCTCCTTCTCCTCCACCCCCCCTTTTTTAGGAAGGGGGGTAGGAAGGGGATCTTATTATTGTGCCGCCATGTTGTGACATTTTAAAGTCTTTAAATGGGAGTTTCTAATGCCTCAGAGCCTAATTCCAATTGACTAACATTTGGGCGGTAAGGGACCTAACTACCCTAAGTAATTGGGCCAGGCGAGAGTTTGCGGACACGATTTCCGCAGCAAAAAACTCCCTTTTGGCCCTTTTCACCTCCATCTCATATGCCCTCATAAGCGTGCAATAAGATGTTCTTGCAGCTTCGTCATGAGTCTTTCACCACAATTTTTTTAAAGATATTAAAAATGAATTAACTCCTACCCATTCATGAAACTCTTCCAGTGCTATCAAGAAACCCCAGGGTTTCACAAAATCTAGGTTGAGAAAGCCTACTTTAGAAGCAAAGAAAGCTAAGGGAAGATTTTTGAAGAGAATTTTCCTCCCATAATCCTGAAGCTAGGAGGCAGCCAATTAACTTGATGAGCAATAGAAACAGGACGGGGAAAATTGAGTACTTCTTTACCTAGCAACTAATAAATTTCTGGAAATTTACTGCTAGTGGGTGTAGTCAATAGGCACAGTTGGCAGGCTTTTGGGTCTTGTGGTTGTAACAGCTGCATAGGGCTATGCTGTCTAATGTGTCTGTGATGGGCCTTTCCCACATGCTAGTCATGGCTTGATGTCAGGTGTTAAACACGCAGAGCGACAAGGATGATCTGGGGCCAAGGGACGAAGCCCTATGAAAATAGGTTGAGGGACTTGGGAATGTTCAGCCTGGAGAAAAGGAGGTTGAGAGGGGACATGATAGCCCTCTTTAAGTATTTGAAAGGTTGTCACTTGGAGGAGGGCAGGATGCTCTTCCCATTGGCTGCAGAGGAAAGGACACGCAGTAATGGGTTTAAACTACAAGTACAACGATATAGGCTAGATATCAGGAAAAAAATTTTCACAGTCAGAGTAGTTCAGCAGTGGAATAGGCTGCCTAAGGAGGTGGTGAGCTCCCCCTCACTGGCAGTCTTCAAGCAAAGGCTGGATACACACTTTTCTTGGATGCTTTAGGATGCTTCGGGCTGATCCTGTGTTGAGCAGGGGGTTGGACTAGATGGCCTGTGTGGCCCCTTCCAACTCTATGATTCTAGGATTCTATGCATGTGGGAACAAGCTCCAAATATATAACACTGAAGTCATTGAGTGACATATAAAATAATGGTACTTAACCACAAGATTCAGAGAAATGGAATGTCAGATTTCCACCCTTTTGCATCTTGTCTCTGAGTGTGAGAATGTGTGGATTCAAGTGTGGGAGTAAAGAGGCAATTGACTCAACGATGTTGATGGATCAGAGAGAATTTTCGGGGTTTATGTTTTTATTCTGCTTTCCTTCTCAGAGATGAATGTTTCCCCCCCCCCCTAAAAGGCTTCATATAAATATAATAGATATATTTATATATACTGGAAGAGGGAGAGCCCTGCTTGCTTCCTACAAATTTCATGATGAGAGTCTCCAGCCTGGCTTTCTGTTACTAATAGATTACTGGGGATGTTTGTATGCTGCCAATGAATAATTTTGGCAGGGTTTCAAAAGGAAATGAGCAGACAAATACTGAAAGGCATATGTAATAAAAGAACAGCTTAAGACAACTGTGAACTGTTGACAGCCCCAACCATATACAGTGTGCATCTGCCACGGGGTATTTAACAAGCTGCTCAGGCTTGGCATGGGAATAGCTGGAGGACTTCTCGTGAGGCATGCTTTGGACAAGGCAAGAGAGAATGGAGATAGCAGGATTGAAGCCCACAGCAGGTCATCACGAATCTGGGTCCAGTCAAGGCTCAGACTGTGTGTTTTCTTTTCAACTTCATTTTTAGAATCTAGATATTAGATATTACCCAAGGCTGCCTCATTTTCCCAGGCCAAATAGAGGGGCGTTATACTATACAAACCGATTGATTAGATGGATTTTGGATAGCGAGACCAGGAGATTTTAATGTTGTTTCAGGGCTCAGAAGAACCATTTAATGTCCTGCGGGTCACTAATGTCAATGGACAGAGCATCTCACAGGCTACTCAGCCACAGAATCTGGTGTTGTGGATGGATGGCTGTTTATCAACAGATATACCAGGGTGCCATCAGGATATTGATGTTACCCCATCCCAAAACTCTGGACAGCTGGGCAAGGGGGCACATGTAGATGTTAAACAATACCAGAGAGAGAATGGCTCTATGTGGGACCCCACATAGCAGGATGTGCTGCTGGGGAGTTCTCTCCCCAAGCATCACCCTCTGACCCTGACCTTGGAGAAAGGATTGGATCCATTTGAAGGAAGCATTTTGCATCCCCATGTCAACTAGGTAGTGAGCAAGTAGCACATGATCAACAATGTCAAACACTGCTGTTAGGCCTAATAATAATGATGCCAACCTGCCCAGATCTACCTGTTCCCAAAGATTGTCTGTATATAGTGTAGTGACCAGAGCCATCTCCACACCACGGTCAGGTCAGAAGTCAGATTGAAATGTTTCATCCAGAAAACACTGTAGCTGTTCTGTGATTGGACACTCAACCACTTTGCCTAGAAAGGGACTGCTTATCTCCTATCTGCAGGACTGCTTATCTCCTTATGCTCCCCACAGGGCATTCTGCTCTGTGGGTATAAATTTGTTGATGGTCCCAGGTTTCCCGGAAGCATGCCTAGCCTTGACCAGGGCCAGGGCTTCTTCAGTCCCGGTCCCTACCTGGTGGAATGAGCTCCTGGAAGAACTGAGGACCCTTTTGGAGCTCTCTGAATTCCATAGAGCCTGCAAAATGAAGCCCTTCTGTCAGGCTTTTGGTTGAGGTCAGGCTGAACACTAGCCTTATGAGAGATCATTACAGAAACCAATTGGATCCATAAGTCTCCTTGGGCAGGCAAAAATCTGTTCTCTGTCAGTACAAGGAGAGAGCAGGGTACTGACTTGGGCCCTTAGGGCAACGCAGTCCAACTGTGGAATTCTAGTAGATTGTACTTGACCAGTATGTATCCCCATTCTGAAGATCAAGTCTAGGGTGTGGCCTGCTTGATGTACAGGACTGGTAACAAATTGACAGAGTCCCAGCATTGCCATAGCAGAAACTAGGTCCAAAGTCTACATGGAGCAGGTCTTCTCTGCATGGATGTTGACGCCTCCCACAATTATCAGCCTGGGGAACTTCAAGGCCCACCAGCCACCAGCTCCAGAGAGTTCACAAAGGCATCTGTTGGTGTGTTAGACAACTGGTATAACAGACAGAGGGCCAATCCCAACCAATACATCAGACAGATGGCCAATCGGGTCACATATGCCAGGCTCACCCATCCACCAACTCCAGGGAGATTGCAAGGGTATTTGCTGGTGAATTAGATGGCTGGTACATCCAACAGATGCCCAAACCTTTTGACCAGGTTGGTTGGAGGACCAAGAATCCAGGTGGAGCCAGTTTTACCCTCTCGCACCCAGGTCTTAGTCACACACACCAGATCCACATTTTGCTCCAAGGAAAAAAAACTCTGAAGAACAGCAGTCTTATTTTTTATGGACCTGGCATTTCACAGCACCAATGCCAGAGAAAGGTTGTTATTTATAGCCCTACCACTTTCATGTCTCAGAATGGGACAAAGATTTAAAAGGGTATGGGCATTCCCATATCTCCCATCCCTGGGAGGGATCTTAGCAGAACATAGGAAAGGGCCATGTTATTTCCCTCTTTCCTATAGAGCTGCTGGCTTCTGAATAATGCCCAATATACGTGGGTTTTTTTTGTTTTTTTCCTGTCAACTTACAGCAAACTTAATACAACTTAATAGGATTTTCAAGGCAAGAGAAATTCAGAGGTGGTTTACCATTGCCTCCCTCTGTGTAGTGATACACATTTGAAATGCAGGCAGGAGATGGCTCAGTGGGTGATCTTTCCTTGCTGCACTTGCCATATTTTGAGATCTGGAAGAAGTCTCCTGCCACTCCTGCCAAGTCAAACTGGAAAATAAAAAAACTAAAACCCTGTTATTGTCACCCACTCATAATGTTTATGGATTGTTCATATTTTAAACCCCTCTGTGCAAACATGTTGTGGATGGTGTCTGTGTGTGATAGAAATTATTTCTCACTAGAAACAAATTCCCAGTTGGTAACGGCAGCTTCACTTGAATGCCTAACATTGGTTTGTTTTTTGAAGTATCTCTGCATCAACCCCATGAGGGCCCAGTTAATTATCTAAGAGCATCTGATAGCAAGGTTGAACTTATGTTGGTCTAGGCTCTCAGTTTCTGGATGGGAGAACTCAGAAAACCTTGTGTCAGAACATACCCTGAAAGAAGGCGCAATTATGCCCAATAATGAAGAAGTCAAATAGGATTTCAGCAGCCCCAAAACTGCTCAAAGAACAGTCAATAAGTCCCATTTCTCAGACATGGCAACCTTGTGTTTTGATACAGTTGATACTGTATGTTAGGGCACAAATCACGGAATGCTTCTCCATACAAAACAAGCAAACAAACAACACACCATTACTACCCTTAATTGCCACTCGTGGAAGACTGGCTTGCAAGTGAGATGCCCTTGGCTGTTGACATTACAGCATTCTAAACATAGAAATCTTTTTGTGTTTGGTGTAGTGGTTAGGAGTGCGTGCCGGTTTCAATTCTAATCTGGCATGCCGGTTTCAATTCTGCATTCCCCCACATGCAGCCAGCTGGGTGACCCTGGGCACTGATAAAACTATTCTGACCGAGCAGTGATATCAGGGCTCATTCAGTCTTACCCAATTCACAGGGTGTCTGTTGTGGGGAGAGGAAAGGATCGAGAAAAGCAGCATATAAGAACCAACTCTTCTTCTTCTTCTTCTTCTTCTTCTTCTTCTTCTTCTTCTTCTTCTTCTTCTTCTTCTTCTTCTTCTTCTTCTTCTTCTTCTTCTTCTTCTTCTTCTTCTTCTTCTTCTTCTTCTTCTTCTTCTTCTTCTTCTTCTTCTTTATGGATGTATACAATCCTGTGAACCTCACTGGTAGTCACACACAGGTTTACCTCCTTCACCTTCACTCTCTTGCACACAGGTTTACCACCTCCACAGGAGCCAGCCTCAGTGAGATGTCAAAGGTTCTTGATTAATTAAGAGGTTTTACCTTTCAAAAAGCTAATCAGCATCCCCAGATGGGTGCTTTGAAAACCAACAGCTGCCAATGGGACAGAGGTGTTTATTAATTCTTATTAATTCTTTCTGAAATGTAGGTAGCCAATCTGAAGTCCATGAGTGAGAGAGAGAGAGAGAGAGAATAACTTCAAGTTAGTGCATTACGAGCAGAAAGATTTTAAAAATTTGCTTTGGCAACACTTCATTCTCAAAGCATCAGCCTGGGATTACAGATTTTCTTTTTTCTTTTTCTTTTCTTTTTGATATTATGGAATACCTTGATCATAGATGTTTGGTGTCTTGTCTAGACCTGTACGATCAGAAGATTTCACCTTGCATGTAATACTCTACTGAGCCTCAGCACAGGTACCAGCCCCTGTGTTTACTATTGGGCTTATTGTGTGTCTGTTGTGTTTACTGTAGTTTTATGCTGCTAGGTATCAAACGATAAGGAACTCCATAATTTGGTAGGCAGGAAAGAAATGACCTTAAGCACTAAGCTCTTTGTGGAGTCCCTCTGTGCAAAGGCTAAAGGAGGAAAAAAACCTTTACTTCCCTTTCATGGAGTTAAAATTGGCCAGAGACATTAAATATTAATAATAAAGAATTTCTTTCCTCTGAAACTCTGCAGTTCTTCAAAAAATATCTAAATGCTATAGGTGCAGTTTCAAACTATATTTTCTTACAGAAAACCCCTACTCTGTTCTGTACCTACTAGAAAACGTGTTCATATCAAACCGTTCATTTTTTGAAGACAGGAGTAAGGAAGTTGTTTTGAAGACAGTTCTTTGGACCGCAGATTCTTTGGCATTGGTCCACAGATTGGATTTGTGTGTTTGTGTGTGTGTGTAAGCCCATAACTTACAAGAGTTGTAAGGTACTGTGGTATAATAATAAGGTATCACGAAAAAAGCATAGCAATGTGTCAAAGAGCAAGCTTTTGCACAGTATTGCTGTTTAAAAGCCTTGAAAACACTGGGGGCCTTTTCGCACGGGGATCTTTGTTGCAAATTGTTTGCGGAATGAAAAATCGCCATTTAAAATAGTGGAATTCGTCGTTATGCATACCTGCCTTTGTAGTGGAATCAGTTGCGTTTTTTAGCGTTTCCCACAGGCTTCCGGTCTCGGCAGAAATCGCTAGAAAGGAAGCGCTATTGCCAAGCTCGTCCCGCCCCTGGCCATCAAGCAGCCAATGGGCAGCTGTTAGCATGCTCCCAAACAGCCCCTTTCCCTTTAAGAAAGGTTTTTTAAAAAACAAAACAGACCCATAGCAACGAATCTAGGTAGATTCGTTGCAACGGAGAGACCCATCCAGCTGCCTAATGTGAGCTGTCGTTTGATTGTATGATCGTTGGCACGCTGCCTCGAGTGATAAAAAAAAAATCCCCCCCCCCTCTCACGGGCCCGATTTTCGGCTGAATTAATGTGTAAAAAATAAAGGGACTTTATTTCAGCAAACGGGCTTTTATGTGGTTTGTGCTTAGTGACTAAAGGTGAAGGACTGAAGCCAGGGAAGCCTCTAAACAGAAAGAGGCTCGCTGGTGCGTTTATCCCCGCTCGCTCGGAGAAAAAAAAATGGCGATCGCTTCGCCGGAAGTTTGGAGGACAGGCTCAGGGGGAGGGACTTTGAAGAACCCGCAACAATGGTAACGCACAGGTCTTTAGCGCTAGTGTTGCAGATTGGTTGCAGGAGTGTATCGCTATCCGGAGGGTGAATCCACTTTTCTGGATTCCCCTGAAAGCGCTACAACGAAGCGCTTTTTGCTGATTGGTTTCAGGAGTGTTGCAGATTGTCTGCGACGTCGTGCGTTAAGGCAAATTAGTAGCATTTTCAATTAGCAACCATTGTGCTATTTTGAAGCCGTGCGAAATGGCCCTGGATTTTGTTGAAAAGGTTTTGAAAAATATCACAAAGCGTATTGCTGCTATATAAACAGGCAGATGTTACAGATACTGATAGTCTGGCTGTGATGATCAAGGAAGTGCAAGGCCAATAATAATGAATCATAGAATCACAGAATCATAGAGTTGGAAGGGGCCATACAGGCCATCTAGTCCAACTCCCTGCTCAACGCAGGATCAGCCCTGAGCCCTAATGCCAACCTAAAGCTGACACACCTCAATATGCATTTCTAACAGCATAATATTTTATTCTCCTCTCTTTCTCTGAGATATATGCAGGATGTGTATATTTAAAACTGAGTTAGGAGATGAAAGTGTATGAGGAACATGCATTAATATTAGTATTTTTATTTTGAATAAGTGGTAAGACAAATTCTCCCATTGGTTCATGTTGCTGAAAGGCCTTCAATTATAACTTAGAATCATAGAATCGTAGAGTTGGAAGGGACCTCTAGGGTCATCTAATCCAACCCTCTGCACAATGCAGAAGCTCACAACTACTTGCCCACCCATGGTGACCCCAATTTCATGCCCAAGTGATCCTTCCACCAAATGTCTCCAGAATCCAGCTTGGCCTGGGGGAAATTCACCTACTATCCCAGAGTGGTGATCAGCAATTCCCTGGGTATGTAACGAAGGGCCACAAGCGATGAACACTGGCACATCCCTTCCTCCCCACCCACTCACAAGCTGCCTAAGTTCATACTAATTTCTCTACATTTTTCTTCAGTTGTGGTGCCCAAAACTGAACACAGTACTCCAAGTGAGGTCTAATTAGAGCAAAGTGGTAACATCACCTCAAGTGATCTGGACACTATACTTCTTTTAATAGAGCCCAAAATCCTGTTTGCCTTTTTAGATACTGAGTCACACTGCTGACTCATGTTCAGTGTCTGGTCTACTAAGACCCCCAAATCCTTTTTCACACATACTACTGCCAAGAAAAGTCTCACCCATCTTATGCATTTTCTTTTTCCTACCTAAATGAACACCTTTACATTTTTGCTATTAATATTCATTTTAGCCATTTTAGCCATTTTAGCCCAGTTTTCCAGCCTGATTCTGTCTCTGGTGTGCTTGTGACCCATCCCAGTTTAGTATCATCTATAAATTTAATAAGCACCCCCTCTATTATTTCATCCAAATCATTTATGAAGATGTTGAATAACACAGGGCCCAGAACAGATCCCTGAGGCACTCCACTTGTCACTCTTCTTCAAGAAGATGATGAACCATTTACAAGCACCCTTTGGGTGTGATATGTCAGCCAGTTCTCGATCCACCTAACAGTAATAGGATCCATAGCAAATTTTACCAACATGCCAATAAGAAAATCATGGAGAACTTTATCAAAAGGTTAAACAGTGTCCACAGCATTCCCCTAATCAAGCAAGGTAATAACTTTCTCAAAAAAAGAAATAAGGTTAGTCCGACATGACTTGTTCTTCCAGAAGCCATGCTGACTCCTAGCAATTACAGCCATCCGCTCTAGCTGCTCTAGGACCGACTGTCTGATGATTTGTTCTAAATTTTTGCCAGCTTTAGATGTCAAGTGGATGACCGGTAGTTACCTGGGTCTTCCTTTTTCTTGTTCCTAAAGATGGGGAAAACATTTATATGCCTCCAACCTTCTGGCACTTTACCTGTTCTCCAAGAATTGTCAAAAATAATGGACAGAGGCTCATATATTATCTCTGCAAGTTTTTTTTAGTACCCTATTTGTAAAAATCAAGTCTAAAAAACAGACCCCCTGGTTGCCCCTTCAACTTTCTGGGAAGACAAGTCAAGAATTTATTGAAGTTTTCATTTTTATCAGATTTGTTGCCTGGTACCACAATTTGTTTGAAAATGAAATTGTGAGATTTTTCCTCCATGTCCAGTCTTAGGCTCAGGAGAACCGTTATCATTGGTATGTGAGCACACTGCATATTTTTGTCTTGGCCTGCAGTTGTGTGATCAGGTCTTTGTCCAAAGTCTTATCATCTGTATGCAGTCAAGGAAACCTGGAATGTGCATGTTGCAGATGCTCCTTTGGTTTGAATTGGATATGGCACTAAATCTAAGCTTGCATTCCTAACAGTAGCAGATGTGACCACTGTTGACCCTGTGCCCATTCAAATCCCTGATATCTCTGCTGTTAGCATAGGAGAGGAACAAATGCCACAGATAACAGTCTTGGGACATGTGAGGGAAAGTGTAGCTACATAAATGCACATTTGCTCTGTTGTGCAGTTTGGATATTTTGTTGTGACTTTGCAGCTGCCTTTTTCTTTGAGATATTGTAAAATCTCTTCTTTGTGAATTTGTGGCAAGAGCTGCACATGACACTTTCACTTCTGAAAAGCTCTTGGTTCTCTTTAGTTCCCCAGCAGTGTCTTCTCCTGCCAACATTTTCACTTAAAAATACTAATAAAACTTCAGGTGGGCAACCATGTTGGTGTGAAGCAATGGAACAAAGTTTGAGTCCATGCATAGTTCAAAGCTTAAACCCAGAATTAAGTATCATTGGTCTTAAAGGGGCCACTGGACTCAAATTTTGTTCTAGTGATAACACTTGCTCCTTAGTTCTCTTCATCCTTGGCCAGTGTTTGATTGGATGTTTGTGGTAGACTCCCTTATGGTTCTGACTGCCACATTTTGTATCGGTTGATGTTTTAGGGCCATTTTCAAAGGTTAATTATGTCCAATATGTTACAGTAGTATAATCTGGATCTCACCAAAATATGTGTGACAGTAGCTGGCTCCGCTTCTTCCAGGAAGGGTTACACCTGGCAAACTACCCTAAGCCATTAAAGCACCCCTCAGATGTCTAAGTAGGATAGACAAAGAATCCAGAAGTTCTCTTGGGTGATCATTCAGGAAAGCACAGCCCTATCCATAAGAAGCTGTATACCTGTTCCTGTATCAGTTTTATTCTCAAACTGTAGCTTCAACCTCATCATCCTTGGATTAATATTTAGCGCAAATGTTCCTGTAGGGAGCCTCTGGATCAGTCTCCAATTTCTTGCTGAGAGTTGTTCTAGGGGGATCAAAGCATGATTCTAGAATCATAGAATCATAGAGTTGGAAGGGGCCACACAAACCATCTAGTCCAATCCCCTGCTCAACACAGGATCAGCCCAAAGCTTCCTAAAGCAGCCAAGAAAAGTGTGTATCCAACCTTTGCTTGAAGACTGCCAGTGAGGGGGAGCTCACCACCTCCTTAGGCAACTTATTCCACTGCTGAACTACTCTGACTGTGAATTTATTTTTCCTTATATCTAGCCTATATTGTTCTATTTGTATTTTAAACCCATTACTGTGCATCCTTTTCTCTGCAGACAACGGAAACAGCATCCTGCCCTCCTCCAAGTGACAACTTTTCAAATACTTAAAGAGGGCTATCATGTCCCCTCTCAGCCTCCTTTTCTCCTGGTTGAACATTCCCAAGTCCCTCAACCTATCTTCATAGGGCTTGGTCCCTTGGCCCCAGATCATCCTCGTCACTCTCCTCTGTACCCTTTCAATTTTATCTACGTCCTTCTTGAAATGAGGCCTCCAGAACTGCACACAGTACTCCAGGTGTGGTCTGACCAGTGCTGTATACAATGGGACTATGACATCTTGTGATTTTGATGCGATGGCATTCACCTTTTTTACCGCTGCATCACATTGCCTGCTCATGCTTACTTTACAATCCATAAGTACCCCAAGGTCTCGTTCACACACAGTGTTACCTAGAAGCATATCCCCCATCCAGTAGGCATGCTTTTCATTTTTCTGATCCAGATGCAGAATTTTACATTTATCTTTATTAAATTGCATCTTGTTCTCATTTGCCCATTTTTCCATTGTGTTCAGATCTCGTTGAACTCTGTCTCTATCTTCCAGAGTATTTGCCAGTCCTCCCAATTTGGTGTCATCTGCAAACTTGATGAGTAGTCCCCCCCACCCCCTCATCTAGATCATTGATAAATATGTTTAAAAGTACCGGATCGAGCACCAAGCCCTGAGGTACCCCGCTACTCACCTCCCTCCAGTCTGATGAAACACCATTGACAACAACTCTTTGAAGGTGGTTCTCTAACCAATTCCCTATCCACCTATCTGAAAATCCAGATTCTTTCACACTTCTTTGCTTTGCTGCTGCTGACAGGACTTAAGGAGCATGAATCACTGTGTTCCTCTCCCTTTTCTGGGAACCTGCATGCTTAGGGATTGAGGTACGGGAGAGGAGTTTGCTCAGGGTACTCCAGAACCTTCAATGCCAGAATGTAGGAATTGTTCCTTTTAGTTTAAGGCTCTTATGGTTTGGTCCCTGCCCATCCTTTGATGCTGCTTGATGCTCCTGGCTTTCCTATTTGGCTAGGCAATGAAAGGCATCCATGGATACAGTTCTATCCCTTCTCTCCTGTTAAACAAAGCACAGGACAGAATTAGCAGGGATGCAGAAATACCAGAACACTGGTGGAGAAGAGTTATGGGATGGGAGACTTAAAGGAGTTTTCCCCTTCCCATGCAAGTATTTTCTGTATGGCACTGAAGACTGGGGAGAGAGCAGTTTCACATGCCTTGGCTCAGTGGCTGGGAAAGTGTCTTAGAATCATAGAATTGGAAGGGAAGTTGGAAGGGATATCCTGGGTCATCTAGTCCAACCCCCTGCGCTATGAAGGACACTCGTAACGCTCTCGCTCATCCACTGTAACCTGCCACCCCCTTGAGCCTTCACAGAATCAGCCTCTCTGTCAGATGGATCTCCAGCCTCTGTTTAAAAATTTCCAAAGATGGAGAACCCACCCCCTCCCAAGGAAGCCTGTTCCACTGAGGAACCGCTCTGACTTTCAGGAACTTCTTCCGGATGTTTAGGCGGAATTTCTTTTGAATTAATTTCATCCCATTGGTTCTGGTCCATCCCTCTGGGGCAAGAGAGAACCACTCTGCTCTATCCTCTATTACATGGCAGCCTTTTAAATATTTGAAGATGCTTTTATTAATTTATTTAATTTCTAGAGCACGCCTCCCTGCAGGGCAAGTTCAGGGCAGTTAACATCATGAAATTCATACAACTTTAAAGTCATAAAAACCTAAATCATAAAAGCATAAGTCATAAAAACAGGCCATAGGATTAGTAAGTAGTACCTGATGCAGGTAAGAGTAAAAGCTCCAACAATTTGTGGGGTTAAAATCAGCTGTTCCAAGTGCTATTTTCCCATGGTGGGGATGGTGAGAGGAGAGGAGGGAGGCCCATCTCAGTGCTCATTTTGGGCTAAGCCATATGCCTGGTGGAAGACCTTGAGGACCTTGAGAAATCTGATAATTAGAATTGGGCCTGGATCTCTTGGCAGGGCCAGGGCCAGGGCCAAGAAGGAGGGCATATTAGGGACAAAGGTCATCTGTGGAGGCTTCTCTTGACATTAATGGCTTTCCTCTTTGGCTAGGCAGTGAAGATAATGTTGATGCTCATGACAAAGGAGGAGATGACACTGTGCCTTGCGACCCCCCTCTCCCTCCCCATGCAGAGCAACTTGAAGGTAGCTTTTTTTAAAGGTATGTTTTTCAGGTATGCTTTAGGTGAGGGATTAGTCCTTTCTGTTTCTGGTTTTCTTGTTGGTGCGGCATGTGGTTAATTTGTTAAACTCTCAACATAATCAAGAGACACATGGCAGGTGGAGCTGAAGGATTAAAAATAGCTGTATTTTCCTTTTTGCACCAGCGAGATTCAGCACATTCTGACACTTACCTAAGTGCCAAATTCAATAGAAAGCAATTAACTCTGATCTGAAACTTGACACCACCAGGCTGAGTAATCCAGCAGCTTCAACAGACGGAGACTGTCGTAAGTGCCTAGTGTTGTGTGGTGTGCCTGTGTTACAATGTGCACCCCTTTCCCTTAATCCTTGCTTGTATATTATTCAGTGCAGTTCAAGAACACAAGATGCTGTGAGGGCCAGAGTTGAGAGTGCAGCAGGCCAAGCCAGACACAAGAAAATCTATAGGTGGCTCTCTGGCCCACCTTTTGTAAACAGCATCTATAAGGAGGTCTGAATTCAGGATAGGATGAAGCAGGGGAAGAGAGATAGGATTCCTTATTCCCTTCCTTCACTATACAGACCTTGGACAGCTCCCCAGAGTCAATATTTGCCTCCTTGGAAGAAGTCCATAAGTTGACTGTAAGCTTCCTCCAGTGGGCTTCTATCAGCTCTAGAAGATTGTTTAAGGTGCACAGTCTTGATCTGCACGGAGGCTACCCATAACTGCTGTGATGAAGAAAACCCTTCGAAATGAAAATACAACCCCAGATTCCCCCCCCCCCCTGTTCTTATTCGTTTGGCCTTATGGTCCAGCTCTCGCAGGGATGTACATCTATGTTTGGACCCGTACCACCATAGACACAGGATCTCAGGACTGAATACCTTTTCATACAAAACAGAATTTCCCTTCACAAGGAAAGCTAGCATATCATTGAAAAAGTCTAGCCAAAACGTCTCTCTGAAAGGCTGGTTTCCTTTGTGCGTGGTTCTTACTTGCCTTCCATGTACAAGCACACAAAAAGCAGTGACTGCTGGTCACATTTCTCCATCCACTTTCTCTGCTCTTCTGTTCCTACTTTATCCCTTTGGGTGGTGAGTGGGAAGGGGGAGGTGATCACCGGCTTTGATGCAGGAGAGATGAGAGAGATGAGAGAGAGAGAGAGAGAGAGAGAGAGAGAGAGAGAGAGAGAGAGAGAGAGAGATCGGCTGGGAAACAAGTCTGTGGGAGAGAGAGAGAGAGAGAGAGAGATCGGCTGGGAAACAAGTCTGTGGGATGAATCCTGGCATGCCTGACAAGCTGTAGTTGAAATAAAATCATGATTTCAGTTTTGTAGCTGAACCAAGTCATTGTGTTGTGGGAGCTGTGAAAACAGACCCCTGTGCTTAACCAGGGACTCCTGGAGAGCTGGAACAGAAGGGGCACACAAAGAAACATGTCTTACGCACCCCGTGGTTCTTGATGAAAAAAAAAGCAGCATCTCTTGTGCAGTGCTATCAAGATGCTATAAAGTAACGGTGGGTATGGCTGGACTGGCCGCTCTTACATAACTTGGTGTAGTGGAGAGCCAGCTTGGTATAGTGCTTAGGAGTGCGGACTTCTAATCTGGCATGCCGGGTTCGATTCTGCGCTCCCCCACATGCAGCCAGCTGGGTGACCTTGGGCTCGCCACGGCACTGATAAAAACTGTTCTGACCGGGCAGGAATATCAGGGCTCTCTCAGCCTCACCCACCCCACAGGGCATCTGTTGTGGAGAGAGGAAAGGGAAGGCGAATGTAAGCCGCTTTGAGCCTTCTTCGGGTAGAGAAAAGCAGCATATAAGAACGAACTCTTCTTCTTCTTCAGTAATATCAGGGGTCTGTCAGCCCCACCTACCTCAAGGGGTGTCTGTGGTGGGGAGAGGAAGAGAAGGCGATTGTAAGCTGCTTTGAGACTCCTGATAGAGCTGTTCTGACCGAGCAGTAATATTGGGGCTCTCTCAGCCTCACCTCCCTCACAGGGTGTCTGTTATGGGGAGAGGAAAGGGAAGGCGATTGTAAGCCCCTTTGAGACTCCTGGTAGAGCTGTTCTGACTGAGCAGTGATATCAGGGCTCTCTCAGCCTCACCTCCCTCACAGGGTGTCTGTTATGGGGAGAGGACAGGGAAGGTGACTGTAAGCCAGTTTGAGACTCCTTCAGGTAGAGAAAAGTGACATATAAGAACCAACTCTTCTTCCTCTTCTTCAAGTTGTAGCATTGGGACCTGTAGTAAGTTGGTTAAAGGTTGCCCCCTCCCCCCACAAGCACATGCCATACTCTCAAGTCAGTTGTGTTTGAGCTGTTTCTCCTAGGAATGCCAGCCTCCAGGTGAGACATGAGGATTACCAAGAATTACATCTCAACTCTAGATTACAGTGATCCTTGGGGGAAAAGGATGCTTTGGAGGGTGGACTCTGTGACATTATACCCTACTGAAGTACCAGTCCCCTCCAGGCTTCATCCACAAATCTCCTGGAGTCTCCCAACCCAATCTGCGGGAACCTGACAACTTTAATTTCGTCTGACTTTCATATACCGAAGGAAAGGAATCAGCCCTTTCTGCTTCATGGCTGGTGAATCCCCCTCACTCTATACACACACGCTCCTGATGCTGTGCATTGTTGCTGGTTGTTTGCCTACAGCATTTCCACCTGGGTGCACCTTGCCTTTCCAGAGCAGCCTTCTCCTCCCTTTGGCCCCTTTCAAACAGCCTGTGTATTCTGTTTCAGTAGCTGGTTGCTAGTGTTTGTGCATCCCCCCCCCCCTGTCATTTCGGACACACCTGTTTTAGTAACAACTGCTGGTGGAATTTATTGACCTTTTAATACCAACCTGCTTGCATCTGGGTAGCAAAGCATTGTTTGAGCCATTTTTAAGGGAAATCCCAAACAGAATCCCAGCATTCTTCTTGCCCCTCCTCCCCAAAAAGCTTCTTTGGGAAAAGTCGATTGACTGGGAGAGTAGCAGAGAAGGAAAAAGAGGCACTTTACCCTTTTCTTCTGCTTCATTTTGCCACCCCAAATTGCCCATCCAATAGACTTTCCTAGGGATCCCAAGAACACATTCTGAGACTTGGGGGAGAAAAGCTTGGAGTCAAAAGAGTTAATTGCTCTTTCACAGCTTAGCTATGGATCTCCCCTTTTCTGAAGTGTCTTTCTTTGGGCAAAAACAGAGAGCTGCTTCTGTAGTGCTTGACATTACTCACGTTTGCATGTTGTGAACTATGATGGCTTAAGCACTCTTCCTGTCGCCCGAAGTGTGCATTTCGGAAGCAAGGGTGGTGTGGAGGGAGTGTGTCTCCTCCGGCCATGTGCAAGACAGGCTGCAAAAGCAGCTACATGGTACCCAAACCAGGCAGCATGGGAGGCATGCAGCTCCACCCTGTGCTGTGCTTACTTATCTGGTCTCCTGACACGCTGCTTGGCCCTGAAGCAGCAGCTATCTTTAAACCTTGAAATGACACTAGAATTTTGCTCACAGCAGAAAGAATAATGATCTCAAACATGATTATATGAGGCATCATTTTCCGTAGCAAATAAGAATGTGGATTGAATAATAATTCCGCGCAGACGAGTAGAGATGGTACATCATTTACCTAAACCATACAAGAAAAGATTATGTGGCTTTACTTTGGATTGCAAAGACCTTGTCTGTCCTGTAACTGATGAAGCAGCCTTTCTTTCCTAGTACAGTTTATGCATGATCCCCTTGCCCATTGGACTTCTATTAATTCTGCCTTTTTGAGGCAGTTCGTGTCTGTTCTGTTTTCTGTCGGTTAAGCAAAACACTATTTGCACAATACGGAACTGGTAAACCAAAACAGATAAGCACAATACGGATCTGTATACGGTTTGTATACGGCACTGGTCAGACCACACCTGGAGTACTGTGTGCAGTTCTGGAGGCCTCACTTCAAGAAGGACGTAGATAAAATTGAAAGGGTACAGAGGACAGCGACGAAGATGATCTGGGGCCAAGGGACTAAGCCCTATGAAGATAGGTTGAGGGACTTGGGAATGTTCAGCTTGGAGAAAAGGAGGTTGAGAAAGGACATGATAGCCCTCTTTAAGTATTTGAAAGGTTGTCACTTGGAGGAGGGCAGGATGCTGTTTCCATTGGCTGCAGAGGAGAGGACACGCAGTAATGGGTTTAAACTAAAAGTACAATGATATAGGCTAGATATCAGGAAAAAAAATTTCACAGTCAGAGTAGTTCAGCAGTGGAATAGGCTGCCTAAGGAGGTGGTGAGCTCCCCCTCACTGGCAGTCTTCAAGCAAAGGTTGGATACACACTTTTCTTGGATGCTTTGGGCTGATCCTGCATTGAGCAGGGGGTTGGACTAGATGGCCTGTATGGCCCCTTTCAACTCTATGATTCTATGATCTGGTAAACCAAAACAGATAAGCACAAGAATCATGAGTGGGGGATTCTACCCAGCCCCAGCTTTACTATGGCAGCTCTCCCTGATCTTGCCTAACTCCAGTTATGGTGATGACAGAGCTGGCTCTCCTCCATCATGCCTTGCTAAAGTTGAGGTGTTGACAGAGGCAGCTCTGCGCATCACACCTGGCCCTAGCCTCACCACCTAAACAGTGGAAGCAGCTCCCTTAAGCCCTTCCAATCCCACCCCCCAGTTATCTCTACAACAGAGAAGTATCTGTACATGCACAAAAAAAAACAGTCATTTCTAAGTTTGGGGGTGGGGGATTATGCCCGTCTGCATTCTCTCTTGATTCTTGAGATTTTCTGCAAATCTGAGGGGTTCTTGAAGTTTGTAGAAAAATCTTCCTTCTGTGTAAATGGGCCCAGTCTGTGAATTTAAGTATCCACAGATGGGTCCTCGCTTCAGTATTAGATATATTGCATGTATGGGTTGAGATTTCCTTTTCAGGTGTGATTAAGGTGACTCTTTAAAAAAAGGTTTCTTTTGGTGTGAATAAGAACAAGGATCTGTAACATTTGATTTTATTGATTGGGTTAATAAAAGCTTCATAAATTTTTTAAAAAGTAGGGATTGTCTTGAATTCCTCTGCTGTTTTGATTCTCGAATCTTAATTTCATAACGCAGTCCTAAACAGAGTTTTGTCTAAACCCATTGATGTTGATGGGCTTAAAGGGAAAGGTAAAGGTATCCCCTGTGCAAGCACTGGGTCATGTCTGACCCTTGGGGTGACGCCCTCCAGCGTTTTCATGGCAGACTCAATACGGGGTGGTTTGCCAGTGCCTTCCCCAGTCATGACCGTTTACCCCCCAGCAAGCTGGGTACTTATTTTACCGACCTCGGAAGGATGGAAGGCTGAGTCAACCTTGAGCCGGCTGCTGGGATTGAACTCCCAGCCTCATGGGCAAAGCTTTCAGACGGCTGCCTTACCACTCTGCGCCACAAGAGGCTCCTGTTGATGGGCTTAGAAGAGTGCAACTCTTTTTAGAATTACATGGTTGGATGTGCTTCTTCCTACTGCAATTAAGCATGTGATTCTTTAATTTTGTGCTATCTACTGTTTCCTAGAATTGAATCATTTTCATAAAAATCATGCCCCTTTCAACACTATTTTGTATCTGTACTTAATTATATGCATTCTATATATGTTGGTTATTATGTCTATACCCAACTTTTCTGACAACTGTTTCCCAAAGAGGTTATATCAGTCAAGAGAGACAGGTCTTGCCCATAGATATAGAAATCAAAAAGGTAAGACACACCAGAGAGATCATGGGTAGCTAGGGCTGTGAATTCTTTTTTGGAGGTAGTGCAATGATTTCTAAGTCCTTAATCTTCCAACCAATGGGAGACACATGCTGACAGATGTTCCAAAAACATCACAGCACTTAAGTCTTCGAAGAAGGTGGCAAGAATTTCCACAGATTCTTCTCTCTCTTACTGCAGCACGCCCCCCCCCCAAAACACAAACACACTTTTGACTTTGACATTGTTGAGAGGTCTGATGATCCTCATGAAACAAAATGGGGGTGGGATGTAGTCTGGGAAACATAGGAGGTAGGGAAAGCAGTAGAGTTCCACTGTCTATAAGGAGCTGAATAAGTTGTGTGTGTATAAATGCCATATGGATTGTGTATGAAACCGGTCTGTCACACAAACCAATCTTCCAAACTAACAATGAACAGTGGAGCTGAAATACTTGGCAAAAAAATTATAAATGAATGTAAAATGAGTGTGAGAGGGAACATTAGCTCATCATTACTAAAAATATACCTTCAATTAATCAGACAGCAGAGTGTTCTTTTGAACAGCAGTTACAAAAAATGCAGCTTGACAAGTGCCATTTAAGATGAAGCATGCCACCTAAGGTTGCCAACACAGAGTTGGAAAATGCATGGGACCTGGGAAAGAATGTCATGGGAATGCATTATAATAGGATTTGGGGCTGTATCAAATGGAGTATCGTGTCCAGATCACGGGAGGTGATGTTACCGCTTTACTCTGCTCTGGTTTGGCCTCACTTGGAGTCCTGTGTTCAGTTTTGGGAACCCCCATTGAAGAGGGATGGAGACAAACTGGAGCATGTCCAGAGGAGAGCAACAAAGATGGTGAGGGGTTAGGAGACCAAGACGTAGGAGGAAAGGTTGGGGGAGCTTGGTCTGTTTAGCCTGGAGAGGAGACGACTGAGAAGGGATCTGATAGCCATCTTCAAGTATTTTAAAGGCTGCCATATAGAGGATGGGGCAAAGTTGTTCTCTCTTGCCCGGGAGGGACAGACCAGAACCAATGGGATGAAATTAATGCAAAAGAAATTCCATCTAAACATCTGGAAGAAGTTCCTGACACAGTGGTTTCTCAGTGGAACGGCTTCCTCGGGAGGTGGTGGGTTCTCCATCTTGGGAGATTTTTAAACAGAGGCTGGACAGCCATCTGACGTCGAGGCTGATTTTGTGAAGGCTCAAGGGGGTGGCAGGTTATAGTGGATGAGCGATAGGGTTGTGAGTGTACTGTATGGTGCAGGGGGTTGGACTAGATGACCCCACGAGGTCCCTTCCAACTCTATGATTCTATGATTCTATGGTTTGTAGGGTTGATGCTGTAAACATCCAGTTTCTATGAAAACTCTCTGTAATCTGTGGATCATTTGAATTTCTGGGAAGTCTCCAGTCTCTACCTGGGGATTTGTAACCCCAAGCCTTCAGGGAGAGTGGCATATAAATATAATGATTAAATAATTAAATCTATATTTTTACATGAGGTAATATAACTTCTGAAATGTTGACTGCTTTAAGGCAAGCATCATCTAAACAAAGCAGGCTTGAAGAAGAAGAAGAAGAAGAAGAAGAAGAAGAAGAAGAAGAAGAAGAAGAAGAAGAAGAAGAAGAAGAAGAAGAAGAAGAAGAAGAAGAAGAAGAAGAAGAAGAAGAAGAAGAGTTGGTTTTTATATGCTGCTTTACCTGAAGGAGTCTCAAAGCGGCTTATAGTTGCCTTCCCTTTCCTCTCCTCTCCCCACCACAGACACCCTGTGAGGAAGGTGAGGCTGAGAGAGTCTGATATTACTGCTTGGTCAGAACAGATCTACCAAGGATCTCAAGGTAGCTTACAATTACCTTCCCTTTCCTCTCCCCACCACAGACCCCTTGTGAGGTAGGTGAGGCTGAGGGAGCCCTGATATTACTGCTCAATCAGAACAGCTTTATCAGTGCTGTGGTGAGCCCAAGGTCACCCAGCTAGCTGCACGTGGGGGAGCCGGAAATCAAACCCGGCTCGCCAAAGTAGAAGTCCGCACTCCTAACCACTACACCAAGCTGGCTTTCATATGCACAGTTAATGCATTGATTTGGAACTCATATGATTTTATTAATCAAGTGACAAACCTATGACAGTGTAAGATGTTTGGGATAACAGATGTTTACAAGAAGTACAAGAAGAACTTTCTTTTAGTTCCATTCAGGACAAACCTAGGGTTTGAATATGGGGGGGGGGGAGTTGTAACAATATCCAGCTGTTACAGTGAATGCATCTACATCCTGTGTCTGTGTTCATCCATTTGCAAATATCACCCAGCTTGCGTTCACTTTGCAAATAAAACTGGCAGCTAGTACCTAGATAAATATATATTCAGCTGTGCATGAGTTGAATGCAACATGAGAATCACTTTGTGCATGTATAAAGACTCAAGTGTATATGGTACACAGACTGTACCTGTGTTTTTGACTCAACTTCCCGCCACTTGGGATAACAGGAATTTCTCATGATGATAGTTCCAATCATGTTGGTCTGTGGGAGAATAATTACATTTTGATTCTAGGAGCACCGGAGAGTCCAAGAGTTTCATGGTGTTGAAATATGGACTGCTGCACAAATTCGTGTGTCACACTGGTGCTCTTTTGGGCAGCATGCATATTAAAATTGGAATGACATACAAGAACTTCTCAGTGCAGAAACAGTGGGCTTTCTGTATTGGGATAATTAGGAAGGAAGTTGTCGTTTACTCTTCTTGGAAATGTTTGTGCGAAATTCTATTGTGGCTTGAGTGTTATAAAAGTAACAGGCTTCCTCCTTTTGCTTTCACCTGTGCTTTGAATTTGCCATTGGCTGGCAGCGTAATTAATTAGGCCAAGCACTCCTACCTATTTAACACTTTCCCACAGTCTGACCACTGCTATTACAGAGTTGTAAGCAACTAATCCATTTCCCATTTCAGTTCACGGAACAGGGTGTTAATTCTAGAGCTGGAACTTGCTGCTATAGAAGACTCTGTTTTCTCTTTTTAAGGGTTTTCTCCTCCCCTCCTCAACCCCCCCCCCACTATTGATCTGTTAATGGTTTGTCTGGCAACTGCTTATCTATGACTTTCTAGTTCTTTTCAGACATCGTCCCCTTGAGTCACAGGAGCCCACCTACAAGAGCATTTACTAACCATGACGCCTCTGATATTTACAATCACTCTTTTATGTCACTAGGACAACATGTAGATTATTCATGAGTTTGCCTGGTCCCGCTCAGAAAAGATCACAAGAAATGGCAAGCACGTAGAGCAGGAACATTGCAGATAGTGCACACTGCCCTGATCATTTGATTGACATGTGTCTCCATCTGAGGCTACAGGGACAGAAAGGATTCGGGGTTTGGTTTAAAGCAGGGGTAGCCAACCTGTGGTCCTCCAGATGTCCATGGACTACCATTCCCATGAGCCCCTGCCACCGTTTGCTTTTCCAAACCCTGGCTTTTCCACACAAGGGCCACAGCAGGCAGATCCATTCAATGAGCAATTATCTAAACCAGCGGTCCCCAACCTCCGGTCCGGGGACTGGGACTGGTCTGTGGATCAGTCGGTATCAGGCCACGGCTCCTCCTCGTCCTCCTCCCCAGCTGCTGCCTCAGGGGCTGCCCTGCCACTCTGCCGCCAGCTCACCTTTGGTGCTCTTCTGCGACTGCCATGGCTGGGGATCCCTCTCGGCGTGGCACTGCGCAGCTGCTGCTGGCAGCACCCCCCAGTGGGCAGCGGGAAGTCAGGGGCTCCGGCGGGAAAGCAAGTGGAGCAGGGGCTCAGGCGACAGTGGCAACATCCCTCAGCAAAAGACTACCCCCCTCCCAGGCCTCAGTAAAATTGTCAAGCATTTACCGGTCCCCAGTGATAAAAAGTTTGGGGACCACTGATCTAAACCATGACCCAGTTAAGACAGGGAACGGAGGCAAACTACACATTATATTTGAGATCTTTGATGAAGTCTCTCAACTTGCAGCCATCGTGGGGTCATGGTGCTGGAGTGGGAGAGTTAACCTGTTCTCCCATGCTCTTTCCTCATTAGTCCTCTTGGGATTCTCCTTCTGGTCCAGTTCTGTGGGTCTGATTCAAACTGGCTCTAAGAAATCATCACAGATTCCCTACTAAACACATGTTATCATACTATTTATTTACTTCATTTACACCAAAGTGGCTTAAATACTTCTCCTCTCCTCCATTCTATCTTCTCAACAACTCTTTATCATTATCATTATCATTATCATTATCATTATCATTATCATTATCATTATCATTATTATCATTACTACTACTACTACTACTACTACTACTACTACTACTACTAATGCTTTAAAATACTTCTCTCCTCCATTCTATCTTCTCAACAACTCTTTATCATTATCATTATCATTATCATTATCATTATCATTATCATTATCATTATCATTATCATTATCATTATCATTATTATCATTACTACTACTACTACTACTACTACTACTACTACTAATAATAATAATAATAATAATAATTCCCCGCCACTCCCTGTCTGGCTTGTGGCAGGTTACAACATCTTATTAAAACACCCATTAAAAGCCATAAAAAACCCCAACATGGCGGAAAACCCACTCCCAACCTCCACTACTATTAGGGTGGTAAAGGAGGTCTGATGATGTACTTAAACCCCTGGGGGGGGGGCGTCGGTCTACCTCGCCAGCCCCGGCCTCAACCGTAGACCTGGCAGAAGAGTTCTGTCTTGCAGGCCCTGCGGAACACTGAAAGATCCTGCAGGGATTTTTGAGTTAGGGTAGGCCCAGGGTCACTCCGATAGCTTCCCTGGCATGAGTGTTGCTTTGAAAATGAGTCTCCCAGATCCTGTTCCAGCACTCCTAGCCATACACCATACTGATGCTCTCTGCAGGGGGGAGTCCATGGGCATCAGCACAAAATAAACTGGACATAGTTATTTGTCCTTTCTTAAATTGTTTAGCTCCTGACACTCCTGAAAATGACATTTGTGTGGATTATTCTAACAGGCAGCCAAGCACATTTTACCCTAAGGAGGAACAATACTGTGCGATGGGAACACAGTTTTTGCGTAGTTGGGAATACAGGGTTTAATAAGGAACCATTTTATTCTTTAGAAATAGATTGGGAAGAAAGGGGATTAAAAACAGAATAGGTGATTTTCTCATCCATTTTTCCCAGCCTGTCATTTTCTTCTCTTTCCTGTATCTTTCCTTCCCTGTAACGGTTGTTTCCTCCCCGCACCATCCCTTCCCGGTATTAAAAACATGGTTGCAAACTAGGAGAGAGCAACTTTTGCTCCAGGTCTGGGGGGAGGAACCCTGTGTGGTGTTTCATGCCCCTTTTTTTCAGTGTAGAGGAAAGTAGCAACTAAAGAGAAAATTTCCTAGGTGTAAGCACTAAGAAAATAGAGAAGACCTTAAATTTTATAGATGCAAATAAAAGTACTAACTGCAGAAACACTAATGGGATGGAATCAGCTGAAATGGGGGGGGGGAAGCTGGTGCTGAGAAAATGCAGTTCATTTTGTACAAGAAACAAAATCAGAGGAATATCTGCCTGATAGTTTGAGGTTAGGCTTATTTATAAAATCCTGTCCTAACATCTGTCTCTGGACCAGTTAGTCCTATTTTGGTAGTGGATACTCCCAAATTGCTGGGATTTCTATCACATCTTCCTTAGAATGCCCTTACTTGGATAGTCCAGGTATCTTGTCAAGTTAAGCTGGGTCAATCCTGGGTTGAGCCGGCACTGGGCTTTTTATTCTTTCCTAGCTCAAATAAATCCCACTGCTCCCACTTCATTTGATTTATGTTTTGGTTTTTGGTTTTTTACATTTTCCCCCTGCAACGTTCCTGATCGAGTCCGCAGTGATACTACCCTTTCTCCGTGATATCTAGGAGTGTATATAACTCACTGCATCTGAGAAAAGCATTCCAAAAGCCTCAGTATTTATTTCTACATTTATTTATTATTTGATCTAAATTCTGCCACTCTCAGCCAGGCCAGCTTGTGGCAGTTTACATTAAAATATAAAAACATTTTTAAAATCCCCTACAATATGCTTAAAAAATACCCGCAGAGCAGGGGGCATAAGGAGATAAGCAGGATTGGAAAAGGTCAGTTTACATTCCAATCCCAAAGAAGGGCAACGCCAAAGAATGTTCAAACAACTGCACCATTGCAATAATTTCTCTTGCTTTCAAAGTTATGCTCAAAATCCTACTAGTTAGGTTCCAGCAATATGTGGACCGAAAACTTCAAGAAGTACAGGCAGGATTTCGAAGAGGCAGAGGAACTAGAGATCAAATTGCCAACATACGCTGGATCATGGAGAAGCTAGGGAGTTCCAGAAAAACATCAACTTCTGCTTCATTGACTATGCTAAAGCCTTTGATTGTGTGGAGCACAACAAATTGTGGCAAGTTCTTAAAGAGATGGGAATACCAAAGCATTTTATCTGTCTCTTGAGAAACCTATATGCAGGTCAAGAAGCAACATTGAGAACCGGGCATGGAATTACTGATTGGTTCAAAATTGAGAAAGGAGTTCGGCAAAGCTGTATACTGTCGCCTTGCCTATTTAACTTGTATGTGGACCACATCGTGAGAAAGGTGGGGTTAGATGAGTCACAAATTGGGATTAAGATTGCAGGGAGAAATATCAACAACCTCAGATATGCAGATGATACTGCTCTAATGGCAGAAAGTGAAGAGGAACTAAAGAGCCTCTTGATGCGGGTGAAGGAAGAGAGTGCAACAGTTGGCTTGAAACTCAACATCAAGAAAACTAAGATCATGGCATCTCAATTCCTGGCATATAGTTGGGGAAGAAATGGAGGTAGTGACAGATTTTCCTGGGCTCCAAGATCACTGCCGATGGGGACTGCAGCAAAGAAATTAAAAGACGCTTGCTCCTGGGAAGGAAAGCTATGGCATATCTAGACAGCATCCTAAAAAGCAGAGACATCACCCTGCCAACAAAAGTGCATCTAGTCAAGGCTTTGGTATTCCCAGTTGCAATGTATGGCTGTGAAAGTTGGACCATAAGGAAGGCCGAGCGTCAAAGAATTGAGGCTTTTGAACTCTGGTGCTGGAGAAGACTCTTGCGAGTCCCTTGGACTGCAAGGCGAACAAACCAGTCAGTCCTAGAGGAGATCAGCCCTGCCTGCTCCTTAGAAGGCCAGATGCTGAAGATGAAACTCAAACACTTTGGCCACCTGATGAGAAGAAAGGACTCCCTGGAGAAGAGCCTAATGCTGGGAGCGATCGAGGGCAAAAGAAGGGGAAGACAGAGAATGAGGTGGCTGGATGGAGTCACTGAAGCAGTAGGTGCAAACTTAAATGTATTCCGGGGAATGGTAGAGGACAGGAAGGCCTGGAGGATCATTGTCCATGGGGTTGCGATGGGTCGAGCATGACTTTGCAACTATCAACAACAGCAACATAGAGAGGCATGCATTGGCAAACCACTTCTGAATACCTCTTGCCTTGAAAACTCTATGGGGTGGCCATAAGTCAGCTGTGAGTCGAGGGCATTTTACTCCACTGTTTTTGTTCATATTTCTGCCAGCGCATTGCAGGTCTCCCCTTGTCATTGTTGGCTTGTAGAGTCTTTGTTGCAGGTGCATGAGGCATGCTCTTTAACGGAGTGATTTATACAGTATTTATAAGTACAGTGTATATCGTTTCATGCATATAATAACATGTAACGCTGATTTGATGAACAACAAACGTTAAGGCGTACATTTCACAGGAAAACTTCAGTGTGAGGAAATGGCATAGAAATTGTGAAGCACAGATTCAGTTTGCACAGGGAAGATGTGAAAGAGAAACATTCATTTCCAGGCTGAAAAATAAGCAGGGACAAGACATTTGAAATGAGTACTAATTTGTGTCCTGCCTTCCTTCATTGGAGTTCAAAGTGGCATATGTACAGTCCCCAGGAAATCTTCTCCCTAGATGCTGATCAGGGCCAGGGCCAAACTGCCCTCTCAGAAATAACTCCAAACCTACCTGAATTCTTGTACACACAGAAGACTCTAAGGAGAAGGGTCAGTATCTCTGATGATATCAGTGATGATAAGTGTAGGTGGAAACGCTACAGATTTAAAGGGAACTTTATGCAGGGAACATATGCAGGGAACTATTAACTTACAGGAAATGTCAGGAGAGCCAGTTTGTTGTTGTAGTTAGGAGTGCGGACTTCTAATCTGGCATGCTGGGTTCAATTCTGCACTCCCCTACATGCAGCCAGCTGGGCGACTTTGGGCTCGCCACGGCACTGATAAAACTGTTCTGACCGAGCAGCGATATCTGGGCTCTCTCAGCCTCACCCACCCCACAGGGTGTCTGTTGTGGGGAGAGGAAAGGGAAGGTAATTATAAGCCACTTTGAGACTCCTGATATAGCTGTTCTGACCGGGTAGTGATATCAGGGCTCTCTCAGCCTCACCCACCTCACAGGGTGTCTGTTGTGGGGAGAAGAAAGAGAAGACGACTGTAAGCCGCTTTGAGCTTCCTTCAGGTAGAGAAAAGTGGCATATAAGAACCAACTCTTCTTCTTCAAAACTAAAAGCCTAGGTTATGTATTTATATTTAAACTTGTATACTGCCACTCCCAGCAAGCTGGCTCACAGTGGTTCACAAAAAGAATAAAACAATATATAACAATTCACATCCTTAAATATAATCTTAAAAACACTCCCCAATACTCCTCAAAACAATCCCCAACATCATAAAAAATGGCGGTATACAGTTTCCCATTAAAAACCTTCTTTTCTCGCATCGCATCATTGAGACCGGTACAGACGGCAATACTGATTGGTAGTTTGATAGAATAACATAAGATTCCTGGTGCAGTCTAATAACGCACCCAGGAACCAGGGGGAGGGGGAGGGATTCGATCTCACGCTCCAGGTACTCGTATGAAGGATTACGAAGTCTCTACACTAATTCGCAGAGTATGGGAAACAAGAACTAGAAGTCCTAACAAAGGAAGGAAAATATGATCTAACAGGCATTACAGAAAACAGGTTGGAGTCTCACAACTGGAAGAATACGATTGAAGAGGCACAAATCATTTAAAAGGGACAGACAAATAAAGAAGGGGAGTAGCGCTATATATTAAGAATATATTTACTTGAGAGGAAATACATGTGTCTGAGCATGAGAGTTCAGCTGAGACTCTTTGGGTAAAAATAAAAGGAGTAGGATATGAGCCTCTTGTGGCACAGTGTGGTAAGGCAGCAGATATGCAGTCTGAAAGATCTGCCCATGAGGCTGGGAGTTCAATCCCAGCAGCCGGCTCATGGTTGACTCAGCCTTCCATCCTTCCGAGGTCGGTAAAATGAGTCCCCAGCTTGCTGGGGGCTAAACGGTAATGACGGGGAAGGCACTGGCAAACCACCCCGCATTGAGTCTGCCATGAAAATGCTAGAAGGCATCACCCCAAGGGTGAGACATGACCCGGTGCTTGCACAGGGGATACCTTTACCTTTACCTTTACCTAAAAGGAGTAGGAAAGAATAGTGGTATTATGGTGGGGGGTCCACTATAGATCACCAGGCCAGGCAGTGGACTTGGAGGACATACTCCTAGACAAGATTACAAAGTCCAATAAATTCTTAACTTGTCTTGCTGAGAAATCCATTTCCCAGAAAGTGGAAGGGGCAACCAGAGGGTCTACTATTTTACGCTGGATTCTTACCAATAGGGAAAAAACAGCTGATGATGAAAAAATTGTAGGCATGCTTCGTACCATGTGATTTTGGACTTTATGATCTTGGGGAAGAGAGAAGCTGTACGTAGTCACACATACAGGCTGGTGCAGGGAGTGTTCTGAAGGAGAAATCCTCCCAGATTAGGATCGTCACCCCTCCTTCCCTCCCTGGAATCTATGACTGATCGGGCACAAAGAACCCAGCAGTGGCTAGATCTTTAAGGCCACTGTTTTGACTTCCTGGACCCAGGTTTGACGAGATCGTTTCATTTCTTTCTGGAGGGATAGCCTCGATCATCGTTAATGGCATCTACAGGACTGCCTGATCCAGTTTCTAATTGCCTGTTGGGACGTGCCTTTTATTGGTTCACTTTTGTGTAAGGAGAAAGCAGGGATCAGGGCAAAGTGCGTAGTAGGTTGAATTTCATTTTAAGATTTGACTTGGGTTGATTTGAGAGGTTTTAAGATTCCCCCATTTTCCCATTTGGAGAGAAATTCAAGACTTTGGTTTGTGCGTCCAACCAAATCTTGGGAAGTTTTAAAAATAACCTTGCTTGCAGGCAGATGTATCTGAAGGGGATAGCTGATGCTGAAAAGATAGGGGTTTATGAGCTTTTAGAAGTATTTTCTGTACGCCTGAAAGAGGGCATGCAGGTAATGATTGCTTGTGGTTTGGCTCGAAGCACTTTGCTTTGAGAGATTCCATTTTCACACACTCAGCTTTTCAAATCGTTCTTCTGGGGCTGGGATGTTCTAAGTTCAGCCTTTTAGTACATTTTGCAAAAACCCCTGTTAACTGTTACTGAGTTTTGAGCCTGAAGAAAACGGATCCTCTTCCTTCCCAGAGTGGAAAAAAATGTTAAGTTTTTTCCACTTCAGTATCCTAATACAGAAACCACTGAAGTTTGAAATTTGAACCTTTCCCTAACTTCACATTTTTTCCCCCTCACTGACCCTATTGACCTGGAATTTATTGTTCTCTGCTCCATGACTCAGGTACATCACTGTCTCTCTTGGGTCCTGATATTCACCTTTCGAGGATTTCTTGTTCATGTGAGTTGCTCCAGTTGTCACTCTCCAGGGTTTGATCCCTTCCCCCAAAGTCTCTAGAACTTAAATCTCTAGGTGGACATGATAAATCTCTAGCACAGGGGTAGTCAAACTGCGGCCCTCCAGATGTCCATGGACTACCATTCCCAGAAGCCCCTGCCAGCAAATGCTGGCAGGGGCTTCTGGGAATGGTAGTCCATGGACATCTGGAGGGCCGCATATTCATCTCAATGCATTCTCATGGATGCTAAGTCACCATGCAATGGACAACTGGCTTACCAGCCTGCCATTTCATAGGTTGTAGTTGCTGAGATGTCTTTTTTTGTTTTTTTCAGTTTTTTTTAACTCTAAGCTACAGAATGGGTTCAGGCATGTAGCCATGATGGTCTGAATCAACAGAACAAAGCTGAGTCCAACGAAGTTTAATCCTGGGTATAAACTCTCATGTGCATCAAATACTTCTGTGCATGCACACAAAAGCTTATAATCGGAATGAAGATTTGTCGTGCCACTTTGTTCTACAAAATGGGGAAGACCTAACACAAGGAAGCCGTGGTCCTCAGTTTGCCAGGTCTGAGGAAGGCTGTTAACAATAGAACATTGTGAGGGATGTTAATTCATTGTGTCTCTTTATATTGGAAGCAACTTGAGAGCCCCTAACACACGCACACACACAGGCGGGACACTTTCTTGGCTTTCTTAACTTTCTAACCATTGAAAAACCCCTGAAACATTCTTCAGGCTTCAAGAAACCCCAGAAGTCACACGATTGTGGAGGTTACATCTGGGAAGCATAGCTGTGTACACACCTACCCAGGGCCCCTCCCCTTCCCACCTCCTCCAGGCCCATCATTGGCCATTTTGGTAGGAGGGTCGATAGGACCATATATGGACCATATATTTTGGTAGGAAGGTCGATAGGACCATCTATGGACCATATATGGTCCTATCACCCGATAAATGTTTAACATTTTTTTTAAATACAGAAACTGGTTGGATGAAGTGAGAGAACTTGTTTTAACAAAGGATTGCCTTAAAGATCATACATTCCTTCTTAACATCAGACAGGAAATTTTGAACTGTTTGTTGCCCCTGTACCTTAGGTCAGCGGTCTGCAACTTTTTTCAGGTTGTGGACCGCTGCCAAGGGGTGAGGGGAGAGGGTGACCCGGGCCCCCGTGCGTACATGGCAGACCCGTGCAAACATGCATGCACGGACCTGCTGCACATGCACGTTTGCGCTCCCAGCAGGCACAAACGCACATGCGTGGCAGGTCTGCGCATGCACGTTTGCACCACTGGCATGCCGGTGGCCGCACTTCCCTCTCCCCCCCTCCCGCAGCAAGAAGCATGCAAGGCTGCAAGCTAATCGGCCGCTCTGGTGGCCGATTTGCTTGTGGCCCAGCGAGCTTCTTGCTGCGGGGGGGGGGCAGGGAGAGGGAGCCGCACCCCGGTGCCGAAGCTCTCATGTCCTGCCTCTGGGCTGCAGACTGGGGGTTGGGGACCACTGCCTTAGGTGACAGAAGACACACTTGATCACAGTTCCATCAAAACACTGTGGTGGTAATTACTGGCTTCAGGAATTGGGAGAGGGGGTCTTTGATGGGACTCTCTGTGGTGGCCTTTTTACAAGATTCATGTTGCATGCTGCAAAAAAACAACTTTGGTTTCAGACAGATGTTACTGAGAGCCTCCTGTGGCAGATCACACACTGCTCTGAATTAATTCATGTGCCTCTGAGTATCCAGGTCGTGTTCTGAGTCAGCTGGAGATCTTAAGGTGGGGGGGGGGGGATTGAGTGCTTAATGTTATCAACAGCTCAGTGAAAACCATAGCATGATCCTTTGTCCAACGTCCTGTTTTTTTTTTTTAAGAATTTTTATTATTTCAGATAGAAGGGAAAAAAATAAACAGTGAATATAAGGAACAGAACCATCATAAAAAGAATGACTTCCGTAGACCTTTGAAGCCATATTTGCTACTTCTGTTTTTCTCCTTTGTAAAAGTTTTCCATCTTGATTTTCCTGCTCCTTGATGCACTTCTGACTGGATGAGTTTTAGTTAAAGCAAAATGGATTTTACACATTCCTTTTCTTCTCTCTGGCCCTTGAAATGCTTCAAACAAGGAAGATGTCAAAGGTTTAATTCTGGAGTTAGAGCACGTATAATATGTGGTGCCCTTTGGGTTCCTTTAGCTGATTTGCAAAACCTCTTAATATTATGCATGCTCACAGGTACATATTGATACGTAGCATTCAGTAATACATGCAAATTCATTGGGATTCTGTTTCTGCAGTATTAGCAGGGCCAGTTTATCCATTAGCATGTGCTAGAGGCCTCTTGCTTCCAAGGGCCCCATGTGGTACCTTCTCCCCCCGTAGATCTGGGCCATACCCTCTCTCCTCCCCCCTTTCCCCTCTTTAAGGACATCAGAGTGACAACTCTGGGGGATTCCATCCACCCTCCTTCTGTCTACTCCCACCACAATTGTAGTCTGCTAGGGACCCTGCAAATCCTTAAACCACTCCTAAGTATTAGTGGTCGGTTTATGCCAGGGGTAGTCAAACTGCGGCCCTCCAGATGTCCATGGACTACAATTCCCAGGAGCCCCTGCCAGCGAATGCTGGCAGGGGCTCCTGGGAATTGTAGTCCATGGACATCTGGAGGGCTGCAGTTTGACTACCCCTGGTTTATGCAGTGCTGTTGACTGTTGGAAAACTATGCCAAAGATGTAGCTGGTTATATAATCACACTGAAATTGCGTTTTCCCCCTGTGTTTGGTCAGTGAGCTAGCTTGATATAAGTTGGGTCACAGATACCCAACCTGCCTTGTACATACTACATAGTTCTCCTTTCACTCCTCCCAACAACTGTGTGAGGTAGGTAACTGACAGGGAGTAACTGACACAAAGTTCCTCAGGTAGGGGAACAGAATGAAACCTAGAATGAACTCCTGGCAACTGATGGGGGATTGGGGGGGATACATTGCTGGAGAAAGAGACAGGCCCAGGCTTCATCACTGGCATCACAGTAGAAGTGACATCATCACACCAGCAACGTCCAGGTGGCACTCTGGTATGTGGGCAAAAACTTTATGGTAGAAGACGTTTACCATAGAGGTTTTTGGTCCAAATACTAGAGTGTGACCTGGATGCCACTGGTTTGATGATGTCACTTCTAGTGTGATGCTGGTGATGAGGCCTTGGCAGTTTCCCATCCACATGCTGGGGTGGATCCTACCACTCCACTGAGCAAAGTTTGAAACTTCCTTCTAGTCTAATCTTTTTTCCACCAGTTTAAGTGGCTGGTCCAAAGAATTTGTGCACAGGGCCTTCCACCAATGGAATGGTCAGTTGTTGTTGCTGTTGTTGTTGTTGTTGTTATTATTTAAATTTCTTACATGTGAGTTGCAGCACATAAAACCCCGATAAAAACTATACAATAAAATCCATAAGAACAACAATATATACAGTTGGCAAACACAATAAAACAAGATGTGGCAAAAAACTCGAACCTATCTATACCGCCCCTCAGTAACCCATCCTGGGAGTGGGAGGAGGCAATGTAATTTTATTTCTGGAAGGCCACCAACTTTCTGAGATGTGTTACCATGAGAAAAAGTGGTTTCCCAAATGTTTGTGTATTGATTGATTGATTATATTTATATATGTATACACATTTGTGTGTTTCATCCCTCTTTGCAGTTTTAGATGTAATGATTCAGCTTTTTCCAGTAATATATGCTCCATTATGCCAAAACTTGTACTGTTGTTTGGTGTCCATGTAATCCAAGATTTCTCAATCCATGTAATCCAAACTTTCATGAAACCCCGGAGTTTCTTGATGGTTCTTGCAGGGTTTCCAATGGGTGGAAGTGAATTAATTTTTCAATATATTTTTTTAAATTTCTTAAACATATATTGGGTGATATGGCCATACATGGTCATGTCAACACCCCCCTTTCCAAATCGCCAATAATGGGCCTGGAGGGGTGGGAAGGGGAGGAGCCCCAGGTGGGTGTTGACACAGCTATGCTTTCCAACCATATTCTGCACTTCTGGCGCTTCTTGAAGCCTGAAGAATATTTCAGGGGTTTCTCAATGGTAAAAAAAGTTGAGAAAGGCTCCCATTTGAAGGGATGGGTAGAGAGGGACAAAATAATTCTCACCTCCTTACTCATTGTCTTGCAAACAGACTCACTTCCTGAGAATAACAGAGTTGTGCAGTAGTGTTGTAGATGTCTGCATGACAGTAGTGGTGTAGGTACCTGCACCACAGATTTTCAGCTTGTTTTGAACTATGGGAGTTGGTGCCTTTTTTCAATATAAATGCTGCTGTGCCAAGTCATTTTCCTTCCTTCTAAATCTTGCGGTGGAAGGCAGGAGGAACAAACTGGCATTTTGATAACTGAATATCTTTCATGGCTGTTCTCTTGTCAAGTAGATTTTCTCCTGGGGGAATTTCTCTACCTTAAAAGCCAATACGAGGCTGGGGCATTTCTACCAACTCTCTTGGCTCCTGCAGAGAACCACTTTGTAGTCTTTCACGATAATTCCTGTTTAGACATCTGTAAGAGAAAGGGCGACATTAACAAGCATCTTGAGAAGGAGCGGAAGGAAAATATATCAACGACAAAAGATTTGAAATCTATAATGGAACTTTAAAAAAGAAATCATTATTTTTGCATCACTTTAGACTGTTACCTGTTAACAGTAACAGAAGCACCTAAGATGCCAGAGAGAGCTGCTGTAGAATATTTGCTACAGTGTCAAGCTAGGTCTGGGTTCAGACTTCCACCCATCATAGGGCACATTCTCATGGCCTAACCCTGAATGTGAAATGGTTTACATCTCTAAGCTGAGGCCACCAAGGCTCCTCGCTCCCAGGTAAAGAGAGAGCTTGAATGGGGGAATGAGCTGATATTTTACTGTCCGCCATCTTGTTATATTATGTTATTATTCTATTACTAGCGGCAAAACCCGTTCGTAAGAACGGGCTTTGAAAGGGGCCCACACGGCCATGGCGTGTGGAGCCGGAGCAAACGGGGTGAGTGGGGCAAGGGCGGCTCTACTTGGAAGCAGGCTCTATTCCCTATTCCATCTCGGACACCCCGGACTGTTTCCCCCTACAGGGCTGTTTCGCAATTATTAAGAGGAACCATGAATAAGGATGTTTTAAGGGGTATTTTAGGGGGGGGATATTGTATTTTATTGATCTTGTAAATCGCCGCAAGATATTTAAGAGTGGCGGTATATAAATGTCAATGTCAATGTCAATGTCAATGTCAATGTCTTTAACACTTGTTGCTCCCTTTTATAAAATGGAAACAGCCTCCTGGGAGGAGACTGTCTGGGGCCCTGTCCGTCCCGTGCATCCCTCCTGATTGGCCAGCGACCATATGGCCCATCCCCCACAAAGCCCGCAAGGCCAGTAGCCGCCATTTGGCCACTGGACATAGCCAGAGACAGAGGTCAGAGTCAGGGCCACTGGTCTGGAGAGGGGGTGACTGAGCGGCCTGCCTGCTGCTGCCCTCGCTGCAATAAGACCTCTGCTGCTTGGGAGGGGGCCCTGTGGCACTGACTGCTGCTCTGGGTCGGGGGCCGAGGGACTGCTTGCTGCCCCTCAGAGCTCTCAGCCCCACTTCTCTCATAGGGTGTCTCTTATGGGGAGAGGGAGAAAAGGTGATTTTAAACTGTTTAGAGACATCTGATCCCTGCTGGGTGACTATGGGCCATCCCAGTTCTCTCAGAGCTCTCAGCCCCACTTTTCTCATAGGGTGTCTGTTATGGGGAAAGAGAGAAAAGGGATTTTAAACTGCTTAGAGACACCTGAAGTCTGTTGGGTGACTGTGGGCCATTCCAGTTCTCACAGACATCTTAGACCCACTTCACTCACGGGTGACTGTTATGGGGAGAGGTTAGAGACAACTGAGGCTCTCTGGGTGACTGTGGACCATTCCCAGTTCTTTCAGAGCTCTCAGCCCCTTTTCCCTCACAGGGTGTCTGTTATGGGGAGAGGAAGGGAAGGCAATTTTAAACTGCTTAGAGACATCTGAGGCCTACTGGGTGACTGTGAGCCATTCCCAGTTCTCTCACAGCTCTCATCTCCACTTCACTCTCAGGGTGTCTGTTATGGGGCAAGAAAGGGAAGGCGATTTTAAACTGCTTACAGACACCTGAGGCCTGTTGAATGATTCAGGGCCATTCCAAATTCTCGCAGAGCTCTCACAGCCCCACATCCCTGACAGGTTGTCGATTGTGGGGAGTTGATGGGAAGATGTGTTTGTTAACAGTTTTGTGATGCCTTTTGGTAGTAAACAGCAGTGTACAAAAATCCATCTTCTAAGGGGCAGCAGTGAAAGAACCATGTGGGCATATAACTTTATATCAACAGTAACAAGATGGAGACAGAAGGAGTAGGGCCACAGAACTGGGAGGAATTGGTTGCCATGTAATCTCCCCCTAAGAATAGTCTCCAGTCTGATTTTCCCTTTACATATCTGAAAACATGGCTCTGGAAAGCTCATATTTAACCACTATGCCACAATTCCCAAAGGTCAGTCCTCTCCCACACTCAACTAACATTCTAAACAACACATTTTGACACCCATATCTCCACACCCATGCCCTCATTTGTCACCGCACCACCATAGCCCCCCACACAACGCACATATTCAACCTCATGCCCTTACAACCTCTCCCTTTCCTCTTCCCAATGCCAAGTTCTCTCTATCTTAATCACTTTCTTCCTTTCTACCTCCCTCTCTCTTTGGTATTTTCCTCCCTCCCCCTGCTAGCACCCGTTGTATCAGCTACAACGGGCTTTAATTCTAGTAAATAAATAAATGTTCAGTTGTGAATTACCTGTAATTATCACAAACCAACTGGGCTAGCTCATCTCTCACCTGGAATGCCCCAATGATGGATTTGCCATGAATTGGCTATGATTTGATGGCATGCCCTTTGTCTTCATAACATGTACGTGCGTAAAAAAATCACATCCAATTAGGCCCTCGACACAAACTCCTTCACAGGGCTGTTGTGAGGATCACATGAGAGGAGAATGCTGTCTGCTGCTTGAAGCTCCTTTGAAGCAGGAGAGGAGGATAAATAATTGATAAGGTTATGAGTCCCAGTGAGTTTAAAATCTAATTTAATTTTATCCTTGGCCTCCCTGTGCTGAGTGGAGCAGTGGAAAGTAGGACAGTAGAAAGAAGGCTTTAAAAAAAGCACCGCGCCTTTGAGACTAACTGGTTTTGCAAGACATGGTCTTCCACAGGCAGCTGTTCCACTGATGGGTATTCTGTTCATATTTTTAAAGCATTGCTTTGGCAGCAATTGCTGCCACAACATGAGGATCTACACTGTTTACTGAAGTTAGGCTATGGCCATTGGATTGTGGTTGGCTCCATCTTTTTCGTCTGCCACAGGTACAGGACAGCCTCCTCCTCCATATTTCTGCCTCCCTAGCCTTGGACACTCCCATACAACAGGGACGGATCCGGTGAAAGCTTTCCGTCCTTGTTCCAGTTTGGTGTAGGACAGCCAGTTTGGTGTAGTGGTTAGGAGTGCGGACTTCTAATCTGGCATGCCGGGTTTGATTCTGCACTCCCCCACATGCAGCCAGCTGGGTGACCTTGGGCTCGCCACGGCACTGATAAAACTGTTCTGAATGAGCAGGAATATCAGGGCTCTCTCAGCCTCACTTATCTCACAGGGTGTCTGTTGTGTGGAGAGGAAGGGGAAGGCGACTGTAAGCCGCTTTGAGACTCCTCCGGTAGAGAAAAGCGGCATATAAGAACCAATATCTTCTCCTCCTCCTCCTCCTCCTCTATTTAGCTAGCAGAGCGAAACCTAGAAATGGACTGGTATTCCATGAACTTGTCCAATATCCTTTATAAAATGTATCCAAGACTCTGCTATATTCAGGGATGTGACAAGTCTTCTTTTGGTAGCAGATGATTTTTTCTCCCAAGTATCATACCATATATGATGTTATGTCAGATTGCTCCAGAAATCACTGGATAATCTTATGGTTTTACCCTAGTGTTTCTGGCGATCCCTAGAGCACCATGATATCACTTTTATCCCCCCCCCAAGTGACATAATTTTGCACAATGTTCCCTGGTCCCTGTCCCCTATCTTTGATGGGGTGCCAGCCATCAGCTGGCAGCCCTAAGTGTTCTACGTATTCAAATGTAGTTGCCCCAATCAAAACAGCAAGAAAGGAGCAGGTGTTCAGCCCTCATCGTCACAATCTGCACAAAGCCTTACGTTTATCAGTCTTAATGTGCCTCCAGCTTGGTTCTTCTGGCACATCTTTTGTGCTGCTCCTCCTTTTTGTTTCATTAGTTGTTCACACATCACTGGTGAGCCATGTTCCAGGTGGTTTCCTCTTGGAATAGCAGAGAATAGATCTCTTCCCTTTCCCACAAGACAGCTCTTTGGGTATGTGAAGAGTTCATTCACATTTTCCCCTCAGTCTTCTCTTCATCCTCATCTGGCCATTCCCACAGTTCTTAGCCACCTTTTTGGTGTACCATCTAAGCTAGATGAAAATAAACTAATGTAAACAAATGCAGGTTTCTCACAGGTGGGAAACAAAAGCCAAATATTCAGCTTGAACCAAGTTTGAAGCATTTGTACCTGCCCATGCCCACATTCCTCTCTATCTCCTTTGCTTTCCTTTGGTCCACTATTGTTGTTTTAGGTTGTAAATTCCTTGGGGCCAGGAACCTGCCTGTTTTTGCCTACATATCACCATAGCTATCCTTGTAGATGAACTGAGCTGTGTGAACAATAAGGTGATATCTATCATTTTAGACTGCTAGATTTTTGATGGGGAAACATCTCCGTTGCCCGCCCTGAAATGAAACGGAAGTCTACGGAAGTGACGTTCCACTCCCCCCCCCCCCAAACAGCAGAGTGGGGAGGAGGAGGGTCTAGTAATGACAGCTAAAGGGAAGGCGGGAGGAGAAGGAGGGAGGAAGTGCTGGCACCAGGCCTAGGGAGGAAAGGCTGAAGGAAGGTGATGGAAGGGCAACTCGATGGAGCAGGACAGGAGAGGCGAAGGCAGGGTGGTTTTCTGGCCTTGGCCTCCTCAGTGAGTCAGAGAAGAAGGCAGGCTGCCTCCTCCTCCCTCCCTGCAACCCCTGCCCCCATAATGGAATAACAGAGCAAGGAGGGCAACAAGCCTTCCCCTCACCCCCGCTCTGCTGCCTTCCATATTCAGTTTATTCCTCCCTTCCTTTGCCTCACTTCCAGCCCCATAATTACCTATGGACTGGGCGGAGGAGGTAAGAAGGGAGGGAGGGAAGGAGAGAGAGCATGTTTCAAGGCTAGCTTTGAGGTGGGTGGGAAGGGGAAACCTGCTCTGGATGGCTGAAGGGGGAGCCTGCTAGAGTTTGTCTTCATCTCTCCCCCCCCCCCATCTGCTATTTTCTGAGGGGGCTGAACAACCTGGCATCTCCCGTGCAGAGTTACTCCCGAGCAGGTTTTGTGGAAAGGAATAGGAGAAAGATTTTCTCCTTTGCCTGCAGCATTGAAAGAGTTAAGCAATCTGATCTGTAGGGAAGAGCCATTGAAGGAAGAAGGAGAGAGGGAAAATGATTTGCAGCTGGATCCTGGGAAGGGTTTCTCATGAGTAAGTCACGCGGGAGTTCAGTCCTGGAAGAAATACAGCTAGAATCTGAATCTCTCTGTTGGCCTCTCCTAAACTCTGGCTTCAGGCTCCCCCCCCCCGCCCCCCCATCTCCAGGTACTTCCCAACCAGGAGCCACCAACCCTTAAAGGGGCGAGAATGTTCTCTCATTCCCCTGGAGAAATTAGTGCGGAAAAATGTCTGCTTTGGAGGGGACACTCTCTTGACCTGATCTACCTCATAGGTTTATTGTGAGCATAACATTAAGGTAAAGGTAAAGGTATCCCCTGTGCAAGCACCGGGTCATGTCTGACCCTTGGGGTGACGCCCTCCAGCGTTTTCATGGCAGACTCAATACAGGGTGGTTTGCCAGTGCCTTCCCCAGTCATTACCGTTTACCCCCCAGCAAGCTGAGTACTCATTTTACCGACCTCAGAAGGATGGAAGGCTGAGTCAACCTTGAGCCAGCTGCTGGGATCGAACTCCCAGCCTCATGGGCAGAGCTTTCAGACTGCATGTCTGCTGCCTTACCACTCTGTGCCACAAGAGGCTCTAAAGCCTCTAGGAATACACTAATCTGGAGCTGGTAACCATTGTACCCCTTTCTTTTGGTCTAGCCCAGGGGTAGTCAACCTGTGGTCCTCCAGATGTCCATGGACTACAATTCCCATGAGCCCCTGGCAGTGTTTGCTGGCAGGGGCTCATGGGGATTGTAGTCTATGAACATCTGGAGGACCACTGGTTGACTACCCCTGGCCTAACCTACCTTTCAGGGTTACTGTGTGGTGAACATGAGAAGAAGAAGGGGATAATTCACTTGTGCCTTCCTTAGAGGAAGACTATAGCTAAAGTGGACTTTCAGCCCTCTGCCCCCCCCCCATCTGCAGGTACTTCCCAACCTGGAGCTGGCAAGCCTAAAATGGCAAAGAACCTTCCTTCCTTCTCTCCCTTCTGCTTACTTGCTTCCTTTTCTTCGCTCTCCTTCCCACCCAGAGGCTGGCAACCCTGCCCCAGCCGTGATGTTCCCACATAGATTTTCTGTGAGAATCAAATCCTCACATCCATTTTTTATTATGGAATATGAATCTGGGTCTCCCTTACCTTAGTCCAACACATTAACTGCTGAACAGTGCTGAATCCTGCCCCCCCCCCATCCTGGATATTAATCTGTCAGGCATGAACTCTGTGAGGAAATGGTATAGAGAAGACTCTGGTGGCCTGAGAATCTTTCATTAAGACTGCAGCACATCTAATAGAATCATCTAATTATGTGTAATTTTTATATCCTGGTCTTTGGCCTTATAAATAAATAATAACCATCTAATTCTGAGCAATGGTCTCAGATTCTGGATCAAAAATTGGCATAATAGGGCTATGTGCTGATAAAGAATATTTTTCTACAAGCCTAAGGGAAGCTTTAGGTTTTCAGGAAAATAAGAAATGCTAAACAATAGTGGGGAAGGGGTCAAACTCTCTAAAATCATAGAACACCTGTTGTCCTACCAAGTTTGAGTAATCCAGTACACCCATTTTTCCCTAGTGGACAATCCCTGGAGCCATTTTGAGACAGAAAATATATTGGGGTGAAGGCTTAAGCCTCCTCTGTCTACACATATGGAGAATCTAAGGGCCATTCCACACAAGTTCAAAGTAGCAGAAGGCTTGCAAATGGTAAATGCTACTAATTTGCCGTTCCGCATGACGTCAGCTGGGAATTCCCAGTAAGCGTATGCTTGACAGGATATTTATTATTTATTTATTTTGATTTCTAAATTTAATATATCAATTTCATAATAATCAATAAAGTATAATATGAAATCAATTGTGATTCGATGCTGCATACCTTATAATATTTATATCACTTGTTCATATTACATTGATTGTAGAAAAGTTTTAAGCCAATTTTCACCAATACCTAAATGAAAAATCCATATTATGATGTAATTTACAATATGCTGTAGCACACTATAATAAATCAAAGATATTTAAACATTTACCTATAAATATAGGTATATATAAACATTTACCTATAGTTGTCCAAATGGATCTCAATCTCTGAAATGGTATGGGGGAATGTGGCATATGCCTACAATGTCCCCAAATGCCATACTGAAAACAAGCTAATTGTACTAATTCTGTCACTAATTCAACAACACCTTAAAGGGGAAATACACTCCAACCATGAAATTAACTACAACCATTCTACATTTACAAAAATCATGACAATTCCAGATTACTGTTGAGACCATGTGGAGTTACAGTATCCAATTGAAAAATAAGTTCTGCCTCCCTTCATAATAGGCTTTTCATTACGTTGGTCTTAGTATATTGGAGTTCTGTAATTTGTTCCAAACCCATGAATCGGGGCTGATCAGCCCTTTTCTTTGAAGGGCAATACCATCAGGGCATTCTCTACCTCATTGTTAATTCTGGATATATGTTAGAAAATCCTTGTTCTCAATGTTCCCGTTGACATGCCTACATAAAGTAGGCATACGATACAATGGGCATACAATACAATATACTATATTGGAAAAGTTACAATTGATTATTTTATTAATAAAAATAGAAATTTTTCACAGGATGTATGAAAACCATACCCTCAATCATTAATTTACAGGCTGCACAACAATCACATTTGTAACTTCCCTTAACATCAACACTTGGGAAACTCCTTACAGGTGTTACTAATTCCTGAATGTTTCTACTTCTCCATGAAAAAATAGGAAATTGGTCACAACCAACCAAATACGAAATTAAATGCCAATTCTTAACAATAATGTTTCTAGTCACATGAGAGCATCAGGAACATTGAAACAAACATATTAATCTAATCATCGGGGAACATTCCCTATATTTAAATAAATTATCTCTTTGAGAGCAGACAATATTCACAGAAATGATTTATTTAAATACTAGCCAGAACACCCATTGCAAGCAGGAATGCAAGGGGTGCTAGGACTCAGGGGACACCAGGAGGTGCAGGTCTCTCTCTGTGTGTCTCTCTCTCTCTGGCATGTCTGAGAGGAACATGGCTAGAGTCCAAGGAGGAGGGTGAGAGCTGTAGGGGCATGGCCAATCAGGGCGTTGCTGGCTGCACCCTGATTGGCCCTATTCCAACTTGGACAGCCGGACATGTACCACCCCTAAGGCTGTTTCACAAATATATAGAGGAATCATGGATAAGGATAAAAGGTAAAGGTAAAGGTATCCCCTGTGCAAGCACTGGGTCATGTCTGACCCTTGGGGTGATGCCCTTTAGTGTTTTCATGGCAAACTCAATACGGGGTGGTTTGCCAGTGCCTTCCCCAGTCATTACGTTTACCCCCCAGCAAGCTGGGTACTCATTTTACCAACCTCGGAAGGATGGAAGGCTGAGTCAACCTTGAGCCGGCTGTTGGGATTGAACTCCCAGCCTCATGGGCACAGCTTTCAGACTGCATGTCTTCTGCCTTACCACTCTGCGCCACAAGAGGCTCTATGGATAAGGATAGGGAATCTTTATTATATATATCTAGCCACTGAGGAAGACAGCATCCTTAAAAATGAGGTTTGACCAGTACTCATTTTGTCTTCTTCCAAATAGAGAATTATTAAAGTCAGCTTGAAATCATTGTCTTCTGCTTCTGCTGACCAGGTTTCTTGCTTACTTGACAGCATATGGGAGCAGTATATTGTATAGCAGAGAGAAGGTGGCATGTCATAACCCAGATTCATCAAATCTTGGAAGCTAAGCAGAGTCAGCTCTGGTTAATATCTGGATGGGAGACCTCCAAGGAAGACAGCAAAAGGGAATGACAAACTACCCGTACTTTGGCTGCAACTTCACAGTCGTTTACACACACATACATTGTGTACTTAGGCCCTAGGGTGATTTGGTTCTTCATCTGAGCTGTATTCTTTCAGATTGTAGTTGGAACAACTTATGGCTCGTCTGTATACAGAAATTGTGACCCAGAATTGCATTCAGAATAGTACAACTCAGATACAAATTTGATACCATACTGGGAAACAGGGCTAGGGGATGGTGTGAGCCTCTATGTAGGTACTCATGAATACATATGTGTATTTTTATGGCTGCACACACTGCACAATAGTGATTGTCTGCAATTTCCCAGCATCTGTATCACCAATATACACTCAATAACTCATCTTGCTAAAGGAAAGCAGATAGTAGTTTCACAGCATTCCTTGTATTGGTATATGGTGCTTGGTTTCAAAATGTGTACAGTATAAAAGATGCATGGTATTGCACCAGGTATAAACTGTTATTGTTCCTTCTTGCATTCCTTTCATAAAGAATATAGCCTTTGTGTTGCATTGAGATGAAAGCAGCCTTACTTATGAAGCTGTCGTGAGCCGGCAACGTGTTGTTCCTTTCTGAATCTCTAACGGCGCATCTTCATTGTTGCTCTTTTAAACCAGGCCTTGATGACTGCCTCCAACAATATATAAAGAACTTTGAGAGGGAAAAGATCAATGGAGAGCAGCTATTGCACATTACTCATCAGGAGCTTGAAGAGTTGGGAGTCACTCGGATTGGTCACCAGGAACTCATTCTGGAAGCAGTGGATCTGCTGTGCGCTCTGGTAAGTGAGTTTGTTACCTTAGGACAATGATTTTTGTTATGTCTTCTCAATCCAAGGTACGGAAGTGCTTAGAAGTTGCCAACCTCCAGGTGGTGGCTGGTAATCTTCCACTATTACAACTGATCTCTAGGTGACAGGGATCAGTTCATTTGGAGAAAATGGTCACTGAGGAAGGTAAACTCTATGACATAATACTCCTTAGAACTCCCACCTCTTCTCAAGCCCCACTCTACCCAGGACATCCCCCCCCCCCCAAAAATCCAGGTATTCCCTGGAGCTGGCAACCCTCGTGCTTACATGAGTATAAAACTGATTTCCTAGTTAGATAGATGGATGGATGGATGGATGGATGGATGGATGGATGGATGGATGGATGGATGGATGGGCGGGCAGACGGGCAGACGGGCAGACGGGCAGACGGGCAGATGGACACATACATAGAAAGATAGATAGACATATGGACGGACATACGGATACATGCATACAAATATAGATAGACAGATGGACAGACACATACATACAAAAATAGACAGAGAGACGGACAGACAAATACATACAAAGATGGAGGGAGGGAGGGAGAGAGAGAGAGAGAGAGAGTAGTGTATGGGGACTCCATGAATTAATGACCTCCAGAATGTCTTGTTGTTCACAGCTTTGCTCAGGCCTGGCAAACCGAGGGCACCTGGATTGAGTCAATCCATATGTTAGCTCTTTTTTTGCTGCCTCAACTTTTCTTCAAGTTGAAAAGTAAACCGGTCCCTTAGGCTTACAATAAAATCACAATATCAATACTTACTTTAAAAAATAAGTATGTCTTTCCAACGAATGTTAACAAATAAAGCTATACAAATTGGGAAACTGGTTTCTTGTCTTTTCTTTTATTGTGAAGGTTCCAACCAAAATGGTCTCTAGATCTGTCCCGTTTTCAAAATTTTCCTCAGTGGTTGACCTGTCAATATTGGATCAGTATAAGTAATTCCAAAAAGGAATATATAACACCTTAACTGGCAAAAAAAAAGTTTCATAACATATAATCTGGCCTTTGGGGATGCTTGTCAGCAGACAGCCTCAACTTTCTTAGCAGCTTCCTCATGCCCCTAGATTTTTATTGACTACTCACAAGGACATGATGCCTGTCCTGTTTCTGAATTCAAGCCTTCTTAGTTGTCTCCTTGTTTCTTTAGAGTGGTCTTCCAGTGGAGGTGACCCGGGTAATTTTTTTGTTGGTGCTTAGATGGCATTGCAAAGTGATTGGTTTTTCAGAGGCTTTTGGTTGGATACGTATGGCTGTGATTGCATTTTGTTACATCTGCACGCCGGTGGTCCTTTCGGGCAGCCTTTCTTTCCGAGTTATAGGTTAGAAGTGTGCTTTGGGGATTATGCTTGTTCTGCTGTTTCATGATTGCGCTGCCTGTAAGCCACCTTAAGTTCCTTTCTTTGGTGGAAAAGGCAAAAGTATAATAATTTCAGTTAAATGAAGAATAAAATAACGTGCCTGAAGCATTCATTTAATATGCAACAGCTTGTCCTTTATTGTTTTGAAGTCACTAATAAACTTACAAAACCATTTTCCTTTGAAAAAGAGGATATCTAACACTGTTACAATGCAGTACTTACCAGTGTGTTACAATGTTCTAAGCCCACTGGCTTCAATAGAAGCGTATTGCTGTGTTTAGGATATTCTGCAATGTTTACGATGGATAGGCATTTATGGAAGGAAAGGAAGAGCACTTACAGAAGGTGTGCACCTTGTGTGCACAGTGTTATCTTTTTTAAATTCCCCAAATCTCCCCAAGAGGCAAAATGGGAATATGATTTACTTGGGAAAGGTACCAGGAGACCAGGATGATTCCTGGTAAATAAGAGGCTATTGGTACGAATTTGGCCAGCAAAACAGACAGTGTTCTAAGCTTTCAAAATTGGTTAACAAAAAGCAGCTTTTCCAGGAACTGTCAAGTGTCAAATGCTGCTTTTGAGGAGGACTGAAAGTACTTTTATGACTTACCCTGTCTGCCAAGTGTGTCTTCTTGCTATCTTACAAAGATAAGATGCATTCTAATGCATTCCCCCTGCAAGAAAATGGCACATGCCTTAGAACTTTGTAAAGTTGACAGCATGAATTCCAGATACTGCATTAGATCTATTCATTGAATATCAGGATAAATTAAACCTTCACTCCTTGAGCCACCTACAGTGCGTTCATCCAGAAACAGATTAAGGGGGTAACCCTCACCAAACCATCCAGATGGTATTTTTGCATTTATTACTCTGAAGTGGGTTAACTTGCACAAGTCTTGACCTGAATGGCCCCATCTCATCAGATTTCAGAAGCTAAACAGGATCAGACCTGGTTATTATTTGCATGAGAAGCCACCAGGCAGTTCCAGTGTTGCTCTGCAGAGGAAGCCAATGGCAAAATAATCTCTCTTCCTCTCTTGCCTTGAAAACCCTATGGAGTCTCCATAAATCACATGCAACTTGACTGTACTTTTTACCACCAACAACTTGTACAAAAATAGTATATCTGTTCCTTTCCATCTTCTCCTCCAGAGAATTTTAACTTGCTATATGATATGCTTCTAAGATTTCATTTTATACAAAAAAATTACATCGTCAAATGATAGAGTTGGAAGGGATCCTCCAGGGTCATCTAGTCTAACCCCCTGACAACTACCTGCCCACCCACAGTGACCCCAATTTCATGCCCAAGTGATCCCTCCATCAAAAATTTCCAGAATCCAGCCTGGCTTGGAGGAAATTCACCCACCATCTCACAGTGGCGATCAAGAGACAAACACTGGCACGTCCCTTCCTGCTCACCCCTTCGCAATCTGCCTAAGTTCATAAAATCAGCATTTCTGTCAGATGTCTATCTAGCCTCTGCTTTAAAACTTCCAAAGAAAAAGAATTCACCACCTCCCAAGCAAGCCTGTTCCACTGAGGAACCGTTCAAACTGTCAGTAGCTTCTTCCAGATGTTTAGCTGAAAATTTGAATGAATTTCAAACCATTGGTTCTGGTGTGACCCCCTGGAGCAACAGAAAACAACTCTGCACCATCTTTTATATGACAGAGATTCAATTATTTGAAGATGGTTATCATATCACCTCTTAGTCATCTTCTCTCCAGGCTAAGCAGACCAAGCTCCCTCAACCTCTCCTCATACAACTTGGTCTCCAAACCCCTCACCATCTTTGTAGCCCTCCTCTGGACATGCTCCAGTTTATCTCCATCTTTCTTCAGTTGTGATACCCATAACTGAACACAGCACTCCAAGTGAGGCCGAACCAGAGCAAAGTAAAGTGGTAACATCACCTTGTGTGATCTGGATGCTTTTAATACAGCCCAAAATTCCTTTTGCCTTCTCAGTTACTAAGTCACACTGCTGACTCATGTTCAGTATCTGTTCGACGAAGACCCCCAGATCCTTTTCACATGTACTACTGCCAAGAAAACTCCCACCCATCCTATAGTGATGCATATGATTTTCCTACCTAAATCGAGAACTTTACATTTATCAATATTGAAATCCATTGTATTCATTTTAACCCAGTTTCCCAGCCTGTTAGGGTCATCCTGTATCGATTCTGTCTTATGATGTGTTTGCTACCCCTCCCAGTTTACTATCATCTGCAAATTTAATAGGCACCCCCACCCCCCATTCCTTCATCCAAATAATTTATAAATATGTTGAAGAACCCAGGGCTGAGGACAGATCCCTGAGGCACTCCAATCATCAGTCCTTTCCAAAAAAGATTACAAACCATTTACAAGTAGCCTTTGGGTATGGCCTGTGTACCACTTCTCGATCCACTTAACAATAATAGGATCCATACCTCATTTTACCAACGGCAACAAGAATGTCCTGTGGAACCTTATCAAAAGCTGTACTGAAATCAAGCTAAACCATATCCACAACATTGCCCTGATCTAGCAAGGTAGAAACTTTCCTTAAAAAGAGAGATTAATCTCACATTACTTGTTCTTGGAGAAAGCCATGCTGACTCTTAGTAATTGCAGCTATCTGACTCTTAGTAATTACAGCTATCCACTCTTGCTGCTCAAGAACCGACTGCTTGATGGTTTGTTTTATAGATATCAAGCTGACAGGTTGGTAGTTACCCGGATCCTCCTTTTTCCCCTTCTTGAAGATGGGGACAACATTTCTCCACTTCCAGTCTTCTGGCACTTCATCTGTTCTCCAAGAATTATCAAAAATAATGGACAGAGGCTCAGAAATTACACCTGCAAGGTCTTTTATGACTGGTTAAATCAGGGGTAGTCAAACTGCGGCCCTCCAGATGTCCATGGACTACAATTCCCAGGAGCCCCCTGCCAGCACTCGCTGGCAGGGGGCTCCTGGGAATTGTAGTCCATGGACATCTGGAGGGCCGCAGTTTGACTACCCCTGGGTTAAATGATAAAGATTTAATCTGGATGTGGTGTCCCCCACCCCCCCTTTTGTAGGCACGAAAGAAAAAGACCAGGCTCTATAAATTCTGCTTGTCCATGTAAGGGGCAATGTAACATGGCAGCAAATGCTGAAGTACCATTAACAATTATAAGGCATTGGAGCAGTAAGATGACCTAATTGGGCAGCAAACATCTCTAGAAGAGGCTCAACTTCTTTTGATGGTTGGCTCTTTTTCTCTTGGTGCCTTGACCCAATTTTTAGGGTGTAAAAATCTGAATTCCAAGCTACTGTGGCTCTGAACCCCTTGTAATTCTGAGCCAGTTCTCAGGGATGTGGCAAATGTAGCCCTTTTCAGACATCACAAAGGCAGAAGTTTCCCTTCTTGATCTACCTCTGTCTACTGGCAGATTTTGTTTCCCTCAAAACCCTGTTTTTTAGAGTTGCTAGCTCTGAGTTGAGGAATACCTGGAGATGTTGAGGACGGGGTTTGGGTAGCAGAGGGATTCAATATGGTACCATGTCCTCAATACGACCTCAATCTGGTAGCATGGTGTATTTAGTCAATCTGACCCATCTAGGTAATATAGAAGCTAAAATCTGTTTTTAAAAAATCACAGCAAAAGATAATTAAAATATGAGTAAGATACAAAAATATTACTACGTAAAGGAATTAGATTAAAGCAATGTTAAAACAAATAAGTATCAGGAAGAGATGTATTGTTTACCATAAAAATAAAGGTTATTGTTTACTAAAGAATCATGTTCTAATATATTGAAGGAGAAATAGTAACAGGGTCTTGTAAATCTGTTCCGGGCCTGTATTGTTCACCGCTCTGAGGTAACCTATTGCGAGGGAGCAGTATACAAGTGGCAAAATAAATAAAATCTGCTCATTCAATCTATTAACCCTTAAGCATGTGCAAAGGACATCATAATCAGATAATATTTAGCTATTAGGTAAAGGTAAAGGTATCCCCTGTGCAAGCACCGGGTCATGTCTGACCCTTGGGGTGACGCCCTCTAGCGTTTTCATGGCAGACTCAATACGGGGTGGTTTGCCAGTGCCTTCCCCAGTCATGACCGTTTACCCCCCAGCAGCAAGCTGGGTACTCATTTTACCGACCTCGGAAGGATGGAAGGCTGAGTCAACCTTGAGCCGGCTGCTGGGATTGAACTCCCAGCCTTATGGGCAAAGCTTTCAGACGGCTGCCTTACCACTCTGCGCCACAAGAGGCTCTTCAATATTTAGCTATACTTTACTACAATCTACTGTCATTCAGACTTTCTTGTTGATCTTGTTCTGGCAGAAATGTAGAAAAATTTTGCTGCCATATTAGAAATGAATGAGTCATTATCCCCTAACAAATAATTAACTAAAATGTCACTAGATGAATGTGACAGCAACGGTAGAAATAAGCTATTCCTGGTATTATTATAAGAGGGTCAATATAGTAATATATCTGAGATTGTCTTGATTTGATCAGTATTACAAGGCCTTTCAGTTCATTTCAGCATTCTTATCTCTTTTGAGGTATTTTCTTTTCTTTTCTTTTTCTTGTTAAGTTTCTTTCTAACTGCCTAATTACGTCTGTCAGGTTTTGAACACTGTGAAGGCGCTATGTACAGATATTAATCACCTATATAAAGAAGGATAATGCTTCTTTTTGGAGAATTCCATGCCTTCCAGCTACTGCTGCGGGTCTGCTGATAAACTCCTTCAGGATCTCAGCAGAGCTTACTGTTTATGGTTTGTGCTTTACACTAGTCTGAAGCTCCAGTGACCGAATGTATGACTAGCCATAATTTCTCCAGGCCCAGCCAAACGTCTTTCATTCTCACGTTTCTCCATCTCAAACATACAGTCTTTTGAGGAATGTGTAAAGAATTGTGTATTTATTTCTGAGGTGACTACATAGAACCTATGAAAGCAGTCCCATCCAGGAACTTTGTACCATGGCAAAGTGTGTCTGTTTCTTCTCTTTCCTGCAGTGCTTGGTTGCTATTCCAAGAGCTCCCTACACCTAGAGAACTGTTGTGTCAGGGATAAGGCCTCTAGATTTCTATGCAGAGGGGCATTCAGTCAGGAGGAGTCTCCATGCATGCTCTGAGGTGGTATAGATGTATGTTCACCCCTTCCATAAGAACTTGACTATGGTTATGTGATCATCTGTTGGAGGGCCACTTTGGTGGAGTGGGGTTCACGGTACTAAAGTGCTGCCTGGTCCCATTGACAGAGATATTTCTTGTATCCACACCCAGTATTTTTTTTTTCTTGTGGGATTGACATGGTAAGGAAAGGAGCAGCTTAATGGTAATATTTCACCCTGGGTAATCGCTGACACTGATCTCCTACTTTCTTGGCTCTTAGGCTATTCCCTTTCTCTACAGCTCTGTCTGGCTGCATCTTAGTTATGAAATGCCATTGGAAAAGTTGATTTTCTGCTCATGAGAGCTGCATAGGCAGAGGGTGAGTGTATGTTTTCATGACCCCGAGAAGCAATTGACAAGTCTCATCAAAAGAGTGCCCTGTCCAGATTATTTTGACCTGCAGCTCACTTGCAAGTGGAGGTTAAAGATGATTGATACTTCATTTGCTTCCACCTTTGCAATTTGTATCCCTGTAATTAGCATTTTGAGAGGCAGTAAAGTGTAATGACCAGTGTAAGACCTTATAATGAGCTGCATGCTGATTTTTGATGTGGAACATCTACTGGTGCACTCCCTCAAACGGAAATGTAGCTGGACATGATGTCTGTTATCCTGCCTTAGGGAGAAAGCCAGTAGATGGCTCATAGCAGCAGCAGTGGTGCCACAGCAGTGAGGCTGAACACTGAGGTGCACTTGTTGCTCGGGTGTCACCACCACTTCCAGGTTTCCAGGGCCGTTCCCACCATCTGAGGAGCAGGAGCAGGAGCAGCCTTGGAAGACTGGTGCCCTGGCTTGCTGGGTAGCGCTGCCTCCACTAGGCTTCAGAGGCCACTCCCATACTCTGGAGAGTGAGAGAAGCCTTGGGAGACTGGCGGGGGTAGTGGCAGAAAGAACATCTTGATGCTGGGGCTTGCTGGGCTGGCGCTGCCTCCACTAGGCTTCTGAGGCTTCTCCCATGCTCTGGAGACTGGTAGAAGCCTTGGGAGACTGGCGGAGGTGGCAGCAGCAAGTGTGCCTCGGCGCTGGGGCTCACTGGGCTGCTGCGAACTCTGCTAGGCTTTTGAGGCTGTGCCTGCACTCCAGAGTCCAAGAGAAGCCTCAGGAGAGAGACTGATGTGGGACTGCGATGGCAAGTGTGTCTCAGTCCTGGCCCCAGCTGCCAAGGGTGCACCAGGCACTGCGCCCAGGAGCCATGCATACAGATAGGGAAAGGGAGTAAGGGGTGGAGGGGAGGAGGGAGTGGGCAGGGGACAAGGATTCTCACCCCTTATGTAGATGTTCTGCATAAGGGACGAAAATCATTGTTGGTTGTACTAATAGTACAGTGGGAAAATACATCAACGGGGCCAAGGAACTACTAAAATAGCTTCTGGCAGGTTGCCGATAGTTAAAAGGAACTGCTTTTTTGCATTGTCCATGGGTCCACTTCATAACTAATATATGTCAACATCGGTGGTGAAAGAGCTGTCAGGTTGTGGCTGACTTATGGCAACGTGGTAGGGGTTTTAAGGCAAAAAACAAACAGGTGGTTTTGCCCTTGCTCGCCTCTGCAGAGTGACTCTGAACTTCCTTGGTGATCTTCTTTCCAAGTACTAAGCAGGATAAGAAACAGATGTTGTCATAAATAAGGTAATCTAATATTATGTTATAGAAGCAGTTTTGGGGAAAGAATAGGGGTATGACCTTGCAATCTAGGGTCTTTTAAGGTTTTTAATGCTGCCCAAATGGTCATTTTTGAGACAAGCAAACATGCCCAGGCATATAACACTGGATCCTAACAATACTGCAGCATAAGACACTAGCAGGGTTGGATTCTTCCTGTCTTTCAGTTTTCCCTGCAACCTTCTTTCTACTGAAAAGGTGATGTTGAAGGTTAGAAGACCCATCTAGACAAACAGCTATGCAACACAGAAGTTCCTGCGAGGCTAGACAAATGGATAAAATTGCCACTCTTTGCCTCTTCTATAGGTCTCCAATCCTCAAAATCACCTTTTTGACATATAAAGAGAGCTTTTGGAAGAAAGAGAAGGCAGGGAAAATGTTGTTTCTTCCAGAAATTTATGCTGGCAGTGCACAGGACCTAACCTAGAAATTACAGATGGGACAAATAAACTTAGTTACCCATATATATTCAGGCAGAAGCTGACCCGAATTTTAGCTAAGGCACCTAATTTTTTCCCCAGTATCAACAATAACAGGTAAGACCCTCACTTGAGTATAAGCCTAGGGGGGCTATTTCAGCATTAAAAAAATGTGCTGAAAAAGTAGACTTATGCTCGAGTATATACAGTAAGTTTGTTTAGATCTTATCTTACTGAGAAGGACACTGCACAGCTCTAAACGTTTTTGATGTCTGGTCAGCACTGGTCAGACAACACCTGGAGTTCTGTGTGCAGTTCTGGAGGCCTCACTTCAAGAAGGATGTAGATAAAATGGAAAGGGTACAGAGGAGAGCAACGAGGATGATCTGGGGCCAAGGGACCAAGCCCTATGAAGATAGGTTGAGGGACTTGGGAATGTTCAGCCTGGAGAAAAGGAGACTGGGAGGGGACATGATAACCCTCTTTAAGTATTTGAAAGGTTGTCACTTGGAGGAGGGCAGGATGCTGTTCCCGTTGGCTGCAGCGGAAAGGACATGAGCCCCTGCCAGCGTTTACTGGCAGGGGGCTTGTGGGAATTGTAGTCCATGAACATCTGGACGACCACAGGTTGACTCCCCCTGGTTTAAACTACAAGTACAACGATATAGGCTAGATATCAGGATAAAAGTTTTTCACAGTCAGAGTAGTTCAGCAGTGGAATAGGCTGCCTAAGGAGGTGGTGAGCTCCCCCTCACTGGCAGTCTTCAAGCAAAGGTTGGATACACACTTTTCTTGGATGCTTTAGGATGCTTAGGGCTGATCCTGCGTTGAGCAGGGGGCTGGACTAGATGGCCTGTATGGCCCCTTCCAACTCCATGATTCTATTCAATGGATAAACTTCAGAGAAACCCCCAGAGTTCCTGGAAACACAGCTTGAAAAGTTGTGCTCTAGAATATAAGCCTGGCTAAACTTAGTTTTTTGGTTCTTCTGACATTTTTCAGGAGAGCTTCTGGCTAGATTTGTCTTCCTGTTTCTTCTTTGTGACTACTGCTTTGAAATTTTCACCCCCTCATCCATATCACAGATAGAAATGTTGAAAAGTTATGGATCTGGTACAGACCCCTGTGGCCCCTCACTGCTCTCCTCCCTCCCACCCCATGAAACACCATTGACAACTACTCCTTGGGTGTGGTCTTCTGATCAGTTCCCTGTCCAGGTAACCATCCAAAAATCCAGTCTGCAGTCCTCCAGTTTATCCATCAGAACATCAGGGGGAACTGATGTCAAAAGCCTACTGAAACCCAGGTCGACAACATCAACAAATTTTCTATGATCTAGTAAGCCTGATAGTTAGTCAAAGAAGGAAACCGGGTTGGTCTTGGCGGGCTTTAGTAAGCTTCTGTAGAGTACAGCATTGTAAGTTGATATATTGATGCAAAACCCATTGCCTATGTTAGCAGATGAACTGTCCTCAGAGAAGATTCAAATGGGTAGCCGTGTTGGTCTGAAGTAGCACAATAAAATCAGAATCCGGTAGCACCTTTAAGACCAGCAAAGATTTATTCAAGGTGTGAGCTTTCGAGTGCAAGCACTCTTCCTCAGACTGTCCTCAGAGAAAGCAGAGATTCATTTCTGAATAATCATTCTTGTGAATGTCATAGGACTCATATCTTTGATAAGATCATCAAAAGAAGTAATAATTAAAGGGAGGTGCTGTGTCTCAGTGCTAGAGAACTGGCTTCTCATGGACGATTCCAGTTCCAGTCCCTGATCTCCAGTTAGCAGGTGTTGGATGGCTTTTCCTGACAGCCTGGAAACCTTCTGCCACTCAGAATAGGCAATACTGAGCTAGATGGCCAGTGATCTGTCCTGGTATAAGACAGTGTTGTGAGTTCATATAGAATGCTTTATTATTGAAAGGTTTTGAGAGGCTTACCCAGTAATCAGAATGGAGATCCCAAACATGGATACCATGCCGGCTACTATGCTGCCTGCTGACACTTTGCTTGGTGCCCACTGAAGGTTTTTAGAAGGTAGGCGTGGCCAGGTGGCCAGCCTAGCAATAGCTTCTGATTGGCTATCCAGGAATTGATAAAGACTCAGCCCTATCAAAAATAGAAAACAGCTGGTTCTCCCCCCCCCCTTAAAAATGAGTAGAACTTCTCTTATCCCCAGTGCAAAACCCCATCTGTTTTTCAGCAGTGGAAGGAAAGCACTAACAGGGATGGATTTAAGTATGTCATGAAAATCTACGTTCACAGAGGGACAAGATGACCTTTCCCGTTTTAAATTGGTTCAGTTTAATACTTATCTACAAAGCTGAAGTGCTGTCATAAAAATAGTTATGCCAATAATGTCCTCGGTTTGGGGGTGTGTGTGATGTGTGTTTTAATTTCATGTTTTCAAGGCTTCATTCTTTTTAAATATACTTGGTGCTCATCATCCAGTTCCTGTTACTAGCAAGAAGAAAAGGGTCAATTAAATCCACATGAGCACAGCTATGTACCACTGAATTAAGAATTCATTTTCTAATGCAATATCTGTTGTGCAAATGCTTGAATATGTGTGTATAGGGTGGCCAACTCTGGCTTGAGAAATACCTTGAGATTTGGGGGACAATGCCTAGAGAGGGGAGGAGAATGCAGGGCTGTGATGTCATACAGGTCAACCTTCTAGGGCCAGCATGGTATTGTGGTTAAGAGCAGTAGCTTCCAATCTGGCAAGCCGGGTTTGATTCCCTGCTCTTCCTCCACATGCAGCCAGGTGGGTAACATTGGGCTAGTTACACCCCTGATAATGCTGTTTTCACAGAGCAGTCCTGTCAGTGCTCTCTCAGTCCCACCTGTCTCACAGGGTGTCTGTGGTGGGGAGAGGAAGGGAAGGCGATTATAAGCCGCTTTGATTTGGGTAGTGAAAAGCGGAGTATAAATGCTCCAGGAGCACTGGGGGACGGTGACAGCAGAAATTGGAATCTCACAGCACTCCAAGAATCATAGAATCATAGAGTTGGAAGGTAACTTGATGGTTCTCTAGTCCAATCTATAACATATAAACGACCATAACATTAATACTATAAGAACTGATCATTGTAACAGTGCGAACAATGCAAACAGAGCAATAGTGCAAACAGGTCCAGAGCGCACTGATGTAGTTATGGGAGGGAGGGAGCAGGGGCCCTTCAGATGTTGTTGGTTATGGCTGGTTTCAACCAACTGCCTGGCGGAACAACACAGGGTACAGGACATATCTCTGAGGTACTACACTACAAGAAGATGAAACATTCACAAGCACCCTGTGGGTGCGATCTGTCAACCAGAATTCCCCACATATCTCTGGGAAAAATCATAGAGAGTTGGGAAACTCCTAGGGCCTTGCATGACGCAATGGTGTCACTAATGGATGCATATGAAGAAGTACTGTCATGGTGTCATACACTACTGGTCCTCCAATACTTTTTTTTGCTCCTGCTGCTGTATGTGCTGACTGTAGTCCATGGACATCTGGAGAGCCACCGTTTGGCCATCCCTATTTTAATTGTTCCCTCATGAACATGGGAAGCCACACATGGTAGCAAGCTGGAGCCACGCAGTATCTTGAACTGCCCATTGCGCATTTTAAAATTACAGCAGTGATATTCTGCTTGGGATGTGACACTGCTCCCTAGTTGTAATTCCATAAGAACTTAAAGCTGGAGCAGATTTAAGAATGCTGAAGCTCTGCCCATGAGGCTGGGAGTTCAAGCCCAGCAGCCGGCTCAAGGTTGACTCAGCCTTCCATCCTTCCGAGGTCAGTAAAATGAGTACCCAGCTTGCTGGGGGGTAAAACGGTAATGACTGGGGAAGGCACTGGCAAACCACCCCGTATTGAGTCTGCCATGAAAACGCTAGAGGGCGTCACCCCAAGGGTCAGACATGACTCGGTGCTTGCACAGGGGATACCATAATCTTTATCTTTGTCCTGTAATACTTGTTTCCCCCCCCCTTTATAATTAAAATGTGACAAATGCAAAGCAGGTTTGACTTAATGAGCCCACTCAACATTAAACTGCAACCAGCATATATGTAATTTGTGGACTGTAAGCCACCTTGAGCCACGAGAAAAATCAGGCTACAAATATTATAACAAATACCCAGGTGAATTTCTACACCCTTGCGTTCCCTCCCTTTCTTTCTGAAAAGTGAACCATCTTTTTTTACCTCTTTCAAACCATTCAAGATTTCATACTAGGTGATCCTTTCTCCGCCAGGTAACAATATTGTCCCCTGTTCAGTTTAGAAAGGTTTCTCTTTTACCTGTTGTACATTTCCCCCATCTTAGCCTTTGGTTTTATAAACACCGAAGAATGATTTTTTAAATCATTCAGTTTGCATTTGGACATAAACTGTGAAGAGTATATTACACCATCTTCCCCCTTTCCTCACCCAAATTCACGAGTTTCCTTTTGCTGCCTTAAGACTGAAACACTCATTTTCATAGATCAGTTCTTAAGGAGATGGAAACAGATCTTGTTTCTTTGAGACGCAAGCTCATATCTCTATAGTGACAAGAGTAATATCAGCATTATATTTCTAGCATCCAGTACACTTTTTAAAGGGTTTTTTAAAAAAAGAGCACAGAAGAGTCATACTTCATAATCGTAAAGTGCTTCTTTTATAATGCAGTTCCCAATCCAGAGAAGCTCAACAGAAGAGCTTGGTAATTATTTATAAATATGAGAGAGGACAAATCTTCTTTATGGCCTTTCTAGATGTCTCTTTAGCTTGTAAAAGCTTAGAGGAAGTTTTTGTTTGGCAGATTGATAAAGAACGCATACAGAAAAATATTGAAGGAATCCAAGTTTGGGGTACATCATTAATTGTAATAATGTTGTTATAGTAGCCTGAATAGCCCAGACTAGCCCGATCTTCCCAGAGCTTGGAACTTGGACTGCAAACCACTAAGGAGGACATGTGTTGCAGAGCAAGGTGATGGCAAACCATCTCTGGTTTCTTCTTGCTTTGAAAACCCCATGAGGGGTCACCATGACAGAAGGGCTGGCACCAAGTTTTTTTTTTCATATGAAATACATCTAATTTTATACCCTATACCAGGGGTAGTCAACCTGTGGTCCTCCAGATGTCCATGGATTACAATTCCCAGGAGCCCCTGCCAGCAGATGCTGGCAGGGGCTCCTGGGAATTGTAGTCCATGGACATCTGGAGGACCACAGGTTGACTACCCCTGCCCTATTCCATCTAATTTTATACCGTCAAGTCTCTTCCCATTTCTCCTGTTGGCTAGGATACTTTAGGCCACAATCTTTCCGAACGCCTTATACCCCCCTCCCCCTTTCTACCCTCTACTCATCCAATAGTAATAGTGGGAGGCAGTAAATTTCTTAAAAATGGTCATGTGGGGAGATTTTAAGCTTATCACATAAGCTTAGTTAAATATTTTTTGGTAACCTTTTGCACTTGCAACTGGGGAAATGATTGTGTTCCCCTATTTTATGGCTGGTTCTGACTGATCAATAGTCTATTACTTGCTTCCTGTTTTTCCATAGGATCTGTCTGTTTTTGGTTTGAATGGTCCTCAGTTAGCACATCCTTAGAAGTTAAGCAGGAGGGGTTAGAGTGTATTTTTTGCTTCAAGCTATCTTTTCCGAAGCTATGCGTTAAACATCTTTTTTTCCTCTAACAGAATAATGTAGATTATATTTGATAATGTAGAAGGATCATTTATCTTATAGTTCGTGTTTCAAAAGGGCAGCAAGCTCTTATACTGCAAAACAAGAAAAATTTATCTGACTCTCAACGCAAAAGCTGAACTCTGGCCATTTGCTAGAACTGTGGTTTTCAAGTTTCCTGCTACGAGTTACCTGGTATGGAATCATCCTGGTTTCTTTAGGTTCCTCCCAGTTTTCCTTCTCAAGGGGATTGTCTGCAATTGTCCCTTCAGTATTTCACTTCTGAGAAACTCCCGGCCTTCTTGGACTTCCATCTCCTTCAGTTTTACTGACCATGAGATTCTATCCAAAATAACTTTAAGTTTGTTAAAAGTTGCTCTCCTGAAGTCCAGCCTATATGTGTGATTATGTACAGCTTTTCTGTTCCCCAAGATCATAAAGTCCGAAATTGGGATATTCTATTGAAAATTATATGATGTTATAGATTGTTATAATGTTCCATATACATTTATGCAGTGTTCCAGAGCCACAAAGAATGGGCGGTATAAAAATCTAAATAAATAAATAATTAAATAATTAAATAATTAAATAATTAAATAATTAAATAATTAAATAATTAAATAATTAAATAAATAAATAAATAAATAAATAAATAAATAAATATTTTTCCAGTTGTGCGTGCAGTGTTAAGGAAAGAAAATAAAACATTTTGCATGATCTACTAGGTATTAGATTCAAGAAACTTATATTATTTTACTAGGGGCCAAGCCCGTTGCATTCAGGAATACAATGGGTGCTAGATTCGGGGGAGGGGGGAGTAGAAGAACTCTGCAGATGGCCTTTCCCTCCCCCCAGGACCTGGAAAGGCTGCAGGCTGGAGGCCTCCTGGCAGGGAACTCTAGCAGGGGCAGCTCACTAGCAGGGGCAGCTCTCACACAGCTGGGATCTACAGCCTCCGAGCCTCGGAGGCAAGTGGAAGGAGGAGAGAGCGGTCAAGACAGACAGGCAAGCCGGTTGGAAGAGGAGGTACTCACGGGGTGGGACAGCCGCCCTGAGTGGATGTTAAGCGCTAAGTGACACTTAAGCCATAAGACATGCCCCTCCTCTAAGGCCTTACCAGAAACGTTATGTGGAACAGATATCTTATCTATTCGTTCATAGATGTCACATGCAAAATGAATTTGGCGCTCTTATTCTTATCAATCAGAAGTCCCCAGTCAGAGCACAAGAACATATGAGGAGATGCAAGGCTTTTGTGTTTGTGAATCCTGGCCTGTGGAGGGCCTTCATGGTCATCACTAGGGGTGCCATTTGTACTTGTTTCAGTTTTTAGGAGTCATAAGGGTTCAGCCCCCACTCGGGGGGGGGGGGTAGCTAGGGTTGTTGGCCTACAGGTGGAGTTTGGAGCTCTTCCAGAATGACAACTAGTCTAGCCTTGCTAAGCCCCCCCCCCCATCACTGATGGGGGGGATAGAATTGCCACATCCAGGTTGGGAAACTCCTGGAGATTTGGGGCGGAGCCTGGGGCGGACAGGGACCTCAGTGGGTACCATGCAATAGATTTCACCTTCCAAAGAATCTATTTTCTCCAGGGCAGTTGTTCTCTCTGTGTTGACAATAGGTTGTAATTCCAGGGGATTCCTAGGTCCTATCTGGATGGCGACTCCTTAAACTAGTCTGGTCCTCTGAAGAAAATGATAGCTTCTGAGGTTGGACTCCATCTAATCCCTTCCTACTAAGCATTTTCCCCTCTCTAAACTCCGCCCTCCCCAGGCTCAGGAATTTCCAAATCTCCAGGAATTTCCTGAGTTTGTAACCCTAAGAATAGCAGTAGCTTGCTTTGGTAGTATGCCAACAAATGTATTTCCCATACTACTCTAGTATGAGATGCTATTGTATGGAGGACCGCTGCAGGGGGGTTAGAAAACAAACCTATATTTGAAAGCTGGCTGTCTTCAGCCTAGAGAAAAGGAGGTTGAGAGGGGACATGATAGCCCTCTTTAAGTATTTGAAAGGTTGTCACTTGGAGGAGGGCAGGATGCTGTTTCTGTTGGCTGCAGAGGAAAGGACACTCAGTAATGGGTTTAAACTACAAGTACAATGATATATAGGCTAGATATCAGGAAAAAAATGTTAACAGTCAGAGTAGTTCAGCAGTGGCATAGGCTGCCTAAGGAGGTGGTGAGCTCCCCCTCACTGGCAGTCTTCAAGCAAAGGTTGGATACACACTTTTCTTGGATGCTTTAGGATGCTTAGGGCTGATCCTGCGTTGAGCAGGGGGTTGGACTAGATGGCCTGTATGGCCCCTTCCGACTCTATGATTCTATGATTCTATAATCATATCTGCAATCTGTTTCCTTAATAGGTATTATATGTCTGAAAAGTTTCGTGAAACTAAGACACCAGTGCATCTAAAATACTGGCAAAGCAGCATGTAATAAACACTGGATTCATTCTGTATAGAAATACATAAAACTCTCTACATGACATAGTTTATAACAGTAATTCTTTAGTGGATACAATGACATTTGATAGTTCATCTTGTGTTAAATTGGCACCGCAAAGTTCTGATGTGGATAGTGTGTGTGTGATTAAACCTTAATGCAAGCTTCGGTACTTCATTATGCCATTGTTTCTTGGCTGGTGCAAAAGTTGATTTTTCTCCATTGGTGCATGCCCAAATTAATTTACTGAGTCCACATTGCCAGATGTGCTCTGACTCGCACACATCCCAGCGTTACAGTATCAATGGGTTACTTCTTCCTTCTAGTCTCACAGCCTTCTTTGCTGCCTGCTGTCTGCTGAATAGCTCACTAAAGAAAAGTCATGGATATTAAAAAAAAAAACCCAGCAACACTGAAATACAATACAGTTAAAACACAATTTCAGTGGTTGTGACAATCTTTAACCGCTCCTAGCGGAGCAGATTTAATAATTTGTTAAGGGCCCCGAGGGTGGGCCCTGTCCGTGATGAGGAAGGATGCCGATAGGCCCCTTCCCCCGGACTGACAATCGGAGGGCCCAATCGGCAGGCGCCCTCCGATTGTCAGTCCGGCGGCAAGGGACCAATTGCGAGCCACGTGCAGTGCGGCTCGCAATTGGTCCCTTGCCGCTGGACTGACTAATCGGGAGGCGCAAAGCCTCACCTCTCTCAGCCTCACCTCCCTCACAGGGTGTCTGTGGTGGGCAGAGGAAAGGGAAGGCGATTGTAAGCTGTTTTGAGACTCCTTCGGGTAGAAAAAAGCGGCATATAAGAACCAACTTTCCTTCTTTTTAGTGGCTCACTGTAAAACACTCCTCCAACACCACATTTCTAAAGCTAGGAAAATCAGGAAGCAGCACAAATTAAAATAAGTCTTCCTGTTCCCAGTATCTGACCAATTAGGTAATTTTCGACTCGGTGCCAAAGGCTCAAGAACGTTTCCTCATTTGACAGACGACAGTGGAGAAAGCTCTATCCCTCATCATGCCTTGCCAAACTTTAAAAAGTAGGGAAAGGTTAAAAAACTTAATATTAGAACTACATAGCTTTACAAGAGTTCAAGGCATTCATAAAATTACTTCAAAGGCACTTCTTCCTGGTTTGCCCTGCAGGCATTTTGCCCTCTAGTTCAGGGGTAGTCAACCTGTGGTCCTCCAGATGTCCATGAACTACAATTCCCATGAGCCCCTGCCAGCAAACACTGGCAGGGGCTCACGGGAATTGTAGTCCATGAACATCTGGAGGACCACAGGTTGACTACCCCTGCTCTAGTTAATCTAAAAGTGCTAAGTGAAAGGTGGGACTTCTGTTAGGCAGGAAAGACTTTTCAATTCTTTTTTCAAAAGGAAATCCAATAGTTATTTCAAGCAACTATTAGCATTTGTCTTCACACTTTCAGTGTTATTTTTGGCTTTTTAAAAATACTGCTGTTGTCCCTAAGGAAACAAATAATAAAATGTTTGGTTTATGCTCTGATTATTTGAGGGGATGGGCACAATTAATAGTCATTCTGCCATCATTTAAACTTGATAAATGTTGCCTAATGATAAATAGGCCAATAATATTTCTTAGATGCTCATGTTTAATCTATTTTTTTTTTTAAAAGGATTATTTGTATTTCTGGCTTATGTTCCCTGCAGATAGTTGGATGCATTATGGGTTTGTCCAGAGATGGAAATGATAGCTGTAAAATGCATTTTTTTTTTGCATAGAGATGTTGTGAAGGAGGAATTGGTTTTCTGTGTGTAATTGTGCCAAGGGCTAAGAGCCTTGGGGAAATGGACTAGACCAGGGGTCCGCAACCTTTTGGCACATGGGGGCTGCATTAACGTTCCCAGTGCCTAAAAAGGGCTACATCTTAAACCAAAATGTAACAAAATTATTAACCTACTTATTTAGATCAAAGGTAAACATTCAAAGAAAAATCAAGAAATGGAACAATGTTTACTGTGGAATTGTTTTATTTGGCTACACATGTTTACCTAGTCAGTGTGATTTTTGTGGGTATTTTCTGTTAGGGCCACACAGAAAGAGGTCGGGGGTTGCATGTGGCCTGTAGGCCTTAGGTTGGAGTAGACTATCAATTCAGATATTTTAATAGATGTATTTCTAGTATTTTGTGAGAGCAAAATATTTTCTGGAGTATCTTCAGTAATTTTTCAACCGACTGTGAGCCAGCTTGGTGTAGTGGTTAGGAGTGTGGATTACTAATCTGGCAAGCTGGGTTTGATTCCCCACTCCCCCACATGCAGCCAGCTGGGGGACCTTGGGCTCCCCACAGCACTGATAGAGCTGTTCTGACCAAGCAGTAATATCAGGGCTCTCTCAGCCTCACCCACCTCACAGGGTGTCTGTTGTGGGGAGAGGAAGGAAAGGCGAATGTAAGCCGCTTTGAGACTCCTTCGGGTAAAGAAAAGTGGCATATAAGAACCAACTCTTCTTCTTCTTCTTCTTCTTCTTCTTCTTCTTCTTCTTCTTCTTCTTCTTCTTCTTCTTCTTCTTCTTCTTCTTCTTCTTCTTCTTCTTCTGCTTGGCATTCCTTATATGTGAGCTGCATTCAAATAAATGGAAGAGCACCCAAAAGTGTACCAACTCAGGCAATGACTGTAACTGCCACCCTAAGCAGAAGTACATCCTACGGTCTTTATAGTGCATAGTTCTGTAGGCAGGCGCACATAAGGGTACACCTTTGCTTAGGAATGCTGTGTAAATTTCCCCCTGGATTCTGGAGTTCCAAACAATCTGATCTTGTTCCTGAAGGGAATGAGATCACTTCAGATTTCTCCATTCTGTGTAGTTCTAAATTTTTCAAATTTTACATTTTTTGTACATGCAGAGCTTACCACATAAATGATACATAAAAGTGCTTTCAGACAACACAGCAAAAAAAAAAGACATATCTGCATGACTCTATGTTAGTATGCCTTCAGTGGTATAACACTGTGCAAGAAGTTGTGTTTTGTTTTGTTCTGGTGTTCTGGCAGTGTCTACATATGCATTAGTAATGTGGTGGGTGTCCGAATGTGAATTACATAAAGGAAATGTGGAAAATAGCCTTTGCTCCCATTCCAAAATTAGTTTTACGAATTCTGCCTATTAAATCAGAATTCTGGTAAAAGGAAACCTAGAACTAAATCAGTGGTTCTCAACCCGGGTGTCGGGACCCCTTTGGGGGTCAAGCAACCCTTTCACAGGGGTCACAGCAGGGTGAGCAGCTTGGTCAGGAGGGCGCCACCACTGTTGCGTTCCTCCTCCTGGACTCAGTTTTTGTTCTTCCAAATCACTGGTTTTCGTTACTTGGTTCATACCCCGCCCTTCTCTCCAAGGGGGTCCCAAATTGGCTGACATCGCTCCTCTTGCACTTCATCCACACAACAGCCTTGCAGGCTAGATCAAGATAGAGTGTTTCTCTGTCTGGAGCAGCAGAAAAGAGCAAAATCAGCATGGTGGGACAAGAGGCAGAACTGAACTGAGAAACCCCGGGGAAAAAACCAATTTAGATACAATCCTGAACAATGGATCTTCATGGCATTGGTCAGTTTCAGTTTAATTTCTGTGCAAGAACACTTGCATAATTTTATGGTTGGGGGTCACCAAAACATGAGGAACAGGATTAAAGGGTCGTGGCTTTAGGAAGGTTGAGAACCACTGAACTAAATGAACTAAATGAACCCTGTGGAACAATAAAAGAACTGAAATGTAGACATCCCCTCAACCAGTACTGGCTATGACTGTACTCACCAATTCTGGACTGGGAAATCCCTGAAGATTTGGAGGTAGATCATGGGGATGGTGTGATCTGGAGAGGGAGGACTATCATCACTATAGTATAATTTCAAAGTCCATCCTCCAAAGCAAGCATTCCCAGTGCCTCCCTCCCCCAGTGCATCCCATTGATTGCTCATAAATGCTGCTTTGGTGGGCAGGGAACACTCATGAATAGCATGACAGGTAAATGAGGGGTCCAGAGAAGGATGAAGGATTTGGCAGAAATGCAATGTTCCCTTCGCTTAGCCAAAAGTTTAATCTGAATTGAGCTATATATGTTGTGCTCTGTCATCAAGGATTTACTTGTTGCATGGGAAAGATCAGCTTTGCATGTGTACCTCTTAAACTACAAGTACAACGATATAGGCTAGATATCAGGAAAAAATTTTCACAGTCAGAGTAGTTCAGCAGTGGAATAGGCTGCCTAAGGAGGTGGTAAGCTCCCCCTCACTGGCAGTCTTCAAGCAAAGGTTGGATACACACTTTTCTTGGATGCTTTAGGATGCTTTGGGCTGATCCTGCGTTGAGCAGGGGGTTGGACTAGGTGGCCTTTATGGCCCCTTCCAACTCTATGTTTGTATGATTCAATGATTCTCTTACTGTTCTCAACTCTTATCTGGTCAATATGTGGGCAGCTCCAATGCAGATGTATTTTGAAAGGATGTTTCAAACGTAGCACTGAGAGATGGGGATTCTTGAGTTCTCACAGGAATGTTCCAGTGGTCCTTTGTGTGAGTCTCCTTGTTGACTTCTTGTGGATTCAGTATGATGACATAAAATTGCTAGGTGTCCTGTCTTCTTGGATTGCAGGCCATAGGAGTGTTCCCGGGGAAAAAAGGATATGGCTAGGCTCTCTTTGCAAGATGCATAGCTTCCGATGATTTCGTGCTGTCTTTAAGCTGTCTTTAGTCGAGCCCTGAATTTCTTGCTACCTTTTACACTTGCAGTTGTTCAGCCTCTTAGGTAATACTTGAACACAAAGCTTATTTAAAGCCCGTTCCTTTCTATTCCCTGCAAGCTTTGCATTAAAAAAAAAAATCTAATTCTGTGTCTTTGAAGTTAGCAGAAGCTCTTATGAAAATGAATGCCTTTTTATATAATCAGTGCTACCCTGATGAATGTTTTAATGTAGCAGGAAGGAAGCAGAAGAATATAATGTCCATGGCCTTTGATCTGCCTTCTTTCATTAAAAAAATGTGGAAAGGCTATACCTAAAATAAGGAGAAACATGTGCACTATGTTTCACCAGTCTTAAGTTTCATGCTCCTCCCAGGCTGGAGGGTATCCGGTTTCATCAGCTCCCTGGTCTGGAATCCAAAATCACAGTCCTTTTCCATTCCACATCTAAGAGCCACGGTGTGGTCATCAGTCAATCCAAAGTCAATTTACCAGAGGGTGGTCAGGACCAAGATCAAGAAAGCTAGCAGGCAAGGAACTAGGGAGAACTTCAACACGGTGATTAAGTGAAGTGTTCAGTTGCTTCCACAAGGAGCACTGCCCCTTCCTGCCCTTAAATACCTGAGCTTCTTTTCAGGTATCATCTTGAGAAGACTCAGAGTCAATCAGCAAGCCTTGGCGTCTCATGAGGCACATGGTCCATCTGCAATTGTCTAGCTCTCTCTGACTATACTGCCTGTGGACTTATCAGTTTGACGGCCTGCAGCTGGCCTAGAGCAAAGCCAACTGAGTGGTGGAAGAACTTCTGCTGACACTGTGCTCTTTAGATGGCCCTGCATGGAGTGATGCAGTCCTACTTTCTTGGCTCTCCCGCCTACTTTTCTGCAGGCACTGGTTGAATTGCCTGTTCTCCCCCAGTTGAGGTGCTGCCTATGATGCATCCCAGAAGTTTGAGCCTCCAGATCATCTGTAAACTGCCTCAAGACCTATGGAAGAAAGGTGGTGATAATGATACATGAGAGGTAGTCAAACTGCGACCCTCCAGATGTCCATGGACTACAATTCCCACGAGCCCATGATCATGGGAATTGTAGTCCATGGACATCTGGAGGGCCGCAGTTTGACTACCCCTGTGATACACCATTAAGAGTGTATATTGCACTGTAGCGGTTCTACCCTTCTTTTCCATGCTGATGGATCTTTCGTGAATACACATATGGAAGAAGGTAATGGAGCGGGTAGAGCAGGGGTAGTCAAATTCGCTGGCAGGGACTCCTGGGAACTGTAGTCCATGGACATCTGGAGGGCCGCAGTTTGACTACCCCTGGGGTAGAGATACGGCAACCAGGAAGTCTCCAGTTCATTTATAGCATCTCTGGTTTAAAAGGATCTCAAATAGCAGACCTGAAAAAGACCACGGTTTGCCCCTTTAGAGAGCTACTGCCAGTCTCAATAATACTACACTGGATATTAGAGTCAGTATAACTCAGCTTCAAGTGTAGTTTCCTTTGCATAGAAAACAGCACAGCCCATATGATTTTCTTCCCGTTTCTTCCCATAGAGAAGTTCCATTGGACACCACTCCTCACGTAAGCAGAAGAGAATTCATCTGGGAACCCTACAACCGCTCATCTTGTTTTCCAGTTTTATCTAGACATCCTAGAGCAGGGGTAGTCAAACTGCGGCCCTCCAGATGTTCATGGACTACAATTCCCACAAGCCCCTGCCAGCATTCACTGGCAGGGGCTCGTGGGAATTGTAGTCCATGGACATCTGGAGGGCTGTAGTTTGACTACCCTGTCCTAGAGGGATTGTCTTGGGTGACGAAAGCCAGGTCAAACGTTTTCATTAGTCTTTTTTTTAAAAAAAATGTTTTTGGCTTAGAATAATGGGAGTTGGAATTCTTCCAGGAAATGTCGGCAAGGGTGAACCAAAGCCGCTCCGGCCTTTGACGTGCCCAGTTAGCTAGAACAGATTAATTTCCCTAATAAAGAACAGAGCCGCCAAATTATATTTAATAAAGTAGGCAATGGTTCGTGCAGTTGTGCGTTTAACGTTCAGCCACATCCAGACATCCCAGACCTGACAGCAAGCTCAACAATCAATAACGTTACAAACCAGGGACGGCGAGGATCGCCCTGTAGCTTGCCTGTCAGTCAGCATTAGTGCCAATTCTGCTCGACGTTCCCCCCACCTCAAAATGATGTTAAAATTATAGAGAAGTGGGTTTCTGTGATAAGGCGTCGCGGAAATTAGGTCGCAGTGGGTTCAATTACTTCTTACTCAGATACCTCCGTCTTTTGCCCATGGAGTGTGTGATTATCATCATTAGCCAATTAAAAACATCGCAGTGGAAATGACAAGGTTGCTGGGCCATGAATAACACCTGATATGGGGAGGGGGGGGATTCCTTGAACAGACTGCCCTGCTTATTAGATTTCTTAATATATCTTTGTCTCCTGTTTAACCTTGTGAATGAGTGTGTGTTAGCATTGCTACCATCAGATATTTTGCTCTAGCATGGAATTAGTTATCCTATGTTCTGTCCCTCCTCCCCCTGACTCTGGTTCCCCCCCCCACACACACACACACACAAACACACATAGGTAGCCTTTTCGACACACAGTATTTGTGGCTATTGGGGTGCATCCTCCCATCTTGTTTGTGAGAGCCAGTTTGGTGTAGTGGTTAGGAGTGAGGGCTTCTAATCTGGCATACCGGATTCGATTCTGCACTCCCCCACATGCAGCCAGCTGGGTGACCTTGGGCTCACCACGGCACTGATAAAGCTGTTCTGACCGGGCAGGAATATCAGGGCTCTCTCAGCCTCACCCACCCCACAGGGTGTCTGTTGTGGGGGGAGGAATACGAAGGCGATTGGAAGCCCTTTGAGACTCCTGATAGAGCTGTTCTGACTGAGCAGGAATATCAGGGCTCCCTCAGCCTCACCTCCTTCATAAGGTGTCTGTGATGGGTAGAGGGAAGGGGAAGGCGACTGTAAGCCATTTTGAGACTCCTTTGGGTAGAGAAAGGTGGCATATAAGAACCAACTCTTCTTCTTCTTCTCAAGTGTTTCTGCAGGTCTTGAAAAAATGCTTTCTTGATGATCCTTAACTGATCAGCCCCATCTTTCCAAAGAAGGCTTTGCTGCCTGCTCTGAAACATATTGTTACACATTGCCAAGGGCTGTAGTCTGCCATTGTAGAGACTATTTACTTAGACGTGCTTTAGTTTAGCAATACAGGAGGAAATCAATCAAAGGGGTGGATGCAGCCATGAAATCAGACGGCGAATAACACTGGGTCGGAATGCAATCTTAGGCATGAACCGAATATGGAAGAGTAAGGATATCAGCTTTAATAGTCAGTGCTGGCTAGTCAACGCCGTTGTCTTCCCCATAACAACCTATGGATGCGAAAGCTGGACCCTGAAGAAGGAAGACGGGAGGAGAATAGATGCTTTCGAATTATGATGCTGGAGATGAATGCTGCGAATACCATGGACAGCCAAAGTTACCAACAAGATGGTTTTAGAGAGGAACAAACCAACTATGTCATTAGAAGGGAAGATATTACGGCTATAGTTCACTTACTTTGGACACATCATGTGATGAAACTTGCTAGAAAACTCATTAATACTCAGCGTGATCGCCAAAGGATCTGCTGCTCGACACGATCAAAGCTAATACAGGGATGACCATGAACCAACTAAAAGAAGCAGTCAGAGACATGGCAGTCAGAGACATGGCGAAGACTTTCCTATAGAATAGCCGAGGGTCGGACATGACTGAACGGATGACATGATCATCAGGAAGTCTTAATTGTCCTAAAACATGGTGGCAACAATACATAGTGTGCATCATCAGCTTTACTGGCATTGGTGGAAGAAGCAAGATGGTGATGGACAATCCTCTTTACCCAGCTGCACTGCTATTTTAATTTTGTGATTGTGTTTTGACACACCACGTAATTTCTTTCTGCTGGTCTATTTGGACAGACTGGTCTATTTAAATACATCAGCCTGCCAGTCAGACCGCTCACCTATTCTGTTAAAGTATTGCAACCATTGATACTGTTGGAATCAGTAGTGCGTACTATTGAACAGAATATGGAGGAATGTCCAGCAGGGGCCATTGGAGGAGATGTGTTTAGGTCAGGAATTTCCCGATTAGTTCGACTGGAGACTTCCTGTTCCGTTGAGCATGCATCCTCCCTGCCCACCTCCATAACAGAAATATATACTGGTACAGATTGAAAACTATTTAATGTCTGGAATGTTTTTTGTTTAAACTTTTGAAGCAGTTTCCCATCTTGTCAAGCCACAAAGGTGCTGTCATTTATTGATCTGAACCCCTCCCCATTAGAAAGGGTTACAGTTGCACTGGGTCTTTTTCTGTGCAGTACGTTACTGATATGTACATGTACTCTTTGTGCTTTCTTTGCCCTCTTAGACAGCTGGTGTCTTATAGGCCAGGTAACAAATCTCACATTTAGTTGCCCACACTGTTCCTTTCCCCAAAGCAGCAAGGGAAGCAGAGTATTTGACCTAAATTCTGCAACTCCCTGAGATATTTGGTTGCAAGTTGTTCAGAATGTTTCTGACTGGTTGCCAAATAATATTTGTGGTGCTTCTCAGCATGCACAGGTATATGAAGCATGTGTGTGTGTGTGTGTGGAGGTCTACACATCTCAAAATGCTTGGCTGCCTTTCCTGTGTTATTTAAAACAGACACTTTAAATATCATGAACTTTAATGATGAGCGAAGAGGTTGGCTCATCAGCCAGGAGTTTCGTTGTATTTATTTCGGTTTGTCAGTCAGTTCCAAGTCTAATGCCCTTTCTTCTCCCTGGTATTTCTCCCAGCTGAATGAAATGTGTAACATTCTTGAAATATCAAGCTGCAGGGAAGCCAAATGTTGGAAGGGGAGGGAGTGCTGCTTCAGAGTATCTCTGGCTTAACACTATTTGAGGGTAAGGTAAAGGTAAAGGTGTCCCCTGTGCAAGCACCGGGTCATGTCTGACCCTTGAGATGACGCCCTCTAGCGTTTTCATGGCAGACTCAATACGGGGTGGTTTGCCAGTGCCTTCCCCAGTCATTACCGTTTACCCCCCAGCAAACAAGCTGGGTCCTCATTTTACCGACCTCAGAAGGCTGGAAGGCTGAGTCAACCTTGAGCCGGCTGATGGGATCGAACTCCCAGCCTCATGGGCATAGCTTCAGACTGCGTGTCTGCTGCATTACCACTCTGCGCCACAAGAGGCTCTTTATTTGAGGGTAGTTGACCACAATTTAGTAAAAATACAGACCACCACGTGTGTTTCTACTGCACTGAGACATCAGAGAACACATTCCGTAGTCTACCTAATGGACTCTTTTGCTGGTGCATTGGTTTTAGCCAGGGGTAGTCAAACTGCGGCCCTCCAGATGTCCATGGACTACAATTCCCAGGAGCCCCTGCCAGCATTCGCTGGCAGGGGGCTCCTGGGAATTGTAGTCCATGGACATCTGGAGGGCCGCAGTTTGACTACCTCTGGTTTTAGCCATCGGTCCTCAATCGATACTGCAACTGAATTCTGGGTCGCTGAAAAAATTTATCCGTCTGTTGCTGTAGTGTGCCATTTGATTACTATTGGGATCTTTATACATTGTTTAATGCTTTGTCTCGTGGCTTGTATTCATTGTTTTATGCATGGTTTGATCTTATATGGAAATGACCTTAAACACCAATTCAGGCATGTGGCACATTTCTCCATCTTTTCAATCCCATTCTTCCTCTTCAAGGAAGTTCTGAACAGATGACATGGGCCTCTGTTTGCCATGCTCTCATATCAATGTAGCAAAAGTTGATTTAGCTGTGTATGGGAATTTGAACTCAGGCTGAACTGAGACCATTGCTCTGACAACATCATGGTCTATATCCAGCCTTTCCTAAACTGTTCATGGAGGTGTCATCATAGAATCAGAGAAATGGAAGGCACTTTCAGGGTCATCTAGTCCAATCCCCTGCACTATGCAGGAACTCACAACTACCTGCCCACCCACAGTGACCCCAATTTCATGCCCAAGTGATTCTTCCGCCAAAAGTATCCAGAATCCAGGCTGGCCTGGAGGAAATTCACCTACCAACCCCACAGCAGCAATTAGCAATTCCCTGGGCATGCAAGAAAGGGCCACAAGAGACAAACACGGGTGTATCCCTTCCTGCCCACCCACTCACAATCTGTTTAGGTTGATAAAATCAGCATTTCTCTCAGATGAGTATTTAGGCTATGCTTATAAACTTCCAGAGAAGGAGAACCCACCACCTCCCAAATAAGCCTGTTCCACTGATGAACCACTCTAACTGTCAGGAACGTCTTCTGGATGTTTAATCAAAAATTTCTTTTGAATGAGTTTCAATTCATTGGCTCTGTTCTGACCCTCTGGTGCAACAGAAAACAATTCTGCTCCACCTTCTCTGTGACAGCCCCTCAAGTGTTTTAAGATGGTTATCATATCACCTCTTAGTCATCTCCTCTCCAGGATAAACGGACCAAGCTTGAGATCCTTGTTCAGAAACTTGTTATCCTTTGTATGGACAGTTGCCATTTTTCCTGTAAAAACATGTAGAATTTTTTTGCTGTGTCTCTGGTGCTTGTTTGCTGTTCCTGTGAATTATGCTATTCCTGTGAATGGAGCAGCATAGCTGCCTCTTGTGAATTTATACTCCCCCCCCACTCTATGAATCAAATGTTTATCTATTATGCCCATCCCCTGGGGAGCTCAGGATACCACACTTTGACCGTTTACGCACTGGGAACTTCTGCCCCAGCTCCCGTGCAGGAGCACAAATCAGGGGCGGATGAGGTGCACTGGGCCAAATGCTCCCCCGTGTGGGTGCAGGAAGAGGTGGGACAACCTGCTACGACTAAAACTTCAGTCTGCAGCCCGGCATGAAACCTCCAGTGCATAAACGGTCTTTGTTTCTCCTGCTCCTCCATTTTATCAGTCTGGCCTGTGGTCACCCTGTGAGCTTCCATGACAAAGCGAACAATTCAACCTGGGTCATAAGAGTTCCTAATCTGATACTCTGACCATATTAAGCTTTGCAAACAAATCTTCTACATTCCTGTTAATAGGCAAAAGCACAATATCCAATTATCATGTAACAGGTTGAGGAACAACAGCCATGTCTTTGTCCACTCCCCCCCCCCTTCCCCTACCAACATATTTTGGCTTTAGCTAGCACCTGGCTTTCTCATTGCTCTCCTAGCAGTATTCGGAGAGTATTGATGAGTTTCCCCATGTTCTGCTAAATATTCTTTGGACTGCAGGACCAGTTTTATTGGAGGAATAAATAATTAACTAACGAGTACAGCACTAGTTTCCCCCCAGTTCTGTGAACCAGACAGGCTTCCATTTCCAGCACTGTCTTACATTTTTGACAACCATTATCACTTCCAAAGGATCCCCAGGTCCCACTCAGAAGTTATTGGGCTCAGTTCCTAATGGATCCTGTGCTATGGCCTACTTCATTGAATGCTTAATGCCAGCCTTGTCTGTACTATGGTGAAGAAAATGAATGGCAAGAGTGTTCCAGTGTATGTGGCAGGGCGGCATGCAAAAGGGGCAGAACCTGGCTAATTTCAATGTGCTTCATCATTGAGGAAATTGAGATTTCTACCTAAGTTTAGTTAGTTAGTTTTATTACGGTCATAGACCAGCATAAGATGATACAGAAACATCCATTAAAACCAGGAATTAAAACATCTTAATAGATAACAATAGAGAATAGAATAAGCTGTCCAGTTCACTTAAAACAGACCATTCTATTACGAATTTTGATCGCTGCTGTGCAGAACTTGGCAACTCTATAAGTTGTGTTATTTTCTATATCTGCAAGCAGCAGAGAAATGTAAAATTCTTCTGAGTGCCCTGGGAATCTGCCTAGCAGCGGAAGAATTAGACTAGTTCGAATCTCATTATAGAATCGACATTGAAAGAGAACATGTTCTATGGTTTCTACATGTCCAGAGCCACAGGTGCATTTCCTTTCAGTATAGGGTATTTTCCTATATCTTCCTTTTAATACCGCCGAAGGGAAGGCATCACAGCATGCCAAAGTGAAGACCGTCCTATGACTAGGTACTTCAAGCTTGGCCAAATATGTCATAGCAAAAGATGAATATCTATTGGGTTCACTAATAATGAAAGATGGGTTATTAGCTAGGTCCTGTTGGCGTTCTATGTCAGTCAATCTCTGCTTAACAACTTCTTTGGCCTGATCATATCCCATGCTCAGTAGGAACTCAGGAGAGAACCCCAAGCGTGTGATTTTAGCTCTGATGTTTCGTTGCCATGACGATTGATAGCCATCCTCAGTTGTTAGTGGGGCAAGGCCACGAGGGAAAAAGGACAGTCTAAGCCAGTAATTTAAAGCAGTCAGCCATACTCTACCTAAATTTATATATCTTCCTCTAAGCATTTTGATTCTTAAAAAAAATATTCCTGGTTCCATATTGCATGTTATAAACAGAATTTTTTTAAAAACATAGCGTCCATATTTTGATTTTGTTTTTTTTTAAAAAGGTTCAGATTACATTATCAAGACTGACTTTTGAGCTGTAGGGGAGAAAGGCCATTTTGTGTAAGCACATGCCCTTTTGATGTGAATAATCCTACTTCATTTTAAATGACAAAGAGTGAAGATATGCACACCTGACCTATGAAGTATAAATATAAAATAGTTGTTGAAGAGCAGGAGCGTTTCAGAGACTCTTGCGATCATCGGCTTTTCTCATCCTGGGGGGTTATGTTGTATTCCTTCCCAAGGAAGGCTCTCTGCTGCAAGAATTAAAACAGCTGGCTCCCACCCTACAGTTTTCCTACTATTGTCTTATGCCAGTGGTTCTCAATCTGGGGGTCGGGACCCCTTTGGGTGTTGAATGACCCTTTCACAGGGGTTGTGGCAGGGCAAGCAGCTTGGCCAGGGGGGGCGCCATCCACACAACAGCCTTGCAGGGATCGAGATAGAGCGTTCGTCTGTCTGTAACACTGGAAAAGAGCGAGATTAGCATGGTGGGACAAGAGGCAGAACTGAACTGAGAAACTCTGGGGAGAAAACAATTTATATACAACCATGAACAATGGATCTTCATGCCATTGGTCAGTTTCAGTTTAATTTCTATGAAAGAACACTTGCATAATTTTACGGTTGGGGGTCACCACAACATGAGGAACTGTAGTAAAGGGTCACGGCATTAGGACTGCTTGGACATTAGGACAAAGTCTGTTGACTACGACCTGGAGTTGCCTGGGATAGACAGGAGAATAGCCTGCAGGCTATTCAGTCAGCTGTGTGGACAACTGAAAGCAGAAGTATCACTGCAAGGTAGCTAGCAGAAGGACAGATAACGCCAAGGCAGGCAGCATTCCAAGAACTTGAACCCTGCGGTTGAGGAATTGATTCTTTTGAAATGACCGTCTCTCTAGTCTGGATTCCAGCCCTGCTCCAGCTCTCTGTGGTTTCCTGGAAGATGTTTTGTTTGTTTTTTGGATATTTCAGGCTAGGCAGACTGGATTAATGTAACATCCTATGAGGTTCAAAGGAATGTTCCACAAAGAAGTCGATTTATCTGTTAGGATGCTATGGGCTACTACTCATCTCTAGGTCTGGGTCCAATGTTGCTGTGTTTTTTTTCTTCCCTGTTCCTTCCTGAGGTGAGCTGTAGAGGCCTAAGAGCCAGCCCAAGGAACAGGTTTGGTCTTCCGAATTGGTATTTTGGTTTTTGTTGGGGAGGGGAGGCAAAAATAATTTCTTCCCACCTCCAAGTCAGTGTCTAGTTTTTCAGATATGAACCATCATGGCATTATTAAGAAGGCAAGCTCTGGACAGTAAGAAATAGTTTAAAATATTTTGCAGTAAGTTGGTTTCCCACTTCAAGACTGTACCAGTTTTTTTTTTCTCCCTTTGCTTTCAGAATTACGGCTTGGAGACAGAGAACCTGCGAACGCTCTCTCACAAGTTGAACGCCTCAGCCAAAAACCTTCAGAACTTCATAACGGGTAGAAGGAGGAGTGGCCATTACGACGGCAGGGCCTCCCGAAGACTGCCAAATGATTTTCTTACCTCTGTCGTTGACCTGATTGGTGCTGCCAAGAACTTGCTTGCCTGGCTGGATAGGTAATTTAATTTTTAACCTTTTTGAGATATTAAATTTCCCCTCTCGCTGCAACGTTCATTTGTTGTAAATGTGTCCTCATATGAGATGACAACGAACAAGGTGTACTGTAGGAGTGGGTTGTAAAATCTGGAATACGTTTCTCACAATCAAAGGCTCCTTGAAATTAGGGTGGGGGCAAAAATTTACTTGTTTCAGTTTTGGGAAGAAACAAGCAGTTTGAATGGGGATGGGAAGCTAAGACCATACAGATGGTAGTCCTCTTTATCTTGTCTCCTTGGCTCCATTATTTTCTTGGCTGCTGTTTCCTTCCCTACCCCTTTTTCCTAATTCATAGAATCATCGAATCATGGAATAATAGAGTTGGAAGGGACCTCATGGGTCATCTAGTCAAACCCCCTGCACTATTTAGGACACACACACAATCCTATCGCTCCTCCACTGTAACCTGCCACCCCCTTGAGCCATGGCCTTCTCTTAAGCCAAAGATGGATTGAGAATGGAATGTTGACAGCCAGCGTGGTGTAGAGGTTGAGAGTGGCAGCTTCTAATGCAGAGAGCCAGGTTTGATTCCCCTGCTCCTCCACATGCAGCCAGCTGGGTGACCTTGCTAGAGCAGTTCTCTCAAAGCTCCTGTTAGAGCAGCTCTCTCAAAGCTCTTTAAGTCCCACCTATCTCACAGGGTGTCTGTTGTGGGGAGAGGAAGGAAAGTGGGACATAAAAAACAAGTCTTCTTATCATAAAGCCTTGTGTGAAATGTTGGCTGCCAGCAAATAGAAGTGCAACAAATTATATTTGTGCTTTGTAACCTGGCCAAATGAGGTTAATTGAGGACAAGTGAAGGGAATTAGTTTTTTTTTGGGGGGGGGGGAGGGAGAGTAAAGAATGCTAAAAAGGGAAAGCCTTTTTTTTTTCTTTGCCAAAAAAATGCTTCCCAAAATCGGGGAAGTAGTGTCAGTTCCACCCTGCCTGAGAGGAATACAGCCCTACCTGCAGCAGACAGATCTGCATGTCATGGAAAGGTGACTCTGAGGGGATGGTTTTATCTGTTGTTCAACAGGGCTGATAAGAGGTAATTGAGCACAGAAGCTGAATGGTCGTTTATCAATTTGGAAAAAACAAGTTTTTTTTCTTGGTCAGGGCAGCCATAAATTTTAGGTTGGGCCTTTCTTTCCTGCCTCTGTCTCTTACAACTCTAGAGAATTTTGTAAGCTTCAAGAGGACTCTGGCATAGATCTTTGCCAGCCAAGCTGAGCGAGATTCTCAATCCAATTTTGGCTGCAAGTGGAGAGATGTTGTTTTTGAATTCTCTGCTACATTAAAAACAACAACAACCTCATGACTAAAGAAAACAAACCTGTCGGAACCAGTCTGTAGCTCAGTGATATGACCCTGATCTATATTAAGGACCTAACTGCATGTTACAAAGCACTCATGACCCTCATATGTCTACTGCAAGTCTGGTCAAGAGAGGGGTGCTCTCTCTCCATGTTTTTGCCCTGCCCCACAATGCCCCTTGGGAACAGCTGCTTGCCCCATTCAGGAAACTTGTAAGTGTTGATGGGCAAGTAGTAGCTCCTGGGCTATTTCAGATCAGGACAATAGCATAGGATGAAGTTGCAGGCATAGAGTTGGCAGCTCCAAATTCCTGGAGATTTGGAAGTGGGGGTGAAGCCTGAGGATGACAGAATTTGTGGAGAGAGAAGGACTTCAATGCCATAGAGTCCACCTTCCAAAGGGGCCATTTTCTAGTCTTCTAGAGAAAAAGGGTCATTTTCCTTTTGGGCTATGAACAGTCGGATATCAACACCACATAAAGGTTTTAGAAAGAGATGATCTATGGACATCCATTGATCATCGTCTGCTTTTGGGGAATATGAACAGTGCAGTTTCATTGTGATGTGTTTGTCAGTTTTGCAGGCATTTTGAATGAGACTGCCCATAACTTTTTAAATTCCTTCTTGATAGGTCTCCGTTTGTCAGTGTGACAGAATACTCTCTGCTGAAAAATAACATTGTTCAACTGTGCCTGGAACTAACAACCATAGTGCAACAGGTAAGAGTTAATCTTACATGAAGTTACTCCTAAAATTTGTCTCCCATAAGGGAGAAGCACATTGATCGCTTCCTGGCTGGATCTCATCTGAGAGCTGCAGAGAAAAGCCATCTGTCTTGTTAGCGAAAATAAACATCCAAGTTCTTCAGCACGCAAACCCAACTTTCAGTGAGGTCAAGGAGAGCCACCTGGTCCAATCTGGCCAATTGATCATAGAATGCTTCAAGGATAGGTAGCTGGTCTTTCTGGGGCTGAATTCTCCCCTTTGGCCAGAGTTCGATGATGACTGCCAGAATAAATCCCTTCAGGTCTCTACCTAAAGAAGCACTGTGAATGTGACCCCAAACACTTCCATCCTATCCAAACCTCAATATTTCCCAGAACTCCTAGCCTTTTGGGTCTTCTGCATCCAACATAAAGGCATACTATGTCAGAGCACCTCCCTTGCTAGATCAGACCACGGGCTAGGCATGTGCAAGAAGAAGAATATTGGTATTTGCCAATATTTCCAAATACCAGTACCAGTATTGGTATTCTGATTCGTCAGTATTCGGGAATACCGAATATTTTTGACTCCATTATACCCTATGGGGTCATTCAAGTCAATGGTAAATCTAGCTTGAGTCTATTCAGTGGTCTAGTGGGGACATCAGTTTGAGGTAAAGAAAAACAAATCTGTAGCATAGCTGTTGGAACCTCTCCTCAAAGAACCCCCAAGTTTTAAAAAGATTGGATCAGGGGGTGCAATTACATGTGCAATCAAAGAAGGTGCTCTCTTCCGCCATTGTTTCCAGTGGGGGAGAATAGCTAGGCTGTAGTATAAGCCCAGCAGAATGTCCCAGAGTGAAATCTGCAGTGGAATTTTTTGCAAGGATAGTCCAGCAGCAGGACCAGTGCCATCCTGCCCAGAAAAAACCCAACAGGACTGAGTTCACATCTGAGAAAGTGAGGAGTACAAACTGAGGAGGAGGGGGCATTTCTGCACTATTGCACTTGTTCTGCTATAGGTTATAACAGAGCTGAAAATATTTGCTTTTCCCGAATATTTTCAGGTTTTTTGGTATTGACTATATCAGTACCAAATACAGATTGGAGAATCTGTTTTTGGTATAGAAAATATCAAAACATATCAACAAGGATATTGTTCAGTATTTTTTTTGGGGGGTGGGGGCTATGAAACTGAATATAGATCTCTTATAGCAGGGGTAGTCAAACTGCGGCCCTCCAGATGTCCATGGACTACAATTCCCAGAAGCCCCTGCCAGCATTCGCTGGCAGGGGGTTCCTGGGAATTGTAGTCCATGGACATCTGGAGGGCCGCAGTTTGACTACCCCTGTCTTATAGGGACAATCTAGTCCAACTTTCTATTTCTAACCATGCCGTGTGCAAGTATCACAAACAGGGTACAAAGATTATGGTCGTTTGTTTGTTTTTAATCATGGAAACATGTGGAAAGTCTCTTCTTTTATTCTTGTTAAACCTTGTAAAAAACAGGGGCAGAGTTTCTGAACTAAGTCTGTTTCGTGCTCTGTTTGGTGTTCTTCATCAGACAAAGTATTATATGGTTAATCATTCCACAAAGGGAATCTTTCCCACTAATACGTGACCTGAGGAATCTCACTTGCCGTAGCACAGCGGTCCCCAACCTGCGGGCTGCGGCCCGGTGCCGGGCTGCGAAGGCCTTGGCACTGGGCCGCAGCTCCCTCTTCCCACCCACCCCCGAAGCGAGAAGCTCACCAGGCCGCGAGCAAATCGGCTGCCAAAGCGGCTGATTAGCTCGTGGCCCGGCAAGCTTCTTGTTTCGGGAGGGGGGGGGGGAAGAGAAGCTTGCCGAGCTGCAAGCTAATCAGCCGCTTTGGCGGGCGATTTGCTGGCAGCCCAGAGGGGCCAGGAGAGGGAGCCGCGGCCACCGGCATGGCAGCGGAGCAAACGCGCATGTGCGGACTGCCGCGCACGTGTGTTTGCACCTGGCAGGGGCGCAAACGCGCGTGCGTGGCAGTCCGCGCATGCACGTTTGCGTTGGGGCTGCCGCGCATGCGCGGGGCCCCAAGCCACCCTCTCCCGCCACTCCGGAGCAGTAGTCCGCGGCAACCGGAAGGTTGCGGACCACTGCCGTAGCATATGCATGTGCTCCTTTTACAAGACTTAACGAGAATAAGAGACCTTTCACAAGTTTCTTTGCATGAACTTTATTTCATGTTTAATGTATAGAGCCAACACAGGTCCTTGTTTGGCTTGCTTCCTGCCCTGTGTTCTCCATGATTTTGGCTGCTGTGAATATTAACAGTCATGACCTGTCCTCTAGGAATGTTCTTAATCCAGTTTTCTAAGAGATAATGGTCAACCCAGGTAAGAAGCTGGAGGTTGCATGTATGAAGCCCATAAACAGTTTTAATGGTCCAGGGGTAGCCATTTGGATCAGGGGGAGGGGGTAGTATAGAAGAGGTATTAACCCTTCCATCCTGATCTCATGTCCCTTGGAACTGCTATTTTGTACCACCATTTGGAAACATGAAGGCATATGGATAAACTTTATGTTTTCAGTATGTAACACACCCCACCTGAAATAGTCCCCTCCTGCACTGGTTGCTGTTAACCAGTTAAAAAGATCGGACCTTCCAGTGTTTGGTTGTTGTTTAACCCTAAGCTAGGTTCCTTCATCTCACTTTGGAGCATTTAATTCTACAGGTTTCTTAGGTACAGTATGAAGAAATGTTTTATCTTGTCTGCCCTGAGTGTACTAATAAATAATTTAATTGGAAGCCACAAGTTGTAACCTAATGGGGGCGGGGGGGCAAATGTAAGTCTGATTTTTGTGCCCCTGGTCATTTTTATAAACCTCAAAATGTACTCTTGTCTAAACATAAATCTTAAGGAAATAGTTCTATTGTTTAATTGTGTGTCCAACTGCCCGAATACCTTGGCTTTCTCCCAAAGTGTTCGGAGACTGCCTTCATCTGTACATCTGGATACAAAGCTCCACCTCACTGAACTCTGGTTTAAATGAAGTGAATGTCGAGAGAAATATACTTTTCTGTTAACGCAGTATGAATCCCAATCAATCTCAGTATGAAAGCTTTGTAAATCAAATCGAAACTGTCGGGATCGTCTGCTTCGGCATGGCCTGTTCTTTAAAATTCATTCATTCCGCTCTACAAAACAGAGGAAACGTTCAGGGCCACTCCTTAACCAAAGCCCTTTATACTTTGACCTGAAATAATTAGCTTTGCTTCAAAGGAAGCTCCAGTGGCATTGCGGACATATAAATGGAAGGAATAAGACCCAGGGCTCAGAAGTAGAGCCGGGAGCCCAGCTGGGATGGATATTTCTCCTCTCAGTGTTTTGAGAGTTAAATGGAAATTGTGTGTAATAAAACAGCTATTCCATTTTAAATATTTTAAACTAGGAAAGGTCTGGGATTGCCTTGAGGGTTTTGCCAGGGAAACCGTTGGAGTGATTCAGTGTGTGTGTCTCTGTGCTGGCTCTGTAGAAATCAAGAGGGAACTTCAAAGGGGTGCTTGGCCATGACATTTAGACTGAAACTCTTCCGAATTCCTGGGATCTTTACTTGATAAGCCTTTGCATCACTTGTATTACATTTTCCCCTGTTCTATGCAAAGAAGCTGCACCGTTGATTTCCCAATGTAATAGATAAGCCAAAAACGAAATCAAAAGGCCAAAATAATGAGTTTCTCCTCCACTCTTATTATTATTAGGTATAAGAAGTCTATTAATCATTCAACTTCTTATCATAGCTAATAAGAGTGGATGAGAGACTCATAATTTTGGCCTTTTGATTTCATTTTTGGTTTATCTATTGCATTTTTCCTAGCCTTTCTCCATCAGAATGGATGAGATGCACATTTATTATTATTATTATTATTATTATTATTATTATTATTATTATTATTAGTATTATTATTAGTATTATTATTATTATTATTATATTTATACCCCGCCTCCCCCCGAAGGCTCGAGGCGGCTTACATAACCCCATCCCCATAAACCATAAAATAACAATAAGATCCGATAATTTACAATAATGGCAACAACAATGGCTTAATCTGCTCATTTGGTCTCCACATCCTCCTACAGGAGGGGGGTGACACTCTCTACCGCCAGTTTGTGAGCGGGGGGGCTGAAAGGAAGCTCTCAGTATAAACGATTCACATGTGTATATGTCTGTGCACACAAACACACACAAATGTTACAAATCTACTTTTGGTTGGAGTTAGTCCAGGCATAAACATACGGGTGGGTCCAGACTAACTCCTTTGAAGCTTCGTCTCCCATGGCTGCAAGGACTTCTACCTATGAAGTACATTTTGCCCACCTCTCACTATCCATGACTGTCCACAACATTCCCTGGAATCCTGATGGACTGGGAACTCACATGCAGAACCAGCATTCCAGCGGTAATTCCAGGCCCCAAGAAGGTAGGTAGTCATGGTCCACAGGTGGAGGTCCTTGCAGAGGTGCAAGTCCTGGCATTTGGGGACCCAAGCCATTGTTTTTTCCCAGATGAAACATTTCCCAAAGGTTCTGCAGTTTTGAAAGTCAATTCCTAAGTAGGCTGGTTGGTAAGAACCTTGGCTAAGCCGTAAGCTCACTTAGCACTGAGTTTGTGTAAGCTGACCTAGCAGTAAGATCGTTCACTTGACATTCAGAAAGCCCTAAGTTCACTTTCTGATATCTCATCCAGCATCTCTGGTGCTGGAAAAAGTCTTTCTCTGCTTGAGAGCCATCCCTAGCAGGAGGAACTGGTCTTCTGATAGTTGCTCATGGCCTTATTTAATAATGTTTTATTCAGCGCCTCTTCCAAGGATTTCAAGGTGGTATGCAACAAAACAAAATCAGAGTCCAGTGGCACCTTTAAGATCAGCAAAGATTTATTCAAGGTGTGAGCTTTCGAGTGTGCGTATTTCTCCCTTCCTCCACCATAGCCACCCTGTGAGGTACATTAGCTGAGAGACTGGGCCATGTCTGAATTCATACACAGGTGTCCCAGCTCTTAACCTGACATTGTAAACTGTGCCCCTCACCAGCGATGAGAATGTCATCTTTTCAGTGCTGCCTGACCACAGTTCAACCAAAATTAACCAGTCTATTCATAGAATCATAGAGTTGGAAGGGACCTCCAGGGTCATCTAGTCCAGCCACCTGCACAATGCAAGAATGCCCATCCACAGTGACCCCAATTTCCTGTCCAAATGATCCCCATCTGCACATCAAAAAAAAAACCCCAACAGATCAGAAAAAAAATCCCAAATATTTTATAATGTTATGGCTATAATTATGTTTTAGGGCAGATTTTGAGGCTGCCCAAGAAGTAGGTCATTAAAAAAAATTGTCCAAATTGAAGTGTATCTCCCAGATGCCTGCTAATTTCTCAGATGCTGGTATAGATACCGACCAAAGCTGCAAAGGGCCTCATATTAAGCTTGCGATTACACTTATTAATGTATCATCTATTTTCTCTTAAATATTGCTTTTCTCAAGGGGAGGAAAAAAGCCCTGCTCCCGTGCCAGTCAGCACATCCCCAGAGAGCCAAGTTCAACGGCAGAGCCAGACTGCTTTCTAGTTGCTCTGCAATTATGTCTGATCTCTTCCATTTGTAAGAAATATTCTGACATTCCAGCCTAAAGAATGTTTTATATAAAAAAAAAAAAAGCTAAAGAGGGAGCTGAAGGTAAAATCTTGTGGAATGGTTAGGCTCAAAGCAGATCACTTGGCAGGTAGAATGCTTTGGAATAAAGCTCGGGGTGAAGAGCCAGGTTTTTTTCCTCAATATCTGTATTTCCTGCAAAGGCCTTTGATTGGGGGAAAATGTCACATTCGGTTGATGCCTGATAATAGATAGGAGAGAGTCAGCAGTTAAAAAGCGGCTTCTTTTTTCCTCATCTAATGAAAGGAGAGCCAGAGCCAGCGTTGTATAGTGGTTAGGGTGTTAGATGTTGATCAAAGAACTTCCTGTTCAAAATCCCATGAAGGCTCATGAACAAAATGGAGTTTTCTTCTGGGCCTCTCCCTCCTTCTTTTGCATGGCATGCCCATATTGGGAAGGCAGAATTCTTTCTCTCCAGCTAGTTACGACTTCCAAATGGGGCCATCCTTAAAGAGAGGCGTCTGTCTTTCCCAGTGACTGAGATTCTTCACTAGGATTAAATCAACTGTGTTCAGAGCCAGTCCATCTCTGAATGTGAGCTGCCATGGGGCAGCAACTAAAGTGAGTTTTAAGGAAGGAGCCAGCCTGGTATAATGGTTAGAACAGACTTTCTCAAGTTTTGACCATTGAGAAACCCCTGTAACGTTCTTCAGGCTTCGAGAAACCCTAGAAGTAGTGTGATCCTGCAGAATATGATTGGGAAGCAGAGCTTTGTACATGCCCACCCAGGGCCCCTCCCCTTTCTACTCCTCCAGGCCCCCCATTGGCCATTTTGGGAGGGGGGGCTGAAATGACAATATATGGTCATATCACCCAATAAAAGTTTAAGAACTTCTAAAAATAAATATTAAAAATTTAATTCAGTCCCACCCATTCAGGAAACCCTTCCAGGGCCATCAAGAAACTCCAGGGTTTCATGGAACCCTGGTTGAGAAAGCCTGGTTTATAAGGTCTGACTAGGCTCCTGGAATCTGAATCTCTATTTTTATTTATTCTTCGACATTTATAGCCTACCTTTCTGTCCCAAAGACATGCCATAAAAACAAAACCAAGCAAAAGCATATGTAATTGAAACAATTATAACCAATGCTAAAATACAAACACAATCAGTAGGGTGGCTCTCTTTACCTCATGGGCATTATTCCAGCCAGTCATTTGTGATTTACAGGTAATCTACCATTCTGGTTGAAACTGAGTTATTAGCTACAAAGAAGAAGAAGAAAATTGATTTTTATAACCTACTTTTTACTGCCTGAAGCAGACTCAATGTGCCTTATAGTCGCCTTCCCTTTCTTTCCCCTGTGAGGTAGGTGAGAGTGCTCTGAGAGAACTGTAAACAAAACAAATTCTGACAGGACTGCTCTGTAATTTATCAGTTATACAGCATTTCTATGTAATTGCCATAAGCCAAGTCAATCTTAAAGGTTATAAAGGTAAAGGTAAAGGTAAAGGCATCCCCTGTGCAAGCACCAAGTCATGTCTGACCCTTGGGGTGATGCCCTCTGGCGTTTTCTTGGCAGACTCAATACGGGGTGGTTTGCCATTCCCTTCCCCAGTCATTACCGTTTACCCCCCAGCAGCAAGCTGGGTACTCATTTTACCGACCTCGGAAGGATGGAAGGCTGAGTCAACCTTGAGCCGGCTGCTGGGATCGAACTCCCAGCCTCATGGTCAGAGCTTCAGACAGCATGTCGGTGGCCTTATCACCCTGCACCACAAGAGACCCTGTTAGTGGTCATAGTTCCATCCAATTTTGCTAGTAAACTCAATTGAGTAAAAGCCATTGCAATTTTGTACTCAAAAAAATGTGGAAACTGAGCAATCCAAAACTATCACTCCTTTTATTAAAAGACTTCTCTATCAGCTATTGTATTTGGGGTTTTTTTCTCTCTCTCTCCTGGGTTAAGTTTGGTCTTGCCAGCTTGAAACAAGGCAGAAAACTGATACACGTAGCACCCATTTTGTTGATTTGCTTGGGTGACAGTACAGCAAATTGAGAGCTGTCACAGCAGACTTTTAAACATATGTTTGTTTTTATTTTTATCCTAATTAATCCCAAGGGATCAGGGTGTTTTATGGAAATTACATATGCAGCGGATGAGTCAGTGTTCTTCAAAGAGTTTACAATCAGCTTGCAATAAAAATATAAATAGATCCTGGAAGTTAAGTGTGTATGTGTAGATCTGAAGTGATCACATACTTCTGCCTGTAACCTCTCTCAGTCTGCGCTCGGAAGCTGGGGTGAAATACTCTTCTCCAAATTAAAATGAGACGGGGAGGAAGTAGCAAGGTCATTAACCAGTTGGATTGACACAGGAATGTTGCATCAATCTCCGCACTGCCTTTCTGAATCCAAGTGCACCAAAATACCTTTATAGAACCCTAGAAGAAGAAAAAGAAGAGCTGTTTTTTTTGTATTCTTCTTCTCAACAAGAAGAACAGTTATAGCTTTGCTTATATACCTCCTTTCTCCCCAATAACAACCCAAAGCAGCTTGTATCATTGTCCTCGCCTTCATTTTATCCTCATAAAAGCCTTGTGAAGAATTAGGCCAAGAATATGTGACTGGCCCTAAGTCTCCCAGCAAGTTTCCATGGCAAAGTTTGGATTCATACGCAGATACCTCAGATCCTAGTTTGACACTCTAACCAAAACATCATACTGTCTATACCCAAAAGGACATTGTAGGAAATAATTGAGGGGAAAACAGAGACAGGAAATGGATGTTTTTGAAAACTGTGTGGAATTTACATTCATGATCTGCCTCATTTCCAAGGGGCTGAGATCCAGTAATTCTGCTGTAAACCGCCATGAGTCAGCTGGTCTGGGAGTGGCGGTACAGAAATGGAAGGAAGGAAGGAAGGAAGGAAGGAAGGAAGGAAGGAAGGAAGGAAGGAAGGAAGGAAGGAAGGAAGGAAGGAATTTCTTTATCCTCACATTAACCCTGTGTGGTAGGTTAAACTGAGTGGATGATTTGCCCAAGATTACCCAGTTAGCTTCATAGCCGAGGCAGGTTTTGAACCCAGATCTCCCCAGTCTGACTCCAGAAAAGGGGAGGAGAACCATTAAGAGTGTGGTGCAGTGTATAGAATATTGGCTCTGGCTTCAAATCCCATGAGCCTGTCTCAACCAGACATAACTTCCAGAACTTTTACAGGGTAAAACTGTGGCCAGGAGAGGGGGGAATCCATAGTCAGTGCCCTGAATACTTGAGGGCCTGGGTAGGAAAGAAATGTGCTTAAATAAACAAAGCCAGCAAGTGACTATCTATTTTCCTCTCCCAGCGTGAATGAAAACAAATACAATCAGAGCTACATTTCAAGTGAACGCATAATAGATGAAATTGTGGGGGTGCGACATTCGCCATCTCTCCCAGATTCCTGCTAAGTCAAGAACAGTTGCATCAGAAAACATCTCTTTGGGACTGAAATGAAAGCATTAATGCACCTGAACTCTCCTGTCCAATTATTATGTTAATGCACCCAAACCCAAAAAGATAATTCTCCAGACACTTTAGTTGAAAATTGAAAGTTGTTGTTGACTTTATCTCTTCTCATCTCCACTCAACTGCATGTAATTTGGTGGCCGGTGGGAGATTCCCTCCCCACACACCAACACACTTTAGCTTTCTTGACTAGGTTTCACGCAGACAGCGAGATCTGCAAGTGAACAAACAAAGCAAAGCAAATACAATTGACACAGAGATTCCTGTGGGTGACTTCAATCTGATTGTTTTTTTCCGTGAGAGGTAGAGGAAACAAGGAGTTGGGGAAAAATAATATATAAAGCTTTCGAATTACGGTGTTGGAAATGAATGCCGCAAAAGTTACCAACGAGATGGTTTTGGAGAAGAGCAGGCCAGCTGTAGCATTGGAAGGGAAGATGTTACAGCTGAAGCTCACTTACTTTGGACACATCATGCGATCAGACTCGCTAGGAAAATCATTAATGCTCGGCATGGTCAGCGGCAAAAGGAAACGTGGTCGCCAAAGGATCCACTGGCTCGACACGATCAAAGCTGACACGGGGATGACCATGACCCAAGTAAAAGAAGCAGTTAGAGACGGGTGCACGGTGAAGACTTTCCTATAGAATCGCAGAGGGTCGGACATGACTGAATGGATGACATCATCATCATCATCATTATCAAATCTTTCACAAAGATGTTCGCTGGGCATGATACTATGGATAAGAGTGGCAAGCACAGAGGAGCTATGGGCAGGATCTTCCATCTTTCCGCAGGGCCTGCAAAACGTTGGTTGAGGCCGGGTGACACAGAAAATCAGGGCCCCCTATAGGATCGGAGTAGCAGTAGCAGATGTTAACAGTGCCCTCTTTCTCCCTCCCCTCCAATATGTCGGGGTTGGGATAGTTAGTTACTGTTTTCCGCTACATCTTTGTTTTGCGTTGTTGGGTTTTATAGGGGTATTTATTGGGGTTATGTTGTGACTCGCCTCGAGCCTACGGGGAGTGGCGTGTAATAAATACAATAATGACGATGACAACAACAACATCTACAATAATAATAATAATAATAATAATAATAATAATAATAATAATAATAATAATAATTCCCCAGTTTCATGAACACGAGGCTGGAATATCTTCATGCACGGAAGATTCTCACAGCTTGACTGAAACGAATGGACTTTATTTTTTGTTTCCTCGAGCTCCCATTTGGGTTTTGCCTCTCGTGAACCCAACCCTTGACTCGTTTAGTCCTGGCACCCAGTTTTTTTCTGTTCAGTATATTATTTGTCAGTACATCAGCACTGTGCATCTATTCTACTGGTGTACATAAATGCTGCACGTTGTATGTGATGGTGGAAAGTGTTGTCAAATAACAGCTGGCTCATGGTAACTGCACAGGGTTTATAAGGCGAGAGGTTCAGTATTCCTTGAGTGTCTCCCATCCAAGTGCTAACCAGGGATGACCCTACTTAGTTTCCATGATCCTATGAGAGATAGCTGGTACATAAAAACCCATGCAACATGCACAAGGGATAAAAATGAATCTTCAAGGCCCAAGGAGAGAAAAAACTGCCCTGTGTAGAGGGCAGAGACTGAATTGATCTGGGGTTGGAATAAAAGCTCCGTGTAGTTTATACCCTAGCACCATGGACAGGACTTTCCAGGAAATCCCATATCACCTCAAGTCAGAGTCAGTGGCAGGAAACATAAGGGAATAGCAGGTAGAGATGGCAATACTAGAAAAGTCCAGGAAAGGGAATGGAATGGAACCATGCATGAAAGTTCTTTGCAATAGAGTCGGTTCACTCATCTGGCAGGGTGCCAAGGAAGGCTGCCAAGCTCCTATTGCAGGGTAGGAAATTGCTTGTTCTCAGCTTCTGTTTCATGCCACCATCTGTTCCATTGTCTGCGGAAGTGTGCATGCACACAAAAGCTCACACCTTGAATCAATCTTTGTTGGACTCCAATTTGGTTGTGGCTGACTGGAATTCATAACCTTAAAAAAAAAATCACTGTTTGGTGATGGTGTGATGTCACTTCCTGAGAGTGACATCAGTCCTTTCTAGGAATTCCTGGAAACACTATGGTTTTATGACAGAGTTTTATGGAATCCTTGAGAGACATGACCTCACTTCTGGTGTTTTCTCAAAAGTCATGTCACACTATTGCTGACAGTGCCTTCTCTGTCTGTGGGGAGTGCCTGTGGGGAAAGGAATGGGAAGGCGACTGTAAGCTGCTTTGAGCCTCCTTCGGGTAGGGAAAAGCAGCATATAAGAACCAACTCTTCTTCTTCTTCCCACCCACCCCTATCCCAGTCTCCCATTGGCTGTCATGCTGAAATAAATATTAAAATCAAATGACTTGCTTGATGTGTGGCGATGATTTTGAGCTCTAGGGGAGGTCTTTTTAGTTGCATCAGATCCTACTTCCCCACATTTTAAACAAGCAAATAAAAAAGCAAACACATGCACAGCATCCTTTGTGTGTTGTCAGGAGTTCTGCTGGAGCCCAGCCATTGTAATTAGGTCTCACAATGTGTTTGTGGCTATTTGCAATCCTAATAACTTTTACAAGGGAACAAAGCTGACAGTGCTTCTCTTTTCTATGCTCTGGAGTTGCCAAATAAGCCTGCATTTTGCTTGTTCTGTGGGTTATTTTTTTTTAAGTGTCTTAACAAGAAATATGGTTTAAAAGATTCCTCCCCTAACACTGTAACTAGTGTTTGTGGCAAGATGGAAGCTACCACTAGTGTTTTATGATTTAATTTCTTTTTCTCCAGGTGATGCAAAAAAGATAGTATATTGCACCCAACCTCAGACATGCTAAACGTGTGCAGTAGTGCATAGCTGGGATCATTTTATTTATTTCTTAGACTTATACATATGCTTTTTGTCCTCATCCAAGACCGGCCTGAACTGATCAGGGGCTGTTAGGGACTCCCTTCATAGCAGGCCTGCAGGGAGGATGAGGGTAGGGAATCTTGAGCAAGAGAAGAAATTGGTCTGAAGAGAGGAGATTCCACCAACTGGAGGCTTTGGAACCTTCAGCATTTTGTCAGAGTCAATGATCACGATTTTATGTGTATATACTAGAATTAAAGCCCATTGTAGCTGATATAGTGGGCACTAGCTGGGGGAGGGGGGAAAATAGCAAAGAGAGAGGGAAGTAGAAAGGAAGAGAGTGATTAAGATAGAGAGAGCTTGGCATTGGAAAGAGGAAGGGAAGGGGTTGTCCAGTCTGTAAGGGCATGAGGCTGAATATGTGTGTTGTGTGGGGGTTGTGGTGGTGTGGTGACAAATGGGGGAGTGAGATATACAATCAAAGCCTAGTTCAGTGAAGATAACTGTAGATGTGAACACTGCAAATTTAAAGGGAATGGTGCATATGCAGGAAAAAGAGAGCCAGTTTGGTGTAGTGGTTAGGAGTGCGGACTTCTAATCTGGCATGCCGGGTTCGATTCTGCGCTCCCCCACATGCAACCAGCTGGGTGACCTTGGGCTCCCCACAGTACTGATAAAACTGTTCTGACCAGGCAGTGATATCAGGGCTCTCTCAGCCTCATCCACCCCACAGTGTGTCTGTTGTGGGGAGAGGAATGGGAAGGTGACTGTAAGCCGCTTTGAGCCTCCTTTGGGTAGGGAAAAGCGGCATATAAGAACCAACTCTTCTTCTTCTTCTTCTTCTTCTTCTTCTTCTTCTTCTTCTTCTTCTTCTTCTTCTTCTTCAAATATTAACGTACAGGAAAGTTAAAAAAACAAAGGTCTGGGGTACTCTATGAAGGATTACACTAACACAGATTATGGGAAACGAGCAGGAAGAACTGGAAGTTCTAATAAAGGAAGAGGACTATGCTCTAATACAGTGGTCCCCAACCTTTTTATCACCAGGGACCGACCGGTCAACGCTTGACAATTTTACTGAGGCCCGTGGGGGGGGGGTAGTCTTTTGCCAAGGGATGTCACCACTGCTGCCTGAGCCCCTACTCCACTTGCTTTCCTGCCAGTGTCCCTGACTTCCCATTGCCCACTGGGGGGTGCTACCACCAGAAGCTGTGCAGTGCCACGCCAAGGAGGAGCCCCAGCCATGGTGGCTGCTGGAGAGCACCAAAGGTGAGCTGGCAGCAGAGTGGCAGGGCAGCCCCCAAGGCAGCAGCCAGGGAGGAGGACAAGGAGGAGCCACGGCCTGGTACCGGTCCCTGGACCGGGGATTTCGGACCACTGCTCTAATAGGCTATATATATAGTTTTATGTGAGAAAGCTGAGAGTGTGGGGGAGAAGATGGTGGTGTTGAGGGGGAGTGAGGTGCTATGAGAGAAATCTGTGCTGTGTGTGGAAATTATTAGCCTAAGTTCCAGAATTTATTTAAGGAACTTCAGTAAAAGAACTGTACCTCTCTTAAACCATTATATTTATGAATTTAACAAAAGTTCATTTCAGAACAAAACTGGCTTCTCAATAATCTTTTGTGGTGTAGTATTTATTCTATTTATTTATTTCTAAAAATATATGTGCCATGTTTCTGCCCTCTTTGAGCCATCAAGGCAGCTAACAGTTTAGGAAAAAATCATAATAAAAACACATGATTAAAAGTGTTAAAACCCAACGACATAAGGCAAGAAAGAGGGATCACTGAGGGAATGCTAGTTGAAACAAAAAGGGTCTTTACCCACTGGCAGATGATGAGGGCAGACAACCGTCCCTAGGGAGAGAGTTCCAGAGTTTGGGTACTATGCCTAAGAAGATCCCTTCTCAGGTTGCTATACACCTAATCTCAGAAGATGGGGGGTACCCAGAGCAGGGACCCCCAAGATAACAGTAGTGCTCAGGAAGGTTCATAAGTGAAGAAAACCACAGAGAGGAGAAAAAACCTGAAAAAACAAGAGCAACAACAAAAAAACTGAAAACCAGTTAGGACCCTAAATACTGAATGACTGTACAATCTGAATAATAAATTTATATAAACATTTATTGTGTGCAACTAATTCATTCATTCATTCATTCATTCATTCATTCATTCATTCATTCATTCATAGATTTGGAAGGGATCTCCTGGGTCATCTAGTCCAACCCCATGCACAATGCAGGACACTCACAACCATATCGCTCATCCAGTATCACCTGCCATTCCTTTGAACCTTTACAGAATCAGCCTCTCCGCAAGATGGCAGCCTTTAAAATACTTGAAGATGGTATCTGATCCCCTTTCGGTCATCTCCTTTCCAGGCTAAACAGACCAAGCTCCCCTAACCTTTTCTCATATGTCTGGCTCCCCAAACCCCTCACCAACTTTGTTGCCCTCCTCTGGACACACTCTAGGAAAATCCAGCTGCCAAAGCACATTGAAAGAGCATTATCCTATGTGTGTGAAATGGGCCCTGGTCACAGCTACCCCCAGCATATCCAACTGTAGGCCTGGGTCCAAAGGAATGCCCTAACTAAACACTCTTTCCTTCATGTACTCAGGAACCCAGGTGTTCCTTTGTAAAGTGTGATAGAAAAATAATTTTGTGGCTGCCTCTCTCTCTCTCTCTCTCTCTCTGCCTCCCTCTAACATTTTTCTTTTCAAAATGTTATTTTTTCACAATGTGAATCAGTAATGCAGAAAGGGAAAGTATGCAAATAAGGAGACCCAGGATGCAAATGACCTGAAACTGTTCATGCTCCAATGTTGGCATTAATATTAAAAATTCTTATTTTTAAAACTAGGATTAAGGATAGTTAGAATGCAGAACAGAGAGAAATTCAGAATAAAAGCATGGAAGAGGAGAGCAATCTCCTCTGTAATAATACCTTTCCAAGACTTCACTCTCATCCATCTTCAGGCATGACTGTAAACAAAAGGAAGAAATTTGTCCTGGATGAAGTTTTTAATATAGCCATTAGCTGCTGCTTACATTACAAGAAAATCCTTGACATATAATTTTTTTCTTCCATGTTTTCATTCTCCTTAGTTGGATCCCTCCACCCCTTCGATACATGGGATTAACCTCCTTTACTGGCAGTAGAAGAATCCAGCTAAATTAAATGAGCTATTACTGTACGAAGGTAGCCCCCCCCCCCCCACACACACACACGCACACATACACACACTTACTAAAAGGCACAGAATATCCTTTATTATATTCTTGGAAGTTGTTGTTTGTGGCAGTCTAAAATAGCACGGTTAGAGTAACATGTTCTTTTTCCAATAGTTGTTAAAATAGCTAGGACAAAGAAGATTTATGGAAATATTAAATGCTGTTTTCCCTTCTCTTCCTCCCCCTCCTGTTGTTACAGGATTGCACAGTGTATGAAACAGAAAATAAAATTCTTCATGTGGTAAGTAGACATTACCGCCTCTTCTTATTTATACTTTGCACAACCTTATTCCTTAGGATGGGGATCATGGCTACAGCCCTGCATATGCTTCTTTGAGAGCCGGTCCCATCAAATACCAGGACGCTGCTCATTAAGTTTACATAAGACCTGGCTGCAAGACTCTGTGATGGATTTTGTCACCCCTGTTGACAATAGAATTTTGAATGCAGCTCCCAGAGTGGCAATAAGACGTCAGCTTTGCAAACAAGACCATGCAAGTTCCTGGTTCACAAGGCATCTCTCTGGCTAAATGTCCCAATCCCCCCCCTCCCTTTGGCATGCAGATTTCAAAATGACTATTTGGAAGCATTTTTTTCCAATGCCTTGGAGGGCGCTTAACCCACTTGCTCACTTTCTTTCAAATGCTAATTAAAACAAAGGGATTATCCCAGCCGCTTCCCCTTCTAGAAGCAGGTAATGGCGGTGGGGAAGGGAGAACTTTCCCCCAGAATGTCCTTGGATGCAAAGCAAGAAAGGAGGCTTCTTGTTCCCAGAAGGGCCTGGGAATCCAGGTGGGTATCTCCTGCTGACTGCAGGAAGTAAGGTCTCTTTTGCTTGCTGCCCATGAAAGAGGGAGGTTGCTGTGACTTGAGGGGAGGTAGGCGGCCATCTTGGACCATGCGGCTGCTGGGTGAGATGTTAAAAACGCAATAGTAAGAAGCCCACTCTATTTTTAACACCAGATAGGGCATGTTGTAGCAGAGGGGCAAAGGGATTGCATTTTACCCTATTTATTTTGGATTATTTTGCCTAAATCTGTGCTAAATCTTGTTTGTAAAACTTTTCTTTTAATAAATCTTCCATACATTTGAAAACTGAGCTTCCCTGATCCACAAGGTGCTTCCACAGCTTGAGCACAAAGAAAATGCTCAGATTCATGTCTCCCAAACTGAGGTTTGGATAGATAGAATCAATGAATCATAGAATCATAGAGTTGGAAGGGGCCATATAGGCCATCTAGTCCAACCCCCTGCTCAACACAGGATCAGCCCAAAGCATCCAAGAAATAGATACTTCTCCTGAACATTTCACAGACCTTTGTTTGGCTGGGGATTTTTCTGGCAGCCTTTTTAGTATGGGTGCCCCTCATTCCACCTGAAATGGCTGGAAGCGACGTCAAGACAGCAGATTGTTTCCCTCCCTTTGGAAGGGGGAAATTAGTCCTGCATAATGAAATGGCTCATAACACTGTTGACCTGGCAACTGAGAGGCCCATGGGCCCTGCGCTCAGGCCAAAAGGACAGCAACTGATTTCAGTACCCTGAATTGCTTCCCCCACCACCACCTTTGGAAATTGGAATTATCCAGTTTGTGCCCATCCCTACTAAGGAGTGAGATAACCCTCCCTGTCATGCCCTTCCAAGCCGATTTGAAGCTATTTCAAAATCACTCAGCAATTCAGGCTTAATTTGCTATTGGCTTACCGCCCTGCCACAGCTGCCCCTTCCCATATCCTGCTGAAATTTACCCAACAGCAGCAACGGGGATAAGAGTAGTCTTCATTAAGCAGCTGTCATCAAGACCTTCTGGCTCCTTATTTAAGGACCCATAAAGCTTGAGAAACTACATTTCCCAGGAGTCAGCAAAGGTCCTCAGTCGGTTCAGCAAGAAACTGCACACTGTAGAGAGAGCATTTTAACACACTGGCTTTCCAAATGGACAGTTCTTCCTCATTTAGCCGGTAACCTGAATGCTCGAGTTTCTTTTAGTGGAGCTTATGAAAAGCAAAATGTAAAGCCACGAAATCCTGACATTTCTTTCTGTTCAAGAACCTTATTGACTTTTAGCTTGGATTACTTTTGCACAAATGACATCCTTAGAAATACAACGTAGAAGGGCACTTCAAATGGGCCTATTTTTAAAATGAACTAACATGGCCCTGATTGGAATTAAACCTCAATTTAGCTCTTCTGAAATGATCCCTTGCTGAACTGCGTTTGGTGAAACTTTCCCATTGCTAGTTCTGAGCCTTCCTGGAGAGATGTGAATACTCAAAAGTCAATCTTTCAAGATTAAAGCATTAGTAAACTCCAGTATAAACACAGAACACAATCCTCAAAGAAGTAACTTGTTCCAGAGTAGCCCACATAACCTTTGGATTGCCAGATCTTCAGCTCTCCTCGGTCTTCCAGAGTGTTGGTTTCTTGGCCTCCCTCAACCTCGAGACTCATCCCTTAGTGTTCTCGGCCTCCCACAGTGTTCTTTAGTTCTTTCAAGCCTTCCAGACTATCAGACCACAACTTTACCTTTTGGCCTTTTCAATCTGCTCCCATGGCTGGTTGGTTTGGGTAGCTGCTTATAGTTAGCCCTGGAACTATGTCATCACTTGGGATTTTTGCCCATCCAGCCTCAGAATTTGCCCCTCTAGCCACAAAGGACTGCGGGCACAGAGGCTTCTGGCCTGGGTCTTTTTTGAGTCTGCCTGGCTGGGAGGGGGCGGGTGATGAGGGCATTGTGCTGGCTTGGGCCCTCACAACTACCTGCCTACCCACAGTGACCTCAATTTCATGCCCAAGTGATCCACCAAAAATCTCCAGAATCCAGCGTGGCCTGGAAGGAATTCACCTACCATCCCACAGTAGTGACCAGCAATTCCCTGGATATGCAAGGAAGAACTACAAGACACAAAGACTGGGGCATCCCTTCATGCTTACTGGCTCACAAACTGCCTAATTTCATGAAATTGGAATTTCTGTCAGATGGCTATCTAACTTTTGCTTAAAATCTTCCAAAGAAGGAGAACCCACCACCTCCCGAGGAAGACTCTTCCACTGAGCAACATCAGGAACTATCAGGAACGTCTTCTGGGTGCTTAACTGAAAACTCTTTTCATCTTAAAGTATTTGAAGATGGTTATATCACCTCTTAGTCATCGTCCCTCCAGGCTAAACAGATCAAGTTCCCTCAGTCTTTCCTCATACGACTTGTCTCCAAACCCCTCACCATCTTTGTAGCCCTCTTCTAGACACACTCCAGAGCGGAGTAAAGTGGTAACATCATCTTGCATGATCTGGACACTATACTTCTTTTAATACAGCCCAAAATGCCATTTGCCTTTTTAGCTACTGAGTTGCACTGGTGACTCATGTTCAGTGTATGGTCTACTAAGACCCCAGATCCTTTTCACACATTTCACACATACTACAGCCAAGACAAGTCTCCCCATCTTATAGTGATGCATTTGATTTTTCCTACCTAAGTGTAGAACTTTATATTTTTCACTATCATTTTATTCATTTAGCCCCAATTTCCAGCCTGTCAAGATCATCCTGTATCCTGATTCTGTCTTCTGATGTGTTTGCTACCCCTCCCAGTTAAGTATTATCTGCAAATTTAATAAGACACACTTCTCTTCCTGCATCCAAATCATTTATGAATATGTTGAGTAACACAGGGCCCAGGACAGATCCCTAGGGCACTCCCCTCATCACTCCCCTCCAAGAAGATGATGAACCATTTACAGGCACCCTTTGGGTGTAATCTGACGACCAGTTCTCGATCCACCTAACAGTAATAGTATTCCAACCACATGTTACCAGCTTGCCAATTTATTTATTTATTTATTCATATTTATATACCGCTCTCCCTGAAGGCTCAGGGCAGTTTACATACTGAAAACTATACATGGAACCAATATCATGCAGAACCTTATCAAAATCCTCTCTGAAATCAAGGTAAACTATATCCACAGCATCCCCCTGATCTAGCAAGCTAGTAATTTTCCTTTTAAAAAGAGATAAGGTTAGTCTGACATGACTTTTTCTTGAGAAAACTGTGCTGGCTTTAAATAATTACAGCCATCCATTCTATCTGCTCAAGGACTGACTGTTTGATGATTTGTTCTAAAATTTTGCCAGCTATAGACATCAAGCTGATGGTTCTATACTTACCCGGATCCTCCTTTTCCCCCTTCTTGAAGATGGGGACAACATTTGCCTGCATTTTATCTTCTGTCACTTCACCTGTTCTCCAATAATTATCAAAAACAATGGACAGAGGTTCAGAAATTACATCTGCAAGTTCTTTTAGTACTCTTGGATGCAACCCGTCTGGCCCAAAAGATTTGGTTTCATTTAAAGAAACTAGGTGTTTATGGACTACCCCTACAGTGATCCTATGTTTATGGAAAACAATTCCCATGATCCCCTGCCAGCATGATTTCCAACCCCGCTATATGTCACGCTTACAGACTTGTGAGTCGTCTTTTTAAACTACCACATTTATATTCTGCATGTCTCACCTCTGGGCACTTTCTTCCCTAACAGCAGACCTTCTCTGCCAAATTGATGCCTGGAGACAAGAACCAGGGAATATGAATTACATTCCCATTGTAAACATTCATAATCAATTCCAGCAACCTGGGAGGGAAATCCCAGACTGCTTTCACAGGTGTTCGTTAAGGCATCCTGAAAAATCCAGTTGTGAACCATTGCTAAAATGCATTGTAGGTGTATTAGCCAACATTTGTGAAAGCAGCAAACAATCAACTTCTAAGCATATGCCAACAGCAGCTCCTAGATTTGGCATTTAGTCTAAAGAATGCAACTATGGAATGCAAAATAGGTGTATCTGCATGTAACGTATCTCAAAGTAAATTACAATGACAGTCAAAGTTTCAGCCTCTAGTTCCAGCAGATTTGTTTCTCAATGCATCCGGCTAGTATGACCTAGGCAACCCTCAGAGCCCAGTATTCTGAAACATTGCTATTGCAGCTCAGCACTGCAAAGGCAGCTTTGGAAGCACTGTGTGGTAATACCCACAGCTTGATGGGCCGGGTGCTGAATAGTGTGACCACCATTACCAACCACCTTAATACCAGGTACAAGTTAAGGATGGCCCAAGCTTTTAAGCACACGGCTGCTAAAATTCAAGGTTATTTTCCCTTAGACTTCTCCTGCTCATAAGACTGATATCCTCATTCCGTCCTAGTACTATTGAATAGAAGCATTCATACACTTTACTATTGAAAGCTGTAGACCTGGACCAGCATCAGCATGCAGTATGGTTGGGCAGCTGCCAGGATCCATTGCAGAACCATAATACAAGAAGAACGTATGAAGGAATGTGTCCTAAGCTCCTTCCATCCTGGTCCCTCTCTAGGGAAAAATGAGAAATTGCTGTAGGAGCTGTTGAATTTGTAGGAGGATCTCTGAAGCTAATTCCCATTTCTGGCTGAGAGGGATGCCTTAGGAAGTAGCACATCTTGCTAAATGCCCACATTCAGGCTAAATGTCCAGGCTCAACTGCATGAAAATGATAAATCCAGAATAAGGAGTAAGGGTTTTAGCCTCCAGGAATGTGGTAGAATTCTGACAGTAGTAATTTGATAGCAGGTTTGTGAGATACAAAGTATTTGTGGCCACCAGGAGTACTTGGGATCACACATTCACTTGGGATCACAAAGCTGCCTTTGCAGTGCTGAGCTGCACTGTGATCCTGTGCTCAGCTGGTACCTGGGAAACTGATTTGGATTGGGGCCATGGTGCATGGGTTGAAAGAGCTTCTGCCTTTTCTCTGTGCTATTTTGCTGACCAGAAATTGCCCAGCTTGACATCTATAGCTGGCAAAATTTTAGAATAAATCACCAAACAGTCGGTCCTTAAGCAGCTAGAGCGGATGGCTGTAATTACTAAGAGTCGGCATGGCTTTCTCAAGAAAAAGTCATGTCAGACTAACCTTATCTCTCTCTTTTTTTTTTTTGAGGTTGATTTCAGTAAGGATTTTGATAAGGTTCTGCATGATATTGACAAGTTGGTAAAATGTGGCATGGATCGTATTACTGATAAGTGGACTGAGAACTGGCTGACAGATCACACCAAATGATGCTTATAAATTTTTCATCATCTTCTTGGAGAGGAGTGACAAGAGGAGTGCCTCAGGGATCTGTCCTGGACCTTGTGTTGTTCAACATATTCATCAATGATTTGGATGAAGGAATAGAGGACATTGTTTAATAAATTTGCAAATGATACTAAACTAGGAGAGGTAGCAAACACACCAAAAGACAGATTCAGAATACAGGATGATCTTGACAGGCTAGAAAACTCTGTTAAAAGGAATAAAATGAATTTTAATAGTGAAAAATGTAAAGTTCTTCATTTAGGTAGGAAAAATCAAATGTATCACTATAGGATGGGGAGACTTGGCAGTAGTATGTGTCAAAAGGATCTGGGGGTCTTTACTCATTAGATCTCTCTTGGAGTATTGTATTCAGTTTTGGACTAAAGTTCCTACAGTTTAGGAAAGGTTGTGTATAGTCCGTGATGTTGTCAGAGCAATGGACTTAGTTCAACCTGAGTTCAGATCCCCACACTCAACTCAATCAACTTTTGCTACATTGATATGAGGAGAGCATGGTGAAGAGAGGCCTATGTCATGTGTTCAAACCTTCCTTGGGAGAAAGGATGGGATTGAAAAGATGGAGAAATGTGCCACATGGCTGAATGTAGGTTTAATGTAATTTCCAAAAAAGATCAAACCATGCATAAAACTACAAATGCAAGCCATGAGACAAAGCATTCAACAGTGTATAGACATTCAAATAGCAATCGAATGGCACACTTCAGCAACAGAATATTAAATTTTTCAATGACCCAGAATTCAATTGCAGCATCGATTAAGGACTGATGGCTAAAACCAATACACCAAAAAAGATTCACAGCTGAATGGGTGAACTGACTCTAGAGATCAAAAATTCGTATCTGTTGCATCTGCTTATGCAAGTCATCCTTTTGATGTTGCTGTTATCAAATGATGAACTGTGTTCATGAGCCAGCCCTTAAACCCAATAGACATCATCAATAGGGAAGTTGAAGAAACAATTTAAATTAGCATACTTGTTGCAAAGAAAGCTGAGCTAGAAGAACTGGGGAGGTTTTTTATGTGAAGAAGTACAGAAATAACCACTGCAATTCTACACCAATCTGATGTGTCCAAAGCAGATTTCTTTTTTAAAAAGTACTAAAAGAGTGATATTTGTGTTCGATTTATGAGCAAGATGGTCCAGTGCTGCTAGTCAAACACAAAAGTGGTCGGGCCTTTGGCAGACTGCCGAGGATCATTTTCTCTGAGGCAGCTTGGAGATATTCATAGTTCTGCGTCTGGTTTCAAGGTGGATGCTTGAAGGACATGTTTTGTGGGAGGTGACTGACAGCAGCCAGGATGCTGTAAATAATAGTGAAGGACAGCAGTATTTTCTTCTCCCCTCCTCCCCAGCAACTCAAAGTAAAAATCAGCACACAGGCAGATAGCATGACGATCCAAGTGAAGTCAGCCCAGGTGTCCTAAGCCCCTGCCAGCTCTCGCTGGTGGCATGAAGACATGTACACATCCCACCACTGACGTATCAGAAACATGACCCAGCCTTGGCTGCTTTTGCTACCCCACTCTTGCCTCCGTTGGGCCTATGGCAAAGTGTAGACACTGCAGGGATTGCAGTACCCACCTGTGGCCTTTCTACTTCCTTTCATTTCCCTTGTCAAACTGTCCCATAGCAAGCCAATTGGGGGAGGGGCCTTGAAAGAGTAATAATGGGAGAGGAATGGTACACAGCAGCAAGCACCCCAATAGGACGTAGTGCTTGCATCTCTCCCTTCCCCATGGTGTCAGTGGATGAAGCATTCAGGCTGAAGTTCTACCTGCAGCCATGCTACACTTTTCCCTTTGAACAGGATGAAATTAGGTTTTGTTTTGATCTGGTTTAATGGAATAAGACTCAGGAAGTCTACAAGTTGTGTTTAGAATGTGGACGTTCCCACTTCATTTGGGGGCTCCTGCATTCCATACAGGTAAAATTTATCGTGTGGGAAGTAGTTTCTCTTTCTCTCTCAACTCTGTTTGGGAACTTCTTTACAATGCCAAACATTTTCCTTTAGGGTGCCCAAGTCTACTTGAAGGTTAACAGAAATGCCTTTAATCTCTCATTATCCAGTTTCTCCCTGGAAGTTAACAAGCCATTTATTTCTCTGTTTATGAATTTTTAGTTTGCTTTGAATTAATCCCCTTCTTTGCCAAAAGAAAAAATCAAAGAGAAGAGGGGCAGGGAGGGAAGTTGTGCAAAACTTCATAATTTCACCCTGTAGATCAGGGGTAGTCAAACTGCAGCCCTCCAGATGTCCATGGACTACAATTCCCAGGAGCCCCCTGCCAGCATTCGCTGGCAGGGGGCTCCTGGGAATTGTAGTCCATGGACATCTGGAGGGCCGCAGTTTGACTACCCCTGCTGTAGATCCTCAGAGGCAAGCAGTGTCTTCCCATACTCTCCCATCCACCTGCTAGAGCAATACCCTGTGATGTTTAACACAACCCCCTCCCCCTCAAAAAAAATCCCGAAAGGGATGAAATGACAAAAGAAGGAAAACGTGATTTATTTATTTATTTGTTATATTTATATACAGCCCATCCATGAGGTTCAGGGTGGTTTACATACAGTCAGGAAAAACAATACGGTAGATTGAACAGTAACAATACAATCAAAGCAATAGAACAATGTAATGGAACAGAAGAATATTGGTGAGAACATCTGTTCAACTATAACATATTGACAGCCCCATGGGTTGGATGCATCAGCGGTGGTTTTCATGGGAGGGAGGGAGGAGTCAATGGCTATATCTGCAAAAATGAATTTGGAAAAAGAAATTCCACACCTCCCTCCAAACGACATTAGTCAATTTGCAACTTCTGTCCTGGCAGAATATAGAACTTCTAGCTGTTATATTTTGTATGGAACATTATCGTACATGAGGACACATGCTATACAGATATTGTGGTGATTGTACTTATTTATTTTATTATATGGTCAAAGACCATCTGGTCATAAAAGTTGACATCAAAGATGATGTCATGGCAACTGGATTTGTTGCACAATGGTGCCTTTGAGACTGCTACAGGGATTAGTTATATTGTGGTAGTGTTACTCTTCAGGGACATTTGAGACAGTGTCCAGACAGTACCACATAAGTGTTGAGATCCCTGATGGAATATCCCAGACAGGTCCAGATCACCCATGCCAGATGCTAGAGGGAGTGACGCAGTGTACTTTTTGCTTAGTTTATTGGCTGTAGACGAATTTGTGCTTTGGTTTTGATCTTTGTAGTGAGTAGAAGACCCTGTTCTCTCACGCAATGTGTCATTTGACCCTGACATCCATAGTCACCCTTTTACTTCAAGCCACTTAAGATGAGAGGTCTTAAATTGCTACTTAGAAATAGTGTTATAACTTGAATAATTTGGCAATTGTGTAAAAGAAGTTGTGGTGATCTCTCTCTTTTCCCATCCCTTCCTCCAGTGTAAAACGCTCTCTGGAATCTGTGACCACATCATTTCTCTCTCATCTGACTCTCTGGTCTCGCAATCAGCTCACCTTGAAGTCGTTCACCTTACCAGCATCATGCCAAATGAAGGTTTGGTAAGTAAGGGGGTCAGAGGGAACATGTAATATTGAGTTTAAATTCCCCCCAATTCACAAGCTGTGAAGTTGAGCGGAGTTTTGTGGAATTGGGGGCTTGCAAGTAGGGGCAATATATTTATTCCATTTCGAGTCATCCATGGCTGAAAACATCTAGGGCCATTCCGCACTGGGATCCATGTAGCAAATTGTTTGCTGAATGAAAAATCGCCATTTTAAATAGTGGAATTCGTCGTTATGCATACCTGCCTTTGTAGTGGAATCCAGTTGTGTTTCTATCGTTTCCCACAGGGTTCCGGTCTCAGCAAAAATCGCTAGAAAGGAAGTGCTATTGCTGAGCTGTGTCCCGCCCCTGGCCGTCAAGCTCCCAAACAGCCCCTTTCCCTTTAAGGGTGAATCCACTTTTTGGGATTTCCCTGAATGCGCTACAACGAAGCGCTTTTTGCGGATCGGTTTCAGGAGTGTTGCAGATTGTCAACGACGTTGTGCATGGCAAAACTGTAGCGATTTCAATTAGTAACCATTGTGCTATTTTGGATGGATGCGGAACGGCCCCTAGTTAGGTATTACTTAGCCTGCTACATTTTAATTCTACCCTTTCTCTCAATAGCTCAAAGCAGCATTCTGTATTCAACCTCCCCGTGTTTTGCCCTCGTAAAACCCTGTGGGGTAAGTTAGGCTGAGAGGGAATGATTGGCCCACAATCACCCAATGAGCCTCTTGGTTGAGTGCTGAGCTACAAAACATTCATGGTCCAGATTCTCTGGGAAGGGACAGTTTTTTGCTTCGCTGGGACAGAAACCTCACATGGCACTTAAGGGACTGGAAAGCCGACTCAGAGGACATCTCTGAAGGTTCATAAATTATGCAGCAAAGGATGCTGGAGATACTTGCCCTTGAAGGAAAGGGCCCAGTAAGCAGTGGGGTGATACACATGGACCTGGTAGGGTAAAGAGATGGAATTTCCTCACATCTGTAACCGCTCCTGTGGAGTGGTAAAAATAAAGCGCTAAGGGGTAGGTGGGAGGAGAAAGGGGCGGGCCTGTCCGTGATAAAAAACTCGGAGGGGCCAATCAGGAGCTGCGAAGCATAGGTATGGGCATGGACACAGTGGGTGGTGGGCAGAGTGGGAAGGGAAAAAAGGAAAGGGTAGTTAGAAGGGCGTGGGGTCAGGATGAGCAAGAACAGATGAGAGGAGTGAAAGGAAGGGGGATAAAAAGGGAGCAGATGGAATGAGGTGTGTGAGAGAGAGCAGGAAGGAGTCAGAGGAGGAAAGGCAGAGGGAAGAGGAAAGGATAGGAAAAAGAGCCAGATGGGACAAAATGGAAAGAGCTGGAGAAGGTACTGAGGGAAGGGAGAGAGAACAGCCTGAAGAGCCCATCCTGTGGAGCAGATGGCACGGGGTCACGGTGGAGGAGAGCAACTCAGAGGATTCTTTGGAAGGGTCCATGGACAGTGTTATGGAAGTTCCTTGGTGCTCTGTAACCCCACCTTCTGACATAACAACAAACAAGGAGTTTCCCCTGGAGGAACTCCTGGAATACCTACCAGTCTCAACATTAAGCTCCTTTCATGGTCTCGACCAGGTGGAGACAGGTCCCTCCGGACTCCGCTCCCGTCCTGTCCTACCTGAGGCACAGCCACGCCCGGACACTTTGGAAACGAAACCTTTTGTCAAGCTTCTCTTTCCCCTCCATGTTACCCTTGTGTATGGGTGCAGGAATAAAATGCTTCCCAAAAAAGCAGTCTTGACACAGTCATGGGTAAGTTCTCAGAAGGTTTCTAGATACATGTTTTCCTGAAGAGCTCAGCCACTCCAGCCGTACAATGGAGATAAAGCAACTTTGCATTTTCTTCAGTGTGTGTGGCTGCAAAGGATGGAAAAGAAGAATGGGAAAGGAACTGGATTGGAAAAGGAACTCAAAAGAATGGAAGGAATTGGCATCACGCATGCCAAATTCAAAAATAGAAGGCTTCAGAATGAAGGATCCCTTATTGTGTTGGTTGTTCATTAGAAACAAGACTAGATAATCAGAACTCCTAAATGCGGTGAAAAGATTGTACTAGGATTTCAGAAGTATTGCTTTACTACAGGAAACCTATTCTGCCATGAATCTCATGGCTGAATAAGCCGAAGGTTGGTCAGCTTCCCAAACTGTAGGGTGCCATCCTGCTCTGAGGCATATTCATCCTAGTTTTAGTTATTCCCCTTTTTCCGCCGGGATAATTTAATCCTTGTTTTTAAACCAGAATCCAACATGGTTTGAACTTCTGCAAGAGAGCCATTAAGCAGGAGAACAAAGCAAAATGCCACAGGGGAGAGACTGGCAAGGAAGGATCCTTGGCATGCAGAATGAGAGAGCCAAGAAGGGAGGGATTTATCGCCACCAAGGGCCTGCATTGGTTTGACTTAAATTCTCAAGGCAACACAGTCACAAGAGACATTCATCTGTCTCTCCATTCGCTATCATCACTGAGTTTGATATATTACTCTTGTTTACATTTCATGTGAACTGCCCAGTGCCTTAGGGGATGGTGGTATATAAAGGAAATTATATATATGCTAGTGTTCAAGCCCGCAGCAGCCTAAAATGCAGCTGGTGCTCGCGGCAGGAAGGGGTGGGTGGGAGGCAAGCTGCTGGCACTTTTAAAGAGTAATGCGAGGTGGGGGTGCATCGGCCTTGGGGCTGTCACGCTCTGGGCCAGCTGATGGCAGCCACCGTCGTACCTGTTAGGTGGCGGCAGGCCCGCTGGGTCCTGCCTGTTGGCGGCAGCCCCTATTAGGGAGCTCCGTGGCCACCACTGACTCAATGCTGCTGTAGCCTCCCTGCCGTGGCTCATTGACAGTGCTGCCACAGTGGGGTCCTCCTGACCACCATGGCCAGCCGCTGTGCTCTGCTGCCACCACCCAGATGGAGTGGCAGGACGTGGCAGACACTATGGCCGCAGTAGCCAGGCGCGTTTGTGGGCAGAGCGGTGAGCGGCTCGCCGTGAAGGGTGGTAGGTGTAGGGGCCAGCCCAATCAGGTTGCAACTTTGCTGGCTGCAGCCTGATTGGGGCAGCTTTGAGTCCGGACAGTCACCCAGGGCCAGACATGCTCCACCCTCCCAGCCGGTTTCATAAATATTAAGAGGAGCCAGTGGAGACAGACAGACAGACAGACAGACAGACAGACAGATATTCCTGCATCTACCCCATACTCATTCCTTATTTTGCTATACCTCCCTTTTCCCTACCTTGGCACTGGCCTTTTACCTGCCTGGATTTGCAGACTTCATACCATCCCATGACTCCTCTGCTGTATTCTCTGGGCATTCCCTTGTACTTTTGGGCCCTGATTCTGCAGATGCCTAGACAATATGCACCAAAGGCATGATGATCTTATTTGGCCTTCGCTCTGTTTCCAGAAAGCGCTGGCAAGAACTGCTGCAAGCGAATCCTTTGATATATTAAATTTCCCTCGTGGCCAGTGGAGATGTCTCTCTTTCCCAACAATAGGCACTTCTGTGCTTCACTCATCTCCGCTTTTTTTGTCCAGCGGGGAGGATCAACCAAGTGCCATTCCTGTGCGAGCTCCATTTACATTAATGGAATTTGTTTAAGAGCCGTGTTTGCTGGATAGAGTCCACAGATTACAACAGAATGGATTGCACGAGTGTTGTTAGAAGAAAGTAAAGGCCTCTACAAGCTGTTCCAGGAATAAAACTGAAAAACTCCCTCTCCCACCCCAATGCATGTACGCTGAATAGAATAATTCTGCCTCCTTTTTCCCTTTTTGTGTTTCTCATCCCTGCTGCTTCAACCTCAACAATCACTGTTTTGATTTTGCTTTCTTTTATGTGTGAAACAAATGTGCGATTCTTTATTTTCGCATCATTCTGTTGTACTGACTCGCTCTTCCCAAATGGGCCTGTTTTCCAGTGTCTGTGCATCAGTCAGCGTCACATCTGTGCATTTCTCAAATATTATAAACACCAGTTACTGCACATAAACACTGTAGGATGTATGCATGCAAGAAGACTGTCAGCAAAAGTGGGAAATAATATGAATAGAAATCATTAGCTCATTTCTAAAAGATGCTTCATGCTGGTTCAGATGACTGGCTGGTATTGTCTATTGTGATCGGCGGCAGCTGCCCAAGGTCATTCACATCAACTGAACCTTTTTACTGGAGGTTTTACGGTTTGAACCGAGGGCCATCAGAATATAAAGTACATACCTGAGATCTGCCCCAGAGCCGCAACCTCTGTTTCTGTTGAATGCAATACCCTTGATTCTGCCAACAAGAAACTTCACCTGGATTGGGCCAAACCAACCATCCTTCTCTTAGGAATATATTTATGGTTTCTGCACATTCTCAAGCATTTGAGAGAAGGTCCAGTCTTACTACAGACTATTCTGGGTTTGTTTTTAGTTCCAGCATACCTGAACCAGTGTGTAAAGATATATTTAACGTCTATTATTTTTAAAACACTCTTTGAAAGGGGTGACAGTCAGGAGGGCACCACAGAGAAGGAGGGCTGGAGTTGAGTGTAGCCACACATCTGTCCCTATTCGCTGGCAGGCAAGAGACCACAGTCTCACCCAAAGGGGCTGGACCACCTGTGTAGTCAGCCTCCTCCCCGGCTTACCTACTGCTGGCTCTTCCTTTTCCCAAGTACCTGGAAGGGACAGTGAGGAGGAGGAAAGGGGGCAGGGAAAACCTCAGTAGAAGAACATCCGCTCCCTATTGGGGGCCTATCCCCATTGAGGCCAATTAGGTAGGGTGTGGCTTGTCTGCACACCAACCAAAGATTATTTTGGCTACAGGTTATGGGAACTGTATTCTGATTGGGGAGAGGGTGTTACTCTGGTACCCACACAGCTGCTAACTACTTTTTAAACCAATACGGAAAATATCAGCTTTTCCCAGGAGATGTTTTGGGGTGTAGCAACTTCCAGCAGCTTTTGGTAGTCGTTGTGCTCGCAGACATTTGCTGTGTTGGATTTTGCTGTGGTTCCACCTTGGACATGAAAGAGATATTCATGAAATGTTCCTCAGTTGCACAAAGAAATAAATGCATCTGAGGGAGGGGGTGGATCTGGTTTTGAATATTTATTTTACTTCCCTTTCTGATATGACATTCTGAATGATGGAGTCAAAAGTGTACGCAAATATGTATTTTATGCATATTGCCAAGAAGAGTGTATGAATGCAGCATTTACTCAGTCAAACACACATGAAATGTCACATCAAATACCAAAGTAAAATACATATTCAGAAACAGATTTTAGGAAGGTAGCAGTAATCAAGAGAAATACTCCAGAAAGGCCTTCGTGCAGACAAGATTGGGAGATTGGGCAAGGTTGGGAGATTCCTACGTCCCTAGAGTCTAGCTGGAAGAAGTAGGCAAAGGCACCAGCTTTTGCAATCCAAAATAGATTTTTTTCCTGCACTTTCCAGTTCAAGGGATGTCAAGCAGGGATCAGACAACATCAAAAAACCCACCAATCAGTCCTCATGCAAATATACAGAATTTCCACACAGTGCCTTGAAAAAGGGTGCTGAACTTTTAAGAAAATAGTTTAGACCCAGCAGTCCATGGAAGCAGGGTTGGCAGAGGAGGGCTTCAAACATGGTGAGGGGTTGGGATTCCAAGCTGTTTGAGGAAAGGCTGAAGGAGCTTTGTCTGTTTAGCCTGGAGAAAAGATGACTAAGAGGTGAAATGATAATCATCAAATACTTGAAAGGCTGTTGTATAGAAGATGGAGCAGAGTTGTTTTCTGTTGCCCCAGAGGGTCAGACTAGAATCAATGGGTTAAAATTAATTCAAAAGAATTTTCAGCTAAACATCCAGAAGAAGTTCCTGGCAGAGCAGTTCCTCGGTGGTGTTAGAATCTTCATTCACTCCAAGAAAAGCAAACCTACCTTAGAAAAGTTTCTTTAATAGAGCAAAGCAAGTTAATGCACTTAAGGCATAATTAGAACTAACATACAGATTACAGGTGAACACATATAGGGTTCAAGGAAGGTGCTCCCCTTCCTAGGAACATAAAGCAGATACCATGTCAAGGAAGTCACAAGATTTTGATAACAACTATGGGTGAGAAAATGACGGGAAGGAGGGCCAAATGGACATGGGAGGGGAAAGGGAGGAGAGGAATGTCAATGCATCTTTTTTGCTTGAAGAACTAGGAAGAGAATTTGTCCTTGGGTATTGGTGAGGTCTAGGCATGGCAAACTACTAAATCATAACAGGAATACAGACTACTAAATCATGATAGAAATACATGTGTGTTTCTGGAACATGCTTCCTCAGGAGGTGGTGAATTCTCCTTCTTTTAAGCTTTTAAGCAGAGGCTAGATCTGACATAAATGCTGATTTTATGAACTTTGGAAGATTGTGAGTGGGTGGGCAGGAAGGGTTGAGCAGGTGTTTGTCTCTTAGAATCATAGAATCATAGAGTTGGAAAGGACCTCCACGGTCATCTAGTCCAACCTCCTTCACAATACAGGAACTCAAAACTATCTGCCCACACACGGTGACCCCAATTTCATGCCCAAGCAAAAATCTTCAGCAAAAATCTCCAGATTCCAGCTTGGCTTGGAGTAAATTCACCCACCATCCCACAGTGGCAATTAGCAATTCCCTGGGTATGCAAGGAAGGGCCACAAGAGACTCTTCCTTATATGCCCAGGAAATTGTTAATCACCATTGTGGAATGATAGTGAATTTCCTCCAGGCCAGTCTGGATTCTGGAGATTTTTGGTGGATTGATCAGTTGGGCATGAAATTGGGGTCACTGTAAGCGGGCAGGTAGTTGTGATTTCCTGCATTGTGCAAGGGGTTGGACTAGATGACCCATGAGGGCCTTCCAACTCTACGATTGTAAAGTTGAGAGCATTTTGCTTGCAATAATAATACAATTACAATTCCTCAGGTGTAATAACTGGAGGAAGCCTACAGCAGTTTCCCTGTTTCTACCCTGCCACTGCTGGGAACAGAGAGGGATCCTGTATGGATAATTTGTACATCTCAGCCTGCCTGTCTGATTAAACATAATGCAGAGTGGTCCCCAAAGCAGTGTCATCATGACATAGGCTGTCTTGCAGAAACAATAAGTTTCCTTTAGTGTCAGTAGCTTCTTATCATGAAGAATAAACTGGTCCTTTGAGGTTCTTCCTAACAGTGAAACAGTGGAAAGGAGAGCCGGATATGTATAGCATCGTTAGGGACGAGAAGCCCAAACAAGCCTTGTGTCAAAGTACAGGGCATTTCACCCCAAATGTTTCTCCTGCAGAGAATCATTTTGACAGTTTTGTGATGAGTATTTGTCATCAGAAGGGTATAGTTCACTGTGGGGTTCTCCCGAGCAGCCTCTACTACAGTTAATGGGAAGAACACAGAAGAATGTTATTAATTTTCAATGAAAGTTAAGAATATTAGAAGAGCCTTGCTAGATCAGACCAGTGGGCCATCCAGTCCAGCATCCTGTCTCACACAGTGGCCAATCAGTTCCTCTGGAGAACCAACAACAGATTACACTTACATGTAACTGTTACTCATCAGTATCCTCTATGCAGACACACATTCCCTCCCTCGTTGCTGTGAGCTTGCTATTATGTCTGTGTGTAAGGGTGTATTGGTGCGTCACACCATGACTGTTCGGGACTCGGTGGCAGCAGTTTGGAACCGAGGGAAGGCATGTCCTGACTGCTGGCAAGAAAACTGACACCTGCCTGTTTCCTCCAACTAGGATTGTCCCCTTTTTATACCTTAGCTAGTAAAAATTATGTTCAGTGGCCAGTCTGTGCCATACTTGTACTCAATGTGTGTCTGCAATGTGTGTCTCAGTGCCCTTTGCTGGGATATATTTTTTACTAGCTAAGCTCTTTTGAATTACTCCACTTATCTTCTGTACTTGGGCATCATATATATATGTATCTAGTTCTGCTTTCTATGGCAGTCATTTTGTGATTGATACTACTTTCCGCAGCAGTCATTTTGGGTGATCCTCTCTTCCCTGTGTCAGAATTCCAAAAGTACCCATGTACTCAGAAAAGTTGGGTGTCCCTGCTCTACACAGTTCTAGATCTCCATTTCCATATACAGCTCAATTTGGTATTGGACTCGACAAAGCTAATTACAGACAGGCATTCTGTAAGAAAATAGGCTACTTATGTGTAAGCCCAACTGGAAAGATTTGACATTTTTCACTTCTAATCGCCTTGTCAAGATTGTGACAGGGTACAAAACCTTCTTTCCAACTGTTCACAGGAGCCTAACTGTAGTTTCGGGAGTTCCAAAGAACCGTAGAGACCTGGGTTCATGGCACTGGAATGCTTCTTCTTGCAGCATTCTAGGCATGGGGAGAATCAGGGGATTCCAAGGAGGAGGCCAGTACCACAGCTGCCCCATCATTTCATAGGTTTAGGCAAAGGCAGGAAGAGAACAAGGATTGAAGATTGCTATTTAAGACAGAGAAGAGCTATTGAGGCTGTACTTTATGTAATATATGTCTACTCTACAAGTAAGAATTGGAAGGATATGTTATCATATTCTGAATTTAAAAACAACTTCATTAGTGTGGTACATTCAGATTAGAAAAAGAGTTGGCTCTTATATGTTGCTTTTCTCTACCCAAAGGAGGCTCAAAGCGGCTTCCATTCTCCTTCCCTTTCCTCTCCCCACAACAGACACCCTGTGAGACGGATGAGGCAGAGAGAGCCCTGATATCACTGCTCGGTCAGAACAGCTTTATCAGGGCTGTGGTGAGCCCAAGGTCACCCAGCTGGTTTCATATGGGGGAGTGCAGAATCAAACCCGGCTCACCAGATTAGACGTCTGCACTCCTAACCACTACACCAAACTGTAGTAAATAGTACCTTGGGAGGGGAGACTACAGACACGCAGTTTGAGGCAGGGGGAAGAGGTGGTGCACCAAACTATTTTCCTGACCTCAAATTTTCCTGACCTATATGCCATGACGAGCTCAAGGTCACCCAGCTGGTTGCATGTGGGGGAGTGCAAAATCGAACCCAGCATGCCAGATTAGAAGTCCGCACTCCTAACCACTACACCATACTGGCTCTCAGTGGTGTTATACATTTAGATGAACTGTGCAACATGGGAATAATCATTCCTATGGTGCAGATCCGAGTATACCATAGATGTGCACACATGCCTAGACTCTAAGTGGCCTCAAACTTGGAGAATCTGGTTGTCCATATTAATTCAGCATTTCTGTGTAATTATTAACTGAATTCCTTTCCTCTGAAGTGGCACGAGAGACGTGCTTGTTTGGTGACTATTTTTAACAGTTTCCAAAGGGTTGTAGTGGGACATCACTTCTGAATAGAAAATTCAGCTGTGCCTATTTTCTTCTAGATACAGATGAATTAATCTATAGTTGTTCTTTCTTTTTTTAAAAAGACAAATGAAATAAAAACAACATATAAATTTTCCATGCTTTAAATAATGAGATGCCAAGTATTGTGCTGTAGAGGAGGTGACAGAATTAGGTTCTGGTGATAAAACTGCTGTTTGTTGTTCAACTGGGTTCACAATTGTATTGTTCGTTTTTGAAGTACTGTTCCCCTCCCCCCCCCCACCGCCCCAAGAGTCTCTTGCTTTTCTCATGAAATGATAATGGCCAGAAAGAACAAAAGCAGACACTTTGGCTTCCTCTTTGAGATACTGACAACAGTAAGTTTTGGAGACAAAGTTTCTTTTTAAAATAAATGTTATATTAAAACTTTTGTAAAGACAAAGATAAAACCTTGGTAGCCGAGTAAATAGAGCAGTGAGGTTGCACACCCTGATTAAGATTAGGTAAAGGTTTATTTAGGAATTACCACACTTGATAGTGCAGAGGAGAGACAGAGACAGGAGCTGACTACATGCCTAACCGAGAGAGACAGAGACAGAGACAAAGAGAGAGACTGAAACTGTGGCTTCAGAGAAGAAACAGCAAATTGCCCCTAAGAGTAGCAAGCTGGAGACAGACACAGGAGGTTGATGGTACTACTTTGCTCTGGTTCGGCCTCACTTAGAATCATAGAATCATAGAGTTGGAAGGGGCCATACAGGCCATCTAGTCCAACCCCCTGCTCAACGCAGGATCAGCCCTAAGCATCCTAAAGCATCCAAGAAAAGTGTGTATCCAACCTTTGCTTGAAGACTGCCAGTGAGGGGGAGTTCACCACCTCCTTAGGCAGCCTATTCCACTGCTGAACTACTCTGACTGTGAAATTTTTCCCCCTGATATCTATCCTATATCGTTGTACTTGTAGTTTAAATCCAATTACTGCATGTCCTTTCTTCTGCAGCCAATGGGAACAGCATCCTGCCCTCCTCCAAGTGACAACCTTTCAAATACTTAAAGAGGGCTATCATGTCCCCTCTCAACCCCCTTTTCTCCAGGCTGAACATTCCCAAGTCCCTCAACCTATCTTCATAGGGCTTGGTCCCTTGGCCCCAGATCATCCTCGTCGCTCTCCTCTGTACCCTTTCAATTTTATCTACGTCCTTCTTGAAGTGAGGCCTCCAGAACTGCACACAGTACTCCAGGTGTGGTCTGACCAGTGCCGTATACAATGGGACTATGACATCTTGTGATTTTGATGTGATGGCCCTGTTGATACAGCCCAAAATGGTATTCGCCTTTTTTTTAACGCTGCATCACACTGCCTGCTCATGTTTAGCTTACAATCCACTGCCTGCTCATGTTTAACTTACAATACACAATACTTGGGCACCACAGTTGAAGAGGGAAGTAGACAAACTGGAACGTGTCCAGAGGAGGGCAACAAAGATGGTGAGGGGTTTGGAGACCAAGACGTATGAAGAAAGGTTGGGGGAGCTTGGTCTGTTTAGCCTGGAGAGGAGACGACTGAGAGGGGATCTGATAACCATCTACAAGTATTTAAAAGCCTACCATATAGAGGATGGAGAAGAGTTGTTCTCTCTTGCCCTGGAGGGATGGACCAGGTCCAATGGGATGAAATAATTTCAAAAGAAATACAGTCTAAACATCTGGAAGAAGTTCCTAACAGTTAGAGCAGTCTCTCAGTGGAAAAGGCTTCCTTGCGAGGTGGTGGGTTCTCCATCTTTGGAAATTTTTAAAAGGAGGCTAGATAGCCATCTGACAGAAAGGCTGATTCTGTGAAGGTTCAAGGGAGTGGAAGGTGACAGTGGATGATTGCTAGGGTTATGAGTGTCCTGCATACAGCAGGGTGTTGGACTAGATGACCCAGGAGGTACCTTCCAACTCTATGATACAATGAATGAATGAATGAATGAACGAATGAACGAATGAATGAATGAACGAATGAATGAAAGAATTGTGCACAATAAATGTTTATATAATTTTATTATTCAGATTGTACAGACATCCAGCGTTTAGGGTCCTAATTGGTTTTCGGTTAGTTTCTTGTTGCTGTTCTTGTCCTTTTAGGTTTTTCTCTTCTCTGTGGTTTCCTCACTTATGAACCTTCCTGAGCACTACTGTTATCTTGGGGGCCCATGTTCTGGGTACCCCCCATCTTCTGAGATTAGGTGTATAAGATCCCTGAGAAGGGATCTTCTTGGGCATAGTACTCAAACTCTGGAACTCTCTCCCTAGGGACAGTTGTCTGCCCTCATCATCTGCCAGTGGGTCAAGACCCTTTTTGTTTCAACTAGCATTCCCTCAGTGATCCCTCTTTCCTGCCCTATGTTGTTGGGTTTTAATACTTTTAATTATGTGTAAATTCACTGATGTCCACTTGCTTCATACTTCTTAGGTTCTCATCAACATACACCATAATACAGATCTTGACTGTGTCTGTTTGTGGGTCAAGGATTCTGTGTCCTTAGCATCCCAGCACATAGCCAATCTTGGCCCATTTTTCTTTAGGAATGTAGGCATATGCCTTTGTTCCAAACACCTTTAGATGATTCACATTGGGCTTGTGCCCATACAATATTTTACTAGTAGCACCTTGAGTAGGTAATCTGTTTTGCAGGTAGGTGGCAGTATTGATCACTTCTCTCCAGTATTTTTCAGGCAGCTCTGCTTCAAGAAGCATGCATTTGCACATTTCAGTAAGAGATTGGTTTTCCCTTTCTGCCACACCATTCTGCTCTGTAGTGTATAGGACAGTAAGATGGTATTCTATTCCTTTTCAGCCAAAAAAATTCTTCATTTCATGTCCCACGTATTCTTCTCCATTGTCTGAGATAATTGCTAGTGGCTTCCCTCCTTTAAACCTACTGCTGACAAATGCCATAAATTCTTTCAATCTTTCCAACACTAGAGTTTTCTCTTTAATCGAGTAAGTTGAAGTGAATTTTGAATGCTCATCAATAAAACTCAGAATAAATCTGTTTCCATTAAGGATTGCTGTCTTCATTGGACCACAAACAGTCTTGTGTATCAGTTCTAGAGGATGCTATGTCTTGCTTTTGCTATGCTGGCTCTTAAAGCTGGGTCTTGTCCCTTTCACTTTCACATTGCACAAACATTTATTTCAGTAACACATTTTCTTATTTGCATGCCTTTAGTTAAATTCTGGCTTTCAAATTGGCTTACTGCATAACTATCTCTATGACTCAAATACCTGTACCAGAATAAAGAGCAGTGCTTGTGATTGCATTGCCTTGTGAATTTTCTTCTCTGCATGCATGTATCAAGAATATACAAATCCCCATGGATTTTGCCTGTAGAATTAAGCTTTTCTTCTAGTTTTATATAACACTTTTCATTAAAAGATACAAGCATGCATTTTCTTGTAAGAGCTTTCACAGAAATAAGATTATTTGCAAGACAAGGTATTCTTTGACCAAGATGTCTTCAGTTTCTCCATTGGGCAGTATGCATCTTATGAGCACTTCATCAACCCCTTCAGTCGTCACAGAACTCCCATCAGTTTCTTCCCTTCATTTATCCAACTTTTCAAAAAGACTTATAACTGCACATATGTGAAGATATTCCACTATCAATTAACCAAAAATTACTTTTGGAAACATTCTGAGATAATATGAAGTATTTTCATAAACATCTTTCATTTGGCTTTTACTCTGCTTTTATTCCCTGTTTGGGAATAGTATTCCTCTGTTTAAAAGCATTACATCAGTTTTTGATATGACCTTTCTTCCCACAGAGGGAACAAATTACTCCTTTGTTATTCACATTCATTGCTAATTGCGGCTCATTAAGTTGTGATTGCGTTTCAAACATTCTGTTCTCAGATGCTTCCTCAAGTGATTTTAAAACTTAAGTGAGGGACAGATTGGGTTTAGACTCAACCTGAGATATCACATTCTCATATGATTCTGGCAAACTTAGCAGTATCACAATTAAATCCTGACCAGGCAGGTCCTTCCCAGAACTACACAATTGTTGTATTAATGCAAGCATTTCATTAAGGTGGTTTCCTAGATTAGCTCCTTCTTTCGTCCACATGCTAAATAGAGTCTTTAATGGGTACATTTGACTTTTTAATGATGCATTATCATAAAACTTTTCAAGTTCCTCCGAAACAGCTGTAGCTGTGAACTTGTCTAACACTCTTAAAACATCTCTATCAGTTAAGCTCTTTATTATCAACCCTTTGGTTTTTTTGATCCCAGGTGTCCCACGTCTCTTGGGCATCCTAGTTCTCATCTTCTGGCCAAGGATTCTGGAGTACATCCTATATTCCAGCTTCAAGCAGACTTATTATTATTTGTTTCTTCCAGATGAGGTAATTGCCTTCCATAAGCCTATCTATCAAGTTGCTATGCTGTGCATCACAGGTGGTGGCCATCTTGGGTCCTTTGTTCTTGCCTGCTCATGCCAAGAGCCTGTGTTTGATTTGGACAACCATAACTCCTGTTAGCAGAGTAAATAAGGCAGTGAGATTGCACACCCTGATTAAGAACAGATAAAGGTGTATTCAGGAATTGCCATACTTGATAGTGCAGAGGAGAGACAGAGTTACGAGCTAACTACATGTCTAACTGAGAGAGAGAGAGAGAGACTGGATCTGTGGCTTCCGAGAAGTAAGAAATCGCCCCTAAGGGTAGCAATGTGGAGACAGACAAGGAATGACACTTAACCAGAGAGAAGGTCCTAACTACCTTATCCTATCTAACAGTATTCTTGCTGCCTCCTGCAGGGTCTTCTCCTTTGCCTATTCCAACATATCTAACAAAAACTACAAGGAATATAATGAAAGTAACGTAAAAATCTAAAAAAGTAATTAACTACAAGAAGGAATAGGATGGAAGAAGAAAGTAAGTAGGAAAATTAAAACAAAGCTTCCAAGTATCTCCACAGGAAATTCAGGTAACATTACAAACTTATCACTTACTCCAAAGTTACATATATTTTCACAGAATCACAGAATCACAGAGTTGGAAGGGGGCATACAGGCCATCTAGTCCAACCCCCTGCTCAACCCAGGATCAGCCCAAAGCATCCTAAAGCATCCAAGAAAAGTGTGTATCCAACCTTTGCTTGAAGACTGCCAGTGAAGGGGAGCTCACCACCTCGTTAGGCAGCCTATTCCACTGCTGAACTACTCTGACTGTGAAATTTCCCCCCCTGATATCTAGTCTATATTGTTGTACTTGTAGTTTAAACCAGTGGTCCCCAAGGCTGAGGACCGGCAGGGCATCGGGCCGCGCCCGCACGGACCGGCCACACCCGCGCATTGGGCCGCGCCCGCGGGGGCCGAGGCCATGCATCGGGCCGCGCCCACGCCTCGCCCGCGCAGGCCGCACATGCACATCGGGCTGCGCCCGCGCTGCGCCCGCGCGGGCCGCACCCGCACGATCCACGGCCCGGCCCTGATTCCCTCTCCCCGCCCTCCCGCAGTAAGAAGCTTCCCAGGCCGCAAGCTTGCGGCCTGGGAAGTTTTTTACTGCGGGGGGGGGCGGGGAGAGGGAGCCGCAGCCCGGCGCCATGGCCTTTGCGGCCTGGCACCGGGCCGCAGGCCGCAGGTTGGGGACCACTGGTTTAAACCCATTACTGTGTGTCCTTTCCTCTGCAGCCAACAGAAACAGCATCCTGCCCTCCTCCAAGTGATCTTTCAAATACTTAAAAACTCTTTTTTCTATTTTTTAATAATTTTTCTCTTGACTGGCATATGGTAATTTGGGCCAGAAAAAGACACGACACAACTTTTGGCAACAACAAAGGCCACAGCTTTTATTCCAATCCAACCAGGGTTGGCCAGGCACGAGATGTAGAATACTTCCCCACGCAGCCGTCCAGCTGCTGACCTGGGCTCAAGGGGCGCCCTGGGTCCGCCTTCCTCCCAGCCGAGAGGAAGGAGCCCTTGCCCCTCGTAACCCTCCCCTTGGGAGAAGCCTGGTAATGGTTGCTGGGCGTCCACCTCATGCAACCATCCCATAACTCCTGGCCCCAAGCCCCTGACCTTCCCAGCCGGGTAAGGCCGCGCTCGGTGTTGGCCGGTCTCTTAAGGAGACCCCCTCCTCAGGGTCCAGTACGCAAACTGGTCCCTGGCCTAACTATTCTACCTCGTGCCGCACTTCCGCCGCTGTGACGATGAATCCAAGGGAGGGAGGGTGGGTGACTGTCCTCTGCGGCTCCGACGACGAGAGAGAGCGTCCCCGAGCCGCGTGGCGCCTTTTAAGCAGGCGCCCGGCTCCGCCCTCTACGTTCCCGTCGGCGCGCCGTTAGCGCGCCGACGCTCCCCGCCGTCGCGTCTTTCCGGCCCCACCCCCCAGCCGCGTCAACTGCGGCCTTGTTGAGGCTCGGCCGCTCTTTGACTGGCATATGGTAATTTGGGCCAGAAAAAGACACGACACAACTTTTGGCAACAACAAAGGCCACAGCTTTTATTCCAATCCAACCAGGGTTGGCCAGGCACGAGATGTAGAATACTTCCCCACGCAGCCGTCCAGCTGCTGACCTGGGCTCAAGGGGCGCCCTGGGTCCGCCTTCCTCCCAGCCGAGAGGAAGGAGCCCTTGCCCCTCGTAACCCTCCCCTTGGGAGAAGCCTGGTAATGGTTGCTGGGCGTCCACCTCATGCAACCATCCCATAACTCCTGGCCCCAAGCCCCTGACCTTCCCAGCCGGGTAAGGCCGCGCTCGGTGTTGGCCGGTCTCTTAAGGAGACCCCCTCCTCAGGGTCCAGTACGCAAACTGGTCCCTGGCCTAACTATTCTACCTCGTGCCGCACTTCCGCCACAGGACGAGTGCCGTCTGGCCTCGTTCTCGCCAACCCTGAAACCCCCTGACACCAAACCGACAAAGCAACCCTTAAACTGTTTAACCACAACTCAATTCCCCTTCCAGAGAGGTGTACTCCATCCTCTCTAAAAACCGATGGATCGTCGTGCTTGATCCCTGAGTGTCTGATGACAGCTCCTCCGAGTTCTGCCATCACTTTCCTCACAGCCCGATTGATCTTCTCCTTTGCCTGATGAACCTTCTCCGGCCGGAGGGCCTCCCGCCAAACCCGTCTATCCAGCATCTCCGACCAGATGATATATGTTCCAGGCAGTCGCCAGCGCAACACCCAGAGATCCGCAACGATCTTGTTTCGAAGCTGCAGCCCCGACTCCATTGGTAAATCATTCTCACCGAGCTGTATCACCAACACCGCTGGGGGGCCCTCAGCAAACACGGCACTGGCCACGATAGGTAGCAGTCCCGACCACTTCAAGCCTCGGTGACCGGCCCACCGAAGTCCCAGCTGTTCCGTCATCCCCAGTTTCTCCTCCCATCCAACGGTGTCCGCATATCGGCCTGCCCAGAACACAATACTGTGTCCGACTATAAGGGCTGTGTGCAAGCTGTTTCCCCTGGGCCCCATGCTTGGTCCTGAAACAAGCAACAACAACTTATCATCAGTTACGTATATAAAACTGAAATGCCTTCGACTGCCAACGCCCCAGCCTCATTATCTCGCTCGGGTCCGCTCCATCCTGGAAGGCTTGGGTGGCGGCACCAATCCGGAAAGAATGTGTACCATACCATTCCGGTCGGAGACCAGCCCTCCGCAGGCAGAGCTTCATCACCGCTGAAAATTGAAAACGTGAAAGGCAGGACCCATCACCATGGAGAAATAAAAGCCCAGGACTGGTTGATCGATAGGACAGGTATCGAGTGAGACAACGAACTGGGCATGTATCCTTAAGGGCCGCCCAACGCAAAAGTACTGCGGCCCCCTTTCCCAGCTGGTCAGTTTTAGACCGCCGCACCCAGATCCAGGCACCCTCCTCCACGAATCGCACGTCCTCCACCCTCAAGGCTGGGGAGTTCCGTGCCATTTTATTGGACGCAACCAGCTCCCCACAGCGGAGAGCACCGTGGTAGGCCACCGAGAAGGCCGCCCGGAACAAGGCCACCTCCCAGGTGGACGTACAGATTCGTTGCAGCTGGCGAATCACCAGGCGGAGGACGTCCCCCGTAATCGGGCGCCTGGAATCCGGCACTGCCCTGGTCAGCCTCCCCCAACCCTTTATCGCCTTCCTAGCTAGGAAGGAAGAACCTGGATCCCAGGCCCCCAGTGCCTTGCTAACGAATGAAAACCCTGCCAGGGTGACGCGCAGCGTCTTATGGGACAACCCCCGGCTTTTCAGGTGTGCCAAGTAACATAACAACGGTCGCTCAGCCAATGGCCACGGATCATGCCAACCCGCACTGCGGGCAAAGTCCAGGAAGTCCCGGGCTGCCCCTTCGTAACTCCGACGTGTTGCTGAGGCGACGGATCCCCATACGCCTTCCCAGATCACGTGGCTCCAAGGTCCCAGAGATTGTCCGGGACTTCGTCCGGCTCCCGGCGGGCCTGAGGTGCGAGCAATCGAAACCTTTCTACCTGCAACCGAGATAAACTGTCAGCAAGCTCATTCTGCACCCCAGGTACATGCCGGGCACGGAATGTAATGTTGGCCTCCAAGCATACCAACACGAAGCTGCGTACTAGGCGCATGACCCTGCTGGACTTCGCTGTTTGCTTGTTCAAAATTTGAACCACCGCCTGGTTATCGCACCAGAACAGCACCCGTTTGTCCCGAAACTCCTCCCTCCAAATCTCCACAGCCACGAGGATGGGAAAAAATTCCAGAAACGTGAGGTCCCGCCGTACCTCAGCCGACCAACTGGCCGGCCATGCCTTGGCGCACCAACGGTCCCGGAACAGGACTCCAAAACCTCCCCCACCCGCAGCGTCAGAATGGACCTGCAATTCGGCCCCCAGGTGCAGGTCTTCCTGCCATATGGTCACCCCATTGAAGTGTCCCAGGAAAACCTTCCACACCCTGAGGTCCTCCCTGATCCCCTGCGTAATTCGCAAGTGATGATGTGGCTTCTGTATCCCTCGGGTAGCATGCGCCAACCGGGCACAGAAAGCCCTGCCTGGGGCGACTACCTTGCAGGCAAAGTTCAGGTGCCCCATAAGCACCTGCATATCCCGCAAGGAGCACTTCCTTTTTTGGATCATGCCGTCCAGCAAACCAACCAGCACGGACAACTTGTCCAGTGGCAGGCTAGACGTGCCAGCCACTGAATCAAGCCGAATGCCCAGGTAAGTAAGCTGCGTGGCCGGACCTTCCGTTTTTTCCGGGGCCAGAGGGACTCCCACCTCACCGGCTAATTCCTGGAAGGTTGCCAGCCTCCTGGCACAGGCGTCTGACCCCCCAGGGCCAGCAAACAGGAAGTCATCCAAATAATGAGTGACCTCCCGAAACTGGCCCCGCTCCCTAACCGCCCACTCCAAGAACCTGCCAAACGCCTCGAACGCCGCGCACGCTACAGCGCAGCCCATGGGCATTGTCTTGTCCACGTACCAGTGCTCACCAAACTTGATCCCCAGCAGGTCGAAATCCTCCGGGTGTATCGGCAGCAACCTGAAGGCCGACTGGATGTCACTTTTTGCTAGGAGAGCGCCTGGCCCGCATGCCCGCACCATGGACACGGCCTCGTCGAACGAGGCGTACCGGACAGAACAGAGTTCCGGGGGAATGGCAGCATTTACCGACCCACCTTCAGGGTAGGACAGGTGGTGGATGAGGCGATATTGCCCCGCCGCCTTTTTGGGCACCACCCCCAGCGGTGATACCCGCAACCGGGGCAAAGGAGGGCAGTCAAAGGGGCCAGCCATCCTCCCAGCCAGGCATTCTTTCCTCAACTTGTCTGCCACCACTTCGGGGAAGACCCTGGCAGACCGTAGGTTCCCGCACGTTGTAGGAACCCGTTCCCCCGTATAGGGGATCCGGAATCCCTCAGTAAAACCCTTCGCGAGATAAAGAGCATCACCCCGGTCAGGGTACCGCTGCAGCCACTCCACCAAGGGTCCCAGTCTTATGGGAGTGGTCGCCACCCTCCTGAGCTCGCGGGGTATCTCAGGCAGTCTTGCCGGCTGAAGAGGAACCTGCTCCACCCGACCCTCCGTCCTTCTTCCCGGAGAGTCGGGTTCCTCGAAAGGGAGCGTTCCCCCCCCCTTGCGTGCACACAGGGAGAGCGTGATTCCCTCCACAGCCCTCGCACTTATGTTCAAACCGGCATCGCCGGCGTTTACACCCCGCCCGGTTATAATCCCAGCAAACGAAACCGGCAAGCTTCCGGCTGGGGGCTGGGCTTTTCCCTTTCTCCTTCTGCTGCCTGACACTAGGACCGACTTGCACAATCCAAGTATCATGGTGTTTCAGATCCCAGCGCGCTAGGGGATCATGGGAGGCCAATTCCCGGAACTCCCGGTCATACTCAAGCGCTGCTTCCTCCCCTGCCAAGTCCCGGGCCTCTAGCACGTGAGACAAGTACCTCCACGTGTGCCACCCCCGCTCTGGATAAGCGGCCGTCACCAAGGCCATGTATTCGGCCAAGCCGCGGAGCCAGTTATCAAAGGTTCTGTCCGCCACTACCCTATCCTTCCGTTTAGCATCCCTTCGTTTACCCGTGTCCCCACCCTTGCCTTGCCCCTTAAGCATGGCAAATATGTCCACAAAGAAGCCCTCGAGCGCCCGCTCCCGAACCTTAGCCGGCAAGTGTATGCCAGGGGGAGCATCTTGCGCCGTGTGGCAAACCGGGGGAACCCGATCATCCTCTGTAACACCTTCTTCCGCCAAGAGCTTGGACGCCTCTTCCCTCCTCTTCAGCAGCCACCGTGGCAGGCCTGGTACAAAGGCTCCTTCGAGCCAGTACCAGCCTTCTCGCAGATCTTCCTCACCTTCCCAAGACGATGATTCACCAGAGGTAGGGCTGTCCTTACGCCGTGGCTTGGGGTCCTTCCGGCGCGTGCGCTCCCGCTTCGGGTCGGCCTTGCCAGGCTTGCCGCTCCCTGCAGATGAACTAGAAAGACCACGACGCCCGGAGCCAGACCCCGGCGAGGAGTAACCATCCCTGGAACCCTCGCTCATGCTACTGCCCGCCATTTGAGCCAAGGCAGCCGAATACCCCCGCCAATAAGCGGCATCCTCCTTGGGGAGGGGAGCGGGCCCCTTCTCCCCCGCTCTGCCCGTCCTGGCCCTGGCGCTGACAGGCGACCGGGCAACCCCAGAGGGCTGGGCCCTACCAGGTTCAGGCCTGGTAGTAGTAACCGGCTGGCCACGCCCCCTAGAGGCGGCCGCAGCATCGGCCCTGCGCCCCCGTCGCCCGGCCCTGGCTGGGCCCCTCGCCCTCCTGGTGGTGCTCCTGCCCCTGGTCGTCTCAGCCACAGGGGTGCCAGGTGGCCTAGGGGAGGCACTCCCCCCTCGGCCCCCACGGCCCTTCCTGCTGGGCCTCGCCCCAGTACTCCTGCTCCCGCCCTCTGACGAGGCCCTGCTGGGGCGGCGAGAACCGCGCAGCCCCGATCGGGATCTGGCCTGCTCCCCTTCTGCCTCCCCCGAAGGCCGATCGCCGCTCCCAGCGGCCGCCCGGGCCGATCCCCGAGCACGTGGCACGGCCGCCGCCCAAGCGGCCCGCGCGCGTATAGCGCTAGCCCTGCTCCGGACCCGGCTGCCGGAGCCCTCCCCCGCCCCCCGGCGAGCTCCCGGAGTGCCGGCCTCGGCCCCGCCCGTCGTGCCTCGAGATCGTCGCCGGGCCATTCTCGCTCCGCTCCTCCGGCCTCTTCTGCTGGTCCCAGCCGCCGTCTCCAGCCGCCGCCGATCCTCCGCCGCCGAGCCGCGTGCCCCGGCTCCACTGAGCGCCGAGCTGCGCTTCGCCTCGCCCTCAGGTAGGCCCGACCGCAGGAGGATCCCGTGAACGCTGTCCTCTGCGGCTCCGACGGCGAGAGAGAGCGTCCCCGAGCCGCGTGGCGCCTTTTAAGCAGGCGCCCGGCTCCGCCCTCTACGTTCCCGTCGGCGCGCCGTTAGCGCGCCGACGCTCCCCGCCGTCGCGTCTTTCCGGCCCCACCCCCCAGCCGCGTCAACTGCGGCCTTGTTGAGGCTCGGCCGCTCTTTATCATCAAATCCACAAATAAATTATTTTTTTCCATTTTATGCAAAAAGTTTATAAAGCATTTCCACTGAACAATAAATACAGGTATTGACTTTTATCTGATTAAAGAAGTAACCATGGCCATCTCTGCAAGCTCCCCATGCTCTTGATCAACCTTTCCTCTTCGGAGGGTAATGTTGAATCTGTAGCACATATAATACTCTTTCTGCTGTTGTCATAAATAAAAACAAAGTTTAATTAGTCCCTAAAGAAAAGTCTCTAGTTCCAATTGTACACTAATTTTTATAATCTTTTGGATACATTAATGTACTTTTATTTTTTATAATTACTTTATTATATGTTCCCCATTCATGGTAAAATGTTCATTTTAGAAACAAAATTTCTTTTAAATATTTTCCCCTGGTCTAGAAAAAAAATATTTTCCTCTGGTCTAGAGATGACGGCAGTGGCCCACAGCTATCCGGGTGGAAAGGCGGCGGACCGGCATGGGTCCCAATGGCCTGATGGGGTTGGGGTGGCCTGGCACAGTTCCCAGTGGTCTGGGGTGAGGTAGTGGCAGCACAGCTCTCAGCTGCCTGGGCGCACAGGGGCCCTCAGTCGTCTGGATGAGGGAGATGGCGGTCCCACACGGATCTCGATGGCCCAGTTCCCTGCAGTCCCTGAGGTGGCAGTGGTGGCCCAGCTCAGCCCTCAGTGGTTGGAGCCCAGTTGGCCCAGGTCCCGATAGTCTGCATGAGGTGGAACGCAGGGAAGATAGGAGAGTTTGTGTGGGCTCACCTCTTCACTCTGTCCTCCGTTTTGGATTTTTTAGTTGATTTCTTCTCTTCTTATTTTTCTTCTTAGATAGTTTTCTTGTGTTTTCTTCTTCCATTTGTTGGTTTGTAGTTGCCTTTCTCCGTTTCTTTCCATGACCATTAATTATTTAAATTCTGTTGCTGTTGTTTGGTTTCTTGGTTTCCCTAATTATTATTATCTTAATTTTGTTGAGTTTTTGCAGATTTTTAGCTGGTTTGGGTGGGCTATTTTGGTGGCCTAGGTGTTTTATGGGATTATGCGACCGTCTGGCCACCCTCTTACCCACTACACTCAGCAAACCAGGCTATTAGAGCATATTTCTGAGAATGCCCATAGATTATAACCTCAAGCATCTTGAGATCTGTTTTTCCTGAAGGGGTTTCTTCTGTTCCCTCAGCTATAAAGGTTTTTCAGGGGGAGGTGGCTACCCAATTAAAGTATATTTTCCAGGTCTGCCTTGATAAAGATCTTCACCCTCTGGAAGCCGTACGTCTAAGTTCTTGCAATCAATACCTGGAGTCTCTTGATGTATTCCAAATGCTCTCCTCGGGCTGAAAGCAGGGATGGTTCCACTTGAGGAATGAGTGTGGGTTCAAATGGCCACCTATTAGTTAAAAATGAATTGCAGTCCTCAGGGACTAACTCAAGTTAATTCACAAGTTATGTACAATGATTCACCTCAAGACTGCAATTACAGATTACCGAATAAAGAATTATAGAATTACATATTTATTACAGAGGCTAATTTTCTTCCCCTCAAGACATTCCCCTCTGTTTTAATCAAGCTGTTTACTGTATGCCAGGGTCTGGCAGGGTCTCCTGGGAATTGTAGTCCATGGACATCTGGAGGGCCGCAGTTTGACTACCCCTGCTGTATGCACTGTGTCTTTGCATCCTTTGCAATCCTTCTTTACAGTACCTCTCCCATCCTCTTAGGATAGAAGGACCCAGATCTCCATTTCTGTTTTACTGTGTCTGACAACAAGAGCTTACTCTTGAAAGCGTATACCTTGAAAATATTGTTGTTGTTGTTAGGTGCGAAGTCGTGTCCGACCCATCGCGACCCCGTGGACAATGATCCTCCAGGCCTCCCTGTCCTCTGCCATTCATCAAAGTCCATTTAAGTTTGCACCGACTGCTTCAGTGACTCCATCCAGCCACCTCATTCTCTGTCGTCCCCTTCTTCTTTTGCCCTCAATCGCTCCCAGAATTAGGCTCTTCTCCAGGGAGTCCTTCCTTCTCATGAGGTGGCCAAAGTATTTGAGTTTCATGACTGAAAATATTATTGGGTTCTAAATTGCTTTTGGACTATAATCTGATCGTCTCCTTATATTTGTGGATAACCCCCATTCAAACAGTCTGAGAACTGTCGAAGGAAAATTCCAAAATTATGGCTTTTCCCTGACCCCGCAACCTTGTTAAATCTAGGCTTCCAGAAGATCATTGAAATAATTAAGCAATGGATCTGGGACCTGGCCCTTCAGTCTGACAGAACCTGGTTGCATTTGTCTCCTAATGCAATGTACTATACTAAGACTTTTTTACCAGCATAATGTCTCATTATCATAGAAATTCCTGAGTACAGGAGAATCTTCACTTTGGTATGTTTTAGTCCCTTGCCTTCAGCTTCTTTCATTCCTTCTTCTCAGCAGATTCGCCCTTGTCAAATAGGAAATACCATGCCACAATGATATACATTATACATATATTATGCTGATTTTAATACATTCCTCTGGAAGATCAGAACTATTCTCTACTTCCATCTACCTTTCAGACTTCTCTAAAGAAAATTACTCATAATGAAACCTAACAAAATTTTATATAATAGTATGCACAAGATGAAAACAGGTGCTTGAGACTTTATAAAACTATTGTAAAATGTGTGCACAATGTTGGATTATAATGGGACACACAAGATTTTTTTTTCGATTTTGATGTTGTACTTGGCATTTTTTATTGTTTTAATGAATACTCTTGAACTGATCTGGTATTGAAATAAACTGAATAAACCAAGCTGCCTTCAACTTTGATTCCAGATGAAGGGCAGATGTAACTGAGGGCAGGCCTTAAAGCAGGGGTAGTCAAACTGTGGCCCTCCAGATGTCCATGGACTACAATTTCCAGGGAATTGTAGTCCGTGGACATCTGGAGGGCCACAGTTTGACTACCCCTGCCTTAAAGGCACAGAATCCCACTATTCCATCATGCAAATATGTGACTTGGACTTCCAGAGATTTCCAGTGTCCTCTCTCAGAAATGTCTTTTCTTGTTCTTGTTCTTCTTCTTTTTTTTTACTTTTGCTAGGTACACTGGTGTAATGAGTAGGTGGTAAGATTTCAACATAGTGGACTAGATTCAACTCCCTGCCTCATTGGGTACCTATGGTTCAGTCATATTCTCTCTATCTAACTCAGAAGGCTGTTAGGATATCAAATAATTTCATGTGTCTGTTATCTGAGCTCACTGGAAGAAAGGACAAATACAAATGTGAGATTTTGGGAGAGCAAGTAAGAGAACTGACCCTGCAGAAGAATGTTTTGTTTCTCCCAAAGCTCTCATGCTGCACTGCGATTGTCGCTTCGTTGTGAAGTTTACTTACTTGAGAATAAGCATTTTGCCATTATTATGCTAGCAGTTTGATTGTTGTTGCCCTATTTAAGAGAGCTCATTATAGACTATTCACTAGCTCCGGATATTAATTGTGGCTTCTTGTTCTTTTTAAGGGGATGTATATCAAGTCGACATACGATGGCCTACACGTGATCACTGGAACCACGGAAAATGTATGTTTCTGCTAATTTGGATGGTTTTGTTCTTATATTTCCATGAACTGACCATTATAACCATGAGCTGGGCCCATGATGAACCTTTTGGCAGTTAATTTTTCTCTCCTGTTTCTCAACTCAGAAAAAAAAATTGGTTTCTAAAGTGATTTATGGCAAGTCAAAAACGAATACGGATCTAAAGTAAAACATGATGTTATTGGACACCTCAGTCCAAGTACTGAGAAGAGACGGCTTGCTGCTTCTTTTTCTATCTCTGGCCTTACTCATGGTGGCTGGTTGTGAAACCCTCACCTAGAACTAGAGCCACATTTAACGGATGTCCTTCTGCTTGCTTTCTATTCCTGTGTGTGTGACCTTGTAATTTCTAACTGTGGTCTTGTCCACTTCAGTGGAACTTGATAGGAAATATCCTCAGTGAATTATATTCTATATATGATGATTGTCTTGTTTTTCAAATTAAGATTCTGTAGTGCTGGCCATTTAGCAGTTCCCTGGGTATGCAAGGAAGGGCCACAAGAGACAAACACAGGCACATCCCTTCCTGCCCACAATCCGCCTAAGTTTATAAAATCAGCATTTCTGTCAGATGATCTAAAGGTAAAGGTAAAGGTATCCCCTGTGCAAGCACCGAGTCATGTCTGACCCTTGGGGTGACGCCCTCTAGCGTTTTCATGGCAGACTCAATACGGGGTGGTTTGCCAGCGCCTTCCCCAGTCATTACCGTTTACCCCCCAGCAAGCTGGGTACTCATTTTACTGACCTCGGAAAGATGGAAGACTGTGTCAACCCTGAGCCGGCTGCTGGGATCAAACTCCCAGCCTCATGGGCAGAGCTTTTAGACTGCATGACTGCTGCCTTACCACTCTGCACCACAAGAGGCTCCTGTCAGATGATCTAGCCTCTGCTTAAAAACTTCTAAAGAAGAAGAACCCACCACCTCCCGAGGAAGCCTGTTCCGCTGAGGAACCGCTCTGTCAGGAACTTCTTCCGGATGTTTAGCCGAAACTTCTTTTTAATTAATTTCAACCCATGGATTCTAATCTGATCCTCTGGGGCAACAGAAAACAACTCTGCTCCATCTTCTCTATGACAGCTCCTCACGTATTTGAAGGTGGTTATCATATCACCTCTTAGTCGCCTTCTGTCCAGGCTAAACAGACCAATCTCCTCCTCACCATCTTCGTAACCCTCATCTGGACTCACTCATTTCTCCAATTCTTTACATCTTCTTTCCTTTCTGCATCCTCCTGCCCCGCCCCCCATCAGCCAAAAACTGGAGCCTTATTGCACAGCAGTAGGCCAAGGTATGTCATGTGACAATGTGATTGCCTAGACCAGGGGCAGTCAAACTGCGGCCCTCCAGATGTCCATGGACTACAATTCCCAGGAGCCCCTGCCAGCATTCGCTGGCAGGGGCTCCTGGGAATTGTAGTCCATGGACATCTGGTGGGCCGCAGTTTGACTACCCCTGGCCTAGACATTCAGGACTGGCATGCTTTTCAGTCCAGTCTAACCAGTGCGGGAACTTGCCTTCTCACTGACTGGGACAAAAGTCTTTGTTGGCAGAGTTTTGATTGGCAGAGGGACGTGTAGCCCCAAGCTGCTTAAAATACTAAAATAGTTTTATTATGAAAAGAAACAACTTTGTATAGAAAGAGGAGAGAGAGAGAGACACCTAACTGTTCTGTTGCCTGCAGTTTCTGTTAGTTCTGGAAGCAAGCACAGAGGAAGTATGCTCAAAAGAGTAGAAAGTCTCTTATTGAGCCAATTAGCATAGTGGAGGAGATAACTGGAAAAATATCAGGAAGTCTGTGATCTAACTATGCTAAAAACACATATGTCCCCTGCAGGACATTCTTTATATTCTGCTCAGTCATGCACACCACAGATCTTGCATATTCCAAATCTGGGTGACCTTGGGCTTGCCACAGAATTGATAAAGTTGTTCTGACCAAGCAATAATATCAGGGCTCTCTGAGCCTCATCCACCTCACAGGGTGTCTGTTGTGGGGAGTGGAAGGGAAGGGGATTGTAAGCCGCTTTGAGACTCCTGATAGAGCTGTTCTGACCAAGCAGGAATATCAGGGCTCTCTCAACCTCACCCAACTAACAGGGTGTCTGTTGTGGGGAGAGGAAGGGAAGGCGACTGTAAGCCGCTTTGAGACTCCTTTGGGTAGAGAAAAGCAGCATATAAGAATCAACTCTTCTTCTTCAGTAATATCAAGGCTCTCTCAGCCTCACCTCCCTCACAGAGCGTCTGTTGTGGGGAGAGAAAGGGAAGGCGAATGGAAGCCGCTTTGAGACTCCTTCGGGTAGAGAAAAGCGGCATATAAGAACCAACTCTTCTTCTTCTTCTTAATTTGGACATATAAGCTGAAGCAATAGCAGCAGGAGCTGCAGTCCAAATGGCTAGAGTTGCCCTGTTGCAAGAGTAACTTGAATATGATACAAATTGTTGGCTGCTGATGCAAACCCAGCACATTCATTTTTTCACAGTATAGACTTTGGTGTTTGCTGATGGCAACCATTTCAAAAAAACTGGAAAAGGAACAGAGGAAACTATTTTGTTTGATCCGGGATTTGCTCTTGTTTTCTCCGTAGACAAGGGAAAAGCTTGTTGGGAAGAGATGTCACATGCATGTCAATCAAAGCCATGACTGCATTCATTGGCTTGGATGACAGAAAGGAGGGAGCAGGCCTTATTTCTATTCTTACTGCTTATTTTGCATAATTGATTCTGCTACTGCTGGCCAAGGATACAGAATGCTGGCATAGATAGTCAACATTTTTTATTGCATTCGAAAGAAAAGAAGAAGAATCACATTTAAACAAACTGGAGGGGATCTCGATGAAGTAACTGGATTTGCCATTTTTTGGAACTGGATGAAATGAGAAGATGATGTTTTTATACGCTACTTTCACGAACTGAAGGACTCTTGAAGCAGTTTACGATCGCCTTCCCTTCCTCTCCCCTATAAAGTAAGTAGGGCTGAGAGAGCTCTAAAGGAAGAAGAAGAGTTGGTGCTTATATGCCACTTTTCTCTTCCTGTAGGGGTCTCAAAGCGGTTTACAATCACCTTCCCTTTCCTTTCCCCACAGCATATACCGTGTGAGGTAGGTGAGGCTGAGGGAGCCCTGATATTACTAGAAGAAGAAGAGTTGGTTCTTATATGCCGCTTTTCCCTACCCGAAGGAGGCTCAAAGCGGCTTACTGTCGCCTTCCCATTCCTCTCCCCACAACAGACACCCTGTGGGGTGGGTGAGGCTGAGAGAGCCCTGATTTTACTGCTCGGTCAGAACAGTTTTATCAGTGCCATAGCGAGCCCAAGGTCACCCAGCTGGTTGCATGTGGGGGAGTGCAGAATCGAACCCGGCATGCCAGATTAGAAGTCCGCACTCCTAACCACTACAACAAACTGGCTCTCTACTACTACTACTACTTGGTCAGAACAGCTCTACCAGGAGTCTCAAAGTGACTTACAGTCACCTTCCCTTCTTCTCCCCACAACAGACACCCTGCGAGGCAGCTGAGGCTGAGAGAGTCCTGATATTACTGCTTGGTACAGCTTTATCAGTGCTGTGGCAAGCCCAAGGTCACCTAGCTGGCTGCATGTGGGGGAGCGTGGAATCAAACCCAGCTCACCAGATTAGAAGTCTGCACTAAGCTGGCTCAGTATCACCAAGTTGACTTCATGGGTAATCAAACCTGGTTCTCCAGAATAGAGTCCCCCCACTCTTAACCACTGTATCATGCTAAGCCTTGTTCTTGGAGGAGGAGCCTTCTACATGCGAAAGGAAATCTTGGAACCAGAAACATTCTTCAAATGGTGTCTCCAGGACAGCAGGTTAGGGAAGGATCCCTCACCTAAAGCCTGCCAGATCCTAGGAGTCCTTTGCCTTATACCTGAGCATCCCCTCTGGTCCTCAAGATAGAATGTAGCCTTAAGGTCTGCTGTGAGTAGCTGTCCTGCTGACATTACATATATGCTCCTCTGCAGTACTGGTTTACCCACACAGCACATGGTTCCAGCAGCCCCACCACTGCCTTGCCAGCAAAGCCCCTACACTGAGTGACAGAGAGCTTGCCAGAGAGCACATGTGCAGACAGCTTACAGGCATACATCTTGCGCTCTTCTTCCCCACCGGCTTCAACTGAGGCTAGGATCCTCATTGCTTGGACTGTCAAGTTGCAGAGGAGAAGGTGACAGTGGCGGGGGGGGGGGGGTGAGTCAGCTGGCCAGATCTGTGGCAGTTTTTCCACTCCATCCTGTTAAACATTTGGAAGGGACTTGTTCATTGCAGTGGTTCAGAAGATGGGCTTTGCAGTCTTCCCTTTGCAAGAAGTCAGGTGCTCCCCTCCCTCCCCCCACAATCTTTAGGTGCTCCCCTTTCGCCTCAGCAAAACATACAAAATATCCATACTTTGAACACATGACCAAGCCTGGCCCTTGCAGAAACTGCCCCGGCTTCCAAATACAGAAAGATGGAGAGGGAGCCACACAGGGAAGCCTGGTATCAGCTAAGGTCCAAGATGAATCCCAGGGGTTCACTTTTGTAATGGGGGGGGGGGAGACAGGAGCTGCAGAACACAACTACTTTTTTGCAACCCAAAGCTAAGGAAACAGAACAAATTCAGGGGGTGGAGTTTCCCTCCCCTCCTAATCAGGCTTCAGTTAACTCTTTGCTATCCAGCGGTATAGAAATTGAAAAATAAGTAAACAAACAAATAAATATTAATGCTCTGAAACTGGAATACAGTCTTCAAAGAGGATGGCAGCCCCGGAGTGTACTCAGATTTTTAAAAATTAGGTTGTTTTCTTTTTTTATGCTCATGTTAGTACATGGAGTTTCGGCAAAGTGTAGGTATCAGTGGCTTCCTGCGAGGGTGCGCCACTGTTACTTCTTCAGCACAAAGGACAGCGGCAGTTGTGCTCCAGTAGGGCCCTGCTAGCTCTGGTGCTATGGACCTTGCATATGGACCTCCCATACCCTGGGCCTGCTGCTCTGCTTCCTATAAGCTGCCACAAACTCCCAGCTGGGCAGATTCCCTATTGTTTCAGGAAGTGAGTCCTCAAACCCAGTTCTCCCTTTGTTGCTCTGCCTAGGAGCCCTTCTGTTTGCATCTCCAAGCTAACCGCCTTCCTATATTGGCAAGGACAGGAGTTATGGAAGAGGCTGCATTTTTCTTCCTTGGGTTCTTATTGAGCTCTTTGTTGCCTGCCGAAATATTTCAAGTGAGAAGCTCAATACTATCTAAATAGGAAGATGGAATGCAGCCAGGAAGAAGCGAATGCTTCTTTCCTCTAAAGCTGTTCTCTGCTCTTGGCCAAAGTTGACTGTACTTCTGCTTACCTAGGTGAAGCGGAGTTTTATTGCTGCCTTGAAACATAATCCCAGGCACTGAGGCAGAGGCAGTTTTTGTCAGGTTAATGGAAAATGTTGGCAGGAACAAGCCAGGGATGGTTAGGAGTCATCAATCTAGGGAAGGCTGGGAGGGGAGGAGGCAGGGAAGGCTGCAGCCACAATATGTGCATGGAGTTCAGCAACTGGGAATATCTGATCTACTGAACAAAGCTTCCTTAAATTCAGGATAGAGCAGTGGCAACAATGGGGGGAAATTACTGAGGACAGCAAAAGAAGTCTAAGGTTAGACCTGAGGAAGCCATGGCTGTGTGGCACAGCATCATCCTTGTTTGGAGTAGGTCTCAGGTTTAATCTTTGGCACTTTTCACTTAAAAGGAACAAGCTGTAGGTGATGTGAAAGACCTGAGACCCCAGGCACCTGCTGCCGGTTATTGCAAACATATTGAGAGCCAACTTGCTGTAGCAGTTAGGAGCCGTGGCCTCTGATCTGGAGATCCAGGTTTGATTCCTCTTTCCTCCACATGCAGCCAGCTGTGTGACCTTGGGCTAGTCACAGTCCTGCTATAGCTTTTCTCATAGAGCAGTTCTGCCAGAGCTCTCAGAGCACTACCTATTATTATTATTATTATTATTATTATTATTATTATTATTATAATCATCATCATCATCATCATCATCATCATTATTATTATTATTGAATTTATTTCCCGCCACTCCCTTGTGGCTCGTGGCGGGTTACAACAGTATAAAAACCCCATAAATACATTAAAACCAATTAACATGTCAATAGTTAATGACTACCTGGCAAGAGCGGCTAATCAACTACCCATTCCCCCCCTAGCAAGTGGAGAGGGGATACTGATGGTACTTGTGTCTAATCCCAATCCTCAGGTCCCGGGGGGGCGTAGATGTTAAGCCTGGTCTCAACCGTAAACCTGGTGGAAGAGCTCCGTCTTGCAGGCCCTGCGGAGCGATGGAAGGTCCCGCAGGGCCCGCAGCTCTCCCGGGAGCTCATTCCACCAGGCAGGGGCCAGGACCGAGAAGGCCCTGGCCCTGGTCGAGGCCAGGCGTGCTTCCCTAGGGCCGGGGACGACCAATAGATTTTCTCCCGCAGAACGTCAAGCTCTACGGGGGGCATAGGGCGATAAGTGGTCCCTCAGGTATGTGGGTCCCAACTCGCGTAAAGCCTTGAAGGTTAAAACCAAAACCTTGAACCGGATCTGGGCAGCAATTGGCAACCAGTGCAGCTGCCTCAGCACTGGCTGCATATGGGCCCTCCAAGGTGTACCAGTGAGGACCCTGGCAGCTGCGTTCTGCACTAGCTGAAGTTTCCGGATCAAGGCCAAGGGAAGGCCCGCGTAGAGCGAGTTACAGAAATCTATTCTGGAGGTGACCGTTGCATGGATCACCATGGCCAGGTGTTCGGGGGACAGGTAGGGCGCTAGTAGTCGGGCCTGGTGAAGTTGGAAGAATGCCTGGCCTGCTACTCTTTTGATCTGCGCCTCCAGAGTTAGGGAGGCATCAATGATCACGCCCAAATTCCTGGCCTGGGACGCGATGGTAAGATGCGCCCCTCCCAGGGTGGGCAAGCGCGCTTCCTGATCCTGCCCCCTGCGTCCCAGCCACAGGACCTCCGTCTTGGAGGGGTTGAGTTTCAGACGACTCTGCTTGAACCATTCTGTCACCGCTTCCAAACATCTGGCAAATGGTTCCGGGGGAGAGTCCGGGCGGCCGTCCATGAGGAGATAGAGCTGGGTGTCATCAGCGTACTGGTGGCAACCCAGTCCAAAACTCCGGACCAGCTGGGCCAGAGGGCGCATAAAGACGTTAAATAATGTGGGAGAGAGGACCGCGCCCTGTGGGACTCCACATGGAAGTCTGTAGGAGCGCGAGAGCTCATCCCCCACTGCTACCCTCTGGGTCCAGTCCTGGAGAAAGGAGCGTATCCAGCGTAAAGCTGTGCCCCGTATCCCCGTTTCGGCGAGGCGGTGGACCAACAATTCGTGGTCCACGGTGTCAAAAGCGGCCGACAGGTCCAGAAGAACCAGCACTGCCGACCCGCCTCTATCCAGCTGGCGACGGAGATCATCCAGCAGGGCGACCAGCACCGTCTCCACCCCGTGGCCAGGTCGGAAGCCAGACTGATATGGATCGAGTGCCGAAGTTTCTTCCAAGAATGCCAGGAGCTGGTCTGCCGCGGCCCTTTCGACCACCTTGCCCAGGAACGCTAAGTGCGATACTGGGCGGTAGCTGTCTGGGTCTGGCGGGTCCAGCATAGATCTTTTCAGGAGAGGGCGGACCACTGCCTCCCTTAGCTGCTCAGGGAACTCCCCGGAGTCCAGGGAGAGATTGACAATATCCCTGAGCTGGCCTCCTATCTTCTGCCCCCCTCCTTTGAGGAGCCATGACGGACAGGGATCGAGGGGGCACGTGGTCGCCCTGACCGAACCTAGCAACTCGTCCACTTCGGGTAGAGAGAGCCGTCTGAAGCCATCGAACGTCACCTCCAAAGGCGGCCAACAGGTCTCTAGTTCATTTACTGTATTAACTGTGGCAGGAAGAGCGCGGCGGAGCGATGAGACTTTGTCCGCAAAATGGCTCATTAAAGCCTCACAGCCTAGTTCTAATTTCCTACTATTTTGGCGCCCCTCAAGGGCGGTAAGGGATCTAACTGTTCTAAATATTTGGGCCGGGCGAGAGTTTGCGAACGTGATTTCCGCGGCAAAAAATTCCCGTTTTGCCACTTTCACCGCCATCTCATACGCCCTCATAAGCGTGCGATGAGATGTTCTCGTAGCTTCGTCTCGTAGCTTCTTCCGCCACACTCGCTCCAGTCGTCTCACTTCCCTTTTTCTCTCCCGAAGCTCCCTGGTATACCAGGGTGCCCGTTTGAGTCGAGGGCAGAGAAGACGTTTAGGGGCGATCTCATCTATGGCAGCCGATAGGCGGGACTGCCAGTCCTCCACCATGGCCGCCAGTGAGTCGCCAGGAGGCATCGGGTCCCGCAGAGCATTCCGGAATCCTATTGGATCCATAAGTCTCCACGGGCGGGCTAAAATGCGCCCGCCGCCCAACTGGGGGGGGTGGTATCCTGAGCCGGGCCCGCAGGGCATAGTGGTCTGACCACGGCACAGCCAAAACTGTATCCAGATCCACTTCTATCCCAGCGCCGAAAATCAGGTCGAGTGTGTGTCCGGCATGATGGGTGGGCCCAGCAACAAATTGCGAAAATCCTAGTGTTGCCATGGATGACACCAGGTCTCCGCCATGGACTGGAGAGGGCGCATCCGCGTGGACATTGAAGTCACCCAGGATCAGAAGCCTGGGGTACTGCAACGCCCAGGCGGCCGCCGCCTCCAGCAGGCGGGGCAGGACATCTGGCGGCGCGTTGGGCGGACGGTAACAGGGTGTCTGTTGTGGGGAAAATGGAAGGTGATTGTAAGCCTTGAGTAGTGAAAAGCAAAGTATAAAAACCAACTCTTCATCTTTGTGGTTTCTGTGCAGTCACACATGGGTTCTGCAAAGATCGCAGGCCTGCCACAGAGAAATAACTAGCTAGCTAAAGTAAAAAATTGCCTCCCAAGAGTGCTCACCCCTCCTCTCACAGAGTGACTTTCCCACCCAAAGTCATGTGATGTGGGAGGAGTTAGCACTCTCCCCTCAGTCCTTTTTTTGCCGTTGCAGGAGAAGGACGCTAGACAGCTAGCTCTTGGTATTTTCCTCAGATATTTTGTGAGGTAAAAATTTTTACAATTCTATATAATGGCACTTTTTAAGAAGTGTGGGAAATGTGGTGCCAAAATGGCGCAGACAGATAATCATTCCTCGTGTTTATTATGCCTTGGTAAGGGACATTCAACAACTAATAGTCCCTCGTGTAAAAAACTGACTCCAAAGACCAGGGATAATAGGGCGAGGAGATCAAAAGTTGCCCTGTGGGGAAAATCCCTGAGACCTGAGGAGGCAGCTGGCCCTTCTACGTCTGTGGGCCCAACATCTGCTGTTTCCCCACAAGGACAGCAAAGAGCTGCCTCAGAGCCCTTGAAGAGAAAGAAGAAAAGGGCGATTGCTCCATCACGAGGTCATTCTCTGTCAGCCTCGGTGGTGTCTAAAAGGGCCAGAAGGCTAGATTCCCCCTCACCGTTGCCAACGCAATCGGCGTCAAGGGCCCACTCTTGAGGGCGCGTACCGATGCCATCGACGGTGATTCAGCTTTCCAGTGCCTTGCCGTTGTGCCAAGTTTCGGTATCGACGGCAGAACTGCCAGCCGGCGATGAGCCTGTGCTTCATCCGGGTACTGAACAAGTGTCACAGTGGAGGTCGGTTTCGTGGCGGCGTTCAACATCACCATCTGCTGATCATTGTTGATACTCATTATCTAATGTGGAAAGGTCTGCCTTGACGCCGAGCATTGTGCAACGCTGGCCGCCGACCTTGTCCCATCATCGTTCACCCTCAGTGTCAGATGACAACGCTCCTGTGAGACCCAGACGCTGTTGGCGCTTGTTGTTGTCGGAATCCTGGGTGCCGATGCTGGTGCCAGCGTCCTGGCGTCGATGGGGAAAGGACGTTCCACCACCAATGAAAGAACTTACCTCTGCCGTTGTCGAGTCCCGTCGTCCACAAAGTACATCGCCGGCACCAGTTTCGTCCGCAAAGCGGCATGTCGAAGATGAAGACTGGGCTCGTCGCCAATGGTCCTCGTCGTCGATTGTGTCGTCATCGAGAATTTCCGTTGACGACGATCGACGTCGAAGAGCACATTCTGAAAAAGAGCACATTCTGAGAGAGTGTGGCTTAGTGGAAGAACCTCTGCTTGGCAGGCAGAAGGTTCCAGTCCTGAGAATCTCCAGTTAGAGGAACTAGGCAGTGAATGATGTGGAAGATCTTAGCCTGAAAACCTGGAGGGCTACTTCTGATCTGAGTAGACAGTACTGACTTGGATAGACAAGTGGTCAGATTCAGTGTGAGGGAGTGCCATACAGCATGATTACTGGAGGACACTAAGTGGGATATTGGATGCCCAAAGCCATTGCTTCAATCTATGCAGGTTTGCCAGTACTTAATCTTCTCAGATTCCCATCGAGCATGGACAGTCTTCTTCTCACCAGACCCAGGGTTCCACCAGGGCAGTGCTTGCTGGTGCAAGGTTGAGCCAAACCTTCACCACAGTTTGGCTATATCAAGATTCATTGTATGGATATACTTCCAAGTAAGAAATACAACTTATTCTTTTTAAGTGAAAAAAGTGAGGATTAAACCTGAGACCTATGATGATCTTATGGAGAGATGTGTGGAGAAACACACAATCCATTCACTTGAATTTTGCTAACTTCTTTAACTCTTTTTGTTGTTCCTCTGACTTTTTTCCTGCAAAAGAACCCCCAAGCCTCACACATAATTTCACTTGAGGTGCAGTTCAGTTGTGCACTGGTGAACCCCAGCAGGGGCTTTTCATGGGAGATAAGCTAGGTTTCTACCTCTGACTGGCCATGAAATTCATTTGGTTGCCTTGAATCCATAAGGTCAGATTCCTGGCATCTCCAGTTGTTACCTGAAATGGATCCCTCAAGAGGAATTATGGGAAATTTCAATATTTATTGAATACATTGGCAAAGAGGTTGGGAAACTGCAGGATCTTTTTACCAATGTTTACAGGATCCTGTTACTAGGTAGGAACCCTTTTAAATAAAGATGGCAAACTTGCACTTAAGAAGATTTATTTGTGGAAAGTTGGGGGGTACACTCAAAACACATACAAGTGCAAAACATACAATTTCCCAAGAAATATAATAGATAAAAATGGGAGTAGGGTCGGGTAATAGTTACCTATTCCAGAAGAATCAAGGACAGAGGGGACTGTCACGCGACTAGCAGTGTGGCAGAAGATGACATCAGGGTCAGCAAGTTGTACAAGGGGTATTGATTACTGAACACAACAAAACGGGGCTGAAAGGTTGAGGGACTATGAAGATAGGTTAAGGGACTTGGGAATGTTCAGCCTGGAGAAAAGGACGTTGAGAGGGGACATGATAGCCCTCTTTAAGTATTTGAAAGGTTGTCATTTGGAGGAGGGCAGGATGCTGTTCCCATTGGCTGCAGAGGAAAGGACACACAGTAATGGGTTTAAACTACAAGTACAACGATAGAGGCTAGATATCAGGGGGGAAAATTTCACAGTCAGAGTAGTTCAGCAGTGGAATAGGCTGCCTAAGGAGGTGGTGAGCTCCCCCTCACTGGCAGTCTTCAAGTGGATACACACTTTTCTTGGATGCTTTAGGATGCTTTGGACTGATCCTGCATTGAGCAGGGGGTTGGACTAGATGGCCTGTATGGCCCCTTCCAACTCTATGATTCTATTATTATTTAACCTGAATACAACTAAGAGGAAGAAGAAGAAGCAGAAGAACTGATTCTTATATGCTGCTTTTCTCAACCCGAAGGAGTCTCAAAGCGACTTACAATCTCCTTCCCTTTCCTCTCCCCACAACAGACACCCTGTGAGGTAGGTGAGGCTGAGAGAGCCCTGATAATAACTACTCAGTCAGAACAGCTTTATCGGTGCTGTGGTGAGCACAAGGTCACTCAGCTGACTTTATGTGAGGGAGTGCAGATTCAAACCCGGCTTTCCAGATTAGAAATCTGCCCTCCTAACCGCTAACCAGTACCCAAAGGTGATATGATAACCATCTTCAAATACTTGAAGGGCTGTCATAACGAAGATGGAGCAGAGTTGTTTTCTGTTGCCCCAGAAGGTCGGACAATAACAAATGGGTTCAAATTAACTTAAAAGAATTTTCAGCTAAACATCCGGAAGAAATTCCTGACAGTTAGAGCGGTTCCTCAGTGGAACAGGCTTCCTCAGGAGGTGGTGAAGTCGCCTTATTTGGAATTTTATAAGCCGAGGCTAGATTGTTACCTGACGGAAATGCTGATTTTATGAACTTTGGCAAATTCTGAGGGGATGGACAGATAGCTGTGAGTTCCTGCATTGTGCCCAGTGTTTGGAGTAGATGACCCTCAAGGTTCCTTCCAAATGTATGATTTTATGATTCTAAGTGAGCATATCAAAATGGTATCTGAAGAAGTTATTGTTATTGTTGTTGTTGTTGTTTATAGCCTGCCACTCCCCTAAGGCTCATGGCGGGTAACAGCATATAAACCCCCGCGATAAAAACCCCTAATACATAAAAACCATCCTAATACATAACACATCAAACAACCCAATGAGCAGTGACTCATGAGAGCTCATACCTTTCCACAAATGTCGTTAGTCTTTATAGTCCTGTTGGACACTTGCTCTTCTCTACTGCAACATAACGGCAGTTGTAATGGATGTTGCAGCAACTACAAAGACAAGAATGTACTAGCATTGTTTACGATACCCTAAAAGTGATAGAAGGGGCCTCCAATTGAAACATCTTATAAATTTTGGAGCAAAAGCAGCTGTGTAGCCAAATGCATCACTTTCTCTCTAGCAGCAACATCTTTAAAAAATACAAAGGTGCCAGCCAAGTTCTTACTGTCAGTTACTGTAGTGTTCATTGCCGTGGTTTCTGCGCATTCTTACAGGGGTACTACAGAATGGCAGGCCTGCCATGGGGAAATAAGTAGCCAGCTTAGAAAGCTTTAGAAGCTTCCAAGAGTGATGGCCCCTCCCCTCACAGAGAGAGACTTCCTGCGCACTGTCACAGGATGTGGGAGGGATGAGCACTCTCCCCTAAGTCCTTTTTTTGCTGCTTCAAGAGAAGGACGCTAGCTAGCTAGCTCTGTCTCGTTTACTTTTGAGACCTTCTGTGATAAGAAATAAAACGAATACTTTGATAATGGAAAGTCAGAAGAAGAGGAGGGCACTTTTTAAAAAGATGGCCCAAACTGACAACCGCTGTCTGGTCTGTCTGGGAGAAGGGCACTCAGCTACTAGCTGCCCTAAGGCTAGGGATGACAGAGCAAAAAGAAGAAGAAGAAGAAGAAGAAGAAGAAGAAGAAGAAGAAGAAGAAGAAGAAGAAGAAGAAGAAGAAGAAGAAGAAGAAGAAGAAGAAGAAGAAGAGTTGGTTCTTATATGCCACTTTTCTCTACCCGAAAGAGGCTCAAAGCGGCTTACAGTTGCCTTCCCTTTCCTCTCCCCACAACAGACACCCTGTGGGGTGGGTGAGGCTGAGAGAGCCCTGATATTCCTGCTCGGTCAGAACAGTTTTATCAGTGCCGTGTTGAGCCCAAGGTCACCCAGCTGGCTGCATGTGGGGAAGTGCAGTATCAAACCCGGCATGCCAGATTAGAAGTCTGCACTCCTAACCACTACACCAAACTGGCTCTCTGATGGAAGGTGGCCTTGTGGGAGAGACTGCTGATGGCTGTAGACCCCTTGGGACCCTGTACTTCTGCAAGCCTCTCGGAGAGAGAGAAGACCGCTGAGCCACAAAGGGCAGCTCTTGAGCCTCCTAAGAAAAAGCAGAGGGTTTTGGCTCCATTGAGAGAATGCTTCTCCCCCCCCCCAACTGTTGCTAGGAAGGGCAGGCAGCAGAGTTCACCCTCCCTCCCCCCATGGATGTGGTCAGAGTCGAGAGGATGCTCTCGGGATAGAGAATCTGCTCTGGTGTTGCCAGCGGGGCACAAGAATAATTTGGTGATGGCAGAGCGTTTGAGATTGGAAGTGTTTCAGCTGCACATCCAAAAGTAGTCAGTGCCAAGAGACCAAGACTTGCTGACAAGATTGCCTGTGCAGCCTTCGGCAGCAAACAACCACTGCCGAGACTCTTCATCAGTGCCCCTCCCCCCCATGTTTGCTGCCAAGATTGTGACCTCAGTGTTTGCCATTGACGTTGGATGATGAAGTTACCGTGAGACCAAAGTGTCATTGATACCTCGTCGTTGGAATCATCTACAGAGCCTTGGGTACTGATGATGGTGCCAATTGGTGTAGAGATGGCCTGACATCAGCTAAGCACCACGAGTCCTCCGTCTCTTGAGACACACCTATGGGTCACAGCTACAAGACCCCCTTCATTGTCAAGGCTCAGTGATTCAGAGGTTGATTAGTCTTGATGTCATAGTGACGACAGAAACAAGACTGTCGACTTAGACTTCCAGACTGAGTCGATGTATGGGGACATAGATGAATCTGTGTTGCCTTCCCCTTCAGATGTTGTAGATATGTCTACAGGTCATTCCCTATTCTCACCAATAATTATAATGGCTAATTCCCTTTAGTTTTAGTATAGAGTCAACATGGAGAAGTTGGAGGACCCTATCATGGAGTTCTTTATTCTCCTGACATAGGACCTGTGGCCCTCATCCTGATTAGAGGGGTTACTGAAGTGTCAGAGCATACTTGGCAGATGCCAGCCTCAGTCCCTCTTTCACCTAAAAGGATCAATCACCTTTTTTGTGCAAGAGGAGGGGATGCATGTATCTTTAAACACTCAAAACTGACCTATGGTTTTTTTTGGCAGTTTTACCAGGGAGGGGAAACCCTGAGCAACACTCTGCACCCCTGGACAAGAAGGGCAGTCATGTGGATGCATTTGGCTGGAAACTTTATACTTCTACGGCCATGGACATCAGAATAACAAATCTTCAGACTATTATGAGCAGCTATCAGGCTACCCTCTGGGAGAAGTTGGCAGCTCTCCCTGAGCACCAGAGGCCTTTTGTACAGAGGCCTTTTAACTGATTGCAAAGACCTGGCTCATCAAAAGGTTAACACTGCCAGGCACAGAGCAGATTGCCTGGGGAGAATTATGGCAACTGCTATAGTCATGAGGAGATATTGATAGCTCAAATCCTCAACTCTCACGGCAGATATAAGGATCAGTTTGGAGGATCTTCCCTTTTGAGTGGGGGTACCTATTTAGTACCCAATGGATGATACTTTGGGAAAAATGAAGAAATATTGCCTACAGGCAAAGTGATTATGTTTAGGGAGTTCTTCTACAGCAGGAGTAGTCAACCTGTGGTCCTCCAGATGTTCATGGACTACAATTCCCATTTGCTGGCAGGGGCTCATGGGAATTGTAGTCCATGAACATCTGGAGGACCACTGGTTGACTACCCCTGTTCTACAGCATATCCCCATCCCAAGCAATGGAGCTGAGCTTATTTCCATTCTCAGCTCAATAGTCCTTTTCATTATTTTGACAATAGGGCTAGAGATTTCTCTCCTGCCTCCCATTATCAACACCAATCCTACAGGAGTGGAGGTGGGTGTAATTGCCAAAACCACTCTGAGAGGGACACTTGTCCCAGACGGACTCAGTCTCAATGACTGACCATATTTCTTACTTTTGTTAGCAGGTTGGCTGACTATTTTGATGCTTGATGTTCTGTAACCCAAAGTACTTGGGTCCATTCAGTAATAAAGAATGGTTATTATTTGGAATTTATGGATACGCCCAGGTTTAATTCCCCACTGGTAGGGTGGGACTCTCAAGATCCAGACACTCTGTCTGAGATGGATGAGCTCCTGCGAAAAGGGGCTATTCTATGGCTAGGCCCTTGCCCAATTTCAGAGGGGTTTATTCCAAATACTTTCTTATAGATAAGAAAAGAGGTGGTAAGAGAGCAATTTTGGATTGACTTGATTTGAATGAATTTATTTCTATGAAAAGGTTCCAAATGCTATTAGCTGCTCAACTCCTTCCCCTCCTTTCTGGGGATTTATGGTTTGCCAAAGTGGACCTAAAGGATGTGTATTTCCATGTGTCTATCCACTCAGCCTGTACTAAATACCTCCGTTTTTGTGTAGGAGGAGACCATTACAAATACACTGTACTCCCCTTTGGCTTCACATCTACCCCAAGAGTTTTTACTGAGGTCAACAATGTGATAGTGGCTCATCTTTGGAGGCAGGGTATAGTGTTTTTACCCATAACTTAATGATTGGCCTTTGGTTGGCCACTCCAGGGAGCAGCTTTCTTCCTCTATTTCCATTTCAGTGGCCCTGTTATAATCTTTGGGGTTCATTCTGAATTGGGATAAGTCACACCTTAACCCTACACATGCCCTAGAATTCATAGAGGCACTACAGGACGGAGATAAGAGAATGGTGTTTCTGCTCCCGTATAGGGTGACACTGCTCTCCTCCTAAGCACTGTGGGCTAGTAAGTTCCATTCCCACTTTGTGGTGCAGATCCAGAGATTACTGGGTCACATGGTGTCTACCACAGTGGTTATACCTCATGCCAGACTGCATAGGAGACCGCTCTAGCTATGGTTCTTATCAGTTTGTAAGACCCATTTGGTCCATAGTTGGAAACATTTTTCAGTTCCGAGATCTGGAGATCTCTTTTACGGTGAGCTGTTCCCTCGATCTTATCTAAGGGGATGCCACTAGGTGTCCAGGAGGAGGAGATGATTTTGTACACAGATGCATCCCTTCAAGGGTGGGAGGCACACTGGTTGCACCTTTCGGCCAGCGGCCAATGGCATGAACACGACACTTTGCATATTAACATGTTAGAAATGAGGGCAATAAGGAATGTTCTCCTTTCTTTTTCAAAGGAAATGGCATGATGATTACTACGCACAACATAGCCGCAGGGCATCACATAAGAAAGCAAGGAGGTACGAGGTCCACAAGACTGTGTCAAGAAGCCACTAAAATTTGGAACTGAGCCATTGCCAACGTGGCTCTTTTGTCTGCAATACAGATTGCATAGGAACTGAACACTTGGGCAGATGCCCTAAGCAAGGAAATCAGATTCAAGAATGGCCTCTGGTGACAGAATTCCAGCTTCCTGGCTTTCACCCATGGGCATTTCCAGCCATAGATCTCTTTGCCACGGCAAACAATACAATGTGCCACCGCATCTGTGGAAGGGACCCAGCATCCCTAGGGGACCCTTTTCTCCAAAGTTGGGATGTTCAAAGGTGTTTTGCCATTCCCTCCCTTCAGTCTCATAAGCATAATGTTGTCAAAGTTAAGCACAGACAATACAAAGTGCATAGCAATAACCACCGTTGGGCCCCAAAACCCTTGCTTCCCTTTTTTACCGCTGCATCACACTGCCTGCTCATGTTTAGTTTACAATCCACAAGTACCCCAAGGTCTCGTTCACACACAGTGTTACCTAGAAGCATATCCCCCATCCAGTAGGCATGCTTTTCATTTTTCTGACCCAGATGCAGAACTTTACACTTATCTTTATTAAATTGCATCTTGTTCTCATTTGCCCATTCTTCCATTGTGATCAGATCTCATTGAACTCTATCTTCTGGTGTATTTGCCAGTCCTCCCAATTTGGTGTGATCTGCAAACTTGATGAGCAGTCCCTCCACCCCCTCATCTAGATCATTAATAAATACGTTAAAAAGTACCGGACCGACCACCGAGCCCTGAGGTACCCCACTACTCACCTCCCTCCAGACTGATGAAACACCATTGACTCTTTGAGTGCAGTTCTCTAACCAATTCCCTATCCACCAAACTATCTGAAAATCCAGATTGCAGTTCTTCAATTTATCCATCAGAACATCATGTGGAACCTTATCAAGTTTTACTAAATTCCAAGTAAACGACATCAACCGAATTTCCACAATCCAGCAAACCTGTTACTTGGTCAAAGAAGGAAACCAGGTTGGTCTGACAGGACCTCTTGGAGACAAATCCATGCTGACTTCCTTGGATCACCAAATTGTCCTCCAGATGTTTGCAGATTGCTCCCTTTAATATCTGCTCCATTATCTTCTCCACAACAGAGATCAGACTCACTGGTCTGTAGTTTCCCGGGTCATCCTTCCTCCCTTTTTTGAAGATCGAAGTAACGTTTGCTCTTTTCCAGTCCTCCGGGACATCTCCAGTCCTTAAAGTGGTCCCGAAGATGATGGACAGGGGTTCTGCAAGTTCTCCGGAAAGTTCTTTAAGCACTCTCGGGTGCATTTCATCCGACCCAGGGGATTTGAACTCATCCAGTGCAGCTAAATGCCTCTCGACAACCTCTCTGTCCATGTCAACCTGCCACCCAGATGCTATCCCTTGGCTACTACCAACTCTAAATGTGCCTAAACCCTTTGACCTGTGGGAAAAAATGGTTGTAAAATAGGTGTTGAGCCTTTCTGTTTTCTTTGCATCAGAGTTTGTCCATCTGCACCCAACAGTGGGCCTATTGCCTCCTTTACTTTACGTTTGCTCCTCACATAACTGAAAAATCTTTTCTTGTTACAATGGGCTTCCCTGGCCAATCTTAGCTCACTCTCAGCTTTGGCCTTTCTGATGATTGATCTACAGTGCCTAGTAACCTCTAGGTACTCTTCTTTAGAGCTCTGTCCTTCCCTCCATTTCCCTTTTCTTTCTTAGTTCCTCTTGAAGTTGTCTGTTCATCCAAATAGGCTTCTTAGAGCTCCTGCAGTGTTTTCTTCTTTCTGGGATAGTCATGGATTGGGCATGCAATAGCTCTTCTTTGAGTAGCGCCCACCCTTCATATGTTCCCTTCCCTTCCAGCATTCTCGTCCGTGTTATGACACTCATCATGCCTCTGAGTTTATTAAAGTTTGCCCTATGAAAATCCAACATCTGCGTCTGGCTACAAGCTTCCTTGCCCCCCTCCCATCTCAAAAGGAATTCTATGAGGACATGGTCACTTCCCCCTAGGGTCCCCACCTCCTTCACCTCATCCACCAACTCTTGCCTGTTGGTCAGTATTAAGTCCAGTATGGCTGAACCTCTTATGGGTTCATCTACCATTTGATAAATGAAATTGTCAGCCAGGCAGGTCAGAAAGTTGCATGACTGAGGACGCTTCGCAGAGTCTGTTTCCCAGCACACATCTGGGAAACTGAAGTCGCCCATGATTACAAGGTCCTGCCACTTGGATATATTCACAAGCTGCTCACAAAGTGCAGCATCCACATCCTCTCGTTGGTCAGGCGATCGGTAGAAGACACCAACCACCACACTGTTTGTTTTCCCCTCGCTTATTTCACCCTCACTTATTTTCATCTTTCACTGGAGATATACTCTCCTTCACTAGAATTTCCTGACAGGTAAGCCCTTTCCTCACATACAGTGCCACTCCTCCACCTCTTCGATCTATTCTGTTTTTTCTGAACAGTTCATATCCATCCACCATTACATTCCAGTCACGAGAATCGTTCCACCAAATTTCTGTGATGCCTACTAGATCATACCTTTCCATCAGCATGAGAAGTTCCAGCTCTTCCTTCTTATTGCCCATGCTTTGGGCGTTAGTATAAAGGCATCTGAATCCTTTTACTTTTGGTTCCCTATGAGCTGGCCTTGCCGGTTTGGCTGCCCCCGATCGTTCTTCTTCCATACACTCCCTATGTTGATCGTCTCCTTCCCCTTGTGGCTTCAGTTTAAAGCTCTCCTGATGAATCTCCCCAGGTTCCTGCCAAACACATTCTTCCCCAACTTCGACAAGTGCAGTCCAACAGGTGCTAGTAGGCCTTCCTCAAGAAAGCCTATCCCATGGTCCCAGAAACCAAATCCCTCTTGCTGGCACCACCTATGCAGCCACTGATTCACCTCCATTATCTTCCTCTCCCGACGCATTCCTCTTCCTTTAAGGCAAGATTGAAGAGAATACCACTTGTGCCCCCATTTGCTTGAGAGTTTATAGAGTAGTTCCAGGCTTCTTATCACACTCCAGAATGGTGCTCCTTCCATGACATTTTTTTCTTATTTGGCTACATTGAAGATCTCAGGGCATTTTAATTCCTCCATCAAGGTTCACCTGACAGCTCTTTCAGCTTCTCATAAATTTGTAGAGGGCAAACCTGTGATTCCTCAGTGGAATTTCTTTCTGCACTTACTCATAAACCTTTTGAACCAATGGCTATGGCAGAATTGTCTTTTTGTACCAAGTTGCCTTTTTCATTGCTATAACGTCAGCACGCAGAATTGGCGGCACTCTCCTCAGAACCTCCCTTTCTTCAAGTCTTCAGAGACAAAGTTGTTTTATGCCCCAGCATTGAGTTTCTGCCTAAGGTTATATAAAAGTTGCATTTGGGACTATGTCTGGTGTTACCTGTGTTTTTTCCTAACTCAGATCCACATTGTGAAAGACAAATGTACACTTTGGACATGTGCAGATCAGTTCTTTTTTATTTAGACAGGACTAAAGATTTCAGAAAACACAAGGCACTCTTTGTCTGTTTTAGGGGAGCTAACAAGGGCAAGACAGCTTCGTCTCAAACAGTTTGGTGTAGTGGTTAGGAGTGCGGACTTCTAATCTGGCATGCCGGGTTCAATTCTGCGCTCCCCCACATGCAGCCAGCTGGGTGACCTTGGGCTCAACACAGCACTGATAAAGCTGTTCTGACCGGGCAGTGATATCAGGGCTCTCTCAGCCTCACCCACCTCACAGGGTGTCTGTTGTGGGGAGAGGAATGGGAAGGTGACTGTAAGCCGCTTTGAGCCTCCTTTGGGTAGGGAAAAGCGGCTTATAAGAACCAACTCCTCCTCTTCTTCTTCTTCTTCTTCTTCTTCTTCTTCTTCTTCTTCTTCTTCATCCCAAACAATTTTGAGATGGATTGTTCAGCCCATTAAGCTTGCTTACAAGTTTTCTAAACTGGACTGTCCCCTGCAAGTGACAGCACACTCTACGAGGGCTCAAGCAACATCGGCAGCCTTTGCAGCGGGGCTTCCAATGTCTGACATCTGTAGAGCAGCTACACAGTCTACTCCCGGCACTTTGTCATTACTCTCTTGACGTTTACTCTGTGAAAGAAACAGCAGTGGGAAAGGCAGGGTTGCAATCAATACTCCATGGATAGCCCACCCCACCTGCAGGGTGAGTGATCTTGCTAATCTCCCATGTGGGACTGCCTAGAAACCACAAAGATGAAAACAGGGTCACACTTACCTGTAACTGTTGTTTATCAAATGGTCTTCTGTGCAGTCACACAACCCTTCCTCCTTCCTTGCGGGGGGGCCGCTGATTATTGATTGCCCCCGCTAAGTGGCAAGGGGAAAGGGCTGAAGGGAGAGTGCTAGCCCCCACCCAAATCATGTGACTTTGAGCATGAAGTCTCTCTCTGTGGGGGAAGGGGCAAACACTCTTGGGAGCTTCTAAACCTTTTCAAACTAGCTAGTCATTTCTCCATGGCAGGTCTGCAATTCGGCAGTACCATGTCTGATGGCACAGAAGACCTCTTGATAAACAACAGTTACAGGTAAGTGCAGCCCTGTTTTCTGAGCAATAATAAACTCATAATCAGAGCAGAGGCAGCCTGGATGGAAGAACAAAGAGATAATGGTGGTGGTGGGGTTAGAAGAAATACTATATTAAAGCCTAGTTCGATGACGATAACTGTAGATGGGAACATTGCAGATTCAAAGGGAATGGCACATATGCAGGGAACTATTAACTTACAGGAAAGTTCTAAAAGTAAAGCCCTGTGGTACTCGTATGAAGGATTGCAATGTCTCTACATTAATGCACAGAATACGGGAACAAGCAGAAAGAACTAGAAGTCCTAATAAAGGAAGGGAACTATGATCTAATAGGCATTACAGAAACCTGGTGGGATAATACTAACAACTGGAATAATAGGATTGAGGGGCAAACAAATAAAGAAAGGGGGAGGTGTAGCACTATATGTTAAGAATATGTATACTTCTGAGGTAATTCATGTGTCTGAGCATGAGAGTTCAGCTGCCAGTCTTTGTGTAAAAATAAAAGGAGTAGGAAAGAATAGTGGTATTATGGTTGGGGTCTGCTATAGACCACCAGGCCAGGCAGAGGATTGGATGAGATGCTCCTAGACCAGATTACAAAATTCTCAGAGAGACAGGACCTAGTGGTCATGAGAGGTTTCAGTAATCCATATATCTGCTAGAAGACCAGCTCTGCTAAAAATAAAAAGTCCAATACATTCTTGACTTGTCTTGCTGACAACTTCATTGACCAGAAAGTGGAAGGGGCAACAAGGGGGTCTGCTATTTTAGACTTTATTCTGAACAACAGGGAAGAACTGGTTGATGAGGTAAAAGTAGTGTGCTTGGTAGTAGTGACCATTTGATTTTGGACTTTATGATCTTGGGAAGAGAAAAACTGTACGTTTCCACCAATATGCTGATGACACTCATCCCCAGGGAATTGCTGATCACTACTGTGGGATGGTAGGTGAATTCCCTCCAGGCCTGGCTGGAATCTGGAGATTTTTGGTGGGGGTGATCACTGGGGCATGAAATTGGGCTCACTGAGGGTCGGCAGGTAGTTTTCAGTTTCTGCATAGTGCAGGGGTTTGGACTAGATGACCCTCTATGATTCTTTGATTCCATTAATCATGTTCTAAGTATCATTATTGTTGGTTGTATTATAAAGTATATAATGGAGATTTTATCAATGTAACCTTTAGCTTCCTAAATTGCCTAGTCTGGTTGGGTTATTGTTTCCCTCTTTAGTTTTATTTGAACAGTAGCAAGCAGTATTTGAAATTTAAAACTTTTGCTACAGCTCATCCTTTAGGTTCCCTGCTAGCTACTGTTCAACAGCAGGCCCCCTGAGCCTTTTTGTATCAGGAATTTGCTCCGACTCACTGCTCATCGTGTGGCGGGGCAAATTCATGGTGCATTTAAGATACCAAACAGGTTCATGCTCATCCCTATAATGCAAACCACCTCTGAACATCTCTTTTCTTGAAAACCCCATGAGGGGGTTCTGTAGGTTAATTGTGACCTGATAGCCCTTTCTTTCACAGCATAGACGCTCATAACTCTTTATTTGTTAGATTTAACTTTTGAGGCCCCCACATTGTCTGAATAAGATTTTACTTAGCACATGTGCATTATTAACCTGCTTTCTAACCAGCACAGTCATGTCCTTTTGTTTTCTCTGAGTTCCTTCTGTGGTCACACCCTTCTGGGTACTGAATGTGTCGTGCAACACTTTCAAATAATCTACTGTGGACCCCAGCCGAAATCAATTGTACAATGCATTAGGACAGATTCCCCACCCCCACAACGTTTGATACAGAAGACGAAATATTTTATTAAAGGCAACAAGGGGTTGGTGTGGGGGCAAGCAGCATCTCTTGTTAAAGAGCTTATAAATTTTTTAATAAGAGAAATTTGTCAGTCGACCAAATGAAAGCCATAAATCTTTTAGCGGCTGGCTAATCTCCTCCGTCTTTGGGAGTGCTGTTCAAACAATACAAGGAAAGGAAACATGTGGATACAGCAGTCTGGTGGATTTGTTTCTGCAGGGGGATGGGACAGGATGTGTGCTGAAATAAAAGCACAAATATTTTCATTCCTACAACATCAGCCTAATTTTTTGGCTTCTCTTTGGAAGTACTCACTGATTCCATCTTAGATGTAATTGAAAAAGATAATGGTGGGGGTGGGGTGGGGTGAAACAAAAAGAATTTTCTTTGGGGGGGGAGGAATGAAAGTTGCATGACCTGAACTTTCATGTTTTGTACTGGCAGAGATTTAAGAAGATTTAGTTGGCACATGCAGGTTGACCAAACCAGGGCTCGCATCTGAGAATGAGGCATCTCAGATGCCACAGTCATAGGGCATGTTTGTACATGTATGTCATTCCTTTAGTCTTTTGCAGCATTTCCTTTTAATCCAGCCTTCTGAATATGTAAACTGAGCCGAATGTGTAAACTCACGCTGCTGTAAAGCGAATATAGCACAGTGGGTAGAAATTATTGGTTTTAAACTGAGGAGATCAAAGTTCAGAGCCCGCTCAACCTGAAGCCCACTGGGTGACTTTGGGCAAGTCACTCGCTCTGCATAACCAACTTCACAGGATTATTGTGAAGATAAGACAGAGGAGAGAAGAGCTGTAAACACCCCACTGAGCTCCTTGCTGGAATAGTAGGTGGGTGGGTGAATAGTTCTGCCCACTTCCTAAAAACATCAAGAAGAGAAGAAGAGTTGGTTCTTATATGCCACTTTTTTCTACCCGAAGGAGTCTCAAAGTGGCTTACAATCCCCTTCCCTTTCCTCTCCCAACAACAGACACCCTGTGAGGGAGGTGAGGCTGAGAGAGCCCTGATATTACTGAAGAAGAAGAGTTGGTTCTTATATGCCGCTTTTGATTAATATAATATGTCAGGATTCAGACAAATGGTGGTGCTTAATGAAAGACTGATTAGACGTCTAATAACCCTAATGGCAAATTCTGACGGAAGACAGCGTAGATGCGCTCCCCACTTGCTGCTAGAGAGAGTTTAGACTTTGGCTGCTTTTGTGCTTCGTCCTTCACCTTGTTTTGTTTCCTTCTCCTCTTGCCTTTTTAGTCTCCAGCAGATCAGTGTAAGAAGATCCATGCGGGGGATGAAGTGATCCAGGTTAACCATCAAACAGTGGTGAGCCCTTTCACAGGTTATATGTGGAGCTGCCGTATTTTGTTCTTGTTAACAACAGTTTTGTTCCGCCTTATCAGGGATGGCCATGCAATTCCAGGTGCTCATGAACTATGGTCTGATTGCATCAAAGATGGGATTATACGGATTTGTCTTTATGCCCCCTAAAGACTAATTGTTCAGACTGGATCCAGGACACAGGATAGGTGCAGACAAAAGTGCAATGAAATGCAACGGTCCTAGTTTGTTTTACTGGTTTGATGATACCAACCAGTTTGTCTTTCTTGAAAGAATTCTTGAGTCTAGATATGGGACATTACTGGTTCCCATAGAAACCTGTACAAGTCTTGTCTGTGTCCCCTACTTTCAAAGTTAAGGTTGGTGTCAGTCTTTTTTTGGTGGGGACTCGGTTTGGAATTTCCTCTCCATGGATTTTCCCTGATGCTGAACCTTTGATGTTTTAGGCAGGGGCTGGACATCATTTGGTTGATGTTGACTTTTGGAGAAAGGAGCTTTCTCTTGTGAGCCTTATTACTGCTAGACTCCCTATTCTGATTGGGTTATTGATGTTTGGCTTTTACTTTAACACTTGTCTTTAATTTCAAGCTTTAATTTCCTGCGTAGATTTCTGTTGAGGTAACTAAAGCTTTTCTCAGGCCAGATACTCAGCACTGCCCACAGCTGTCCTAGGTGTAAACTACACGGAGCTTTTATTCCAATCGCAGGTTGATTCAGTCCCTGCTGTCTACACAGAATGCGATTTTCGTTTTGATTTGGGATGATTTAAATTTTCCTTCTGCAGCAAGGATTGATCCAGAGTGACCCTACCTTTATTGTGTGATGTCTTAGAGTGCTTTTAATGCTCAATATCTCAAGATTCAGATTAGAGAAAGCACAGTGTTTTGAATCTGGGCTCTCTTCCGTGGTAGAGAAGCTCTGATTGGCCAAAACTGCTCATGTGACAAGCTTGCCTTAAAGGAGAAGGCCTTAATTTCTCTCAACTTCTGTTGCTCTTGGATTTTATCTCCCTTCTCTTCCTTCTTCGATCCTCTCTTATTAAATTGAGTAGTATTTATGTAAGCCCTCTTTATCTGAATCACATACTGACTCATTGCTGACCCAATGCTGTTTCCATGATGAGTTTTAACCCTGACATGTTTTATATTTTTGATCTTAAACAGTTTTTTGTATTCAATTATTTCTTGTTGTATTCATTTGATATTTTGATTGTGTATTTGAACTTTGGTCTGAATGACCATAAATAAAATTTGACTTTGGGGGTGGAACCTGGGGAGAGTAGGGTTTGGGGAATCAATGGAGTCCGCCCCCCTCAAAAAAAAAGAAGCCCTTTTTTTCAGGGGAGCTGATCAGTTGTAATTCCAGGAGATCTCCAGCTCGCAAAGGATGGTAACGCTATCTGGAGTTTATTTTCCCTTCTTCTCTAGTCAGAATTCTTCTTTCTGCTTTCCGTTGACTTCGCTCCCTACACTATTGCAAATTTAGACTTCTAGCCTCCAAATGTTAAATTTTTTTGGCTCTCTCTTAGTTATTATCTTTCTTTCTCCTTCCCCATACTTTCTTTCCTCATCCTGCCCCACTTTGATTCTGGGAGAACCAAGTCGAACTTCTAAACAGTTTGTAAATTACTATTATATTTAGGCTGATTTCTGTTGAGCACTATAATGTATTTATTGGATTGTAACATTTCCAAAGTCCTGTGAGGTCCAAGGGCTAGAAAGCCAAACAATAAGAAAATATCAATTGAAAGCATGTAGGGCTACAAAAGGATTATTAAAAGGCATTTGGATCACACCAGAATGAGATGCACACTGCTGCGTTCAAACTAAATTATTGTTAGCATGGCCACCCTTCAGGTGATCTCCTGACAACAGAGATCAGTTGCTCTGGAGAAAATGTCTACATTGATTGGTAGAATCTTATCAAACTATAACCCCTTCTCCAGGCTCCAGCCCCCAGATATCCAGGAATTTCTGGTTGAGTATTTAGTGTTGACCAAGTGACTTTTAAATTTGCTTCCCAATAGTTCTGCCCTTTTTAATTAAGGTATCATTCAATACATAAATTTCTAATTAGATGCATAAATGCTAAATTCAGTAGGTAGGAACAGTCTGCAGAAATATCAAAGCCTTCTGTTCAATAGAGTCCAAAAGCAGCTTTGCTAATTAAATCACCATCAACTGTAGGGGAAATGCACTAATCGTAAATTGAGATACTTAGGACAGTTTCAAAGAGAATGCATTCTCTTTCCTAACTGGCTACTTTTACTCCTCATTAACATATCTGTTTCATGTTGTTTGGCAGTGAAATTGCAGCTGTTTCCTTGCTCTGCTCTTCTGATGAATTCAGACCATTTTCATTGCATTAAAATAGGATGCATTTTTTATCACAAATACTTTCTTACTAGTCTTACAGAGCAAGCCTGGGCATGTATTCATTGAGGTTGATTCTCTGATAACTGATCTGGATTGTCCAGGCTAGTCTAGCCAGGTCTTGGTAGCTATAGAGCAGGAGTGGCCAAACTGTAGCAGAGCAGAAGTGCAAACAAGATATAGCCAAAATAATGAGGTGGTGGAACAAGATAATCAGTGAACCCCTGAAGAGGTACCTTCACTTATTTTAGTGAACTAAACACTGCCACGTGCTGTTAGTGTTCAATGTGCCTATGAACTCCAAAATAGTAATTTCATGCTGGTGCCTCCCTTTGGTTTATGCTGGAAAATGGCAGCTGTTAAGTTTGTTACAGAGTTCTCATGGAGGTTGATATATAATCTGCTGGCTCGACACGATCAAAGCCGATACAGGAATGACCATGAACCAACTAAAAGAAGCAGTCATTGATAGAGACGTGTGGCAAAGACTTTCCTATAGAATTAATTAATTTTTGCTTTATATTCCTACTGTCATGATGGTAATTCATAGTCTGAGGAAGAGTATTACACTCGAAAGCTCATGCCTTGAATAAATCTTTGTTGGTCTTAAAGCTGCTACTGGACACTGATTATATTTTCCTTTACTTCATTCATATCCATCGTCTGTGACCAGTTATTGACTAGGGACTTCTTCGGATATCATCTACTCACTTCTAGGCTCTTCTCATCTGGTCTCCCCAGCATATAATACAAAACAATATCAAAATATTGAAATAGAAAATTGATATCTAGATGATATTAAAACAGCTGTCTAATCCATTGGTTTAGTATGGTAAAATGGTAGATTTTGGCAGCTGCACAAAATCTAGTGACTATCTGTAATCCAGAGGTCATGATTCTAGAGAAGAAAGGAACTATGCAATACCTCAGATCTATCAGTGTTTTTGTGTTGGTGGGGGGGGGTGTTTTGGAGCATATGAGTAAGAAAGCGTATGTAAGGTTGCCATCGATACAATAAAACACACTCGACCATTTCAATTTCCCCTGTTGCAGAACTGCATGGACTTTCCTGGTGTGTCACACCATGTTATCACAGAACATTAAATCAGACCAGATTAAAAACTTCCCTATATTTGGAAATTAGTAAATTAGCCAGATACTTAGCTAAAACTTGTGCCTGAAGAAATTATATTGTGTGGCAAGACTTAAAGGGTGTGGCCTCCCAGCATGCTTACATGTATGTGTGTGTGTGTGTGGGGGGGATTTCCTTTACCGCTAAAGGGAGAGAGACTTATTTCCTTTTCAGGATGCAGCAGCAGCTCAGATTAGAGATAGGTTCAGTTACTCAACTCTTGTTTCAGCCTCCAAGCCTTCATTTCAATTTTGTTTCTTCTTTGTGCAAATTGAACTCATGATACTTTATTTCTGCACCGTTTTCTGTCCCCTCATGCATTAATTTATCCCATCATACGTATGCATTATTCAACTTCATTTAAGCTTCAGCAGCTCAGCATGAGAGCCTCTTGTGGCGCAGAGTGGTAAGGCTGTCTGAAGCTGTCTGTCCATGAGGCTGGGAGTTCGATCCCAGCAGCCGGCTCAAGGTTGACTCAGCCTTGCATCCTTCTGAGGTCGGTAAAATGAGTACCCAGCTTGCTAGGGGGTAAACGGTAATGACCGGGGAAGGCACTGGCAAACCACCCCGTATTGAGTCTGCCATGAAAATGCTAGAGGGCATCACCCCAAGGGTCAGACATGACCCGGTGCTTGCACAGGGGATACCTTTACTTTTACCTTTAACTCAGCATTATATGTGTAAATGCCACACATGAAAAACATGTACCGTGCATTTAAATGCCATACAACTTGACTAGACAATATTAAACCAATACCAAAAAGTGGAGAACAAAAACAGTTGACAAAAATATAGAGGAAAAAGAAATAAAATGGGCAAGAATTCCTAATCCCTATGTCAAATGTGACACCCTTAAACACAGTTTAAAGAAGGCAAACCTGTGGGTTCACAATCCCACAGGGAAATTCTCCACTTCTAAGACAAGTCAGTCTTTCCATTTATGTGTAAAGTTCTGCATCTAGATCAGAAAAATGAAAAGCATGCCTACTGGATGGGGGATATGCTTCTAGGTAGCACTGTGTGTGAACGAGACCTTGGGGTACTTGTGGATTGTAAGCTAAATATGAGCAGGCAGTGTGATACAGCGGTAAAAAAGGCAAATGCCATTTTGGGCTGTATCAACAGGGGCATCACATCAAAATCACAAGATGTCATAGTCCCATTGTATACGGCACTGGTCAGACCACACCTGGAGTACTGTGTGCAGTTCTGGAGGCCTCACTTCAAGAAAGACGTAGATAAAATTGAAAGGGTACAGAGGAGAGCAACGAAGATGATCTGGGGCCAAGGGACCAAGCCCTATGAAGATAGGTTGAGGGACTTGGGAATGTTCAGCCTGGAGAAAAGGAGGTTGAGAGGGGACATGATAGCCCTCTTTAAGTATTTGAAAGGTTGTCACTTGGAGGAGGGCAGGATGCTGTTTCTGTTGGCTGCAGAGGAGAGGACAGGCAGTAATGGGTTTAAACTTCAAGTACAACGATATAGGGTAGATATCAGGAAAAAATTTTCACAGTCAGAGTAGTTCAGCAGTGGAATAGGCTGCCTAAGGAGGTGGTGAGCTCCCCCTCACTGGCAGTCTTCAAGCAAAGGTTGGATACACACTTTTCTTGGATGCTTTAGGATGCTTAGGGCTGATCCTGTATTGAGCAGGGGGTTGGACTAGATGGCCTGTGTGGCCCCTTCCAACTCCATGATTCTAGGATTCTATGGAAGCCTTTCTAAGGAGCCCCAAGAAGTAATGTTAGCTTCTTGTGACAAGTGATGGAGGTGTCAGGAATAAGCCTGTCCACTTGTTGTTCTTTAAGTATCCCAGTCCACGATGATGTCACCTTTCTATTCTTGCTCAGCTGTCATCTCCGCAATGCCATCCATAATGTCCTAAGAGCTTTCCAGCCTCCTCTGCTGCCATTCAGGGCAAGCTGCAGTCAATTGCATGTTCTTAGTATTTTAATGGTTCTCTCATTAAGGTTTCTCCTTAGAGCAATTTATCTTCAGGACATTAATTATTTAGCATCCTCCTGGACCCTGAAATCTGCAAGGCACCCGGATTTCTAACATTCACGCCCAGCTTTTACACTGCAAGGCATGATGAAATAGAAAGAAAATTAGACATTGTTGATACCCAGTTTAAATGAAGACAGGAAAGACAGACTTAGAAACCAAGCTAGTATTAATTTCTACCCAAGCACATTCTCTAAGGATTGTTGTTGTTGTTTTTAATTGGGGAGGGGGTTATAATCACCCCATTCATGCCTGAAGGAGGAATAGAATTTGTAGATGTCTGCTTCAGTCTTTAAATTACTATTAATTTGAGATTCAGGAAGAGATGCTCAGAAAAGGCTGAATTTCAAATGGTTCAAATGGGTACTGCAGGGCATGCTGTCTCTTATCAGTAATGACACCATAAAACAGGCATACCGTTTAGGTAACATAGGGAGATTTTTCTTTTCCCTCATGAATCGTAAGAATAGCCTTAGGAGTGGAGTGGGCGAAGCATGGTCCTTCTAATCCTGTTTCACACAGCTGGTTACTGTGGCTCGTGACACCAGCCAGACACCCTGGAAAACCTTCAAGTTGGGCACAGAACCTGAGTCCTTCTCTCCTCTCCCCACCACCGGTACCATAAACAGACATGACTGTTCCATTTAGCCATGAAGGAGAAGGAGAAGAAGAGTTGGTTCTTATATACTGCTTTTCTCTACCCAAAGGAGTCTCAGAGCAGCTTACAGTCACCTTCCCTTTCCTCTCCCTACCACAGACACCCTGTGAGGGAGGTGAGGCTCAGAGAGCCCTGATATTACTGAAGAAGAAGAAGATTTGGTTCTTATATGCTGCTTTTCTCTACCTGAAGGAGTCTCAAAGTGGCTTCCAATCGCCTTCCCTTCCTCTCCCCACAACAAACACCCTGTGAGGGAGGGGAGGCTGAGAGAGCCCTGATATCACTGCTCAGTCAGAACAGCTCTACCAGGAATCTTAAAGTGGCTTCCAATCGCCTTCCCTTCCTCTCCCCACCACAGACACCCTGTGAGGTAGATGAGGTTGAGAGAGCCCTGATATTACTGCTCAGTCAGAACAGCTCTATCAGGATTCTCAAAGTGGCTTCCAATCGCCTTCCCTTCCTCTCCTCACCACAGACACCCTGTGAGGTAGATGAGGCTGATAGAGCCCTGATATTACTGGAAGGGAGGGGAAATTGGCAAACAAGATCCTCTCCCAAATGCCTCCCAAATTACCCCTTGACACCTATGACTGGATTTGCTGTCAGACTACAGAATATCAAAAGGGGCAATGAGCCTGCAGGTAGAAAGGAAGGAGGACTGTGGAATCCGTGTCCTCCAAAGGCAGGGCCACCGCCATTAATGTTTTTAAAGGGAGACTACTCAGGAAGACCCAACCTGTCAGAGTGTTTGGGGGGTGGGGATGAGGATTTATTCATGGTCTTGTGCAGCACGCAGAGTAGATGCAATGCAATGGGTGAAACCACAGGCGGGTCCCCCCCCCCTCCCTGTACACAGACTTACACCCCAAGTGAAGGAAAAACCTGAAATAAAGTGTTTTTCCAAAGAAAAGTAGAAAGCTGGAGTTGTGGGGGACCCTTTGCCCCACTCTAAGAGAAAAAATTAGGAGAGTTAAGCCAGAAGAGGTTTAAAAGGAAAAACCCTTAAAGAACACCACGAATACTTCAAAGACAGAAAATAAAAGATCTCTGCCTGCAGCTGGTGGAAGCATAGCCAGTGCCACCGGCACAGCAAGGCTCCGATTAAAAGCCAATTGGGCACCAAAGGGGGGGGGGGGGCTTTGAATGCTTGCCAGAAATGAGCAGCCAAAAAGCCACAAGTAAGACTAAAGGTCCTCCTTCGCTCTAGAATCATTCTAGCTTTCCCACAAAATTATTTCCTCCAAATAGCAATGTGCCTCTCTCTCTCTCTCTCTCTCTCTCTCTCTCTCTCCCTCCCCCCCCCCACCGCCACCCAGTCCCATGGAGAGCAAAAGAACGCGATACATTCTCATTAAAAACAAGGGGAACAGTACTCTTGGATAATGAGGATGTCAGTCAAGTTAAACAAGTAATCATTGAAGTAGCCACAGAAACCAAAAGACAATCCCCCCCCCAAGCCGGAAGAGAGATTTTTGCACGCTTCACATGCTCAGTGTACGTGCACTGAGGGAGGAGATCGTGTCTCTGAAAAAGCCCACAAATGCACGTAGAGGGTTAATACCCATATGTGGTCGTGTGCAGTTGTTGGGGGTGTGGCCATACAAGCCCGGTCCACGAGCCACGAAGTACTGCATTTCATGGGTTCACGGAGACCTGTGGGTTGGTTCGTGCCCATCTCTAGTCCCAAGGGCATTCAGAAAACTGAATGTCACCGAGGGTTTGATCTTGAGTTCCCTAGGCCTTAGTCCAGAGCGCTAAGCAGATTGTTAGTAAAGGCGGACTTATTAAGTCAAACTGCGGCCCTCCAGATGTCCATGGACTATAATTCCCATAAGCCCCTGCCAGCGTTCCCAAATCTGTTACCCCACATCAGCTACTCCTCTCCCATGCTCCATCTATTGATTGATTGATTGATTGATTGATTTATATACCGCCCTCCCCCGAAGGCTCAGGGCAGTTTACAGGGAACAGGAAACAGGTACAGATAACATAAGGAAACACATGTGGCAACAGCAGTAACAATACAGCAATAATAACTCCAACATGATAATAGCAGCAATAATAAGATAGAACTGCAAAGGATCCTCAGCTCAACTCTTACTGGGACCCAGTCCGTTAGGCAGGTTAGTGGCGGTCATAATAGGAGGCGGGGGGACCTGAGGGCCAATTGGAAGCAATGGTCCAGGTCAACCTCAACCCAATGCCTGGTGGAGGAGCTCCCTTTTGCAGGCCCTGCGGAACTGTTTGGGTTCTATCGAAGGTGCATCAGTCAATTCACAGTTCCTTTGTCTGCCTCAGTTTCCTGCAAACTGCTCCTACATATTTGCACACGCTCTCTTCCTGCTCTTTTCATCACAGCAGTCACTTTCTCTACACTCTCACGCAAGAACGCAGAGCTGTCAGGAGACCAGCTCCTAGAGGGGACACATTCACACCCATTGAAGGTTGCTAATGTTATTTTTGCCAAGGCCCAGCTCCAATTGAGAACCACTGTTGATGCATTCCCAGTCTTCAAATCTGTATTAATATCGGAAAGAACCTTTTCTCTTTTATGCACATTATTGTTGTTGTTATTTTTAGATTTGTATACCACCTTTCACAAATGTTGTCACCTTGAGGCAGCATACAATTAAAACAATATATAAAACAATGTCCCATAAAAACCCATTAAAACAACAGTACATTGCACATAGTATCTTACAAGCAAGATGGCGGAACAATTATCTCCCCAACCCAACTCTGTGGAATCCAGCCAGAATGTTAATCAGATTGTAAATTATAATTATAATCCCGGGATGCTTGGGTAGGGTGGGATCCCTGACCAAAACATCAGAAAGGAGATCAGCCATTTTAGCGTGGTCCCCCTAATGCCGGTCACAGCGAGGCGGTGGGCCAACAGCTCAAGGACGACCACATCAAATGCGGCCGGCAGATCCAAAATTACGAGGATGGCCAAACTGCCCCAGTTGAGCTGTTGATATGTTCAGGCCACAGAATATTTAACAGTGGTTTAAGCATTGCATTGTGTAAAATAATGAAGTGTTTATTCATGAGAGTGGAGGAATGTAGCTCTTACTCCATTCTGGCAAAATGAATGGGGGCAAATTTTTGGCACGGAGTACCTCTAAACAGTTTCTCGAGGAGAGAGGGGAGCGCATGGCCCTCATGCATTCCTTGACTGATGCTTTCATTTCAGATGGTGGTTATAGCTTGTAATAACTTAAGAACTTAGTTCTCCTCTGTGGAGTTTTTGCTAAGTCAAATATATGGTGTTTTATTCTTAATTAAACACCTTGAAGAAATTGCACTAGCATTGTTGCACAATCTCCTCTGCCCCCCTCCTGTTTACATCCCCCACACTTAAAAAAAAAAGTAACAGGTTCCATTACAACAGCCCGGATTCATTTTGTAATTATTCCGAAACTGCTGTTCTTTAATCCTCTAGTGAAAAACACTGATGCTTTAGTGGAAAAGATAATTAAAAGCAATAATTCAGTTTGTTTAGAGGGTATAAAAATTAGAGCTGTACATCACTGTCTTAAACAATCTTCTTTGTGTGCTTTTTGCTGTGAGATGGATATTTTCTCTGTGTACTGCCTTAAAAAAAATCAACCAGTATTTATTTCCTTTTCTGCTGAAGAAAAAAATAGCAAAGTATGCAAAAGAAATTCCGGAGTTTGTATTTTGTGTGTGTGTGTGTGTGAAGAATAATTTATACCACATTTTTTATCCTGCTCTTGCTTGAGGGAGCCCTGGGCATCTTTGGTGCTTCCCATTCTATTTCCCCCTGTGTAGAAAACAGGACTGAAAGAGAACAAATGGCCGCAAATTACTTTTGGAAATTCGTGAGCTAGTGGGGAATTTGAATCTGAGTATGCACGGTTCTCTGCACGTGTTGGATAATGCACTTTCAATGTGTTTTCGCAACTGAATTTTCCTGTGCAAAACAGGAAAATCTACTTCTAAAATACCTTGCAAGAACATTGTCTAACACAGGGGTAGTCAAACTGCGGCTCTCCAGATGTCCATGGACTACAATTCCCAGGAGCCCCTGCCAGCGAATGCTGGTAGGGGCTCCTGGGAATTGTAGTCCATGGACATCTGGAGGGCCACAATTTGACTACCCCTGGAATGGTTTTGTCTGACAGTCTAACAACAATTCTGCATGAGAATTACAACAGCTATATAAACTCATAATGGACGCATGTTGATAATGTATGCCCAGGCTCCCTATTTGTTTCCAGGAGTAGTTCAAAGTACTAGTTCTAATTTTAAGGCCCTAAATGGTTTGGGGACAGGGTAGGATGCTAGTTCTGAATTGGGAATTGCCTGGAAATCTTGAATGTAGAGCTTGGGGAACGTGGGATACAATGCCATAGTCTCTGTTCTCCAATGCAGCCATGGTCTCCAGTGGAACTGATGTCTGGCATCTAGAGTAGTGGTCCCCAATCTTTTTGAGACTGGGGACCAGCGGGAGAAAGGAGAGCGATTGCCTGGCTGCACATGCGCCATGTGCGGCAGAAAACGCGCATGCGTGCCACTTTCATGCATGCTCAAAAGTGCCGCACATGCGCATTTTTTGCCACGCATGCACAATGCGCGTGCGTGGCCCTGCTTCCCCCTCCCACAGTAAGAAGCTTGCCTGGCCGCAAGCTTGCAGCCTGGTAAGTTTCTTACTGTGGGGGGGGGGGGGCGGGGAGAGGGAGCCGCGGCCCAGTGCCAGGGCCTTCGCTGCTCGGCACCGGGCCACGGCCCAGTGGTTGGGGACCACCGATCTAGAGGTTCGTTGTAAATTCTGGGAGATCTCTAGGCCCCACCTGGAGGTTGACAATGTTGGGCACAGTATCTGTCTCCTTCCATACTATTCAGCCTACGGGTTAAGATCTGCCTCTTAAGTGCTCCTTTCTGTGCCCCCCCCCTTCAGAGTTTAGCTGGGTGGTGACTGATGGCAGGAGATTTGATATGTCCCCCCCCCTTCTCAGGCGTGCCCTTCCGAGGCATCCTTTTTGAAATGCCCTCCCCTTCTGAGGCATGTCTGCCTACTTTGCCATCCTTTAGGTGCCAGATCAAAACAGCAAGCTTTTAATTAGTGGTTTTATCCTCTCAACTTTTTAATGTTTTCTATGGACAGTTTTCTGCTGCTTCTGCCTAATGTTTTCAGCTGCTTTTTAATACTGTGGTTTTTGATTGTCGACAATGTTGAGCTAGACTCCGAAGAGCCAGCATAGAAATATTCTGTATATAAATAATAAAACATCACGCCCGGCACACGGAAATCCATAATTAACGTTCATAACTCCAATAAAATCAGAGTCCAGTAGGACCTTTAAGACCAACAAAGATTTATTCAAGGCGTGAATCAATCTTGGTTGGTCTTAAAGGTGCTTCTTGACTCTGATTATATTGTGCTACTTTGGACCAACACGGCTACCCATTTGAATCTGTTCATAAATCCAGTGATCTTAAAGAAAATATTGCCAACATTCTGTTTCTCTTCAGGTTGGCTGGCAGCTGAAGAACCTGGTCAATGCATTGCGTGAAGACCCCAATGGAGTCATCCTAACTCTGAAAAAACGGCCTCAGAACACCCTGGTGTCTGCTCCTGCTCTTCTGAAGAACGTGCGGTGGAAACCTCTTGCCCTGCAGGTAGGAAGAATGCTACTCTGGGATTGCAAAGGCCAAATCTAAAAGGGTAGATAGGTTCGCCAGTGGCAAGAATAGCCATACCCAGCCATACCAGGGCCTAGTCTGCACACAATAGATAATGCACTTTCAATGCACTTTCAAAGTAGATTTTCCTGTTCTGCACAGAAAAATTCAGCTGCCTAAGTACATTGAAAGTGCATTATCCTGTGTGTGCAGACTAGGCCCTAGTACAAAAGACCAATTGCTCAGAATTGTTGTTAGTTTCCGATTCTCCCCCACTTCAAGCCTTAGCTACTACCTTCTGCAACATTCCTGCCACACCCGTATTCTCCTACCAAGCATCATTTTTGAGACCTACCTACAAAATAGCCAGAGTGCTGTAATTTTTTTTCCTTAGGAAGAAGAAGAGTTGTTTTTTATACCACACTTTTCACTACCTGAAGGAGTCTCAAAGCAGTTTACAGTTGCCTTCCTTTCCTTTCCCCACAACTTTCCTTTCCCCTATGAGGTAGGTGGAGCCTTCTGATCTTTATAACTGGAGATGCCAGGGATTGAACCTGGGAACTTTTGTGTGCTATCCAGATTCTCTGTCACTGAGCCAGGCGAAGGGCTGGACCAGAACTGTTCTTGCTAGTCAGCCAGTTTCCTTTTTCATGGTAAGTTGTTTGAGGGGGAAGCCATCCCAAGTGACATCTTACCTTGATAGCCCCACCTCCACCTCCTGCCCTCTCATCCTCCTCTACATCTTGCTGCCTGTGCATCTCCAGCCCGACTCAATGTTGCCCTGCAAATTTAGTGCTATGCATTTTCCACAAATCGTTCCGTGGAGAGAAGAAGACATCAATCTAATGACTTTCCCTTCATATCTTTTTTATTACTGGGATTCCAAGCGGAGGGAGAACGCAATTATAAACGCCATGTCGTATACCAGCTGCCCTCAGCCAACTGCTACTCATTCGCCGGCTCTCTCGGGCAAAGCCTGGGCTGTCAAGCCAAATCACGCTTAAGTTCCATCAGACTGTTGCTGTGCCTTCTCTGTCTGTCTTCTCTCACGCATGCTTTTCAAGAGGAAATTTGGAACCCGTTTTGGATACCTCAGCCTGCCAGCTTTCACGATTTTGAGGCTGAAGGATGCTTGGTCTTGAGGATAAGCATGATTCGTTTGTCAGCAGGAAAACAAAGAAGTGGGTCAGCCTGCCTGCCTGCCTACTGAGTTTGTTATGCTTTTCAGGTGATTTTAAAAATGCAGAAGCCCCATGATCTCCCCCTACCTACACAACTGGGGCTTTTAGCTCTTGTGACTGAGTGTTTGCTTATTATAGCCCAATCTAGCACGAGGTTTATTTTTCCTATGAAGGGAGCACAATGTTTTTTTATCTAGACCAGGGGTAGTCAAATTGCGGCCCTCCAGATGTCCATGGACTACAATTCCCACAAGCCCCTGGCAGCGAATGCTAGCAGGGGCTCCTGGGAATTGTAGTCCATGGACATCTGGAGGGCCGCAGTTTGACTACCCCTGAATTCTAGACAGACCACGCATTGTATGGTACAAGCACTCCTACATTACATACATGCGTCAGTGTCAGCAAATTGCAACTGACTTACAGCCAACCCCAGCTAGTAAGAAGCAAAAATGTTTTCCTTGGCAGCGTCCCGTCCAAGTATTGACCCGTCTCAGTTTCTGAAACCTGTTGAGATTGGGCTATACCATGCTGCCTTCTCTCCACTGTCCTCCAGGGATTCCTCATGTCTAGAAAGAGATCTGAGTTATTCGCTCTCCTGACAGTCTGGTTCTCAACCTGAGGATTGGGACCCCTTTGGGGGGGGTCAAATGACCCTTTCACAGGGATCATAGAATCATAGAATCATAGAGTTGGAAGAGGCCATACAGGTCATCTAGTCCAATTCCCTCCTCAACGCAGGATCAGCCCTAAGCATCCTAAAGCATCCAAGAAAAGTGGGTATCCAACCTTTGCTTGAAGACTGCCAGTGAGGGGGAGCTCACCACCTCCTTAGGCAGCCTATTCCACTGCTGAACTACTCTGACTGTGAAAAACGTTTTCCTGATATCTAGCCTATATCGTTGTACTTGAAGTTTAAACCCATTACTGTGGGTGCTTTCCTCTGCAGCCAATGGGAACAGCATCCTGCCCTCCTCAAAAATGACAACCTTTCAAATACTTAAGGAGGGTTATCATGTCCCCGCTCAACCTCCTTTTCTCCAGGCTGAGCATTCCCAAGTCCTTCAACCTATCTTCATAGGGCTTGGTCCCTTGGCCCCAGATCATCCTCGTCGCTCTCCTCTGTACCCTTTCAATTTTATCTACGTCCTTCTTGAAGTGAGGCCTCCAGAACTGCACACAGTACTCCAGGTGTGGTCTGACCAGTGCCATATACAATGGGTCGCAGCAAGGCAAGCAGCTCAGCCGGGGGAGGGGTGCCATCCACACAACATCCTTGCAGTGTAGATCAAGGGACAGCGTTCGTCTGTCTGGAGCAGCGGAAAAGAGCGAGATCGGCATGGTGGGACAAGAGGCAGAACTGAACTGAGAAACCCCAGAAAGAAACCAATTTATGAACAATGGATTTCTACACCATTGGCCAGTTTCGGTTTAATTTCTGTGAAAGAACACTTGCATAATTCTATGGTTGGGGGGGTCACAACAACATGAGGAACTGTATTAAAGGGTTGTGGCATTAGGAAGGTGGAGAACCACTGACCTGGCTATCTAGGATGATTGTGTGTGTGGAGTAGCACTGAAGTCTGTTGTAGGGAGTGTGTGAGAGAAGAGGCCACCCCCAGCAACTGCCATATTGGCTTATATTAACAGGACCGCCACCTTGGTCCCAAGGGTGTTGTTGCCCCTCGCATCCCATATACTTATTGCTTCATTGTGAACTGGGACAATGGAGAGGCTAGGGTAGTCAAACTGCGGCCCTCCAGATGTTCGTGGACTACAATTCCCAGGAGCCCCTGCCAGCGAATGCTGGCAGGGACTCCTGGGAATTGTAGTCCACGGACATCTGGAGGGCCGCAGTTTGACTACCCCTGGAAGAATGAGCTGTGGAGTAGGAGGTCTCTGCTTCCAGCGCTACGTTGGTCACATACTCACTAGGTGGGCCTCTGGCAACTCTCCAAGCTCAGTCCCCTTACTGCAGATACTACTGCCTTGCCTTACAGGGCAAATTCAGGGACTGCGACCTGAGAATGCTCACGAAATATTTTCAGCACTGATAGCATGGCTTATGAATGTGAAACACTCTTAACATGAACTGCCTGCAGGGGTTGCAAGTGTGCTTTCTACACAAGCCTAAAACTTTTTGGGTTGCTATCAGAAGGGTTCCAGAAACCAACCGTTTCTCTCCCTGCCTCTCTTTAATCGGGATTATTATTATTATTATTATTATTATTATTATTATTATTATTATTATTATTATTATTATTATTATTATTATTATTATTATTATTATTATTATTTAATTGTTAGACCGCCCTTCTCCAATAGGTCTCAGGGCGGTTTACAACATAAATAGTTAAAACACAATAAAATCCCCATAAAACCCCCAATTAACATCAACAAAAGTTACATACAACATATAGCGGCGGTGGTCACAATTCTGATTTTAGTTACCTGATTTCCCCCCAAGGGATGTTGCAAAAAGAGACCCAGCTGGCCAGTGTTGCTCTCAGGGTTTTTCTTTTCATGCTGCACAGCCACCTCCTGAACAGACTGTCCCAAGTGCTGCCAGGGTAAGCCGCTCTTCTCTGTTAAGGCACCTGGAAGGAAGACCCAAAGCGTGGCTACAAATTTTTCCAGCCATGCCAAAAAGCTCTTGCAGCGCTGAATACCTTAATGCTCTCCACTGGATGACTGATCATCCCCTTGTCATCACTCTTGTGATAGCTAAATGAGTGAGCGAGGGCATACGTAGGATCTTTCTTAGCATCGTCACTCATCATAAATTTTAGCATTTCATTGCTGTATGCGTTCCCGGGCATGTGGGATTGATTTAAATGGCTGACAACAGGGCTGTCTTCGGGAGACGGTTTCAGCCAACGAATGCTACCTGCAGCCAGCATTACCCGCGGCCCCTGCAGGGTGCCTCATTCTTTCCCAGCCTTTCTCTTCCTACCATCTGGTATTATACAACAGTGTTAGAAAGAAGCAATAAAATCAGAACTCTCAAGCACTGCAGTGTCGGAGTGGAGAAGAAATTGAGGCTCCATCTGTGCATCACACTGTCCTTGGGATAGTTGAGGAACACCACATGGACTTTGTCTCATGCATGCCATGGGAGTTTTGTACTTCCCAGATGCACGCTGGCTCTTTTCTGTTTGGGACCACGGCATGGGAGGATGAACCATTTTAGCTCCTCCCCCCCCCACCTGTACATTCTTATGTACAACTGAGACTTCTCTCAAAATGGCTGGTGTCATGCCCGCACCTGCACCACTGCAACTACAAGAGCCACCGGAGGACTCGCCTACACCTGCTCCACTAACTCCACCCCCCGCCTAGAGCTGCACTGTCAGCTCCATTGCTGCCACTTCTGTCAGAGCATATAGTGGAGGAGGAGGGTCTGAGCAATGGGGCGCCATCAGCAAGTCCTGAGCCCTGATCAGGTGGAACAGCCAGGGCCCTTTCTGCCCTTGATGGCGTCAGCACCCCAGTCGAGCCCGGGGAGCTCACCGGAGCAAAGAAGCGTGTTGACTTCATGGCTCACTGTGAAAGCAGATGGGCCCAGGTGAAAGTACTTTGATGGGCGACACCTGAGGCCCCCAGGTGTGACTGTTTATATCTCAGCCAGCAGTTGCATTAAGGAAGGGCAGTGATGGCATTTCCTTGTGGGTGCAACTGCATGTTGATCCTTCCAGCACCTCGGACTTTGGTTACAGCCTTGACCCTCACTTCAGCTAAGCTCTTTCCATTTGCCCATTAGTTCATGATTCCTGTTCCGACTCCTGGACTTTGGCTTTTGGTATTTGGACTTGGCTTTTGACTCGGCGCCTTTGGTTCTTGACCTCGGCTTGTGCTTTGGCTATTCTTCCGTCTCACCTTCTGGACTCAGACTTGCTTGGTTGGTAATAAGACACAGACTGGACTGGAACTTGGTATTTGGCAAGTTATTAGGTGTCAGGGTGTCAGAACGTGGACTCTACCCTGAGTGTGCCCAGGTAGGGCAGCACAGCTGTTTGTAGCAAAGGCATGAAGAAGGCTGGAGGAAGTTTTCCTGCCTTTGCATAATGCCTGGGGAAGGTGGGAGGACCACACTGACCAGCACCATTTTATCTGAGGGCCTGCCTTGCCAAATGCAGGAAGCCTTTTGCAGGCTGTACACAAGCAGTGATGTAGAGCCTGGACAGGCAATTTAAACTGTGCTTATTGGGTACTGGGTTAATTTTTTAATGAATATCCACCCACCTTCCTGTTTTTCAGGATTTTGGGGTATCTGTCTGTCTGTCCTTAGTTGTCATTGGTTTTGTGCATCTGGGTGGATCCTTTTTGGAGTAAATAAGCCTGTGAGCCCCCCCCCCTTTGGGGATGGTACCAGGTGTCAAATGGTACCACTTGGCAGCAACCACCCTAGTGATACCAATCATATTTGTCACTCCTGAGTTTTCGCCAGAAAGAGGTCTGTGGGAGATTCAATGACCGGCAGGTGGGACACTTAATTTCCTGGATCTACCCCCATGCTTTGCCAATTCTCCTTGGTCTGTAATCAATACAATCTGTGGCCAGTTTTTATTCCAGATTGCTGTCTGGTATGTCTGTGTCCCAGTAAGACCTCTTCGTACTAAGCCTGCAAATACTCAGATCACCCCGTGGACCCCTTGTTGGTTGCAGAACTTACATTTATTCCTGTTATCTGATTTATTCCTGTTCTCTGCTGGTTTTTAATCAGTGGTAGAACAAGTCCAGGGTGAAATCCTGTACCCAGTGGCCTCATCCTGGCTATGGCCCTGGGCTCCACTAGTGTCAATAGTTGTTGGCCATGACTTTGGCCAGAGACATTCTGCTGAACATTAGCAGAACGGGGGAAACAAACCATTCCCACGTATACGGACTTGCCTTCTATACAGTTTACTGCAGCAATAAGATTCCATTAACTAAAGGTAGGCACTCCAGTGACAGAGAGAACTTCAGACTGGGCCAGTTCCAGTTCTGGGCACAGAGTGACCATAGATCCTACCTTCCTTTGCTCATGCCTTCAATTGCACCCACCAACCCACAAGCCTGTGCATCTTTCTGTGACTCCCTCAGGCGCCCTTTTCCTGCCCATGTTGACAGATGCCTACACCACCCACATGCTCTTTCCCTGACTATCCTGGGAGCACGGATGTTGCAGTGCTTGCTTGCAAGCAAGTAGGTGAGACAAGGTCATGTAAGTCAGCAGTAATGAGCCCCACCAGACGCTCTGGCCCTGGCAGCTGCCCCACATCATGGTATGCTGATACCAGTGCTCCCTTTGGGATATAATCCAACAGCATCAAAGAGACACAGGAAGGAGGAACAAAAAAAAAGATCAATATTTAAGAAGCTCTGAATAGTTGAAACCATATATTACAGTTTCCCCCTAGAGCTTAAATGGACTAAACACACCCCATATCACTATTTAATAAACTTGCTTACATAGAATCATAGAATCATAGAGTTGGAAGGGGCCATGCAGGCCATCTAGCCCAACCCCCCTGCTCAGCGCAGGATCAGCCCTAAGCATCCTAAAGCATGCTTTCACTTCTTCAGTGGTGGGGATGAAGCCCTTCTTGCCTTGCTTTTGTGGTCTTCCCAGGGCTGCCAGGGATCTGCTACTCCCCACAGCCAATCAGCTGCCATCAGGAGGACTTACAGAGAGCAGTGGGAAGCCTGGGTTGGAGATGCACCATCCAATGAAGATTTTTTTTGCCCCAAAACCAGAGTTTTCCATGTCACCAGCAACATGATTGCCTGACTTCTGGTGTGTGCCAGAAGTGACATTTTTTATTTATTTAGATTTCTATACCGCCCACATCACTGTGTTGGTGACATTGCTGCAATGCCAGTGTAGGCCTTCCCCCTGGCCGGTAAGTCCCTCATCTCCCTGTTGGTTGCTGAGAGGGACATGGCAACCTTAGGTCTTCCTGTGGACATCTAGTTGGCTAGCGGGAGAAACAGGGCACTGCACAAGATGAGTCTTTAGCCTGAGCCGGTCTGCTTTTATAATACTTCCCTGAACGAGCCATGAGCATAGGTGAGATGACCTGGCCCTAGGCTTTTATGACATAAATGTCCTGGAATAAAAGCTGCCTCAGAGACCATTTGGAAGGAGCGGTCTTGGCCCTCACTCAGTATTTCCCATCAGTGATTCAGCTGTGCTGTAAATGTTTCGTGTTAACAGCAGGAAGACGTTACCAGGTGACAGTGTGATATTCCACTGATGTCAGCTTTTAATTAGGAAAGATGGCATTCGTGCCAATCTCACTGCATCCGCCTCTGGTGGCATTGTTTGATATTAGCACCTTGCTTTCATGGTAGAACCCTTATAAATAGATACTTGACTGCGTCTCTGTTTCTTATGCTTTCTGGGCTTTTGTGGCAGTGAAGGTGAGCTGCCACTGAATTCCTTTCTCAGCTTGCAGAAAGAACACGTAAACAATCGCTCAATCATGTTATGAATATTTATGTGAGGGGTTGATTACTACATTTACTTGCTTGCATTGCATTACACTGTAAACACTGACTAACCTTGGGTGTAAATTAATATTTGCAAATTGTAAAAGCAACGTGTTCCGAATCCAAGAAGAACATAAATACATATCGACGTGAATATATTTCAACCTGCCGTACTCCTGATATCTGTGTTTCTGTCAGCTTTGCTGAGATATACTTTGTGTTTCTGATGTCAGAGTCATAGAATCATAGAATCAAAGAGTTGGAAGACACATCCCGGATCATCTAGTCCAACCCCCTGCACAATGCAGGAAGTCACAACTACCTGCCCACCCACAGTGACCCCAGTTTCATGCCCAAGTGATCTCCCACACAAACCAAAAATCTCAAGAATCCAGCCTGGCCTGAAGGAAATTTATCTATCATCCAATAATGGTCATTAGCAATTCTCTTGGTTGTGCAAAGAAGGGCCACAAGAGATAAACACTAGCACATCCCTTCCTGCCCACCCACTCAGAATCTGCCTTTAATATAATTAGCATTTCTGTTAAGTAACTATCTAGCCTCTGCTTAAAAACTTCCAAAGAAGGAGAGCTCACCACCTCCCAAGGAAGCCTGTTCCACTGAGGAACTTCTTCCAGATGTTTAACCAAAAACTATTTTGATTTATTTCAACCCTTTGGTTCTGGTCCGACTTTCTGGGGCAACAAAGTCAACTTTGCTCCATCTTCTTTATGACAGCCCTTCAAGTATTTGAAGATGGTGATCATATCACCTCTTAGTCGTCTTCTCTCCAGGTTAAACAGACCAATCTCCCTCAACCGTAGCCTTAGGGGAGGGTGGTATACAAATGTAATAAATAAAATCAATAAATAAACCTTTCCTCATAGCACTTGGTCTTCAAACTGCTAACCTTCTTCATAGACCTCCTCTGGACAAGCTCTTTTTTCAATACATCTTTCTTAAGTTGTGGTGCCCAAAACTGAACACAGTACTCTAAGTGAGGTCTTACAGGAGTGGAGTAAAGTGGTAACATCACCTCGCCCTATACTTCTTTTAATACAGCCCAAAATCCCGTTTCCCGTTCAGTGTGTGGTCTACTAAGACCCCCAGATCCTTTTCACACATAGGACAGCCAAGACAAGTCTCACCCATCCTATAGTCTTGCATTTGATTTTTCCTGCCTAAATAATTAACTTTACGTTTATCACTATTGAAATTCATTTTATTCAATTTAGCCCAGTTTTCTAGCCTGTCAAGATCATCTTGTATTCTGATTCTGTCTTCTGGTGTGTTTGCTAACCCTCCCAGTCTAGTATCATCTGCAAATTTAATAACCATTCCCTCTATTCCTTCATCCCTTCACTGGAACCTGGAGGGGGGGGCTGTCTCTATGGCCCCTGGAACTGGCAGCTTCCCCATCCCCCGACTGTCATCGGGGCCTGCTCGAGAGTGTGGATGTCCTAGGGCCTGGCCTAGCCTTGCCAGCTGGGCGATGCGCCCCAGCACTGGATCCAGCCCTAGGAGGCTCACCCCCCTTGATACAAGGGCCTGGCCTTGCCTGCCCCGGGGCCTGGCCACTCTCCCATGGATGGCCCCCCCCCCGAGGTCCCAGCATAGCCCCGCCTCGCCGCTTCATTAATGGCGGCTGCAGTAAGTCACGGCCGCGCTTTGTTGCGAGGAATGTGTATACTGCATTTCAGTGTCAATGCCCAAGGAGAAAATGTAATGTGAGAACTGGGTTTCAGTCAATGATCCTTTCCTGCCGTGATATGGGTAGCTTAGGATGACCGTGTTTGAATCTTCAGCTATAAGGCCAAGCTGGACAAGATGGCCATCCCATGTCCACCTTGAGGACACCACGCCCATTTTTTAGTCCTCTAAAAATGCTGAATCGGCCTGGGCCTGCTTGGGCCTGCATCATGGCCAGCTGAGGTGTTATTGTCCCTCACTTCTCTGCATGTTTTCAAGTACTGAAATGGCTACAACTCACAAGCCCACAGCTTTTTCAGCACAAAAAGGCCGTGGGCAACAGAGAGGCATGTTGCTGGCTCAGTTTGGCCCTTGCGGTGTTTTAAAATTGCTTTAATATGGCAGCCTTGTGGCAGCCACAAGGATACCATTACATCTACTTTGGCCCCTTATTTGTGCTGTGTTGGAGCTGTAACCCAGCCATTTATAGTTGTTACTTTTTTTTTTTAATGCACAGAAGGTTATTAATGAGGAGGTTTGTGTGCTTTTCTGGCATCTTTTTCTAAATAACTTTGGGCTTCCAATGTGTTTGTTAAATAGAAAAATCTTCACCAATCTCTCTTTGGGGAGAAATTCTCATTACAGCCAATCCAGAAGGAGAAAGCTTCAAAGAAGCTGGCAATATCTGCTGGGGCTATGAACATTTCTGCTTCATTGCTGCAGAAGCAGACCACAGAGATGGCCAGTTTATTAGGAAAGGGACTGAAAAAATAAAACAGGCTGCATTGTGATTTTTCTGTATGCATCTATGGTGTGGCCTCCATTTGGAATACAGTGTTCAATTCCGATGAGAAGAACAAGGTACAAGGATTTAGAGGTCATTCCTTTTGAAAACAGTAGATTTTTTTTGTTTAGAAAAAAAGTAATATTGGGGATTGATATGTAAAACAAGCACAGAGAACTATTTCTCTTTCTGCCGACACTAGAATTTGAAATCAGTGAATGAAGGTAGTTATAGGGAGGGCACCATCATGAAGGGCATGTCTATTAGCTCAGGGATAGTCAACCTGTGGTCCTCCAGATGTCCCTGGACTGCAATTCCCATGAGCCAACGTTTGCTGGCAGGGGCTCATGGGAATTGTAGTCCATGAACATCTGGAGGACCACAGGTTGACTACCCCTGTATTACAAGTTAATAGTCACAATGCTGCTCTGAACCCGAGTCTTCTGTTTGAGGGCAGGTTATTTCCATTATTCCTGCTTATGGGCATTACTTGGTTGGCTGAAGTGAGAAACAGGTTGCTGGACAAGTTGAGCAGGGTCCTCATGGTCTTACATGTGTCACTTTTTGCTTTTTCCTTCTGTCTCTTCAGCCTGTGATCCCAACAAGCCCGACGAACAGCTCCACAACCCCTACCAGCACAATGGGCATGGGCTCCAAAATAGACAGCTCGACTCTCCAAGATGTTTTCATCCTCTCCCCAATGTCAGGACTCTACGGCCCAAGGTACACCTTGCCAGGGATGATGGGTCTTGATTTTGTGAGTCCAGACTAGGACAAAACAACTCTATCACTTGCAGTCTTTCCATAGAGCAGTGGTCCCCAACCCCCGGTCCGGAGATCAGGACCGGTCTGTGGATCAGTCGGTACCGGGCCACAGCTCCTCCTTGTCCTCCTCCCCAGCTGCTGCCTCGGGGGCTGCCCTGCCACTCTGCCACCGGCTCACCTTTGGTGCTCTCTGGCAGCCGCCATGGCTGAGGCTCCCCCTCGGTATGGCACTGTGCAGCTGCTGCTGGCAGTGCCCCCAGCTGGTGGCGGGAAGTCAGGGGTGCCAGCAGGAAAGAAAATAGAGCAGGGGCTCAGGCAGCAGTGACGTCCCTCAGCAAAAGAGTACTCTCCCCCACTGGACCTCAGTAAAATTGTCAAGTGTTGAACGGTCCGCAGTGATAAAAAGGTTGGGGACCACTGCAATAGAGCATCGTTAAACCAATACTTAATTTTAATCCAAATAATTCCCAGCAATCCATGTCTAGAAAGCATGATTGATAAAGGACCATGATGTGAAGAATCCTAGAGCTAGAGATCTTTCCCAAAAATTAAAATTACACAGTCATATGGTGATTTTCATGATTGTGCAAAGATTGTGTAAACTCCAGCACAAATGTATAAATATTATGAGTTCTGTTTTGCTTTTCTCATACATCTTTAACAACCCTTTGTTGTGCAGAAAAGGTTTTCAGCATGCAGAAAAGGACCTATGGGTAATGGCCATAATGTCATGTTCATGTACAAATATAAGTAATTCTACATAGAATGGTCCAAGGCTAAGCACTCCCTCTGCTCAGGCTGTCTTGCAGGCATGCACACAGGATTTGACAGACATACTATGAAGCTCTTGGTCTTCAGGGGATTTCTGTTCTCATCCATAAACAGGAATTATTCATTTAATTTGGTAGAAAAGAGTCCAGTAGCACCTTAAAGACTAAATTTGTAGTAGGGTTTGAGCTTTCATGAGTTACTGCTTACTTCTTCAGGTACAGCTAGAAAGTGAGTCCTTATTTCTTGGAGAGTGATTTCAGGTGCGAAATGACAATTTCAGCCATGATTGATTAGGTGTGATATGCAGAGGGGAAGTGGGCGTGGGGAAATCAACACTGGAAATGAGACAGGAAACCTAGATCTCGATTAAATCCAGGTGGATGCATTTCTTGAGTGTTATGGTTTGTTGTAATTCAGCAGTCTCTCTAATTTTCCTTTGAAATTTAATGTGATTTCAGGCAGGTAACATACTGATCTACAGTAGAGGAGCAAGATTTGAGCCTAGTAGCACCTTAAAGGCCAACAAGACACCTAGGATATAAGCTTCAGAGAGTCAAAGCTCCATTATGTTTGATGGAGGCAGCTTTGACTTTGAAATCTTATACACTGGAAATCGTATTGGTCTTTAAGGTGCTGCTGGATTAAAAGGTCATTTAATGTGCTGGTTGATATCCCCTCTTCTGTTTGGAAATAATATATAACAAGTTCTATTTTTTTAACTTAGATCTCTCAGCTTGTGTGTTGCATTATTCCCTTTCAGGGATGTTGGTGTTTATAAAATATAGGGATGGCCCTACCAGAAAGACATCTGAAGTTGCAAATGGAGAGTCGCTAAAGGGCATCAAATTGTTATTCATCCAGTGGTGGAGTTTTCTTTTAAACTGTATAGTTTAAAACCTCTGGGATATTCTGCTTCAGAGCTCAATAGAGCTCACATTGGCCTTAATAAAAATTTGATTTCCCATAACAGTCATATCTGGTGGGGATTTTAGAATCATAGAACAGAATCATAGATTACCGTGCATCAAACTTTTCCTGAGAATATGTAGGAGCACCTGATATTCCATCACTGCCAAAGCCATAATACCTGCTTAGTGGTACCAGAAAGCATGCTTTGTGAGTAGAACATCTCAAGTTCAAGCCCTATCACCTCCATTTAAAGGAACTAAAGGAACAGGTGTTGGGAAACACTTTTCTCTGTATGTAAGATGGACTCCCCCCCCCCCACACACACACACACACTTCCCCAATCCAGGGCAAATTTTCCCTCCCAAATAATAACATTGTTTGTTCACAGACTGAGCAGCCCTTGTAGCATAAAGGTAAAGGTATCCCCTGTGCAAGCACCGGGTCATGTCTGACCCTTGGGGTGACACCCTCTAGCATTTTCATGGCAGACTCAATACGGGGTGGTTTGCCAGTATCTTCCCCAGTCGTTACCGTTTTACCCCCCAGCAAGCTGGGTACTCATTTTACCGACCTCGGAAGGATGGAAGGCTTCTTGGCTTTGTACAATCATGGAATTTTTCCTAAACCCTTGTCAGAATGGCACTCAGGACTTGTTAACAACCAACAAGCAAAAGTTTTTTATTTTACAAATAAGAAAAGGGTAATTGGAATGAGGAATCAAAGCCTTTTCTTATAAATCAGCTTTAATACAGTTAGAAGTTCTTTGTTATAGGCTTTTTGAGAATTTTTGATGTTCTTATTATTTGAGTTTTCTTTGAGAAGTATCTCTCACTGTGTTTATCCCAACCACATCTGTTTTTCTTTTGTCTATGAGTTTCCATGAACTCCTCTGATTTCTAGAAGCACCCTCAATTTCCCTTCATAGAAGTATCAGCATCCCTCTGCCTTCTGAGGCATCTCAAGCAAGCTTTCTCTCACAGAAGTCCAAGGAAATTCTTACACCTGATTTCCTCTCTTCAACTGGGCAGGGATCCTCCTCTTCTTAGAAACATCCTTCCCTATCCTTTGGCCTGAATTGGTTGTATCTTCTCACTGCCCAAATTCTTACTGCCAAATAGATTCCCAAGTTACCAGACACTGTGTAGAGATCTGCTTTCAGCTGTTAGTAAAGACTCTTTCTTGGACTAAACTTTTCTCCCCAGAGCAGATGTTCAGCTAAGAAACAGGCAGGTTCTGTCAAAATGAGCTCTCTCTCTCTCTCTCTTTCTCTTAGTGAGGAATGTTAACCCTTCACTTACTTGTTGCTGTTACTTCAGCACTTGGAACTTTACCATTCTAGTGCTGTCTGTCACAGCATGAGTCCCTGGAAAGTCACCACTAGGCTAAACAATACTTGGGTGGGTATAATGCATCTTTGTAGGCTCAAACAGGGCAAGAGTAGAACTGATTGGTGCCTGGATGGTAAACTGGGAGCTATGAAATTCCCAAGGAAGAGCAGAATGTCAACATAGTACAATAATAATCCATTATGTTCCTTTTCTTTATATGTCAGGATTGATTGGAAAACGAATGGCGGTCCCTTTGTAGACATTTGTCATCTATTTGTCAACTTCCTACTTGACTTATTTCTCCTTTTGTTCTTAGAGATGAAATTGGAATAATGTCTTGTGACGACATCAGCAAGTACGGTGTTGGAAAGACTGGGCTGAAAGGTTCTGAGTCCCCGAGCTACTTTTTGGAGCATGAAAGTGGAAAATATTACACGTTGATTGAAGGCGAGGGCCATCCGGCAAGCTCTGAATATGAACGAGGTAGAGCGACGGGGATACGGCGAAGAGAGAAGACTCCCACACACGGTATGCTGCTGCTGACTTTGACCTTTCACGGTGATTCGTGTTTTCTCATATTTACCAGTTGACTCAAAGCTGGAATTGAGTTGGAAAAGAAGCCTGTGATTTGACAAGATTAAATTCCATGGCCTCTAAGGACCAAACCCTACTAGTGCGAGGCCTGCTTGCTCAGACCTAAGATCCATCAAGTTTAGCATGCTGTTTCCGACACTGACCAACCAGTTGCTGCCAAGAACTTTCAAGTGAGACATGAAAACAGCAACACACCCCCACTATTTGTGTTTTCCCAGTCAGTGGTGCATTGCCTATGAACACGGAGGTTCCAGTTAGTCATCGTAGCTTATAATCCTTGATAGGCCTATTAGGTAATTAAGGTTTCAGCATGCAGCCCCTCCAGTTCACTATTGTAGTTGTTCAGATGACTACCAGGTTGCTTCTCAGTGCAATAATGAAAGAAATGTGTGCTTTTGTATGAAATGGGATTGTGTTCAAGAAAGGCATGTTTATGATCATTTGGGGCTCAGGTTTATCAGGTTTATTGTGTCTAGATTACAGGAGGCCTTACTCTGTTCTGGTTTAGTCTCACAGAGTACTGTGTTCAGTTTTGGGCACCCCAGTTGAAGAGGGATGTAGACAAACTGGAGCATGTCCAGAGGAGGGCAACTAAGATGGTGAGGGGTTTGGAGACCATGACGTAAGAGGAAAGGTTGGGGGAGCTTGGTCTGTTTAGCCTGGAGAGGAGGTGACTGAGTGGGGATCCAATAACCGTCTTCAAGTATTTAAAAGGCTGCCATATAGAGGATGGAGCAGAATTGTTCTCTCTTGCCCCGGAGGGAGGGACCAGAACCAATGGGATGAAATTAATTCAAAAGAAATCCCTTCTAAACATCCAGAAGAAGTTCCTGACAGAGCGGTTTCTCAGTGGAGCAGGCTTCCTCGCGAGGTGGTGGGTTCTCCTTCTTTGGACATTTTTAAACAGAGGCTGGAGAGCCATCTGACAGACAGGCTGATTCTGTGAAGGTTCAAGGGGGTGACAGGTTAGAGTGGATGAGTGATATGGTTGTGAGTGTCCTGCAACCAGCAGTCAACCAGCAGAAGGAAGGTATGGAGGCTCAAATGCACCAAAGTCATCTGCAGCGTCCCGACCTCACTCCCGCCTTCCCCTCCCTTGTTCCCGGGAATGAGAATTATTTTATTTTAATGACGAATTTCCTGGAGCAACAACTGGGTGGACACGCATTGAGGCGATGCCAGAAATAAAATAATATTTCATTCAACAATGGGTGCCTCTTGAAAGTTTTCTCCCCCCCCCAAAAAAAATCAGGAATTATATTGATTTACTAATTTATCAAAGGACTCAGCCACTTTGGCTTCAGCGCCCATGGAAGTCAATGGTGCCATAGACTATAATGGGAATGTTGGCATTCCTGTCTTTCCTGGGGCTGGGGTGTGGGTGGGAGTTTGAGGTACAGCTTCCAAACTTTCAGGGTAGCTCTGGGAGGCTATTCCATGACTCCCCCCCAAATGTGAAAATGATTGGTCCAAGGGGGTCCATATCTAGGGGCTCCCGAAGAGGGTGCCCCATCCCTCCATTATAGCCAATGGAGAGTCGTCTCCAATTTGCTCCTTTGGACCCTCCTTAACCGCACCCAAACGCAACTTAGTGCATGCAAAGAACCCTTATGTGGTTTTCCACCATAACAATCTGCAGCAATCTTTGACGTTTATGAAGAAACTGAAAAATGGGACATAATAGCCATAAGCCTTGCTTTCAGTACAGATACTGAACATCTGCAGGTGTTAATAGGACATCTCTTTTGAATGATTGTGGGTAGGTTTTCTCTAGTGACTTAACTAGGAAACCTTCTGGAGTTGATTGGCAATCGATTGCAAAGAAGGAGTGTGGTCTTGGAAACACATTAACTGCTGCTCCCACTCTTCCCCCTCCCGTTGCTATTGAAAGAAATGACAATAAATTAGTTGCTGAGCGATGGATGCCCAGAAGGTGGACCAGGTTTCTTGCCAGGACTTGTATTGTGTACAGAGCAGTTTCTGCTTCAGAAATACAACAGTTCTCTTCCAGTGATACTCAAACTCACGGATAGGCTTTTCGCCATTGCAATTAAATGCAACCTTCGTGTTCAGTGGCAATATACCTGTGAGTGCCAAAAGCTACCACCATCATGCCATGCTTATGAATTTCCTGGTGGCATCTGGCTAACTGCTGCTGGAGACAGAATTCTGGACTTTGATGGACCTTAGTTTGATCGCGAAGGCGTGTCGGACCCATCATGACCCCATGGACAATGATCCTCCAGGCCTTCCTGTCCTCTACCATTCCCTGGAGTCCAAAGTATTTGAGTTTCATCTTCAGGATCTGGCCTTCTAAGGAGCAGTCAAGGCTAATCACCTCTATGACTGACCGGTTTGTTGGCCTTGTAGTCCAAGGGACTCGCAAGAGTCTTCTCCAGCACCAGAGTTCAAAAGCCTCAATTCTTTGGTGCTCGGCCTTCCTTATGGTCCAACTTTCGCAGCCATACATTGCAACTGGGAAGACCATAGCCTTGACTAGATGCACTTTTGTTGGCAGGGTGATGTCTCTGCTTTTTAAGATGCTGTCTAGATTTGCCATAGCATTTCTCCCCAGGAGCAAGCGTCTTTTAATTTCTTTGCTGCAGTCCCCGTCTGCATTGACCTTGGAGTGATCTTAGTGTGATCACACAACACCAATTGGACAAACCACCCTGCTGTCTTCCCCTTTGAAATTCTGTCAGTGAAGGACTAATATCCAGGTCAAGGAAAGCAAATGGGTACTTTCATTTCAGTGTTAAACCTCAGCATGTGTCCATGGGTCTTCTAATATCAGACTTCTGCATTCATTTCTTGTGACTATATGAAGCCACTCTATGCTAAGATGGATCACTTGCCTATCTAGCTGAGTATTGCCTATTTCACTGACTCTCTAGGGTCTCAGACAGTGAAAGCTATTTTCTAGGAATTGCTGTTTCAGTCCCTTCTACAGGCAAAGCAGCTGTTCTTTCATTGGGCTGTGGGCTTTTCACTCCAGTGGAGGGGATAGTGCCATCCTTCCATCTTTAGAGAAGTCAATGAACCATGTTTTATTGGTGGACTTCTTTGTTTTCTCGTGTTGGAGCAAAATCTCAGATCAGGGCATGGAAATGTTTATTATTGGTGCCTCCATTGCCCTGTTTCTGAGGATGATCAGATAGAGAAGACAAAGGAGATAATCTGATTATTGCATTCCCATTAATATGTTCTAGGGTTAATCTCATACTTTCTGGGAGCTCATTCCACCAGGTCGGGGTCAGGACTGAAAACACCCTGGCAATGGCTGAGGCCAAGCAAGCCTCCTGGGGGCTGGGGGCCACCAGCAAGTTAGTGCCTCTGCAGGAGGCATAAGGCAATAGGTGGTCCTTCAGATATTTGGATCCCAGACTGTGAAGGGCCTTAAAGGTCAAAACCAGAACCTTGAACCTGGTCCAGGCCCTTAACTGGCAACCAATGCTGCTGCCTCAGCATTGGGCCCTCCAAGGTGTTCCTGGGAGGACCCTAGCAGCTGCATTCTGTACCAGCTGCAGTTTCCGGGAAGTTCCTATTCTAATTATGCTAAACACACATCTCCTCTGATGCCCCCTGCAGGACACTATATTCTGCATTAGGAATCATATCTGAAGCAGCCAAATGGAGGCCAAATGTTATGTGAGCTTTTAAGCTCACTGTAATTTCTGCATCAAGACGGATGTTACAATGTTCTGGTGAGCATGAGAAGTCGCACAATTTTTGTCTCAATATGGCTGGTTCAGATAGAAGCTGTGATGATACAGGTTTCATTCTTATGTTGTGCAGCACTGAATAGTATGAAATCTAAAGCAGTTTTGTGTGAGGGATGTGCGAATTCCCTTCCCATGGAGTATAAACCAGCATTTGCTCCCTTAATACTGGAGAGAGGAACTTAAGTAAGGCTTAATGCAACTACAATCCCCGTTTCTAGCTTTCTCTCCAAGCAGGAAAATCTCACAGGCAGTTTGCCTGAATAGTAGAATCAGAGAGAAGTTGGCTTTTTGAAATGCAAGCCAATAAAACGGATTTTGCTTGCTTTTGTAAACTCCGAGCAAACAGTGACTTATAGATGCCAGCTACATTACTGCAGTGTCAGATTTTGCCAGTGTTTACAGTTTGTCCTTATGCCCCAATTTGGGCTGCGACATCCCATAGAGCAGGGGTAGTCAAACTGCGGCCCTCCAGATGTCCATGGACTACAATTCCCCGGAGCCCCCTGCCAGCATTCGCTGGCAGGGGGCTCCTGGGAATTGTAGTCCATGGACATCTGGAGGGCCGCAGTTTGACTACCCCTGCCATAGAGGGATAACACTTCAAAAAGCAGCACATCAATTCTTACAGTTGTTTTGCAGAAATGTTGGGTTCCAGCATTTGTAACTGCTTCTTTTTTCTGTATCATCAAAAGGTTGTTTGTATATCCGGAAACTTTGGGTAAGCATCTCAGTCATTGTGTGAGCTGCTGGAATTTTTTTGACCCTTGTAAGGGGGGAACTGTCAATGACGGAATGTTGACAAGCGTCTTAATTTTGTTTGGGAATGTGAAGTAGGCTAGGAAGAAACTTTACACAGGACTTGGGGAAAGAGAAATGATAGTTGATGGGGGAGATTTGAAAAGGGGGAGGATGCAGGGCAGGGAGGTCACAGATGTGGGGTTCAATTTCATTTACTGGTCCAAAGTAACCAGCTAAAGAAAAAGGGTCTTAGTTAAGCATTGATTCAAATGGGTAGCTGTGTTGGTCTGAAGTAGCACAATAAAATCAGAGTCCAGGAGCACCTTTAAGACCAACAAAGATTTATTGAAGGCTTTTGAGTACAAGCACTCTTCCTCAGACTAAGTGAAGCATTTTTAGTGAAGCATTGATTAGCTTGGATGCACAAAAGCCAAGTACACAACTGGTGGGTCTCACCTTTCCAGTAGTTGCACCTCAAGATGTTGAGAATGAATGTCTTTGTGAAGAGTCTTATGGACCTGGTGAGGAGAGTATTAAATGAAGTCCAAGGGAGAGGAATGGGAAGGCGATTGTAAGCCGCTTTGAGCCTCCTTCGGGTAGGGAAAAGCGGCATATAAGAACCAACTCTTCTTCTTCTTCTTCTAGTTTCAATATCCTCAGACTACACAAACGAAAAAGAATCCATCCGAATATGGCAGGTACCCTGAGCGCTCTTTTCCCTTTCTGTCATTCAAGTGGATTGCTCACAATCCATTTCTATAGTATAGTTGCAATGAGTCACAAAAAGACCCACAAACTCCCAGTGAGGGCCAGTATGGAATAATCCCATTGCATACTGTCCCTTTACCACTTAGCTCAACCTGACTGGACAACGCTGAGAATGTATCATGGCACTAGGGAAGGAAGATCTCTTTGCCGCCAGCACTGCCATAGAATAGGTTCTAAAGCAGGGGTAGTCAAACTGCGGCCCTCCAGATGTCCATGGACTACAATTCCCAGAAGCCCCTGCCAGCAAATGCTTACTCACTTTAGTGAGTAAGCTTCAGTATCGGTCATCTTTCATCGTCACTCTGTCACTTCATCTCCAGGGACAGCCAGGGAATTCAATGGACTCATATACCCTCATATCTTTAACGATCTCCCTTCTGCTATTCTCCTTGGGAGATTTTTGGAAATGCCCTACTCTGAAAAAACACGTCCCTATAATTCCGGCTGTGTTGAAACCATCCCACATGTGTTTTTCAATTGTTCACTGTATGCCATCATTCGTGGGCACATTTATTCAACCCACTCCTTTCTGTACAGCACAGATTCAATGATGAGGCTAAGGTCATTTTCCTACTTTCTAGTAATTGAATCAGTTGCCAGGTTTCTACAGCTGGCTCTGCTCATAATGGCAGAGCAATCCAAAGTTTATGACGTACTTTTTCTGTTTTCTTTTTGGTATGCCAGTTAAAGGTCTTCAGAATCTAAATCTGAAAGGACTCATAGCTCTGGTCAAAGGCCGTTTGGAAGCAATTGGGTTCACCAGTGATTTTATAACTATTTTTGGTAGCCCTATGGATCTCCTGGAGATAAAGCAGCTATTTGTGCCGAAGCAGCCAGCGCTGTGGCACGGGGGGCGAGGGGAGGCACGGGTGCCAGTGCGCCAGCTGGTGCACACACGCAGGCGCAGAGCTCTGGACCATGGATCACGCAACCGTGATGAGGCTGTTCTATCGGGAGATGGTTTGCACCTCAAGATGTTGGGGGAAAATGTCTTTGTGAAGAGTCTTGTGGACCTGGTGAGGAGAGCATTAAATGAAGTCCAATGGAGGAGCAAGGCATACATTCAAAGCCTAGTTCAATGACGTTAATGTAGATGGGAACACTGCAGATTTAAAGGGCATGGCACATATGCAGGGAACAATTAACTTACAGGAAAGTTCAAAAATTAAACTCCTTGGGTACTCATATGAATGATTCTGATGTCTCTACACTAATGTGCAGAGTGTGGGAAACAAGCAGGAAGAACTAGAAGTCCTAATAAACAAAGATTATGATCTTATAGGCATTACAGAAAATTGTTAGGATAACCCACAACTAGAATAATATGATTGAGGGGTACAACTTATTTAAAAGGGTCAGACAAAAAAATGTTAAGAATGTTTATACTTGAGAGGAAATATGTGTCTGAGCATGAGAGTTCAGCTGAGAGCCTTTGGGTAAAAATAAAAGGAGTAGGAAATATTAGTGGTATTATGTTGGGGCTCCAAGATCACTGCAGATGGGGACTGCAGCAAAGAAATTAAAAGACGCTTGCTCCTGGGGAGGAAAGCTATGGCAAATCTAGACAGCATCCTAAAAAGCAGAGACATCACCCTGCCAACAAAAGTGTGTCTAGTCAAGGCTATGGTCTTCCCAGTTGCAATGTATGGCTGCGAAAGTTGGACCATAAGGAAGGCCGAGCGTCAAAGAATTGAGGCTTTTGAACTCTGCTGCTGGAGAAGACTCTTGCGAGTCCCTTGGACTGCAAGATGAACAAACCTAGAGGAGATCAGCCCTGACTGCTCTTTAGAAGGCCAGATCCTGAAGATGAAACTCAAATACTCAAATACTTTGGCCACCTCATGAGAAGGAAGGACTCCCTGGAGAAGAGCCTAATGCTGGGAGTGATCAAGGGCAAAAGAAGAAGGGGACGACAGAGAACGAGGTGGCTGGATGGAGTCACTGAAGCAGTTGTTGCAAACTTAAATGGACTTCAAGTAATGGTAGAGGACAGGAAGGCCTGGAGGATCATTGTCCATGGGGTGGTGATGGGTCAGACACGACTTCGCACCTAACAACAACAATGTTGGGGGTCTGCTATAGACTGCCAGGCCAGGCAGAGGACTTGGATGAGAATGTGCTGAGTGATGCTTTTTATTCTGTCAGATGACAAACTTCTACTGTCATTTTAATATACTGTGCCACATGCAGGTACTGTTGAGACAGGAAGCTCAGAGCAGAGGGGAGCAAGAGAGAGGGAGCTGTAAACAACCTGCCGCCGCCTGGGACATAAATTAATGAATTAGTCAATGAAAGATAACATCAAAAGGAATGGAAAGGGAAAATGAAATAATTGAGTCAGTATTGCCTTATGTGGAAACTGTATTCCAGCAATGATTTTTCTCACTGATGGGGTGTTTCCAGTTTTTAGCACATTATTTATCTGATTGTTTCTCCAGAAATATTTGTTGAACAGTAACAAAAAGTTTGAAGGGGAGAGCAAACAGAGTGGGAGAGTGTTCAAATCTAGTGGATAGATTCAAATGACTAGCCATGTTGGTCTGAAGTAACACAATGAAATTAGAGTCCAGTGGCACCTTTAAGACCAACAGAGATTTATCCAGGGCATGAGCTTTCGAGTGCAAGCACTCTTCCTCAGACTCATAGTCTGTTCATAGTCAGACGAAGAGTGCTTGCACTCGAAAGCTCACACCTTGAATAAATCTTTGTTTGTCTTAAAGGTGCTACTGGACTCTGATTTCTAAATACAGTGGAATTAGGGCTGCCTGCAATAAGTTGGAAAATACCTAGGTGGAATCTGGGATACTGCATAATGAAGCCAGGTCTGTTCCTTCAAACTGGGGAATGATGAACAATTATGCCAAGATATGAAAACGTGAAAAACAATCCAGACTAACCTACCCTTTGTGAATGACATATTTTCCATTGTGAATAAGTACTCTGAACTTGCCATATTACTATTCAATGAGGCAGAAATATCTGTTGGTATAATTGGAAAAGTTTTGCTTATTCCTATAATGTGTTACATCAGCTGCTGCAACCCCATTTCTGGCTTTTCTTTATGACTAATAGGCAATGGAGGAAGAACTGTTTTTCTATACCCCAGTTTTCTGTGCCCCACTTTTCATTACCTAAAGAATTGCCAGAACAGTTTACATTCACCTTCCCTTTCCTCTCCCTACAGCAGACACCCTATGAAGGAGGTGGAGCTGAGAGAGCCCTGATATTACTGCTGGGTCAGAAAAGCTTTCTCAGTGTTGTGGCGAATCCAAGGTCACCCAGCTGGATGCATGTGGGGGAGTGCAGAATCGAACCCGGCATGCCAGATTAGAAGTCCGGACTCCTAACTACTATACCAAGCTGGCTGAGAGAGCCCTGACATTACTGCTTGGTCAGAACAGTTTTATCAGTGGTGTGACTAGCCAAAGTTCACTCAGCTGGTTGTATGTGGAGGAGTGGGGGATCAAACCCAGTTTTCCAGATTACAGCCCACTGCCCTTTAACCACTACACCACGCTGGTTCTCAATAGGTGGAAGATGACTGGATATTTTTAAACTTAATTCCTTTTAATTTGTGTAGCATTTATAACTTGGCTTTCCATTTTATTTATTTTTACCTTTTGATTTCTATACCGCTGCTCTCGATTGATTCTGTTCATTCAAGGGCTTAAGCAGGCCCATTTCCCCCATCTGCCCAAACATCCCACTTTCCTTACTGATTCTTGGCCCTCATTAGACTGGGAGGCAGTCTAGACTGGCTTATTTGCAAAGCTACAATTTTCTGCACCCCTGAGGAAGCCTCTGCTGAGCCCCCTAACTTTGTCTGTGAGTGGCTCCCAAGGTCATCCAGCTGGCTCTCTCAGCCTCATCCACCCCACAGGGTGTCTGTGGTGGAGAGAGGAAGGGAAGGCGACTGTAAGCCGCTTTGAGCCTCCTTCGGGTAGGGAAAAGCAGCATATAAGTACCAATTCTTCTTCTTCTTCTTCTTCTTCTTCTTCTTCTTCTTCTTCTTCTTCTTCTTCTTCTTCTTCTTCTTCTTCTTCTTCTTCTTCTTCTTCTCCCTTTTGCTAATTGAGCCACTCACATTACCATTAGATACAGCAATGAATAATCTGGAAGGAACGTTATGATGTCTCAGGATTTGGGTTCCTCCCTCACTTCAACATTTACCTGATTATTGCAAAGTTCATCATCATATCCCAGCAAGATAAATAAAGCCTAATTGCTTTCATTATACGCCTCAAGATGGTGATCAGAGCTGGGGGCAGGGGGGAGAAAAGAACCTGGCTCCTTCAGACCATGTGATGACATTCTGAATTAGCGGCATCTGATTTATCAGGCGGAAGAGTCAGTGAAGACGTGTCACAAATCAGTAAACAGCAAGCTCCATTTATCCATCTGCAGAGCTGCACATTGAAATCTTTGTTGTTTCAGATTAATGTGTGCGTATTCGTATACACACAGAGAGTTTTTATTTCACCAAAATAATAAAACTGTGGGAATGAGCTACTGGTCTGGAAAGAAAAGGGGAAAGAACCTCTTGACTGCATCCAGCCTTCTCCCATATTGGGTTTCTTTTGGGAGCTGGGGAACTATCCTGTGCTAATATTTCAGAAAATCACCCCAGTGTCTAAAATGAACAGGCCGCGGAAATTGGAGCCAGACTGGCATTTGTGAATGGTGATGATTGGCTCTGTATTTCAGATGGGAGCTGATTCATGATCAAGAGTAGTTTTATGTGACACATGAGAATACACTCAGGGGGGTTCTACAAGGGTGGCATTTTGAAGAATAAATATTTTAATTGCGGGGCTCCAAGAGGTATATATGGATACTTTTCATTATTGGGGGAGCCTCTTTTGGTCCTGGCCCCTACCTGGTGGAATGAGCTCCCAGAAGAGCTGCGGGCCCTGTGGGAGCTTTCAGCATTCCCCAGGGCCTATAAAACTGAGCTCTTCCACCAGGTCTATGGCTGAGGCCGGTGTGGCCCAGGAAGATCTATATGGCACTCTCTGACAGTTTGCAATCTGACATCCGCACCCTCCTCCCTCTCACTCCGTTGTAAGTTGGTTCTTGGGCTTTTAAGATTAGTTTTTTTTCCCACCATAACTTGTTTTTGACTGGATTACAACTGTGATTTTCTATCTAGTTTTTAACTGGGGGTTTTATGCATCTGTATGTAACCTGCCAGAGCCTCTTGTGGCTCAGAGTGTTAAGGCAGCAGATATGCAGTCTGAAGCTCTGCCCATGAGGCTGGGAGTTCGATCCCAGCAGCCGGCTCAAGGTTGACTCAGCCTTCCATCCTTCCGAGGTCAGTAAAATGAGTACCCAGCTTGCTGAGGGGTAAATGGTAATGACTGGGGAAGGCACTGGCAAACCACCCCGTATTGAATCTGCCATGAAAACGCTAGAGGGCGTCACCCCATGGGTCAGACATGACCCGGTGCTTGCACAGGGGATACCTTTACCTTTAGTTTTCTAAGAAGGCAAAAATGTATGTAACCCGCCAGGAGCTGGAAGGGAGTGGTGGGTAATAAATCGAATGAATAATAAATCATTCATATCGCTTACGTCACATGAATGCATTTAAATATTAGACCACTGAAGAAGAAGACCCCAAGGGGCGTTGAAACCCATTTGGTTATTTGGTCATTTATCCATGTGTCAAAATGTTTTGGATTTGTGCAGTGGAGTGTGATATACATTGATGCTTTTAAGTTTTATATGTGCACATTTATTGTGCATAAATATTTGCATTTTAATTTTTTATACTTATACCTATTCTTCTGCTGCTCTGCCTTTTTGGTTCCTAACGTGCACACAGGTTGGGTTATTTTGTTCCCTATTTTGTTGTTTCATAAAGAAGGTCCCACATAGGCAGTTTTACTGATCTCCTTCTGTCTCGAGGGTACTGTTACTCCAGGTTTCCTCAGTAGAAAATGTTAGGTATAGAAGCATGCTATCAGTATGCAAGGCAGAGCAAATCTGAATGGTTTTTATCATATCAAGAATGTCTAAGTTTCAAAGACGCTTAGATGCCTTTCCCCTTGAGACATCTGCAAGCTAATCACAAGTTTTATCCAATAATGCACCTGCTGAATGCCTCTGTCTTCAAAAGGACATGCAAAAGGTAGAGTGCACAGATTTTAAACAGCAGCAGCAGAATGCCCATTCACATATACTTTAAACATCTTAAGATGCTTTAAATCAGGGGTAGTCAAACTGCGGCCCTCCAGATGTCCATGGACTACAATTCCCAGGAGCCCCTGCCAGCATTCGCTGGCAGGGGCTCCTGGGAATTGTAGTCCATGGACATCTGGAGGGCCGCAGTTTGACTACCCCTGCTTTAAATGTACCCTTGAAGATGTGTAATTGGATTCGGTTTATTTGTCTAAATTAAAGGCTGTCACCAAAAAGAAACAAGAGTCACAAAATAAATGAACCCATAAATGTGGTCCCTCAGTTAAAAACCTTAAAATACAGAGTATAGGAGATCGAGGGCAAAAGAAGAAGGGGACGACAGAGAATGAGGTGGATGGATGGAGTCACTGAAGCAGTAGGTGCAAACTTAAATGGACTCCGGGGAATGGTAGAGGACAGGAAGGCCTGGAGGATCATTGTCCATGGGGTCGCGATGGGTCGGACACGACTTCGCACATAACAACAACAAAGGAAACAAAGGCCTATTTTGCTGATAAAACCAGTGGCCTGTTTAGTTGAGCGTTGCCTTTCACACAATTATTATTATTGTTGTTGTTGTTGTTATTGTTGTTGTTGTTGTTATTGTTATTGTTATTGTTATTGTTATTGTTATTGTTATCGTTATCGTTATCGTCATCGTCATCGTCATCGTCATCGTCATCTTCATCGTCATCGTCATCGTTATCGTTATCGTCATCGTCATCATCATTCAATTTATTCCCCGCCACTCCCTTGCGGCTCGTGGCGGGTTACAACATCTTAAAACCCCATTAAAATCCATTAAAACCACGACTACAATTTGACATTATTAGTTAACTAACTAGCATGGCAAGATCGGCTAATCACTTCCCCTCCCACTACTGACAGGTGGAGGGGGGGATAGCAGTCCCAATCCCAATCCCAGATCCTGGGGGGGCATAGGTGTGTCCTTGGAGGACCAACAAACAGCATAGATGCCAAGACCTGCCCCTGATGTTGTTGTCTAGCTCAGTTATGCAGAACTTTACCCCAGAACTAGCAGCCATTGATTGCCATCTACATAAATGCATCCCATCTCTTTTTTAAAGCCATTGACGACAGTGGCCATCACTACAACCACTGGGCAGTGCATTCCACAATTTAATTAATCACTAACTAAAGAAGGGCTTTTTTTTGTCCATCCTGAATCTACTGTTCATCAACTGTGTTGGGCATCAATGACCATAAATGCTGTCAATTCTAAAGAGATTCTCTGCTATGGAGTAATTGAGCCTGCCTTCTAAGATCCATAACAAGATTCTGAGCTTTATTTTTATTTTAAAATCAATGACCTGTTAGGGAGTATGTGATGTTGAGGATACATTACCATGTTCCCCCGCTGTATAACAGTAAAAGAAGCTATGAGTAAACTGTTTTAGCCATGATAGGGAGTGAAAGATAGGTGTAATATATGTAATATGGCCACTTATCTTCTGCCACCTACATAGTCAATAAGCATGCAAGGGTGAGATCCAGGCTTCAGTGGGAAACAGTGGAGACTTGTGAGACATTTGTGCCGGGAATTTACCAAACCTCTTCCCCGAAGCCCTGTAAAGATGACTAAATGTGGAGCATAAAGCGCTCATGACTCTAACACCAACGACGAGTAGTTGATTGCTTAGTGTTCATAGAGCACAATGTTGCATGGGCCAGCACATTCTCCATGTGATCAGCAGAAATGCAAAGTACTGACCATGTGTGCAGTTAGCATATACATCAGTTCTGCATAGAAGTGTCAGTCTGTTCATGATGGTCTTGTTCTTGTGCATTTGGGGGTTTCTCCCCACATAGACAGTGGGAAGGCCCTGCAGTAACGGGAAAATCCAGACAATCCCCTACCCAATCCCTACAGAGATGTCTGGCTCCTAGATTCCCCTTTTGCTCCATAGAAAATATAAACCGAATTTCTCTGAAAGAAAAGGGAGAAACTGTAGGGTAGAGTAGCGATCCCCAACCTGTGGGCTGCGGACCACATGTGGTCCTTAGACTAATTGGACGTGGGCCCCGAAGGACGCCTTCTCCCCCCCCCCCCCCCGGCCCTTTACTTCATCCCCCCCAGCCCTTTACAACACATAAAAAGGTTGGGGACCACTGGGGAAGAGAGCTCATCTGGACAGTTCTTCAGAGCCACTGAGGGAAGGAGAGTGGAGCTGTTCCATGCTGTCCCCTTTTCAGTCCTTCAAAGGCTTTCCCCCCCCCATTTATTTACTGAAAATAAAAGAAGGAATGAAAACCCCTCAGGTCTGAAAGGGGAGATGTGAGCCATGAGGGCAAGTATACAATCCACAGGTGCCACTAGAAAGAGCAGTGGCTGCAAGTAGTGGAGGATTATTCCCACGCCCTGATCTTCTTGCTGCTGCCATAGTGGTGGGTAGGAATTTAGAGCCCCCATCTGGAACCAATCCTTTTTCTGTAACATCCAGCTCTATGCCACTGAACCCCTTATGCCTCAGAGAAAGGCAACATAATTAAGCAGGAAGAGTCCTAGTGTTTTAACAGATCCACACAGAACAGCTGCTTTAGCTCCCTGATCATTTTGGTTGCTCCTTTCTGTGCTGTTTCGCGTCCTACACTAGGACTAGGATCACATTCCTATGCAGTGGTGTGTGCGGTGGAAGAATCTCTATCTCACACCCATCAAGCCATAGGTGCTAGACTAAAGACTTTTTGTTTTTTTTTACAAATTTTAAGAAGAGAAGAAGAGTTGATTTTTATACCCTGCTTTTCACTATCTAAAGGAGTCTCAAGGTGGCTTACAATCTCCTTTGCTTCCTCTCCCCACAACAGGCACCCTGTGAGGTAGGTGGAACTGAGAGAGCTCTGGGAGAACTGCTGTAAGAACAACCCTAATAAGACTGTGACTTGCCCAAAGTCACCCAGCTGGCTCCCTGTGGAGGAGGATTGGGGAATCAAACCAACCCTCCAAATTAGAGGTTGCTGCTCTAAATCACTACACAAAGCTCAGCTCCATGTAAGAAGCCTTGCATGGGATTGGAATGAGATTGGGAAGGAAGCTTCCCCAAACTGAGTAAGTTTTTTAACACTCAAAAGGGATTGGGACTCATTATGAGCCTGCATAGGCTAACTGTTGATATTTTCTGCTTAAGGAGACACGAACCTTTGGCCCTTTCCTGTTGATAAATTTCCATTGCTCCAGCACATTCTGGACACTGCAAGCCCTGATTGTTAACTGCACCAGATTGCTTTTTTTTTCCCCTACCAACTTAACATGCATGGCGCCTTTTGAGCGTAAACTAACCTTTCTTTTAATGAGTTCCAAAATTTTAATTGGTTTCCTTTTGTACTTTTTCCAGGTGATCTGAGACCAGTTTCTATGCCAACAGAATACAGCTGGATAGGAGAATCGAAAGAGACAAATATGTACAAGAGGGGGAGCCGAGGTGAGTACTTTGGTGAACACACAAAAGTGAGAATTTCTTCAAACTTTCAGTATGAAATTTCTCAATTTTCATGCAGGACTGGTGTAAGTAACAGTCTCTCCAGTGGGGGGGGGGGACCTGGGGTTCTCGCCAATCTCCCACTGGTCTCCAGACTACAGTGATCAGTTCCCCTGGAGAACATGGCTGTTGCAGATGGTGGATTCCATGGACTTTTATCCTCATTAGCTCCTTGCCCACCCTAAGCTGGTACAGAATGCGGCTGCTAGTGTCCTCACTAAAACACCATGGAGGCCCATATTCAGCTGGTGCTTCACCATCTGCAGCGGTTGCCAGTCTGCTTCCGGGTCAAGTTCAAGGTATTGGTATTGGCAGGGCCCTTAACTCTGTAGGTATAAATTTACTGGTGGTCCCGGGCCCCCAGGACATTCGCCTGGCCTCGACCCAGGCCAGGGCCTTTTTGGTCCTGGCCCCAACCTGGTGGAATGTGCTCCCAGAAGAGCTAAGGGCCCTGCCAGAGCTGTCAACTTTCTGCAGGGCCTGCAAAAAGGAGCTCTTCCGCCAGGCGTAGGGTTGAGGCCGGGGTCGGTTCCTGGTGTTTTCATAAGAGGATGCCCCCTCAATGCCTATCAGATCTGGCTCCTCACTCCCAGTGGAAGACAGCTTGGCCCTCCAGCTGAATGGGAGAGAGGATGGATATTAGACAAGTTGAATGAGAGGTCGGCATCTATTGTGCTATTTGCTACCATCTTGTAAGAGGTGTTTTATGGGGTTTTATTGTATTTTTACTGTTTTTATCTTGTGTAAACCACTGTGAGACCAATGGAAGAGTGACAGTATAAAAAACAAACAACCAATCAATCAATAAAATAGACTCCACTCTCCCCAGCTCCATTCCTAAATCTCCATGCATTTCCCAACCCAGAATTGTTGATCCTACTATCAACACATTTGAAGCTGCAAGTTCTGTAGCAGTTCCAGGCATGCACACCCCAGGGCATGTTGCAAATCTAGCCATAGTGCAATTGTAGAACAACAGCTTTGCATGCGGAAGATCTCGTGTTCAATCCCCATTTGGAAGGAGCAGGTGGTACATGAAAGGCCCGTGTCTGAGATCCTGGAGAGTTTCTGCTAGTCAAAGTAGAGAGGAGCAACCTTGATAGACCAATGGGTGAGCACAGTATAAGGTAGCTTCAATTGTTCGAACTTAAAACTCAAATAACTTATCACTTCTCCTTGAAAATAAGTTGACATTTTGGAGGGACTCTTCAGTCAGTCAAAGAACAAAGAGCTGATGTTTTTATTTCCCCAATGAAAGAAGCAAAGCAAAAGACATGCCATAGTTTTCATGATGTACAGACCTCCAAGTATGCATGCCAAGGAACTACTTGTCTTTAAGAGACTGGTTGTTGGTTGTTGTTGTTTTTTTTGGGGGGGAGGAGTTGCTGTAGAGCAGGTCCTTTGGATCTGTAGACTGCAAAGATTTGGTCAGATATAGTTATGTCTCATGCTTTGCAAAATATTCAATTCTAGAGATGCCTCCCTCTTGAACAACCCATTGTGGCTCACTGGGATTTCTTGAAAATGTCACATTGCAATATTCAGAAGGACATGCTTGAGGTTTCCCCAGTGACTGTTCTCATAAGTATGCTTAAGGCCTTATCAGCGCCGAAGTGAAAATGTCGTTATCTTAGCTGTCTTCCCTTTTCCCTCCCTCCTTCCCAGATTCTGAGAATTCACTCCTGCGGTATCTGAACGATGACAAGATCTTGGTGATCCAGGAGGAGCCTTTGACTCAGAAAGACAACAAGAGAGACACCAATCGCAGGTCGCGGAAAAAGGGCAAGAACAGTGGGAGCCCCAATTACCCCATTAGCCCCTCCATGTTGACTTCGTCTGTGAGTGTGCGGCTTGAGCCTGGGCAGCAAGAGGTCTTGAACTTCTCCTTAGCTGAAAGCAACACTGTGCCCCTCTATCATGTAAGTCCTTTAGGCTCACTTGATGCTTTCTTTTGTTTTGAGCCTCAGCTACTGAGATCAATGAAACCAGAACACCGAGGTTAGATGTCGTGGGAGTATCTGTGTTAGTCTGTTGCAGCAAACAAATGCAGAGTGTCACTTAAAGGCTAATCCTTTGTTTTTCCATTGCCTTTCATTGGGTATAGCCCACTGCTTCTAATGCTGAAGTCTGTTAGACGGTGTCTTTGATCACAGTGAATTTAGATATCCTTTCCCATGTCATAGGCCTCCATTTTTGAAGAAGGTTTCCTCTTGGAGTTTCCTGCAAGCCTGCCTAACTTGCAAACGTCCAACTGGACGCAGGCCATGTCGGCCCAAATTGTTGCTGTGGGAAGTGTTCAAACAATGACGTCTACAGCATCTCTTGTTTTTAGCTCTGACTTTATACTGTTCCAGGGTAACCTCACAGAGGGATTTATGATACAGTCCAGACAATCTCTTAGGGTGCTGGGCATTTGCCCTTTCCCTTGGATGCTCTGTGTCAATCTTTCAGCATCACAAGAAGAAGAAGAAGAAACCTTGGAGGAGAAAACAGATTTATACTGCCAAGAGAGAACACTTTCTCTCTCAGTCAATCTGTCAAGGCACTGATGCAATCATATCATTGAAAGAGCATCAGAGAAAGCGGAAGACATGTTCAGACCCCATCACTGCAATTTACAAGTTTGATTTTAGTGCTCTGGAGGTGTCACGAATCTTTGAATCTTCAGTGCTGAATTTATAAAGCCCTGATCTACTTGGGAGAAAAGTCAATGGCTTTCAGTGAGCCTTGCGATTGTGAAGCAGCCTACGTAGATGAGGGGGAAATATGGTTTGAAAGTGGACCTATAACTTATTCTAGGCTTTTGGTGTTGAGTGGCATTATAGCATGCCAGATCCCAAAAGGCATTTTCTTTAGAAGAGATGTCATGTTTTTTTTTAGTAATGCAAAAAAATATCCTCCTTGAAATTGGTAGTCATAGAATCATAGAATCATAGAGTTGGAAGGTGCCATACAGGCCATCTAGTCCAACCCCCTGCTCAACGCAGGATCAGAGCAAAGCATCCTAAAGCATCCAAGAAAAGTGTGTATCCAACCTTTGCTTGAAGACTGCCAGTGAGGGGGAGCTCACCACCTCCTTAGGCAGCCTATTCCACTGCTGAACTACTCTGACTGTGAAATTTTTTTCCTGATTTCTTAGCCTGTATCGTTGTAGTTTAAACCCATTATGGCGTGTCCTTTCCTCTGCAGCCAACGGGAACAGCATCCTGCCCTCCTCCAAATGACAACCTTTCAAATACTTAAAGAGGGCTATCATGTCCCCTCTCAACCTCCTTTTCTCCAGGCTGAACATTCCCAAGTCCCTCAGTCTATCTTCATAGGGCTGGGTCCCTTGGCTCCAGACCATCCTCGTCGCTCTCCTCTGTACCCTTTCAATTTTATCTACGTCCTTCTTGAAGTGAGGCCTCCAGAACTGTACACAGTACTCCAGGTGTGGTCTGGAGTGCCGTATACAACGGGACTATGACATCTTGTGATTTTGATGTGATACCCCTGTTGATACAGCCCAAAATGGCATTTGCCTTTTTTACCGCTGCATCACACTGCCTGCTCATGTTTAGCTTACAATCCACAAGTACCCCAGACACTATCCCTTGGCTACTGCCATCTCTAGATGTGCCTAAACCCTTTGACCTGTGGGAAAAAACAGATGTAAAATAGGCGCTGATTCTTTCTGCTCAGTTACATAATTCCCCTCTTTCAAGTAGTAGGTGATTGCTAGTTTTCTTTTATGCATAGAATCATAGAATCAAAGAGTTGGAAGGGGCCATACAGGCCATCTAGTCCAACCTCCTGCTCAACACAGGATCAGCCCTAAGCATGTCCCCTCTCACCCTCCATTTCTCCAGGCTGAACATTCACAAGTCCCTCAACCTATCTTCATAGGGCTTGGTCCCTTGGCTCCAGATCATCTTCGTCGCTCTCCTCTGTACCCTTTCAATTTTATCTGTGTCCTTCTTGAAGTGAGGCCTCCAGAACTGCACACATATATCCATGAAACTATTAAGGATATGATAGCCAAGGAATGGTTGCATGAAAAGTCAGGATATGAAATTCCAGCTTTCAGCCTATGGCAAACCAGTGTTGTACATCTGTCACAATGTCTATGGTTCTGTTCTTGATAACACCAGATTTATAAGCATATGAAATTCGTTCTAACAGGAACAGACCCCCCACCAAAAAAGGGTCAAACTAAGGAAAATATGCTCAAGAGACTATTTCAGTGGTTCTCAACCTGGGGGTCGAGACCCCTTTGGGGTCGAATGGCCCTTTCACAGGGGTCGCGGCAGGGCAAGCAGCTTGGCTGGGGGGCACCATCCACACAACAGCCTTGCGGGGTAGACCGAGATAGAGCGTTAGTCTGTCCAGAGCAGTGGAAAATAGCGAGATCGAGACAAGAGGCAGAACTGAACTGAGAAACCCTGGGGGGAAACCAATTTATCTACAATCATGAACAATGGATCTTCACGCCATTGGTCAGTTTCGGTTTAATTTCTGTGAAAGGACACTTGCATCATTTTATGGTTGGGGGTCACCACAACATGAGGAACAGGATTAAAGGGTCGCGGCATTAGGAAGGTATATATACTCTGCTTTATAGAGTAAACCTTTTATAAGGTAGAAAGATGGCTAATAAATCTTTAAAATAAATAAATGTTCATCTTACTGACCAAAAATTCAGGTTTCCCCCCATGTGGACCTATTGCTTTTCCTGGGGAGGGACATGTGCAGGCCTTCCAAAAGACTCACCTGTTGTTCTTGCAGCCATGAGGGCTAACAGAATCTCTGCAGCACCATCTCCGGTCAGGAAAGGAGGGAGGAATCTGAGCAACCTCTACTTCCCCTCCATGGTCCTCATTGAGATCAGGACCTAAACACCTGCTTGTGAAAATAAATGTTTGGGAGTTCATACCCAGAAATCCTTGAGTCTTGTGTAGTTTGGCCCTTAAATGCAGGGGGTACCCCTTCCCGAGTAAAAAAAAAACCCAGCCCAGCTCATATAACCTTCTGTGATGGTGGATTGTGGTGAGCCAAAAATAAAGCACAAAGGTGATCTTTCAATAAGAGAACAAGCAGTTTTGTAGCCTTGGCGACAGGATGAAGATTTATAGGCAGGTTAGTTTCTTCCTTTAGGTCAATATATATTGTAATGTGACCGCATCCAGCTCCCTGCAACTTAGTAACATAACTGCACAAAACACTCCGTTACTCAGAGTTTGGCATCTTTGTAGCAACAGCAGCCACCGAAGGAGAAATGAATGCTCCGAAGCCTCTGTATTCAAGCTGCGTTTCTTTTCAACCCTTCCTCGATTCTTTCACAGTTGGGCATTTGGGGAAATTACTGTTTTCATCACAGCTGTAGCGAGAAACGTACTGTAGGTAGCCAAAACCAGGCTGATCGCGTAATCGGAAAATGCAGCAAAGAAATAAAATTTGCAGCAGTTGGTTAAGTGTAACTGTGGAGTGCATAGCTTCTCCTTTACACGGGTGGAAAGTCGAAAACGGCAATTTAGCCAGAGACACGCAGCGCCGGCAGTAAATTCATTACCACCATGTCCCTTCTTGATTTGATCTCCGCTCGAACTTGGCACAGGCGATGGCTTGTCAATAACGAGCGGGAGATTTCGGTTCGCATAGCTTCAGACCCGGAGGGCTTTTATAAATGCATCACAATGCCATGTGCAGATGCACTCTGCCAACTCAATAAGTGAGCTTTTCCCATCTCCCACCTGGTCTCATTGACCTGCCTGTCCTTGCCTGACCTATTGGTGTTTTCAGAGAGGTTTTCTTGCCCTTTCAGTCCTCACAGAGAGGTGGATCCATTTCCAAGCCCATATGTTTTGCTGGTGTTCTTGAGATGCTCTTCTGTGCAAATATGTCTGGACTATTAGAACCAAGGTCTTCAGAATGGCTCTGGCTTCTTGTTCTGTGGCTGAAGGCCAAATATAAGTTTCTGGCAGAGCCCTTGCTCTTTGAGAGCCGAATATCTAATCCGTGTGTTTGTGTGCGGAGGGAGAGAGTTGCTTCCCCCGCAGAGTTACTTCTCGCACAATCCACGTCTTTTGCACAGACACACACACACAAACATTTTTATCACTGTTGCTGCAAAATTGTATCTGCAAATCCTGTATAGGGGGAATCAGCTGTGGGGGAATACAAAAGAGAAATAGACTAGGGCAGAGTTTGCCATCCGCGGTGCTCCATGGCAGGGGTAGTCAACCTGTGGTCCTCCAGATGTCCATGGATTACAATTCTCATGAGGGCTCAGGGGCTCATGGGAATTGTAGTCCATGGACATCTGGAGGACCACAGGTTGACTACCCCTGCTCTATGGTACTATGATGGCACCTCAGTGGTACTGTGGCATGGTTTTTTTTTTCAAAATGGCGGGTAGGCAGACTCCCTCCTATCATATGCCTGCCAATTTCAACTCCTTGGAAAGCATTTTTTTAAATTAATTTATTTCCTTATTTGGCCACCCCTTTGCAAAGTGGCCAATGATGGGCCTGGAGGAGGTAGGAAGGGGAAGGCCCCCATCCATTCAAGCCTTTGCCACTGAAGGCTCCTGTTAGTTGTTCCTGTGTCTTGGGTGGTAGCTGGAGCAGGAGTCAAAAGGTGAGTCCTTCTCCAGTGGAGGTGGGTGGGCAGCAGGCCTGGGCCAACCCAAGGCTACTTGTTACTGCCATGGGCTGCATTTTGGCCCATTCTGCAGTCAGCAGTGTGAGGCTGGGGTGGCCTCAGTGGGCCTCTCAGGAACTTGGGGGAAGAGGCCACCCCCAGCCTCGCACTACTGGGAGAGGCCTCTTCCCCCAAGTTCCAGAGCGGCCCAGTGACCTTATTTACACTTGAGTAAAGGAAAGGGCTGCTGCAAGTGACTGGAACTCCAGAAGCATAATTTCAGATCTAAAGATCAGGGTTGGGTCTGACATGGACAGATCCATCTATTATGGGGTTTGTTCACAAGTAAATAAATTTAGGATTCCACCTTGTTCAGAAACCCTTGGAGTTAAAACAATATTTAGAACAATATTTCTTCCATATTTAGCAGGGACAGGGGAACCTGTTTAGCAGACTGCATTCATAAAGTGAGCTAACTTCTAATGTAACAAGCATTTTATTAGTGATTGCATGCACACTGTAAACAGGTGACAACTTTGTTTTTGTTTTTTTACAGAGTTTAGAGTTCACTGTGTGTGAGTGTGGGGATCTTCAGTTACTCGGAAAAGCAAACTCTTGACGAATCAAAGGTTTTGACTTTAAAAAGTACTCTCATCAAGGCATTGCCGAAACTGGGGCCGTGGACAAAGGTCTTAGCATATATCCCAAACCCGGTTCCCCCCTCTTATGGGAATCCAACTTGTTTTAACATGCAGATGGGAATCCAGCTTCAGGGGAGAAGGGAAAAGGAACGGAGCAAATGGGTCGCTTGGAGGTGAGAAAGAGGGGAGGTGGGAACGGAAATGCAGGAAAGAATATCAGGGTCATAAACTAAAGCAAAGGAGACAAGCTGAAACCCATCTTGTACAGAGGGATGAAACTCTAAATATCCTACTTACATAAACATCCTAAATAGTGGCAGAAAATAGTGGAAGTGACATCACTCTCTCACTGTCAGGATTCTGACAGTGAGAGAGTGATGTCACTTCCAGGGGCATGGTAGAGAGGCAGAGCCAGCTAACATCATTTCCTGGTACCTCAAAGCCTGACAAAAATATTTCAGTGGTACCTTTGCAGCCAAAAGAGTGAAAACAGCTGGACTAGGATGATCACACCTTCTCCCTGCCACTTTTTTAAGGTTCCCAGACCCAGGACTGTTCCCAAACATCTGCTTTAGCCCTGATTCATGCCAGCTTGCCCATAAGGTGGCCTGTGCACACATGTCCATAACGAGGTTTAGAATTGTTTGGCCATTGTTTCATTTCCCATCCCTCTGCATCATCAGTTTTGATGAAAACAGCAATTCAGTGTGGGCGAGTGGCTGTTGCCGTCTGAAGGGGGCAACTCCACAAAACTCATAGAGCACTTTTTATTTAAAATCAATGTTTAGGAAAGAGTGTGGCACTGAAATCTAAAATTAAAATCTGTGGAGGGATTTCATCAATTGCTGTAAGGATGCATATTTGGTAGATGGTCAACGGATACAGTTGGCCGGATGCCCAGGTATGAGGCCATCATACAACCTTGGGCTAAATAGAACATTAATACCAGGAAATGGCATCCTTTTCATTACAAGGTCATGCCATTTTTGCAGGGAAGAGAGAGCTTTGCTTAGCCTTACATTCTGCCCTTTATAATTTGATTATTTAAGTTTGTCTTTAGGGATACACCACTATTATAAGAGGAGAAAATCTACACCAAATAAAATGGAGTCTGGTTGCCAGGTAGAGGGAGGCCAATGCCAGCACACAAAGGACAAGCAAACATGTTTCATTTTTCTTGGCATAAAAATGGCCACAGCTTTACTGTTATTAAAATGACTGTAGGTGAACCAAAGACGGGGGCAGACTGACAGGTGTGGTAGCTATTCCCTCCAACTCTGACTTGGGAGATTCATAGAGATCTGAGAGCAGAATCTAGGGAGTCTGGCATTTAGCGAGGGATGGGAAGAGACCTCAGCATGGTTTAATATCACAGAGACCACCCTCCAAAGTAACCTTTGTTTCCAAGGGAACTGATTGTTGTAGTCTGCAGATCAGTTGTAGTTCTGGGAGATCTCCAGGTCCCATCTAGAGGTTGGCAGCCCTTTCCCCCCAAAATTTCCTATTCCACCTGCTTTCAGATATGGTAAACTAAGGGTTAAAATTGGATCCATCACTTTTCTTTCAAGGTGTGTAAGAACCTTCAAGGTGTGTAATAATTCAGTGTGTAAGAACAGATAGATCCTATTCCCCTTTCCATGGTAGACAATTGCAGAAAGGCCCAGCGTAGCTGCTATCACACATCACCCTGTGTGCCTAGCCTCTGTGATGGCTTGGGGAGCAGCTAGTGGCCATGATCCTGCTCCCCCTTCTGCTCGTGCAATTAGGTTGTAATTTAAGGCAGAGTCATATGCCCATTTGTCTGAGGGAGTCATCTCCTTGACCAATATGGCAGCTATAAAGAGTTGTCATGCCTCTCTTTGTGTTACACAACTGGGGAGTGTTGGGCTATTTTTAGAAGAAAAGAAGTTTACAATATTTATGTCAGAACATTTTGATTATTGCCACCACGCTGAAGCAGTGAATGTAATGAGGCAAGTTATTGGAGAGCAACTCCAGCTAGAATATTAAATCTGTTATCCATAACCAATTTATAAGTCGGTTTTTGGCTGTGGGAGCCACTCTGTGAAATGATGATAAGCCAAGCCCACCTCCAGAGTGTTGTTGAGCTGTGTTAACTTGCATAACAGCACCAAGTAGGGCTGAGGCGTTTCTTTGCTGCTGCTTCAGCTATACATATGCATTGTGCTTTATGGAATGCAAGGCAGGTCCCTGCCCTGAAGTGCCTACAATGTAAAGTTTGCAGGGGAGGGAAGTGGAGAAGGTGATGAACAAACCAGAAGGAAAAAGGAAAGCAGCCAGGAACTCAGCCACAGTGCTGGGATCCAGCTCCAGTGGAATGTTTCCCTTCTCCCAGTTATCCAGTGTCATAAGTGAGGCCAGAAAGAAAAGAGAAATCTTTTTTTCTGCCGAATGGAGGCAGAACTCAAACCACATTTTAATTTATGTTTATTATTAGTGTATTTAATTTTGATTGCCGGGGGGGGGGGTGATATTGGCAGAAAAGAAGGGCAAAACTACAATCCATCCGTAAATAACTGCAAAGAATATGCACTCATTTCAGTAATTTATTGAGAACTTGTGTAGCGGTGTAATCAAAGTGCCAGGATAGGATCTAGGACAGTGGTCCCCAACCTTTCTGAGTCTGGGGACCGGCAGGGCATCGGGTCGCGCCCGTGGGCCGCACTCGCGCATTGCACATGCGCGAATGCACCATGCGTGGCCGAATCACGTGTGCGCTGCACTTTCGCGCATGCACGCATGCACAAAAGTGCCGCGCATGCACGATTTTGGCCACACATTCGCAATGTGCGGCCCGGCCTTGATTCCCTCTCCCCGTCCTCCCGCAGTAAGAAGCTTCCCGAACCGCAAGCTTGCGGCCTGGGAAGTTTTTTACTGCGGGGGGGGGCGGGGAGAGGGAGCCGCGGCCCGGCGCCATGGCCTTCACGGCCGCAGCCCGCAGGTTGGGGACCACTGATCTAGGAGACCCGAGTTTCAAACGCACTCTGCCATGAAATTTACTGAATGACCTCAATTATACATTCTCAGCCTTACCAATGCATAGGGTGGTTATTACAAGGATAAACTGGAAGTGGGTAGAATGCTCATAAGCCACTTTGAATCCCTGTTGGGGAGAAAGAGCAATTTAAATATCTAAATAGTTCCATAACACAAATGTTATCAATTGATATACCACAACACAGGTAACTTATGGGAGACCCGAAAGGATTTTCAAGGAAAGAGCTATTGGGAAGTGGTTTGCCATTGTCTAACGCTTCATAGAAAACCTAGGTGTATTATACATAGCAGGAAACCTTGCAAAATGTCTGCCGAAAAATACATTGTTTTTATTTTGGCACATGGCAGTGTTTTTGCTGTGTGAAACCTAGCATTATATTGCTGATTCTGCATAGCGCCCCTCCTCATTTTGTCGAGTGCATTTTTTCATTGTAGTAGTAATTAAAACTAGATTTGCAACGACTTTTCTTTTGTGACAATACTGAGGATGCTGTTTTTTCATGCATAAATCTTAGTGCATTAGTCTCCTCTTCCTGTGACAGCCCCTTTTCTGTTCTCAGTCCCTTGTTCGCCAATGGGAGACCCTGAGGTAAAAATACAAACATGCCACAGACATTGCAAGTCACAGCCTCAGGTCCATTGCCAGCTACATCGCATAAGTTCATTGCTGAAAGAACCAGACCCCTTCTGAAAACTCTGGAACATTTACAGATTCCCCTGGCTTGATCCACAAACCAAGAGCCATTTGCCTCTCCCCCTTTGGTTCACGCCTCTGGTGAGCAAGAGCTGTGGAAGAAGTTTCTGACAGAGCGGTTTCTCAGTGGAAGAGGATTCCTCAGGAAGTTATGGGTTCTTCTTCTTTGGAAGTTTTTAAGCAGAGGCTAGAGAGTCATCTGGCAGAAATTTTGATTTTATTAACTTAGGCAGATTGTGAGTGGGTGGGCAGGAAGGGATGTGCCACTGTTTGTCTCTTGAGGCCCTTCCTTGCATCCGATCACCATTGTCGGATGGTAGGTGAATTTCCTCCAGGCTAGGCTGAATTCTGGAGATTTTTGTTGTGTGTGGAGGGATCACTTGGGCATCAAATTGGGGTCACTGCAGGTTGGCAGGTAGTTGTGAGTTACTGCATTGTGGAGGGGTTGGACAAGATGACCCTGGTGGTCCCTTCCAACTCTATGATTCTATGTCTCTGATAACTCAGTCCGGGGAATTTCCTCCCCAATCAGCAACTCCAATGAAGTCATCCTGTGACATTGAAACCTCCAGATTACTCAAATGATCAGAATATTTTTAGTCCCCATCCTCATTAAAAAACCACACAGAACTTTCCTGTATTTTTATTTGACAGGTTGCTAAGTTCCTGTTTCTTGTGGGAGGGAGAGGTGTTCCTATTCTGTATGAGTTCTGCTCCCTCTAGTGGTCTATTCAACATCAAACAGCCCCCCCCCTGGCCGTTTAATTCCCAATATTTAAATCTACAGGGAAATAAAGGGGCGGGGGGGGGGAGGACTGTTTGATGTCAAATCAACCTCTAGAGCAGGTTTTCTCAACCTAGGTTTTGCGAAACCTGGTGGTTTCTTGATTCCCCTGGAATGGTTTCCGAAATGTTATTAAAAAAAATATTGTTAAACATTTATCAGGTGATATGTCCATGTATGGTCATGTTGTCCCACCCACCCTTCCCAAAATGGCCAATGAAGGCCCTGGATGGAGTGAGAAGGGGAGGGACTCCTAGTGGCCATGTACACGGCTACGTTTTCCAACCATATTCTACATCAGGGGTAGTCAAACTGCGGCCCTCCAGATGTCCATGGACTACAATTCCCAGGAGCCCCCTGCCAGCGAATGCTGGCAGGGGGCTCCTGGGAATTGTAGTCCATGGACATCTGGAGGGCCACAGTTTGACTACCCCTGTTCTACATGTTTGCGCCGCTCCTGGGGTTTCTCGAAGTTTGAGGAATGTTTCAGGGGTTTCTCGACTTTAGAAACGCTCAGAAGCGCCGCTATAGAGGGAGCAAACCATTTGCAGAACAGGACCCCCCTGCTCCCCCCCCCAAGAAACAGGAACTTAACAAGGTAACACGAAAATGCAGAAAAGTCTCTTGGTTGTTTCTTCTTCTGCTTTTCCCCATAGAATAAACAGCTGGTGGGGAAGCTTCAGAGATGGAAGCTTGCATAATTTTAGGGTTGGGGGGTCACCACAACATGAGGAACTGGATTAAGGGGTCACGGCATCAGGAAGCTTGAGAACCACTGTCCTAGACCAACACACCAGACATCACATCATATTAACTCTGTAGTGGTGAGCTCCTACCTATAGCCTCCTATCCTTCAGAAAAATCCTCCCCACATTGGTACTACCTTAAGTTAGTAAACAGGGGTACCTGTTGGACTTCAGTACAGCGCTTTAATTCCTGTGTACCATTTCACACAACAAACCACTTTTTAAAGTTGTGTGTTCCCAGCTCCACCCACGGGGGAAACCAAACACTCTGTTACTTCTTTCCAGCTGACATTTATTTTCTGTTGTTCCCTTCCTGGCTTCCTTTTGCACCATTTTTGTTTTCAAGTATCGAAATGAAGCACTGTAGATGATTTTGCTACAGGGAACGTTTCTTCCCCGTCTCCACCCTCTCTGCTATCCATGAGCAAGTAGAGGGGTAGGGGAAAACCTCAAAGGCAACTTTTTATTTTTAGCTGAGCTCGAAGTGTGGGGGGGAAGTGCCTGTCTTGTATCGTGTGATGGGTTTAGCGTTAGCTTACTGAACTGGAGAGATAAGTAAAGCCTTCTGGCATCAGGGCTGCCACTTGGCGGGGGGGAAATGCTTAGGATGAAAGATCTGTAATTTTCAAAGCAATGAAAAAAGGAAAAGTTTTTGTACAGCATGAAAGAAGGCGAGTACGCTACAACAGCAGCTATGATAAAGATGGGGGTATTCTCTACATCTGGAGCTCAATAAATTGCTTATCTTGATACTTGGTTACAAGGTGCAGGAAAACCCAAGAGAGAGAGACAGAGAGAGAGAGAGAGAGAGAGAGATCGCATGACTGGGCAAGCGAACATCCACTTGCTCTCAAGCCACAAGTGCCAGAGGTTTTGCCTGCTGAAACATCTGGCTCCTCCCATCCTCCCCATTCACAAATCCGTGGCTTCAGGGCTCCCAGTGAGGCCCAATTCATAAAAACAAGCAGCGGCTCATTAGCTGCTTCTAAAGTAATGCATATACAGCACAACACATGCTGGCCACTATGTGAACACATGACAAAACATGTGAAAAACCCAGATTTAGCATCTACCACCTTCCTTGTTGAGTCACTGAAGCAGTCGGTGGACTTCAAGGAATGGTAGAGGACAGGAAGGCCTGGAGGCTCATTGTCCATGAGGTCGCGATGGGTCGGACACGACTTCGCACTCAACAACAACAGCAACCTTGCTTGTTAGAAGAACCAAAGGCTGCCAAGTTTCTATTAGTCAAGCCATTTCTAAAATTTAGGTTAATTGCCCATTGTGTATCCATAAATGCCAGGTGGTGCTTAAAAGGCATTTTAAATATATCCCCCCCCCCTGTGATTTGATTAGTACTCAGACAAGAGACCATCAAGGAAGGCCTGGGTTGCTATACAGGGGTAGGCAATGGCAAACCACCTCTGAACTTCTCTTGCCTTTAAAACCCCATGGGGTCACCATAAACTGGCTGCAACTTAAAAGCAAAACAAACAAACAACCCTGTACACTAGGGTATAAGCCTAGTTTTCAGCAGCTTCTTTCCACACTGAAAAAGCTCTCTTCGGCTTATACGCAGGTATGTATGGTAATTGCAATAAAAGCCTGCTCCAGCCAGCCAGACGTTGCATTGCCTTTTGCAAATGTGTACTGCAAGCTGAGCTTGCTCTGGCAGCTTGTAAGACATCAATGGTTTGACTGAGGGACTCCTTTTGCCTTCAATGGATGGGAGAGCCTGTGATGATGGAGCATTTCCCACTCTCGACTTATATGCGAGTCTATATGTTTGCCCAGATTTTGTGGTGAAATTAGGTGCCTCGGCTTATATGCGGGTTGGTTTATATGCGAGTATATATGGTTATTATACGTAGTCCGTTTTGTGGTTTCTTGGGACTACTAATAAGAAAAATATTATTGTTAATATTAGGTAAATTTAAACGGAATCCTTCTGCAGAATGTTTGAATACAATGCTGATGTTCCTTTCATTCTTCCCCAAACAAACCTGCAGTTTGATCCATCCGTTCAGTCATATAATATTTAATCCCCTGTGTAGATTACTAAATGAATTGTTCTCCCCTGTCTTCCTCCTTTCATCTCTACTTTTAATCAAACTGTTCAGGTTTTGTTTTGGGGTTGTTGTTTTTTTTGCTTGTTTCCTTTCCTTGACACAAGACAAAGCAAGACGCTCCAAAGATCACCCAGGGGGCTCTGAGAGATCACAGAGGCAGATGGAGTAATCTTCTGTTCCTGCTGGCAGTAAATGGGCCACCTGTCTCTGGTTGGTGGTGGGCCCCTTGCCCTGCAGATGCCAATCCCCTTCACTACATGCAAACTATGTATGAATAAGTAATAGCCCCAGCCAGTTCCCTTGCCTTTCGGGGAAAACTGTAACTCTGATACTTTGTCATCTTGGGTTTTCCCAATGTAAGTATCTCCAGTGGGCCTAACAATACCCCCCCCCCACCACCCCATGACTGCTTCAGATCAGGAACATACCCAAGTGGAGGGATGAAGCTTCTTTTGATACTGCCATCCCAATCCAAATTGCAAACAGTACGTGTAGCAGTTGAAGAGAACCAGAAAATCACATCTGACAGTTACACAGTAGAAGAAGAAGAAGAAGAAGAAGAAGAAGAAGAAGAAGAAGAAGAAGAAGAAGAAGAGTTGGTTCTCATATACTGCTTTTCTCTACCCGAAGGAGTCTCAAAATAACTTACATTCGCCTTCCCTTTCCTCTCCCTACAGCAGACACCCTATGAAGGAGGTGGGGCTGAGAGAGCCCTGATATTACTGCTGGGTAAGAACAGCTTTCTCAGTGCTGTGGCGAATCCAAGGTCACCCAGCTGGATGCATGAGGGGGAGTGAGGAATCAAAAACAGCTCGCCAGATTAGAAGTCCGGACTCCTAACCACTATACCAAGCTGGCTGAGAGAGCCCTGACATTACTGCTCGGTCAGAACAGTTTTATCAGTGGTGTGACTAGCCAAAGTTCACTCAGCTGGTTGTATGTGGAGGAGTGGGGGATCAAACCCAGTTGTCCAGATTACAGTCCACTGCCCTTTAACCACTATACCACGCTGGTTCTCAATAGGTGGGAGATGACTGGGGATTTTTAAACAGAGAACCTTGTACTTAATTCTTTTTAATTTGTGTAGCATTTATAACTTGGCTTTCCATTTTATTTATTTTTACCTTTTGATTTCTATACCGCTGCTCTCGGTTGATTCTGTTCATTCAAGAGCTTAAGCAGGCCCATTTCCCCCATCTGTCCAAACATCCCATATTTCCTTACTCATTCTTGGCCCTCATTAGACTGGGAGGCTGGAATCGAACACGGCATGCCAGATTAGAAGTCCACACTCCTAACCACTACACCAAACTGGGGGCTCTAGACCCAACCTCTGTACTCTGTAATGTGTGAATATATCTTTACAAAAATACAGCACTGTGACAATCAGCAGAAGAGTTAGGGTTAGGGTTTAATCAAAATACAGGTTAATCCTAGAAAATACACGGGGGAAAATGGCATTTGCCCAGAGATTGGGAGAAACATTCCTCTCCCATTTTGAAGAACTAGAAGAACTGTTGAAGAAATAGAAAGTAGTGGCAATATTAAAGTTATTCTTAACGCTATTGGTATTATATTTTGGCTTCTTGCTTGCCATGATTATATGGTGGAGCTAGAGACAGATACCCAATCCCATTAATAACTGTATCCAATCAATCAAAAAAAGAAGTAGCTTGGAGCTGATATTTGGAGATGCTTTCTTTAATTAAAACTTTGCAATAAATCAGGAAGTCAGATTCAGAACAGCAGGGAAAGTTTCTGCTAAGAATCATCAGGGGATAGCTGTCCAGCACCAGCAGAAGGAGAAGAGATAAAAGTCTTATGACACGTATTTATTTCACACATTGTAGGGGGAGGTGAAATTAAAATGTAAGTATGAAAGCACCAAATGTTTCCTTGACTTCTGCAGCATTTGCTCAAAGGCAAGACAAAGTCCCCCATTCCCCTTGATATGCCATCAAAAATGTATAAATTATAACTATGTCCATTTGTAGTGTATGACTTTTTAATGGTGTTTCTCTGACACTCAGATATCTTCTTTTTGATTAAATACAGTAAATACAGAGAGCCAGCTAGGGCAGAGTCTGCACTTACTTTGTTTATTCCATTATCAATCCTGTTGAATTCAGAGTGATTTGAACTCGAGTCTTCCTCTCCCCCCCCTCCCCATTGAAACAGGAAAGTGTTCTGTACTTGGTTAGGAGGCTCAGAATGGGGGGTGGGCGAAAAGCCTCTTTCTTTCTTTTCTTGAAGGGGGGGGGGGGAGAGGAGCCAAGCAGGGAGCCTCTTTCTTTTCTTGGAGGGGGTGGGGGAGAGGATCGAAAAAGGCAGGGAAGGGAGAAAAAATCCAGGACTGACAGATGTTGAGAGAAATTAGGGGCTTCTCCTTTAAGGCAAGTTTGTCACATGACCACCTGTGGCCAGTCATGGGTTATCTACCACGGACGAGAGCCCAGATTCAAAACAATGCGATTTTAAAATATATTGAGCATTAAAAGCACTAAGATATCGCACAATAAAGGTAGGGTCACTCCGGATCAATCTTTCTTGCTGCAGAAGGAAAATTTAAATCGCCTAAAATCCAAACGGAAATCGCATTCTGTGTAGAGGGCAGGGACTGAATCGACCTTGGATTGGAATAAAAGCTCTGTGCCGTTTACACCTAGGTCTCGTGGTTAAGTGCAGTGGCCTCTAATCTGTTGAGCCAGGTCTGATTCCCCACTCCTCCTCCACATGCAGCCAGGCAATAACATATTCTTAGTCACTCGATCTCAGCCTAACCTGCCTCACAGGGTTATTGTGAGAATAAAATAGGAGAATGATGCAAGTTGTTTTGGATCCCCTATAGGGAGAAAGAAGAAGAAGAAGAGTTTGTTCTTATATGCCTTCCCATTCCTCTCCCCACAACAGACACCCTGTGAGGTGGGTGAGGCTGAGAGAGCCCTGTTATTACTGCTCGGTCAGAACAGTTTTATCTGTGCTGTGTTGAGCACAAGGTCACCCAGCTGGCTGCATGTGGGGGAGCGCAGAATCGAACCCAGCATGCCAGATTAGAAGTCCGCACTCCTAACCACTGCACCAAACTGGCTCTAAGTGAAGGAGACATAACTTCCCACGTTGCCCTCTATGCCACCAATTACTAACCGTAGCTAACCCTGCTTAACTTCCAAGTTTGGGTAGGATCAGTCATGCTTTCTGGACATGGATTGCTGGGAATTATTTGGATTAAAATTAAGTCTTGGTTTAATGATGCTCTATGGAAAGAGTGCAAGTGAGAGAGTTATTTTGTCCTAGTCTGGACCGGGGGTTCAGGACCACTGGTCTAGAGCAGTGGTCCCCAACCTTTTTATCACTGGGGACCACTCGACGCCTTTTACTGAGGCCCGGTGTGGGGGGGGGAGTAGTTTACTCCTCTACTCTCAACCACTGCCCTAACACTCCCTGATCGCTATGGTAATGTTTAAACATCCCTTCAAAATAAGATACAGACAAACCACAACAATGAACATAAGGAACATTTTATTTTCATGGAAATTTTAACTCATGACAATGACAAATCAATGGGAACCCTGAGCTTGTTTCTCTGCAACGAGATAGTCCCATCTGGGAGTGATGGGAGACAATGACACCCAAACTGTGTTGTAAAGGGCCGGGGGGGATGAAGTAAAGGGCCGGGGGGGGGAGAAGGCATCCTTCGGGGCCCACCTCCAATTAGTCGAAGGACCACATGTGGTCCGCGGCCCACAGGTTGGGGATCGCTAGTCTAGAGTATTCAAGAGGCAAAGGAACAGATTTAATATTACTTTGGGGAGATTTTGATGTGTTTAAGGCTGTAACACTATTGAAATTTTGGAAGTGAGTCCCAATTGAATGGATATGGTTTACTGCTGATTAAATTCGGATTGGACTTTAAACAGCTGTGATTCAGTCCCCAATAACCGCTGGCTTCATTGCAATAGCCAGACCCCACGGAAGTCAATGGGAGACCCTTGCACACAAAACGGCAACCCAAATTTTATTTCGGCTGGCTATGAGGACTTTTTATCGCTATGAACTAAGGCTAAATGCTGCATGCTGTGTATTTTTAGTATTTAACTGCCAGGGCTGCAACACTTGAGAGCAAAACAAACAAGAACACCCTTTTGCAGGGATTTCTCCTTGTACATTAATTGAACAGATGCTGAGCCATGTACTGTTGGCACAACAAAACCAGAGGTTGTGGGGCCTAACCATGCACTTTGTTTTTTATTTTTGCTGGGCAAGCTTTGCTGCTGTCTCAGAAGAGATTGCTGTTGTTGTTAGGTGTGAAGTCGTGTCCGACCCATTGTGACCCCATGGACAATGATCCTCCAGGCCTTCCTGTCCTCTACCATTCCCCGGAGTCCATTTAAGTTTGCACCAACTGCTTCAGTGACTCCATCCAGCCACCTCATTCTCTGCCGTCCCCTTCTTCTTTTGCCCTCAATCACTCCCAGCATTAGGCTCTTCTCCAGGGAGTCCTTCCTTCTCATGAGGTCCTTCCTTCTCAAAGTATTTGAGTTTCATGTTCAGGATCTGGCTTTCTAAGGAGCAGTCAGAGCTGATCTAGGACTGACCGGTTTGTTCGCCTTGCAGTCCAAGGGACTTGCAAGAGTCTTCTCCAGCACCAGAGTTCAAAAGCCTCAATTCTTAGTTTAGAGAGATGATGTCAGGAGTTCCGCAAATGCGCTTTTGCAGCCGTGTATGGTGCAAATGCGCATGCGCGGCCTGGCCCGGCCCGGCCCTGCGGAGGCAGAGAGCGGTGGCCCAGTTTAAAAGATGAAAACTGCTAGCATAGAATGTCACTAGAAGGTGTAGGGTTGTTTGGGGCACCCCCAAATTTTATAGAGAAGAGAAAGACTTTGAATCACATGTCCTTGAAGGTATATCCAACCTCCCCCACCAACAGGGCTGAATTGGATGTGCAGTTCCTCCGTCTTCCAATCTCACCAGTCAACTTTCAGGAGTCTGGGGCCTCATTCATGTTAGTGTAATTGCCTGCAAATATAAGCTGGGGACTTCTGTGGTTTACAGATCAAAAGCCTCTCAGTTTTGATATCAAAAAGTGTGTTTGACCTTATGAAACTCATTACCCAAATGGATTACAATTGAGTCTCAGTCTGACTTCTGTGGAAGCTTAAGGGAACGGCTTTCATGAAATCTCAGGCTGCTGAGAAAGCACTTTTGTTGTAACAGATTGTCCAGCATTTATAGTTAGTAATAACTCCTCCCTGAATGGTAGTGGAAGAAACTTTCCGTTGTCCTTATGCCTGTCCCACCATCTCAGTCTAACACGCCTCACAGGGTTGATGTGAGCATGAACAGTGTTCATAGAATCATAGAATCATAGAATCATAGAATCATAGAGTTGGAAGGGACCTCCTGGGTCATGTAGTCCAACCCCCCTGCACTGTGCAGGACACTCACAACCCTATCGCTCATCCACTGAGAGACTGCTCTGTCAGGAACTTCTTTAAGCTGTTGTAAGCTGTTTTGTGTGTTCATTGAGGAGAAAATATTTGGAAAAAATTAAATAAAATGAGAAGACCAGCCTAAAGAAAAAAAAATCTTATTAGGGTTCAGTTTCTATATTAGGCTGGTAGTTTATAGCAAGATTAAAAGTTGGAGCAATAGTTAAAGTTTTATAGAAGTAGATAACAGGCTATCTTTCTTTTTCAAAGGTGTCTGTCTTCACAGGTTTTTGAAGTGCTCCTAAGCTGGAGACAGACAATTATTCTGAAGAGACCCGAAGGTGATATATTAGAGGCATCACTGCTCAGTGCTTTAATTCCTTTGTTGTCAGCAAAGAGTTTTGCAGGTTTTTGAAGTGCTATCGAAAACTGCAAAACTTGCAAACAGAGGAATCGTTCAGCCATTGATTCAGGTCGGAATGGATGTGCACCAAGGGTGGGGGGGGGAGGCTAGGCCAGGCCCCACAATCATTCTAAATTCCCATGAATATCATCCACACCTTCTATTATTGTTCTTGATTTGGATCACACATTTGAGTGCTTGTATTCGTATGTTCTGTACAAATTGGACTCTTGAAATCTTGGATGAGGTTGTGACCCTGACTCTGGCTGCCAGCTCTGGGTCGGGAAGATAGCTGGGGTGGACTTTGGAGAGGGGAAGAAGAAGAAGAAGAAGAAGAAGAAGAAGAAGAAGAAGAAGAGTTGGTTCTTATATGCTGCTTTTCTCTACCCGAAGGAGGCTCAAAGTGGCTTACAGTCGCCTTCCCATTCCTCTCCCCACAACAGACACCCTGTGAGGTGGGTGAGGCTGAGAGAGCCCCGATATCGCTGCTCAGTCAAAACAGTTTCATCAGTGCCGTGGCGATCCCATGGTCACCCAGCTGGCTGCATGTGGGGGAGCGTAGAATCGAACCTGGCATGCCAGATTAGAAGTCCGCACTCCTAACCACTACACCAAACTGGCTCTCAAGGACTTAAAGGGGTTGTGCCATGAGGTCCACTTTCTCAACCAGCCATTTTTTCCAGATGAGCTGATCTCTGTTGCCTGGAGATCAGCTGTAATCCCAAGAGATTTCCTGTCACCATCTGGAGTATGGTAACCCTGTTCCCCTCAAAACAATTTCATTTCTATTAGAATAAAATTCTTATTGGGGCAGTAGGCCATAGCCTCTGTCATGCTGCAGTTGAAATGCTGGGCTGAAAAAAATCTATAGTCTATCTTGAGTCCTAATTGACCGACTGGCGACTACAGTGATTGACCAAATGTGAAGCATGGGAAATTATTCCTCTGCAGTGACAGGTCTATTAGCCTTGGTCACCAAAGGCAACCTCCATATTCAGAGTCAGATAATCTCCAAGTATCAATGATAGCAAAGAAATTAAAAGATGCTTGCTCTTGGGGAGGAAAGCTATGGCAAATCTAGACAGCATCCTAAAAAGCAGAGACATCACCCTGCCAACAAAAGTGCATCTAGTTAAGGCTATGGTCTTCCCAGTTGCAATATATGGTTGTGAATGTTGGACCATAAGGAGGCCGAGCATCAAAGAATTGAGGCTTTTGAACTCTGGTGCTGGAGAAGACTCTTGCGAGTCCCTTGTACTGCAATGTGAACAAACCTGTTAGTCCTAGATCAGCTCTGACTGCTCCTTAGAAAGCCAGATCCTGAAGATGAAACTCAAATACTCTGCCCACTTCAGGAGAAGGAAGGACTCCCTGGAGAAGAGCCTAGTGCAGGGTGCGATTGAGGGCAAAAGAAGAAGGGGACGACAGAGAATGAGGTGGCTGGATGAAGTCACTGAAGCAGTAGGTGCAAACTTAAATGGACTCCGGGGAATGGTAGAAAACAGAAAGGCCTGGAGGATCATTGTCCATGGGGTTGCGATGGGTCGGACACAACTTCACAACTAACAACAACAACATCAATAATAGGAGGCCACATCAGGGCTCCTTGGTCTTTGTGCGCTATTAATTTGTGCACTCTTAGTCCTCCAGGACAACTGATTGTCTGCTGGACTATATGAACCACAAGCTCTGATCCAGCAAAACTCTTCTTATGTTCTTCTGGCTCTTTCAGCTGTCTTACCATTACATAGCTTAGTGGAGAAGTTAAGAGGTATGGAGAAAAATCTGCAAAATACCCTTTGTGTCATGTTTCACCAGTCAATTCACGGACTAATTCTAATCTTGAACTAAAAACCTGGCGAGGGCGGGGGACTTCCTGTACAGAGTGGGAAACTAAAGCAGTTAACAATTATGCAGAAGCTCAAAGGTATTATGGAAATGCAGATTATGTCATAATACCCACAGACCTGTGAAATCTCATACTAACTCATCTTAATTTAAGTTTGTTTTTTCATTTTAGCATTGAAAAGTACAATGATTACCTTGCTATTTTTTTCTTGTAAAAGCCAATAGAGCTAAGTTTAAGTGTTCTTGAATTGCTAAATTTACTTTTTGAATCATGTAGACATGGATTCATGGAATACAAAAGGCTTTAAAAAAAACATATCCCCTTGATTAAGCTGTGCTGAAATCTCAGTGGCACTCAGTAATGCCTTTTTAAGAGAACATCCTAATTTTCTTGATAAAAAATACTAATTTGGACACACTGGGAAAGGAGTTCTGTGTCTAAACAATGGTGCAGATGGCCATCTCTCAGTGTTACACCTCAAACTTGCACTGAAAGGATGGTCTAGGGCAGGGGTAGTCAAACTGCGGCCCTCCAGATGTCCATGGACTACAGTTCCCAGGAGCCCCCTGCCAGCATTCGCGAATGCTGGCAGGGGGCTCCTGGGAATTGTAGTCCATGGACATCTGGAGGGCCGCAGTTTGACTACCCCTGGTCTAGGGCATAGTGGTTCTCAACCTTCCTAATCTCGCTATTAAAGGATCGCGAGATTAGGAAGGTTGAGAACCACTATGCCCTAGACCAGGGGTAGTCAAACTGCGGCCCTCCAGATATCCATGGACTACAATTTATTAAAGTTCCTCATGCTGTGGTGACCCCCAACCATAAAATGATACAAGTGTTCTTGCACAGAGATTAAACCGAAACTGACCAATGGCGTGAAGATCCATAGTTCATGATTGGATATAAATTGGATATAAATTGGATATAAATTGGTGGGTGTCTTCAGGAGGAGTGGCAACAGTAGCATTCCCCCACCTGGCCAAGATGCTCGCCCTGCCTCAACCCCTGTGAAAGGGACATTCGACCCCCAAAGGGGTCCCAACCCCCAGGTCGAAAACCACTGGTGTAGGTGATGTTGTCAGGTCCAGGGATAGCATTGTCTGGTTGTATGTGGCAGCAAAGTTGACATCTGGGTATATTGCAAAATCTGATACCAGTGTCCAAGTTAGATATTATATTATTGTGGGTGAGGAATTGTTTAAGTTTGGCGGGGCTGTCTGCAAGTTCTTGGTGATTTCCTGCTTATATTTTCAAAACAACAAAAGCACCCATGTTCAACAAGGCTGGACATTTCAGGTTTATTTAGTACCCCATACTGCAAGCAATATGTTTCAAGACAATGACACTTTTTCTAGCTTTCATTTTACATGTTGTCATTGGCCTATGATAATGCTCTTCTTTATCCCAAGGCAATGTGCAAATGTGTTTCTCTAACTACATTTGGATCGATTTCCATTCATAACTCCAACATGGAACTATATTTTAAAGTAATAACAAATGGCACAAATTTTCAAATGACCATTATAGTATTTCAGATTAATCTGAAGCAAGTTTAACCCTAAATTCTTCAGTGTGTGGTGTCTCACCTTTAGGATCAGCTCTGTTGTGGGTGTGGTTTTATTGTATATTTAAAACAAAGCCTTAATACATAACTCCAGAACTAAAATTAGGATGGTTACAAGCAAATATTTTAATAGCTTTGACATTAGCGAAGGAAAAAAGTTTTAAGACCATTTGTGTTTCATTTCCCACTTCTGCCCACTCATTCTAGGGAGGGTTTTAGGGGCGTGTTGAGGGGGTGGCAGACCAATAGGAAATGACACCTAAAAAAAGAAGTAGCTGTATTGATAAACGTGGAATTGGAGACAGTTAAATGATCCAAGCGAGAGTCCCATTTTTCATTGTCTGAAATTAATAACGTGAGAATGAAGAGGCAGAAAAGAAGAACATTATTTAGCCTCTTAATATGAATAAATTATAGGCTGGTGACAGAGGAGTAGTGGCACAACTCTCTAAAAAGCTTGTTTGTTGGGTCTCTCTGGTCGCCCATCCGCTGTCACCCAAGAAGGAAGCTCAGCATGCTTCGTTTTATAGTTCAGTGCTGTGGCAGCGTTAAAAATTCTGGAATCGATCACTTAGGTTTTCATGGTGACCTTTGAAATGAGCAGGATGTGTGGGTAAGCTGCGGTTCTTGGTGTCAAAGAAGCTGAAGTTCTTGTTTTCAAGCAGGAGTGCCACAGGAAGTAGGAAAATGAGTCACACAGCTTTGTATGAGAAGTCTGAGCAAGCTCTACTCTAGCACTGTAGACCTCCTCATATCTGAGCTTAGAGCTGGGTCTGTGCATCATTTCTCAACCTGCCCCCAATACAAACTTGTGACCTAGGCCTAATCTGCACGCAATAGATAATGCACTTTCAATGCACTTTAGAAGTAGATTTTCCTGTTCCGCACAGGAAAATCCAGCTGCCTAAGCACATTGAAAGTGCATTATCCTGTGTGTGCGGAATTGGCCCAGGTCTCTTCACTTACACAATACAATCTAGCTAGCCAGCTAGCCAGCTGGCTAGGTATCATCTCATGGCTCAAGTCATGAAAAGAAAAAAAATATTGTGCTATTGGGCTTGCACATTATCCTATCTCTTCTGCTCCTCCAGGTTTTCTCTGCGAGGAACCCATGAAAGGTGAAATGAGAGGGTATTCGCGTTTGTCATTCTTCTTCCTGAAGTGAAACTTTACCCTAGAATTTAATCCTCACTTACTGGCTTAGAGCCTGTCAGCAGGCATTAGTGTAATCATTGGAGACAGTAAAATTGCTTGTCTTCCTTTGGAAAGGCCACAATAGTGATGTTGAGGAAGCACTTATATCCCTGGGGAGCAACTGGCTTTGCTAGAGGCCCCTCTGAAAAGAAAATGAGTGGGTGAGGGTAATTTTGCCTGTTAAATCCATGGGTTCACAGACTGGGAGTTCATTTCAGCTCTTTGTTGACCCCAGCTCTAAGGACCAACATATACACAGGGTTGAACAATAGCAACCTTACACCATTGCACTCTATTGGCCAACTTCAGTATACATTAATGGGTTCCAGCAGTTGGGATCCAGCTGCACATTGGTCAGTTGTGATAGCAGGATGCTGATCCGGCCTTGGAACTCATGCTCAGGTCCTCAGCAGGTCTACCAACACAACAATACCCCCCCCCCCAAAAAAAATATACTGCTACAAAGTAATCAGTACAGCTGGAAATTTCCTAAATGGAACATGCTTTGAGGGCTGTTCAGCGAAGTTAACCATGGATGTGGCCATCGGGGTAGACCCAGCCCCTGCTCCAAGCCCAGGCATTCCGACCCTCCCCCCCCCCACCCCAGGGGTAAATTGTACCCTTCAGTCCTATTATTCCAGCTGTGAGAAATATCCCACCAGGTTAATGTTATGCCTATTCTATCATAGTCCGTTTATTAGGACTTGTACTTCATCCTGCTTGTTTCCCATACTCTGCGCATTAGTGTGTAGAGACATCATAATCCTTCACACGAGTACCCCAGGCTTTTAGTTTTTGAACTTTCCTGTAAGTTAATAATTCCCAGCATATGTGCCATTTTCTTTAAATCTGCAGTGTTCCCATCTACATTAACTCCATTGAACTAGGCTTTGAATGTACATCTTGCTCCTCCATCGGACTTAATTTAAAGTCCTCCTCACCAGGACCACGAGACTCTTCACAAAGACATTTTTTCCACCTTGGTGCGGTGCAAACCATCTTCCGATAGAAGAGCCTCACCACAGTAGCATGATTCCTGGTACAAAAACCCAATTTTTTCCCAATGATACCAGTGATGTACCAGTCATTTATCTGCCTTTTTTTTTTTCTCCGCCTCTCGGTCATTAATAGGAAGAACTGAAGAAAATGCCACCTGTGCTCCCAAGCCCTTCAATTTTCCTTCAAGGCCACTTAGTCTGACTTCGTATGCTCCCCACTGCACTGGGCAGTATCATTTGTTCCCACATGAATGAGCAGGAAGGGATCTCTGTCCTTGGGCTTTACAAGTCTTTCCACCCTTTCCGTGACATCTTTGATTTTCGCACCAGGTAGACAGCATACCTCTTGAGACAAATCATAGAATCATAGAGTTGGAAGGGGCTATACAGGCCGTCTAGTCCAACCCCCTGCTCAACGCAGGATCAGCCCAAAGCATCCTAAAGCATCCAAGAAAAATGTGTATCCAACCTTTGCTTGAAGACTTGCCAGTGAGGGGGAGCTCACCACCTCCTTAGGCAGCCTATTCTACTGCTGAACTACTCTGACTGTGAAAATTTTGTTCCTGATATCTAGCCTATATCGTTGTACTTGTAGTTTAAACCCATTACTGCGTGTCCTTTCCTCTGCAGCCAATGGGAACAGCATCCTGCCCTCCTCCAAATGACAACCTTTCAAATACTTAAAGAGGGCTATCATGTCCCCTCTCAACCTCCTTTTCTCCTGGCTGAACATTCCCAAGTCCCTCAACCTATCTTCATAGGGTCCCTTGGCCCCAGATCATCCTCGTCGCTCTCCTCTGTACCCTTTCAATTTTTTCTACGTCCTTCTTGAAGTGAGGCCTCCAGAACTGCACACAGTACTCTAGGTGTGGTCTGACCAGTGCCATATACAATGTAACTATGATATCTTGTGATTTTGATGTGATGCCCCTGTGGATACTGCCCAAAATGGCATTCACCTTTTTACCGCTGCATCACACTGCCTGCTCATGATTGGTTTACAATCCACAAGTACCCCAAGGTCTCGTTCACACACAGTGTTACCTAGAAGCGTATCCCCCATCCAGTAGGTATGCTTTTCATTTTTCTGACCCAGATGCAGAACTTTACACTTATTCTGACCCAGATTCAGAACTTTATACACTTATCTGGTCGAGATACTTTGGCTTCTAGCCTCTGGAGAGGGTGGTATATAAATTTAATAAATAAATAATAAATAAATAAATTGCCAGTGATGCATCTCCTAGTCCTAACACATTGGAGAGAAGAAGAGGTAGTCCTCTCATCCACAGGGGCTGTTGAAACATCTTCTGAATTTCAGGAAATTTGTGGGTCCACAGTCACTATCTACAGGCTGATCCTGGCAACAATTTCTGAGTATCAGGGGCCAGGATACATCCTTATCTTTTGACACCTGCTAGTGGCCGGGAGCAGAGGTATTCAACCTGTAGTCCTCCAGATGTTCATGGACTACAATTCCCATGAGCCCCTGCCAGCAAATGCTGGCAGGGGCTTATGGGAATTGTAGTCCATGGACATCTGGAGGATCACAGGTTGATTAACCCTGGCCAGGAGAGCCTGACAACCCTAGGTGTGAGGAAGAGTTCACTATGAAGTTGCCATTTCCTCCAGGCAAACTGATCTCAGTTGTCTAGAAATAAACTGTAATTATTTCATCTGGAGGCTGGCTGCATGACTTTAATCCTTAGGCAGTTCTCCAATCAAGCAGGCAGTGCAGTTCCCAGGAGGAGAATCACAGCTCTGTGACCTCAGTGGGCTTCTGTGATAATTGTTGTGCAAATGACCAAAAGCCAAGTGCAGTTGGCACCGGGACTTGGAAACTCTCTTGAATCATGTGCATATTTAATAATCTGACTCTTAAAGCTTGTGGCATGACCCTGTGCTGCTTGGCAACCAACTGAGGGAGCATTTTGGCTCTTGAAGGAGACTGGACATTTACCTCTGTCCTCGGAGATGTATTATAGACATGACAAGGGAAATAATTAAGAAAAATGGAGGCTGGCCCAGAAGTATAGCTCCCCAGAGAAATGTTTCAAGCCTATGAAGGTAAGCAGCAAAGGAGGAAGATTAATGATGTTGGTCGGCACCCAATTCTAATAGATATAGTACCACAGATCCTTACATGGAGCATCCTTATGATCAAACAAGCATCTTTCCTGATGATGACCGGTTGTGGTACCTGTCAGAAATATTTAAACCACACCTGAATGTAACTATGTTTTCTCTATATGCCCACCGTTAGTTTATCAGAATGATTGTGTGTGTGTGTGCATGTGTGTGTGTAAAAATAATCTGTTTGACAAACACATTTAGATTCTGGGCTTGGTTTCAATTTTTTTGCTTTTACCCTTTCAGATGAGACAGCAAAATGTTTCATTTTCGTTAGACCCAAATGTTCATACTTTTAGCTCTGTAGGCCGCATTTGATGTGGTCGACCATGAGTTGTTAGCACGCCGTCTCACCGGGACAGAGCTTAGGGGGACAGCCTTACAGTGGACTCGTCTCCTACCTCCAGAACCAGAGACAGAGGGTGGCAGAAGGGAGGAGTTATCATGCCCCTTTGCCCTCTCTTTTAAGGTGCTGCAGGGGGTGATACTCTCCCCCATGTTATTTAACATCTATATTTGCCCTCTACCATTTGCACCTACCTGTCCCCGAAACACTTGACCACTTTGATCCATGCAACTTTTTGTAACTTGCTCTATACTGGCCTTTCTTATCCTTGACACATAAATTGCAAATGGTCCAAAATGCAGTTTCCAGGGTCCTCACAAGGTCATCCTGGAAGGCCCATATCCAGCCTGTGACATCCAAAAAGCCATTATAATGGCAAATATCAAGGCCAATATTAGATTATGCAGCGAGACTGAGAAGAAATTCAGGATCATAGAATCATAGAGCCAATCTGCAGCACAGTGCAGGAACTTACATCTCCCTGCCCACCCACCGTGACCCCAATTTCATGTCCAAGTGATCCCCACCACCAAAAAATCTCCAGAATTCAGCCTGACTAGAGGAAATTCACCTATCATCCCACAGCGGCAATAAGCAAAGGCCACAAGAGACAAACACTTCTTGCCCACCCACTCACAATCTGCCTAAGTTCATAAAATCAACATTTATGTCAGATGACTATCCAGCCTCTGCTGAAAAACTACCAAAGAAGAACTCATCACCTCCCAAGGAAGCCTGCTTCACCGAAGAACTGCTCTAACTGTCAGGAACTTCTTCCGGATGTTCAGCTGAAAATTCTTTTGAATTAATTTCAAAACATTGTTTCCAGTCTGATCCTCTGGGGCAACACAAAACAACTCTGCTCCACCTTCTCCTTGACTGCCCTTTCAAGTATCTGAAGATGGTTATCATATCACCTCTTAGTCGCCTTCTCTTCAGGCTAAACAGACCAAGCTCCCTCAACCTCTCCTCGTACGACTTAGTCTCTAAACCTCTCACCGTCTTTGTAGCTCTCCTCTGGGATAGGCTCAGGTTTCTCTACAGCTTTCTTCAGTTGTGGTGCCCAAAACGGAACACAGTACTCCATCGGATCTTTCCAGAACGGAGTAAAGTGGTAACATCACCTCGTGTGATCTGGACACTATATTATTTTAATACAGGCCAAAATCCTTTTTGACTTTTTAGCTACCAAGTCACTCTGCTGACTCATTTTCAGTGTAAGGTCTACTAAGACCACAACATCCTTGTCACACACACAAGTCTCAACCATCCAATAGTGAGGCATTTTATTTTCCCTACCAAAATGCAGAGCTTTAAATTTCTCACTATTAACATTCATTTTAGCCCAGTATCCTGATTGTGTCTTCTGGTGTGTTTTTTGCCCCTCCCAGTTTAGTATCATCTGCAAATCTAATAAGTACCCCCTCTATTCCTTCATCCAAATCAGTTATGAATATGTTGAACAACACAGGGCCCAGGATAGGTACCCTTATGGAATGCAGGGAGAATATTCTAGTCTCTGAGCAGGTGTGCAACGGTTTAACTTCAGCAAGATGATTGCGTTGTCTGCTTTCCAATCAGCACTTCATTCAGATTCCATGATAATTGTGGTTTGCTCAACAAAACCTGAATAGTACTCCAGGCATAAATAACAAGATTGAATGCCTCACTTCTGTCTACTTTTTATTTTTATGCTACCTCCTAGCAAGGAAGACATCTTCTGATAGCCATGAGGGGTGGTGGTACTCAACAAATTGTGGCTTGTGGATTCTGGCATAGCAATAAGCCACAGGTAGTACATACTAGGGCTAACAAATCTGCTACAGCTCTTGAAATCCTGGTTTGGTGCCAACCAATGAACTCTACTTTGCAGGACGATCTGCATCCAGACATCACAGTGAGCCACCAGAGTTTGAATTATGGTTTAATTTTGACATCAGGCCACTGATCTACTAATGTCAGTATTGTCTACTCCAGGGTTGGGCAAACAGTGGCCCTCCAGATGTCCATGGACTACGAATGCTGGCAGGGGCTCATGGTAATTGTAGTCCATAGGCATCTGGAGGGCCACAGTTTGCCCATCCCTGGTCTACTCTGTCTGGCAGCACCTTTCCAGGGTTTCAGGCAGAGGTCTTTCACATCACCAACTATCTGATCATCTTAACTGGAGATACTAAAGATTGAACTGGAGACCTTTTGCACGCCAAGCAGATGTTCTTACACAGCGGTCCCCAACCTTTTCCAGGTTGAGGACCACTTCCAGGGGTGGGAGAGAGCCGGCAGCCCAGGTGCCGCACATGCACAGCAGCGGTGCGCAAACGCGCATGCACGGAGCTGCCGTGCATGCGTGTTTGCATCCGCCAGGGGGTGCAAACACGCATGCACGGCAGCTCCATGCATGCGTGTTTGCGTCTGCCGGCACCTGCCTCCCCCCCCCCCCCCCCCGCAGCGAGAAGCTAGCCAGGCCACAAGCAAAGCGGCCGCTTCTCGCTGCGGGGGGGGGGGAGGCAGGCGCGGCTGCCAGCGGCCAGGTACCGAGGCCCGGGGTTTGGAGACCACTGCTCTAACACACAGCTTCTCCTTCCTAAATGATGAATGATCCAAGCTGCTGACGAACATTGCTAGAAAACAGCACAAAATGTTGCTCAGGCAGGAAGCTGTGAATTGCTCCAACACCATGCTGGATGAAACCTTGAAAACCGCTTGTATCAAAAAGAGGAGTTGTTATCTCCTACCTTATTCTTGCAGCTATTTTCACTCTCTCAGCTTGTTGAAACTTTAATAGGAGCTGTTCATTTTGCTTAGATGTCGTGGCTGCGCCTCTGATAGATGCCTCTAAATTAATCCAGCTCGTGAATTGCAAATTAACGACTGGAACACATGAAGTTGTCTGTGTTGTTGAGGCATTAATATGATATCAGGATGTTATGTCAGAAAATGACGATAATTAAGGACCTGGCATGGTGACCTTGGAGGACACTCGCGTGAGCGATTCCCTTGCAGTCAACAGAGCTGCTCACATTATGAAGGACTCCTTAAGCCAGGGGTAGTCAAACTGCGGCCCTCCAGATGTCCATGGACTATAATTCCCAGGAGCCCCCTGCCAGCATTCGCTGGCAGGGGGCTCCTGGGAATTGTAGTCCATGGACATCTGGAGGGCCGCAGTTTGACTACCCCTGGCTTAAGCTAAGTGGGCCTTTCAGTGTCGGACCATTAATTAAAGACAAATTTCCAAGAATTTGTTAAAGAACCTAAGAGCAATCAGGCTGGATTGATATTTATCGCCAGTGTGACTCAGCTCCGTTGCAAAATGATTAAACTTGATGACTACCGTCAGGTGAGGGTTGGACTTTTCTCCCCTTTTAGTTCCGTTTTGCATGTTTTAGAAACAGCTGAAGAAACAGTTGCCTCTCTCTGTACTGCCCACAGTGGGCGCTTTTGCCTCTACTAAATAATGCAGTTTGCAAGTGTATTTTGCCATTTCGTACAGTAAAACCCAGTTGAAAAGTGCATTGAAGATGGAATGGCAGGAGAGCCAGCTTGGTGGCTAGGAGTGCAAATTTCTAGTCTGGCGAGCCGGGTTTGATTCCGCGCTCCCCCACATGCAGCCAGCTGGGTGACCTTGGGCTCGCCACAGCACTGATTAAGCTGTTCTGACCGAGCAATGATATCAGCGCTCTCTCAGCCTCACCCACTTCACAGGATGGCTGTTGCAGGGAGAGGAAGGGAAGGCGATTGTCAGCCGCTTTGAGACTCCTGATAAAGCTGTTCTGACCTAACAGTGATATCAGGGTTTTCTCAGCCTCACCTCCCTTGTTGTTAGGTGCGAAGTCGTGTCCGACCCATTGGGACCCCATGGGCAATGATCCTCCAGGCCTTCCTGTCCTCTACCATCCCTCGGAGTCCATTTAAGCTTGCAGGGTGTCAGTTATGACACCTTACAGGGTGACACCTTACAGGGTGTCAGTTGTGGAGAGAGGAAGGGAAGGTGAATGTAAGCCGCTTTGAGACTCCTGCTAGAGCTGTTCTGTTTTGAGTAGTAATATCAGGGCTCTCTCAGCCTCAACAGGGAAATGAAAGTTACAGTGCATTGTATCTGCTCAGTTCTGGAAGAGAATAAGCAAGATCCACTAATCCTTATTTGAGAAGAGTAAAATTATTTGTAGATGCATTTTCATGCAATCCATTGGTTAAAATGTCAGTGGTGAAATATGCATCATTTTGAATTCTACCCATAAAAATATTGCCATAGTTTGGTCTTTGGTCTGTTTTGCATGCTCTTCTCAAGGCAGAACTACGGGCAATTCCGCACCCGTTAAATGTACTGAAATGCTTACCTTAGGTAGTCACTATATTCCCATCCTTTTAACAGAACACAGCATTGTAAACTCTGAATTTGCTGGGACTATTTAATTCTGAGTTTGCTGGGACTATTTAATTCTTTCCCAAATGACATTTTCCCACTTAAAATCCCCCTCCACTAAAAACCCATGCTTTTTATCCATGCCACAGGGAAAAAATCAGTAGATTTCCTGCGGGAAGGGTAAAAGCAGTTTGTTAGTGGTGATTTTTAGCTAGGAAAATGGCAAGAGGAGGGGAATGGATTAAATAGTCTTTGTGCTGGGACATCCCCTGAAGAATCACCACCCACACAACTGTAGACTTCTGCTTTTTAAAAAGGTCAGGGAAAATAATTTCAGAACGATACACACAAGCTGGAGTTTTGCCCTTAAACTGACCTTGCGTCAGGGAAAAGACCATCCTAATCTCACTTTCCATAGCAACAATCCATGTTTCAAGAAATGAACTTTTCTGTGTCTCTGGATGTATCTGGATGAATAGTCACTCTGTGCCAAGAAAGAGGTTAATCACAACAGCAATTATGTATGATAGCGATCCCCAACCTGTGGGCTGCGGATCACATGTGGTCCTTCAACTAATTGGAGGTGGGCCCCGAAGGATGCCTTCTCCCCCCCCCCCCGGCCCTTTACTTCATCCCCCCCGGCCCTTTACAACACACTTTGAGTGTCATTGTCTCTTATCACTCCCAGATGGGACTGTTTCATTGCAGAGAAACAAGCTCAGGGTTCCCATTGATTTGTCATTGTCATGAGTTAAAATTTCCATGAAAATAAAATGTTCCTTAGGTTCATTGTTGTGGCGTGTCTGTATCTTATTTTGAAGGGATGTTTAAACATTACCATAGCGATCAGAGAGCGTTAGGGTAGTGGTTGAGAGTAGAGGAATAAACTACCCCCCCACCGGGCCTCAGTAAAAGGCGTTGAGTGGTCCCCAGTGAGTGGACTGTGGCGTTGAGTGGTCCCCGGTGATAAAAAGGTTGGGGACCAATGATGTATGAGAGTCTTAGGGTACAGAAAACCTCACCCAAGAGGGAAGCATCGTATGCCAAATCCCTTCCCAGTTGCTGATTTGATCACTAATGACTTGCAAAGGTTCCAGAGTGCAGTCTTCAGATTGTTCACACATTGGAACAGTGTTTACAAATAGACAAATGGTACGACCATTTTAGAGCTCCCGTCTGTTTGGGCTTTCAAGCTGCTTGGCTGGCTGTACCATCTTCTCGTGTGCTCAGCCTTTCCCCTCCCCACCAACAAAATTAGCCTTCCACTATTTGCCCCAGTCTAGCAAGAAAGATCAGAGTGCAGAGAAGGGGGCTTCTGGGTATGGAGATGACACAATGTGTATGTAGACCGCGTGTATTTACTTTAACTGTAGTCTGCCTTTCACACAGAGACTCATGGTGGATTACCTAGTAATCCATTAATAGACATTAAAATGGCTACCTACATTTTGTGGGGGAGGCAAGCATTGGGGTACAGGTCCATTTGGAATTGCATATTGCTAGGTCAGTGGTCAACCTTCCTAATGCAGTACAGTTCCTCATGTTGTGGTGACCCCCAACCATAAAATTATTCAAGGGTTCTTTCACAGAAATGAAACCAAAATTGACCAATGGCGTGACGATCCATTGTTCAGGATTGTATATAAATTGTTTTTTCCCAGGGTTTCTCAGTTCAGTTCTGCCTCTTGTCCCACCGTGCCGATCTCGCTCTTTTCCACTGCTCCAGACAGACGAACGCTCTATCTCAATCTACTCCGCAAGGTTGTTGTGTGGATAACATCCCCCCCCCCACGGCCAAGCTGCTTGCCTTACCATGACCCCTGTGAAAGGAGTCCCGACCACCATGTTGAGAACCACTGTGCTAGAGCCTGGGGCTGGAGTCACAAGACCTTCTGGAAACTGATTCTTTTCTCTCCAGAGTTTATCATATTGACGAACATTCTGTGACATCACAGCAACAGCACACAGGCAGCTGGGAGACAGTCAGGAAGCAAGTTTTATAGCGCATCCTAAGCAGAGTTGTCTAAGTTGATAGAAGTCAGTGAGCTTGGAATGTTGTAGCTCTGCTTAGGACTCTGAGACTGACATCTCTGACTTATTCGTCCACTGTTTTCCATGTCCTACACTGAGTGTTTGTTTTCTCGTGGAAATCATTGCGCAAATGAATGTAAATGTTCCACTTCCTTCCGATTAGAGCTACCAAAATGCTGATTCGGGCTGTTTCTGTGGGCTTCTCTTCCTGTCAGTAGCATAGCCTTCGTCGTGTTTGATGATTTTTTTTCATTGACTTCTTCAACCTCAAATGCTAAATGTCCTCTTTTTCTTCCCTCCTCCCCTTTCTGCAGAGAGCCAGCGACACAGTCGGCGGAGACTCTGAAAGGTAATTCACTTTGCTGTCTCGCTTTTGGAATGTATTTGTGGAGCTGTTGCCAGCTGTATTAATTAGAGCTTTGAAAATTTGGTTGTGGTTTTCAGTCTCCCCAGAAGTTCCAGTGCTTGCGAGAGAATGTGAAGAGATGCCAGATTGCAGGCAGGACATAATTAGCATGGTTCAAAGCATCATTTGACCCAGCCACCTGATGATTGTGCAAGGGAGAATCAGGACAGGAGTGAACCCATTAAAGGAGCCTCGCTCTTTTTAAACACGAAAATAGCTTTCAGTTGGAAAGAAAAGGTATAATGAGAAGGTGAAGAGAGAAAGCATAAAAACCTGCTTCTTCTGCTCTGAATACCATTCATGTATCTTTTTTCCCCCCTTTCTTTTGGAGGGTTTCTGTTAACAAGAACATTTGTAACATAAGATATGCCACCTAACATTTGAATCACCTTGTTTTGGGAAGAGCAAGAATAGAAAATTAAAATCCATTCTGTAAATAGGTATGTTTAATATCCTGAAAATGCTAAACATGGCCTCCCTGTGTCATGTACGGCTGTTTATTCAGCAAGTCTATTTTGTTCATGAGACTCAGCTCCTGGTGTAAATCGGAGCATGGCTGTTTTAACATTTTATTTAAATACAGTATTGAGCCTTTGTTTCCTGTAGGGCTATGGCCTCACATCAAGATATGGGCAACAAGTCCAACTATTTTAGAACTATACCCAGCACTGCAGATGCCAGCTCTGGGTTGAGAAATGACTGGCAATTTTGGAGATGGGGGAGCCAGGGGAGGAAGGGGTTTGGAGAGGGGAGGGACTTTAGTGGGGTATTAAGCCTTAGAGCAATGGTCCCCAACCCCCGGTCCGGGGATTGGGACCGGTCCGTAGATCAGTCAGTACCGGGCCACAACTCGTTCTCCTCTCCAGGAGCTGCCTCAGGGGCTGCCCTGCCACTTTGCTGCTGGCTCACCTTTGGCGCTCTCCAGCGGCCACCATGGCTCCGGCTCCCCCTCGGCAAGGCACTGCGCAGCTGCTGCTGGCAGCACCCCCCCCCCAGTGGGCGGCGGGAAGTCAGGGGCGCCGGTGGGAAAGCAAGTGGAGCACGGGCTCAGGCGGCGGTGACGTCCCTCGGCAAAAGACTACCTCCCCGTTGGCCTCAGTAAAATTGTCAAGCATTGACCGGTCCCCGGTGATAAAAACCTTGGGTACCACTGCCTTAGAGCACACCCTTCCGAAGCAGCCATTTTCTGTGATCTTTGTAACCTGGACTACTAACCTGGACTCACAGTCAAGCAGAAGACTCTTAGCATGGGCCAAACAGATTCATCCACATGTGTGACTTGCCCTGCTTTCACATCCATCTCCCTGTCCACTTAGGGGCTGGCTGCCTCAGGTCTGTCTTTGTTGTGTCACATGTGTGGCTTGGCTTGTTCAGCCTTGGAAGAGTGACTGGCCTTCTGCAATAAGGACACAGTACTCTAATGAGAGATGTATAGATGTGTGGTTTTCAGAGTCAAAAGCAGTAATCTGCTGCAATAAAAACAGTCATCTTTGGAAGTTTTTAAGCAGAGGCTAAATAATCATCTGACAGAAATGCTGATTTTATGAACTTTGGTAGATTGTGAGTGGGTGGGCAGGGAGGGATGTGCCAGTGTTTGTCTCTTGTGGCCCTTCCTTGCATACCCAGGGAATTGCTGATCGCCACTCTGGGATGGTAGGCGAATTTCCTCCTGGCCAGGCTAGATTCTGGAGATTTTTTGATGGTGGTGGGGATCACTTGGGCATTAAATTGGGGTCACTGTGGGTAGGCAGGTAGTTGTGAGTTCCTGCATTGTGCAGGGGATTGGACTAGATGACCCGGCGATCCCTTCCAAATCTATGATTCCATGGTTCTATAGTTCTACATTCATATTCTAACATAAACTGTCAAGTATTGGAACAAATTTAGAGTCTAGTGTCACCTTTAAGACCAACAAATTTTTATTCAAGGCACGAGCTTTCGTGTCCATGCGCACCTCTTTCAATATGTATGTATGTATCAGAGGAAGGGTTCTGCTGCTTCAGACCAACACCAACTTGAATTAAAGCCCACTTTCCTCAAAGGCAGGTAATGAGGCCTCCCTTCCATTCTCCAGCAGCTGAATGAGAATTCATCAAGATATCACTAAAGGGGCTTGTTAATCAGCAGTTATGGTCAAGAAACTTAAAATGAATAATTAGTATGGGGTACAGAGAGCTATTGTGAATAATCTCTCCTTAACTCTGTATGACCATTGCATAGTTACCCTTTCCTTCATGCATTTCTCTCTCTCTCTCTCTCTAGATAACCTGAGATATGAATAGATTCAAATGAGTAGCCATGTTGGTCTGAAGTAGCACAATAAAATCAGAGTCCAGGAGCACCTTTAAGACCAACAAAGATTTATTCAAGGTGTGAGCATTCGAGTGTGAGCACTCTTCCTCAGATTATGAGGCTTGCACTCAAAAGCTCACACCTTGAATTAATCTTTGTTGGTCTTAAAGGTCTTCCTGGACTCTGATTTTACTGAGATATGAATGTCTGCCTGGTGAGTAGAGTCACCAAATAAAGTGGGTACTAATTTGAGAACGTTTATCCCTGCCTAAAACACCGTGGCAGCAGTAGCATAATGTAATCAGCACCCTCTTGTTTCCCATTACCCACCACCCCTTTAGAATGGGTTATCTGGGGCAACTATATAGACATTATTGGTTTGCCACATCTGTCTTATTATTTTATTCTGTGTATTATTGTGTATTAGGGTTTTATGGATTTTATTGTATGGTTTTATTCGGGGTTTTATGCTGTAGCTCACCTCAAGCCTCCGGGGAGAGGCGAGTAATGAATCTAAATATAATAATAATAATAATAATAATAATAATAATAACAACAACAACAACAACAATAACAACAATAACAACAATAATAACAACAACAACAACAACTAGTCAGTCTTTACAGTGCCATCAGATTATTTTGGACTGAATATATATTAATTTCAGCTACCTATCAATTGGTGAAGTACCTGACTAATTTTCACATTCCCGATAAAATGTGATTTCCCTTTAAATATAGGTTAATGCATCTTCCCATTCTTGCACCTAGTGATGTTAGAGAGCCTTTGCTTCCTCTATCTTCTGAAAGAGATTTCAGCTTACAGACCAATCTCTGCCTTTATAAAAACATATACAATTAAATGTGAGGTCGATGCATTTTGACAGTACGTCTGCCCTTCAGAGAGCTTTGCCTCACCGTTTTTTTGGATCGGTGGTGCAGTCAATCATAGATCCATTAAAGCCGAAAGAAAAACATTTGCTATCGAATGCTCAGGGCATTATGTTACTTCTTACGGACAATGTCAAAAGTTTAAAACTGAAATGTAGGCTGCAATGGATGGTTTATCAGGCCAAGCTTTGCAGTTAACAGCCCTTTCAGAACAGGTTTTGAGTTCTCAGAGGAGGCTAGCAGAGATCCGTAGTACAAATAAAGTAAAATGTAAAAAGCTGAAGTAATCCATCTTGAAAAGGAATATTCCTGTACAGTTCTACAGAGCAGGAAAAAGAGGAAAGCTGTTGTGGTGAGAAATTTTAAATAAGAGGTTTCAATCATACCTTGTTATTTATTTGGATACATTGTTCTGTGCTGTCCCTTTCAGAGGCTAGGCCAGAGAGCCTTGTGCCCCTTCTACATGATGGAAAAGCTGATGAAAACTCACTAAATACATCTTGATTTTTCTGATCTCTGCACAAGAGAGTGAATTTACTCCACAAAACTGATTTTGCTCTGCATGGTTCCGTGCAAAATACCTCTTGGTGAGCACGGGGAATCAGCTGGGCCAACATAAACCAAGCCAAGATAATCCTGAGTCTAATGGACAAGGAACAGAGAAGGTTTAAGTTTTAAGTATTGTTATATTTCCTTTTCAAGCCAACTTGTCTGCCCTGAAATTCTAAGAATAAACAGTTTAGAAAGCTGGATTTGTTGAGCCACTGAGCAGTATTAGGAACAGTGGTGCAAGGACTTCACTTGTGGCAAATCTGAACTGGTGTCATGTCACTAATAAGACTAATAAAGGAGTTACAGGGTTGCATTTTAGGCCCTTTATATTTAACATTTTTCTTAATGATCTTGCTCCAATCTTATTTAATATTGATTGATGATGGCCATAGTTCTAGTCACATTTCTCTATTGCTAAATGCCGATGATGCGGTTACAACAAAGTACATCACCCCAGCAAAAATCTCCAGAATCCAGCCTGGCCTGGAGAAAACTCCCCTAACATCCTAGTGGTGATCAGCAATTCCCTTGGTATAGAAGGAAGGGCCACAAGAGACAAACACTGGCACACCCCTTCCTGGCCAGTTCCATTAAAGAATCCAGCTTAAAGTACAGGGTTCTTAATTCATTACAAATGAGCTCCATAGTTTTAGCTGTTAAGGAGAATAAGCCCAATGATATATTATCAGTTATCTTGGTTTCCACTTCTCAACTCCAAGATTCTGGGCTGTCAGCTGTATTCCCTACATTTTCCATATTTACAATCTTTCCAAGATTTCCAGCAACATTATCTGTAAGGGTGTCTCTGGGAAGGGTAAAATCGGAGTCCAGTGGGGCACCTTTAAGACCAACAAAGATTTATTCAGGGCGTGAGCTTTCAAGTGTAAACACTCTTCCTCAGACTATGAACTCCCTTCATGACAGTGGGAATATATAGCAAAAATTAATTCTGTTACATCAGTAGATTGCGTTACACAACCAAATACAGCCAATGATAATTCTTTGCCAAAACAGCCAATCAATCCCCTGGAATTCAGTTGCAGTTAACAAAAACATAGGAGAAACCAAACTGCCTGTGTCAGTGATCAAAGGCTCTCACCTCACCATATGCTGCTTGCCCCACCTGTCTCCATACAAGTGTGAAACATTCCTACAAGGGAAGTGCTGGTATCTATCTTACCCCAAGGCCAGGGAGTTAAACTCAAAATTCCATTACATTGCCATGACCTTACAGTCACATTATCACAAATAAAATAAATTGTGAGGAATATGGATATACAAATTGAACAAGCTTATTGTGAATAGTGAGATAAAAAAGCCTATGTCCTTGTTGAATCCAGGATATGCCATAGTTTTGAGTGTCGTAATAACTTGCATTTCTGCAATCTCCCTTTCTAGCCTGTTCTTGAAGTTCCTTTGCAATAAAACAGCTACTTTCAGGTCCCTTATTGAATGTCCTGGAAGGTTGAAGTGTTCCCCTACAGGTTTTTCAGTTTTGTGGGTTTTGATATCAGACTTGTGCCCATTAATTCTTTGGCATAGGGTTTGACCTGTTTTCCCTATATAGAGAACAGAGGGGCATTGTTGGCACATGATGGCACATACAGTGTTAGAAGATGAGCAAGTGAATAAGCCTTTGATGGTGTAGGTGATGTTGTTAGGTTCAGTAAATTTCTGAGTTTCTATTTAGTAGAAAATAGAAATTACCACCTTGAAGAGGCATGCAGACGAAACAAACTCAGCTTTGAACTATTAACGAATTTGAGAGGCCCTGCTGTGTTGTTCAAACGAAAGAACTTTTTTTGTTAAGTTCTCATTTTTCCCCTAATGAACAATGTGTAAATTGAAGAACTACTGTCACCACAATTACATAAATGTTTGCCCTTGTCAACTTAATACATTTATTTAAAGGACCTCTGTGTGCATTTCAGTCACTTGTCACTGGGTGGCTGTTCAAATGAACAGTCTCTTTAGGCTCATTTTTGAAGGCAGCTTTATTAAGACTTCTATAGAAGCAGCATGCCTCGAGAGCTCATTTAGCTTAGCTGTACCTCAGAGTCTGTCATTGTGCAGAACATGCCTTATTTCAGTTTGCCTTCAAAGCTGTCTACAATATTCCATGCAAATATTTATTCAAGTGCAAGGGAGATGAAAGCTGCTTTCACACATGTTGGTTAACACATTTTTCCATGCAATTTAGCAGTCATTTGCAGCAGAAATTTGCATTATCCAATGTGTGTGAAAACACTCCAAGTTGTTGTAGGCCTAAATCTTGGTTCCTACCTTTAAAGAGCCTCTTGTGGTGCAGAGTGGTAAGGCAGCCGTCTGAAAGCTTTGCCCATGAGGCTGGGAGTTCGATCCCAGCAGCCGGCTAAAGGTTGACTCAGCCTTCCATCCTTCCGAGGTTGGTAAAATGAGTACCCAGCTTGCTGGGGGGTAAACGGTAATGACTGGGGAAGGCACTGGCAAACCACCCCGTATTGAGTCTGCCATGAAAACGCTGGAGGGCGTCACCCCAAGGGTCAGACATGATCCGGTGCTTGCACAGGGGATACCTTTACCTTTACCTTTTACCTTTAAAGCTTGGGACCAGGGTACTTCAGGGCCCACCTATTCCTGTATAAACCTGTCCGTCTGTTAGGATCATCCTGTCATGGGTATCCCTGCTTTCTGAAGACTGGACAAGAACTTTCCTAAAGAGCTTCTTCTGGCACTAGAGTTGTCAAGCTCCAGGTGGAGTCTTGAAGATCCCTGAGAATTCAGTTCATCTCCAGACTCCAGAGATCAGTTTTCCTGGAGAAAAATGGCTGCTTTAGAGGATGGACTCTAGGATGAGGATATTAGGCGAACCTGATACATATGGCAGTGGTCCCCAACCTTTTTATCACCGGGGTCCGGTCAACGCTTGACAATTTTACTGAGGCCCCGGGGGGGGGGGGAGAGTAGTCTTTTGCCGAGGGATGTCGCTGCCGCCACCTGAGCCCCTGCTCCACTTGCTTTCCTGCTGGCGCCCCTGCCTTCCCGCTGCCTACTGGGGGGCTCTGCCAGCAGCAGCTGTGCGGTGCCACGCCGAGAGGGAGCCCCATCCATGGCGGCTGCTGGAGAGCACCAAAGGTGAGCTGGCGGAAGAGTGGCAGGGCAGCCCCCGAGGCAGCAGCCGGAGAGGAGGATGAAGAGGACCTGCGGCCCGACACCGACTGTTCTACGGACCGGTCCCGGTCCCTGGACCAGGGGGTTGAGGACCACTGCTGTGTGGCATTATACCCCACTGAGGTCCCTCCTAGCCCCAAATCCAGCCCCCTCCCCCCCCCCGAGTTCCCTCCCTAGCTCTCCAGGTTAATTCCCAACTCAGAGTTGGAATCCCTATCTGGCACTATGCCTAAGGGTTAGTTGCTGGGTAAAACTCTCTATAATCGCTGATGGTATTGCATTCTTTTAATTGAACTGTTTTTATGGTAACTTTTATCATGCTCTTTTGGGGGACATATCCATACAACTCTAGTACTCTATATGCTTATGGTTTGTTTGTTTTTTTAACCACCAAGTTGCAGCCAATTTATAGCAGTCCTGTAGGGTTTTCAAGGTGGTTTATCATTGCCTGCCTTTGTGTGGCAGCCCTGAACTTCCTCGATGGCTTCTCATTCAACTCCTGCCCAGGGCTGACCCCACTTGCTTCCAAACATGAGGATATTAGGCTAACCTGATACGCACATTTTTCAAGCCGTGCTTTAGAACCGTGCTCTGCTAAGGGAAATCCCAGCAAAATGCTGCCTTCCTCTCTGTCCGCTACGAAATGCCCTGAGTCATTGGTGTTTCAGTTTAGCAGCCTCCAGCCTGAAAAGCAGCAGGAACTAGAAAGGAGAAAATAGAGGTTTCTCGAGCACACTTGGACTCCCTCCAGGCTGCTGACCCTGAAAGAACATTGGCGGTAGCCAAGTCAGCAGCAGGCAGGCTCTTCTGTTACTGATAAACGCCAGCAGAGGGGAGAGAAAGCTCAGATCACAAGGCCATGGAATAGACACTGTTAACATAATGCTTCAGTGCTCAGACTGTTGTCTGGCTCCAACAGCTTTCCAGATTTGATCCATTTTCCAAATGTTTTCTGTTCCAGTGGAGTGTGTGGGTGTCAGTTGTCACCAAATGCTGGACTTTCTGGGCTTTGCGGCATGTTGCAGAGGCCTCGTTAATGTGATTGTTGAGACTGCACGTGTGTGTAAGTTGTGGGCAATTGCCTGCAACATCCTGCACCGTTTGGTTTGCTCTCTTCCGCCAAGATGGGTATGGTCCCTAGTTTCACAAGGATCAAAGCAGCTTTAGAGGAGAGAACAGGGGCAACAATGCATCTTTGTGACATTTGCTTTATTTCCAAACTAGAGGCAAAGCCCATTGTATGAAGAAATACAATGGGCGCTAGCATGCCCCTGGAGTCCTCGCTGCCCTCCTGGATGGGCCCCCACCCCCCGATGGTGGCGGCCCGGCCACCCTCCCCCCGAGTCCTAGGGCCCTTGGAGTGGGGCCCAGGTGGGCCAGACAACGTCCCTGCAGCGTGGGTTCCCCCCCGCACAGACTTACCTGATCCATGGGGTTGCTTCTCTGGGCGGGGGAGGCTGACCGGCATGAAGTTGTTGGTGGCTGGTGCGGCTGGCGCGGCAGCAGCGGCCCTGGCACCAGATCCGCGGCTGCTGGATCCTCCTTTCCCCGCAGGGAGCCCCTGGCAGCTGCACGCAGTGGGGCTGGCGGGGGCTACCTGGCCGGCGGCCTGACACGTTGCTCCCTTGTCGGCAGGGCGGGAAAAATACAGGGCAGGAATCGGCCGGGCCAATCGGCAGGCGCTTCGCGACATATTGAAAAAGAAGCCCCAAATATCTAAAGCAGTGGTCCCCAACCTTTTTATCACCGGGGACCACTCAATGCTTGACAATTTTACTGAGGCCCGGTGTGTGTGTGGGGGGGGTAGTTTACTCCTCTACTCTCAACCACTGCCCTAACGCTCTCTGATCGCTATGGCAATGTTTAAACATCCCTTCAAAATAAGATACAGACACGCCACAACAATGAACATGAGGAACATTTTATTTTCATGAAAATTTTAACTCATGACAATGACAAATCAATGGGAATCCTGAGCTTGTTTCTCTGCAACGAGATAGTCCCATCTGGGAGTGATGGGAGACAATGACACCTGAAATGTGTTGTAAAGGGGGGGGGGATGAAGTAAAGGGCCGGGAAGGAGGGCGGGGGGGAGAAGGCATCCTTCGCGGCCCAACTCCAATTAGTCGACGGACCACATGTGGTCCGCAGCCCACAGGTTGGGGATCGCTAATCTAAAGGACTTCACCTGTTCAGTTTCTCTGCCTGCATTCTCCAAGTGCAGTACTTCCAGTATTTAGAAAAGACTAATAATTTGGTCTTGTCAAAATTGATATAAAGAGAATTCAGGTCACAAAAGGTGATAAATTTGTGTACAGAGCGTTTAAGACCAACGTTTGTAACTGAGAGAACCACTGTGTTGTCAGCATATATCGGAACTACATCTCAATTTAATTTAGGAGAATGTCGATCCACTGTAGCCAGATATAGAGGTAGGTCGGCAAATTGAACAGGCTCAGGGCTAGTACACAACCCTGCTTAACCCTTTTTGACATGGGGATTTTATGAGATAAAGTGCCCAAGCCGTCTAATCTAATTTGGCAAGAATTAAAAGAGTGTAGTTTTGGAAGTAAAAAAAGAAAGCGGTGAACTATTTTTAACTTCTTTAATTTCTCCCATAATAAAGGATGCTAGACCGAATCAAAGGCCTTATGTAAGTCAATAAAAGCTGTATATAATTTTCTCCGTCCCTGATGGGTGTATTTTTTAGCTAGAAAGGCCAAAATTGAGTAGTGATCCAGAATGGAGGGAGGTGGCGTAAATCCAATTTGTTCTCTACCCGGTAAATTAGAGGCATTCATTCAATCATGTGGTTTTTTTTAGCAGATGTTTAGCATAGAGTTTTCCCACTATGGACAGTAAACCAATAGGTCTATAGTTTTATAAGTTGCCAGGATCACCTTTTTTAAAGATAGGTATGAATATGGAATTCAAAATGCTATCTGAAGCTGTCTGCCCATGAGGCTGGGAGTTCAATCCCAGCAGCCGGCTCAAGGTTGACTCAGCCTTCCATCCTTCTGTAGTCGGTAAAATGAGTACCCAGCTTGCTGGGGGGTAAACGGTAATGACTGGGGAAGGCACTGGCAAACCACCCCGTATTGAGTCTGCCATGAAAACGCTAGAGGGCATCACCCCAAGGGTCAGACATGACCCGGTGCTTGCACAGGGGATACCTGGGCTGGTAGTTAAGCTTGCATTTGTTGCTAATTTGTTGCTAATATTATATAACATTTTACATGCAACTGCTGTGGTATTTACATACTGTTTCTGCAAATGAGGTTTAGTTCTGCTTTAATGCTAACTAAAGTAGAAAGATGTGTGTACAGGGAAAAAAATTCAGTTGATATAGATGTAGCGGTAGCTGTGGATGTAGATATATAAACAAATAAACAGGAAGATGGGAGAAAATTATTGTTGCAAATTTCCAAATGGAGGGTTGCCAACATCAAAGTGTTAGCTGGAGATATGGAATTACAGCTGATTTCCTGACAACGGAGATCAGTTCACTTGAAAAAAATGGCTGCCTTGGAAGGTTAATTCCATGACATCACCCCCCCCCCATTGAGGTCCCTCCCCTCCACAAATCTCTCCCTCTTTAAGCTCCACTCCTGAGATCTCTAGGTATTTCCCAACCTGGAGTTCTCCCACAGAGCTTCTTTAGAGAGTGGATTCTAGGGCAGCCAATTCCATCCTTTTTGGCCTTGGAGGAGCCACTGAAATATTTTTCAGGATTCAGAGAACCCTAGAACCGGGCTGGAAGTGATGTCAGCTGGCCACATGTGCTTGCCATGCCTGCGAAGGACTAAGGGGAGGAGAGAAAGGAGGTGGTTTGAAGCAGGAGTTAGGCATCCAGGTTCCTTCCCCTTTCCCTGGCATGGTAACCATGCGAGAACACCACTCCCAAGTCAATGGAAGTAGCCAGTTCCCTTCTTTCACAGCCATGCCGCGAATAACGTCTGGCCAAGTCCATTAAGCCAGTGCATTTGATCAAGCTGATGCAGTCACTCTACGCAAACCAAGAAGCCACTGTATGTACACCATTTGATGACACTGACTAGTCCAAAATAGAGAAAAGAGTGCGCCAAGGTTGTATTCTTTCCCCCTTCCTGTTTAATTTGTATGCTGAGATCATTATGAGAGAGATTGAACTCAAAGAATCAAACACTGGAATTAAGATTGGAGGAAGGAACATAAATAATCTTCAGTATTCTGACAACACTGCCCCCCTGTCAGAAGCCAAGGAAGGCCTAGAACAGTTGGTTACAAAGGTCAAGGAAGTAAGCAAGAAATTTAGCCTTTTCTTAAATACTAAAAAGACAAAAATAATGACCATTGCAAAAAACAGGCATATCACTGTAACAATTGATAGTGAAGAGATCAAATGCATTCAATAATTCATTTTTCTTGGATCACAAATTGATGTGATCGGCGATTGCAGTATTGAAATAAAACATTAAATTGTTCTGGGTCACTCAGCAATGATGAGCTTGACCTGAACATGGAAAAGCAAGGACATAAGCCTGACTACCAATGTAGATGAGCTATTTCCAATAGCCACTCATGGCTGTGAAAGGTGGACAATGAAAAAAAATCAGACACGAGAAGAAGCGATTAATTTGAACTCTGGTGTTGGAGAAAGCTTCTGTGGGTTCCATGGACAGCAAAAATCACAAACAAGGAAATACTACAGCACATAAAGTCTTATATATAATTTGTAGGCAAAATCACGAAACTCCGGCTCACTTACTTTGGCCATATTGTGTGATCCAACTCAATGGAGACAGCAATGGTGCTAGGATTAGTCAGTGGAAGAAGGAAACCAGGCCAAGAAAGGGCGCAGTGGTTGGACACAATCGAGGCTGACACTGGCCTGAACATTTGCATAGCTGTGGGAGGCAGTATGGGATCGGGGATCATGGCAGCAGCTGTGCCATGGAATCTCCTAGAGTTGGACCTGACTGAATGGCTGACAACAACAACAAATAGGGGAAAGGCTGGGGAGTCCCTCAGGGCTTAAGGAAACCCCGTTTGGGAATCCCTGCTCCAGGGCATTATTTCTTCCTGTGGTCTGCCCCATGACCAAACCCAGGAGTTGGCAATCATAAGGCCCATGTATATTGGACTTTGGAGGAATAAAAATGTGATATTTATTATTATTATTATTATTATTATTATTATTATTATTATTATTATTATTATTAGATTTATTTCCCGCCACTCCCTACAGGCTTGTGGTGGGTAACAATAGTCTTAAAATCCCCCATTAAACCCCCCCTTAAAAGACTATAAAAATACCCAACACGGCGGAAAATACCACTCTCCCCTACCCGAACAAGGGCATTGGGGGATGGAGGGTGATGATAGACAAACCTTCAGAGTCAAACCATTAGTTTTAAATTCTATGTTCTTGATATAGTTTTAATATTTCCACACATCCCTTTTTGGTTAATATCTTTGAGGCAGTTTTTTGTAGTTAATTATACCAACATGCCAAGTAATCTCACATAGTATTTAAAAAACCCAAAGAATGCAGCAGTAGCCATAATATAATGGCAGACACCAATTTGTTAACTCAGGAATGTTTATTGAAGTAATACACAAGGGATCAGCCAGCAACTGGCAAAAGAGAAACCAAACTCCACTCAATATATAGGCTCCTTTAGTGCCTAAACTTCCCGTGTGTGGGAACCTTGCAACCAGTTCTTAAAGACACAGTCCCCTATTAATACCCTACAGCAGTGGTCCCCAACCCCCGGGCCGCAGCCCGGCGCCAGGCCGTGAAGGCCTCGGCGCCGGGCTCAGCTCCCTGTTCCCACCCCCCCCAGCAGTGAGAAGCTTGCCAGGCCGCGAGCAAATCAGCCGCCGAAGTGGCCGATTAGCTTGCGGCCCAGCAAGCTTCTTGCTTCGGGAGGGGGGGAAGAGAAGCTTGCTGGGCCGCAAGCTAATCGGCCGCTTCGGCGGCCAATTTGCTGGCGGCCTGGAGGGGCGGGGAGAGGGAGCCATGGCTGCCGGCATGCCGGTGGTGCAAATGCGCATGAGGCTGGGGCTGGGGCTGCCATGTGTGCGCAGTGCCGCGGCCGCCCTCTCCCCTTACAGCGCAGCAGCGGACCACAGCAGCCAGAAGGTTGCTGACCGCTGCCCTACAGTATCCCCTCAAAATCGGCTAGCACAGCCGATTTTGAGGGGATACTGTAGTGCTGTGCAGTGGTTAGAATGTCAGCCTAGGATCTGGAAGACCTCTCCTCAGATTCTCTGTATGCTATGGAAGCTCTGTAGGTCAGTGGTCCCCAACCCCCAGTCCGGAGACCGGTACCAGTCTGTAGATCAGTCGGTATTGGGCCATGGTTCCTCCTCATCCTCCTCCCCGGCAACTGCCTCAGGGTCTGCCCTGCCATTCTGCCACCGGCTCACATTTGGTGCTCTCCAGCAGCCGCCATGGCTGGGGCTCCCTCTCGGCGTGGCACTGCGCAGCTGCTGCTGGCAGCGCCCCACAGTAGGCAGTGGGAAGGCAGTGGTGCCAGCAGGAAGGCAAGTGGAGCAGGGGCTCAGGCGGTGGCGACATCCCTCGGCAAAAGACTCCCCCTCCCCCTGGGGCCTCAGTAAAATTGTCAAGCGTTGAGCAGTCCCCGGTGATAAAAAGGTTGGGGACCACTGCTGTAGGTGACCTTGAACCAGATGGTTTCTCTCTCAGCCTGATCTACCTCTGGAGGTGGTGTTTCTGAGAATAAAATGGAGGATGGTGGAAAGGATGGTCTGCTGCCTTGTATTCCTTGGATAGGGTTGCCAGGCATAGCTGGACAACCAGCATGAGCGCCAGTGCAATGCTTGCAGGTCATGCTGGAAATAATATCATTACATGATGACGAAGATCGCCACTTCCCCTTTTGCTGGCCTGTTCCCACCTCCTGACTGGATATTGGCAGGCATCAGCAACAATTTCCAGGGGTTTGTCCACCATTAAAAGGCACATAGGATTGCCTGGTCCATCAGACCAGGCAGAAGGAGATACGGGTAAACTTACCAGGATCAGGGAGGGAGGAAGCCGGAAATAAACACAACATGCCCATATCACCCAGGAAGAGATGCAGGCATGTTGGAGATATTGGGGACAACATTCTGATTTGGGGGTAAAACTCTATGGTGGAATTAGCTTCATACCATTGAGTTTTCCCAGAACTTAGGCCATCTCCCCAATGTCGTCAGCGTGACTTCATAACTTCTAGGTGATGCAGGCATGTGACGTTTATTTCCTGTTTGGGAGGTTAATTTTCCCCACTTCCTGATAGCCCTGAAACCCCTGGGAACTGGCAACCTTAAAGGCATGTGTTAAACTTATATCTTGGAGGAAGGACAGGATTAAAATATCATCATCATCATCATCATTTCTGTTCTGTTCTAATAGGGGCACAGAATGAAACTAACCACTTTTGGAGTGAGGTCACTAGGCCTCTGCAGAAGAGGTCATTTTATGGATTTTAAATGAAGTGTTCCAAAATGTTTCAAAGTATTTACTTCTGGACTTTCATTTCAGGATCCTTGAAAAGTCATTTATTTTCAGCACTGTGGATGCCGGCAACTTCCATAATTGCTTTCCTTCAGACAAGTGCCAATTTGCAGCTATTTATTATAGCTGGAGTCTTTAATTACTTGAGGGGCAGCAAGGAGCAAGCAACTCTTATTGGGAAGGCCTCTGCTATTAATAGGCAACAGTCTGAGAGGAAGAGAACCGGCTAGAAGAGCTTGGAATTATTGATTTCACTTACCCCATGTTTCCTCCGAGGAGTTCAGAGTGACATCATCCTCCAGCTTCTCACACGAAAAGAGCGACATTTTCATAACAGAAGAAACAGAGGGAGGGATTTCAAACTCCTGACTACAAAACACATTAAAAAGAGGCAAAACTGAAAAGAGCTAGATAAAGGTAAAGGTATCCCCTGTGCAAGCACCGGGTCATGTCTGACCCTTGGGGTGACGCCCTCCAGCGTTTTCATGGCAGACTCAATACGGGGTGGTTTGCCAGTGCCTTCCCCAGTCATGACCGTTTACCCCCCAGCAAGCTGGGAACTCATTTTACCCACCTCGGAAGGATGGAAGGCTGAGTCAACCTTGAGCCGGCTGCTGGGATTGAACTCCCAGCCTTATGGGCAAAGCTTTCAGACTGCATGTCTGCTGCCTTACCACTCTGTGGCACAAGAGGCTCATGGAAAGAGCTAGGAGGATATTATTATTATTGTTCTTGTTGTTGTTGTTATTATTAGTCCTATGACCGTGCTTGATTCATATTTGGGACAAGGGTATTGTTCTTTGAGAACCAGGAGTGGTTAAGAATGGCGGCCTCCAATCTGGAGAGGCAGGTTTGATTCCCTCCTCCACAGGCAGCCAGCTGGCCGGCATTGGACTAGTCACAGTTCTCTCAGAGCTCTCTCAGCCTCACCCACCTCACTGCTGTGGGGAGAGGAAGGCAAAGGTGACTAAAGGCCCTTTGGAACTCCTCTGGGGATTAAAAGAGTGAGGTATAGTTCTCCAGAAGTATGAAAATCATGGGGAAATAAGTTATAGCTCATTTTCTTCTTTCTTTTTTTTTTGATAATCTTTTATCATAGTTCCTCTGACAAAGGGCTGCTTTGGCCTAGAGATCAGGACAAAGGTCCCCAACACTGTGCCTGTTAGTGCTATGGTGCTTGCAGGCACATTTCCTGTCACTGGCCACATGTTTTTAGAAAGTGAGCAGGGCAAGTTGGAATTTTTGCCCAGCAAGTCTTCTGATGGGTCATTGGAGATAATTGGCAGTGCTGACTGTTTAAAATGTTGCTTTGGCACCACATGACCAAGATTTTCAATCAGTAGCAGCAGCCATCTTGTGGCTGGCTCCGCCTCCTGCGGCAACCATTTTGCAGTCGCCCTTTTGTGGCTGTGGCCACCATGCTATTTCAGAAATCCAAATGTGCCTGCAGGTTCAAAAAGGTTGGGTGCTGTTATATATGTGGGCAATCTGTGCCACAGAACTTAATGCAAATAAGAGCTTAAGAACTGCACGATCGCAGCCAATCAAAAGACATATGTGAACTCTCCAAATGGACCAATGAACTTCTCTCGCTAAGGACCTTTGGTGGGCTCTCCAAAGTGAATATAAGTTTGTGTTGTGCTTGTGTGTTTCTTGGGTGTTTGGAGCTGATTGCTAATAAAAGAGCTATTGTTTTCGAAGGACTGACTGGTCTGTGTCTACGGAACCCACAGACACTCCAGGGACCTCTGGGTTAAGGTGTCAGGATAGGAGTGGGGTGCAAATTGCCACTATAAATTACCCTGAGTCAGTCACTCTTTCACATGAGGCTGATGTGAGGCCGGTATTCGGGACAGGAGACCATCTTCACTTCCCCACACTCCCTAGAAGAATGGTAACAGCATGGCAGAGAGAATGTGGAGATTATTTTGGTACTTTCTGTATCAGGCATAGCAACCTGGAATGCTTTAGTGAATAAATAGACATCTGCTATTAGCATCTTGTTAAGTTTCACATCTTAGCTTTTTATAGACATGTTATAGCTCTCTGTTTTTGTACCAAAAGCTGTTAGGTTTACCCTCTTCCAAACAACAACAACAACAACAACAACAACAACAAACATATACACACTCACATAATTATACGCTAATGGTGGCTCCTCTGCCTGTTGTGTGCTGAATTTGTTTATTAAGTAATATCTTCACATGTGATTTAAAAGCACTTAAAATATACTAGGGGGATTTCCGCACCCTTTAAACGCAGCGTCATGCCAGTCAAATGGAAGCTGAATATTCTGGCTCCTTCATATGACGTCGCCCACATCCAGCATCTTGCCCGCTGGCTGCTCGCTACATCCTCCATTTTAAAGCGCTTCTCTGGGTATCCCCAAAAGTGGATTCACCACCCTAAAAAGCGCTAGTGACCAGAGAGCAACCAGCAGGCAACCAGCAGAAGGAAGGTATGGAGGCTCAAACATGCTAAAGTCATCTGCAGCATCCCGCCCTCACTCCCACCTCCCTCTCCCTTGTTCCCGGGGATGAGAATTATTTTTTTTAATGGCAAATTTACTGGAGCAATAGGCAGACAACCGTGTAGGCAATGCCAGAAATAAAAGAATATTTCATTCAACAAAGCATGCCTCACAAAAGTTTTCTCCCCCCCCCAAAAAAAAAATCAGGAATTATATTAATTTACTCATTTATCAAAGGACTTGCGACGCTTCAGCTTCAACACTCATGGAAGTCAATGGCGCCATAGACTATAATAGGAATGTTCCCTCCTTTCCTGGGGCCTGGAGGGGGAGGGTTGAGGTACAGCCTCCAAACTTTCAGAGTAGCTCTTGGAGGCTCTTCCCTGACTCCCCTCCAAATTTCAAAATGATTGGTAAAAGGGATCCATGCTTAGGGGCTCCTGAAGAAGATGCCCCCATCCCTCCATTATATCCAACGGAGAACCTCCTGGAGCTACCCTGGAAAAAAAAACGCACACACAACCCGGAAAAGGCAGGAATGCCAACATTCCCATTATCGTCTATGGTGCCATTGACTTATATGGGTCCAAAGCCAAAGCGGCCGAATCAGGCCCTTCATGCACAAGCCTACTCATCATCCCATAAGGGGTAGCATTCAAAAGCACTACATATCTATGATTCTATGCATCGGCATTGCAACGGAGAAGTGTTACTTGTTTGTTTTTTTTTTAATTAGCGGGCATTGCGGAACCTTTAAACAGTGTCAGAATGTGGAGGCAGGAGATTGGTTGCCTGAATAGATTGACAGGCGGAAGCACAATGTGTTTAAGGCGCGTTGTTCTCTCCTGCCTCTTCCAGCAGCAGGTGAGGAAGTAAGACCCGCAAAAAGAAGGCAGACAAAGGCGAGACAGCAAAAAGGGGACGAGGGCCGGGGGGGGGGGGGATGATATAATGTTGTGCTTTGCCATTCGGCAGGCGTGACTCTATTTTTACTAATGTGTGGAAATGCCCTAGGAAATACAGCATTGTTCTGCAATGTTTTTAACAACATACAAAACATAATGCAATGTGTGAAATGATAATTTGTATGCTGCAGGGGGAATTAAGGTCAAAACCTACCCATTATGTTTTCTTCCATGTTGGTTTTAAAAGGTCCCTCCCCCTTTCCAAAGGCAGCTACTGGGGATAATTTCCAAGGCTGACTTAGGGTTTCTAGGTCCAGGGGGGATGGCAGAGGTAGGGCGGCCAGATCCAGATTGGGAAACTTTGGGAGATGTGGGAGCGGACCCTGGGAGAGACGGGGACCTCAGTTGGGTCCAATGCCACAGAGTCCACCATCCTCCAAAGCAGCCATTTTCTCCAGGGGGACCGATCTCTGTAGTCTGGAAGTAAGCTGTGATTCCAGGGGATCTCCAGGTCTCACCTGGAGGCTGGCAACCCTGGGCAGAAAACAGCATGAGGACGAGAGAGGACCGTTAACCCTTTTCTACCCTGCTGTTTTTCTATTGATATAAAAGCCAACCCTAAGTTGCTTGCTCCCTCGCTTAGGAAAGTTTATGAGCAGCTGTTTCTTTTCCTCTGCAGGGGTACAGCAACTTTTTTTTGTTGTAAATAAAAATAAAACACCCTGCAGCTGCATTCAGAAAGGGGGGGGGGAGTAGTAGTTTAAAAGAACATAAGGGAAAACACGCTGCTCCAGTGAGCTTAGGCAGATTGTAAGTGTGGTTCGGCAGAAGGGATCGTATAGGTGCTTGGCTCTTGTGGCCCTTTCTTGCATGCCCAGAGAAATGTCAACGCCACTTTGCAGTAGGGAAGCAAGTTTCTTCCAGGCCAGACTGGCCAGAGATTCTGGTTTTGTGGGGGCATCATCTGGGCATGGAACTGAAGTCACTGTGGGTGAGCAGGTAATTGTGAATTTCCTGAATTCTGCAGGGGGTTGGAGGTACCTTCCAACTCTATGGTTCTATGATTCTGAAATGTGTGTAGCTACAGCCTTAGTATACACGCTCTAGCAGGGGTGGCCAAACTCTCCAGATGTCCATGGACTACAATTCCCACTTACAGGGGCTCATGGGAATTGTAGATCATGGACAACTGGAGAGCCACGGTTTGGTCCAGAAGCATCCACTCACCCATTCAAAGATTTCACATCTAAAGTTCCCTTGGAAGGAGACAAAACCAAAACAAAGACGACTTGAACAACTCAGACTGGAAAATATTTGAGCATTGCCCCAAAGAGGGTGGAGACACTGATTTCCCAGGGACAGATATCAGAAAATAGGAGCCTTCCTGAACAAATAGGGGGCAGCTTGAGTGTGTGTCTTACAGTTCATGCATGGCTCCCTTGCACACATGTACACACACACACACACACACAACCCGTCAAGGCAGCTGACGGAGGCAGACCCACTTAGCTTCAGGAGTAGAAATGCCTCCTGTACTTACGGATTGCCATCCACCTGCCCATCCCCAACCCCCACCACCCTGACGCTTGAATTAACATAGATTAGCTAATCGGCTTTGAGGATTGGGAAACCAGATGCTCTCCCGAGAACTCGTTTACATCCCCCCTCCCTTCCTGGAGACCCATTTCCCTACCTTTTCTTAAGCAAGCATTTTGACAGAAGAGAGACTTTGGGTTTTATGTTTGTTTGTTTTTCAAATCTAAGCCGAAGTGGCATGCAGTGGCTGAAGGAACTTGAAAGATTTAGCTGCGCTCCTCTTCTTTTGCCCAAGGAAGCAGTTGTTTCATTTATCGTTTATTTTAGGATGACTCTGTGTAAGTCAGGCATGCTCTGGGACTAAGCCCCAGGAGCAGTAACTCTGCAGGCCCTTATTGAGTGAGCTGCATTTTTCATCTTTTCCTTTTGAGATTGTGTGTGTTTGAATTCATAAACTCTCTTTTCTCAATCTCTGTCTAGATATGCAAGTTCTGCTGTTGAGCGTCAAGGAGGCACGTCAATGAGGAAGGTAAATCTCAGCTAAAACGTTGTCACATTCTAATAAAAATGCACTGCTGTTCTTTTTAATTTTTTTTAAAAAGATACTAATAGATATATCTAACAATTCGGGAGTTTCTGTACCAAGTACTAAGACCAATTTCCCAACTTATGAATAGATTAACATGATGAATGTAATTATTTCATGAGCACATGTAAGAAGAGCAGGTGGGTAGGGAGAAGGAGAAAGTGCCAGCTCAGGATCTACTGTGTCAAATGCTGCTGATAGGTCTAATAGTATGAGCAGCACTGACCTGCCCCAGTCTAGCTGGCATCGGAGGTCGTCCATCAGGGCAACTAGCGCTGTCTCCACCCCATGTCCAGGCAAAAAAAATGGGTCAAGGGCTGAAGTTTACTCCAGGAATGCTGATATTTGGACCACAGCAGCCCTTTCAACCAACTTTACAATAGGTGGCAGTTCTGCCTGGGACTGACTGCTAGCTCCACCCTCTGCTGGGTGGGCGTTGTATTATAAAAGGTTCTTGCTCGTTAAAGATGCATGCCTGGCCCTAAAGAAGTCTGCCTGGCCTTGACCAGGGCCAGAGCCTTCTGGGTGGCATTCACCACCACCAGTGATAGATCAGTCATTATGTGCTCTAGCCTCAAAACTTTTTTGACGCCCCCAGTATCTCTCTCAGGATGGATTTGCTTTTAGAAGGCTTTTCCTGGTGGTTTCCCCCAGGGTAATTCAGCCTCTCAAACAACTTCATGCAGACCGTCTTATAAACAGTCAAATCTGGTCAGGTGGGTTTCCAAGCTGAACACAGTCAATTGCCAGCCTGCTTACGAATTTCAGCTTCCTTCAGGCTATTCTTCATGGAGTGAATACATGATAATTAGCCAAACCACCGAATGCTCTGTACAGAAGGCAGAGCGAGTGAGTCCCATTGCCTTTCCTGCACATTTCTTGAATTTTAAACGAAGTAACTGGGAGCCATGTTTGTAGCAAAGAGTGCAATTAGATAGACATTCAAGGCTTGAAACAAGACAGTGACTTCTGAAGCAGCTGCGGATCGCATTCCTTTTTCTTAAGAACTAATTTATGTGGCTTCTGACAGGAGCTGAGTAATCTTTGACATCTGAAAGGATTAGCTGTCATTTATTTATGCAAATCCATTCTGCAAATGGAGATGTTTTTTTTTTTTAAGTTGTAGTTTGGGTACTTTGGTAGCGATCCTTTTCATCTCAATGATAATCATGGGTGTAATCACAACCCGGAAGATTGTCTAAAGCAGTGGTCCCCAACCTTTTTATCACCGGGGACCGGTCAACGCTTGACAATTTTACTGGGGCCCTGGGGGGAGGGGTAGTATTTTGCCGAGGGACATCACCACCACCTGACCCCCTTCTCCACTTGCTTTCCCGCTGGTACCCCTGACTTCCCGCCACCCGCTGGGGGGTGCTGCCAGCAGCAGCTATGCAGTGCCACGCCGAGGAGGAGCCCCAGCCATGGTAGCTACTGGAGAGAATAATAGAATCATAGAATCATAGAATCATAGAGTTGGAAGGGGCCATACAGGCCATCTAGTCCAACCCCCTGGTCAACGCAGGATCAGCCCAAAGCATCCTAGAGCACCAAAGGTGAGCCAGTGGCAGAGTGGCAGGGCAGCCCCCGAGGCAGCAGCCAGGGAGGAGGACGAGGAGGAGCCACGGCCCAGTGCCGACTGATCCACGGACTTGTATCGGTCTCCAGACCGAGGGTTGGGGACCACTGGTCTAAAGCAGGGGTAGTTAACCTGTGGTCCTCCAGATGTCCATGGGCTACAATTCCCATGAGCCCCTGCCAGCATTTGCTCATGGGAATTGTAGTCCATAGACATCTGGACTACCCCTGGTCTAAAGGCCAAAAAAAGAATCCAGAAACTGATTGTACTATTCAGTAAGATGATTTTAATTTTGTCATGTATAGCCTACTTCCATGGTCAATAACTAGTTTATAGTGGGAGTCAGATTTTGAATTGAGGTCCAAAGGGGCCTAAGGTCCACCCACTTCCACCAACGGAGCTGAGATGCAATCAAAGGCTCCTAAACCACTTCAGCTTCAATGGCTACAGGGCAGGCTTTCTCAGCCAAGGTTTTGTTTAACCCTGGGGTTTTTTTATGGCACTGGCCGGGTTTCCCAAATGGATGGGAGTTAATTAATTTTTAAAAACCAACTCTTCTACTGGGGAGGTGCTACTGGGAAACAATGTTAACCCCCCTCCACATGTCCCTGTGGCCTCATGGTACTTCTGTGTCCCGTTTATAGTTTCCCCATCTTCCATGCCATTAGTCTTGGAAAAATTGCAACAAAAGCACAGAGGGCCAATCAGGTAGAGCAGTGGTCCCCAACCCCCGGTCTGAGGAGCAGTATTAGACCATGAATCAGTTGGTACCGGGCCATGGTTCCTCCTCGTCCTCCTCCTCGGCTGCTGCCTAGGGAGCTGCCCTGCCACTCTGCCACCGGCTCACCTTTGGTGCTCTCCGGCGACCGCCATGGCTGGGGCCCCTTCTTGGCATGGCTCTGCACATCTGCTGCTGGCAGCACCCCCTACTGGGCGGCGGGAAGTCAGGGGCGCCGGTGGGAAAGCAAGCCGAGCAGGGGCTCAGGCAGCGGCGACATCCCTCTGCAAATGATTACCCCTTCCCCAGGGCCTCAGTAAAATTGTCAAGCGTTGACCGGTCCCCGGTGATAAAAAGGTTGGGGACCACTGAGGTAGGGAGTAAGCTGTCAACTTGAGCTACATTATGTTTAGTAATAGGACCAGATGCATAGACTGCATCAAGATCGTTATGCAGTATTTTAGGGTTATGACCATGCATTCTCATGTGTTTTAATAAGTCATGCTGAGAGAATGTTATGTATGTATTTTAAATATTTCTGCACAGCTTTTGAAACTAAAAAGGATCCCCAGGGTGACTGTACTTCAATGCCATCATGTGCACCAGCACATCAGTATAGCTTTTGTGTGTGTGTGTTTCACATTGCATCTGTACGTGCCAGTAACACTGAAAACTCTTGCCTTGTAACTCATATAGTGTCCTTTCTGCTACCATTCACATGTGAAGCTGGTCAAGAGCCTAATACTTCTGCCTATTCTTAAACATCTTGGAAACTTTCTATCTCGTGCTTCTCTTCTGTTCATTTTTCTCAACAAAATCGGAGTCCAGTAGTATCTCTAAGACCAACAAAGATTTATTCAAGGTGTGAGCTTTCGAGTGCAAGCACTCTTCCTCAGACTATGAACTCCCTTCATGACAGTGGGAATATATAGCAAAAATTAATTCTGTTACATCAGTAGATTGCGTTACACAACCAAATACAGCCAATGATAATTCTTTGCCAAAGTAGCCAATCAGTACCCTGGAATTCAGTTGTAGTTAACAAAAACATAGAAACATAGAATATAAAGCAAAAGTTAATTCTGAACAGCTAACGTTCCATGATATAATAAAATCAGAGTATGGTAGCACCTTTGTTATTGTTAGGTGCGAAGTCGTGTCCGACCCATCGCGACCCTATGGACAATGATCCTCCAGGCCTTCCTGTCCTCTAGCATTCCCCAGAGTCCATTTAAGTTTGTACCTACTGCTTCAGTGACTCCATCCGGCCACCTCATTCTCTGTCGTCCCCTTCTTCTTTTGCCCTCAGTCGCTCCCAGCATTAGGCTCTTCTCCAGGGAGTCCTTCATGAGGTGGCCAAAGTATTTGAGTTTCATCTTCAGGATCTGGCCTTCTAAGGAACAGTCAGATCTGATCTCCTCTAGGACTGACCGGTTTGTTCGCCTTGCAGTCCAAGGGGCTCGGAAGAGTCTTCTCCAGCACCAGAGTTCAAAAGCCTCAATTCTTTGACGCTCGGCCTTCCTTATGGTCCAACTTTCGGTAGCACCTTTAAGACCAACAAAAATTTATTCAAGGCATGAGCTTTTGAGTGCAAGCACGTTCATAGTCTGAAGAAGGGTGCTTGCACTAGAAAGCCCACACCCTGAATAAATCTTTGTTGGTCTTAAACGTGCTACTGGACTTTGATTTTATTGTGCTACTTCAGACCAACACGGCTACTCATTTGAATAGTTCCATGATATGTCAAAAATGGGAAAGCCCCCAAGTCATGAGCAGCAGAAACATTTGAAAGTTGAAGGCAGGAGTGTGCCATTTCTTGTCGCTTGTGGAAATCCCATCTACCCATATCACAGGTATCAGTTCAATGGCTCTTGCCCTGCAGCATAACAATGAATCTAAAAATACTGCCCACATAGTCCAGTAGGTGGGAGGGAGCAAGGAACACGCGATGCCAAGCACTTGGCTTATAAGCTGTGTGGGAACCCAAAACCACATGCTCAACTTCCGGCACTGGAGGCGCAAACATAGATGATACGCTACATGCTGTGGTTTTGGAGAAGGCATCAACAAGGCTAAGCCACACACCCTCTTCCTGTTTCCTCTAGTAACTTGAAGCTGTGCATTCTGCATAGCCACATTTGGACAGGGCGTTCGAGTGATCCAGGAGGAAAGCAAGCTGAAACACCCTGAAGAACTATAAGCCAGCCTTGCAGGGGTCACTCCGCTCAGACCTAGACAGCGGTTCTGTTGCCCCACCCTTGGCTGCCTCCTGCACCACCACAACTGTCAGTCCACCGGTGAGATGAAACTGAACCTTGTGGCCTGAACCTTGTGGGCCCTGCAATGAAGGCAGACCTGCTGGGACTTGGCTGCTCTTGCTTCTGGCTGCCAGCAGCCCACCAAACATATAAATAACCCCTGTTCATATTGAGAATGTTTGAAGCTGTCTTATATCAAGGGCTTATATCAGCAATTCATCCAATTTGGTGTAGTGGTTAGGAGTGCGGACTTCTAATCTGGCACACCGGGTTCGATTCTGCACTCCCCCACATGCAGCCAGCTGGGCTCACCATGGCACTGATAAAACTGTTCTGACTGAGCAGGAATATCAGGGCTCTCTAAGCCTCACCCACCTCACAGGCTGTCTGTTGTGGGGAGAGGAAAGGGAAGGCGATTGGAAGCCGCTTTGAGCCTCCTTCGGGTAGAGAAAAGCGGCATATAACTCTTGTTCTTGTTCTTCTTGTTCTTGTTCTTCTTCTTCTTCTTCTTCAATCAAACAGTGGCTCCCTACACTCCCACAGAGCTCTTTCTTTTTAAACTGGAGGTCTCTTACCCTCAACTTGAGTCCTTATATGCACAGCCTGTTCTGTACCAATGGCCTGTGGTTCCTTGCAGGCTCATCCTGCATTGTACAAAGAAGGAATTTCAGCAATTCTCTTGCCTCTCTTTCAATTTGCCTTGCATTTTTTTAACCAGATGTATTTTATACTGTACTTGGGCCTAATACATGCAGGCGATGTGGGGAGTTACGGTTCCTTACTTGCTCACAGTGCACTGTGCAAAGTAGAGATTTCAGCAATTTTCCTTGCATTTTCCTAACCTAGAGCAAAAATGCTAAGCCATTCTCTCACTTCTGAATGAACTTGGTTAGGGTGTGTGTGTGTTTTTTAAGTCCTTCTGAATTATGTTCTTTTGAACAATGCAGTGGCATGTGCTGTTCAGTGGCGCACAAGGAGGAAAACAAGAATGAGGCTGATTGACTGCTATTTTTAGAAGTCCTAATCCCTTTGGCTTTTTCTGATCTCTTTTGCCTGCCTGATCACTGTCTTCACAGTCTCTCACAATGAACTGCAGAAGGCTGCATTGGGTGGGGCTTCTTCTTCTTCTTTTTTGAATGGATAATCTGATGTGTGCATTTCCTTCAATTGGCTCCTATGGAGCTGTTCTTTCTGGTGTGTAATTACTTTCTGACATGAGGAAATGGTTTCAAGGATATTCCAAAAGTAGCACTTTGCTCTGGATTACGCCCTGCCAGTTTCAAGGGCTCTTTGTAAAGTTGCAAAGGAGCGAGTAGAAGGAGAGAGCTGCTCTGTAGTAGTCTGGTGTGTGTCATTTGGCTCTTACCCCTGCAAGAAAATGGAGCTCAGAAACAGAACCTCCTCCTGAAGGTCTAATCCTGCCCTTTCTGGCTCTTCTTGCAGAATTAGTGAGGTGGTCACAATTGAAAAGGATCACTGCACTCTCTTTTTGGACTTAAGATGGGTTGTCACTTCAAGGCTCTGCATAATCGATTCAGGCCAAGCAATTAAAGGCTGCCATGTAGAGGATGGAGCAGAGTTGTTCTCTCTTGCCCCAGAGGGACGGACCACAACCAATGGGATGAAATTAATTCAAAAGAAATTCCGTCAACATCTGGAAGAAGTTCAGTATCTGTTCAGTATCCATTGTAGATTAAACAGCAGGTTTTAGATGGCGAGGGGCTGTAGCTTATTGTATGCTCAATCACCAAAAGTTAAAGTTGATGGTGGGAACAACTCCAGAGAGAATACTTGCCCCAGAAGGATAGACTAGAACGAATGGGATGATATTAATGAAAAAGAAATTCCATCTAAAAATCCGGAAGAAGTTCCTGACAGAGCAGTTTCTCAGTGGAACAGGCTTCCTCAGGAGGTGGTGGGTTCTCCATCTTTGGAAATTCTTAAACAGAGGCTGGAGAGCCATCTGACAGAGAGGCTGATTCTGTGAAGGTTCAAGGGGGTGGCAGGTGACAGTGGATGAGCGAGAGGGTTGTGAGTGTTCTGCATAGTGCAGGGGGTTGGACTAGATGACCCATGATATCCCTTCCAACTCTATTGGCTGCAGAGGAAAGGACATGCAGTAATGGGTTTAAACTACAAGTACAACGATATAGGCTAGATATCAGGAAAAAAAATTCACAGTCAGAGTAGTTCAGCAATGGAATAGGCTGCCTAAGGAGGTGGTGAGCTCCCCCTCACTGGCAGTCTTCAAGCAAAGGTTGGATACACACTTTTCTTGGATGCTTTAGGATGCTTTGGGCTGATCCTGCGTTGAGCAGGGGGTTGGACTAGATGGCCACTATGGCCCCTTCCAACTCTATGATTCTATGATTCTATAATAGACTCTTATGACTCTCATCTTAGCACTGAAGAAAGTTTACAGTGCAAGAGTATGAGTGGTGAATTCATAGATCCCGCTCTGCTGTGAATATCTGCTTGTCCCAGATCCCAGTCCTTGCTGTTCCTGCTCCCAGCCTAATCCCGTGAAATACCTTAAAATCTTTTTTCCAATTTACCTGTCAGCCTCCCTCCCCTTCTGGTGGACAGGGAAGTTCTGTGTCGGTGCAAAGGGAGAGGAACTGCTGCCTGAGTTTGTTAGGCGAAGAAACTGACCCCTTTCCCATCAAGGAAATTGTCCGCTCTGGTAACATAGGATGCCGGCTTCAGTAAATCCCCCTCTGATCTAGGAGGGTTTTTTCTTATGTCCTTATGAATTACTGAACTTTGCATGCCGGGATGAAATCTGTTCTGTTGATTAGGCTGGGAGCAGGAACAGCAAGGATTCTAGTATAACAAGCAGATATTTGCAGCAGAGAGGGATCTATAACTACTCACCCCGCTATATACTTGTGCCATCTCCTTTCTTCGCTGTTGATATGGGGGTCATAAAAGATGGGTAGGCATGAGGGCACATAAACCAGGAGAAAACTCACGCTCAGAAGAGGGAGAAAGGGAAGTGGCCGATTCCCTAGCTTGTGGCTGAGTCCATTAAGGCAGAACAGGAAAGGCTGTGGACCCTCTGGAGCTTTTGCGGACCCCCAGGAGTCTGTGGACCCCTGGCTGGGAATACCTGACCTAGAGAATATACCAGATCCAAATTATACAGATTTGAGCCTACGGGGAGGCCGGTATATAAATGGGAGGAGGGAAGGGTCTCTGATGGACACGGCAATCATGCATGCCTCTTTTAATGGGTGGAAGCATACACATTCCCTGCTCATTTAATCTTTATAGCCACCATGTGACGTAAGTAAGGCTAATCCATGCTCAGCCTGTGAGTTTTATGGTGGAGTGGGGGATCTCAACCTGGCTCTCCCCATCTCTGAGCCAACCATCTAACCCTTGTACTACATGAGCGCAGTCCACAAGGAAGTGTGTGTTTAAATGTAACTTGTGAATAGGGTGCTGATTTTTGCGGCTGCAGGTTGAGATCTGACCTCTGTTGTGGTTAGGATAATGGAGTAGATATTAAAGGGAGCGATCTGCAATCATCTGGAGGACAATTTGGTGATCCAGGGAAGTCAGCATAGATTTGTCTCCAACAGGTCCTGTCAGACCAACCTGGTTTCCTTCTTTGACCAAGTAACAGGTTTGCTGGATCGTGGAAATTCGGTTGATGTCGTTTACTTGGATTTTAGTAACGTTTTTGGTCCCCCATGATGTTCTGATGGATAAATTGAAGGACTGCAATCTGGATTTTCAGATAGTTAGGTGGATAGGGAATTGGTTCGAGAACCACACTCAAAGGGTTGTTGTCAATGGTGTTTCATCAGACTGGAGAGAGGTGAGTAGCGGGGTACCTCAGGGCTTGGTGCTCGGTCCGGTACTTTTTAACATATTTATTAATGATCTAGATGAGGGGGTGGAGGAACTACTCATTAAGTTTGCAGATGACACCAAATTGGGAGGACTGGTAAATACTCCGGAAGATAGAGACAGAGTTCAACGAGAGCTAAACACAATGGAAAAATGGGCAAATGAGAACAAGATGCAATTTAATACAGATAAGTGTAAAGTTCTGCATCTGGGTCAGAAAAATGAAAAGCATGCCTACTGGATGGGGGATACGCTTCTAGGTAACACTGTGTGTGAACGAGACCTTGGGGTACTTGTGGATTGTAAGCTAAACATGAGCAGGCAGTATGATGCAGCGGTAAAAAAGGCGAATGCCATTTTGTGGCTGTATCAACAGGGGCATCACATCAAAATTACAAGATGTCATAGTCTCATTGTATACGGCACTGGTCAGACCACACCTGGAGTATTGTGTGCAGTTCTGGAGGCTTCACTTCAAGAAGGATGTGGATAAAATTGAAAGGGTACAGAGGAGAGCGACGAGGATGATCTGGGGCCAAGGGACCAAGCCCTATGAAGATAGGTTGAGGGACTTGGGAATGTTCAGCCTGGAGAAAAGGAGGCTGAGAGGGGACATGATAGCCCTCTTTAAGTATTTGAAAGGTTGTCACTTGGAGGAGGGCAGGATGCTGTTCCTGTTGGCTGCAGAGGGAAGGACACTCAGTAATGGGTTTAAACTACAACGATATAGGCTAGATATGAGGAAAAATATTTCACAGTCAGAGTAGTTCAGCAGTGGAATAGGCTGCCTAAGGAGGTGGTGAGCTCCCCCTCACTGGCAGTCTTCAAGCAAAGGTTGGATTCCCACTTTTCTTGGATGCTTTAGGATGCTCGGGGCTGATCCTGCGTTGAGCAGGGGGTTGGACTAGACAGCCTGTATGGCCCCTTCCAACTGATTCTATGATTCTATGAGATTTGCTACTTCCTCTTATTGATGGGTCTTGTGTTAGTGCAACAGTTCTGCTTTATTCCTATGAATTGTTTGCACTTCTCAGCCTCCTGCCTATCTGTTATTTTTACCTCTCGTTGTAGGCTAGACTGTTGGAAAAGATTCTGATGGAAAAAGGGGGACGCATGTGCAATGATATTTATTGGCTTTCTGCTCCGTTGCTTTAGCCAGAAGAATGCCACAGAATCTCTTCCCTGAACAGAAGGCTCTCGCTGCTCTAAAATAACACTAAATAGCCGGGTGTCATTTCCAGCCATTTGTTCTAATACATTTGGGGACTTTTGGGACGGTGGGCAAGGGACATAGTAATGGAAAGAATCTGGGGCAGAGCAGTTTTTAAATTGCTTGATTTTAGCGGAATGAAGCCAGCAGGAAGGAAATTGTCCCTTCTTTCTGCCGATATCAGCCTTCAAAATAAGTTACGTTCCCCCAAAATGATTCTTAGGCCTATTTGGAGAACAGAGGAAATGGACCACTTTAGATTTTGGATAAAACCACAGCGTTTCCATAGATCCCTAGAGAAGACTGATGGCTTTCCTCCAGAAGTGACGTCACATCATTACCAAAGAGCAATTTTAGTAGATTATTTTTCTCCTGCCAGCGGGAAATATCTGCTTGGCAGAGATTTGTTAGCCCTGAGCTGGAGTCCTGCAAGGAATCACATGGGTGAAATGTGAAAATTTCTGTCCATTCACAACCCAGATTTCAACTTCCCAGAGACTGTACACCTGTAAGAGTACAAGCAGGTCAACTCTACCCCCATCTACTTTAATTTTTTCCCCTTTGACTGAACTGTCTAGTACATTTGTAGCCTTGCCCAAGGAGCTCAAATCATCGTACATTATTCCCCCCTTACAATGTTATGCTTGAGAGCCTCTTGTGGCACAGAGTGGTAAGGCAGCCATCTGAAAGCTCTGCCCATGAGGCTGGGAGTTCAATCCCAGCAGCCGGCTCAAGGTTGACTCAGTCTTCCATCCTTCCGAGGTTGGTAAAATGAGTATCTAGCTTGCTGGGGGCTAAACGGTAATGACTGGGGAAGGCACTGGCAAACCACCCCGTATTGAGTCTGCCATGAAAACGCTAGAGGGCGTCACCCCAAGGGTCAGACATGACTCGGTGCTTGCACAGGAGATACCTTTACCTTTACCTTAATGTTATGCTCACAATAAACCTATGAGGTAGATCAGGTCAAGAGAGTGTCCCCGGCCCAGCCAGTCTCCTGGCAGAGTGGGGATTATTTGACCTGGGTCTTTTAAATCCTATTCTATACTCTAATAATCCCACGCAGACCATTCCGGAAACCAATTGGATCCATAAATCTCTGCGCCCCTCGCCCAAATAGGAAAAGGGTGGTATCTTGAGCCAAGCCTGCAGGGCGTAATGTTCTGGATATGATTTTAAATGCTTCCTGAGCCAGTTTGCTGGAATGGGTAGTATATAAATTAAATTAGTAATAATAACAATAATAAGCTGTGGGGAAAGCACCTATCTGAACCCAGTCAATTATGTGCATTTGCCACCATGCGCCAGAATCGGCTTATGGCCCTCTGTTGCAAACATTCTTTCCATTATTGACCAACGCATGCCAAAAGATTACTGCTTTTTCTTGTGGATATATCCCCAGGTGAGTAGCCATAAGGTGACAGCATGTATATGCTACATCAGTGATAGTGGCTCAGAAGCCACATGTGGGTTTTTTACATGCCACAGGGGACTCATTTGAGCACTGTTGCCCAAGGCACCTGTCTCATGCTCTAGGAAAGTGAGCAATTCCTTTAGAAACTGGAATAGTTCGTAATTACTGTGGACCCAAGAAAGGACTGTCATTGTTCAATCAGAACACAATTTGCCCATGACTATTATATCAGAGTTCTGCAAATGGAAGGGTTTTGTGTTTGAGGCTAGGTCAACATATGCAGCCGAGTAACTCACAGACAACTCTATATGCTCAAGAGTCCACTGGTAATTAAAAGGATTTTTGGTTGTGTATGTCTGGGGTAGTGTACAAGGGATACAGTAGTCATGTGCCTCTTTTGGTTGATGGGAATTGGGAATGTGGCTCTCCATGATCTGTAGAGCAAGTAGCATTATGCTGGATTTTCAAGTACCCTTTTCACACTTTTCAAGGGCACTCATGGCCATCAAAAACAGCATTTCTTATTATGCCCTAAGCCCCATGGGTATCTTCTACTCGCCTTCCTGGCTCAAAATAACCCATCTGAAGAACAGCTTTCTTCCATACAAGAAGCATGGACACTGTGACATTAGGCTGGTCCTGGTAAAATGTGTCATGCAGATTGTGTTCTTTTTTTTTTTTGGTTTGCTCTATGTGAACCAGATTAGGCAATGAGGTACATCAGTGGGGCCCAGCTGGGTAGGGAGTCAGACAGGTTCCTCTCTGTTAGGGCCCTTCCCAGTTATGGAACACCTTCCCCAAGTATGTCTGCCTTCATTATCTTTAAACACCACCAGGGATGGGGGATCCAGTTTCATTGTTCAAAGCTTTCAGGAAGATTTAGGATTTTTACTGAATGCTGCTTATAATACTGATGGTGCTATTTAACATGGGAATCTGATGCAAAATTTATTCCAGTTTAAGCCTATTGATACTAAGAGCATTGTCTTTTAATTTTCTTCTTACATTGATTGAAGGTATATAAACAAGTCACCTTGGAGGCCTATAAATGAGCTGGCAGGTGTCTGTTTTTTAAACTTAAAAGAAAACCATTTTGCATGATGTAATATTTCATATCAGTGTGAACTTAAATGGACTCCAGGGAATGGTAGAGGACAGGAAGGCCTGGAAGATCATTGTCCATGGGGTCACGATGGGTCGGACACAACTTCGCACCTAACAACAATAACAACAATATTTCATGACATGATTATGTACCGGAGCATTACCAGGGAATAAAATGTTCATTCATCCATGTTAATCTGATGATCCTCTCTGTTTTGGACAGTCTGAAGTACTGAGTCTGCAGGATACTGGTGCTGCTTGTTAGTTTTTTAAATGTTTCTTTTATCTACTATTCTCTATTTTTGCTGTTTTAATGACTTGGTTTATTACTTTTTATTATTTTTTATGCTGTTGGCCTTTATTGTCAACCTATTTGCTTTATTAGATATTGTAAGCTGCCCCGGAATTATTTTTATTAACAGCATGTGATATAAATATTACGGGGAAATGAATACAATTCAGATAAAACAGCAATTTAGGGAGAAGACACACAGGCACCCAAAATAGTGATAAAACTAGCTATGGCAAAGAATGGCTAGATTCCTTCTGAAACGGTAGCTGTATCACTTGGGATCGCTGGTGAATCCTGGCCTACACAGTTAGAGGCTCAGGTCTCTTCCATATCACATTGCACTTTTTAACAGCTTCAGATTGTATACCAGCTATAGCCATTCATTTGGCCATTCACCACTTTGGCCACAGTGGTATGTGCTTTGATTGCATCCAAGTTGGGATACTGCTATGTGCTTTACATGGAATTTCCCAGCCCAGAGATTGGCAACCCTAGTCCCTTCTCCCACAGTGATAGAGGAAGAGCAGACATAGATGGGGTCTTCAAAGTGGTGGAGGTCTATCTGTGAAATACCCTCCCCCTTGAAGCTCATCTGGCATTTCCATTGCTGCCTTTTGGCATCCAGCTAAAACCAAGATTTAAAGTCAATTTTATCTCCTTTTTGGGTTCTCTTCCGGCTTTTAGATCAGCTTTTATGCTGATTTTAGTAGCTGATATTTTAAAATATTGCTGATGACTGCTAGTGTTCTGGTTTACTAAGCGTCAAGACATTTGAATGGAATCATATATGCACGTGTATATTCTAAATTGTATTAGTTGTTGATTATTTTTCATGCTATCAGCTACCTTGGGCAGACACCGAAGTGCGTGGAATAGAAATCTTCTAAATAAAATTGCAGAGTGCTTCTTCAGGGCAGCAAGAAACAGTAAACTGTGTGACATGTTAGAAAACTGGCGTTCTTCTACAGTTGCTTTGTTCTGCTTTCCACCATGTGCTTGCATTGACTGGCATCTTCTCTCTTTCTCCCTAGTCCTTTCACTACGCTTCCTTGCGGGTCAAAAGCAAAAAATGGCCCAAAGGTAAACTGTTTGAATCATTAATATGTCTATTTTCATTTTGGGATGTAATAAGTCACATGAAGGACCAAGACATTCTAGGGTTGCCAACTCTGGATTTGGAAATTTCTGGAGATTTGGGGGTGGAGCCAGGGGAGGGCAGGGTTTGGGATATAATGCCACATAGTCATCCAAAGGTCCCATTTTCTCCAGTGGAGGAGATGAGCTGGAATTCCAGAAGCTCTGTAGGCTCCACCTGAAGGCTAGCAACCCTATTAAACATAAAAAGTACATTGAGAATTTGTACTTTCCCATGAAACATTCTTTTATAAAGCTTCCCCTGTGTATTTGGCATGCCAATTCAAGAATCTACTTCAAGAATTCTGTGATGATTTCATGTGATCTTTTTATGCCATGATGTTTGAGCATTTGGCCTTATGCTCTTTTGGGTAGGCTTTTTGTTTTTTTCTTTCTGAAAGAATGGGGAGTTTCTAATCTCTGGTTCTTCTTCTATGTCCTGGTGCTTCTACAGCTTCCTTTAAAAGACTATCAATGACTTATAAGAATTTTTTAATTCCTTAATTCCGCTGACCCCATCGGTGACCCGAAACACATTGTTTTCCTCTCCTCTGTCACAACAACCATGAGTGGTAGGTTAGGCTGAGAGTCTCTGACTGTCCCAAAGTCGCCCAGTGAGCTTCCATGGCGGAGTGGCAAATCGAGCCTGGGTCTTCCAGATCCTAGTCTGACGTGATAGAAAACAAGCTGTTTGAGAAGCTGTTTGAGAAAACAGGTCAGTGAGGAAGATTTCTGTAGATCCTTTACACCAGTGGTCCCCAACCCCCGGTCCGGGGACCGGGACCGGGACCGGTCCGTGGACCAGTCGGTACTGGGCCGCGGCTGCTCCTTGTCCTCCCCAGCTGCTGCCTCGGGGGTTGCTCTGCCGCCGGCTCACCTTTGGTGCTCTCCAGTGGCTGCCATGGCTGGGGCTCCCCATTGGTGTGGCACTGCGCAGCTGCTGCTGGCAGCGCCCCCCAGCAGGAAGTCAGGGGTGCCGGCGGGAAAGCAAGTGGAGCAGGTGGTGGCGGCGACGTCCCTCAGCAAAAAACTACCCCCCCCCAGGCCTCAGTAAAATTGTCAAGCATTTACCGTTCCCCAGTGATAAAAAGGTTGGGGACCACTGCTTTACACCTCACAATGCAAATCAGTATTTGCAATGATCAACTGTTGGCAAATACTCATGCTAGACTTCATCCTAGCAGCTTTAAACACATTAAGGTGCCTTGTGGAGGTCAACCCTCAAAATGGAAAATTGCATTTCCCCAGTTAACAAAATGTAATGCATTTAGTGTTCCGCAGATGTGCTGTTCTTCACGGAAGTGTGGAATGCATGTGGACTACATGAGATTGTCCTTGACCAGGACCAGGGCCTTTTCATCTCTGGCCCCAACCTGGTGGAATGCACTCTTTAGGGAAATCAGGGGCCAGTGGGAAATCAATCTGTTCCTTAGGGTTTATAAGACAAAGCTATTCCATGAGGCTTACAGTCGGGTCCCAAAATAAACAACCACCAATTAATGCTTGCCTCACCACTGGGAGATGGAAAGATCGGCTCCTGATGCTAAACCCCTATTTTTGGATATTAATTGGGGGCATCTAGATGTAGGTGTTTTTAACCTATATGACTATAATACTTGATGGATATGTTACCTGTCCTGAGCAATATTGGAAAGGCAAACTAAAATAAATTGTTGTTGTTGTTGTTGTTGTTACTACTACTACTATAACTGTTGTTGTTGCCAATGTATTATCATTTATTGTGCTAAAATATACAATCTTGAGTGATCCTATGGGTAAACAAGCATTAATTCAGATCACAATTCAAATTAGTGGGGTTCAAGATATATTCCTAGGGATTCCTCAAAGTAGCCAGCTTGGCGTAGTGGTTAGGAGTGCGGACTTCTAATCTGGCATGTCAGGTTTGATTCCACGCTCTCCCACATGCAGCCAGCTGGGTGACCCTGGGCGCAACACAGCACTGATAAAACTGTTCTGACTGAGCAGTAATATCAGGGCTCTCTCAGCCTCACCCACCTCACAGGGTGTCTATTGTGGAGAGAGGAAAGGGAAGGTGACTGTAGCCACTTTGAGCTTCTTTCGGGTAGAGAAAAGCGGCATCTAAGAACCAACTCTTCTTCTCCTCCTACTGCAGTAGTACTTACTCTGCAGGTCACAGAGAACTGTATTTGCAATCACTATCAACCAAAAGAGCCACGTAGACTTCCATACCAAACATGAGGCCTAAACTTCAGGGAGATTTGCCGCTTTTATATTCCTCTAGCAGTGGCTGTTTCAGAGTGGGAATCAACTGCTAACCACAGTCCTCCACCACCTCTCCCAGACAAAGACCTTGCCCACTTTTCAGAACCCCAGGCTGTGCATGGCATTGGGGAATGGCGCTCAGAAGAGCCACAGGTAGCATATCAAAAAGCCATATGTGCCTTTTGAGTCACATGACTGAGTACAATAGAAGCTTTCCTAAGATTTTTCAGCAAGAAGATCAATAGTATAGTACTCAAGTACAAGGCCACTTGCTTGCCCTACACATCCTTACACTGACCTGGAAGAGCACTGGCCGCATTCCAGATAACTTCCTTGACAAAACCTACAGGAATGGGAGCCTTTGATGCTCCACTCATGTTGATTTGCTAATGTCAACTACTTATACGTAAGAAGCCTACGTTAGCGGTCCCCAACCTTTCTGAAATCAGGGACCGCCTCCGCCATGCGTGCGCAGCAGCTGCGCACAAACGCACACGCGCAGTTGCTGCACATGCACGTTTTCACCACCAGGGGCGCTAACATGCATGTGTGCAGTTGCCACACATGTGCGTTTTCGCCACCAGGGGGCACAAACACGCATGCGTGGCAACTGCGCGCATACACGTTTGCATCACCGGCATGCCGGCGGCCATGACTACAGGCGGCCATGCCTGCCTCTTCCCCTCCCTCTCGCAGTGAGAAACTAGCCAGGCTTGGCGAGCTTCTTGCTGTGAGGGGGGGAAGCAGGCGCGGCTGCCGGTGCCTTGGTACCATACCGGGCCACAGACCGGGGGTTGATGACCCCCAGGTCCATGTCACATATTCTGCCCATGCCATCATCTCCCAGATCCACAGAGAGGGCATATGTCTCCTCCCATTTCATCTGGAGTTTTTAAAAGAGAATTACAGCGACATCACTAGTGTTGCTGAAGTGTTTTTGTCTCGCAACAGGGAGGGGGTTTGTGTAAGAGAGAGTTCACGAAACGTTTTTCCTGCATTCTCCAGTCTGTACCCCGATCTTGGCATTGGCAGTCATCACATTCCCCACTGCTGCTAGATGTTGTTTTCTTTCACATTTTCTTTCGTTTTTATCCACCAGATGCCAGAGTGAGGGTAGGAAGTGTCGCTTTGTGACAGTGGAATGTAACCAATTATATTTATGATATCTAAAGTCAAGTCTGGTTTTACATGTAAGAAAAAAAAACCGAACCCAGCAGTGACATGGAGCACAAATCACTGGTGTGGAGAACATGGTATTCTGTTTCCAGTAACCAAATTCCCCTATGTGCTTCACAGTCTGTGAACATGGAGCTGATGTAAGACAGCAATCCATGTAGCACATCTAGCATGTTTTATAGCCCGTGTACTTTCAAGGGCCCTGAACAATGCCTCCCACACCATGGATCAGAGCTGTTGCCTCCTTATTTAAGGACACTTTGATTTACACCCCTTTCCACTGTGGAGAGACCCTCTGCCCCCAGTATGGCTGCTGTTGCCACAATTGTAGTCTTCTAGGGTCCTGCATATCCTTAAACCTGTTCTGCTGCTCTGGGCCCCACAAATCCTTAAACCTCTCCTGGCTATACGCTCCTTCCCAGGCTGTGTTCTTCTTAAACCAGATTGGAAGAATTCGGGATATTATTTCAAAAAGAAGAAACTTTTCAGAGCTTAGCTGTGGGATACCACAGAAGAAAGAATAGTAATTTAATGTGATCTAAACTCTTGACACCACTTCACAGCTGTAGGACAAATATAATTAATATAACAATGTAAACTCAATTTTTCACAGTGAACAGTCTAATGTTTTAATTAAATTTGCCCTAGGCTTTTAAGGGAAAGTGATATGAATATTAGGGGGGAAATTCTGTTTCTGGTGATTAAAAAAGAGAGAGAGAGAGAGAAAGTAAAATTTCAGGGTTGTCAAAGTCAGATGGGTTGAAGTAATGAAAATAAAGCCCTTTCTTTTGCGCTACATTGGCTCTAAAAAAATCCCTGATGCGAATTAAACTCCGAGTAAAATACAAATGGCACACACTGGCCATTCTTTCCTCCTCTGTTTAACAGAGGTCAGAAGACGATGCCACAATGCGCTTAATCACAATCAGCTGTAACGTCGTCTGATCTGTATGAAGCATCAAGAAATCAAGAGCAGGCAAGGCTGACGAAGCACCCCTGACATTTGTACAGGGATTGGATTCATTCTGCATTTTACTGTTCACTTGGGAAATGGAAGAGAAGCCAAGGCAATGTCACAAAGCTGTACTATCAATCCCACTGGGATAATCTCTAATGCCTGCTATCCATCCTCTCAGCTGCAGTCGCTGACTCACACTTGGGTAGTGAAGTAGCTAGCCCAGCTCGGAAATTTCGTGTTCTGATCTCACCTCCCCTTTGACCCCAATAGGTGGTTTGGGGTCTGAGATCACATCTGTGTCACCCACTTAGAGACACACACCATCTGTGTTACTGAGTCAATACCAACTTACCCACAAATTCCAACAAACGGATAAAATTACACCATTAACATTTAAACAAAGTACCTGACTGTGCTGGATCAGGACAAATAAAAATTAAACCAATGTGTTATAGATACACTAAAATGAAACTTACCAGAGTCCCCAATAGGGTTCCCAGGTTTCTCTTGGCCACCAATGTTAGTGAGGAAGTAGTTGGAAGATCATAGAATCATAGAGTCATGGAATCATAGAGTTGGAAGGGACCTCCAGGGTCATCTAGTCCAACCCCCTGGACATTGCAGATCTAAGTGAGAAAACTCCTGGAGATTTGGGGATGGAGCCTGGGAAGGATAGAGTGCAACACCATAGAGTCCATCCTCCAGAACATCAACTTGCTCCATGGGGACTGATCCCTGCAGTCTGAGGATGAGGTGTAATTCCAGGGGATCCCCAGGTCTCACCTGGAGGCTGGCATTCCTAGTTCCCAACCTTTCTGAGCCTGCAGGCATCTTTGGGATTCTGATGCAGGGTAATGGGTGTATTTACAAAAATGTTACCATGGGAAATTGAAGTATTTTAGGGCCTCTAAAGGAGAAGACCCATCAGCCACAGAAGCCAGTCAACAAGTACAAGACTCTTCAAGTTGACGATGGCAATCTTGATTAAGTATCAGTTTTCAATAAAGTGTCAAAACATGCTCCTAGGTATGAACCTGTTTTCAGTGACCCTACAAATAATAAATGATATGTACCCACTAATTACACAATTTGCATAATCATTGTAAAAATAAAATATTGAAAAAATACTTGTCAATGATACCTGTGTCCATTTTTATCCACCTGCTCTTCCAGTATCGAATTGATTTTAAAAATCTAATGGAAATACATACAAAATCAACATCAATTTTTAAATATGGACACTGTTGAATATACATATTGGTGTAATACAAGAAATCCATATGTTACATGATCATTTACCTGACTGAAGTGAAGTCTTCTTCCCATTCCCAAGTTTCTTTCTCAAAACATATATTTTTCCCTTTCGAGTAGCCATTTTGTAATGTCTGATTTCCCACAAACCCCACCACACTCTATTACTGAAGCTCCTCTCATGCACCACTATATTGATCATTCAAACTCATCAGAACAGATAAGCTTGATAGGCATTGAGCATGTATATGATGGGGTTTCTGGAAAGTCAAACATTACAAAATGGCTACTACAAAGGGAAACAGAATGGATCTTTAAATAGTCTACAATCTTCGGGCTTGAACAATATGATAGATTTCATGTATTTTCTGTAACGTCATTAGGGGACAGCTGAACTGGGTTCACCAATTGAGATTAACACTTATTAGTTAGCATAGTATGTTTCTTTTGGGTCACATTGAATTTGACTACACTACAGAGAACTGGATATTAGTAGGGAAGCAATCCCAATCATAAGATTTCTATACTTAACAGTGAAAGTTCGGCATTTTAATTGAGGATGAATTGTGATTTCTAATGTGTATATATATTTTAGCAGACTCTAATAGAGAAATAGAGCCTCTTGTGGCGCAGAGTGCTAAGGCAGCCGTTTGAAAGCTCTGTCCATGAGGCTGGGAGTTCCATCCCAGCAGCTGGCTCAAGGTTGACTCAGCCTTCCATCCTTCCGAGGTCGGTAAAATGAGTACCCAGCTTGCTGGGGGGTAAACGGTAATGACTGGGGAAGGCACTGGCAAACCACCCCATATTGAGTCTGCCAGGAAAACGCTGGAGGGCGTCACCCCAAGGGTCAGACATGACTCGGTGCTTGCACAGGGGATACCTTTACCTTTTTTAATAGAGAAATACAATTTTGAAAAATATATGTTTTGAGAAAGAAACTATGGAATAGAAAGTTGACTTCACTTCAATCAGGTAAATGATCATGTAACATATGAATTTCTTGTATTACACCAATATTTATTCTTAACTGTGGACATATTTAAAAATTGATGTTGATTTTTTACGTATTTCCATTAGATTGTTTCTTTTAAAATCATTTGGATACTGGAAAAGCAGGATACAGGTACCAATGATAAGTATTTTTTCCATATTTTATTTTTATCATGATTATGCAAATTGTCTAATTAATGGGTACATATCATTTATTATGCACGCAAAAACAGGTGTGTATCTAGGAGCCTGTTTTGACATTTAGTTGAAATTTGAAACTTAATAAAGATTGCCATTGTCATCTTGAAATGTCTTGTACCTCTTATTTTAGGGCCTCAGCATGTTTTATTCCTAAGAGTTCAACTCCATTCACCCACAAATTCCTGCTGGTGCAGAAACAAAAGTCATACTTCCACTACCCTTCAACACTACAGCTGGGAAGAGAATAGACACCAGTGTGAGAGCCTGAATGCTACAATATTAGAGAGCCAGCGGGTGTGGTAATTGGAGCAGGGATTCTCAACCAAGGGCCTGCAGCCTTTTCCCCTCCTGCCTTAATGGACTTGGCCACAAGCTAGGGAGCTAACCACTTCCATTGTTCCCCTCCCCTCCCCACTCCTGAGCATGAGTTCTCTTCTGTGACTGGGAGAGAGTGAAGCCTGAATACCTATTCCTTCCTTGAGCCGCATCCTGTCTCTTTACCCCACAGTCCTCCTCAAGGCTGCCTTTGAATGCAGATGGTGACATCACTTCCAATGACATGTCACTTCTAGGGGTGTGGCAAGGGGGGCATGGCTAGCTAGCATCACTTATAGGGCTTATTGAAGTCTGAAAAGTTATTTCAGGGGTTCCTCCATCCCACACCAGTGATCAGCTGTTCCCTGGGTATGCAAGGAGGGGGCACAAGAGAAAAACACTGGCACATCCCTTCCTGCCCACCCACTCACAATCTGCCTAAGGTCATAAAATCGGCATTCCAGTCAGTTGACTATCTAGCCTCTACTTTAAAACTTCCAAAGAACCCACCACCTCCTGGAGAAGACTGTTCCACTGAAAAACCACTCTAGCTGTCAGGAACTTCTTCTGGATGTTTAGCCGAAATTTTTTTTGAATTAAATTCAACCAATTGGTTCTGGTTCAACCCTCTGGGGCAACCAAAAACATCTATGCTCCATCTTCTATATGACAGCACTTCAAATATTTGATGATGGTTATCATATCACCTCTTAGTTGTCTTGTCTCCAGGCTAAATAGACTAAGCTCCCTCAACCCTTCCTCATACAACTTGATCTCCCAGAATTACCACTGACCAAAAATGGCATCTTTAGAGAGTGGCATCTGTTTTGTCATAACCCAGCTTTTCTCCCTCCCCAAATCCTGTCTTCTATAGGCTCCAAATCTCCAGGAATTCCCCCAATCTGGAGTCAGCAACCCTAATTAGGTCACCATGGGCCATTCACACTCAACCTGACCCATGGAGGACTGTTGTCTAAATAAGATGAGAGGAAAACCATGTATGTTACTCAGAGCTTTCTAGAGGAAAGGGGTTGAAGAAGAATGCAACAGATAGATCTATGAATACGCAAGAGGGCCAATTTAGTTGTCAAATATAGAAGTAACTTGTTCATTAGCTGGATGGTGGGATGGAATCAAGATTTCCAAATAGCTAGATCATCCTGACATTTTTCTTCAAAATGTATAGAAAGAAATGTTGTTCTCCATTGTTAATTTATTGTTCCTTAAAGGGGGGGGATGACAGTATTATTGACACCATCTCTCTCTCTTTTCCTGAGGTTAACTTCTTGGTCTCTGTTCCCAGGAGGCTCACTGAACAACAGCAGCCGGCGGCGGATTTCCTGCAAGGACCTAGGGCATGGAGACTGCGAGGGCTGGTTGTGGAAGAAGAAAGATGCGAAAGGTTACTTCACCCAGAAGTGGAAGAAATACTGGTTTGTCCTGAAGGATTCTTCCCTCTATTGGTACACTAACCAGAACGTGAGTACCGGCTGCAAACTAGAAGGAGACTAAAATAAACCCCCTCAAAACACCAGCTAGGGCAGAGTCTGCACTTACTTTGTTTATTCCATTGTCAATCCTGTTGAATTCAGATCGCTTTGAACTCGGATCTTTCTCTTCCCCCCCCCTCCCCATTGAAACAGGAAAATCTTCTGCATGTGGTTAGGGAGGCTCAGAAGAGGGGGGGAGGCAAATGGAGACTCTTTCTTTGTTTTCTTGAAGGGGGGAGAGGATCCAAGAAGTCAGAGGAGGGAGGAAAAAATCCTTTCTTTTCTTGAAGGTGGGGGGGCGAAGAAGGCACACAAAAAAATCCAAGGCCGACAGAAGTTGAGAGAAATTAGGGGCTTCTTTAAGATTTCTCCTTGTCACATGACCACCTGTAGCCAATCGTGGGTCTTCTACCATGGAGGAGAGACCAGATTCAAAACAATGTGATTTTCTGAATATATTCAGGATTAAAAGCACTCTGAGATATCGCACAATAAAGGTAGGGTCACTCCGGATCAATCCTTCTTGCTGCAGAAGGAAAATTTAAATCACCCCAAACGGAAATCGCATTCTGTGTAGAGGGCAGGGACTGATTCGACCTGGGGTTGGAATAAAAGCTCCGTGCAGTTTACACCTAGGAAAGCTTCCGAGGGTCTAGCTAGATGAAGCATTGAAGGATCTGTGAATGTTTCTCTGTTTTTTGCTTGGTAAATAGCAATTGTGCATGGCCCAGGTTCAACTTGGAGGGGAGGATAAGCCTCTGTCTCCTTCATCCTTGTCTGTAAATTGACATGCTACTTGTGGATCTGCCATTTGCCTCACTGTACAGGAACATCCAAGCAACCTAGAGGACATCATGGGTCACGTCCACTGGGCAGGCTGGGGCAAAGTGCAAGAGTCTGGGGGGCAAGAGTCTGGGGGACTATCTCACAAGTGGTTGTTGTAAGGATTAAGTGGAAAAGGGGGAAACGATGTTCTAAGCTTCTTGGGGTCTCTATTGGGGAGAAGAATGGGATGTAAATATCTAAATAAATACATTGACTTCTCCCTTCTCAGAACTGCCCATATCAGCAGCTATTTGCTTATCATATAGCATAATGTAGGAATCGACATCTGTATTCGCTTACTTGCTCTTTTAAAAATCTGCTCTTTTGCTTTTCATTTTGGTATTACATCTGTGAGATTATAAATTATTTTAAGAAACTGTAAATTATCATGCATGCATCAGCAGAAAGGATTTATATTAATGTAATAAATGAAAAAATAAAAAGCTATCCCATTTTATCCCCAGAACAGCCTTGGTCAGTATCCCTTGTCTGTTTTCATAGCTGAGTCAGATTTAAACCCATCAAGCTTGGAGCATGTATCTGAAAAGGACTGTTGTTAGCTAGAACTAAGTCGCCAACCTTAGGTTGGGAAATTCCTGGAGATTTGTTGGTAGAACCGAAGTTGGGCAGGGTTTGGAGTTAGCAGGAACCTCAGCAGAGTGTGTTGCCATAGAGTTCTCCCTCTGAAACAGCCTTTTTAAAGGGAAATTTATTTATTTATTTAATATTTTAACTTATATACCACTGCTCTCAAGGACTCATGGTGGTTTACAATAAAAGAATAAAACAACCCAACCCATAAAACCCCCAATACATTAAAAGATGGCAATTCATTGGAGTTAACTCCCCATCTCCCCTCCCCTGTCCAGCTGCAGTCAGGAGCTCTTTCGGTAGAAGCGAGGGTCCTGATCTCACTGATTCTAGGGGATCCACTGATAGTAACTCCGGGACCTCCGCCATCTCCATCATCTAGAGCTAACCTGTAGTTCTGGGAGGTCTCCAGGCCCTATCTGGAGACTAGTAACCCTAGTTATACCCTACATCACACATGTCTATTCCATCCCACCCCCTGCCTTTGAATATAGTGGAAACCTGTACAAGGTAATGATATTACTTAGTACTTATATAGCAGTACAGAATGTTCAAAATGCTTATGTGCATCAGCCTTTTATAGTAACCCTGGAAGGCCAGAATCATCATCTCTGTCCAGCAGACATAGGTCTTAGCTGGAGACAGTGTAGCTTGTGTAAAACAGACAGATCTTGGCATAAGCAAAATTCAAACCACAGACTTCCTGAGGAGAGGTGGATAGAACCGTAAACTTACTGAGGAAGTTCTCACTTGGAGCAGGAGCAAGCTGAACGAAGCGGTCCCATGGGGTGCTTCCATGTTCAGAGGAATAAACTTCTGAATGCTAGGAAGTCCTTTTGGGAGAAAGGCCTGTTACTGGCCCTCCAGAGGAACTGGTTGGCTACGTTGTGAGATGAGATGTTGAATTAGCTGTACCACTGACTTGATTCAGCAGGGCTAATCTTATGTTCTCACCCTCACTCACCTTAGCCAAAGGCAGTAGAGGTGACAGCCATGCAGGTAGCCTCACCTTTCCCCCAGCATGGTCCCATGCTGTTTTAACATCGCTGTCCACCTGTATTCCTTAGTTGCTGTAGCACATGAGCTTGCAATGTGAAAATAATGTTTTATAAATGAATGTGTAGGGGAAATTAAGGGGAAATTCTGGAGGTGGTTTGTTTCCATTTAGAAATCTTAACCTTGCTTCTATTTGATTATTAATACGGTGCTTTTGGTTGCCTGACAACCACTATTTAGTTATCCCCTATTTCAGCCTTAACTGTTGCAGCCTAAGGTTGGCTCAGATGAAATTGGTCAATAACAGCACAGGCTTCAGGGTGTGAACATTTCCTTACTGAGATGCCTACACGTACAAGGTGCAAGCCAAAATCATATTAACAATAATAAAGGCTGGCTGCTTAAATAATTTCCTTCATGGCCCAGGGTGATGAGGAGGGAGGCTTCCATTTATATATGACCTGAGCTTTTTCTGTCCCATGGTCTTAGTTTAAAATGCTGTTCCCAACAATAAAATGATAAAAACCATACTATTTGTATAATAGCCACGTGTGCCTTCTCCTTGTCTGGGTGGGGGGGGGGGGAATCCGCAAAATGGAACCATGCAGGGATAGGTTTCTGCTAATATATGGATACCAATCAAATTGGTAGATAAATATGGCATTTTCAAATTTTTATTATTAATCGTGGCATAAAAACCTCTCCAAACAGCATGATTATAAATGGGCAACACAAACACATCCAGAGTTGCTTGCCAAGTTGTCTCACGATTACTCAGGGAGAACTCAATTGCCTGTTTGAGTTACCAAGACAACCCCTCACAGCAGTAAGGCCTCCCCTTGTCACTGTGCTGTGAAGAACTGGCTGTAAGTTATAGTGTCCTCTGCCAGGCATTGAGTGACCAGTAGATTGCACGATGCTTGGCGGATGATAAGGCTTCCCAACCTCAATGTGGGAGCTGGAGATCTCCTGCTATTACAGCTGATTTTCAGATGACAGGGATCAGTTCACCTGGAGAAAATGGCAGCTATAGCATCATGCCTCAAGCTCTGCCATCTTAATGACCTACCCCCAAATTCTCCTGATATTTCCCAGCATGGAAGTGGCAACCCTAGAATCATAAAATCATAGACTCATAGAATCATAGAGTTGGAAGGGGCCTCACAGGCATCTAGTCCAACCCCCTGCTCTACGCAGGATCAGCCCAAAGCATCCTAAAGCATCCAAGAAAAGTGTGTATCCAACCTTTGCTTGAAGACTTCCAGTGAGGGGGAGCTCACCACCTCCTTAGGCAGCCTATTCCACTGCTGAACTACTCTGGCTGTGAAAATCTTTTTCCTGATATCTAGCCTATATCGTTGTACTTGAAGTTTAAACCCATTACTGCCTGTCCTTTCCTCTGCAGCCAATGGGAACAGCATTCTGCCCTCCTCGAAGTGACAACCTTTCAAATACTTAAAGAGGGCTATCATGTCCCCTTTCAACCTCCTTTTCTCCAGGCTGAACATTCCCAAGTCCCTCAACCTATCTTCATAGGGCTTGGTCCCTTTAATATCTGCTTCATTATCTTCTCCACAACAGAGATCAAACTCACTGGTCTGTAGTTTCCCGGGTCATCCTTCCTCCCTTGTTATTTATTTATTTGTTTGTTTGTTTGTTTGTTTATTATATTTATATACCGCCCTCCCCGAAGGCTCAGGGCAGTTTACATAGGAACAAAGAACAATACATAAAACAGTCTATAAACAAGTGAATAACTTACAATAATAATACTAATAGTTGTAACCATATAACAATATAACAGCAGAAACAATAAAAACAATACAACAGTGCAACAATACAAACAGACAATGGCAACAGTCTTTCTTGTGTCAGGACTCTAAAATCAGTACCTAGTTTTATCAGGGCCTTTATTTTGAACGGTGTGATTGGCCGTTCCCTGATTCCTGTAATTGCTGGTGCACCCACAAAGGGTTAGTGATCTTCCTTTATACATATCTGCTGCTGACTCAAGGAAGCTTCTGAAATTTTCCTCATTTCCATTTCTCCCTGGATTGTGCAGTTGGAAATTACTTGCTCTTGTTCCAAAAGTTCAGCTGATTCATTACGAATCCTCTTTTGCTTTGAACATATATGCCTATACTGCAAAGAAAGGAGAGCAATGAGGCCCAATTTTATGTACAGCTATTCCAAAACATTCTTTGTGTTGAGTTTCACCAATGCACGGGAATGCCATTAGTAAAACTGCATTTTGTGTATTAGTAAAATTGCATAAAAGAAGAAAGGGGAAGAATGTAAAAAAAAGTGGAAGGAACTGATTCCGTCACAAACTTAATTTCAAATAACCTTAGTTTAACTGGAATCAGCAGGATGGGAAGCCGCAGAGCTGAGAAGGTCTGTGGACTTCTGGAGAGCTTGGTGCATAATGGAATGGGAGAAATCTGTTCAGCTCTGGCTGACTTCCTTGTGTAAGTCAATGAAGACTCAAGGAACAAGGCATAAGCAACTAAGGGTCATCATGCTGCATGTGGCACAGGAGATCTGTCTCTGGGTCGTCTAACACTTTTCTTTTGTAGGGCTGCCACAGCTTTGGGTAGGGAGGAATGTTCTGTCCCTTTAAAGAAGGTTTAATGGGATTCTATTAACCAGAGTATGTTATTCATTCCATAACATTAAAAAGCTTGAGCAGACCATTTTCACATCTTAAGCCCCAGTTAAAGAAACAGGACTTATTACATTCTCTAGGCCTATCCGAAGAAGTCTCTGCACTTGATCAGAGCAGTGGCACTTGGAAAAGTGAGATTAGCCTACGCCTTCCATGTCATTTTCCCAGTCTTGTTGAATACCTGTATTATTTTCCTCCCAGGTCCCTTGCCAAAATCAGTCTGGTATATTTCCCCTCCCTTCTTCCCATTATTATTATTATTATTACAATGCATCCTTTAAGACCCCATTCAATGGCTCTCTCATATCAAATCTATTTCAGCCAATGAGGTGAAGCACTTTCAACTCTGGCTTAGGCCTGCCAGCAACCTGGAGGGGGAAAATCCCAGTCCCTTTAATAAAGGCTTAATGGATATTATTTACCAGGTGATGCTGTCTATCTGTCCAATGAGAAGCCCTATCAGCCCATTTCCACATATTAAGTCTCTGTTAAAAGGGCAGGCCATTTTCTTCTCTGGGCTATTGAACTGGAGTCTAGGACTTGACTGCCTGAAAAACAAAACTTGTAAAACCATTGTCAAGCAAGGTATTGGGGGCAGAGAGGTGAACAGAGTCACAGCACACTTTTTCAGTGAAGCGTAGTTTTGCGTGTTGAATAAGTTCAAAGCTGCTTTCATCATTCCAAAAAAGCGTTTCCCATTTAAAGGCGTTCTACCATGCTGTCTACAAGCAGAACAGGTGTTCACTGGAGTTTGTTCAGGGATCCGGCAGTTCAGTACCTTTAATGACAAGAGCGTGTGGATTCTCGAGTCTCAACCGGTGCTCTTCATTTTTTTCAACAGTATTTCCTCTCCCTCTCATGCTAGGATGAAAAAGCAGAAGGATTCATCAGTTTGCCAGAGTTCAGGATAGACAGAGCCATTGAATGCAGGAGGAAACAGTAAGTATGAATCAGAGCAGCCTGCCCACGAAGGGTTGGGTCTTACATTTTAGAACATGTTAAGTGGTCTTACACAGAGTTGGACTCTTGGTTCGTCTAGGTCAGGGGTAGTCAAACTGCGGCCCTCCAGATGTCCATGGACTACAATTCCCAGGAGCCCTTGCCAGCATTCGCCAGCAAATGCTGGCAAGGGCTCCTGGGAATTGTAGTCCATGGACATCTGGAGGGCCGCAGTTTGACTGCCCCTGGTCTAGGTGGTAACCATGCTGTCTGGCACTGGATTTCCAAGATCTGGAGGCGGAGAATTTTCTACACATCTTTTAACTGGTGACATGGGGGAGGGTTGATTGCAAAGAATGTGTTCTTTCACTGAGCTCTTCAGCCCTGCTCCCAAAATGTTGACTTCAAAACGAGACTAACTTTGATAGGACTAACTTCCCGGTAAGTTGATCAGGATCAACTGGGAGTGAAATAGCGGTCTCTGGGTTTATATAGTGGGCTTTTTCAGGCCAAATGCGAGCAAAGAAGAAATCAGAAAGCCAAGATTCATCTGTGGAGAAAGGAAAAGAAACATCTCAAATGGGAGGACAGAAGAACCACATTCCAACCAGTGGTTCTGCCTCTTCCCTGGTTTGGGAACACTCTTCTTCACATGGCTAGAATCCATAGCTAATGTGTGCCATCTAGTGGATCCTGTGAAGTTCTTTTTGTGGTGCCCTTTCGACAGTGAATCTTCCTGGCTTTGTGAAACAGAATTCTGCTCATTTTGATAGCATTCATTGAGCAATAATATTTTGTCTGTTTGGCTTATTTCCCCACCATCTACCAGCTGGCACTGCATAACCCACTTGTGTTTTGACAGAAGCATTTTCCAGATGGTGAGCTTGCTACGAAACTGATTTTCCCAGATGATTTTGGCTTCTGGATGTTCCAACCCGTGGCAGTTTTGCAACTTAAGAGGGGGGGGGAGATGGAGGAGCAAGTCTTCAATGTGAACAGAATAAATCAGAGGTTCACGAAAAATTAACAGTTGCATTGTCAGAATAAAAGTGAACAGTAGAGCATGTTCTACAAATATTAACTACAAATATTAACCTATAACAAGACTCTGGAAAATGCTGTTTGGTGTCCTCATCAGAATTAAATTGTAATTGTGACAGGGCAAATCTGTGATTGTCTTTGACAGCTCCACAAATGAAGAGAGCTCTGCTTTTCTTTCAGATATTAAATTCAGAGATTATTCTGAGCAATCCTTTGATACTTCCAATGGGAAAGATATATGAGATTTTGTTTGTTTGTTTGTTTTTAGCTCTGACTCTGTTCTTAGGTGTTCCATGAGATTCAGGAACCATCCAGGGTGGAAAAATCCCATAAGGAGATTAATTCAGTAGTTATCCTTGTCGGTGTTAAATCCTGATGAGGAATGACTTCTGAAAAGAGGATTGTCATTTTTACCTCCCTCACAGTTTTTTGCAAGTTACGTTTTGGGAAAACCATTGAAAATTAGCTCGCAAAGCAAGGGGACAGTATCCAGTCAAAATGAGGGCACAACATGTAGAAGTATGAGGGCACAACATGGGGGCACAACATGTAGAAGTGGCCAGAATATGCAGAGTACAGGGACAGCATGAGTGGATCCAGCCATCTTGTGGCCAGCAGACCACAAGCCCCACTACCAGCAGCCAGACCTGGAGGTGCATGGAAACACACACGTGCAGTTCCATGAGCCTAATACTTACTGGATGCCAGGGAGGTGATAGGCAAGAAGGGGCCCTTCAGGGTCAGCCTCTACTAGAACTCCCAACACACACCCCTGGAGTCCTTCCCAAAGGCAGCCCTCCATTTATCAAGCTCTGTCTTTTGCCGAGAACATCTCCCAACTTTAACCATCCAAGTGTCCTTATTCATAACATCCCACTTGAATCACACAGTATTAGAAGCCCTTTCTCTAAAAGACTTAGCATAGGCAATAGCAGCTGCATCCCCCACCGAAGACTTAGCTTCTAAAACACTACTGAGCTGATGAACAAGATGCCAGCCCCACTCCAGAAAAACAGCTGAAACCAAACACATATACTCCAAATAGCTCTTGAGCCATGACGCAAATGACCTATCATGGAGCTTTACCCTTCCTGTCTTATTTTGGACTTGTCGTAGCCCTATCCTCTTCCAGTTTAACAAATTAAACACATCTGCATAATAATGGTCCAGTGCCTGCTCCCTCAGCTTGCACAGCAAATGTGTACCAGGAGGATCATCGTCGTTATCATGATAACCAGTCAGTAGTTCCTTGGGATCCCCTGCCCCATCACCTTCACTATAATAAGCTTTAATTTCAGATCTATGCCTATGAAGCCAAACTGGGAGGCCAGGCACAAACACGCTCTTAAGCCAATAAGTCCCATCCTATATACCAATGTCCTCCAAAGCAGGGGTAGTCAACCTGTGGTCCTCCAGATGTCTGTGGACTACAATTCCCATGAGCCCCTGCCAGCATTCTCCGGCAGGGGCTCATGGGAATTGTAGTCCATGAACATCTGGAGGACCACAGGTTGACTACCCCTGCTCCAAAGTAAATGACTCCCCAGAGATATCCTCACCCCACCACCCCTCCTTCAATGGTCCACCAGGCCAAGAAGCTCCTCCCATCTCTTGGTATGCAGATGTTGAATTGCTGTTCCAAGCAGCCGGCTGACTCACTTCTTGGGGAACTCTTGGATCCGGATCCCGAACGTTGTGCCCAACTATATTGGGTACGATAGAGAAAGGGCCGCCCCACCAGTACCCAGTCTAGTCAGCTCCCTGTGGAAAGACTGGCATGGGAACCTACTCCCACCCCCAACCTGAAAGGCATGGGCAGGTCAATGTGATCCCACAGCCCCTAGGGCATAATGGCCCCATACAGAAACACTGTAAGGTAAAAAATAGAGAGTCTGCTAGTCCTGATCTACTGTGCAGCCCAGCCCATACTGAACCAATAATGGTACAGATGAAAAGGAGAAGCAGAGCTCCAAATCCCCTGAGAATCTCAGCTAGCAGTTTCATGGAGATATTAGAATCCATGGCAGACAAAACAGAATTCAACAAAACCCTATAGTATAATTGCTAGACAGCAGAAGCTATAGTTGCCCCGTACCACCTACTGGGACTTGTCTTCCAGCTGAGTGTACAACAAGCCACCGATGTACAATTCTCCCCCATTCCCCATCCTGAAAAATGGACCAGGAAGCTTGAAAAACAATGATGGATCAAGAAGGTAACAGCCCTCTCATTCTCATCTATCAGAGCAACCAAGGCAATTTCTGTGCCGAACCTGAAACCTGTTTGAGATGGGTCCTGATAACCGGTTTCATTGAAAAGTGCTCCACTAACCACTTAAGTACCTTTTCCCCAAATGAGAGATTTTTGTGAGTAGATCATCCATCCCCACCAAAAGGTGAAATGTATAATCATCTGAACCAACAAGTAATCCCCATTCAAAGCATCCGAAGTGTGGTGAAGTTGCAGCTGACTTTTCATGAGCGCTTACACACAGACAGACACACATATACATGTTTCAAATAATCACAGCTTGCAATGCTAGTGGGTTCTATCATGCATTCTGTAACATCGACATTTCCCCCCCATATGTTGAAATCATGTGACTCTCTTCCATTTTTCACATTGGCCAGTAACCCGGCAGATAACCCCATAATGCCCCGGAACATGGAAAGTGGGGCTTTGTAGATTGTCAGTCTCAAAAAAAGTCTTGTCAGTTTCCACATCAGGTTTTCCCACTTTGACCATTTGCGCAGTAGGAGATATAACTTGTTTTAGCATCACTTTGGATTTCCTTTGGATGCTGCGACTCTAGCATTCTGCTCTCCTTATTTCCCAGGCTGAAATTTGTGATATACTGAATACGATGGAGGCAGCCTCCCATCATTTACTCTCTTCCCCCTTTCCAAAAATGTGATTTTCGCAAATTGGTGTCTGCTTGCACATTTGTTTTCATTGTACCCCTTAAGCCTACCATTCTGAGCCATTGATTGCCCCTCCTCTTCTCCCCAAAGTGTCCCAATTGTATTTTTTTAAGACTGCTTTTTTAAAAAAGGGGTGATCATGTTACAACACTGCTTCTGAGTTTAAAAAAAAGCAGTCTTGCAATCTTACACAGCAGTGTTATGATGTTATAATGTTATAACTCAGGGTTTTAAAAATTACATTTGGGACAATGGGAGGAAGGGGGAAGGCAATCAGCAGGGCAGAATGGTGGGATTAAAGGAAACAAAGGTACAAGCAAGCCCCTTTTTATTTTAAAAAGTCAGATGAAGGGAGGGAAGGGTGAGGGAGGATGGCAACAAGGAAAGGGGTGTTGCCAAAGAACTCAAAATGGCAGGCACGGGGAAAAACCCGATTGTATGCATTTCCGCACTTGACAGCCCCGAATTAAACCTTGTTCGTCCCCGCTTTAAAAAATGAAAACTGGTTTTCTAGAGATGTCTTTGCTGCAAGGCAAGTGCGGGGCAATTTGGGTCTGCACCCAAAGAGGCAAATTTCAGTGCGGAAACAGGCAAAAAACCTGACGCTTTAAAAATGCAAATCAATATCCCTAGTGCGGAAACGGTCTTTGCCTGCCTTCTTTTCTATACCCTTTCATTCAACAAACTAAGGCTAAAGTGCATGTGCAAACCCTGAATCTCAAGGATTTAAATACACTTGGTGGACACTACTGTGTAGCTGCAATGGGGCCGTTACATAAATTGCTTTTAAAAACTTTGGACACCACCCCCACATGTCATAAGTGATGTTCCGCCCCCATTTAGAAAAGTGTATTTTTTTTTCAAAATTGTAGCTGTAGAATAAATACACCAAAGGAAAAAAGAATGATCCATAAAGCGGACACAGGATCCAAAGTAAAGATTAAAGGCTTACTGTTCTGAAAACCTTTACTAAGATGTGCGTACGTAATGGGCCCTTGTCTCTGCTTCCCTGTAGAGTCTTTTCGATGGCGAACAATTCTTTAGTTTACTCACCATTGAGAATCAAGGACTAAGACATCACTTTCAATTTCTTTCTTTTCTTCTCTACCCGCAAATGCCATCCTCCATTAGAGAGCTATTGTACCAGAGAAAGTGTGGGGTTTGGGGAAGGTGGGGGGGTTTGAAAAACTTCCCTGTGCGAACAGGGAGTATCTCCTTTGAAATGCTTTCAGTTCATTTCTGAAAAGGTCACACATTGAGGGGTATCGCATGTATGCTCGGCTGTGACCCGGTCTGAGTTTCTAATGGAAATGTGGAAAACGGCTTTTTGAGGGCTCTCCTAAGGAGTTTAATAAAAGAACGTTACTAAAGAAGATTTAGCCAGTTACACATCCTAGACCACAAGCTAGGCGTGCTCACGTACACATGCATACACCATACAGCAAGAGATCCTATATTCAATAAGAAATTTCTACTGGGGAAAGGGAATGGATGTTCGTTTGTTTTTCTGGTAAATTGACTTACAGCTGGTAAAGAGTTTTTAATTTGATATTCAGACTTCTGGATCCCTGAAGGTTTAGAGTAGGTAACAGTGTTATAAAACAATGTTGATAATATCAGAGAAATCTAAGTTGATTTTGAATGTGAGATTTATAGGAGATTACATGTTTTATTGATTTGAGCTGCATAAATTTACATATGAAACGGCAATAGTGTTTTTTGTTTTTTGTTTTTTGGTTTATGCATCTTGGATGAAGCCTTCCCCACTCAGAAAAAACCTTTCCCTTTTCACTTGGGAAGAAATGCCTGTTCTCTGATAACCTACCACACCTGCAGTTTAGTTTTGTAAGAATATTCATAAAATTGATGGCAATACCTTTTGTCAATCAAAATGTTTTGGAGCAATAAAATCAGGAAAAAATCAGTTAATGTTGCAGCCTGATTAAAAATTTTGGTTAAAAGAGCCACCTGCCCCCTCTGAATATTCCACTAAACAAAATAGAAATTAACATTGCTTCTGGAAAAGCTGAACTTTTCTCAACCTTATTGGAATAGGTGCCACTTCAGAAGAATGCAGCAAGCATAGTTTTTATTTCTGCATCGAGCACACAGTCAAAACCAGCTGCCTCCATCATAGGAGGATGCTTAACATACCACCTCCCAACATTTTGAGACAGGCCCCAGTTTCCACAGCAGCCATTTTATGGTTTGCCCCCTGCGGCAGCCATTTTGTGGTTTTGCCCATTCTCAATTCTCAGAATCCACAACATGTCCACACATTCAACAAAACTGGAAACTCAGAAAACGATAGGTCTCTGGATAAAAAGAATTTTGAGGGGGGAGAAAATGAGATAATACAAAGACCTATGCCATGGGGAGAAGTAAGATCATGTTTACTGCTTACACAGTTTGCCGGTCCCACCTCCGGCACCACAGATGCATGTTCTGAAAGTCTGGCAGAATTCATCGTGCACAGGCTCCTTACAAATATCCTTTTTGATATCCTAGAAGGAATGGGAGGGTAGGGTCAAGTGCTCATATAGCCTCTGCATTTTAAATTTGGCCAGATTCATACATTACGCCGCAGTGGGTTGTAGGATTGGAAACAGGACCAGTATGATGTGCATTCCCCATCAGTCCTATTGTGTACAGTTCTTGTGTATAATGGAGACCCTGTGAAAATGCTTCTCTTTGTCCCCTCTTCAAGGGTCAGAACCACTAACAACCTGATAAAGGAAAGCAAGTTAGCAGAGGGGAGAGAATAGTTATAGCATTTAACATTGGAGGCCCACTGAAGCGCAAGAACAGAGGACACACTTATAATCAAGGATCTTGGATCTTGGGGCTGGAAGGGCACTCTAAAGAACTCCTGCCTGGGTAAAAAAAATATAGTCCATATAAAGAAACACCGTTGGTTTCTCGTAGAAATACACCCAAAGCAAACAAAACCAATAGGCAAAAAGTTGTATCTTCCTGAGATTTATTAAATGGTTGCAAAATCATTTAAAACTGCATTTAATAAATCTCAAGAAGATACAACTTTTTGCCTATTGGTTTCGTTTGCTTTGGGTAAAAAATATAGACATGACTGTATGGACTAGGCAAAACTAGATGTGCTGGTTTTCAGAAAGTTGAGTCTGGGGAAGTTTCTCCACAGCCACAAAGAAGCCACAGGGAATGGCTTGGCTATTAAAAAATAAAGCACATTTGGGGGTAAGAACACAACCATGGGAGAAGGAAGGAGCTGTTTTTCCCCTCTGCCATTATCCTATACAGAAACGGCACCTGAGAAGAGTTATATCATCATATTTGTTGTACCATATAGAGTATTTGGAGCAGCAAAATTTGTCATGCATAGGCTCCTTACATATATTTGATAACCTAGGAGGAATAGGGTATCAAAGGGTTGAAAACCTTTTAAAAGCACCATTTTGGCATAGGAAAGTGGTCAGAGGGGAGTAGTTTAGGATGATGCGGGCAGTTCTGATTATATCATTATACCTCCCAGACTGCTGGTGTAACTGCATAACCCATGGATGAAACAATGACAAGAAGCCCTTAGGTTTTGTTAACGTCCTTTTATTGCAAACTCTTCTTCTCCCCTCTTTCTGCTTTTCCCACCAGTGCTTTCAAAGCTTGTCATCCCAAAATTAAGAGCTTCTACTTTGCAACTGACTGTCTGGAAGAAATGAATAGGTAAGATATATTTATGTTCTTCTTGAAAGGAGTTCTAATATATACAGAGCAGCAGAATAAAAGGAAACTTGGCGTTTCATCTTCCCTGCATGTGTTCAGGTCCCTGTGGTTCTTAATAGATGTTCCTTATGCAGCTTCTGAATGGGGATGTGTCGTTCATCCATAGCACTGAAATCGGGGCTGATTTGACTTCGGTGCTGAGTAGGCCACAATTAAGGTCTCAGCCAAACTCTACAAGTATGATTATTTAGGAGATTCTGTGTATACATTCCTGCTTTCTCATTTTGCATACACATATGAATATTTAACATCTATACCTGGGTATTTGTTAATTACAGTTGTATTAGTTGGTTATAGTTGCACGTATTCAAGAAACCCAGTGGTAGAAATTAATTTCTTATCTATGTATTGGCTGGCCTTGTTTAGCTTTGGAAATACAGTCTCAATCAAGTGCTTCTAAATTCTGCTTCTAAGAACCAAACTAGACTAGACCCTGGAATTCTGGGATGAGGGTCTCATGTAACTTTGTGTGGGAGATTTGGAATGAGACTGTAGTGTGGGGAGAAGGAAGGTCACTTTGGTCATTTAGCCACCCATGCCGAAACAGCTACTCGCCTGAGAATATAGTTGAACAATGTGCTGTTGTCCCACTATTGTCCATGAGAAATTACTAATACATTGTGTAAGAAGATCAAAGAAAAACAGATGGAAAGCAAGGAATAGGGATGGACACAAGCCACAAAAATGTGGTTTAGTTCATGATTCATGTGTGAACCATGACCTGAACTACAAACCCAGTTGGCTCACATATGAACCAAACCAGGACTGTGAAGTTCCTGCGTGAAACAGCTGAGGCGTAGGGGCAGCTTGCTCCTGTGGCTCAGCTGTTTAAAGGGGCTTTCTCAAACAGTTAGTCCCAGGGTCCTGCATAGTACAGGGGCTTGGACTAGATGAACCATGAAGTCCCTTCCAACTCTATTATTCTATGATTCTAGGGTCTGGCTGCCCAATAAAGCTTCTTTAAGCAGTTGGATCACATGGAGCAGTTTTCTACCCTGGCCCAGCGATATAAAAGGGGCTTTTTTTGGAGCTAGCCTTTGGGCTTGGTGCCCAAGAAAGCCTCTTTAAGCAGCTGAGCCACAGGAACAGACTACCCCACAGCTCAGTTGTTTCTCTTCTAAACAGCTGAGCCAGGGGAGTGACCTGCACAGTGCCACTTAGCTGTTTAAAGGGGTTTTCTAGGGCCACCAATGCTGCCCAAGAAAGTTCTTTTAAACAGTTGCACTGTGCAGAGCAATCTGTTCACTTGGCTCAGCTGTTTAAAGGGTTTTTTTGGGGGGGGGAAGCCAGCCTCAGGCTTGGAGCCATTTAAACCCCTGCTTTCTGCTCAATAAGCAGTCTCACTGTTGAAGAAAAATCTCTTTATTGAAGAAAGTAGCTAACAGAGTGCATGGTGCTTCCTTTCTAGAGCTAAAGGGCAAGCTTGCAAGCATGACTTTTTGGTTTTTTCTTGAGATCCTGCCCCGCAATTTGAAAACAAGCATGACAAACAAAATACCAGGCACAAAAGTTTCCCAGGCAAAGTTTCCCATGCAAGGTAAAGGTAAAGGTATCCCCTGTGCAAGCACCAGGTCATGTCTGACCCTTGGGGTGACGCCCTCCAGCGTTTTCATGGCAGACTCAATACGGGGTGGCCTTGCCAGTGCCTTCCCCAGTCATTACCGTTTACCCCCCAGCAAGCTGGGTACTCATTTTACTGACCTCGGAAGGATGGAAGGCTGAGTCAACCTTGAGCCGGCGGCTGGGATCGAACTCCCAGCCTCATGGGCAGAGCTTCAGACTGCATGTCTGCTGCCTTACCACTCTGTGCCACAAGAGGATTTCCCATGCAAAGTGTGGGCTAAAACCTGGATACCACAAAGCATTCCTAACCTAGACACCACAAAGCAAAGCAAAGCAAAAATACTGATAATTAAATCATACTAACATGTCAAGGTATGGAGGGAACCATGGGAACAGGTAAACAGGTAACATGAACAGGGTCTTGACAAGAGGGAAATGAGGAAAGGGTATGCCTCTGTAGTGATGAAGGTCTTAATGTTCTTCCTCCAGTTGCTGTTATTTGGATATTATTTCCTTCCTAGCAAACTCAAATGCTTTTTCCTATTTCAGATAAAAGTGGTTATACTTATAACAATATAACCATTGTGGTTAATAATCGAAAGGCAATTGGCCCAGAAAATCCATATGGTATATTAGCAGAACTGCTTTTACTTATGTCTTAATATTTTTTTCCATGATGAAATAGTAGATTTTTAAAGAAAGAGGCTGCAGGCCAAATCCAAGCATTCCCAAGAGACATTTTATTTTCTATCTGTTCAGTATCCATTGTGGATTAAACAGCAGGTTTTAGATGGCGAGGGGCTGTAGCTTATTGTATGCTCAATCACCAGAATCTCAAGTTAAAGTTGGTGGTGGGAACAACTCCACAGAGAATACTTGCCCCAGAGGGATAGACTAGAACGAATGGGATGATATTAATGAAAAAGAAATTCCATCTAAAAATCCGGAAGAAGTTCCTGATAGAGCGGTTTCTCAGTGGAACAGGCTTCCTCGGGAGGTGGTGGGTTCTCCATCTTTGGAAATTCTTAAACAGAGGCTGGAGAGCCATCTGACGGAGAGGCTGATTCTGTGAAGGCTCAAGGGGGTGGCAGGTGACAGTGGATGAGCGAGAGGGTGTGAGTGTCCTGCATAGTGCAAGGGGTTGGACTAGATGGCCCAAGAGGTCCCTTCCAACTCTCTTATTCTGTGATTCTACTAAGACTGATAGACCAGTGATCTGACCTGATGCAAGGCAGCTTTGTACATTTAACTCTTTGGGTAGATAGGTGAGTCTTTCCTGCTTTTCTTCTTGCTATGCTATCTCAGTGCAATTATTCCTTCCATACTGGAGGGCTTTGATGTACCAAAAGAACTTTGGAATACTCTACCAGTCACCTGATTGGATGAAACAATGACATAGATGAAACAAACTAGATGAATGACGTGTGGGGTAAGGGATTCCTCAGTTGCTACAAACCAGAAATCCAAACCCAGTTTTAGTCATGGCTTGTAGGCAAGAGAGGAAAAAACTACAGTTTATTTGTTCCCATTTATCTGGGATGAGACACTAAGTCTTCATTTCCTGAGTTGCATGTGAAGGGAAGGGGGAGTATCAGGTCCAAGGACTTTCAGTAAATTGTTGCCAACCTCCTCCAAGATTAGAAGTGGACAAACAGACATCAGTTCCATGGGGGAAATGGCAGCTTTAGAGGATGGATTCTATAAAGTCTGTGGGTTCAGTGATCACAGATTCCAAGTCTTCAGAACAGTTCTTTTTATTTAGCAACTCCAGCAACATACTTCACATACTGAACAGAGAAAAACAGGCAAACTCACGCACTTTTAGACCTTTCAGGCAGCCCGCTGCTACCTCCGATTGGCCCTGAAGAAAGCGATCTGATTGGCCCTAAGCAGAGCAATCATGTTCCTTTGATTGGTCAGTTCCTTGGCTGGCAGAAGCCCTTATTTGCATCAGTGTCCAAATGCTCACAGACATGACAGACTCCATAGCTCTCCTTGGTCCCCAAACTCCACCCTTTGCTCCCATTTTCCAGGAATTTCCCCATTTAGAAGTTGGCAACTGTAGCTGAATCCCATTCTCATAAAGACAGACCATGCTTTATCGCTCTATCAGAAAGCAGCCACAACTGTATACCACTGAGGCTGACTCCTCATTTGCAAACCACTGTTTGTCAGCATTAAGTTTACATTGGACCTAACCGTAATAATGAAACGTCAAATTCTAGGCTTGTCATTGGCTCACTTCTGCTGGGAAATGTCAAGGTGATTCTAGCCATTGCCCACCATTAGCCAAATGAGGGGAGGTGATCATTATCGCCATGCAGTGATGTAGCTACTGGAAGTTCCATCATTGTGCAGGGAGAATGATCTTCCCCAGTTAACTCTTCCATTTCCTACAGCCTGGCAGCCCATGGAAGGTGAGTCTCCCATGGCCCACAGGGTCCTTCCAGCGTGTTCTGCCTGCTATTTCACTTGTTGCTGCCTTGCAAGATTAATGGCCTCTTGCTGCTTTTTCAGGTCTGCACAAGCACACTTGCATTCTTGCATGGGTTAATAATGGAGTTAATAAATATGTGTCTAGCTTGGCTCAGTCAGTCCGTGCCTTGCAGAATAACACGGCTGTGCAGGGTCACACCTGCAGTGGGCAGCAAGATCTCATTCCTGGGAGGGTGATCTGTATGTGTTATTCAAGGAAACTGATAAGCAATAAGATATTTATACCCTGGTTCACCCATTGTATTTTTTAAGATCAAAACGGTATGGAGCTTGTAATAAAGTGCCATGGTTTTCATATCAGTTCCAATTAAGGAACAGCAGCAAGGTGTTAATATTTTAGATTACCTCCAACTGAGAATGTTTGCTAGGGACATCAAAGAAGACTTAGCTAAAACCACATTGCTTTAGCTCCCCTGTAAAGCAGATAAAAGCAGAAGCCAGGACCTGTAATTTGAAATCAATGCAAAGTGCTGAAAAGACTAGAAAGGAACAGTATTGATTTTAAATCCAGTACATGAAAATAGTCTGTACTGCAATCAATTGATTGAAAATGAGCTGATGGGCAGGAGAGAGAAGAAAGGAAGCAGTATTTCTACATGCAATAGATAATTCACTTAAGGAACTCACTGCGACAAGATGAAACATTCATGACAGACAGGTGTCAGGAACCAAGCGATTGGGACCCCACAGACTCACTCCACAGACATCATTCTCGGGCTTCAGGATGAAGCTTTAAGTAAAAGTCTTTATTGGAAGAATCCACTATTCCCACTAAGGACACTAAGACTGATTATGCACGGCAGCAGTTACAGTGGGCCGCTGCTGGTTCCTTCTTAAGCACACACAGGGGATGGAATCCCCCAGTGCATGCAGATAGCCCTGATGTTGTGTGTACACACGCACAGTGTTGGGGCTGGAAGAGCCCATCATTATTCACGGTGGCAGCAGGGGTCATGGGGGCCCCACCACACATTGGCAGGGGAGATAACCCACCATTGCAAGGGTGGAAGACCACCTCATTCAGCTTCATGGTACCCAAAGGCCCAACTCTTCCATTATACATGGTGCCAGGCCAGAAGGGCCATGGATGGTGATCGAGGCAACACAGGGAGCATGGAAGGGCCATTCGAGGCCCTAAGTTGGGCCAGGCAGCTGGGATGGCGGTGATGTCATGCCTAATCGGGGATTGGCCCCGCTGTTTCATTGCCGCCAGCCCAGACTTTCTGCCCCATGCATAATCGGTCCCAGAATGACACCCCTTTCTACCATGTGTGTGTGTGTGAGGGGGGGTTCCTCTGCACCCAGTCTGGCTGCTTATGCATCTTATACATTTAGGAAACGAAGAGGGAAAGGAGGATGTTTCCATTGGCTGCAGAGGAAAGGGCGTGCAGTAATGGGTTTAAACTACAAGTACAATGATATAGGCTAGATATCAGGAAAAGAATTTTCACAGTCAGAGTAATTCAGCAGTGGAATAGGCTGCCTAAGGAGGTGGTGAGCTCCCCCTCACTGGCAGTCTTCAAGCAAAGGTTGGATACACACTTTTCTTGGATGCTTTAGGATGCTTTGGGCTGATCCTGCTTTGAGCAGGGGGTTGGACTAGATGGCCTGTATGGCCCCTTCCAACTCTATGATTCTGTGATTCTGTGATGAGGGGAGCTTGGGGGTTTCATTTACAGTGAACACAGCTTGGGAGTTGGTTTGTATTGGCAAATATCTGAAATAAGCTTGGCAATATAATCTAGTTTCCCTTGGATTAATCCCAGTGCGGACTGGGGATGGGGAGAATCTACCCATCACTAGCTTCTGTCCATGCCTTTTTATAACACCATGTTAGCAGTATTTACAGGAAATCTTCCTACAAAATCCTAGGCCCTTTGAAACCTGTGCTGCTAGCGGGATATCCGCCATTCAGAATTCTCAGCCTCTTCCCTGCTGAGAAGCATAAAACGTTTTGCAGAATGTAAGGCTGTTAGGGAACTAGCATGTGAAATTATCTGCATTATATCCCAAGTAGTCTTTCCAAAATAAGAACACTGGACATCTGGATCACAGTTTGCTCTGGGATTCTTCCAGTTCTTCAGGAGCCGGCGTCATCATCTTGTTCTTTTGAAAAACTTATTTTTAAAAGCTTGACTTTGACACGTTAGCAGACAGAGTTATTACCTTACAGCCGTAAAAGCCTCCGTTCCAAAGCGCATCCAAAGGAATTGTGAGTGCCTCTTTCAGAAATGGTGTTTTTCAGGTGTGCGTCTGAAATGTGTAAGTGGGCACCTAAAGAAAAAAAGGATGAATGGTGCAGGAAAACTTGATGCCCACTGAGTTTTTTAAAAATTGAAACTACAAGGTGGGCACAAGGAGACTTACCCACGTGGGCACTCCAGACACCCAGCATTGCATTTATTGAAAGAACCCACACAATCGTCCTCATCCATCTGACTGAAATATTTATACACTAGAAATAGAGCCCGCTGTAACTAAGACAGCGGGCGCTAGCGGGGTCAGCGACGGGCTTCTTCTCGCGGTGCGGCAGACGTGGCAGCAGCGGGCACTCTGGAAGCCGTCGAGGGGGCCTCGGGGTGATGGGTGTGGACACTGGGTGGGCGGCCTGGCGAGGGCTGTTGGGTGGCGGGCAAAACAATGATGGTGGCGAGGCTGTGGCGAGCACAGCCGAGCACAACTCTATGATTCTGTGATTCTGTGAATATCTTAATGAAACATGTCCTTTTGTGTGCAAAAGCTATGCCTCCTGTCTGCATCTGTGTTGCAACAGTTAGGCCCCAGACATTAGCAAACATGTATTTACGTTGAAGCCATGCTGATTTTCCCTGGCAAGCCTTTTTGCATGACATTCATATGGCTCTAATTCCACCCATGAATACGAATGGAGTTTGCTTTTCCAAGCTTTGAAAGGCTTTAATGAATGTGGCTTGTTTTCTCAGAGGAACATGCAGGTAAATGACATTCATGCTGTGCTTGAACAACAAGATATTTAGGATTTAAGTAAACTTGAGCCCAGAGTGAATGCCTTCAGATCACAATATTTGGCATAATGATGACATTTACTTCTCCCCCCCCCCCACCCTACCCACACACACACACACACTTTGCACCAGTTCTTGTTCATAAATTATGTCAGAATTCAGAGCACAGAAATAGTTTGACCCATTCACTGACCATACAAGGAGTCCGATGCAGTGAAAAGCTCTATAAATCTGAATTATGAAAACTGAATATTAAATCCCACTGAGTCAAAGACTGGTAAGGTAAAGGTAAAGGTATCCCCTGTGCAAACACCGAGTCATGTCTGACCCTTGGGGTGACGCCCTCTAGTGTTTTCTTGGCAGACTCAATACGGGGTGGTTTGCCAGTGCCTTCCCCAGTCATGACCGTTTACCCCCCAGCAAGCTGGGTACTCATTATTCGGAAGGATGGAAGGCTGAGTCGACCTTGAGCCGGCTGTTGGGATTGAACTCCCAGCCTCATGGGCAAAAGCTTCAGACTACATGTCGGCTGCCTAACCACCCTGCACCACAAGAGGCTCATCAAACATTGGTATCAGTCCTCTAATCAGCTTAAGGAGTATACAGATGTATATAGTTTTCACAGCGAGTTGCCATGTGGTATTTTGGAAAACTCTTCTTGGGAGTATATGAGAAACTTGTTTTTGTGTGGTGAGCTGTTTATTGTTAAGCTGTTTCCAATGCTTATTTTTTTGGAGTTGGCATTTAAAAAATATTTTAATTGGGTATTTTGCGTCTATCATCAATTGAGAAAAGTCTTATTGACAGATGATTTGTTGTGAATATTGCAAGCAATAAATTGAAGGAAAAGGCTTTGAACAACAGCCCTTTTAGAAACTGCTTATCACACTAAGCCATTATTTGCACAGGCACTTAGTTTGGTGTTTGAATATCTAGCCCTCTTTTCTTATTGTCCGTAGCATTATACTCCACCGAGCTCCCTCCCCACCCCCGATCCCTTCCACTCCTGACTCCACCCCCCACAGTCTCCAGGTATTACCCAAAACTGGCAAACCTAGAGGTGAATCATATCTGCGAGGGTCCTCACTGGAACATCTTGGAGGGACCACATCCAGCCGGTGCTGAGGCAGCTGCACCGGTTCAAGGTTTTGGTTTTAACCTTCAAGGCCATACGCGAGTTGGGACCCACATACCTGAGGGACCGCCTACCACTCTATGCCCCCCGCAGGGCCTTACGCTCTGCGGGTGAGAACCTGTTGGTCGTCCCCGGCCCAAAGGAAGCGCGCCTAGCCTCAACCAGGGCCAGGGCTTTTTCAGTCCTGGCCCCTACCTGGTGGAATGAGCTCCCGGGTGATCTGCGGGCCCTGCACGATTTGTCAGCTTTCCGCAGGGCCTGTAAAACGGAGCACTTCCACCAGGTCTATGGTTGAGGCTGGGGTCAGCGAATCAGGGACATCGCTCCCCCCCTAGGAGTTGGAGTGTACGCTACTCCCCTATCCTTTCCTCTTCACCTCTTAATAATTGGGGGAGGGATGGGATTTTTAGCCGTCATGTTAGTAGACTGATGTTTTAATGGGAATTTTAATGGGGTTAGTTGTGACCTGCCTCGAGCCTGTTGGGAGAGGTGGGAAATAAATCTAATAATAATAATAATGATAATGATAATGATAATGATAATGATGATGATGATGATGATGATAATAATAATAATAATAATAATAATAATAATAATAATAATAATAATAATAATAATAATAATAATAATAATAATAATAATAATATTGGAACCATATGTAAGCTGCTGCAATATGGATACTATACATAAATAAAAGAAACAACATAAATGTTTCTTTCCTCTTTTATGTCCTCTCCATGTAGACTGTGAACACTCCAAAGCCAGGGCTAGTCTTTTTTTTACTTACATTATTCAATGTAAAAACATCTACACAGGTGGCACAATGAATTCACAACTACAGCAATTTATAAAGGAAAGAGTTGGTCAGAGTTTTTAATAACAGCATCCAGTGGTCCCGTCGCCTATTTCTCCCACTGCTGTCTTAAATGTTGCTTACTAGATGTAAAGAAAACAGAGATTGGTGCTTGAAACCAATGATAACTTCGGGCGGTGGGGCTGGCCTCTGTTTATTTCATCAGATGGATGAACCGTCTCGGTCTTGCAGCCATTGGTTATACACCTGATGACAAGGATATTCGGCCAGATGAAGGTAAGGCCATTATTCTTCTTTGACACTGATTCCAATGGAGAGATGCTTCTTCTAGAAAGGAAAGAGAAAGGAAATAAGCCTTGTGAATGCTTCGGGCGCCAGAAGATGTTTCTGACCATAGTGTGAGAGCTGGCCCAATTGCCATCAATAAGAATACTTCTCTTGTAGAAAACTCTTTATTGAGATTGCAACAGTGCTAATATCTCTACCTCCTTGCTAAAACTGATGGACTCCATCACCACCCTTATCTATCTTAGTCCCTGCAACTCCCTCTGGAGACCAGTTTGAGCACAAAATTCCAGGTGCCATCCTCCCTTCACCCAAACTGAAAGTCAGTCCATGCTGGTACTACAACTTCCCAAGGCCGAAGGAAAGATGACCTCTTCCCACACAGCAGAGGCTGGAGTGTCAAAACCTAAACTAGCTGTTTTCACAGCTACACAAATCAATTACACCAGATCAAAAGCCACTGGCAGGATGATACATTGAAAGTGGCAAACACAAGATCAAAGAATACTCTTAAAAATAGCAACAGGCTTTTGTGAAATAACATGGCAAAATCTGTGAGTTAATCAGGTTTTGACTACTAGTATAAGGAAATGCAGAGTTTTCATTAAGATGGCTGGTATCTAAATTGTTTAGAGGACCAAAAACCTCTAATGAGTTTTCTACCAATAAGTAGTAGCCATATTGCATTTTTACTAGGGCAGTCACAGGTAGAATTCAGAAGTCTGACAATTGTAATCAGGTATTTCCAGTTTTCTCAGACCCTCTTAGAGCCCCAGCCTACATCATAGAACTCTGTTGAAAGGAATACAGAAGTGAACGGATGTGAGTTAAAAAAAAAAAAACAGGATGCGGATTTAAGAGATACTTTAATTCAGTAAGAATTTAAATTAAACTGTGGACACAGAAAGCACCTAGATTTCCTGTATGGCCCCTTCCAACTCTGTGATTCTATGATTCTACCCACTTCCAACATTTTAACCACACGGTTTCTCTTTCTTGATCCCCCTGTCTCTCCTTTCTTCCCTATCTTTCTTCTTTTCTCTCCCCTATACTTACTCCCTTTTAAAGACAATCCAAAAGAAGAGAATGGTGATATTTCTGGTACTATAATGTTGGTTTGCAGTATCTTATTAACCTCTCACCCCATCACCCTAATACTAGGGAATATGCAAAAAGCAGTCTGTCCTTAAACTGGGGCTTTAGTAAAAGTGCTGATGAAACTGATATTGCACACTCAGAGGTACAGTTTATGAAAAACTGGAGGTGGTAAAGGAAGATCAGTAGGGTAAAGTAGGTGATGTATCGTACCTGGATGTACTGCCTAAAGAAAATAGGCAGCAGCAGAGACCTGCTTTGCCACAGTTGCCAGAAGGGAAAATCCATTTCATTGACAATACGAACCGCTTTTTGTTTAGCAGATTACTGGAGTGAAAGTGACCAAGAAGATATTGATGGCTCCTTAACGCTGAAACAAGATGGCCCCATAACACTTTGTGATACCTACCACCGAACACCCTCAGTAAGTTCTGCCAAGCTCATGCTAAACCACTCTGAATCATCACATTTTGTTTGAGGCCTTTTTCGGAAGCTTACCTCCCTAAGCCAAATGGAGCAAACATGGAGTGGTACTCCAGGTAGACCAAGAGGCATGGGTGAATTCTACAATACTGGGAAAAAAGAGTCTGCCAGGGTCTTTCTTGGTTTTCTTAACAGGGTTTGATGGCTCTGTAAGTGAGAAAAGGGACCTTGGGTCTGAAATGATGGATCTATCTTAATTTTTAAAAAGATAAGAAAGGTGACATGTGAGATCCTGACCTACTTGTAACCCTGCACCTGAGAAAGAGGATAGAGGATAGTAGGCACACTACGACCTCTCTCTCTCTCTCTCAGGTTCAGGATTACAAGGAGGTCACAATCTCACATTCACCACCCTTTTCGGGTTCTAGCAAGAAAGACTATGGTAGCCCTTTCCATAAAGTCAAACCTTGTATCACTACTTCCTCCCACTTTCTGGCCACTTGTGTATAGGATGAACAGTGCAAGGTACTGCACTAGAATCTTCCACAACTGGAACTACACCAAGTGGCTTGCATATCAGTGGATCCAACTCAATATGATTTGGGATTCTCTCCATTTCTTTTGTTTTAACCCTTAAATGCAAAGATTGCAATTCAGCCTGAAAAGAGTGTTACAGTCTCCCTCAATAAAAAATTCACATGCTCTATTTGCCTCCTTGCCAAAAGAAGTTCCTATAAAATTATGTTGCTTGTTCTCCAGTCATCCCCATTGCTTGCTGAAGCTAAGCCAAAATTCTCATAATGCAGATTATTTTCCTAGTTAATTCTACCTTCACCTCTCTTTGCATCTTTTTTTCTCCGTTACATTAAAATTGAGACTGCAAGCTCCTTGGGACAAAGCTCTCCTCATCTATACTCCCTAAAGTGCCAACCACAATAAATCACATTAATAATATGGGCTTGGAAACAATTTAGTACCGTGATTTGTCAAATGTGTTTTGAACTATTTTCATACTGTCGTTGGTAAACACACTGCTGGTATACAGAAAGTATACGAGCTGAATTTTTAATTTTTATTTATTTAATTTTTTTGGTGCTTAAAAAAAAATGACCTGTGTTTCTCCGTGCAGATAGGACTCTCTCTATTTTTCTTTCAGATTTTTCTCCAGCGTGAATGATGCGGTCCTCACACAGCCAGAACCAGAAAAAGCATGACTGAGGCAACAGCATCACATGGGTGAAGCTCAGACTGATTTTTCACCCATGTGATGCTGTTCCGCCAACGGGGATACAGGTTAAGCCTCTCCCTTTCTGTTTCTCCCCTCCCCTTTTTTTGCCTTTTTTCTCAATTTTTTAAAAGACAGTATTAAAATACTATTCCACCAGATTTGGATAAGTTTACCAATCCTCGTTCAATCTGTTTTCTTTTCTTTTTCCCCTCTCATGGATGCTTATATAGTACCTTCTGCCTCCCCTGCTCCATTTCTGATTGGAACGCTTGCTCCCTCAAAAGGAGCAGGAAATCCAGTTATGGCATTTTTGGGGGGGGACATCTGTATCTCTCCCACAGCTCATTTTGGGGTTGGGTATAATTTGAGGTCTTCTGAAAATCTGCACCAGCAATACCCCGGCTCCTTCTGGCAGGAATTGTTCTTCTGGCAAGAGTTGTTCTTGAGGTGTATTGAAACAAGGGGTTTTTCTGCATTCTTATTTTCCTCCCTTGTGTGTTCCTATTGCTTGAGGGGAGTCTATTCAGCTAGTGGTTGAATTGATATTGCATTTTTTATGAATGGCATTCAGACATAAAGCAATGTAATATTGAGTCGACCACTAGAGGGAGTAAAATACATGTAGCACTGGAGGGGGGGGGACAAAACAACAGAGACACACAAACAAGGAAAATTAGAATGCTGAAGAGACCAAGAATAGGAAATGTTCTTTAAGAATTCAATGCCTGCTTTGTGTAGTAGCCATCACTGCTTTACACCAAATCAGACTTGTTATTTAGCAAGACTATTAAACACCTAACCCTCCCCCTGAGACATTCTGTTACCAGCAAGGTGGATGTTGCTTCTATGTTTGCCATATAGCTAGCAGGAAAATGTCTAAAGATTTCTGTTCATGTGAAACTGTCAGGAGATGGCTGCAAGTCATACAGGTGACACAGCTCTGAGCAGTTGGGTGCTGCCCATATTGTTGCTAATGACATTGTTATAGTAACTCACATGGAGGAGAACTCTTTGGATGTCCTGTTATCAGCACTGAATCAGTTAGAGAAGCATTGAGCGCACAGGTATCCCAGCAGCTAAAGGAGGGGTCTTATACTACATTGCACATATTGCTTTTCCTGTCTGTTCCCATGACGATGTTGTATAATGGAACATTTTAATTATTTTCAGATGAATTCTTCAAGTCCATTCCCTGAGCCTAAACAGGGCCGGCACTTCTCCAGTGAATCCACCTACTCCCACTCTTCTGCAGAAGATTCCCGACAAGATCCAACAGGGAGTACGCACTCTTCGGGCTGTAGGCCTCCCTACAGAGAAAGACGCTCATGGCAGGACCTCATAGAGACCCCGTTGACTAGTTCTGGGCTTCATTTTCTCCAGACTGTTCCTCCTGACTCTGAGTATGTGAGCAGCCGGCTTGGAATGTCCCCTGAGAGGCGGAGACAAGCAACACTGCCAGTCCAAAGGCGACACAATCTTGAACAGGACGGTCCTTTCCCATTGGTGGAGTGCCACCGAGGTCAAAGCTCTCATACCCGGCCCCAAAAGCAACGGAGCCAAAGCCTTCCCCGAAACAGAGATGTCCGAGTCAAAACCTGTGTAAAGCCTGCTGGGATAACAGAAGAGAGATCTGATGAGCAAGTGCATATTAAAAAGCAAAGCACTTTGTGCGAAGAGGGTAAGAGGTTAAAGGAATATCAGCTTCTTCTTTAGGAGAGGGACTATAGCTCATTGGCTAAGCACCTGGTTTGCATGCAGAAGATCCCAGGTTCAGATCCTGGCATCTTCACTTAAGAGCTCTCTCAGCTGGAGATCTTGATGAGCCGCTATCAGTCAGAGTGGGCAGCGGTGATCTTAAAAGGATTAGTGATCTGTATTCATAAAACTTGAACGATCTTTCAAATTTAGGTCCACAGTGAAAAATAAGGTATATCAACAGAAGTATCTTGAGGACTGTATTCATAATTCCTTGGAAAGCACTGATGTGGTATAGACTTTATGCCGGGGACATTGGGGTAAATGTTATCCTTAAATAGAATTTAGCTGTTCATAAAGCCCCAGTTATGTACCTAATATACTTTAGTGTTACCCCCAAACTGGTCATAAAAATTGATGAAAGGTTTCAAATTGGCATAGTTTTGCCCTGGGCAGAACTATTGATGTGGAACACATCTACTAGTGCATTCTGTCAAATGGAAATGATAATGGACGTGACATCCATTGTCCCGCCTTCAGGTGCGCGCTAGTAGATGGCAGATGTCAGCAGACCTCTGATGCCCAAGGCAGGCCAGGGAAGCAGGGAGACTCCACTTCTTGGCCCAGCCCCACCCTCTGCAGAGTGGAGAGAGGCTGGGGAAGTGCTGAGACGTGCAGCCACCACCAGCAGTGTTCTGAGGCCCAGCCTAGGCCCAGCCAAGACCCAGCCTTGGGCCTCAGAGTTCTGACGTGCCATCGGAACTCCTGCAACAGATAAGGCAGAGGAAGGGGGAGAGGTTGGGAAGGAGGGGTGGGTGGTAGAGGCAAGGGGAGAATGGAGAAAGGTGTGTGGGGAGGAGGAAGGGATTGAGGGGGGAGGGACCAGGAAGGAGAGGTAAGTGCAAGAGGCAAGAGGGGAGGGGGGAAGGAGAGTGTGTGTGAGAGAGGGAGAGGGAAAGGGCCTGGACTATGTGTTTCTGATTCACTGTGACAATCAGACTCTCACTAACTTTTTAAAAAGTTTATAGGCATGACTTCCAAAACAAACACAGAATAATTGCTTTGGCGGGGGCAGGGGGAGCTTCTGTTTTTCCGTATGATGTAAAATTATGGAATAAATGATAACATTGGCACACTGCTACTCATCTCCCTCACCACCCTCCTGGAATTGCTGTCAAATGGAACCTCTATTCCCTCTTGCTCATTGTTAGTGACTCAGTAGTAGCCAGGGCAACAGCACTTCCGCTGTTGAAATCCCCCAGAGAAGAAGAGAATATCTTTGCAGGGTCACTTCATCATAGTAGGTCTTCTGACACACAGTCACTATCTATACATCCAGAGGGTACCATGTTCCATATATCAAGCATGACCAAATTAGGTAAAGTTCAGGCTATAAAATCTGGTTAAACTAGAGAGTTGTAGGAACTGCAGAAAGAACCTGAGATAGTCCTCAACTGAGAACTCCCTTCCAGGTTATTCCTGCTACTAAACTAAATACAAAGATGCAACATAGAAAGCGGCAGATGGACAGATAAACAGGAAACAGAGCATTATGGCTTTAATTGTGGTTTTATGATGTTACTAGAGGCAAAGCCCGTTGTATCCAAGAATACAACGGGCGCTAGAGCTTGGCAGTGGGAAGAGGAAGGGGAGGAGTTGTCCAGTCTGTAAGGGCATGGGGCTGAATGTGTGTGTTGTGTGGGAGGTTGTGGTGGGGTGGTGGCAAATGAGGGCGTGGGTGTCAAGAACCTGTGGTGTGGAATGTTCGTTGAGTGCAGGAGAGGACTGACCTTTGGGAATTGTGGCATCGTGGTTACAGATGAGCTTTCCAGAGGCATGTCCTCAGATATGTGAAGGGAAAATCAGACTGGAGACTCCTCTTAGGGGAAGATTACATGGCAACCAATTCCCCCCCAGTTCTGTGTCATTTCCCTTCTTGTGTGAATTAGGCCACAGACACCAAAATGCCCCTCTGCCCTAATACACATGGGGTAGTCACAGTACACAGGTGTCCACCCTTTTCACTGTTGATAAAATGCTAAGTGCCCACATGCTTCTTTCATGGTTGCTCCTTAGAAGAAGAATGGATTTTTGTACCCTATTGCTTACTACCCAAAGGAGTCTCAAAGTGGTTTACAAAAAACCTTTTCCGTTCGTCTCCCCACAATAGTCAACCTGTGAGTTATGTGGGGCTGTGAGAGGTCTGAGAGAACTGGGAATGGGCTTCAGTGACCCAGCAAGCCTCTGGTGTCTCAAAGCATTTTCCAATCGTCTTCCCTTCCTCTCCCCATAGCAGACTCCCGATGAGGGAGGTGGGGTAGAGAGCCTCACAGGGAAGCTGGCAACCCTAAGAGGAAGATTCTCTGTGCACAGCAGTCTTGACCTTAGTAAGTTTTTTTATACTGGTTTTTTATTTGCCAGGCCAAGGTTGGAAAAAGTCAAGTCAGTTCCCATGTGTTTCCAGCCATTTACTTGTTCACTATTTACAGTTTCAGGCTGTAAATATTTATTTAGATCTTACTGAATTTTCCAGATTCACAGGACTGATGCTGGTCTGCCTGTCTGCACCCCAGAATACAAACAGTTACTGGTAAGGGCTGGCCATAGCCCATAGACCAGGAGGGACACACCTGCACTACTCCCTCCCAACTGCAAACAAAAATGGCTCCTTTGAAGGCTGGACTCTGAGGCAATGTACGATTTTGATGTCCCACCTCCAAACCTCCAGAAATATTTTCAACCCAGGGGTAGCCAACCTCCAGGTGGGGCCTGGAGAGCTCCTGGAATTACAGCTCACCTGCCGAGTATAAAGATCAGCTTCCCAGGCAGAAAGGGCTACTTTGGACAGGGTTGTGGTAGAGAAGAAACATTTAAGGCCTCCTACACAGGTTATTGTTGAATTGAAAGACTTGAGGCCTACTGCACAGGGTTGTTGTGAAAATGAAACAGGAGACAAAGACAGCTTTATCAGTGCCATGGTGAGCCCAAGGTCACCCAGCTGGTTGCATGTGGGGGAGCGCAGAATTGAACCTGGCATGCCAGATTAGAAGTCCACACTCCTAACCACTACACCAAACTAGGCAACACAATATCTTGCATTTAGATTTAAAACTGCATTTTAGCAATGGTTGTGTGTTTTTTTAAATCGGAGCAATCGATAATGTGTTGTTTCTATTTATTCTAAGAAAAACAGACAAATAAGACTGCTTGTTTATTTTCCTTCACATATTCTCCATGGTAGATATATTTTTAAAAATGTAAAGAAAAGGGAACTGTCTTTCAGAAAACACTGAAGAAGTAAAAGGGAGTAAGGACGGTCTGCATGAGTTGTACAAGACGCTGGAGCAAGCCAGTTTGTCTGCCTTCGGAGAGCAGCGCCCCTCCACCAAGCAGGAATTCCGACGGTCCTTTGTCAAGAGATGCAACGACCCGGTGATCAATGAGAAGCTCCATCACATCCGAGCACTCAAGAGTACTTTAAAAGTAAGCATGCGATCTTCAATACTACTGGTTTGACATAAAAATACACATTTTACTTCTCCTTTGTGAAGGTCAAACTCATGAGGTTTGTTTTCATACCCGCTATCCTTTTTGCACCGAATATATCCCTTCATAAAGTGCATGCATTTCATAACTTTCTCAGTCCCTCTGTAAATCCATGTTATTACAAGAAATGTAGGTTATGTAGTAATGTGCATATAAATGCTGCACAACAGTGGTCCCCAACCCCTGGTCAGTGGCCCGGTGCCAGGCCGCGAGAGCTTTGACAGCGAGCTGCGGCTCCCTCTCTCCGCCCCCCCCCCACAGCGAGAAGCTCGCCAGGCTGCAAGCAAATCGGCCACTGAAGCAGCTGATTAGCTTGCGGCCCGGGAAGCTTCTTGCTGCGGGAGGGTGGGGGGAGAGGGAAGCGTGGCTGCCAGCACACCGGCGACGCAAATGCGCATGCGTGGACCAGCTGACAGAGGTTGCAAATGCATACATGTGGCAGTTTTGGGCATGCATGCATGCACAGAGCCACCGTGCATGTGCGTTTGTGCCCCACCATGAGCGCAAATGCGCATGTGCGGCAGCCCGCACATGCTGCCGCGTTTGCACCCCGCCAGGCACAAACGCGCATGCGTGGCAGGTCCACGCATGCGCATTTGCACGGGGCTGCCGCACATGCGCAGGAACTCGGCAACGGGCCGCAACCTGAAAAAGGTTGTGGACCGCTGTTGTACAAGATACATATGTAATACAAAACAAATCTACCGAACCACCAGCCAAAAGCAGAGAACCGAAACAGCAGACGAAAATTGCAACCAATGTAGTAAGAAATGGAAATAGGGAGAAATATTTGTTCATCCCACAATGGATAGATTCAAATGGGTAGCCATATTGGTCTGAAGTAGCACAATAAAATCAGAGTCCAGAGTCCAGTGGCAACTTTAAGACCAACCAAGATTTATTCAAGGCGTGAGTGCTGCACTCGAAACCTCACGCCTTGAATAAAACTTTGTTGGTCTTAAAGGTGCTCCTGGACTATGATTTTACCACAATGGACTTTTGTATTTGATCCTACTAGTCCTTCCTTCAATGTTAATGCGTAAACAAACCAATAAAAAGTGTCATCCAAACGTTGACTTCCTTTCTGAACAGAATGTGTCTTCTTGACCTTTGGCAGGCAAAGGAAGGAGATCTTACCATTATCAACAACCTCCTGCACGACCCTACCTTAACGTCAAAGAAATTCAAAGAGTGGAAAGTCAAGAACTATGAATTTTTCCTGGACGTTTGCGAGTACAGCGCTGCTTTGAAAGCTCAGAACGGAGCCTCTGAACTCGCCAGCCCCACCCCTCTGCTGACACACACACACTCCTTCATTGAAACGCATGTCTGACAGGCTGGGGTTGGGTGGGCAGGGTCAATGTGTGGGCAGGACTACGAGAAATCCATGGGAGCAAAACACTGTAACCTATGTAAATAGGGTACTCTGCTGTATTGTACATAGGTTGGATAAGAAAAAAATAGTGCCACCAGATGCCTACTGCATTGCATGACATTTTTGTTGTCTTTTCTTTTTTTTAAGATTTGGTTTGCATTGGGGGGGGGGGGGGAAAGCAGTGCAGAATTGTTCCACCGGCACTAAAACCCAGGAAGATTTACGTGTACTGTACTCAAGGGGAAACGTAAAGGAGCTCTCTTTTTGAGAGGGTAAAGAAGCTCTCTTTTTTATTTTATATATGTAGATATACCATATGTACCCATATCTATGTATATAAAATGTAACATGAAAAAAAAAACTGAGGTTTATTTTTTAAAAGACTAAATGCCCATCTTCATAATTTTTCCTTTTTAAAAAAAACAAAACAAAAACAAACAAACAAAAGAAAGTGTATGCTATTTAAAAAAAAACAAAAAACAGAAATGCATGGGCCACTCCTAGGGAACAGAAGATTAAATTGTTCAGCATTTCTGACAAGCAGTAGCTACTGTCTTTTGTGAGCGTCTCGAAGGCTGGAGTAGCAAGGAATTAGTCAACTGAACCCCTTGCAGTGTGCCTTAAAATGTATAGTGTCTATCCAGCAAAATGTTTTTTTTTTCTTCCTTTGCCTCTCCAGGGCACAAACTGTACATGCCGTCAAAATGCTGTGCTACTTTTACAAGAAAAATACGTGCCTGCTTTTCAGAGGAACGGCCCGGAATCGTGGGCCTGGGCATGTGTGTGAACGAGAGAGCGTGTGTGTGCGTGCGTGCGTGAGTGCGTGTGGCACAGAACAGGCTTAGGAGAGGAAACAGGCTGGCGATTCTATCATAAAATGACTTCTGGTTGCCTTTGCGTCACTGCGCCTTCGAAAGACGCAAAGCCTTCTTCTGAAGATGGTAGCTATTCCAGTTGTCAGCATTTATCCACTGTGAATTTAGTGCCATAGACCTGTGAACTGCAAAATTTCTGATATCGTCTTCTGCCGCCTCGAAAGTGAGCTGCATTTAATTTTTTTAACAAACCCCGAGAGGTTGTTTTCCATAAGACTTTAACACCAAGTTGGTTAAAGCTCTTGTGTATGATTCGAAAACTGTTTTCATGGGATAGAAAGTAGGCAGGACAATAGAGAATCAGGAGGGTAGTGGTTTCCCCAAAAGGTGAGGAAGGGGCTTGGGGTCTACCAGACCTTCGTTGGGAGTGTTGGGGTAGTCTGCTGGTAGTTATTCCAGATGGCCCAAGACTTTTGGCACCTGAGGGAGGAAACAATGCTATCAATCTCACCCCTAATAATATAGACCTATGAATCAGTTAACAGTTGGCTATCTTTCTTGCCAGGGGTAGGCTGCCTCACACTACCTTAGAGTTGCCAACCTCCAGGTGGAGCCTGGAGATCTTCTGCTATGACAATTGATCTCCAGGTGACACGGATCCATTTCCCTCAAGAAAATGGCTGCTTGGGAAAGTGAACTCTATGGCATTATACCCTGCTGAGGTATACTATATCCCCCCAACCCTCCCCTCCCCAGGCTCCACACCAAAAATCTCCAGGTACTTCCCCACCTGCGGTACTTAATGTGAACTGGCCCCGTCAGCAAATACTGTAAGACGGTTTTAAAATAAAAATGGAAGAGGAATTTACAATCAGGAATCATCAGCTAAGTGAGTTTCCGCCCCTCCCCAAATCCTGTTCTTTTAATATCGAGTTTTAGAATCATAGAGTTGGAAGGGGCCATACAGACCATCTAGTCCAATCATAGAGTTGGAAGGGGCCATACAGACCATCTAGTCCAATCACAGAGTTGGAAGGGGCCATACAGACCATCTAGTCCAATCATAGAGTTGGAAGGGGCCATACAGACCATTTAGTCCAATCATAGAGTTGGAAGGGGCTATATAGACCATCTAGTCCAATCATAGAATTGGAAGGGGCCATACAGATCATTTAGTCCAATCATAGAGTTGGAAGGGGCTATATAGACCATCTAGTCCAATCATAGAGTTGGAAGGGGCTATATAGACCATCTAGTCCAATCATAGAGTTGGAAGGGGCCATACAGACCATTTAGTCCAATCTCCTTCTCCGTGCAGGATCAGCCTAAAGCATCCACTGCAGTGTATTTCTTTAGATGAAGACTGTCGAGAATACACCGGTGCCTCATGCCCACTGACACACAGACTCTCCATTCATTTCAATGGTGCTTGTACAGCAACCCCACATACTGATACAGAAATGAAAAGTGAAGCAACAGCACTTGATGGACTGCACCCAGGTTATTTGACTTTGGCCTTATGCACATATGTGAAATCAGAGGAAACTCAGTGTGCAGTCTGACAATGGCATCGTGTCCTGCCCTTCCCCATGTGTTTGCTGCAACAACTCAGTCGTTCATATGTGCACGGATACATGCATGCACCAAATAATGGCTCAGTCTTTCCCCTTCATGAGCCAATGACAAAGATTGCATGTATTAGGCATGTGCATATAGTCTTCTGCGCATATGCTCCAGGTAGATGTTACATCAAACACACAGAGAGGCAGGTATGCGCATGATCCCTCTGCCATACGTTGCAAGTTGACTTTTTGGAATTATGCACAGAGCATATGATTGGCAGCTTCGATGCACATGTTGTTTTACATAAGCTTTGCTGCCTTAGTTATTTTTTTAATAGTAAGCATCTGTCCTCCATTAATTTCCTGAATACAGTTCCCATTCATGACAACATATGTAGTATGCAGTTCATGATTCATAGAAACACTCCTTACAAGTGTGTTCTACAAGGTCGCTGTTAGACAATAGTCACGCAAGGCCTATGGATATTGTTTAAGGATCACTTGCAATCCAATACACTTACTGGCCATTACACTTACTGATGTGGTGCAAAACAATGTTAAAACCATATTAAATGATTATTACAAATGTTTATTAAAGTGCACCGATAATAAATTAAAAGCAAAGTAAAAACAACACATATCTAACTGCACATGAAGAACAGACCAAATGTGTTTTGACCTCCAGGGGTCTTCCTCAGTGGTCAAGATAGACTATACAAGGCTCTCTTGTCTAAGAACAAATTCTAAAGTTTTGCTGGGCGGCCAAGAGAAATCTGATTGGTGTCGTCCCAACCAATATTTCTAAGGGGTTTCTTTTTGGAGCCCACCTTCTTATGCACCCTTGATGCAGAATAAGACCATAGCTGAGAGTGGTGGTCTCAGACAACACATACATTAGAAGGTGGACTCCAAAAAGAAACCCCTTAGAAACATTGGTTGGGGCGACACCAAACAGATTTCTCTTGGCCGCCCAGCAAAACTTTAGAATTTGTTTTTAGACAAGAGAGCCTTGTACAGTCTATCTTCACCACTGAGGAAGACCCCTGTGGGTCGAAAGGCATTTGGTCTGTGCTTCGTGTGCAGATAGGTATGTATTGTTTTTACTTTGTTTTTAATATACCATTGGTGCACTTTAATAAATATTTGTAATAATTTTAATATGGTTTGAGTTCCTGACTTTGTCCAGGTTGGGTTTCGGTTCCCTTTTTTGGTTTAGCATTGAAAACCAGCCTCGAAAGCTCTGCCTGTGTATCTGTGGTCATTCACTCGTGCAATTCATGAAGGGATGCACAGACAAGGCAGCCCTTAATTCCAATGGCTTCCACCCAAACTGTCTGTTTAGGATGACACCACTTATGTGTTTTTTTTAAAGCAATTGGAGAGGCAGTCACGTTTTAAGACGGTAGAGCACAAAACGACAGCAGCTCTATATAAAGAGGAATCTGCCATCTAGGCCAGGGGTAGTCAAACTGCGGCCCTCCAGATGTCCATGAACTACAATTCCCAGGAGCCCCCTGCCAGCGAACGCTGGCAGGGGGCTCCTGGGAATTGTAGTCCATGGACATCTGGAGGGCCGCAGTTTGACTACCCCTGATCTAGGCACATAAAATTAATTTATGGTGGGAGAGGATCTTCTGGTCATGAAATTGGGGTCACTGTAAGAGGGCAAGTAGTTGTGAATTCTTGCCTTGTGCGGGAGGTTGGACTAGATGACCCTGGAGGGACCGTCCAACTTTTTGATTCTAAGAGTTGGCCAGAAACTATCCCTGAAATACAACAGTTGCTTCTCAAGCACTGTTGTTCTGTTGCCACTGTAATAATAAATCAACTTATTTTAAGCTCAGAAGACAAGGAAGATTTTAAGAAAGTAAGGCAATGACACCCCCCTCAAAAAAAACCATAGTCCGCTGCAAGTGTGCTCCCAATACCAGTATTGCTGAGGTTTATTCGATTGGACCCGACATCTGCAAAGGTCTGTGTTTTGTTGAGCTGTCGCACTAAGTCGGTGTTTTTATTTGGGAGGATTTTGAGCCTAAAATGCACACGAGCCTTCCTTTATAACAGCGCCCTTAAAGTTCTTCCTCCAGGTGCTGATTCTTTGCAAGTAACCAAGCCACTAGAAATAGAGCTTGGCCAACACTGTGGCGAAGGCTAAATATGTTTAGCCCCCTTGTATCTATGTAGGACTCACTTACCTCTTCTCTTAAAATCAGTGGGGCATAACTGTGCTTCGTTTGAGCTGGGCTGTGTTCCTTGTTGCAGTTTCAGAAAATGCAGCACTGCAGCTGAACAGGTTTACTCAAAATACATTGCACAGAATTCAGAGATACTTACAGGTGAAGGCAGATAGGAAGGGAACCTGAGAACAAAAGGGATCTGATCTGTAGCTTCATGTGATGCCAGGGCTGCTGGGGAATGCCACGTCACATTACAGGGGGAGGTAGAATGTTTGAGTGTTCGCCCATACTAAAAGCCTCACTTCACATATTTTGTAGGGCATTTGTTTTTGTTCAACATGTCAGAGAGAAGGATTCCAACCTAGCTTTTGCCCCCACATGCTACTTTGGGGGGGCGGGGGGAGTAAGGGTGTTCTTAAAGTGAGATTACTGATTTCTTACTGGCTTTGCATTGTTTTCTTATGCACGATTTTTAGTTAAGGCCTTTTCACATGTTGTTCCTACACATGGAGGGAGGAGAAGGATTTGTGTTCTGTCCTCACTGCCAGCCTCCAAACAATGACTTGAAGGTCCAGATTAAGGCTAGAAAATTAGGAATCCTTTTCTCATGTTTGCACAGAGACACCTTCAACTTACTTTGTAACATATGATGGGAAGTGTATATGTTCCCATTCTTCCCTTGTGCTTCCACAGATTGAGATAATGTATGGGGTGGGTTTTAGAAGAACAAGAAGAGTTGGTTCTTATATGCTTTTCTCTACCAGAGGGAGCCTCAAAGTGGCTGACAGTAGCCTTCCCTTTCCTCTCCCCACAACAGACACCCTGTGAGGTGGGTGAGGCTGAGAGAGCCCTGATATTATTGCTTGGTCAGAACAGCTTTATCAGGAGTCTCAAAGTGGCTTCCAATCGCCTTCCCTTTCTCTCCCCACCACAGACACCCCGTGAGGGAGGTGAGGCTGAGAGAGCCCTGATATCACTGCTCGGTCAGAACAGCTTTATCAGTGCTATGGCGAGCCCAAGGTCACCCAGCTGGCTGCATGTGGGGGAGTGCAGAATTAAACCCAGCTTGCCAAGTTAGAAATCTGCACTCCTAACCACTACACCAAGCTGGCTCTCTTCAGTGCACAGCCCTCACTGAACAGAAGGAATATACGTTTTTTAATATCTGTTTTGTAAGAAAAAGCTGCTAGGAAAGCCTTATGGCGTGGGGTGTGCATCTTTAAAAGAAATAAATAAATGAGGGCAGTCGCAGAATCATTTCAAGTTCAACTATATTTCTGCACAAGTGAGCGAGCTTCATGTATGCGTGGAAACTTGTTCTTGCTTTGGCAGCACATATGCCTAAATTAGAATCATAGAATCATAGAGTTGGAAGGGACCTCCTGGGTCATCTAGTCCAACCCCCTGCACTATGCAGGACACTCACATCCCTATCGCTCATCCACTGTAACCTGCCACCCCCTTGAGCCTTCGCAGAATCAGCCTCTCCGTCAGGTAGTTTCAAACATTATCATGTCCTCACCTCAGTGTTCACAAACAGCCTTCCCCTCCCTACTCCCAGGTGTAGGGAAAAAATAGGTTCATGGGCATGTCATCTGTCCCCAGTGCTGGTTTTTTGAACCAAAGAAGAGACACCAGATAGTTTGTATGTAGTACCTCTTTTTGGCCTGGTATTCCACATCTTTGTAATGGGATCCTTTTCCTAGGAATTCAAGAACATTCACAGTCTTTTTTCATATAATTTCCACACTTCCCACTCTTTCAAAATAAAAGAAGTCACTTCCCTCCTCTGATCATCTAGTGGGAAAACTGGGGTGCTTTCTGAAGTCTGTTTAACTTACAAACACATGTCAGGACAGAGCAATGTTGCAAAGGCTGGTTATGTCTCTTTTTGGGGAGTGGGAGGATTCTGGCCCTGCTCATCTCGCAATTAGAGGGATTTACAATAAGGTGCCCAGATTTTAACATTGGTAAAGCGGAACACCATTGACCAGGGGGGGTTCTTGATTAAAAACTTGGTCTATATGGAGCAACAGAAATGTTCATAGAACACATAGAATGCAAAAATAGTATTGCAATATATTTTTTAAAATTTCAACATAAATACATTTTGCCAGGTGCCCCCAGATGTCCCTCCAAAAGTGGGACAACCTGGTCACCTTAATTTACGACCAAATCCAGTTTCTAGATCGTAATACGAGTATCAGTAGCTGGCTTGCCCAGGCTTCAATGGTCGACTCATTTTACCAAAGGTCTCAAGTCAGACCACACTAAATTATTTTCCTTATAGTTTCTTATTGCTATTCTTTTTGCCGTTACTGTTACAGACAGAGATATGTTCACAGCATGTCTCACTTCTTAAATTGTATCGCTTCTTTATACTCCCGTCTTACAGATCTTCAGCTTCTCCAGTGTCCTTATTGAGTTCGTTTTGTTAACCAAGGCCAGGGGTCTCCTGTTCCCCCGCCAGCACATAGTCCATGGACACAGTTCAGCAATCCCTGGCCAGACAATTAAGGTTGAGTAGAATGGCTTTGAATAGGAGCCTCCTCTGTGGTGGGTTCACCAGAGGGTTCCTGGGTCACACGACTGCAATCTAAGGTGTCTGCCTCTGTCCCCTAAGGACATTCATAACCATCCTATGCCTGCTAGCCCCAGGAGCAAACGGCAGATGTTCTGGAACTGAGGCCTAGAGAAGAAGAGCAGTGGAGATAGGAACCAAGAAGAGGGGGGTCTGTGGGACCAACCTCACATGCCTGCCTTTTCACATGGCAATCAGGAGGAGGAGGTGGGAGAAGCTGTCCCTGTGTACTCCCTCCTGTAATCTAGCGATCCCCAACCTGTGGGCTGCGGACCACATGTGGTCCTTCAACTAATTGAAGGTGGACCCTGAAGGATGCCTCCCCTCCCCCCCCCGGCCCTTTACTTCATCCCCCCAGCCCTTTACAACACACTTCATTGTTGTGGCGTGTCTGTATCTTATTTTGAAGGGATGTTTAAACATTACCATAGCGATCAGAGAGCGTTAGGGCAGTGGTTGAGAGTAGAGGAGTAAACTACCCCCCCACTGGGCCTCGGTAAAAGGCGTTGAGTGGTCCCCGGTGAGTGGTCCCCGGCATTGAGTGGTCCCCGGTGATAAAAAGGTTGGGGACCACTGCTGTAATCTACCCATTCAGTCCGATGCTGAGCCTCTATGCCCTGTTCTCTGCTGATAGGAGAATCAAATTCTTAGATTTCTATTTTTCTTGTGAACCAGTTTTGATCAAGCAGCTCTTAGAAGGCTTCAGTGCCAACTTGTTTTTGCAGGAATATGTTGCAAGAAAACAGCCCTACTGCAGTCCACGCCACATCTGATGCTGGATCTCTGCCTTCCATATTTAATAGCCAACCATCTCCTACCCCCCCCCCCCATAAAAACCAGCACTTTACTAAAGAAGCACTAACGTTTTTATAAGTCTTGTGACGTCCGTCATCAAAGATGCTTCTGTCTCTTTCATTTTCAGCGTTCACTTGAACAAAGTCACTTTACTGAATTTCGCTGCTAATTTATTTAAAGGGGAAGAGAGAATTAAAAAATTGGGAGAGCTCTTAAGTCCCCTCCCCATTTCCTCCCGTAAAGATACAGTAGGGATGCAGCAGTGCACCGGTGGAAAATGCTGTTAGGTTACAATTGACTTAAGATCTGACAAGGTTAAGCTAGCCTGAGCCCACAAGGATGGCGTTTTACAAATACAGGATTCTTTAATGAATGGATAAATACTTCCTGCACACAGTTTCAACAAGAGGACTAGTGAACTAAAATGAAATCAATACGAAGGGACCAAGGGGCACTAATGCAGGTAGCTGCTTCATATTGAAAATCATTTCCCCTATATACTCGCGTATAAGCCTAGTTTTTCAGCACCTTTTTCACACTGAAAAAGCCCTCCTTGGCTTATACGCAGGGGTATACGGTAATTGAAATAAAAGCCTGCTCCAGCCAGCCAATCGTTGCATTGCCTTTTGCAGAATGTGTACTGCAAGCCGAGCTTGCTCTGGCAGCTTGTAGGACATCAATGGTTTGACTGAGGGACTCTGATCTTTTTTTCCTTTTGCCTTCAATGGATGGGAGAGCCTGTGATGATGGAGCATTTCCCACCCGCGGCTTATATGCGAGTCAATAAATTTGCCCAGATTTTGTGGTGAAATTAGATGCCTCGGCTTATATGCGGGTTGGCGAGTATATAATGTACAGATCCAGAAGACTAGGAACTGGTCAGGCCCCTGATTAATGTTGGCTACAGGAGTTCTGGAGCAAATATGTTGAGAACGATGATAGCTTTGCTGTTAAAAGTACAGTTTTCATCAGTGACGCATTATCTTCTCCATCTAGATTGCCAGCTGTATCCATAGCTTGTGCTTTTATTTTTCCAGCTGTATTATCCAGCTGCAATAGTAACCTTACTATATCCCTCCAGTAATATGCCGAGGCCTCTGTCCCTAGTGAATTGCCAGCTGGCTTTAATATGACATGATTCACATGTGATGCCAAACCAAGGCCCTGTGTTCATATACACCCTCCTTCAAAGCCTTCTGCCTTTACATCCAAACTCTCTTTACTGTGGTTTGGATTCCCCCCCCCCCCGGATCAAGGCTGAAAACCCATGGTTCTTCGATAAATATTATTTTGCCAGTATTGAAATAACTGCAAACCATTGTTCCCACTAAAGCAGGAGGTCATTCTTGACGCTGATTTCAAGGGGAGGGGGATTGAATTTGTAAGCACAGGGTTTGCTCACAACATAATGGCAAGTTGGGAGCAATTCTTTGACGGTCTACTCAGAGCCAAGACCCAAGATATTCAATGGAGCCTACTCCCAGGAAAGTTTCCTTAGGATTACAGCCGAATAGGACTAAGCTTTTGAGATAGCCAGCAGTTAGCTACTGGACCGGATTTGTCATTGTAAAAGCAAATGGAAGCTAGGACTCAGAGTAAGCTGCATTATAGCCTGATCTCACATCATGGGAGAGAACAATGACGGTCTTTACAAAGATTGTAGAGTTGTCCAAGGCGTTCCAATGAAAGTCTTCACTGTGATCGTTCATAGAACCATTCAAGCTTGGATTTGTAGAATGGATAAGGCCAGAGATGACCTTGAAACTAATAAATCTCAATTGTCGTGAATACAGACATCCATCCATAAGCTGCTTTACCCCTCCCCTTATGAATGATTCTTCCACTCCACCTATTGGAAGGGAATGCCAGCATGCAGCAGTACAGATTGTTGTACAATGGGAATGCCTTGCTGGAAAGCAACCTTGCTGTTTTCGGTAGCACATGATCAGTCAGCAGTACACCATGTCACATGCATATACACAGTAATGTGCATCAGGAATTAGCGCATAGTGGGAATCTAGGGCTTGGTGGCAGTTGACACCCTGGTTCTCTTTGCATTGGAATTGTTACTCCCGCTTCCGTTTCCAACAAGTTCTTTGTTAGCACAACCAAATCTTTATGTCATTTTCCCACAAGAGTCTATGTTCCCCCTCCAGTTAAGAAGTCACATGGTGTAGCATGGATTCTTCCAAAGACTTTACCTGACATTGTTTCAGAATTGATGCAAAGATTAGCAGATGCAAACAGGTGGCAAGCAGCTTGCTCTAACTGAGATGCCACAGAAAACCCTGAGGCTTTATAGAATCAAGTCATATCCTGTTGGCCTCTCTGTGGCCACCTGTTATCCACTGTACTGGAGGCTGCAGGACTGCCTCTGTCCAGATGCATTGGTGGTGCTAAAGTGCAGCATAGAAAGATGGCTTACACCTGCTATTTTTGCCTACCCCGGTGTGCAGGAGCAGCTGCTCCTTAACACAGGAGCAGTCCAGAGTCACGCAGGGTCTTGCATTGACCATTGCCCATTTTAAGATTACAGCAGTTATATGCTGCTCAGGATGTGAACAGCTCCACTGAGTAGAGGGGGGGAAAACCCAAAGGGAACAGTGTAGTTCAGGAAATAAGGCATCTGAGTATGGTACCCAGAGCCCTTCGTTTGAGGCTCCTGGCATGTCATAGAAATTCACATGGCTGTGATTGCGTGGAGAAACTCAGAACCTGATAATTTTAACAAATAACTTTAATGGCATTGGCTTATGATGGTAGGTAAATTGTAGAGGTGACATTTGTTAGAGGAGCAACGGAAGGTGAACTCTTCTGGGGCTTCCAGGGATCCAGGGGTAAATCATTCTACCCTGTACAAGTTACCTCCCCAAACAATGTCAAATGTCATAAAATTTTACAAAAAACTGCTATTCTGTTTTTGCCAGTGAAAGCACATAATGGTCAGTAAATCTATGCAGATATACTTTTTATGCATAATCAGTCTAATTGCAGGATCTGAATTTTTCTGATTTCAGGTTTTGGGAGTTTTGTGTTAGGCTGCTTCTAGATAGCCTGCCTTCATCTAACTTGGCATTTATAAAATAGTCTTTCTTTTAATCTGAACCATCTGTTTTTAACAATGGAAAGATTAATTCCAATTTTAAATGTATGTAAAATATTTTTTTCTATAGGTATAGGCTGTACTGTATATGCACTTCATTTCAAATTTATATCTCTGCTATAAAAATGAGTTTTTTTTTGTAAAAGTCCCCTGTTGCTATTACAAAAAAGAGAGAGTTTATGGCTAGAAATGAAAGAAGAATGTCACAATTTTCAAAAGGTTGAAGAAGAGATCAGGTTGATTTAATATTCGTGGGACCCAATCCACTGAGCAGGGCTTCTGTATAAGCCACTGTTTTGCTCTTGAGTAGCTCCATCAATTTTAAAGGGACTTGCACAGGAGGATCTCCTGATAAATTGTGCCTATAAGCACTTCAATTCCAGGCAAATGTAGCCTTTTTTAAACATTCCACCATGCATTCCACTTTGCATAAAGTTATGCCCTTTAAAGCACTATATTGCGTGCAATAACACTGCTATACATACAGTACCTGGAGTGCTGTTAAGTGATAGAGGACTAAAAAGTTGTTAGAGAGCTTTGCTGTTTCACTGAAAGCACCCATTAAACTCTGCCCCCAATAAATGGCATTGTTATCGTTATGCATTCTCAGGCAAAGAATGTGTGCGTATTTCGGCTAGGCTGCCTCAACACTGGAAGAGAAATCGATTTCAAATCAGTTTAACTGTTTATGGCTGTCCCCCTAAGGCACAGGGGACTTTGTTTCAGCTAGCGTGAGCACCTTTGCCAACCTACATCCATCAGAGCCAGTTGAACAGATCTGATGCAGATTTGAATGCATCATGCAGACATACTTTTTAAGAAGCTGGGAGGGGGACTGGGGGGGGACCCCATCTGCACTAGTATTGAGAATCTGCACTAGTATTGAGAATACGTTGACAGGAAACTGTACTACAAACTCCCTTTTCTTGCATTGCATGGAAAAAGTAAAACAGGCTATGATAATGTTTGTTTGTATATTCAGGGGTTGAAATAGCAAAGCACTAGTATTCTGATGCTGCCATTCAGCCTATATTTGTATTGCAATCTCAGGCTAAGGAAGTTGGAGTTGATATGATAGAGGCACAATTTCCCGCGTGGCATAAACCATTTGATGCTGTTGTGTTTCGTCAAAGAGGTTTGACTGGTTACTGAAGTCAAACGTCAGGCACTCACAACTTGTATAGTGATGCTTGGGATACTTGGAAATAACAGACTTCAAATAAGAATTTTCTTAGCTTAAAAGTGCGGATGGAAGAGTGGTAAGAACATCTACTTTGCATGTACAAGGCCCCAGAGCATCTATGGATTCCAGGGCCCATTCTGCACACAATAGATAATGCACTTTCAATGCACTTCTGCACAGGAAAATGTTCTGCACAGGAAAATCCAGCTGCCAAAGCGTATTGAAAGTGCATTATCCACTGTGTGCGGAATGGGCCCAGGCACACACTCGCCTGAGAATCCAAAGAGCTTTCCCCGACCCTAGCGGAAAATGCTGAGTTAGCTGGGCCACCTTGGCTTAATATAGGGTCGCACCAAATGTTCGTTTTCAAATGTATTACAAGCAACTGCTTGGTGGGCACATACTAGCCGACGGGTGAAACTGACTTGGCTTTCTAAAATACTACACAATTTATAAATCAATACCCCGGCTTTCCCGGATCCCCAGTCATCAAACCATCAATGTGTTTGCCGAATGCGACAACACAATTCTACCCAGAATTACTTCAGTCTAAACTCACTGGTTTCAGATAAATGTGACCTTCTAAAAAGGAAATGCACTAGGGGCTAGGAATGGAGGAAAGATACCCTTGTAAGTCCAACAGTGAACAATTCCCAAGTAGCAGAATAAAGATATGCCCCCAAACGGAGTTGCGTGCTTGGATTTAGAATTCTCAGGGGAGGGGGGAAATCCTTTCTATCCTAGCGCTGAGCAATGATGTCTGTTCGGTTTTTGAGACCGGGTAGTAAGGTCACCCATTTTTAGGCATGCACGATAGTCCAGCTTTGGCTGCAAAAATGAGAGGGGGTTATGTGAAGCATCTGGAGAGCCCAAGTCCATGGCTGGTAGTCTGCATTTGGCCAGGGGGTGGGGGTGGGGGTGGGGGTGGGGGTGGGGGTTCACAAGGTATGACCTCCTGTGACCAGAACAGACCACAGACAACAACTGCGCTATCACATCACGTTCAACACTCCATGAAACCGACCAGCCTCGTGCCATAAAATGGGCAAACAAACCGTGTTTTGATCATTCTGCTAAGTCTGTATCAGTAGCTGACCAACGTTACAAGCTCTCTATGGTTTTTCTGTTGTCAATAAGAACATTCTTACTATTTCTGTAGCAATAGGAGGTTATAAACCAAATTTTCACTGGGACTGTTTTCAAATGATGATGTCGAGAACAACAACAAAAAAACAAAAAATAGCGCCTTGTGTTAAGAAAAAAAAAAAGTCACGGAGACCTTACGTCTCCTGAGCATTTTTGTTTACAGGACACTATGTATATAAATTATATATATATATATTATATATATTAGAGGCAGAACTGTTATTTATCATACTTTATGTTGTGCTTGGTTATTTCTATGACTTGTCTGTTATCTAGAACAATTTTCGATAGAAAGAGAGAGAGAGAGAGAGAGAGAGAGAGAGAGAACGTTCTGTAGCTGGAACCCTCCCCAAAAATAAAGTTTTAAGAGGGGAAAGCTTTAAGCAACAGTACATATGTATTGTATTTAGCACCAATTTACTGTATGTTTTCCTAACTAGCTGTGAAAGAATAAAACCAAAATGTGATGTCACATTATAAACCAGGGAGGAGCCTGCTCTGTAGTGCTACATTCTGCCTTGTTATCTGCAAACTTCAGCCATGAGTCAGTCTTTCTTATCCACGAAAGGGGAACATGGATTCTTTATGTGTATGTAGTACACCAATCCCAAGCCCGCTATTTGATAGACACACCTTTCATTTCATCACAGATACCCAGAGGTAGAAAATGAATATCTTTGGGGGCTCAGGCAGGTAAATCAGAATTTCAACCCCTGGATAATACAGGCTTCTTTGTTTTTTTTGTTTTGTTTTGTTTAATCCGTTTCACCAAAAGTATTTTTAGTTTTATAACTGTACTTCACTGCAAAGTGATTCAATAGTTTATAGTTTATATAGGCTATGAATGTTAGGTTTAGGTTTTTTCACCCTGTTTTGTTGGGTTGGTTTCTCTCTTCTTCTTTTTCCCCACGAAAAATTAAGTTCTTTGTGAGTTACTGTACTTGGCTGCATTTTTATTTTCTATCACAGAATAACTTGTTACCTTTTTGCGTGTCTACAATGAGAATTTATGAATGGAAAATTTCACTGTGTGTGGCTCCTTGGGCAGATACCTCATGGTACATTGCACAGACGTGTAAGTTGTAAGTTGCACTGCAACATTATAAAAGGAACATATTGCTCTTTTTTCAAAGATATTAACTTATTTAAAAATATATAGACTGTACATTATTGGGGGGGGAAAGGACATTTATTCTTCCTAAATTAAAAAGTAGCTTTTGTTTTGGGAAAAAGTTGTAAACTTACGTTGTAAATTTGGACTTCAATAAAATGAATTCTCTGCAACTTGGGGCCTTTTTTTTCCTTTTGCAACTTATCTCCTTAAAAAAAAATATTTAATTTAAGGTAGGAATGCAGCTTAAAAATTCATTAAAGGGATGATTCACAAATCCTGCAGAAGGATCATCACTTATTTTATTTAGTCAATCTCTCTTAATACAGATTGGAGGCTTTTTGTCTTCCTCAGGGTACGGACCAAGGGTCACTGGGGGAAGGGCCGGAGAAGATAGTTGTGAATTTCCTATATTGTTCAGGCGATTGGACTAGATTTACCCATCCCATCTATTTCTTAAAATTAATGGACTGTTCAACCAGAAAAAGACAGCAATATAACAAAAAGTTACCACTGATCAATATTCATTAAAAAATAAACAACATTTAATTGCAGCAGCTATATATTGACACATATCTCATGTTATATTAAAATCCAGGTCTGCTAACAGAGTCATTCAATGATAGAAGGATGAGAAGACTTCTTATACAGATGAAGATCCAGAATTTTTCTTCTCTGATCCAGATAAATTACACAGAAAAAGAAGAAAATAAATCACAGATACAAACCCTAGATCCTGTTTCTTGGCCTGCAAATTGTATGAGTAATTTGTCTGCATTAGCATGTGGGAGCTAATTCATTATTACAAGAAAAAATATCTCTGATAGCATGGTTCTGTAATACTATAGAAATAGTATAGTATTGGACCAAGTATGAATATCCACAATAGGGATGTGTGGTTTCGGCTTGGAAACGCCCAAATTGGCCGAATCGGGGCTGATTCAGACGTTTCCGAGCCAAAAACGGTCCGAATTGGACCTCTGCTGGTTTCAAAATGACCCAATCAAAAAGATTCGGCTGAATCGTGGCTGAATCAAATCGATTTGACCGAATCGCCAAGCCGGTTAGCAGCCTCATAGCTGCTGCAGCCTCCTGGCTGCTTCTGTTTCTTTTTTTTTTGTTTGTTTGTTTCTGTTCTTTGCCTTTCCCAGGGGCTGGGGGGGATTGCTGTATGTTGCACCGCTGAAACTTCCTGGGGAGCTCAGGGAGGGTCTTCCCTGACTCCCCTGCAAGTTTCAAGAAAATTGGACCAAGGGATCCAATCCTAGGGGCTCCCAAAGAGGATACCCCTATCAGCTCCATTGGATATAATGGAGAGTTATATTCTTTGGTATTAACTTGATGATCTTTGGGAGCCCCTAGGATGGAACCCCCTGGTGCAATCTTCCTGAAACTTGCAGGGGCCTTAGAGAAGACCCTCCCTGAGCTCCCTTGCACATTTTAAGAAGATTGGACTAGGGGGTCCCATCCTAGGGGCTCCCAAAGAGGGTGACACCATTTGCCATAGACTTTAATGGTGGGAAAATAATTTCAGCAGGTTAATTGCCAATTTCCTGGTTAAGTAACTTTGGGAGCAGGACTCCCTCGTCCAATCTTCTTGAAACATGCAGGGGAGCTCAGGGAGGGTCTTCCCTGAGTCCCCTGCAAGTTTCAGGAAGATAGTACCAGGGGCTCCCATCCTAGGGGCTCCAAAAGACCATTCCCCATAAAAGTCTATGGGGAATCAAGTTAAAACCAAAGAATCTATCTCTCCATTATATCCGATGAAGCAGATAAGGGTACCCTCTTTGGGAGCCCCTAGGGTTGGACCCCTTAGTCCAATCCTCATGAAACTTGCAGAGGAGTCAGGGAAGACCCTCCCTGAGCTCCCCAAGAAGTTTCAGAGGTGCAACTTACACCCCCTCCACCCCAGCCCCCAGGAAAGGCGGGGGAATGATTTCCAATGCAGGTCAATGGCTCCATTGACTTGCATTGGCTCCGAATCGATTCGGACAGCTCCAAAACGATCCAAATCGATTCGGATCCAACCAAATCAGGTCCCCTTTGCACAACCCTAATCCACAGTACAAGAACAAACATATACCCCACTTCCCTTCCTGAAGACAATACCATTCTTCTGCCACAAGGTGGCTACTAACCAAACTATAAGCACCAGTCTTCCCTGAGGACATAAGACAGTCATAATTCAAATCAAGTGAGTTTAGTTTGTCTATGAGCACTAACCTGATTGGAGAATTAGCAAGAGACGGGTAACTACAGGATCTCCACTTATGTATAGCAGGATGTTCTCTTTGTTGTTGTTATGTGCGAAGTCGTGTCCGACCCATCGCGACCCCATGGACAATGATCCTCCATGTTCTCTTTAGAAACTCTTAAATAAGCCAGATTGGAGTAAGTGGAAGGTTGTTTTACTGAAGGAGAATTTAAAGGCAACTTACAAATCCGTACACTGAAAGGTTTTGAAACACACACTCAAGAAATTAATTAAGGAAAAGCAGGGTTGAATGGGAATAGATTTGTAGAAGTGGAGAAAGCTATTGTTAATGTCACAATGTGAAGAAGTCCTTGGATCCAATGAGAACAACCAGCTGGAGAAAGAGAAGTAGCTTACCTGCAAGCAAGCAGTGTATGCAGAGTACCCAAAGAACACACACACACACAAATGGTTCTGAGTGTTACAACATAGAGATAAATTGTATCCTCAGGTTATGGCTAATGTGGCAGCCCCTAAAACAGGACGTGGCGTGATTCCTGCGTATGATAAAAGAAACTAGAATGCATGTGATGGGTCTGTCTGGCATGAAGACAATACCCAGGGCGGAACCTCGAAAGTCTCCTGGGAACCAAACAATAACCCTGATTGCTCTACCAAGGTGGAATCAGAGATGCTAATGTGTCTTGATGATCCCTAGATTTCAGGGCAGGAGATTGTTAAAGTGAGATAGGCTTTTAGTCATCATCATACCTAATAATGGAGTTCCGTGAGTATAGAAGGGAAGTTGCATTTGAGAGTTGATGGGATTAGTAGCACCTTTCTCAGAGAGCCTATTTATCTATGTGGCTCTCCAGTAGTTCATGGACTATAATTCGCACGCAGGGGCTCATGGGAATTGTAGTCCATGAACAACGGAAGAGCCCGTTTGGCCACCTCTGGTATATTGCAACTGGAGCACCTCACCATTGCCAGGATATATTAGAGACTTCACTGAACCAATTGAACAGACCCTTTCCTTTTCTTTTCCTTCCCTTTTAACTCATGCTCAGTTCAACAATGTAGTCATAATACGGAACAAATAAGTGGTCTCCATGAGGACCTTTTGGTTGTTTTGTCATCTGCTGTTTAATGTGTAAGCTTAACCTTTCTGCATACTGGGGCCTGTTGCGTATCTAAGTCCCGATGGGTTTCCAAACTGGCGTTGTTAGTACGAAACACTTATGGGCACACTGTCAGGTATGTTTTCCTTTACTGTTTCGGAAGAGAAGATAATTAATCCATCCCTCGTCACTGGGAATGAGAAGAGGTGGAAGGTGTCTTTGGGCCTTTGTGAAGATTTATGCTTGTGGCGCAAACAGCAGACACTCTATGCAGAGAGCTGTGATGGGCGCTTTCCTTCTGCCCCCCTCCCCTGTGCACACTGCAAGACCACGGAGATGACTCAGAGGCATTTTGTAATTCTTAATCAGATAAGGCAGAGATGTACTTTCAATAGGGGCCTCAGTATATAGATACTGTGAGCGAAATCTCCGAGGAATTGTCATTATTCTCGTTAAATCGTTAAATCTATTTTACCAAGGCCATTAATGTCTCATTTCATTCCTGTGCTGGTTAGATACCATCTGTTACCTTGAGGCAGTAGAATAATTTCATCCTGAATGGATTTTAAACCATGTTTTTTTTTCCCAGTTTTAAAAAAGCCCTATTTTGTGTTCCTAAAACATCCCAGATGCTTATACATTTAAGAATGAGCTATCTTGTTCAGAATTGACACGCAGTGAAGGTATGGAAGTATGTTTGATTTTTAGAATTCTTCTGCACAAGGATTGCATTTATGATTTGTTTTCTGGTTGCTGATAAGCAATGGCATTTTGCACCATCTGGGAGTCTGGCTTCATGCAGAATAACAAGGTATGTCCCTGTCCTTGGGAGCTTACGGTCCTACACTTCAGTGCATAGGGGCAGACAGAGGGAAGGTAAGCACAAGAAGAATACATGCTTATAGTGGTGCATTTTGGTAGGTGGTGTCATTTCCAAATGCTTCCTGGAAATACACTCTGGACAGCTCAAGGAAACACAAAGAGTTGGAAGGGCCCACTAGGATTCGTGGTCCATCTTAGTGGTCCATCTTGTCTTCAGGGAGGAAGGCAATCATGTCACACTCACTGCAGATGATGGGATGAGTGTTCTGGAGGTCCATTGTAACTTCTAGGCAGTGCAACTACTATATTATATTTTCCTAGTAGTTGCACTGCCTAGAAGTTACATCCTGGCAAATAGATGGGGAAGAAATGGAGGTGGTGACAGATTTTATTTTCCTGGGCTCCAAGATCACTGCAGATGGGGACTGCAGCAAAGAAATTAAAAGACGCTTGCTCCTGGGGAGGAAAACTATGGCAAATCTAGACAGCATCCTAAAAAGCAGAGACATCACCCTGCCAACAAAAGTGCGTTTAGTCAAGGCTATGGTATTCCCAGTTGCAATGTATGGCTGCGAAAGTTGGACCATAAAGAAGGCCGAGCATCAAAGAATTGAGGCTTTTGAACTCTGGTGCTGGAGAAGACTCTTGCAAGTCCCTTGGACTGCAAGGCAAACAAACCGGTCAGTCCTAGAGGAGATCAGCCCTGACTGCTCCTTAGAAGGCCATATCCTGAAGATGAAACTTAAATACTTTGGCCACCTCATGAGAAGGAAGGACTCCCTGGAGAAGAGCCTAATGCTGGGAGTGATTGAGGGCAAAAGAAGAAGGGGACGACAGAGAATGAGGCTGCTGGATGGAGTCACTGAAGCAGTAGGTGCCAACTTAAATGGACTCCGGGGAATGGTAGAGGACAGGAAGGCCTGGAGGATCATTGTCCATAGGGTCGCGATGGGTCGGAAACGACTTCGCACCTAACAACAAAGAAGTTACAATGGACCTCCAGGACACTCATCCCATCATCTGCAGTGAGTGTGACATGATTGCCTTCCTCCCTGAAGACAAGATGGACTACATCTGCCCCAAGTGTAAGCTGGCAAGACTTTTGGAGGAAAGGATTAGGGGCTTAGAAGAGAGGATTATTACTCTAACAGAAATTAAGAAAGGGGAGGAGTTCATAGATAGGAGCTGTGCAACTCTGAATAAAGAGGATACAACCAGTCCTGAAGAGGATAAGGGGATTGACCTCATAACGGAGCCTCTGCAGACCGTTATGAAAAAGACTCAACGGCGTAGAGCGAGATGGTTCTCAGGGCCTATGGGACTCCAGAATAGATTTCAGGCCCTTGCAGAGAGGTGCAAGTGCCAATGAGGGAAGAGGTCCCAAAACAAAGTCTAAGACAAAGTGAAGAGGCCACGGAGATAGAAGGAAATGGTGCTGAGAAGAAGAAAAAAGGAGAGTAGTGGTAATTGGAGACTCCCTACTAAGAGGAATGGATCGCCATGTGGCTGGGCCCGACCCCCTAACCCGAGAGGTGTATTGCTTGACAGGGGAAAAAAATTAAAAACATTTCAGAACAGCTGCCCAAACTCCTCAAATCTACGGTTCGCTACCCATTTGTGATGGTTCACGTGGGAACGAATGACATGTCTGTGAATACCATCGCTCTTGTTAAAACAGACTATCAAGATCTAGGGAGGAAGTTCAAGCAAATGGGGGCACAAGTGGTATTCTCTTCAGTCTTGCCTGTCAAGGGAAGAGGAATGCGTCGGGAGAGGAAGATAATGGAGGTGAATCATTGGCTGCATAGTTAGTGCCGGCAGCAGATATTTGGTTGACTAAAACACTGCAGGAGCTCTAAGAAGCCTAATTGGATGAACAGAGAACTTCAAGAGGAACTAAGAAAGAAAAGGGAAATGTTCAGGAAATGGAGGGAAGGACAGAGCTCTAAAGAAGAGTACATACAGGTTACTAGGCACTGTAGATCAATCATCAGAAAGGCCAAAGCTGAGAGTGAGCTAAGATTGGCCAGGGAAGCCCATTGTAACAAGAAAATATTTTTCAGTTATGTGAGGAGCAAATGTAAAGTAAAGGAGGCAATAGGCCCACTGTTGGGTGCAGATGGACAAACTCTAATGGAGGATGCATAGAAAGCAGAAAGGCTCAGCGCCTATTTTACATCTGTTTTTTCCCACAGGTCAAAGGGTTTAAGCACATCTAGAGATGGTAGTAGCCAAGGGATAGTGTCTGGGTGGCAGGTTGACATGGACAGAGAGGTTGTCGAGAGGCATTTAGCTGCACTGGATGAGTTCAAATCCCCTGGGCCGGATGAAATGCACCCGAGATTGTTCAAAGAACTTTCCGGAGAACTTGCACAACCCTTGTCCATCATCTTCGGGACCACTTTAAGGACTGGAGATGTCCCAGAGGACTGAAAGAGAACAAACATTATACCGATCTTCAAAAAAGGGAGGAAGGATGACCCGGGAAACTACAGACCAGTGAGTCTGACCTCTGTTGTGGGGAAGATAATGGAGCAGATATTAAAGGGAGCGATCTGCAAACATCTGGAGGACAATTTGGTGAAGATAGGTTGAGGGACTTGGGAATGTTCAGCCTGGAGAAAAGGAGGTTGAGAGGGGACACAGTAGCCCTCTTTAAGTATTTGAAAGGTTGTCACGGAGGAAGGCAGGATGCTGTTTCTGTTGGCTGCAGAGGAAAGGACGCGCAGTAATGGGTTTAAACTACAAGCCTGATATAGGCTAGATATCAGGGGGGGAAAGTTTCACAGTCAGAGTAGTTCAGCAGTGGAATAGGCTGCCTAAGGAGGTGGTGAGCTCCCCCTCACTGGCAGTCTTCAAGCAAAGGTTGGATACTCTATGATTCTGTGATTCTGTGATTCTATGTTTAGCCGAAAATTATTTTTAATTAATTTCAACCCACTGATTTTGGTCCAACCCTCTGGGAAAACAATTCTGCTCCATCTTCTCTATGACAGCCCCTCAAGTAGTTGAAAATGGTTATCATATCACCTCTTAGTCACCTTCTCTCCAAGCTAAGCAGACCAAGCTTATTCAACCTTTCCTCATACGACTTGGTCTGCAAACGCCTTACCATCTTTGTAGCCCTTCTCTGGACACACTCAAGTTTCTCTAGATCTTGGATGGGAGACGTCCTATGAAGACTACGGGGGTTGGCAATGGCAAACCACCTTGACTTCTCACTTACCTTGAAAGTTCCTTGCTGAGGTCACCATGTATCAGCTATGAATTGACTGCACCTAGTACATTTGAAATAGAGAATATCCCTTCAGAAACACTGTACCAACAGACAGCTGTTGCTTGTGTCAGATTCGAGTGGGTCGCCGCATTGGTCTGAAGCAGCAGAACAAATTTAGAGTCTACTGGCACCCTTAAGACCAACAGAGTTTTATTCAAGGTATGAGCTTTCATGTGCATGCACACTTCCTCAGATACAATGAAATGGAAGTAATTAGTATATACTTATGGGCAAGTGTGAAGGTAAATTAGACCAGTGGTTCTCAACCTGGGGGTCGGGACCCTTTTGGGGATCGAACAACCCTTTCATGGGGATCGTGGCAAGGCAAGCAGCTTTGCAGGGTGGACACCACCTACACAACAGCCTTGCGGGGTAGATCGAGATGGAGTATTCGTCTGTCTGGAGCAGTGGAAAAGAGTGAGATTGGCATGGTGGGACAAGACGCAGAACTGAACTGAGAAACCCTGGAAAAATTTATATACAATCATGAATGAACAATGGATCTTCATGCCTTTGGTCAATTTCGGTTTAATTTCTGTGAAAGAACACTTGCATGATTTTATGGCTGGGGGTCACCACAACATGAGGAACTGGATTAAAGGGTTGCGGCATTAGGAAGGTTGAGAACCACTGACGTAGAGCATAATGAAAATGGGTAACAGATAACAGAGATAAATGGGATAAAACAGGATTTGTTTGTGTTCACTTGAGACTGAATTGCATGAGAAACATCTTGGGTTCAATAAATATGTCTCCATTAAGAGAAGAATGGGCTTGTGTCAGTTAACTGGAGGCAGACGCTTGTATCATGTTGCTCTCACATGGTACCTGGCTGTTGTTCACTGTGAGAAGCACTACAGGATTAGAGCAGGACAGAAATCCAGAATGGACACAAGGAATTTAAAAAAAAATTCAAAGCCAGGTAATTCAGTATCAGAACCATGTCAGAACCATGACTGCGTTTAGGATTCATTTCCAGGAATGTTCTGAATAGGTGAGTGTTGAAGTGGAATTGGAAAAAAATATAGAAAGAGGTATTATGCACCTATTTGTGGAAGGAATTCCAGGCCCAGATGTAATGAGAAGGAGAAAGCAAATAGGACAGATAACCATTGGGGGCAGCAAGGAGAGGAGAGCTACAATGTCACCCTTTTGCAGTTAACCAGAGCAGACTAATGAGGACCAGGAAAAAAAAATAAGCCTGCTCTTAGTATTCTTTGCCTTCTAAAGCATGTTTAGTCCATCAGGTTATTTTGCATATGTTTCTTTGGATATATTTTTCATTTACAAGTAATTCCTGGGAGGGAGTCCCATCAAGTATGCAAAAAGCCCTAATTAGGCTGAGGGTGGTCCCGTTTCACTGCCTGCTGATCGGCACTGGATCATTAAGTTTGCTATTAGGAACGATTACGATTATGGAATTATGAGAATTTATGTCAAAATATGACAGAGCACTGGCAAAACAGTCAACCTCGTGCTCATTGCCAAGTATAACAGTATGAGACGTCTGGGGAGAGACATAATTCAGGTTGATTTACAAATGATTATCTTCACACAGGTTTCATGCTGTTTTCTCCACAGACAATATTTTCTGTGTAGGAAAATATATAAATAATCGTCACACCCCTCCAGCCTGGTGTAGTGGTTAAGAGTGGCGGCTTCTTACCTGGCAAGCTGGGTTCGATTCCCCAGTCCTCCAAAGGCTGCCCACTGGGTGAGCTTGGGCTAGTCAGAGTCCTGTTAGAAGCTGTTCTCACAGAGCAGTTTCTCTCAGAACTCTCTCAGCCTCAGTGGGTGACTGTTGTGGAAGAGGAAAGGAAAGCAATTGTAAGCCATTTTGAGACTTCTTCGGGCAGTGAAAAGAGGAGTATGCAAAACAACTTGTTCTTCTTCAGTGGTCAGAAATATCTTCTCCCCCCCCCCTTTAAAACTAATTCTTGAACATCCAACCTACAAAGGAGATCATCTTCTGACAATTATTAATAAACTGGTGTTGGTCTTTAGAACATAAAAGGCGTTTTTGTTTTGGTCTAGTGCAGGGGTAGTCAAACTGCGGCCCTCCAGATGTCCATGGACTACAATTCCCATGAGCCCCTGCCAGCAGACGCTGGCAGGGGCTCATGGGAATTGTAGTCCATGGACATCTGGAGGGCCGCAGTTTGACTACCCCTGGTCTAGTGTGTCAATATGGCTAAGTTTGTTTGTTTTGTCCAGAGTTAACCAGACATTTTACCCACAGAAGCTGCTCCACTGCAGGATGGAGAGGAAGTCATCTGTTCAAACCCCTCTCAAAGTCTTTCGTCCCCAGCAGAATTGTGAAGACGAAATGGTGCACAGAGCCCTGAGCTCTTTGAAGAAGGAAGATAATGCTTGAGCACCCAGCAGACCGACTGCACGGTGAATTCTAGCTGGGTCAAAATCAGACATGAAAAATAAACACATGATCTGTAAAACGGTATACCAGAAACCCATATGCAGCTTGCTAAGATGCCCGAACACTTTATGCAACATTACAAAAGATCCTGGGTTATGCCTGATGCACTGCACACACTTTACCAACCCCCTCAATTATGTTGCTGTCTTAATCAACCGTTTGCTTGCTTGCGCATGTTTGATTTCTGTGTGTTTGGGGGAATGACTGTTTCTTAAGCAACCCCTTTTTTAAGCCTGTGGGCATCTGGATTCTGACAGATCATCCAGGTTGTGGCTGGAGATCAGATCAGTTCACCTGCAAATGGCTACTTTGAAAGGTGGATTTTGTATCATTATTCCCTATTGTATGATGCAGGGGTAGTCAACCTGTGGTCCTCCAGATGTTCAGGGACTACAATTCCCATGAGCCCCTGCCAGAAAACGGTTATGGGAATTGTAGTCCGTGAACATCTGGAGGACCACAGGTTGACTACCCCTGGATAATGTATAAGATTATATAATATATAATAATATATAATATAATATTGTATATTGTATAATATACAATATAATATAATATATCAATTATAATTATATAATAAAATATTGTATATTGTATAAGAGAGCCTCTTGTGGCGCAGAGTGGTAAGGCAGCCGACATGCTGTCTGAAAGCTCTGCCCATGAGGCTGGGAGTTCAATCCCAGCAGCTGGCTCAAGGTTGACTCAGCCTTCCATCCTTCCGAGGTCGGTAAAATGAGTACCCAGCTTGCTGGGGGGTAAACGGTAATGACTGGGGAAGGCACTGGCAAACCACCCCGTATTGAGTCTGCCATGAAAACGCTAGAGGGTGTCACACCAAAGGTCAGACATGACCTAGTGCTTGCCCATGGGATACCTTTACCCTATTGTAGTCCATCCCCTCCAAACCACACCCTACTTGAACTCCATCCCCAAAATCTCCAGGTATTTCCAAGCCCAGAGATGGCAACCTTACCACAGCCACACCATGACTGCTGGAGGCGGCAGAGCCAGGCGCAAAAAGGCACCCACAGTGTAGTATTTCTCCTATTGTAGTAGATATGGGATGAACACAATGGTCATCTCCCCCCCCCCCCGGTACATTCAACGTCAGAAATTCAAGGGATGTAGTTGACCCTCGCATATATAACGGAAAGGCAAAAACTGCATGGGTTGCATTTCCACCTGTTGGACAGCTGTTTATGGCACTGTAACCCTACACCTTAAACAATGGGATTGAGAAACATTGGAATTAATGACATGGAAATCACCAGACTCCATACATAAGGAGAGAGTAAATTCACGGCAGATTAGTTAAGACCGTCATGATAACATCCAGCCAATATGCAGCAGAATGAGGGTGTCTTCCTTGCAAGAATACCAAGTTAAGATCATCAGTCCTTTAGGTCAGGGGTAGTCAACCTGTGGTCCTCCAGATGTCCATGGACTACAATTCCCATGAGCCCCTGCCAGCATTCGCTGGCAGGGGCTTATGGGAATTGTAGTCCATGAACATCTGGAGGACCACAGGTTGACTATCCCTGCTTTAGGTCCAATTCGAGATTTTAAAAAACACACCCACAAAGGGGATGCAAATGTAAAGACGAGGGGCAGAGACATCTCCAGTCGCGAAGAGGAGTAAATCAAAGGGGCCCGTCTCCTCCCAGGCGACTCCCGAGAAGGAAAGCGCCACATTCCCTTTTCACCCAACGCTGCACGCGAAGAAGAGTTGGAGCGGCAGTGGGCGGGGCGGGGCCGTCCCTTCAGCCAATCCTCGCGCCCGTTCCGTTTGCTCCGCCCCCGTTCTGCCGCGTCACACAGGCCGGGCGGATTCCTCCTGGGGGAGAGGCGGGGCCAAGATGGCGGCCAAGGTGAGTGGAGCGGCCTGTCCGCTAAAGGGAGGAGCCCCCAAGAGAAGCGGCGGGCGGGTCGTTGTGTTGAGCTCTAGGAGAAGTCGCCGATAGGGTCTCTGAACGTCTACCGCAGGGGTGGGCAAACTGCGGCGCTCCAGATGCCCGAGGACTACAATTCCCATGAGCCCCTGCCAGCGTTCGCTGGACATCTGGAGGACCACAGTTTGCCCGCGCCTGCGCTACAGAGTGCCCGCTTCCTGCAGCTGTGAGTGAAGTTTCCTGGGCTGCCAGCCTCCAGGTGCGACCTGGGGAGCCCCTCCAGAATACAGAGATGAGCTTCCCTGGAGAAAAGGGATGCTTTTTTTGTGGGGGGGGGGGAGCTCTATGGCAGGGGCAGCCAAGTTATGGATCTCCCAGATGTTCATGGACTACAATTCTCCTGCTGGCAGGGGCTTATGGGAATTGTAGTCCATGGACATCTGGAGAGCCACTGTTTGCTGAACTTCTGCCCAGATGGGCATATCTATTTATCTGCCTTATGATCTATACAGGATTCCACCTCCTTTCCATTTTATCATCACTGTGATTTTGGGGTGGGTTGACAGAATGTCTGGCCCAAGGACAATGCACTGAGTGTAGATTTGAACTCACCCCCCTCCCCCTTTCGGGCCAGGGTTTTGGGCATTTGCAAGAACAGTCCATCCTGTGGGTTGTTTATTTTTCTAGCTGTTTTAGTTAAAAATAGCTCCCCCACACACACATTAGTTTGTGGAAATGCCCATTGTTATTTAACAATAAAAGAGAGAGACTGTTATTCAAAACAGTTTTTAAATTGAAAAAAGCAAGTGTGTCATTTGTCTGATGCAAAAATATCTGGAAGAGGGGAGGATGCTAAAATTAAAAGTTCGTTGTTCAAGAGGGTTACGTTTATTCTCCCACTCCTGGGTGAACTCCATGATGGCTCAAAGGAGACCTGCTTAGAAATGGCGAAAACCTATCTTTTTCAAACCAAGTGGCCAAATTCTGTGCTTATTTGTGCAGAGCCTGAAATAAGGTAACTGACAGTAATACTGGCTAGGTCATATTATGATTTTTATATGATTTTAGCTTGTTCAGGTGGCTTTTAACTGTTTTTATCTGTATTTTATGATATCTGATGGTCTGTGACCACAGTAATAAACTACTAGTAGCAGTTATTTATGAGAATTTGCAGCCCTATCCTGTCAGGTTGGTTACCAACTCTAGATTCATGAGGAAAGGACTTACATGGAAGAGAATGGAGTTGGGCGTGATTTCCAGGAAGCCATGAGCCCAGCTGGCCTCCAGCATTGGATTAAAAAAAATGTGAAAGTGGTGGTCTTCCTTTTATCGATTTTCCCAGCATGAGCTCTCACAGTTTCATTATTTTCTCTTTCTTTAATAACCCTTTCTACAGGGCTTGTTTTTCAGAAATCAGCTTACGCCCTGTACTATTTGCTTTAGGATGCTTTGGGCTGATCCTGCGTTGAGCAGGGGGTTGGACTAGATGGCCTGCATGGTCCCTTCCAACTCTATGATTCTATGATCGTGTTTTCATTTTTCCTACAAGGGATGCCTCTCCCTTCACTGTCTGCTGTTTTCCAGTTGTTTCTTTTACTCTCTAAACTCTTGGCGTGCAGAGGGCTGTCTTTATTCCTACAATGTGTCTTGGGAAATATGCATTGAAAGAACCAAAGAGGGAACAAAGTCACCCAACCTGTGTGCACAAGTTAAGAACCTAAAAGGTTGAGCAGAAGTAGAATAGGTATAAGTATAAAAAATTAAAATGCAAATATTTATTACAATACTTTTGCACAGGTAAAACTTAAAAACATCAACGTATATCACACTCTGTTGCAGAAATCCAAAACATTTTGACACATGGGATAAATGACCAAATAACCAAATGCATTTAAACCCCTAATATTTAAATGCACTCATGTGATGTACTAGGGACTATAAGGTGGTAAAAAATCTGAAAGAGATAAAAATGTACTATGAAGAGCATTGTCATGCAATAAAACTTTCTTATATACGTCTGTGTATAAATACTTAGGATGATGATTACTCACGTGAATGTATTATTTGAACAGTTTTCTCATATATTTTTGTGAACTACAATTGAATTCGAGATTTTTGCCTCTATTCTCAAACTTTGTTCGGCTGCTTCAGACCAGCATGGCTACACTTCTGCATCTATCCCTGGAGATGAAAGTTTAAGAAGGCCTCTGGTAGGGTGTGGCCACAGAGAAAGGATGAGATATTTGTATAAGAAGTGCCTGGGGAGATGGCTTGATTGAGGCGTAGATGGCAAATTGCAGACTGGTACTTCCCTAGAAACTGTGCATTAGTTGTCTCCACATTTTCTCCCTCAACCTGAGGCCTAGAAACTTGTGCGGTCAGCTTTTCTAGCATTTTAGAAATGATTAGGTAAGAGTCCATAATGTGAACTGAACTCAGTCAAGGCTATGTAAAATCCTAGAGTGCAGGCATTGGTCTTATTGAGCAATATAAGTGATACAGGTTTTTTATTTAAAAATCCAACATAATTAGCATCACTTTAATCTTGAGTGATCTTTTAATTCAATTTTCTGCTTGCAAAAAGAAATTTCTGCAGACAGCCCTCCCTTCCGCTTTCCTTGAAGGAAAGTTCAAGGGGCTACCGATAGAAGCACGTAAGTGTGTCTGTGGCGAAGGTCAAATAGAGACAGCTGAACATGTCCTATTTGAGTGCAGGCTCTATCGTCACCTCCGTATAAATACACTGGCCTCATTGCTCGCAGAATGCCCCAGAGGTTTGAGGAAACAGCGCCTTAAGCTACTACTTTCAGACACAAATAAAGATCTAACAAAAATTATTGCTAGATTTGCTTGGGTAGCTATAAAAATAAGGCAGAGCTGGACCAACTCTGTTCCCTAGTGCTTTTATATTGGATCCATATACAACTGTTCTTATTTCTTAGTTTTTACCCATTTATAATTGATGTTATATTTGTAATTTTATGTTTTTTACTGGCTGGTCTATGACCATAAATAAAATTGATTGATTGATTGATTTCTGCAGACACATTTTGACAATGCACAATGATTTATTGTAACTTTAGCATCGTCATTAATAAATCAATACAGCAGGTTCCTCCAACAAATTGCTTACCCCCACTTCACAAATAATTTCCCCCAATAATACAGGTCAAGGAAGAAGCTGTGGTAAGACACTGGTCTTGCATCCAACCCTGCTTAGTATGAACTGCTTATATAATCTGAACCTCTTTTCCTCAAGTAATTCAGGAAACTTTGACTGTGCTTTGGAGTGCCTCTTTTACCCTTTTCTCAAATGCTGTAAGTTGCAATATCTCATCGTGTTTAGCAAATAGATATGTTGCTGTAATAAATCTTTTGAGTTTCGATGAATAAAAAAATGTCCTTTTAAAAGGAGTTGCTTTTGATTTCTCGATCTCTTTGCCACTAGATGGCAAAATGGGCCGCCATTCCTGTGACTTTGGCAGGTGCTTCAGAGGAGGAGCCGAAATCCCAGCCGGTTAAAGCACATCAGGTAGGCTTTCATCTGCAAAGAGAAGACCTGGGCGCATCTAACATCACTAATGTGTTCCTCTGAGTTTCATCTCACAAGAAGCAGAATAGGATAGTAGAATGGAGAATGATTTGTTTATTCCATAGATTCAAATGAGTAACACAATAAAATCAGAGTCCAGTAGCACCTTTAAGACCAACAAAGATGTATTCAAGGCGTGAGCCTTCGAGTTGAATAAATATTTGTTGGTCTTAAAAATGCTACTGGACTCTTGATTTTATTGTTTATTCCATGTAGCTCTCTCTTCTTTGGAGCTAAAGGTCTGGGTTTCCCTATGGTGTGCAAGCAGAGTACAGTACAGAATGTTAGTTCAGAATATTAGTTCATATAAGGCACTCTTAGTTCATATAAGCTGATGGTGTCAAACAGGCCTTGACCTTGTGCCCTGGATGAACTAAGGATGCCCAGTAGAATCCACGGAATCCTCTGCTACTTGCCAGAGTTCTCTGATGGATTATAGAGGCCCCAAGGCAACATTTTGAAATGTTTGACGGTCGAAATCCCTGCAATGGATAATCTGCATCCAGATGCTCACACATGTCCTGTCCCTGCCAACATCCCAATCGTATCCTCATGTAGGTCGGCAGCTGACTCTAATGCTGGTTTAAATAGCCGGCAATGTCTAGTATTTCTGTGTATATGGAGCATCATTTGCTTGTCTGAAAGCCAGCTACTCCATTGCGGATTGGGGTGGCAGAGAAGACAATCTCATTCAAAGGATAAAACAGGACAGTTGATGTCCTCGGAGGAATCTCGACATTTTCATTGTGTTTCTCAGGTATTTGTCATATGATTTTTTCCCCCTCTTTCCTCTTCAGCTTTCTATTTATAACGCACCACCTCTGAAATCAAGATATATCAATGAAAAGCCTGGCAACTTGCAAACTGGGATTTCTTCAGTACGAAAGTCAGTGAGTTACTACATGAATGGGTGCAAGGTAGGAATATAAATTGCCTAATCGGGCCGGCATTCAGGTTTAGCCGTAAGTGAGCTACTGAAATAAACATAGCTTTCTTAGAAGCAACGAAAGCATCTCAAACTAGTCGACAAGTTCACTCAAAAACCTCTTTGGATTAAATGTCCTCTATTTTGCCACTCATCAGGCTAAAGAATCATTCCCACCCACCTTGCTATTTTTTTCCAAGCTAGGGAAAGGAGCGACCTCTTGTGGTGTGAATTAAACGTAATTTTTCAGTACAACTATTGGGCTCGTATTTTCTTGTAATACATGTGCATTTTCCTGGCATATGTCATTGTATGTCATGAAAGCTGGAACAATTCCGGGCAGGCATATGTGTGGGGTTTGATGCCTGGGGATTTGGACTTCAGTTCTCTCCCTTCCAAGTGCTTGAAATTTGATACATTGCAAGGACACAAAATAAAGAAACCCCAAACATCCTATTATGTAGGTATCCCAGAGGAAACTAAGGTCTAGTGAGCAGAACTTGGCCCCAAAGAACACTCTCCCGAGTTATCTCACGGTCCTGAGGAACCTACAACAGTTCCATAGGGCCTGCAAGAAAGAGCTATTCTGCCAGGCCCATGATTGAGATCAGAGACCATGCTAGAAATTTGGCCTCTTGGCCCAAAACACCAGTCCGTTCAGAACACCAGCTAAAATATATTTACTCATATAAGGATACAGGATGATCTTGACAGGCTAGAAAACCGGGCTAAAATGAATAAAATGAATTTTAAAAGTGAAAAATGTAAAGTTGTGCATTTAGGTAGGAAAAATTAAATGCATATCTATAGGATGAGTGAGATTTGTCTTGACAGTAGTACATGTGAAAAGGACCTCGGAGTCTCAGTAGACCAGACACTGAACAATGAGTCAGCAGTGTGACTTGGTGGCTAAAAAGGCAAATGGGGTTTGGGGCTGCATTAAAAGAAGTATAGCGTCCAGATCACACAGGGTGATGTTACCACTTTGCTCTGCTCTGGTAAGACCTAAAACTGTGTTCCGGTTTTGGCACCACAATTGAAGAAAGATGTAGAGAAACTGGAGTGTGTACAGAGGAGGGCTTCCAAGTTGTATGGGGAAAGGTTGAGGGAGCTTGTTCTGTTTAGCCTGGAGCGTTGAAGACTTAAGAGGTGATATGATAACCATCAAATACTTGAGGTACTGTCATATAGAAGATGGAGCAGAGTTGTTTTCTGTTGCCCCAGAGGGTTGAACCAGAACCAATGGGTTGGAATTAATTCAAAATAATTTTCGGCTAATCATCCAGAAGAAGTTCCTGACAGAGCGGTTCCTCAGTGGAACAGGCATCCTTGGAAAGTGATGGGTAGTCCTTCTTTGGAAGTTTTTAAGCAGAGGTTAGATAGTCATCTGACAGAAATGCTGATTTGATGAATTTAGGCAGATTGTGAATGGCTGGCATAAGAGATTCCTATCACCCCTCTCTGTTTACATCACTTCCCTCATCAAAAAAAAGAGAAGGTAATTTAGGAAACCTCTTTTTATTTCATTATGAATTATTATAGTAATAAGCTAATGAGTTATTCTAATAATGAGTTAATGAATGAAGCCTCCGTGTGGGTAACAGCATAAATAAACAACAATAGTTACAATATAAAGTTTATTTTGTTACCCACTTTGAGCCTTCATCATCATTATTATTAATTTTATGATAGAGAAATTCCATGGAATAATAATGGAGAAATTCAGTGAAATAATAGTTCCCTACTGTAGATTTTATAGCAATGGGGAGGCAAAGAGATGTTACATTGGTTTGCTGTTGTTGCCTTGAGATTGATGTTAAAAAATCCATATTCTTCTTTGGATCCTAATCAATATCTGTTTTGTTTTTTTTTAATTCTTGGGGAACTGTAGAATGTTGATATTGCTTTGGGTTAACAGATACTGGCAGGGTTGCATTGATGTACAGAGTAACACTATCTTACTTAAGATAAGCTGGGATCCAGTGTAAAATATCTGTGAATGGATACATAACGTCCCCACCAAAATGCCCCCCCCAAATGCTCCTTCTGGGGAATGGCAGATCCCACTGGAAGCTGCATGGGGGGCGGGGTTGGAGGGCTGTTGTGAGCAGATTATAGGGTCAGAATAGCTCCCCATCAATCTTTTTGATAGGATCCATTTCCTTGATTGCTCAGTGCAGCTGTACCATGTCTTTGAAACAATATAACTTCCCTTTTCACATCAGACTGAAGATGTTTATTTTAAAAGAATGGGAAGTTTTTTTTATGTTTTGTTAAAATAGTAATTTGGTATTTATAGGTGAAAGACATAGATTTCTGACAACATAAGAGTCCAGATTTTAAAACTTGTATTTTGTTCTATTTATGCAGAACGCTTATTTTTTCGTAAAAAATGGAATCATATCTTCTATACAGTTTGGAAAAGGTGGGTGAGTATAGTCCTTTTTCTGTTCGCATATGACCATGTAAATCAGGGGTAGTCAAACTGCGGCCTTCCAGATGTCCATGGATTACAATTCCCAGAAGCCCCCTGCCAGCATTCGCTGGCAAGGGCTCCTGGGAATTGTAGTCCATGGACATCTGGAGGGCCGCAGTTTGACTACCCCTGATGTAAATCATAGACATGATTCCGTTTGGGCTCCCTTGTGAAGTTCCACAGGGCTTGGTGCTCTCCCCCACGCTTTTCAACATCTTTATGCGCCCTCTGGCCCAGCTGGTCAGGAGCTACGGATTAGGTTGTCATCAGTATGCTGATGACAATCAGCTATATCCTGATGGACAGCCACCCGGATTTCCCCCCGGATCCATTTGCCAGATGTTTGGAAGCCGCGGCTGGATGGTTTGAGCAGAGCCGCCTGAAACTCAACCCTGCCAAGACGGAGGTCCTGTGGTTTGGAGGGAAGGGAGCAGCTCAGGAAGCGCGATTACCCACCTTAGCCAGGATGCAACTGACCATCACGTCCCAAGCCAGGAATTTGGGTGTGACCTTGGATGCCTTGTTAACACTGGAGGCCCAGGTCAAGAAGGTAGCGGGCCAGGCTTTGCTCCATCTTCACCAGCCCCGGCTACTAGCGCCCTACCTGTCTCCTGACCACCTGGCCGCAGTGATTCATGCGACGGTCACCTCCAGAATAGATTTCTGTAACTCGCTCTACGCGGGCCTACCCTTGCGCCTGAACCGGAAATTACAGCTGGTGCAAAATGCGGCTGCTAGGGTCCTCACAGGAACAGCTTGGAGAGCCCATGTCCAGCCTGTGCTGAGGCGGCTGCATTGTCTACTGATTGCTAGCTGGATCAGGTTCAAGGTTTTGGTTGTAACCTTTAAAGCCCTCCGCGGTCTGGGACCCACATACTTGAGGGACTGCCTGATGCCCTATGCCCCCTGCAGGGCCTTACGCTCTGCGGGGACAAGCTTGTTGGTGATTCCCGGCCCCCGGGAGGCACGTCTGGCCTCGACCAGGGCCAGAGCCTTCTCGGTCCTGGCCCCTACCTGGTGGAACGAGCTCCCGGAAGAGCTGTCGGCCCTGCAGGATTTATCAGCTTTCCGCAGGGCCTGCAAAACGGAGCTCTTCCACTAGGCCTACTGCTGAGACCGGAGCCTCCTGGTAAGATTGCCCCCCCTTCGCTTTTCTTCTCTTTTCAGGGTTACACATGCAGTGATCCCTGGTCTCCTCCTTGGGTAATGTCGCCAATTGTTGGGTTGGATGATATGATTGTGTGTTAGGGTGTTTTTATGTATTAGGGGTTTTATGGGGTTTTATATACTGTTACCCGCCATGAGCCTTAAGGTAGTGGCGGGCTATAAATCCAAATTATTTATTTATTTATTTATTTATAACACTTATTAGCTGCCTTTCTCCTTGCAGAACTCAGGGTGGCTTACAATATAAATAAAACTAATGTTTTTTAAAAAGAGAATGAAAACAATATACATTGCAATTATAAAAAGACATAAAAGGTCACAATTTAAAAACTCCAAATATTATTAAATAATAACTCAGTCGGTGAAATGCAATTCCAAATAGAGCTGTATTCAACTGCTTTGACAGTGAGGGAGCCAGGTAAATCTCCCTGGGGAGCTTGTGCAGCCGGACACACCCTGGTGGAATTATAAGGACTGGGAGGGCGACACGCCCTGGTTTTTCTTTTTTTTAAGTATTGCTCCACTATCCATGCATGGCTTGGTTTGGTTACATGGCTGGTCTTTATAGTTGTTTTCCTCTCTGCGTATATATGCCCTTATAAGTAATAACGCAAATGTCCAATGTGCAAGAGGGAGGAAATCTTCAAATATTGTACTGTTCTTTACTTTTAAGATGCGTATGTTTATCTGAAGAATCCCCCTCCGGAATTTCTTCCCAAAGTTGGCGCAATTACAATTTCGGGACTGACTGGGCTAGTCCTAGCAAGAAAAGGTACGGGGTGCCCTTTCTTCACTTTTTGTGAATAGAAAATACGATTTCAATTAAAAAAAAAACACAGTCCAGATTAAAGGTAAAGGTATGCCCTGTGCAAGCACCGGGTCATGTCTGACCCTTGGGATGACGCCCTCTAGCGTTTTCATGGCAGACTCAATACGGGGTGGTTTGCCAGTGCCTTCCCCAGTCATGACCGTTTACCCCCCAGCAAGCTGGGTACTCATTTTACCGACCTCGGAAGGATGGAAGGCTGAGTCAACCTTGAGCCGGCTGCTGGGATTGAACTCCCAGCCTTGTGGGCAGAGCTTTCAGACTGCATGTCTGCTGCCTTACCACTCTGTGCCACAAGAGGCTGTACACTCCAGATTACAGACCTTTATATCATGACTGGTTGTAGAAGGTTAACACTAACCAGGAAGTACAGCCTAAATTAACTTACCTGACTGTGGCAACAGTGTTTCTGGCTAAAACAGCACTACAGACTACTGCCGAAACATCGATGGTAGAGTTGGCTTTCACTTACCCCATGTATGGCTGAGGAGGGCTTGCTGTTACTTTCATGTAACAGAATTTGTGTCTTGTTTCTTTCTTTGAAAACTGTTGCTGTTTGTTTAACATGTCTATGTATTAAAGGTAAAGGTATCCCCTGTGCAAGCACCGAGTCATGTCTGACCCTTGGGGTGACGCCCTCTAGCGTTTTCATGGCAGACTCGATACGGGGTGGTTTGCCAGTGCCTTCCCCAGTCATTACCGTTTACCCCCCAGCAAGCTGGGTACTCATTTTACCGACCTCGGAAGGATGGAAGGCTGAGTCAACCTTGAGCCGGCTGCTGGGATTGAACTCCCAACCTCATGGGCAAAGCTTTCAGGCGGCTGCCTTACCACTCTGCGCCACAAGAGGCTCTGTCTATGTATTAGGGGTGCACAAAACAAAAATTGGAATTTTGGTGGCTTGTGTATATTGATTCAGGTATATTGACAATGTTGCAGGCTATTAACAAGTTAGGTAGCTATTCAATAGAATTGTTTCTGTGTGATTCATAGCAATTATTTTTTTGCAGGGGCCAGATTTAAGAAAATTGCCTATCCTATGGGACTCTGCACATTGTGTGTATCGCTTTGCTACCCAGCTCAGTCCGTAATTGCTGCAAAGGTAAACTCTCCGTAATGATGTAAGAATTGTTGGCATACTTCTAGACTGCCTTTTGTTTTTAAGGGAGAGTCTCATGTCTGATTCAGCCCAACTTTAAATCATGAGTTGAAAACATCTAATAGATTGCCATCTATAATTACAAGGATATTCTTCCTTTATTGGGTGAATCGCACCCTTTGTTGTAGAAGTCATTTAGGCTTACCTACATGAGAATATTTTTTTGCTCGGCGCAGTAACTTGTCTAAATTTAAACTAGGTAACAGGTAAAAAGGTTTATTCTGCAAGCCACAAAACCTATGAAGCAATAGGATCGCTCTGGACAAGACGACCCACTGCAGAAGTACCCCTCGTCCTGGGTGAAGTTGCTGAGGTAAGCTCTTTGTGATGCTACAGAGATACAGTGGAAGGACCTTTCAGTGATCTGTGTCATCTGCCAAAAGATTAACATTTGCGGATGCCTTGCATTAGCGGTCCCCAACCTTTCTCAGGTCAGGGACCGCCTCCGGAGTGAGGGAAGAGCCGACGGCCCGGGTGCTGCGAAAACGCGCACACGCAATTACCACACATGCGTGTTTTCGCCACCAGGTGGTGCTAACACACATGCGTGGCAACTGCGCATGCACGTTTTCGCCACTAGGGGCGCTACCGCGCATGCGCGGCGACAGCACGCATGCGCGTTTGCGTCACTGCCATGCCGGCGGCTGCACCTGCCTCTTCCCTTCCTTCTTGCTGCCGGCGGGGGAAGGCAGGCGTGGCTGGCGGCGGCCCGGTACCGTGGCCTTTCCGGCCCGCCCCCGGGCCGCGGACCGGGGGTTGATGACCCCTGCCTTGCATCACTGAAGCACATTTCTAATGACAACTGACCCTCCTGATACTATCTAAAGATTCTGTATTGCCACAAAGCATACGTAAAACAGCTATACCTTTGTATGACTCATTTTGGCAATTCTGTCTTACTATAATTCTGTCCCACTACAGAAAGCTGTGGTCTCTAAAACAGACCCTACAGCAGCTTTGGAAGTGGAAGAAAAGGCGAAAGCACACGAGACACAATTCCATGCAGAGAAAACTGTTTCTGAGTCAAGTACAGTGCCTTTGATAGCGGACGTGAAGGTGCCAAGTGTCATATCAGGTAGGAAAGAATTGACACCATCAGTAATGTAATATATAATACAGTGGATAGGGGAGGGGCTCTTCTTTGCTAGAGGTTTTCAGGTAGAGGCTGAACAGCCATCTTCTGTGGCTATTCTTACATTGGACCAGTTGAATTAGATGGCCTAGAATAGGGGTAGTCAACCTGTGGTCCTCCAGATGTTCATGGACTACAATTCCCATGAGCCCCTGCCAGCATGCTGGCAGGGGCTCATGGGAATTGTAGTCCATGAACATCTGGAGGACCACAGGTTGACTACCCCTGGCCTAGAAGGCCTCTTACACCTGTGTGTGTGTGTGTGTCAAGTGTCATCAAGTGATTTCCAACCCATGGTGACCTAGGCCTCTATGAGACTCAAGTGAGTAGCCATGCTGGTCTGAAGTAGGACAACAAAAATGGAGTCCAATAGTACCTTTAAGAGTGCATGCACTCTTCCTCAGAATAAATTCCTCACTCTTCCTCAGATGTATTCTGAGGAAGAGTGCTTGCACTCGAAAGCTCACGCCTTGAATAAATCTTGTTGGTCTTAAAGGTGCCCCACCGGACTCCATTTTTGTTATTTATTTATTTAATTGGGTTTTTATACCGCCGCTCCATTATGGCTCAGGGTGGTTTGTTAGGCCTCTGTTAGTTTTTTTCACTGAACACGTCCTCTCTTGAAGATCTTAACCAGTCACAGGTCTCCAGATTCATTGGTACTCTGCCAAGGTTTCACACAGATCATGTGGCCGTGGCTCAAAAATACCAATTTTTTGTTTTTTTGTTCATTTTTGCATGCCCCTAATGTGTATCCGAGGCCATGGCACTGAAGAGCTAAGTTTCTGTCCTTTTTCCCCAATCAAAAATCTCCCCTACAGGATGTTTTTGTATCTCTTTTTCCCCGGTCAGGGTTTAAACAGGTGAGTGGAGGGGGGGGGGCAGTTCTGACTGGGAAACAGCGTGGAAGGAGGAAAGATCAGCCCTCTTTTCTTAGTTCAGTCACCCTGATCCAGGTTCAACAATGGCTACTTGCATTTACATATTCGGCAAATCCAAACACGTGTGCCCCATGTTGCATAGGGTCTGTTCCAAGATGATGGAAGTTCTATTTATTTTAGGGATGCTTTTTAAATGATAGTTTTAATCCGATGTTTCTTTTTTGATGCTGGAGGGTCATGTTGAATTGCAATGGATATTCTGGGTTTTGAATGCATCATAACCTGTCTTGGGGATCCATTCCCTGGTTGGAAGGAAAGGATATAAATGACTTTATAGATTGAAGATGCGTATTTTGCAACTTTTTTCTTTATTTAATAGATGCATTGAAGGTACCAAAGTTTAAACCTGATCCCAGCCTCATGGACCATGGCCAGTCCAATCCAGAAGATGTGGATATGTACAGTACCAGAAGCTAACACCCCAGACTGTGCTGTCTTCGGGATATAATAATGATGGGACACTAAACGGGGAGCATAAAGCGATTTGCAAGTGAACTTTATGTGGTGGGATTGAATCAAGTATTTTCTTAACCCTCCCTGAATAGCCAATGTACATGTCCTTGATTGCCAGTGTTTACTTTTTTTACTACTTCTTGCTACCAAAAATATTTTCTGATTTCTGTAAGTCTATGTACTCTCTTGATACACAGAGCAAACCATTTTATAGGGACTGGAGTGCTTCCGGTGACATTGTTGCTGTCCTGCTGGCAGTTAATATAAATGTAAAATAGATTACTCGGCTGCTTCTGTTCAGGTCCATGCAGTAAAAGAGAAGCATTTAAATAGTCTTTTTTTTTCTCTCTCTTCTCCTTTGGCTTATTTCTGATCCAGGGGTGCTGTGCGTAAATGATCACATTCGGCAACCATGCTGGCTTTTAACATTTTTGCTAACAGAAGGAGAAGAGGCAAAAATGTGCCTCTTACTAATGATAGTTTATGGCTAATGGCTGCCTGACATTATAAATGGCATTTCCGAAAGGATTCTAATTTTAGAGGGATGCGTATGAGAGTGGTTTTATGATTGACAAGAAAAGCAGCTGCTTTTTGTACTTATTGTACAATGGCCTCTCCTAGGATGCCTGAGCTTATCCCCACAACTGACTGTCGTGTCTGGATCTAGCTCAAGCCACAGGGTCACTGCTTAAGTTGATTTCCGCACCACTGTGGGTAGGAAAAACACAAGAACATGGGATTTGTAGTTCTTTAGCAGGAAATGCTGGCGTCTACCTCTACTGACTTGGCTATCATCAATAAGAAATGGCTTTGCAGCAGGGGGGGGGGGTCCGAATGCAGCATGTGGCTAGCCACATGTGGCTGTATGTGCTGTATGTGCTGTTGGCTATGGAGTACAGAGTCTATTGATGCTGCATTCCATCTGAAAGCACCTTCCTTTTCCTATCATCACAGAGCTACGACTTTGGTGAGAACTCCCTCTCAGAGCAACATTTGGGCTTCCAGATTACCGTATATGCTCGCATATAAGTCGGGTTTTTCAGCCCTTTTTTAAAACTGAAAAAGTCCCCCCCCCCTCGGCTTATATGCGGGTATGAAAGAAAAGCTGCCAGACAAGAAAGGAGGGTGGGGGGTGGGAGGCAAGTCTACTTAACTGAAGAAGCAGAGGCAGGAAGAAGCAGAGAGGCAGCAAGCTCAGGAGGGACAGTGGGAGGGGAGGGAAGAGCAATCTCTCCCTCCCCCCCCTCACTGCTTTCACGAGGCTATCACAAGGCTAGCACGTGCTGCTACAGAAAGCTCTGAAGAGGGAGAGCAAAAAGCAGAAGGAGGACACGCCCCTAGAGGAAGAAATGGAAGGTGGAGGGAACAGAACACCCGGCTAAGAAGAAGGGAATTGGATAAGAACAAGGGTTGGATAGGCAAGAGGGGTCAGAGGGAAAGAGGGAGGAGGAGGGGAAAGAGGGAGGAAGAGGGTGAGAAGAAAAGGAGGGGGGGAGATCCTGTCCCCGCGTATCCCACTGTTTTTTTCAGCAAGGGATGGACTACTGCCTCCTTCAGCACCTTGCAGAACTTCTCTGTAGCCAGGGAGAGGTTGACAATCTCTCCCAGCGGGCCTCCTATCCACTGGTCACTCGTTCTGAGTAACCAGGACAGACAGGGATCAAGGGGGCAAGTAGCTGCCCTTACTAACTCCAGCAACTTCTCCTCTTCAATTCCTGAGAGCGATCTGAAGCCATCAGAGGTGTTCCCCGGGACGGCCAATGGGCTTCTAGTTCCCTCTCTGTATTAGGAGTGGCGGGAATGTCCCGGTGAAGCTACAAGACTTTATCCACCAAAAAGCTTGCTAATGCCTCACAAACAAGAGCCAGCTGGGTGTAGTTGTTAGAAGCTCAGATTTCTTATCTGGCAAGCCCGGGTTCGATTATGCGCTCCCCCACATGCAGCCAGCTGGGTGACCTTGGACTCCCCACAGCACTGAGAAAGCTGTTCTGACCGAGCAGTGATATCAGGGCTCTCTCAGCCTCACCTACCCCACAGGGTGTTTGTTGTGGGGAGAGGAAAGGGAAGGCGATTTAAGCCGCTTTGAGAATCCTGATAGAGCTGTTCTGACCAAGCAGTAATACCAGGGCTCTCTCAGCCTCTCCTCCCCCACAGGGTGTCTCTTGTGGAGAGAGGAAAGGGAAGAATTCAAAAGAAATTCCGTCTAAACATCATTCCATTTCTAAACATCCGGAAGAAGTTCCTGACAGAGCGGTTCCTCAGTGGAACAGACTTCTTCGGGAGGTGGTGGGTTCTCCATCTCTGGAGATTTTAAAACAGAGGCTGGATAGCCATCTGACGGAGAAGCTGATTCTATGAAGGGAATGGCAGCTTACAGTGGATGAGCAATAAGGTTGTGGGTGTCCTGCATGGTGCAGGGGGATGAACTAGATCAGTGGTCCGCAACCATTTTCAGGCTGCAGACCAGTGGGGGGGAGGGTGATCCGGTTCTGCGCATATGTGGCAGTCCATGCACAAACGTGTATGTGCGGCAGGTCTGTACATGCGCGTTTGTGCCATGCATGTGCAGCTGTAAACACATGTGTGCGGCACTTCGCACAAAACTGCTGTGCATGAGCGTTTGTGACCGCACATTGCGCAAGCATGCATGCGCGTACCTGCCACACATGCGCAACATTGCTGCACAATGCGCAAATGCGCATGCACGGACCTGCCACGCATGCGCATTTGCGCCGGCGGCCACACTTCCCTCTCCCCCTCTCCCTCAAAAAGAAGCTTGCCAGGCCGCAAGCTAATCGGCCGCTTTGGCAGCCGATTTGCTTGCGGCCTGGGAAGTTTCTCACTGGGGGGGGGGGGAGCCGCAGCCCAGTGGTTGGGGACCACTGGACTAGATGAACCATAGGGTCCCTTCCAACTGTATTATTCTATGATTCTAAGAGCCTTGTATGCTGCTTTGAGACTCCTGGTAGAGAAAAGTGGCATCTAAGAAGCAACTCTTCTTCCATTGACTATTTTGGCGCCTTTCCTCAACTACCCTATACAATTGGGCTGGGTGGGAGCTCGCAGACACCATAAAGGCGGCATTAAACTTATGTTTAGCGACCCTAACCACCATTCCATAGGCCCTCGTAAGCATGCAATAAACTGCTCTTGCAGCTTCATCGTGAGATTTCTGCCACACTTGCTGTAGCTGTCTCGCTTCCCTCTTTCTCTCCCTTAGCTCCCCCATATACCAAAGAGCCAGTTTGGGGAGAGGGTGCTTGGGAGCGACCTTGTCAATAGCAGTCAGACGGGACTGCCAGTCCTCTGCTAACACCACCAAAGATTTACCAGGAGGCATTGGATCCCACAGAGCATTCAGGGATCCAGTGAGATCCACGAGACTCCGCGGGCTAGATCAGTCTAGCCTTGTCGTTGTGAGTTCCTGCGTTGTGCAGGTGGTTGGACTAGATGACCCTAGATTCCAGCTCTATGATTCTATGATGATTCTAGCCTGAGCCATCCAGTTCCTGAATATTGACTAGAAAATACATTGGGCCCTGAGAAAAGCATCTGGCCGCACAAGCTGAATTGCACATAAAAGAGAACAAGAGGTTATACCTTAAGATGGAATGGATGCTGTTCCTTAGTGGTCAGCTTAACTGTAGTGCCATTTGATCCTTTATGCTGGTGCTTTGACCCAGCTAAAGATCTACTGCAGCAGAATTCTTCCATGTATTGTTCTTATGTTATTATGTAAACTGCCCTGAGCCCCCCGGGAGGGCGGTATATAAATATGAATGAATGAATGAATGAATGAATGAATGAATGAATGAATGAATGAATGAATGAATGAATGAATGAGCAGTGTTATACCCTGTAAACCAGGGGTAGCCAAACTGCAGCCCTCCAAAGGTCCATGGACTACAATTCCCAGGAGCCCCTGCCAGCAAATGCTGGCAGGGGCTCCTGGGAATTGTAGTCCATGGACCTCTGGAGTGCCGCAGTTTGACTACCCCTGCTGTAAACCTTTTTGGTAAGCCACAGGATTTGGCCTGCGTTAACAGTTGTATAACTGCGTGGAAAAACATGAAATGTAAGAGCCTGCCAGGAAATTGCAGGGCTGTGTCAGCGTCCTTGGGCAAAATAACAATAGCAGCAACGTATCAAAATAAGTCACAAAGCAGGCCAACTGTTTTTAATTTCGGTTGCTCTTACTACCCTGGCTTGAGAGGCACGGAACGGGAGAGCACAATGGGCAGGCTATATGTTTTTTGCAGACCTGATGAGCTCATTGGCTTCAAAGCTTGGAATGATAATAAAAGAAAGTGGAGAAGTTCTTTTTATTGTCCATCAGCCATTCTGATAAGCTGCTCTTTGTCAAACCTGAAGAGATGCCAGCCTTCTTCAGTGGAAAGGTCTGAAGCGCCACGCCTCATGTAATACTCTATAGACGGCTTATTCCAAACGACAACGAGGAAATGCATGCAACTACAGCTGTTCTCGAGAGCTATCTGTTGGGAAGGAAACACACAGGATTGCATATCTGGAGGCTCACCATAGTGGCGAGAGTTTTCTATATGGAGGAATGTGCAATCCCTCCCCCTTCAGTCTGAAGTGGACCGGTCCGTAAGTCCTTCCTCACCTGCTCTGGGAGTGAACTGGGCCAAAGAACTTGCCCACTAGTTTCCTACAGATCTTTTCTTATTTTTGAGTCCTCCAGCAGAGTTGAATAATATAGTAGCTTTCAGTCAACCTGCAGTTCAGCAACTTCCGTAGACGGAATCAGTGGGTCAAAATACAGGTTACAAAATGATATATTTGTAAGATATTGAATTAACTTGCCTGGCTTAATTTCTTTAAAAGCTCTGTTCCAATGCCCCAGCCTGCCAAAATACAATATGGAAGAAAAAATGCAGTTGTGTGAGTTCACATTGTTTAAAATAGTTTGCAAATTGGATAATAGTTACATAAGACATGGGCCTTCAGGGTTGTCATAAATTACATCAGGGGTAGTCAAACTGCGGCCCTCCAGATGTCCATTGACTACAATTCCCATGAGCCCCTGCGGCAAATGCTGGCAGGGGCTCATGGGAATCGTAGTCCATGGACATCTGGAGGGCCGCAGTTTGACTACCTCTGAATTACATGCTGTCAACGCCAGCAAGGGGTATGCAAGGCTAGTGAGATGCAGGTTGCTTTCTCTGCAGAGTCTTTCTCAGGAGGAACGGCAGCAGTGGTGGAGCCCCCCCCCCAGCCAAGCTGCTCACCCTGCCACGACTCCTGTGAAAGGGTCGGTCGACCCCCAGAGGGGTCCCAACCCCCAGGTTGAGAACCAGTGGCATAGATCAGGGGTAGTCAACCTGTGGTCCTCCAGATGTCCATGGATTACAATTCCATGTCCATGGATATAGTGATGACCACAGAAATAAAAAGCTTTAAAGGGGGATTCGATGGATTCAAGAAGGATAAGTCTATCAATGGCTACTAGCCATGGTGACTAAGAGGAACCTCCATATTCAGATGTCAGATTGCAAAGTGGCACAGAGTGCCTGAAAGGGGGGCCATGTCGATCTCCCTGGCCGTACCGGCCTCAACCATAGACCTGGTGGAAGAGTTCCATTTTATAGGCCCTGCCAAATGCTGGAAGCTCCTGCAGGGCCCACAGCTTTTCTGGGACCTCATTCCGCCAGGTAGGGGACAGGAACAAAAAGGCCCTGGCCCTGGGTGTAAACTGCACAGAGCTTTTATTCCAATCCCAGGTCGATTCAGTCCCTGCTGTCTATACAGAATGCGATTTCCGTTTGGATTTTGGGAGATTTAAATTTTCCTTCTGCAGCAAGAAGGATTGATCCAAAGTGACCCTACCTTTATTGTGCGATAGAGTGCTTTTAAACCTCAATATTTTTCAAATCTGGATTGGGAAAGCAAGCTCAGTGGTAGAGAACCTTTGATAGGCCACACCTGGTCATGTGACAAGCTTGCCTTAAAGGAGAAGCCCCTAATTTCTCTCAACTTCTGTCGGTCCTGGATTTTTCTTCCCTCCTCTGCCTTTTTTGATCTTCTCCCCCCCCCTTCAAGAAAAGAAAGAAAGAGGCTTGGCTCCCCCCCCCTTCTGAACTACCCTAACCACGTGCAGAACACTTTCCTGTTTCAGTGGGGGGGGGGGGAGAGGAAGACCCGAGTTCAAATCGATCTGAATTCAACAGGATAGACAATGGAATAAACAAAGTAAGTGCAGACTCTGCCCTGGTTGAGGCCAGTTGGACTTCCCTGGGGCCAGGAATAACCCAACAGATCGGTACCCGCAGAGCATAAAGCTCTGTGGGGGGCATAGGGCAACAGGTGCCCCCCACAGAGCTTTATGCTCTGTGGGTACCAATCTGTTGGGTTATTCCTGGCCCCAGGGAAGTCCAACTGGCCTCAACCAGGGCAGAGTCTGCACTTACTTTGTTTATTCCATTGTCAATGTGGGGCCCAGACCGCAAAGGTCCTTAAAGATTAAAACCAAAACCTTGAATTGGATCTGGGCGGCAACTGGTAACCAGTGCAGCAGCCTCAGCACAGGCTGGATATGGGCCCTCCAAGATTTACTAGGAAAAGGTTTCCTGGGTCTTGAACAGAAAAGATTTTTCCCACAGCAAGCAATAATATCACAAGTAGAAATATATATTCCCATTATTAAAAAAACAAAAACCAATCTATCTGTTAGAAGCATTCAGTATATACATATATATAAATTGGATTGGGTGACCAGTTTTGTTTTACCTCTAAAATCATCCATGACATAAAAGTCTTCCAGGTACAATAACTTGCCAATCCAAGGATCATATGTAAAGTAGTACATTGCAAAGCCTACAACACCAATATCTGGAAGGAGGGAAAAAGATATCTGTATAAAGAAACACAATATCAAGGTGAATCTCGAAGAGCTATCAACCAGATAGCTAAGGAAAAATTCTTTAATTACGTACCTTTTAAGCATCGATACAGCTGCCTTTGTGAGATAAGAAAGGAGGCGTACAAGAACTTACAATTTAGTAGACAGAATAAATTATCCTTATATGTTGTATTCTACTTCATAGCCATGAAACTCAAGGAGCAGTGACAAGATAGAATGTCATTAGAGAACCAATCCAAAATCAGTTTACACCAATAAAGCACTGACCTAGTTAGGTTACTCAGATCTCAGAGCCAAGCCTGGTTAGTTTTAGGTATGTTTTTAAAAATCTGGTTATTGCAGGTTCGGGTCAAATTGACATAACCCAAATCACCCAAATCCCTGTTTCCATCTTGGGTTTTGGATTGAGCTTGATTCAGAAAAGCCATATTTCCCCCAAATCACTGCCTTCAGCTGATACACAGAGACTGCTCTCTGTGGATCAGATATTCTTCAGCCAGTGCAGGGGGGCATTTTCAACTGGCTTTCCTCCAACAGATTGTCCCCCCCCCATAGCCCAAAAAACAGCTGATCCAGCAAAGAGACTCCTCTCTGGGGATCAGCTGTTTGTCAGGCAAATCATAAAAGAGAAGCAATTTATATTAATCGGAATCAGTTCCTGCACAGCGGCTATATAAAAATTTGGAAACTCCAAACATGAGGTTTCCTGCATCTTGATTAGCTTGGTCCCAAGACCAAGCTGCTAGTTAGGACCAACCCAAGGTGCTAGTATGTGTTCTTGGTGAGGATTTATTTGATTTCATTGATCAGCTGAACCTCCACTCCACACTTATCATATGACAAATTATATTTGCTTCCCTGCCAAACTTCAAAAGTCATTTGTCATGCTGCTAGAGCACAGGGAGGTCTGTGATTACGGAAGAACAAATCTGAAGGCCCTTTGGGTGTACAAAACTAGTTACACAGTTTTTAAAGCTTTAATCAATTGTTGTTTTTCTTCTCATTCTTCCATTTTCCATCCAAGGGGCTTTCGAGGTTATTAAACTGATTAAACCTGACAAACCAAGAATACCAGAATTCAGCTTTCTGTTAAGTCACAAGATAATCTTTGTGAATATATATGTGCTGAACTTAATTAAAAATGGGAGCAGGTATTTTCAGGCCAAAACTGGTTTTGACAGCAATACATACAATAACAATCTCCAAACTTTCAGTATCTAGGGACAAGGCAACAGTTGTCTTTGAAATTCTAGTGGTTGTGTTTTAATGACAAGCAGCCCTTGGGAACCAGGGCTTTTGAATGGGGAGCAACCCAGGACAGAGAAGGATGCTTAACCCTTTGCAAATCTTGTGGTTTTCTGCTCTTAATCCCCTGCAGCTGATTTTTCCCTTCCTTGCAGGATTCCTGCAGCGTCACCAATTAATTTGTACTTGTATTTCATGCATGTAAAAAAAATGCCATAGGTTCAGTTCTATTTGTTGAGCGTTGGTGAAAACGCCTGTGTTAGAGGGGGAAATTTATTTTCAGTGATGTCTCTATATCTCCTTCCTTCCACAACGAACTCGACATATGCTGAATTCCAAGATGGTCTCCCACCCAGCACTGACCAGGTTCAGACATGCTTACTTGTACAGAGTGTACCCTGAACGTGTGCAGAGAGAGTCTTTGCACATTGCAAGAAAATGGTGTGGGGGGGAAGGGTTAAACAACTCTGCACCCTTCATGTACTGGACCATGATCTCATGCGCTGGGGCCCTGTACCCTGGACATGTACGTCTGTCTTTACAAGAAAATGGTGCAGGGGGAAAGGGTGCTGTAATCCTGTGGCTAGTTTTCTTTTTATCTTTTTCTTTTTGCCATTGTCGTATCTGACTTATGGTGGGGTTTTCAGGGCAAGAGAAGTTCAGAGATGGTTTGCCATTGCCTGCCCTTACATAGCGACCCCACACTTTCTTGGTGGTCTCCCATCCAAATAGAAGAAGAAGAAGAAGAAGAGTTGGTTCTTATATGCCGCTTTTCCCTACCTGAAGGAGTCTCAAAGCGGCTTACAGTCGCCTTCCCATTCCTCTCCCCACAACAGACACCCTGTGGGGTGGGTGAGGCTGAGAGAGCCCTGATATCACTGCCCGGTCAGAACAGCTCTATCAGTGCCGTGGCGAGCCCAAGGTCACCCAGCTGGCTGCATGTGGGGGAGCGCAGAATCGAACCTGACATGCCAGATTAGAAGTCAACACTCCTAACCACTACACCAAACACTGACCTGGGCTGCCCCTATTCACTTCCAAGATCTGACAGAGATTGGGCAGTTGGACTATCCAAGTCAGGGTGTGTCTACTTTTAGGCCTAAAAGAATTCTCGGATTTATCACAGAGAAGGACCTGATACCAGGAGAAATGGTTAAAGCTTACCTCCAGTTCCATCTTCCTTTCTTGCCTCTGCTATTAAACAGTGGAAGAAAGGGCGCGAACCGAAACCATCTCGAAGTAAATCTGAAAATATTACGGTTATTGAATAAATGGTGGAATAAAGTTATAAGTGGAACAAATCTACTACCAACTTCCTGACAGACCCAGGGGTTCTGCTATGGTAGATTGAGAGGGCAGAATATCAAGAGTTCTCCAGAATCTGCTTTCTGGATTCTGCTGGAGTCCTCTGACAGCCAACAAGTAAATTGTGCCTGCAGAAAAGTTAGATCCATCATCATTCCATGGTGGCTTCATGGAACCTCCATGTTTAGAAGCAGTGTTTCTCTGAATACCCATTGCCAAGAGGGGTCAGTAATTGGGGGATGGCTTTGACCTCTGTTCCCCCACCTGTGCTCCTTCCACTGCATCTATCTAATGATGGGAAACAGGAATACTGGGCTGGATCTGGCAGCTTTTTTATTCATGATGATGGTTTATCTATGATGATTTAAGACATAGGAAATGAATTGGCCTATATCACATATTTTCCCCTCCCATTTCTCCAAGGAACTCTCGTCAAAGAATTCAATCCCAGGCCTAGAAATGAATTCTGGAGATTGAAATGCCCAACCTACTATGAGTACCAATTCTATGTTACTTCATCTCCAACAGTGATGTTCAGAGTGTTTGGATTTTGAGTGGAGATTCCCAGGGAATCAACCACGGAACTCACTTTGTGGCCCTGGGGCCAAGCTAAGGATGCCAGACTCCAGGAATTGTAGCTTATCTCCAGACTACAGAGACATGTTCCTCTGAAGAAAATGGATGCTTTGAAGATGGACTCCCCTGGCACTGAACCCCCCTGAAATCCCTGTGCTCCCCAGGCTCAATCCCTAAATCTCCAGGAATCTCCCAATCTGGATCTACCAGCTACTTGCCATTCCCTTTCAGTGGCCCTGAGGGACTTTCCAACCCTAGATCTGTCACTGTCTGATCATCCTAATTTGTTTCATTGGGGGGGGGGAGGTTGAGGATAAAAGGAGGGAGCCATGCATAGCACCCCAAGCACCATTTTTCTGCCCAGTGGGGTTCTTCTTTTATCTACTTTTCTCTCCCAAAGAAAACTATGTGCGGTAGGCTAGGCTGAAAGACTGAATGGCCCAAGGCCCTCCTTCCATCAAGAGAGATGGCGATTTCAACGGTGGAGTGAGGATTTGAAATTGAGTCTCCCACTATTCCACCCTGCCTCTCTTAGTGGGGGATGGGATAAAAGTAAAATTGCACATTTTTAGTTTCTTAAACATGTCATACCAGGCTTTCCCCCCCCCCTTGTTTTACCTGTTTCTGTTATTTTAACTGCATCCGGCATATTTTCATAAGCAGCTAACTCCTACCAAGAGAAGAAACCAGAAGGTAGAAGAAGAAGAGTTGGTTCTTATATGCCACTTTTCTCTACCCGAAGGAGGCTCAAAGCGGCTTACATTCGCCTTCCCTTTCCTCTCTCCACAACAGACACCATGTGTGGTGGGTGAGGCTGAGAGAGCCCTGATATGACTGAAGAAGAAAAGTTGGTTCTTATATGCTGCTTTTTTCTGCCCAAAGGAGTCTCAAAGCGGCTTACAGTCGCCTTCCCATTCCTCTCCCCACAACAGACACCCTGTGGGGTGGGTGAGGCTGAGAGAGCGCTGATATCACTGCCCGGTCAGAACAGTTTTATCAGTGCCGTGGCGAGCCCAAGGTCACCCAGCTGGCTGCATGTGGGGGAGTGCAGAATCGAACCTGGCATGCCAGATTAGAAGTCTACAGTCCTAACCACGACACCAAACTGGTACCATTTTAACAATCGTGGAGCTTCATTAAAGTGCTGTGAAAGATCAGTTTTCACCAGTCTCTGAAGAGAATACCCATCCAGTACTTATTAAAAGAACCAAGACGGACTCTCGACTGTCAAACTGGAAGAAGGGTAGAGCTGCTAGGTTTATGGAATGATGGCATGGCCAATGAGGAGGTGATGGTGTCAAAGTTCCACAGGGCCTACAAAACAGAGTTCTTCCACCAGGCACTTGTTGAGGCCAACTGGACTAGAAGATCTTGCCGCTCCTTAGAATGTCAAACTGGAACAACTACCTGGAGATGACAACTGGGAGCTGGAAGGATTGGTTTGGTGAAGGTTGGTATGGGGGTAGGGCTAGGATGTGATTTTATTGTATTTTTATTCTATTGTTTTAAGTTCTGTTGTAAGCCACTGTGAGCTGGCAAGACCAGGAGCGACAGCTAAGAAATTGTATTAATAAATATAAATAAACAAGATGGCCTCATTTCAAAGGCAATTAAACACCTGGATGTCTGTAGTACTTACTAAATAAGGAAAAGAGAACACAAAATTGGTGGCTTTTGGGTAGGGAGGGTGCAACTCCCCCCCCTAAAATATTCTTGGGATACATTCAACCTAAAAATATCAATATTTCCCAATATTCCTGAATCCCAATACTAGAATGGTATTTGGATTCAGTAAATATCTGGAGATACCAATTTTTTTTCAGTTTCACTATACTGTGTGAGGACCATTATAATCAATGGTCACCATGGAGTTTAATTAAGCATTGAGTTGGGGCTTGGCGAGGGGCTGTTTTTTGGGCTCCCAAAGGAAGTGCTCCCATCTTCCATTGTTTCTAGTGGTTGGGGGGGGGGGGAGAGAAATTTAAATTTAAAAGGTTATCAACAAGCCTGGTAGAAAATGGCAACAACTCTCTAAGGTCTTATAACTGCTGGGGTCTGAACCTAGGACCTTCTGCCTGTCAAGCAGACACTCTGCCACTGAGCCATGACTTCTGCCTGGGTGTTTTGGTAAAATACTCACACAATGGGTGGGACTGCATGCAGATGTCACCTGTGATATTCTTCGTGGTACATGCAATTGCAGATCATAGGCATCCCTAGTCTTCTCTTCCTATCATCCATTTTGCTGTGCTGCTTCCACATTGTACACCTGGGAATGGTGGTCAATGCCAGCACAGTTTTGTCAGCCCAAGCTGCTGCACTGGCAAAGAATCCAGTCCCACAGCCGGCCCTACATCACTTTATGGCCTTGTATCATAATGTAACTGCCCCGTGAGCCCTGTGGAACTGCCCTATGCTGCATTAGACCACGGGTCCTACCTAGCTCAGTTTTGTCTGCTTGGACTGACAGCGGCTCTTCCGGATCTCTGGCCTTGGCCAGCACTTGTGAAATCCACTCAACCAAAGGTGCTAGGGATTGAACCTGGGGCCTGCTGCAAGCAAAGGGGAGCAACCCTTCCTGTGGACAGTCAGGCAGACCTGGATGGCTAGCAAGCTCTTGGTCCATGTCCTCCTTTCTCTCTTACTTTGATGAGACGCAGAATTTCTGGGCAGTCTCGCGGCTCTGCTGGGCGAACCCGGAAACGGTTCAGGGAGCCAGGATTTGCCATGATGAAAGCAGAGAGCAGCAGGGGAGCTGATCACTTCCCACCAGGGACCTTGAGTGCTGCTGGGCCTCTGATTGGGGATCTTCCTCTTTGTTCACCATTTCAAAGGGCTGTTTGTTAGACAAAAGGAAAGAAAGAAAAAAAGACCCCTGTTCTTTGCCCTCCTTCCCCACCCTCCTTCCTTGTTTTTTCTCCTTGCCGTTTACAAAGATGGGGGTGTAGCGTTCACTCCTTGCAGCTCCCAAGCATCCGGAAGCATATTTCCCACCCTGCCACTCTGGCTGGTGATTAAGCTAGCAGCACGGTTCATAGGGCGAGTCACAATGGGACTGGCATCATAATCCCACCCCTATCCTCCCCTAATCTCCTTTCCCTTTAACTTATTACTTTGTTAGTTGCAAAGTCATGTCCGACCCATCGCGACCCCATGGACAATGATCCTCCAGACCTTCCTGTCCTCTACCATTCCCCGGAGTCCATTTAAGTTCTCACCGGCTGCTTCAGTCACTCCATCCAGACACCTCATTCTCTGTCGTCCCCTTCTTCTTTTGCCCTCGATCGCTCCCAGCATTAGGCTCTTCTCCAGGGAGACCTTCCTTCTCATGAGGTGGCCAAAGTATTTGAGTTTCATCTTCAGGATCTGGCCTTCTAAGGAGCAGGCAGGGCTGATCTCCTCTAGGACTGACCGGTTTGTTCGCCTTGCAGTCCAAGGGACTTGCAAGAGTCTTCTCCAGCACCAGAGTTCAAAAGCTTCAATTTTTTGACACTCAGCCTTCCTTATGGTCCAACTTTCACAGCTTATTACTTAGCGTGAACAAAGCCCAGAAGGGAGAGGTTCAGGCAAGAGACCTAACTAACTGCCTAGCTTATTTTGTTTTGGAGGCAAGCAGGGAGGAAGTACGATCAAAGAGCAGGAAGTCTCCAAAGGGTCAATCAGGGCACTAGAGGAGATTACTTGAAAAACATCAGAAAGTTCCTGATCTAGCTATGCTAAATAAATATGTTCTCCAATACCCTCCAAACTATGAGAATGCCATAGAGTCCACCTTCCAAAATGGCCATTTTCTCCACGTGATTTTCTTTATTGTCTCAAGATGAGCTATAAACCCAGAAGACCTGGTGGTTGGCAACCATACCTACAAGTGAACAATTTATTGGAAAGTAGAGGAATTTATTAATTTTAATTAAAGAAGGCGGTTCTTTAGGTTATTTCTTTAGGTGCATGAGTTAACAAGGCATCTAATAACTCCCCAACTGTGTTTACTTGGCAACACCCCATTGACACATTTGGACAAAAATGTTGCAATTGCCACTTGAAATCAAAAAAAGTTCTTTTCAGGAAACATCTTTGGTGGGTGGGGGAACGTGACAGTGCTGGATCTGAAGAAGGTAGGCTAATAAAATGTCACAAAGGGCAAATCAGAGGTATTAACAGGAAGTATCAAAAGTTTTTCTTTCCTGGGGAAATTTTCTTAAATAGAATAGTTCCACAGAGAGAACTGGCTGAAGTGTGAGCAGTCTGCACACAAGATTTATATATTTTATCCTGCCTTTCCACTCCAAGTGCCTCCCAGGCAGCTTACAAATCCATATAATGCTTTAATGCAATATGTAAGAACCTTTACTAAGAAATAACAAGGCTGGCATTAATCATTATCAGAATGAGAAGCTGACTGCAGTTAGGCTGCAGATGTTTTAATAAAAGCAAATCCAAGCCAGACAGATTTGGGCAAGTCTGTTGTACTGGTTAGAAGTGCGAACTTCTAATCAGGCGAGCCGGGTTTGATTCCCCCATGTACAACCAGCTGGGTGACCTTGGGCTCCCCACAGCACTGATAAAGCTGTTCTGACCGAGCAGGAATATCAGGGCTCTCTCAGCCTCACCTACCTCACAGGGTGTCTATTGTGGGGAGAGGAAGGGAAGGTGAGTGTAAGCCGCTTTGAGACTCCTGATATAATTGTTTTGACCGAGCAATAGTATCAGGGCTCTCTCAGCCTCACCCACCTCACAGGCTGTCTCATGATAGAGTGGCTCCTCAGTGGAACAGTCTTCTTTGGGAGGTGGTAAGTTCTCTGTCTTTTGGAAGTTTTTAGCAGAGGTTAGTCATCTGACAGGTTTGCTGGTTTTATGAACTTAGGCAGATTGTGAGTGGGTGGGCAGGAAGGGACGTACCAGTGTTTGTACCTTGTGGCCCTACCTTGCATACCCAGAAATCGGTAAATGCTCCTGTGGGATGATAGGTGAATTTTCTCCAGGCCAGGTTGGATTCTGGAGATCTTTGGGGGACGGATTACTTGGGCTTGAAATTGGGGTCACTGTGGGTGGGCAGATAGTTATCAATTCCTGCATTGCACAAGACTGAGTGGGAAAAGATGGCTGGATCAAAATACAGTTACTAGATGCACTGAAGACTCTTGTCCTATGACTAAGAACTGGGTGGCAGAATAATTGTCAGACTTGCATAACTGCCGAAATGCTTGTTCCATGCAAAGGTTAAATGAGACAGAAGCTTCACTGTCCTCCTTTGCATCTTTGATAAGCTTGTGGATAACGGATTTCTTTGCAAATGACCTGAGCTTCATTTCACAATCCTTTATGGTAGAAATGTCATAAAGCAATTGAACATTTCAAGCAGCTTAGCATTTCAGAGGCCAAGAATGGAAAATATACTGGGGTATTTTTCTAGGTGAGATACGTGATGAGGTTTGTTTATTTCCTAAAGGATAAAGAAAGAATAAAGATATTCGTAATTCCACGCACTTTGACTTATAAATTAGTCTGCTCTTGGGTCAACCAGGGCCAGCCCAACCATGGAGATGAACTAGGCAATAACATAAGGCAGTGATGGTTAAAGTTTTAGTGCCCAAACTGTAACCCACAACCCACTTATTTATTGCAAAGTGCCAACACGGTGATTTAACCCAGTGGTCCCCAACCTTTTTATCACTGGGGACCACTCAACACCGGGGATCACTCACCGGGGACCACTCAGTGCCTTTTACTGAGGCCCGGTGTGTGTGTGTGTGTGTGGGGGGGGTAGTTTACTCCTCTACTCTCAACCACTGCCCTAACGCTCTCTGATCGCTATGGTAATGTTTAAACATCCCTTCAAAATAAGATACAGACACGCCACAACAATGAACATAAGGAACATTTTATTTTCATGGAAATTTTAACTCATGAAATGACAAATCAATGGGAACCCTGAGCTTGTTTCTCTGCAACGAGATAGTCCCATCTGGGAGTGATGGGAGACAATGACACCCGAAGTGTGTTGTAAAGGGCCGGGGGGGGTGAAGTAAAGGACCGGGGGGGGGGGAGAAGGCGTCCTTCGGGGCCCACCTCCAATTAGTCGAAGGACCACATGTGGTCCGCAGCCCACAGGTTGGGGATCGCTAATTTAACCTGAATACTGAGGTTTTGTTCCTCTCCCCCTTTCCCCCCACACCATTCCCTTCCCTTCCTTCCCTTCACCTTCGCTCCATTGAGGGGAGTGGTAAGGCCAGGCGTCCATGTGGGCAGCAGTGTGTAGCATCAGGATCTCTTATTGTGGCAATCGGTAGGAACCTCACAGTAGAGTAAGTTGAGAAAGTGTGGGTGGCTCAAGGACATGAAGTGAGTGCCACTGAGCTAGTTCAGTAAGGTAAATTCTGAACCCCTGATCCCATACATACATGTGTCGGCAGGAACAGAACCCCTACACACAAACTGGCCATTTGTGACATGCATTGGAGCCAAGAAGTCATTCAAACATGAACAATAAAGGTAAAGGAATCCCCTGTGCAAGCACCAAGTCATGTCTGACCCTTGGGGTGACACCCTCTAGCGTTTTCATGGCAGACTCAATACGGGGTGGTTTGCTAGTGCCTTCCCCAGTCATTACCGTTTACCCCCCAGCAGCAAGCTGGGTACTCATTTTACCGACCTCGGAAGGATGGAAGGCTGAGTCAATCTTGAGCCGGCTGCTGGGATTGAACTCCCAACCTCATGGACAGACAGCTTCAGACAGCGTGTCGCTGCCTTACCACTCTGCGCCACAAGAGGCTCATACATGAACAATAAACTTTGATTTCTTCATTGCCTCCTTCTGCTTAAAGATGCCCAACTCACGGTTGAGAGGATTATTGGTACGTGGATCCAAAATGTGACCAGCTTTGGAGTACTATGGATTTTAGTAGCCGCTGTGCCTGAGTAGCCTTGGCTTTAGCAGCTGTTGTCTTTATACAATGGGTCGGCTTTTGCAGAAGCAGACCATGGTATAGTACAGGAGAAAGCAGGTGGGTCAGCTTTAGACAGAAGAGGAGTTCTATTGTTAACAAATGAAATGCAGTATATTAGAATCCTTTAAAAACGCAGAGATTCACCTGGCTTAATTCAGGCTGAAGTATGCACCTGGGAAGAAACCTCATTGAACTCAGGGGGATAGACTTTGTATAAATGCTGCAGTTCCACCTTCCATCTTGTTCACAGACCAAACAAAGTGTCAATGGTTCTTGTTACAGTGATTGGAATTGTAGAACACAGTTAGCACACATTGGGTCATTTCCTGCAGGAAAATGGAGGCTGATCCCCCCCCCCCCCCACTGGTCAGGTGGGGCCCCACAGTCTAATTGAGAAGTATGGTGAACCATTCACAGGGCTGAAGTTATTGCATACCCCTGGAGCTGCCAGATGTAGGACCAGGGCTAACATCGGTGTACCCTGAAGTAGGGCATCTGCTGTGGCCCAGACTTCTGGTGAGTTTTAGTTCTGCTGACTCCCACCCACACAGCTCCCCTGCCACCTACCTGTACCCCTGCTTCTAGATGCCCAATGCCATTAAGGAAAGGCATGTTGGCCGTGCCCTCCTGAGAGCAGGAGCAACAGTTCTCTCAGTGTTTTTTGGGGAAAGGGTGTGCAGGTAGCACATGGATAGCTTGCATGCATGAGAATGATGCACAGGCAGTGGAGGGCATTCAGGTGTGAGCGTGGAAAGGAAAACATGAGGGAGCTCTGGTGATAGGAGGATGCAGGAGCCCCAAGCACTTCTGCCCAGCATACTCCAAAATCTGGAACCGGCCTTGCTTTGGACTGCTGTGTCATTCTCCCTGGATGTTCCACCTGCTCACCCGCTGATTCGTTCTCCCTGCTGGCTGCCTTGTGGCATTTAGTGACACACAACATTCACCGTTAGGCACAATAGGGAGGGAATCCTGGAGAGGGGGGAAGGGCTCTGTCACCACTGTTTGGAAATGGATCCAGATTGACAACAGCTGTTGTTGTGACTGGTTGCTTTGCTTCTCTGGTAGGCAGCCGGTCTTTGCTTACAAACAGACCTCCTGCATTTCACTGATTTTTGGCCCCACATTTTGTCCTCTGTCATATGTCAGCTGAGATGCACTCTGTGCATACAGTGAACACCGATCCACACAAGCTTAAGCCACAATATACTACTGGTATTTAAAGGACCCCAAGAGATGGTTGGAGTGAGTGACTCAGCATGCCTGGACACTGTATAGCAGGGGTAGTCAAACTGCGGCCCTCCAGATGGCCATGGACTACAATTCCCAGGAGCCCCTGCCAGCGCATGCTGGCAGGGGCTCCTGGGAATTGCAGTCCATGGACATCTGGAGGGCCGCAGTTTGACTACCCCTGCTGTATAGGGATGGCTTGAATGGGATGACTCTTTTTGTCTTGACTTAGCAGCTGCTCTCTGACCCCTTCTCTCTCTCTCCCATTGTCCTCCCACTCTGTGCACATGGCCTTCCACGAAGACTCATGTCTCTGCAGGTCTCTCCTGTAAAGGCAGTGCCCTCATATTGCCACATATGTGATGCCGGACAACCTGGCCATTTGTCACAGGAAATGAACTCTTTAGATTAGGCTTCTCTCTCCCCCTCTGCCTGCAACCTGTATGTGAACTGAATCTACTTTACAATGTAAGTTTACCTCTTTGCAATATACTTCTTGGGAGATTTATTTACTGCATTCAGTATCACACTTCTATGACTGGCAAAACTCTACCAATAGAATCACAGAATCATAGAGTTGGAAGGGGCCATACAGGCCATCTAGTCCAACCCCCTGCTCAACGCAGGATCAGCCCAAAGCATCCTAAAGCATCCAAGAAAAGTGTGTATCCAACCCTTTGCTTGAAGACTGCCAGTGGGGGGGGGGGGAGCTCACCACCTCCTTAGGCAGCCTATTCCACTGCTGAACTACTCTGTGAAATTTTTTTCCTGATATCTAGCCTATATCGTTGTAGTTTAAACCCATTACTGTGGGTCCTTTCCTCTGCAGCCACCAGGAACAGCATCCTGCCCTCCTCCAAGTGACAACCTTTCAAATACTTAAAGATGTATAACATTTCAGTGCTCATGCAAGTCAGACCAGACCTCCAGTCCACTATAACCAAGCAATTGTCTCTAGCCTGGATGATTATTCAAGAAGCATCTATCAACAGAAAGGCAATATGTTAAAATATGAGTGTAAAATATTAAACATATTCTGTTAAATCTGGTGATCATTAGAGTTTGGGGCTGTATTTTTTTCCAAGGATGGGATGGTTGGGTTCGACCAGCAGATGGGGGTATTTGATTCTAGAAAGGCATCTGATTCCTGTGCAATAAAATCAGAGTCCAGTAGCACCGTTAAGACCAACAAAGATTTATTCAAGACATGAGCTTTCGAGTGCAAGCACTCTTCATCAGACTATGAACTGACCATCATAACAGTAGGAATATATAAGCAAAAGTTAATCCCGTTACATTAGTAAACTGCAGTTGGTAGTTTTCACAGAAAGGTGTGCCCTGACCTGGATAGTCCCAGACAAACCTGAGCTGGTCAGATCTTGGAAGTTAAGCAAGGTTGGCCCTGTCTAGTATTTGGATGAGAGATCTCTAAGGAAAACAGAATCATGGCATTGAAGCAGGCAAGGACAAGCCACCTATCTCTTGTTCAGCTGTCAGACAATCCTAGGATCTTCTGGCTATAATACACACAATAAATAATTAGACCGAAAGGTGTTTTTTTCAGCCAGCCTGCATTCTAGATGGGATTGGTGTGGGAATATGATGAACTGCCTGCTGCTGGGACCTCCAGAAAGTGATTCTGAACTACGTCTGTGGCTGCCTGAGCAACTTTATTGTTCTTGTTTCCTAACTCCTAGCCAAGCTCAGTGAACTCAAATGGACAGGAGTGGGTGCATTTAATTCAGATGACCATCAGGTATACTACTGTGGGCAAGAATCTCGCAGAAGAAATGGAGTAGCCTTCATAATCGGTAAGAGAGTAGGAAAAGCAGTCTTGGGATACAATCCCCAAAATGACAGAATGATCTCAGTTCGAATCCAAGGCAAACCATTCAGCATCACAGTAATCCAGGTCTATGCCCCAACTACTGCTGCTGAAGAGGATGAAGTTGACCAGTTCTATGAAGCCCTACAACACCTTCTAGAAGCAACGCCAAAAAATGATGTGCTTATCATCATGGGGGATTGGAATGCTAAAGTAGGAAGCCAAAAGATAACCGGGATAACAGGCAAGTTTAGCCTTGGAGTACAAAATGAAGCAGGGCACAGGCTGGTAGAATTTTGTCAATACAATCGTCATAGCAAACACTCTTTTCCAACACCCTGCTGATGACACCCAGCTGTATCTTCTGATGGACGGCCGCCCTGATTCCCCCCAGATCCATTTGCCAGATGTTTGGAAGCCGTAGCTGGATGGCTCGAGCAGAGTCGTCTGAAACTCAACCCTGCCAAGATGGAGGTCCTGTAGTTTGGGCAGAATGGAGCAGATCAGGATTACCCACCTTGGCCAGGCCACAACTGACCATCACCCCCCAGGCAAGGAATTTGGGGGTGACCTTGGATGCCTCGTTAACACTGGAGGCCCAGGTCAAGAAGGTAGTGGGCTATGCTTTTTTCCATCTTTGCCAGGCCCGGCTACTAGTGCCCTACCTGTCTCCTGACCACCTAGCTACTGTGATCCATGCGACAGTCACCTCCAGAATAGATTTCTGTAACTCGCTCTACATGGGCCTACCCTTGTGCCTGATCCGGAAATCTCCTTTCTCAAATAGTGAAAATGTCACAGAAGGGTACGACTGATAAGTCGCTTAGCTTGCATATTTTTCATTATTTATTTCGATAAGTGCAGAAATTATTTTGTGCAGAATTCTGTAGGAATATTCAGCCTCGCCAAACAGCCAACCAGCAGACTGACATCTACACAGATTCTGCTCCCTCCAGTAAAGGAAACTACTGCTGTATCCCGAAGTCTCTCCGCTGCCCAGGAAGGGGACCCAAAGTAATATGATGCTGTACTGACTGTACTAGGACTCTGCATGCATGCTGTGACTTATAGAATCATAGAGTTGGGCCATATAGACCATCTAGTCCAGCCCCTTGTTCAATGCAGAATAAGCCTAAAGCATCCATGATACGTATCTGTCCAGTTGCTGCTTGAAGACTGCCAGAGAGGGGAGCTCACCACCTCCTTACGCAGCCCATTCTATTGCTCCATTTTCACTTTCCTTTATTTATTATTTATTTCTTAAATTTTGTATCCCACCTCTCATCACTTGTGTTGCTTCGAGGCAGCTAACAATTAAAAAACGTAACAATGCCCCGTAAAAACCCTATTAACAATATTATGAAGAAGGACCTACAAGATGCCAGAAACAAACTATTACCCAGCATAATCTACTAAATACAGCCAGAGAGGTGTCCCGTCAGAATATCTTCGATTTCACTAGAAGAACAATCATCCATCAGTGACTTTTCTAAGTAACGGAAACATTGTTAGGCCTTATGGGATTAGACACCCACAAAATAATTATGACTCAAAGCTTTTATAGATACAGAAACTCTATAGTCTTATTCCTGCTCAAACTGATGGGTTTCTATTTTTTTTGGGGGGGGAAGCATAAAATGTTCTCAAAGACCATTTATGCACTGGAGGTTTCATGCCAGGCTGCAGACTGGAGTTTTAGTCGTGGCAGGTTGCCCCACCTCTTCCTGCACCCATACGGGGGAGCATTTGGCCATGTATGCCTCATCCGTCCCCCGATTTGTGTTCCTGCACGGGAGCTGGGGCAGTGAAGTTCCCAGTGCATAAACGGGGGAAGTCAGATCCCATGATCTCCACTGAAACAACAGCCAGCTTTCTAAGTGGTGCTCATTTTATCTGCCAGTCTACTTTGCATGGATTGTCCTTTATGTTCTGCATTCTACGCTGTAAGCTTTGATGGATGTACAAATGTATCGTTACTAGCCAATAATGACTTTACAGCCTAGACTCTTTTTGTTTTCCTCTTCAACATTAAGCCTTCAGGTCTGATAGTGACTTGTTCTCCCAGTCATGGAAAATGGTCCTTCCATATGTTGAGTGAGATTAGCCATTTCTGTGACTTTTTCTGGAAAAAAAAGATCACCCCAAACAACATCTGTTTTTCAAAGATAATGCTTTGGTAATGTAAGCCAAATGGTAATGTAAGTAAGAGATAGCATGAAAGTAACTTGTCCATGGAAATTGTAGTCCATGGACACAGTTTGACCACCTCTGTTCTAGATACTGCACCCACCTTCTCTGCCCTTCCCCTCAACGACCTGGTAGTGCATTCAGTGACAGACAGTGCAGTATAGTGGTTAAGAGTGTTGGACTTGAGATCCAGGTTTGAATCCCATTTGTGCCATGGAAGCTCTTTGGTGACTTTGGGCCAGTTACACTCACACAGCCTAAATCAGGGGTGGGCAAACTGTGGCCCTCCAGATATCCATGGACTACAATTTCCATGAGCCCGTCAGGATTCACTGGCAGGGGCTCATGGGATTTGTAGTCTATGGACATCTGGAGGGCCAGTTTGCTCACCCCTGGCCTAACTGACCTCACAGGGCTGTTATGAGGATCAATATGGAAAAGAGGGGACCAATGCAAACCGCTTTGGGTCCCCATTGGGCACATTCACATATGGGAGAGGAAAGGCATTATCCCTGTTCTCTATGGCACTCATCCATTCCTTTGACCTTCCCTTGTGAGCACATCTGCATTTAAAAATCAGAAATATTTACAGATTTTGCCCACTGCAACCCCCCCCCCCCAAAAAAAAGCTGTATTTCCAGAGAATGAGGAAATATTTGTACATCACAACTGTTGGTTAGTGCCAAATACTTCCAGATTCAGGGCACACCAAGAGAACAGATGCTGGAGAGCTTGGTAAAGGATCAGCAGTCAGCTCCTATGTACAAATGACCTTTGCTTGAAAATAAGTTTATCTATCCACCTAGGCAATCCCAATGGCAAGACAGGCCAAGCTACAGTTGCCCACTTGAAAGAATAGCACATCCCTAGCTTCGCAGGCAGTAGAAGGAAAAAATGGCAGGCATTTAGAAGTGACAGTATCTTGTAACATATGAAAATGCCCTACACTGAGCCACACCATTAGACTACCAAGGCCAGTCTTGTCTATTTAGACTGGCAACAGCTCTCCAGGATTTCACATCACCTACTATCGGATCCTTTTTGACAGGAGAGGCCAAGGATTCAACCTGGGACCTTCTTTGCGCAAGACAGGTGGCTATGCCACTGCAGGTCTCCAGGGACTCAGGTCAAGGTTTTCACAGTACCTATTACAGATCTTTTTTTTTTTTTTTTTTTACTACAAATGCCAGGAAGGGAACCTGCCTGGGCCATTATGCACGCAAGGCAGATGTTCTACCAATGAGTCCCAGCCTGTCTCCAAACTTTAGCTCTGCTTCCTCCACTAAATAAAGCAGCTGACAAAAACCTGTTTCTTGATTTACCTCCCAAGGTATTTCACTGCCATTATGTTGTTGTTAGGTGCGAAGTTTTGTCCAACCCATCGTGACCCCATGGACAATGATCCTCCAGGCCTTCCTGTCCTCTACCATTCCTCAAAGTCTGTTTAAGTTCGCACTGATTGCTTCAGTGACTCCTTCCAGCCACCTCATTCTCTGTCATCCCCTTCTTTTTTTGCCCTCAAGCGCTCCCAACATTAGGCTCTTCTCCAAGGAGTCCTTCCTTCTCATGAGGTGGCCAAAGTATTTGAGTTTCCTCTTCAGGATCTGGCCTTCTAAGGAGCAGGCAGGGCTGATCTTCTCTAGGACTGACCAGTTTGTTCGCCTTGTATTCCCAGCACCAGAATTCCAAAGCCTCAATTCTTTGACGCTTGGCCTTCCTTATTGTCCAACTTTCAAAGCCATACATTGCAACTGGGAAGACCATAGCCTTGACTAGACGCACTTTAGTTGGCAGGGTGATGTCTCTGCTTTTTAGGATGCTGTCTAGATTTGCCATAGCTTTCCTCCCCCTTTTAATTTCTTTGCTGCAGTCCCCATCTGCAATGATCTTTGAGCCCAGGAAAATAAAATCTGTTAACTACCTAAATTTCTTCCCCATCTATTTGCCAGGAATTGAGAGGGCCAGATGCCATGATCTTCATTTTCTTGATGTTGAGTTTCAAGCCAACTTTTGCAATCTCCTCCTTCACCCGCATCAACAGGCTCTTTAGTTCCTCTTCGCTTTCTGCCATTAGAGTGGTATCATCTGCATATCTGAGGTTGTTGATATTTCTGCATATAGGTTTCTCAAGATACATATAAGATGCTCTGGTATTCCCATCTCTTTAAGAACTTGACACAATTTGTTGTGCTCCACACAATCAAAGGCTTTAGTATAGTCAATGAAGCAGAAGTAAATGTTCTTCTGGAACTCCCTAGCTTTCTCCATGATCCAGTGTATGTTGGCAATTTGATCTCTAGTTCCTCTGCCTCTTCGAAATCCTGCCTGTACTTCTGGAACTTCTCGGTCCACATATTGCTGGAGCCTAGCTTGTAGGATCTTGAGCATAACTTTGCTAGCATGAGAAATGAGTGCAATGGTGCGGTAGTTTGAACATTCTTTGGCATTGCCCTTCTTTGGGATTGGAATGTAAACTGACCTTTTCCAATCCTGTGGCCACTGTTGAGTTTTCCAAATTTGCTGGCATATTGCGTGTAGCACTTTTATTATACTCCGTGATAAATGACTGTTTTATTCTTCATTGCAATGGCTCTTCCAAAGGGAACTCCGTATTTCTTATTCTACAAATGAGGAACTGAAGCAGAGCCTTGTTGACTTCAAGGGTTGCCAACCTCAAGTTGGTGGCTGGAGGTCATCTAGACTTACAAGTGATCTTCAGATCCTAGAGGGAACGGCTGCTTTGGAGTACAGCATCATATTCCTGAGTTCCCTCCCCAAATTCTACATTCTTCAAGCTCTGCACCCCAACTATATAGTAATTTCCCAAGCCAGAGCTGGCAACACTATGGGATTCCAAAGGCTCATGAAAGCAGGCCAGAACATTAATGTTCATTCTGCTGTTCTGTCAATGGTTAGCCACCTCCCACCTACCAGATCAGCAGCCACTCAAAATGTTTTCAGCAACCAGCACAATTCTCCCACCTGCCATAGTTGTGCAAACTCCCTTTACCACAAATTGGTCACTGCTGGCTGACAAAAGGCACACTGGGTATCAAGTGATGCTTGTCCTCATTTCCACTAACACAAACTCAAACAAAAGTAATTACTAATAGGTTCAATGAGCCCTAAAATTAATTTCCTGTCATTTGGGGGTATACTTTCATCTCTCCATCAGTGATAAATGAAAGAAGTTAATGCTTGTGCTATATCAAGGTGAAGATGCAATTCCACAAAGAAGTTTCCAGAAACGTTTTTCAACACAAGGCTGTTAGAAGTTTGTTTGTTCTCCTGGTTGTTATGGCCTCTGGCTCCAACAATAAACCTATTATTCTATTCAGTGCAAGGCTTAAAGAATTTAAGCTTCACGTTTTGGATTGGAAAAGAGCAATTGCATCCTGACTTTTATCTCATATTTTGTTTAAGTATCATTCCAAAAGCCTTGTGGTTGCCATCTCTTATTTAATGATGCATCTTGTGGTTTTTATTATTGTTGTTGTTGTATTTATATCCCACCTCCCCCCGAAGGTTCAAGGCGGCTCACATAACCCCATCCCCTAAAATCCATACGAATAAACAATAAAATTACAGTGGTTAGTAACCAATTGGTCACAATAGCAACAATGATGGCATAATCTTACTCATCCAATCTCCGCATCCTCCAACTACACGGGGTTGGCACTCGCTACTGCCAGTTTGTGAGGGGGGGGGCTTTCAAAAAATTAAGAAATTAGAAATGTGCATCCTTTTCCCCAAAGAAGTGAGTTTGTGTCAGGGAAAGAGTGGAAAAATTCAGTATCAAAAACAATTTCTCACTAACAAAAAAAATGATGAAAATCTAAAATTGTGTCTCTGCAGACTGTCTGGCGAATCTATAAAAGTTGTGAGAGACACTTGTTATGCAATACTAAGAACTTTGGAAATGAATAACATGGGACTTTGGAGCAGACTTCCTTAAGAATGATCCTCAAACCTAAAAAAGGGTTAGGTCAAATAATTATCCTATTAACTTTATCCTTTATCATTTATGAATAATTGTCTCCCCTATGAAGACCCAAAGCAGCTTACATCCTTCTTGTGCTGTCCTCACAATAGCCTTGTAAGGTAGGTCAGGGACTTTTACTAGTCATATACACTGGCAACGCTCTATAAAAATCAAACATTAAAATTGGCTCATGTTATACAAAGATTTTTTAATAGGAAACAGAAATCCTTAATCAGGAATCTTGAGACACCTTGAAAACTAACAGAATTTTTATTCAGCATACTTCCATAAACAAGAGATCACTCCTTAAGATGCTGAGTGGATCCTTCCCTCGCTTTCCATCTTGCAAAAATGTTTAGTGATGGGAGCAGGGGCGGGGAGATGAACCTGAATTATCCCATCCCAAGTACCCTTAATGACCATTCAACTCAGAATAATTGACTACACGGGTTTTTTCTTTATTATTGCATTTCACTTAAGGATGCCTGACTCCAGGAAGGGCTTGGATTTACAGCTCATCTCCAGACTAGAGATCAGTTCCCCGGGGGAAAACATGGATGAGGTGAATGGTTGTCCTAATAGCACTGAACCCCACTGAGGTGCCTGCCCTTCACAGCCTCCATCCTAGAGTTGACAGAGCCAGGTTGGAAAATTCCCGGAGACTTGGCTTTGGAGCCTGGAAAGGACACAATGCCCAAGTCCATCCCTCAAAACAGCCATTTTCTCCAAGGCAATTGGACTTTGTAGTTCGGAGATGAGCTGAAATCGCATGCGACTCCCTGGTCTCACCTGGCATCCCCAAATCTCTGGAAATTTCCCAACCTGAAGCCAGTAATCCTACCCCATCTCACTGATGGCCAGAGGAACCCTAATTTTATTGCATTCTGACAGTGATACCCCTCCAAGAGAAACAAGACGACCAACAGCAGCAAATATAGATTTTTTAAAAATCTGACCATATATGTTGTTTCAGGGACCGACAATGCAATTTTGAGAGAATCTGACACAGAAACGCACGCTCCATCTTCCTGTCCCGCAAGTTGTGTGCGTTTTCCCTTTGCCTTGGTTGGTTCCTCTCCGCGCCCTCCTCGCAAAACCCTCCGCCGTTGTTTATTGTTTTGTCTCAATCACTCCCCCCCCTCCAACAACCTTTCGTCTAATGGCATAAGTTGCTGGCAGCGACTTCACCTCGCCTTGCTACGCATGCTCCAACCAGCCGGGGAGAAGCGGTTGCCTGCCTAAAAGACGCGCGCCAGCAACGGCTGGTCGCGAGACGGCGAGTGGGGGAAGGGAGGGGGAAAGATGGAGAGGAGGAGGGGGGGGGTAGAGTAAGCGAGCAGGCCGCGCGCGCTCCCGCCCGCCTGCCGTTTCCTAGCCCTAGCCTGTGATTGGTGCAGGCCTCGAACCTGGCGGATCCCAAGGCCAGGCCCCGAAAGCGGCAGCCGAGGCGGCCGAGTCTCTCAGCCTCCACCGCCGCGCTCGGGCCCGAGCCCGCCAAGCGAAGGTGAGGAGGGGAAAGGGGGCGTCAGGCCGCGGGCGACGGGGAGAGATTTGGGGGGCCAACGGGAGGGGGGAAAGGGGGAGAAGCGGCAGGCCGCGCGCAGGCCTCAGCACAGGCCGCGCCCCGAGGCCTATCCTCGGCGCCGCCGCATCCCGGCCCGGCCCGCCGTCGCCTCGCCCTCTTTTTCCACCCGAGGGCCCGCAAGGGCCGGCCCGCTCTTCGAAGAGCCGGGGGAGGGCGGGGAAAACCTCCCCTCCGCGCTCCGCCGCCGACCCTGGGCGAGGGCCGGGGCCTGTGAGGCGGCGAGAAAATGGCGGCGGACAAAATGGCGCCCGCCGAGCCAGGAGCCCCTTTCCTCTCCCGGAGAGAGAACTCCGCCCGGATGGCTGGGAAGGGGGCAGGGAAGGAGGCCGCCGCCGCCCCAAATGTGCCCCTCCGTGGGCCGCCTGCTTGTCCCGAGCGGGAAAAGCGCAGCAGGCCCCGACTCGCCGCCTCCCAGGGCTGTGCGAGCAGGACCGGCCCGGCGAGAGAGGGAAGGAGAGCGTGGCTGCCCGCCCGCCTCTAGCGTAGCCAGCCGAGCCTCGTTCCGCCCGCTTGTCTGGGTCGCCCTTTCCATCCTCGCTGCGGTCCTCTCGTGTCCCGCGCTAGGCATCGGCTGCCCGGCTCCCTCCTTCCCCTGCCCGTCCTCCCTCCTTCCTCCCTTTCCTTCCTCGGCCGTGCGTCCGCGCAACACCGCCCCGGGGAAGGATGGGTACAACCCCACCCCCTTTTGCCCGGCTCAGGGCTGCAAAGCGCCGCTTTATTGTTTGCGCTTCAAGGGCGCTGATTGGAAGCGGGAGGAAGAGGAGGGTTAGCGAGGCGCGCCGCCGACGGGCGCGCGTCCTCGGCGCGGGCGGGCGCGCGCGATGGAAGTCCCAACCCTGCGGGCGTGCTTTGTTTTTGTTGCTCTTGGAGGTTCCCTTTTCCTCCCCGCCCCGCGATACTTTGCTCGCTTTGGGGGAGCCTCGTAGACGTAGAGTTTCTAGCAAACGTAGGATTTGCAAGCCTCGTAGGACGCATCCTTTTCACTTGGCGACGTTCAGCCCTGCAGGGTTCACGTCCATGTAAACTGTTTAAGGATCGGGGTTTAAAGGAGGAGACGAAGTTTGGAGGCCAGTGGCACCTTCAAGTCTAATTTGTTGACGTGTACTTTGGGCTAAAGGCCGTGTCTGCAGGTCTCTCCTGTGCGTTTGACGTGTGGAGTTGTGCTCTCCCACCTGTTCCCATTTGTTTCTGTGCGTGGGTGATATGCTGGGAGCTCATAGTTTATGTATTGTTTTTCCCACGGAACTTGTAGTTACATCTCAGATTTGCATTGCTATAGCCACCCTAGACTTTACTGGTTCCGGCAAAGAGATCTTCAGTTAGTTCTTTTAACCCAATAACTGTATAAATGCAGGCTCACTTATTCTCTCATGTGCATGTAAACATAGTAAATACAGATGTGTTTGACCAGAATTTCCTCCATTACTGCACTGACAGTGTTGTTATCTGAGTCTACTGTTCAGTGGACCCTAGTTACTAGCTGGGTAAGTGGGCTCACAGAAACATTAAAGGAGAAAACACAGTTCCTCTGGCAGCCTTGTTGCAATTCAGTTTTTTTCTTTTTCTGTCATACATAACCACAGGGTTGGCTGGGGGATGTTATTTCCAGGTTCAGCCCCAGAAGGGCACGTGAGGTGATTTCAACTGATGTCTACAGGAGAAAGAGAGCAAGCCCCAGCTAGATAGATAGTCTCCATCAATTTTCTGTGTTTGTCTTCTTTGCCATATATTCTCCTGTTCTTTCCTCACAATGAAATTTATGTTTTCAAGTTTAATAAATTTGGTACTGTTCACTAATCCTGATTCTAAGCAGTCCAGATATCTTATTTTTTAATTTTAAAATATAAGCTTGTATCTTCACCAGGTAACTAGAATCAAGGCAAGAAACAACAGCAGAAGCACTAAAGGTAAAGGTATCCCCTGTGCAAGCACTGAATCATGTCTGACCCTTGGAGTGACGCCCTCCAGCATTTTCATGGCAGATTCAATACGGGGTGGTTTGCCAGTGCCTTCCCCAGTCATTACCGTTTACCCCCCAGCAAGCTGGGTACTCATTTTACCGACCTTGGAAGGATGGAAGCCTGAGTTAACCTTCATCCGGCTGCTGGGATTGAACTCCCAACCTCATGGGCAGAGCTTTCAGACAACATTTCTGCCGCCTTACCACTCTGCGCCAGAGGCTCATAGAAACGCTACAGAAACATAATTGCAAAACCAACAAATTAAACCAGCCATCAGGGAAATGTTTCAAATTCAAGGCACCCACAAAGCAGTGGGTCAAAGAATAATATGCCATCGAGTTGCAACTGATTCATGGCAACTCCATCCATGGGTCATTCCAGGCAAGAGATGAGCAGAGGTGATTTGCCATTATGTTACTCTGCACAGGCAGAAAAGACCGGGATAGCACCTGTATGGCTATGTGGCTAATCCCTGCAGTCACATGACATTGCTGCTGGCCCAGGCCTGGCGCAGATCAGGCCCTCCATTGCCCTGTTGCTGCAGGGCCAACAGGACATCTCCTGCCCTTTCTACAGCAGCCCGGAGGGAACAGAAAATGCCCCACTTGGTTATGTGATGCTGAATGGGGCTTGGGGAGGGGCAGGAAGGTAGAACTGCATGACATCTACACACACATACACACACACGACAGAACCTTTCTGCCCCGGCTCCATCCATCGGGGCGCAGAAATCCAGGGCAGACCAGGTCCATCACACTAACCAGTCCCCCATGGGGACACAGAAAGTGGTGGAACATGCAGCTCCACTGCAACACACCAGCAGCAGTCCAGAGTGGCCCTGCTGGTGTGGAATCAACCTCTGAGTAACAAGCCCTGTCTTCCTTGGTGGTCTGCCATCTAAATACTAACCATCATCAGCCCTGCTTAGTTCCTAAACTAAAGGGTCTTCTAAAGTGGTGGTCCCCAACCACTGGGCCATGGCTTCCCCCCCCCGCCCCCCCCCCCCGCAGTAAGAAACTTCCCAGGCTGCAAGCAAATCGTCTGCAAAAGCGGCCAATTAGCTTGCAGCCCAGCAAGCTTCTTTTTGTGGGAGGAGGGGAGAGCGAAACAGGGTTGAGCATGCGCAATGCACATGCATGGCTGCACATGCGCAGCCAAAACGCACATGCGCATCACTTTCATGCATGCGCGAAAGTGCCGTTCGTGCACATTTGGGCCGCGCATGGCGCAAACATGCATGCGCAACTGGGAGATCGCCCTCCCCACAGCAGCCGGTCTGCAGCCTTTAAAAGGTTGTGGACCACTGTTCAAAAGAGTTCTGTTTTGCATGCTTTCTGAAATGATGTGAGAGTTAAGCTTCTGATTTCCTTCAGGAGTCTCTTCCACTGAAGCAGCCACAGAAAAAAAAACTACGAAAGATCAGAGTAGGAACAACTAAAAAGCTTTGCTGTGCTGAGTGAAGCATGAGCTCATTCCAGATGTGTGTTCATGAAAGATTTTAAGTAGATTTTAAGCAACTTGGATTGGATGCTGAAGCCAATACACAACCAGTGCAGGAATCATCAAATAGACATTAAATGATCTGTGTAGCACACCCCAGATATGGCAGCCTAATTGTATTTTCTAAACAGTCTGCAAGGGCAGCCCCACATTTTATTTTGGGCAAACTAATCCATTTTTGTAGGCTTGATTCCAAAATATATATGTAACTTGGTTGGGTTCAGAGAGCATTATTTGTTCAAGTCCATGCATTGCATTTGAACCTGAGTTTTCCACTCATTTTAGTGCTTCTGTTTGTTTTTTATTGTATCTTTGGTGTGTTTCAGATATTTTCATCAAAATGAAACTTGCTACAAGTATATGTAATTTTCATACAAAGTTGCATTTTTATAATTCTTTATATTATTTGGGGTACTTTTTCTCTCTTAAAAGAACCCATGAATTAGATCACTGTTATTCCTCCTTTTCAGATGGGACATTGAGAAATTATGATTTTCCCAAGGCCAGGAAGACTGTCTATGGGAGAAGTAGGACAAATTTAGAATCAGTCAAACTTGCCTTCCATTTGACAACCCTGGAACCTTGTGAAGGAAAGCAGTAAAGTACCAGTTTTTTTGACGGGAAACTGACGCTGGAAGCATGTGACTTACACAGAGAGAGTTCATGGGTGAGCAAGACTTAAATTATCCTGTGTCCTCACTGGTTTTTCTCTGCAACCTGTTCTTATGAAATGCATACTGATTTGTGGCATTACATGGAAGGCCTGGGCTATCTTCCAAAGCAAAATAGATTCTTGCCTTTTCACACAGCCTTAGTCCATAGAATCCTTATAGTCTACATTAATAAATCTGGAACATCACCTATTAGTTCTGGTTGTGCATTCACAAACGCAGATTAATTATTGAAAAAATGGGGAAATAAATCTGGCTATTCGATGGAGAGAATAAAGTATAAATAAAAGTCTACAACTATCCCTGATGCCACATTGCCCCCCACTTTACTCAATTTGAGTAGTTATCCTTTAAACAAGGTTCGTCAGGTGATCTTGAGTATGCGTTCTGTATGTATTTTGTGTCAGTGATCTGTGTTGAACAGTAAGGAACATAAACTCAGGACTTTAATTGAAATGAATTACACAACATACTGAGATACAATACCCAGTGTTACACCAACCAAATAAAATAGAATTGTGAAGGTTCAGACAAATACATGAAGAGAAAATGACAAAGTATATCCCGGACAAAGAAACTCAGAAGAATAAAGCAATAAAGGATAACTGCAGAGGACTACCTAATAATAAAATTCAGTTCTGCCACTGGAATTCGGCCATTCTCAAGCTATCTAAAAGTTAAACCCTCCAAGTTACTGCTGATTTCGAAGCAGTTTTCATAGTTACCTGTTTCAAGATTGGTCCAAAGCACCACACTAGGTGAATCTTGGAAGGAGAGAGATGAAAGAGCCTGTTCTCTGCTACCTTTTGATGTTTGTTTCTTTGTTTAGAGGAGCCCCCCCCCCTTTCTCAGGGAGGTGGGGAATAGTGACAAGTTTTCAGTACTTTTAACCGTTTTATCCCCTCCCCATTTCTTTCCCAGGATACAGTGTGACTGGTGTTCTCATCATATTCCATGTTCCCATAAACAAGTACCATCTATGTAAGATCATACCGCTTGGCTTGGGTCCTTGGCTTTGTTATGGCTATGTCACAGCCATGCTGCTATCATCCATGTTATCAGACACAGTGCTCAGCCACTTCCACAGCATTTTTGAAAAGGTACATGGACTCACAGATTTTCCACTGAAAGGGATCCATTTTGTCCATCATGGTCAATTTAGGGTATGCTGACTCAGAATTTGGATAAATTGGCATAACAGATTATTAATATAGCATAAATTGGGTTGTCTCCTGCTGATTGGAGCCCAGCTCTATAGTTCTAGGTAGGTTAATGCCATATCTTCTACCTTGGCTGAATGATCACTTTAACGGAAAGGTGGGACAGCAGAGGCCCAGTCGCAGCTCAGATAGTATCGGTCTTGAAATGAAAAATATATCATATCAATATGAAGTACTAAAGAACTCTATAACAGCATACACCTCTGTCCCTTTGAAGAAGAGTTGGTTCTTATATGCCACTTTTTTCTACCTGAAGGAGTCTCAAAGTGGCTTACATTTGCCTTCTCTTTCCTCTCCCCACCACAGACACCCTGTGAGGTGGGTGAGGCTGAGAGAGCCCTGATAGTCCTGCTCAATCAAAACAGCGTTATCAGTTCTGTGGTGAGCCCAAGGTCACCCAGCTGGTTGCATGTGAGGGAGCGCAGAATCAAACCCGGCTCACCAGATTAGAAGTCAGCACTCCTAACCACTACACCAAGCTGGCTTTCTTTGCTACTGGAGACTTGCCTGGTTAGCTGTAGAAAAATTATTTATCCCAGACGGGATATGTATATCAAATATATCAGTCCTGTCTTTGTGCCCTAGTCTGCAAACTGTTCATTTCCTTGCAAAAGTATTTTTTTCTTATAAGAGGGCAGAACAGAAGAGAAACTGTTATATTCTTATCTGTGGTTATGAAAATTAAATGCGGATCTGTAAATAATCTTAACATTTCCTGGTAGTATAGTTTGAAATTGAGAAGAGGAGTGTAAAATGCTGGTTCAATGCAAACTACTATAGAAATTAGGAATGTACGCTTTGGCTCAGTTCGGCCGTCTCGGTGATCACCAAAGCCCGAGATGCGTAAGAGGGCAGTGCCACGGCATGGAGAGGAGGGCCGACAGTGGCAGCACACCATCCGGCAGATGCACGCTGCCAGCTGGGGCACCACCCCCCCTCCACTGCGTGACGCTGGCCTCCTACATGTCACCTTGGGCTTTGGTGATGGTCAAGGCAGGTGAGCCGAAGTGCACATCCCTAATAGACATGCCTTCCCTAAATTAAAATATTTTTAGATCTCTAATGATTTGGACCATAAGGAAAGTCGAGCGTCAAAAAATTGAGGCTTTTGAACTCTGGTTCTGGAGAAGACTCTTGCGAGTCCCTTGGACTGCAAGGCGAACAAATTGGTCAGCCCTAGAGGAGATCAGCCCTGACTGCAGCTTAGAAGGCCAGATCCTGAAGATGAAACTCAAATACTTTGGCCACCGCATGAGAAGGAAGGACTCCCTGGAGAAGAGCCTAATGCTGGAAGCAATTGAGGGCAAAAGAAGAAGGGGATGACAGAGAATGAGATGGCTGGAGGGAGTCACTGAAGCAGTCGGTGCGAACTTAAATGGACTCTGGGGAATGGTAAAGGACAGGAAGGCCTGGTATTCTGCTTGGAGCCAAATAAAACAGTTTTAAAAACAACCAGTTTAGACTGCTTTATTATATTACAATTGTTGTTCTGCATTGAATATAGTCTGTTGAAAAACTGCGTTGCAATGCTCTTTGCATGAAACAATTCATAGCCCTGGCCCCTGTAGTTTTGCCAACTCCGCTTTGTTCTCTAATGCAGTCACTAATCTGCATAACTAAGGAGCTTCTCTGCACGACTAATAGATCCTCTCAGGCAGGCAGGAGAGAAATGAATTGGTGTAAAGCACCTTTCAGAAACAACACTTAAAAGATGCTTAAAAAGATGCTTAAAGCACCGAAGCAGTTCAACATGCAAAGCAAAATCAGTTTTGTGGAGTAAATTCACTCTTCTGTGCAGAGATCAGAAAAACAACGATGTATTTAGTGAGTTTTCATCAGCTTATCCATCATGCAGAAGAGGCCCTGGAGGATCATTGTCCATGGGGTCGCAATGGGTCGGACACGACTTCGCACCTAACAACAACAAATGATTTGACTTTTCTGTATCAACAACAAAATTCTGGTCAGAATATGGAACTGCTCCAAAAGTGTTCAGAGTAGTATTCTGGCACATTGTGTAATGGATTTTCTGAATGTTGTGAATCACAACTTTTAGTTAAAAAACAAGTAGAAAGCGTTTCCTTAAAATTCATACGCAGCAGAGGGCCTAATGGGATCAGATACCTATACATTACTGTTTCTTGTCTCAATACTTGTACACATCTGTTGCACCACCATCATTCTGATCAATGGTTTTTAAACTTGCCACAAAAATACCCAGCTCTCAAAAACAAGTTAGAGTATGTATGTACAAATTAATAAATTTAATGTCATGCACCCTAAAGTGCATTAAATATTTTTATGTCCCTACCACTTTCTGTATTTTTTTCAAACAAAAATATTTTGTTTTATGCAGTTAAAATGGAAGATTCTGTCATAAACTTTATGTTCACATGACCCTAAGAATAACACCTGAGTGGCTTAGCTTTCAGCTCCTTTTTTGGCTGTTTTTTATAGGATATGTAGCAATAGCATTAATTTAGATACAGTTGGTAAATAATAATCCCACTTGCCAATGAGATTGCCAACTTTTTATTGGCATTGCTCCTTTGCTTTTGAGAGCTGAGTCATAATTTGCTACTGATTTTGAATGCTGAGAGATGATCTGGTACTGACATAGCCTTATATTCCATTAGGAGTTTTACACGTCCATTTCAGTCCTTGTGTATTGATTACTATGAATGTACTTCATCTACAAAGTCTTTGTCCTTACATCAACTCTTTATATAGGCTACCAAAAGTAGGGAGAATAAAAGAGTCTTGCAGCATTCCCCAAGTTTTGGGGTTTGGTTTAAGTTTAAGAAAGAAGCAACTTATAGGAGCATGCAAGAACTGTGTTAGTGAATCAGGTCTTTTTGATCATTCATTGTTATTGTGATTCCATCATGTGGAAGGAGGGGAAGTTGTTTTTGAGGATTGTAGGTCTGAGCTTTTCAAGGCTGTATACATTGATAACATCTTGAACCATGGTCAAAAGGGATAATATATTATTATATAATAATATATATTAGGAGGCAGATTGTTATGTCCTGCTCCGACTTCAGAGTTCTTGTATAAGGAGCACAACATAAACAGCATCAAAATCTGTTTACCTTGAAGTATACACAGTGCTAAATTATTGTATATACTGTTAGTGCTTATAATAATTACTACATAATTTTCTTTTTACAGTTTGAATGAGTGTAACTGATTATGGATCCAGGTGGTGGAAGCCTTGGACTGCAGACACAGGAGTCCAAAATGCCTCATACCATGATTATGCAAGATTTTGGTAAAACATACTTATATTGGTTTTTAACTCATACATTTGTTAACTAGTTGCTAAGTTAATAACGGATGTCAAAATTTGCACATGGCATTCCTGAGCAGCAATATGTTCTTAGGAACTTGACTTTACATAGTGCTGTGCCAGCATTCTGTAAGCCTTTTTTGTATAGCATGGCTGCCGTGTTTCTGAGACAGTCCAGTAAAGGCAAAACCACATTCCAGCTAGAGTGGTTAACTGTCTGTAGAAAAAAAAAGGCCCCTCTGTTTCATGGAGGCTTATTGGGATGTTAATTACCAGGTGATGTTTATAGTCTTATTGCTGTCTCCATGCCATGAGACCCTTTAGCTGCCCATTTTCATATATTGAACCTTTGTTAAAAAAACAGGACATTTTTTTCCAGTTGACAACCCTCACTACAACATGAAGACATATATGCACACATATTACAGTGGCAGATGATCATTAAGTGGAATTGTGGCACATTTCCCCCCAAAGTTGTTAAGAGAAGTCTTTCATAAATTGCTACTGTGTAATTGGGTGGCATGAGAATACTCTGGTGTTTTTAATTAACTATAGTGTATTCTGTGCGGCATTATCCTACCTGAACTTTTTTGTTCAGAAGTAATATATTTATTTTATTTTTAAATTCTAAACCTTCCTTTCTCCCAGATAATTGGGACCCAAGATGGACTTTCTTCCAAGTAAGTGCACCTGTAAACACAGAATTACTTAAAGCAAGAATACTATTATTAATAGGTATAGCACACATGGCAATTTGACAAAGAATGCATAATTATCAAGTAACATACTGAATTTTAAAGTACTTTACAGAAGTAGAGCTATTAAAATATTAACCAACTCTCTGCTCCCCATTAGAAGGCCATGCCTCCCACGAGCTGCTGCCATCCATCGTATTTCAAAGCTCCATACCAAACTGGATTACATTGTCCTCATTTCTTTTTAATTTTAGGGCTAGGGCAGCATGCTGAGTATACACATTTGTTGACCAGTTATATTAACTAGTTGAAATAAAATATGCTGAAAGGCATGAGAGTGCCTTAATCAACTACATGCTCGTTATAATCCTTAAATATATATGTTCTTCCAGCAATAAGACTATTAATTATTTTTGTATCATTCTCCGTTGTTTCGTAGTGACTGGAATGGCCGGTACTGCTCATATTGATGGAGACCATATTGTTGTATCAGTTCCTGAAGCTGTGCTAGTTTCTGACGTCGTCACAGATGATGGGATAACTCTTGATCATGGCTTAGCAGCTGAAGTTGTTCAAGGACCTGATATCATCACTGAAACAGACGTTGTTACGGAAGGTGTGATAGTTCCTGAATCTGTGTTGGAAGCTGATGTCGCTATTGAAGAAGCTCTTGATACCAGTGATCATGTTTTGACTTCTGATCTAATAACGGAAACTGTTAGAGTTCCTGATCAGGTTTTTGTGGCTGATCTTGTTACGGGTCCTGATGGACATTTGGAACATGTGGTACAAGATTCTGTGTCTGGGGCTGACTCTCCTACAATGGTTTCAGAGGAGGTTCTTGTCACAAATTCAGATACGGAAACTGTGATTCAAGCAGCTGGCACTGTTCCTGGTTCAACAGTTACCATAAAGACTGAAGATGATGATGATGGCAAGAGTACATCTGAAGACTACTTAATGATATCTTGTAAGTGGAATAAAAGTTTATTTGAGATTGAGGCTGGTGTTGGATATAATTTGGTTGTGAATTTTTAATAGTATGTTCCTATTCTTGTAGGCTATACTTGGAAGAATGTTTTTAATAAACTGAAGTGGTGGTCTGCAATTCATTTTTAAAAGATTACTACATGCAGAAAGGCAAAACTAAATGCACAAGTCAAATATTGGAAATAATTAGCACAATTGATAACTCGGATGTAGAGCTAGCAGGTGCCAGTATGGTGATCTACCACAAAGTCCAAGGGCTGGATGCTAAGTTTTGAAAAATGATATTACAAAAGCACTCAATAGAGGCAATGCTTTATTCATCCCATAATGTTTCAGTATTGCTGTTCAAGAGGTAATGCTTACATACAGGAAAAGATTCAGAGATCGCAGGATCAATAAGAGTATTTGTGAATTAGAAAAGTGGACGATGGAGATGGTCATATGTAGACGAGGAAGAAAATGGTTAAATCCTAGCTCAGCTATAACATTTCCTGATATCTTAACTATGGCTTTTGAGATTAGGAGCATCCTAAAGCTCATATGCTCCTTCCTTCTCACACTAGTATTGCACGCTCCCTTCTCTTCATCACTTTATGTCAGCATTGTGTTGAATGATAAATATACTTACCCGTATTTGTCGGTGTATAAGACGACTGGGCGTATAAGATGACCCCCCAACATTTCCACTCAAAATACAGTACTATGGGCCACTATGGGCAACTATGTCTATCCCAACTGAAGTGCACCCGGTGTATAAGACGGACCCCCCCACTTGGAGGCATGTTTTTCAGGGGGGGAAAGTAGTCTTATACGCCAGCAAATACTGTAGTTCAAAGTTTGAAACAATGGTTAGAATTGGATTTAGGGTTTAAAATTACCCGTGGTTAATACTTAACTTAGCCTTTTCCACCCTTGCAAGCCAAGGGAGTTGGGAAAAATGAAGCGAGGAGGAAGGATGTGTGAATCTGAGGGCAAGGTGGAGGGGCAATGTGTGCTAGAGAGTTGCATCTCATTTCTCGATTGTTAGGCCTTCATTGAAAACAGATGGAAATTAAACATTTTAAGAGAAAGAAGATAGGAGGGAAATGATCCTTTTCAAATATTTCAAGGGTTATCAGAATGCCATTATGACATTGTGCACTGACTACTTCATTTTGTGTAGACATATCATTAGAAACATAGCCCCATACAGTCCATGCAGGCAGTGAATTTTAAAGCGAAGAATGTTTGTAGACAACTAAGATACAAACAGTGAACAGTTGGATTTATAGTAAAGGCTGGCGATACCTTTACGTTTTTTTAAATATGTTTTCTTTAACATTTATGTTATACTTCAGATGGCTGGACCCAGATGAACTATTTAAAGTTTCTGGGGTTCTTCAAAATCAGTGTAATTGTGCCACTGATTTGGAGAGTATTTGAAATGTAAAATTTGTTTTGAATTTCGAAAAAGTTGCAAATTATCAATGGCCCTGTTTTGAGTGTTCTACTTAGCTGATGAGCAGTATGCTTAATTTGTAAGGGGCTGTTTTCATGTTCAGAAGGTCTAAGTAGACATATTGGTCAGATGAGTGTAAAAGGAATATTTACTGTACTATAAATAATTAAGTGACATCTCAGCAGATTAGGACAGATTTTACTTGTTCCTACCTATTAGCAGTAATAATAATAATTGAATCAAAACTGAATAATCTGTCCCAGTGAAGTAGTCGCACCTGTTTAGACGCAGTCTGTCAAGTATGCATTTTTGGATTCCTTTGTAGATTGCAGAAATTATTTTCTAAATATTATAAAATGGAATTTTGGTATTGAAGTATAGATGATTCTTCTATTCTTGGTAATTTTATGTGTTGCATGACAACTTGCAGTCTGGTGCAAGTTAGTGAGCAAAAAGTAAAGGGAGCATTATTAATGTATTATGAGTAAGCTTCCAGTTTTCTCCATTTATGTTATGTTATTATGTTTAATATACATCAGAATTAGTCATTATAGAGATTTTATTTTCATGGTAAACAAAAATGTTTAGAGTAAAGCTATACCATTCTGGTATCCATTCAAAGCCATAAGGTCATGGGGAAAATTACAACTTTAATGGCGCACATGCTCTGGAAGAACCTTACAAAACCTTCCATATTTGTGCATGGTACGTAGTGCATGAGCTAGAACACATTTCTAGAGATTTATACATTTATCTTGCTTTTACAAGTAGTACTTAAAGATAATTTTGGAAAATAAAGTAGCTAGCAGAAGGTAAACTATTACATGAGTAACATAAAACATCCTTTTTTTGTTTTTCAGGTTTGCGATGTTCAGACATCCACAGTGGATTGCTAGCTCTTGATCCATATGATGTATGCTGCATGCACAATGCTGGTGATCCTATACTCACTACAGAACCACACTGGAGCTGTCCTTTAGGGGTAAGGTAATATTCCACCACCACCTCCTTTTAAAGAAATATATTACAGCATAGCAGGGGTGGGCAACTTTTTCTTGGTGCTCAGCCATTTCCCTTCGCCAACTGCTACCATTCTACTATGGCCCCGCCTACTTTCACACTCCCCATAGTGACAATGTTATGATAGCGTAGCAGGGTGGTGCTGTTTGTTGCTTAGCAATGCATGGCATTACTGTGTGGACCATGAACATGTAAGCTGCAAGCCGCATGTTATTCAGAACTGATAATGGGCCATAAAATGGGTGTCTGGGCCACATCTGGCTTGTTGGCCAAAAGTTGTCCACCCCTGTAATAGAGCATTGCATCGTTTGCTAAGATTAAACATACCTCCTGTTGTTCCCTATGAGAGATAAACTATAGGAAAATCAAATTTACAAAAATTTTGCACAGCTGTTAAACTATGGCATGTATCTCATGGGCTTCTATGGTGGGTGTGATATCAACCAGCATAGTGCATGCTGAGACAACACATGAATTGGGAGCTGGCAATCCACAGTGAATCTGAACATCACACACCTGAAAACAGCAAAGAAGGTAAGTTTGAGGTGATCAGAGTTCTGATTCTTTCTTATAAATAGTGTTTCCATAGTTTCTTATGTTGTGAATGGCTCAATATAAAATTGACAGCTGGTATTTCCAGGTATTGGTTCAATTTCTTCCTTCTTCCATGGGCTTAGTCTCAGAAATACTTTTAGCGCTAAAATAAATTTAAAAGGCCAGATGTTCAGTATTAATGAAACTGCAGTTTGTTTAATCCTTATTTGCTCAGTCCTGTTTTTTCTGTCTGTGAGCCTTCATGCACTGACTGTTTATGGAAAAGTGTTACACCCAGGGGTACTTTTTCAGGGGCCAAAAGGGTTTAGGTTTCTGAAGGCTGTAGCAAGTGAAATAATAGACTGACTGGGCATCAAGTTACATTTGATCATTAGAACTTTAAAACCACTACAACAAAAACAACCCACAGTTACCAATTCCCTAAAAGATATTCATAGATAATATAGATTAGCCTCCTGACCTAAACAGCACTGCTGTGTATATCTTATACTGTCAACAAACCAGAAGTGTACAGAGGTTTTAAGCAGGTATGTTTGTGTTTAGCATTCATTAATTTTGTCCTGAGATACACATCTTTGAATCCCAGGTTAAGGGTCCTGACTTCAAGAAAACAATTATTATATTGCCATTGGGATACTATTGTCTTGCAGACAAGGTGAGATTAACAGATATGTTTGGAGGGAAAAATGTTTATAAAGACAATCCTCGTGTATTTTATATATCTATACTATTACAGATGCTTGTTTTGAAGATACTACACTATTTTTGCAATAGGCTCTTTTCATCAAATCTTTTTATTGCAGTTGCTTTCATTGTAAGCAACCATGTTGAAATAGGAAAATGGAGCAAGAACCTATTTAGAATATTGTTACAAGTGGCTGCAACATATCAGTTCTTATCACCAATTAAAGGTGTGCAATCAGATATTGCCAACCCAATACAATGTCCAATATCTCCTGCCTCAGATTAGATGAACAATATCTGATACCATGAAAGATTTTTTCAATATTTCCCAATTCTGTAATACTTTTCCTTCATTAAATCCTGGAAATATATGAAATTTTGTCAGGAAACTTTTTGGTGTTCACAGCTGGTTTGTGGCACAATGGCTATTTAAACTTAGAAGACCATTATTTTCAGTAGTGAAACCCCAGGCCAGGTCTAAGTGCATTGAAAATAATGGTCCCTTAAAGTTTAAAGGGTCACTGTGCCACATACCAGCTTGGGGGTACTCTAATTAATCACCCTTCAGACCAGCTGGGGGTTTTCTCCCATCGTTGTAGGCAGCAGGAGTAGCAAGATAAAAAAAATTAAAGGAGTAGGAAATAATAGTGGGATTATGTTCAGGGTCTGCTATGGACCAGCAGGCCAGGCAGAGGATTGGATGAGATGCTCCTAGACCAGATTACAAAGTGCTCAGAGAGATGGGATCTGCTAAAAGGGAAAAGTCCAATAAATTCTTGACTTATCTTGCTGACAACTTGACAACTCGAAAACCCGGCTCCTTCGATTATGCACGGTGCTCAGGCAGCTTGGCCCTCGCCTGTGCCCTCGGGAGTCCTGGGACTCGGGAAGAATCCATGTTTCGTTAACGTGGGTCTTCTGAGGGCCTGGGCTGGGACACGCTGGTGGCGGCAGCGTGCATTATTGGGGATTTTCCCCGAAGCCCTGCCACCGTCAGTGCGGGCGTTCCAGCGTTCCATAATGGGTCCATAAGAGGGGCAAGTTTTGGCAGTAATATGTGTAAAAAGGATCCGGGGATTAGTAGACAAGACACTGAACATGAGTCAGCAGTGTGGCTCAGTAGCTAAAAAAGCAAATGGGATTTTAGGCTGTATTAAAAGAACTATAGTGTCCAGATCATGTCAGGTAATGCTACTGCTTTACTCCAAGACCTCACTTGGAGTACTGTGTTCAGTTTTGGGCACCACAACTGAAGAAAGATGTAGAGAAACTGGAGCATGTCCAGAGGAGGGATATGAAGATGGTAAGGGGTTTAGAGACCAAGTCTCCTTACTGCACAATATCCTTACTAACACAATTCATTCCTTTATTTTGTATATGTAAAAACAACAAAGGATATCCATAGAACAGTCCTCCTTTCCCCTTGGTACGAGATCCAGTTCTTCTTTCTGCATATTTGTGTCCCATTTTGGTTGTTCCTGTATTTAAATCCAGTGACTTTGTTTTGCTGCAAGATTCCCGGACATGGGCTTCTTGTGTTCTTGGTATTATCCAAGAGCTGGTTGGGAAAGTCTGTCATGCCTCATGAAAACAGATATAGATGAAAATTGCACAAGCAGGAGGGGGTGGATTGTGTCCATAGTTACATTTTGTAATCTGTCCTTCTATAAATATTTGTCTAGTCACACAAGCTAATTTTGTAGTGACAAGCACTAATGGCACTGATATTTTAAACTGTTTTTGAAATTATAGGTTTTTAAATTTCCAATCAGTTCTGTTTTCAGTAGCTCCACTATTGTTTTGACTCATTCAAAGGTTACCGAAATAAAAGTTATGCGTTTCCGAAATACAAATTATGTCAGTGGCATTGAAAACTGCTGCCGTTTGAGCAGTTATCATGAAACCGCATCAAGCAGATGTGAATCAAAGATACACTGTTACATTTAAGTGTTGGTATTGTTAACGACGGTTGAACATCGTGATTCCAGCAAAGTAAACAGTGGTGCTCAGTTTGCCACCTTATGTTGATTGGGCTGTACGAAACTACTTGTCCTGTCATTATTAGTGAGTTCAGAGTTAGGAAACAATAAAGATAGAGATGGGGTGCAAGCCAAAATCACACACCATCTTCCCTTGGCCCTTCCCCTCTCCTGTCCTTCCATTACCAGCCTGGGTTTTAGGTTTGCACTGGATAAAGTTTGTTAACTGAGAAGCAAATCCTGTTTAGGAGGAAATGTATGCTGAGTACAGTTTTCTGATTGCTGAGTACAGTTATGGCCCAGCAGATGTTCACCTTAACCGTGGTTGGAGGGAAGTGGAATTTGAACATAGGAGAAAGGGGCTGTGAGGATGATACATGCAATCCCTCAGCCTGCTCTAGGCTCTTGAAAAAACATAGGAGTTGTGTATTGGCCTTACAAGGTAACTTGCTAACTTTTTAATATTGTTACAGTTCTGTCACCTTTCATCTTTTGGAATGCTCTACTCTGGAAAGCAAGGCATATCTATGTGGTTAGATACTTAGCTTTATCAGATACGTGGCCAGTGTTATGAAAATGAATACAGACAGGGTTAGTATTTGTATTTAAAACTGGTAAGGTGTATCTTTTCTTTAATACTGTATATTTTCAGAAGTAAACAGGATGGCAATATACAGAGACATAATATCATAACTTGGTAATAAATATGTTTCTATAATGAACTTGCTAACTTTGTTAGGTGACGAAATTAACTGTTTGGTTAAAACAGAATGTTGTCATATAGTATGTTGAATCTTAACAAAACAACTAGAATTGAAATGATTGCTTTGCATGTCAACTTTACAGCAGACTTTATGTTTATTTTTCATATAAATAAGAGCTAGGAACGTTCCTCAATAATAGCTTCTAAGTATCCTCCAATTCTGTAATTCTTTTTATTTTTATAGTGGATGATGTTGGTGAAAAACTAGACCATATTGGAAACACGCCTTTAAAAATCAGCACTGAAGTCTCACATGACAATGTTTCTAAAGATGATGGTTTTGGTTCTGAAGTTATTAAAGTTTACATATTTAAAGCAGAAGCAGAAGATGATGTGGAAATTGGTAGGTATCTCAGCTTCTGTTCATTCACTTTGTAGATATTTAACTAACTCTGTTTATACTGTAAACCAATATTCTGGGTAATAGCCTCTAAATTTACCTGTAAGTCTCTTTCACTAATTAAATCAAAGAGATTTATCATAAACAAAATCTGGTGCCTGCTCATGCCAAATGGCACGAAATGCTACCATCCCTTTTCTTGCCACAGTTTCAGTACTTATCCTTCTTCCCAAGACCTATAAAAGCACTAAAGTGCAATATTATGTTATTCCAATTTAAGCCCATTTATTTCCATGGAGTAATAGTGGAGTAAATCTGCCCAGGATTCTGCTGTAAGTTTGTTCCTGCCTGTTATATGCCTAGCCTATGAGATTACCATGCTACATACATATTTAAGTACTGCCCCACTGTGCTACCTCCCTTAATAATGTTTGGGCAATGCCGTTTAGTTGTTAACCTCTTATTTCACCCAAGACACAGAAGAGAAATGGAAACATTTTACTGATTTAAGGATCTTTTCTGTTAAAATGTTATCCCATGACAGCTATTCCTTCTCTTAAAGGTGGAACAGAGATTGTAGCAGAGAGTGACTTTCACAATGGGCATTCTGTAGCTGGAGTCATAGAGCAAGGAGGCGTTGGCAGAGTACAGCGAGAAAAGATGGTCTATATGGCTGTTAAAGATTCCTCCCAGGAGGATGAAGACATTAGTAAGAGAAACAGATTTTTTTCTTATTGTTGAGAAAATAATCTCCCCATTTCTCTCCTTCATAACTATGTGAACAGTAACCTTGAATGGATTTTAATCCTCTGTTCTCATGACCTTTTTAAGGTTCCAAAGAGGAAAGAAATCCTAACCACATACAATCCCCCACCCTCATTGCCTGTAGTTTCTTAAATCACAATTAGGAGACACTGTTTTGAATGCAAGGAAGACTCTGTCCAAAAACAGTCTAGAATCCAGGGAACAGTTAAGTGGCTGTGTCAAGCTAAACTGTACATGTCAAATCATAGCTCATAGATTTGGTGTGCACATAGCTAGTAGCCTGGTTGCTTCAGGTGAACCAGTCCTCTACATGTACACATGCACATATCATGTACATTCTGCCTTAGTGTGTATATCACAGTGAGTGCCAGAAGTTTTGATTTTCATGGCAATCCCAGAGATGTTTTTGAATGTCTGAAAATGGGGACTTCAGAGGATTCACAGGAAAGGGATTCCTCATTCTTCCCTATCTTATTGGTCCTTCTGGTTGCTGCTGTGATAAGCCTTCTCCATCACTTTCCAGCCAGGTAATAGGGCTGGGCTTGGAAAGAAAGCTGGAGAGCAATTGCAGAGAGTTTTGGAACAGAGATCTCTGTTCTAAGCTGCCTTCTTCCAGTCCCACCCCCTCCAGGCAATTCCTGGGAGGGGTCAGAGGGGGAACGCATGTTCAGTGTGCTTTCTGATCCAAATCCAGATCACTGCCACACTCATCAGCTGACTGATGGGAGACAGTCTAAGGGTCATTATGCACGGCCGCTGAAATGGCAGCACGGACAACGAGGAGGCGGAAGAAGTGAAGCAAACGCATGGGACAGAATGGCGGCAAAACCCAGAGTAGCCGATTATGCACGTGGCCAAACTGGAGCCGCTTCTGGTTGCCCCCTGGGTGTCCGGGAAGATCCACTTTCTTCCGCATCTCACTAATGCAGCTTTTTCGGCGGCATACATCAACTCTGTGCCCAGCTGCCGCCTGCGGCATGCGTAATCGGTGATTTTAGCTGCCGCCATTCCACCTCGAATGTGGACCTTCCCCTCCATGCATAATGGGCCAAAGAAAGACTGACAATTCAAGTAGAATGCGAGCTTAGAAGAGAATCGGCAGTGGCAGTCCAATAAACTTTTTATTTCCAGTTTCACAAAAAATCAAAATGTAATTTGTCTCATCCAGCAAAATCCTGTGTTAAATTAGCCAGAACCAGGAACCTAGGCTTATCACCATATTTTCAGAGGTAACCCTTATTGTTTTCTGTCAAATACAAAATATTCCAATTTTAGTATATGTGCTGCCGAAGCGAGCACAAATACAAAATAATATATCAGTGTATACCTTTAAAATGTTTCAGTACTAATTAATCTATATGTAACAGGAAGTATCACATCGGCAAATTGATTCCAAAGTAATGGAGAGTTCTATATCTCCTTCTACACCGGTCTCTCAAAGGCTTTCCAAAGCCATGCAAACTTTTAACCCTCCAAGCAGTCAAACAGATGCCTCCCAAGGTTAAAAATTTACCTTGTGCATCTTGATTAAAAAGCCAAATCCAAATCCTTTTCCCCCCTCTTATTGGCGTATAAAACCAGTATTACAGTTGGAAGTGGAATAAATAGACATAATAGCAAAATTAAGTAAAAGACAAGGTAAATTCTACATTTGTTGTTGTTAGGTGCGAAGTCGTGTCCGACCCATCGTGACTCCATGGACAATGATCCTCCAGGCCCTCTTTTGCCCTCAATCGCTCCCAGCATTAGGCTCTTCTCCAGGGAGTCCTTCCTTCTCATGAGGTGGCCAAAGTATTTGAGTTTAATCTTCAGGATCTGGCCTTCTAAGGAGCAGTCAGGGCTGATCTCCTCTAGGACTGACCAGTTTGTTCACCTTGCATTCCAAGGGACTCGCAGGAGTCTTCTCCAGCACCAGAGTTCAAAAGCCTCAATTCTTTGACGCTCGGTCTTCCTTATGGTCCAACTTGCACAGCCATACATTGCAACTGGGAAGACTATAGCCTTGACTAGACGCACTTTTGTTGGCAGGATGATGTCTCTGCCTTTTAGGATGCTGTCTAGATTTGCCATAGCTTTCCTCCCCAGAAGCAAGCATCTTTTAATTTATTTGCTGCAGTCCCCATCTGCAGTGATCTTGGAGCTCAGGGAAATAAAATCTGTCACTACCTCCAATTCTTCCCCATCTATTTGCCAGGAATTGAGAGGGCTGGATGCCATGATCTTCGTTTTCTTGATGTTGAGTTTCAAGCCAACTTTTGCACTCTCCTCCTTCACCCGCATCAAGAGGCTCTTTAGTTCCTCTTCGCTTTCTGCCATTAGAGTGGTATCATCTGCATATCTGAGGTTATTGATATTTCTCCCTGCAATCTTGATCCCAATTTGTGACTCATCTAACCTCACCTTTCTCATGATATGCTCCGCATACAAGTTAAATAGGCAAGGTGACAGTATACAGCCTTGTCAAACTCCTTTCTCAATTTTGAACCAGTCAGTGATTCCATTCCCGGTTTTCACTGTTGCTTCTTGACCTGCATATAGGTTTCTCAAGATACAAATAAGATGCTCTGGTATTCCCATCTCTTTAAGAACTTGCCACAATTTGTTGTGCTCCACACAATCAAAGGCTTTAGCATAGTCAATGAAGCAGAAGTAGATGTTCTTCTGGAACTCCCTAGCTTTCTCCATGATACAGCGTATGTTGGCAATTAGATCTCTAGTTCCTCTGCTTCTTCGAAATCCTGCCTGTACCTCTGGAAGTTCATGGTCCACATATTGCTGGAGCCGAGCTTGTAGGATTTTGAGCATAACTTTCCACATAGGAATTGATAAATGTATAAGAAAGTGTCCTTAACAACAATTCTGACACACTTTAATGTCACCTAGCAAAACTTTGGCCACAGTTTCTGTTATTTCTGTGTCAGTGTTATCCAGAAGTAGGGAAACCTTAAGATGGTTGAGAAGTCCCTGCTTATTTATCAAAATAGGGCTCAGGTGTTTTCTACAAAGACTTATGCAAAAAGGACAATAGTAGAGAGCACGTGAGACAGCTTTAATACTGTTTATTTGACAAGGACAGTATCTATCTGAAAATGGCACTTTTTGGAATCTTCCTAGGAAGATTACTGTGGTTAGGGCATTACATCTGGCCAGAGGGAGAGAGCTTTCTGATGGTTTCGGTTACGAATAAGAAAAAAGCAATGATGAATGATAAAATACACCAAATAACTCTTCCTGTTTTACAAATCTTTTCTTTAAAAAAGGTGAACGTTTAATTTCATGGTCCATGCCATTACAGATGAGGTGTACTTAGGGCGAGTGTTGGTGGTTCAAACTTTACTTCATCTGTGAACTCAGTCACCTTTGGCATGCCACTGTTCTCTCAGCCACCCCCCATCTGCACTACGGGGACCATCATTCTGTTCTATCATATAGAGTTATAAGGATTCTTGAGATCGTGTGTATGAAATAACTCACTTTAAAACACTGTCTGCATGATGATGACAGAATGGTGCAGTGGTATTTGATTGAGCGGTATGTAGACTGGCCGTTTGTTTCTAGTACCTCAAGAAACTTGTGACATCCCAACAGAAAGCATGACCTGAAACAGGCACTGTGATATTTGGCTATAACTTTAGCTTTAATTGATAGGAATCGTTGAATTGAAAAATGGATAGTTAATGTCATGAATTAAGTCTCTTCTCTAATCTAAATCTAGATTGTGCTGAAATAGCAGATGAAGTTTACATGGAAGTTATTGTTGGCGAAGAGGAAGCAGCATCGCTCCCTGACGCGCAGCTTGAAGATTCTGGTGTGAATAAAACTTTTGTTCCTGTTGCATGGGCTGCTGCTTATGGTAGGATGCTAGATTCTCTCTTCATGAGAGTTCCTCCTTTACCTTGACATAGTTTGCTATCCTTCTGTGGGGCTCAGAGCATCCACCCAACACTTCTGAAAAGCATTCTACATTTTTTGCTGATAAAAAAAAAAATTGTAACATAGAGCATGACTTCATTTTAAAGGCTTTCCACAATGCTCTCACTCTTTGTCTCAGGTTTTAACTGAAATAATACTTTCAAAATTATGTCTTGTAGTAGAATACTTCAAACTAGTAAAGGAACTCCTCTCTCTTGCTTAAGGGTGCCCGATAGACACATATTCAAGCACACAAAAGACATAATTGCAGACTTCCATGGTTCTTCATAGTGCACTAATCTTGCTTCAGTTCTCCCCTTTCCACTGAACCTTAGAAATAGTTCTTATTTCATGGAATTTGACTAGCATTTGAAGCACATGGTCCTAGAATCCATGAGATGTTAATATTTTGATCAAAACCCACCAGTGAATATTTGCCAGTAGATGGTGCACTGAGACCATCTTTGATAAGGCTTTGATAACGCTTCAGATGCAATTTCATAGACTTCAGGGAAAGGAAGAAAGAGGGTTGTCCAAGCAGCAGCAGCTGATCTGATAGCAATATGTGCTGCTCTGTATTCCTTCTGAAAAGGTGATCAGGTGTGGTCTAGAAGGCCCAGAAGAATGACACTTTAGTTGCCAAGCAGTATGACAGTTCTAACCTAGGATCCCGTTTTGGTTGACTCTTTATGTTTGATCATATGTTTGACCAATTAGACTTTATGTTATAGCCTTTTCACTTATCAACATAGAGAAGACTACTACATCACTGTGCCTCGTGATTTCCTTTTTTCTTCTGAGTTCTGCTTTTGTGACAAGTGACTAGTGAAGATGCCTTCTTCATGGCATGAAAAACAATGATGAGTGTTAGGAAACCTGATCATATTTGTATCTTGTTCTGCAGCAACTGCATCCAAAGCCTGTATGTACAATACAAGTTTATGGGTGACTATTTTGTTTCTTTGTTTGGGCATCCCTCAGAGAGTGCTTTAAAAAGAAGGCTTGGCAATAGAACCTAATTATTGTTGGTTTTGCTGGAAAATATCCAGACTATCTTGATCATGCTGTTCTGATAAGGAATTAATTCAATAACTACTGTTTTCTCCAGGAGATGATAGAAGACTTCCCAGGAGGTATGAAGACTGTCAAGCACCAGGTGAGAAGATTAAGATTTCTTCATATCTCTTGCATGTTAAGGAGGTTTTTACTACCCTTGGGCTCTTTAAGCTATTTTGTTAGGATTAGAAAGCTAGTATTAGAATGGGAGATTTAAAAAATAATATTGAAAGGGAAAACTCAGTAGAATCTTGACTATTTTCAGTGGTTCCCAGTGTTAGGTCTCTCTACACTTGCAGCTGTTAGTGCCATTGCTGTGGTGTAACCAAAAGCAATTTTTTTCACAATTTATCCTTCCAGTATTAAAATGCTACCAACTAGCTTGTGTACCAGCCTGAACTGCAGTTCAGATGGGGAAGCTCACTGAGGAGGTTTAGCAGGCTGACAATGGGAAGAGAGCTATGGAGCAGGACATCTCACAGGCCAGTTTTAGTGCCTTGCATCCCCATCCTAAATCATGATCATGAATCCAGTAAATATTCCATTATAGAATCATAGAATTGGAAAAGACCTCCAAGGTCATCTAGTCCAACCCCCTGCACAATGCAGGACATTCACAACAGCCTGCCTATCCACAGTGACCCTAATTTGATACCCACCAAAAATCTCTAGCATACAGCCAGGTCTGGAGGAAATTTACCTACCGTCCCACAGTGACAACTAGTAATTTCCTGGGTATGCAAGGAAGGGCCAAAAGAGACAAACACTGGCACATCTCTTCCTGCCACCCACTCACGATTTGCCTAAGTTCATAAAATCAGCATTTCTGTCAGATAACTAGCCTCTGCTTAAAAACTTTCAAAGAAGGAGAACCCACCTCCTGAGGAAGCCTGTTCTACTTCCTGAGGAACCACTAACTGTCACGATCTTCTTCCGGATGTTTAGTCAAAAATTCTTTTGAATTAATTTCAACTCATTGGTTCTGCTCTGATCCTCTGGGGCAACAGAAAACAACTTTGCTCTATCTTCTCTATGACAGCCCCTCAAGTATTTGAAGATGGTGATCATATCACTTCTTAGTCATCTTCTCTCCAAGTTAAACAAACCAGGCTCTCTCAGCCTTTCCTCATATAACTTGGTCTCCAAACCCTTCACCATCTTTGTAGTCCTCCTCTGGTCACACTCCAGTTTCTCTGTCTTTCTTCAGTTGTGGTGCTCAAAACTGAACACAGTACTCCAAGTGAAGTCTAGCCAGAGCGGAGTAAAGAGTTAAAATCACCTTGCGTGATCCAGACACTATACCTCTTTTATTACAGCCCAAAATCCCATTTGCCTTTTTAGCTACCGAGTCACACTGCTGGTTCATATTCAGTATATGGTTTACTAAGACCCCCAGATCCTTTTCATACATACTACTGCCAACATAAGTCTCACCCAGTGATGCATATGACTTTTCCTACCTAAATGCAGAACATTTTTCACTTTTAAAATTCATTTTAGTCCAGTTTTTCAGCCTGTCATACTCATCCTGTATCCTGATTCTAGCTTCAGGTGTGTTTGCTACCCCTCCCAGTTTATGAATATTTTGAACAACACATGGCCCAGGCCAGATCCTCGAGGCACTCTGCTCGTCACTCTTCTCCAAGATGATGAATCATTTACAAACACCCTTTGGGTGAGATCTGTCAATCCACCTAACAGTAATAGAATCCATATCACATTTTACCAACTTGTCAATAGGAATACTACGCAGAATCTTATCAAAAGCCTTACTTATTATAAGTATCTTTATTTGCTATCTTATGTATGCATACTAAGGAGCAAGCCCAAATCGGCTTAGATTTGACTGCAGGCTTTGATGTAGAAACCAACATTAATGGAGAAATATATATATGAGACACAGAGAGAGAGAGAGAGATTTCTGGTATTTCTATAATCTAGCTCTGAACCTTGGGTTGATGCAGGCTGTTTCTATGTGGCTTTGGTTTTCTAAATAAATTCTTAAATCACTTGCATCCTTTTGATGGCTATCTGATCTTTCAACTCAGGAACTAACTTGGAAGCAAGATTAGAAAACAAAAATGGCAATGCAACTCAATTCTTGCAAATTTGTGATAGCATTAGTACAAACAGACTGCTTAAACCGAAGGCCAAGAAGAGGCGGCGAGGGGAAGCAAGGCAGTGGCAAACAGGTAAATTTGTTTTTACGACAAACAATATTTTAATATATTTATTAAACTGGAAAAATTGTGGTTTTTCCCTGCATTCATTAACCATTGAGAGTTTTCTGATGCAAAGCGTCCACAAATTCCTGTTCAGCTCCTTTTAATTTATTAAATTCATTAGTAATGTGGAGTTAGCCTATTAACATCAAGTACATTTTGAAGTGTATAAGTCTGATTAGGATTGCACAAAGCACATTTTTGGAGCTCAGTTTGTGGCCAAATTACAAATCGAATCCTAGACCCATTGGAACCAGGAGGTTGGTTTGCAAACCAAAACAGTTCATAGGGGTTCATGAGCCAGTTAAATTTTAAGCCCCTGCTTTCTAATCCCCCCCCCAAAAAAAAAGAAAAGAAGAGGAGGAAAAGCAGCAGTTTAAATGGCTTGGAGACACGTTACCCCTGCTTTTTGCTGGCCGAGAAAATCTGCAGCCAGCAGAAAGCTTGAAGTGAAATAGCTTAGAGCCATTAGAGCTTAGTGCCATTTCAACTCCTAGCTTTTTCATGAACCACCATGAACTGCATCAAGATTTGTGGAAGTTCATGATGACTCTTCGGTCCAGGAACCATGGGTTCACAAATGGGCCAAAATTAATGATGAACTTTATGTAGTGAGTGGATTTGTGCCTGTCCCTATCAAAGACCTTGTGGGTTCACAGAATAGCCACTGACTGCATGACAGAAATTTTCTACTTGCTCCCCAAGGCCGCTGTCTGTATACAGCAAACTGCTTACATGCAGTAGTCTGGAAGATTGTTTCTATCCTGCCGCAAATCTCCTCCTCCCCAAAAGAAAAGTGCCATAAAGGCAATTTGACAGTAGATGGATTGTGGCTTATTCTTCTGTTAAGAAAGGCAGCATAGGTGACAGTTACCTAGCATCTAACTTGTTGACAAATATCAACTCTTCTTTTCAATCAGTCAGTCAGTCAGTCAGTAACCTTTTATTGGCATAAACTCTTCTTTTTTAATGTGTCCCGTTAGAAACTTGCCAATGCTCTTGTTGTATAGCTTCCTTCAACTTGGGTCTGAGTTTTACCACCAAACCAGTCATGTTATGGCTGCCAGAAATCCTGCCCTTTTCTGACCCTTGTCAAAGTATTAGAGCCACTTAATGACCTGGGACTTTGCTCAGTTGTTTAGGGTGAGCAGTCAAGGTGAGTTTCAGCATGTATTGGCAAAATGGTAATCAAAGGTAGACTTATAGTATAAACGCAACATGATCACAAGAATTCAGTTAGTGATGCTTATTTATTTCTAACTTATAGTATGCTAAGGCAGCTTACAATGTAAACAACAATAAACACAATATATTGTATACATACATATAAAAACCACTGAGTTAGAATCTTTATACAGCTTTTGCTGTATTCATATTTGTCTAAGGGCTAAGTGGGCAGAGAGTGGGTGGGGCCAGTCTGGGTCACGCCTTCCAATTGGCCCCTTAACAGGACAGACAACAGTTGTAACCAATCGGGTGAGGGCACAATCTAGGCCCTCACCAGCAGAGGCCAGAAAGGCTCCGAGGCCCTCACCAGGACAGGCTAGAAAGCCATGGGGAAGTGGCAGGACACCATGAGTAAAGATGGAGGCTTTCCCCTTGGGCCTAGAAGCACACCCGGGGCCTCAAAGAGGCCCAGGGTGTGCTTCTAGGCCCGAGTGAAAGGCTGCACCAACGCCGGGGGGGGGGGGGGAAGGAGGGAAGCAGGCCTTCCCCTCGGGCTTGAAGCACACGGGGGGGGGGGGCTTTGAATCTAGTCTTACGAACGGGCTTTGAATCTAGTCAGTAAAATAAAACTGCCAGTAGGCAGAAGAATTGAAATTAATTGAATATATACTTTATTTGTCTTAGCTGTTAAGCTATCAAATGATATTCACTGTGTTTAAAGAGGTCCTGTATATTGTTTCCACTGATGCAAAAATCATTATTATATCCTTTTGCTTCATGACATTTTCTGTTTATTTGAAAACAGCTGTTATAATAGGTCCTGATGGACAGCCTTTAACAGTCTACCCCTGTCACATATGTGGGAAAAAATTTAAATCCAGGGGATTCTTGAAAAGGCATATGAAAAACCACCCAGATCATATGATCAAGAAGAAATACCAGTGCACAGACTGTGATTTTACAACTAACAAAAAAGTAAGCTTCCATAATCATCTGGAGAGTCATAAGCTTATCAACAAAGTTGACAAGACCCATGAATTCACGGAATACACTCGGCGGTACAGAGAAGCCAGCCCGCTGAGTTCAAATAAGCTGATCTTAAGGGACAAGGAGCCCAAAGTGCACAAGTGCAAATATTGTGACTATGAGAGTGCGGAGCAGGGTCTCCTCAACAGACACCTCCTTGCAGTTCATAGCAAGAACTTCCCTCATGTTTGTGTCGAGTGTGGGAAAGGATTCCGCCACCCTTCAGAACTCAAAAAGCATATGAGAACGCACACGGGGGAGAAGCCTTATCAGTGCCAGCATTGTGTCTTCCGTTGCGCCGACCAGTCCAATCTGAAGACACACATCAAAAGCAAGCACGGTACTGACCTGCCCTTTAAATGTGAACATTGCCCACAGGCATTCGCAGATGAGAAAGAACTCCAGGAGCACACAGAGTTGTTTCAAGGGCACAAGACTCATCAGTGCCCGCATTGTGACCATAAGAGCACCAATTCAAGTGACCTGAAACGGCATATAATCTCCGTTCACACAAAGGACTTCCCTCACAAGTGCGAGGTCTGTGAAAAAGGCTTCCACCGTCCGTCAGAGCTCAAAAAGCACAGTGATACCCATAAAGGTAAAAAGATCCATCAGTGTAGGCACTGTGACTTTAAGACTTCAGATCCTTTCGTACTTAGTGGGCATATCCTCTCCGTTCATACCAAGGACCTGCCTTTTAAATGCAAGCGATGCAAGAGAGGATTTAGGCAGCAAATTGAACTGAAGAAGCACATGAAGACCCACAGCGGACGGAAAGTGTATCAATGCCAGTATTGTGAGTATAGCACTACAGATGCATCGGGCTTCAAGCGGCATGTCATATCAATACACACGAAAGACTATCCACACAGGTGTGAATACTGCAAAAAGGGATTCCGTAGGCCATCAGAGAAAAATCAGCATATAATGAGGCACCACAAAGAGGCCCTAATGTAACATATGAGCTATGGAAGGAAATGATTTAGAAACTGTGATATGCTAATTGGGGAAGAAAACTCTCATGAACTGTTTCTCCTGGTTTCAAAGCTTGATATTAAATCATAACTTTACATTCTTTGTATTAAAAGTCTTAAAAAGTATTAGGGTTTACAGGGGATCTCAAAGCCCTATGATTGTTGCTCATCAAAAACTAAAAGAACACTATAGAGAGAGGTGAATGAATGTCTGAGAAAGCTGCAGAAAAGAGACCTTGAATGTCTTCTGTTTAAAGTATTATATACATTGTTAAGCTACAGGAAATACTGAGGCAGTTACCTTAGCCCTTTATCAACAATGCCAGTTGTCTCCTTAATGAAAGCTGGAGACTAGATTTCCTCAGAAATGTTTGCTAAGGCAAGTCTATTATATGCAGTTTTTGAGGAGCTAGATGATAGTCAGTCATGTGGTCATTCTATTTTTATATTGTGTTGGGAAATTGTATTCAAGAACTGGTCAAAATCTGAGGTCTTTTTATTTCCTTTTCAAAGCAAACATACATTTCATCTGGGAATTTTGTTTCCTTCAGTAATTTAGGCTCAAAAGAGTAATTTCAAAACATTTTTTTTCCAGAGCTGCTAGCCTATTTTATTGCAGGACACGGTGTTTAAAATATAGCATTATGTTTTTGAGCTCAAAGGGTATTGTTCGGTGCTAGGATTTAAGACGTGTATGTATATAATTTCCCTTATCTAAAGCTGCAGTTGAATGTTCAGTATGGCACTTGTGACAAAAAAGTACCTTTGAATTGATTTAATGATTTATTTTAATGAGAAAAAATAGATGGATGCAGCTGATGGTGCTAAAACTTGGCACAGTCCTTTTTTCTTGCTACTTTAATATCTTCCCTAAAAAGAGAATCAAGATTGAAAAGAACAGAACAATTGAAATTGCCTAGAGCAAGGGATCCTCAACCTGTGGTCCTCCAGATGTCCATGGACTACAATTCCCATGAGCCCCTGCCAGCATTCGCTGGCAGGGGCTCATGGGAATTGTAGTCCATGAACATCTGGAGGACCACAGGTTGAGGATCCCTGGCCTAGAGAACCTTTAGGGGGCAGTGTGCCTGCCAGGTAGGACTTTTATTGTCATTACCTGCCAATATAAAATGTTCAGTATAGACTTGAAAATTGCACCTTTTAATCAACCCATACGAAACCTATACCATACTATAAACACACATTCTCAATCTGTAAGAAAGTTATATATGCAGTATTTAACCAGAACAATATGCTGCCACTAGTTTGAAGGTGGATCTTCAGTTTACAGTGTATACATTTGAAATATGCATCCCTTTAAACAATGCTTTGTGTTAGCATGCTGCAAATCAAAATGGCGCTTAATATAACAAGCTGGTCTAGGGCTATTTAATTAAAAAAAAACCTGTTCATAAATGTTATGCATATAATGTGTACTTTTTTAAACCTTTTTTTTTTAAGTTGCTTCTTGTTTGCACACAGATGTTCACATGATAAATTGTAACTTTACTTCATGCTACTATATTGTGGCTTTGTGTTTCGGATAATGTTCATACTTTGTTTTTGCACCAGATGAGAATCAGTTCCTTGAGAATAAATTTTTTTTATATTTCTAAACTTCAGAAAGTTAACTTTGGGAAACCTTAGAGAACTACTTGTGTTTTATGTGGCTGTAAAAAATGATGTACACGCTGTAAAATAAGATTGTCACTGTTATGTGGAATTATTATTTCTAAATGTGTTACTCATTGTAATGAGCATACAATAAAATGCATCTCTTGCACTCCACACTTATTGAGAACATTTGCGTTTCTTGCCGTAGCCAAGCCAGTGTAGAACTACTTGCTGATCATTTAATATTTTAATTGCCTGATATCCCGATGTGGGGGGGGGGGGGGACGGGAAAGTAAATTGCAATCACAGCATTCAGGAAAAATAATTGTCCCTTTGAACTTTTTATTATAATGTATGAGCATGTAACATCTATTTCTTTCATTTATTTAAAATATTTCTATTATCAAGGTTGCAAAAGAAAAGGGGCAAGTACAATTACTATTTCCTCAGTGGTGGCTATATGTGACTGCTGGTCTTTAATACTGTATGTTTTACATAGGGACGCTTTCCTCTTCCTGTATTCAAAGTAACTCCACCGAATGAGCCAATGTTATATTAAATTTGCCTTTAGTTGAAGGAGAGTTTTTTAAAAGAAAAATTTGTGTTAACCAGCCTGACAAATAACTGTTGCTTTGCATTACTCTTATTTTAAAACGCGTCTCGATGTGACATCCCAGTGTTAAAGGTAAAGGTAAAGGTATCCCCTGTGCAAGCACCAGGTCATGTCTGACCCTTGGGGTGACTCCCTCTAGCGTTTTCATGGCAGACTCAATACAGGGTGGCCTTCCCCAGTCATTACCGTTTACTCCCCAGCAAGCTGGGTACTTATTTCACTGACCTCGGAAGGGTGGAAGGCTGAGTCAACCTTGAGCCGGCTGCTGGGATCGAACTCCCAGCCTCATGGGCAGAGCTTCAGACTGCATTTCTGCTGCCTTACCACCCTGCGCCACAAGAGGCTCATAACATCCCAGTGTTAACAGGAAGTAAAACGCACCGTTTGATATTTTTGAAGAAAACAATACATTTTCAAGGGAAAGGACTGGTAATCCATTTCAGAGTTAATCTGCCCGTATATATTCATACAAACAGGCTTGTAGTAGGAAATGGGGAGAAAAAACATCCAGCCCAAGGTTATGTTTTAACTGCTGCCATGATGACATGGGGGAGGGAGAAACGGAGACCAGCAAAGTGGTTGAACTGCAAAACCTCTTGCCGTTCTTGGGGTCAAGGCCAGTGAATGGGAAGCAAGGCAATAAAGAGTTGCATTACTGAGTGCAATGTTATTTATTTGCAACCCCATTCCAACAAGCATTAACCACTCAAGTAAGTGCAATAGCAGCACACATACATGTCAGTTTAGCAGCTGCCACACAAATTCTGGAAACTCACTGCATTTCTACTTGCAGCTCATCCTTAATTAAATAGTTCAAAAATAATGGGGATATTTCAAAGTAAATAGATAGTGTCAGGATGTGCACTTTGATCCATGTTTCAGCATGTGTGAACCCACAGCCAATTCTCATTATGGAATGATGTTTGTTTTTAAAAAACACTATATGTGCATAATAGAAATACCAGCGGTGAAGTGAAATAAAGTAATTACTTTCAGAAAACCACACTGTGACCCCTAAAGAGCCAGTTTGGTGTAGTTGTTAGGAGTGCGGACTTCTAATCTGCCATGCCAGGTTCGATTCTGTGCTCCCCCACATGCAGCCAGCTGGGTGACCTTGGGCTCGCCACGGCACTGACAAAACTGTTCTGACCAAGCAGTAATATCAGGGCTCTCTCAGCCTCACCCACCCCACAGGGTGTCTGTTGTGGGGAGAGGAATGGGAAGGCGACTGTAAGCCACTTTGAGCCTCCTGCGGGTAGGGAAAAGCGGCATATAAGAACCAACTCTTCTTCTTCTCTAAAACCTGTACTCCATCCATCCAGTAGGTGGTAGTAGTAGTAAGTTATTACATAAGTAAAGGTAAAGGTATCCCCTGTGCAAGCACCAAGTCATGTCTGACCCTTGGGGTGACGCCCTCTAGCGTTTTCATGGCAAACTCAATACAGGGTGGTTTGCCAGTGCCTTCCCCAGTCATTACCATTTTACCCCCCAGCAAGCAAGCTGGGTACTCATTTCACCGACCTCGCAAGGATGGAAGGCTGAGTCAACCTTGAGCCGGCTTCTGGGATTGGACTCCCAGCCTCATGGGCTGAGCTTGTTCAGACAGCATGTCGCTGCCTTACCACCCTGCGCCACAATAGACTTTATTATGGAATTACACCAGAACAATAGCAAAATATACCTGTTTGCACCAAAGTGATACAGAAGTAGGATACAACATACCTGTTATAACTCGCCACATAATACAAAAGAAAAATAAATTGTTTAAAACAATGGTTTGTAAGCCGTGACTTCTTCGGGTAGTAAAAAGTTCCAGTGGTTTAACAATAAAAAATTAATATGAGTTTAAACTAACATCTAAATCTGGAAAATGTCTAGAAATTGTTCTTGCCCGATTTAATAGTCTTAGTTGTAGATATAAATATGTTCTTAGTTCACAAGGGACACCCAGCTAATTCCACAAATTCTAAGCACTGTAAGACAGAAACTGGCTACTGATTTAGTAATTCCTGGCAATTCCTCTGACAGTTTGTTGTTATGGCTGTGTTGTTTGCAGCTTTGGCCCCGGCAGTGTCACCAAAGGAAAGATAAACTTGGCACAAGCCGTAAAATAGAAGGGGCAACTCAGAAGGATGTGCTCTAAAACTTCTTGTCCTGAGTTAACAAGGACATAGTCTGTCATGAAAGGGTATGTGTTTACACTTACCAGCCAGTACTGCAGAGGGTAACACCATATACCTTGCCAAAGAAAAAGTTCTTCTTTGGCTATTACTTTCCAGGATGAAAGGATAGGAGGAAGGGAAAAGAAGATATCTCTAGCTCAGTGATTATCTAAAAGTTGGATAACTGGCAAGGTCCACTTGCCATTTAGTGTCTTGGTTTCATTGTTTGATCAATTTTTTTTTTTTGCTGAATCCAAGCCTAAAGAAAGTAAAGCATGATGAGAGAACCCAAGATGTGATCTTACACCCAAGATGTGATCTTACACTTTACAGCGAGTGACCTAGATTGAAAACTGTTGTCTAAAAGTAGGGGTAAAAAGCCATGGGGGTTAAAGATCATTTTAAGCCAGAGGCAGAGAGGAAAGTGTGACCTTCCTCAACTTTCATCATTCCTGTCTCTACCTGGACCAAGGAATTTGACATCAATCTGGGAGTTTGCAAACCACTCTCAGAAACTTTGCTCGTACCCATTCAAATGGGGAAAACATGGCAGAGTAACTGAGGGCCACATCTTAAAGAAGTTGGGCTAGAGTCTTGGCCTGAAAAATTAAGTGCAGCTAGGACACAGTGACCACCTCTGTTCCTAAGGGATTTAAGTATATTATATGCAGATCTGGTTCCAGATCAGCAATAGTTACTATGGGCTAATATTGAGCCATTTGCCTGCAAAATCATCCCTAAATATTTAAAGCTTTTAATCTGCTCTATGCTGTGATTTTTTATGTATTACTTTCCAGATTTTTGGAGGTGCCAAAAGGCCATTGATTTAGTCTTCTGATAGTTAATTATCAGTTCCTCCTTTTTACAGTACACAGCTAAATTGGCTAGAGCCCTCCTTAGCTCAAGAGTAGTTCTGGAAAGTAATACTGCATCATCTGCATACAGAAATAATGGGACATGCCATTGTCTAATTTAGGTGGATGGAGGTCTGGTCCTCTTAAAAAGTTTTCCATGCTGTTTATATATAATCTGAATAACAATACCCCACCCCCTGCATACATCCCTGTCTCACTCCTAGTAGTCTATAGGTTCTGTTGAATGTACTTTTCCACAATATCTTACTCTGATACTGTGGTCATGCATAGCTCTGATGAGTATATAAACCCCTCTGTCTACCATGGATGCTTCTAGTTTTGCCCAAAGGCACAGGCAAGAGATGGAGTCGAAAGCTGCCCTAAGATCAACACACGCAGCATACAGTGATAGAGTACCATTAGAATTATATTTCTCAATATGTTGCAAGATTAAACAGTGGTCAAGTGCAGATTAGCCTTCCCTGAACCCAGCCTGTTCCTCTGCAATGTTCTCCTGGTCAAGCCGTGAAATTAATTTATTCTCAAGGTGCTTGGTGTAGAGTTTACTGACAGTGCTTAGTAAACTGATGGATCTATAGCAAGCTGATAATCTCTTTTGCCCTTTTAAAAGAAAGGGACCCCAACTGCTCTTCCCCCCTCTTCTATCGCGTGCAAGAGATCCACCTACTAAGAAACCCACAGAGAAGGAGGTGGGGCAGGGGAAATACAAATTCAATAAGCCAGTTGCAATACCCCATGTAAAAGTGAAATGTTTCTGGTTTACAGCCTCATTTTACTGTGACCTTGGGTATGTCCATTTTCTTAATACAGAAAACGTATAGATAAACAAGATAATTTTAAAGAAGTTCTTTAGCAGTGAATCAGCTAATGTGGTGAAAACATCTGACCCCTTTCTTCTTGTGGCTGTTGCTAGCTATAGGATTTGGTCAAAACTTGTTCACGATCAGTAGTTTGTTCTTTGCTGTATTTGTTGTTCCATTTTTGCTTCTTACGTGCACCCATCTGCAACTGTAAATACCTACATCTGCCTTGTTCATACTGCATATACATTGTTGCTTGTCTGTGGCAACACCTAAGCAGACTAGGGATTGCCTTTTGGGGTGGGAAGAACTGTGAAGGTTCATTTAAGCAACAGCACCTGTGATCTCCTCAATGTGCTATGCAATGGGTAGACTGGGAGGGTTTTTTTTGCCCAACTTTGGGGGAAAGGAAGCCAATATTTAGGCTTCCCAGAGTTACTTCTTTGTGATCTCTCTGCATCATGTTGACAAACGTTATGTGCATACCAAGAATTTGGGAGACAGATAAGAAACCAAGCTTATTAATATCTTTATTCCACTTAATACAGCCGTGTCTGAACTGGTAAACAGGCTACACAGTGGGACTTCAAATACCCTCATATAAGTTGTGGAATAGGCTTTCCAAAAGGAGAGGGGGTGACACATACGTAAAGCAAATCCTTAAAAACACCACACAACCCGACATGTTGCAGTGGCATCCCCCACGCTTGTATCTAGCCACACAACCCGAACAACTACCCACATCCCCGTGGCAATTAATGCCAAGAGCAGCAAGCAGCTTCAGCTTTGTTCATTCCAATAACATTCCTTAAGTCCAACTGCAGTTCAACTGCTCATATTTCACCTAGAAGGCACAGAACGAATGAAGCCAAAAGATGACAAGCAAGGCTTATTGCTAAGGAATATCAGGGTGAAGGGTTCCATTTTGATGGCTCACGGAATATCCAAAGTGGGATACTTAGCAGCTTTAAAAATGGTTATGGTCGCATATACCTTTCTTAGCAAAGGCTATTCCTCTTTTTCTTTTGGTTTGAATATTGGGTGCAAGTCCTTCCTCCCCACCCCAACCCTTTAATGCAGGGGTAGTCAAACTGCGGCCCTCCAGATGTCCATGGGCTTCCAATTCCCAGGAGTCCCCTGCCAGCATTCGCTGGCAGGGGGCTCCTGGGAATTGTAGTCCATGGACATCTGGAGGGCCGCAGTTTGACTACCCCTGCTTTAATGCCTGTACAATTTGAGCCATGCCGGGCAGAAGGCCACAGCACTAGCTAAGTTATAACAGGCCACCAGCAGTTAGATAAACGTACTTTACAGCAACCAACAGCCTCTGGCCGATGGAATAGCTTGTGGGCCACCAGAGGTGCGAAAGGCTGACCTAAAATTCTGAGTACCTTCCAAATCCATCAAGTGTGCCCGAAATCTCTTCAGTTGGTTGGTCCCTCCCCACACATCCACTCGGTTGCAGTGGAAACCACCAAGAAACAGCCTGCAATCCCACACCCTAAAAAGCCAGTTCTTTGTATAACGAATTGGCAGTTGTGCTCACCTATGAGTAGCAGGATTAGCCCCAAGCTATTTTTTCATTTTAAGCTTTCCCACATAAAAGAAGCCAGCTACCGCTTTGAAAATTTAATATCCATGTAAATTTCAGTAACTTTGAAATCTCATTATAATATCCAGTAAAGCCTTCAATGTCCCAATCCGACATGGCGGTTCACACACTCATCTCCAAGACACACGTGGGAAATATTTGGGCTCGATCTTCTTTTCTGGCCCACTTGTAAGTTAATAAGATAACTATTTCAGTCACTGGAAGAAACTCTCTATGCACAATAAGAACGTGTATACCATCAAAAGAATACTAACATCTCCGGAGGAAAAATGCAGTCAGCGATGTTTGATTGCAGGCTCAGTTCCCAGAAACATTGTGCCTTGCTGAAGTTGAGACAGGCCATCCTTCCACAGGTACCTACTCCATTTCTCCAAAGTACATCTCTCTTTTGCAAACCTCCCCCCCCCCCCCCACACACACACCCTTTCTTTTTTGTTAATCTAATTTGGCTTTCAGACAGTGATATGTGAATTCCATATACTTGTTGGGCACAATGGGGCATGGCTGTAATAAGCCCAGGTACAGTAACAAGGGGGAATTACAAAACAGGATTCCCTCCCCCCACCCCCACACACACGTTAGACTACCTACAGGTGCTTCCCTGACCCTCAAGTTTTCCACATCAGAATGCAAGCCCTGAGAATCAGCAGACCTCAAAAGCATACTTGTATGCCCTATATCAGGGGTAGTCAAGCTGCGGCCCTCCAGATGTCCATGGACTAAAATTCCCATGAGCCTCTGCCAAGGAACAAGCCAACCACCTGCAACCTAAGCTGTTTCATCATTCATTTTGCCCACAGATAATAATGAGACCAGATCAGAGATGAGCAGTTGTCTGGTAAGCAAAAATTAAGAAGGGGCACATCTTTTTGGAAAAACAGAGATGGGAAGAAAAAAGAGTTTACTTTGTCCAAACTCCTATAACTAAGTTATTCTCATAAATGTGTGTCTTGTTTTTGAAAGATACCACCATTGTAGGGGGTGGGGTGGGGGGGATGTCCAGGTAGACATGCTTTATTGCAGGTTTCAAAATATATTCTGATTAAGCACAGCAGATAGCCTTTTCGTTCACCTCCTGATCTTTCCTTCAGGGAGGAGAGCTTGCTCCACAGGGTTCAACATCTCCTGATTTCCATGGCAGACCCGAGACGCACCGTAGTGTAGTAGTTGGGAATGTCAGACTAAGATCTGGCAGAACCAGGTTCAAATCCCCCTTTCTGTCCTGATACTCACAGGGTGACCTTGGGCTAGTCACTCCCTCTTTTCACCTCGCCTACCCTTACAGGGTCGCTGAGATACACAGAAGAGGGGAGAATCATATCTGGTGCCCCAAATCCCATTGAGGCAGGGATAATAAAAATATTGTAGAAGGATGTTTAAGGTTTCCTCAACAGGGGAGTGAAGCTGGAAGGGCGATGGCTTAAAAAGCAAGCTTTGTCTCTAAATCTATTACATTTTGCAGAGTGTTGAGTATGCTCCCCCCACCAAACCCTGGCTAGTTTTAAGTTCCAGTCTTGAACTGTGAATGGAAAAGAGAAAAACAAACAGCAGAAGGGAAAGAATAAAACAACAACATTCCTTTGACTGTGTACTCCTCTGAGCAGCTGGGAACTTGTCTCTGGGAGGGGGGGCTTGTTCATTCCTGAAAGAAGCAAGCAGTTCTTTAATCGGAAGTAAAGGATTCCTGTTGCAAAACAAACAACATGCATTAACATCACTCAGGCCATGCACGGGCAGATGTATTTTGGGAGAGAATTTCGAACATCACTTTTGTATGAACCTAGAGCAAGGGTAGTCAAACTGCGGCCCTCCAGATGTCCATGGACTACAATTCCCAGGAGCCCCTGCCAGCGTTCGCTGGCAGGGGCTCCTGGGAATTGTAGTCCATGGACATCTGGAGGGCCGCAGTTTGACTACCCCTGATCTAGAGCAACTGCAAGGGCCACAAGAACGACCATTTACACGCAAGTGGCTTGCCCCAGTTTGCATGTTATTAAGAAGTACTTTGGCCACCTCATGAGAAGGAAGGACTCCCTGGAGAAGAGCCTAATGCTGGGAGCGATCGAGGGCAAAAAAAGAAGGGGACGACAGAGAATGAGGTGGCTGGATGGAGTCACTGAAGCAGTAGGTGCAAACTTAAATGGACTCCGGGGAATGGTAGAGGACAGGAAGGCCTGGAGGATCATTGTCCATGGGGTCGCGATGGGTCGGACACGACTTCGCACATAACAACAACAACAACAACAAGAAGTGCTATTCCTCCTCCCCCTCCCTGGATTGTGATGGCCTTCTGCACCTCTTAAGTGTTTCCCTGATTTGTCAATCATCTCCAAGCACCTGGAGAATCGAAGCAAAAAAGTTCCCCATTTGTGGAGGGCAAATACAAATCTTACAGTTCATTGAGAAAACTGGGGTCCCGCTTTTGTGATCTGGCCCAGCATAAAGGGACACGGGCACAGTTTATCAGGAAAGCACATGGTTTGCTCACACATTTCAAGCAATGATTAAGGAACCCAAATGGATAGCTACTTCTCTGGGTGGTTTCCATAACTGACATTCCCTTCAAGATCACCTACCTGCTTCCACATTTCTCCGGTTTTTTCAATTACAATAGTCTGGGATTCTTTGACAGGTGATGTAACTTTGTAGTCATCGGACAAGAGCCCAAGAATGGGATACTGGTTCCTGTACCTGATAGTTGAAAAGCATCTCTCAGTCTTGCTAGTGGACTTCGAAATGAAACAACATATTCCTTGCCTGTCTGTTAATTGTGACTAAAATTTGAAGGAGATTCCAGACAGCTCACAACAAAATGGTGGTTTTGCAGAGACTGGGATCAATTACTTGCTTAAACCAAATTCATTAAGGTTGCTTTGCTAGACATCCAACAACTGAGGCTCATTTTCTGACAGCCCCTTTGTTTTCACGGTTTAAATAATCCACAAGTGTCATTTTTATTGGCAGGAGGGAGACAAATGAATTGCAAATTCAGAATCAAAATCAGGATTATACATAACTGGAAAGGACCTCAAAACACCATCCAGATCAGCCGCCCCTTCTCAGATACTTAAAAATCACCCCCCCCCCGACAGCAACAGCTGGTGCATTTGGACAGCTATGGCCACTGGGACTTTATACGGCCTCACCATTGCTAGTCACGTTTAATGCACTAGAGGTCATCAAATTTCATACTAAACTTTAACTATAATAATAATAGATGGAAAAGACAGACAGGGGGACATTTTATCATGCCCTAACATCAAGTATACAGGTAATAAAGCCAAGGCTTTATCAAACCTGCACTTTAATACCACCCATTAATTAAAGAAATGAAATGTAAATCATATTCAAAGAAGCAGGCATGAGGCTACACTAAAGTCCTGATATGATCGAAAATGGCCAGCTGTGCTTATCCTCCCATGTCGATTTAAAAGGCAAAATATCTGGATAGCTACAGGCACCCAGTTGCTGGATGCAACTTCATTACTTTTTAGTGATGATGGTCTTCGTTATTCCTTGGGATGAGTTGCCTGATAACTTCTCATGCTTCAGCCTGAAGATTTCCTGAAACAGATTTAAAAACACACACATACAAATGGAGAAAGTGGCCTGACAGGCAGCCGAGCTACTAGCCCATTGAGTTCATCACAGTCCTTAAAACCTGAGATTCTCTAGCCAGAGTTTCCTGGAAGAACTCAACCCCTCTGGCGTACAACACCAGCACCCCATCATTGAGACCCACCTCTGCCCTGCCCAAACACAGTGCCTACCAGGGAATTGTTTTGGATAGCTTTCGTTATCCTATCAGTAAGAAGTAAAAAATGCTCAGAGCCTTTCCAAGGATGCAGGTTCATTGCCTGCTTTGCATGTGGGTCCCAAGAAAATTGGCCATGCTGAGGCCCTCAATCAATCAAACGATGCTTCACTTCATTGGCTTGGGTCTTGCTAATCTGTGAATATGAAGTGTGTGTGTTTCTGTGCTTTTTTGACTGCTTGCATGGACCTTTGTCCTTTGCCTTGGCTTTACTACAATCCTTCCTAAACCTGCCTTCCAACAATCAATTGTAGCAAAGTTGGGGTGGATACCACATGGAAGGGAAAGGGCAGATCTTTCCATGTGCTCTTCTCTCTGGTTGTTGCAGAGGCTGTCCTCCACTGGAGAGTGTGCTTCCTCTGGCCCTGAGCACCTCCCTTTGTGTATGACCAACGTTTTTCAAGGAGCCTCAAGGTGAACAGGAGCCACAGTGGACAACAGTTGCTAACAACTAGAGAGAAGCACACGGGGAATGAAAAGGCAGGAACTGAGCCAATATGGGCTTTTAAATGGTGCCCATATATGTGTCACAGTACAGAACTTGTGCGCTCAGGAGAAGGAGGAATTCATCTCCCCAAAAGACTCCCACATCCATGAAGCCTTTTTAGGACTTTGGATAACATTGATGCTAATTAGACAACCTTAACTTATGGGCAAGATTATAGCTATGAATTAATTATAACAGTTATATTTGCACATAGAGCAGAGCTGCAATGCGTAGGTCTATCACTGATTGAATTTATCACTGGATTGAAAAGGGGCCCTCAAACAGAAAGCTATTTTTAAATATAAATTTATCTTTAGCCCTAATAATATTTTACTTGTGTCTACAGAGACACATTGACTTGGCCATAGTAATCCATGCAACGGTCCCCTCAAGAATGAATTTCTATAACTCACTCTACACTGGCCTACCCTTGTCCTTGACCTGGAAACTCCAGCTGGTGCAGAATGCAGCTGCTGGGTCCTCAACAAATACACCTTGGATGGCCCATATCCAGCCTGTGCTGAGGCAGCTGCATTGGATGCCAGTCGTGGCCCAGATCAAGTTCCAGGTTTTGACCTTTAAGGCCATTTGCGACTTGGGCCTGGCCTATCTGAGGAACAGCTTGTCTCCTTATGCCCTCCTCAGAGCACTATGCTCTGTGGACGCTAATCTGTTGGAGGTCCCTGGCCCTAAGGAAGTATGCCTGGCCTCAACCAAGGCCTTTTCTGTCCTGGCCCCGACCTGATGGAATGAGCTCTCGGGAAAGCTGAGGGCCCTGGCAGAGCTGTCACAGTTCCACAGGTTCTGCAAAACAGAACTCTTCCGCTAGGTCTTTGGTTGAGGCTAGTGCTAAGAACAACACAGCCCCTCCTCAGGCATGGATTGGTATTACATCTACACCCCCACCTCTAGAAAGGTCTGCTCGGAGGACTAGGGAATTTTAGCCACTAATCTTGTGACTTGTAGAGGAACTCATGGCCTCAGGGCTAAACGAGGATTTTATAAAGGGGTTTTAAGTTTGTATGCCACTGTGAGTCTTTGGAAAGTGGTGGGAAAGAAGTTCAATAAATAATAATTATAACAACAACAAACAAAGTGTGCCCCATTCGGTGTCCACAAGGCAGCACCTCCGTACCTCTTCCTGTTGCTTAATCCAAGTCTCCTTCTCTTCCAGCCTCAAGTTCAACTCGTGGAGTCGCATCTGGAGGTCGGCATCAGTCCCCTCTTTCTTTGAGATATCCTTCTGGAATTCGCATAGCTGAGACTGCAAAGAAAGAACAGAGCACATTTTAAGGAGCCCCAGAAGGGCGCTTGGAAAGAGCATCATGGAACGTAACTGGCTGATCTACAAGATGTGGTCTTTGACAAGGAGAGTGCATAACAAGGACGGGGCAGAACAGTGGTCTTAGGTGGTCTTAGAAAGCTGTTGTTTCGTCTGTTTTGGCTCCCCCAGGAAATGTGAGGCTTGGTGAGGAAACTCGTTGTTGTATCCTTGTCATTGTTAGTTGTGAAGTCGTGTCCGGCCCATCGCAACCCCGTGGACAATGATCCTCCAGGCCTTCCTGTCCTCTACCATTCCCCGGAGTCCATTTATGCTCACACCAACTGCTTCACTTGTATCTTACCAAACCTCATCTATTACATGGAAGCCCACAAGTGGGACATGACGATCCAACCACCAAATTTAAGACCCAGTATCCTGTGCTCTGAACATGACATCATCATAGGTCATAGCTGTTGGCAGACCAACATGAAGAAGAACCAAGTCATGCTGCAGGATTTAGCTGACATAATTTGTTGGATCCAGCCAACTTTTTTCACCCAGTCCTCACCCCTTTACTAAGCTCCCATCCAACATGGTTGTTGTCCAGACAGGTCTCACGATATCCAACACAATCTGTCTGGTGGTCAAAGGGGAACCCCTCCTCCCCTTTCTCACTAGCACAACCGCTGGGTGGGTCCAACCCAATGTACACCAAATGCTTTGAGCAATGTTGAGATTTCTACTGACTCTCAAAAGCTCATACCAAGAAACAGTCGTTGGTGCTACTGGACTCAAGTCTAACTGTTCCAGTGCAAACCACCATGGCTACCCACTGGAATTGAACTGGTGTCACTTTGGGATACACAGCATGGCATCATTCGCAAGGGCCTTGCCTTGTAGAATCCCCATTTGACCTATGCTGATGAACAGGAGATGATCTCCATAGCCTTTCCCCAGGAAGGCATAAAAACAACATACTCTAAGGTTGCGGATCTGCCGATCTTTATCCTCCCGGAGCTGATTGATCATCTCCACGTAGCGGCTGGACAGTTCATCAGTGGTGGTCTGAATCAGGGGGTTTGACGAAACCTGTGCAAACAACCGTGGTCCTTCAGTTTAATTGGCAAATGGAAAACAGCAACACGGATCGTTTGAGAACTGCTTTTGTTGAAAGGGAAAATGGTGGTCTTGAGAACCAACAGGTCAAAGTGCCTTATACTCACCCATGTAGGCCAATAGTAAGAACACCACATCGGTATTGCCAAACAAAGAACAAGCAAAACAAGGCATTGCAGGCTCACCCAGCCCACTGGGCCATCAGTAAGCATTGAGTTATTGTTCTCCCCAATGTTCTATTGTTCATAATGTTATAGTTATTAATATGTTATTATATACTAAGTTATTTGTACAGTTATCTCTGTTTGATGCAAACCACCCTGAGCCTTTGGGGAGGGCGGTATATAAATGTAATTAATAAATAAATAATAAAAGGAGGTTGAGAGGGGACATGATAGCCCTCTTTAAGTATTTGAAAGGTTGTCACTTGGAGGAGGGCAGGATGCTGTTCCCGTTGGCTGCAGAGGAGAGGACACGCAGTAATGGGTTTAAACTTCAAGTACAACGATATAGGCTAGATATCAGGAAAAAGTTTTTCACAGTCAGAGTAGTTCAGCAGTGGAATAGGCTTCCTAAGGAGGTGGTGAGCTCCCCCTCACTGGCAGTCTTCAAGCAAAGGTTGGATACACACTTTTCTTGGATGCTTTAGGATGCTTTGGGCTGATCCTGCGTTGAGCAGGGGGTTGGACTAGATGGCCTGTATGACCCCTTCCAACTCTATGATTCTATGACTCTATGAAATAATCACAGTTTTCTTGAACTAAGCACCATGGCTCCCACGGTGAGCAATGACAAAGGTGTGCCTTTACCTGCATCCTGAGGTTCTGGACTTCTTGCTCCAAAGCTCGTTTGCTGTATTCTAGATCCTTCAGCCGAAATTCCTTGTCCCCATCGTTGTGCCGGAGAGAAATGAGCTGCTCCTCCAGTGCCCGGCATTTGAGAGTAGACTCTCGGAGGGCTTTCTAGGAAAACACCACAAAAAGCTCTCACCGCTTGGAACAAGCACTTCCATGCATGCTGAATAACACACTTTCGATCCTCTCTGCCATTGGAAACAGCCAAATCCACTTGTAAACAATTACTGAGGAGGACTGAAAGCACAATATTCAGAAGGTGTGAAAGTGCCTAAGTATTTATGGACGTGAAATAACAAGACTGAGCCAAGCTCACAGCCGGACAAGCTGTATCATGCTGTTTTACTTGTGTAAACAGAATCTTCAAACACGCAGGAAATATGTAAAGAAAGAGGGTCCAGTCTACCTTTCTCCCCTTTCTTCTTTGCAGGGAAACAATCCCAACGCAAATACTGCTCCCCCCCCCAGCTGAAAGTAACACAATCCAGAGGGGAAAAGGCTTCCCTTCGATTTTGATGAACGTACAAACTCTCCTTAGGCCAGTGATGGCAAACCTTTTAGAGACAGAGTGCCCAAAATGCAACCAAAAACCTACTTATTTTTCGCAAAGCGCCAACACAGCAATTTAACCTGAATACTGCCCTTCTTCCCCCCCCCTTCTTCTATGACCCTTTCCCCCTCTATTTCCCCTCGTTTTGCCCCTTTGTTGTTGGGCTGTTTATTTTTCGGTTTTGTCCCCCTCCCCCTTTTTACCCCCACATCTTTCCCTTCCCTCCCTTCCTTCATCACCTTCTCTGTGCAAGGCTTGCAGATACCAGCCCAGCTGAGTGACCCAAGCCAGCCAATTGCTTCCCAGACCAGGGAACATGTGGGAAGAGTCCTCCCCGTCCTCTGGGCACCGGGAAACCGGACCTTGTGCAGGCTGACTCAGCAAACTCTGTATTGGGGAGGTGGGTGCATGCCCACAGAGAGGGCACTGAGTGCTGCCTCCTAAGAAGAGCCCTGCTGGATCAGACCAGTGGTCCATCCAGTCTAGCCTCCCATCTCTCACAGTGGCAAACCAGTTCCTCTGGATAGCCAACGACAGGGCATAACTTGCTGAGACCTTCCCCTGATGTTGACTCCTGGCTCTGGGATTCAGAGGTGGACTGCTTCTTACTATGGAGGCTTCTTTTAGCAGCCCCTGATAGACCTATTCTCCATGAAACTGTCCAATCTCCTTTTAAAGGTCTCTACGCATGTGGCCATCACTACTTCCTCTGGCAGCAAATTCCATACTTTAATCACTCTCTGCGTAAAGCAATATTTCCTTTTGTCTCCCCTGAATCTATTGCCCAGCAGGTTCATTTGGAAGCCCTTGGGATCCAGTATTCACGGAGAGGGCGAAGATGTTCTCTTTGTCACCTCTGTCAATCCGCTGTCAATTTTATAAATCTCTATCATGTCCAACCCGTAGTCATCTCTTATCTACGCAGAAAACTCCCAGACTCTTCAACCTTTTCTCACGGGGAAGGGGATCCAACTCTCTAATCAACTTGGTAGCCCCCTCCCCCCCCCCCCCGGTACTTTCCCCAGCTCCTTCCACCTATCCATTCTTTGGGAGAAAAACATTTCAAAACATCACCTGCACCAGATGAATCATGTATGAACTATTCTTTGGTCTACTAGCATTGCCTGAACAAACCAACGCTTAACTGTGAGTTGTCATTTCCTTCCTGAGCGAATGCTTACAAAAGAACGGCCATTTCACACCTGAGACACATTCAGGCTTACCTGCTGTTGGTGATTGTTCTCTCGCACAGACGCCAGAAGCTTTTCATATTCCCTCACTTGGCTCTCTTTGAATGCCAGGTCTTTCTCAAGTAATGTCTTGTCAGTTTCTAATTTCTGTAAAACCAAAATATTTGTTATGAAAAGGTCCGCTTTAGGAAGGTAGCAAGAGGAGAGAGGAAGGACAGGAAGGCCCAATCTTTACAGGGGGGGGGGATGATGATGACGGCAATAATACTGTTGCCCCAGAGAGACAGAGAAGACAGCAATGACCGGCAACAAACTGACTCCTGCAGAGGGGCAGGAGTTCCTGGAGTCCTGGAGCCATGAAAGGTGCCCAGCAATTCCAGCCTTGATGCCAGTACCGGCTCTGAAACACGCAGCATTCCTGAGATTCTTCTCTTCGAGAATGGCTCAAGAGGCATAGCACCAAAATGCATCTCATCTCATTCATATGTGGGCCAGTTTTGGATGTTTTAAAGCCCTGGGCCTGGTTTCAAATAGCCCCATAGCTGGTTTCCGCACACTTAAAAAACAGCTGGGTATTTGCCCATCTCACATTATTCTTGATTTATCATATGGAGTCTGTGCAGTATAGCAAAGAGATCCGAGGACTGTCTGGCGGCCAGACAAGAGATGTTTGGAGGTGGTTTGCCATTACCTGCCTACACATCACGACCCTAGTGTTCCTTGGAGGTCTCCCATCCAGAAGAAGAAGAACAGTTGGTTCTTATATGCCGCTTTCTCTACCCGAAGGAGGCTCAAAGCAGCTTACAATCGCCTTCCCTTTCCTCTCCCCACAACAGACACCCTGTGAGGTGAGTGAGGCTAAGAGAGCCCTAATATCACTGCTTGGTCAGAACAGCTTTATCAGTGCTGTGTAGAGCCCAAGGTCACCCAGCTGGCTGCATGTGGGGGAGTGCAGAATCGAACCCGGCATGCCAGATTAGAAGTCCGCACTCCTAACCACTATACCAATACTAGCCAGGGCTGACCTTGCTTAGCTTTCAAGATCTGATGATTTACCTGGCATATCCAGGCCCCATTCTGCACACATAGGATAATGTACTTTCAGTGTGCTTTGGCAGCTGGATTTTCCTGTGCGCAACAGGAAAATCTACTTCTAAAGTGCATTATCTATTGTGTGCAGAACAGGCCCAGACCAAGGCCACTTCTCACATGTAATGGTGGAAACTGCTGTCTAGGCAAGAGATGTTCAGAGGTGGTTTCCCACTGCCCGCCTGGCAGAATGACCCTGGATTTCCTTGGTGGTCTCCCGCCCAAGCACTAACTAGAGCTGACCCGACTCAGCTTCCGAGATCTGACAAAATCAGGCAAGTCGGGACCATCCAGGTTAAGGCACTGCTCACGTACTACACAACTCCCCCATTTGAAAAAGTTCAAATGTGGTGAATGATGCAGCAGAAAGAAAGGGGAGGGGGTGTCTGCCATTCAACAGGAAAGAGTCTGGAATTCCACTGGATGTATCTAAAGTAACATTTGGGATCTTGGCTCCCAACAGCTTAAATGGCCCTGGCTGAAAGCGAGAGGCAGCCACCTACCCCCAAGTCATCCTGAAGATGGAGAAGCTCCTCTCGAAGGTTGCTGAATGTGGCAAGGACCAGCCTCATAGACTTATCCGCTGTCACTCTCATCTAGGGAAAGAAAGAAAAAACGTGCATCTGGCTTAGACAAGCAGTGGATTCAGAAAACTGTTCCAAGGATCTGTCAAATCATCAGAAAACTGGAGAAAAAAGTATGGAAGTAGACAAATAAAAAAAATATCGCAAAAATTTACCCCACCCCAGTACCTAGAAGAAGAGTTGGGTTATATACCTTGTTTTTCATTGCCCAAAGGAAATTTCAAAGTGGCTTACAATCACCTTCCCTTCGTCTCCCCACAATAGGCACCCTGCTTGGTCAGAACAGTTTTATCAGTGCCGTGGCGAGCCCAAGGTCACCCAGCTGGTTGCATGTGGGGGAGTGCAGAATCGAACCCAGCATGCCAGATTAGAAGTCCGCACTCCTAACCGCTACACCACGCTGGCTCTCCTAAATCTCTTCCTACAGGATATATTAAGTTCTTACAGACTTGAGCAAACCAATTAACTCTCTGCCTTGTTTTCCTTGTTAGTTCTTAGTCCTGACTCTCAACATTCTGTGATTCTTAGAGGCTCATGAGCATGCGCAATTCTTACTGGTCATTTTGTTTGGGGGGGGGGGTCTTAAAATATTTTTTACAAAGTACTCTTTTTTTGAATAATTGAGGTATGCCCCAGAAATTACTACCTGGTATATGGGTGTGTTTTCCCACCTGCCCACAGCCCTACCTGTAAGAGGTAACGGATTTGTTGCTTGGTTGATTCTGAAAGTCCTCTAGGAATCAAGCTCTCAATATCTTCTGTCTAGTTAAAAAACAGGAAAAAAAAGAGAATCAATCTTCAAACATTTGAAGATGGTCTAACTTTTTAAAACACAAAATCTTGCTTGTACTAAGCACAAAGTAACCGAAAGAACTATTGGCAATCTCTCAGCAGAAATTTCCTACAACGTCCAAATCCATGCCTGCTGTTACAACACTACAACTGCACCAAAGAAAGGATATCAAAGTCCCTTTGCTGGCCTCTCTGTATTCAACAAGCATATCTCTTTATGCACACCCACCAGGAGAGGGCTTAAATCATGGAAGCTTAAAGCCACAGTTTTGAACGTACATTTCGGATCCAAACAAAATGAGAAAAAAACTTAACCCAAACAAAAGTCCAGGAACCAAAAAAGGTTAATGCCCAAAATGGCAAATGCCTAAGGCCCAACGGGGTTACATCATGTTCCTAAAATGTGATGTAACTATGAAAATACCAATATTTATTAATAATACAATTTAAATTAAAAACACCCAAAGGCTTTTGTTCATGGTCTCAGATAGAATCTAACCTATGCAGATACTAGGGATCTCAGCACCACTGACCAAATGCATTTCAGTGTTGTCATTTGTAGTTATCTGGCATCCATGTAAAAACAAGATGCAATAAATGTACAATCAGTCTTTTAATATATTGGCTCCTTTACATAGACAAAACCCTAAGAAACAGAGGTAATGGACACTGTGTGGGCTGTTGGTCGCATAAGTGGACCATTGGGCCAGGTAAAATAATCGGATGCCTCTTTATTCTCAAAAGCAGGTCCTGGTCAAGGCAAGCATTACTCTTGTCAACATCCACTTCCATGTCCTCCAATCGACTACAGAGACAAATACATGGAAAGTAATCTTCACCCAGTTTAACACAAAAAGTCACAGTTAAATTGTTCTGTCTGCACCGCTTCAGTTTCAACGGACTGAAAACACAACTCAAAGAAAATCCTGGAAATTTTTGACATACTTACTTGAGTGTAAGATTCGATTTCATATCTCCTGCAAAAACAGCACATGGACAACGTCAGATCAACAGACTGTTTTCAAACCTGCTAAATTACTACCTACCTATACTTTTGTAACACGGTAATCTCAATCCTTCTTGCATAAAGTACGGCATTTTTTAAAAAATGGTTTCTGAAGCTGTTGTCAATACATAACACACACTGGGATGGACCCCACCATCCAAAACACTCTCTCTCTCACACACACACACAGACACACTCAAGTTAGGCTTCCAATCTTCCAAATGAACCTTATACCAAGCCATGACATGAGATTATCTAGTTCCTGAAGTGGGTAATGAGGCTCCGGAATGCAGGATTCAAGGTATTTTGTCAACTGCATTTAGGTAAAAGAGCTTGGTTTCCCAACAAACTTGTTAAATTACTGCTTGTAGAGGCCAGTTGCAGAATGCTGCTCAAACCAACCAACTGGAAAATCTGTAAGAAATTCCCCAAATTCCAAGGACGAGGGTGGTAGTTGCAGACATAGGTACCTTCCTCCTAGCTTCTCAACGTGCTGAAGCAAACAGCTGTAGAGATCGTTGCTTTTGCGGTTCAGCTCTGCAAGGAGTTCGCCAAAGTAGCGGGAGTCCAGCTGGTCATTTGTTTCAGGGATGCCCATCGCCTAACGGGAGAGGAAAATGACACCGTTGAGGCTAGCTCATACATGCATCGTACACAACTCCTGAGGCTTCTGAGCTGAACATCTAAAATGCTGTCATGGAAATGTTAAGACTGGGCATTGTAAAACTTCAGCCTGACCATACTTCACGATGGCCTGTTCACATGTGCCAATCGGCACATGATGCCAAAGGTGTGGCCCACTGGATGGAATGAGATTGTCACATCTGAAGGTCATGGACTGTGCCACTGCAAGGGAAGGGACAGACTGAAGAGGCATGTGCATATTTTTGATAGTATAGAGCAAGAACTTGCCTTCAAGTGCAAAACAAGCACGAAAGGAAGAGAATGGTTTTAGGCTAGCCTCCTCCCTCTGTGATGGTTTCTCTCTCTTTGTTGTAAAGTCACAGCTGACCTATGGTGACCCTGTGTTTTCAGTTCACTCAAAGCAGGCAGCTTTCTGATTTGGTTGCTGTAAAGGCACATTCATAACTGTGGTATGTTTTCCTGTCTCAGGGTGTTAACCTCCTAATTCAGGTGTATATGTGCAGACTATCACAGTCAACGTGCTATTAAGCGTTCACACGTATGAACTCAGCATTGCTAGAAAGAAGTTCTGCAAAATCACAAGACTTCAAACTCCTTATTCCACACATTTTGTTTTGAAGCTCACAGCCCAGCTTTAGGAAGAGATACAAGCAGAGACAACATGTGTGCGTACACATCCCAAATTCTGTCCCCAGCAGATGAACATAAAAGAGATCATGACCCAGTGGTGAGAAACTGTGGATCGCCAAACGGCTGCTGGGAGCTTGGATCCTTGCAGTGAGTGATTCAATCCTGCAATTATGCTTTTAAGCAAGTCTGCATATTTGATGTCTGTTAGCATCAGTTAGTTACACCCTGGCTCTGAGAGATTCTGAGCTACTCTTACTTTACAACTACAGACACTGCAAATTTCAGAGTGGGCGTGTCTGGCAAGCTGAACTTATCACAGTTACACGAGCACAGAGATAAACACAGGCAAGCTTCCCTATACTGAATCAGGCCATTGATCCAAGTGAGCATCATCTATTCAGGCTGGCAGCAACTTTCCAAGGGCTCACGAAAACATCTTTCACATCACCCCCTGCCTAGTCTTATAATTGGAGATTCCAGGGATTGAACTTGGGGTCTTCTCCATGTCAAGTGGATGCTCTACCTCAGGGGTAGTCAACCTGTGGTCCTCCAGATGTCCATGGACTACAATTCCCATGAGCCCCTGCCAGCGAACACTGGCAGGGGCTCATGGGAATTGTAGTCCATGGACATCTGGAGGACCACAGGTTGACTACCCCTGCTCTACCTCACATTTGGCTGTGATGACCACACCTGAGCTGATCACCCTTTCTATTTGGTTTCTTACAAAATAACTCTCCAACAACTGTCTTCAAAAGCATGGAAACGCTGCCTATCCAAACAGACCAGCAGCCACTAAGATTGTTTCCATTGTAGAGTTTTGTTTTTACAAAATCTGTTGCTAAGGTCTAGTGTAGGTTTGCATAACACAGGTATAAACGCTGCTTAAAAAAAAACTTGCAACTGATTTAACAATTTTCCGCTGACTGGACCAGTGACACAGAAAGGAGGGAGTAGAGCCGCTCTCAGCTGGGCTGCGAGAGAACCGGCATGCACAAAAGACAAAACATAAAGGGAAGAGTTCATCCCAAAATGGGTTCCTTTCATGCAACTGGTGAACCAAAGCAGCAGCTGTTTGAGCATCTCGGGTTTTCAGCTTAAAAAGAAAAACCTGCATAGGTAGACTGTGACAATTCAATTCTAAGAAAAAGAGGAGCATTACATGCAAGATTAAGAGCCTCTTGTGGCGCAGAGTGGTAAGGCAGCCGTCTGAAAGCTTTGTCCATGAGGTTGGGAGTTCTATCCCAGCAGCCGGCTCAAGGTTGACTCAGCCTTCCATCCTTCCGAGGTCGGTAAAATGAGTACCCAGCTTGCTGGGGGGTAAACGGTAATGACTGGGGAAGGCACTGGCAAACCACCCCGTATTGAGTCTGCCATGAAAACGCTAGAGGGCGTCACCCCAAGGGTCACACATGACCCGGTGCTTGCACAGGGAATACCTTTACCTTTACTTTACATGCAAGATTGAAGCCAGGTAAAGGAACATGCAAAACCTCACTCAACAGGCTCAGCCAGATAAAAACTTGGCATTTCTGACACTGGGTGAACAAGAGAAAGCAGCTCATCGAGACTTGCCTCCCCCCCCTCCTTACACCCACAAACAGGCTTGGCTAAGCCACAAGCAGCAGCTCTGGCTTTCCCACGATGAAGAGTCGATTTCCCAGAGTCGAAAGTCCCGAGCACAGTTCACATAAGCGGGATCCAGCCTTTTCTCACTCCCGTGCTCCGCCTTAGTGACACTGCGTTGCATAAGTTGCTGCCGACAAGGCCGTGTGCTGCCTGCCAGAGCATGTGCAAAGATTTGCCTGGCTTTTGCTGGAAGCCCAGAAATGGATGTAGCGACTTAACGCCTGATATCATCAGTGAAGAAACTGCCAGTGACAAACAGCACAACCTCAGCAGTTAAAAGTTAAGTCGGGTTTTCTTTTTAAAATTAAAAGGCCAAGTTAGCCACAAAAAGCCGTCTGAAAAGCAGCTTATCCTGTTTCTTCGCAAACTTTTGCTTACTAAGAGGGGGAAGCCATGGGGGAAATGCCTGCATTATGAATTCACAATAATTGGTTTGATGTAGGAGCACGGTTCTGTTGGACCAGGCATCCCTCCTGTCCAGCATCCTTTTTCCCCGAGGGCCTTCCGGGAAGTCCACAAGCAGAGAAAGGAGTTAACAGCTCTCCACTGTCCCACTATTCACTTCCTACAATCTGAAGCTAAAGTATACACTGTCTCTGAACCTGGAGGTTTCATTTAGCCAGCATTACTTAAGACGTGAAGAGCCTCTTGTGGCGCAGAGTGGTAAGGCAGCAGTCTGAAAGCTTTGCCCATGAGGCTGGGAGTTCGATCCCAGCAGCCGGCTCAAGGTTGACTCAGCCTTCCATCCTTCCGAGGTCGGTAAAATGAGTACCCAGCTTGCTGGGGGGTAAGCGGTAATGACTGGGGAAGGGACTGGCAAACCACCCCGTATTGAGTCTACCAAGAAAACGCTAGAGGGCGTCACCCCAAGGGTCAGACATGACCCGGTGCTTGCATAGGGGATACCTTTACCTTTACTTAAGAGGTCCAACGAACCCTTGATTCCAGAAAGTTTATGAAGTGGAACCACATGAGGTGAATAATGTTGTAGTTAATGTCTGTGGCATTTAAAGCAATATTTCTGAATATTTCATTTCATGCTGTTTTGATTCCACTATTCTTTAACTTTATAATTTATATTTGTCTGTAATACACTGCTGGGCTGCATTGCATTCCTGCATTGTATTCCCGCTTTATTGTCTGAATATCTTTTTTTGTGCCTTGCTCTATGATGTTCTTTGTTACATGGATTATTTATTTTTATTTATTTTACAAAATGCATGCCTTGCCTCTCGGTCATAGAGTCATAGAGTTGGAAGGGAACTCCAAGGTCATGTAGTCCGACCCCCTGCACAATGCAGGAACTCACAACTACCTGTCCACCAACTACTATGCCCAAGTGGTCCCTCCATCAAAAATCTCCAGAATCCAGCCTGGCCTGGAGGAAATTCACCTACCCACAGCAGCAAACGGGTATTCCTGGGTATGCAAGGAAGGACCACAAGAGACGAACACTGACATATCCCTTCCTTCCCACCCACTCACAATCTGCCTAAGTTCATAAAATCTAGCCTCTGCTTTAAAATTTCCAAAGGAGGATAACTCACCACCTCCCAAGGAAGCCTGTTCCACTGAGGAACAGCTCTAACTGCCAGGAACTTCTTCCGGATGTTTTGAATGAATTTCAACCCATTGGTTCTGGTCCAATCCTCTGGGGCAACAGAAAATAACTTTGCTCCATCTTCTCTATAGGTAAAGGTAAAGGTAAAGGTATCCCCTGTGCAAGCACCGAGTCATGTCTGACCCTTGGGGTGACGCCCTCTAGCGTTTTCATGGCAGACTCAATACGGGGTGGTTTGCCAGTGCCTTCCCCAGTCATTACCGTTTACCCCCCAGCAAGCTGGGTACTCATTTTACCGACCTCGGAAGGATGGAAGGCTGAGTCAACCTTGAGCCAGCTGCTGGGATCGAACTCCCAACCTCATGGGCAGAGCTTTCAGACGGCTGCCTTACCACTCTGCGCCACAAGAGGCTCATATCTTCTCTATAACAGCCCCTCAAATATTTGAAGATATGGTTATCATATCACCTCTTAGTCACCTTCTCTCCAGGCTAAACAGACCAAGCTCCCTCAACCTTCCCTCTACATCTTTCTTCAGCTGTGGTGCCCAAAACTGAACACAGCTCTCCAAGGGAGAGCTTACCAGACTGGAGTAGAGCGGTAACATTTTCATACACCCTAAAATTCCATTTGATTTTTTAGCAACTGAGTTACACTGCTGACTCATGTTCAGTGTATGGTCTACTAAGACCCCCAGATCCTTTTCACACATACTACTGCCAAGACAAATCTCACCCATCCTATAGTGATGCACATGATTTTACATTTTTCACTATTAAAATTCATTTTAGTCCGGTTTTCCAACCTGTCACGATCATCCTGTATCCCGATTCTATCTTCTAATCTAGTGTGTTTGCTACCCCTCCCAGTTTAGTGTCATCTGTAAATTTAATAAGTATCCCCTCTAATCCCTCATCCAAATCATTTCTAAATATGTTAAACAACACAGGGCCCAGGACTGATCCCTGAGGCACTCCATTCGTCACTCCCCTCCAAAAAGTTCTCAATCCACCTAAAAGTAAAAGGATCTATACCGCATTTTACCAACTTGTCAATAAGAATATCATGTGGAACCTTATCAAAAGCCTTACTAAAATCAATGTAAACTATGTTCACAGCATTCCCATGATCTTGCAAGGTAGTAACTTTGGCAATAAAAGGGATAAGGTTAGTCTGATGTGACTTGTTCTTGAGAAAGCCAAGCTGACTCTTAGTAATTTCAGCCATCCATTGTAGCTGCTCAAGGATGAACTGTTTGATGATTTGTTCTACAATTTTGCCAGCTATAGTTATCTAGATCCTACTTTCCCCCCTTCTTCAAGATGGGGACCACATTTACTAGTCTCCAATCTTCTGGCACTTCACCTGTTCTCCAAGAATTGTCAAAAATAATGGACAGAGACTCAGAAATTACATCTACAAGTGCTTTTAGTATCCTTGGATGTAATTAATCTTACCCAGAGGATTTGATTTCATTTAAAGAAACTAGGTGTTTATGGACTACGGTGATCCTCATAAAGGCCACTAATGCAGCCAAAAATCAAAACATACACAATTCATATCTTAAAAACCACTAAATCCAAAAAAACCCACCATCAAAACAAAACCTGAGCAAAAAAGACATAAAACAATTAAATCACTGGGCAGGAAGGAGAGATCAATGAAGGAATGCAAACAAACAAACAGGAGCCTTCACCCACTGGCGGAAGATTACAATAAATGCGGAAACAGGGTGTCAGGAAATTAATCACAGTATTCCACAACTGGGGGTGCATCTCTCCATTAGTCTCCAATTAGTCTTCACTATGTTCCCCCTTCCCGAGAATTGAACCCAAGTAAGTAATAACCTTATAAACTTAGCTTGTTATTCCTGTAGGGCAGTTGAACCTGTTAAACAACTACATTGTTCAGAGCACAAATTTATTGTTCATCCTCTGCCTATGTTTGTGGACTTGTACATTCCATTTCATTGTATCTGAGGAAGGGTGCATGCCCACAAAATCTTACACCTTCAATACAATTTTGTTGGTCTTCAAGGCGCCACTAGACTCGAGCTTTGTTCTAATGCCATTCAGAGTTACACCGTTTTACGCCCATTGACTTCCGCCTTGAGTCTCAGCAAGAAAGGCATTCTAGAAATCATTAACTCCAAAGGCCCCAGAAGGAAATAACTCTACTTCGGCTAGCACTGTTAGTGAACTATAAAAAAGGGTGAGAGGCACTCATTTTATTGCCTCAACAGACATATTTTCCCCGAACATCAGACTACCATCTCTTTTGCTGCCTAGACAATCCTATCTTCTCACAAGATTAGCTCCAAATATGAATGCTCCCCCCTCCAAAGAAAGAAAGAAAGAAAGAAAGAAAGAAAGAAAGAAAGAAAGAAAGAAAGAAAGAAAGAAAGAAAGAAAGAAAGAAAGAAAGAAAGAAAGAAAGAAAGAAAACCACCACTGTGAAACAATGAAACACAGAGAGGGCCAATAAAACCAGAGTCCAGACGCACCTTTAAGACCAACAAAGATTTATTCAAGTCCTGAACTTTCGAGTGCAAGCACTCTTCCTCAGACTAAGAACTCCCTACATGACAGTGGGAATATATGGCAAAAATGAATTCTGTTAAATTAGTAAACTGTCACACATCCTTTAGGATGCTTAGGGCTGATCCTGCGTAGAGCAGGGGGTTGGACTAGATGGCCTGTATGGCCCCTTCCAACTCTATGATTCTATGATTCTATGATTCTATCCAAATACAGCCATATGGTAATTCTTTGCCAAAACAGCCAATCAATCCCCTGGAATTCAGTTGTAGTGCACAAAAAACATAGGAGAGATAAAACTGTCTATGCCAGTGATCAACAGCTTCCACCCCACCATTTGCTGTTTGCCCCATCTGTCACCATACAAGTGTGAAACATTCCTGTAAGGGAATTACTGGCAATTTGCATCTACACAGAAAGGGAGTTAATTCATACCGGTTCACAGGCTTGAATGGTGACTTTCCTCACAATGTTGTTTCCGCCATCATTGACACGAATCGGAGTCACCTCACAGGGGCTTCCCGTCTGGGTCTGCTGGCACTGCTGGACCACCGTAACATGTTCTGCTGGCTGGCTGATTTGATATTGGTCGGGCTGGGTGTGCTGCTGGGCATACTGGTACTGCTTCTCCTAAAAGGAAATAGTTGTGTGTCATGCTGATATCCTCCACTGGGTCACATCAATGGAAACTATTAATGATCTTAAGGAAGAAGCCTTAAGTGCTACTTTGGGTTGAAGATCATTACAAACCGTTGGGTTAGTTCTTGTGAGGTTCTTGTGAGGGCCCCTAATGGTCCAGATGTGATAGCCAGAACATCTGGCATGTCTACAACTGCCTATGTTTTCTTCTTCAACTCAAATCCAGAATAGAGGAATTAGCATTTTAACAGCATTAATCCGGTCTAAAACAGATGAAGTATTTTTTATATTTAAAGTTTTTGTTTCATTTCAGTAATTACTAAATTAAAATTATCTTCAATCTTTTTTGAGGTATCTTAGTACCTAAATAAGAGACAAGAGCCTCTTGTGGCGCAGAGTGGTAAGGCAGCAGTCATGCAGTCTGAATGCTCTGCCCATGAGGCTGGGAGTTCAATCCCAGCAGCCGGCTCAAGGTTGACTCAGCCTTCCATCCTTCCAAGGTTGGTAAAATGAGTACCCAGCTTGCTGGGGGGTAAACAGTAATGACTGGGGAAGGGACTGGCAAACCACCCCGTATTGAGTCTGCCATGAAAACGCTAGAGGGCGTCACCCCAAGGGTCAGACATGACTCGGTGCTTGCACAAGGGATACCTTTACCTTTACCTTTAAATAAGAGACATGACTATCTTTCATCTTCATCTTTTTTAACTCATTTGAAGAATCTAATTGAAGAATAATGGCAATATCACAGTTTGGTCAACATTTCTATTATATCCTGAAGCTTCCAAAAATGAATTAAGGATAATACTCAGGTGGTTACTAGATTCTTAGATATCCTTTAAGAAAATTACAGTATCATCTGCAAATATAAATATCTTGTACTGGGGGGTTCCTATTTTCAAATCAGATACTAGAATTTGAGCCTTTTATTGTTAATGCAACTTAAACTGATGGCCATACCCAAAGACTTTTTCAAAAGAAAATTGTGTTTGAATTAATCAAGTGTTTTTCTGCAACCAAAAATAGGAATGTAGCCTTCAGATTTTTTACATAATGACTTAAACAGATACATTCCATAATATTTGTTGTTGCTAAACATCTGGGGATAAATCCTAATTGATCTTCATTAATGTATCTTGAAATAGGGTCCTTTAATGGTTTGCTAACATTTGCTAATATTGAGGTGATTATCTTATAATTCAGTAGGTGAATTGGTCTATATGAATTTACAGATGTTGAGTCCTTCTCTGGTTTCAAAATTATTATCATTTTTTTATTCAGTCCATAATACTGGTAACAATTCTTAGAAATTCATCTAAGTGTTTTCATGGCAAACTCAATACAGGGTGGCCTTGCCAGTGCCTTCCCCAGTAGCTCACTCTTAAGTAACCAGAAGTTTAGCTGCTCAATTGGGCTTCCTTTCTCAAAAAGACACAGCTGTACTCTGCTGCAGATAGTTCTTTGAGAACTGGATGGCAACAAATTGACAAGGGCTTGAATATGTCCTCTGGGCATGTTTAGCCTTCAAACTGACAGGAGAAGAACAGGCTGAGTCCAAGATATTTCCTTGGTCTCTTGGTTCTGGCTTTTCCAACCTTGCTTGTACGTAGCAGATTTGGCTTACTCAAAATGGAAATCCAGGAACCTCAGACCATCTTGAGCCCAGCTCTATCAGGGGGGTCCCCAAACGTTTTGAGCCACACTTGGAATTCTGGCATTGGAGGAGCTTACTAGAATACTGGGATGAGTTGGTGGAGGGCCTGCATTCCCAACAACTCAGCTGGAATTGCCTCCCTTTCACCAAAGAAGCCCTCCGCAATGCACACATCTGGCATTAAAAAAAATTGTCTCTGAATTGCTCTGTGTGTTTTTTGCAAATTACATCTGTCCATGCAAACTTTAATCAGAACAGGATCAGAACAGGCAGTAAGAGAAGCAAAGTTGGAGTTTATTTCAGGGGCTCCTCCACAGTCAAAAGACTTTAAAAAGCTGGTGTAGAGACTTGCCAAAGCAACATTTTAAAAACTGTGTACAGAAATCTCCGATATTCCACCAGAAGCCTTGCTGAGTAAAAGCCCTACTTGATCCCACGCACTTCTTAAAAATACTTGGCGGCTGCCTGAGAAGTACTGGCTAGGTCCCATCGGCTTTAGTAGCCAGGGGGCTTGCTGACCAGCTGCAGCCTACCTGTCCTTCTGTCCACCTGTTCAGCAAATCCAAGCCAGTGCTGCGTGAGAGCCAATTTTCAGGTATGAAACGCCTGAACCACTTAGCCTGGCTCTCAGTTCCTGACTACCCAGAGTCTTTGCAGAAAAATGACAAGGAAAGACTGTGCTGCTGTTCCTTTTGTGTACAGCTGCTTTTGTGTACAGCTGCTTATTCTAATCAGCATTAGAATAAGGCTTGCCTGTCCACCTTCTTTCCCCTTCTACTCCGTAAGCAAACACTATGAAAATATAACCGATCCCCCGTACAGGGAAACTCCATGCAAAGACCTTTGTATTGTTCTGGGAAGTCAGAAATGTAAAACGACACCATGAATACAGTTCTTTCAAAGGAAGGCTGCTGGCCGTCTGTTCTGCAGAAAGCGCTCACAGCAGGAGCAGCCCTGATCTTTTTGCATTGCTGAGCGAGTGTTTCTCTCTCCACCTCTGCCCTTCTCCCGTAGCCAGAGAGAAACAGGTGCTGCCTGTGTGACCAGAGGTGCAGGGATTAATGGAAAGGGGGAGGAGATCAATGTGGGAAACAGGCCCTTTTAGTGGTTCAGGCACACAGGGCTAGATGCTTGCTTGCTTGCGTGCTGGCTAGCTATCTAATCGTTATATTTCTAGCCAGCTCTTCCCCAAAGTTTCAAGGTGGGTTACAACAACTAAAACCATAGCAATTTAGATGTACAAAATTAAACATCACAGTCTTAAGGGGTTCTTGGCAAGATCCTGTCCAACACGACCCCTTCCAAAATAGCTAGACAGAGAGGGCAGATAAGCTGCTGTCTGCTGTCCAGTTACGACCACTTTTCACTCAGCTATGAAGGTGCCGCCAGACAGCCCTTATGGTTTGTCCCAGCAGGTATGTTAACAGGAGCCACAGTTGATGTTGTTTAGTCAATGACAAGGGAAGGAAAGAAGACGGAGGGGATACGCAACCCAGCAAAAGGGAGGAAGGCTGGCCAAATCCATCTTTCCCAGGGGGTCCAAGGCCACCACTTTCGATCCACCCAGAGAGAAAGAATAAGCTGTGGTCACTGCAGCTACACAGGGTTACTCTGCCAAAGGCAATGAGGTCCTGGGGTCTTTCTGAGAATGCTAACCCTTAATGTCAGCCACACACACAGCTTCTTCCATTAGCTCCCAGGCAGCCAAAACTCTATCAAAAGAACAAACCCACAATTGTTACTGGGCAAAACTTTAAAAGAAGGGGGGGAAAGTCTTACCTGATCTGGATTTAGTAGCTCATATTTTCTTACTGTTTTTTCAATGATGACATTATTTCCTCCCCTCAGAAGCGGAGACAATGGCTCCTGGAAATATAAAACAGTTGGGCTTTGCTGAACGGTACAGCTATTATTTGTTTACTTTGGAGGAAAACAGAAATGTGTTTCCATCCTCTTAGGCAGGGGTAGTCAAACTGCGGCCCTCCAGATGTCCATGGACTATAATTCCCAGGAGCCCCCTGCCAGCGGATGCTGGCAGGGGCTCCTGGGAATTGTAGTCCATGGACATCTGGAGGGCCGCAATTTGACTACCCCTGCTCTTAGGCATTCAAGGATGCTTACAAATTCAATAAAATAACAAAACTACTAATAGAAAAATCAGCATTAAAATAAGGAAAACAACCAATTAATAAATCCTTTGTGCGTCCTGATCCTAGACTGCTTAGTAATTTTTATGTCAAAGCCTTGAACTGTGCCTGGAGCCTGGGAGACAGAAGACTTTGCATATTATAAAAATATGCTCACTGAAGGGAACCCTGTTGACCTCCCAGCCTCTGGGTACTGGATCCATTGTGGTTGCCAAAGGCTTTTTCAAAAGTCCCAATGAAAATGTCCAGTTCCAGCAGTGTTTAAGACACAATGGCCCCAACCGGAGCACGGTGACAAGATATGCCAGAAAGTCTTAGGGCCTTTTCGCACAGGGATCTTTGTTGCAAATTGTTTGCGGAATGAAAAATCGCCATTTAAAATAGTGGAATTCGTCGTTATGCATACCTGCCTTTGTAGTGGAATCAGTTGCGTTTTTTAGCGTTTCCCACAGGCTTCCGGTCTCGGCAGAAATCGCTAGAAAGGAAGCGCTATTGCCAAGCTCGTCCCGCCCCTGGCCGTCAAGCAGCCAATGGGCAGCCGTTAGCATGCTCCCAAACAGCCCCTTTCCCTTTAAGAAAGGTTTTTAAAAAAAAAAAAACGACCCATAGCAATGAATCTAGGTAGATTCGTTGCTACGGAGAGACCCATCCAGCTGCCTAATGTGAGCTGTCGTTTGATTGTATGATCATTTGCACGCTGCCTCGAGTGATAAAAAAAAAAATCCCCCCCCCTCTCACGGGCACGATTTTCGACTGAATTTATTTGTAAAAAATAAAGGGACTTTATTTCAGCAAACGGGCTTTTCAGTTGTTTGTGCTTAGTGACTAAAGGTGAAGGACTGAAGCCAGGGAAGCCTCTAAACAGAAAGAGGCTCGCCGGTGCGTTTATCCCCGCTCGCTCAGAGAAAAAAAAATGGCGATCGCTTCGCCGGAAGTTTGGAGGAGAGAGCCAGGGGGAGGGACTTTGAAGAACCAGCAACAATGGTAACGCACAGATCTTTAGCGCTACTGTTGCAGATTGGTTGCAGGAGTGTATCGCTATCCGGAGGGTGAATCCACTTTTCTGGATTCCCCTGAAAGCGCCACAACGAAGCGCTTTTTGCTGATTGGTTTCAGGATTGTTGCAGATTGTCTACGACGTCGTGGGTTATGTCAAATTAGTAGCGTTTCCAAATAGCAACCATTCTGCTACTTTGAAGCCGTGCGAAATGGCCCCCAATATTGCTAGCACCAAACAACAGCAAAAAGCGAATGCAACAACCTTTCAGGCAAAATGCTGAAATCGTAATTATCAAGCGCACCAACTCCCGGAGAATTAATCCCCTTTTAAGAAATGGACTGCAGCCCTGTACACACAACATCTGTGCATGCACAGCTAACACCCACAGGGACGGGGGGAGAACAGGACCAAACAGGTTGACTCCACACCCATCTCTTGATCAAGCACACTGTTCCCACCTACACACTCCTGCTTCATGCAGGCACAGCATTTGTGTGCATATAAACCAAGCATGGATAGATTCTCCTCCTGTGATCACTGCCGTTTGTTTACTGGTCATGAGAATGAAGCCCACTCATCTCGTTTGTTGGGCACAGGCTTGCAGACAAGTTTAGTGACACCAGCAACCTTGGTCCTATCCATGTTGACCTGAACACACAAGGCTGCACATACAAGGACCGTGCAAGTGACAGTTGCAACCATGGACAGGTTTTCTTACCTGTTCGGGATTCTCTAATATAATCCTCCGGACTGTACCCTGGGAATAAGGAGATAATTTCAAAGATGGAGACTGGACTTCCTGTAAGGGAAGAGAGAAAAAGAATAGTAAATAAGACAATGCAATAAGACACGATAAAAAGATAACAAGAATCCTAGACACTTCCTCGGAACTGAGGCCCATCAATTTCAAGTGACATTGCTTCCAGGTGATACAGAATGCAGGTTTAGAAGAATTTAGAACCAGTAGTGGATTTAGAACCACTGTAACAGAGAAAAATTGTAACCTCTAAAGAGTTGTAACCTCCGTAGAAAGCAAGAGACGCAGCAGCCCAGCTTCCCAACTGAGCCAAAAAGATACAAGACAACATAAAGACATGGCAAGAAGGCAGGCCCCAGGAAAATTTATGCACAAATGCTCAGCGGCAGTAGGAGGTCTGAACTTTGGGGTAAACGCTATTTTCAGTGGCTTGGGTTTCATACTGAAAATTTATGCTGTCATTATTACGGTTTATTGTACTGACTAGAAAGTAAGCCCGATGTAGATAAAATACAGTGGGCGCTAGTGGATGGGGAGGAAGAATGTAGTAAAGGAAGGTAGAAGAGGGAAGGAGGGATAGGAGTGAGAAAGGAGGCCAAGGGGTGGGTGAAGCGATGGATAGAAGGCAGAAAGAAAGGAAGGGAGAAAGGCAGAAAGACAGGAAGGGCCAAAGAGAGCAAGTGTGAGGGAGAGAGAGAGAGAGGCAAGAAGTAGATAGAAAATTAGAGGAAGGAAGGAAGGAAGGAAGGAAGGAAGGAAGGAAGGAAGGAAGGAAGGAAGGAAGGAGGGAGGGAGGGAGGGAGGGAGGGAGGGAGGAAGGAAGGAAGGAAGGAAGGAAGGAAGGAAGGAAGGAAGGAAGGAAGGAAGGAAGGAAGGAAGGAAGGATGGATGGATAGATGGATGCCAGGGAGGTAGATGGAATGGGATGGAAAAGGGGGGAAGGAGGGTAGTGCGTGAAGGGTCCATGGGTGGTTGGGGGGGAGTCGTGAGGGGGGGCCAGTTGGGAGGGAGGGTGGCCGGGTAAGATCGTGGGCTAGAGAGGGGAGGGTGCAAAGGTATTTGGGGTGGGGGAAGAGGCCACGGTTCGGAGGGCGACTCGTATGGGGGTCAGGAGGCAGAAGAGGGTGGTGGGTGGGTGGGTGGGTGGGTGTGTGGGGTGGTTGAATGTGCAGCGGAGGGGGGTGGGAGTTCAGAGTTCATGGGGGTGGGCGGAAGAAGCATGCAGTGGGCGGGTGTGTGGGGTGGGGGAATGTGTGGGGTAGAGGGTGGGGGTGGGCGGCAGAAGCTTGTGGTGGGTTAATGTGCAGCGGAGCAGGGGGAAGCACAGCAGTGACTTGGGGGGGTGGGCGGCGGAAGCGTGCGGTATCTAAAGAGGCAGCATATGCATTTTCTAAACAAGCTAATAATAAATAACACGCCCCCTCCCCCAAAGCCAGGCTATAGCTTTGCAAATGTTTATTACAATATAAAGAGGGAACCTCCCCGATAAAACAATTATACTCAGGGTCTGAAATTACATAAGTGCATCTCTGACACTGGAGATTCAGCCAACCCTTTTCCTTCTAGATGCACAAACATTTGCAGTAGCTATGCAGTGGAAAGAACGAGGAACAAAGGTGTTTGAAGGAGCCTACAATCAAAGTTTGTTGGTCAAACTAGATTTTTATCCAGTGAAAAAAAGCTTTCCAGAAGTTTTATCAAGTTTAGAGTTTTCTTCTCTCCACTCTCTTGGAACAGGCAACACAAAAGCAATCCTCCATATCATTTTAAATTAATTAAATTAGGAGCAAATTAAGTAGCAACTACTTAAATAATTGATATTCCTAGATTTAGAAAAAATTTTCTTCTTAATGCATAAAATTAAATGGTTGTCTTATTTAAAAATCACGCATGGTTGTTTTATTTTTCAAATGTACAGCCTGCTTTTGTGCTTAAAAATGCAAACATTTCCCTTCTTAAAAACACAAACATTTCCTCAAATAAAACTAGCCAGTAATGAAAAGCAGAGATAAAAGTAACAAGGGCTCATCCAAATATCCATCGAATTATAATTGTATGTGCTTAGTACCATAAAGATAATACTGATGCCCTGACAATAGCATCAGTCAACAAGGAAGGTGCCACCGTTGAAAAGGCCCTACCTTCCAACCACTACCTGTCTGGCTTCTGAGACCAGGGATACCCACAGCTGGACTTCAAAAAGAATCTCAGAGAATGGGCAGGTTTACATTGGACTGGATGGTCCTTCAATTGCCCTACTCGAAGCTGTTTAGAACTTTCTTGATAAAGCAGATACCAGAATAGATCTTTAAACATGGTCATAATATATTCTGCGTGGAGAGTCCACTAAACCAGGCGTAGTCGCTGGCAGGGGCTCATGGGAATTGTAGGCCATGAACATCTGGAGGACCACAGGTTGACTACCCCTACACTAAACAATCTGGCTGCTCTACTGCAACCACTAGCCATTAAAACAATAGATATATGCATTGTGGAGGCCTTCTTTAACTAAAGGGAGGCAATTCCAGCTGATTTGCTAGAGAATGCAAACCCTCCACCACTTCACCCTAACATTCTGGCAAGCCCCTCCCAGACAGAGAACTGGCTGAACCGGTTGTTGGATGTATAGTACATATCTTCAAAATTCAGATGATTTTATGTCAGCTCAAATCTAGTACATTTCACCTTATTAAACCACTCCTGTTCTTCTCTTGCTGCTATGGTTACCAGCTCTGGATTGGTAAATACCTGGAAAATTTGGTGGTGGAGGATGGAGGGATGGGATTTGGGGAGAAGAGGGACCTGATCTCTATTGTCTAGTCTAGAGATAATTTGTAATAGTGAGAGATCTCAAGGATTCACCTTGAGGTTGACAACTCTAGCAAGTGCCTACTATAATATTAAACTGTAAGCTCCTTGCTTATATTATCATGAAAGATATGGCACCTGGATAGCATTATACACCTGCATGCCTGCCAATAAAGTTCTTTTATATAAAGCAGGGGTAGTCAACCTGTGGTCCTCCAGGTGTCCATGGACTACAATTCCCATGAGCCCCTGCCAGCGAATGCTGGCAGGGGCTCATGGGAATTGTAGTCCATGGACATCTGGAGGACCACAAGTTGACTACCCCTGATATAAAGGACTCTTATACACCTGCAGTCCTTGCAAAGGCTCTTTTCTCTGTTGGCTTTAATGCACAGGCAGGTGGACAACAGCTCCAATGAACTGAAACTTGACTCATGGGCATCACCAGTTGACCAGCCACACTCCCCAAAGGTGAGGATTCAAAGTGCTCTAAGCCGCCAACTAGGACAGAAAAGCACAGGCTGCCCACTCAATCTTCCTGCAAGCTCAGTCAGCAAGAAGTGGGTTGGTAGAACATCAACTGAGAAAATTATGTTTGTTTGTTTGTTTGCCCCTAGAAAAAGGGGAATTTTCAATTGCATTCTCCTGGCAATCTTTCTTCCAAAAATCTTTATATACGTACTTGCCTAAACACCACTTCACAGCTTCAGGGGCCTCTGAAATGTTTCCATGTTCCAAGTTTCACAGCTTAGGTGGAGTAAATTACGGAATTACCAAATTGGTGTCTTTTCAACCCACAAACTCATATTGGTTTCAGAGAATGGGAGGCGATATTAAAGTAGAATCAACTCTAATCTTCAGGGATTTATGGTGAGTTCCAAATCCTAGAGAATACACAGGCAAAAGCCCTGTGGGATGATCATCTTAATGAAGACATGTTTCGGCTTTCCAAAGACAAGGGCTCTGGCTTGCCAAGTGAGCACTCAAGAGCCTGCACATGTTAAGGTATTGTGTTTCACAGTCACTTTAATTGGCACCTCTGCTCAGGTGCTCATTGGCAAAAGCATGGCAATCATAAGCAACAGAGGCCTGGTGCAAACATGTCTACAGAAGGACTGATGACTCACCCTCTCTGTTAAAACCTCCCACTATACAGAAAAACATCAAGCAAGCAAAGAGAGAGGGTGGTAGGTCTTTCTCCCAGCAATGCCCTTTCACGGTTTCCGTGTTGTTGTTTTTAACACATGTGAATGTTCAGAACTGGAAATTGCATCTGGCCATTTTGGAAGATAGAATCAATGAAAAATACTCCATGGAATTCCCACCTCTCCCCTTACCCCCTCCTCCTCAGGGTCCACCCCCAAAATCTTGTTTTTCCCAATTTGTAGCCCACAACTCTTAACTCAAACACAAACTTCACAGAAGTTTAAGAGCTGCCTATCCCAGCGGCATAAAGAACTTCCCCAAAGAAATTGACAAACTGGAAGAGCTTCAAAGGGAGAGGCTGAACTGGGAGGTATCTTCTGTGGAAATAACGCTGCTTTTCGGCCGCAAACAACCCTCTTGGCAAATGATGGATGAAAAATAGGAGTGCATTTTAGAAGGGAGAACAGCTCTTCATGCTGGGAAGGCTATGTGAACCAGCTGCTGCCCTGGGGACAGAAAGGGAAAACACGCCCCTGTTCACATTCCAGGCTCCTTCGACTCAGACCCTGGTCTAGGCATGCAGAAGAACAAGGTGCTAGGGTGAGCCATACCAGGGATGAGAGTCAAATTTAAAACTCTCTTGTACCTCCATGGACAAAAGCAGGGGTAGTCAAACTGCGGCTTTCCAGATGTCCATGGACTACAATTCCCAGGAGCCCCTGCCAGCGAATGCTGGCAGGGGCTCCTGGGAATTGTAGTCCATGGACATCTGGAGGGCCGCAGTTTGACTACCCCTGGTCAAAAGGTTGAAAAAGGCTGTTCCAGCGTATCGTACTCACAATGCTGTCCTAAGCAGAATTACAGCCTTCTAAGTGCATTGATGTCTATGGGCATGTACCTCTGCTTAGAATGGTACAATCATTCCCATTACAGCCCTGCCAGAAAAAAACACAGACCAACCCCAGGACCCAACATTTGCCCCATTTCCCACGTCCTTTTCTTTAAGCGCCTTATTTGTCCTTCTGAAATCATTAATACCACTTTAATCATTACAAATTGTATTCCAACAAGATTTTCAGTTAAGTCAACAAGAGCTTACTTCTGCAAACACAGTAACTGCTTGCCGATACTAGCAATCTGTTTTCAGATATTCAGCCCTTTAAGAAAAAATCTCATGATATCTTATATTAAAAGTTCCTTGACACAACTGCCCCACATATCACACCCAGACTAAGCAAAATGGGATCCCTGACAACGGACTTTTATAAAACATGTGTTTGCAAACATGTTCACTACATTCACACTTCTGGCTTCTTCATGTTTCTTCTGAATGTGTAAAGCTGCCCTTATCATATCAGTCTAATCTGTATTTTCTAAGAATCAATCTTCCTTACCATTCCAGGGTGTGGCCCAAAGGCGGGGGAGGAACCTGGAGCAAGCTCCTCCCACTTCTCCCTGTCTTTGCAAGATTTCTTTACCAAGGCCCAGCTGATCACCTTGGTTGGTGGCTTCTTCCAGGACGTACGACCCACCCACAAAGTGCAAGGTGGGTCGGACAGTCACCTTCATTGGCCTGGAACAGCTCCAAGCGAGATCCGTGACGACTTTTACTTCCTCTGCAATGTGACCACATTCATCTTGCTCAGAATTGTAATCCCTGGCTGGAACTTGCTCTGCAGGGTCTTAGGTAGAGCGAAGACTTTCCCAACACACTTGCTTCCTGAGATTATGTAAGGGAAGAGGCTCCTTGGTAGGTGAAGCACGTGCTTTATCATTCAGCCATGGTCCAGCTGCAGCCACTGGCAGCCTGTGCGAATGAGAGCCAGCTACCCCTAGGCTACCCATCAGAAAAACAACACTGTACCTACCGCACTGCTGCTGAACCTACCACGCTGCCTACTGACAGAGAGCATTTGGCCGAATGAAAGCACCGTACAAGGGAGTGCCATCCTTATAACAAGCTGTACATTCAACGCCATAATTAATGGTACATGCTGTTCGCCGCTTTCAACTTTTTGAAAAGGCGGGGTACCAAATGTTCTAAAAATAAACACCAGCACTAGCCTGACCTCAAATTGGGGGGCAGATGTGGTGGCATCAGACTGCGCCAGTGATCCTCCTGCCTTGCTTGGAGAGATATTCACCCGCTGCAGTGTGGAAGCCGTCCCTGGGGAAGGAGTTGCTGGGCCAAAGACGGCACACAAAATCAGCTCTAGAACAGGGATCCTCAACCTGTGGTCCTCCAGATGTTCGTTGACTACAATTCCCATGAGCCCCTGCCAGCATTTGCTGGCAGGGGCTCCTGGGAATTGTAGTCCACGAACATCTGGAGGACCACAGGTTGAGGATCCCTGCTCTAGAACACACACCAGCTAGTTCCAGATTGCACAGGGGTGTGTGTGTGTTTGCAAAACAATGAGGAACTGTCAAATTCAGAGGCAAAGTTTACAACCAGATTCCAGAAGAACAAGTTCGAAACATTTTTAAAATGCAGCGGCGCTATAGAGAGCCAGAGGTCTTATTAAACTTGCCCATACTGAAGTTAAGTAACCCTTGTAAAATGGTTTTTGTGGGCACAATGCATTCACACATCCTTATTAGAGAAGCTTTATAATAAGCCACTGCATTGTTCAGATTTTACAATAAAAAGCAACATTAACCTGCTGTAATTGACCCCGGATTAACTGTTTTGAAACACTCAACAAGAGGTTTATTATATTTGTGCTGGGAGATACATTTTATTACAAATGCCAATGTAAATATTCAGTCTCTGTCTCTCTCTGTCTCTGTCTATCTCTCTCTGTCTCTCATATACAGATTTGGCCCAAATGTTTGGAATCTGCCCCTTTTCCTCTCCCCCACTTAAATATTTTAACACATATTTCCTTTCCTCCACAACAGAAAGAGGCAAATTCACTTTCCTTTCCCATAGACCATGTACTGTATCAGTCATTTCCTTTATCAGGAAGGTTTGTTTGCATAGGCAAACCCCAAAAAGGAAGCGTTTGGAAACACAGGGGCAAAGACCTCTGCATTTCTTCACTGTTGTGCATGTGGTCTTAGAAACAACGAAATCTGCAGAACTAGGAGCCGAAATTCTATTTCATGATTACTGTTCATTGTAACAGTCAAAAACAGTCTTGGAGATCAACGTTTTCAGGTGACTTTACCGACGCATTGATAAAAGTCCACTGGCTGAGTTGGTCGGCCCCTGTAGAAAAGATGTAACCAAACTGCCTCACTCTGCACATTCCTCACATACCAACTCTGACTTCTAAGACCAGTAATAAAGTAATAAAGTCACATTTTTAACCCGCTTGAATTCTTACCCTATCTCAGGCTTTCTCAACCTCTTTACCATTGAGAAACCCCGGAAACATTCTTCAGGATTTGAGAATGCCCAAAAGTGGTACGATTGTGCAGAACATGGTTAGGAAGCGTAGCTGCGCATATGCCCACCCAGCACCCCTCTGCTTCCCACCCCCATCACCATCACTGGCCACTGGGGGGGGGGGAGGAGAAAGAGGTCAACATGACCATAATGCCTATTTGCTGTTCAAGATCATTAGATCAAAAGAGCATGGAGGTAAATAAATATGAACCCTTAAGTGGACAGGGAAAAAATTCATTTGACATTCTAAAACCAGATCAGCTAGTCACCAAGGTATTGGGGGGGGGGGGGGGAGTGTTAGTTTCAAAGTCATGTTTCCACCAGGGAAAAGGTCCTGTCCTTCACAACCTTCCTCCCAACCTATGAAAGAGGAGTCCACAGAAGATCTTACCTGATGGGCAGACACATCTGAGAGTAAGCAGTCTAAGGCCCTTTAAGGCAGTGGTCCCCAAACTTTTTATCACCAGGGACCGGTCAATGCTTGACAATTTTACTGAGGCCCTGGGGGGGGGTAGTCTTTTACCGAGGAATCGTCACCGCCGCCTAAGCCCCTGCTATACTTGCTTTCCCGCTGGTGCCCCTGGCTTCCCACTGCCCATTGGGGGGCGCTGCCAGCAGCAGCTGCGCAGTGCCACACTGAGGGGGAGCCCCAGCCATGGTGGCCACTGGAGAGCACCAAAGGTGAGCCAGTGGCAGAGTGGCAGGGCAGCCCCCCCGAGGCAGCAGCCAGGGAGGAGGACAAGGAGGAGCTTCGGCCCGGTACCAACTGATCCCCCGGACCGGAGGTTGGGGACCACTGCTTTCAAGGTAACAGCCAGCAGAGCATCTTACAACATGGGCCCACCTGTCCTGACTCCTGGCTTTTCCCTTTTCTCTCTCCTGTAGGTTTGTTATGCATACCTCTTTTGTTATGCATACCCCCACCCCAGTCAAACACTATTTTGCTTTTGTTTTATTCTAAAATATTTTAGAATATTTTAGAATATTTTATTATTTATTGTTTTGAGTTGTTTCAACAAATGCCCTTGTGGGCAAGGAACCCTTTTAAACTTCTTTCAGGCCTACCACAAAGCCACTTCTACAACAATCCACACTCTTCTTTGAGCTCTGGGCACCGGCCACCCCAAAGCTGCGGCCATATCTTCAGCAGGTGTAGTAACTTGGCTTAGGGAGATTACGGTTCATATCCCCAGTCAGTTATGAGGTACCTTGGGTGCCCAGAACTAAATTTTGAGTCCTACGGGCACCTTAAACACCAACAACATATTCAAAGCTTAAGTTTTCAGGAAGAAGAGCTGGCTTTTTGTAGCCTGCTTATCTCTACCCGAAGGAATGTCAAAACTGCTTACAATCACTCACCCTTCCTCTCTCCGCTTCTTCTAAGGAAGAGTGCCTGTACTCGAAAGCTCACGCCTTGAATAAGTCTTTGTTGGTCTAAAAGGTGCTATTAGACTCTATTTTTGTTCTTCTCCCCACAACAGACACCCAGGGAAGTAGGTGAGGCTGAGAGAGCTCTAAGAGAACTGGGACTGGCCCAGGGTCACCCAGCTGGCTGCATGTGGAGGAGTGGGGAATCAATCCTAATTCTCAAGCCCAAAAGCCACTCTTAACCACTACATCAAGCCTGCTCTCTAAGTGAGTCAAAGATGATTCCATCTATCTACTTTCAGAGCCACTGTGCGTAGGACATGGGGCAGCCTCATGTAACCTCCAGGAGGAAGGGCAGAACACAAAAGCAACAGATAGATAATTAAGCAAACAAGCGAGCGCGACCAGATTCCATACTTGTAAAATCATCGCCACTTACATATATATATGTTTAACAGGCGTGATTCTCTGGAATAAGCCAGAGAAGGAAATAAACATTAGCGGTCCGAGAGCATTAATGTTCTCCAAGTCATCTCCTACAGAGCTTGGTGCAGGAGCATGCCTCAGTGGACTGCACCATCTGTCACAACATTATCTCACTAGCCAAATGGCCTGCTGCCCTGTTTGTCTGAGCAAAAAAACAGGTTTCATGTGGAGACAGCAAGCAAGGCCTGTGGGACTTATCAAGTCCCACATCTGCCTTTTCTCTTCCCCAGACAGACCCAACATTGTATTGTATTACACATATGCTCAGGATGATGAAACGAAGGTACCAAAAAGCCAGGCAGAAATAATTTGCTAAACAAAACAAATAAGTCTTTGCCATGGCAAACTTGGTGTTTCCAAGGAAATCCCTTGGCTCACAAATCCAGAAATAAAACACTTCTGATGTTTTGAGCATAAAAGGAGCCCTGCTGGATCAGACCAGTGGTCTATCTAGTCCACCATCATGCTCTACCTTGGTGGATCAACAGAGAATAAAGGCCAAGGACTTCCCTGTAATTGTCTCATCACACTGGCATTCAGAGGTTTATTGCCTTTAGATGCAGAGCTCTCCTTTAGTCACCATGGCCAGCAGCCATTGATGGCAATCTCCTCTTGAAACCTGGCAGATTTTAAAGTCCCTGGTGCTTGTGGCCCTCCCTGCACTCGCTGGCAGTGAATTCCACCATCTGATTCATCACCAGTTAAAGAGGTATTTCCTTTTGTTTGTTTGTCAGTCTATTGCCCATTCACTCCATTGGGCATCCGGACTCTTAGGAGTAGGGCAGTTCTAGGATTACGGGGAGAGAGAGCAATAGTTCTCCCGAGCCATTATCACCATACCATGTCTGTAATTTTATAAACCTCTGTCATTTCCCCACTCAGTGACAAGTACAGTCTAATCATGGCAAGCCCACAGCAGTTTCAGGCAAGAGACAGAAAGATCAGGTTTGTCACTGCCTGTCTCTATGCAACTCAGGACGTTCTGTGGGGTCTGATCCCCCCTCATATGAGCAAGCCAGACTTGGCCTTAATTGTCTTTGTCCAACACCAAAAAGTCCCAGATTCTTCAGTATCTCCTCACAGGATCCTATTCCTTACTCATTTTGGCTGCTTTTCATTAGTAAAAGATACACAAAGGTTGCTAGGTCCAATGACCACCATCCCCTCCCCTTATACACACACAGACACACTGCTCTGACATATCCCAGGCACACCTGCCAGACAGGATCAGCCACTGAAAATCCAGATTCACAAGAAAGTGATGCAAAGGAACAAAGGTTGCATATCCCTTATTTTTAAGTCTTAAAAAATGAATACTGTATAATGCAATTTTGTTTGGGGCAGCCCATGTTCAACTTACAGGTGTTTCATGCAAGAAAAAAAAAACACATATTGCCCGATTTAGGCATTTCTTGCAAAAATCACCTCTTCCTCTGGAACGCAAAAGCCTGACGAAATGCAACAAGCAGCATGCTGGAATCCCAAAGCAGCGCACCTCATCTGCTCCAGATCACTGCCCAAGCTAGCAAACCCCTGGGAATGAGAAAGGGCCCCCAAAGCCTTTCCATGCACTAAAAACCGTATCTACTGGTGCGGTGTAGAGGAGATTCAGATCCCAACACAGCTGGAGACGCTGCTGGATGTCCCTGGTTTAAACAGTCATTCTCTACAACAGTGGTAGTCAACCTGCGGTCCTCCAGATGTCCATGGACTACAATCCCCATGAGCCCCTGCCAGCATTTGCTGGCAGGGGCTCATGGGAATTGTAGTCCATGGACATCTGGAGGACCGCAGGTTGACTACCCCTGCTCTACACTTTGCGAACTATACAGGATGTCACATGCCAGCATTTAATTGGTACACACTGAGCAAACCCCATATTTAGTAACAGCCAGGGAAGCAGCAGAATTACTCAGATGCAGGGGAGCCAGTGCTGACCGTATGTCCTTTCCTAGGGGTGGAGTTGTGCCAGCTAAGCAAAACCTGCCTGCTGTCCATTAAGTCTCAAGAGGGTGTATGAAAGCCCAGCACAAGAAACCAAATTACATGTTCTGCAGAAATGCTTGTTTCGGTCTCTCAAAATTTCTGTTTTGGCTTTGCCAACGCTGGGGCAGGTTCTGAATCTGACTGGCACAGCTGGACCAGGTGTGGGCCTACTGAACTTTTTTCCTCCAGTCCCCTCAATGAATGAATCCTGCATCGTTTTCCAAACCTAAACCCACCCACCCCGTCTATGCAAATTATACACCTGCAGGTGAATAATACAGAAGTCACATTCCACATTCGAAATAACTCGGTCCTTGGCACAAATAGAAATGTAAGCCTTGGAAGGGAGACAGGTAGTGGGAAACCAAATCTCCTTAATTTATCCCCTTAACTCCTCTTGATGTTCTGGTGGGAACAGTTCTGGGAAGCTGGGAGGGCAGGGGGAGAAAGACAACTTTTCTTAGTGGCTATGCCCCCACCCAGGGGATAACCTGTTTTGCAAGCATAAGGTGTGAATAGCAAGTCCTTGGGTGAACTCGCGGGGACGGGTCTGGATCAAACCCCCAAAAGGCGCCTGGTGCGTAAAGCGGGAGTCCAGCGTCCCCTCCAAGCCCACCCAGCAGGGTAGGGGCTCACCTGTGCAGGTACCCTTCCTGGGACTCGTGAGCACGCGGAAGGGAAAACGCGGCCGGCCTTCCAAGCGCCCCCGGACCCCCCCCCCCCCTTGCTCGGTCGCTTCAGACGGGCCGCCCGGCGGCTTACCTGGGGCGGCAGAGGCGGCTCGCTGCTCCAGATGACGTGCTGGTAGCCGGGGGTGCCGTCTGCGGGCGAGGGCGCCCGGGGCGAGCAGTTGGGCGGCTCCAGGAGCTGCACGCGCCTCCCGCCGGGGCTGCTGTAGGTGCGGACGCGCTCGTAGACCACGGTGCCGCCGCCGTCTTGGTTCTGCTCGGGGAAGGGCCGTCCGGGGGGCGCCGGGCACTGCAAGGGCAGCGGGGCGGGCCGGTTCTGGCGGGCGCGGGGCAGCGTGGCCGGCGGCGGGCAGGTCTGCTGGGGCAAGGGCCGAGGCTCGCACGACGGCGGCGGCAGCGGCGGCGGGGGAGCGTAGCTGGGCGGCGCGTAGCACTGGGGCGGCGGCCGGGGGGGCTCCGGGAAGGGGTAGCACTGGGGCGGCTCGTAGCAGGGCCGGCAGGGCGGAGGGTAGCTGGGCGGCGGCTGCTGCTGCTGCTGGGACGGCGGCAGCGGCGTCGGCTGGACCTGTTGCTGGACGCCGTACATGGCGGCTCGGGCTGGCGGACCGTCGGGCGAGCGGGCGGTGCACTGGCCGGGCAGGCGCGCCGGGCGGAGGGTAGTCGCGTCGGCCGCCCTCGCCGCGGGGACACGCCTGCTGCTGCTGCTGCTGCGCCAGCTCCGCCCCGGGCAGCGCGCCAGCCAGGCCGCCGGGAGGCCGAGGAGGAGCGAGGGAAGCCAGGAGGTTCTGCACACGTGGGATAATGCGCTTTCGGTGTGCTTTGGCGGCTGGATTGTCCCTGTGCGCAACAGCAACATCCACTTCAAAAGGGCATTGAATGGGCATTATCTATTGCAGGGGTAGTCAAACTGCAGCCCTCCAGATGCCCATGGACTACAATTCCCATGAGCCCCTGCCAGCAAAAGCATCTACTTCCAAAGTGCATTGAAAGGGCATTATCTATTGCAGGGGTAGTCAGACTGCGGCTCTCCAGATGCCCATGGACTACGATTCCCATGAGCCCCTGCCAGCAAAAGCATCTACTTCAAAAGTGCATTGAAAGGGCATTATCTATTGCAGGGGTAGTCAAACTGCAGCCCTCCAGATGTCCATGGACTACAATTCCCATGAGCCCCTGCCAGCAAAAGCTGGCAGGGGCTCGTGGAAATTGTAGTCCATGGACATTTGGAAGGCCGCAGTTTGGCCATCCCTCATCTATTGTTAACAGCCTCTTGTGGCGCAGAGTGGTAAGGCAGCCGTCTGAAAGCTCTGCCCATGAGGCTGGGAGTTCAATCCCAGCAGCCGGCTCAAGGTTGACTCAGCCTTCCATCCTTCCGATGTGGGTAAAATGAGTACCCAGCTTGCTGGGGAGTAAACGGTAATGACTGGGGAAGGCACTGGCAAACCACCCCGTATTGAGTCTGCCATGAAAACGCTAGAGGGCGCCACCCCAAGGGTCAGACATGACTCGGTGCTTGCACAGGGGATACCTTTACCTTTTACCTTTACATCTATTGTGTGCCCAGTAAAGTCCCAGTAAACCCCGTAACCAACCCTTGATAGTACCCTGGTGGCTACATTTTAAACCCAAAAGTTTGTGGATGATTTTCAAGGGCAGTGCCATAAAACGTGTGTGGCAGGAATCCACCTTGGATGTAATCAGAGTTTGAATCACTGTGGACAGAACATCCTTTTGGGGGAACGGCAATAGCTGGCCAAACAGTTCCTTGGTCCTCATCCACCCCATTGCCTCCTCCGGGAATTCAGAGAATTTCCACAGCTCTTAAGGATAAATAGAGCTGGAGATTATCTGCTATTAGTGGCACCTCCTTCCAAATTCACAGTGGTTTCATAGAGATGTGAAATAGCAAGGAGGGCAAGATGAAACCCTGCAGGATCCCGTAACTTAAATGCACCTGAGCATCACCTTCTGGAATCAGGTGGCCAAGTAAAACCAGAAGCCAAGTGTAGTGCCCTCTGCTCTCAGTTTAGCTGCAGCAAAAACAAGTCACAGGGCACTCCGGCCCACGAAAACCTTTACATGGAATTTTATATGTCGACCTCACCAAGGTCCAGAATTTTATGTCTACCTCAGATGTCCAGACCAAGGGAATAATGCCACTCCTCCACACCAGGCCCACCCCATTGCAGGATCACCGTCAACACTTATGCTCCAGTCTTACACTAAACAGAGCATATTCCTAAACAACCCTCTACCTGTCGCAAGCTGGTACTAAGCTATTAGAAATAAAAGTAAAAGTGAGCCTTAATTTTAGTCATAATTCCTTAGGATATCTGCAGAGCACTCAGTGGAACAGGCTTCCTTGGGAGGTGGTGGGTTCTCCATCTTTGGAAATTTTTAAGCAGAGGCTGGAGAGCCATCTGACGAAGAGGCTGATTCTGTGAAGGTTCAAGGGGGTGGCAGGTGACAGTGGATGAGCGAGAGGGTTAGAATAATAGAATCACAGAATCATAGAGTTGGAAGGGGCCATACAGGCCATCTAGCCCAACCCCCTGCTCAATGCAGGATCAGCCCAAGGCATCCTAAAGCATCCATTGCATCCATTGTGAGTGTCCTGCATAGTGCAGGGGGTTGGACTAGATGACCCAGGAGGTCCCTTCCAACTGTAAAATCTCCTGGGGACCAGCATCCCTAACTGTGCCTCTTTAGGTGGTTTACAATTCAAACCCACTCCACACCGCACATCACCCGGAGCCGACAGGCAGCATAAAAATCTAATAAATAAGTAAATAAATGAAACCACAAGCCCTTAAGCATCAGCAGTAGAAAATCCATACTGCCACCCAAGTGATGCAAAATAGACAGGTGGGCGGCATGGGGAGCCCAAAGGTGAGATGTCACCCCTGAAAAACCCCTGTCTCTCATCACCACACAGCTCACTTCTAATGCGGGGTGGGGTGGGGCAGCAGGGCTTGAGGTAGATTTGAACTGGAGGACTGTACACGGTGGTAGGAGCCTGTCCTTTGGGTACTCTGCCCACAAATTCGGGGTTTGGGGTTTGTGATGTCCCCCCCCGACCTGTGACCCCCCACAAATCCAAGAAAGTTCAGTTTTCCAGGTTCACGCCCACTTCTAGCTGGTAACAGGTGAAAGACCTCTGCCTGAGACCCTGGAGAACTGCTACCAGTCTGTGTAGAATAGTGGTTCTCAACATTCCTTCTGGCACGACCTTTTAGTACAGTTCCTCATGTTGTGGTGACCCCCAACCATAAAATCATGCAAGGGTTCTTTCACAGAAATTAAACCAAAACTGACCAATGGCGTGAAGATCCATTGTTATACATAAATTGGTTATAAATATTGTATATAAATTGGCGGGTGCCTTCAGGAGGAGTGACAACAGTGGCAGCGACCCCCCCCCCAGCCAAGCTGCTCATCCTGCCATGACCCCTATGACAGGGTCGGTCGAGCCCCAAAGGGGTCCCAACCCCCAGGTTGAGAACCAGTGGCATAGATCAGGGGTAGTCGACCAGTAGTCCTCCAGATGTCCATGGACTACAATTCCCGTGAGCCCCTGCCAGCAAACGCTGGCAGGGGCTCATGGGAATTGTAGTCCATGGACATCTGGAGGACCACAGGTTGACAACTCCTAGTGTAGATAATACTGACTTTGATGGGCCAAGGGTCAGATTCACGATAAGCTTCATGTGTTCATTGCAGGACCCTGAAAGGTGGTTCCCAGCTGCTGTTTTCTTGCAGAGTAACCTCTTTCCCACATCCCGCTTTGTGGGAAAGCAAGCAGGCAGGTCAATACCCAGCCTGGATGTCTAACATGACGTATTCATGCTACTATCTTCTTCCTGGATTCCTGAAGATGACTGGCAGCGGCTGGCCTCAAGACAACTTTTAAAGTTAGATGTTAAATGGGTCTTGTTTAGGGTAATACAATCCCATCCTTGCCTGTAGCAACCTATTTCTAAACTCGCTAAAATAATAACCATATCCTTTCTGTAATTTAAAATAACCACCTTGACATGCAGAAGCCACACTGTGTCATTATATTCCCCATAGCTGATTTTTAAAAAGCTAACAATGTAAATTTAGTTGCATGGCGTTTATTAAAGCCACATGAGAACAACTGCCTAATTGTCCATACATATCCTATTTATACACGTGATTTGTGTGTTTGTGTGTGTGTTTTTTCCCAAAGGCTACTATGGAAACACCTTGACATTGATGATAGTTCAATCTCAGGTGATCTCAGAAGCTAAACAAGATTAGCCCTGGTTAATACTTGAATGGGAGAGACAGCCAAGGAAGTCTAGGATGCGACTCAGAGGCAGGAATTGGCAAATCAGGTCCGAATATCTCTTGTCGAAAGCCCTTTGAGGTTGCTGTACATCACCTGGGTCTCCATGGTACTTTCCAGCACCACTATGGAAACGAATTCAACAAAATGCTGTGAAAAAGGTGCCTGTTATTGGGAAAACGTACATGGCCAGAGTGTTCCACTCCATTTAAAGATGATCCTGCTAAGGAAAAGAGTTTCCCCTTGCAGGGCCTAGGTGCCTTGTTTTTAATTGTGCCTCAACCTACACAAAGAAGCAGTTTGTGCCTTTTTGCGATGGTGGCATGCTATCCACAAGGATTGCAATCTTCAGTCCAAGTATACCTTAAGCCAAACACCAGCATGGTTAGTACTTAAATGGGACACCTACAAGGAATTCAGGATTGCTACACAGAGGCTGGGTGAAGTATTGCACACAGAACACCCATCCCCCAAAGCATCCATCTTCTCCAGATGGATCTCTGTAGTCTGGAGATGAGGATCCGTAAGTCCCATCTAGAGGCTGACATACCTACTAAGAGTAAGGTGACCAGATGTCCCACCTTTGGCAGGACAGTCCTGCCTTTGGGAGCATTTTCCCCATGTTCTGCGCCGTTTTCAAGATGTCCCACGGCGTTCTCCATTAAAAAAATTTTTTTTTACATTTTTTAAAATTTATTTTTCTTCTGCGCAGGCAGCCAGGAAGACAGGCCAGGCTCAGGAGGCCCCCACACAGGCCCGGGCTCCAGGGCGGGGCTTGCGTGGCACCACCATTCCCGCTGGCGGCAGCTGCGGGGCCCTGGAGGGCAGCGGCAACGCCTCGTGCATTGCAAGCCCTGCCCTGGAGCCCGAGCGCTTCCTGAGCTCAGCTCACTCCGCTCTCACGCTGCTGCTATTGCTGCCTTCCTTCTTGTGGTGGGACAGCCCGCCTGCTGCTGCCGTCGCTGCCGTCGCCCCACCGCTGCCCTTCCGAGGCCAGTCGGGGGAGGGGGGAGGGCCCGACTACTGCCGCGTCATCATCGAGCAACCAGCTTGCTCTCGCTCTTCTCGTTCCATCTCACTGGTGCAGTAAGTCAGGGAGGGAGGAGGAGGGAGGGAGAGCCCGCATGCTGTTGCTGCTGCTGCCACCACTGCTGCCGCCGCTGCCCCACCGCCGCCCTTCTGAGACCAGTTGGGGGGAGGGGCAGGGCCCGAGTGCCGCCACCGCCGCTGCTGCAGTGTTGGCGGCTGCGCGTCCTGCCGTTTGTCCCCGGAAATCTGGGCACATTAACTAAAAGCGTTCCCTAAGCTCTCCCTCCTCTCCAAATTTCTAATATTTTCCTTCTCAGAATTTCCCCTTTTCACAGGCTCCTCCTCCTATACTGATGGGCATTTAGCTCATTTGTAAATAAAGTATTTACCAAGATACCAGACATAGCCCTATAACAGTTGGGCAATATACCAACAGGCTTCCTGCAATCATTTCCTCTTGAGCAGGTGCCGAACATTTAACATTGACCTCTAAACCAGGAAATCACACCTTCCAAAGCAGAATAATAACATGCACAAAGGAACAACAGTGTAATGATGACAGAAATACAAAGTGCCACTACAGCACACACTAATCAGGCAGAACAATTTTGCACACTGACAATGACTAAAGATATCACACAAACATGCAATCGTAAGCATAGATGCACACAGATAATCAAGCCACAGATACTATCAATATGAATGAGGAATCCAAATAGCATACAGAATTATAACAAGAATCCCAACATCGTTCCTGTTTTGAAATAGATTTCTTCAGATAAATTCAGAGATGAAAGACCCGCCCCCCCCTGCTTCTTTATAGTAATAAACCTGTCATGTTCCACAGGCAATTCTCCCAAAGAGGCAAATGTAGCATCTTTGTAAAAAAATTCAGTAGTTTATTGAGAAGACTACAAACGGCTACACAGGATGCTTTTTTTTTTTTACTAAAGCTAGGCTGTCAACATACTGTCTGTTTGACTAAAGTTAGGAATACACAAAAGATTGGAACAGATATAGAGCCAAATACTTCCCAACCCCAGTGCCATTTGTATCCACATCTTGTGATGCACCCCTAATAAGCATAGGTATGCACACTTTACAGCTTGAAATGTGGAGGCAGGAAGAAGAAGAAGACAAGGAAGAAGAAAAAGAGGAGGAAGAAGAGTTGGTTCTTATATGACACTTTTCTTTACCTGAAGGAGTCTCAACACGGCTTAAATTTGCCTTCCCTTTCCTCTCCCCACCACAGACACCCCGTGTGGTGGGTGAGGCTGAGAGAGCCCTGATATTCCTGCTCGGTCAGAACAGCTTTATTAGTGCTGTGGCGAGCCTAAGATCACCCAGCTGGTTGCATGCGGGGGAGCGCAGAATCAAACCAGATTAGACATCTGCACTCCTAACCATTACACCAAGCTGGCAGCCCTAATATTCAGAATGCAGTAGGAGCCCCACTGGCCTGAGAGCCTGGGAAATAGGGAGGAAGGAACAACTCTGACAACTCTGAGATGATCCTGAAACTCTGGTTAGCTTGTTCTAGTAGTAGTCCTCCCCCCCCCTCCATTCACATATCTTCCTGGTGGACTGGACTTTGACTTGCAAAAGCTGGTAATGAAATAAATGTTAGGATTTCAGGTGCCAATAGATTTTTGTTCCTGTGCTGCCAAAGTGTGACTTGGTGTTGACTCCCATCAACCTCCAGATTTCTTTCCTCACCCCCAAAAGAAATGCTTGGGAGACAAGTAAGTAAGTGATATTTTACATCCACGGCCAATGGAATACATTTTTGCCTGCACAACAACCCTATGAGGTAGAGTAAAAATGTGGTTCTTGCTGTCTTTCAGTCTGTCAACCTTGGTTGAAATTAATTCAAAAGAATTTTCGGCTAGGGTTAGGGTTAGGGTTAAACGTCCAAAATACGTTCCTGAGGGTTAGAGCAGTTCCTCAGTGGAACAGGCTTCGTCAGGAGGTGGTGGGTTCTCCATCTTTGGAAATTTTTAAGCAGAGGCTATATAGTTATCTGACAGAAATGCTGATTTTATGAACTCAGGCAGATGGTGAGTGGGTGGGCAGGAAGGGATGTGCCAGTGTTTGTCTCTTGTGGCCCTTCCTAGCATACCCAGGGAATTGCTGATTGCCACTGTGGGGTGGTATGTGAATTCTTTCCAGTCTAGGATGGACTCTGGAGATTTTTTTTGGGGGGGGATCACTTGGGCATGAAATTGGGGTCACTGTGGGTGGGCAGGTAGTTGTGAGTTCCTGCATTGTGCAGGGGTTGGACTAGATGACCCTGGAAGTCCGTTCCAACTCTATGATTCTAACCCAGTGAATATCACAGAGGGATCTGGATTTGGCAAGCGACAGGCAAATCTGGCACATTTCTCTTTTCCTGTCTGTTTCATTACAGACGTTGCACCATAAACCATAAAGATTATCTCAATATTAGTCGAGACGAGGGTTAATATTTAACTAAGATGCCCAGGGTTGCCCTGGAATTAAGGCAACTGAATTTCCAGTTCAGCTGCAGCAATCTGAAGCAATGCTGGAGGGTAAATTGGAAGGTCTCTCCTCTGGCAAAACATGCAGAGAATTTGAGAGCCTTATTCCGATTGCCTAATTTCAATTCCTGTAATCAGGAAAGGGCCTTTAGCAGAGCTCCATGGTTTAGTTAGGTCTGGGAAAGGGTGCCTCAAGGAACAAAGCACAACACAAAACTTGATTATTCAGCCAAAATGTAGAGCTTTTTTTTTTTTTAAACAAGATATTGAGAATGAATGATCTTTACTTTCCTGACACCAAACAAGGCATTTTGTTTAGAGATACCGTCCTTATGAATAGATAGGCTTCTTGCCATGATGGATATTGTTGGCTACCACATCTCCCTTGGTTCCAATAAGGGAGTGAGAGTGTAGGTTTGCCAGCTCCATGTTGGAGATTCCTGGGAATTTGAGGGGGGAGCCTGGGGAGGACAGGAAACTCAGTGGGGGACAATTCCATAGACCCCTGTAAAACATCTACTTTCCCAGAGGAATTGATCTCTATAGTTTGGAGATGAGCTGTAATTCCAGAAGATCAGCAAACCTCACCTGAAGGCTGGTTTCCCTAAAGTCTGGTTTTGAAGTGGGTTGTCTAATGAATTCCATGTCACTGAACTGGAGTGGTATTAGAGTGTCAGTGTCTTTAATTTTGCACCATAGGAGAACACATAGTTTAATAAAGTTTTGGTCTTGTTTTCAGTGGCAATTTTATGTAGAACATTTGTGTTCTATTTTTCCTCTAGGGCGTTCAGACCACTGCATGCAAGTCTTCCCTCCTGCAGTTTATCCAGACAGCAACCCTGCGAGATAAACCAGGCTGAGAGAGAGACAGTCACTGAGCTGTGAAATTATATCAGGACTTCCATGAAAGAGTGGGGATTTGAATCTGGGTCTTCCCAATCTTATCTCATTTAGCTCCATTTCAGTAATTGGTTAAGGTTTATTATATGAATAATATGAACAGGAATGTGATGGCCTGTCAGGGGTTAATGTCTCACAGAGTCTCAGAATCTTTGAGGGACAGGTTGTTCAAACAGAATTCTGTGGAGAGCATCAGTTAAAAAATTGCAGTTGGAAATTGACAGTTGAAGAAGAGACAGTGGAGCAATTACTGAGGACTGGGAAGGAGGCAAAAGAGGAGTGAGAGGATCACGGAAGATCCCCATTCAAGCCAAAAGGGGACAGAGCTTTTAGTGAAGAGAAGTAATCTCTTCCCAGTAAAAAAAAGGGAGTTAACTCTGGTATATATATACATAGAATTATTTTGTGGAACTTTGTTGTATGCTCTTGCCTTCAAGTAAAAAGAAAGTAGACATAGAGGCTGCTCAACAAGCAAGAAAGAAGAAACAAATGGAAAATCTTATGTGTGAGAGAGGGAAGAGAGCAAGATCACCATAAGGAGCTTAAGCAGTTTTAATGTGTGGGAAGGATTCACTTGGAAACAAAGCCCTTACTTTGAATTATTTTAATAGTGAGGTTAAATTGTGCATTTGTAGTTCTTTTGCACATTATCCCAATGCAGATGAGGTCCAGTATTGTGTAGTGGTTGGAATTATTATTATTAAGATTTACAGGCTACCTTCCTCCAATGATTCAATATCAGGCTAGAATCCAGGACACCCACGTCTGAATCCTCACTCTGCCCTGAAGGTTGTTGGGTGACCTTGGGCCACTAACTCAGCCTAAACTATCTCACAGGATTGTTGATAAATTGGAGGAGAAGAGGATAGTGTTGTAAGCTGCTTTGAGTCCCTCTGGATAAAAAGTGGGATATAAATAACTACACCTAAAAATCAATAAATTACGATCAACCAAGAAGTGGGGCTTTCCTGTTAAATAACTCCATGCTTTATTAGCATTGTCTTTTTAAAAAATCCCCCCTTTCTATAATTTCTCCAAGAAGAAGAAGGAGAAGGTGTCATTAAGCTGCAACCAACTCATACCTAACCCAACCATGAGGTGTCCAAGGCAAAAGACAAACAGAGGTGATTTTTCCAATCCCCTTCTGCTTAGTTGACCAAGTCTTCCTTGGTAGTCTCCTACTGAAGTCCTATCCATGGCCAGCCCTGCTTAGCCCCCAAGCCCTGACAATCTGAGACCAAATAGGATGATTTGGACTACTCTTGATTCCAAGGCAGCTTCTAAAACAAACTTGGTCAGAGTAATTCTTTGCTAGTTGGTTGGCAAATTAGGACTAAGACAAGAGAAGCAGAGGGAGAGCTTTGATACAGCTAGCAAAAAATTTCTTGGCAGCAGGGAGGGAGAGAAACTCCACACACCCCAATTACATCAATCATAAGAGATACCAGATTCCCAGTGAAGAGCATTCTTTAACCCACCCATTTAAATATGCTTCACTTTCATCATTGGGTGTAGTAAGAACAGAACACGTTTTTGGAGTAAGCAATTGCATCCAGCCAACACCCTTCCACAGGGGGAGAAGTTTGTGCAAGATCAGCACAAGTTGCTTTTAAGAGAAAAATAGAGAATTCCCACAAGGTGGGTAGAACGAGTCCTACCAAAGGCATGTCGTTGTGTGTGTGTAAAGTAGGAAATACACCTGGTGAAATTTTGCCTTGCTTGGAGAGTTAATGATGGGAAAGCCTCACCAGCTGGTTTTCCAACAGGCAGACATGTATTAAAAACCATAGAAATCTAGCTGTTAAAGAACTGCCTATTGTAACCAACCACAATCTGTGGCCACAAAAACCAAAGTGGGTGGTAGGGGGAGACAAAAACAGGCTGATCACCAGATTAGTCCTCAGTAATTAACTACCATTGGCCTAGGCCAGCCTTTCTCTATGAAACCCCAGAAGTGGCGTGATTGTGCAGAATACAGTTGGGAAGCATAGCCCCACCTGGGGCCCCTCCCCTTCCCACCCCCTCCAGGCACATAATTGGCCATTTTGGGAGGTGAGATGGGTCAACATGGCCATATATGGTCACATCACCTGTTAAATATTTTAACACATTTTAAATCAGATACTTTTATCAGATACTGACCCTCATGTCACTCACAAGGTATCCCTTTTTGGGGTGGCTGTGAAGAAAATTAGGGTGAGATTTGTTACTAATGGCTTTATTGATAACTTTTTGTGAATTTTAAAGTTTTATGACTGTGTTGGAATTTTTGTATATATTGTGAATTTGTTTTGTAATGTCTTGCAATGGCCTAAGCAATAAAATTTGTGACATGACATGACCTACCTCGTAAAAATTTGGCCAAGAAAATCCTATGGTACAACTCTCAAATGATTTTGATACAGTGCCCAGAGGTGATCCCCTCAGGCCAGAAGGTACCCAACAAGACCGTTTATGCACTGGGAACTTCACTGCCCCAGCTCTCATGCAGGAGCACAGATTGGGGGTGGATGACGTGCACTGGGCCAAATGCTGCAGGAAGAGGTGGGGCAACCTGCCACGACTAAAACCCCAGCCTGCAGCCTGGCATGAAACCTCCAGTGCATAAACGGTCCAAGGGACTGGGGAGAAGTAAAGACCAGCAGCAAGTAGCCCTGGATTATATAATGTGCATGGGACAAATCCATCAAGAAGCCCTACTGCTGAGGCTGCCAATGGTGAAAGTATTAAGAAAGCATTATGCACAGTGCACTTTACAAAGATGCACTGAATAACAACTTGGAATGTCAGAGGACTGACTCAAGGAAAAATGGGAATTTTGAAAAGAGAAATGCTCATGTTTAATATAGACCTTCTTGGCATCAGTGAATTCCATTGGACAGATGATGGTTTCTTTCAATCGGAGGATTTCACAATATTCAGGACACAACTTCATAAGCAGGAACGGCAATGCGTTCATTGCAAGCAAAACAATTTCTCAAGCAGTGGAAAGCTTTTTGATGATCAATAATCAAATCATGACAATCTGAATTTTTGCCAAGCCAATGAATATCACAGCTATCCAAATATACGTTCCAACAACTGATGCAACAGAGGTGGAAACTAAAGACTTCCTTACCACCATTTAAGACACTTTAAAATAAGTACCAAAAAAGATTTACATAATGGGTGAATTTAATACAAAGGTTTGCACACAAGCAGAGTGACATTACTGGCAACTTTGGACTTTTTTATTTGACTAGATGACCTTGGAGGCACCTTCCAACTCTATGATTCTATGGATCTATTATTCTATGAATCATAATCCCATATTTCCTAGCTTTCTGACAGGTCCACCAGACACGGTAAAATGATGCATTTATATTCTGACATTTCCAACATTTGCAATTATAACTCTTAGAGATTCTTGCTATATCTTGGGGCGATATATAATTTAAAAACATTTTAGACCAGTTTTCTTTTAACATTTGTTGATCAGTAAATTTCAGCTCATTAACCCACAATCCCTCCCATTGATCCATGCTTATATTCTCTCCAATGTTTTGAACAGATTTTATCATGCAATCTTTAACTTGATGTTTCAGAGTGCAAGTGCAAGAACAGTTTATAGATTTTGCCTAACAAATGTTTTATATCACCAAGCCTTTTGTGGCGCAGAGTGGTAAGGCAGCTGTCTGAAAGCTCTGCCCATGAGGCTGGGAGTTCAATCCCAGCAGCCGGCTCAAGGTGGACTCAGCCTTCCATCCTTCAGAGGTCGGTAAAATGAGTACCCAGCTTGCTTGCTGGGGGGTAAACGGTAATGACTGTGGAAGGCACTGGCAAACCACCCCGTATTGAGTCTGCCATGAAAACGCTAGAGGGCGTCACCCCAAGGGTCAGACATGACCTGGTGCTTGCTCAGGGGATACCTTTACCAATTTTTCATAAGCAATTTTCTCTTTTCTCTTTCTATTGACAGCCTTCTGTTCTAAATTGTTCTTTCAATTTTGAGATTATATGATACTACATTATCTAAGGCATATTCTTTCCTTCTTTCATGATAATTTGCCATTCTTTTAATTTTGCCCATCATGTTAAATTGTCTATTTCTTTCTTGAACTTAAATCATAATGAACATTTATTAAAGAAATCAACGGCTAAGGTGATGGTTTTAGACTATCTTTACACTTAAACCTTAGCAAACAGTCTCTTATGCTTCCCATCTTGTTTCTGAAATATTCTTAGTGATTGTCTCTTATTTAAAGTTACTTCCTTAAGGGTCGATGAATTTGTTATCCAAACCAATGATGTGGTTTGCTTATATAAATGAATATTTGGGAGTGCAAGGCCTCCATAATTTTTATCATTTTATAGCACCTTGAATCTTATCTTTTCACAGTCCATATAAATTTATCTATTGCACTTTGCTAAGTTTTAATAGTCGTATCTTCAATTTGGATCATTAACATTTGAAACAAAAAAAAACATTAGTTTGGGCAGTATATTCATTTTATCTGTCATTCATCCTAACCATGAAACCTTGATTTTTTCCCCATCTTTGTATGTTTTCAATTATATTTATCCAGATTTTCTGGTATTTGACTATATTTTTAGTTATTATACATCTCTTTAATTTTCCAAATTGTTCCTCCTCTTCCTCTGTTGTATTTAGCAACTTTGTCTTGGTCTTATTTTTATTACCTTATAACCAGAATAAATTCCCAATCTGTAAATTTGGTCCATTACACATTTTATTGAATGATCAGGATGTTGAAGCAATCTGATATTTCAGGTTGTAAACTTCAAACTACTGGGTTAGTCAGCTGCCTGGTGGGGGGGGAAATATCCTGTTCCTTTAATGGAGGCTTAATACGATGTTACTTACCAGGTAATAGTTACCCCAATGCCTTGAAACGCTTCAACTGTACATTCCCACTCACTAAACTTCAGTTAAAGGGCTGGCTGACAAACTTACAGAGCTACATTTTCAGATCTTTAATGAATTTGAACTGGATCCACCATTCATTTGAGCCATTAATGCAAGGTTTAGATAGGAGATGAAAGGGTTAACGTGCACCTGACTCCATGCGCTGAAACTAGAATCATATTTCCAGGAACTTGGTCTTCTGTCCATCTTTCTCTTCCTTGTCACATATTAGAATATTATGATGGAATAAACACAAGCATTTGCAACATCTCCCATTGTCAGACACTCCCGCATTTCAAACTGGTGGCTAATGATGAACTGAGAATAAATTGTGCATGTGCAATGTTTTGTTTGCGCTTCTCCAAACATGCATTGGTTTGCTCTGTTTCGTTATTGAACACAAACAAAACTTCCCGGGCTGTGAAAAGGGGCGGACTGAGTCATGTTTTCTCCCTGAAACAATTCTCTTTGTTCATTCTCTCAATAGGTACTTAAGTAGCTGCATGTGGTATGCATTTATGACATTGTCATTGGTACTATTAAATAGCTCTTCTGCAAGCACTAATCACAAGGTCTCAGGTGACAAAGGATGCTGTCGTTTCCAAAATGGTGATGAGCCCAGCAATGCTGAATGACCTGTCAGAAGGATGTGGTCTAGAACAGGGGTAGTCAACCTGTGGTCCTCCAGATGTTCATGAACTACAATTCCCATGAGCCCCTGCCAGCAAATGCTGGCAGGGGCTCATGGGAATTGTAGTTCATGAACATCTGGAGGACCACAGGTTGACTACCCCTGGTCTAGAAGGCAGGCCCAATTCTATGGTTCCTACCTCTCCTCACCCAGTGCTCTCTCTCAAAGTCCACCTTAACAAGATCTTTGATGTGCTCACATGAGATGCCTCTAAATTAGATGGGTGGGTCAAAGTAGTGACTCTGAACCTATGATCTTCTATCCATAAAGGTAAAGGTATCCCGTGTGCAAGCACTGAGTCATGTCTGACCCTTGGGGTGACGCCCTCCAGCGTTTTCATGGGAGACTCAATACAGGGTGGCCTTGCCAGTGCCTTCCCCAGTCATTACCGTTTACCCCCCAGCAAGCTGGGTACTCTTTTACTGACCTTGGAAGGATGGAAGGCTGAGTCAACTTTGAGCCAGCTCCTGGGATTGAACTCCCAACCTCATGGACATCGCTTCAGACAGCATTTCTGCTGCTTACCACTCTGCGTCACAAGAGGCTCCTTCTATCCATAAGGTATGCTATGTTATCATTGGACACTGACCTCCCCCCACACCTCCCCAGCCACAAAAAGACACAAAGCAGTGCTCTAGGCAAGGCAATTTTATTTCTACAGGTATATTTATTACATAAATAATAATAATGTAAAAATACATTCAAATACAACACATTAATAAGAATTAATAATACAACTGTCTTAATGTCAGGACGGGAAAGATTGGCCAGAAGTTGGTAATTGTGCAAATGATCTGCAAATGTACAATTCCTTGAAGGAAATTCTTGTGGCTGATGGCAATCAACAAACTCTTTAAAGTTAGGCTGGATTCCTATTTGTTCTGGGCCTATCTTTTTAAAGACCTGGGAAGATATTCTCAGAATCAACCCTGTTAAGAATTGCTGGGATGTTCAGAAACCCTACCAATGTTGAAAGGGTGGGAGGATCAGGTAGATCAGCACAGAATCCATTTTTAAATTCTGCAATTCAGAGTTTCAACAATAGATTAATCAACTAATGCTTATGCTGATTAACCAGTGCCAGTGCGGAAGGGGCCATCTTTTTCAGGGAAGAGCAGATTTAAATTAGTGGGGCTTGGAATTCACCGCTAGTTTTTTCCTACTTTACCTTTCTACAAAATGGCACTCTGGGCAATTTATAAAACTGAAAACAAAACCACAAATCAACGAGAAAAGTAACTAAAAACTGGCCAAGCCCAGAACATTCACCCCAGCCTGTGTATTGAGAACAAAGGAGATCTGCAGAAAAATCAACGGAAAGTAGTTGAGTGTAGCCTCCCAAAGAAGTTCACAAGAGCTATAGAGCTTCACTGGTCTCCGATTGGCTGCAAGTGAAGCGACCAATCAGGCTTCCTGGACCAGAGAATTCTAAAGTCTTCAGACAGTGCCTTCCTCTAAAACAGGGGTAGGCAAACTGTGGCCCTCCAGATGTCCATGGACTACAATTCCCATGAGCACTTGCCAGCATCTGGAGGGCCACAGTTTGGCTGCCCTTGCGCTAAAACCCTTGCTTTGCATACTTACTAATTATTTTTAACTAGTAAAAAAGCCCATTGCCCTTTGAAATGCAATGGGCGCTAGCAGTGAGAGTGGGTATGGGGGGTGGGGGAGTACCTGGAGCGGCTTGCGAGCCGCTGGCGAGTGGCAGGAGTCCTGGAGTTTCGGCGGCCTGAGGCGGGGCAGCGGGCGGCGGCGGGTGGCAGCGGCGGGGCCTCCTCGGTTGCGGCTCTCCGAAGGCTCTCCGAAGCCTTCTCCCAGCTGGTGGAGCGGCCGAGAGAAGGCAGCCAGGGCCACCCACGCCCCGGGGCTCTTCCAAGTCTTCTCTCGGCCAGCGGAAGCCGCTCCGCCGGCCGAGAGAAGGCGGCCAGGCCCACCTGCTCCCGAGGCTCTTCCAAGCCTTCTCTCGGCCGGCGGAGTGGCCTCGCAGCGTCTATGACGCCGCGAAGCTGCTCCGGCGGTCGAGAGAAGGTGGCCAGGGCCACCCGCCCCCGAGGCTCTCCCAAGCCTTCTCCCGGCCGCCACGAGGCCGCTCTTGCGGCCGGGAGAAGGCAGCGCGGCCGACCGCTCACCTGTGGCTGTGCGGGTGAAGCAGGCAATGGGGAGCCGTGCTTCGCGCGGCTCCCCATTGCCTGCTTCGGGCGGGATAGACACTTGGAGGGGCCAATCAGGAGACGCTTTGCGGCTCCTGATTGGCCCCTCCGAGTTTTTATCCTAGACCGGTCCCGCCCTAACTCCTCCCCACTGCCCCTTACTCTTTTATTCAGTCCGTAGCGCCCGTGGCACCACAGGCTGTGTACAGATGCTGGCAAAAGACACAGAGCACCAGCCATCAATCTTAAACAGTGGGTGACTTAAGGGCATGCTCATTTACTTCTTGATGCTACTTTGCTTCTGGTGTGTCACTGTCAGGTATACTAGGAGAGAAGTGAGGATTAAGAGTGGGAAGTTCCAGGTCACTGACATAAGAGCTTTAATAAATAAAAATGCATTCAAATACAACTCATTAATATGAAGATTTGTCTTAATGTCAGGAAGGGAAAGGTTGGCCAGAGGTTGGTAATTGTGCAAATGGTCTACCTGTGATGACTACTTGATTATTATTATTATTATTATTATTATTATTATTGCATCTGTAATATGTTGCCTTGTAGCCACTTTAAAAATCAAATGCTTTTAGTGGCCAATGTCAGATGGAAGGCAAAATATTACTCAGCCAAAAAACAATCATCATCTGTAATTGGTTGACAGGCCTAGAGGGCATAAGTCTCTATATATCATAGAGATTTTTATGTGTGCAATATCTATTAATATTTAATGTGCTTATGCACAATCTCTGTCCAGCTCAAATTAAGAGCCATATATATGTATGAAGTGATCTGCTGGAGCATCTCATGAATCCAGCCATGTACCCATGTAGACTCTGCACATTTAAGCCTTTTCCTTTTCCTCCAATAGAAGCTGCAACTGTCATGGGGCTTACATAACAGACATTCTATCGGATTGTGCCTCATATCTTTATGAACAATAGATCAATGTTTTGTTTTGGCTCTGGATTTTCATGCAGAGATGGTTCTTTGTGAATATCTTGATGCAGCTCTGAAGAGATACATTGACAAGGTCAACAGAACATCTATGCTAAAGTTTTCCCAGCATGTTTCTTCCTTTCATGGGGGCATTTTTGTTGTTAAAAAAGATCAGTACTTGACTGGAGATATGTGTAGCATCTTCCTCTTTCTATCCAACCTCAATCAAAAGCCTGGCAGAAGAGTTCCATCCTGTAGGCCTGTGGAACTTCAAAAGCTCCATCAGTATAATATTATAAAGATCTAGCTATTCCTAATTTGTAGAAGCGGAAAAAGCCCTCTGTTGTGTGTCTGTATATGTGTGTGTGGGTGTCATAATAACAATGTGATGTGAGTAAAGGTAAAGGTAAAGGTATCCCCTGTGCAAGCACCGAGTCATGTCTGACCCTTGGGGTGACGCCCTCTAGCGTTTTCATGGCAGACTCAATACGGGGTGGTTTGCCAGTGCCTTCCCCAGTCATGACCGTTTACCCCCCAGCAAGCTGGGTACTCATTTTACCGACCTCGGAAGGATGGAAGGCTGAGTCAACCTTGAGCCGGCTGCTGGGATTGAACTCCCAGCCTTATGGGCAAAGCTTTCAGACGGCTGCCTTACCACTCTGCGCCACAAGAGGCTCGTGATGTGAGTGTCATATACAAAAATGCACATTGTTCTATCCATCCAGAATCAGGTCATTTGGCTTTAAAAAAACAAATCAAAACAGGTTTGGGGAAGATCACAGACAAATGGGGAAAAACACAGATGCAGGATGAGATTTTCAACCTGTGGATCAAGACCCAGAAGTTGTCTGCAATCTTCTGAAAGTGGGTTATGGGCTGGTCCTCCCTAGCCACACCTGCTTTATTCATTATTCTTGTTTATATTTTGGAAACCAAGATGTGATCCTTCCATTACATTAGTTGGCATCTTTTCTTCGTTGCATATATAGGTTGATCAAGTAAAACATATCCTGATGGTTACTAGTTTTTAAAGAGAGTAATGGAGAAGGAGAGGGAAGCTCTTTATACCAAGGATTCCTTTGCAGCCATTTGGGAAAATTTTGGTTAATTGTCAATTCTGACCATGACCTTTAAGTACCAGCAGCCTTTTGCAATGTCCAGGAAATGGTCAGGGTTCCTAAGAATGCAGCTCCTGGCAACAAACAATTCTAGGAACTTCTTTCTCATCCACACAGAACTTTAGTGGACACATGTCAGGTGTTTCACAAATACAACCCAACCAAACGGAAGAGAGAAAGAAGAAGATGTCTGAGTGACAGCTCCCTTAAGGCAACCCTGGAGTTAAGGAAATTGACACACCATCCAATCTCACAAGTATTTATGGATTCCATGTTGATCCCGCCCTTTACCAGGCTCTGCGTGGCACAAAGTATGGGCAGGTTAGGCTGAGAGGGAATGCTTAGCCCAAGATCACCCAGAAAGTTTTGCTGGGATCTGACCCTGGGTCTCCCAAGATCTAACCAAAACATTATGCACTCACTTGGAATACTGTGTTCAGTCTTGGGCACCATAACTGAAGAAAGATGTAGAGAAACTGGAGCATGTCTTCAAATACTTGTGGAGCTGTCATAGAGAAGATGGGGCCCTCAGTCGCTCCCAGCATTAGGCTCTTCTCCAGGGAGTCCTTCCTTCTTATGAGGTGGTCAAAGTATTTGAGTTTCATCTTCAGGATCTGGCCTTCCAAGGAGCAGTCAGGGCTGATCTCCTCTAGGACTGACCGATTCGTTTGCTTTGCAGTCCAAGGGACCATAACTGAAGAAAGATGTAGAGAAACTGGAGTGTGTCCAGAGGAGGGCTACGAAGATGGTGAGGGGTTTGGGGACCAAGTCTTATGAGGAAAGATGGTCTGTTTATCCTGGAGGAGTGTGGAAAGGAGTGAGATCTGTTTAGCCTGGAGAGAAGACTCAGAGGTGATATGATAACCATCTTCAAATACTTGTGGGGCTGTCACAGAGAAGATGGGGCAGAGTTGTTCTCTCTTGCCCCAAAGGTTCAGACCAGAACCAGTGCGTTGAAATTCATTCAAAAGAATTTTTGGCACTACATCCAGAATACATTCCTGACAGGGTGGTTCCTGAGTGGAACAGGCTTCCTCAGGAGGTGGTGCATTCTCCTTCTTTGCAAGTTTTTAAGCAGAGGCTAGATAGTCATCAGACAGAAATGCTAATTTTTTGAACTTAGGTAGATTGTGAGTGAGTGGGCAGGAAAGGATGTGTCAGTGTTTGTCCCTTGTGGCCCTTCCTTGCATGCCCAGGGAATTGCTAATTGCTACTGTGGGATGGTAGGTGAATTCCCTCCAGGCCAGGCTGGATTCTGGAGATTTTTGGTGGAGGGATCAATTTGGGTCACTGTGGGTGAGCAGGGTTCCTACATTGTGCAGGATTACTCTGGTGATCTCTTCCAACTCTATGATTCTATGCTCTAATATCCAGTTGAAGATCTCCTGTTTTTATAAACTTTAAAGTAGCTAAAAAAGCTCTCACTTTGAGTGGTACTGGGAAAGGAGGTGTCTAACTATTTACTAATGCCATTTTCCCAATTTAAATCACTCACAAGTACCAGAGTTTCTCTTAGACCTGGGATTTCCTAGAGAATTTCCTCAGCTTACACAGAGTCCTATACACCTGTTCTAAACTAAACACTAAACAGAGATAACAGAGCAAGAAGATCTACCTGGTGTATAATTTATCCCATAGACTTGAACTAGTGAGTCTTTATTTCCACCTGGATACAGGTTGCACCAGCAGCACAATTTTCCTGGTTTATTTCCAAAAGAAGGAGAATAAGAAAGAAGGACACAGGTAGAAGGCTGGACTTAAAAGGTGAGTCCTGAATCTGAAAAAAGACTGAGGGTTATTGGATGGCTTGGTCATCATCCCTATGCATACGCAATGTTTATATGTAGGTTCCAGTGTGACCTTTAACCATTTCAACTCTGATCCAGCCTGTGCCAATATTACAATCTGCCACTTGTAACAACATGGCAACATGGCAATATTACAGACAGAATCAGAAAGTTAGAATGGAAACCACAGAAAGGTCACTGCAGTTGTTTCTTTAAAGGTATCTATTAGCTAAGTTAGTCATTTATCAACAAATGTCAACCAAACCATAAGAGCTACATTAGTGCAGTGTCATGCAGGTCACCCGGCTAATTATAAAGGGAGTCCACAATGTTTATCTGAAAATGACTTGATGATTTAAAGTTTAGATTGCCATTAATAAAACGGAATCTAGTTTTCCATGTTCCAAATTTCCTCCCCCACTTTAATCTTTATAATTCTTATTCTTAATCTTCCTATTATTAGTATTATTACTTTGTTTTTATAACCTGCCCTTCCCTGGGTGGCTCAGGATGGCTAACTCCTCAATTAAATTTGCATCCTGAGGGTATAGCCAGGTCTCCAAGGCAGCCATGCTCTGGAGGTTTTTCAGCCAAGGCGGTCTGAAGCGCACATCCATACTGCAAATGCCGCTGAATTCACAACAGCAATGACAGTCATGTAGAAACAACCTAATCCCTTGCTGCAAATCAAATCTTTGTAATGTGACCAATCCATTGTTAGGTGTGAAGTCGTGTCCGACCCATCGCGACCCCATGGACAATGATCCTCCAGGCCTTCCTGTCCTCTACCATTCCCCAGAGTCCATTTAAGTTTGCACCGACTGCTTCAGTGACTCCATCCAGCCACCTCATTCTCTGTCGTCCCCTTCTTCTTTTGCCCTCAATCGCTCCCAGCATTAGGCTCTTCTCCAGGGAGTCCTTCCTTCTCACGAGGTGGCCAAAGTATTTGAGTTTCATCTTCAGGATCTGGCCTTCTAAGGAGCAGTCAGGGCTGATCTCCTCTAGGACTGACCAGTTTGTTCGCCTCGCAGTCCAAGGGACTCGCAAGAGTCTTCTCCAGCACCAGAGTTCAAAAGCCTCAATTCTTTGACGCTCGGCCTTCCTTATGGTGCAATCCATAGGGCCATTCTGCTGAATGTTTGTAGTATGCAGAAATGCTATATTTAATAGTGAAATTTCATAATTCCGCATACCTTTAAATCTAGTGGAATATTGAAGTCCCAGTAGCGTTGTATTCATTCCCCACGTTTCCGATCTCGCTGGAATCGCAACAAAGAAGTGATATTTTTCCACGCTTCTTCCCGCCCCTGGCCATCAATCCAACAGAACAGCCAATGAACTGTTGTGTTTGTGCTCCCAAAAAGCCCCTTTCCCTTTAAAAAATGTTTTTTTAAAACCCAAACACACTAGTTGCAACGAATATTTGTTCATTCATTGTCTCAGAAAGACCTTTTTTGCTGTCGTAGGAGCTGGCATTTAATCGTTTACACGGTCTTTAAGTAAAAAAAAAATCCCCCCCCCCGATGGGCGCGATTTGTGGCCGAAATTATGGCCAGTGTCGAACAGGGGGCTGTGTTGTGCTTGGGAACTTTAAAGACACTTGCAGTAGGGAGCTGTGTTTTACTGTTAAGCACTCCTGTGGAGGGACTTTAGCCGCAGAAGCCTCGTTCATTCGTTGCTTTCGACGGTCTAAGGGAAAAAAGACGAAGACGACGATGAAGACGAAGAAGAAGAGGAGGAGGAGGAGGAGTTGGTTCTTATATGCCGCTTTTCCCTACCTGAAGGAGGCTCAAAGCGGCTTACAGTCAACTTCCGTTTCCTTTCCCCACAACAGACACCCTGTGGGGTGGGTGAGGCTGAGAGAGCCCTGATATCACTGCTTGGTCAGAACAGCTTTATCAGTGCTGTGTTGAGCCCAAGGTCACCCAGCTGGCTGCATGTGGGGGAGCGCAGAATCGAAACCGGCTTGCCAGATTAGAAGTCCGCACTCCTAACCACTATACCAAACTGGCTGTTGCAGCTCTTGTTCGTAACATTACTGCTCCACATATATCACTCTGTACTTATTGTAAGAACCTTTGTGTCGTACTGTTTAAAGTAGGACAGGCAAAAGATACATTTGGATCCTCATTCATTCAAGTGTGATTTTGGGCCACTCCCCCCACCACCACTTGGCCTAACCTGCATCTCAGGGTGTTGTAGGTCACCACAATAGTCCAAACCCAAATCCCCAAACAAAAGGTGCCTTTTATATAAACCAACTAGAACAATATGAAACAGTGTACAAGCTCTTAAATTCATTGAAACTCTAAATCATCCTGGATTTTAAATAATAACAAAACAGGATGTAAGGGGTAAAAAAAAAAGATCTCAAAGCAGGATTTCCCGCCCAGCGTTCACTTATAGCAGAAGTTTTCAGGCGACAGAACCCTTGTGGGAAAAAGTGTTGCATGTGAGTTTTTGCTGGAATGTCACAACTGGTCTGCGACATTCTATGAATTCGTAAATCTCTGTGGTAAAGACTATAGAGGTTTGGAGGATTCCTAGAGCATCTATTATGATGTCAGGTTTTAATACTGTTTGGCAGCCCATTTTGGTTGTTGTCAGCCATGCAGTCACGTCCAGCTCTCAGCGATCCCATGGCCCAGCTACCACTACAATTCCCAATCCCACTTTAGCTCCCTCAGCCATGCAATATTCCAGCCAGTGTCTATTGTGATTGTGTCCGACCACTGTGTTCTTTGTCAACCTGGTTTCTTTTTTCCACTGACCGATCCTGGCATAATTGCTTTCTCCATTGAGTTGGATCACATGCCCGAATGCCACAACAACTTCACAACTGGGTTGTTGAGAGGATAAGAAGCGAAGAGCATTATGTCACCCTCAGCTCCTTGGAGATAGGACAGGAGATAAAAATGTATGTGGGAGAGATGCTGAGACAGCTTCTCCTGGATTATGGTCCTCAAGGCAGCAAACAATTAAAATATAACCTTAGAAAACAGTACATATATAGAACTTAATTCAAGTGCAATAGCTGTCAGGTCCCAGCAAGCTGAAACCCTGTCTGACTCTGAGGAAAATCTTGTCAGGATCAGCTACTGCCAACAGGCTCAGCCTCAAAAGCACCAGAACTGCCTAAGGAACTCATCCCAGAAACTGAGCCGCAACCAGGCACAAGCACTCAGCACTTCCAGCCTTTGGACCCACCCTGTTGCAGAAGCCCTGGCAGCAGCTGGATCCCCACCCTTGTCTCCTGAGCCCAAAAAGCAACGGTGTAACAAGCAATGCTCTTCCTTACAGGAAAGATGCAGGAGCGTGAGGCTAGCTGCACAGGGCAGAACTGGTCTCGGAGATTCTTTGCAGGGTCAGTCCGAAGGCTGAGGCAGCTGTTCATGATAAGCTGCACGATGGGCTTACAAAGAGGTGGGAGGCAGAAGCCCAGTCCTCTGGCAACATCTTTCCTACCTGACCTGCCCCTCCAGACTCTGCTCTCAGATTTTGCGGACCCTGCTTCCCTGACTCACCTTTGGTTTGTGATTCTTGACTATGGACCTTCCTCTTGCCCTTATCAGACTTGGCTTGTGAATGATTGCTGTCCGGCTACTGACCTCGGCTTCTGTGACCTTTCAAGGCTGTTTGGGCTGCTTGCCCATCTCTCCCTGCCATGCCTGGAGACTTGATACTAGCACCATCAAGACCAACACAATTTTACAGGGGATAAGCTTACAATAGTTAAAGTTTGCTTTGGTAGATATCTGAAAGCTTAAAGTCTGGACAATTTCATTGGTCTTTAACAGGGGTAGTCAAACTGCGGCCCTCCAGATGTCCATGGACTACAATTCCCAGAAGCCCCTGCCAGCATTCTGGAGGGCTGCAGTTTGACTACCCCTGGTCTTTAAGGTGCTAATGAACTTGAATTCTGTTCTTCTGTTACCGACTTAAATATGTGTATCTAAAATCAGTAATGGAAAAAAACCAAGATGAAGAGTCAGTAGGGGAATGCCAGACAAGGAGAATGCTAGACATAAGAGAAGTTTTCACCTGCTGGCAGAAGCCAACAATCAAAGAGGGTAAACAAATTCCACAATATTAGTGTTGCCATTGAGAAGGGCCCTTTTCAGGTTGCCACCTCTCCTCCTCAGATGATGAGGGCACCTGAGTCAGGGCTCCTGCAGATTACTATAGTGGTCAGGTAGGTTCATATGAAAGTGAGTCCTTGAAGTTTTATGAATTCTATACGCCATCTGCTGCTTTGGATGGTACTCATGCTGAAACGCAAGACAGAAATGTTTTCATAAATAAAGATGGCCTTGAGGCAAACTGAAGTGCCAGGAGTCTACAATTTCCATTTTATGGACAGAACGAGATATCTGACCTCATCTTTTCTTGTGCCCCATTAGAATAATTATGTCTGCATCTGCATAGGGGCTCAAAAACATGGCTTTCTCCCTCTGAAATGGCCCTTTGAGCTGAATTAAAATGCAATGTTTAATCTGGTTTAAAAGGGAAAGTCCTAGGAACACTATGAGTCGTACTCAGAATTAGTACAGTGTCATATGGAGTTTCCCCTTTAATGTCGGGCTTCTTGCCTTCTATGTGAGGGACAATTCCCATGTAGAAGCTGCTGAAGATTCCACAGGGCCCAATGGCTCTTCCACAAGTTCTCCTACAAGTTCTCCCACCTTGTGCTACTCAGTACAGATGTCAATCCAGCCATTTTCATAGTACCAAGTAAATCCACTTTTACTTCACTTCCCAGTTTACAATCCAATATACTACAGATGCACACTTGCTTAACCTGGATATAAGGTGAGACCCTGTGTAGAAATAATTTGAAAATGAAGTGAATTTAAAATTACTGCCATGTACCTCACTCTACCTCCACCTTGAATTTTCATGCTTTATCCTGATGGAGGCCAACAACAGTGTCCTGGGCGTATGATTGGATGACGCTATTGTAGAATCAGGCATCAAACCAGTTTCACAGAAACCCCACCCACCAAGGATCAAAGAATAAAAGGTTGCAGTCATCACACACAATATAAAAGGCCTACACCTGTTATATAACACATGCTTGTTGATTCATATCTTGTGAAATAAATTATCCTGAATCCACAAATTAGATGATGCTCATGCATTACTTACAAATCAAATATGATTTACTATCCTGCTGCAATTGGGACCAGCAATTGTACCTATAAGGTTATTACTTCTGCTACACAACAGGAGGTAACAGAATTTGGTAAGTTCACAGAAACTGTTGAGCAAGCACAGAGGAAGAAACTAAAATGTTTGGTAGTTTTCCAAACAGTTACAAGGATGTTTGCAGTTTATTATAAGTGTCATTTGATCATCTCCTACCAACAGCCCCCAGACAATCCTTAGTGGACCCTGAGAGCATCTTCAGCTGGGATTGCCAGCTCCAGGTTGGGAAATACCTGGAGATTTTGAGAGTAAAATCTGGAGGGGAGGGACTTCAGCAAGGTATAATTCCATAGAATCCAACCTCCAAATCAGCCATCAGTGATAGAATGTATCTGGAAACTATGATTTTATCATAGAGGTTTTAACAAATCCTAGAGAGGCATGACATCACTTCCAGGTTTTCCATGGAAATGATATCACGCTGTTGGCTCCACTGTGATTTTGTATTTTTCTTTTGCTGCTGCTTCAAGCATGGGGAAAAGAGAGTTGGGGTGAGATATTTCCAGATGGCAGTCCTGATATATTCATTTGTACCCCATTTTTCACCTTATTGTGGTCACAAAGTGGTTTACGATACTGTCATTCCATCTTCCATTTTATCCTCATAAAATCACCCTATTAAGTGGATTAAGATGAGATTGTGTGACCGGCCCCAAAGCACCCACAGGGAAGACTGAGGATTCAAAACTGAGCTTCCCAGATCCTAGTCCAACTTTTCTTAATACTTTTATGATTAAGAAACCCCCGAACCATTTTTCAGGCTTTGAGAAACCCCAGAATATGTTTGGGAAGCATAGCTGTGTACATGCCCTTCTCTTCCCACCCCCTCCAGGCTCATCACTGGCCATTTGGGGGGAGGGGCAGGTCAACATGACCATATATGGTCATATCACCCAATAAATGTTTAATAAATTTTTAAAAACGTATTAAAAATTAATTCATTCCCACCTATTCAGGAAACCTTTTCAGGGCCATGAAGAAACCCTAGGGCAGGGGTAGTCAAACTGCGGCACTCTAGATGTCCATGGACTACAATTCCCATGAGCCCCTGCCAGCAATGCTTCTGGAGGGGCTCATGGGAATTGTAGTCCATGGACATCTGGAGGGCCGCAGTTTGACTACCCCTGCCCTAGGGTTTCATAAAACCCTGGTTGAGAAAGCCTCTCCCAGTCTAATGATGATACCACAATAGCTTTTTTTTGCCTCTAGAGCAGTGGTCCCCAACCTTTTTATCACTGGGGACCGGCCAATGCTTGAAAATTTTACTGAGGCCGGGGGGGGGATAGTCTTTTGCCGAATGACGTCGCCGCTGCCTGAGCCCCTGCTCCACTTGCTTTCCTGCTGGCAACCCTGACTTCCCGCTGCCTGCTGGGGGGCACTGCCAGCAGCTGCGCAGTGCCATGCCAAGGGGGAGCCCCAGCCATGGCAACTGCTGGAAAGTACCAAAGGTGAGATGGTGGCAGAGTGGCAGAGTAGCCCCCAAGGCAGCAGCCGGGGAGTACCGACTGATCGACGGACCGGTACTGGTCCCCGGACCGGGGGTTGGGGACCACTGCTCTAGAGGTCCTCACTGTTTGAAACATGGTGAATGGCAATGATATAACCAAAGACTTTATTGGTAGCAGCACCATGACTTTGGAATGCCCTCACAAAAGAGGTCTACCTACCCTTACGACCTTTTGCAGAATCCTAAGCACAACCCTCTTCCAGATGTCCTTCAGCCTGCAAATTCTTCTTACACTGCAGGAGTTTATACTGGCCTTCATGATGGCTTTTGTAGCTGGCATAAACGTAAGATCAATAGTGCATAGCACCATCAATTGTGGTCTGCCCAGTTGCCATTTTGTCCTCCCATTTATTTTTCGACTGAGAGGCAGCAAGCAGAATTGATGGTTTTCCCAAATCAAAATGGAAAATCAGGAATGAGTACTACTCTAACTTTTCTATTACTATGTACTTATTGGTGGTATTAAGTCAGTAGTTATAGATTCTGGCAGTCTTCTTCTGAAGATCTCATTCTTTTTCCCTTTTGAAACTAGAATGTAGCAGAAAGCTTCCTGGAACAATCCCAGTTTAAATAGTCCCTCTACAACCATTGCTTTAAGAGTTGCCAACCAACAAAAAAACCAACAAGGGGATTGCACAGTGTGTGAAGATAACACAACAAACCAGAGATTACTGTGTTGGATAATTAACCCACAATCAGAATTTTTTTTACACATATGTTATATTCATTTTCTCAGAAAGGATACATATAATGTTTACAAAATTGTTATTCGTTTCATATTTCAGATGTCACACTGTTGTCCACACGAATATCCAGTAATCCTCCATTTTGCTAAATTCTTGTTTCTTCAGCAGACTTAGTGGAATCACATAGAACAGTCAAAATACATGCCTCCCCAAAGGACCTCACAATTTACAAACATCCTAGAAAAATTCTCCACAGTCTCAAAAAGTGTTTCCAGTTTGAAACAACATCTCTTATCCTAGAAATTCAGGAATGTTTGTTTATAAATTTTCTTACATTTGTTATAGGGTTCCCTTGACAAATGCTGGGAGATTCTGGGTTGGGGACAGTTCCTAGAAAGGATGAAGTTTAGAAAAGATGTGATGGCACTTCCAGGAGATGCTCTAGGTTGCCTCCCCTATTTTTAAGAATTATTATTTATTCGATAGATTACCCACCACACTTGGCAAGCCAGCTCATGGTGGGCTACCTAATGACCCAGATACAATAAAACCCCATTAAAATAATCCCAAACAATTTTACAGGAAAAAAATAGAGCATGGCAGTAGAAAAGATATAAGCACTCCCTATAATGGAATGACTGCAAGCCGGGATGAGGGGAGAATACAACAACTGGCCATGCCAGTGGTGGTACCGATGTAGTGGCATGTCTTCCCAAGGGGGGCCCATACAATCTTCCTCCAACACTGGCCTCATCCGTAGACCTGGTGGAAGAACTCCTTTCTCAATTTTGAACCAATCAGTGATTCCATGCCCAGTTCTCACTGTTGCTTCTTGACCTGCATATAGGTTTCTCAAGACAGATAAGATGCTCTGGTATTCCCATCTCTTTAAGAACTTGCCACAATTTGTTGTGCTCCACACAATCAAAGGCTTTAGCATAGTCAATGAAGCAGAACTAGATGTTTTTCTGGAACTCCCTAGCTTTCTCCATGATCCAGTGTATGTTGGCAATTTGATCTCTAGTTCCTCTGCCTCTTCGAAATCCTGCCTGTACTTCTGGAAGTTCTCGGTCCACATATTGCTGGAGCCTAGCTTGTAGGATTTTGAGCATAACTTTGCTAGCATGAGAAATTAGTGCAATGGTGTGGTAGTTTGAACATTCTTTGGCATTGCCCTTCTTTGGGATTGGAATGTAAACTGACCTTTTCCAATCCTGTGGCCACTGCTGAGTTTTCCAAATTTGCTGGCATATTGAGTACTGCATCGTCTTTTAAGATTTTGTAGGAATGCCTATAAGTTATGTCTTTCAAAGACTTTTTATTAACTTATGGTTGGTGTTCTATACTGGAGACGTATTGCCTTAAACACTTTGTGTATTTTTGTTCCCATTGTCAGACACTTTGGACCTCAGGGGGGAGGAGTAGAAATGACTCAATGAAACAAAAATGTCCCACTGAAATGCTGGAAATCCAGATCTCCAGTTGACATCTATGCACACTTTTTTATAAAAAAGCAAAGATCCCTAGGGACTGAGTCTTGGCTATTATTGTCTCAATTCTTAAGAAGGGAGACAAATCTAACCTTCAATTAGCCTTCTTGGTATGTTTAGCAAGCTTAACTCCAGGCACTTATACTGGAACCTCCAGGACTGGATGGACCAAGAAAATATATTAATGGAGGAGCCAGCAGGTTTTACAGCTTTTCATGCAATCATAGATCAATGTTTGATACTGCATCATTTAGCAAAAAAATACAGCTTAGGGCCACAAGGGGTGCTATACATCGCTCTTGTTGATTTTAAAGCAGCCTTTGATAGTATTCCCAGACACAGATTATGAGCTAAGCTTGAAAACTCTGCAATTGATAAAAGATTATATGTACTTATTTGCAAGTTATATGCAAGTAACATTACCTTTGGTTAATAGAAAGTCCTCAGAATCACCTGTCTGGAAGGGTCCCAATGGAAACAGGAGTATCCTGACATCAATACTTTTCAACTTCTATATTAATTCTATAATAATTGTGGACTTTATCAAACCTAAGTTTCCATCCTAAACTAGCAAACAGAATGATCTCTGCCCTATTATATGCGGACAATATGGTAATTCTATCTCATTTGCAAATAGGCTTTAGGAGAGCAGATCTTTACCATATACTGTCAAGAGGAACAACTTGTAATAAATTATCCCAAAACTAAAATTTCACCATTACTAAAAGTCATGAGAGACTAAGATGGTAGATTGAGGGACTCAACAGTGAACACATTAAATTCTTTAAACATGTAGGTATCGTATTTCAGTTGACAGGATTGTGGAGAGCTCTGAAACAATAAATATGGCTGAGAATGCCCACAAAATGACTGCATCCACTCTCAGAGTCTTCTTGAAAAAAGGGGCCTTCTATATCCCTCTATTACATTTGTATACCACACTTATCTTAGGCTCAGGGTAGTTCACATAGAATGAAAACAGAGCTCTGTGACTATATCAAATAAAGCTAACAATAATAATAATAGCAATAAACTGAGAAAATAACATTCTAACAATAAACGGTAAACAATCTAACAGACTCATGCTTGGTCAGCAAATGCGTTCAAAGGAGGGAGGTTCAGGTGTCCAGTTGATTTTGTTCAGCTTTGGTTGGCTTCAACCAAATGCCTAGTTGGAGGAGCTCCCTTTTGCAGGCCATGCAGACCTGTTTTAGTTCTGTTAGGGCCCTGATCTTCTCTGGGAACTTTTTCCACTGCGTGGAGGCCAGGACAGAGAAGTCTCTGGCCCTGGTTGAGGTCAAGTGGATTCCCTTAGGGTCAGGAATAATTAACCAGTTGGAGGTGGTAGAGTACAGAACTCTTTGAGGAGCATAAGCAAAGAGGTGGCCCCTCAGGTACACTGGGCCCAGACCGCATATGATTTTGAAGGTAATTACCAAAACCTTAAACCTGATACGGAATACAACTGGTAACCAGTGCAATTGTTGTAGAATGGGCCAGATGTGGGACCTCTGTGGTGTTGCTGAGAGGACCCTGGCTGCTATATTCTGGACCAGCTGTAGGTTCCACATCTGAGTTAAGGGTAGGCCTGGGTAGAGTGAGTTGTAGAAGTCTAGCCTAGCAGTGACTGTCACATGGATCACTGTGGCTAGGTGTCTTGGGGCCAAGTAAGGCACTAGAAGTTTGGCTTGGTGAAGGTAGAATGTCAGCGTGCTACTCTTGTGACCTGGGCCTCCATTGAGAGGGAAACATCCAGGATCATGCCCAAGTTACTGGTGGAGTCAGCTGTTGATAGCTGCATACCCCTCCAAATCTGCTGGCAGAGTATATAACAACACTAGAACTCCCTAAAAATCAAAGAATATTTGCTTGGGCACACTTCAATGCTGTGCCTTCAGCCTTTCTGGAAGGCAGATTCCTCAGTATTCTTCATTCACAATGAGTAAGTTCCTGCCAAATGGAAAAGGGTAAGGCTGTAGACCATATACCATTGCACTGCTCTTACTATTGTGACATTTACTCACAATATATCACACCAATGTTAGTAAACGTCCCAGGAATATCAGAGCAGCTCTACACCTCTGCTTCTCTATGATCTTTCTTCAGAAACAACTCGCAATATTGCAAAATTTTGTACGAGGCCACAGAACATACATAAGCAGATGGTTAAGTCCTTAGACAAGTCTGCAGTATGATGACTTCTTCACAGTTATTTGCTGATCTTAGAATTGTGTCATACTGCCTCCCCCCCCCAAAAAAAGCCCAACTACAAATAAATGGGGGGAGTGGAACAGTATTTTATCAGGAATTGGTGCTAAAAAAATAGAAATTGTCCCCAGTGAACAGGGAGAGTTGAATAATATGTTAATGATATTTCACTGAACAGAAATAAAATCTTTCCAGCTTCATCAGATTCAAGATTATTTTAAGAAAATCAAATTAATTTCACTTGCAAAGCTGATAAGAATCCTATGCTGCCCAGCAGATATGGAAGATTAGAATGAATGGTCTTCTTCCCTATAAAATAAATTAAGACTAGATCATTTTGTATACACCTTTAGACCCATTCTGCCTCACCAGAAGATCTCAAGATCTTTCCTAGCAGAATTAAAATAATGGCTGAGCAACGAGGGAAAAGAGAAAAAAGTGGAAAGGGAGTTTCCTTCACACCCATACAGGTGTGGTAAGTCTCTTCTTCTTTTCTTTAAGTATATTAAAATTATGCTAAAGGTAAAGGTAAAGGTATCCCCTGTGCAAGCACCGAGTCATGTCTGACCCTTGGGGTGATGCCCTCTAGCGTTTTCTTGGCAGACTCAATACGGGGTGGTTTGCCAGTGCCTTCCCCAGTCATTACCGTTTACCCCCCGGAAAGTTGGGTACTCATTTTACCGACCTCGGAAGGATGGAAGGCTGAGTCAACCTTGAGCCGGCTGCTGGGATTGAACTCCCAGCCTCATGGGCAAAGCTGTCAGACGGCTGCCTTACCACTCTGTGCCACAAGAGGCTCATAAAAATTATGCTAAAAGGAACAAAATGGGAATTCAAAAGACAAACAAAGTTTAGCATTTGTGTGCATGCATACTTCTTCAGACAAAGGAAAAGGGGATTATGATAGTGCAGGACATTTTCTCTCTTGTTATACTACGATAGGCCTATCCCATGTATCAGAATTTCTACCTAACACATTATTATCCTGTCCTTCTTCCATGGGTAACAACAACCATATGCCTATTTTAAATTGAGAAACTAACTGCAAATAACATTTTCCTTGTGGTGTCCTCAGATCTACCCAGGAGAATTTTCAGTCAAATGTTCCTTGTAAGTCCTATGCTGGGAACTCAATTTGCTGGTGCATCGAAGCCCAATTCAGACTTGGAGAGGAGTTTAAGCTCACTCAGAGACCATTTTTGGTTCAGAATGCTACCATCAGGGTGTTGACTGGAGGGGATTGCAGAAACCAAATCAATCCAGTTTTGGGCCATCTTCTTTGGTTTCCAATTTACTTCCAGACAAAATTTGGTGCTGATGTTGACCTTCAAATTCCCATGTGGTTTGGGACCAATATACCTGGACCACCTACTCCTTTATGAATCTTCTCGACTGTAGTCATCTTTGAAGGCCCTGCTATGGATGTCACTGCCTCCTGAGTCCAGCCAATTCTATGTGCATCTAGAAGCATGGTTTTCCTGTTTTGCACAGGAAAATATAGCTGCAAAAGGACACTGAAAATGCATTATCCAATATGTTTGATATGGGCCTAGGTGGGTGGCAACCTGAAAGAGAGCTTTCTTGGCCATGGCAACAAAACTCTGGACCTCTTTCTCTCCAGGGAGATTTGTTTGCTGATTTCCCACCATGGCAGGGGTGGGGGTCTCCCCTGTTGGCTCTGTGGAGTTGGCAGGGGCAAGAGGCATCCCTGCAGAGATGGCGTAGGTTGTGGGAGGAGCCGGGCTGAAAGCCCAGCTCCTCCAATTATGTACAAGGCTCGGTCTGGCTAGCCCTCGCCTGCGCCCTCAGGAGTCCCAGGACTCTGGAAGAACTTGTGTTTCATTAAAGGCTGGAACCCTTCTTGAACTTGCAGTGAATGAGGAGAAACCACTAAGTGTAGTTGGGTGGTTTGGAAGTTCAGTAGCAGTCTGTATTCCAAGGAAAAACCTGTTCTTTTAGGGATCCTCAGTTGATACTTTGGTTCCACACCACTCTAGGGTCTTCAGCTTCTTCACTCAGTGGGGAGGAACTGGTGACGTGGTCTATGACAACAGGGAAAATATTGCAGCCATTATGTTCCACCTACACTCAGGGCCCAGGGGCAGATGAGACTGTGGGTACTGCATTCTGAGGTGCTTTCCCCAAGTGCCTGGAGTAAAGGGTTGCTAGTGTATGCAGCCTTTGTATTGAAGGGGAGAGAAAAATGTCCTTGGGTTTGAAACTGTTGCCATAAGCTGCCTTAAAAAGGTAAAGGTAAAGGTATCCCCTGTGCAAGCACTGAGTCATGTCTGACCCTTGGGGTGACGCCCTCTAGCATTTACATGGCAGACTCAATACGGGGTGGTTTCCAGTGCCTTCTCCAGTCATTACCGTTTAGCCCCCAGCAAGCTGGGTACTCATTTTACCGACCTCGGGATGGAAGGCTGAGTCAACCTTGAGCCGGCTGCTGGGATTGAACTCCCAGCCTCATGGGCAAAGCTCTCAGACTGCATGTCTGCTGCCTTATCACTCTGCGCCAAAAGAAGCTGCCTTACAGGAGCCATATCTTGAGTTCCTTGAAGGAACGGTGGGATAAAAATGTGAAGAATGGACCAAAGAAATGGATGCTGACCAAGGTGAGAACCAATTCGTTGCCAATCCACGCCAAGAGCAAGTTATCTGACTTTTTACAAAGATGTGTATGTAAGGGAGGGACGTCTTTAAGTCCCATCTATCCTACTAGAGCTTTGGTGTCAGCCTGCCATTCAAGGTACTATTATAGCTAGTTTGGAATTACAGAAGTATTCCCATCTTCAAAAGCAACCAACTGAAACCATTACTCACACAATAACTCATAGTAATTAGATATAATTCTTATAATCACACATTGTATGGTCCTTTTTATTCTCCCAGAATTATTAAACTGTTGAACACATAAAATGTTGCAGATCTCACTGTACTTTTCTCTACACACCCAACAATCACTTTACAAATTACATTTTGTGAATTATCTTCTGGGGACTTATTCTTTTCAATTAGTTCAATTTTCCATTATGGTCTACTGAAATTATCTTGGTTTAGTATGCTTCGGCAAATGGACGACATCATAGACAATAATAATAATAATAATAATTCCAATTCTCCCCAACTGCATTTCAATCAAAAGTATAGTTATCGCTGTCTTCTTTTCTTTTTTTTACTGCAAATAATTTAATAAAAATGACACTATGTTGAAGAAATAAATGAAGCAAAGAAAATAAGTGGTTGATATAAAAACAACATAGCATAAAATCAGAAGATGAAAAATAATATCAAATTGGATGATTTCGCAGGGATATTTAAATTTAATTTTTCACTGGCAATCTTTTAGCACATAATGGCATCACAAAAAGAGGAAGCTCCAAGTCAAATAATTACTTTTTCTGTACTTCCAATTTTCAGCAAAAAACAATTATGTTTTTTATGTTGGCATGCCACTCAAGTAGTACAAATTATATGCTAACAATGATCACAGATTCACAACAGAGTATTAGAGGCACAGAAGTTAAATTATACCTAATGCTCAACAGACTGCTGTAGAAAATGGCATCCATGAGTTGAATTCTTTTCATGCCCTGTATCGTTCTGGATTATGTACACCATTTTATGACATCATAGCATCAGGGCTAAGACCATCCAATGATGCTTATTGGCTTTTTCAAAAATTTATATTTTGCTTTTTCACACTTCTATACTTCATGGCAGTTTATAAATCTGTTTTAACACATTTTATTTGTTCATGTTTTGACTTTTATTTCACTCTTTCTAAAAAAAACAACAACCCTCAAGGCAGATAACAGAATCAATAAAATACATACATTCCAAACATATACAAAAATAAAATTTAAAATTAGTTAAATACAGTTAAAACATTTTAAAATTACACAGCTACTAATGCCTTTAATAGTGTTCTTATACTGGCGGGGGGGGGGGGTCCATTTAACATAACCCTCACTGAAGAATATACAGGCTATAGGCAGAGTAGGTTTTCAATCTCCATGAAGGTGTAATCTTCTGTATGCAGATTTAGAGCAAAACTCCCAAGAACCAGATAATCCCTCAATGAGGTGTTTTCCCTCTTGAATATCCAGATATGCTGGAGTGTCATGGCTGGTACCTACTAGGCAGGATGGGCAAAGGCCAAGGGTATTTGTCCGCATACTCAAGTGAAATGAACTAAAACTCAATGAAGAAAAAGAGGCCTAAAACCGAACAGTAGATGCGGGTGATTTTATCTATAAATTGCTTCCTACAGAAATTACAGCAAGCTGATAACAATTCTATAGAAAGCTCAAGAGTTTTCACAGTCCTGAAAGGCTCTGCTAGAGGGCATTCTGCAGACATAATAAATGCAGAGAAATAAGATTTCTTTAACACAAACATCACCAATAAACAGCCCCCAAATGTGTTCTAGCCTGAACTTACTGTTCTAGTTCTGATCTTAGTTTGGATTTTCCTATCACCTGTGCTGTAGACATTTTGTTTTTTCACTCCTTGGTATCATCTTGATACCAAGGAGCTGATCTACCTCTGCACTGAGTCATAGGACATTTAGGAGCAAGTGTGTCCACAATTCAGGTCAACCTAGCTATTCCACTGTAGATCAAACCAGACAATCAACAACAACAAAATTGCTGCGACTTTTGAACTTGGCTCGGGTTCTGACTGCCTCCAGAGAAATAGAACTGCAGAGTAATAAAGTGTTTTGAAAGTATGTAGTTATTAGTTACCCTTGTAGATGAGGCACAGATCCGGACTCACAGAGCTTTGAGGTTTAAAGAAGAGTAATCTTTCTTAGGAAAAATTATTTGCAAACATATATCATATTCATAAGAAATTAAAAGAGGCTTGCACCTGGGGAGGAAAGCTATGTCAAATCTAGACAGCATCTTAAAAAGCAAATCTAGACAGCACCCTAAAAAGCAGAGACATCACCCTGCCAACAAAAGTGTGTCTAGTAAAGGCTATGGTCTTTCCAGTTGCAATGTAGGGCTGTGAAAGTTGGACCATATGGAAAGCCGAGCATAAAGGAATTGAGGCTTTTAAACTTTGGTGCTGGAGAAGTCTCTTGCAAGTCCCTTGGACTGCAAGGCGAACAAACCGGTCAGTCCTAGAGGAGATCAGCCCTGACTGCTCTTTAGAAGGCCAAATCCTGAAGTTGAAACTCTTTGGCCACCTCATGAGAAGGAACGACTCCCTGGAGAAGAGCCTAATGCTGGGAGCGATTGAGGGCAAAAGAAGAAGGGGACGACAGAGAACAAGGTGGCTGGATGGAGTCACTGAAGCAGTCGGTGCGAGCTTAAATGGACTCCGGGGAATGGTAGAGGACAGGAAGACCTGGAGGATCATTGTCCATGGGGTTTTGATGGGTCGGACATGACTTCGCAACTCACAACAACAACAATCATAATCCTCTGAAACAGAGTAAAAAAACCTTAAAGAGTAGTTACAAAAGCAACACATTGCAAGCCTCTTTTGTCTAGGCTGCAGACAGACTACATGCAATACATCAGCAGATGGAGAAATAGAGAGCTAAGCCTAAAGCTGGTTGTTTGCTTGCTTTTGCAAAGGTCACACACTAATCTATTCTTCCTGAAGAAAGTGGAAGCAGGGGAGCCCACTTTAAACAAAGAAATCCCAGAGGACATGCTGGGAACTTTCTACTGCTCATGGCTGCAATTCCCAGTACTGACCACTGAGTACCACTAGTGAGCATACAAGTTCAGTTTACCTGCTTAAAACAGCTTAATAACAGCCCTTCAAGGCTGACTTCACCAAATTATTTGCTGATTGCAATTCCAACAAAAAATAAACCGTAACAAGTCAGCTGGGAACTCCACAAGAAATCCCATTGATCCAGTAGCCTACTGGACCATCTTAAGAAATTCCCCACTTCTATGGAGGCTATAGCATCCTAGAAGTGCAGAGATGAGGAGTCTAAAGAGGGCTTTAGATCACTTTTGATCCTTGTTCCTCCAGTACCATTTAAATAATAAAAACTACTGGCCTTCTTGGGTGAAGTCAGCAAGGGAGACCAGTAAATCATGGGAGAACTGATTACCAGTGGCACGAAGGTCCAGTCATAGTTCTAAATTCCTGCCATGGGAGGATCTCTTTCATCTTTTCCCTTTGAACTTCCTGTCTCCTTGATACTGCAGCTAGTCAGGATGATACTATGGAAGCATACTCAGTTCTTGGGCAAGCACAAAGTAACACCATGTGATTAACAGGAGTCCATTCTTGATCACTGAGGCAAGGATATAGTTTGTTTTGCCAAAGACAATCCCTAATAATTGGATGGTTTCACAGATCGGCAATCCCTTAATTGAAGTCAGCCACCAAGAAGTTTCAGAAGACATTCATTTGCACATGGGCACACAATAGTGTCAATGAATTCCAAAGAACCTTACGATTTTACCATGGGTATAACAAAAATGGAAGCAACATCTCACATTGCTCCCATTTGCTCCCATTTTTGTTCATTTTTCCACCTGACCACCATCTCAGGACCAGGTTTTTTCTATTTTGCATCATGGCGGTAAACAGGTCTCTGGCCATTAATTAAACAGAAGGCAGAGAGCCAACAGAGGAAGAAGGACCACACCTAATTTTGTTTGCATTCAATGGTGTTGAATAAGAATCCCCGGGTGTCACCCAAAATAGGTCTTGCATCACATGGTGTCTGCCATTCCATCAAGGCCCCCATGTAATTAATCAGTAAGCCACTAACTACAGCCATTAGGATCTTCATTATGTAACTCCAGGATTAGAATTGCCAGCTCCAGGCTGGGAAATTCCTGGAGCTCTGGGTGTGGTGGGTGGGGTTTGGGGAGGGGAGGTACCTGAGCAGAGTATAGTGTCATAGAGTCCACTCTCCAAAGCTACCATTTTCTCTGGAGGAAACTAATCTCTAGAGAACAGCTGCAATTCAGGGAGATCTCAAGACTTCTATTTAGGATTCATGGACATCTACAGAAAAACTTACACTTAATTTCTTGCTGCTGGACTACTGTTCTACATGGTTTTAATTCATACTGTTTGACTTTCCAGGATTGCGTGTTGCCCGTCTTTTCCCTTTGAGGTGAGGATACACACCTGAGTCCTGTCTTACCAAGCCTGGGGGTAAACCCTGCTTTTTATTGTGAATACTTGTTCTGTAACTGTGGCATGAATTTGCCCCAAAACGTGTGCTTCCATATCATGTGGTAGCGGCAGAGTTTCTCATATAGACTCCAACATGATGTATCCCATCTTCGTATGCCCTTAGGATTATTTACTGCACCAGCTGTCTTGGAACCTCCAGAACTTCAAGAGTGGAAACCATGATCGTTCTCAGTCATACTGTGTCTATCTGATCTCTTGCCTCCCCTGCTATGAATGGAGTCATTTGCTTAGAAATTGAGTGCTTGGAAAGTCTGGCTGTTTGGTGCATTTATAGTGTTTGTTATAAACACAATTCTTGATATTGAGTGCTTGGGACTTGCTGATTCTCAATACCAGATGTCTTTATTTCATATGTGTACCAATTCATGGCAATGCAAGCAAGAGATTTTCAAGGCAAGTAGAAGGAGAGGTAGTTTGCAAGGTGCTAAGTAATAATCATGCTTAGTCTCTAGTATCTGGTGAGATCTGGTTGCACCATGCTGCCTTCCCTCCCAATATTTGTACTATTGCCCCATAATAAACTATTTCTGGTTTTGACACTATCCTCAACTCAGTGTTCTTTCCAAGCTTATAATAGCACTTCAATACCTTAGTCACAGATCTGAATCTATAATTGTTTAGATTTGGGGATCTTCTTTAAGCTAGGTATGACATACTGCACTTAAAGGCTTAGAAGTGCTGTACAAACAGAGTAAAGGACTGTGAAGGGTTCATTCTTCAAAAAGCCTTGAATAACAAACAATCTGATTGGTTAGCATCAATTGAGAAGAGAAAGACTTTATAGTTAAATGATGAGGAAATGGTCAGATCTCTATCTAGTTACCCTTGTAACTAGGTTAGCTGAGAGCAACCTTACACTGATGGAGAACTGGGAAAAAGTTGGCAAGAAAGTTTGGGAAGTTAGGTGGTGACTCCCATTCAGGCCAAATAAAAGGGATAGATCTTCTATATCCATTCTGGACTGGAAGCAGTACACCAGGCTACTGCTGGGTGTCTCAGCCAGAGCAGGCTGCCCATACGGGGTCCATACAGGAGAGCATTTTCCACACCAGTCTGTCCTGGATTCATGCCTCCAGAGAAGGCATCCAGGGCAGTGAGGTTTCACCATGCTGTGGCATGGCAAGGGCTGGTTTTAATTTTTAATAACAGTATATTGCATTACGATACACTATCCCATTCTTAACAAAAATTAGAATTCCCCAGGCAACCCTGCCTTGCTGCACAGTGCAGCAAAGCTGCCTGGGACATTTTGTGTCCTGTGATGCCATAGACACAGCCATAGGTGGGGAAGAGCTGGGCCAGGATGGCCCAACTCTTTTCTACCCCATGACCCTGGCCTGACATAGGTCCAATTGGTGCCCGGGGCAAAAAAGGGAACACAGGCATATTCATGTTTCCTTGCACCAGGGCAACCAAGGGCCTGAGCGAGGCCAGGCCTGAAATGGCTCTGGCTTGGCAGCAATGTCATCTAGCTTTGGGAATTTGCCCCACCACCGGACAAGTGGTAAGGTGGGACAAATTCCTGGTGTGGACAAGGTCCTATTGAGAAAAAAGTTTTCCTACCCAGTCAAACCCAGTTCTGCCTAGATTGAGTTCAGTCTAACTTTATTCTTAGCTGAGAGCAACTTTACAAAAATCGAGAATTGGGGGAAAGTTGACAAGAAAGTTTGGGTAGTTAGGTGAAGGCCAAAGAAAGAGGATAGATTTTCTAGAAAGAAGTTAATTTCCCTACCTAGATCTGAAGAGTGCAAAGATACCTGGTTTGGTGTGGTGGGAAACTGCCTTTGGAGACCTTAAGAGTCAGTTAAAAACTCAAGCCAGTACTGGTGTCTCAAGAGAAAGGGTTTCGCGTTTCGGTAATGGAAGGAGTCCATCAGCCTTCATGAACACAGATGAGTCAGAGAATACTAAAGAAAGTATGCTGGAACATTTGGAAAATGTTGGAACAAAAGTCTCTCAGCAATGAGACTTTAAGTAACTGAACAGTTCAAGAAACTCCAATTAAACTAAAATTTCATAAATTTAAATCCCTGATTTTACCTGGCCTTGATACTGAATAAAATATTTTGTTAATGAGGAAAATAAAAACCTCTTGAGTGCCATTTAAGTTGTATATGTTCAAGGGGTCTCCAATTCCTTCCCTCAGGTTCCTGGGCTGAGCAAACAGCCAAAATATTACACTGTCACAGGTTGGGACAGCCAGAATTCACAAGGAAAGGAGAAAACAGAAAAGTTGGGTGGCTCAGTCCCAGAAGGGAGGGAAGTGCTTACCTCTAGCAGGAGAGAAGTGGATGGTGGATGCCATTCCAGGTGTAGGACCTAAGCCAGAAGCTAGCTAGGCCTTGGGAGTGAGAGATAGTGGAAGAAAGGTTGTTTGCATGCATTTTAGTTATTTTACATTGCAATCCTTTGTAATGATACAGTACACTGAATTGCACATTCAGTGTGAACTGGAAGGAACACAAACCGGGCCATATATATACCCATACAGGGTTTCTCTTGACTACAAGCAGTAACATTCCCCCTTGTATGCAAAAATTAATATACTTTACCCTTTGTCAGGATCAGGAGTCCTGATCTCTGCCATGATTTGTATTTGACCCGAATGACTCCATCTTGAATCAATGTGTGTAATTATAAGAGTCTCTGTGTAACCCTGAACTGTCTGCTTTGCGCTATGATTTAGGTTTGCAAATATTTTCGCTAGACTGTGTTATCTGGAGGAGAGGAACTGTCTAACACCCAAGGCCAAGATAACCCAGTTATCACTTGCATGTGAGCCCAGGCTGGCACCTGTGGGCAGGGGGCTTTTTCTCTCTGGGAAAATGCACAGCTTTGGGCAGGAAAGGGAACCAGTAAAAGTGCTTGTGTCTGTGTATTGTTCAGAATCGACTATGAACGTTGAGGTGCCTTGATCAGCTAGCAATAAAGCTTTCTATTAATCCAGAAGTATTGTTGTTAGTCTGTCTGCCCTTGACACCCTTCCCCTTCATGCCTCTTTATAGATGAGATTTGAAGAAGACTCTCCTACAGCACTGACAACGCCTTGCATTTTTTCATTAGAAATAATGGCAACCATTCACGCGGATGGGAGAAATAAAGATTGCCTCCCTTTCAGCAGTGGCTCACAATGTTTTTGAAATATATTCAACATTTGGGGATCTGTTTGCACCATAATTCTATGCTATTCTCTCTTCTCTCTGACATAAAATGCAGAAACCTTACATCAGTTAACAACAAACAGGTTTATTTTTCCTGCTCAGTATTTCTAAATATGTAGCACCGTTGAGCAACGGGCTATATTTCATGGCAGTTTCATGAATTATTCAGAAGTGGCTCAGTTGTGACATTATCCTCCCAGAACCTCCTTTGCTGGCTCACCCACCTCCTCCCTTTTGGCCACACAACCCACCCACAAGAGTCAGGGAGAGACTTTCAGGTCCCAGCTCCCAGTTTGAGAATGACTGTCTTTCAGGCACCACCTCTCCTCTTACCCGTATCAAAAACAAGTTGTTGCAGTCCATTAAATTTTGTCCCCCATAACTTAATGGAAACCTGTGGGAACAGACGGGCAACTCTACATGAAGTTCCCTGGACTCAACTCGCCTTCACTGCGACCCTGCAGCAGTTGTGAGGAATATCCATTTAAAACTCAGACCGGGAGTAATTCAGCTTGGCACTGAGGTACAGCAGGAAGGCAGGAGACAGTCCTCCCCTCAGCAGCACAATCATGAGATAATTGGCCCCCCAACAGACTCTAAAAACACCATTCCCTGCACCTGCTGTGTGGCTGTAAGGAAAGCAAGCTCGGGTCCAGGGAACAGAAAACCCAACTCATTTTTTTTTTATGTTTTATGGAGTTTGGCTGTAATGAGTCTCTTCAGTCTATAATCCAATATTCTTGGTTACATCAGAGTGTGACAGAATCCTTTGGAGATAGATAGATAGATAGATAGATAGATGGATGGATGGATGGATGGATGGATGGATGGATGGATGGATGGATGGATGGATGGATGGATGGATGGATGGGGAGGGAGAGAGAGAGAGAGAGAGAGAGAGAGAGAGAGAGAAAGATGGGCGCTCATAGAGTGAAACATCAGCTCTTTATTAAGATCACACCACAAACTCAACAGCTCACCATCCAAACTTCTATACAGTCCTGTAATCCCATCAAAGCCTGAGATTGGCCCTGTGCAAGTTTCCCCAGGTTTGAACCGATTGGACCATTTCAAATATCCAGTAGCAGGACAGATCCTGTGTACTGACCAGTACAATCACAAATCCCCGCTGTTGGAATCATACTTCCTGAAATGCAAGTTTGCTACAACACTTATGCAACAGACAGACAGACAGACAGACAGATGCACATTCACTGCCTGAGTGCTGCAAACAGGTCAGTAACTATGGTGTTTGGAAAATATTGCCAGGGCAGAGTGTAAGGGCCTTTTCGCACCGGGATCTTTGTTGCAAATTGTTTGCGGAATGAAAAATCGCCATTTAAAATAGTGGAATTCGTCGTTATGCATACCTGCCTTTGTAGTGGAATCAGTTGCGTTTTTTAGCGTTTCCCACAGGCTTCCGGTCTCGGCAGAAATCGCAAGAAAGGAAGCGCTATTGCCAAGCTCGTCCCGCCCCTGGCCATCAAGCAGCCAATGGGCAGCCGTTAGCATGCTCCCAAACAGCCCCTTTCCCTTTAAGAAAGGTTTTTTAAAAAAAAAAAACAGACCCATAGCAACGAATCTAGGTAGATTCGTTGCTACGGAGAGACCCATCCAGCTGCCTAATGTGAGCTGTCGTTTGATTGTATGATCGTTTGCACGCTGCCTCGAGTGATAAAAAAAAAATCCCCCCCCCTTCTCACGGGCCCGATTTTCGGCTGAATTTATGTGTAAAAAATAAAGGGACTTTATTTCAGCAAACGGGCTTTTAAGTGGTTTGTGCTTAGTGACTCAAGGTGAAGGACTGAAGCCAGGGAAGCCTCTAAACAGAAAGAGGCTCGCCGGTGCGTTTATCCCCGCTCGCTCGGAGAAAAAAAAATGGCGATCGCTTCGCCGGAAGTTTGGAGGAGAGAGCCAGGGGGAGGGACTTTGAAGAACCAGCAACAATGGTAACGCACAGGTCTTTAGCGCTACTGTTGCAGATTGGTTGCAGGAGTGTATCGCTAACCGGAGGGTGAATCCACTTTTCTGGATTCCCCTGAAAGCGCCACAATGAAGCGCTTTTTGTGGGTCGGTTTCAGGATTGTTGCAGATTGTCTACGACGTCGTGGGTTATGGCAAATTAGTAGCGTTTCCAATTAGCAACCATTGTGCTATTTTGAAGCCGTGCGAAATGGCCCTAAGATTTGACTGTGGCTATTTCTCTAACTGGAAATTCACCTGCTTGGTGGAGTTGGAAGTTGAGTGCTTGTGAAATTGTGGGTGAGAAATAGCAGCTTTTGCATTTGAAAGGGCGTGGTAGAGAGGCTTCAGAAGATAGTCATGGTGGCCCGGAGTTAAATAGCTAGATTCGAGTCCATTCGCACTTTAAAGATCAACAAAATTGGAGGGTGGGGTTTTGAGAATCAAAACTCCTTTGGGGCCTGATGCATGAAGCTTTGACTCTCAAGGTCACCTGATTGAAGATGAAGCATTTTGAGGTGCAAAATCTTGGTGTTCAAAGGTACCAGTGAAAGGCGCTAAAACTTTGGATCCCAGGGGGAAGTTTTGTCCTATATGCCCTGCTTGTTGGCCCCTGTGTGATATAAAATGCTGGACGAGGTGGACCATTCTTAGGTTCTTCTATCCTCTCAGAGTCACCATTTACTACATTTATAGGCAGAGATTCAAGATGGATCTGATCTGCTAACTTGGTAGGAGATGCACTTGCCTCCCCTACTGCTTTCTTGGCACACTACTAAAGTTTGGAAATAACACAGAGGTTCTGTAGGACTCCAGTGCTTCCTCCTCCAAAGGAAGCCAAGCCAGGGATTGTAGACTTGGGTTTTCTCACTGCTTGAGGAAGTGGGAATAACCCAAGGCAATTCCACTGCTCCTGCTAATTGCTGTTAGAACTTTTATTTTTGGCTGGTGACAGTGAATTTCAGTGCTTCTGTCGGTTGTTTCCTTTGGTATTTCATTGAGTCGATGCCTTTTATTCACTGATCACTAACGAGAATGTCGAAATGTCAACAAAAGCAAGAGTAGAGAAAAGGTCAAGATTTTTGTTCGTTTATTATTCAATTTGTTAACAGGATGGTGTGCAACATCTATTTCTACAATAGTGTTAAAATCAGAATATAAAAACTTTAATAATAAATAATAGTAAATATTCTATCTCAGTGCTTCATCTCAGCATATCTGGGTAGCAGGGGGGTGTCGGGGTGGGGGGAATCCATCTAGTTCTTCTATCTTGGCCTCAGCTGTATTAAGATCATACTGAGGTGGCTTGTATTGAGTCAAGACCATGGGTCCATTCACTTGGAATGGTCTATTCAGACTGGCAGTGGCTCTGTACAGTCCCAGGCTGGGACCACTGCCACCATCATACAGGTGGCATTGGGGCACTGAACCTATGACAACCTGCATGCGTTCCACCACTGAGCTGTGGGTTCACGGGTTAATGCCCTAAAGTGGGGAGCCAGCTTGGTGTAGTGGTTAGAAGTGCAGACTTCTAATCTGGCGAGCTGGATTTGATTCCCCGCTCCCCCACATGCAACCAGCTGGGTGACCTTGGGCTCTCCACGGCACTGATCAAGCTGTTCTAACCAAGCAGTAATATCAGGGCTCTCTCAGCCTCACCTACTCCAAGGGGAGAGGAAAGGGAAGACAATTGGAAGGCATTTTGAGACTCCTTCAGGTAGAGAAAAGCAGAGTATAAGAACCAATTCTTCATCTTCTCCTGGAAACCACCTACTGAAATTGGTCTCCAGGCTTTGTCCCACAACAGAAAGCCTTCTAAAGAACCATGGAATGAGGTCATTGACAATTTTTTCATGCTTTCTCTCATGCATAGCAATGGATTGTCCCTCAGATGGAGAATAGTTTCTTTCAGATGTTGGATGTTCTTTCTCACACTTCTTTGGTGCCATTAATTTTGCTACTTGGTACAAACCTATGTTGTTCCTGGCACCATGCCAATAGGAACTCCCCGGCAATGTGTTTGTGTGATATATAATTAGGCACCTGCCAGAACATGTCCACAGCCACTGAAGAACTCCTTGCACTATCTAAAACATAATTAAATCTGTGTTTAGTCACTGTGTCCCAGATATACTTTCTATTTTTCAGGAATGGGAATGAGACTGGCAGAAAAAAACTTGTCCAGAGAAATTGGGTATGGGATGCAATTGAAAGGGGAACTGGAACAGGAGGCCATTTCTTTCATGCCTTTGTAACCCCTTCCTCCAAAGAGTTCAAGATGGCAGATGTGGTTCTTTCTTCCCCATTTCACCCTCACAACAAACCTATGAGGTAGGTGCAGCTGAGAGTATTGGGAGGTTATTTATTTACTCCATTTATATTCTTCTTCTCTCCCCAGTGGAGACCCAAAGCAGCTCACAACTGCCTTCTCCCCTCCTCTTTTATCCTCACAACAACAACCCTGTGATGCAAGTTAGCTTGAGACTGCATGGCCGGCCCAAGGTTATCCAGCAAGCTTCCATGATGGAGTGAACATTCAGACCTGGGTCTTCCAGATCCCAACCAAATGGGCTAACCACTATGACCATTTACGTACTGGGTACTTCACTGCCCCAGCTCCCGTGCAGGGGCACCAATTGGGGGCAGATGAGCTGCACCAGACCAAATGCTTCCCCAGGTGGGTGAAGGAAGAGGTGGGGCAACCTGCCATGACTAAAACTCCCGCCTGCAGCCTGGCATGAAACCGCCAGTGCATAAACGTTCTTTGTCATGCTGGATGTCCATGAGATGCAATAATTACTCTTAAAATCAGAAGTCCACTGGTCAATTTCTGGTGGACCACTTTGAACCTAAACAACTGCTGGCATTCGTGCAAGGAATGCTGGATGAGACAGATGTTGATTGGGCCCAGCATTCTTATGTGGTTCTGAACTGACACTGTTCCTGAGCATAGAACAGTTTTGTCTTTTACTGCTAAGAGATACTGATTGTTGTTTACAAACTCGGGACACGGTGAAAAAGAAACTAAGAAAAGTAGGATGTTTGAAAACAGCTTTCCTCTCCTCGCTTTAATATAGAACATAAGATGATAATGTGACAATACAAAGGTATGTAATCACGTTCCAGACACCATCCCCTTCTGACTGGGTGCAGGCATGCCTGGGCACAGTTTTGGGAATGCTGGGGGAAGTTGAGGAGACTCCAGCAGAGCTCAACAGGAAGCCGGTCCAAGTGGGATGGGTAAAGAGAACACCAGGGCCAATGGCTTTCAAGACCCAGGGTGGGGTTGAACAATTTCAGTATTTCACCCGGGGCACCAAATTCCCTGGATCAAGGAGACCTGGGAACTGCCGCTAGTAGGATGCTGTTCCCTCTGTGTAAAATACACATGACTCATAACATTCAAGTGGCTTCCTCCAAATCAAAGAGTAAAGCTCAGATACATTCCCATGCAAGTCTCAACCCATTAGATGCTTTGATCTGTTAAGTGTTGAGATTAAACTTAAAAAAAAACACGCCTCTGTTTGCAATGGCACTCAACAGTATTCAAAGAGGAAGATGGTTCCATCTTCATTAAGCAGCAGAGCAATAGTTGGTTGCCGAACAGTTTTGTTATCGGGCTTATTTATTTACTTGGATTTTTATATCCCACTTATCTCCCCAGTGGGGACTCAAAGCAGCCTATAACATTGTTCTCCCCTTCTTGATTTTTACCCTCACCACAACAGTTTGGGGCAGTAGTTAGAATATTGAATTGCAATTGGGGAGAACCAGGTTTGGATTTTCACTGTGCCGTGGAAGCTTGCTGGATGATCTGAAGCCAGTCACACAAACCCTTAATCTTAAATGCAGCAGCCTCTAATCTGGAGAACCAGGTTCAACTTCCCACGTGCAGCTGGGTGACTCTGGGCCAGTCATAGTTCTCTCAGTGCTTTCTCAGCCCCGCCTACCTCACAGGGTGTCTGTTATAGGGAGAGAAAAGATAGGCCATTGCAAGCCACTCTGAGATTTCTTTGAGCAATAGAAAGCAGGCTACACGAAAAAGCTCTTCTTCTTGTTGTTGCAAGGATAAAATGGAGGACAGGAGAATGGTATAAGCCACTTAGGCCCCCCCATGGGTAGAAAGGTAAATATACAGAATGTATACAAATAAATGTATGTTCTGCTGTAAGAAAGTAAGTGGCCCAAGGTCACCCGCGAAGTTTCCATGGTGGAGTCAGGATTTGAACTTGGGTCTCCCAGATCCTAGTTCAACACTCTACCAACTACTAGAACATGCTGGCTGTATTTTTGCATCTTGTCTGGGATGCCAAGTTGGCTACCTTCTTATTTGCAAAAACCAGTTTTTCTCTCTCTATACAGAACATATTTGCACAGTGGTTTGGAAATAGGCCAACTGCTATTATAGGCTTCAGTTGTCACGTTAGGTCACCCAAGCCCTGAGCAAAGATTGGATAGATTTTTTTTTTGCCTTTACTAGTTTTACTGATTTGACTGAGTTTTGCTTCTAAAACATAGAATCATAGAATCATAGAACCATAGAGTTGGAAGGGGGTCATGCAGGCCATCTAGTCCAACCCCCTGCTCAATGCAGGATCAGCCCTAAGCATCCTAAAGCATCCAAGAAAAGTGTGTATCCAACCTTTGCTTGAAGACTGCCAGTGAGGGGGAGCTCACCACCTCCTTAGGCAGCCTATTCCACTGTTGAACTACTCTGACTGAACATTTTTTTCCTGATATCTAGCCTCTATCGTTGTAGTTTAAACCCATTACTGCATGTCCTTTCCTCTGCAGCCAACGGAAACAGCATCCTGCCCTCCTCTAAGTGACAATTTAAAATTGTTTTTTAAAAATCTGCTATTGGATTATATTTATTGCTGTGACGAATATACTATTTACCATTTAACAACCTAGATGTGATGGTTGAGGTCTGGCATATTAACCCCTCCCCCTCATTTGAATGTTGGACAGGATGTAAAAATATATTGCTTTTATCTGGCTCTTCTTCCTTATGTGACTCTTCCTTTTCTTTGTTTCTCAGCTTTTGGGTTAGCTCTACTGTGTGTAAAACTAGGAGCCAAGGGAATTGCTTCCTAGCCAGCCTGGGTATGAGACAGGCGTTGTTTCTGGCTTATGAAATGCCAAACTCAGCCGCTGTTCTTTCTGCACATTAAATCCAATGTCACAATGGCTTCTTGCATAGGACTTGGTTCATACAAGGTACAAGTAAATCATTGTTACTTTATTATCACGTTGCTCATGCTCAGAAGGGAATTGTCAATTAAAATATATGCGGGCGGGTGTACATTAGACTGTCAAAGCAACGGGTCACACGCCAGAAAGGCTGGGCTTGAATGCATCGATCTCTAATGTGATCATGATATAACAAGGTTCCCCAACATGGTACCCGCTGGCGCCACGGGGCCTGTCAGTACTTCCTCTGGTGCCTGCTGAATTTTTTAAAAAGTATGCAGGACGTTGTAAGGCGGGGCTTGGGTTTGGCTGCCCTCACTGAAATCAAAGGAGTTTGTTTCCATGTCTGCTGTAGCAACTGGACGATCAGAAGAACGAATAAGCACCAAGGCTTCCCTTCGTGTGTGGTTTTATTCCACCCTCTGGCTTTCCTTCATTTCTTTTTAAGCCCTTATTTCTTTCTAATCTTCCCTTCTCTGGCCAGCCTTCCTGCCTTTTTTTCCCGTAATCCTCCTGTGGTTGTTTGTTTTTTGTTTGCAAGGCGAGGAGGGAGTTCTTGTGGTTGGCTTTGCCTTCTCAGCAGCCATTTTGGAATGGAATTCACTAGCCCATCTCAGAATTCTTAAGGTACCTGCAGGTTCAAAAAGGCTGGGGACCCTCTAGACATCATGTTATGGTATATGACACCAGATAAACTAGGTGAAATGTAAAAAAAAATCACCAATTAAGCACTGGAAATGTGAACAATTGACCAGAACTTTTAAACCATATGTGGTGGACTAAGGCAATCTGTGGCCTGGGCCCAGCATATTTTAGCGTCCGTTTAACTCCCTATGCTTCTTGCAGGGACTTCTGATCTGCAAATACTAATAGGTTGGTGATCCAGCCCATGTGAAATCTGCCTGGCCTCAACAAGGGCCAGGGCCTTTTTGGCCTTGACCCCTGCCTGGTGGAATGAGCTCCCAGAAGAGCTACGTGCCCTGCCAGAGCAATGCAGTTTTGCATGGCCTGTAAGACAGAGCTCTTGTGCCACGCTTTTGGTTGCAGCCAGGTTGAGGATTAAGGGAAGATCTTGGGTCCCTCCTCAGTTACCCTCTGATGATGTCATCTCTAGCCACCTGGGTTGAGGTATTTCTTTAGAGCAGGGGTAGTCAACCTGTGGTCCTCCAGATGTCCATGGACTACAATTCCCAGGAGTCCCTGCCAGCATATGCTGGCAGGGACTCCTGGGAATTGTAGTCCATGAACATCTGGAGGACCACAGGTTGACTACCCCTGTTTTAGATATTTGGTGGTTGGCAGCTTTTATGTGGTATATTTTAAAATTTGTAACTTAATTTCTGGCGTGAGCTTGCTGTGCCAAGAGCGGTGGCATATAAATATAATAAATAAATAAAAGGGAACATTAAAAAACCAAGAAAAACATTGGTGGCACCTTCAAGACTCTCAGGTTTATTGTGATGTGTCCACAAATACTTAACCTGTTTTCCTTCACGGTCCTTTGTGGTTTTGTTCAATGCACAATGAAAATAAAATTAAGCAGTCCTCAGTAGCCTCTCCCTTTGAGATTGGAATTTTAAACTGTTTTCCTTTGCTGGGCTTTTCTCAACAGTGAGCCAGGAATTCTTCTAGTTCTGCCCAACAAAAAGAAAGTCAGCTGGTGGAAATATAACAGGGTGTGCAACACACCTTCACTGCCAGTAAGGAGGGACTGAACTGGCTGCCAAACGCTGAGAGGTCTATTTCCAGAAAAACAAAACAATATGCTAAAGTTTTGGATTAAAAAAGAAAACATATCCTACAATTTGACAATTAAAGGGGGGAGTAGAGACTCAAAAACAAAGATCCGGCTGGAGTTTTTCAAGGAACAAGTCCCCAAGAAACCTGATGAGTTTATGAGTCACACATAAGGTTCCCCGCACAGCTTGATGGACAGGAGCTCAAAGCAGATGACATTTCCCCAAACAGAGAAAACCACATGTTAAATCTCTTCCTGCACAGAGGGAGAGGTGGTATTTCAAGAGAGAGGTGGAGGGAATCGAAGCCAGTGTCAACACCTGCTCTGTTTTCTCAAATAATTTAACTGGGCTATTAATGTGTCTATTTTTCTCTGCCACAGATTCTCAGGGTGGCTTAAAAAGGGACTAGTCCCAACCAACGCAAGGAAAGGCAGCCAAATACAATTAAAATATACTAAAAAAATATATCAAAAAGACAACAATGTTACAAGCTAATCTGAGAAAAGACCTAATTAAAATGAATAAAACAAGGACAATAACCAACAGATGAAACCACAATTTAAACAGCTATAAAATGACAAATTAAAAGACCAATTAATATAATCTTCAGATGAAACATTCAAACAGCAGGATGATATTGAAATCATATGAAAAAATGGTAACATGTCAAGGAAAAACCTGGATCAGTAAAAATGTTTTTGCCTGGTGTTGAAACTCAGTTGGGTTGGTGCCAGGTGATGATTTTAGGGGAAGGTATTCCTCAGGTGATGTGCCACTAGTCTCTTGTGGGAGTTCTTCTGTTCTCCGACTACAGAGTGTCTCCTGCATACTACAGCTGGGGGACAGGTGGTTACAGAAGAAATGCACTGGTCCCGCCCGCCCGCCCGTCCGCCTGACCATATCCATCCATCCATCCATCCATCCATCCATCCATCCATCCATCCATCCATCCATCCATCCATCCATCCATCCATCCATCCATCCATCCATCCATCCATCCATCCATCCATCCATCCATCCATCCATCCATCCATCCATCCATCCATCTATCTATCTATCTATCTATCTATCTATCTATCTATCTTTGTGTGGAGCACCTACAGTAGATACAATGGATTTTTGTGAATAATAACAAATACTACAAATACTATATACATCCCACCTTTTGTAAGCTCTTCACGGTGGCTTCCAACTAGATTTTTTTTTAATTTTAAAAACTAGATAAAAACATGCAACTACATCATAAACAGAGGTAAGATTCTTTTTAGGAATAACCATGGAGTGGGACGTTCTGTGATGACTCATTCCCCACTTCTGCACAGGAACCCAGTCACGGGAAAGGCAGTGAAGAATGGAAGACCAAGATGCTCCTGGATGTGGTATGATTACATCCTGCCAGCAGCATTGTTGGGTCACCATTGCTTACCTTCTACTCCACCCCCTTCCCAGTTTGGAAGGAGTATGTGTTTGTCCGTGAAAGATAGAAACACAAACAATGGTGTTACCCTCAGTGCCTTTTCACATGATGAGGCAGATTGAGCCAGTGCTGAGGTAATTTTATTAGGGATGATGCCATTGGTGAGGCAGGTGGGAAGGTAAGAATTCATAGCTGTGGCCTGACCCAGTCAATGAAGGACCATCTTACTCCCAATGCTGCTCACAGGGTGCTTCAGTCTGCAAATACCAACAGGTTGGTGATCCCTGGCCTGGTAGAAACCAACAGGTTTCATCCCTGGCCCCAGCCTGGTGGAATGAGCTCCCAGAAGAGCTGTGGGCCCTGCAGGGACTAATACAGTTCCATAGTGCAATTCCCCTGAAGAAAATGGCTACTTTGGAGGGTGGACTCCATAGAATTATGCACCACTGAGGTCTTTCCACATTTGAAACCTTGTTCTCCTTTGGTTCTACCACCAAATCTCCAGGGATTTCCGAGGCCTGTTGGCAATTCTAGCTGGGAGAGACCTCAGCCTGAGACTCTAGATGGAAAGCCATACAACAGGGCTGATGATCCTGCTCTCAGCACTCTTGAACTGTTCTCCCACCACAGCATATAGCCATTGTGCACTGAGAAACGTTGAGCTTGTTAGCCAACTCTGTGATGTTGTACCGCCATGTACAAATAGCTTCTCATTTAAATGTCCACACATCTTATAAGCTCTATTCAATCTTATGAATATATCCCTAAGGTCCTCTTTGGGCTTTCTCTGTCCTTAAAGAAACAAATAAACCAAGAATGATTGGCAGGCAAATGACTTTATATGAGATATTTATGATTATATTACTTTCCCAGTCAAACACTAATGCTACTCTTTGAGTTTACACTGGCCAAAATCCAAATATGTTATTGACATCTGAACTTCCTTTGTCATTTTCTTCCCTGCGGTTCTTGCTACCAAAGATACAAACTGTGGTTGGTTGGTTTGTTTTTAAAACACTGAACAGTAGCTTGCCTGGGAACTACCACAACAAAAAATGCAAAGCAAATTCCAACTGCATGCATAAGATTCATTATTTTCACTTTCAGTGACTTAAATTCTGCATTTTAAATGACTGATTTAGACCTGATTTTGCTTTTTTCTGTAGAAGGCAGTGCAAAGTTTGGGCCATATACACATTTTGATGCTGTGAAAGTACACACCAGTGAAGCTACTTGCTCCTTAGTTTGCTTCTTCGTCATATATTGAAAAGTTGCTGTACATAATGGGCCCATTAATGCTAAAATCATCCCTTTGCACAATTATAGAATCATAGAAACACAGAGTTGGAAGGGGCCATACAGGCCATCTAGTCCAACCCCCTGCTCAACGCAGGATCAGCCCAAAGCATCCTAAAGCATCCAAGAAAAGTGTGTATCCAACCTTTGCTTGAAGACTGCCAGTGAGGGGGAGCTCACCACCTCCTTAGGCAGCCTATTCCACTGCTGAACTACTCTGACTGTGAAATTCCCCCCCCCCCGATATCTAGCCTATATCGTTGTACTTGTAGTTTAAACCCATTACTGCGTGTCCTTTTCTCTGCAGCCAACAGAAACAGCATCCAAACCACCCTGTATTGAGTCTGCCATGAAAACACTAGAGGGCGTCACCCCAAGGGTCAGACATGACCCGGTGCTTGCACAGGGGATACCTTTACCTTTACCTTTTACCTGTGGCCCTGCTGCAGGGTCTGGGATATAGGAAGTGGCATTCACAGAATGGAAGCCACAAAGTTGGATGCAAAAGATTGATAAAAGAATTTAGAAAGCTATGAGAGAAATAAAGCAAACGTACTGAGCAATCAGGCAGTCCGGAACAAAAGAGCATTCAATGTAGGCACCTGAAATCAGATATAGGGCGGGAAATGCAAAGAGCCAGTTTACATTATCATAATAATGTAATATCATAGCCTGGAGAAAAGGAGGTTGAGAGGGGACATGATAGCCCTCTTTAAGTATTTGAAAGGTTGTCATTTGGAGGAAGGCAGGATGCTGTTTCTGTTGGCTGCAGAGGAGTGGACACGCGGTAATGGGTTTAAACTACAAGTACTATAGGCTAGATATCAGGAAAAAAATTTTCACAGTCAGAGTAGTTCAGCAGTGGAATAGGCTGCCTAAGGAGGTGGTGAGCTCCCCCTCACTGGCAGTCTTCAAGCAAAGGTCGGATACACACTTTTCTTGGATGCTTTAGGATGCTTTGGGCTGATCCTGCGTTGAGCAGGGGGTTGGACTAGATGGCCTGTATGGCCCCTTCCAACTCTATGATTCTATGATTCTAGGACCAACAACTTTGTATTTATGGCCTACTAGAAGTGAATGATTTATCACATTACATCTTCAAATGTCCTCTGTATCTTCAACCTAAGGCCAAGTTCATAAATGTGGTTCAAAATTCGACTCTCCAATTCTTGCTGCCTAACATCTCATACAGAATGTTCCTGTTTACTAAGACAGCAGAAATAATTAGAGCCAATATTATCCTGTCAAATGTGGCTATTTAAGGTGGTTTCTGAATATCCATTAGGGGAAAGATTTTTAACTCTGATATTTTATTTGAGTATTTGGTATACTCAGTGGTCCCTAACCCCCGGTTCGGGAACCGGTACTGGTCCGTAGATTATTCGGTATTGTGCCACGGCTCCTCCTCGTCCTCCTCCCCAGCTGCTGCCTCGGGGGCTGCCCTGCCACTCTGCTGCCGGCTCACCTTTGGTGCTCTCCAGTGGCCACCATGGCTGGGGCTCTCCCTCGGCATGGCACTGTGCAGTTGCTGCTGGCAGCGCCCCCCAGAAGGCGGTGGGAAGTCAGGGGTCCTGGCGGAAAAGCAAGTGAAGCAGGGGTTCATGCGCCGGCAACATCCCTCAGCAAAAGACTACCCCCTGATCCTCAGTAAAATTGTAAAGTGTTGACCGGTCCCCAGTTGTAAAAAGGTAGGGGACCACTTCTTTACATAAAGTGTTTTACACCGGTGTACTGTTTTGAGCTCTATTGACATGTATTTTATTCTTGTGTGTTTTGGGCTTTCAAAGGCCTATGGTCATATGCAATAAAGCTTTACTGGATTGGCACACCAGCATGCCTCGGAGATTTCCAAGGAATCCTATAGGAGCATGGTCAAAGCCATGAGTGTCCAATAACATCTTCTGAGCAACCTCTCTCCTGCTGTCCTTTTCTGTGATCCCAGGATTGACTTTCCTGACTCTTAGTCAAAGGACCAACCAACTACTGATGAGCTGGCCAGCATGTGGACCTTCACAAGATTTGTCCATGGTCCCACTGGCAGAAGTTGGGCTTGACAATGCGGGGTAGTCAAGAATGCAACAAAATTAGCAGTGAAGCATTGCCCTTATCCATCTAAACAACAAGATAATCTACCAGAGCCACCAGTGCCATTTCAAGTCCCAAACCTGTTGAAGCATGTGACCTCTTGAAGCTTATGACCCCAAGAACCTGGGACAATTCCATAGTAACCGTGAAGTCTTGAAGTTGACCAGGTACTTGTGCTGCTTAGCTTTCAAGACCCAAAGAGAAAAGGCTATGTCCTGCTGGTATCAAGATACCAGTAAGATCAAATGAGGATTTGATCTTACTGGTATCTTGATCATGGGAAAATTGTTCTGGGAACATGAGGTTCTGATAAGCTTCCTGTGAGACAAGCTGCACAGTTGTGGGAGGATGAAGATTGACCCTTGATATGGTCTTATCTTCTGAATAGAAGCCACCAGGGAGAGACAGATAGGCATGCAGGGTCTTGACTTTCCAGCCTGATCAGACCTTTCAGCCCTACCCATAACCCACAAGATCCTTGCTTTAAAAGAATGAAAGCTGCAAGGTTCTTGCAATCCAAATTCTGCACGTGATAAGATTCTACACATGTAAACTTGTGCATGAACACAAACAGGTGCTTGAACCGATTCTGGGTACCGAATGGCTTCCCTTCTTCCCAAGACAATCCAATCACAGTGAACATTGACATTTCTCATGCTAGACTGGTTGGTGGTCTGACAATTAAGCAACATGCCCTGCTGTGTGCCAAGAGCCAGTGTGTGCAGCGTGAAGCAAGAGGACCACGGGGTGTGTACAAAGAAAACGAGAGCTGGTTGGGATAATGCTTTGATATGTATCAGCCAGCAGCAGTAGCAGGAGGAAAAGGAAACACATGGCTTTGAGCAAAGAAGCCTCAATGGCATATCAGGCTAAGCAGGAACGTCAGTAAAAAACAAAACGCAACCAGTTCTGACAGCCAGCTCTCCAAAGACCTCAAACGCACAACCGCGGCAACAGTGGGAATCACAACCACAAAGCAATCGCAGATGCCTCTCACTCAGAGGTCCACAGCAGCATCTTGGGTGGCCTACACATAAACACATGGAACTGCCCTATACGGGATCAGACCCTTGTTCCATCAGAGTCAGTAACATCTATTCAAGCTGGCAGGGCCTCAGGCAGAGGTCTTTCACAGCACCTGCTGCCAGGTCTTTTAATTGGAGATGCCAGGGATTGAACTTGGGGCCTTCTGCGTGCCAAGCAGATGCTCTCCCACAGAGCCACAGCCCCACTGTACCAGGAGGCATCATGATGTCCAAGCACTGCAAACATGCCCGGAAATTTTATTTATACGCTGGCAGGGGCTCGTGGGAATTGTAGTCCATGAACATCTGGAGGACCACAGGTTGACTACCCCTGCTCTAGATATTTGGCATACAGTTTGCCAATTATTGAGAGAAGGCCAATTGGGCGGAAATTTTTCCAGAAGATTAGGACTGCCTGTTTTGAAAACGGGGATGATTATTGAATGTAACCCAGAATTGGGAACAATTCCGTATTGATCGATAAGGGTAAATAGATTAGCCAGTAGAGGAGACAACCAATGGATGCGTGTTTTCAGAATTTCTGCCGGGAGCCCATCAGGTCCAGGAACGCTACGAAGTTCGTTTCTCATCTTAATAAAACTATTTTATTATTTTAGGTAGCTTGGTGTATTTAAACTCTGCCGACATGAAGCAAGGGGTAGGCCACTGTAGGGGAGGAAACTGGACTTAGCGGACCACTTGTGTGACCTTGGAGGGCTTTTCTTATGGGCCACTCTCCACACAGGCCCCACTATCAAACATGCTCCAATATTTTTCACTTGCCCTGTGCCAGCGGATTCCATCCAGATTTTGGCACCTGGCCCTGGGATTGTCAAAGGCGTTGCGAGAGATCCGTCTGTTGCGGTGTCACCAGGTGTTACCCCACTTCACATGCCCATGCCTGATAAGCTCTGTATGAAAACACATGTCATGCATTATGCAATAAATGTTAATACACAACACGGAAGATTCACAGCAGCAGGCAGAGGCTGGGTTCAGATCTCTGGGCCCCAAAGAATTTGCTGGCAAAAGAAAGAAGGGATGGGTGAGAACGGCCCGATGTTTCAGTCTAATGGTTTTCTTTGATCAGGGTCACATTTGCACCTGCGGGCCTGTGGCTGGATGCTTGCAGTCCCCAGGGATAGCTAGAATCAGACACAAGGATTTCCGTGGCAGCATTCCGCACACTCGGGGACAAATCGTCCAGCAAGCACCCACTAAGCCAGATTTCTGCGATATTTCACGACCAGAAAACAGAAGCTCTTACCTGCCAAAGATAGCTAGGAGAAAGGAAATAGCATATTGCTCAAAGCCAAGCTGACAAATTTGGGGATGACAGAGGGGGATTAGCAGAACCACTTTTGGGATTACCTTTTCTCAGACCCAAATTGACCACCATTTTGAGGGGTTGGAGCCATTTGTTATGATCTAATTCCCTACATATGGAAAGCTAGCACATTATGGAGATGGTTCTAATCTTCCTGATGAGGTAGATTTCAATATGTAGGGAATGATTTTTGGTATGGAGAATTATTTTCCCCCATGGGCATTCTAAACAGGTAGAGAGCTATACTAAATGTCCATCTCACACAATTCTTCTCACCGCAGAGATAACTTAGAACAGGAGACCCAAAATGGCTGCCTTGGGTGCAGGAGCGATCCACAAAATGTTGGGGAGCAAGGTCATGCATGACTCTAATAGTAATCCTTCAGTATTTCAGGTGGAGGTTCTGCTTAACACGATGTCTTATGAACATATTATTTTAAAATATTTCATTGCATTTGCATAGTTTACCTTCAGTCACACAGTGCAGATCTTTGTGCTGGAATCGCAGTGACTTCCAAAGCAATTAAAAAAACAAAAAGTTCAGTCAGTCTGATCTCCATGGCCCCGGAGAAGCCCTGCTGAGCAGATGTCTCACTGGCCTCATCTATTTTCTAAAATATCTTGGTGGGGTGCCAGGAAAAGGTGCTGGGGTGTACCACAGCACCCAGGGCACCATGTCGGGGACCCTTGACTTAGAATTTCTCTGTCCTGCTGTATTATTCCCCCCACCAAATCCCTATTTTCATTTTGCTCCTGTTTTTGTTTTATTGGAAGGAAGGAAGGAAGGAAGGAAGGAAGGAAGGAAGGAAGGAAGGAAGGAAGGAAGGAAGGAATACTAAATAATAGTAGTGACAGTCTGACTTTCACAGGTATGTGGAACACATGCCTGCTCCTAGCCCCCCCTCCCTCACAGGCACACACACACTCACATGCATACCTTCCCCCCTCTCCTCCCCTCTTGCCTCCCCGACCTCATCCTTGGTCCCTCCCCCCTTCCTCTCTCTCAAAGACACACAGACAGACTCCTTCCCCCCTCCACTCCCACTCCCCTCCTTCCCTTCCATGGCAGGAGGGCCGCCATCTTCTGTGGCGTCCTTTGGGCCCCTGCTGGCTCTGCCATAGCCTCTGCCAGCACCAGCACTGCCTGGGCTTCCAGCAGCAGGGTGGCCACCACAGCCCCTGGAAGTGGCGCAGGTGCCACCTTGGCCCCCTCCAGAGGTGCAGCCACCACCTCTGCAACAGCACAGGGACCACCTCTGCCTCCTCTGCCAGCCGCCTCCCTTACTTTTCTGGCCCATTCCCTGGGGAGGGACTTCGGACATCAAGTCCAGATCCATTTCTGCTCCAGGGGGCATACCAAATGATGTGTTCCGCATCAAAAACGAGAAAGCTCAAAATGAGCACCAGCCTAATCCTCCTTTTAAAGGAACAAAGCAAACTTTTGCATCCCTTTGCTGGCAAAACACCTTCGATCTGATGGTTACCAACCTCCAGGTGGGGCCTGGGGATCTTCTGAAATCACAGCTCATCTCCAGTCTACTGAAATCAGTTCCCCTGGAGAAAATGGCTTCTTTGAAGGGTGGACACGATGGCAGTCCCTGAGGTCCCTGTCTTCCCTGGTTCCCCTCCCCCAAACAAAATGTCTCCAGGAGTTGGGAACACCTCTGTTCTCCTCCAGTTGTAAGAGTTCTAAGAATAAAATACATTGCAATCCGTTGTAAAAATAATATTCATTTGGCTCAGAAATGTAAAGATTCCAAAGACACAGCTGGAGCATGGAGATTCAACCCAGCGGGTCAATTGAATGGAAGTCTGGATTTACAAGAGTAGGGAAATGGTCACTTGGTGATACAGAAACTGGGCTGGAAGAGGAAAATTAAGAACACAGTGCCCTCTGCTGGACAGCATAAAGTTTTGTTTGTTCCTCAGGCTGTTTAAGGATCTCACTACAATAGGCACCAACAGCCTCTTATTCACCTGAGATTGTCCCTCTTTTCTGGCCCTTGGCCCTGGTTAAAGCCCCAGGGGAGGTCCTGCATCTCTGGTGTCAAGCAGGAAAGACTCCTTGCATGGAGGGGAAGTGCCACTGTCAAAAGGAATGGAACTGAGGAATCCAACTGATTGTTCTTCTTCTCTCCTAATTTCTGTCTACCTGTAGCCTAGCAGCCTGACATTTTAGATTTAAAGGAGACCTGGTATGGCATTGTGGTTAGAAGGTTGGACTAGGATCCAGGAGACCCAGATTCAAATCCTTTCTCTGCCATGGCAGCTTGCTGGATGACCATGGGGCCTACTCTACCTCAGAGGGTCATAGGTTGTGATAATACAAATCTTAAGAGGAAAGCTATTTTGGTCCCCATTACAGAGAAACGTGGGGTAAAATGCCTACATTAATCTAAATAAACAAACTTCAGAGTAAACTTGCTTAAATTGCTTCAATGTGGTTTAATATGTTATTTCAAATAGCGAATAAGATCCATTCTGCAGCTGAACAAATATCCTATGAATTATTTTCACTTAAAAACAAATCCATAGCTTCAGATATTGGGTCAGAAACTTAATTACATAAATCTAAGCATTAATTGATTTAATCAATCACTGAATGGGTACATTTATGTACTGAACTTTACATGTATCACTATTGAAATTCATTTTATTCATTTTAGCCCAGTTTTCCAGCCTTTCAAGATCATCTTGTATTCTGATTCTGTCTTCTGGTATGTTTGCTACCCCTTCCAGGTAGTGTCATCTGCAGATTTAATAAGCACTCCCTCTATTCCATCCAAATTATTTATGAATATGTTAAACAACACAGGGCCCAGGATGGATCCCTGAGGCACTCCTCTTGTCACTCCTCTCCAAGAAGATGACAAACCACTTATAAGCACCCTTTGGGTGCCATCTGCCAACCAGTTCTCAACCCATCTAACAGTAATGGGATCCATACTGCATTTTACCAACTTGTCAATAAGAATTTCATGTGAAACTATATCAAAAGCCTTACTAAAATCAAAGTAAACTGTGTCTACAGCATTTCCCTGATCTAGCACAGTAGCAACTTTCTCAAAAAAAGAGACAAGGTTAGTCTGACATGACTTGTTCTTGAGAAAGCCATGCTGACTCTTAGTAATTACTGCCTTCTGCTCTAGCTTCTCAAGCTCCTCTAGCTCCTGACTGTATAATGATTGGTTCTAAAATTTTGCCAACTATATATGTCGAGCTGATGGCTCAGTAGTTACATGGATTCTCCTTTCTTCCCTTTTCAAAGATGGCGACAATATCCCGTCTCCTGGCACTTTACCTGTTCCCCAAGAATTTTCAAAAATATAGACAGAGGCTCAGAAATTTCATCTGCAAGTTCTTTTAGTACCCTTGGATGCAATTCATCTGGATTTGGCTTCATTTAGAGAAATTAGGTGTTTATGGACTACCCCTACAATGATCCTAGGTCATAACTCCCATCCTTCATCATGTGAAAGGATTCTGCCACGTTGAGCATGATTCCCCTAACAAGAGAATACTGAAAAGTAGGAATTTAGCAGCTCAGTCCTCTCTTCATCACCGTTACCATGTCACTTTCTTGTCTCTGCAATGATGCTGTCATGTCCCTATTATTTTTCTTATTTTGAATAGAACTTAAGAACCCTTTTTTGTTGGTTTTAGCATTTCTTGCTAGCCTAATCTTAGTAGACCAGACACTGAACATGAGTCAGCAGTGTGACTCGGTAGCCAAAAAGGCAAGCAGTATTCAGGGCTGTATTAAATGAAGTATAGTGTCCAGATCACATGAGATAATACCTCTCTTGGAGACCTGTGTTCAGTTTTGGGCACCACAACTGAAAAAAGATGTAGAGAAACTGGAGCGTGTCCAGAGGAGAGCTATGAAGATGGTGAGGGGTTTGGAGACCAGGATGTATGAAGAAAGGTTGGGGGAGCTTGGTCTGTTTAGCCTGGAGAGAAGACAACTAAGAGGTAATATGATATCCATCTTCAAATACTTGAAGGCCTGTCATAGAGAAAAGGGAGCAGAGTTGTTTTCTGTTGCCCCAGGGGGTCGGACCAGAACAAATGGGTTGAAATGAATCCAAAAGTATTTTCAGCCAAACATCCAGAAGAAGTTCCTGACAGAGGAGTTCCTCAGTGGAACAGGATTCCTTTGGAGGTGGTGGATTCTCCTTCTTAGGACGTTTTAAAGCAGTTTAACATCCTTCTTTGGACGTTTAGATAGTTATTTGACTGAAATGCTGATTTTATGAACTTAAAGGTAAAGGTAAAGGTACCCCCTGTGCAAGCACCGAGTCATGTCTGACCCTTGGGGTGACGCCCTCCAGCGTTTTCATGGCAGACTCAATACGGGGTGGTTTGCCAGTGCCTTCCCCAGCCTCTGGCAAGCAAGAGCTTTTGTAGCACGAAGGCCCACCCAGCAGAGGGTGGAGCTAGCATTCATGCAAATTGTCAACTAATGCAAATCCGGTAATTTGATTAGCTGCAGTCTCCCACCACCCAGGCAAAGAACAGACAAAAAAACAACAGCATTTAAACAGCCCCCTCTCTCCTGCAACCTATATACAGAGTGTCCTCACACACTGTAAGAAATAACGCAACACTCACCAGTAGCTCCCGAGCTGGAACTTTCCCCTTCTCTCTGCCCAGCTGTTTGTTCTACTGCCTCAGGCAAGCAAGGGCCTTTTATAAAACAGGCAGAGATTGCAGCAACCAAGTACAATTGTGAAATTCTTATACCACCTGCTTCATTTCAGCCTCCTTTAGGTTTGGGTCAGACCGCCCCACCCCATCCAAACTCAGAACCCAAACTCAGAATTGTTTACTGTTTCACCATTTCCTTGCATCAAGTATTTCCCGTAAAACATATACCTCTTTCAAATTTACTCTTACCTTATAAATGGCTTATATTGTATCTGTAAATACCTCCTCCATTTACAGAAATGAAATGTGTATCCAAAATACAAAAACTAAATGTGCATAGCAAATTGAAACAGATCTACAGACCCAAGAATGGAAAGTGGGGAGAACCACTAGGAACAATCTAAACAAATTCAAATAGAAATGAAACAGAATATTTGCTGAGCCATATCAGCAATATATAGTGGGAAGCTGGACTTGTTCAAGGAATCGTGCGAGCACAGGGTATTACTCTTTATTATTTTTGCCCCTACAAACTTATAAACAAGTGCACGAGAGGTTCCTGGAGTGTACGCCTTCCTTCTGTGCCCACCTTCTTGTGAAAACAATGGAATACCATGAACCACAAAAGCTAAGAAAGGGTTAAAACACAAATATTTAGAATGCCACCATAAATACACAGATCACTTCATAAGGCAAGTGTAACCTGGTTTTCTGCCAGGGGCCCATTATGCACGGGGGGGATAGCGCACTTTCGGGGTGGAATGGCGGCGACTAAAATCACCGATAACGCATGGTGCCGGCTGCAAACAGCCACAGATTCGGTGCATGCTGCCGAAAAAGCCGCGTTAGCGAAACACAGAAGAAAGCGCAGCTTCCGGGTGACCGGGGTGCAACCAGAAGTGGCGCCGGGATCACCGCGTGCATAATCGGTTACTCTGGGTTTTGCCGCTGTTGCATCCCGTCCTGTGCATAACCGGTTTGTTTCGCTTCTTCCCCCTCCGTGTTTTCCAGACAGGCATCCTTTAGCAATGTTCTAGGGTGCCAGATGTGTAGGGAATGTTGGAGCAACAAACTATAACCTCTGGCAATATCTCTGTCCCCACTAGCTCTACCAGTGGTCAGTTCATTCACCCTGACTTTCCCACTCCTATAAAGGAGAGATGGAGGAACAGAGGGTCTCCAGCTCTCCTATCGACACTGGTTTCCCCAAACCACATGATACATAGTGTGACAGTGTTTCCTCTCCCACCTGAGTGAGTCTATGCATGTCTGGCCTGGGCATGGTGGTTCTGCGCACAGCCAAGTTGCAGAACATGTGGGAGTTCCTGGCTAGCAGCAGGGCTAGAGCACAAGACCCCTGGCTGGCCCTGTGTTTTGCCCTGCCTGAGACATTGGTTGGTTAGCAGCCAACCCATCAAGGTCCTGTTGACAGTATGGGAAAGCTGCAGTAACTCTACATTAAAGAATAATGCCTATTGGAGTAGACTGCAGGTTGGCTTAACCTGCAATATGTTGTGCGAGCAGAGGATATTTTAAACTACAATTGGTAGGGGGGAAAGTTAGTATTTTGCTTTCCCCAGCAGAGGTCAGTGTGAAGCAATTGTAGTTTAGAAGGTACTGCAGATAAGATGTGCAGACTCAGAGCATGGGTTAAAGGAGAGGAAAAATGAACTCTAAAGAGACAATTTTTGCTTGTTTCAATATGAAAAATTGTTAATATAATATTTATATATACACACAGACACACACACACAGACACACAAACCAACAAGATAGTTTTAGAGAGGAGCAAACCAGCTATGTCATTAGAAGGCAAGATGTTATGGCTAAAACTCACTTACTTCAGACACATCATGCGATCGAACGCGTTGGAGAAATCGGCATGGTCAGCAGCAAAAGGAAACGTGGTTGCCAAAGGATCCACTGGCTCAACATGTTCAGGGATGACCATGAACCAACTAAAAGAAGCGGTCATTGACAGAGACGCATGGTGAAAACTTTCCTATAGAATCGCCGAGGGTCGGACACGACTGAACGGATAACATCATCATCAGCCTTTTTGGCCTAGTACCCTCTAAAACCCACTTATTGGTCTTTTTGACAACTCACAGTATCCACAAATCTCTCCTCCATCCCCGTGTTTGAAAGAAGCAACCTTCTTTAGCAACTGCTGTTGGCTAAATATCTTCTCATTTTCGCAGTTCAAACTAGGTAGCAGACGAGGCCACTTTATCCTGCTGTGACAGACCAGTATAGTGTTGAACTGAGAATGAATTAATCCAGAGAATTAATTAATTTGTTTCATTTAAACCATGATTTTTCTCCCCAATAAGAGCCAAAGTGGCTTGCATCATTCTCCTCCTACCTCACAGGTTGGTTGTGAATATAAGCTAAGAGAGGGTATTCTCAGTCATGGCACCAAAGTTCTGGAACTTTCTCTCCAGGAAGACCCTTCTTTTGCCATCTTCTGAAGACTTACAGCATGTGTTGTTCAAAACCAGGAATGATTATTGAAGACAGACCCTTGAAATACCCTTGTCTGTATAAGGACATTTAACATCCAGTGGATAGGCAAGGGACCTCCACTTGAATATAGACGTTGACATTCTGGTGATTGAAAAATGATATAAAAACATATTTTATGTATATCTGTGTGTTTTTCTAAAACAATTGTGTGTAAATACTGATCCCTGAGGAAGACCAGTATAGGTCAAAACATGTTAGGTCTTAGGATGCTACGACAGAACCAACTTGCTATTTTTATTGTTTTTTATACTTTTATATATTTGAGCTCCATAAATAAAATTCAAATGAAATACATTTTTATTATATAGAGTGTACTTGCCCATTGTATACAGATCCTAGGGCCAAATTTCTAGCTGGCCTACTAGATGGGCTAAATGATAAATCCGACCAGGAAAAACTTGTCTTTTTGTTAGCAGATACTAATTCATTTGTTTCTAACAAAATGTCATTATTTGCCCTTGCAGCAAAGAAAATAAGGGCCAGAGTGGTGCTGCAGAGAGCAAGTACCTACAGGAGCTTTAGGATAGGTGGACATATGTAGTCTGGAAATGTTTTTAGGATGTTAAGTGATTGTTGTCTGAGATTGCACATTCTTTTTATTACTGATTCGAAATGTTTTAAATCCTTTTATATTTTCCTTTTGTATTGTAATGGCCGATGGCTACATGCAATAAAATCTGACTTGACTTGACTATATAGAGTGGGGATTCAAACCTGGGTCCCACACATCCTAGCCCAACACTCTAACCCAGGGGTAGTCAAACTGCGGCCCTCCAGATGTCCATGGACTACAATTCCCAGAAGCCCCTGCCTGCATCTGCTGGCAGGGGCTTCTGGGAATTGTAGTCCATGGACATCTGGAGGGCCGCAGTTTGACTACCCCTGCTCTAACCAGTACGACACACTGGCATTGCAATATCTGATGTGGCCTTCTGAAAAGATAGTCCAGATCCCATCTGCTCACGGTACATGAAGCCGAGCTTAATTAGATAATAACGTTTTATTTGGGGGGTCTGTTCGTTTTAGGACTAGCTTGGCTGCATGTCAGGGCCGAGGACGGATGATGCTCAGTGAATGAGGCAGCTATTCAATAGTTCTTTTCTTCCTCGTTATTCAACGTACAGATTCCATGCCTTATTGTCCAATCCCTGCACTGACTACAGAACCATTCGTTTCGCTGTGGCTTGAATTACGCTCCTTCAGACAACTGCTAATCTCTGATCTGGTCTCATTATTGTCTGTGGGCAAAATGAATGATGAAACAGCGTAGGTTGCGGGTGGTTGACCTGTTCCCAGGCAGGGGCTCATGGGAACTGTAGTCCATGGACATATGGAGAGCCACAGTTTGGCCACCCCTGCTGTAGGGTTCTCAAGGCAAGAGACTAACAGAGGTGGCTCAGCCTAACAACCCTGAGCTTTCTCAGTGGTCTCCCATCCAAGCACTAATTCTGAGATCTGATGCGGTGAGCTTATATACACTAAACTGTACAAGTTGTCAATGTCTGGTTGACCCAAGCTCACTACATGAACATATGAAGCTGCCTTATATTGAGTCAGTCTATTGGTCTATCAATGAGCCTCTTGTGGCGCAGAGTGGTAAGGCAGCGACATGCTGTCTGAAGCTGTCTGCCCATGAGGTTGGGAGTTCAATCCCAGCAGCTGGCTCAAGGTTGACTCAGCCTTCCATCCTTCCGAGGTCGGTAAAATGAGTACCCAGCTTGCTTGCTGGGGGGTAAACGGTAATGACTGGGGAAGGCACTGGCAAACCACCCCGTATTGAGTCTGCCATGAAAACGCTGGAGGGCGTCACCCCAAGGGTCAGACATGACCCGGTGCTTGCCCAGGGGATACCTTTACCTTTTTAATTGGACTATCAAGGTCAATATTGTCTACTCATACTGCCAGCAGCTCCCTGGGGACTCAAGCTCAAGTCTTTCACATCTCCTGCTATCCAGTTATTTTAACTGAAGATGCTGGGTCCTGAACCTGGGACCTTAGGCATGCCAAGCAGTGGCTCTTCCACGGACCCATGGCCCTCGCCATATTATTATTTAATTAATGAATTAACTTCTAGACTGCCTCTTCCTGTGATGGAGTTCAGTGGCACCTTTAAGACCAACACAATATAATTCTGGATGTGAGCTTTTCCTCAGAGGCATGCATGCACATGAAACATCACAAAAACTGTTCAGCATGCAGCTTGAGTTGAACAGAAGCCCAGATGAGGGCACATCCCATGTGGTGGCAGCTGTCAGAGAAGAAGAAGAAGAAGAGTTGGTTCTTATATGCCGCTTTTCCCTACCCGAAGGAGGCTCAAAGCGGCTTACAGTCGCCTTCACATTCCTCTCCCCACAACAGACACCCTGTGGGGTGGGTGAGGCTGAGAGAGCCCTGATATCACTGCTCGGTCAGAACAATTTTATCAGTGCCGTGGCGAGCCCAAGGTCACCCAGCTGGTTGCATGTGGGGGAGCGCAGAATCGAACCCGGCATGCCAGATTAGAAGTCCGCACTCCTAACCACTACACCAAACTGGCTCTCAGTGGTGTGTTCACTCGCTGGGCATGCTTGTTGCAAAGTTCTCAGCATTCTTAATTGTCCAAGGAGAGCACTTTTCGCTGTTGCCCCAGAATTAACCAAGAGCACATCTTGGAATGCATCAATATTCCCCTTCTCACAACCCTGGATTTCCTTGTTGGTCTCCCATCTAAATATTAAACAATAAAAATATCTTCATAACAGTGTCAGGTTCCGGAAGAGATCTTTCTACAAATCAGGAGGAAGATCCGAAGAATTTAAACTGGAAAAAAAAAAACAAAGGAACGGATAAACAAACATTTCAACATTTTAAAATGCTGTGAGCTCACAAAAATGCAGTCACTGTTTTCCAAGCCTAAGGAAGCGCAGATGGTTTATTTTTATTTATTAACTATAAAAAGGAGGGTTACAACACTGATTTAAACATCCCCAGACAGTTGCCTTAGAAAAACAAAATGGCAGCTAAAGTTTTATTTTGGACACTGCAGTGAGCTGGGGCTGGGAGAAGGAGTGGCCATGTTGGAAAAGAGAAAAAGAAAGATTGGGGGGGGGGGGTGCAAGGAAAGCCACAGTGGAAGAAGGAAGGAGAGAAAAATAGAGCAAAATGTGGGGAGCAAGGCTGAAGGGAAAGAAGGATGCAGAGAAATGGGAGAAGCTGTAAGGACTACAGGGGGTGAGGGGAGGGGAGAGGAAAGGAAAGCTGAAGTAGCATGAGAAGAATGACCAGCAGTGGGATAACATCCCCCTCCCCTACAAGTTCTTGTGGGGAGACAGCAGGAGTAGGGCCACAGAACTGGGAGGAATTGGTTACCATGTAATCTCCCCCTAAGAATAGTCTCCATTCTGATTTTCCCTTCACATATCTGAAGACATGGCTCTTTAACCACTATGCCACAATTCCCAAAGGTCAGTCCTCTCCCACACTCAACTAACATTCCAAACCACAGGTTTTTGACACCCATGCCCTCATTTGTCACCACAACACCACAACCCCCCACACAACGCACATATTCAGCCTCATGCCCTTACAGACTGGACAACCCCTCCCCTTCCTCTTCCCAATGCCAAGCTCTGTCTATCTTAATCACTCTCTTTCTACCTCCCTCTCTCTTCGCTATTTCCCCCCTCCTTGCTAGTGCCCGTTGTACCAGCTACAACGGGCTTTAATTCTAGTACTTGTTAAATAAATCTGGAAGGGATTTCAGCCAAAGCAAGTTTTGACATTTGGATAGGCTTAAATGTTGTGCCACCATTATCGTGTAAACCATCCTAAACAGAAAGGTCCATCTTATTTCAAGACCAAAGCACTTACCTAAAGCACACACAGTCATGGTTTTAAAAAATGTATTGCAAAACAAGAGAGTAGAGAACAGAAGACCCCAATGTGATAGACCAAGTAGCCAGGGAACGGTAGCTAAGGTACTGAGTTGGTATGCATGGAACTTCAGGAAAGGAAGTTGCTTTGCCATTGGCATCTATCACAGCAGGTCTTCTGTTGCGGGACAGAGAAAAACGATGTGGCCAAAATTGCTGTGCTGCAAGAGCTCATATTCATTTCCAGCAACACTCAGAGCTTCGGCAAGGTAGTTTTTCTTAGCAGAGACCATATGCGAAGCCACAGATGACCCGGTGGGGACACTCCATCAAAGCAATCATAGTTTCCCTGGCCTTGAATAAGTGATGTCCAACTGTCTTCATATCTGATTAGAATGCTCCAGGAAAATGTGTCCAGGAACTCTTAATATCTTCAACTTTGGATTTTTACTTGTCTGCTGTCATCAGTTGCTTCTGCAGTGGGTTGGCCTCTTTATGAGCGCAATCCACTGGCAGCTTTTTTACTGACACAGTCTCCAAGTTCTGTCTGGACATCTGTGTGGCTTCTTTTCCTTTTCATGGGAGTAGGCACATAAGATTCACGGCACAGTGTGAGGCGCACTCTGGAAAGTACCTGCAAACCAAAACCTATTGCCTGTTTTATAAAGAGAAGAATTTGCTCTCAAAATCCCTGCACGTGTTTTTTTCCCAGGGAAATATCATATGAGATGGCTTTAAAATTGTTCAGGCCAGATTTTCGTTTTGCCTGTAGCTCAGTGATGCTTTGCATGCAGAAAGTCAGGGCATTTCTGCACATTAAAAAAAAATAGGGTCATATCCGCAGAATGGCAAAGTGTGACATTATATCGCGCGTGCACCCGGCCTTCCTTACCTTTTTGCTGTCTTGCCTTCCTTGACTCACCTCCAAATTTCAAAAAGATTGGTCCAAGGGGTCAGTGTCTAGGGCAGGGGTAGTCAAACTGTGGCCCTCCAGATGTCCATGGACTACAGTTCCCAGGAGCCCCCTGCCAGCATTCGCTGGCAGAGGGCTCCTGGGAATTGTAGTCCATGGACATCTGGAGGGCCGCAGTTTGACTACCCCTGGTCTAGGGGCTCCCAAAGAGGGTGCCTCCATCCTTCCATTATATCCAATGGAGATGACTTTCTTCAGGAGCCTGTAGACGTGGACCCCTTGGACCAATCATTTTGCAATTTGGAGGTGCTACCCTGAAAGTTTGGAGGCTGTACCTCAAACCCCAGACCCACCCCAGGCCATGAGAAAGGTGGGAATGCTGACATTCCCATTATAGTTAATGGCACCATTGACTTCCATTGGTGCTGAAGCTGAAGCAACTGAGTTTTTGATAAATGAATACATTAATACCATTCCTCATTTTTTTGGTGTATGTGTGTGTGGGGGGGGGGAGAAAACATTTGAGAGGCATGCTTTCTTGAATGAAATATACTTTTATTTCTGGCATCGTCTACACCTGTGTCTGCCTATTCGTTGCTCCAAGAAGTTTGCCATTTTTGAAAAAGTAATTCTCATCCCCGGGAACCAGGGAGAGGGAGGCGGGAGTGAGGGCGGGATCCTTTTGTGCATTTGAGCCTCCATACCTTCCTTCTGCTGGTTGCCTGCTGGTTGCTCTCTGGTCGCTAGTGCTTTTTAGGGTGGTGAATCCACTTTTTGGGATTCCCAGAGAAGTGCTTTGAAATGGAGGATATAGCGAACAGTCAGCGGGCCAGATGCTGGATGTGGGCGACGTCATTTGAAGGGGCTGGAATATTCAGGTTGCATTTGACTGGCATGATGCTACATTTAAAGGGTGTGGAAATCCCCTCAGTCCTTGGCAGAAGGGATTAGATATGTTTCTGAGAAGGCTTTGGGGGTTCCATTTTAGCCACTGGTAGAGTTAGATCCATGGTGGATCTCGTGGGTAAAGAACCACAGACACAGGAATTGTTGCAGTTCTTTATTGACGCCAGAATATGTGCAAGCTTACAAGAATGAGTGTGTCCACCTCCTTACCAATGGGTATCACATGTGCGTTACATCAGTGTGTTCCTGGAAAAGGGGCAGCCGACTGGTATCTGGAACTGCACAAATTGGAAGGTTTTGGGTTGAGTTCGTTTCCCTTCTTTTGTTGTTTGCAATTCTAAATATCTTCTATAGGTGGTAGTGTTATATTTGAGTACCAATTTTTATCTTGGCTCCAACCACCAAGGGTAGCATAGAAGGGCAAAAAAACCCAACAGTGGGTCTAAACCTAGAACAAACAATGATTTACAATCTAAGTGAAATTCCACAGGATTGGGGACTAAGTTAGTTTATGAAATATATGGTCTCACTTTTGGTACAACGTGCAGAATGCAGACGGCAACTGAATTTCCACTGAAACAGATAAGCCCCTTTGTTAGTCAACAAATGAGCCTTGAACCAAATTAGACACTTTTATTTACGAATGATTGGATGTTACGGAGCAACAAACCAGACCTGTCATATCATATCATGGCCCTGACACATCCAACAAACAGAAGCAAGATGACATTCCGTGGAATCAGGTTATTGACACATGAATGGATGGTGGAACCATGAGGCCAAAAATGATGGCTACAAATGTCAAACAGAAATTCTATCCATGGGGAGCAGGGTAAGGTGGTAAATTAAACTCCAAGATAATTCATTTTAGTAAATTATCATTGTTTTAATACGTTAGGTTTCTCCCATATCCATTTTATTTTCATATAATGAAGCCTCTCCAGATGATCCAGAACAGAAAGGATACCCTTTCTTAGACCGCTTCCACAATGGTGATACCCATCACTTTTGTTTATTTCTAAATGCCAAACTTTCTGTCCATTTCAGCACTTAATTTTGCCTTTCCAAACACAGATCTAAATTATTCATTTGCTGACCCCATGGTTAATGATTCCCTGGTTACAGTGGTTTCCTTTTTTAAGGCAAATTCTAAATCAGAGTTGCCCAATGGGGAAATTCTTACATTTGGGTTTTACCCCAGTTACCATTTTGATTTGTTTGTGCACACACACTCGTCACCATTCTCCCTCCCACTCCCTTTCTCCCCCCTCCTTCCTTCTGCTCTGAAGCATTAGACTTCTATTTGTTTAAAGAAACGGTGATTATGTCACAACGCTGTCTCTAACCATTAAAATACAGTGCCAATCAGTCTTGCTTGTTATGCAGCAGCAGCACTGCAATGCAATAAGCTAAGTTTTTTTTTTAATTGCATCAGGTTTACTTGGGGAGGGAGAACCAGTATGTTTGTGGTGTAAATAAGGGGTGTGATGAAAAGTGGAAGCAGGCACCATTTTGCAAAAAACAACAACAACAACAACAACAACAACAACAAAACGTTTTGGAAAAGGGGAAGGGATCATGCCAAACTTTGTGTCCATTTAAACACCTAATTTTGCCTTTCCAGTCGCAGATCTAAATTGTGGCCTCATGGGAGACTGCCTCCTTCCGAATCAGATGCAGAAAACATATGGCGAATTTCAGCCTGGGAAATGAGGAAAGCTCAAATGCATAAAACCTAGTGTCGACTGGCAATGGAAATCCAAAATGAGGCTAAGATATGTCTCAAACATGTAAATGGTCAGACTCCAGAAAACTTTGTGTAATACGACAGAAATCTTCTCAACGGTCAAACAACCTTACATCAAAGAGTTCTAAGTGTCAATCTGCTAAATGGGAGGGGGAGGGTTAAACCTCTCATTCTGCAGCTCCATAGCCTCAGTCCATATCTGGTCTCCTCAAATCTACTGTTTTGACTTTTAAAACACTAGGGAGATTTAGTTACAGATCATACTGGGACCCTGCCTCTCTTCCCTGAAAGAGCTTGGTGAAAGAGCTTGGTGAGCAGTAACAGGAATCAGGGCTCGGATCCAGGACTTGCCACCTGCCACCACTGCTTGTCCTCCAAGTCTGCCCTCAGGGGAGCATGGGGAGCCTCTAAGAGCAAGCAGAAGTGGCAAATGGGGCTTGGCTCTGAGCTCCATTAGCCACCGCTGCTGCTCATCTTCCAAGGCCATCCTGACCTTCAGGAAAGCACAGGAAGCCTCAGAAACAAGTGGCGGCAGCAGCTAGCTAGGCTCAGAGCTAAGCCCTATTTGTCAGGCTGCTGCCACTGCCTGACCTCCAAGACTGCCCACAGCATCAGGAGAGTGCGGGCGGCCTCAGAGGATGAGTGGTAGCAGCAAACAGGGCTTGGCTCTGGGCCTCACCACCTGCCATCGCTGCTTGTCCTCTGAGACCGCCCCCTCTTTCAGAAGAGCACAGGCAGTCTCAAAGAGTGAGTGGCAGCAGATGCAAGCCCCAGAGCTCAGCCCCATTTTCCATGCCACCGCTGCCTGCCCTCCAGCCCTCAGGAGAATATGGGTGAGTGGAAAAAGCAGCAGCAGAGGCAGCGGGGCAGCTGAGCCTGGCATCTGGACTCATCAGCCTTCACTCTGACCATTATGTGGGATGAGAATCTGGTTGTCGGCACTTTTTTTTGTTACACCTCCCTACCCTCCTTTGTAAATCTTCCTGAATTCTCTTCCATATTGGGATGTAATTATCATCAAATACATTTCGAAAGTCTTTGTCTAAAGTTATTCCCAAATATTTCATTTTTCCTGGATTAATTTCACATCCATTTTTCATCTCTAAATCCACTGACATTTGTTTTGAGGCTCCTTCTACCATAATTTTAGTTTTTCCTCTGTTTATTTTGTATCCTGCATATTGACCAAAGTCTTTCAGGGTATCTAACAATTGTAGAATTGTTATTTCAGGATTCGTCAGAATAAAAACCACATCATTAGCATAGCTCCATATCTTAAACTCCTCACCTTTAATAAGAAGCCCAGAGTGTTCTTTTGAATTACTGTTTTTTGTTGCAGTTGTTTCTAGAACAAGATTAAATAATAAAGGGGATAGTGGGCAACCTTGTTTTGTTCCTTTCATAATCTGAATTTTGTCATATGTAAGCATTCTGTTCACCAAGATTTTAGCTTCCAGTTTTGAATAAACGTGTTGGATAAATTTCAGGAACACAGTTCATTGTTTGCAAGGTCGCCTGGAAAAATTTCCATTGAACATTGTCAAAGGCCTTTTCAGCATATATAAAAAAGAGGCAGCACATTGCTGTGATGTATACATAGTTTATTGCATTCAATACTAGGCAGATATTATTTTTCATATGCCTTTTCTGCATGAAACCTGTTTGATCAACATGAACAACATCACCTATACATCTTTTAAGCCATTCCGTTAAAACTTTAACAAAAATTTTATATCATGCATTCATTAATGAAGTCTGTATGATTGTGGTAGAGTTGGGTCAGTCCCTTTGTGTATGAGAACTATAAAAGCTTGCTCCTATGATTCTACTATCACTATTTCTGGTGCTTCCATTATTTTATTTATCAGTTGTTGTAGCAATGGTGTCGCCATATGTATCATTCTTTTATAATACTCCACTGATAATCCATCTGGTCCTGGTGCCTTCTGTGACTTCATTGAAATTATTTCATCATTGATTTCTTGAATCAATATTTTTGGTTTAAAATTCAATGATATTCTTCTGTAAATTTCTTTATAAGGATATGTTTCAGGTACTGTAGTTCTTCTAAATTATCTCTTTCACTTTCTGAATGAAAGTGTCTTTTAAATATCTTTTAAGTATCCTTTTCTAAGAGATGTTCAGCTCCTTTCTATTTCGGTCAAAAAATTGAAGTTTTCTGATTTTTTTTGTAACCTATATGCCAACCATATTCCTCGTTTATCCACATGTTCAAAATTATTTTCTTTTAAATACTCAAGTCTTTCCCTTATCTCTTTTGTTTTGATATAGTCTCTCTCCAGTCTTAAAGGCTTGATTAAGTTCCAAGTTTGGCTAGATTGGGTTGCCTGGTGTTGTTCTTCCAGTTGCTGTAATTATTCCTTGATCTTTTAAAAATCTTGTTGTTTTTTTCCTTTTAATAATAAAATTTTGTCTGATTAGTACCCCTTTTATATAGGCTTTGCTTGCATCCCAAACTGCAGAACTTTTCACATCAGATGTTTGGTTGATTAAAAAAAATTCCTGCAATTCTGCTTCACATCTCTGCAATCTATATTTATCATCAAAAGTATACTCATTCATCCTCCATCTTCTTAAACTGACTCTTTGATATTTTAATTCCAGTCCTAGTGGGTTATGATCAGTGAATGTGTTAGGTAAGATTTGTGCATTTGTCACCATCAGCAATAATGATTTGGAAAGCCAACATTGGTCAATTCTTGAATACAAACTACATTGTTGTGGGGAAAAGTATATATTTGTTTTTTGTGGATTTACGTCTCTCCAAACATCAACCAGAGATTATTGATAAAGATTAGAAAGCACAGTCTTTGGGAGCTTAGCTCCTTGTTTTTATGTGATTTATCAAGCAACAGGTTTGGAACCACATTAAAATCCTCTATCAACATTAAATCTGCATCTAGCACTTCAGTGTGTTTTTGAAAAAAATCATCATAAAATTTGTCTTTAACATTGTTGATTGCTTAGATGTTTGTTAATTATTAGTATTTTCCCATCAGTGATACATCGACTTTCTGGATCTTGAATCAAAACTTCTGTTTTTATATTATTGTTAAGTACATAGGTTATTCCTCTCTCTTTTTACTTTGGTGGAAGCTGGAAAGGCTTTACCTAGTCTTTTGATGCCTAAAACTTTCAAGCGTTTTCATTTGATGTGAATTTCTTGAAGACATATACTATCAGATTGATGTTTTTTTAGTTGATTAAAAATTATTCTCTTAGCTGGAGCAATTAAACCATTAACAATCACAGAAAATATTCTTAATTTCTCCTTAGCTTTAAGCAGGTCCTGATTCTCCTGCTTGAATGGGTTGAGCTGGTGTTTGTCTTTCTGTTTCCTGTGAAAGCTGATCAACTAGATCCTGTGCTTGTTGAAGTGTTTTGATAATCCTCCTTCCAGAAGGTAATATAATTTCCAAAGTGAAAAGGATCTTCCAAAAATATCTGATCTTTTTGTATAAGTATTTGACATAGAAAATGAAATTGTGCTCTGTTGCACAGAGTGTTGTTTGGGAGGCCTTGGAATATCTTAACTTCTTAGCCTAAGATTTTGAGTGGAACAGTGAGGTTATTTTCCAAGACAGAATCTCTCACTATCTTGCTGTCAAAATTTATTAAAAGATCTCTTGGTTATTTCTGACAAACTGCTGCTCAGGAATAAACTCTGTAAGTCTTGTCAAACTTGATATCATTGTCTGAGATATATTTTTCAAGTTATTATCTCTGGTTGCAGATCCAATTTTCCAAAATCATCAGAAACACCTTTTGTTTGTTAATTCTTTGTCCTTGTTTTAATATCAAGAACTTCAAACCTCTCTTCTGCAGTTATTTTCCAGTCCTTTAACTCTGTTACTTCAGATTCCACCTTTTGAACTTGGTTATGGTTTCTTGAATTCATTTGGTGTTTAAATCCACAGATTTCTTTAAATCATCAATTCTATCTGAAAGTGCTTTTTTGGTGTCCATGACCTCTTTTCTTGTGGAGCCCTTCTAGAAGTGCTCTGATTTCTTTATAATGTTTATCTAGCCCATGCATAATTTGGGCAGTGTCTGGGCCTTCATCTTCTTCTCCTTCTTCAAGCTTCTTGGCTTTTGCAATTCTTTTTGCATATGCCATAACTTTCTTTTTTCTCCAATGAGAGAGTAGATCCATTAGAGAATTCTTTTTCAGTGATTTAAAAAAATGTCTTAACAGACATCAATCAAACCAGTGAAATATTGAATTATGAATAACATAGAAACAGATTGTCAATTTCATCAGAATTCAATTCTATATAAGCTCAGTGAGAGACCTTATATTATTACGGCAGTTATTAATAATTATTTGATTTTCATGAATCACTCCAAAAATACATCATTACTCTAAGTAGAAAGCATAGAGTTCTAGCAAGGAAATATTAAAGTCTAGAAATAAAGCTGTTCAATAGATTTTATGAATATAATAATTTTAAAGACTTCATACAGTATATCTCCCCAGCAACTATAAAATTATAGGATTAAACGGACTTTAGTGCACTACACCTATTTTTATTTGCTACATAAAAAATCCAGTAATTATCACCAATTAAGCATCAGAAGGTTCTTAGCTGATTTCAGGAGAATCTTCTTGTGTTCCTAGGCAATTGCTCTTCTGATCCTGACACTCATCAATTGACTTAAAGATGCCCAACTGCATAGGTTTATAATGCAAAAAAGAAAAAAAAGAGGAACAAAAGGCAGAGATAGGAAGAAACCAGGTTAAAGGGAAAGCAGTCGATGTTTTTCAGCTTTTCAGCTCTTCTGTCCTCCCAGGTCATCTCTGTCCCCAAAAAGCTCTAGTCTATAGTACTTCTGGGGTTTGTAGCTGTTGTGATCTGCAAATGACCCTCACAACTTCCCATAGTAAATCTCTCAGTCTCAAGGGGGCAGTGAAAGTCTCACCCCAGCCCACAGTAGTTCACTATCTTCAAGGTTGATCTCTGAGACAGTAAACAAGTTGCAAATGGCAAGTTTGAATCCTTTTCTTATAAACCAGTTCTTTAAACTGTCAGACATATATTTGCCACTAGTTCAAAAAGAGTTCAGAGCCTTTTACTAGACTGATCTTTTTAGAAGAAGAAAGCGGAGAGGGAGGGGGAAGAAAAGCTTTGCAAGTTAAACAACCTCTCCCAAACACTTCCCCCTCCTGGAATTCTTTGAGTGAAGATCTTTAATTGTTCAATAGAGCTAAACAGACTTCAAAGGTAGACAGACCAGAAGTAGAAAAAAATAGGAAGTTTGCTGGTTGTTGTTGAAGTGGCCTGAACATTGGGAGACTGTTAAGATCTGAGGTTAAACTCTGCCTCAGTATTTCTGGACTCCAATGTCCCCAGAGGGACTATCAGAGTAGGTGAAAGAGGATTTATGTGCAAATCCTCTGGTCCTGCTGCTTGATGGGATAGAATGGTCCACACCTGGTCAGAGAGGAAACAAAAGCTGTCCTAATGAACCATCATCTTAGCCAGACCCCTCAACCCTGATGTTCTCTTGATGTTTGTTGCAGAGTTTTGTTTTGATATTAGCCAGTAACAATTCATAATCTGAACTGCAGTCAGCACCAGGATATGTTTTGATACCAGGGATTGAACTGGACTATCATCAGCTACATAAGATATAGTTGATTTGGTTCCTGTGTAGTCCAGTTGGTGATGTCAAAGAGTATAAGCGATATTTATACTGTTTGAACCAAATGTTCATGATGCAAAACCAGTTTTTCATAACAGAATTGTGCCAGACGATTACCTGCATCATTCCTTCTTCCAAGTCCGAAGTTGCCAATAATGTCTCTCTGCTCGTGTGCCACCCATTATGTAAATGACATCCTTCTTGTGAACTTGTTCTAAAGTGTCTTGAATGGTGGTATAGAAGTCTTCAACTTCTGCCTCTGTTGCATCAGTTGTCGGAGCATATATTCGGACAGCTGTGATATTTATTCCCATGGCATAAATTCGGATTGTCATGATTCAATCACTGAAAAATTTTCCACTGCTTGAGAAAAAATTTTGCTTGCAAGTAAAGCCATGCCATTCCTTCTCATGGAGTTGCATCCTGACCAGTACATGGTAAAATCCTCTGATTGAAAGCAACCATCATCTGTCCAATGTAATTCACTGATGCCAAGGAGGTCAATGTTCAACCTAACCATTTCTCTTTTAATAATTTCCAGTTTTCCTTGAGTCAGTCCTCTAACATTCCAAGTTGCTATTCAGTGCATCTTCATACAGCGCAGACCCTTGCTTTCACCATTAGCAGCATCAGCCCCTGGAGTTCCTGCTGTATTTGTCCCAGGCATGTCAAAAAATCCAGGGCTACTCACTGCAGGTCCTTGCATCTTCCCAAACCCTTGTTGGGTACCGTGTGGCCTGAGAGGCTCACCATTGGGCATCATATCGAAATTGCTTGAGAGCTGTACCATAGGATTGGCAAACCTTTATATACAAAGGTAGGTTGCCAGGTCTTTCCTTAGCCCTCCCCATTTACCTGGGCTTCGAACTGGCACGCTCAGGTGTGCATGACTCGGTTCTTTATGCAGCATCAACTAAAACACCAAACAGCAAACATAGGAACTCATAGAACTTATATACATTTGAGCTGGCCTGCCAAGGAACCTGATTGGCCCTTAGCAGAGCTGTCTCATTGGTCCATAGCAGAGTTTTAATACAAGCCACTCATGGATCACATTAGAATACTTCATTTGCATAATTCAGTTCTTGAGCAGCCTGCATACACAACATTCTCCCTTGGAACCTTCAGCACCCCACGTGGCCAGATAGATGCCAGAGAAGCTCATCAGCACAAGAATATCCCTGTTCTTTTTTCTCCCCGTCTTGTGATAACAAAAGTTCCATTTTTAGACATCATTAGCAAATCCCTTTTAAAGGCCTTCTCAGAGCATACTCAGAACTTCAGAAGCAATACACAGTACAGTTCCTTCATACCCTGCACTTCTTCAGGCTACAGGTACAATCTTATAAGTGAAACTCTTCCACAGCAAAAAACCTTCAGCTGCTTGTTAAGAAAATCTGCACAATGCAACAGAGAAGGGTCTTGGAATGGTCTTGGGACACTGACAAAGGTGCTCAGAATGGATTTTTTCAATCACATCTTGTAGCAATGCATTAAATTTTGTCGTGTGAAAATCTGCTTTCTGTTCTTTGGTCTGTGCTTACAGAAAATCAATCTCATCTACTAAATAATAGATAAAGTCAGTCAACTAACCCTCCACAGTTATAATCAAGGAATACTACACTGGAGTTCATACAGGAGAACATTGGCAGGACCAAATGAAGACCAGGGCAAATCAACTCTCCATCCCTCCTTTTGAGTACCTCATTTCTTCTTGTAAATTGAGGCTCATTTCACAACCTCGACAGATGATTTGCATGCATAATTCATCCCTGTTAAATGCTGATACATTTCTAGGCTGGTGTCTGTAAATCTGTATCAAGTCATGTCATATATATATGATGTTATTATCAATATGTAAGATTTTATGAAAACAAATTTGTTCTCCTAAGCTTATAGTTTTTTTGTTTTGTTTTGTTTTTGTTTTTAAATTTTAAGACTATCTGAACTGTACTGAATTTGAGATTACTGACATATGAAATCACCGGATGGACAAGTATTGAAATAACATTACAGCAGATGATTGGTTTCTCCTGTGGTACTTGTTGGTCTCTTTCCTGGTCCCCATTTGATTCTTGCAGATAAAATCCAAAGAGTATTAGGCTGAGCAGAGAAAAATAGGGAGCACACCAATGTTCTCTAGAGCAGTGGACCCCAACCTTTTTATCACCGGGGACCACTCAACGCCTTTTACTGAGGCCCCGTGTGGGGGGGGTAGTTTACTCCTCTACTCTCAACCACTGCCCTGACGCTCTCTGGTCGCTATGGTAATGTTTAAACATCCCTTCAAAATAAGATACAGACACGCCACAACAATGAACATAAGGAACATTTTATTTTCATGGAAATTTTAAGTCATGACAATGACAAATCAATAGGAACCCTGAGCTTGTTTCTCTGCAACGAGATAGTCCCATCTGGGAGTGATGGGAGACAAGGACACCCAAAGTGTGTTGTAAAAGCCTGGGGGGGGGATGAAGTAAAGGGCTGGGGGGGGGAGAAGGCGTACTTCGGGGCCCACCTCCAATTAGTCGAAGGACCACAGGTTGGGGATCGCTCCTCTAGAGAACTGCTGAGGTTTCACAACTGTGCACCCCCAATTTGGGTGTTTATACAGGTTTATATTTCCCCATTCCCCTCCTTTTTTTACATTTCTCGACTTGGCAATCCATCCCTGTGGCTGTGCAAGGCTGAAGCCCTTCCCCAATAGTCACTCTGCCCAAGAACAAAAACCTGATCCCACCTTTTCTCTGACTCCCTGCAACCACTTGTGCAGCATTAAAGCCCAGGAGGCCTCATCAGAGATACACACTTGGCTTTCAACCAAGTTGAGATTGGCCCTGCCCACATGCCAGCTGTTTTGTGGGGGTGGGGGGATCTATTGACTTTTCAAATTCCAAAAGCCTGTAGGTTCACCGTGTTAAGGATCTCCTGCAGGGAGTCTTACCGGCTCTACAGGTAAAGTTGTTCTAGTCTGTGTTTCAGATGCTTAGTCAATAGTTGAGCCAATATCCCATCACGAGCACACCCTAAGTCCCGGTCATCCGGTCTCAACAACCCAGGTGATTGTCTGGTCCCCATGCCCCTAAATCTGGCTTTGAGTAGGGGTGAACTTGCCTTGAAAACCCTACAGGGTCAGTTTTAATGGTTTTAGGAGATGCTTCTATTATGTATGTTTTTCATCTGTTAGTGGCATTGGCGATCCTGATGAGGGCAGAAGGGCAGAGTATAAATGTGGTATATAATGAATAAATAATAAGCCATCTGTGTGTGTGTGTGACATCTGATATCATTTATAGCGAACTGACACATGCTGGAAACTGCATACATTTTTACAGGGAACATTGCATGAGATAAGAGAAGCTAATGTTTCAGTAAAGATTCATGGACATTTCTTTTCTCTCAGCGGAGGATCAAAATTAGCATCTCCAAACTAAACTAGTAAGGCTGTCAAATTCATACTGATCCCTAGCCCATATATATATAAAGGTAAAGGTAAAGGTATCCCCTGTGGAAGCACCGAGTCATGTCTGACCCTTGGGGTGATGCCCTCTAGCGTTTTCATGGCAGACTCAATATGGGGTGGTTTGCCAGTGCCTTCCCCAGTCATGACCGTTTACCCCCCAGCAAGCTGGGTACTCATTTTACCGACCTCGGAAGGATGGAAGGCTGAGTCAACCTTGAGCCGGCTGCTGGCATTGAACTCCCAGCCTTATGGGCAAAGCTTTCAGATGGCTGCCTTACCACTCTGCACCACAAGAGGCTCATATATATATATATATATATATATATATATATATATATATATATATATATATATATATATATATATATATATATATATATATATATATATATATATATATATATATATATATATATATATATATATATATATATATATATATTTCTGTTTCAGTTGCAAAAAATGCTGCAATGCCCTCCTTAAAGTTCCATGGAATAACAAACCTGTCACAAAAAAATAGGGCCGATCAGGAGCAGCTGATTGTTTTCCTTAGAATCATAGAATCATAGAGTTGGAAGGGACTTCCTGGGTCATCTAGTCCAACCCCCTGCACTATGCAGGACACTCACAACCCTCTCGCTCATCCACTATAACCTGATACCCCCTTGAACCTTCACAGAATCAGCCTTTCTGTCAGATGGCTATCCAGCCTCTCTTTAAAAATCTCCAAAGATGGAGAACCCACCACCTCCTGAGGAAGCCTGTTCCATTGAGATACCGCTCTGTCAGGAACTTCTTCCTGATGTTTCGACAGAATTTCTTTTGAATTAATTTCATCCCATTGGTTCTGGTCTATTCCTCCAGGGCAAGAGAGAACAACTCTGCTCCATCCTCTATATGGCACCCTTTTAAATACTTGAAGATGGTTATCAGATCCCTTTTCAGTCATCTCCTCTCCAGGCTAAACAGACCAAGCTCCCCCAACCTTTCTTCATACCTCTTGGTCTCCAATCCCCTCACCATCTTTGTTGCCCTCCTCTGGACCCGCTCCAGTTTGTCTACATCCCTCTCCAACTGTGGTGCCCAAAACTGTACACAGTACTCCAAGTGAAGCCGAACCAGAGCAAAGTAAAGCTGTACCATCACCTCCCATGATCTGGACACGATACTCTGTTTGATATAGCCCAAAATCCTATTTGCCTTTTTAGCCCTTGAGTCACACTGCTGACTCATGTTCAATGTGTGGTCCACTAAGACTCCTAGATCCTTTTCACACATACTACTGGCAAGACAAGTCTCATCCATCCTATACTGCTGTAGATTTCTCCCCCTCCCCTAGTTTTCCAAATTCACGGCTGCTTCCTCCTCCAGTACCACCTCCAACCAATAGTCTGCCTCTCCTCCCACCCTCCCCTCCATATATATTTTTTAAACATTTTTAATCGTGATCATGTTACAATACTTATTTGCTTTAACAATATCACCCACTTTCTGCGAATGTCTCAGAAAGTAAAAAGTAAAAACAAGGACTCCATATTCTCCCCCCACCTCCCCTGTCTTCCCTTCCAGCATCTAAGCACACTTTATGATTTAGGATGCAATGAGCCACTTCATAACTTTCAGTTGTATAACTGTGGCTGTTGTGCATTCACAGCAACAAGAACACCCCACCCTCGTTTGGATGGTTCAGGTGCCATGAGAATTGAGGATAAGGAGTATGTGATCCTTTTTTCTTAAAAAAAACCCCTTTAGATTGTGTTACAGTATGAGTGCGTTATTCTGCATGCTCAGAAATGCAAAACAAATTCTGCAATTTGAGGCCCGATCAGTTACGGGAGAAAACCACAGATGCGGAATGCCAGATGCAACTTCAGAGTCTACGTTTAAAATCTGATGCAGTGGGAATGCACTGGCAAATCGGAACTGCGGAATCAGTTTCTGTTTAGATAATGGGAAAGCAATCTAAGGGGTAACTGCAAGGTGTTCAGATCTCCCAGAGACATATCACAACAGCCTATAATACGGCACAGTCTATCACATTATACGTATCGGATGACTTGGAGAAATTGCTCTCAAAATAAGATGGGAGTTGTAAAGAAAACAGTAGGGAAAAAATGGTATTTCATACCGTAGAGCTCGGTGCGTTTATATAATCATTAAAAACAAAAGAAGCTTGGCCTTTAGTTGCATTTTCCCAGTCGTCCCTTCCCCCCCCCCCTTTGTAGTTATTATTGCTTCATTATACAGTCATTTGTACAATGTTTTGGCAGACATTCACTGTTGCATAAATTAAAGTCCCTGAATCTAGTTTTTGCCTACAGGTCTTTGATGAAAATACCAGGAACATTTTTATTTGAATGTCAAAGTTTGTCAACCATTAAACTGATTGATTTTTCATTATACAATCCAATAGGAGAGGCAATCTCCACTCTGTATGCAACATTACACTGAGAGATATACTCATCTCTGAACAATCCTTCCTACTTAAGCTCTAAAAAAAATTATATTCTCGTCACGGAAGAACCACATGTTCCGAAACCATCTCTAGACATGAATTGTTTTGTTAATATGCCCAAGACAGGTATGCTGCCGTAATTCAATTTACATGAAAATAAATGAAAAGACATAACATGGCTGCAAAACTTCACTTTTAACAACTTTTTCAATGGGGCTTCAAAAGAAAAGCGAGGGTTTCCTGAATCTATCTGAGGAGGCTGTAGGAGGGAGTACAGTGAAAGAAAGAGAAAATATGGATAGCAACACGGGTCAGATATTTTCCCCAAACTGAACAAAGTGGCCGATGAACGTTTATGTGGTGGTGGAAAGTACAATGAAGTCACAGCAGATATATGGTGACCCTGCAAGATGAGTAAAGGTGGCTTACCATTGCCTGCCTCCATGTTACAACCCTATATTCCTCAGTGGTGTCAAATCCAAATAGTAGCCAAGGCTGACTCTGCTTAACTTTCAAAATATGACTCAGTGAGGTTGTTTTCCTGCAACAACAGCTTCCTGAAATCCTTTAACTGGGAATGCCAGGATCTTTAAATTTAGGATCTTCTGCAGGTGTTTCAGCTTTAAGGCTTGGCCCCTCTCCATCAAATAGGCAGCCATGAACCCGGGTAACCCCGGTTAAAAAATAGATAGGTTTCATGCTAATTCCTACACATGTGGCATTTTTGGTACAGAAATTTTGTAACAAGTCAGGCAGCCTTAGTCCCAGTTAGTTCTATTTTGCACTAAGAGAAGGAAGAAGATTAGGATCTTAAATGCCACTTTTCTCTATCAGGGGTCTCAAAGTGGCTTACAATTGCCTTCCCTTCCTCTCCCCAGAACAGACCCCCGGTGAGGGAGGTGAGGCTGAGAGAGCCCTGATATTACTGCTCAGTCAGAACAGCTTTATCGGGAGTCTCAAAGCGGCTGCCAATCGCCTTCCCTTCCTCTCCCCACCACATTCACCCTGTGAGGTAGGTGAGGCTGAGAGAGTCCTGATTTTACTGCTCGGTCAGAACAGCTTTATCAGTGCCGTGGTGAGCCCAAGGTCACCCAGATGGCTGCACGTGGGGGAGCAGAGAATAAAACCCGGCTCACCAGATTATAAATCATACTCCTAACCACTACACCAATACAATGTAATGCAAGGAAAATATAATAAAGCTTGGTGCATACAGTAATAATTTTCTCAAACGTGCTGAATCCCTAACAAATCCAAAAACGAATATCCAGTCCCGTTAATTCAGAAATTAGTTTTAATTAAATTGCACAGTCAGAAGTCTTTTGCTGCAAAAGAAAGTTACGACTACCATCATTATCTGCCCATAAATAGCCAACTTTTCAGATTAACACACAGAATGTTAATGGCACTGGCATTAAGTCCTAATTAAACGATGAAGAAATACATGCATTACATTCTGTCAGTCGGCCATATGCTCAAGTGAGAAGCATTTCAATGAAACATCATTGTCTGTTAGGGCCCCATTATTTCCATTTGCTTCTTCCACCTCACAAGTACCAACAGCAACAAAATTTTCTTATGTCCAAAGAAAGTGCATGTGTGTGTATGTAGATTATATAATATTGAACCAATTTGTCAAGGGGAATAAAAATATATATTTGGTCTGGCAAACCATGTAATGACAGCTGTATTTGATTTTCCACCCTGGAAATGATTTGCATCTGATTCATTCTTACTTGGATATACATATTTAGAGCGTATCATTAAGAATTTCTGTTTGCTTCTGAATAAATGCTTTGCACTGCTGAATTGGTGCTGCTAGTGGTGCATCAGGAGCTGTGCTTTTCTATATTTATCGCTGTTCTAACAGCATACGCATCCCAGGTATCATTCAAGAAGAACACCTGGAATAGACTCGTAGACCTCACTGCAGATGAAAGCCAAATCTCGGAACTTGGGTGGGTGTTTCTTTTTCTTTTTGCAAAATATGTAACTCCATAACTATGTACTAGAAGGGTCAACAGTGTCATTTAAATTTAAATTAATTTAAAACATATCTCCCACCTTTCTTCCCAATTAAGGGACAAAGGTGGCAAACAGTTAAAAAGACATTAAAGTCAACTTTGAAAACAGTACATATATGTTCAAACAAACAAGGGGGAAGACCAATAAGAGAAGGACAACCAAAACTGAAGCTCTGGCAGAGTTGCTAGAGTTTGGGAATTTCTGCTGCAGGCATCCAGTGAACCTCTAAAACAGTAGATCACCAGATAATTTCCCAGTAATTTCCCAGTGTGATAAACAGCCAGTCCACCCCTGTCTGTGGGATGGGACAGAAACCTCTAACAGAAACCTCTTTGCATTTGCAACAAACTCCAATTCCTAGGACTGTGGCAGGAGGTGCTAGAAGTACACATTGTAGTCATACTCACACCTCACTATCTTTCTCCTTCACTTTAAAAAAGTTGCAAGAATCAGATTTGTCATGAAAGCATCAAATCTAAAAACACGTTGTTTTTGAAATTTTGTTTTAAATTTTTTTTGTATTTTTATGTCAAATTATTTTTATGTCAAATCATCTGGGCATGGAATTGGCGTCACTTTGGGTAGGCAGGTAGTTGTGAATTTCCTGCATTCTTCAGGGGGTCGCACTAGATGACCCTGGAGGTGCTTCCAACTCTGTGATTCTATGATCTCAACAAAATGAAACTCTTGGTTTTTAAAGTGTTGATATTGTTGGTAATAACAGAGATATTGCAATGCTGGAGTGTTACGCTTGCTGCTTGATGGACTAATGGTCTGATTCATTGGAAAGCAGCTTCTGGAATTCAGTAAGGCAGGGGTAGTCAACCTGTGGTCCTCCAGGTGTCCATGGGCTATAATTCCCATGAGCGTGTTCTGGCTGGGGCTCATGGGAATTGTAGTCCATGAACATCTGGAGGACCACAGGTTGACTACCCCTGCAGTAAGGCACATTATTTATACCCTCCTCCCTCATGCTGCCTTTTATTTTCTATAATCTTTCAAATTATACTTTTTTTAAAAAAAGGACCTTTGTCAATATACTTTGTCAACATTCATGTGTAAATAAGTGCATGGATGTACAGCAATTCACATGTACAGTCATTATTCTTCACTCAATATATGTATTGGCCTTTAGCTCAAAGGTATGGAGAAGCTTAGTCAAAAGAGTGGGAACAGTCTTTTGACTAAGCTTCCCCATACCTTTGAGCTAAAGGCCAATATATATATTGTAAAAAATTGAGTGAAGAATAGCGAAGGACTAGATCCTCAACACATACTGTTAGAAACAACCACTGATGAAAATGCCACTTTGAAAACGGTACAAATCTGGATGCCGTTTTGGTTGTTTTATTACTATTAAAAGAAGATATAAGATATTTCTATTTTTATTCATTAATTGTTAATTGTAGCCTAAGGTAGGTTCTTTCTTGGTTTTTTGGCAAGCAACAGCAAATCCAATGTGTATACATATGGTCAGGGTTTGCTAAGCCTAGATTTTACTTTGTATTGTCCAGAAGTTTGCACCTTCAACATTAGAAAATGCTTTTAAGAAGAAAAAAATAAATGGAAGATTCTTAGGATACTTTATGCTACTCTTAGTGCAACACTTTGTACATGCATTGTGATCATGCAGTTATGGGAGGGAGGCAGACTGGCTTCTAGAGCAGGTGAAAGTCTTTCCACCATGCTTGACAAAAAAGGACCATCCTGAGGACCATCCCCCAGTGAATCTCCTTCAGTCACAAGTTTACTCAAATATATACACACCTGGGTTTGATATACATTCCACATATTTCCATCTTTTCGAGCCAATGTATGCAAGGGGCATAGAATTTACTGCCTGTTCGAGTTATGACAAGAGAAGTGTTTTCTATTAAAGTCTCCTTTGATCAGACCTCCCATGCCGTCAACAACAACTACATCTCCTTGATGCTTCACTGTCAGCTTTCTAAATCTCAACTGCCACAGAGATTTACAATGTTCCTGCATGGCTTCCTTTCCGCATTCGGAAGAACCCAGCATCTGTTGTAAAACAGCAACTGGCCGCCTGTAAATAAAGAAAATGGCAGAATTGCTAACAAGGCCTACTTCCACCCCATGTAACTTTATTGATTGTTCTGATTCCAGACTCCCATAATTCCCTGTACCTGACAATAATCCAAGGAACTATTATCTGAAAAACAGTCACAGTGAAATGAGGTGGTCTCACGAGTCCAGACCTATACAAATTATTAAATCTACACCTACAGTTTGCTGAAGACGTTCAGTAGAATCAGAACCTCTTCCCACAATAAGATTGCATCCCGCCCAGTACTCTCCTATGAGTTGGACTGTGCTACATGAAGATCAAACCAATCTTCCTAGGGTTGTCAGCTCTGAGTTGGGGAACACCTGATAATTTGTGAGGTGGAGCATAAGGAAGGGTTTGGGGAGGCAAGGTATAGTGCCATAGAATAGCGATCCCCCAACCTGTGGGCCGCAGACCACATGTGGTCCGTTGACTAATTGGAGGTGGGCCGCAAAGGACGCCTCCCCCCCCCCCGGCCCTTTACAACACACTTCGGGTGTCATTGTCTCCCATCACTCCCAGATGGGACTATCTCATTGCAGAGAAACAAGCTCAGGGTTCCCATTGATTTGTCATTGTCAAGAGTTAAAATTTCCATGAAAATAAAATGTTCCTTATGTTCATTGTTGTGGCGTGTCTGTATCTTATTTTGAAGGGATGTTTAAACATTACCATAGCGGTCAGAGAGCGTTAGGGCAGCGGTTGAGAGTAGAGGAGTAAACTACTCCCCACACACACACCGGGCCTCAGTAAAATTGTCAAGCGTTGAGTGGTCCCCGATGATTAAAAGGTTGGGGACCACTGCCATAGAATACAAATCCAAAGGACTTGTTGTCCCTATCACGATGGACCTTTCTGGCCCTATGGACAGAATAACCAGACATTTGTTAGCTGATGGGTCCCCAGAAATCACGGAACTGGTGGCCGAATTCTTGGCTACTGTGATACAAAAGGACATTCGGCTAGGCAAGAATCAGGTCTAGACCAGGGGCACATACAATTGGCGGAAATTACTGATTGCTGGGCATTCTGGAGGAATCTCCTGTTGGTTACTGCCTATTTTATTTTATTTTATTTGTTTATCTAGACTATGTAATTTTTATCAATTATAATTATGAATTACCCTTGTTCTCATGATGTTTTATATGCCATTAAAGGTTTTTTGAATTTTGAATTTAGAATACAAATCCATATTTCTATATCCCAAATTCTGCTGTTTGAGGGCATGTTTAGATTGAACCCTAAACCAAACTTCAGGGCTGCTTCAGAGATAGACCGACCAAATGCAGTCTGAAGCTGAAATTCTCATTAAAAGACAGAGCCAAAGCAGCTGTCCAATGTGCACTTCGGTGTGCTTCGGCGTTTTGGATGGCAGCCATTTAAACTTTAATGGGAAACAGATAGTGGGGAACTGCTTAGCGTTCCCACTCTTTATTTTCCGACTTTGCTTGGGTTTCTCCAGGGCCAAGGGGAGGAGGGAGTGAGGCAGACCAATGACTGGGTTCCCTTGAGGAGCCCAGCCAATCATAGCAATACATTTTTCATCTGCAAATGCATTGCCATGATGAGATCTTGCAGCTTGCAAAGCTTGCTTGCTGCCAAGTTAGCGGGGGGGGGGGGGGGAGGCTGGGGGGGGGAAGTTATCCTATAGGGAGGCAGGTTTGGAGGGAAAACATTTCTTCGCCAATCATAGAAGGTTTTTCCTCTTTGAAAATCTTCTGTGTATGGCTAAGGCTAGGCGGTCTTCTTATTTGCTTCTCTTGCTGGCTGCTGGCTTGCTGACCTGTGCTGCTCTGGCAGAGGAGATTCTTTGAGTCTGACTCCCAGAGAGTTTGTGGAGCCTGCCTGGATGGCTGGCAGCTGTTGCCACTGCTGCTGTGCTGAACCTTGGAAGATCTTTATTTTATAATATTTATTTATAATTGGATTTATATACCGCCGTTTGCCGTTCACAATGAAATATAAAATCACAGTAAAATCACATAAAACCCCATAAATACCTCATTATTACAATAAAAAGATGGCATTCTGTTCTATAACTCTCCCCATTTTCCCCGCTTGTTCAGAGAGAGGTCAGATGTTAATTCCGTAAGAGAGAGAGAGGAAAGAAAAACTGGCCGTTGGATTAAGGATTTTGGATGGAACCCGGGCTCTGCCCTGGCCCTCCCCTGAGCTTTTCCCACATTCTTGGTTCGCCCAGACATTCCAGGGTCAACCGGAGCCACTGCCATTTCGGTCACTGAGTGCTCAGACATCATTGAGTCCAGAGGCACTGTTGAAGGGATGTCGATATTGTGACCAAGAGATCGATTTGGGATGATTGGCTGAGTTTCCTTGGATTCTTGCAATTTCACATAATCCAATCTATCTGTGAATGCCTGTTGCTCTTGCAGGGGTAAGGAGATAATCTCAAAGGACCTTAAAATCATTTTCAATCGTATTTGTCAGATGCTCATGCAAAGGAGGAATTAAGGGGCAGAAGCAGGGATTAACCATTTCAGTTTGCACGCCAAGGCTCTGGGGTTGTCATCTGACCCCTGTAACTGCAAATTGCCAGACAGATTTTATCTAACTACAGAACCAAATTCTGAGAGAGATGGTTAACTACTAATTTGCTCTCCTGTTTAGATACACATCCCCTTGGGGGAGAAGCCAACTGGCAAAGTTCATGGGGGTTTGCAGGCGGAGTACTTTGAGGATGGTAATCTTTGGCAGATAGCTTACCAACCTCTGTGGTAAGGTATATCAACTGAGTTTTAAGTTCCTCAATATTCCTAAAGATACAATCCAAAGTTCTTGCCATCAGCTCAAAAGAGTTACCAGTCACTGAATTTACTGCTCCCTCTGACGTCCCCTCTAAATCAATCGGTTGTAGGAACTCTGTTGGTTGCTCCTGTGGGGCTACTGCTCCTCCATTTGGCTCTTCTTCCACCAATTCCAGAGCAAAAGCAGCAAAACGATTCCCTTTTTCTATAGCACATATAAACTTTCCTCTCTTAGCTCCAGGATTTGGGAAGAAGTGTTCTATTTTCAATTGCTTGGATGCAGGGGGGAGACTTATTTCTTCAAAATCTCTCTGGTGCTTCCCAGAAGCCATAGGTGTGTCTGACGCCTTACAAAACAGTAAGAAATCACTACTCCACAAGTCATAACAATAACCCAGGGTATGCCATAAATATCTCTCTGTTCTTTCATGCTCCTTGCTTCCACAGCTTTCATGGAAGTACAGGTTAGTCCTGGGTTTCCAGCAGTTAGGATATCAACACGTCTTCTTATATGGTGGCAAAGTTGTAAAAGCATAGAATCATAGAGTTGGAAGGGGCCATACAGGCCATCTAGTCCAACCCCCTGCTCAACGCAGGATCAGCCCAAAGCACCCTAAAGCATCCAAGAAAAGTGTGTATCCAACCTTTGCTTGAAGACTGCCAGTGAGGGGGAGCTCACCACCTGTGAGGGGGAGCTCAGCAGCCTATTCCACTGCTGAACTACTCTGACTGTGAAATTTTTCCCCCTGATATCTAGCCTATATCGTTGTACTTGTAGTTTAAACCCATTACTGCGTGTCCTCTCCTCTGCAGCCAAGGGGAACAGCATCCTGCCCTCCTCCAAGTGACAACCTTTGAAATACTTAAAGAGGGCTATCATGTCCCCTCTCAACCTCCTTTTATCCAGGCTGAACATTCCCAAGTCCCTCAACCTATCTTCATAGGGCTTGGTCCCTTGGCCCCAGATCATCCTCGTCACTCTCCTCTGTACCCTTTCAATTTCATCTACGTCCTTCTTGAAGTGAGGCCTCCAGAACTGCACACAGTACTCCAGGTGTGGTCTGACCAGTGCCGTATACAATGGGACTATGACAACTTGTGATTTTGATGTGATGCCCCTATTGATACAGCCCAAAATGGCATTTGCCTTTTTTACCGCTGCATCACACTGCCTGCTCATGTTTAGTTTACAATCAACAAGTACCCCAAGGTCTCGTTCACACACAGTGTTACCTAGAAGCGTATCCCCCATCCAGTAGGCATTCTTTTCATTTTTCTGACCCAGATGCAGAACTTTACACTTATCTTTATTAAATTGCATCTTGCTCATTTGCTCATTTTTCCATTGTGTTCAGATCTCATTGAACTCTGTCTCTATCTTCCGGAGTATTTGCCAGCCCTCCCAATTTGGTGTCATCTGCAAACTTGATGAGTAGTCCCTCCATCCCCTCATCTAGATCATTAATAAATATGTTAAAAAGTACCGGGCCAAGCACCGAGCCCTGAGGTACCCCTCTACTCACCTCTCTCCAGTCTGATGAAACACCATTGACAAAAACTCTTTGAGTGTGGTTCTCTAACCAATTCCCTATCCACCTAACTATCTGAAAATCCAGATTGCAGTCCTTCAACTTATCCATCAGAACATCATGGGGAACCTTATGAAAAGCTTTACTAAAATCCAAGTAAACAACATCAACAAGAATTTCCACGATCCAGCAAACCTGTCACTTGGTCAAAAAAGGAAACCAGGTTGGTCTGACAGGACCTGTTGGAGACAAATCCATGCTGACTTCCTTGGATCACCAAATTGTCCTCCAGATGTCTGCAGATCGCTCCCTTTAATATCTGCTCCATTATCTTCCCCACAACAGAGGTCAGACTCACTGGTCTGTAGTTTCCCGGGTCATCCTTCCTCCCTTTTTTGAAGATTGGAATAACGTTTGCTCTCTTCCAGTCCTCCAGGACATCTCCAGTCCTTAAAGAGGTCCCGAAGATGATGGACAAGGACTGTGCAAGTTATCTGGAAAGTTCTTTGTGCACTCTCGGGTGCATTTCATCAGGCCCAGGGGATTTGAAGCAGTGCTAAGAGGCAATAAAAATGGTCTCCCAGTTGTAAAACAGTTAGTCTCTGACTAAGCAATTTTGATAGCCTGCAGCCCAATGGACTTGGCATCTTTAATTTTACAAAATTCTATAAAAAAACAAAAACAGACTATCCTACAATTTCAGGCAGCTCCATGCTGTCTATTAAGAAGACAGCTGTGGAGCAGTTATAAAGACAGAAGGAAACAAAACAAAAGATAAGAGAGAAAAACTTGCAGAGCAGGAGTTGGTGTGTCCATTTCCTCAGACCCAGTCCCTTGCACATGCACCCAAAATGCCTGAGAGTTGCCAGGCTCTAGTCATACATAGGATATGACATCATAAAATTGGCCAATGGAGCACTGTTGTCTCTTGCAATGGCCTCTTGGGATCTTTCCCACTGTTTAATCCATATGCAAATGCATGCAAATTGAAGAAAACTCTTTTCTACTATTAATGTCTTTATGTGACAGATGTCCATCTTTTCCCCCACCCCCCCAGCCCTCCTCTTAATAAAGGATGTTACCATGATGATATTGTTTGAGAGAGCCACTTACGTTAAGGGGGCAAGACAATTGCAATTCTGACCCACCAGTTCAAAACTAATAGTCTAATTAAGTAGACTTTCATTTTGGATGCATTTTTTTTTCCAGCAGAGGAATCCAAACCTATAAGGGCACTTCCAATGGGGATCAAAGGTGTGAATATTGCATGAGCTCCAAGGTGCCTGAAGGATACCAAAGACGTGCATTTAAAAATTCAATTAACCTTATCTTTCTTAAACTTGATTAATAATCCTACAGATAAATCACTACTTTAAAAAGCGATAGTGTCTTTTGAGTATATCCTGTCTAACATGCTGTATTTTTCTCTAACCCTTCTTTGCATAGGCTTAAATTATGAAATTCTCACTGGGGGGTGGCGTGGGGGGAGCTCAGTTCAAGGCATTATCTGGGAAATGTAATACAGCCGATCCTTGTCTGACGCTACTGTAAGGGAACCATTGAGCACTCAACTTAGCACAGCAAACAGATTTGAAACTCCGAGTTACCCATGTGAAAAAGACATTGAACTCATTTTGTTAGGCACTCAGTGTAGTGTGAAAATCAATGCTCATGGCAGTTTCTTTATGTACCTTTTGCTTTGTCAAGAAATCAAAGGCTGAACAATAAATGGTTTAAATTTTACATTGTCAGGAATGAGTACATCTGTTCGGCATACACTTCTTGCTATGCATGCGATTGCTAAATAGGCCTGAAAATTCTGAGGCAAACTAAAGTCAGAGGTTTAGAGGGGGGATTTTTGACCACACACAAATTATAATAAACCATGCACTACACATAAAATGTTCTGAGTATCAGATTAATGCCTCTCAGCTCTAGTTTATAAGCAGACATTACTACAAAGAGGCACAATTGGAAATTTTAGAATCTGCCAAACTTCAATCTGCCTGTTTAAGATTAGGACTACAAAATCTAAATTACAGGACCAAGACTTGTATTTACTGACATATCTGGCTATGCAGGGGAACTGACCTATGCAAGCTGGAAGTCAGTTGAAATGTTGGGAGATCCTGAGTTCAATTCCTCTATTCTTTCATGGAACTCATTGGGTGACTTTGGGCCAGATACTTTCAAGCTACATTCTATGAAGCTAAGCAATAAAAGGGTAAGAGAGACCTACACTGTGATGATGTTATAAGTTCAGTTGTGTCTGACCCTCAGCGATTCTATAGGAATGTCTTGGCCATGCTTCCCTGTCCCTGACTGCTTCTTTTAGTTGCTTCATGGTCATCCCTGTATCAGTTTTGATCGTGTCGAGACAGTGGATCCCTTGGCGACCACGTTTCCTTTGACCATGCTGAGCATTAATGATTTTTCTAGCGAGTTTGATCACATGATGTGTCCAAAGTAAGTGAGCTTTAGCCGTAATATCTTCCCTTCTAATGATGGTAACTTTGGCTGTCCATGGTATTCTCAGCATTCGTCTCCAACACCATAATTCAAAAGCATCTATTTTCCTCCTGTCTTCCTTCTTCAGGGTCCAGCTTTCACATCCATAGGTTGTTATGGGGAAGACAAGGGTGGTGAATACCTACACTGCAGTGTAATGTTTATTGAATTGGGAGAGTCAAGGCTCAGATCCCTACTCTGCCATGGAAACTCTCAGCCTAACCTACCTGAAAGAGAATGATGTAAGCCATTTTGGATCTCCATTGGGAAGAAAGGTGGGGTATATAAATGAAGCAAATAAATAAAAAAATTAGTATGGGCTAATTGGCAACTAGAATTACTGACTTTAAAAGAACCAATGCATATGTTAGCACAGTTATTTTGCTTTAACTTCCACAAGATAAAGAAGCACTGGAAAACACTCTTGCAAGCAAGTCTTTAATTTTAATATTATAAAGTTCATTTCCAAAGGGAAAACAAACCAACAAAGTCAACGTGGGATCTTGGCAATGGGACTGTCTAGACTGCAGGCTCTTCATTTGGCTCCACTATTGATTTGGAAATGGGCAAATATAATTGGGCTACAGCCATGCTTTCTGATTTATGCATACGAGCATCAAATAACAAATAAAAAGCTGGGCTTGTTGCTACCCATCATAAATAACAGCTTAACTGCGAGCATCACAAGAACTACTACAGAGCAACTGGGATGAATTGAAGTCAGGATTGCATATAGACACAATAGATACCGGCAAGGCAGCTGGGCCTGTTTGGCTGCACCGTATGTATTTGTAATGTTGCTAACAAAATTGTCATCAAAGCAGTTTCAGTCACTGAAGGGCTGTATCACAGAGAGATAATAGAGTCATCTTCCTTGGAAACTGGAAAGCAGAGCAATCCTTTCTGCTGTTATGGTTTTTAGTGAGCAGTTGCATTAAAAAAACCAACACATTGGCCCAGTGAATTGCACAGTAGCTAAAACCCATCTAGGCGTTACACAACAAGTTTTCAGCTCAGTAACTTCAACTGGGATGTCATTTTCCAGATCCCTTTCCATATTCATTGTAAGAACAAGATGAACAGGCAGCCAAATTGTGGATGTCCCAAACAAATGTTGGACTATTTACTCTTTCTCAGCCTGGAAGTGGGAAAAGCATCCCACGACAACGACAAGTAAGATGGCAACGGATTTTCCATATTAGTCGTAATATGTATATGATTGATCATTATGAGTTGTTAGCTGAAATCTTAGATATTTAAAGAGCCATTTCTTGTTCCTTTGTCCTGTTCTGTCCCCTTCTCCTTGAGTTCCTAAAAACCAGTGCAATGATCCAGTGACTTTTATAAATAAACATGTATATTTATAGAAGCTATCTTCCAATATCCAGTAACACTCTACTAGTGTGACCAAAAGACAAAACCTGTGATCAGGCTGTTCAGAAAAGGGCAGACAATTCTTTCTACCTCATAAGACTATAAGAAGAATCCTGCTGGATCAGACCAGTGGTCCATTTAGACCAGGGGTAGTCAAACTGCGGCCCTCCAGATGTCCATGGACTATAATTCCCAGGAGCCCCTGCCAGCAAATGCTGGCAGGGGGCTCCTGGGAATTGTAGTCCATGGACATCTGGAGGGCCGCCGTTTGACTACCCCTGATTTAGACCAACATCCTGCCTTACACAGAAGCCAACCAGTTCCTTTGTTGGCCAACAACAGAACATAAGAGGTCAAAGGTTTCTTCTCCTGCTGTTGCCTCCTGGCTCTGGGATTCAAAGGTTTGTGGTGGAGGTTCCCCTCAATCACCATTGCTACTAGCCACTGATAAACCATGAATCTAATTCCCTTTTAAAGCTGTTTATTCCTCAACGTTCACAGAGACAGTATGTGGTTCAATCACCACATTCCCACACATATACCCCTGAATGCTTTGCTCCCAAAAAGGGAATTGTTGCTAGGCATTCCTACAAGAAGGAAAGACAGAGATGGACCTAGGGACACCAATCGCAGCAAAGACAATGTTTGACACGCACTAAGGTTGCCAAGTTTCAGGTGGGAACCAAAAAATACAGATCGAGGTACACACTGTATGAGAGTTATGCAAAAGAACAAAACCCACTCTGTAAAGACACTCAAAAAAGAATTGGTACAATGTGAAGAAAAGCTTTTATCAAATCTTTGAAAACACAAATAACATTAAAAATGTTAGCAAGCTGCAGGAATGCCACTGGAAATTCAAAAATCCGAATGAGAAATGGGTAAATCCTGCGTTTCGCTCTTGAATGCTTCCTCAGTGGACCCCAACAAAAACTTTGCCTCCGGTTAATATTCACATTCTAATGCGTTTCTTCATAATTCTTCATTCGGAATTTAACGGCAGAGCGACAACTCTTCAAACTATAAAAGAGGCCTCTAGCACTTATTCAGCAAAGCTTTTTTGTTGGGGTCCACTGAGGAAGCATTCACAAGTGAAACGGAGGATTTACCGGTTCCTTGTTTAGATTTTGGAATTCCCAGGGGCATCCCTGCAGCTTGTTAACATTTTTATATATGGTTTGTGCTTTCAACGCATTGGATAAAAACTTTTCTTTGCATTGCACCAATTCTTTTTTCGTTATCTTCACACAGTAGGATTTGTTCTTTTGGATAACTTCCAGTTGGGGACTGGAGATCTCCTCCCCCACAGAATTAGAGCTGATCTCCATGCTGCAGGGATCAGTTCCCCTCGAGTAAATGTCTGCTTTCAATCTCTATGGAATTATACCATATACTAAAGCTCCTTCCTCCTTAAATCTCCAAGAATTTTTCTGAGCTAGCATTGGATACTCACAGAAAATGGAATGGAGGATGGGAGACCACTGCTCAGTGCCCCAACTCCATTTCTAGAGGGGTCCTTTGTGAACATAAGCCTACAGTTAGCCGGCACATCACTATCAAATGGGTGATCATTTTGCCTGCTTCAAAACATTCCTTTTAAAATTCCTTAAAGGTAAAGGTATCCCCTGTGCAAACACCGAGTCATGTCTGACCCTTGGGGTGATGCCCTCCAGCATTTGCATGGCAGACTCAATATGGGGTGGTTTGCTATTCCCTTCCCCAGTCATTACCGTTTACCCCTCGGAAGGATGGAAAGCTGAGCCAACTTTGAGCTGGCTGCTGGGATTGAACTCCCAACCTCATGGTCAGAGATTCAGACAGCATGTCGCTGCCTTACCACTCTGCGCCACAACAAACAGGTAAATTCCATCAATTTTCATGTGATCTGCTTCTGCATGCAATCTACCCGTAAATTAACATTTTTCTTTTAAAAACTCTCCACGTTTTAGTTGCCTTCCCAGTGGTAACAGCAGACAGATCTTTGACAATCAGCTTTGTTGCTTTGGTTATATATATTATCTTAATAGCTTTGGAACAACATGAAATACGAAATCCAGTCCTCATCCATGTGGGCTCAATGAGTGTGCATGCAAGATTTTCACAGGACTAAGTTGAACCCGATTTCTCTTGCCGGGAGATCTGGACATACGTCTAGCATCTTCACCTGGGTTTCCCCCTTTGCTTGTTCAAGTTAGTACATGACTTGTTCAAGTGAAAAGGAGGATGGGGACACAAGAGAGGGGGCACAGAGATCTCCCATTCCCTGCTGCTGTGTGCACTCATATTTAGACACCAAGGAAGTAAAGCCCCTGACATGGATGTCTCAAGCTCTCCTGATCTCTTCAGATCTTGGAAACTTAAGCAGGATCAGATCCAGATACTAGTTGGGTGGGGGACCCTGAAGGAAATCCAGGGCTGTTATATAGAGCAAAACAGCACTGTTTGGTGCTTCCCTTCTACAAATTAAACTCATCGTAATTTATGCACCATGTTTTATCTTTAAAATTGCTGCTTTTTAAAGAATATTTTTTTTTGTGCAAGGGATGTAAATGGCATATAATGTAAACAGAAACACCTCCCCCCCCCCAATTAAATGGAAACACCAGCAACAAATTCTGGCAAAACAATTCACAACATGAAAACAAAGAATGCAAGAAGGGCACCATTAGAGGAATTGGTTCACTCCTCCTGGGTTTATACTTCTAAGAATTATTCTGATTTTTCTTTTGTAGATCAGATTGCGAACATCAATGACATTTGCAGCTGAATTCTTGACCAAGATAAACAAGGGGACATTTAAACTTTAAAAAGCCACCATACAAACGACTTTAAAGAAGGCAAGAATACCTATTTTATTCTGAACGCCTGCTGGAGATAATCGGTAACATCAGAGCTTCAAAGCCACCTTGGTGATACGCTTTACAGCAAACAAAACTAACAGCATAAAAATTTGAACATTTACTTCTGGTAAAGTAGACCTACCAGAACACTAAAAATGGAGAACCTTCCCTCACGTTTTCTACCCTAAATGGCTGCATTCTGGAAACAGAACTGTATTTTTGCTGCTGCTATTCTTGTAATGAAAATCAAGTTACGTGGTTCACTGCTGTTGGTTTCAGCAAACTGTGTAGTCTTATCCAAAAAATGGTAAACATTAGAGGTGAGCATGAACCATCGCACGTATGACCATGAGGGTCCACAAGCTTGGAGGGGCCTGGGTGGGGTGTAGCTCCCAACATGCTCCCTGGGTCCTGGGTCAGGTGCTCTGACTTCCCACTTATCTACTTACCAACCTAACCCACTTTCTACCTGCCTACCTAACCAGGTATCTACCTTGTGAACTCTCCTGGTCACCCCCTGCTCCACAGGCAGGACCTCTGGATCCATTGTGCAGAGGACACAGCAGTGTGTCTCATCCATCCCCTGAGCGTGCAAAAGGAACCTCTTGTATTCGTCCACATCACAGGGACCTTGCTGGGAATCGCTGGCAGTGTGGGCCAAGAACTCGGGCTGCCAACCAGTGGACGGTAAGGAAAATGTAGCCATGCTGCCAGTTCCACAAGTCATCCATGAAATGCACAGTACACCATTTGGCTTTGGATAGCTCAGCCTTTACCAGATTTACCATGGATGGGCACATGGAGGGGACTACCCGGTGACTTACAGTCCTAGAGGATGAGATGGAATACACTGGTGCAAGAGGATTCAGTAGATAGTCCTCTGTCCTGCAGCAAAGAGAGGGGCTGATCATCCACAGTCACCATCTGCCCAATGAGCCTAGTTATAGCGGCCTGTGCCCTCTCCTTGGGCTTCTTGCTTGGCGTGATCACATGCCACCATGGCTTGCCATTCAGTCCCACCCATATGTCCCACTGTGATCAGACTTCCCCGTTAGGAGGAACCACCCACCATTAGGGTAGTCCCCAATGGAAGCCAGCCAACTTATCGTTGGATGTAAAACACGGGAAAGCCCCAAGGCACGAGAAAACCAAAGTAAGACCCAACCTGGGATGCGTGGAGGTAGCCAGAGGAGGTCCAAAACAGAACACACCCTGATGTGGCAGAAACAGTAATGTCTGACCGGCCTCCAAGTGTGTCGATGGAATGTGAGCAGGGGAAAGAGTGTGAAGAGAAGCAAAAAACGTACTCTAAGAGAAAGCCACAGAAAATTAGAACTTGACTGGTAAAGGTGATACTTTAAGGTGATGGGGGCATGGGGGGGGGGGGAGAAGGAAGGAAAAGAAACCTGAAAGCCAGTAAACTGAGTTGGCTATTAAATGACATCCACCAAAAATACCCAGACCAGATGAGAGGGCTGGAGCCACAGTCAGGGCAACCCCCCCTCACCCCACACATATCAAGTAAAGTAGCGATCCCCAACCTGTGGGCCGCGGACCACATGTGGTCCTTCAAATAATTGGAGGTGGGCCCCCTTTACTTACCCCCCCCCCAGCCCTTTACAACACACTTCATTGTTGTGGCGTGTCTGTATCTTATTTTGAAGGGATGTTTAAACATTACCATAGTGATCAGAGAGCGTTAGGGCAGTGGTTGAGAGTAGAGGAGTAAACTACCCCCCCACCGGGCCTCAGTAAAAGGCGTTGAGTGATCCCCGGTGTTGAGTGGTCCCCAGTGATAAAAAGGTTGGGGACCACTGAAGTAAAGGAAACTAATGAGATCAAACTGTGCCTCAGATTCAGGGTATTGGAGGGAAAAAACAGGATTTATTGGTGGTCTTTAACCCCACTCCCAGCAAAATTGGGTATCAAATTAACATCCAGAAAAAAACCCACCTAAGTATGAGATGTGTCCCAGAAATGTAACACTTGATTGTATTTGAGATTGTTCTATCTGCTTAAATGCTGAAAGCCAATAAGCTGATTTGGCTGTGCAACAACCAAACGAGATGCAATGCAGTGGGGGAAACCATAGCCAAGGGGGGATACCCCCCTACCCCGCATGCACACACACCAAATGAAGGGAACACCCGAAATAAAGTGTTTCCCCCAAAGAAAAGACAAGTAGAAATTTGCATTTGTGGGAGATCCTTTGCCCCACTTTAAAAGAGAAAATTAGGAGAATTAAGCCAGAAGAGATTTAAGAGGAAAACCCTTAAAGAACACCATGTTGGGGGGGGGGGATTGTTTCCCCCTGCTCCCAGACAGAATACGTGTCTCTTCAAAGACAGAAAATAAAGGACATCTGCCTGCACCCAGTAGAAAAATCTAGCCACAGGCACAGCAAGGCTCCGATTAAAAGCCAATCAAGCTCCAAATTGGGGGAGGGGGGGAAAGCTTTCAATGCCAGCCAGATATGAGCAGCCAGAGACCCACAAGTAAGGCTGAAGTTGCTCCTTCTCTCTAGAACCGCTCTATCTATGCCACAAAATTATCTCTCTCCAAACAGCAACGCACTTCTCTCTCTTTCTCTCTCTCTCTCCCCCACCCAGTCCCACCAAGAGCAAAAAAAAACACAATGCTCTGTCATGTGGCCTCAGCGACTATATATAATACGGCATTCCCATTGAAACCAAGGGGAGCGCTACTCCTGGCTAATGATGATGTCAATCAAGTTAAATAGGTAATCATTGGACTGACCTGAGAAACCAAACCCCTTCTATGCCAGAAAAGAGATTTTTGCACACTTCACACGCTCAAAACGCATGCGTGAGGAAGCTCCGCCCTTGAAAAAGCCCGTGAATGCACAAAGAGGGGTAAGACCCTTAGTATGTGGTCATCTGCGGTCGTCAGGGGCGTGCCCCATACAAGCCCGGTCCACAAGCCATGAACGATCCAATTTTGTGGGTTCGCGGAGACCCGTGGGTTGGGTCGTGTCCATCTCTAGTAAACATGTTCACAAGAAAAATATTTTGACACATAAATGACAAGAACCAGATAACCAAAAGCTTTTCAACACCACTTGGCGTCTTCTTCTGTGGTCTAACATTTAAATGCACTCATGTGATGTAATAATGGGGACTATAAAATGGTAAAGAGCCTCTTGTGGCGCAGAGTGGTAAGGCAGCCGTCTGAAAGCTTTGCCCATGAGGCTGGGAGTTCAATCCCAGCAGCCGGCTCAAGGTTGACTCAGCCTTCCATCCTTCCGAGGTCGGTAAAATGAGTACCCAGCTTGCTGGGGGGTAAACAGTAATGACTGGGGAAGGCACTGGCAAACCACCCCGTATTGAGTCTGCCATGAAAACGTTGGAGGGCATCACCCCAAGGGTCAGACATGACTCGGTGCTTGCACAGGGGATACCTTTACCTTTACCTTTACCTTTACCTTATAAAATGGTAATTTATTTATTTATTTGATTTCTATACTGCCTTTCCGTATGGCTCAGGGCAGTTTACATACAACATCATAGGGGATACATGGAACAATCTGAAACAATCTGAAATAGATAAACATCTATTATGAAGAGCATTGTTATGTAACTGTTGTTGTTAGGTGCGAAGTCGTGTCCGACCCATCACGACCCCACAGACAATGATCCTCCAGGCCTTCCTGTCCTCTACCATCCCCCGGAGTCCATTTAAGCTCACACTGATGTGCAATACAAATCTATTCACTCTTTTTCATATAAGTCTATGTATAAATACTTTGAGTGATGATGACTCACATGAATGGAGAGGTTCTCACAGCAATGAAAAGCGTCCAAATATTCCTCTTGGAACCCCCAATTAGAATATTTATTCCTCCCAGTGCCATCCTACAACTTAAAAAAAATTAAGTTAATTCATTATAAACATCCAAATAATGCTCCCATTAAAAACCTTTTAGAAGTCCTCTCTGAGCCCAAGTGGAATATAGTGAAAAAGTGACTGGAAAAAATGTTTAAATCCTTTCTGATGTAAGATGTCCTTGAAGTCAATCAGCTGCCTGGCTTGTGTGGTTGCAACTTGTATAGTGGAGTGTGGAAAGGGTGGTGAAAGAAGAGGCCAAAATATGTTTCTCTTTGAGGCCACTGACAGGAACTTGCAAAAGTAATAAGAAACTAACTAGTGAAAAACCCTTCTTTTGCAGAACCCCACTTCACTATCATATCAACAAACAATTCAGTATTTTTTTTTTTAAAGAGCAGCCACCCAATCAGTCTCTTTATTTAAAGCGTATGGAGAAATACTGCTCAGTTTGTGAATCCAGTTCTCTTTTTCTAAGCAGTCTTGAGGCAGTGCCAGCTGGAGACTGAACTTGTTCTATCACCCAAAGCTGGAAATCCATCTGTGTGGCCAGACATTGTAAGATGTCTCACCAGGGGCGCTGCCATCCCCCTCTGTTAGATGCTGCTGTGATGTTCATAAATTCTTGTTCCGATGGCCCAGGCTGTAAAGCCGATATACAGTTTTTCATACGCACACTGAATTGCATAGATTAAAGACTTAGTGGCACAATTAGCAAAACAATTTGTGTAAGAAGTCTTATCTCCTGCAGCATTTCTAAATGGACTTTTTTTTAAAGAGACAAAGCACATGCTGAACAAAGGCCACAACTGAAGAATCATCGTATTCTCTGTAGCGTCAGTCTGTGTCTTATTGGTGTTTAATTTACTTCTGTGAATTGTTTCCTGGATGTACTTGTACATTCTATTATAAGTAAATGTAAACCATTCTATCAAAGTAATATATTTTTTTCTCCCTGGGTGTCAAAAGAGATGATCTAGATCAGGGGGAGTCAAACTGCAGCCCTCCAGATGTCCATGGACTACAATTCCCATGAGCCCCTGCCAGCATTTGCTGGCAGGGGCTCGTGGGAATTGTAGTCCATGGACATCTGGAGGGCCGCAGTTTGACTCCCCCTGATCTAGATGTATTTGTCACAAACTTATTATCTAAACTTCCCAGATGCAGGGCTCTCCATTTCTTTGCCTGTTTGGTCTTGGCCCTGACCTGGTGGAATGTGCTCCCGGAAGAGCTGAGGGCACTGGCAGAGCTGACACAGTTCCACATGGCCTGTAAGACGGAGCTCTTCTGCCAGGTATTTGGTTGAGGCCAGACTAAAGAAGATCAGGTCCCTTCCTTCAGAAGCCCCATATCTCAGTCCGAGGGCGGTGGTGTCTTGCCATTTACCGGACATGGAGGGGGCGGGGGGAGGTTACAGAATTGAATTGTGTTGCCATCATCATAGTTGTATTGTATCATTGTATTGTTTTATGGATTTTACTGTAAGCCGCCAAGAGCCGGCAAGGTCCGGGAGTGGTGGTTAATAAATGCTAATATTAATAAATAAAAGGTTTATAATAGGAGCATTCTTTGGATGTTTATAATGAATTAACTTTATATATATATAAAACAATTTTTGTAGGGTGGCACTTTAAAGAATAAATATTCTAATTGGGGATCACCAAGAGATATATTTGGACACTTTTCATTAGTGTGGGAGCCTCTCCATTCATGTGAGTAACCATCACCCTAAGCATTTATACATAGCCCCATATGAAAAAGTCAAAAGATTTGTATTGCATAGCAATGTTCTTCATACTACATTTTCATCTATTTCAGATTGTTTACCACCTTATCGTCGCCATTATTACATCACATGGGTGTCAAAATATTTGGGATGGGTGCAATAATGGGTGATAGAGATGTTATGCGCGCATGTATTAAAATAAATATTTGCATTTTAATATTTAATACATATTCTGCTGCTGCTGCTCAACCTTTTAGGTTCCTAGCTTGTGTATGCAGGTTGGGTCACTTTGTTCCCTCTTTTGTTGTTTCATCCCAAGAAAAATGAAGCTTGTTATTGTGGACAAGAGTTTCCGGTCCCAGCTCAGGCTGTTAAACAGGTCTAAGAGTCCCATGGGAATTCCAGGGACAACACAGCTGCATGACAGTCGATTCATTCTTCTTCAACCTTGGAGTCGATCGTGACATCAGTCTGGTTTGAGGGCTTTTGAGTCACCTCACGCCTCAGGGTTTCCCTCAGTCTCTTCACTACACATTTCAGACAAGGTCTCTGGTTTGGCTTCTGACTCACTGTTGAAGCCAGGATCTTCTGGCTGGGTCCCATCTCCGTCATAGATGATATCTTCTGGATTTGGAGGTGGTGGGCAGAACTCCTCACTTGGAAACATCGCTTGGAAAATGGCCTCGGCCTATTTGGGAAAAGCAAAACAAGCAAATGTTGCGGTAGCTGGCCCGGGTCTAGAATGAGATGTCCTAGCGTAACAAAAGCTACTTACTGATCCATGATACCCATATCATCATCACCATCCTACATAAAAGGGAAGTTGTGATCAAGGATGTCTCATCAGTTAACCAGCATGCTCTGTGGTCCAGGGGATATGCCCAGCATCCACTGACAAAACCTGAGTGTTTTTTTCCTATTGGTGATGCAGGGATGTCTGTGGGTTTCCGGCGAGTTTTCTGGAGCTCATATATTTTTGTGCTTTAAAAGGGGATCAGACAGATTTAGGGAGAGTTAATCTATCCATGGTTACTAGCCCTGGATACTAAAGAGAACTTCCACATTCCTAAAAATCAAGACCACAAGTTTCCACAATGAAGGGATTGCAGGAGAGAAAACCTTGGTCCTGATACAGAGAGTCCAACTTGAATGTTTTAACATCTGGAGAACCGTATATGGAAAAAGATATTCTTTAGGCATGGGAAGATAATTTATGAGGACAATATGTGGTTCCTAACCAGGTGTTTCCTTCAAAATGCTGGGGCTCTGGTTGGAGCGAAGTAGCTGTATTTACTCCACATCTACCCCCACTTACACACCATCTTGCTGCCTTTATTTATTATTTTCAATCCCCAACAAGTTTGAAACCAGAAATAAGCCTTGCTGACAGGAAAAAAAGCTAGGAGATGGGATTCAAAAGGAAGGAATCTAGAGGTAGGGGGAAAGCATTAACAACTTCTCCGCTTTTTACAAACTCTATTTTTATTGCTGGTAATCATGATATCCTTCCTAACTTTGTGATTTTATTGAACTTATTTATTGTATTGCATATCTGAACTTGTGATGGAGTGTTTACTATTACTGTTTACCTCATTTATGCTTCACCTTTCTCCCTAGAGGGAACCAAAGTGGCTTACCTCATTCTCCAGAAGCCTGTGAGGTAAGCCTGGCTCAAGTAAGTGGGATGGGTTCAAGGTCACCCAGAGGGCGGATTTGAACCTGGGCCTTCCTGATTCCTAGACCAACATTCCATTTATTATCCTATGCTGGCTCTCTCTATCTGCCCCCACATTCCTGTTATGTCAGTGAAAGCAGATTTGGGCACTTACATCAGCTGAGAGAACAATGAGTTTCATCACTTAAAGGTAAAAAGGTAAAGATATCCCCTGTGCAAGCACCAAGTCATGTCTGACCCTTGGGGTGACGCCCTCTAGCGTTTTCATGGCAGACTCAATACGGGGTGGTTTGCCAGTGCCTTCCCCAGTCATTACCCTTTACCCCCCAGCAGCAAGCTGGGTACTCATTTTACCGACCTCGGAAGGATGGAAGGCTGAGTCAACCTTGAGCCGGCTGCTGGGATTGAACTCCCATCCTCATGGGCAGAGCTTTCAGACTGCATGTCTGCTGCCTACCACTCTGTGCCACAAGAGGCCCTATTCATCACTTAGGTATCCCATTTTAATAGTCTGAGACAACTTCCTAAATTTTGAACACTATGGCAGCCATTAAGGTTTTTAATGACTCGGACTAAAGAATATAAGCAAGAAAATTTACACCACTGCAATCTGTGTATGTGTTTTTTTTTTAACTGACAGCTGCTCCCCACAAGAATGGCGGACACAGCACAAACACTTAACATTGCACCTGTATATTTTAATAGTAGCCTTAATTTTGTTTTTCTATGCAATAATGTACTTGTGGAGAGGCTAAGAGATGAAGACCAAAGGAGTATAAGAGAGAATATTATTAAATGACACTGAAAATAGCAAAGCCAAAGGGTGGCTAAAGGAGCCCTTTCTTTGAGACCCCTTTTCTTCTGTGTTACAAGCAGCCACAAGGGAGCTTCAGTTAGATCCTGGCACTGGGAGGAGTAGAGGGGACCTGTCCAATGTCCTAGCCCCCCCCCCTCAAAATCATAACCCTCCCAAAGCTGCTACTAGTCTGGGATGGGGGACGGTTCAGTATGAAAAATACTGGGTGCCATTTTGCTCATGCAAGCAGAATTCTTCCGTCTGCCACCAGTACATCCCCAGTGGGCCAGCATTCTTTCTTTGGAGCTTTTAAAACAAAAGGAGTGGGGAATGATGCATCAGAATGTGGAATAGTATGGTATAGTCTGGATGTTGGAAGCTAATCAGGGTCAGTACTTGGATGGAAGACTACCAAGGAAAACTCCGCAGAGGAAGACAAGGGCAAAGGACCTCTTCCTCTCACTTGGCCTGAAAGCCCCGTGCTGGGCTCTCCGTAAAGTCGGTCAAGGTTTGACAGCACATACATTGATAACAATGGAACCCCTATGGTGATTTGATGATTTCCTTACCTGTCTGACAGCACAGTCATTGCCCAAAGCACCATCAGGTCCAGAACACACATGGACATTGGAAGGCAAGCTGTCATATGAAGTCTTATCTACACCAGATGAGTCTCTCATGTTGAAATACACCGACCAGAGAATTTGGGGCTTTTGTGCATCATTTCCTGTATTTTTGCTTTCTGAAATGTTCAAGAAAATATCTTCATCATCAGGTTGTGGAAGCAATCAGATTTGTGCAAGTTAGGAAAATATTAATTTAAAAAATCAAATTAAGCATAAATAGTCTGAATTTACTAACTTGCCAAGAGCCAGATTGGTGTAGTGTTTAGGAGCACTGACTTCTAATCCGGTGATGTTTATGGACTACCCCCTACAGTGACCCGAGACCAGGGGTAGTCAACCTGTGGTCCTCCAGATGTTCATGAACTACAATTCCCAGGAGCCCCTGCCAACAAATGCTGGCAGGGGCTCCTGGGAATTGTAGTCCATGAACATCCGGAGGACCACAGGTTGACTACCGCTGGTCTAGACCACAACTCCCATTCCTCATAACGAGAAACTATTTTGCCACATTGTGTATGATTCCCCTCAGAAAAGAAGACTGAGGAGAAGTAGGAAGTGAGCAGTTCAGCCCTCTCTTCACCCAAGTCCTCTGTCTGGCCTGGCAATCTATAGCAGACCCCCACCATAATACCACTATTATTTCCTAGTCCTTTTACTTTTAAACGAAGAATCTCAGCTGAACTCTCATGTATTTCCTCATAAGTATAAACATTCTTAACATATAGTGCTATTCTTCCCCCTTCTTTATTTTTCTGTTCCTTTTAAGTATGTTGCACCCCTCAATCATATTATTCCAGTTATCTCACCAGGTTTCTGTAATGCTTATTAGATTTTAGTCCCCTTCCTTTATTAGCATTTATAGTTCTTCCTGCTTGTTTCCCATAAGCTGTGCATTAGTGTAGAGCCATCGTAATGCTTTTGAACTTTCCTGTAAGTTAATAACTCCCTGCATATGTGCCATGTCCTTTAAATCTGCCGTGTTCCCATTACAGTTATTGTCGAACTAGGCTTTGACTGTATGTCTTGATCCTCCATTGAACTTAGCCTCCTCACCAGATCTGCACGACTCTTTGCAAAGACATTTTTCCCCACCCTCATGAGGTACAAACCATCTTCCTATAGAAGAGCCTTATTACGGTAGCGCAATCCATGGTTCAAAAACCCAAACCTTTCCCAATGACACTAATGGCATAGCCAGTCATTTATCTTCATTATTTTTCTTTCTCTTCCTAAGCCTCGGCCATTAACAGGAAGAACCAACAAAAACACAACCTGCGCTCCCAAGTCCTTCCCTTTTCCCCCCAAGGCCATGTAGACTCGTTTCATATTATCCACACTGCACTGGGCAGTATCATTTGGTCCCACGCGAATAATCATCAGAGTGGCAGAACATCTCCTTATTTTTTTGACAATTATGGGTGACGTTCTACCACCTGTTGCTCTCTTGTATTGCGCCCCTAATTGGTGAGACACCTTTTCCACCTCTCCCAATTGCCCTCCAAAAACTGCTCCACTAGTTCCTTCCAAGAACTCTTCACCCTCCTTCATAGAATAAAGTGTGGACAGGCATTCTTCTAGCTTCTGTATCTTCTCCTCCAGGAGCGCTAATATTGGTCTGAAGCAGCAGAACAAAGTCTGAGTCCAGTGGCACCTTTGAGACCAGCCAAGTTATATTCAAGATATAAGCTTCGTGTCCAAGCACACTTCTTCAGAATTCTTCAGAATTCTTATCCATGGTTCCTCTATATATTTGTGAAACAGCCTGGAGGGGTGGAACGTGTCCGGCTGTCCAAGTTGGAATAGGGCCAATCGGGGTGTAGCCTGCAAAGCTGGCTGCACCCTGATTGGCCCTGCCTCTGCAGCTTCTGCCCTCCATCCCTGTACTCTAGCCTCTTTGCTCTCAGACACACCTCAGTGCCTAGAACCAGGAGCAGGTAAGGGGAGAGGGCCCTGGGCAAAGGGTGGAGGGCCTGCTAACGAGGGCCTCTTGGCCTGCTAGGCTGGGCCTGCTAACTAGCTGCCCAGCCCCCGCCTACCCCACTTAATCTGGCTGCAGCTGCTGCCCAAGCCCACCTTAAGCTGCCTGGCTGTGGGCCAGGGGAGGGGACCCTTTCAAGGCCCGTTCTTAGGAATGGGCTTTGAAGCTAGTATATTATAATATCTGAAGAAGTGTTCTGGTACTCAAAGGTTTATATCGTGAATAAAACTTTGTTGGTCTTAAAGGTGACACTGGACTCAAAGTACCATTTGTTTTTAAACATTTACCTGCATTTCTTGAAAGGAGAGCCACATTTGCATATGAATACATGAAGCTTCCTTATATCAGACCATTGGTCCATCAAAGTCAGTACTGTGGACTCAAGACTGACAGCAGCTCTCCAGGGTCTCAGGAAGAGGTCTTTCATATCACCAACTGCTGAAACCTTTCATGGGAGATGCCAGGAATTGAACCTGGGACCTTCTGCAAGCCAAGCTTCACAACCGAGTCATGCCATCTCCCCCAAAGCAGGCGCAACCCTGACGTAGATGCCAGCTGCAGGGAATGCTTGCCATTTAAAGATGTTGGCTAGCTGTTTTAAACTGGGCTAACAGTATATCTTTTCCCTTTACACAATTTAAAAGCAGCTGCCATTTGAAAAAAAAAAGGGGGCACATTTATCCCGTTTGAACAACATGAAAAATTAAAATGAGTCCGCACGAAGGAAGGGGGAGAGATGAGATGCAGACAGTTTGAGACTTTGCAAGATGCTCTTTTTAATATATTAAAAGTTCCCACTTCTTGTATATTAAAAAAGAAAAAAAAATTACTTCTTTCTCATTTAGGCAAGAAAATGAATAGAGTCCCCTTCTCCAGGTGACTTTGCTTCTCTGACCTGCCATGGCCCACTGCTCACTTTATCTGGTGATTCATTTTCAATAACTCTTACAGTATTTGTTCTGACATTTTAATTAAAATACGACCACTACCTCATCTTGATGATAAAAAGGCCCGTGTGTCAGTGAAAACTGACTTTACAGTGCCTCAGTGCACCTGAGGACCTTTCCTGATCACAGAATTCCTCCGAAAGAATTTCAGGCAGCTTATAAACAATACATCACTTCAAAACCAGATCACTTTAAACATTAAGATTAATGCTTTTAAAAAAAACACACATCCAAACGGAGGGGGTAGGCACAAGCAGCAAGGTTCATATTTTCGGTCTTTCAAGGTGCGTACAACATTTTTAAAATAAATTAAATGATGAGAAGTTATGTTTGGATCAACTGTAAATGCAGTCAGACTTCACAGGATGCTAATGGACTCCCCCCCCCAGAAAAACACACACACACCAATAAGTATAGGAGTGAAAGCTATATCCAAGTGGACTCTGAATTTACAGCTTGGCTTTCTGCCGTTATGCTTGATGGAGACTCCCAAGGACAACTCTGAAGTAAATGATCTTCTGTGTGGAATCCAGCTTGGAGAGTTTCCGTGGAAGTGATTGCCTTGAAGGTCAGATAGCTTGCAGGCCTAACAGGGGCCTTTGCCTGCCATGACGTGGCCCAAAGACACGCCAAACTAGAAACCTGTTTTTATGGGGGGGTTTAAAATTTAGCTGCAGCAAAAAAATAAAGGGGAGGGGACTAGAGCCCAGAAAGAACCTGTGTCCAGAACAAAGGATAACATAGGATGATGTACCTTTACACCTTGGAGGCTGGCTGCATCCCTGGACCAATGCCATCAATCCATTCCCCGCATTCAATCTCCAGGTCTACCCCCAAAGTCTCTAGGCTAGCCCTGGAGCCCTGATCTCATCCTCTGATGAGGCAAGGATCACCAGGCCAAGCCCCAGCCTTCAGGCTTATATTAAACAGAGAATATTCCTTCTGATGGTGCCTCTCTGCGCTAAGCACAGAAATATAAAGTCAAAGTGATCCTTAATTTTAGTCAAAACATCCCCTGGTATCTACAAGTCGCCTTTAGCAAGGGGTGGGTCACTACCAGATAATTAGATACTTCTGCACTCACAGAAAACCACAATTTGTCATTTCTTCCCAACGAGTAAGATGCGGTCTGAGATTTGCCTTCCAAAATCAGGATTACGTCATTATTATTATTATTATTATTTAATTTTTAGACTGCCCTTCTCCAAATAGGTCTCAGGGCGGTTTACAACATAAATAGTTAAAACACAATAAAATCCTCATAAAAACCCCAATTAACATCAACAACAAGTCACATATAACATATAGCGGCGGGGGTCACAATTCTGATCTTAGTTACCTGAGTTCCCCCCAAGTTCAGCCTGGTGGAGAGAATAATATTCAGAAGAGGGTGGAACCAATACAATAGATCTAACAAAGATCTCGATGTTAGAGATCTCAATATTGGAGGGGATCCTCTGATGGATTAGTGGGAGAGCTGCCCTGGCCTCAACCATATGCCTGGCGGAAGTCTTACAGGCCCTGCGGAAAGCTGGTAGATCCCGCAGAGCCCTTAGCTCTTCTGGGAGCTCATTCCACCAGGTTGGGGCCAGGACTGAAAAGGCCCTGGCCCGGGTCGAGGCCAGGCGAACATCCCGTGGGCCCAGGACAACCAGTAAATTCATACCCGCAGAGCGGAGTGCTATTGTACAGAGTCCCAAGTTTGCAGGGGGAAATTGCTGATTCATGCACAACAGTTTACTAGGAGTTCTCAATTTGTTCATAATGTCTGATAAACATAAGGCTGAAGGGAAACATTAGCTGAAGGGCAGTAACGTTTCAAACACTAGACTATTTGAAAAACAAACTTTACCTGTTTCCGTGCCGGTGGTGAATAACTGCCACACAACAGGTTCTAAGTCTTCTTTGGCAGTTTTAATAGATGAACAAGTTAAGTGGACCAAATCTGTTTAAATGACATAAAAATGGTGATGGTCACCCAAAATCTGAGATGCATAATCAGTTCAACTCAAGAGAGAGTTGGGGAAGAAGACCAACCATGAAACAGAACCTAGTAATGAGTAAAATAACTTTAATACTATTTCCATAAAAATATCCAGAATAACAAAAATATGAATCTTAGAGCTTTCTTGATCCATTATTTTAAAACACTGATAATTAATAACAGAGTTATTGACTGATTAAAATAATTTTAACTGATTTTATTGATGGCTTAAGTCTAAATAAACTGCATGCTACCAAAACTGTACTACATGCTGTTTTTGTAGATATGAAAAATATACAAAACAACCTACAACTCAAGAAACAAAAGCTATCAGCCATAAACAGGACAAGCTACCTTCAGTACTCGCTGGTTAATTTCCCAAAATCTCCCCAAAAGAAACACAGATAACATCAATTCTCAACCTCGCTGATTAAAATATGTCCTAATCAACAGTTACAGTTCATTACAGTTATAAGTTGTTAAAGCTGATCAGCTCGAATCAATTAATGCTGATTGATCTACTGATTTACCGGATGCAGAGATAATAATTAAAAGTTTATTATGATGTCTTAAACATCTGCACAAAATTAACCCTTTGAAAATAATTCATGGGTTGGCAAAGGGAGAATACTGCACTGGGTTGTAGCCAACTGAACCGAACACATCCAGTGTCTTCTATGATTTGGCCCCAGCTGCTCTCATAATACACTGAGGACTTGTGTTTGCTACCTATTCAATTTGGACGACCCAAGCCAGAATCCCAGTTCTTCTCAGAACCTACTGAGGCATTTTGTATAATTGGGTGGGTCAAAATAACTGTGAAACAGCCGGAATTATGTTCCATAAATCCTCATGCAAGTGTGCTACAACAGATGGACTCAGTAACAGCTCTGAAAGTTTCACTTGCTCGAAAGTGTACGTGTGTGTAGGGGACCCTCCGACACGTTACTATGAAACGAAGTAAAATATGTAAAATAAAATAAATAAAATAAAAATGTAAAGTAAAATTAAATAGTAACTATGAAAATTTGAAAGACAACCAACAGGCCGATGTTGACCCATAAAATGTAAAGAAAATGACGATTAAAATCATACCAGATTATCTAAACCTAATTAACTCTGCACTAAACATCTCCAACCTCCACTATGCTAGCCCCACCTCCACCCCCCCCCCCTGGCTCCACAACTCACTACCGCCAGCAAGAGCCAATCTCGTAAAGGGGGAATTTGGGTTCAAATCCTCATTATTTCGTGGAAGCTTGCTGGAAGGATAAAATGGAACGTGGGAAACCAACCCAAAGGAGGAGGAGTTGGTTCTTATATGTCACTTTTTTCTACCCAAAGGAGTCTCATCAAAGCGGCTTACAGTCACCTTCCCTTTCCTCTCCCCACCACAGACACCCAGTGAGGTGGGTGAGGCTGAGAGAGCCCTGATATCACTGCTTGGTCAGAACAGTTTTATCAGTGCCGTGGCGAGCCCAAGGTCACCCAGCATGTGGGGGAGCGCAGAATCGAACCTGGCATGCCAGATTAGAAGTCCGCACTCCTAACCACTCCACCAAACTGGCTATCCATGGAAGTCCTCTGTAGGAACCAATCTACAATCTAGAATGCTACCCCCTCATTTTATGTAATGCACAGACTCTAAACGGGATTCACTGCATGCCGACTGTGTGATGTTATCTTTTGGGCTGGTGAACAACCTGTGGTGTTACAATACAAGTTATTCTGGGACTTTTTTTTTTTTAATGACCCAACTACCTAGCAAACCTATTCATTGTGCTAAAACCTGGTCAAGTGAATCCACCCTGAACCACATTTGAAATTGCAAATAACTTTGCAATTTAAAAGCACTTCCATCCCAGGTGACAAGTATTATTGTTTCAAAAACAAAAACAAAACCAAGTCATGAGTAAAATACCTTAAACACTGGTTTGCCAATTAATATGCAAAATCAACCTTTCGATAACTAAAGATTATTTCCATGCATAAAGTGAAGAGATTTTGGCCAAAGTGCCTCTAATGAAAAAGTTGGTATTTTGAGTTTGACAAAGAGACAGAAGTTCTGTGCTTTAAGCGCACAATTTGGGTGTGTGTGTGAGTGCGTGTGTGTATGTGTGTGTGTGTGAGAGAGAGAAACAGCAGACAGATGCAAAGGAAATGCAAGTTTGCCACATCAAATATAGTTATTTTCGGTTTAAAAAGCCACAAATCATTAAAGCTCCATTTTATTTTGTATATATAATTATCCAACTACCTCTGAGATTACTGCTACGTGTTAAAGTCTCATCAGTGTATATTTTTATTGTATTTGATTTACTCAACTTTGACTGCATTTGTTCCTGCAGTTCCCAGCATCTGTCACTGAGTGATCTCTCTTGCAGAAAGAACAATGAGCAGGCTTTACATTCCCATTATTATGGGTCTCAACGTGTAGAGCAAAGAGAAAGAATCTGGTTCCACTCAGCTGACAGTGCCGATTAGGTGCCTGTCATCCCTGCAATGTGATCCAAGGTCAGGGGTATCTGTATACTTATACCTTAAATAATTGGAGGAAGAAAGAGATCAGTCAAGTTAACATGTCTACATCAGATGAGTTTTTTAAAATATCAAAAAGATGGATTCTTAATCTCACCTCCCTCACAGGATATCTGTTGCGGGGAGAGGAAAGGGAAGGCGATTGTAAGCCAGTTTGAGACTCCTGATAGAGCTGTTCTGACCAAGCAGGAATATCAGGGCTCTCTCAGCCTGACCTCCCTCACGGGGGGGGGGGGGGGTCCGTTGTAGGGAGAGGAAGGGAAGGCAATTGTAAGTGTTTTGGAACTCCTGGTAGAGCTGTTCTGACCGAGCAGGAATAGTAGGACTCTCTCAGCCTCCCCTCCCTCACAGGGTGTCTGTTGTGCGGAGTGAAAAGGAAAGGAGGTCGTAAGCCACTTTGAGACAGTGTTGGGTAGAGAAAAGCAGTATATAAGAACCAACTCTTCTTCTTAATTTTGGCCACAGTACAGTGTTATCTTGGCTGTTTTGGTGCTTATGGTGGTCCTCACTCAGAATGAAATTCTACCACAACCTACTATGGCTGATTTGATCCAAAGGCACCCTTCCACGTCTTCTGAATACGCGTGGACTGTTGCATCTGGTGCTAGAGAACATCATGTAAAAAAATGAAGCCAAACCAAGGGATGCTCTTCTAATTGCACAATTGAGCCATTCAGCCCTCTCTTCATCACCTGTCACAATGTCACTTTCTGGTCCCCACAATGGTCCTACCATGTCCCTATTCTTTTTCTTACTTCAAATATAATAAAGAACCTGGTTTTGTCGTTTTTAGCATTTCTTGCTAGCCTAAGCTCATACTGAGCTTTTCTAACACTCTCCCTACAAGCATTGGTGACTTGTTTATATTCTTCCTTGGTTATAAGGTCCTCCTTCTATTTCCTAAATGAGTCTTTTTTATTATTCAATTCTTTTGAAAGCAGTTTATGGAGCCACCCTGGTTTCTTAAGGTTCCTCCCAGTTTTCCTTCTCAAGGGAATTTTCTACGATTGTGCCTTCAAAATTTCACTTTTGAGAAACTCTCAACCTTCTTGGACTTCCATCTCCTTAAGTTTTTCTGACCACGGGATTCTACCCAATATAACTTTACGTTTATTAAAATTTGCTTTTTCTGAAGTCCAACCTGTATGTGTGACTATGTATAGCTTTGCTCTTCCCCGAGATCATGAAGTCCAAAATCTCATGGTCACTACTACCAAGCACATCCACAACTTTTACCTCTCTAAAATGACATCGTTCTTAGAAGAAGAGTTTGCTTTTATATGCCACTTTTCTCTACCTGAAGGAGTCTCAAAGCACCTTCCCTTTCCTCTCCCCACAGCAGACACCTTCTGAAGTGGGTGAGGCTGAGAGAGCCCCGATATTCCTGCTCGGTCAGAACAGCTTTATCAGTGCTGTGGCAAGCCCAAGACCACCCAGCTGGCTGCATGTGGAGGAGCCTGGAATCAAACCCAGCTTGCCAGAGTAGAAGTTCACACTCCTAACCACTACACCAAGCTGGCTCTTAGATACGTGTTTTAAATTGGCTTGTATGATGGTACAGTAATCTTCAATGTCCACCTCTGTTGCATTACTTGTCGGAGAGTATACTTGGACAGCTTTGATATTTATTGGCTTCCCCCTCCCCAAATGGCCAATGATGGGCTTGAAGTGGGTGGGAAGGGAAGGGGTCCCAGTTGGGCATGTCCACAGCTATGCCTCCCAAGTATATTCTGCATGGTCACACCACTTCTTTGGTTGCTTAAAGCCTGAAGAATGTTTCAGGGGTGTCTCGAAAGTAAAAAAAAGTTGAGAAAGGCTGCTCTAGCTTCTCATCCTCTGGCTAAGAGCTCAGGAACAAGAACCCTTTGACCTCTCCCACTGGGCCCATGCCTCTAGACAAGGATTTAAGGCAGGGGTAGTCAAACTGCGGCCCTCCAGATGTCCATGGACCACAATTCCCAGAAGCCCCTGCCAGCGAATGCTGGCAGGGGCTTCTGGGAATTGTAGTCCATGGACATCTGGAGGGCCGCAGTTTGACTACCCCTGATTTAAGGCCTCATGTCCAGGCCTTAAATACCTGTAGGTAGAAAGGAGAGCAAACGCAGAGGGCAGCTGCTTCTACCTACCGGACTCCTCTTCCCCTGTATGGTTTGTGAATAAAGCCATAAATGTTACGGGGAAACTTTTTAAAAAGTGTCTGAAAGCAGATATAACTGGATGGGGGCAAGGACAGCACTAGAAGCTGATGGGGATTTCCTCTCCATTTGGCAATACAGCTGTATGCTCATTCACTAGAAAAGAAGGAGAGCATTAAAGCTTTCCAGATTCTGGCTTCCTGTGGTGTTTTATAATAGAGTTTAAAAACTGCAGATAACCATCTGTCATTTTAATGAACAAGCATTAGCAGTCCAATTGACCTGAAGTGTAAATGCATAATTATAGTTTTTTTACAAAGCTTATTAAAGTGATTTTTAATAACAACTAACGCAATGCACTCTGAAACAGGTTGGTAGCAAACAAAGAGCAGGTATTTCTGAAACTGTAGAAGTCCTGACCTTTCTGCGGTCAGCATTAGAACAAAGCTAGTAAAACGAACTTCAGTCCAGAAAACACAGGCTCAAAGAAGGAGAGCTGGTTTTTATATGCCACTTTTCTCTACCAGAAAGAGTCGCAAATCGGCTTACAATCACCTTCCCTTCCTCTTCCCACAACAGACACCCTGTGAGGTGGGTGAGGCTCAGAGAGCCCTGAGATTACTGCTCAGTCAGAACAGCTCTACCAGGAGTCTCTAAGCGGCTTCCAATCGCCTTCCCTTTCCTCTCCCCACAACAGACACCCTGTGAGAGAGCCTTGATATTACTGCTTGGTCAGAACAGCTTTATCAGTGCCATGACAAGCCCAAGGTTACCCAGCTGGCTGCATGTAGGGGAACAGGGAATCAAACCCAGTTTGCCAGATTAGAGGCCACCGGTCTTAACCACTCCACTAAGCTGACCAAGATGCAGCATTGTTCAGCCTGGTTTTGCTTGTAGTGTTTAATTAAAATGTAGGGAAGAATACAAAACTGGAACATGGAATGCCAAGAAGTCAAGTGCCCCCAACTCACTATCTGCATCAACCCTGACCACGGCTATGCATACAGCACAGTCCTCAGAAATTCAGGAACTGGTCCCAAAACCACAGGCCCTTAATTTCCTTCTAGCTCTTATGGCTGCACAGAGGATAAACACCAAGCAAAAGTGTGGCTAGGTAGGATTCTGAATGGATGGGAAGAGGAGAATTTAAAAGCCCTCACCGTAAGTACCAGAAGCAAGGTAAGTTATACATATTTAAACAAATGCAAGGAAAATCGATTAACAGGCAATATTTGTACAGTCTACGGTAGTGGTAGTCACACTGCGGCCCTCCAGATGTCCATGGACTACAATTCCCATGAGCCCCTGCCAGCATTTGCATTTGCTGGCAGGGGCTCATGGGAACTGTAGTCCATCTGGAGGGCCGCAGTTTGACTACCCCTGGTCTACGGCATTCTGCTTGTGATAGTGCAGAATCACTCAATATCTACGAGTCCCACAAAGAAACCAGAAGATGCACGACATGTGGAAATGTGGCATTTCCGTGACAACTGTGGCTTGTGCAGTAACACTGCTGGAAATTCCTTGTGTCTGTGTTCTCACACACAATCTAGGTTTTTACAATGTGGCCCCATACTTATGTGCCCAAAAAACAGTTCATGGAATTTGGAAATCAGATACACTCCTAGTTCTTTTCAGTTAGTCCCATTAAGACTAGAACTTTGAAGGTAAGTGCTGAGTTGGTAAGGAAAAGGCAGATGGGGATGAGATTAAACTGCCACAGAAATATTTTCTTCCAACTTTTAAAATCCATATTTCAATGCAATAACCGAATCGTAAAACCTCATAAAAAAAGAAGAGGATGTGGGATCTTAGTGGAAAATGCCACTAACCTCTTTTCCAAAAGGTCGTTGCCAATCTATACAATATGTATTATGCACATTTAAAAACCTTTTGCAGAAATCATCAAAACTTTATTGCTATATTGACAAGATCTCATTTCCTTGAAGCCATTCTGATGCAAACATCCGTATAATCTCATTTATGGCTACCACATTTTTGTAACAGCCATAATTAAAAGAGGCAACAGGACTGGATAGATACGAGTTTGGCGCTTCAGTTCTTACTAGGGGAGACAACCTGTGGGTCATGGAGCGTGACATATATGTATCTCCTGAACATCTGAGGACTGGCACCTCTTCTTCTTCTTTGGGGACAGAATGACCTTTTAACTCACTGCTGTCTGGAGGACGGCAACATCGTAAAAGCTCGATCAGAAAGGCAACCCACCTAGTCCAGCATCCTGTCTCACACAGTGACCAGGCAGTTGCTCCGGAGAACCAACAACACTAAATAGTAGCCAAGGCCTTCCGTTGACGTTGCCTCCTGGCACTGGAATCAGAGGTTTACTGCCTCTGAACATGGAGGTTTTCATCACCAGTCTCTGCTCCATGAATCTGTCTAATCGCCTATTAAAGCTGTCTCTACCTCAGCCACCGCAACACCCCTGGCAGCAAATTCCACCCTTTAATCACTCATTGTGAAAAGAAGCATTTGCTCTCATTCAACTGGAATCAACTACCTGTCAACCTCGCTGGATGCCCTCGAGTTCTTGTATTTTGGGAGGGGAAGAGAAGTGTCCTCTCTGTCCACTCTCTACCTGGTGCATATTTTTATAAACCTCTGTCAACAGAGCACTGAGGAGGTTGGTATCTCTGCAGAGGACCCTGCCTGAAATGACAGCAGAGTAGAGGCACCCATAGTCTCTCTCCTCCTGTGTCACTGCCAAGGCCAGAAGTGATGTGGCAGGAGGGTGACACACAGGTTTATGCCCTTTGACTCCATTGGCAGGTTTGGTGCTGAGCAGATGAGTTGCGCACCTTGTCCTTGTCCTGTTCATGCTAATACAAGCTGGCTACAATTCCAAGTACCTACTACAGATACAGGTGGGGAGCTCCCTCTGGTTGTCCACTTCCGCAGGACATTGGACTAGATCAGGGGTAGTCAAACTGCGGCCCTCCAGATGTCCATGGACTACAATTCCCATGAGCCCCTGCCAGCAAATGCTGGCAGGGGCTCCTGGGAATTGTAGTCCATGGACATCTGGAGGGCCGCAGTTTGACTACTCCTGGTCTACGGCATTCTGCTTGTGATAGTGCAGAATCGCTCAATATCTATGAGTCCCACAAAGAAACCAGAAGATGCACGACATGTGGACCGGCCACTTCAGTCAAGAAAGACAAGAACATAACATTGCCTTAGTTATTTAAAGAACAAAACCCAAAAAAACAACAGCCGGAAAGAAGAGCAAAGTCGAATCTCCGCGTACTCACAGGTGTCCTTCATGCACGTCTTGGCTGAGGAACACAGTTCAATGACGCAAACTGCCGGCTGGCCTGGGTCTACTGGTGGGACAGTCAAAATGGAAACCTAGGGAGCAGAGAGATCGCCTGAAAAACTCTCCCAAAAAGAAATTTACCAGCAAGAAAAGACAGGCGCACCCGCCCCACGGATCTTGAAGCAATGTAATATGAACCCTGGCTAAACAGGGTTTGATAACTGGTGCTACTTGCTTTGCACCCAGAACTGAAGTTGCCTGCATTTCACATATTTCCCCATCTGATTGTTGTCACAACACATGGTTTTAGTTATATAACCAGTGATTAGTGAGACTTGGGAGGGGGGAATCTTACTCAACCTCTCCCCCTGCTCTACCTGCCTTCCAGCCTACTCCACTGCAGACAGAAGGAGACTGAGTGGGTGGCAGTAGCTCCTGTTCTTCCAACTCCCCCACCCCATCTGTACTGCTGCTGTCGATGTGGTTCCTGTAGTGGTCCCCCATTCTCTGTCCTTGGTGGACCTCCTCTCCTCCTGTTCGGGAGGACTTTGCTGAAGCTGCTGCCTTGGTGGTAAAGGATAGTGGTGAGGCTCCTTAATCTCCACTCCTGCCCACAGAAGTGGGGAGGCAAGCAACTGGGCTTGCCTCTGCTCCCACGCTACCTCCACTGCCTGTCAAGGAGAAGCTGTAGGGCCGGGGCTAGCAGCAGCATCTCCAAGAACTTTAACTGGCTCCTCTTTCTTTTCAGACAACATGTCTCTGCTTTGACATGGAGAGGACTGCATCGGTAACCTCGTGAGATGTGAGCTGGCCAGAAAGAACAGCTCATGTGTACCAGAGGGAAGGGTAGTTCAATTCTCTCTCTGTCTCTCTGTCTCTCTGTCTCTCTCTCGCTCGAGAGAGAGAGAATTGAACTGCCCTCTGGCACACATGAGCTGATTTAAGGCTCACTGGGGAAAGCCTACAGGGTTGTTTTTTCAGTCATATTAGGCATGGGGAATGTAGGTTACAGAACTCTAGAATCATGCTTGGTTTGGCCCTGAGAGATCATGGCTATATTGCAGAGGGGAGTGGCCAGACTGTGGCTCACCAGAGGTTCATGGATTACAATTCACATGAGCCCCTGCTAGGACCTCTAGAGAGCCACACTATGGCCACTCCTGCTTATTGTGTGATTCATCCACCATGCTTTGTTCAGGCACTTCAGACTCAGGCATCACTTATTCTTTGAAAATAGAAAAGGTTTCATTGATCAACTATTTATCCCTTCCCTTCACTGGTGCTGTCTTGTTCTGGCCACTTGAACGTAATCCTGCCTCATATAAAGGTCCACAAAGGTCAATCCAAATGTATGCCTGCTGCAAATTTACCTTCTGTATCTTTTTAGTGTGATTAGCCTTATGCCGTATTTAATAAACAAATTACCTGCTGCAAAAATGGAAATTTGTTTCTGTTCTCTCAGTCACAGTCATGGGCAAATGTATGTAGGCGGAAAGAGTCACTTATACCAGGGGTAGTCAACCTGTGGTCCTCCAGATGTCCATGGAATACAATTCCCATGAGCCCCTGCCAGCCTTTGCTGGCAGGGGCTCATGGGAATTGTAGTCCATGGACATCTGGAGGACCACAGGTTGACTACCCCTGACTTATACTGAACATGTGGGCTAACCTGCTGATCTGAATCGGTCTTCAGTATTGATCGATCAGTAATGAGAATTGCTCGGGAGATCTGCCTGCAATGGAATAAAGCAGTTATGAAATGTTTAAGGTTTATAAAAAAATGTATGAAAGTTGGCCTAAAACAGAAACAAATGAAATGTTGAAGCATTTAACGTTATATCAAAAATAATTTTTATTATAGGTATTATTATGGTAAGAAGAGCCCCACAAAGGCAAAAGAGGAGGTCGAAAGTCATAATGCAGCCCTTCGATTGTGAGAGGTGTGGACCCAGGACAATTTTGCCCCTGGCTTATTTTGAGGATCAGAATAAGCATGCCCCATACCTTGCAGCCACATAACCGCTCACTTTAATACCACAGACCGTTTACAGAACTGAGAGGGGGGAAATTAACAGTATTTACTGACTTCTGAAATTTTCCACCCCATGCTTCTGCCACAACTGCACTCAGGACAGATTGCAAAATCACAAAAATCACCTGGAGCAGGCTCCACTGAGAGACCACATAATAATAGTCTAAAACAGATAAATAAAAATTAAAAGCTAGTCAACAGTAACAATAAACCTAAAAACATTTGTCCTGACAGTCTGACTCTCAGAGGGTATGTGGGACACATACCTCCTCTAGAGGGACTTTGTAAGGGCCCCCTCCCTCCCTTGCAAACACACAGACAGACAGACAGACACACAGACAGACAGACAGACAGAGACACCTTTCCCTTTCCTTCTGGTTTCCCCCTTACCTGTTGGTTTCCCAGCCTCCTCCCTGCCTCTTCTCTCACACACTAAGGCACACAGAGAGATACCCCCCCTCCATCCCTCCTGTTTCCCCCTTTACCTATGGGTTACCCAACCTCCCTCCCTCCAAGCAAACAAACACACACACACACACACATACAAATATGCCTTTCCCTCCCCTTCCCCCTGGTTTCCCCCTTACCTGTTGGTTTCCCAACCTCCTCCCTGCCTCCTTTCCTCTATCTCAGTGGTCCCCAACCTTTCTGAGGCTGGGGACCGGCAGGGCATCGGCCCGCCCACGCGGCCCACGCGGGCCACGCCCACGCATCAGCCGCACCCGCGCCCCGCACCCGCGCATCGGGCCGCGCCCACACATCGGGCCTCGCCCACGCACACGCATCGGGCCGTGCCCACGTGCCGCCCGTGCATCGGGCCGCACCCGTACGGGCTTGGCCCGGCCCTGATTCCCTCTCCCCGCCCTCCCACAGTAAGAAGCTTCCCGGGCCACAAGTTTGCGGCCTGGGAAGTTTTTTACTGCGGGGGGGGGGGGAGAGGGAGCCGCAGCCCAGCGCCATGGCCTTCGCGGCCCGGCAGCGGGCTGCGGGCCGCAGGTTGGGGACCACTGCTCTATCTCACACGCAGAGGCACACAGAGAGACACTCCCCCCCTTCCCATTTCCCCCTTTAACTATGGTTTTTCCAGCCTCCCTCCTTCTAAGCAAGGAAACACAAACTCACTCACTCACTCCCTTCCCCCCTCCTGCTTTACCTGCTCTTCCTCTGCTGACTCAACTTCAGTGGGTTGCACGCACACGCATGAGTACGCGTGTAAGCAAGTACACGATGACACACACGGGCATTCATTTCCTCCCTCCCTCCCTCCCACTAATCTGCTCCTCCTTCACTGCCCTGGCCCAATGGGTTGTGCAGCAACTGTCCAGGGGGTGGGGCAGCCGCTGCCTTGGCCACTCACAGTTCACATAGAGGCTGCCCGGCCCCTGGGGCTGATTTGGCCACTGCCCTGACCTTGGGGGTGGGGCAGCCACTGCCTCAGCCCCAGCGGGTCATGCAATGGCTGCCCAGGCCCCAAGGTCCGGCACGGCAGCTGGTTGGGCTTCTGGCGTGCTTCATGGGCGAGATGACAGACGTAACGTCATATTTCCATTTGATGAGGCACGCCAGAAGATGTGTTCCACACCAATAAAATATGCTGCAATCAAAAGCAGCACAAAAAACATAAGCTTGTAAAAGCCAAAAACATCTAAAAGCATCCTAACTAGAGAATCAATTAAAAAACTGAGAGACTGCATGAAGCTGATACATGCAGCTCATACAATTAAAATATGTAAGTGAATCCCTCTAGATGGGAAATAACAATTCAAAGACAAATGGGCAATCAAGTATTGCCTTGCAGATGTATAAGTGAACGTAACACATTTCTAAAGCTGGCAGAAATTGCAGGTAGCCAGTGTGGTCCATGAAGAAGATAATCCAAAAGGGACTCTAGGTGATGCCCTTATTAAAACCAGCCAAAACTAAGCAAAGGCATTACATTACTGTTCCTTTGGAACTCAATGTCTAAGTACGTTACAATTAAAAACAGGGTGATCATTGACACACCAGTTGCCCACTCCATTTTTCATTTTAATACACTTACAAAAAGGAAAATCTTGTGCATCAAATTTTCTTTTCTGAAATACTCGAGGGGAAAGCACAGTGGCCATTATACAACCAAGCCTTCTGCACAGCTTTTGACCTAGTCTCACACACATCCATCTTCATTAAAAAAAAAAAAACCCTGTAGGGTGGACAATTCTTGCATGTGACAAAGGAAAGTGGCAAAATGAAAACAAATTCTGTAGGGGTAAGAGAGGATCTGGTTGTTAATAGGATGAAGGACGTATACCAGATTATAGACCAGGGGTAGTCAAACCGCGGCCCTCCAGATGTCCTACAATTCCCAGAAGCCCCTGCCAGCATTCGCTGGCAGGGGCTTCTGGGAATTGTAGTCCATGGACATCTGGAGGGCCGCAGTTTGACTACCCCTGTTTTAGATTATACAAAATTAAAAACTAATGCAAATTTATGGAAACAAACTGCAATTCCTATACTTGAATCTTCCCTCAGATATAGGGGAACTTGTCCTCCCTTCTTTCAAAGATCTGCAAACATGGGGGGGAGGGGGGAGAGAGAGAGAGGGAGAGAGAGATGCTCTTGGCTGAATTTCCCATAAATAGAAATGGGAAGCTGAGGGAACGAAAATGGTCACTCTAATTACCTTATTTTGACTATATGCCTTCTGAAGCATCCAGTATTGGCTATTGTGCGCGAGAGAGACAGGACCAAACTGACCACTGGGGTGACCTGTTATAGTGCTAAGTCTGTTTTATTGGTCTTAAATAGCCATTAACTGGCCAGTGATTACCTCAGCAGAGGTTAATGGCATAAATGAAGCACAACCAGTAGGCAGGGAGAAAGGACTGTTTAACTCTCAATGCACCTTCCAGAAACATCTAAGACTCTCTTCTGAGTTTCGGTGTCAGTTGCTCAGTGTGAGATCAAGGGCACAAAAGCTATGACAAGCATCAGTATGATAAAGGCGATTTAGTGCCCTGTGCCACTAAAAGTGCTAGCACTGCTTGAAGCAACAATCTTGAAGTTACAGGAACACAAGGGAGAGGAAAGTGACCAGTATTAGACCTTGAGTAAAGAGGAGGGTGTGTTTAATTGAGGGTTTTTATGGAAATTGTTGTATTTTATCTTTTATATATTTTTTGTAAACCGCTTTTGGGCCCATTTCATCAGGAGGGGCGGGGTATAAATTATAAATAAATAAATAACACCCTCGCAAAACACGGATGTCCCTTCTCCTGCCCTGAAGAGAATCTGTTTTGTACTCTTAGAGCCATGGATCCAAGCATACCTGTATGTATCCAAATGCAAACTTAAAATGGAGAAGAAATATGGTCTACTCGCATAACAACTTTGGAGGATCAGAAGACTCCCTTAAACTGAATCCGACTACTGTCCATTCAGACTGGCAAAAGCTCTTCAAGGTTTCAGGCAGAGGACTCTCACATCACCTGTACTTTTCACTGGAGATGACGAGGATTGTACCTGGGACCTTCTGCGTGCAAAGTGGAAGCTCTAACGCCAAGCAACAGCCTCCCCCCAATTGTGTCTATTTATATACCACCATAGGTCAATATAGCAGTTTAGTGTGCAAAAGGTCCCTTGCTCTAAGGGACTGTAAAGGAGACAAAGGGAGGGGAAGGTGGTAGAGGCAGGGATAAACCGGGAAAAATTATACATTAATTCTAGTTACACCGCATCTCTGTGCAGATAACCTATCTATGCATTGATTCACTGAGTGGGCAGGAAAACATGGGAAAACAAATTAGTAGATCCCAGGATCAGGCCTGAAGATGCATGATGCACCAGCCTCCCAGAAGCAAAGTAAGTTTGGTCTGATACATGCCAGGATGGCAAACTACCTCAAAACCCTGCGTATGCCACAGGGAAGGAAGGCAGGAGAGAAATGCCATAAACATATCATTCTTTCATCCTGCCTTGATATTTACCTGTAGCACACGTTCCTACATGTCTTCTCTGAAAGGTAACTGTCTTCCACAACAAAATAGTTGGCATTTATCCTCTGACCAAAATGATCTATGATCGCTTTACACCTGTGGAAAAAAGAAAGGAAAAGAACACAAGGGAAGAGGGAAAAAGTCATTTTATTGTCAAGCATATGTGTATGAAGAACAAGATGAAATGACAAAAATGCTCTATCCGGTGCTTAGAATTTTTCTTTTTTGTTCTTTTACAGAAGGTTGAAAACTGATTTCTTCCTTTTGATTACACGTGCTAGCATAGTATGAAATTAACATTTGGAACCTCATAATTGTTATGCTGGGCATTTAACTTTGATACTCTGAAATGTATTAAAATGCTATTAGAACAGTCAAGAAATCGTTGCACAATAGATACTCTAAAGTTGATGAGGTAAGAGACAACTGATTTAATTCCAATGGTGCAATTCAAACAATTTTGTCTTTCTATTACTATACTGCTGCCTCCCTTACAGGAACTATGCCATGTGCCACAGTAAGGATGATGGTGGCAGTAGAAAGTGACATCAAGTCACAGCACATTTATGATGACCCCTGATGGGGTTTTCCAGGCAAGAGACTTCAGAGGTGGTATTTCATTAATACAGTGTATATGTGTGGGTGTGGGGGGGGGGGAAGAATGATACTAAAGGTAAAGGTATCCCCTGTGCAAGCACTGGGTCATATCTGACCCTTGGGGTGATGCCCTCTAGCGTTTTCATGGCAGACTCAATACGGGGTGGTTTGCCAGTGCCTTCCCCAGTCATTACTGTTTACCCCCCAGCAAGCTGGGTACTCATTTTACCGACCTCAGAAGGATGGAAGGCTGAGTCAACCTTGAGCCGGCTGCTGGGATCGAACTCCCAGCCTCATGGGCAGAGCTTTCAGACTGCATGTCTGCTGCCTTACCACTCTGCGCCACAAGAGGCTCTTTAGAATGACACTACTGAGATTTTATTCCCAAAATGCAGAGAACCCACATCAAAAAGTGGGAATTTACAAATGAAATAGTGTATTAAAATGCGATAGCCTCCTTAATTCTGATGTTATCATATGGCACGTTTCCACTTGACCTGCCATTACCAACCCAATGATATGAGGAGGTAAAGGGAAATTCTATATTATGGTACGGGGGTGGGGAGAGACAACAAGTGAATATGCTGGACGCCGTTTTCAGTAACAGCCGTACATTACTGCCACAGTCTGCCCAGCAGAATATGCTTGTTCTAATATCATCTCTCAAAACTAAGACCAGACGTCTGCACAGGACATCGATTTCTCTGGCAACTTCAAAAAAGTTCCCCTTTAATGTGAGTCAAGCTACTTTCACTCTCAAGTTTCTCATTTAAATACCGCTTAACAAATGAACCAGGCCAGCTGGCGTGGCTCGTATTTAATTATAACCTTTTTCTATTGTTTATGAAACAATTCCCCTCCCACCCCCCAAAAAAAACCCTCTTGAAGCACTCTGTTAGTGGGGTGTTGGAAAGGTTGATTAAATGCCATAGCGCAATCCTCCAAAGGCAGTAAACAAGCAAAATGACTGCTCTTTATTTTGCTTCCTTGTTGCCGCTTAGTAGTAGCTAACAGTAAGATATTTGATAAGACCTTTAACCCCCCCCCAAAAAAAAAAACCAACAACAGAGAGCCAGTGTGGCCCTTTTAATATCGGTTTGTACTTCAACTTCCGAAGAATTCTTTCAAGTGCCACAATCAGATCAGGAACACACTTATGCAATGACATTATCGGGTCTCCGTCATCTGATATGTGTTGGGACAATGAATCATACAGAACCCTCCATTGACCTTCTTCAATGTGTCTAGATAAAAGCATGAAAATTAGAATCCATCTTCCTTGCCAAGTGCCACCAGTTATAAATGTACTTTATAGGGCTCATTATCCAAACTAATGGACTAAGGGCGACATCCTTGAAATGGACTTACCAGCACTGACAAAGCCAGTGTGCAATATTTCAGGAAAGATATGTAAATTACAGTGTTTGCTATATCTTTTTTTTATTATGGAAATATAAATTTACATTTGTCACATCTCTTGCGGTTGGAGGCCAGGCCGGTCTCGTTTGGAAACGCACTTAAAAACTATGCTCAATGTTAAACGTGGGCAATTATTTTTAATGCAAGTCCTGCTCGAAATATACATACGTGAATTAAAACACCTTAAATCTTATCAAATGAAGCCGCATAAGCAAGATCTACACAGCGGGAAAGACCCGATAGGGAAAGTTAAAAGGGAAAGAAGCTAATCAGGGAAGAAATTCAATTTTTTGTTTCCCTAAAGGCAAAACCATCGTGACGAGATTCTCGTTCATAAAAAATAAAATAAGCAACAAACCTGATGGCAATCCAGCAGTATTAGTAAGAGGAAATGTCTTATTTTAAGCTCTGTTATGTCATAAAAGCAGATAGCCTCATATATTGAGGGACACAAGAATCCTCAGTTTTTTCAGTTTGCCATTTCTTAGAAAGAAAAAGAAGAGTTGGTTTTTATTTCCTACTTTTCTCTACTCAAAGGAGTTTCTGTGGTCAGCATTAGATCAAAGCTAGTAAAAGTGGGGGGGGGGGAAACAAACTTCAGTCCAGAAAACAAAGAAGAGCTGGTTTTTATATGCCACTTTTCTCTTCCAGAAAGAGTCTCAAAGTGGCTTAACAATCACCTTCCTTTTCCTCTCCCCACAACAGACACCCTGTGAGGGAGGTGAGGCTGAGAGAGCCCTGATATTACCGCTCGGTCAGAACACCTCTACTAGGAGTCTCAAAGCAGCTTACAATCGCCTTCCCTTCTTGTGAGGTAGGTTGGGCTGAGAGAACTCTGAGAGAACTGTGACTGATTCAAGGCCACACACATGGGAAGGAGGTGTGGGGAATCCAGCCTCGTTCTCCAGATTGAGTCTACTGCTCTTAACCACATCACACTTGCTCTGAATTCATTCACACTGAAAAGGAGAAGGGGATCCATCAGAAGCCTATGAACTCTTGATTCAACAGTTTCTCAGGGGCGTGGGGAAATTCTAATGTGCCAAGGCGGCTGCCTCTCTCCCAGAAATGTCCCATTCGTTTTGAAAAGGTAGTTCTACATACACAAGAGGCAATCCAGATATAAAAGAGCTCCGTGCTTACAATGGAGCTCCTAAAAAGCTCCAGAATTGGGGATGGTTGTATGCAAATGAAAGCTCCAGACAAACAAATGCTACCCCCTTTTCCATCACCAGGGGAAGAAGGTCCATGTTTTTTGTCAATGTTAAGAAAGCTGGACATCTATCTCTATTTGAGTACAGCTCCACGAGTGCTTCAGTTCCAAAAGGTGGTGGGAAAATTGTGAAAAGAACACACATACTTGTGGGATCTGAAGGGTACACAGGATTAGTTCAGGCTATCTGATCCTGAGGTAAAAAGGTAAAGGTAAAGGTATCCCCTGTGCAAGCACCGAGTCATGTCTAACCCTTGGGGTGACACCCTCTAGCGTTTTCATGGCAGACTCAATACGGGGTGGTTTGCCAGTGCCTTCCCCAGTCATTACCGTTTACCCCCCAGCAAGCTGGGTCCTCATTTTACCGACCTCGGAAGGATGGAAGGCTGAGTCAACCTTGAGCCGGCTGCTGGGATCGAACTCCCAACCTCATGGGCAAAGCTTTCAGGCGGCTGCCTTACCACTCTGCGCCACAAGAGGCTCACTGATCCTGAGGTAGCCCCCTGCAGATACCTCCTCCATTTCGCCTCTTTGTATTAAAACAATATGGATGTGCTTCATATAAAGGGCTAGGATTACTTAATCTCGAGAAGAGTCATTCTATTCTATTTCTCCCATGTATGTCAGCTCGGGTGATTTAATGACACTGAAGCTGTAGGACATGCCCTACGCATAGCTAAATCTCTGCGACAAACTATAGCCATTCCAAACTTGCCAGCAAAAATTCAATGACATCCAGTCAATGAATAAGGTCAGATTTTAAAACAAACAATGGGCTTTCATTTGAAGACAACTGTTTGGGAATTTGATTCAGGTGGTAGTCGTGCTGGTCTGAAGCAAAACAGGGTTGCACTTTCCTATAACTGCAGTAACTGCTTCATAGCCACTGTGTAGTCTCACATGGGAGAATAGCGAGGGTGTGGGCTAGTTACAGAAGACTGATTGCAGTACCACTTTCCCCATAGCGGTCTCCCTTGAAGCATCAATGTCCATGGACTAACAGCAGACAAATGTGAATGCTGGAGACCAGATAGCCGCCTAACAGATGTCCAACAATGGTAGGCCCACAGTGAAGGCCGCAGAAGAACCCTGGGCTCTTCTAGAGTGTGCAGAAATGTTAACAAGACAAATTACATTGGCCACAATTCGATGGCCAAAGCTATCCACCTGGAGATCATCTGGGCTGACGTGGCTTTCCCCCTCCGAGCCCCCTTAAAACAGATGAAAAGGTCCGTATCCTTTCTAAAGTCCTTAACTCCATCCCAAAAACCCCAACAATGCTCCAAATCTGTCTTTGTCATTCAAGGGGTTAGGGAGAAACATTGGCAGAGGAACAGTCTGGCCCCAGATGAAATCTGGATACAACCTTAGGTAGAAAACCTATGCTAGGTCTAAGCAACACCCTACCTCTGTGAAAATGAGAAAATGGTGGTTTCGAAGAAGGTGTGGCTATCTCACCCATCCTACGTGCAGACATGATGGGTACCAGAAAAGAAGTCTTGTACACCAGTGGGCCCCAATCTTTTGATCACTGGGGACCGGTCAACGCGTAACAATTTTACTGAGGCCCGGGGGGTAGTCTTTTGCCGATGGATGTTGCCACTGCCTAAGCTCCTGCTCCACTTGCTTTCCCGCCGGCGCCCCTGACTTCCCGTCGCCCACTGGGGGGTGCTGTCAGCAGCAGCTGCGCAGTGCGACACCAAGGGGGAGCCCAAGCCATGGTGGCCGCTGGAGAGCACCAAAGGTGAGTTGGCGGCAGAGTGGCAGGGCAGCCCTCAAGGCAGCAGCCAGGGAGGAGGACGAGGAGGAGCTGCGGACCGGTACCAACTGATCCACGGACCGGGACCGGTCCGCAGACCGGGGGTTGGGGACCACTGTTGTACACCACAAAAGACATATCTGACACTGCTAGAGGTTCAAAAGCTTTATAAAGGAGTTGAGACAGAACTAGGGATAAACTCCATTGCAGGGTTGGGAAAGCAACAAAAGGGTATATGTTTCTAAGGCCCTTCATAAACACAGCAACAAAGTATGTGAGAAAACAAAATGCCCTATTGGGTCATGGAAGGCTGATATGGCCGCCATGATGTAACTTAATAGATGCGTTTGCTGAGGTCCTGTCCTTCAGTGGCAGTAAATATAGTAAAATATCCAGAATAGGACATGTCTGAGGATTCAGGCTCTGTTGCTGCACCCATGACACCTGCATTGTGCAGGGGTTTCGATCAGATGTCCCTGGAGGTCCCTTCCAACTCTATGATTCTATGTTCTACCTATCACAGCATTTTTCCCCACTTTTCCTTATCAACAACAAGAAGAGTCCAAATTTTTACCCTTTTCAAAGGATGCCTACAGTTCAAGGAGCCTGAAAAACTCTAGGAAACATGCAAATATATAGTATGAAACAGTATCTTTAAAATTTTTACAGTGGAAATTTTTTACAACCATACAAAAAAAAATAGTGGGAACACAGGACACTGTTGTGAAAAACAGAGAAAGTGATAGTGGCTCTTCCTAAAGGTTCAAATTTCATGTTGTTTCGTGCTTACAATCAAAATGAGGAAGTACTATAGGCAGAAGCACATGGTACTAACTTCACATTTTAAAATATTTGTTCATAACACTGTTTTCGAAATAAATGTTGTTACTCATCCTGAGGTGATCTGGCAGACCATAAATCTAATTACACAAACCATGTCATCTGCCAAGGTAACCAGCAAATTTTATTAGCTTTCCAATTTGTCTCAAGGAACGTAAATTCCTGTCATCGAATTTGTGGTATCTTACAAACAAATTTCACATATAATTCGATGCATTCTTAAAAATACTTGGGCCATGGAGGAGCTCAGACTGTCAGAAGAAATTTGTGGAACTGAGCTCCTCTCTATCCCCAACCGAATGCCATGCCATGCCAATATATACCACTTCCTCTTTTCATTTCCTCTACCTTTAAGGAGCACAGGTCACCACCCCACTTTTTCTTGGCAACAACCATGGTAAGATTTAGAGTAGCGATCCCCAACCTGTGGGCCGCGGATCACATGTGGTCCGTTGACTAATTGGAGGTGGGCCCCGAAGGACGCCTTCTCCCCCCCCAGCCCTTTACTTCATCCCCCCCGGCCCTTTACAACACACTTTGGGTGTCATTGTCTCCCATCACTCCCAGATGAGACTATCTCCTTGCAGGGAAACAAGCTCAGGGTTCCTGTTGATTTGTCATTGTCATGAGTTAAAATTTCCATGAAAATAAAATGTTCCTTATGTTCATTGTTGTGGCGTGTCTGTATCTTATTTTGAAGGGATGTTTAAACATTACCATAGCGATCAGAGAGCGTCAGGGCAGTGGTTGAGAGTAGAGGTGTAAACTACCCCCCTCCACCGGGGCCTCAGTAAAATTGTCAAGCGTTGAGTGGTCCCCGGTGATAAAAAGGTTGGGGACCACTGATTTAGATTGACTGGTCATAGGTATGCTTCACAGCTGATTAAGGATTTGAATCAGGTTCTCCTACTAGGCCAGCCTTTCCCAACTTTTTTACCACTGAGAAACCCCTGAAACATCCTTTAGCCTTTGGGAAACCTCAAAAGTGGCGCGATCATGCAGAATGTGATTGGAAAACATAACTGCATGCACACCTACCAGGGTCCCTTCTTTTCCCATCCTCTCCAGGCCCATCATTGGCTATTTTGGGAGGTGGGAGGGAGAACGGGTCAACATGACTATATATCGTTATATCACCCGATACATTTTTATTTATTGATGTATTTATTTATTAAATTTTTATACCGCCCTCCCTTGCACCTCAGGGCGGCTCACAGAGAACATGAAACCAAAAAGACATATACAATGTGAATTCAATAAAATCAGAGTCCAGTAGGACCTTTAAGACCAACAAAGATTTATTCAAGGCGTGAGCTTTCGAGTGCAAGCATTCTTCGTCAGACTGTAATCTTCTTACATGACAGGGAAAGCTCACGTCTTGAATCAATCTTTGTTGGTCTTAAAGGTGCTACCGGACTCTGATTTTATTGTGCTACTTCAGACCAACACGGCTACTCATTTGAATCTATCCCAATGTGAATTCAGTAACTGCATCAATGAGCAACAATAACATCAGTAGCACTGAATATTGTGTAACACATTTAAAAGATATATGAATAATTAATTAACTCCCACCCATTCGGGAAACCCTTCCAGAGCTGTCAAGAAACCACAGGGCTTCACAAAACCCTGGTTGAAAAAGCTTGGACTAGGTCCTGACACATCAGGACTATAACACAGCATGTTTTCCTGGTGAAGGCAGGATCAAAGATCAGAAAACAGAAGTCAGCACAGGCTGGGTGGGACTAACAGATAGGCCTGTTGTTATTTCTCATAGTGTACAATAATAGGACATAAAGAGAGGGAAAAGAAACAGGTAAGTAAAAAAAAACCGAATATGTTTAATAGAAAAAAATTGCAACATGAATGACAATGCCATATATGTATTTTACTATGTGAACACTTAAATATTGGGAAACTGGCTAATGTACCTCCCAAATATTTCCAGTACTCCTATATCGGTGTATCCCCAAGTAAAATGTGAGACATGCACACAGGAAAATTTGGCCACACTTACATCTCTCATAATGGTAAATAGGCAAAAGCAAAGCCAGGCACCACAGGTGTTAATCCAGCAGTTAGTGAGAAAATACCTGCTGATTTTTGTTCCAACTTAAAAAAACAAAGTTGCCCAGGGGCCCGATACTGTTATAAAAAGAATTCATCCTATGATAAGAGGGCAGCGTAGTTTATGACAACAATCTACCTAAAAACTCATTAAAGTCTTTTCTCTTAGAGTGACATGCATTATCAGCAAAGATTAATCTGATGAGTCTTTAGGTGAGCTTCATTTTTTAAAATGCAATAACAGAGGGCTTTGTTGTCATCTGATGAAAATCAATTAGAGTAGGTAAGGCCACAAGGAAAACTAACATCACTCATCACCAGACCCCCGGCAACCAAAATGATTTGTCTTCCAAGCTTGGGTGATCAGGAGGCTGCAGTAATATTGGAGGGAAATTAATTTAGTTTCTATATTCTAAACCCACTTTCCTTGTTCTGGAGGACCTATACACAAATTACTTTTAATCAAGGTTGATGTGTTATTAATACCAAGGAAGATCTTTGAAGAATCATTTTTTTAAAAAACTGACTCTGGCATTTTTCATCTTGCAGTTTTGTGGGTATACATAAAAGAAAGAGACAGAGAGAAGGTTACTCCTCACTAGCCTTACCGTCTGGTTTCTTTATCCACTACCAGGCACTGTACGGAATGGTGCAGACAATAGATACCACCAAACACGGCACACATCCTGGAAGATAATCACAGATTTATATGAGACAGATGAAAATTATGATTTCAAAGCAGCTCACATTTTTTTAAAAAGAACGGGTAGGAGCAAAAGGGAGGAGGTTCCCCTTTGATTACCAAAAGGGTATGCTAGAGATCAGGGATAGTCAAACTGCGGCCCTCCAGATGTCCATGGACTACAATTCCCAGAAGCCCCTGCCAGCATTCGCTGGCAGGGGCTCCTGGGAATTGTAGTCCATGGACATCTGGAGGGCCGCAGTTTGACTACCCCTGCTAGAGATTATAGGACCTACCTTGGACTCCCCCCCCCCCAATGGACAAAAACCACATGGGAGTCAGACTGTAGAAAGGAAGGGAATTGGATGAGATTGAGTTTAAAAATTCCCTGATGTGATCCAATCAAAATAAGTGTTTCCAAACCCACTCCATTAAAATCCAATTAACACCTCATTTGACATCTAAAGCCAAACCTTACATGTTAATACAGATAAGCTTAAATAATAAAAATTAGATGGCCTAAACAAGTGACTTTTAGAATGGCTTTAAAAAGCTGTGCTTCTTTTGCACGGAAATCTTCAGTGCCACCAATGCACTTGTGTCCACTTCTCTGCCTGAAGGTAAGTACATCCAGGCATCAAGTTGTAGTTTGTGACATGCTTTGAAACCCTCGGCCCATAGGTCATAACCCCAAAACCCTAGACCAGGGGTAGTCAAACTGCGGCCCTCCAAATGTCCATGGACTACAATTCCCAGGAGCCCCTGCCAGCGAATGCTGGCAGGGGCTCCTGGGAATTGTAGTCCATGGACATCTGGAGGGCCGCAGTTTGACTACCCCTGCCCTAGACTATACTTCAGAGCCGTAGCATTGACCCTGCAGTTTTAACTGAGGTGGAACAGCAGAAAAGAGCGAAGCACGATAGAGACAAAATTTGTGGTAGAGTATGAGTTTTCCCGAGTCACTGCTTACTTCTTCAAACAAACATTGCCAAAACCCCAGACCCTTCTTCAAAGAAACAAACCCTCCCTGGAGGACATTCTCTTCCCTCCCTCCTGCCAACCATGGTTGAGTAGTTTGTTGTCACGCTGTTAATCCCCGTCAGACAGCATCCAGATAGGGATAATCATACCAGACTCTAGGCAGAGGATTCTGAATTTTTGGTTTTTGTTTTATTTCAGAAAGAGAGAGTGCTACAAGTTATATAGTATCGTTTTTAGAAAGCTACAAACAATAGAATTCTGCCCATCTCCTCCTCATCTAAATCTTAACAATAGTTAAGATTTAACAAGAGTTTGCCACTAAGTTAATAACTTATTCCACTATATGTCTTCTTACCTCCACATATTCACCTCAGCGTATTATCATATCATATTAACTATAATCACAAATATCACTATACCATGATTCCAAAAAAATAACTCGTTATTTGATACACATTAAAAAGGAAACACAGAGGATATTGTTAAGGTTTCCAAGGCCTGGGTCTCCACACCATGAACCTGCATGTGATCAGATAATTGTCATCATAGTCTTTATTACGGTGCTAGACCAGTAATAGTCAGATAATTTTAAATGGCCATAGCAGCTTTTTGATCTGATTGGTTGGTCCTGCAGTCAACTTTCCTCGTTCCCTCCAATCACCATGAATTCCCCAATACTCAATGCTGCATCACCAGAGGTTACAGAAACACTCGCTCGCCCGCTATCCTAAAAAAGTGTGGAGGCCAGGAAAGCCATCCAGAGAACATTTACTGCCACCCCCCACCCCCCACCCCCGTGCTTCGACTTTCACACAACTTTAGTACTAAAAAAGGAAATAAGGATTTATCAAGAAAAGAGACTGGTTGACATCTTTAAAAAATTTAAACCAAAATAATTCAATGACAACTATGATTACAAAAGTAAAAGAGCTATGCTCATTATGTGCACAGGTAATGAAACTGAATGCACGCAAGGGCAAGGGAGCAATGCCAGAGAAAATCGGAAAGCTGGTTTTCTTTCTTTTTTTAAAAGAAAAGAAAGAGAAACAAACAAAAATGGTAAACATTTCAAAGGGAAAATTAATTAAATTTGTTTATTAGCATTGATGGCGACAAGGTGCTTTGCAATTAAGAGCTGCAAGCCAAAAGGTATTTATTAGACAACTGTTTGCACAAAAAATGATAAACCAGTGAATGAAGTTCTAATATTAGCAAGCACACACATGACCACTTTTCCAATTAAATCAACTCTAGAAGTTTCTCTCCCCATTGCTAGATTCAGCTGAAAACAAGGTGGAAAAACTAAGCAGATGCCATTCACACAGCATATTTCCTTTAAAAGATAATTAAAAACTGAACTTAAGTTTTCCCTGCTCCAGGCAGCCCTGTTGAAGTAACGGGCAGGCCAAAAGGTAAGAAGGATAATCAAGCCTGGCCAATCCAAAGGCTGCATATTCTCTGCCAATTGAAGGCTCTGATACTCCACACTCCTTTTCCCTCCTGTGCATGAAGGTGACTGCTGACTTGTTTTGGAACCATTAGCCCACATGTTGTAACCACACTGTGACCAAATACTTCACAGTTTAGAAAATTCTTAAATCTAACTCCAACTTCTTTTGACATCTGAACTCGGGTGCTTTAATAAAACTAGGTCCGAAACTACAGGTTAATTCTGGCATCGGTTACCTGTTCACACCACAAACTGCAAAATGAAGCTGATGGTTGTGAGTTCTGAGGATTCACAGACCCTAACAGCTCAGTAAACTAATTCCAAGCTTCATTGTGCAACTTATCTATTCTTTCTCATGGAACCCGCACAACAATTAACAAGCTTTCATTCTTGCCCTGCAAACATTTAACTTTGGCTAATGTCCATCTAAATCAGGGGTAGTCAAACTGCAGCCCTCCAGATGTCCATGGACTACAATTCCCAGGAGCCCCCTGCCAGCGAATGCTGGCAGGGGGGCTCCTGGGAACTGTAGTCCATGGACATCTGGAGGGCCGCAGTTTGACTACCCCTGATCTAAATAGTAAACATTTCACCTGTGTGTGTATGCTGTAATATCGCACACATGCAGTGTTCTCCATTCACATCAAAAGCCATGAAGTGTATGTGTATAAAGAACCTCATCCTACAGTTAAGCATGGCATGCAAAACTTATTTATTTATTTGTATTTCTTTATATATCTATGCCACCCTCCCATATGGCTGAGGGCAATTTACCCAAAGCCTAGAGATATACATCGCAAGCATATAACAATAACCATAAAAGTGGGCTCCAGTTGAATAACGGTATTATAACAAATCACATGACAGCATTACAATTCACATGACTATTGGGTAGATCGAGAACTGGTTGACATGTCGAACCCAAAGTTGGTAAATGGTTGATATAATCATAGAATTGGAAGGGAATTCCAGGGTCATCAGTTCACGGTAATGAAGATGTACAACGGAATTCAAACATCTGTTGTCTTAAATTGCGCTTAGGTAGAAGACACGGCCTTAGCTTGCCAGTGTTTTCTAGAAAGAAGCTGGGTGAAAACGAAGCAAGGCACGTATTGCCAACGTTACTTCTCCTTCTTTTCCAACAGTATGATTTGGCTAAAACCAACGTACAAGGCAGCGCTGGTAATTTTAACCCTAAACGACAGACGTTTAAACTTACACTCCTCTAATTAACTAGCTGCTGCCTCTGCCAATAATTTGGGCATTGCTGAAAGATAGCACCTGCCCCCGTACTCCGCTTCAACTTTGCCCTGGTGACACCAAACGGCATTACAGCTATATTAACAGCTGTGAAAATTTTTGGCCTGATGGTGCCCCCTCACATCATCTCTAGCCTTTAAATGCCATTTCGATTCCTATCAAGGTAAAGAATCAGCAGCTGCAATTTCTTAATACAGCTGCAAAACAATAGGGCCCATTAATAGCTGAACTTCTGACAGCACATTCACAATGATTTATGAGTTTGTATATAATTTGATTATTCTATTAATTCTACTGATTACTGCTTCAGCTAATACAGTGAAGGTCACTCCCTAAAATAAATCTTCATTACATTTCACAGAAAGTAACTGCCTCCAACTGGTTGTTTTTGTTAATTAAAACACGAATGTTACAAGGAAGGAAAGAGGCTTCCGGGGGTTGCTGCATTTGCTGTTATAGGAGGATTACACTGTGGTGAGATGACATTTTTGGATCTCAGGGTTTGGAACAAAAATGCTTCATTTGGATATCTTGATTTAAACATGCACAGAAAGAAGGGGGGCAATAAAAAGAGCTCAGGTTTTTTAAAAGATCTCTGAGGGAAGGAGCCACTGATCAGTGGCAAAACATCTGCTTTGCATGCAGAAGTCCCAGGTTCAATCCCTGGCACCTCCAATAAAAATTAATAGGTGATATGGAAAGGGGATGCCCCTTCACAAAAATTCAGTAGAACTTCCAGTGGTTCACTACGAACTGCTGCATACGGGCCCAAACCTGGTGGAACCAGCGCCACAGTGAAATCAAGGCCCCTTCAGAAATCAAACAGTTCTGTAGGGCCTGTAAAACGGAGCTCTTCCGCCAGGCTTTCAGATGAGACTAATGGTGAGGGACCCCCTCCAGCCAGCCCCTGCCAAACAACCTGACACTCAACATGTCCCTAACCATTACTGTTATCCTTCTTCAACTGTTGTGATTCCCCAAATGTTGTTATTGTTATACTGTTATATCTTTTTACTCGTTCATTCCATTTACTCGTTCATACCACTGGTTCTATGTACACTGTCCCAAGACATCACATTGAGGGATGGTATATAAATCAAATGGATGATGAATGAATGAATATCTAGCAGAGTCATGCCATTCTAAGACCACTGGGTTCAATGGACTAAACTCTGCTTAGGAAAGCACACCAAGAAGAGTGTGTTTCTAAATTCTACACATATTAGTATTTCTAAAGAGATCCATATGGACCTGCCTGTGATCTACTTCTACCTACAGTATTTGCTGGCGTATAAGACTACTTTTCCCCCCTGAAAAACATGCCTCCAAGTGGGGGGTCGTCCTATACACCGGGTGCACTTCAGTTGGGATAGACATAGCTGCCCATAGTGGCCCATAGTACTGTAATGTAACAAACTCTGTATTTTGAGTGGAAATGTTGGGGGGTCGTCTTATACGCCCAGTCGTCTTATACGCCAGCAAATACGGTACTTTTGGCACCACTTTATTGACATGCTTTAATTAATTTGCTTGTGAAATCCCTACGGAGTTTTAAAGTGAGAACATTTTCAATTATAAATTTTAAGCAAATGTATATTATTATTGCTAGATCAGTAGGATTCTCAACAACAAGGTTACTGAATTCCACACTACCAGTGGGGTATTTATCGGGCATATCAAAATAAGCATCCAGCACAACCCCAAGAGCACCTGCTTTGAACACGGAAATATTCCCAACCGCTTTGTTTTGCAAGAAGGGAATTTCGCAAATCACCAGAGATACCGAGCGCTTTGCTCACAAAGGACTTTGTGTGCTTAGAAGGCATGTTTCAACGCAAAGGTTATTTTCAAATTAAAAGTCTTGTCCTGTCAAAACTTGAGGAATAATATGGGCAAGGACACAAAAGCATTCCATAGCTTTATTAACGACAGTGTTCACTGATCTGTGAATAACCTGAGAGAAGAAAAAATGAGGATTATTGAGTTACTTTACCAATCTATCCATCCATCACTGAAGAACAGGTCTCAGAAGTGATGGATTATCTCACCTCGTTGATGTTTGTCCCAAACTACGGCTCTCTCCTCGAGAGGCAAGGGAGGGGGGGTGATTCCTCCAAGCACCATCTCCACACCCTAAGTAGCAATTCTGATATCAATATGAAGCTAAAAACAGGAAATGCTTACAGCAGTCTCCTTTCTTTTAACCTGGTGCTAAGACACCCCGCTGCTTAAAAAAAAATGAAAGTGATAGAAAGTTGGGAGAGGGGGAGATTTTGAACTGATTGCTCTTGACAGAAAACCTGAACGCAGCAACTGGGCTTCCAAACAAGCGGATCAGAGTTTGGAACTTTTTTGTGCCAAGCTAAGAAATTCAAGAGTTGAATCCTGTGTAAAGTTATGCCATTCGTTGGCTGGAACTGTATTGTTACTGTGGGGTTAATTCATTCTAGCCTGCGTTCCGTTCCAGGTTTACACAGCCTGACTGTTAAAAGTCTGCTTTAAGGTCTCAAGCTTTATAGGGATTTTCCCGTACATTTTTAAAAGCTTCAAAGAAGCCCATGGGGGGCTGCCATCAGATTGGGGCACAGCACTGGGAAGGGGGAGGAGCTTATCCTTTGAATCCAGACACAGCTCCCCGGTTACAATGTTGACTGTCGTGCTTGTCCCACCCCCTCCCCTGCCACCCCGCTGTGCCCAACAGCAGATGGGTAATTTTGAGGAGAGGAAACTGTGCAAGAGGAAAAGAATAAAAATTAATCTCCCAGTGCTACAGCACTGATCCAGTACAATCGCAGACAACTGCTATGACGCCTTATTGGGAAAACAGGAGTGCAATCCTAAATAGAATTAAGCCACTCTGAGTCCAAGGAAGATAGTGGGCTTTGAACAGCATAACTCTGTTTAGGACTCCATTGCTAGTGTCTGCAGTGTGTGATTAAACAGGGGCAAACTAAACCACGATAGCAGGCATCCAATGTAAAAACTGAATGGGGTAGAGATTTACAAGCCCAGCTTACTATTGGCCAGTGCTAAAAATATTCACTAACTTTACTGATGACCATGTTCACTGATCTGTCAGAAGCACTTCATGGGATGGATCCAAACAGCTTTCCAGGTGCTGGGTGGACACACAAAGAAACAGGAAAACAAAGGTGGCTTCTCCTTACAAGAATAAGAATAATAAGAAGAGTTGGTTCTTATATGCCACTTTTCTCTACCAGAAGGAATCTCAAAACGGTTTACAATCGCCTTCCCTTTCCTCCCCCAACAACAGACACCCTGTGAGATAGGTGAGGCTGAGAGAGGCCTGATATTACTGCTCTGTATCGTGTTTCCCTAAAAATAAGACAGTGTCTTATATTAATTTTAGGTTAAAAAATAAACTAGGGATTATTTTCAGGTAGGTCTTATCTTTATTAGCGTCCCCCAAAAATGTTACATTTATTCCAGTTCTCCCCGGAACTCCGTTAAATCATATCTTAAGTGCAGGGCACAGCCTCTGTCAAGCCGGGGGATTCTGGGATTGTAGGCGGAGCTGACAGAGGATGAACAAGCAGGGACAGGGCGTTGAAAGTGTGTATCACTGCCGATTGGGAGACGAGCGGCACAGCAGTTTAGTGTACACGTGTGCTGCAGATTTGAATGTTGGCTGGCCCGGCGCCCTCTATGACCACGAACACCCCTACAAGAACACCCCTAAGGCCAGCCCTGGCTCTAAGGATCAATTAGAGGGAGGTCTTATACTAGCAGTGCATAAAAAAGTACCGCTAGGTCTTACTTTTGGAGTAGGTTTTATTTTCAGGGAAACAGGGTATGAAAGAATATGCAAGACGAAAGGACGATATTAAAACTAATATCACAGAGACTAGAAGATCAGGATACCCAGATTCTGGGCTCTTCTATGTATGTTCTCCCCACTTCTGGGATATTCCCTTAACTTACAAATCCATGCCCATGTATCTCCAAATTTTGGAGACACACCAGTTAAGAAGAGCATTTCTAGTAGCTCGCTTAAACTATCTTTCCCTCAAATGTCACCCGAGGTAGAGTTTTGAAGATCCCTCCTCAGGAGAGATACTGTTTACATCCATGTAGACAGTATCTCTCCTGAGGAGGGATCTTCAAAAATGTCCCTGACACGTTATACCATATACTTCTGGTGTGTCCTAAGTTTGAAGCATTTTGTTGCCCGTTAGCTAATTATCTGAAGAAATTGAAATTCAGTTGTGTTAATGAGAAACACTGGATTAAAATGATACTAAATGTGAGGGACTCAGCAATTATTATAAAAGTAGCAAAGTTTTTATTGGCAATTTTAAATGAAAATCTTTTACGATAGATTTTACATCTGGAACTGTTTGAAATTTTCGTTTTATGCTTTGCAATTTTATGCCAATAAAGGTACTCTGAATCTGAATCTGAATGTGTGTCTGAGGGGGGGGGGGAGATTATGGAACCTGCATGTACAAAAGCCATGTTGGCTGAAGATGCGCCATGCATGTACAAAAACCATGTGACAGGTTACCCAACCGTTTCCATAATCTGAACTGAGTCTCAATTGAAAATGGCAGACTATAAATGAATGAATAAACCATTCCTCAAAACTATCAGAGAGGAGAATGCTAGCTAGCTACATGAACCATCATTCTAATCTGCATAATCTACCGGAAGACAGGTTTGACTCGTGATTTAATGTCAGAAATCCATCTGCTAGTGTTAAGAGGAGAAAATTATTGAAAGGCAACAGCATAAACGCCTTGCATTCATTTCCAAACGAGACAATGATACAAACACAATTTCCTCCGTACTTCCAGCCCTTTTCTTTAAAAATGCAATCACCTCTTTTCTAGGACAAAAGGGTTCTTTAGATGTTACACCATAACAAACACTGATCTTACAAAACATTCTAGCTTGTCAAGAGGGAAATTCAAATGGGTAGCTGTGATAGTCTGCAGGTACACTATAAAACTGGATGCCCAATGCCACTTCAGAAACTAAGAAAACTTGGGTAAGCTTTTGTGACTCAGAGCTTAATGTTATATAAGTGGACACACATAAGGTTGAGAAATTCATATTAATGGGTAATTACTGTGTTTTAATTAGAATCTACTGGATGGTGTGCAGCTATCAGCAGTTCGCTCTGCCAGGATTCTGGCCATGATTCTGGATGCTTCCCTTTCAATTGAAGCACAGTTCAAAAGAGTAGCACGGCTGACATTCTACCACCTTCGCCAAGTCAAACTACTAGCACCCTACTTGGCCCCGGAACACCTAGCCACAGTGACACACGTGATGGTCACCCCTAGGCTAGACATCTGGAACTCACTGTACACAGGCCTACCCTTAACTCTGATCTGGAAACGACAGTGGCCAGGGTTCTCACAGCAACGCTATGAAGATCCCACATCTGGCCCATTGGCCAACCACTGCACTGGTTACCAGTCGAATTCCGGATCAGGCTTAGGGTTCTGGTAATTACCTTCAAGGCCATAGGTAGTCTGGGCCCAGTGTACCTGAGGGACCGCCTATGCCCCTCAATGAGCTCTGCGCTCCGCCACCTCCAACCGGCTCATGATCTCTGGTCCCAAGGAAGTATGCATTATTTCAACTAGTACCAGAGCCCTTTCTGTCCTGACGCCCACCTAGTGAAACAAGCTCCCAGAGATCAGGGCCCTAACAGAGCTAAAACAGTTCCACAAGGCCTGCAAAAGGGAGGTCCTTTGCCAGGTATTTGGTTGAGGTCGACCGAAGCTAAAGAACCTACTGGGGCCCTGAATCTCCCCCCCCCTTGAACCCATATGCCTGAATTGACTAACCATGGGTCTGTTAGATTGCTTAATCTGTTAGAATGTTGTCTTCTCTGCTTATTGTTATTATTATTATTACTGTTGCCTTTTATTCAATATATCCAGAGTTTGATGTATTGTTCTTGTGCATGTGCCACGTGAACCACCCTGAGACTTAGGGGACGGCGGTATATAAATGTAATAAATAAACAAACAAATGAACAAATAAATAAAGGCATGTCTGAGCCTTAGGGGATGGAGGTGAATGAATGAATGAATGAATGAATGAATGAATGAATGAATGAATGAATGAATGAATGTCTTCGTCTCTAAAGGACCCCTGAAGGCCTGTTTCATCAAGAGGGATTCTTCTGAAGGGAAACCCTGCAGATCAAAGGCAAAATACAAAAACATATTTGCATTGTGGCAGAAGCCCTGTTCTGTAAACTGGGAGTTTAAACCCTAAAATGTGGTAGCTTGGTCTGCATCCAAATATTATGCTAAGCCGAGGTTCAAGCTAAGCCGAGGTTCATTTGTAATACTCAAGTGCACAGAGTTTGTAGCTAGTTTAGAAACTAACATTTATATTAATTATGGTATGTTCTTATGTTAGAATGTGCACAGTCACATGAATAGCCCTCAACTTTGTGCACTGACCTAAAGCCAGTCCCGGATTCCAGAGATAGCAGGATATAGAGGATTTTGATGACACTAATAAACTGCTTAAAATGCATGGCTGTTTATTATTTCTATATTTTGAGACTGCCTGCCTGACCACATATTGGTTTGATGTTGCTTTTACTTCTCACTGTTGCTGCTGTTTTTTAATCTGTAAACTGCTTTGAGAGCCATTTGCTTGAGTGGTGGATGAAAAACAATAATTCAATTAAAAGGATGTAGAAAATCACCTCCCAGAAGTGAGACCAGGGAAGAAGCAGGCAAAAACCAAGATTTAGGCCACAAGCTAGGATTTGTTACTTATATATGACAGTTTAGCCATAGTTTGTACTGCAAACAAACCATAGTTCGTTGTGATGCTGAAATGCTGTTTCCAAAAAGCATGCTCCGATTTGATCGTAACTGTTTAGATCAATAATGAGAGAAACGCTGATCTTGCCCACTGCTGGAACTGCAGCTGCTGCAGGCAGCATTGTGGAGCTTATGCAGAATTTCATTCAGAATGCAAGGATATGACTTACAAATGTCTTTGAATCAGTCACATAAATATGCATGCATGCCATTTATAACAGTAGCCTTGATGAGAACACACAGGGTAACCGATTGCAAGAAACGCTTAAGAGGTTTACATTAAAACAGAATATGAAGAGGTGGTTAGAAATCACAGGACAAGTGACACCTTATTCTGATAACCTGGTGATAAAAATTGTAGAATATGATGTATAGGCAGGGATGTTACCACTTGGTAGATAGATTGAATGGGATTCCTACAAGTCTTTAAAACCCATTTAGAATTAGCAATGTACAAAGGCAGAAGGTAAGTCCCAGATTCATAAAACAAAACTGGGATCTTTAAGAGAAGGACGCGTTAGTTCTTAAGCTAACAGGACATGCTCTAAGAGAGGGTTTTTAAATCGTGTTTTCATTTTCCACTTTTAAAAGTCAAAGCAGTCAACCTTAATGTGATTTACTTGTTTCCAGTTCTCACAGAAGAGCCGCAAACAACATTTTAGCCCCAGAACTACCCTTTAAACTAGGCTATGTTAAGACATAGAAAGTGGCACATCTCTAACCATGCAGTTCCCCTAATTAAATGGCATTTGCGCTTACAAAGAAGAGGCAGTGATTTCCAACAATTCCTACCTCCTGCAGCAGATCCCCACCTTGCCTCCTACACTGTTCCTAAGTATCCAATGACAAACCCCCCCCCAAATACTGGGACAACATTTCACTACACTACAGCACTACACTACAGCACTACAACAAGAGAACGAAACAACAGAATCTCACTCTGACTAGGATGAGGATGACTGGATCTGTGGTGGCAACTTGTGCACAAGTCACTCCAGCAAACTTCTTGGCCGAGCTTCCAAAAATGAAAAGCCGACGCTGTAAACTTTTGCACCGTGCTGTCTTTCTGTTCCCTGGGGACTGTTTCAAAGACAGTAGAAGGGTTTCTGGAGTTAATTAAAGAAGGCAAAAGGTTGCCACCAATGCAACATTACACCATTCACAGAATCATGGAACCACAGAGTGGGAAGGAGCCATAAAGGCCATCTAATCCAATCCCCTAATCAATGCAGGATCAGCCTCAAGCATCCAGGATAAGGATCTGTCCAGCTACTGCTTGAAGGCCTCCAGTGAGGGGGAGTTGATTACCTCCTTAGGCAGCCCCTTCCACTGCTGAACTACTAGAACTATGAAACAAAATTCCTGATATCTAGCCCATACTATACTGCATGTTGTTTAAACCCATTGCTGATAGTTCTATCCTCTGCTGCCAGCAAGAACTACTCCCTGCCTTTCTCTAAGTCAGTGATTCTCAACCTTGGGGTCCCGACCCCAATTGGGGTCACCTGGCTCATTCCGTGGGTAGCCAGGTTGGTGGCCGCAGTGGCAGGTGGCAGGTGGCAGCAGCCAGTGGTGGAACCATGGCACTGGTCACTTCCACGCCACCTCCAGATTGTTGCGCGCCTGCACACACCGCTACTGGGGTCAGAGCGTTATGGCAGCTGAGAACCGCTGTTCTAAGTGATAACCTTTCACATACTTAAAGACAGCAATTACATCCTCTCTCAACCTCCTCTTCTCCAGGCTGAATATTCCCAGGTCATTCAGCCTTTCCTCATAGGGCTTGGTCCACAATTCCCAGATCATTCTTGTCACTCTCCTTTGCACCCTCTCAATTTTGTCCACATCTTTTTTGAAGTGCACACAGGACCCCAGGTGTGGTCTGACCAATGTGGAATTCAGCGGGACTATGACATCTTCTTTAGCGGGACTATGGCAACAGACATGCGATGCCTCTGTTGATACAACCTTCTCTGTTGATGCGCCTTCTTTATTATTGCATCATACTGCTCATATGTACCTTACAGTCCACAAGCACCCCAAGATCTCATTCACACACAATGCAACCCAGTAGTGTATCTCGCATCCAGTAGGCATGCTTCTCTATTTATTTATTTATTTATTTATTAGATTTTTATACCGCCCTCCCATACGGCTCAGAGTTTTGTGACCCAGATGTAAAACTCTGCACTTATCCTTATTACGTTGCATCTTGTTCTCGTTTGCCCACTTTTCCAGGGTGTTCAGATCTTGTTGAACTCTATCTCTACTCCTCCCAAAATGGTATCATCTGCATATTTAATTAGGAGTCCCTCCACCACCACCACCCCAGAATCCGGATGAAGATTTCCTGTTTTAAACTTCCAGCTAAAAAATTAATCATACAGAACACTGCATCAGAGTTTGAGGGAGTGGTCCACAGAGGATAAGCTTCCCCAGGGATCCCCCACAAATATAATAGCAGCAGGAGGTAGAGAAGGGGCTGAGGATGGAGGGAGGACAGAAGCCAAAAGTAGCATCCTGTTGCCATTTCTCACCCTACATATCACTGAACAAAGCGAGTGTTGAATTGTTAAGAACTTAATTCCCCACTCCATAAAGGTAAAGGTAAAGGTATCTCCTGTGCAAGCACCGAGTCACATCTGACCCTTGGGGTGATGCCCTCTAGCGTTTTCTTGGCAGACTCAATACAGAGTGGTTTGCCATTCCTTTCCCCAGTCATTACCATTTTACCCCCCAGCAAGCTGGGTACTCATTTTACTGACCGGAAGGATGGAAGGCTGAGTCAACCTTGAGCCAGCTACTGGGATCAAACTCCCAGCCTCATGGTCAGAGCTTCAGACAGCATGTTGGCTGCCTTACCACCCTGCGCCACAAGAGGCTCTCCCCACCCCATAAAAAATGCAAAAATGGAAAAAGCAGGTGGTCTAAAGCAGGGGTAGTCAACCTGTGGTCCTCCAGATGTCCATGGACTACAATTCCCAAATCCTGGCAGGGGCTCATGGGAACTGAAGTCCACGGACATTTGGAGGACCACAGGTTGACTACCCCTGGTCTAAAGGACTTAAATGGCACCCATTGCAACTGCATCTTGAAAATATACCCTTTGCTTACCGGCAAAAGCACTGCGGGATCTCCCCTTGCCCATACAGAGGGAACAAGAATGGAGTGTTGCCGTAGCGGCCGAGGCACTGCAGAAATTTCTGAGTGGCCTTCAAGCCATCGATGGTGGAGCTGTCCGCCTCCGAGACCATGGCGATGGAATGCAAAATGAAATGCTGCAGGTTGGGAGTCAGTTTCTGGGTTTTCAGATAGTTGGAAAACAGATAGTCTTTCTGAGCTGTTTCGGGGAAAGGAAAGGGAAGCCAAATGTTATTAGCTTTGCATGGCCAATGGGGAAGAATAAAACAAAAAGTTGACATTCATAACCGCAGGTTGTACCATGCCCAGGACTGCTTTCAGTCCTTAAGAATGGCAAATGGAGAAGGGTCCTCTGGGGTTTACGCCTACAAATCCTCACCAGCCTTGTCTTCTTGTTTCTGCATGACATCTCAAGGGAGATGCCCTTGAGCATTTAAAAGGCTCCTCATACAAGGGAGCATTTGACAGGATTGATTGTTGCCAGTTCTGATTCTGCAGATCCCTGGCACACGTGAATTCCAGGATGATCAAGTGCCCTCTTGCTGATCGGAATGGCTTGGGAGCTCAACAAGTACAACTCAGGTACCCCTTCCCCGAGTGCTTTGCTGTGAGTCCTCGCCCAAGAGAGCCTTCCCTGCGCACATAGGTGTACACAGGCTTAAGGGGGTGGCAGGTTACAGTAGATGAACAATAGGGTTGTGAGTGTCCTGCATAGCACAGGGGGTTGGACCAGATGACCCAGGAGATTCCTTCCAATTCTAGGATTCTAGGATCAGAATCATTCTAGGATCATTACAAGATGGTCCATAATCAAAAGACATATAAATTTAAGAAACGGGATTTCGCATTTAATATGGAAATGTCAGGGAAATGGAGGAAATAAGGTAGAGAAACGCATCCATACACAAACAAATATCTGATGAAGTGTGCATGCACACAGAAGCTTATACCCAGAACTAAACTTTGTTGGTCTTAAAGGTGCCACCGAGCTCAAGCTGAGTTTTGCTGCTTCAGAACAACATGGCTCCCCACCGAAAAAAAAAGGACATTCAAGAGATATATACCTTGATATTCATCTGGGTGCTCTTCATAGTCCAGGCAAAATGTCAGGAATCTCATCAGCATTCTCTTTTCCACCATGGTCAACTGCTTTCTGTTGAAGACGTCTGCTCTGGAACAGGGCACCTGAAAGACACTGACTTTGTAGGACGTTGTTTCCTCCGGCCACAGAAATAAGCAGCCGAGGCCGTCAGGGTCTGTGGTTCAGTGGCAGAGCATTTGCTTAACATGTAGAAGGACCCAGGTTTAATTCCCAGCATCTCCAGTTGAAAGGATCATTCAGTAAGGGATATGAAAGACCTCAGCCTGAGATCCCGGAGAACTCCTGCCAGTCTGAATAGACAATACTGGCTGTGATAGATCAATGCCTTGGCAGACAATGGGCTTAAAATGGAAGGGACCTTTCTCTCTTAGCTCTGCCAAAAAATTCACGATGCCTTCATTAAGCCAACAGAATGTCCCTCCCAATGGAGAACAATGAATGAACCTGGAGACCACTTAGTCTTAACAACTTGGCTATGTGAACCATCACTTGGACACAAAGTGGGGACCTTCAGCAGAGGCCTACTGAATTCTCTTCTTTGGTCATTCTGTAATACAGGGACTATAGCTAGCAATAAATAGCATTACAGTTTATGGAAAGGTTGGACAATTGTCTAATGCTATTATGACTGTGAATGAACAGAGATATTCCAGGAGGGAATAGAGAGATTGTTAAATGATGGCTGCAAAGACGTTAATGAGAGTTTAAGGGCCAAACTCGATACGATCCGAAGAGACTCGTCAATGGCTCTTCTGCGGTTTTTAAGGATAAAGAGATGCATTCAGCAAGGGATCTAGGCCAATCGAGACAAGCTCAGTCCCACCACCATGCCCTCTTCCTGACCTTAAACAACTTGCCAATTCAGCTTGTGACAAAGGAAACAGAGGCAGTGGGAGGACTTAAGTGTCCTGTCCAAGTCAGATAGCTCCTATTTATCTTGTAGAAAACCTGCAGGAGTTCCAAACAGACCCCCTAATGTCCAATCAAAACATTTATTTATTTATTATTTAAATTTATATACCGCTGTTCCCCATTAGGCTCACGGCGGTTCACATAATAAAAGAATAAAAACACAATAAAACCCATAATTACAATTACTAAAAAAATGACAAGACGGCAAGCGAAAAAAAACTAGCTAAAGTCGCCCTCTTGACCAGTCAGGTCAATATGATTTAATTTTTCTTCAAAAGACAAAAACAAAGGGCTTTTGAGATCCAGTCTACGGCAGTACCTGTTCCACTCTCCCGTCTCGAAATGCAAGAATCCGGGTGACGTTTTTAAACTCAGCATATCGGCTGACATTGGACTTAATCAGAAGGTCAATCAACGGTCCTCGGGAATATAGTAACTGTACAAAAAAAAAAAAGGTTGTACTTTTGAAGAAAACATGTATTTTAATTAACTGTTTTTTTTCTTAACAGCATCGTCAACAAGAAAAGGCAATCATGGCTATAAAACATTTTGCAATTTTAAAATTAGACTTAAACAATGGTACTTCTGCATATCAGTTCTGAACCTCCAGTTCTCTATGTGGACGATTACCTCAGTATCATGCAGATTAAGTCTGTGATCTAAATGAACTTTCATGCCCATGTAGACATGCAGAAAACCAACAGCCAATAATTGCTGTGTTTATTCCAACATTCCCATGCAGAGACCCTTTAAAGCTTCAGAGTTTCCCGGCAGAATGCAGGGTAGAATGCTGTCAATTTGAATCCAGAGGAATCATCTCAGATGTTCTCCAGAAACAGCAAGAGAAGAAATTCAAGTCAGTCATACTTCTAGATTGAATTTAAAAGGGAGCGATGAACAACTCTTTAAAACTCAATCAGGAAACATGAGGAGACAAAGAACCACTCTCTCTTTTGGTGCCTTTGGACAACCTCTGAAGCAATTGATCGTTGGGTTTTGGGGTCCAATCACCAAAACCAACGTAAATGAACAAAAGAGCTTCCTCAGATGTGGTGGGGTGTGATTCTGCCATTTGGCAGAAGTGTCCCATCTTTCCTCATAGGCTTTAGAAAGGTCCCTTGACTACAGAATTGCTGCCGCTGGAAGAGGGAGCTACAAAGCTATATATGTGCCAGTAGGACACTGTGTGATGCTTTGGATCCAAGCCACAGAGCCAGAAAGAACAAAATAGGGAATGGAGGCAGGATGCAAGCTAGTCAGTGAACAAAAATCAAGAATGACCATAGACACTGCCAGTCCAAGATGGAGTGGTCATTTAAAGCTAAGTGAAGTTAAAGATGAGGAGATATCCTTATGAATCTAGGAAACTCCCTGCCACAAAATTTTCATGGAAAGCTTTAGAGACTTTTACAAGCACCCTCCAAAACCAGCATACCAAGGTATCAGGGCACAAACAGCTTCCGTCTGCAACACGACACAAATCTTGCATGATTTTCCGGAGATTGGAATTATATATACTATTATAAGAAGCATTTGTCATACATCTGCTCTCTATGTTAGTTTCAGATGGCAAACTTCCTGCTCTTTTATCCCCAAACTTTTAAATATCCCAGAAAGCACAGCGCTCCTATGCTTACAAGTTAGGACCATAAAGCTTAATCTTCTAATACCTTTACTTGCTTTGTATAAGCTAAAAATTTATTACACATTCTTGGAAGGACATGAATGTAAAACCCTTAGTGCAAGATGGATGACCTGACTTAAAAAGCAATGCTCCACTGGAGAAAGTTACTTATGCAGTGCTATCATTCTCAAAGACTTTGCAGCCACGAGAAGCTAATTTTGCAAGTCTAACAAGAGAGGTGGGAGTTGGGTCACCAAATTAGAACCATGTCATCCGAGGTCAATTTGAATACCCATGGTCCCAAACATTCTGGGACCAGAATCACACATCCTCCCCCCCATGAATGTATCAAGATCCTTAGATCATCTTCAGGAGCCTTTTCTCATGTGTCTCGGGCGTCTGAAATATGATAGGTAGAATGCAAAATTAGCTGTTATCTTTGGTACACCTTGGCAAAGTAAGTTCAACTCCCCCTCCCCCACCCACCCCTTAACCGGACGATGAAAGGCTAATGCAACAGTTTTTTTTTTAGGTCTTTTGATCTCTGAATCTGCTGTGGAGAAATCAGTCCTCTTTTTTTTTAAACTGGAGCTTGCTTTTTCTGTTTACTCCTAGGGCAGAGTTTGGGCACAGGAAGAAGCTCTGCAGGGTATAGAGCAGGGGTAGTCAAACTGCGGCCCTCCAGATGTCCACGGACTACAATTCCCGTGAGCCCCTGCCAGCGAACGCTGGCAGGGGCTCATGGGAATTGTAGTCCGTGGACATCGGGAGGGCCGTAGTTTGCCTACCCCTGGTATAGAGTCATAGAGTCTACCCTCTAAAGCAGCTGTATTCTCCAGCTCATTGCCTGGAGTTGAGCTGTAATTCTGGGAGATGTCCAGGGACCACCAAGAGACTGGCAACCCTATTTACTTCTTGTGGCTGCATATCTTGAATGGCTTGAGCTTTAAACTGTATTTGAGGGTTTAGTTCTGTGATAAGCTGCCTTGTGGACCTATAAAGGCAGAATGGCCGGCTACAAATATTTTAAACGTTGTCAGCTGAAGGTCTATCGAGTAAGGAATTATACCCAGGAGAAACAAAATGCAGTATTAATGACTCCAGTTAATCCTTTGTTTAGAAATATAAATTGGGGCCCCTGGAAGGAATTACTGGGGGGGGATAAATTATTGGAAGATTTCCTGTAACTCAGTAGTCCCCAACCTTTTTATCACCGGGGACCACTCAATGCCTTTTACTGAGGCCCAGTGGGGGGGGGGTAGTTTACTCCTATACTCTCAACCACTGCCCTAACGCTCTCTGATCGCTATGGTAATGTTTAAACATCCCTTCAAAATAAGATACAGACCCGCCACAACAATGAAGTGTGTTGGAAAGGGCTGGGGGGGGGATGAAGTAAAGGGTCGGGTGGGGGGAGAAGGCGTCCTTTGGGGCCCACCTCCAATTAGTCGAAGGACCACATGTGGTCCGCGGCCCACAGGTTGGGGATCGCTACTGTAACTCACACATCTTCACTTCAGGACGCTATGAGCTCTTAAGGGCAGGGGTCCCCAACCTGGACATCTCTGGAATTTTGACCTAGCATGATGGGCGCAAAGGCAAAAGGCCTGCCACAGGAGGTACACACACACACACACTGGAACCCCTCATTCAGGGGACAAAAGAGCATTTTAAAAAATGTACTGTATTTAATCAATACAGTCTATGGCCAATCAGAAGCCCTGCTGTGAATACTCCACTCCCATCCCTAAAATACTTGGTGGGCACCAGGAAAAATCTTGGTGGGAATCATGGTCCCCAAGGGCAGTATATTGGGGATCCTCATTAGGGGATTAGAGTGGTTAGTTTCCCACATTACCCTCTGTTTTCCTCCCCTCCCACATAATCAACTGCATCCAATGGTCCATGCTTCCAGGAACATGCTCAGGACTGAATAAGGGCTTCTTTCTTGGAAAAAAGGAAGAAAAGAAACCGGTCTCTGCATATTATGTAGGTCAAGTCTTTTTCAGGAGGGCTTTTATTTATTTATTTATTTATTTATTTATTTATTTATTTATTTATTTATTTATTTATTTATTTATTTATTTATTTATTTATTTATTTATTTATTTTATTTTGATTTATAGCCCGCCACTCCCACAAGGCTCATGGCGGGTCACGACAATAAAACCCCCATAAAACCCCCAAATACAATAAAACCTTCTAAAGAAGCCGAACAACCCAACCTAACCTGCTGGATACTGACACGGGCTGGTTTATTATTGCCATTTGCAGCAGAATATTACGGTAATCTTTTACAATTTATGGTTTATGTTGTAAACGGAAAGATTTTACTTTACTAAGGATATCGTGTTTCACCAGGTAGAGTTACTAGAGAAGCACGGCACATCTTTTCAAATAAATATTTGTAAAGAAATACTGATCTGCACATCTGGGGAGGAACCTAACTAGGGCAGCCCCCAACACTGGCCTCCTAATAAGCAGAGGACAATTAAACTCTGTTCATTCCATACCAAAGATGCCTTGCAGCACTAAATTAGGTCTGTATGCATTCTGCATTTCTCCCTGTGGTATTGGACAGAGAGTCCTGAATCTTACAATTGATGCTTTTTTATTTGCTTAAAGATGTAGAAGAAGCCATCTACAACAGGGGTAGTCAACCTGTGGTCCTCCAGATGTCCATGGACTACAATTCCCATGAGCCCCTGCCAGCAAACGCTGGCAGGGGCTCATGGGAATTGTAGTCCATGGACATCTGGAGGACCACAGGTTGACTACCCCTGATCTACAACATTCACTCTTATATCATTATTTGATCGTATCATTAAGTAGTAGAAAATACAAAATCAACCTTGGAATGGACAATTGGCAAACAGAAAGAGCCAGAAAGATCCGATTCGGATAATAATTCCCTCAAATAGTAAAGTTGCTAGCCAATTGCCTCTCAGTAGGATAACAACTTCTGCAAGTTATAAACAAAGCAAAATTCTAAATAGTTGGGGAACTTCCATGGGATGCATACAAATCCCTCTTCTAAATTAAAAAGAACCCTAATAAACAGCTGGATGAGGACCAATTATTTGCCTATGGAGGGATAAAGAAATTGGTCTGCTTAAAAGACAGTGGGATATTTTGCACTTGTTTAGTCCCTCTGCAATTTTGAAAAAGCAAATAAAATGCTGATGACAACAGACTAGATCTTCAGATTCCAATTTTGAAGAAGGAGAGTTTGTTCTTGTATGTCGTTTTTCTCTACCAGAAGGAATCTCAAAGGGGCTTATGCCTTCCTCTCCCCAGAACAGACACCCTGTGAGGTGGGTGGGGCTGAGAGAGCCCTGATATTACTGCTTGGTCAGAAAAGCTCTATCAGGGGTCTCAAAGGGGCTTCCAATCACCTTCCCTTCCTCTCCCCACAACAGACACCCTGTGAGGGAGGTGGGGCTGAGAGAGCCCTGACATTACTGCTCGGTCACAACAGCTTTATAAATGCTGCGGTGAGCCCATGGCTGCACGTGGCAGAGCGGGGAGACAACCCCGGCTCACCAGATTAGAAGTCCACGCTCCTAACCACTAACACCAAACTGGCTGTTCCACCAATGAAAGGGTCTTGCATCACACAATGAGATGAATCTATGACTGTTGGGAGAAGATTCATCCTTAAGCAGCAAGGAATTTGAGGGTCTAGTGCACTTTGCATTCCATTTCTTAATCCTGGTCTAATTTCTATTTATTTGCTTTTTTCTTTTTTTTTTGCAAAGCACCACCCCCAAAGGAAAAGGTTCACATCTGTGCTAAAACTTTGGATGGTCTGAAAGAAAAAAGATCAAAATGTGCTTTTAGACCCGTCTACTTTTTAAAAGAAACGCCTTTAAAGTGTGCGTCTTCTGGAAAGCGACCTATGCTCCTTACAAAGCAGAATGCGAGATCCAAATACCATCATAATTACCCTGCATACTCTTTGAAGCTTCCAAAGGAGTTACTTTAATGAAGTAAACAGGGTTTTTTTTTTAAGAGAAAGAAAAGTCAATGAATTCCCTACCTTGGAAGTTAAATCAATATTAAATCGCCTGCCTTCTTTAACAATTTGGGGATAAGTAATTTGCTTCGGTTCAGCAGTAGCATCCGTTATTGATGCAGATTCGTTGTTTTCTATTCCTGATACTGACAAATCGGAGGTTATGTTGCCATTGTGCTCCTCTCCTACAGAGGTGACTTCCACGCCATCACTGTCGCCTGCGCATTCTGCACTGTTTCCTGCAGGACTTTCCGGGAAATGTTCTCCACCTTTGTCTCCTGATGATTGACCTTCTAAAGATATGTGCTCCTCATCCGTGGTAGTGCAAGCTTCCTCTACAACCTCACTAGCAGCAGGGGTAACCGAGGCAGAGAGCTTGGGCAGCGCACCAACTTCTTCTGCATCTTCCACTGAATCCTGACTGATTTAAAGAAAAGGAAAAGAAGAAACAGTCCTTGAATTCAGCAGCCTTGAAACTAGCTAAGTACAAAGGACCCTTGGACAAGTGACGCCGAGTTTACCAAGTTCATGTTCTTCCAGTATATTTACAGAATACAGTAAACTGATTGTTTGGCCTCAAGACCCTGGCTGAACTGCTTATGGAAGCTCAAGAGGAAAGTCTTGCAAAAGAATGTTGACAAACAACAACACTTACCGTATATATTTGCATATAAGCCGAGGCACCTACTTCTGCCACAAAATCGGGGCAAACTTATTGACCCGCGTATAAGCCGAGGGTGGGAAATGCTCCATCATCCGAGGCTCTCCCATCCAGCCTCCCCCCCCCCCCCAACAAATACAGAAAGGTCAAGAGCTGCTGGTTTTTGTACCGTGCTTTTAACCCACAGAAACCAAAAAAATAGTTTGGAAGAAGTGATTAAGAAGAGGAAGAAGTGAAGGCAAAAGGAAAAAAAAAGATCAGAGTCCCTCAGTCAAACTACAAGCTGCCAGAGCAACAATGGGCTGGCTGGAGCAGGCTTTTATTTCAATTACCGTATATACCCGTGTATAAACTGAGGAGGGCGTTTTCAGTGTGAAAAAAGGTGCTGAAAAACTAAGCTTATATGCGAATATATGAGGTATAAAAGAGGTGAAAGGATAGCTTGGATGGAAAAATAAATACAGTATTTGCTGGTGTATAAGACTACTTTCCCCCCTGAAAAACATGCCTCCAAGTGGGGGGGGGGGGGGTCGTCCTATACGCCGGGTGCACTTCAGTTGGGATAGACATAGCTGCCCACAGTGGCCCATAGTACTGTAATGTAATGTAACAAACTCTGTATTCTGAGTGGAAATGTTGGGGGGTCGTCTTATACGCCGGCAAATACGGTAGTACAGAAGGGGCTGTATGTTGCGGATTGTGCACACATAAAACTTTATCTCTTAATTTTTACTAGTCATGCCTACACAATTTTAATAAAATGTAAGTACGCCTTAAAATCTTGCAGTTGCCATTCCCAACAAAGCCCTTCGATTGCCTACCAGGATAAAATTAAGCAGATCAAAAGAGGGAGGTCAGTGCTTCTTCCTTCTCCTCTTAAGGGAAATATCTTTTTGACATCCGCCTTCTAAGGAGGCACTCCCTATTTCATCTCACCTCGTTTTTTAATCTTCGACTTCAATGAAGCCTACCTCAGCAAACCTTTGCTTCTGAACTTGCGATTTCGGTTTACGTTACCGACAGAGATGAATCAAGCCGGTGTCATTCTAAATGGGGAGGGGTCAGCGATAATTTTGCATTACCTTTTTATCTTTCAACCACTCAGCCATTAGTCCATCAAGCAAATGTTTTTAAAGCTTCGCTGACAATTAATGAACTGCAATGTGAAAACGATAACAGCCCTAAAGCTTTGGGGGCTATCAATAGAAGGTTGAGTTTCCTCCGTTGCCGGAGGCAAAGGCCCTTTAATTTGTTAGGACTTGGTGTCCTTCTGTAATTAGCAGCCTGTTATATTGACTAAAGAAAGACTCCTGGAATAACTTCTGAGGTAGTAAGCCTCAGAATAGTCCTATAGATTTTACTGAAAGGTATATTTTGAAATTAAAATTGCTAGTCATTTTACAACCTGTGTCCAGGGAGACAGAATTCTAAGAATCTTTGGAGCTTCTTAGAATTCTGTGTTTTATCTGTCCTATATAATAAAATGTGCAGGGTACTTCTTACGGTGTGCCAGCCCTCTAGCTTGAGGGCCCTTCAGAGAACCAGGCGCGCAGTCAGTAACCACCACAGAGCCTCTGATTGGCCCTGGGGGGGGGGGGAGTCCTCCCACAAGTCTTGCCCACCCTTGCCATAGCCTCCTCTTCATCATGCAGCCCCAGGAGCACAGCTGGCCTCTGCCATGGCTGTGTACTCTTCTGCCCAGCCTTCCTGCCTCCATATCCATCAACGGATGCTGTCCCCATTTTCTTTGGCACCCTCGCCACCAGTTGTCCCCCCTGAAAGAGCTGCCATACTGGGGCACGGGTGCCCACCCCACGTCTCCCAGCCTTCTGCCCCAACAGCTGGCTTTAGGGGGGATGCCACCAGTGGCTCCCAGCCTCCCATTGCCAGAGTTGGTGCCAGGGCCTCCCATCAACTCCCACCCTGCTTTTACTGCTGCCTACAAACCAGCAGTGCCCCCCCCCCCAGACACATGGGGAAAGTGGCATGGAAAGCATGCCACTGAGGCTTACTTTCTAAGCGGCCTAGGGCCAACCTTCAACACTGCCTCCTCCACCCACCTCTCCCTGCCCTCCCACAGCGAGCACTGGAGGAGCCCCACCACCTGCTTTTAGAGCAGCCTGGGAGATGGCATCTCCCCCCCACCAGCTGGCATCGCTGCTGCATCTTCCACTCTGCTTTCCCAGTGGTGAACATTGGCAGCTCCCACAGTGGTTCCAGGTGGAGCAGGACAGAGGATAGCACACCTCATCCCTTTTTAAAAGCACCCTATGAGTCGCCACCTGCCCCCCCTTCTTGCCACAGGGACATGGGGAGGGGGAGCTCCTGTGTGAGCGCTTGGTCCTCTTGCCCCTCTTAGGATGCTTTAAAAACAGGATCTGCCACACCACCCTGTGCCCTGCTCTCCCAATGCGGTAGTTATCAAGGGGGGGGCCCCTTCTAGCCCATTTTTAAAGTGGTCTTTGCCCCCTAGTTTACGCATAAAGGAAGGAAGACCAGTGTCCCTAGAAGGTTCACTTTTTCCTCAGTTAGACATATAAGGGAATCCTTGCAGATTTCTTCATTTCCAAGTGGTTTGGGGCCCTTCAGTTTACATGGGAGAAAGATAGCAAGAGAGAACATGATGAAGGTTTAGAACGTGATGAATATGGAAAATGTGAAGAAAGGGGACCTTCCCACAAACCCATCTCAGGTACATTGTAGTTTCAAGACCAGCAAATGAAAATACTTCATTGTACAACGCACAATTGACATATGGAACTGAGTGTCACAGAACATATTATGGCCGGTAGTTTGGATGAGTTCAAAATTCATGGGTCTAGATCAGGGGTAGTCAAACTGCGGCCTTCCAGATGTCCATGGACTACAATTCCCAGGAGCCCCTGCCAGATTCAGGAAGGAGTGATCCATCAATGGCTGTTAGCCATGCTAACCTTCATGGTCATAATCAGGAAACCACTAAATGTTAGTTGCATGTGTGTGTGGGCTGGTGGGTGAGAGGTGGACAAACATGGCTACAGACAAACATGGCTACCCACCTGAAATCTATCCTTGTAGGGAACAAGATAAAATGCTAAACTGATGATTACATCAAGGTTGTAGAGATGTAGGGGTTATCTATATTTGAGCTCAATGTATGCAACTGGAAAGCATGCCTACTGGATGGGGGATACGCTTCTAGGTAACACTGTGTGTGAACGAGACCTTGGGGTACTTGTGGATTGTAAACTAAACATGAGCAGGCAGTGTGATGCAGCAGTAAAAAAGGCAAATGCTATTTTGGGCTGTATCAACAGAGGCATCACATCAAAATCACAAGATGCCATAGTCCCATTGTGTACGGCACTGGTCAGACCACACCTGGAGTACTGTGTGCAGTTCTGGAGGCCTCACTTCAAGAAGGATGTGGATAAAATTGAAAGGGTACAGAGGAGAGCGACGAAGATGATCTGGGGCCAAGGGACCAAGCCCTATGAAGATAGGTTGAAGGACTTGGGAATGCTCAGCCTGGAGAAAAGGAGGTTGAGCGGGGACATGATAACCCTCCTTAAGTATTTGAAAGGTTGTCATTTTTGAGGAGGGCAGGATGCTGTTCCCATTGGCTGCAGAGGAAAGCACCCACAGTAATGGGTTTAAACTACAAGTACAACGATATAGGCTAGATATCAGGGAAAAAAATTTCACAGTCAGAGTAGTTCAGCAGTGGAATAGGCTGCCTAAGGAGGTGGTGAGCTCCCCCTCACTGGCAGTCTTCAAGCAAAGGTTGGATACACACTTTTCTTGGATGCTTTAGGATGCTTAGGGCTAATCCTGCGTTGAGCAGGGGGTTGGACTAGATGGCCTGTATGGCCCCTTCCAACTCTATGATTCTATGATTCTATGAATAAGGTGGTAGAATGGGACAGATATCTGTTGAATGCTATAAATACCAAGAATGGGGGAAATATAATTAAACTTGAAACTAAGCCCACTGTACTTTAAATACGGCAGGCACTAGCGGGCCTCGTGTCATTGCTGGGGAGCCTCTCCGCCTTCCCGCACCCCCCCCCCGCACCCGAGGCCAGCCATGGGGCTTTGCACCTCCCGATTCGTCAGTCCGGCGGCAAGCAACCAATCACGAGTCGTGAGCTGCACGGAGGGCCCAATCGGCAGGCGCGAACGCTTCCTCATCCCAGACAGGGCCCGCCCTCGGGGCCCTTACTGTTTTATTTTATCCGCTCCGCGGGAGCGGTTAAAGATGCTCAGAGGTGTTCTGGTAATTAAAAGGGGTTATGCTATGTATTATTTGAGCTTGTTTGAGGTGATGTGCCAATGCAACAGTAGTCATTTGGCTCTTTTGGTTGATGGGAACTGCAAATGTGGCTCTCCATAACCTGCAGACCTAGTTCCTCTCTAGTATCATGCTGTGAAGTTCACAATAGAACCTTTTACATAAAATATTTCCTATCTTCTTCGCTGGGTAGTGAAAGAAAAGAGAATGTCCATTTAACAAAAAAGATCTGAGAAGAGACCATCCAGTTCCCAATTAGTATACATAAGAAATAATACCAGTTATTATCAACCCCGGTCTCTAAACAGAATAACAGTCCTGGGGAGGGGGAGAATCACTCAAATGTAAATCTTCGTATGCAATACTAATTCCCAAAAAGAATCCATCTGCAGCTGAAAGTGGTGTAAATTCTGCATGTTCTCTAGCATCATTCATTAATTAATACTAGCAACAAAAGTATCTCTCAAAGCCAATGTGTCTTATTAATGCCTCCTAACAGCTACCCCTTCTGATAGGTCAAAAGAAAAATTGCCAGCCAGCTGGTTAATTTATTCAGCACAGGTGTTCACTATTTTTCAGCCATTTGCCTAAGTCCCCCCTCTCTGCCCAATGCTGCTTTCTTGCAGAGACAGTATTCTTCCCTTTGAAGGATGTACTTTGTTCTATGGCCATTCATTTTGGCTTTGCATACTATAGTACCTTCGTTACCCAGCTGTCTTTTTTTTTCCTTTCAAAATAAATATTCCTTTGGTTATTTCCTAGGAGTTCAAAAAGGTAAGCAACAATAGGGAAAGACAACCAGAGCATGTAAGCTCTGAAGAAGTGGAGCAAAAGCCCATTCTTTGATGTTAACTTGCCATATGGAACTATTTTATTAATTGCAGTTTTCAACCAATAAAAACATAAGGTCTGGATCCCAGGAGATTTCCCAGTGGTGTGAGAGCGAGGACCCTTTTGACCCAGAAAAGCCGGGGATCATGGGACTTGCACGGACAAAAAGACATGTGGGACAGCGGTGGCAGTGAAGAGGGTAATCAGACAAACTGCACTTTCTCTTTTTGGTAGCACAAAAACTAGCAATTTATTTATTTAGAAGACAAGAAGGTTTTTATACTCCACTTTTCTCTACCTTGTTGTTAGTTGCGAAGTCATGTCCGACCCAGCGCGACCCCATGGACAATGATCCTCCAGGCCTTCCTGTCCTCTACCATTCCCTGGAGTTCATTTAAGTTTGCACCTACTGCTTCAGTGACTCCATCCAGCCACCTCATTCTCTGTCTTCCCCTTCTTCTTTTGCCCTCAATCGCTCCCAGCATTAGGCTCTTCTCCAGGGAGTCCTTCCTTCTCATGAGGTGGCCAAAGTATTTGAGATTTATCTTCAGGATCTGGCCTTCTAAGGAACAGTCAGGGCTGATCTCCTCTAAGACTGACCGGTTTGTTCGCCTTGCAGTCCAAGGGACTCACAAGAGTCTTCTCCAGCACCAGAGTTCAAAAGCCTCAAGCGTCAAAGAACTGATGCTTTTCTCTACCTTAAGGAGGCTCAAAGCAGCTTATAGTCACTTTCCCCAACACAAGCACCTTGTGAGGTAGAGGAGGCAGAGAGAGGGCAAAGTTACACATCTGAGTCACAAAAATGAGAAGGGTGCACGCTGGATGGGAGATACACTTCTGGGCAGCAGTGTGTGAATGAGATCTTGGGGTATTTGTAGACAGTAAGCTAAATATGAGCAGACAGTGGGTTGGGGTGGAGTAAAGGAGGCAAATACAGTCTTGGGCTATATCAAGAGATGCATCACATCAAAATCACAGGATGTCATAGTCCCGCTGAATACTGCATTGATCAGACGGTACCTGGATTACTGTGCGCAGAGAATGCGAGGAGAGCAACAAGGATGAGCCAGGGCCTGGAGACCAAACCCTATGAGGAAAAGCTGAGGGACTTAGCAATGTTCAGCCTGCAAAGTGCCAGCTTGGTGTAGTGGTTAGGAGTGTGGACTCCTAATCTGACAAACCAAGTTTGATTCCCCGCTTCCCCACATGCAGCCAGCTGGGTGACCTTGGGCTCACCACAGCACTGATAAAGCTGTTCTGACTGAGCAGTAATATCAGTAAATATTAGTAAACAATTCTGCTCCATTTTCTCTACAACAGGCCTTCAATTATTGGAAGATGGTGATCATATTACCTCTAAGTCATCTTCTCTCCAGGCTCAACAGACCAAGCTCTCTCAACCTTTCCTCATACAACTTGGTCTTCAAACCCCTCACCATCTTTGTAGCCTATTCTGGGTTCTATTCTGGGTATAAACTTCCATGTGCATGCACACTTGTTCATACACACTGAAGCAGAAGTTTTGTACTCATATCTATTAAACATCTTTATTATGCTGTATGCTGATTTGCAGCTCCCCTATGTGTATGGACTGCCAACTTCATTTCCAATATACCTGAAAAAGTGTGCATGCACATGACAAGTATCCCTTGAATAAAGATATGCTGGTCTTCAAGGTGCCACTGGACTTGAACATTGTTCTGCTCTATGCATGTTCATGTTCATTTGATGCTGCAGACATGAAGCAATGATTTCAACTCTTTTAACCTTAGAATGGGAGCAACAGGGGCTTTAGCAAAGATCTCCTGTTATGCAGCTGAGCTCCCCAAACCTTCCACTGGCTGCCACCCTTGCTCCTGTTCACAAACCATAAAAGTACCTAAAGGGGAGAGCTATGTCAAAACTTTAGTTGGTTTAGCTGTGGAAGGAGGGAGTTAAATAACCATTTGCCTTGACTCATGCTGCTTGTTCCTGCAGAAGTCCAAGTAAACCACCTGTTAAAAGTTAGGTGCAGACCAATACCCTGGAGCTTACCTGGCATAGCAAAACTCTTCAACATTAAGAATGGTTTTGTCATCCTTGCTAAGAGGAATCCCTTCTTCATTCTCAAGGATAAGTTCTTTCCAAGCCTCAATTTCTTCGCAAGTGTAAGTCTTTTCCTTCCAAGAATACAAAGAAAATCCACAAGGTAGAAACAAAACAGTATTTCTTGGGTAGCTCAGAAAGTTGTTCATTATTTTAATTTTATTTCAATGTTCCTTTATCAACACATACATTCTTTGGGCAATGGTAGAGAGTGTTTCTCCAAATGCAAGAACAGAAAGGGGAAAAACTGCAGGGAAGATTCCTATTTTATGCAGCAAAATGCAAACAAAGAGCAGCATACATCAGCGCAAAATGAACGGAATGTATAAGACAGGGTGAATTTCATGTAAGTGAACTCACCTGGTTATCTTTTATCCAGGACAATATTCCTGAGAAACTGAAACTTGCCCAGTTTCCTCCATAGTAAGCTCTCCTGTTTGAAAATAAACAAAACCAATCTCGTTTTTTTAAAAGGCATTTTGCAAATATATTGTTACAATTATCTAAATGATGAGGCGATAAACCAAGATGGTTACAAGCACATTCTAGAGCAGGGGTAGTCAAATTGTGGTCCTCCAGATGTCCATGGACTAAAATTCCCAGGGGAATTGTAGTCCATGGGCATCAGGAGGGCTGCAGTTTGACTACCCCTGTTCTAGAGCATAACACTGCGGAAAACAACCCCACCCCCAATCCCTATACCCCGAAGCAGACAAAATATCTACAGATTTTACATTAAAGCAGAATTGATAAGGAAGAAGAAGAGTTGGTTCTTATATGCTGCTTTTTCTCTACCCGAAGGAGACTCAAAGCGGCTTACAGTCACCTTCCTTTCCTCTCCCCACAACAGACACCCTGTGGGGTGGGTGAGGCTGAGAGAGCCCTGATATTACTGCTAGGTCAGAACAGTTTTATCAGTGCTGTGGCTAGCCCAAGGTCACCCAGCTGGCTGCATGTGGGGGAGTGGGGAATCAAATCCAGCTCACAAGATTAGAAGTCCTCACTCATAACCCCTACACCAAACTGCCTCTCACTCAATACATTTGCCAAGTAAATTTTTCTATCATAAAAAGTGTGTTAACCAAAAATTAAGTTCTCCATTGCAAAACAGAATGTTACGGAAAGTTTTTCCTAATAATTTGAGTCTAAACCATTTCTGGTGTCTACCTAGGGTTACCAGGTCCCCACAGCCACAGGTGGCAGATGGGGTTGGGGGATAGGTTTACCTGATTAAGATTGGGAAATCCCTAGAGATTTGGGGGGGGGGGACCCTGGTGGGATACAATGCCATGTGATCCACCTCTGAAGCATCCGTTTTCTCTAGAGGAACTGATCTCCATAGGTTGGAGATGAGCTGTAATTTCAGGGGATCCCCAGGTCCCACCTGGAGGCTGGCATCCCTATGCCTACCAATTTCTTTCAAAAAGTTCAACAGCAGCAATCATTAGGCCTGGCCTATGCAATGTCATCTCAAACCAGAAAAAGGGGAGAAGCTTTATTCTGTGTCTGGCACTGGCATAACTTTACCTGGACAAGTCTGACAGCCCCGGACTACAGCTGGATGAGAGACCGCAGCAAGACGTGGGTGGCATAATCTGTAGAACTCTGACCACACAGCTCAGATCTACTCTAAGGGGCTCTTTTGATACACTCCCCACAAAAGAAACCCAGAGCCCCATGCCTTGGTAGATTATGCACATTTGCACTATCTGCCTGTTTGCGAAATATTTATTCAATTTAAAATACGAGTATTCTCAATATTTTCAAGACAAATTATTTTTCTTGTTATAGTTTCTGCTATCAACAAGCTGCATAGGGCAGGGGTGGGCAAACTGTGGCCCTCCAGATGTCCATGGACTACAATTCCCATGAGCCCCTGCCATGTAGAATTTCCTAGGCAGAAGCCACGTAGAAAAGGTAACTTTTGTTATCTTATCAATTTTATTCCTTAGCAGAAATGGATTGCGGCTGGCTACAGAGGCCAATGAAAAGTCTGGTTAGTTTCACACAAACACCACACACACAGACACATTCAGTTCTGGAATCACAAACAAGATGTGCAGCCCCAGCAAAGTAAAACTAGTGGCAATTCAGACCCAGCAGGAACATTAGAGAGCTGCTCTCTGCTGACAGCTTTTTAGCCTGAAGGACTCACATCCCACACAAATCCAGAGATGCTGTGCTAAATCCAGAACAAGAAACGAAAGGTGCAGGTGGATTGGCTAGGCAGAGATCCATCGCTCCTTCCATGACAGTCGAAGATGCATTTGCACAAACATATCCACACTGAAACATATAACAACTATTCCATTGGAACAAGAGAACGCCAAGGCAATCCCAACAGGGCCTTAAGAGTGCTCTGGGGCAAGAGAGATCTGTTCTTGGGGAATGTCAATTAGGAAAGCTGCCTCTCTCGGCGCTATAATGGCCCGGGAAAAATGAATCAAAGCCGCTGATGTCCGAGAAGAAGTCGCTGACGCTTCGTGATTTCTCCAGAGAATGGCTTGCATGTATCTGTCTTCCGTTTGATCTTTCTGGGTAGGAGGAGGGGGAAAGTCTCCCATCATCAGAACGGCTGTCTTTTGCTCGTGAAATCCCTGTCACATCAATTTTAAGAGCTCAGGCGTACATTGACTTCTGTATCTCATCCTAAACTTTTCACATCACATGAAGAGGCATCTATTAAAGGATTCCTATTTTGGCGCTGGCTAATCCCACCGGGGGGGGGGGGGTAGAAACCAACCGGCATTTTAGTAAATCTCAGCCCCGCCACCCCCAATCCCAAAAAAAGAAAACCCTCTGCATTTGATTCAACACTGGAAACCTATGTTGCTTACATCTGGCCACCACATTAGCACCACCCTGGCATCAGTTTAATAGAAGCCAGATTAGAAAAATTTGAAGAAGAAAAATATTTTTTTTTCCTGAGGCCTCCCCTCCCCCCTTTCCCCATTTTTCCCAAGGAAAAAACCTGGAGATTTTGGGGAATGCTGGGGGGGGGGGATTCCCATTAAATGTTTTCCCTTTTCAAGCGAGATAAATGCTTTTAAAGACAAGATGGGTGTGCTGTAGACACAGACGACTCTTAAATCCAAAATGCAGTTCTGCACCTAAAGGATAGTGACCCTTCATGAGGGGAACAGGCAGGGTTTTCCTTGCTTCTCAACAGTTGTATGTCTGCTGCTGTCTGTTTGACCCTGAGTGGTTGATCTTTTCGCTCTCTCTCTGACCAGGGTGACACATTTACCAACTGACTGGGCAAAAAATAGCTTATTGCCCTGTCTTACAGGAGGGAGTAAAAAAGATGTTAGAAAGAGGAGGGACAGAAAATGTACCAAAACCTCAGAGGAAAACTGAAACCCACTGAGAACCAAGCTCTCGCTAACCGGATAGCACATGTACCTTAATTTTGTTAAGACAGCATAGGGTGCATCAGCTTGCAGTTTTGTCTAAAGCACTGGGTATATCTACAATTTTGCTTGTACGAAATTAAAGCATTTAATTCTTAAATTTCATTAATGTTAAATATTGCAGCTTTTTTGCCACGCAGAAGTCCCTGAAACATTACTCAGGCTTCAGGAAAACCTAATAATGGCACAATCGTGGAGAATATGATTGGGAAGCATAGCTGTGTACACACCCATCCGGGGCCTCTCCCCTTCCCAGCCCCTCCAGGTCCATCACTGGCCATTTGGGGAGGAGGGGGTAAGTCGATATGACCATCTATCATATGGCCAGATAAATGTTTAACAAATTTTAAAGCTATTTTTAAAATGAATTCACTCCCACTGAAACCCTTCCAGAGGCATTAAGAAACCACAGGATTTCACGAAACACTGAATGAGACAGCCTGTCCTAAGTTATCAATCGTGCATTTTATGTTGTTAAAGCACTAAGATTTAACAAGGTTTGAGAGGACAGTAAGTACTTCAATTTCCCCCCAAATCTGTAGTTTTCCCAAAAAAGCAGGAAAAATCCCCCCCCAACTCCATGCTGCTTCCATATTTCAGGAAATTTTCTGTCTTTTAGGTCCATCTATGGAAACCATTTTGCAATAATTAAAATAGCCATCACATGAGATCACACATGGTGGCAAAAAGTCTTTTTTGCAACCATCATGTGGCTTTTATGCGTCACATACCAGGACAACTCAAGATTTAATTACTTGAAGCATCTCTTCCTTACTCCTTCATTAAGAAATAACTTTGGAGCCTCCAACAAAGCTAGCCACAGGCGGATTAAAAATAAGAGTGTGACTGATCCCACAGCTTATTGATATGTCAGTAAATACCCTGACTTATCAAAACCAAAAAGCTGAATTATTTCTCGCCTCGCCCTCAGATTCCCCCTACAAAACACTAGCAGTAAAAACAGATAGTCATGTATACACAATCAAGCTCAACCAAGGTTAGAACTAACTAGAGTTTGCTACTATGGCCCTCATTAAGATCCCAAAGGTATAATAAAGCCATGGCTTGCTTACTGTGCTAAGCCTTGCCCATGAAGAGTATGCATAAGCTCAAGCAAAATTTGTTCGTTGCCCTGCAAACAGACAGACGAGAAATTGGTAAACTGACTCCTAATCCTGGTCTCACATCTCAATTCACAGCCAATTTCCATCTACCGCTTAGCGGTTTGGATGCAACATAAAACCATGGTTAACTAAAGCAAACCATGATGAAGAGTGATGCCAACACAGGCCAAATATGGATGCTACTCAGGAAGACTAAACATTTGGGAAACTGGGGGATTAGAAACTCCTGTGCACGGCTGGAGCAGTTTGATGTACTTAAGGTAAAGGTATCCCCTGTGCAAGCATCTGACCCTTGGGGTGACGCCCTCCAGTGTTTTCATGGCAGACTCAATACGGGGTGGTTTGCCAGTGCCTTCCCCAGTCATTACTGTTTACCCCCCAGCAAGCTAGGTACTCATTTTACCGACCTCGGAAGGATGGAAGGCTGAGTCAACCTTGAGCCGGCTGCTGGGATTGAACTCCCAGCCTCACGGGCAGACAGCTTCAGACAGCATTTCTGCTGCCTTACCACTCTGCGCCACAAGAGGCTCTTTGATGTACTTAGCCTCACATAAAGTCCACAGAATACAAGATGTCAGGCGCCCTGCCCCAAGGAGTTCACAGTCTAAGTATGTCACAGCAGAGGAGAAAGAGAGGAAAGAGAAGCAAGGATATGCAGAGAGAAGAACTAGCCTTAGTTCTGGAAGGGAATGGGGACAAATGAGCTGGGCCAAGTCTTCATGGAAACAAGTGCGTGTTGAGGTTTTCAAAGGAACTGAGAGAGCAGTGGTACTGAGTAGGGATTCTGGCAGACAGTTCCTGATATGAGGAGGATCAAGGGCAAACTCCTATGAGACTGGGAAGCCCTTGAAAGGCAGAGGAAAGTTGTATCAAGATATGGCAGAGGAAGAGTGAAAGAGAAGGGGAGCAAGGCCACGGCGAGGGTTTGTGCTGGGTCCTAGAATGGAAAGGACAACAATATAGGGATTTAAGGAGAGGCATTGTTTGGTCAGGCCAATTCAAGAACTGGTGCAAAGCCAGGGGGCACTTTGGATTCAAGAGCATTAAGGGAGGGATTTATTAGACTCCGCCCTTCCTCCATAGGACCTGAGGGCAGCATTCGTGGTCTCTTGGCCCCACCCTTCTGTTGAAAGAGCCCCCACAATAATCCGTGAGGTTACACAGAGAGACAGTGTCTTCCCCAAAGTCACCTCATTATTTTCACATCCCTCCTGTATTAAAAAACAACAACAACATATCTTCTAGTTCCAGAGGTTAGCAACAGTAATCTGCACGATGACAATTTATGGCAAGCTTCTTTGTCAGGCTGCAAACTTTAATTAATGGCCCCCATCAACAACAGCTTTAATTAAAAGTTTTCAATCCATGGCATACGTTAGAGCCAGCCTGGAGAAGCATTTAGATCAGGGGTGGACAAACTGTGGCCCTCCAGATGTTCATAGACTACAATTCCAAGGAGCCCCTGCCAGCAAATCTGGAGGGCCACAGTTTGCCCACCCCTGATTTAGATGGTCAGTACTCTCTGGGAATTCAGGTTGGAATCCCTGCCCGGCCATGAAGGTTTGCCAGGTGACCTTGCTCATGGCACTGTCAGGAACTGACAGTCTAGCAACAAGACTTCTGAATAAAAGAAAACTTTATTGCATAGCAGTTCAGGATCCTAGACGCCTCAAAGTCGAATCTACTCAATAGGTACAATACATCTGCTTTTACACACAATTCTCCCGCCCAAACCCAGTCGGGTTCCCAGAGGCTCAAAGCCCCCTCCTGCAGGTGCCGGTCCGGGCAGAGAGCCACAGATGGTAACAGGCCCATCTTCAACCTTGAGACATTCACAGAGTCTACTCACGGAGATATGCAGTCTGGCAAAAATGGAACAGTTATTAAATCACTACACAAACATCGCAGGGTCACAAGAATATACCAAGAATATACTGACACACAGATACAAGATGGAGTCACTCAGGTCAAGCATAAATCATGGCAGTAATCGGGAGATTCTGACATTCACACACTTTCAGCCTAACCTACCTCACAGGGTGGTTGTTGTGAGGAAAGTGGGAAGTGGGAGAACAATGCCTCTTTGAATCCCCACTGTGAGACTAGTAGTGAAGTGGGCCAAATCTGAGAATAGTTACAGTATTTGCTGGCGTATAAGACTACTTTCCCCCCTGAAAAACATGCCTCCAAATGGGGGGGGGGCGCGTCATCCTATACGCTGGGTGCACTTCAGTTGGGATAGACATAGCTGCCCATAATGGCCCATAGTACTGTAATGTAATGTAACAAACTCTATATTTTATTGGAAATGTTGGGGAGTCGTCTTATACGCTCAGTCCTCTTATACGCCGGCAAATACGGTATGTCCTACGAATGGGAAAGTCAGAAGTTTCCACAAACTTCAAAAATATCACAGGTTCGCAGAAAAAAACTGAGATCTTTAAAAAAAAATGTGCTTTCGAAAAAGCCATAAACTCAAAATAATAAACTGAGCACCTGCCGCTTTAAGTTTTATTGTAAACCACCACGAGCTGGCTGGTCCAAGAGTGGCGGTATACAAGTCTAATTAAGAAATAAGAAATAAGAAACCTTGCATGTGGACCTGGACGAGCACTACAAAACTGGGCCACAATTTTCCTAGGACAAGGCTGCTCAGGGGGGAGAAACTGAAGACAAAGGGGCAGATAAAGGTGGGGAGGGAAGAGAAAAGGAGGCAGGAAAAGGGGAGAGACTGTGTGTGGGGGGGTTTAGGGAAGGAATAGAAGAATCAGTGGCAAAAGGGGAAATGAGATGCCCCGTGAAAGTTCCAACTTTGTGTGTGGGAGGGGAGTTTCTTGGTTCGGATGTAGAACGAAAGACAAGAATAGCAGATATGTTATTTCCTTCTTCAAAGAATTAGTGATGCTTTATTTTAATCGTGAGTTCAAGATGCATTTAATTAAATGGAATCTATTTCTCACAAAATGATTCAATCACAGAAGTAATATTACATTCAGATATATGGGTCTCGAATTGCTGGATTCATTTTATAAACAGGAAAGGATTGGTTTATGTCCTGACATTTTTGTTAAATTATTTTAATGAAGATTACTGCTGCAGAACTTGTCGGCTGCTGCCGAGGTTGTATTACCAACTGGAAGAAATGCATCTGTTGGTATTGGAGCAATTACCAGTTTCAAAATTAGCAGAGGCAAACAGTATTATTATTATTACTATTAAATTGGATTGGTTACCCACCATTAACGGCAAACTGTGTCACGGTGGGTTACAGAATAAAACACCACATAAAACAATTATTATAACCCCATTAAAATATAACACACACCCTGGCGGCGAATAAAGCTCTCTTCCCATCCCACAACTAATCCCCTCCTGGTGCATCATGGGGGCATCATGATGATGGTTCGTTCCAGGGATGGTCTGGCCTAATATAGACTCACCTGGAGTCTCTCTCCTGGAGGGACCCAATATCTTCCGTGCCATGGCCTCAGCCATAAACCTAGTGGAAAAGCTCCATTTTCCAGGCCCTGCAGAACACAGAAAACTCCCACAGGACCCTCAGCTCTTTCGGGAGTTCATTCCACCAGGTTGGGACCAGGACCGAAAAGGCCATGGCCCTGGCCGAGGCCGGGTGGGCTTCCTGGGGGCCAGGAATCACCAACAAATTGGAGTATAAAGCCCTGTGGGGGGCATAAAGCAAAGGACAGTTTCTCAGATATGTGGGTCCCAGACCACGAAGAGCCTTGAAGCTCAGAACCAGAACCTTGAACCTAATTTGGACTACAATTGGTAACCAATACAGGCTGGATATGAGCTCTCCAAGATGTTCCTGTGAGGACCCTAGCTGCTATATTTTGCACCAGCTGAAATTTCTGGGTCAGAGGCAAAGGCAGGCCCGCGTAGAGCGAGTTACAGAAGTCAATTCTGGAGGTGATAGTTGCATGGATCATCATGGCCAGGCGTTCTGAAGACAGGTAGGGTGCTAGTAGGGTGCCTGGCGGAGGTGGTAGAACACCTGGTAGGCTACCCTGATGACGTGTGCCTCCAGGCATCCAGAATCACCCCCAAATTCCTGGCCAGGGGGGCAATGTTCAATTGTGTTCTGGCCAGAGTGGGTAAACGTGCTCCCTGACCCGCCCTCTTCCTTCCTAACCATAGGACCACAGTCTTGGAGGGCTTGAGTTTCAGAAAGCTCTGCTTGAACCACCCAGCAATTCCACACATAAAGCGTGGCAGAATAATATAAGTATAGCAGGGGAAATGGAATCTATTTAGCTTTTTAAAAAATCTGCATATATGAATACAGTTTTGGAAAGATAGGCATTTTTGTAGTATGGGGAGGCAATAAAGTGCATGGTGAAGTCCAAGAGAAAATGAAGACTTTGCCAAGTGCTTCTAGATTGGGGGGAGGGGCTTCTCCTCCCAGGCCAGGCCATTACAGGCCGGCCCTGGGAAAATGACAAAGCTCGCCACTGTTGCACTGATCTGTGTTGTCACTTCAGGCTTTGGGATGACACTCTAGGATCCACTCCAAACTCTATGGCTTGAACACAAAGTTCCGGAGCATATTCTAAAGTGCTACCCTGATGTGATGGTATCATTTCTGGATCTTGTAATAATTAGAGCTGCAATCCCCTTGGGCCTGCAGTTTCAGGGTTATGTAAGACATACGAACTCTCAGATCCCTCTCTAGCATTTTATATCTGTTCTGTAACCAGCTTTGATTGAGCAAAGTTTGAGTCCAATGGCATCATAAAGACTAACAAGGTTTAATTCTGAGTATAAACCTTGGTTTGCACGTACACTTCATCAGATTTGATTGGTATGCCAACTGGGCCTTTCCTCAAAGCAGGTGCTCTAATCCCACCCAGACTTGACCACTGTACACAGTACTGTATGCAGGGTTGCACTTGTAGACGCACCATAACTAGTTCAAAATGCAGCAGCAGGATTACGGATATAAATTACACAGCACTTACCTCATTTGTACTAAGGGACATAACACTGGTTATCAGTTAATTTCTGTGCTCAATTTCAGTGCTATTTAGGATCTTTAAAGCCCTACAGAATCTGGGAGCAGGGTCCTACATGGAAGCTCACCTGGCCTTCACCAGGGCCAGGGCCTTTTCGGTCCTCGCCCCGACCTGGTGGAATGAGCTCCCGGAAAAGCTGCGGGCCTTGCAGGAACTTTCAACATTCCACAGGTCCTGCAAGACGGAGCTCTTCCGCCAGGCTTTCAGTTGAGGCCGGGCAGCAAGGGAGAGCCACACACACCCCCTCACAAATGTGGCGGCTGCATGTGCCATCAGCCCCCCCTTTTTTTCTTCCTTTTAGTGGGGTTATGGAAATTGGGTTAGTTGCATGAACCTGGCTGCCATTCTTGTCTTGCCTTGTTGTGATTAATGTACTATGTTTTATTGTTCTTATTACTGTTTTTAGGGGATTGATTTTATGTGACCCGCCTCGAACCTCCGGGGGGAGGCGGGATATAAATTAAAGGATAATAATAACAACAACAACAACAAATAACAATAACAACAACAATAACAGTGGACCTGTATGAACCTACCTAGTTACTCAAGTCTGAACTCCAATTGCACGGACAGGGGGAGGGAACCACTATACAAAACAGGGAGCTTTGATTATAGAATTCTCTCATCACAGAATGTTCGGCTGGTACCAAGCATGCTGTTTCTTAAGATTCATTTGTTCACCAGGCTGCCACATTTTTAAAAAATATACAAGTATATTATACTGTCATTTTTCCAGAATTGCGTATAGCATTTAATTTTTTAACTGTCTGCCAAGTGCTTCCCATGGAGAGAACAAGGTTAGAAATTATTTAAACAAAAATACAATCGAAATGATAGAGGCAAATCATTAGTTTAAATAGTCGACCAACCAGCTTCTCTGTTCTGGGACAGACAGCATGGCATCAACCAAATTTTGACTTCCCGGCACAAAACCAAGCAACTTGAACAAAACATTGCTTTTAATTCTTTTGTTTACTACATAGAAATGCCGCACCTTAAAGTCCAGAAATTGCCCCATTGTTATTGTTACATTACCTTAATTATTCTTCATCATATTTTACAGCAGGGGTAGTCAAACTGCGGCCCTCCAGATGTCCATGGACTACAATTCCCAGGAGCCCCTGCCAGCAAAAGCTGGCAGGGGCTCCTGGGAATTGTAGTCCATGGACATCTGGAGGGCCGCAGTTTGACTACCCCTGTTTTACAGTGTGTATCTTTCCAGCTTATTGTCAAAGGTTTAGTCCCGGAAACACAACCGTCCTGCTGAGAACTAAACTCTCAATACTCATTACTAAAAATCTGACAAGGAACGAACACCAGTTTAAGAAGCCAGTTTAGGTTTGAACAGTTCTTCAAAGTTCTTCCTTTTCATCACACATTTAGGCAAGATAAAGTTATTTGTTGCCTTAAATTGCTGGCATCACTTTGACATCACGGAATCCATTGGCCGGTGATTTTTTCCCCCATTCCTCGACACATTTCATTGCCTTGAGGTACTCTAAAGAAACACTGAACTAAGCTGTTTTCTCAAACTGTTATCTATTTGATGTTATCCTGTGTTTCTGAATCACTCCCAATAAAATCTACGTATCAGTAAAAACACTGCTTTCCTTTGGCACAGGTTTATCCCACCAATGTATTTGGAAATTATAGGGAAAAAAATAAGGGTGTGATGCTCGAAATTAAAACGGTTAGCATGAGGAGGGGAAAAAGGGGGCAGGGGTTGCAGGGAAGGAAAGATCTGCATGCACGAACAGCCACTTGCATAACTACATTTAATTCTCAACTTTTGCAACTTCAAGTTTAAAGTCAATGCCATGCCACTCGGTCTGAATTGCAAATTGCTTTTCTAAATCACTTAACATCCATCCTTGAAATTTCACACGTCAACAGCTCATTAATATCTACAGTAAATGTAGCTCTACTGAAAAAGAGCCATGGGATTTTCCCCCCCAGTGTTTCCCCCCCCCGCCCCCAATTTTATTGAGATGGATAGCTTGAGCCCAGAAATGGAGCCCCCTTCAATTACAATTTGGCAGAAGCTAACTTTGGTTTTAAAACATGACTACAGGAATTTATGGCCGAGCTGCAATGGAAGTGACTATTTTGAATAAGATTAGCTGCTCTTGATGGGGGGATGCCTGGACAGTGTTTATAAATCAACAGAGGTGCTACTCAGTGGTTTATAATGGTCCACTTCAGCCCATCTACCACCATCACATAAGCGGTATATTATGATAAACGCAAAACAGTGGCGGGAGATTAAAAGTAATAAGATCAGTATAGGGGTAATGAATCCCGGCAGGCCTGCCACACGCAAAGGACTTCAAAAGTTTCATTTGACTTGCAGTTTCTCCCCACTTCTCCCTCCCCTTGTGCTTTCTATCCAACCCCTATTACAAAGGAAGAGATTTAAAGTCAACACCTCCCTGCAAGTTAAACAGAGGATTTACTGGTGTGACACAAGTTCGCATTTCTCTCTCTGTTCCCTTAAGAAGTCAGTATGAAATTTAACATTTGTGATTGTAGCAACAACCACAAAAAGGTTTGAGTCTACGCTATTGCATTTCCCTTTTACAATGCAATTTTAAGCAGGACTTCTAAGTCCATGGAAGTCAGTGAGTTTACAAGGGTGCAACCCTGTTTAGGACTGCATATGTATCTAATTTCTCTCCAGGCCTTCAACGCTCCTTTGACCGACGGCAGCTATGTAGTGATTTCAATGAAAAGGAGCTAGAGCAGCAGTTCACAACCTTGGGGTCGCGACCCCATTTGGGGTCGCTTGGCCCCTTCTCCAGGTTTGCCAAGTTGTCCGTGGCAGCGGTGGCGTGTGGAGGCACGTGGTGACGGCGGCGGCCAGCAGAGGCGGAGCCATGGCAATGGCCGCCTCCATTGTTGTGCACATGAGCGCGCGCATGTGTATGCCACACACACCAGCCGCCGCCAAAGTTGGGGTTATGGCGAAGAAAAATTTGAGAACCGCTGAGCTAGAATTTCGTGGGACTTAAAAACCTTAACAAACCCGCAGCTCCCATAAAGGATAACCCAAAGACAGTTACATTGCAACAGAGGGTGAGAGTTTTAATATTTTAAATGGCGCTCCTTGATACAGTCTAAGGCAGGGGTAGTCAAACTACGGCCCTCCAGATGTCCATGGACTACAATTCCCAGGAGCCCCTGCCAGCGAATGCTGGCAGGGGCTCCTGGGAATTGTAGTCCATGGACATCTGGAGGGCCGCAGTTTGACTACCCCTGGTCTAAGGGCTAAAGTAAAGGTTACACAAGAGCGCTCTTATCGGATATCTTGGCATCTTTTCCAACATTCCAAAGCACCCATAAGGAGAGAAAGGGGGCACAGTTTGCACGGTGGGCCAAACCACTGAGTAACTTTTTCCCCTAGTGCCTTCCACGTTTGGAATCCCTCCCCCAAGTACTCCTGTTAGCCACTGTCAGAGAAGGGAAGGTGATTGTAAGCCGCTCTGAGACTCCTTCGGATTGGGAAAAGCAGGGTATAAAAACCAACTCTTCTTCAGGTCTAGGCAAGTACAACATAGTGTGTGAGCAGGTGGGAGAAGTAATTTGATTACATGAATGTAAATACTACATGCTCTACAAAAAAATCCCAAAGTGGTTAGCCATCCTCCCTCCTGCACTTCAAATCCCATCTGCTGCTTTTTCACATTAAAGAAAACATCACCCATATAGGTTGTTCATTGGACCTTAACATTTTGAACGCTCTCTGGGTCCGTTTCTTATTTATGCATTACAAATATACAGGCAAAAAAAGCAAGCTACTTTGAGTGCACCCAGGTACATGCCAACAGGTAGCTCTTTCTGAGCTGCTGTTCCTTGGCCGTCAACCACTCAGGATCATGCCTGGCGGACTGGTGGGGAGGGCTGCAGCCTGAACTACTCACATTCCCTCCTCCAATTCTGTTGCCTTCGACCCTCCCCCAGGAGAAGAGAGAACCCAAATAGTTTTTTTAAGAGTCAAAGTCAGACTTTATTGCACTAGCCCATAGACCAGGGGTAGTCAAACTGCGGCCCTCCAGATGTCCATGGACTACAATTCCCAGGAGCCCCCTGCCAGCGAACGCTGGCAGGGGGCTCCTGGGAATTGTAGTCCATGGACATCTGGAGGGCCGCAGTTTGACTACCCCTGCCATAGACCATCGCAAGATCAGATAACAATAAAATTGTTAAAAACGCAGAAAAAAAATTACACTTGACCCATACATTCTGCTCATTAGCCCTCACTATTTGCCACAAGGCCTGCTAGAATCTTTCTGGCGGCCAAAACAAAGGTGGCAACCCTTTTGTGTCACAAATGGGTCCATATCAGAAAGCAAATACTTTAATTTATCATGAGCTGAAGAGAATGCCCCAGGAATAATTTTATTTAGAAATTTCTTCCTTGGGTCTGTGTAAAGTGGACATTTCAATAGATAGTGTGGCAGATTTTCAACTGCTGGGTTCCCACAGTTACAGAGACGTTGCAAAAGAGGAATGTGAGCATATCTCCCAGTCAGAACAGAAGAGCCAAATAGTTATTTGAGCCTTGTAGGATCTGTGAAGGAGCCTCTTGTGGTGCACAGTGGTAAGGCAGAAGACATGAAGACTGAAAGCTCTGCCCATGAGGCTGGGAGTTCAATCCCAGCCGCCAGCTCAAGGATGACTTAGCCTTCCATCCTTCCGAGGTTGGTAAAATGAGTACCCAGCTTGCTGCGGGGTAAACAGTAATGACTGGGGAAGGCACTAGCAAACCACCCTGTATTAAATTTGCCAAGAAAACGCTGGAGGGCGTCACCCCAAGGGTCAGACGTGACTCGGTGCTTGCATAGGGGCTACCTTTACCTTTACCTTTAGGATCTGTGAGGCTGCTATACTTAAATAATCATAAGCCCTCCCCCGGTGGGATCATTCACATCTCCCAGTAAAAGAGGAGCATGCAAAAGGTACATGACAGGCCCCCAATACACCCTGGTTTATAAACAGCTGCTGCAAAACCAGCAGTGCAAAGGGATAATGTGGTTTGTGGCAGATCATTGCAAATTATCTCAAAGCTCCTCAATACAGCCAAGTTTTAGACTGGTCTTTTCAAAGAGCCCTAGGAACTGTAGTTTGAGAGCATATAGAAAACTCTCTTCTTTCACTATGATGTAAAGACCAGGAAAAACAGTTATACTCAGGATCATGCCAAACACTCTTCTCAAAGATGCTATTTGTAATATATCATCTCATGATCTCATAAACAAGCAAAAAAACATGGCCACTTTAAAAGAATTATATTTGACAGTGATATGAGTATACCCCAACGTATGTTAGACCAGTGGTCCCCCCCAACCTTTTTTAGACTGGGGACCGGCAGGGCAACTGCCGCAGCTGCGCATGCGCACGTGCGCCATGCGCAGCCAAATCACGCATGCGTGAAAGTGCTGCGCATGCGCGATCCAGCCGCACATGGTGCATGTGCGCATTCGCGGCCCTAGCCGCGCGTGCGCAATGCGCGGCCCTGATTCCTTCTCCTCCCCTCCTGCAGTAAGAAGCTTCCCGGGCCGCAAGCTTGCGGCCTGGGAAGTTTTTTACTGCGGGGGGGGCGGGGAGAGGGAACCGCGGCCCGGCGCCATGGCCTTCGCGGCCCGGCACCGGGCCGCGGCCCGCAGGCTGGGGACCACTGTGTTAGACAGCCAATTTCCAAGCCAAGCTGGGTGAGAAAAAACCTAATTAAAAAAAAATAATGAAAGATGCTGATTAAAGGACTTACGAATCCAGATGCAGAACTCTTTGGCCACTTCGTGAACATGCAGCTGCTATGATAGATTCAGGCAAACCTGGAAAGAAGATTAAAAAAAAAATTAAATATGAAATTGGATGTGTAATGCTATACCAAGCAGTTTTAGGGGGCACACGTAAAGCACTGCAATTTAAACTTCCCTGATATTATTGTTAGATCAAACAAGGTGTTTGGTGATATTTTATTTTATTCAAAAAAGCCCGAACAGTTTATCTTCCTTGATAAAGGCCGGTAGCTGTAAGTATTACCTCAGTGTACCAGATCACAGGTCCACTAAAAACTATAGCTGATTCCAATAGTGATCAATCAGATTCTGCGAGGAAGCTCAGAAGCCAGCCCATTGCCTTCTCCCAGCATTTGTCAATCAGATATACTGCCTCTGACCAGGGAGGTTCTATAACAACCAATGACGATGGATAGATGGTGTATCCATCAGCTTGTTAAATAACAGCGATGCAATATTTAGAATTTGAAGATATAAGGAATGTTTCCAATTGAATCCAGCCTAATCTGCAAAATGCTCTACTCTGTCTGCACATTTTTATTGTCAAGATCCTCAGAGGAGTCCTGCCAGATCCTTCTGTTCCAATCCTGGTTAACATGGTGGCCAGATTAAATGCAAAATACAAAAACTGTGTATGGAATAGATTGTGCAATAAAGGTATACTAAAAACAATTTCATAAACTGACTGGAGTAAATCTTCTAAATAATCTACTCATCCACAGTTTTTGAATGTTGTATTTTGTTTGACTACCTATGCTGGTATCCTCTTTGTATTGTTCACACAGTGGCCAGCCAATTGCTCTGGGCAAAGAGACTAAGGCCCTCCCTGATGTTGCACTGGGATTCAGTGGTATACTATCTCTAGATAAGGAGGTTTCCCTTTAGTCACCACAGCCATTAAGCACTGATGAACCTATCCCCCAAGACTCTATGTAATCCCCTCTTAAAGCTATCTATGCTCACGGCAGTGAATTATTGCAATGTGCATTTGATCAGGTTTGTGAAAGCAGCTTTGAGCACAGTTTGAAAAGCAGCATATAAATGCTGAAATCTACTTCGATGCACTGTTAATTCCCAGAAACCCTGTTCGAAAGTGCTGCATAATCTCCCCGATATCTTTGATACTTCACTGACAAGTCATCTATGGCAAACTTCTACAGGCTGTTTCAATTTGCCGTCTAATAGAAAAGCAAAACCAAAAAGCTGTCTATCATGCCAAGTCATAAAGAGGACCAAGATGCTATCCTTGTAGACAAGTTTTCCGCAAGTTCAGCAAAATGACTTTCTAACGAAATCAGGAATCGGTATGAACCCAGGAAGTGTTCTAATCTATTTCATATCTTCAGGAGCCCTTAAGGTAGAAATTCAGTCTTTCGGTAACTTTTTTGTCATTTTTAAGGCCTACCTTTATGACAGGTAGTGGGAGATTTAATCTCAACTAGCAAAACAGAAAGAAGTTATGAAGGTTCTATGCTAGCCTCCAGTGTCAACGGCGTTTTTGCTGTGACAGAACACCATGTAATGCAACGGTTTTTACCTTGGGAAAAAAAAATGCTATGCTAGGAATAGATGAAAGTTTATTCGGTCTAGTAGCATTGGGGGGGGGGAGGGGTTGAAAACACAGAAAGAGTTTTCTTTCCCCCTTAGCTATGTCTTCAACCTACGTGAGGTGTCCTCTGGTTCTAGTAGCCAATTAGCATAGAAATTCCCATCTGGAAATGTTATTTTGTCAAGCTACTTTTGATGACACATTGCACAGTATCACAGAATGCTGCATTGCAAGAGAGGCCTATAGTTTACACTTGCTTGGCAACACAGGCCTTTCCAATGCCTTTAAATCTTAAAGCAATGCATACCAAGATTTCAAAATCTGCCCCTGTAATCAAGTGAAAATAACTCTGCATTTACTACCTTTCAGTCATGGACAGCTAAGGACTGTTTTTCGGGCTCTGCAAAACGGCCAGTGAGGAGCCACTACCTGCCCACCGGGAACCTGACTCATCCTAGGTGAGCAAGCAAAGAGCAATTTGCAAGACAAAAAAAAATCAAAGTTTGGGTCTTCCATGCAGTTGGGTTAGAGCAATGGTCCCCAACCTTTTTATCACCGGGGACCGGTCAGTGCTTGACAATTTTACTGAGGCTCGGGGGGGGGGGGGTAGTCTTTTGCCGAGGGACATCACCGCTGCCTGAGCCCCTGCTTCATTTGTTTTCCTGCCAGCGCCCCTGACTTCCCACCGCCCACTGGGGGGTGCTGCCAGCAGCAGCTGCGCAGTGCCACACCGAGGGGGAGCCCCAGCCATGGCGGCTGCTGGAGAGCACCAAAGGTGAGCTGGTGGCAGAGTGGCAGGACAGTCCCCAAGACAGCAGCTGGGGGGGAGGATGGGGAGGAGCCGCGGCCCGGTACCGACTGATCTACAGACCAGTACCGGTCCTCGGACTGGGGGTTGGGGACAGCTGGGTTAGAGCAGTGGTTCTTAACCTGAGGGTTGGGACCCCTTTGGGGGTTGAACGACCTTTTCACAGGGGTCGTGGCAGGATGAGCAGCTTGGTGGGGAGGGCGCTGCCACTCCTCCTGCAGGTGCCACACTGTGGGCTTGCTTTAAGGCTGTGTGACATTTTATTCAAATAGTTGTGCAACATACTGATGAGCCCACAATGTCCAGTGGTTTTTAAGATCTTTGCCATACCCAATGTATAAATATTTGCTTGTGCAAAAAGGCCAGCTTACTTAGGAAGACTGGAACTATAAAAACATCAGAACACAACTGCATCAACAGACTGAAAAAGATCATACGCCTACATATTCAACAGCAATCAACAGCAATCTATTTGTGGGATTCTTTTAAAAAATCAGTATTCCTAATGTTTTAACTTCCTCGCTCACATCTGTAATGTTTGGGTTAGTTTTCCATGATAGATTCTTAAAACTGTATCAGTACCTGGGATTGATTTTCCCTAACACCACATTTATATAACATAAACATAAACTAAAGTACCAGCACCACTCCCGGCATATCGAACAATAAATAATAGATTCTCCTGACAGGACTTTGATGACTGGGCAAAGCCCAAATGCTTTCAGCCAAAATCATATGGAGCCATAAATCACTCTTTATTTTATAGAATATTTCAAAATGGATTCCTGCTTTCTACCTTGAAAGTCATTCCATCTGTTATTTATAACTAGCAAAGAGCAGAAAGAGAAAAAGAGGGGGAAATTGCATGGAACCAGAAAATTTACAGTGGCTGGTTTTTATAAAGAACAACTTCTTTTTAGAAAAGACGGGACAAGAGGGAGAAACAGAATGACTAGGACAGAAAATCCGAGAACACAGATACCTTGAGGAGGGGGACAGGTTTTATTTTATACCTTGAACAGTGTCTGACAAACAGGTCCTTAGCAATGCCCAGGATAAGTTGGAAGGCAGAAACACAAGCTGCAAAGCAAACCTGGAGGTTCAGAATGAAGGATGCTGCTTCATCGCTAAACCTGCAATGCTGTGATTACAGGTCCTGCCCTGTTCAACCAAGAATCCAACCCTAGCTCCCCTACTCTAACAATTCCTGTTGCATTCTCCTAAGAATCTGATTTCACATTTTCGAATGACAGGTGTCATATCAGCTGGGATACCTGCCAGTAACATTCGGTGCATCCCCACTTTTACCTTTCCCTAAGGTCACAGATGCCAGGTCTCTTGAATTGCTGCTTATTGATAATTGCTCGGAGTCCACTGAACGGGCAGCCAAGTTTTTATCTACAGTTACGACCCACAGGGTAAAGCCATAAACGTCACTGGCTTTATCTTCTTGTATTTGCTGCTCCCTTGTCTGCTGAAATTTTTTATAGCTTTATAGATCTGTATTACAGAACTAATTTGAATACTGTTTATATTTTGGATTCCAATAAAGGTTTTTGTATCGTATTGTAAAACATTCGGTGCAATTTTCATCTGAACAAGGGAGCCACAATAGAAAAATTCGTTTGGGAAAGCAAAGGGTTTCATGCTTACCATTGATTTTGAGAAGAGGTCAATAGGATTTCGACTCAGGCTACATTAATGTGTGCCAACTTGAAGTGGGGGGTGTAAGAGAGAGCCTGCTAGATTAGGACTAGGTCGCCACCCTTGACACGGAAACGCACCGAGTGACCTCAACCCAGATGCTCTCTTTCACCTCCCTCACAAGCCTGCCATTGTGAGAATGAAAAAAGAAGACGGGAGAATGATGGGCCAAGTCCAAGTAAGGCTGATAGCGCTGGGTGGATTGTTATGGGATGCAGAGTCTCTCCCAAGGAGCCCTCCGGCTCACGCATATCTTCATCAACAAACTGATTTTTTTGCTTAGAACAAAAATTCCTTTTCTGTATGGTTGGAATCTGGGACCTCTATAAGGTGGAGGGAGAAGAGGAAGCAGTTTGCCACTGGGATGGAATAGATGGGTCCGTTCATTCTATTAGCCATGATATGTCAAGCAAGGTATTTCGGCCAAAGGGGACAACCTCTATGCAAGAGATGAAATTAGCACACTGAAAACAGAAACACTCCAAATTGAAAAGTTACACAAGGGAATTTGTAAGACAAACTATAGAGCTGGAATTTGTGTGCAGATCTGATAAAATCACACTGGGACTCAAGACAGAAGGGCTAGCAGAGCTCACTACACAATATAAATACTCCGCTTTACAGGCGGGAAGAAAATAAGGGAAGAGAAACGATGAACAAGGTGCAAGGCAGAACAGTTTTATTAGAGCTTCTAGACCTCCTATGCATCCTGCCGTATGCTTTATGAGGGGATCTAATGAAAAGTTTAAAAGTACAAGAATATAAATCCAATTTAAAATGTTTAAGTACTTGTAAAATGAATCAATGCACACTCTGAAAAAGGTATAGGTGCTGTACCATTCCTAGGGTTAAATCCTGCACGCGGGGCTTCAGGGATGTCAGTATTGTCAATCTGGAATGCACTAATTCCCATTTGTCAGCATAGCTAATTAGTATTATCAAAGCTAATAATGCTTACTATCAATTTATTTATTTATTTATTTGTTTGTTGAATTTGTATACCGGCATTCCCAATTGGGCTCACGGCGGCTTACATAGTAAAAGAATAAAGACACAATAAAAAAACCCATAATGCCCTTAATACATTATTAAACTCACCCCCTCGCCCAGCCAGGGCCAACATTCTTAGTGTCCTACTGGCGAGAATGGGGGGCAGATCAATAGATGGACACGACAGACATGGGGGATCCCAGATTGAATAGTGGGAACAGCCAACTTCCTGGGGGGAAAAGTCCCTTGAATAAGGTCCTATTGGCTTATAAAAACCTAATAAAGCTCTACATGGATTGGGACCAGAGTACTCAAAAGGCAATATTCTTTCATACATTCCTTCCTGGGTCTATTTCATCAACCCAAGGAACTCAGGGGGTGGGTGCAAGAGAGAGGGTCTTTTCAGTGGCAGCCCCATGGTATAAATATAATCTTAACCCCCACCCGCGGCGCCTCGGGTGCCGCGGACTAAATAAAGCCGTAAGGGCTTAGGGGGAGGAGTTAGGGCGGGCTCTGTCCGGGATGAGGAAGGGTGCCGATTGGCCCCTTCCTCCAGACAGACCATCGGCGGGGCCAATCGGCAGGCGCGAAGCCAATTCCCGCCCTCCCAACAAGGGAGCCCCCGCCAGCCCCGCAGCTGCCGGGGGCTCCCTTGCCTAGCGCCCGCTGTATTTTAATTACAGCGGGCTTGATTACTAGTAAATAAATAAAATGGCTATGGAACAACCTCCCCAAGGCCCCTCATTCTTGATCTTTAAGAGGCAACTGAAGACAGTTTTATTCACAACAGCATACGATTAGTTCTTCTGATCAGCATCTCTAAATTACTGATTTTAACTAGTGGCTTTTATTATTTACATTATAAGCCACCTTGAGTTCCTATAAGGCAGAACAAAATAAAAGAATGGGATGTGATCTACCTCCATGTCATGCAAAGCTTTAGCTGCCCATTTCCATAGATTACACCATGATTAAAGGGTCATTTTACTCCAGGCTGATTGGCAGCTCTACATCAGATCAGTAGATGTATGCAACCTGATCTTAGCTCATTTCTGAGTGTGCCTATTTCTCTCTCAGCCCACCAATTTCCTGCTAAAAGGTGGGGTTCTTTAATGTGGGAAAGAACCACTGCACAAGCTGTTCTCAGCTTGTGAACCAAGGATGTGGAGCAACTAATCTTCATGCACTCTCTTGCTCAGCTAGTGCAGAGGCTTGGGCTGGGTTGCCACCAATATGCAGGTGACACCTAGCTCTTCTGATTTGCCCCAAGAATATTTAACCAGATGCCTGGAAGCAGTGACAAGCTGGCTCAAGCAGAGTTGTCTGAAGGTCAACTCTTCAAAGACAGAGGTCCCATGGCTGGGTAGGAAGGGACCGAGGAAGCACACATAACCCAGCCTGGATGGAGTGTGCCTAGCAGTAGCTCCGCCAGAAACCTGGGGGTAATCCTTGACACCTCCTTCTCCATGGAGGCACAGGTCACAATAGTGCAGCAGACCTTCTACCACCTACGCCAAGCCAGTTATTGGGCTAAACAGGGTTGGAAGGAGGGGCAGGTGGGCATGTGCACAGCTCAGCTTCCCAATCATATTCCACACAATTGTGATACTTCTGGGGTTTCTCAGACGCTGAAGAATGTTTCAGGGTTTCTCAACAGTACAAGAGTTGAGAAAGGCTGCCCTAGCACCTGCCAGCCATCCACTCCTCACCCTGTTCCCCACACCTTCTAAGATTTGTGCTCATGATCTAGCAATCCTGTGTCCAATTCCCAACTCAGCTATTGATTAAGCAAGTAGCATAAGTACCTCTCAGTAGTCCACGCATAAAATGGGAATAGGAATATGCCATACAGGGCTATTTTTAAGGCAAAATAGAGGATTGTTATAAATGTAACATTTTTCATCATGTCACAGGCTAAGTCACTGAGTTTAACAGTCCAATCCTAAACAGTCCAATCCATGGACTCCGGGGAATGGCAGAGGACAGAAAGGCCTGGCGGATCATTGTCCATGGGATTGCGATGGGTCGGACACGACTTCGCACCTAACAACAACAACCTAAACAGAGTAACACCTTCTAAATTCACTGACTGCAAGGAGGTAGACAGTTGCATCTCTGCTTAAGATTGCACTGGATATCCTATTTTTCACTCAAAATATTCTCCCAAAGGGTCGAAAAGGATATTTTTTAGTGATAAACAGCATTAAAATGCAATATAAATGCTTCTCAGGGAGGAGATTCTTAGTGGAGTTGGGTTAAACTCTGCTGTGCTCAACTGTTTCCTATCCTTCCTTTGACTGTGTTAAACTCTCAGTATTTGCCCAAATGCACTTGCAAAAACAAGCAGGGAGGGGGAAGCAAGCAAAAGTGTTGATAAAGGAGCAGGAAGAACAGAGAACAGTGTATTCAGCAAGGCCTAGGGACAAAGCAAAGATAAAATGGAGACAGATTCTCAAGGCATATTCACAGGTAGCATGTAATTGGGGCATTTTAACCTGGGTTTCAATTAAAGCTTCCAACTTTATTACTGGCAGGGCAGGTGGGTCCTTGAATGGCTGCAGGGCCACAAAAGGAATTCCGTTCTCAGTTTTCCTGCAGGCTATCATCTGCTGAAATCTTGCTTACCATACTGACGCTAAAACTCTGCCAGAAGAGATGTTGGCAAAGCTAGCCGAAAACTCAAGTGGCTGCAGGCAAATCACAATATATTTGCCGCTTCTGTTCCCTCTAAGAAAATTAAAAAGCAGCAATAGCCTCACACCATTTTCTGTCTACACCCATATGTACATACACAGATAGCCTTTTATGCAGCTGCCAAAGTGGGGTTCTAGCCTGGTGCAACACTCCATCTCTGCTTGGTGCCCCTAGACCCCTTGCATGCAGTTGCCTTATTCAGATAGTTGCCTAGACCACTGGTATAGAAGAATCCAAGGACCGATAAAACCAGAGTCCAGTAGCACCATTAAGACCAACAAAGATTTATTCAAGGCGTGAGCTTTCGAGTGCTTGCCCACCTTGAATAAATCTTTCTTGGTCATAAAGGTGCTACTGGACTCTGATTTTATGGTGCTACTTCAGACCAATACGGCTACTCATCTGCATCTATCCAAGGACCGAGGCAGTGATCCTTCGCATCTCCTACAAGCTCAAAGGGCGATGCAGAGGGAGGGTGGGGACAAGATCAGGCCCTTCTTGGTATAAACCAGACGCTCTACAATGCTACAAAGAGTGCTTGTACTCAAAAGCTCACGCCCTGAATAAATCTTTGCTGGTCTTAAAAGGTGCCACTGGACTCTGATTTTATTATGCTACACAGGGTGTAGCCACTGATTTCAATGTTCTAGCCTGGCGCTACATTCCATCTCTGCTAGGCGCCATTAGACTCCTTGCGTGCAGTTGCCTTATACTGAATCAGACCACTGGTCTAGCAGAATCCAAAGACCGATAAAATCAGAGTCCAGGGGCACCTTTAAGACCAACAAAGATTTATCCAAGACCAAGATTTATTGGTCTTAAAGGTGCCACTGGACTCTGATGTTATTATGCTACAACCTGTGGTCCTCCAGATGTCCATGGACTACAATTCCCATGAGCCCCTGCCAGCATCAGCTGGCAGGGGCTCATGGGAATAGTAGTCCATGGACATCTGGAGGTTGACTACCCCTACCCAGAGTGACTCCAGCCTTTCCACTGATTTCAATGGACTGAGAGCGCTGGCTAGCCCACCCTCCCTGTGCTATCGGGGGCTGCACAGAGCATAGACCTGGCATTAAGAATACAAGGAAGGGGGTAGACATATTAGCCCTTGGGAAAAGCCAGGCAGCCAAAGGAGGGGAGAGGCAGCGCCCTGCATGCGTCGCCCCTGCTCTCTCGTGTCCTGGCATTTAACAGGCATGACTCGCCCCCTCCCGCCTTTAATCCCTGCTGAAGTTCCCTATCCCATCGCCCGTCCCCTTCGGCCGCCTGCAGCCCCCCCACCTCTTACCCGTTCCTATGACCACCACATCAAACTCGGAAGGCAGCCTGTCCGCCATCTTGGGAGGGGGAAGCGATGCGGTCATGTGATCCTCGTGCGTGTCAGTTCCTGGCGGAAGTCTAGCCGTGCGTCGGCTTCAAGCCCCCGACGATCGACGGAGGAGGATGGCGGCGGAGGCAAGCAAGCGGGTTGGCGGGTGCATTGTGGGTAATGTAGTTCCTTGGGGAGACGCGTTCTCTCCCCCTCCTCCTCCAAGGCTTGGGTCTTTTCTCCTTGTTCTTCTCTTCTTCTTTTTTTGCCCCCTAAAAACCCTAAGAGGGAGAAGGGAAATGTAGTTTACGCTTTTGTGGGTGTCTGATGGTTACACAAAGTCTGGTTTGGATATCTGAGGAAGGACATTAGCCCTAAAAAAATCAGTCCAGTAGCAAGCACTTGACAGCTTACTTACGCCTTGAATGAATCTTTGTTGGTCTTAAAGGTGCTACTGGACTCTGATTTTATTGTGCTATTTCATGCCAACACGGCTGCTCATTTGAAACTAGCCCTTAATTTGACTCTTTTTGTAAATGACTCCCCAAAGTAAACAAGGCTAAACTTAAGAAAACTGTTTAAAAGGAGCTGGTCTTCTTGGACTCATTCCTCATACGCTGGATAATGCACTTTCAGTGTGCTTTTGCAGCTGTATTGTACTATGTGAAACAGGGAAATCTACTTCTAAAGTGCATTGAAAGTGCATTATCCAGCATAGGCAGAATGATCAGAGGCTGTCCCTAATAAATAGGGACAGCTGGAGATGTAGGCTTGGTGGAGATAGTGAATTAACCCTGGGTTCCTACAGCCAAGTCTAACTGACAGTAATGAGTCTCAATTTGGCCATTTTATTTTACCTGTTTAACATTTAGGGGAAAAGCAAGTATTACTTCCTTCTTTCCCAGGCTGGAGTCACTCTGGGTAGGGGTAGTCAACCTGTGGTCCTCCAGATGTCCATGGACTACAATTCCCATGTGTGACATTTATTTCCCACCCTCTCTCTGGAGATTGGAAGCCGCTTTGAGACTCCTGATAGAGCTGTTCTGGCCGAGCTGTAATATCAGGGCTCTCTCAGCCTCACCTCCCTCACAGGGTGTCTGCTAATGGGAGAGGAAGGGAAGGGGAATGTAAGCCACTTTGAGACTCCTTAAGGTAGAGAAAAGCAGCATATAAGAATCAGCGCTTCTTCTTCTCAGTGTCATGACCACCGGTTTTGTCCCAAGTGTGTGGGGAGGGTCTGTGTTGGGTCATGACTGGGTTGACAGGGCTAACCTTCCCATCATTTTTCACACATTAGGTGGGCTGCTGTCAGAAATCAATATGTCCTTGGACAGGCAGACAAGTGGTATAGCATTAAGAGCTGCAGCGGACCAAATATCAGCATTCCTGGAGGAAACTTCAGCCCTTGACCCAGTTCAGTTGGGTTTCCAGCCTGGCCATAGGGTGGAAACGGCGCTAGTCTCCCTGATGGATGACCTCCGTCGCTAGCTAGACTGAGGTGGGTCTCCTAGCCTTGCCGATGCCGGGATACGGGAGACAGCTCTCAAATGGCTGATCTCCTTCCTCCAGGGTCGTGGACAGAGGGTTGAAATAGGAGAGAGAGTATCCAACTGTCATCAGCTCACATGTGGAGTCCCACAGGGAGCAGTCTTCTCTCCTATTTTATTTAACATCTTCATGCACCCCAGGCGGGCAGATCCCGCTGGACACCGGGGCCTCGGGCCTGACCTTCCCTCGCGGCTGCCAGCACGGGAATGGCGTCCATGGGGCGAAGGTGGCCCACGTTGAGGGGTGGGCAGGTTGGGAGGCGCTTCGCTTGTCAGTCCTGAAGCAAGGAGCCGATTGGCTCTCTGGCCCAGTACGGGAGGCGATTGGGCCCTCCACTCGTCAGTCCTGGGCCAGGGGCCAATTACCCCCCACCCAAACCCGGACAGCGCCCACCCTCCAAGCCCTTACTGTTTTATTTATACCGCTCCCACGGAGTGGTTTAAAGATAACTCAGGTTTTAAAAAAAATACATTCATGGCACTTTGGGGGAAGTGGGGGGCAATCAAGGGTGTAGAATCGTGAGATTAAGAGACAGAATGAAAACAAAGGTGCAAGCAGGCAGCCTTTTGCAAAAAGCACATTAAAAAGCATATTAGTAAAGCACGATGGGAAGCTGCTTCTGTCAGACTCAGTGCGGAAAGCATGTTGCGAATTTCAGCCAGGGAAATAAGGGAAGGAAAGCCCAAATACAGAAATGCTGGATTGGACTTGCAGCATCCAAAGGAAATCCAAAGCAAGGCTAAAAAAGGTAAGTCTCCTAATGTGGAAACGATCTGTGCTAGTGATTTGATAAAGGTCCCTGGTATGCTATGTTAATGTTTTATAAAAGGTTCTGTCAAGTACAGTCATATGTTCTGATGCTGGGATGTATGTTTATTAATTGTATATTTTTAAGTGTTAAAATGTTTAAATGATGCCTATGAATGATGCACCTGTTAACTGTGGGTGATATCCTGGATTTTAGATATGTGAATTTAAAATGATCAAAGGGCAACCTTCAGAGTAGATGATCCTAAAGTTTAAAAGTTGTGTTGCTCAGATGCTAAGAGAGGTGGCCGACCATGGTCCTTTGAAGAGGCCTGATATGACATTTCAAGACAGCCTCAGGCTCTGACATTATCTTTTCTTTGCTCATGAATGAAAGGCCTCCTTGAGAATTTGTAACAAAGAAAAGCCACTTGAGCCCAAATCTCCAGATGAAAACTGGAGAATCCAGACGGGAGAAAACTGGATAGTTCTGAAATTCCATTTAATTGCTAAGGTCATTGGCTAAGGGTCTAATGACTATATCCTTGCTGTTTTTTATGAGGTATCTTTCTATTGCTAATGGCTAGAATGTATATGTTGTAAAAACACCAGTGGGAATTAGTCCACTTGCTTTTTGAAATAAAGTTCTTTTTTATCTGGTAAGCTGGTCATGGTTCTCAGACTGTATTAATTTAGGAATCATATAACAAAATTGAAGAATGCTTCTGTTGAGAAACAAAATGTTTGCTAGTGTCAAGTTCCTTCAGTTGTCCAGAAAACAGTCTCTGACAGTGCAAAAGATGTGTTTATTCTAAAGCAAGAAAGTGAACCCGGCAAGTACCTTGTCAGAACTGGGGTACAATAGAAAAGACACAGCATATAAACACGTCACCTGCACCCCCTTCCCATGAGAATCCAAGGAACGAGGGAGTTCTTCATAGGGAACAGACCAGGCAGATAGTGAGGCACTCAAGGCTGTGACATTGGATTTTGGAGACAAGGAAGATGGATGTGGGGGGAGGTGTGAAAGGGAGAGGGAAGGGAAGGAAGCTGGGTGCAATAAGCTCTCTGGATCTACACATCAAAGAGAATCAAAACAAATGGCAGAAGCACAGCATTCTGACAGCTAGGTGGTGTAATCTGTTTAGCCACACTTTAACCCTGCTTATTTTATAATGTATTTCTGATGCATTTGCTTGTCATTTTACACTCTGTATGGGAGGAGTCTATGGTATAGAAAGTGAAGTTTGTTTATAGAAAAGCTGTCTTTAGCAAACTAAGCCTTCAATATACCTGTTCTCATTTTTGCATTTCCCAAATAAATTTCCCACCACATGCCATGTAGTAGATTAATTTTCGACTGATTACATGATTGGGCAGAGTGAACATGACAATCGGGAGTTTAGTTTTTGGTAGAATTAGTTTCAACTATAGAGCCCCCCCCCAAAAAAAGAGTGTCACCCCAACATTCTCACATAACACCAGGTCACATTAAAGTCACATGTGTTTGATGTTCCTCCTTTTTGGTGGGTAAGTCCCCTCCACTGACCAGCTCTGTAAACTGATTACTAACAAATGTGTTCAAAGATGGTGAGTGTTTTAATATAAGAATAGAACAAAGATGCCAAACATGTTTTCTGTGGGCACTATAGTATCTTCTGGGACTATGGTTGCCAGCTCTTGCTGTGTTGATAAATAACCTGCCCCCCTCATCAATCAGCTGGCTGGTAGCAGGACATACTGGCAGAGAAGATAGGTCTAGGCCATTGTCGCCAGTGACATCTCTTCCAGTGTGTACACCAGGGATAGTCAAACTGCGGCCCTCCAGATGTCCATGAACTACAATTCCCATGAGCCCCCTGCCAGCATTTGCTGGCAGGGGCCTCCTGGGAATTGTAGTCCATGGACATCTGGAGGGCCGCAGTTTGACTATCCCTGGTGTACACCCTGTATATGGACAAAAGCTTTATGGTCCCTTGCTGGGACATTTTCTGGTGCCTGCTAAGGGTTTTCAGAAAACAGGTGGGGGTTTAGCCCACTAAGGCTTCTAATTGGCCTTTGGAGATTTGATTGGCTGTGTAGATTTTTTTCAAGTTGCTTTGGCAACAACAGGTACCATAAAATACCTGTGAAGATTCATAGATCTTTACGATACCTAAATGTAAGCTGTAGCAGCCATTTTGTGGCTGCCTCCGCCTCCTGTGACAGCCATTTTGTATCTGTGGCCTCCATGCTGTGTCAGAATTCCAGATAGAAATAACATGATTTGAAACAATTTCCCCAGTTGGAAATTTTTCCTCACACCAGACTTGTTTAAATTTGGGGAGTGGGATGAAACAGATAGTTGTAGATGTTAATTGAAGTTCTCCAGGATTATGGCCCAGCCTTTAAAACTGATCCCAAGACAGCAGAATCCCTGTTAAATAATTCCCACCCTTTTACTCTGCATGTTGTGGGCAGGAAGGTTTTCCTGACTGAAGCCTTTGGCATTATTATGGTGGCTATGGCTCAGTAGACCTGGACTGCTGGAAGGTGTGTGAGGATATATTCAAGTCTTAACACCTGGCATCATAAGGGGTAATAACCTGATTGGCAGCCCATTAACACCTTGTTATAAGCCCCTTGCTTATGCACAAGAGTGGGGGGAAGCCACTAATGGAAACCAGAAACCAGCCATGGCGATCTAACAGACGGGGTGAAGTTAATGCGCAATCTTGGTAAGCAGAATGCAGACAATGGCTCACAGAAAGAAATACTGAAAGCAAAATACCAAATGCTATTTAAAAAGAGAGAGAAACAAAACACTGATCCAAATTAAACAAAATCAGTGACCAGGAGCACCTTTAAGACCAACAAAGATTTATTCAAGGCGTGAGCTTTCGAGTGCAAGCACTCTTCCTCAGACTGTAGCATCTGCCCATAGCAGCCAGCATCGTGCCATGGGGTGGGGAGGCATGGGCACCGGCGCACCGGATGACGCGCACGTGCAGGCACAGGGCACTGGCTGCTACGGGCAGGAATGGCCACTTCAGCTGCCAAATCGTATAACCCTAGACAGGGGGAGAATCTGCCTCCCTTGCTGTGCCCTCTGTTGTCTGTTTTTTGTTGTGTGTCAATTAAAAAGAAAAGGGCTATGATGAGAATAGAAATTATAAAAAAATCACTTTGCTAGTGGTAACAATAAGGAGGTGAAATCTCACAGTCTCTTTTTATAGGCAGGGGATGGAAAGCATTTTTTAAAGCACCCGTAGGGGTCTCATTCCACACTGGGGAGGGTGAGATCTCTGTTACACCTGTAATTAAGTAAGGCTTGCTTACGTGGCTGGAAACCAGACCATAACACGGATGGTCCTGCGACACTGTTTAATGGCTATCGAAGCATAGGCCGGCTAGGAATAGCTTAAAACCTGCGTCACAGAGATGTTTCCTAAAAGCAGAAGTTTTAAAAGTTCACATGTACTTTCGGGAGGTGTCTCAATAGTTGACCGTTTCTCCAAGACGGTTTACATGTCAGAAGACTGCACAGGAAATGCTTACTACAGACACATTTTCTTGCTTGCACTAAACTTTTGTGTTATTTTCTTCATGAGAGCATTAACCCTTTAGGTGGGTGCACAGAGTGTAAACTCCTATCTCTCAGACAATGGGAGGAGGGGTTAGAGGTGGGGTCACGGCAGTGGGTATAAAAAGGGGAAATGCTTGTGGCTTTGCTGACATGCTCCCATATTAGTAAAGTAAAGGTAAAGGTTTCCCCTGTGCAAGCACCGAGTCATGTCTGACCCTTGGGGTGACGCCCTCTAGCGTTTTCTTGGCAGACTCAATACAGGGTGGTTTGCCATTCCTTTCCCCAGTCATTACTGTTTTACCCCCCAGCAGCAAGCTGGGTACTCATTCTATCAACCTTGGAAGGATGGAAGGCTGAGTCAACCTTGAGCCGGCTGCTGAGATCGAACTCCCAGCCTCATGGGCAGAGATTCAGACAGCATGTCACTGCCTTACCACTCTGCGCCACAAGAGGCCCTGTGCTCCCATATTAAATGCCTTTAATATGATATAGGAGAACTTCATGTGTGACCCTTTGTTTCCAGTTTCCTGCCTAGCCACAGGACCTCCATGTTGGAAGGTTTGAACTTCAGGGAACTCTACTTGAGCCAGAACATCACTGCATCCAAACATCTGACAACTGTTTTGGGGGGAGTCAGGATGGCCATCCGTAAGTAGATAGAGCTGTGTGTCATAAGCATATTGATGACAACCCAGCCCCAAACTCCAAATCAGTTGGGCCACAGGACACATGTAGATGTTAAACAATGTGAGGGAGAGCATTGCCTCCTGTGGGACTCCACAAGGAAGTTGGTAACAATGCAATTTCTCCTACCACCACCCTCTGTCCATGGTTCTGGAGGAAAGAGATCAGCCATTGCAGGGCTGTCTCTTGGACACCAGCTCCAACTAGGCAGAAGGCTTATGGTTGACAATGTCAAACACTGCCAATAGATCAATAACATAAGGAGCCATGCTGCACCTGTCTAACTGACACCAGCGATCATCCATTCATCAGGGCAGCTAACACTGTCTTCACCGTGTGGCCAGGATGGAAGCCAGGCTGGAATGGGGCAAATGCCAAAATCTCTACCAAGTATGCCAGGAGCTGATCTATGGCAGCCATTTCAGTCACTTTCCCATAAATGCTAAGTGCAAAACAGGGATTTAATTGGCTGGGTCCTGTGGATGTCATTTTCAGTAGAGGGTGAACCACCGCCTTCATAGGGAACTCCCACAATGTGCGGGAGAGGTTGATGATATCCCTGAGATTACCTCCTATCGTCTAGTTGCTCACCCTGAGCAGCCAAGAAGGAAAGGGACCTAAGGGGCTGGTGGTCGCCCTCACTGACCCTAGCAACTGGTCCACTTTGATTATTGAACTGAAGCTGAGTACAGATTCAGCCTTGTTTCCTTTTCACTAAGCAGAAAGTCAAAACATGTAACCAGCTTCATCTGGATCTGATGTGACATCTTTCACAATAAGAAAATTATATCCAAGAGCTCAAAATGGCAAACTTTCCTATAGAATCGCCGATAGTTGGACAAATAACATTATCATCATGGTAATGCAATGGAGATAGGGAATGCAACAGCTTTGTGGTATATGCCCTGGGCACCATACTTGATAGGGGCACACTGGGTCCCACCAAGCTCCCATAGGCAGTGGGAGCTACACACTCCAACTGGCCCATGCCCAGCGACACCTGCACCAGTGGACAGAGGATGACTTGGTGGTGTGTGCACCAGCTGAGAGCAACCTAGCCCCCCAACAACATACACCTGAGGCTGGGTGTGGCGCCCTCCTGCAACTATGCAATACCCAAGGGCCACTTGGCACAACTCCCCACGGCCTTTCCTATGGTGCAGGTGTCTGTGTGGGGTACCCTCTGCCCTTACGACTGTCAGTTCTGCATCTTACCTTACTGACAGTGGGGTGAACTGAGAGATTCACAGCCTGAAACTGCTGGCCTCTCTGCCACTGTCCTCATTGTGAAAATCAGGACATCAAGCAACAAGGAATGCTCGTTCAGAGGTGGCCGTTTCTCTGCAGAGAATATCTCCGCCTGCATGTCAACAAGTCCCACTGACCCATTTGCCTCAGGTGCAAAATTTGGTAGGTACCCCACTGGGTTGGAGGGCCATATGTGGCCTGTGGGTTGCAGGTTGGGAACTCTTGCTTACATCACTGGCTTGCTTTTCCTTTCTGCTCCTGTACCTTCTCTCTCAACCTCTAGCTTTCCCCTTCTCCATGTTTCTGGGCCCTGCTCCATACCTGCTTCTTGTGCTCTGCTCTTCCGTTCTGCTCTCTGTGACTTAACTAGCTCTGGTTCTCCACAGCTACACCCTGACAAGCCACCTGGGCCCAGAACCACTGTTCCTTTCCCCAGGCTTGCCTGCTACTTCCATGCCTTCAGAGATTCCTTGTGTCAAACTGCTAAAGCTGCCTTGCCACTGAGGCTACCTTGGTTGCACCCTCCTGGGTCTCTCTACCGCCCCCCCTCCCCATTTACTTCTGGACTCAAGAGCGTGTTCTGCCCTTACAGATGGGACATTGTCAGGTAGCATGACACAAACACGCTGAGAGCCAGTCATCATGGCTGAAAGGCAGGGTATAAATAAAATCAATTGACTATTAATAAGAACTGCACTTTACTAGGAGTAAACACGGAGCTGATTTGTCTCAGAGCAACCAAATGGCTGCAGACACTGGAGGTTTGTTGTAGCGGTGCTCCCCCCTCCCCCCCCCCCAACCACCACCACCACCACCAGGAAAAAGAGAATAATGTTTTTATAAAGTACACAAAGAGAATTATTTCACCGTCAGCATGTCCCTGTTTCCAAAGAACCAAGTATTTATCCTAGCAGAACTAGCTATTGGTTGGCCGGTTCTCTGAGCTTCTGTTAAGTTCATTCATAAGATGGCAGTCCATGCAATCCTATTTCATGATGACAGTCATTAGTCACTGAACCAGAAACCCTTCTTAGTACCGGCTGATTTGGCCAATGTTTATCTAGGTTCCTTAACAGTAGGATTTGTTGGTGTTCTACAATGTGCAACTATTAGCATCAGAAGCAACCGATAAAAAATCTAATAGAGGGGGAGAGGGGAAGGGGAAAAAAAAACAACAATGTATGAATAATCTTTATGGGAATGTCACAGCCTTTTAGAAAAATGTCTACTTACAGTGTTTTTTTTCCTCTTTAGCTATTTAATTGCAATGTCATAGTAACAGAAAGCAGCATACCCAATTCTGCACGGCTGAATAAGCACATTCAATAAAGAAGATTTAACAGAGTAAATCAAACACTGGATTAAACATTTTCTGCATAACAGACCACAAAATGGGCATTCATTTTACCAATAGATCCTCCGCATTAGAAACAAATAGAAGTGCCCGTCGACATAATTAAACAGCACATTCAATGGCACGATTGAAAAATTTCCTTATATTTTATTGAACAAGCACCCTAGTCAATTACGGTTTGCCTCGACTTATTCAAGAAGGAGCAAGATTAAATGCAAAATGTAGGCATTTGCATTCAATAAATTAATTTGTTTTCTTTTGTACATTTTTAATCAGCAAAAGTTCGGACTCATTTGTAATCTGGGGATGGCATTTGAACAAATGATCCATTTAGTGCAATTAATTAATACGTGTTCAGGGGGGAGAAAAATAAAGCATGCAAATCTGGATTTACTATTCCATTTTTAAAATTCTTCCTTCATCCAGTGGCTTCTCTCTTGAAAAGTGATTTTTCATTATTGTGATTGCTTTGAGCAAAAATAAAGAGCTTGTGGAAACATCACAGGATGTCAATAGTTTTTTTTTCTGCGTAGTTCATTTCACATGCTAATAAAGGTCTGTTTATCACTCTTACATAAATAGTACCGACTGTTCAGGCTTTTAAAAGAGGTTTTGCTGCTGTTTTAACCTTGTCTCCCTCTAAAGGGGGCAACCTTTAAAATTTCTATTTCACTATTGAAAAAAGTTTCTGTTCAGAGGCCCTTGCGATCTCAGAGAAAAAAACATCAGATTCACAGAGTTTATTGTAAATTGTACCTTGGAACCAGAGCTGAGCCAAGCAAAATCTCTTTCTTCTAGTTTCTCCCTTCCTAGTTCAGTCTCTGGCCTGTTTTGCATCCTGCATAGTCCCTGAGGGTTCCCCAATCCTACCCATTAATTTTGGGGAAGGAACACAGAGTTACAGCAGAAAGGGGGAGGCAGGAAAACTACATTCAATAAGCCAAGCTCTGCATATCATGGGTTGGTCCCAGGTAGGGTTGACAAAAATTAGGCCAAAGCTGATGGTGCAAAATAAGGTGAAAATATATTTTATTACTCACTTAAAATTTATTTTAATCCCTTTTGAAGAATTACTGCAAGACCAACAGATTCCCCTGATGAAGCTTGCTGGCGAAGCACATAGGGAATGTTTGGAAATTAAATTTAATTGAGTAATAAAATATATTTGACCTGATTTTGCAACAATCAGCTTTGGCCCTAATTTTAATCTCCTGTGACTGATGCAATTCTTTATTTTCTTGTTATTCACATTGCCTGTGGGGACCTCCTGGCATTACAGCTGATCTCCAGATAACAGGTGTTGTTTCTGTAGACCTGTCAAGAACTGAGCTTGAGGTCCAAGGCAGGGTCATAATCCTGAGCACACGATTGGCCAGTGTGAGGTAAGAGCCCATCTGTCAGATCCAGTCAGTTTAAAGTGAAACTGACCAATAGTGTAGGCTGGCAGGAAGATCCTTTTGCTCCTTCGTGTATATAAGTCAGGGGTAGTCAAACTGCGGCCCTCCAGATGTCCATGGACTACAATTCCCAGGAGCCCCCTGCCAGCATTCGCTGGCAGGGGGCTCCTGGGAATTGTAGTCCATGGACATCTGGAGGGCCGCAGTTTGACTACCCCTGATATAAGTTATGGGTTGTGGGTTTCTCAGTTCACTTTTTGCCTCTTGTTCCTTTGAGCTGGGGTCACAATCGAGAGCTGAAATGAACTCAGTGTCCTGGTTTCTGAAACCACAGTTCTAATAACAGGAATCAATTCCCCTGGAGAAGAATGGCAACTTTAAAGGGTGGACTTTATGGAATTACACCTTGCTGAGTTCCCTTCCTTCCTAAACCCACCCTCCTTAAGGCTCCATCCCCATATTAGCTGGAATTTCCCAATCCTGAGTTGGTATCTATGATTTTTTAAAAAAAACACTTAAAATAAAATAATATTTTTAAAAATAGACAAACTATGCATAGAAAGTTATCAGGATTGGACTAGATGGCCTGTATGGCCCCTTCCAACTCTATGATTCTATGATTCTAGGATACTAGTGGAATAGGCAACATCTGGCATACAAAGAAGAAGAGAAGACGCTCAGGGGGCAGCAAGAGGACAATGAGGTCAGGACTTTCTCTCTTGTGTCATTCCTTATGTGTCTCCAGCTAAGTCCATTTCCTCCTTCTCAGAACTCTACTCTTTCTCAACCAGAAATGTAGGCTGGAACCTGTCCCTCTTTCCTACTGAATATGTTAATTTCTAAATAACCTTTATTCGCACTTTAATCAGTTTGTGCGCCCTTGTTGTGTTAATTACTCTGCCAACAGATGCCACCTCGCCTATTTTTGAATGGTGGACTGGTGCGGAAGATGCAAAAAAAAAAGAAGAAGAAGAAGAAGACGACCAGGGAGGAACAAGTGCAAAAAATCACAGCCGTTGCACAATCTCTTCCTGCCTTGTAAACATTAAGGCCAGGCTCCCTGGGTTGCAGTCTGGCAAACTTGGCAATCCATGATCTCTGTGATGAAGAACCGTCAGCGTTTGGCAGCTCCATGCTGCCCCTAAAACTCTAGCAAGTCAGCTCAGTTACAAGAAATCTGCATGGTCTACTGAAAAGCCCTGCCCAAGCACAGATGCAATAATAACTTTATTTATCTTTCATATTTTTATACCGTCCATCCTGGTAACACAGCTCTGGGTGGTATGCAACAGGATATACTAATACGCATTTTAAGTGTTTTCCTTGCCTTCTCTATGGGACAGAGTGGGGAATTAATGGTTTTGCCGCATCTTGTTGTTCTTATCTGAAGTATTTTTTGTCTGTGGTTTTAAGGGGTATTTTATTGGGGGTTTTATACAGACATTTGTAACCCGCCATGAGCCGCTTGGGAGTGGTGAGTAAGAAGTCTTAATAATAATAATAATAATAATAATAATAATAATAATAATAATAATAATAATAATAATAATAATAATAATAATATACCACCTAGAGCTGTGTTACCAAGATGGACGGTATAAAAATATGAAAGATTAATAAATAAAGTTAATATTGCATTTGTTAAAACAATTTAAAATACAATTTTAAAAAAGTAAAATAAGATAAAACAATTTCAGATTGAAAAATCTAGCATTGGCTAATCTGCAAACTGGTGTTTCTTATTAAGTTTCAAACAGACTGGCAAAGGTACATCTCTCCCATACGAAGGGGGTAATGTGTGGGCTGAGTGAGGCCACATAAAAACTAGATGTTCAAAAATGTGCATGGGAACCTAAGAGCTGTTTACCTATGAAAGAACTTTCAGCCAGTTAACTGTCGCCCCTTCATTACACAGTTAAGTTTATAGATTGTAGCATTTCAATTAAAGTCTTTTTCTAAACAATCTCCCCTTTCAAGGTGATGCTTCTGTTAAGTACAAAAGCTTCCATTAAAAAAAAATATAAGCACTCCTACTGGTGCAAGAAAAGCCATCTTTATTATTTTCAGTCGACGTGTAAAACCTGGCAACGCTGTGACCCAATTTGGTTTGTGAGTTTAATGGATGATTTATGAGACAACAAGAGATGACAGGGTTAACTATGGCTCTGCTCTCTCCATCAGCTGGTGGTCTTCAAGCCTGATATAAAACACACACACCGGCTTGTTAATACTGGAACGCCAAAAGAGATGCGCTTAGTGCGTTCACAATGCCAGCCGTAGCTGACCGCCATTTTACTACACCCAGGATATGCATAGTTTTGTTTGGCTGAGCCAAACATTGCGGGGATAGGTCATGCTGAGACAAGGGAGGTGCGGGTCTGGCCAGCAGAATGGATAGATTTAGCTCTGTGATTTACAGCACAGTTAGCAGAGTTTCATCCCTTGCATTCAATGGACTTAGGAGGGTATAACATGGTTAGAAAGCAATCCTAAATAGGTCTGCTCTTAATTCCACTAAGGTCCATTCCAGGGGGAGACAAACTGGACTACAATTGTCATGGCTTCTGGAGAGCCACAGTTTGGTATTCAGTAGCAATAAAGTGTTCTTAAGATAGAATCATAGAGTTGAAAGGGGCCATACAGGCCATCTACTCCAACCCCCTGCTCAACGCAGGATCAGCCCTAAGCATCCTAATATCTAGCACACCCCTTGTCAGACAACTCTGGGAGGTAGGAGGGGTCTTGTCATCTTGGTAATTTTTGGATTGATGTTGTTTTAGGGTTGGGTTTTACGAGGATATTTTAATACGTAACCCACCTTGAGTCCCAGGAGGAAGGCAGGCTATAAATTCAACAAATAACAATAACAACAACAATAATAATACCATGGCTGGAAGGAAGGAGAAAATGTTACCCAGATAAATCAGTGGATGACATTTCTGGTGACTTGCCCTTCCTTGAACCCTCACCCCGATCGGGCTGTAAAGTAATTGCTTGGACCATGGGATCATGTGAAGGCTGATGAAGCTGATTTTCTAGATGTTTCTTTGCATACCAGACACGGCAGTCATTCGTAAGAGGGTTACAAGTTCAGTATTAGGAGACAGTAACTTGGTTCAGACACCACAGAAAACCATGATAGATTTAACTAGGTGCAAAAGATCCCCTGAATGTGAGCCGATATACTAACTATGGTTAGTGAGGGTACATCAAACCAGAATATGAAGTAGGCCTAGTCTGGCAATCAGTGGGAGACTGGGGGATGGGGACCTAGGGTGTCAATGTAACATCACTTCAAGGAAAAAAACGGGAAATGACATTACCCTTTTCTAGGAATTGTGTTTATTATAGAGGATTGATGACAATTCTAATTTTCCCCTGGGAGTTATGTCAATCCTCTCTGGAAATGGCTGGAAATGTTATCGTTTTACCATAGAGTTCCTTGTGTTTCCTAGAGAGGCATAGTGTCACTTCCAGGTTTTTCCTGGAAGTAAAATGTTACTTCTAGGTTTTCCCTGGGAGTAACATCATTGTGCCAATGATGTTTTTTTCTTTTTTTAAGTTTTCTCTTGCTGGACTTTGGAGTGCTTGTGGGTAAAGCCCACTGGGGGCAGGAGATCTTCCCCACAGCAATTTTATGGCAACCCAAATCCAAAGTCATGGATTTGTTACAGAGTTCTTCCTTGATAAACTCACTGACTTCAATGGACTTAGAAGGGTGTTACAGCCTACAGTTGTATGACAAGTCAACTGTGGTTTCACATGATGTATGAATGCCAACAGCTTATCTTATTCTTGGCTTGTTGCCCAGTGCTCTTGCGGTAGTACAGGTTGTGATGCTTGCTGGGTTTTTGAGGGAGAAGGCACAGAAAAGAGCAGTAGTGATGAAAGCCATGTTCCAGTCAGGAAGTTAGGAACTCGGCCAACTCTTAGTTTCAGAAACGAACAATAAGCTGCAGTTTGCATGCTATTTCAGCCATCTACCTTGAGTTCAGAGTTCCAGTTAAACCAGGCTGCACAAAAAAAAATAAAGTAATGACAGCTGGAACTTATTTAAAAATGAGAGACAATGTTTTAATTTTTAAAAGAATCGATTCCTGTTCAGGCTGCTGAATAGAGCCTGTCAGAATTGCCCTCCCCTGTGCTGGGCCTATTCTGCACACAATAGATAATGCACTTTCAATGCACCTTAGAAGTAGATTTTCCTCTTCCGCACAGGGCAATCCAGCTGCACATTCAAAGTGCATTATCCTATGTGTGCAGAATGGGCCCTAGACTCCGAACAGGATCTTCATGCAAAAGAAGACAGGAGGACCTAAAAGCAGGCTCCTCCTCCAAAGAAGACCCAGGGGATCAGCAAACCACCCTCCCTGAATCTTTTCACCTTCTCCTGCTACTTGAACAGCCAGGAAGAAATCGAGAAAAAACACCCATAGGTCCTGTATAAGCTATCCTGCCGAGCCCGATTTCTGATCCCAGCTGACTTGGAGGCAATGGGGAAATAACGCGCTGTGTTTCTGTTGATATAATTGATGGTGGGGCCTGGCGCTCTCTCGTCCTACCAGTCACCTTACCCACAGATTACTATTCCACACCACCGTTCCCGTGCAAAGACAGCATGATTTTCAATGACATTTTCTTCAGAAATGGCAAGGAAGCCAGAGACAGAAAATGAAATTGACTAGGAACTACAACACAGCAGAGGGTATGTAAAGTTGGGCAATAAATCAAGGTGTGTGAACAGGGATAGTCACCAGTCTTGATTTATTAAGCCGAGTATTGCCGTGCTATTAATAAGTATTAATCTACTCTTTTATTCCATTTTCAATGGCATCTTGAAATATTTCAATACCGTTTGAATCGGGCTGTGATAATGCGGGCAGCTTGGATGCGTCAGAGCGGCGGCCAAGCTCATCTTGAAGTAGGTACGGGACAGGAGATTGTACTGGAAGGTCTGAGGCAAGGGATATCAGATCCTATGCAAAACAGGTACACTCTTTTATAATCGGGTCCTCATTTAAGCAGCTTACCTGTCTTCTCTTTTGCCTCTACTCTCTTGACCCCTTGAGGTTTCAGTAAAAATTAGATCACTTTCATATTATATCTTGGATGCTTTAGGATGCTTAGGGCTGATCCTGCGTAGAGCAGGGGGTTGGACTAGATGGCCTGTATGGCCCCTTCCAACTCTATGATTCTATGATTCTATGATTTATCCACTTGGCTACCATAAATGCGCCTGTGGCGCTGAGTTCTTCTAGGGACCAAAACAGACAAAGACCCACAAGATCTGAGATTAGAATTCTTTGCATTTTTTCATCAACTAATTAGCTGCCCAAGGGTGTTGCTTTGAAGGATTACTATGTGAGAGGGTTATATCCCTTTCTTGGTATACCTCAACAGGCTGGGGGAAAAGCATTACCAAAGTGCAGTTCTCTATTCTTGGGGGAGAATATGGGTCCTTGAATGTGAGCAATGAAATCCCACATTCAAGATCATTGCTGTTTCATATGGGAGTTTTAAATTGCAGAAGAGAGAGAGCAAAAAAATCCGTCCCAAAATAAACTTGTTGTGGTATGTTCTTCTTCTTTGATAATAAAGAAAGTCAGTTCAATCATGAATGGCATTTCTTAGATATAAGTTCTGCATTTCAGATTTTTAAAAAATAACTATTCTGGCTTTGTAACCAATGCAGGCTGGATGAGAAATAAAATGATACTGTTTTGAGACTTCTCTCCACAACTGGAAGCAGCTCAGAATGGACCCCACACCACCTCTAGGGGCAGGGATGAATCACTGCAGGGTGGATACCCAGGGTGCGTCTTTTGAAACTCGGCTACCCCTCCTGCTAAGTAAACTGCCATTGTTATGTGACTAGACACTGTACATTTTATATGCAGTGACTGCACAGAGTAATTTTTTTTAAGTTATGTATTTTAGATTGTATGACTGCACACAGTTTGGAAAAAACACACATCTATTATTTCAAGGTAGAGGTGCTATATGGGACATCCAAAATCTGTCAGCAGATACCAGCTGGTGAAATTGCGAAATTTGGGAGGAGGAGAACCTGTTGGAAATAAATCTTGTACCTTCCCAAACCCTATTCAAAGAAGAAAAGGAAGCAAAATGCCCAGAAATTTTTTTAATCTAAAAAAGTTCTAAAACTGCTCAAAAAGCTCCTACAGAAATCGCACCATAAATATCATCATGCAATTAAAAAGGTTTAAGGTGATCCATAAAGCCATGTGAATTGATGTCTCTCATATGCAGTATTTTAACAGGGACTTCAAGAGAGAAACCATAAACAAAAAGGCTATAAAGGCATCAAAAGAAACGAGTTCTTGCAAGCTCAGATTCTTGCAAAAAGCCTTATCTTAGGGCCACAATAATAGTCTGTATACTCAAGTTGGGTGTACCTGGCTCGGACATCCTTGCATGTGTGTGACCAAATAAAGGGGGAACGGAAACAACTCAATACAAGAATGATAACCTAAAAGGCTGAGACCCCAAAAGAATTGATACTAGAATATGACTAAATAAAAAAAGGTAAAGATATCCCCTGTGCAAGCACCAAGTCATGTCTGACCCTTGGGGTGACACCCTCTAGCATTTTCTTGGCAGACTCAATACGGGGTGGTTTGCCAGTGCCTTCCCCAGCCATTACTGTTTACCCCCCAGTACTCATTTTACCGACCTCGGAAGGATGGAAGGCTGAGTCAACCTTGAGCCGGCTGCTGGGATCGAACTCCTAGCCTCATGGGCAGAGCTTTCAGACTGCATTTCTGCTGCATTACCACTCTGCGCCACAAGAGGCTCATTTATGACTAAATATGAAATGCTAATATAAAAATATCATATATATTTAATTATACATTCAAAAATGTTAAAATGTCATTTGAAAACCACACTGATATGTTTTTGCATGTAAGTACCTTCGACGAGCATTCCGCCTCTATCTGAAGATGTGTGCATGCCACCAAAACCTTATACTCAGATTTTTAAAAAAAATTAATGTGTTGAATGTTATTCAATAATATATTCAAGAAAAAGAGAAAATGGTACCTACATAGTAAAATTGAGCATGCAAAAATTAAAATACATTATAAAATACATTGTGGATTTATCCCTCCCCACATATTACCATCATATTTAAGACAAACCTATCACCCCCCCCCCCCATTTCTACTCAAATTTCTGTTTTAATTTTTCATGAACAAGACCCCCAGGTCATCTTGCTTGGGGTCTTCAGCTGGGTCCTTGGCTGGAACAGCGGGGCTGGGTGTAGTTGGGTTAGATTTTAATATTTTCCACCATCTGTTGTCATTGTTTATATTGTTGTTTGGGGTTTTTTAATGGGAATTTTATATTGCAGTTTTAATACTTGTTTGTGAATCGCCATGAAGCAACTAGTCGTGAATGGCGGTATATAAATAGAAACATTAAACAAACAAACAAATAAATAATCAATTACTGAATCCGTTCTTTCTATCGCACTGGACAACAAAGAATCAACCCTATGAACATTTTTATTATTCTGATAAGCGGCTAATTTCACTTGAATAAACCTCTTTTATTTCCAACAACCACTCCTGAATCTTGCATGGTTATTTTGTTTCCAATATCAGCATACATCTGTCTAGTGGCTGTTATCATCACCATAGGTAAATAATTCAGTAATCAGACCTCTTAGCTACAAGGAATTTGTATTTGTAGTCCAATCAGCATACCTTTTGCTACCTGTTTCCGGAAGGTGGAGGCATGTATGCAAACCCACCATATATGAAGGAAATCCGCTTTATCTTCTTAACAGAACCAACAATAAGTAACACCAGTCTTTTACAGATCTTTGCTAATCTTAAAGGAGTTAAATGCCACCTATAAATCATTTTTATCAGTTTTTCTCTCAGTGTAAGGTATCCTGTAAAGGTAATGCCTTGAATAAAGATTAACTTCCATTTTGCATCATCTAATTTATTATCTAAGTTTTTTTGCCATCTAACAAGGAAAATTTTATCCGGTTTAAGAATAATTTCTAATAAACTAGAGTAGATATCTTCTGTTATTAATGACTCCTCAGATGCTGTTAATGTTCTTAAGACAGTTTTCCCTTTATCTGAATGTCTCGAATCACCCAAGTAACTTCTAATCTGGAAGTATTCAAATTCTGAAATACTAGATTTTAAACTGTCTTCAATATTTTTATAAGAATTAACTTCATAGAATCATAGAATCATAAAATAATAGAGTTGGAGGGTACCTCATGGGTCATCTAGTCCAACCCCCAATGTTTCAATATCCAGTTTCTGTAATTATTAAACCCTAAGGTTTCCCAACCTCTTGGCGGAGTAAATTCTATACTTATCGACCATATTGTTAATGACAGATACTAGAGGAGAGCGGTTTAGAGACATTTTATTTTTAACTTGATCCCACACATCAAGAATTGCATTTATGATAGTGTTATCATTTCTATAATATTTTTTCCTATTTACTTTTTCCACCCAAGGCCAACTCTTCAAAGGCAACTGTATGAAAGACTATTCTACGGTGATATATTCAGATTTAAACCTGTTGGTCTTAAAGGTGCCACTGGACTCGATCTTTGTTTTCCGCTAAAGGACCAGTGATAGAATCGTGGCACGTTTTGTGGGAGTCATTGTGGCTTGGGGGTTAAGACTGGGAAGCCCTACCTTTGCATCCATTGGCTACTATGAAGCTTGCTCTGCGTGGTTGTTTTCTTCCATCCTAACCTACCCTATAGGGTTGTTGTGAGAATAAAATGTAGGAAGGGAGAGCCATGTATCCTGAACTCATTGCAGGAAAGCATAGATAGAACTGGGATGTGCAAGGGTTTACCTTTTAAATGGATCATATAAGTTTTGCTGCTTGTGTTGGCAGAGTTTAAATAGGTTAGACACGAAACTGCATAAAGTAATGAAATAATTTTATTTTGAAAAAGAAACAACTTTGTATAGGAAAGGAAAGAGAGTCCTAGCAGTCTCCAAGTAAGGATGGCATACAAGTATAATGAATGAATGAATGAATGAATGAATGAATGAATGAATGAATGAATGATTGCTTGGTTATTCTGGAGGCAAGCAGAGAGGAAGTGTGCTCAGAGAAGCAGGAAGACTCCAGTTGAGCCAATCAGGATGCTGGAGGAGAGTATTTGAAAAATATCAGGAATTTCTTTCTTGATGACCCCTGTAGGATATTCTTCATATCCCTCTGAATCATGCACACTGCAGATTTTGCTTATTCTAATAGCCTGCACAAAAGGAGTTATGTACTATACAAACAGACCTCTTGTTAAGGTGGTGCAGGTATTAATCTTCTCCATGTTTACTTGAGAGCACAAAAGTTTGTCCTAATAAAAGGTATTATGTGGCTTTTCTTTACTTAGAAACTTTGTGGGATTTCTTTCTGAGTAAATATGCATAGGACAGGGATGATAATTCTCCTACTATCCCAAGTATTTGTACTTTGGCAGAAATACTGGGACTTTCCCCATGTAGAAATCCGTTTTTCAAGGAATACTTGTAGGAGGGAAGACAGAGAAAATAATTCCTCCTCCTTTAAAAAGAACTTAAAATGAGTTCAAATCCTATAGAAAACTGAAATCTTAATTCCTATTTGTATAAAAGTAAATGGAGTGACTTATTTGGAGATGATTATAATTGTCATTGTCATCAACGTAATCATCATCATTACTTTTTGTAAATCTGAGTGGCTGATTCAAAAGGAGTCTCTTTTTAAAAGAGTACCCCCCCCCCTGCACATGCCTTTGTGATTCTCTCGTGTGGCATCGTGTTTGGGGCTGGTACCTGCTTCCTTCAGCCTCTGAACTTTTCACAATGCACCTGTCATCTTATAATGAGCATTTAAAAGAAAGGCGTCTCTAAGAATGGAAATCATTTTTTCAGAGAAAGATATGCCGTTCATGACTGTTTTGTTAGATGGTTTGGAAACAACACGGTGTAGCATACACAGGCCTGGTCAGTGGCAGGTCCAGAGAGAACCATTTGACTAGATGTGTGTGTGTGTTTTTTAAATATCTTGGCTTTTTGGTTATCAGCAGCATCTTGAATTTATGTTACTGAGTGTGTAACCCATTAGTGTTCCTCGAAAAGCTGGTAATTTCTTATTTTATGCAACAACGGCAGCACGACGTGGTGGCTAAGATGCGGAAACACCAGGATACACCTAAAGTTGAGGATTGGTTTGAGAAATTGGGAGACTTGGCCAGAATGGCAAAACTTAGCAGTCTAATAAATAATTGCTCTGCAGGTGAATTCCAAGAACTCTGAAGAAGAAGAAGCAGAATAAGAAGAAGTTGGTTCTTATATGCCACTTTTCTCTACCCGAAGGAGGCTCAAAAGGGCTTCCAATCTCCTTCCCTTTCCTCTCCCCACAACAGACACTCTGTGAAGTGGGTGAGGCTGAGAGAGCCCTGATATTCTTGCTTGGCCAGAACAGCTTTATCAGTGCAGTGGCGAGCCCAAGGTCACGCAGCTGGCTGCATGTGGGGGAGTGCAGAATCAAACCCGGTATGCCAGATTAGAAGTCTGCACTCTTAGCCACTACACCAAACTGGCTCTGGAACTATTATATCGACTATCTAGGTAGTTAGTTAAGGAATGTATTAGAAGCTGGCAAGGCTTAATGGATTAGATTCTCTCTTAAGTGGCTAGTTCATGGGGACTGGCACTAGCCAGTCACTGAGTTCCTCGCTCACCATCACATCACCCCATCGTCTGACATCGGATACATCCCAGCAAAGCTTCTCATGGGCTCACGCCTGACTACAATGCTGAAGTGGCTCAACACGGACTTAACTTCCTCCTGTCCTCCCGGCAGGGAGATGGCAACAGCACCCAGGTCATTCTCCATATGAGACCTGGTCTTTGTCTGGAACGATGGTATTGGGTATTGCTGGATTCCGGCCCTTGTTTAACATGGTACCGGACCCGCCTCCTATGTCGTACAACTTCCTGATAGCAACATTATGTGCCACCATGTGGATCAGAGGTGGCACTGCATTCCCGCTGACAGAGACTGCACACCACAACCTGCTGAGATGCCCTCAACCTTTCTGCCTGAACTGGCGGACATTGTGGACCACAACCCTCCCCCAGAACCGCAGCTGTTGCCTCCGACAGCTAACGTCAGCCCAGCTCCGGCTGGCCATCCTTGGTTCTGATGTCAATGCCAGCTGTTCCACCAGCGACTCAGATAACAGACTTAAGGCGCTTCGGATGAATTAGGGTGCCTCTGAGATACCTAGAACAGGGGTAGTCAACCTGTGGTCCTCCAGATGTCCATGGACTACAATTCCCATGAGCCCCTGCCAGCATTCGCTGGCAGGGGCTCATGGGAATTGTAGTCCATGGACATCTGGAGGACCACAGGTTGACTACCCCTGACCTAGAGGACTATGTATATCAATTGGTATGTGCTTATCTTAGTCAACCTGTGGTCCTCCAGAACCTTATGCAAATAATGGCTTGAGAACGTCACAATCTAATCGAAATACGTATTTGAACTCTCTTATTGGACCAGTGAAATGCTCCTGCTTAGGACCAATCAGGTTCTTTGGCGGACTCTCTAAAGTGTATATAAGTTTGTGTTGTGCTTGTGTGTGCTGTTCGGTGTTTGGAGTTGGAGTTTATCTGAATAAAGAGCTGTTGGTTTTGAAGAAAGTCTAGTCTGTGCCCACCGAACCTCAGGTTTATTACTTAAATATGTGACACATAATGGTACCTTTCATATATTCTGCTGATTGGTGCATAAATAATGTTGGGAAACACGTTAGTCTTATGATGGAAAACTGATGCTGGAAAAAAAGAAAATGCAGAAATTTCAAAAATCACAAGTTCAATTTGCACAAGGAAGATAGCAATTAAGATGCTGGTGCTGAAATAAGCTGGGATGAAGATGTTTGAAAACCTTCTTAATTAAGTACAGAGTACGTCAGGCACAGAACAGCCTTTAGCAATTTGCAGTTGTGTGTGTGTGCGTGTGTGCTATCTGTGAGGGGAATGGGTGGGGGGGAGTTCTAGAACAGACAACCATCTTTGGTACGAGAATAGGAGTATTACAAGCACACTGTTTTTTCATCCATTAAATGCTGACAGGAGATGAAAGCAGAGTTGTGATGAAAACATACGTTCTTGTATAAATTAAAATCCTTATCAATGCATGCTTTCAGAGTCAGCCTGAGAGGTTTATTAGCTCAAAGAACACTGGAAAGGATGCAAGATGAAAACGGCGAAGGCCTCCTTCTGCCACTAGATGGCGGTGCTTCCAGGTCGGGTGGGAAAGCCAAGAGCGATCCCTGCAAAAGAGGACAGCGTCCCCCTCGGATGCCTTGCCCGGGAGAGGATGATGAAAAGTCTTTATCTTCGAGGCCACTTTGTCATTTTCTGATCGGAGCAATTTGCCTTCAGAAATGTGGCCAGATTAAAATGCCTCCTTTGCCTGATGTTTGATATTCATTTAAAAATGTCACTTGTTACGGGGTGTTTCGAGGCATTTTGAGGGCACAACCCCACAACCAGATTTTGTATGTTAAATAATGGCTTTCAATATTATTCAATATGATTTTTATTGTTTAATAAGAAAAAAAACTATATTTTCCCCAAGCTTGCCAAATAACCAGTTTTATTATTATTATTATTATTATTATTATTATTATTATTATTATTATTATTATTATTATTAGATTTATACCCCACCACTCTTGAGACCTTGCAGCAGGTTACAATCAGATCATGAAAACCTCAAAAGATGAAAACTAAAACAATTTAAACCCCACAATTTGAAAAATTTACAGAGTGGCAGAATAGATTCTCACCCCTTCCCATGTATGCATGTATGCATGGAGCCCCCCACCCCAATCAGAGAGCCAGCTTGGTGTAGTGATTAGGAGTGCGGACTTCTAATCTCATAAAATGGGCTTGATTCCAGGCTCCCCCACATGCAGCCAGCTGGGCGACCTTGGGCTCGCCACGGCACTGATAAAGCTGTTTTGACCGAGCAGGAATATCAGGGCTCTCTCAGCCTCACCCACCTCACAGGGTGTCTGTTGTGGGGAGAGGAAGGGAAGGCGATTGGAAGCCACTTTGAGACTCCCGATAAAGCTGTTCTGACCGAGCAGGAATATCAGGGCTCTCTCAGCCTCACCCACCTCACAGAGTGTCTATTGTGGGGAGAGGAAGGGAAGGCGATTGGAAGCCACTTTGAGACTCCTGATAGAGCCGTTCTGACAGGAAACAGGAATCACTTTCCATCTGGTGCAGCATAGTGGAGAGAGCAACAGGCTAGACTCTGGAAGACCCAGGTTCAAATCCCCATTCTTCCCCAGAACCTTGCTGGGTGATCTTGGCCAAGACACATACCCTGAGCATAGTCTGCCTAACAGGACTATTGTGAGGACACAGTGGCCTTGGTCAGGATCACACAGCAAGGTTCTGGGAAAGTGTGGTTTGGGCTTTGATGAAGGAGGGTTGGTTTCAGAATGGCAGCTATCATTATGTTGTTTGCCTGGAATTCCTTTTCCAATCTTTCTACCCACCCTGTCTTGTTCTCCTCCAGCGCAACTGCCAACCATTAAAAAAAACCATTCCTAATACCTCTTTTTTTTAATCTAATAAGGAATACCACATCCATGAGACATTGGAAGCAGATATCCCTGCAATACTTCACCACTGATGTATGTAATAGAAATGACACTCTAATTAATTTAATGCAGTATAAGAGTACTGATTATTTATCATGGCTGACAATAAAATTAAGAAAACATTCAATTACAATCAGCGGTAATTCATTATTTATTGATTTTGCATTGTGCGCATATTAATACAATTCATTTAATTACAGGGAAGGGGATCATTTTTCAATTGACAGTCAAGACTTTGGAACATTTCATTGTTTTTAATGTGTGTGTTTTGGGGTATATCTAATTTTAAAAACACACATTTTAGCAAAAGAGCCAGCGCTGTAGTGGTTAGAAGTGCGGACTTATCGGGTGAGCTGGGTTTGAATCCCTGCTCCCCCTCCACATGCTGCCAGCTGGGTGACTTTGGGCTCGCCACAGCACTGATAAAGCTGCTCCGACCGAGCAGGAACATCGGGGCTCTCTCAGCCTCACCCACCCCACAGGGTGTCTGTTGTGGGGAGAGGAAGGGAAGGTGATTGGAAGCCGCTTTGAGACTCCTGATAGAGCTGTTCTGACCGAGTAGTAATATCAGGGCTCCCTCAGCCCCACCTACCTCGCAGGTGAAGCTGTATATTTTAAATTATGCCAATAGATTTTCTTATCTTGGCTCCTACGGTTGTTGGCTCTGGATTGAGGAACACCTGGAGATCTGGGGGAGGGGTGGATCCCAAGGAGGGTGGGGATTGGTGATTTATCAATTATTTATTAATTAAATTTATAGTCTGCCTTCCTCCTGGGACTCAAGGTGGACCTCAGTGGGATAAAATGGCATAGAGTCCCCCCTCCAGCTCCAGAAGCCTACTCTTTGTGACTCTCTTGCTCTTCATTGTAAGTTGTTTTGTTCTCAGGAAAGCACTGCTGTCCAGAGGCTCCCTTCGCATTTGGTCCGCTATCTCAGCATTATTCTTATTCCCTAGTCTCAGTCTGTAAAAGATGTTTCCTGACCAGGAGAGATCCTATAAGTGGAGATGCCAGGACTTGAGCTTGAGATCTTAGTTATTTTTTATTTATTATTCAGTTTGTAGCCTGCCTCTCTGGTGCAGAGCCTCTTGTGGTGCACACTGCACAGTGGTAAGGCAGCGGCATGCTATCTGAAGAAGCTCTGCCCATGAGGCTGGGAGTTCGATCCCAGCAGCCGGCTCAAGGTTGACTCAGCCTTCCATCCTTCCAAGGTCGGCAACATGAGTACCCAGCTTCCAGGGGGGTAAACGGTAATGACTGGGGAAGGCACTGGCAAACCACCCCGCATTGAGTCTGCCATGAAAACGCTAGAGGGCGTCACCCCAAGGGTCAGACATGACTCGGTGCTTGCACAGGGGATACCTTTACCTTTACCTTTGTAGCCTGCCACTCCCACACGGTGGCTTGTGGAGGGTAACATCCATCCATACCTTGAACATGCAAAACAGGTGCTCTGCTACTTCTCAGTAAGGTTGGCCAGAATACCTATTTGTCTCCTGCTTGTTGAAGAGGCGTTATCCTGTGGGGGCCAGCCGTGTTCTGTCCCCTGCCTTTCTGCCTTTGAGGAAGAACTTAATGTGTGGATGTGTTTCCCGGAATGTCTCTCCCCCATAAATCACTCACCCCTGCCCTCCCTCTGTTTTGTCTAGGACATTAAATACCAGAAACCATCACATTCCCCTTTGGCTTGTTCTTCGCAGTATGAAAGCTGTCATTTTAAAAAAAAATGTAATGAAAAGCAACCCTTTCTATTCCCATTTGTCAAGATCAAGCAGAAGGGTTACGAGTTACTTTTTGCAAAGCTCAACTGGATACAGATATTGGATTCGGAAGCGTTGCTTGCAGTTGGGGCCTGGCCCGTCACCTCCATTTGACCAATAAGCCACTGGATCAAGGAAAGCTTCCACTGAAGGGCATCCTTAATATACAGCTTTTTACAAGTAAACACACTCGCATCCAGCTGCTGCCTGGGTATATTAGGACTGACACGGGCTCAGTCATTGTTTGCGACTTGAAAGGTAGAGAAACCCACCCTTGTCCAAGGGATAGAGTTAAAGCATCTGACCTTGCAGAATAGGATTGTCAGCTCTGGATTGGTTAACACCTGGAGACTTTGGGGGTTGGGACCCAGGGAGGGTGAGGTTGGGGCAGCAAGGAACCTCAACAGGGTAGAATGCCGTACAGTTCACCTTCTAAAGCAGCCATTTTCTCTGGAGGAACTGATCTTGGTCATCTGGAGAACAACTGTAACAGTGGGTGATCTCCTGGTCCCACCTGAAGGATGGCAACCTACTCAGGACCCTGCCCAGCTCTAGAAACTTTCCAACTGCTCCTACCAAAAATCTGTTAAGCGGAGATGCCAGGGACTGAACCTAGAACCTTCTGCTTGCAAAGTCTGTGCTGCTACAAGCTTAAAGGATGGGTAGTTAACGTTTTGTGTTTGTGTAGTAGACCTTTTAGGTAGGGGTGTCTCACATTCAAGGCCATCTTCCTTTTAAACAAATGCAGTGAAAATCCCTTAGGCAGATATTCTGAGAGGTTCTTAAAGTTTGCACCCATGTTAGGATTGCTGATCCTCCTGTCATTGCTGTGACCTTATCACATTGTTTTTACTGCAGCTAAGATAGAAGCTGGCTGGTATGATGAGCCATGGAATCTTGCAGGGTTTGACAGAGCTGTCAAGGTTCTGCATGGCCCATTATGCACGGGGGGGATAGCGAACATTCGGGGTGGAATGGCGAAGACTAAAATCACCAATAACGCACGGAGCCGGCTGCAACCGGCCGCAGATTTGTTGCATGCCGCCGAAAAAGCCGCGTTAGCGAAATGCGGAAGAAAGCGTAGCTTCCGGGTGACCGGGGCGCAACCAGAAGTGGCGCTGGGGTCGCCGCGTGCATAATCGGTTACTCTGGGTTTTGCCACCGTTGCGTCCCATCCCGTGCTTAAGCGGTTTGCTTCGCTTCTTCCCCCTTCGCGTTTTCCATGTGACCCGAAATCGCCGTTTCGGCGGCCGTGCCTAATGGGCCCATGAGCTGCAAGATGGCACTTTCCCATCAGGCCTGTGGTGGAGGCCATGGCAGTCCGCAATGATACGAGCCTCCCCCATCTCCTAGGACCAGTTCTTTGGGATGAGACAGAAAGGCAGCAGAGGGAATAGAGAAGCTGAACTTTGTTTTAAACTCTTTTAATAATGCTTTTGTTTTTTACTGTTATAAACTTCCCTGAGATCGCTTGTGGAAAGGAAAAGTATAAAAATGAAATTGGAAATAAAGGGAGTTAGGAAATGAAAGCAAATCCGAATTTAAGGGCCCCAAAATGCTGTATCTCAATATGTAGCAAACATGTTTCCAGATACAGGCAAATATATGTATTTATTACAAATATATAAATAATTTAAAATGAAAAATAGCTCCCCCAAATACCCTCAAATCATCATACAATTATATAAAAGACAAATGGCTTTCTTCAGTGGCTGAGCCTAGCAATTACACAATACTTTCATACACTGTAGTAGTAGTAATAATAACAATTGGTTTCTTGTATAGTTCTCAGTTCTATGTGAACTGCCCTGAGCGTTCAGGGAGGGTGGTATATAAATGTGAATAAACAAATAAACAAACAAACAAACAAACAATTCAGTAATTTTTATACATTGGATGAAATAGTTATAATCAATTTCTGTATCACACAAGGCAGAGATATAATTTCAGAGACCTCATATAAATAAGTTTAAGAGCCTCTTGTGGCGCAGGGTGGTAAAGCAGCCGACATGCAGTCTGAAGCTCTGCCCATGAGGCTGGGAGTTCGATCCCAGCAGCTGGCTCAAGGTTGACTCAGCCTTCCATCCTTCCGAGGTCGGCAACATGAGTACCCAGATTGCTTTCTGGGGGGTAAAACGGTAATGACTGGGGAAGGGAATGGCAAACCACCCTGTATTGAGTCTGCCAAGAAAACGCTAGAGGGCGTCACCCCAAGGGTCAGACATGACTCGGTGCTTGCACAGGGCATACCTTTACCTTTACATATAAATAAACGTCTGGTACATGTGTCTGGAATGGTATTCTGATAGTATATCTTCTTATCCTGATACAAGGAAATACAGTTGCTACCCCCCCCCCCCACACACACACTTCAGGCTGCAATCCTAACCAGCCCTATTGGGAAATAAACCTCTCTCCAATTACTGGGATTTAGATTCCAAATCAGATAAGCACCATCTGTCATAAATGGCTAGCTTTTAAGCGCAGGGCTGTTCTGATTGCGAACCATGAGATGCTAAGGCGCCTGGATTGCTTGGATGAACATGGCACTCTCTCCTTGTTTAACCTACCTTGCAAGGTTGTTGAAAAAGACAGAGAAGGGAGAGAAAGAAGTACTTTTCTCTCTTTCTCATTATACAAGAACTTGTGGGCACTCGATGAGATTAATCAGCAGTCAACTTAGAACAGATAAAAAGAAGTCGTTTTTCGCCCCAAGACTAATTGACGTGTGGATTTTACTACTGCATGAAGTGATGGTGGCTACAAGCATAGGCAGCTACAAGAAGAGATTGGATCAACATATGGAGCAGAGGTCCATCAGCAGCCATTAGCAGAAGGTACAGATGGAACACTTTGCCTGGGACAGTGATGCTCTGACTGATTCCGCATGAAGAATTTGCCCCTGGACAGCCTCTCATTGCTGGAGGGTTTTAGTGCTGCTTCCACATGACATCGGCAGCAATCCAAGGCTGTGCAGGGGCTGGTGCGAGTTTTGGCCAGATTTGCCTCGCAATGAGGAAAACCACCAAAATTGGATTTGCCACTTCTTGTCGTGCTTTACATCGGGTAGCAACTAGGGGCAAGCCTATGGGGAGGAAGAAATACACAACAGTCTTCTGCAGCGTTTTGCTTGCCTTCACACTTGCCCCCCCCATTTCCTGCTTTAATTATTTTTTTAAATGGTACAGTCCACGTTGCTGTGGGACAAAAAAGGAACATTCCCTAAGTTAAAATAAAATGTTCTGTTAATTGTCCTAAGCGGTTTTGTGATCGGGCAGACAAGACACATTCCTGTTTGTGTACTCTGGCATTGTATTCTGGGGAGGGGCATGCATGCAATGAAGCAGCCCTTTCCCAATCAGCTAGGCATCCGTGTTCTTTGTTTTTAAGTCTTACTGTTCACACACAATTGTGCATCAGGGTCCAGTTACCATGTCCATCCTCTCATAAATCTATCCGAACGTAAATAGAGAGCATAACACCAAAAATCCCCAAAAGAGGAGGGAATGCTTTATTGTTCTGTGTTTCTTTATATCGCAAAAGTGTTAATTAAAAAAAAAGCTCTTGTGTTGTGGCATTGCCGCATAGCTATGCAGAAGTTGCCCTTAAATTCCCCCCCCCAGGACTTGGGGGGGCACAGAAGTTTAAGTCCCTGAAACTGGTTCTCATATTGAGCTGTCCATGTCCATGGGTTTCCCCCCAGTCCTTTTGACAAGAGATGTCAGAGAGTGAAGCATGACTTCTACAATGGAAATATGACCCATCTCCATTTTTGTTCCTTTTAAAAAGGCATTGGCTTCCACTGGCAAGAACAGAATTTGAACCCAGAACGCCACAGTGCAAAGTTCAGGAAATTAGCAGACACTTTGTGGCCACGGCAACTGGTTTGCAACTGCTACAGAGATCCAATTGGATGGGATGCAGGGGTACAACTCCCTCTACTTCACTATCCCTTGAGTAGTAACAGAAGAATATAATGATCTGAAAAGGTGCAGACTGTTTGAAGTACGTTGCCGCGTTAAAATTGGCCATACGCTCACGCATCTTTGTTTGATCCTGTAAAATTATGAAGAAATAATCGCGTCTGCTAATGCATTTGGCTTCTTCTATGCTCAGGTGAGCTGGACCATTGCTGGGTATTAATTCACAAACCACGAGCATTTCCTTAGCATAAGTGCGGTTCCCTTCTCCATGGATTGTCGCCTCTCAAGGGTACCGTTTTTACTACAGCCTTTATGATTTTATATTGCTTCATGCCACTCTAACATGCCGGGGTTTTGATACGCAAGGCTTCCTCTGGCCTTGCAAAAACGCAGCCTTATTTAGAAATATATTTAGCTTATGGAAGGCATTAAAGTCAAAAGGGGAAAAAAAAATCCCAGAGAGTGGAATTTGATAGTCTCATTAATCTGCAAGCAAAAATTCCTTGAAAGGGAGGAAAGGAAGGAGGGAAAAAAACACATGCAAAAAAAAAGATGCAAAACCTATAAATCAGATTTATGTTTCCTGTTTGAAGACCTTTACATGTTTGTTGTTGTTTGTGGTTGAAAATACAACCCCTAAAAAGTGGATGGAATGCGGATCAAGGTCCTGCTCTTTCACAAACTCTTTGGGTGGTTCAAGATTTTGCCAATGTCAGTTCTTTCTTCTTCATCCCTGGAAAACAGGAGTGTCGGTCATTGACCTCAGCAGATCATAGCAAAGATGAATGACAGAAAGAGTGGGTTGGTATTCCTGGAGCTAATTTGGTGTAGCGGTTAGGAGCGCCAATTTCTAATCTGGCAAGACAGGTTTGATTCCCTGCTCCTCCTCACTGACAGAGCAGTTCTGACCGAGCAGTAATATCAGGGCGCTCTCAGCCTCACCCACGTCGCAGGGTGTCTGTGGTGGGGAGAGGAAGGGAAGGAGACTCTAAGCCACTTTGATACTCCTGATAGAGCTGTTCTGACGGAGCAGTAATATCAGGGCTCTCTCAACCTCACCTACCTCGCAGGGTGTCTGTTGTGGGGAGAGGAAGGGAAGGCGAATGTAAGCCGCTTTGAGACTCCTTTGAGTAGAGAAAAGCAGCATATAAGAACCAACTCTTCTTCTTCAGTAATATCAGGGCTCTCTCAGCCTCACCCGCCTCACTGGGTGTCTGTTGTTGGGAGAGGAAAGGGAAAGTGAATGTAAGCTGCTTTGACTTCTTCTAGTAGAGAAAAATGGCATATATGAACCAACCAATTATTCTTAGCAATATAAAGCCACTCATTAGATTTGGGTGGCAGCACGATTCTCCACCCGTCCTACCTGGTATGCTCATATTCCCAACTTGATTATCTGCACAGGTAGCTTAATGTCTGTATCTGGTATGCAGGCATGCCTATTACACCACAGATATCCCAAATACAATTTCAGTGGAAGCTCATGCTTGGATTTTAGGACCCTGAAAGTATGTTCAGAGGATAAGGAGTGATGCCAGATGGCACCAGGTAAAAGTGCCCCTTTCCTCCCAATCAAAAAGATTGGAGCAGGTCTCTCTGGGGTCTTCCCATACCATTCTGGGAATGACAAAAATATTGTTACAACAGCTCTGGCAGAGGAAAAATCCATTCTCTCCACTGGAAAGAAGGGTGCTGTCTCTTCCTTCTTTTTCTTCCGTATTTTTCTAACTCTTTCTCTCACTAGATAGAACAGCTCAATTCAAGTCCAGATGACCACAAGGTGAGGCTTCAAGAACCAATGCTCTCTTCAGCATAACCTGAAAATCTTGTTGGCCTTGAAGACAAACTGGAGCGTGTCCAGAGGAGGGCGACAAAGATGGTGAGGGGTTTGGAGACCAAGATGTATGAAGAAAAGTTGGGGGAGCTTGGTCTGTTTAGCCTGGAGAGGAGACGACTGAGAGGGGATCTGATAACCATCTTCAAGTATTTAAAAGGGTGCCATATGAAGGATGGAGCAGAATTGTTCTCTCTTGCCCCAGAGGGACAGACCAGAACCAATGGGATGAAATTAATTCAAAACAAATCCCGTCTAAACATCAGGAATTAGTTCATGGCAGAGTGGTTTCTCAGTGGAAGAGGCTTCCTCAGGAGGTGGTGGGTTCTCCATCTTTGGAAATTCTTAAACAGAGGCTGGAGAGCCATCTGACAGAGAGGCTGATTCTGTGAAGTCTCAAGTGGGTGGCAGGTGACCGTGGATGAGCGATAGGGTTGTGAGTGTCCTGCATAGTGCAGGGGTTTGGACTAGTTGACCCAGGAGGTCCCTTCCAGCTCTATTATTCTATGATTCTATGAAGGTGCTGTTAGACTTGAATCCAGCTGTTCTCCTGTAGACCAACACGGCTGGCCACTGAAATGATCTCCCCAGGCAGCTTACAACAACTGATTGCAGTTCAGTGATAAGTCAAAATGTTTGGGTGTTGCTGCTTGGTAGAGGACATTGTACACACTATGTATTATGTTGCTTCCCATTTTCCTCCCCAGGGAGGTTTTTGGAGGAAACCCTTGACATTTCTTTCTTAAACAATGACTCATTTATTCAGTGTTTAATGTACACTGTTACTGGTAGGCTTGCCCTAGCATCTCAAAGTAGGAGCTGCACATCTGTCTTGCAAAAGGGGGACCAGTGACGCTCTTCTCCTGATTAGGACATCGGTCCCTCACGTTTAGCACCGTCCCCTCTGGCTTTCCAGCATTTGGGGGGAAGAGGATAGCTTTGTCTTGTATCTGCGATGCTTTAGTGCTGTGGTTCTCAGCCTTGGGGTTGGGACCCCTTTGGGGGTCAAATGACTCTTTCACAGGGGTTGCGACAGGCCAAGCAGCTTAGCTGGGGGGGGGGGCACCATCCACACAACAGCCTTGTGGGTTAGACTGAGATAGTGTGTTCGTCTGTCTGGAGCAGTGGAGATCGGCATGGTGGGACAAGAGGCAGAGCTGAACGGAGAAACCCCGGAAAGAAACCAATTTAGATACAATCCTGACCAATGGATCTTCACACCATTGGTCAGTTTCGGTTTAATTTCTGTGAAAGAACACTTGCCTAATTTTATGGTCAGGGTCACCATGAAATGAGGAACTGTATTAAAGGGTCGCGGCATAATAAGGTTGAGAACCACTGCTTTAGTGGGAAAAGTACTGCAAACTGAAATTGGGAACTTCTATATGCAGAGAATGTACTTTACCTTTTAAATTCCAGTTTGGGGGGGGGCAGAAGAAAAGAATAGTCTGGTGACACCTGAAAAGACCTACAGATGTCTACCGCCACTCTAAGCAGGTGCAACTGATTTATGGTTTTCAAGGCGAGAGATGTTCAGAGTTTGCTGTTGCCTGCCTCTCCGTAGCAACCCTGGACCTCTCTCATCCAAATGTTAATCAGGGGTGACCGTGCTTACCGCCCAAATCTGACAACAGTAGATTAGCCTGGACCATCCAGGCTGGAACTTTTAGGAGATAGGTGGAGTAAGATATAGATATGGGCCACTAGATATAGATGAGAGCCTAATGCTGGGAGCGATCGTGGGCAAAAGAAGAAGGGGACGACAGAGAATGAGGTGGCTGGATGGAGTCACTGAAGCAGTAGGTGCAAACTTAAATGGACTCCGAGGAATGGTGGAGGACAGGAAGGCCTGGAGGATCACTGTCCATGGGGTCGCGATGGGTCGGACATGACTTCGCACCTAACAACAACAACTTTATTAAACGAACAACCAGTGTGTGTGTGTGTGTGTGTGTGTGTGTGTGTGTGTGTCTGTATTTTAATTCATGACAATTACTGTATAATCTTCAATTAATGTATAATATGTTGAGACAGATGTTGCAGTATAAAAATTGAATAACATGACATTTGTTTTAAGATTATAAAAACAGTATCTGTGAAGTATACCCCTTACACTATAATTTTTATATAAATGTTAATATTTGCTTATAAAAATGTAGAAGAGTTATAAAAATTAATAAATGCATATTTTCAACACGCAATGTTTCCTTCATTGAAAGTGTCTCGCAAATAAAGATTTTCTGGATTACTATAAAATCAGATTTTAAAAATTAGAATCATAGAATTGGAAAGGGTCTTCAGGGTCATCTAGTCCAATCCTCTGCACAATTCAGGAATTTATGTTATTTATGCCTGCCTTTCTTACTTGGACTCAAGTTGGATTACACAGGACAGGACACAGGAATAAATGATTGTAGAACCGATCTGAAATCTAAAAACAGAACTGAAACAAAATGTAAGTATTAACATAATGTAAAATGCTGCAAAAATTACATAGAAGGATTCTAGTTCGAGGGCAAAAGAAGGGGACGACAGAGAATGAGGTGGCTGGATGGAGTCACTGAAGCAGTCAGTGTGAGCTTAAATGGACTCCGGGGAATTGCAGAGGACAGAAAGGCCTGGAGGATCATTGTCCATGGGGTTGCGATGGGTCGGACACGACTTTGCAACTAACAACAACAAGTTCCAGCCAGTGAAACATAGTAGTCGAGGCCATAGTAATTTACCCAAGTAACCTTGTGAATTGTTGACTTCAGAGCTACCCTATTGCCTTATTTGCACTCCCGGATGGGGAGCCAAAGCAGCTCACCTCATTGTCTCCATTTTATAATCACGTGATATTTTGATAATTCTTTTCTTTTTGGATTGGATTTACAATGCAGTCCGATCAGATAACATTACAGGATTGCACTGTAAAAACTGGATTGTGAATTCTGTTTTATTTTTAAGTAGCATTTTAAAGATGTGTGTTCTTAAGGAAGGTGAATCGCTCTGGGCATCAGGAATAAAGACATGATCAGTAAGAAGACAGTTTTGCTTTCTCTCCAGAGTACAATGAGATTTACTCACAAGGAAGTGTTTTCAGTATTGCAGCCTAAATCCCTTGGATCCCACAGCACTTCTTTCAATGGCCGTCCAGGCAACTGGAATCACAGGGCAGGGCCTGATGTGCTGGGAAGTGCAATCCTTAAAAACAGCCACATCCTTCCAAGACCCTTGACTTCGAGATAAATTATTCGGCTTAGGATTGTGGTGTAGGGGGCTGGATCACAAACTTCTGGCTACATGGGTGAAGTTTGAGTGTTAGGCACAATAATTTAGAAGCCCCCCCCCCCATTGAAGCCAGCAACTCTTACTTCCGAGTAACCTTGCCCTCCCAAACTTTCCCCATACTCGATTACTTTTCTTAGTACTACTCTGAGCACTCGCGTTGAATTCGATCCTTGCCCGGGGGGGGCGTGGCTTGGCTGGGATGGACCTCTTACTCGCCTTGGTGATGTTCCAGTCTGCAAGCAGGATCTAAACCAGGGGTAGTCAAACAGGCGGCCCTCCAGATGTCCAAGGACTACAATTCCCATGAGGCCCTGCTGCCAGCAGGGGCTCATGGGAATTCTAGTCCTTGGACATCTAGAGGGCCGCCGTTTGACTACCCCTGATATGCACTGCGCTGGTGTTTTAGTCGTGGCAGGTTGCCCCACCTCTTCCTGCACCCACACAGGGGAGCATTTGGCCAGGTGCGCCTCATCCCGATTTGCGCTCCGGCATGGGAGCTGGGGCAGTGAAGTTCCCAGTGCGCAAAGGGTGTAAGAAACGCGGAGTTCGCTGACGCGCGTCTACTGAGAGGAAGCTTTTCCCCTCCATGCACGTCAGAACGACATTTCTTCCTTATCCCCAAACTTATCTTACAAGTCTCCGGTTCTCCATCGCCAGCTCTTTTGGCCTTAAAGCGCAATCGCCTCGCGCGCCCTTCTGCAAGGGAAACCGCGGCGCTCCGCCACTCGCTCGGGGGTCGGGCTAAGGCGGCGCTGGCTCCCCCCAAAACTTTGCAGCCCCCATGCTGGCGAGGGCAACTTTGCGCGGGGAAAGAGAGCGGCGCGCCCGGCAACTTTACGCACCAGAAACTCCGCGAAAGTCCCTGCGGCTCCGCAGCGGGTGGGCGTGACGGGGGCCTGCCTGCCTGCCTGCCTTGCTGCCGGCCGCCCAGAGGGGCCGCTTTCCCCGCGGGGTCCCGGCCCGGCCGCTCACAGGTGCTGTGCGGCCGCGTCCCTGTGCGCGGAGCCAGTCCCGGGCGCGCGAGGCGGAGCCGGGCGCGGCGCATTGGCCGGCGGGCCCCGTGGCCGCCCGCCCCTTCCCCGCCCCTCGGGTGGCCAGGGGGAGGCGACTCCGGGTTGGCCGCTCGGTCGCGGGAGTGCGGCCGCCGGGGCTCCTGCGGCTGCCTTCGCCTCGCCCTCGCCCGCCTTCCTTCGTCCCCGGCCCGCCCTCCCTCCTTCCCCTGCCCTTCCTTTCCCTTCCCGCCGCTCGGAGCGCCGGAGCGGGAAAGTGGAGGCGGCCGGGCTGGATGCGGCTGCTGCGGCGGCTGCCGGCGAGGCGGGCGCTCGGGGCGGCGTAGAAAGCATGGCCGTGTCTTCGCCGCCGGGCCTCCCGGCCACGTCCAGCGCGGCCGGCTCCGGGGGGGGCACCGGCGGCGGCGGCGGCTCCACCGGGGCCGGCGCGGCCGCCTGCAGCTCGGGGGGCTTGTTCCGCGCCGAGCCCCTCTACGCCTCCAGCCCCGCCGAGTCGCCGCGCCTGGCCGGCAGCCTCATGCACGGCTTCATCGCCGGCAGCACCGGCAGCAGCAACCCGGGCGGCGGCGGCGGCGGCGGCGGCGGGGGGACCGAGTGCAAGATGGTGGATTTGCACGGGGTGAAGGTGGCGTCGTTCGTGGTGGACGGCCAGGAGCTCATCTGCCTGCCGCAGGTCTTCGACCTCTTCCTCAAGCACCTGGTCGGCGGGCTGCACACGGTCTACACCAAGCTCAAGCGCCTGGACATAGCGCCCGTGGTGTGCACGGTGGAGCAAGTGCGCATCCTGCGCGGCTTGGGCGCCATCCAGCCGGGCGTCAATCGCTGCAAGCTCATCACGCGCAAGGACTTCGAAACTTTGTACAACGACTGCACCAACGCCAGGTGAAGAGACGGGGCGGCCGTGGCACCGGGGAGGGGAGAGGGGAGGTCGCTGCTTAGGGGACCGTCCCGGGCAGAGTTGCTCCCTGTTGACTTTGGGAGGGTGAGTCGGTCCGTTAACGGTGCAATCCTGTGTAGAGGACCGGCATAGGGATAATTGTGCACATGTTGGATAATGCGCTTTCAGTGTGCTTTTGCAGCTAGGTTGATTGGTGCAAAACAGCAAAAATTTGCCTTTAAAGTGCACTGAAATGCCCTTATTCGGCGTGTGCGGAATTTATGGCAATTGTTAGAAGGCGGCGAGTCTCGAAGTTGAACAGGATCCGGGAAGAAAAGCGGGCTTCGCGGGTTGTGTTGCTAAAGTTAACGCGGCGGCGGCGGCGGCGGCAGGAGAGGTGATGGGGAAGCTCCCCTGTTTACTTGGAAGCAAAAGTCCCCCATTCACTTTGGGTGAGCCTTTCTTTCGGAGCCGTGCCTCTGTTTTGAAGAGCATGGTGTCAGCCGGACCTTCTGATTGGGAAAGCCCACGTGGGGTTTACTTCCAAGCCAAACTCTGCTCCAAGGTCTCTGTGCTGACTTGGGAGTAAGTCTTCTCCAAGTCACTCCAGAATTTGCTGTGGCCCGATGCAGTTGGACTCCGTTGAGATAAACTTGCTCAAAGCCTGTCTGAATGAAAGCCAAGGGAGAGGGCTTCCTGGGAAATGAAATCTGTCCTCACCAGTTTGAAAGGCAGGGTGGTTTAGGATTAGTGGACCAGGCTGAAGTTGGAAGCAAACAACACTGCAGGGCTGTTGTAGATCAGAGGGGGCGTGCTTGTGGGGAAAGGTGTCCTCATCAGTCCGAGTTGGTGTGGCTTGGAACAAGGGGGTGTGGAGGTGAGGGATGCAGGGGTAAGAAATAAGACTTGGCTGCAGGGTTGGAGTTGTCCTGAAGTTTTGGGCAAACTTAACTTGGGAGTACCAACCTGTGAAATCACTTTGGCCGCAGTGAAAATTATTTATTCAGATTAGTGGTACCCAGCAGGGTTTCTGGACTCCACAAGGTTTAAAGCAGGGGTAGTCAAACTGCGGCCCTCATGGACTACAATTTCCATGAGCCCCTGCCAGCGAATGCTGGCAGGGGCTCATGGGAATTGTAGTCCATGGACATCTGGAGGGCTGCAGTTTGACTACCCCTGCTTTAAAATAAAAGTGGTGAAGCTCAGTTTGACAGACCCTGCTAGACACTCTTGTGCAAGGAAATCTTTGAGGATTTCTTTTATTGTGTGTAGGGTGCAAAGTAATGCATTTTAGGGGCTGGTGGGCAGTGGGGAAATCTGTGAAATGATTATACTAATGGTGAGGCTGTGATCACTTTGGAAGAAGGTCCTGTTGAGTTGATTGCTTCTGGCGGGTGCCCATGTTGGTCTGAAGCAGCAGAACAAGGTCTGAGACCCATGGCACCTTGAAGACCGAAATAGTTTTATTCTGGGTAAGCTTATTCTGGAAACAAAACTCCATTGGTCTTCAAAGTGCCACCGAAAACAATGAATGTGCTCAGGGCTGCGCCATTTCCTTTCTGAGAGGTTGCATGCTTTGGGTCCAACAAGTCATGTTTTCCAGACAGATCTGTTTCAGAACTGAGGCCCTGGAGTAGGGTTACCTGGACGTAATTTGGGTTGAAAATAGTGGGACTTCAAGATGTTTCTGTTTCTGCACCAACTTGTTGCCTTTTAATGCGAGTTGAGTTGGGGGTAAGAACGTGTCAAATTCAAGCACTGTAGCTCCAAAGAAACACACTTTTCCAGGATTGGTCCCTTGGAATTTTGCGTGAAACCCTCTGAGCTTGCTGGAGAAAAAGTTATGCAGATGTATACTGGGGTCATTTAAATCCCCCCTCCCCCAGTTTTTCCAAATAATTTAATTGCAGTTACTTCTCTTTCCCAATAATTAATTCCTAATCACGTGCATAATAACGACTAGAACTCCAGCAGGGGCATTTCTTTCTGTGTGGCTATTCTTTCTCCCTGCATTCTGTTTATTGCAACCCATGTGGCATCAGCAAGGGTTGCCTGTCAGTGGTCCTGGGCTTGCATATTCCTTCTGCCATTGGGGATGCCATCCAGCAGGCCAGTTGCCAGTTTGGCTGCTCCAAGGAACACCAGCTGCCCTACATCCGAGGGCTGCAAACGTGGGATGAAGCAACGGCAGTCTGAGAACTGGAGCCCCCTGGGAGGATGTTGCCCCTCGGCAAAAGTCTTGTACAAGGCTTAGTGGACCAGCTCTTGCCCCCCTTTCTGTTCCCATATGGTCATCTTGGAGCACTGACCTCTAAACCTCAAAAGCTTCATGGGATTCTGGCCTCATTAGGATGTCCCTTGCCCGAAGGGGTTTGGGGTTGAATGAGATTATGCAAAGTGGGCAAGGAAGTGTGTCTCTCAACTTTTTTAGCAGTGATCTGATCCAAGGGGTTTGCGTGCGCATGTGGTGTTCGAAACCTTTGGAGGCTTCTTTTAAAAATGTTTGGGGATTATCCAGTCAGTTTGCCCAGGGCAAGATTACCACTTTGATAACTGGAGCGAGCTACCTGTCAGATTCGCAGCCCTAAAAAGGGCTGCCAGAGTCTGTATTTCTGCAGTAGTTTGGCAATTGTTTTGTTAGAAATGATATATACCACTGTGCTTGGAAGCTAACCTACCGTTGAGTGTTTTCATTACAACAGGGAAACTCAGTTGGGAAGTTCCAGCTCGACTTCTTTATTTCATTGATGAAACTTTACATCTTTATGATGGCTCGGTTTGAGGGAGGGTGGGAATATATTCCGTCCCCCTGGGAATTTAAGCAGGGCTGCCGATGATAAGGGGGGGGGGGTGACAAGAGAGTATTGTGTGCTGGCAGCTTGGGAAAAGCATTGCGTGTTTATAGACTGTTGCTTTGTATAACTCCAAAATAATCTTGCTTTATGTAGTCCGGTCAGTTAGCTGCAATTGCAGCCTTTCCTCTGCCGGCTTAGTCTCCTTTGCTGTCTACTTTCTCTTAAGTTTTACGGGTCCCCTCTTGGTGATTGTATAAATTTCTTTCTTTTGTAATCCGCTCATCAGCGCAAACCTTCTGGACATAATAAGTCAGGAACTTGGTAAACGGGATGGGTCCTAAAGACCATTGGATCAGGTTTTCTCTCTTTTAAAAAAAAGACATCTCTCCTGTAGGGCAGCGCCTGCGTTCAAAGCTCCCCTGCCTGTTGCAAGTGAGCAAAGAAAGAGTCTGTGGGTTTAAAACCACATGGCAGTTTGATTAGGTCGGCTGTGTCTCACGGCTGGGCAAATGTTATGCAACTTTTTCTCTGCATTTGCAGTCAGGTGGTGTTCCTGCCTCGACCCCATTGTCTGCAAATGTTGACCTGCAGTACAAAAGCAGGACTCAATAAGTCTTTGTTCACCAGAAGTTCTTTTACCCGCAGGTCTAGGCCTTTGATCACTGTGTGCTAATGGTTGTTTTGGTAATAGGTACAATTTTAGAGTTGCTTCTGGCCAAGTTTTACCCTTTTCATTCTGCACAAGGGTTGATTTCAATAACATTGGCTTGTCTGTGATGTAACACTTCTGTTTTGTTTTTGTTTTTTTTTAACTTAGGGCTGTTAACTTTATAAGTGTAGTTTGATAATGGAATAGGATGGGAGCAGATCTGCAGCACATGAAGCAGGAAAGTACTATTGCTGTTTAGATGACGTGAATTCCAAGAACGGCATGTCCAAAGATGCTTTGGTTTCTCAAACAGCAGTACCTCCTGTCATACCACAATATACTTTTGAAATTTAGGTTTATGCCAAAGTCCATTTCTGATATAGAAAAGGATCTGTGGTTTAAAGGGGGGTGGGTGGGTAACAAATTTCACCTGGAACAGGTACCTCTAAGCTAAAGTATCTCTTCGTTTCTTAATTTTGTGCTTGGATCCACAGATGTTGATTGCACAGTAATCTCTGAGCAAAGTTTTTAGGTTGTCCTGCCCAAAATGGTTCTGCCATGGCCCTGTGTTACCTGTTTTATGACAGTGTAGTGGCTCAGACCAGTGGAAGCCCAGAGCCATTGAGAAAAACATAACCGACAGGGGTTGGAACTGCATGAAGGAACGGAGCAATGTGACCGGGCAGTCTTGAAGAAAGATAAGCTTTAGTGCAGGGGTAGTCAAACTGCGGCCCTCCAGATGCCCATGGACTACAATTCCCAGGAGCCCCCTGCCAGCATTCGCTGGCAAGGGGGCTCCTGGGAATTGTAGTCCATGGGCATCCGGAGGGCCGCAGTTTGACTACCCCTGCTTTAGTGAGCAGAGCGATGTGAACTGAGAATCAAAAAGAGAGATCTGGAGAGAGGAAGATGGAGCAGCGTCCATTTCTAATTAGATGAAAGAAATTAACAACAACAGCAAAAAGCACATTGGAGCAAAAGTTGTATATATAGGGGGTACAAGACCCATTTTCTCAAAATAAATACTGCTCTTTGGGTTGGTTCAGTTGTTTTGCCTTGCCCTGTTAGTCTGGTGCAAACCTCCTCTGTCCTGTTCCTGTGATGGTTTGTGAAGCAACCTGTTTCCTTGAGCAAATTAGAAGAAAGGGAACTGCTCTGTTTTTCACATGACATGTTGTGCTGTAGGGCTGCATATTTTAGAGTGTATATATATATATATTTTTCCCCTGTGGCTAACAAATCCAATGACTGAATTCATCAGTATAAATCCATTTAGAATTTCTGGGGAGGGGGGGGCAAACTATAGTTGGCAGTAAAACTCTGATAGATCATAGATGTTGGAGTTCTCCCTTCCTTAGGCTAATCTATTCTAGCTAGTCTTATACTATAGATCAGCTTTCCCCAATCCCCAGTCCGGAGACGGGTGCCGGTCCGTGTGTCAGTCAGTACCGGGCTGTGGCTCCTCGTCGTCCTTCTCCCTGGCTGCTGCCTCGGGGGCTGCCCTGCCACTCTGCCGCCGGGTCACCTTTGGTGCACTCCAGACTCCACCATGGCTGGGGCTCCCTCTCGGCGTGGCACTGCGCAGTTGCTTCTGGCAGTGCCCCCCAGCAGGTGGCGGGAAGTCAGGGGTGCCAGCGGGAAAGCAAGCCGAGCAGGGGCTCAGGCGGTGGTGGCAACGTCCCTCAGCAAAAGACTACCCCCCCGGGCCTCAGTAAAATTGTCAAGCGTTGACCGGACCCCAGTGATAAAAAGGCTGGGGACCACTGCTATAGATTATAAGCATTCTTATACATGATCAAAAGCAGTAGTACATGCTGTTTTGTTCAAGGATGAAGTAAAATGAAGATTTCAGATGGTCTTTGGTATGAATGGCAAGAGTCGTTCTGAAGTTTTTTAGTGCTTAAAAAAACTAAAGCTGAAAAGACGACTTTTGCTTCAACCTAGAGTATTTTTTTTAAAACAACAAGTGAAAAAAAAACGCGAAAGCATATCCTCAAATCCTAAATGCTTGTATGGAAGTCCCATTGAAATAAACAGAATTTGTACTATGTTAAAGACTACTGTGGCAACCTGTTTATTCTCCAATATTTGTCTTCTGATTTTTGCTCTGGCCAAAATTATTTAAAATTTTCCAGTAGTCTTGAATCCAGCAAATTAATGCCTTATGTATTCTTTTGCTTTTATGGCAGTGTTGCTGTTGTAGGGTACATGACAGAATTGTGTTTCCAGTTGTGTCTTTTTTCCTTGTTGGTTGGAGTCACCTGGAATATTTCCAAGGATTTAGAAATTTATGTATCGTTTTTATTTAAAGTCCTGCCAAAATAATAGGGACTTCTGAGTAGATGAATGTAGCCAAGGATTTGTGGAAGGATGCCGTGTCCTAACTTTAATCTCTGCAATATGGATTGAGTGGTGGGGAAAAGCTCTTTTCATTCAAGGGAAAACCACGAACCAGTCTCTAAAACTGACAACTTTAGCATATTCTCAAACAATGAATGATATTGCTGTGAGGCCTTTTGCTTAAAAAAATAAAAATAAAATGATGGTGCTTTCGTGAGAACGCATTTTGCTTTCATGCACGCTAGCTTGTATTGCATTTGGTTGTGAGGCCTGTTAAAAGGAGCCCTGCACAGGCTGGCTGGCTGATTTATATTCGAGGAATGTTGTCAGAGTTATAATTAGGGCATTCTTGTTGCATGCCACTCCACAGATTTTAATATGCGTATTGACCTGTGATGTCCGCTTACTGAAAGGAGTCTGCTTTTCTTTGAATACATTTGTTGATGCAGCTTGATACTTTCCCAATGATGATTGTTGAAGAACTGATTATTAATATATATATATATATAAATATATATACATTGGAAAGTGTTATTTATATTTAAAAAATCTGGGAAGTGTTTATTGGGTGCTGCATGGAGCTGTTTGTTTTGACCTAGTGTAATAAGATGGTTAAGGATGTGTGATTGGGCAGTTCCTGGTTCCAGTCATGCCTTAGCTGCAGTTCTTTGCCCGCAATGTCTTTCCTGAAGAATGGGCATAATTGTATCACTTCTTTATGGGTTTGTTGTAACTCTGAGGCACTTATGTTTATTTGGAATTGCGGGAGGAATGATCTCTTTCAGTGCTTTTGAAGCGTACTTCTTTGCCTTTGAATCTTTTGCAAGTTCTTTGATAGGGGAAATCTTATTTGAAAGAACAGTGAGTTTAAAAAAAACACACACATCATTTCTGAGGGAACTGGCTGCAGTTGAAATCTGCAAAATGTTTGTACGTTTTTGTTATACATTTCGGTTTTTAGAGAAATTTCTTCGCATACCTTCCTCTTCAGCCTCCTAAAAAACAAACAATTCCTCCAACTCTCGTTCTGTGCTCCTAAAGTAATAAATAAATAAGGCATTAATTCTGGCTATATAATCAAAAGGTTTTTGAAATAATTTCTTTGTGTGTCTTGTGTGCTTCTTGCCCCCCTTCAGCATCTCCCCCCCCCTTCAGTGTCACTTCAGATCCTCCAATTCAGAAAAGATTGGGGAGGGGGGGATATAAAGCACATTTAAACTCATTGGTTCTGGGAAGGGGAAATGGAGCATTTTGTGCCCAATAAGCCTGATTGTGGAACTGCATGCAAATTGTGTTTTGATTTATCTCTTTTTGCACCTTTCCCCCCCTCTCTCCATTTGAATTGATCTTGCATTAATTTTTGCCAAGCGGCTCTGTGAGGCTGCAGATGTTGCCCTGTGTTTAATAAATCAACGAGACGGATCAGAATGAATCACTTCAGATGGATTCTCTGCTTGGTTTGATGTCTAGATGTTATTCTTAGCTTGTTATCGTGACAGATGCGTTAATGTTCCCATACATTGCCAGCAATGTCAAAGAGACTGAAGCTTTTAAATTGGCGATAACCTTTTCTTTCTTTTCTTTCTCCAGGTTTTGTAAAGGGGGAAAAAAAAGAATCCACTAAACAGTGTCTTTAACAAGAGGGAGAAAACCATAAACTTCAAATAATTCAGGAGACAGACCCCCTCCTCTCCCTCCAAATTTAACTTCCTAATTAGCCCCGGACAGGGTTAAATTAGTGGAATTTTGTACTGCACGATTAATTATTCTGCGCTAGTAGAAATCAATATACAAATCTAAATATAGTGCAAGGTCTTTTAATACTATAACCATTTTCTCAACATTAATATTTCATCACAACTGAGGATGTTTAGAAGAAGTCAGAGAAGACTTAGTATGTGGACAATGTTGCAGAAAGGATGTCATCATACCAAATTGATGGCAGGGAACAAAACCCTTTTCCTGATTTTTTTTTTTGAGGTGGGTAGTTCTTTTAAAAAAGATCTCTCAGGTTGCTGCTACTTGAACTAATCAGTTACAACTGTTTTAAGACAAAATCAACACCCAATAACCTGGTTGAATATAAAGGAAAAATTGTTGAGTACAACGTGGGACCACAGATTATAAAGTTGTGTAAAATGCCTTAAAAAAAGAGGTCATTTTATTTTGAATTAAGGCAGACTTGTGAAAATAGGGTGGGGACATCTTCGTTACTGCACTAGTGTTTTACCCTACCATATTAAATTCAACTGATTACCAGCATTATATTATTTTATATTAGTCTCTCTGGCTTTTCTTTCGTGGAGCTCATGATTAACGTATGGAATAGCAGCAGATGGGTGTCTGCTGATGCTGAGAAACCTGGGATATGGTTTAGCCACAGTTAAGGTTTTAAGTGATCTCAGAGAGAGATTTGAGCGCACGCTTAGTGGGGCAATCCTAAACAAACACCTTTCTAATTGAATGAACTTCTAACCGGTTTAGAAGGGTATAATTCTGCTTAGAGCTGCACCTCCAAACAGGCCCTCGGATCTGGCGTTGAAATCAGTCAAAGATCTTAATTCTAGCTGCTTAGGAGTGCCCTGTATATCAGTCATGATTGCCCTGTAATATCATCCATGGGACTGAATTTTTGTTTGATTGGAACTTTGTCTTCCGATTTTGAAAATCTGTGTCCTTGATTTGCACTCCCTGCAAATTACTTGAATCCTGATTGTGCTGCCTTCTCTTATGGATGTGATTTGCAAGAAAAGATGGGGGTGATGGTTGTGTAGGCTTAGGTTGGGCTTCATATTATAGCTGGACCCCCAGTTCCAGTATATGAACATAAGAACCGTGCTTGATCAGAGTGTGGCCTCCTGTTGCTAGCAGTTGCTGGCCAGATGCTTCTGGGGGTGAAGAGCCCTCCCTGCGGTTTGCTCCCCCTCTCTGCAGTGGCTGGTGTTCCAAGGTGATGTTCCATTTAGCAATCATAGTTCCTGTTGATCAAGACCAGAAATGAGCATGTGATAATAGATAAATACCCTGTTATTTAAGAAAGCCCTTAATCGTCCAGTATGTAAGAATTAGTCGGGGGTGGGGGTGGGGACCCCCTGAAATATGTCCCTTTTCTGGTTGTAAAATTTTCAGGGTACTTCTTGAGTATAATTGTTGCATTTAGGTATTTAATATAAATTTTGCTTGGAATTTATCTGCTTAGAGAGATCTAACATATATGGGGGAAGCACATTGTTCTGGCCCACGGCCAGATTTTGAATCGTCCCAAGCCATTTTGGCATACACGTTTTGTAACTTTTAGAGAAATATATGTCTGGTATTTTTGACATATGCGTTATGAATATATCCGTCTTGTCGATGTATGGGGGAATTGGTCCTTTTAGGATTTGAACAGACTTCAGGCTAAAATATTATAACTGGACCGAGGTGCGAGTTTTAGCTGGAGAATTTTGTCAAAAGTCTTACCCATAAATAGACATTTTCTCTTTGTTTTGAAGCAGTCTGAAATGTATCTTGAAACTGAATTATGGAGTCAATCCTAATTTTTTATTTGTAATTAATAAAATGGTTAACGTACTAGGCATGGTACAGTTGCAACATGACCAGTTCCTATTTATGGCTTGCAATATACATACAACCAAAACACAAAAATGTATACATTTGGATAGTGAAGGGATCCCTAGGGTTCGCTTTGCCCAGATTTTGCTAAGGAGATCATTTAGATGTTTATTGTAATAAATATGCTGTCTGTTAGGTAAAGATGTCATCCATAAACAGCACTTAAAACTCAAACAAAACACCTTCTATCTATCTATATTTTCTCTCTTAGTGTCTTATGACGAAATTGTATTCCAGGAAAGAATGCTCTTCTAATGTGACTCTTGCCCCTTCTCTGCGTGTGGCCTTAAATTGTTACTAGCATTTGTGTATCTCCTCTCTTGCTGAGGCATAAAAGTTTCTGTTTACTTAATTTTTCATCTCTTTTCCAGTTCTGAGCAGCAGCCTCTTCTATTTGAGCCCTTGACTTCAGAAATGGGTCATCGTTCCTGATGATTGCTTTTTGATCTCTATCTGCAACAGCTGCAACCCGCTAAATATTAAAACAGAATCACCGCTGCACGCCTCTTGTTTGCTTTTCCAAATATATAAAGCAGTGCATGCAGTCAATAAGTTGGGTCTGCACCTTCAGCTGTCCTTTAGAAGTTTGGCGGCATGCATGCAAATTGCTGTTTGCGTTCCAAGCAAATGCTGCAATCCGGCACATGGTGGGGCCACCGAAATCTGACTCACGGGAAGGGGACTGTGCACAGGATCACAGCGGAAACCATTGCAATTTCTGCCTTCTTCATGTCTCTTGCTCTTCTGAACAAGAGCCTTCCTGCTGGTTTGTCTTTACTTATTACTTTCTGAAATACATTTTAAAGAAAAGCTCAGAATAAAACTAAGAATGGAAACGGAAACTAGAAATTTCCCGCTATTTTACCAGTGGCTGCTTTTAAAGAAAGTGTTCTGAGCCGCATCTCCAGCAACGCAGTCTAGCATTATTGGCTGTGCATGCCTAGATCTTTTTTTAAATGCGTTTTGATTAGATGTGAATTACCAAGTACAACAGCTAGTGTAGCATGTAATGATTCCCAGCGATTCAGATTTATTCTGTATGATATATTAGAACTGTCCCTTGGGGCTGCGCGGTTTTGATCTCGGGGACTGTCAGCGATGCAGGGTTTTGAAGGGCAGCATCTCGAATTGGGGGGCTTTCCAAACCAACTCTCCAGTTTGAGAATTAGAAATATTAATCACTGGAACAAAGAGTGTTTTGTCTACTCCGAAAGGTACCTCTGTTTGTGTTTATATCTCTGTAATTAATGTCATGGCTATATAGGTTCCATGTGCTTTTCACATGAACTTCTGTGTCACTTTTCTGCCACGTGAGTATAAGGGGATTATATTTCTGATGTTTGCACAATGTTTTGACCTCCTAGGTCTGTTTTGCTTTTGGAGTGCTTTTATACCAGACACTTGATCAAGGAACTAAACTGATTTTTTTAAACAGTAAATTTGTATTCCCTGTGTACGACCTGTGTGCTTAAATCATTGGTCGTTTATTATTGCTCTGTAAACATTTAAGTTTCCGAACAGTTCGATTCCTGTTGTGTCCAGCGATGCTATCGGGTTCTGCTACAGATATCTGGTAACGGCATTTAAACTGCATTTAGACAATACGCTATTTATGCGCTGGGTTGAAAAGGAAAAGAGTAATATTGATCTGTCTGTGGATTAAAGTTTTTGAAATTGGCAACAGCTCCGGCACAAAAGGCTTCTTCCCTCCTCCCCCTATCCTTTATGATTTCTCAGGCTTGCCATTGATCTACTGGTTTTATTGCATTCATTATTTATTAAAAGAATTTGCAAGCTAAACATAACGTTAAGCTAGTTTGCACACAGGGACGGCACTTAGGAAATTGGATGGAGATTGCATTAGAGATGAACATCTGTGCCGTTTTTCCACTTGTGTATTTATTGGTTTGTATAAAAGGTGTATTGGATTAACAGTTATAAACCGTTATGGCTTGAAGCTTGTGTTCTCATTTTCTCTCTCTCTTTACTTCCCTCCCTCCCTCGTTCTCCGCACAATTTGCTTAGAAGAAGTCTTTGTTTATCATTGAAATGGAAGACCACAAAGTCCAAGACTTGCTTTACTTTTTATTCCTGGATTTTTTTGGTTAGTTACGACCCTTAAGACCTGATTTTTTTTTATATGTCCTCCAGCCTAAGAAGACTTCCTCCAAGTTAAGTGGCTCCCCTTCCAGTAGAAGCACTACTTAATTTGGAGAAAGGCTCCTTAGACTGGAAGAAGATTTCAAAGCTGAGCCAAAAGGAAAGGTGGGGTATGAATATATTAATAAATAAATACACGAACAAGCATTGCTCAGTGGGAGTGGTAGGACACTACTGTGCCATATGATGGGCTCATACTCAGCAAAGCTTTAAGTCTTCTCTGTCTTAGGTGGCTCTTCTACTGTCAGAAAGGTCTTCTACAACGTCTCTGTATCTGTGGAAACCCAGTAGTTGAAGATCTGCCACACTATCTTATTGAAATGTCCACTTTACACAGACCCAAGGAGGAAATTTCTAAATAAAATTATTCCAGGGGCATTCTCTTCAGTTCACGATAAGGTATTTGCTGTCTGATATGGACCCATTTGTGACACAAAAGGGTAGCCACCTCTGCTCTTGGTGCAAGAAAGATTTGATCTGGCCTTGTGGCAAATACTGAGGGCTAACGAGCAGAATGTATGGGTCAAGTGTAATTTTTTATTCTGCGTTCGTTTTTAACAATTTTATTGTTATTTGATCTTGCGATGGCCTATAGCAGGGGTAGTCAAACTGCGGCCCTCCAGATGTCCATGGACTACAATTCCCAGGCGAATGCTGGCGAATGCTGGCAAGGGCTCCTGGGAATTGTAGTCCATGGACATCTGGAGGGCCGCAGTTTGACTACCCCTGGCCTATAGCCTAGTGCAGGGGTAGTCAAACTGCGGCCCTCCAGATGTCCATGGACTACAATTCCCAGGCGAATGCTGGCGAATGCTGGCAGGGGGCTCTTGGGAATTGTAGTCCATGGACATCTGGAGGGCCGCAGTTTGACTACCCCTGGCCTAGTGCAATAAAGTTTGACTTGACTTGACTACGGTCAGAAGGATCACAATTTAGTTCTGCAAGTTTGCTTGTACCAACATACGGCAGTTCTGTCTTACTTTCCTGATAGAAAACAAAAGCAATTATATTTCGTAATGTTTCATGCATTCAGGTTTATTTTCCTTTTCTAACTTATTGCTTTCTGGTGAGAAATTTCGGCTTCGGACCATTGCAATAATGATAATAATAATACTCATCACTGGGAGTGAATTGGTGGGCTGTGCTGCTTTTATTTTAGTGTGTCTTCTGGACCAATGTATCTTGTGTATTCTGGATTCCTGTAAATATGATATTGCCTTATTCTTTGAGTAGGAGTATATGAATGAACACATTCAGATAACAGGTTGTCTTCCTGGATTGGGAGCTATTCTCCAGGATCTTGGACAGAGAAAGATCTTTTAATGATACCAAGGATTAAATCTGAGACCTTTTTTCATTCAGAGCATGTTCTGTCCCAATGAGCCATGTATTGAAATAGGAGACATATAGCTTTTCTGGGAAGACATTGACATTTCTCTCCAGAAAGTAATGAATGAAAAGGGTTGTGGTCCAAAAGACTTCTAAAAATGTTGTATTAGATGCACCCGAGCATACTCCAACCTTGCCGTGGAAGGGTGCTTTCAAATGAAACTCTGGGATGTTAAGATTTGACCTGGTAGGTAAAGGTATCCCTTGTGCAAGCACCGAGTCATGTCTGACCCTTGGGGTGATGCCCTCTAGCGTTTTCATGGCAGACTCAATACGGGGTGGTTTGTCAGTGCCTTCCCCAGTCCTTACCGTTTACCCCCCAGCAGCAAGCTGGGTACTCATTTTACCGACCTCGGAAGGATGGAAGGCTGAGTCAACATTGAGCCGGCTGCTGGGATCGAACTCCCAGCCTCATGGGCAGAGCTTTTAGAGTGTATGTCTGCTGCTTTAACACTCTGTGCCACAAGAGGCTCATGACCTGGTAGAGATGTTGTGAGAAGTTCCCTTTAAAAAGAGCATGTGTGATCCCTGCCATCACAAAGAACCCTAGTGTCCCAGATAGTAGATGCTGGAAACTTTCCAGTGAGACTTCCTGAAGATTTAACAGAGCTGCCTCTGGAGACCGGGGCCCTGATGGAACTATCAAAGTTCTGCAGGGCCTGTAAAAGGGCACTATTCCACCAGCTTTAAAGCTTTTTAGTAAAGCTTTTGATAAGGTTCCCCATGATGTTCTGATGGATAAATTGAAGGACTGCAATCTGGATTTTCAGATAGTTAGGTGGATAGGGAATGGGTTAGAGAACCGCACTCAAAGAGTTGTTGTCAATGGTGTTTCATCAGACTGGAGGGAGGTGAGTAGCGGGGTACCTCAGGGCTCGGGGCTCGGTCCGGTACTTTTTAACATATTTATTAATGATCTAGATGAGGGGGTGGAGGGACTACTCATCAAGTTTGCAGATGACACCAAATTGGGAGGACTGGCAAATACTCCAGAAGATAGAGACAGAGTTCAACGAGATCTGAACACAATGGAAAAATGGGCAAATGAGAACAAGATGCAATTTAATAAAGAAGATAGTTTGAGGGACTTGGGAATGTTCAGCCTGGAGAAAAGGAGGTTGAGAGGGGACATGATAGCCCTCTTTAAGTATGTGAAAGGTTGTCACTTGGAGGAGGGCAGGATGCTGTTTCCGTTGGATGCAGAGGAAACAACACGCAGTAATGGGTTTAAACTACAAGTACAACGATATAGGCTAGATATCAGGAAAAAGTTTTTCACAGTCAGAGTAGTTCAGCAGTGGAATAGGCTGCCTAAGGAGGTGGTGAGCTCCCCCTCACTGGCAGTCTTCAAGCAAAGGTTGGATACACACTTTTCTTGGATGCTTTAGGATGCTTTGGGCTGATCCTGCGTTGAACAGGGGGTTGGACTAGATGGCCTGTATGGCCCCTTCCAACTCTATGATTCTATGATTCTAGGTGTATGTGAGGCCAGGGCAAAGAAAAGAAATCATTGGGCCTCCCCCCTCCCAGAATGCACCCTTCTAGAGTTTATCAGCATAGATGGCCTAAAGACATTGGAAGGTCTGAGAGGCAAGATCACTGGGGCACTCAGGGTTATAGTTTTATGGTTTTGATTGTTTTATCATCATTTATATTTAGGGAGAATTTAAAAGTGTACAGTGCCCTGAGCTTATTAGGAATGGGAAATCTATAAGTCTAATAATAATCTCCACCTCCTAGTTTACCTGCTTCCCACCTGCCTCTTGGTCATTAAGCTTTTTTTCTCCACCAGTAGAATGCTTATAATAGGTGTTATATTATCTTTGTTATACCTAGACAGGGTGGGAAATCCTGGCTGGCGGAGGCAGGGGAGCTAGGCAAATCCCCGATTGTGTACAATGCTGTCCTGGCCCGAATCAGGTCCTCGGATGGCCTGTGGTAAGTGAACGCAGATTCTTCTGCACTCCCTGGGGTGCTGCGGTCACCATTGGAGGCTAGGCTGGGCCAACCCCGTACAATGGAGGCACAGAGCTGAACAGGGCGGTGCCCCACCCCCATGATCGTGGGATAGCGGTGTGCTGCTCTCCTGCCATTATGCGGTGGAGCTGTGCAGCACGGCGGGCTCTTCCAGCCCTGATGTTGTACATGCACACTCACAGCATTTGGGCAGTTTGTGCCAGGGGATTCCTTCTTCTGTGTGTTTTTGGATGCGGTGGGACATACTATCCCGCTGCTAGAAGCCAGTAGCGGCCCAGTACAGCAGCTGCCGTGCATTATTGGTCCTACTGTCACTACTCTCTGTGGTATTTCAGATGTTCATGAATCATCTGCCTGCATTGCTGAACTTTAAGACAGAAGGATAAGCTTTTCTATGGTAGATATCCTTAGGAAGACTATATTCTAAAGAACATCAGGGTTCCAAGTTTCCTCAGAGGAAGACGAGAGATGACAGGGGCTCATGGAAATTGCAGTTCATGGACATCTGGAGAGCCACAGTTTGGCCACCCCTGCTGTAGGTTGAGCCTAGGCCCCCTCTACATCTACATCAGCAGTGACCCCTGGTTTCCCGGATAGTTCCACTGCCATCAGGTGGGGTGTGTTGGGTAGGCTGGAGATTGTGTTTAGGGGTTTGATGTATTTGGGGTTTTATGGGGTTTTTACATGTTGTTACCCGCCGCAAGCCTCAGGGGAGCGGCAGGCTAGAAATAATAATAATAATAAACGTGGGCCTGTTTGTTTATTAAAATGTTTTGTACCTTTCTTTTCTCTCCAGTGGGAATCCCATGTAACTTGCAGCATCATTCTCTACCTTTCCCTTTTATCCTCACAAAATGTGCCCTGTGAGGTAGATTGGGGGGGGGGGTGACTGGCCCATGGTAGCCCACTGAGCTTCCATGGCAGAAAGGAGGATTTGAACCTGAGTCCTAGCCTGATATTATAACTGCTCCACCATGGTACTTTCCCCCTCTTTTCTATATGTCTTGCCCCCTCCCCTTCAGAAGAGTAGAGCCTCAGTAGTGCAAGAGTACAGAGTACAGAATATTGATTTGGTTTTGGTTTTTTTCAGAGTGAAGTTTACATGTGGTCCATGCCTGTTTATACATTGAAGCCATGAATTTATCTAAAGCAGCGATTTCTTGGAAGGGCAGTGAAGCAAACCTAGTCTCTTATCCTGCACAGGTGGATGCAAATGTTTTGCTAGCACAGCTGTCTTCATCAGGGCAGGACACGGTTGGCAAATCTCTGTGAGTTGTTCACAGAATGCTTAAGATCATGGAGGAGGAGTTCTGACTGCTGTGCCAGGCGCCTGAAATTAATCGGCTAAAATCTTCGGTATCCTATAGTTGTCCAAGGCAACAGGAGTGGTTCTTTAGGTAATGCATATCAGGTATGTGTCCCCCCCCCCGCCCCCAGTTGATTGACTGATCTTGCCCCACCCTGACCAATCAATGGGGTTGAATGTGACAGCGTGGGTGTTCATTTGGGGGGTGGGGGGGGAGGTGGGAAGACATTTTGTCTTGTGTATTTCTGTAACAAGGAATGGAAGGAAAACCTATTAAAGATGACCTTTTCTTCAAACAATGATTGATCGGTTGCTTTTTCTGTCTTAAACTGCAAGTTGCCTTCTGTTGCCTTGGCGCAAGGGACACTAACATTCATATGTAAATGCAGTCAATAGATTAATGAATCGATTGAGTCTATAAAGGCAGAGTGTTAAATACTTCATGCAAATTCAAATAAATATTCCGTCCAGGAGGAGGAGGAGGATAAAACACAAGAACCTATGAATCTAACTTCTGCCGTGTCAGGCAGTCCGGTGTAGTGGTTATAGCGTCTAACTAGGGCAGGGGTAGTCAAACTGCGGCCCTCCAGATGTCCACGGACTACAATTCCCACGAGCCCCTGCCAGCAAATGCTGGCAGGGGCTTGTGGGAATTGTAGTCCGTGGACATCTGGAGGGCCGCAGTTTGACTACTCCTGAACTAGGGTCTGGGAGACCCAAATTTGAGTGTCCACTCTGCTTTGGAAGCTCACTGGATAACTGTAGGCTGGTCACAACCTGATGTACTTGACAGGGCGGTGGTGGTTGTGAGGATCAAATGGAGGAGGCGAGCTGTAAGCTGCTTTGGGAGAAAAGTGAAGCATAAAGATCTAACTTTTTTACATGTTGAGATACCCATGAAATTCTTCAAGCTTCAAGAAACCCCAGATATGGTGCAATCGTGCAGAATATGGTTGTGAAGCATAGCTGTGTACATGAGCACCTGGGCCCCTTCCCACCCCCTCTAGGCCCTTCGTTGGCCATTTTGGGAGGGGGGGTTGACTAGCTAGCTTGTGGGAGCTTAAAACATTCATTAAATACATTCAATCGATAATAAAACCACCAATAAAAATCCACTCCCCCCCCACCCCTTGCCCTCATCTAAGCCTATCAGCATCTGCTATACATCCAGGGAATGAAGTTGATATCGGAGCACCAGAGGAGGGCTCAGATATTCCTCTGCCTGGTCTCAACCAAACGCCCGGAGGAAGAGCTCTATCTTGCAGGCTCTATGGAATTGAGTCATCTCCATCAGGGCCCTCAGCTCTTCTGGGAGCACATTCCACCAGGCGGGGGCCAAGCCCCAAAAGGCCTTGGCCCTGGTCAAGGCCAGGTACACTTCCTGTGAGCAGGGGGGTTTCCAACCTATTATCTACAGCAGTAGTCCCCAACCTTTTTATCACCGGGAACCACTCAATGCCAGGGACCACTCACCGCCTTTTACTGAGGCCCGGTGGGGGGGGGGTAGTTTAGTCCTCTACTCTCAACCACTGCCCTAACGCTCTCTGATCGCTATGGTAATGTTTAAACATCCCTTCAAAATAAGATACAGACACGCCACAACAATGAAGTGTGTTGGAAAGGGCTGGGGGGGGTGAAGTAAAGGGCCGGGGGGGAGAGAAGGCGTCCTTCGGGGCCCACCTCCAATTAGTCGAAGGACCACATGTGGTCCGCAGCCCACAGGTTGGGGATTGCTAATCTACAGAGCGTAAGGCAATATGGTTCACTGTTAGGAGGGGTAAAGGGCATCTGCTGCTGATTAGCTCAGCAGTGGGGAAGGTATGTCAAGACGGTGGTCGAAGCATGCTGCCTCTTAACATCTGAACCTCATGGAGGAAGTCCCACAGAAATTAAACTGTAACACGGAGGCTAATGGCTGTATGTCATATTCAGAGCAATGCTCTTCAGTGTTTTGGACTCTTGAATATGTGTCCGGCTGAACTGCAGGCATGCAACAGGAAGTGTTGTTGACATAGTCATGTGGCAGGAAGAGGGTGAGGCCTGTAGAACATCTCTCCCCCCCCCCCAGTTAGTGACCCGTACATTTAGAGCCACAGGTAAAGAGGCAAGGTCCTTCCAAAAGCCAGGTCAAAATGGGTGCTGCCTAGGGGTACACAGGAGGGCCTCCATGACCATCTTGGGATCCCTGCCCCTGGATTGAAGACTGCTGCTCCGGACTGTGTGTAGGGCCCTCCTTAATCCAGTCCTGCCTTTCTTTTTTAGAGGGGTTTTCTATGTTTCTAGGCTGAAATGGCAGCTGGAGGACTATTTATTACTTATTCTCTTTGGGTGGAAAATTCAGCCTTGTGTGTCATTTAGACTTTGTGACACATGTACCCTCCCAGGGCCTAATGACTTGTCTGCAGATGAGCTGTTATTTATTACAGTCATGTAGAATAAAATTGATTGTCTTCTGAAATTAATCTTTTATTTGCCTCCAGCTCTGTTTTTAATACAGGACACACACTTGCCTGTTTTGCAGAAAATACTGTTTAATCACATTAATATCTTGCCCTCCCCTTTTCTCCCTTCCTCCCTCCCCCCTCCCTTGCCCGCCTCTGGGCTGGAGAAGATAATTGTACAAACTAACAGCAAAATCTGTATCTTTAACTTCTCTTTATGATTAAATTATGCAAATGACTTATCTCCTGCCCTTCCAAGCACTAATCATCTAATTAGGAGTGATGTGTTAAAGGGACAGTTTTGAATCAGGAAAAGGAGGCAGAAGAGTAGAAAATGGCGTGGGTGGTTGATGTAGAAGTTACTTAAACAGTGTTCAGAGTTGTGCTTTTTTCCTTCCTGTTTTTAAGTAAGGATCGTTTTCTAATCGTAAGGGGTTGGATTCAGCAGATTCTGTTGGGAAAGGGGTGTTCCATCTGCCCAATGGAGCTTTCTTCAGGCCCCAATGGCTCCCAAATCTCTCATGTCAGGCTTCTGTGGCTGAAGGTAAGTGAATCTGTTGGAACCGATCTTTAGGACTCTACCCCATATGAGGACAGTTTGGGGAAAGATAAATACGTCTAACTGTATAAATAGGACCCAGAAGGAAGACATGCCTGAATGTAAGATGATTCCCCCCTATTTGTTATACGCAAAAGATATTTTATTACTGTAAGGTAAAGGTAAAGGTATCCCCTGTGCAAGCACTGAGTCATGTCTGACCCTTGGGGTGACGCCCCCCAGCGTTTTCATGGCAGACTCAGTACGGGGTGGTTTGCCAGTGTCTTCCCCACTCATTACCGTTTACCCCCCAGCAAGCTGGGTACTCATTTTACCGACCTCGGAAGGGCGGAAAGCTGAGTCAACCTTGAGCTGGCTGCTGGGATTGAACTCCCAACCTCATGAGCAAAGCTTTCAGGCGGCTGCCTTACCACTCTGCGCCACGAGAGGCTCATGGCCCGATGGTTGGGGAACCTCAAAAAATCCTTTGCTTTACTTCCTGCCCTTCCAAACTGAGGGAAGTGAAATGGAGGTTTTCAATTTATGCCCATCCCTATGAATGAGTTATCCTGGAGCAAGGAAGTAGGGAAAATAGGAAGTTTTTAATTGTTTTTGTACCCTAGTGAAGAAAAATGTAAAATATATGAAGAAAAATGTAAAAAGCAATTTTTAAAATGTTATCCTCTCCTGTGCTGGACAGCATTCTTATGCAGAACATAAATGACTGCTAATCTTGGTTTAAATGAGCCTCTTGTGGCGCAGAGTGGTAAGGCAGCCGCCTGAAAGCTTTGCTCATGAGGTTGGGAGTTCGATCCCAGCAGCCGGCTCAAGGTTGACTCAGCCTTCCATCCTTCCGAGGTCGGTAAAATGAGTACCCAGCTTGCTGCTGGGGGGTAAACGGTCATGACTGGGGAAGGCACTGGCAAACCACCCCGCATTGAGTCTGCCATGAAAACGCTAGAGGGCGTCACCCCAAGGGTCAGACATGACTTGGTGCTTGCACAGGGGATACCTTTACCTTTACCTTTAATCTTGGTTTCTTTGAAATAACTTCTGTGACTGCTCCTTCCAAAGGGATCAGATCAACCCCCCAATGCTCAGGTCACATTCCAAGATGTCTCAGGGAGATACTGGTTGCTCTAAATTCAGGCAGCCTTGATGAGCTTGACAAATTCATATCTAAAACAATTGCAAATAGTTTGGCAGTGTTAATAGTTTGTGTGTTTTCTGGCCAAAAAATAAGTGCTCATACAATCTTTACACATTTTAGAATGTTTCTGTCTTCACTCCTGGTTCTGCCTAACGATGCAGAGTTAGGCCACATCCAGCTGAGAGGGCTAAACTGCCTGTAGAACAAATTTTGTGTCCTGTGGCACCTTAAAGACAAAGTTTTATTCAAGGTACGAGCTTTTGTGTGTATGTACAGTTCTTCAGTTAAAATGTCATGGAATAGAAGAAATCAATTCATACATATAGGCGAAATGTGAGAATAAATTAACATCCAGCATAATTAAAATGGTTAACAGATTCCAGAGGAAAAAAACAGCAATTTGGATTTGTTTGCATTCACTTGAGATTAAATTACATGGGAAACATTTTATTATTATTATTATTATTATTATTATTATTATTATTATTATTATTATTATTATTATTATTATTATTATTATTATTATTATTATTATTATTATTATTCATACTCATATCACGCCCTCCCGGAGGCTCAGGATTTTGGATTCAGTAAAGGTGTGTCTACACAGGACAGGCTTTCTGAACCAGAGTTTCCACATCCATGGTCTTTAATCCATTTTTGGGTGGGATATTGGTATAAAGAGATTCCACATCCATGGTATAAATAAATTCCACGTGCATAGTGACAGGGTTGTGTCATCTGGAAGAATGTTCGAAGACTGTTTTCCTCAGAAAGTCTGTGGGGCATTGATGGCATAGATTTCAGAACAAAGTCCATATATCCAGGACCTGTCTTCTGGACCCAATGGTGATAGTATTTATACTTGAGACAGTAGGGCATCCTAGGTTGCCAGGTCTGTATATTTTGGGTAGAAGATAAAAGGTACATGGTAGTGTATTATTTTCTTCAGTTTCTCACGTGAGATGGGTACCACTGTGCACAGTATGACATCTTTGCTTTCAGTGATGGCTGATTTGGTCAGCATATTGCTGGTGGCTGGTAGAAGAACATGCCCTAAGGAACATGGAACAAAACAGATTTTCCTTTGCAGAAGCCATGCTGATTTTATATTAACAGGCTTTATTCATCTATGTGTTTAATAATGCTTTATTAGTGATATTTTTAATGACTGTTTCTACTAATTTACATGGAAGGGAGACTATTTTCCTGGTCCCCTCTGGATCCCTTTTTAAAACGCCAGTACATCATATGCTCCTTTCCAGTCCTCCAGCACAGAGACTAATTTGGGTGACTAATTTATATATACCGGTTAGTAGTTGGCCAATTTCACATTTGAGTTCCTTAAGTATCCTTGAGTGTGTGCTATTTGGATGAAGAGACTTATTCATTTTTAATTTACTCAGTTTCTCTAGAACATAATCCAGGTGTTCCTAATATTTTGAGTCTGCAGGGACCTGTGGCATTCTGAAAAAGGGAGGTGGGTGCAGTGACAAAAATGGGTGCCACAGACGGTGGACCCAAACACAGAATGTCAGGAATCAAGGTTATATACAAATTTAATACTAACTCTTCAGCATTTCAGACAGAAACTCTTCAGAAAGGGCAGAACAGGTGACTGCTGGCAGGGTCCCACGTGTCCAGTGATAGTTTTTTTCTGGAGGAGCCAAACCGCTGCCTCCTTTAGCCCTTCAGGGAACTCTCCAGAAGTCAAGGAGAGGTTGACAATATCCCTCAAAGGGCCTCCTCTCTGTTGGTCAACCAATTTGAGCAGCCATAACAGATCCAGGTGGCAGGTGGTCGCTCTCATTGACTTCAGCAACTTGTCTACTTAGGTTAACAAGAGCCGGCTGAAGCCATCAAAAATCATCCCCCGTGATGGCCACGGAGCTTCCAGTTTGTGTTCTGTATCAATCATGGCAGGAATGTCCCGGTGGAACAACAAGACTTTATCTGCAAAAATGCTCATTAATGCCTCACAGCCCAAGTCCGATTTACTATTTTGGTGCCCTCCTTGAGGGCAGGTGACTCTTAGCTGGTTGGCATTGGTTGATGTACTCAGACAGGCAGTCCCTCAGATACTCAGGGCCCTGGACCACATACGGCCTTGAAAGTCAATACCAAAACCTTGAACCAGAGGTTCACTATCTCCCATGGCACTTGATAATGTAATAACAGTGCTGAGACCAGCTTTAGCTATTTAGGGCTTTTCTAGCTAGACTTTGTTTAAGGACATAAGGCAGCTTACAGTTACATTCAAAACCAAAAGAGATGAATGATAATCGTATGTAAAGCAATCCGACTAGTATCCATTTAAAATTATGAGTTTGTTACCTTCCTAAACCTCGGAAATTTTGAAACAAGGAAAACCCTTTTTTCCCGTCTGTTCTCCCCTCCCCCCATCTTCGGAGAGACATATGCACTGCATTCTTTCTTCTTAAACCATCACTCTTATAGTTATTAGCAGATAAAATCATATTATTTGGCATATTATTGAAACTGAAAGGGGCAGGTGCCTTGGTTTCTTTTTTTAGAGCCACAAATAAGTTCCCGGCTATGCTATTCAATTCTAGGTATTCTGCCATCTGAGAAGCAAAGAATAGAAAATGGTCACCGTATATTGTCTAGTAAAAGGAGTTTTATTACTTGTGCTTAAAAGCAGTTTTTGTGCAGTCACAGTGTTATGTGGAGAGTTGGATATTGTTGAGTTCAGCGACATTGGAAGCATTGTCTTCCACAGCCTATTGTCGCACATGTGGTAAGTCAGGGTAATGGTGGACAAAATTAGTCACAGCTAAACAGTATGTCCTTGAAATTGTAGGCCCACAACATGCACAGAACACATTATCTGGTGTTCTTGTCTGTCCTACATTAATATCTGTGTACTATACGGTCATTGAAAAGCATTTTATCTAAGAAGAAACCTTGTCTTATGAGGTTTTTTCAATAACTCTTGAGGAGAAAATATTGTATAGATTTTTCCCTCCCAATGTTCTTGAGCATTGAAAAGCAGAGGGACTGGAGGGTGGGGGTGACGTTAAAAAATTCCAGAACTTTTAGGCCTTGAGTGAAGCTGGAGGCAACTGGATTGTCGCTGTGTGCAGTGCCTAATGTTTTCTGTGGGTCTTGTGGGAGAGAAGGAGAAGAGTTGGCTTTTATGCCCTGATTCCACTACCCAAAGGAGTTTCAAATAGCTTACAATAGCTTTCCCTTCCTCTTCCCACAATGGACACCCTGCGAGGTAGATGGGGCTGAGTGAGAGAACTTTTCTTCAGCTCTAACAGAACAGTGACTAGCCTAAGGTCACACAGCTGAATGCATGTGGAGAAGTGGGGGCTCAAACCCAGCTTCTGCTCTTAACCACTACACCAGTGCTTAAAATGCTTATCCCCCTTAAAATGAGGCTAAAAATAAACATTGATCAGTAGTCCAATTAAGCATTGAACATCTGTTCTGCTTGGCCCACAGGCTGGCTCTTGGTCCAAGGAACCATGGTGAGGCTCCCTCCCAAATGAGTTTGGCTGGGTACAGCTCTAGTTTCCTCTCCGCTTTTGTGACATACCAGCATCTTCACAGGTAAACTGTGTGGTTTTTTGGCACGAAGGCAAAAATGGTGCCTACCATGGCTCTAAACTGGATATCTTAGACACATGCTTTATGATTTAGAGCAGGGGTTGTCAGCGGTACCGGGGGTCGCACCTGCCTCTCCCCCCGCAGCGAGGAGCTCGCCAGGCCGCGAGCGAAGCAGCTGATTTGCTCGCGGCCTAGCTAGCTTCTTGCTGCGGGGGGGGGGGAGAGGCAGGCATGGCAGCTGGCATGCTGGTGGACGCAAACGCGCATGCGCTGAGCTGCCGCATTTGTGCCCCCGCCAGATGCAAGTGCGTTTGTGTGGAGCTGCCACGCGTGCGTGTTTGAGCAAACTCACATACGTGGCAGCTTCATGCATGCACGCACGTTTGTGTGGTGCTGTTGCATGTGCGTGTTTGCGCCCTGCTGGCGGGCTCAAGCGCGTGCGCTGTCGCGCGTTTGCGGTGCCTGGACCGCCGGCTCTCCGCCACCCCCGGAAGTGGTCCTCAACCAGGAAAAGGTTCGGGACCACTGATATTGAGGATGGAGCAGAGTTGTTCTCTCTTGCCCCAGAGGGACGGACCAGAACAAATGGGATGAAATTAATTCAAAAGAAATTCCACCTAAACATCCGGAAGAAGTTCCAGACAGTTAGAGCGGTTCCTCAGTGGAACAGGCTTCCTCGGGAGGTGGTGGGTTCTCCATCTTTGGAGATTCTTAAACAGAGGCTGGAGAGCCATCTGACGGAGAAGCTGATTCTGTGAAGGTTCAAGGGGGTGGCAGGTGACAGTGGATGAGCGATAGGGTTGTGAGCGTCCTGCATAGTGCAGGGGGTTGGACTAGATGACCCAGGGGTCCCTTCCAACTCTATTATTCTACGATTCTACGATGCTGGATGGGATTCTAGGTGGGAAGGGCTACCCCACTGCATTTCTGGCAACCAACCCAGAGCTTTAAAATACTGAGGTGGTTAGATACTTTTAAAAAAATTGTGGTTATATACACACTGCCCTGATCTGAATGGCTGTTCTGTTCTTGGAAGCTAAGCAGGATTGGCCATCATTGATATTTGAATGGGAGATCGTATGTTTCACCCTAAGCCTTCTGAGCCCTGAGATTCAGATTCAGAGTACCTGATGACAGTTTGTGCCTCCACCTCTGTAACATACACTAACCTTGCAGCTGTATTGGCAGTCACTGAGGGGAAAGCATGAAGCTTATATTCAGCTGTGACTTTCAGACAATCAGCCAAACACCCACCACTGTGTATAGAGTCACAATAACTTGGTAACAGCCAAGATAAGGTGCTTGATTTTCCCAGACAAATTTAGAAGACTTAATGTGAAAGTTAGTTCCTCAATAAGAGGTAGCAAGTAACATTTACTCAGATAGTCGGGGCTCTGGCACAAATTAGGCAGGGCGAGGTACTGACTAACCTGCTTTCTGGCGCTGTTTTTGATGACAGGTCAGCTTTGGTCTTGTGTACAGCTCCTAATGCTCAGGCATAAAAGACAGCTTTAACGTACCCTGAAAGCTTTTACCCCAAATGGCATCGAGACTGGGAAAACACAAAGGGCCCCATCAGTCGGTTAATGCTTGCAAAATGCTTTGAAGATGAAAAGAGAAAATAAATTCCGGCTTCCAGATCGTGACGTTTCCTTTTTCCAAGAAAGGCTGGCTTGTACACCAATTGCATCCATTTATTAGCTGTGATTTATTTGTGAAATTCCAGCAGGGAGCCATACAAAGGTCTCCATGTTGCCAACTGAGATAGATTATGCATTTTAAAAATGTATTTAGCTAATTAAAATGGAAACAGCATTAAAAATATATTAAAGAGGAAGTGGGGGAAATTCTTCAGTGGCTTGAAAGTTATTCACTTTCGGTGGCTTGAATCTACTTATAGCCAGGTTGTGGCAAGGAGTATTTTCTATGTGTACACCTGTGCTTTTTATACTTGGGAATAGGTTATTTTTATTTTATGTCCATGGGGTTAACTTCAGACTACAGTTTTACCTGTAATATTGTCAGACTTCAGTCAGTTTTCTTGTCTTCAAAGGGGAAGTTTAAAATTCTCCTGGATGAACTCTTCACACAATAGGTGCTGGAGGTTGGTGATGATTCGTTATTTTTAAGGGCTAAGAGATGCAGCTGGTTTTGTGGGATGCATTGGATGAGGAGATGACCTCTGAGCCTGACTGTGGTTCAGATGTCACCTGGGACACTTGAGGAAAGTCACTGTTCCCTCAGACGTAGGTGTCTGCTCTCCAGCCCCTGGATATTCCAGATAAACCTCATCCCGTCAGATCTCACAAACCAAGTAGAGTTGACTCTGTTCACTATTTCAGTGGGAGACCTCCAAAGAACATCAGGGTTGTGGAGGCAGGCAATGGCAAATAATCTTGCCTTAACCCTACAGGGTCACCTTAAGTCATCTGTAAGGACAACTTTTGTATCCTCGGGCTGCACAAGAAGATAGAAGATGAAAACAGTTGCAGTTACATGTAGTGTTCACCTACTCCTTCCCTCCTGCATTACTGTGAGCTGTCCCAAGGCCTATTGTGCCATGGGAAGAGGGCTTGCGGTGACTTAGCATTGGCTGAGGAAGAGGCCACCTGCCCTCAAAGCACATGACGAAAAAATCCCGTTCACATGCCAACTCCAAAATGGGTAGTGTACCCCCTCTTTGTAGACTTTTTAGCTCAAAAGAAAATTTCTGTGGCCAGCCTGCACAGGCAGAGTTCCAGTGTGGGTCTACACAGAAGACGCCAATGAACAATGTTACAGATAAATAGAACTCAGTTTTACATGGGTAACCGACAAAGTTCCCTTAAGTCTTGTTGGCCTCTAAGGTGCTACTTAGGTGACCTCGAGTTGAGCTGTTATTTAAAGAGTTTCTTGTTTGCTTGCTAGTTTATAACTGCAAAGATTTCTGCCCAGGGTTCATTTTCTAGCAAGAGCCAGGGAAAAAAATTGCAAACATAACTGCTAAAGTTTTTCTGACTTTTCATTTAGCAGCCGTAGCTACCTGCAATCAAATGTAGTAAACTTTTTTTCCTCCCTCTTTTGCTCCAGAAGTCAAATTCTAAGGGTTCAGGGGAGAGTAGGATTTGGCTGCTCACCCTTACACCATAAAACCCTTGTTTATCGCAATCATCCGTCTTCAGAGATCTGCCCCTCAATGGGATTTGGTGAAGCCATTACAAGGTGCCGTATGAGTTCCATTTGCCTACAGTAAATAGAATGTCAAAAGTGTCAGGAGGAAATAAATATCAGGCTGGTTAAAAGGAGCAGAGATGGCTCCAAGCATCATTGAAAGGATTGATTTATCTGGCGTGCTGTAATGACTGCAGATGTGGATCTGTTATTCTAGATGAGCAATGAATTTGATGAGCTGATAACACAGGGCCGGCAAGGCCTGGTTTTAATTACTGATGAGGAATTTATTTGTGAAGCCCTGTGATTTACTGTGGGTTTGTTGTGTTATTGACAGGTGACCTTGGGGCTTTCTTCTTCTTTGGGATAAAAAAAGAGTGGTATCCTTTGCATCGTAACCCCCCTTGTTCAACAAAAGAAGAGGTGCTTTATCTATAATGAGAGGGCAAAGAGGTTATTTTTGGTTGGTTTTGGAACTGAGTTCCATAAAATTGTGTTGCCTCTGTTTGTGTGTGTGTGTGTCCCACATAGTCTTACTTCTGCTATGAAGTAAGACGCACAACCCATGGAGACAAATTCTCGTTTCTATTAAGGCCAGATGACTGGGAGAGAGCCAGGTGTGAGCACTGGGTGGGTGCTGCTTTTCTGGTCTCAGCTTGACCGGCACATGAGAATATCTTGTGTCCCACCTTAATGAGTAGAGAGAGAGGATCAGGCCTTTGGATCAGGTCTTGACATTTGTTTTGCCATGTATTTTAGATATTTTAGTCCCAGTTGAAAAGTATTCTTCTTAAAAGTGTTTTTTTGTCTCAGTTTGAAAATTATTGCACTATGTTTTCAAGTGTGTTTGTGTCCTCCCATTTGTGATGCAGGATGTTTAAATACAATTCAGGGTGTTTAAATATAATGTCCACCTGCCCCCCCCCCAGCTTTTGATACTATATAGCAGGATATGCTGTTGATTTTGGGCAGATTGGGAGTAATCAAAGTAATTTCTTGAGACTGTTCCAGAGGTTTCAGAGATAACACAGATGTTGTCCGGGTTTGTAGCTGAAGCTGAGTGCTTAGAAGATCTTTCTAAACGTCACTTAACAGGAAATCGTCTGGAAGAGCATCCTTAGTGGAGAGATGTGTTTCAATTCATGTGGTCTCTTGGGAGAAACTGGAAAGGAATTGGATATTACAGAAACAGCTCTTGCCTGTCCTGTGTAGATGGAAATATTTGTCGAATGACAATAATGTCTAGGATTCAAACCATTTTTGAAGCAACATATTTCATTGTGCTTCTCTCTCTTTTTTCATATATAGTTGTAAAGAACCAAAAGATATATCCAGTTAGCATCTTTTTCCAAGGGATATTTACTAGGTGCTATGATCTTAGCAGACAAGTGCATCTTTAAACACTCAATTTTCATTGATAAGTTTCTAGCCCTTAAGGCAGTCTTGAAAAGGGAAGTGTGTCGTTAAATTCCTGCAGAAATCTCAAACTGGAAGAGACAGTGATCAAAGGATGAGAATCCAAAGATCTTTTTAGCTTCATGCTCTTCTCCCATCCCTTGATAGAATCTCAGTTAATTTTGCAAAATTGGTTAAAGGGTGAAAATATGTGTATAATTGCTACAGCTTGGGAGGTCAGAATTTGGATTTAGTCCATGGTCTTAGTGCCTGCTATACAAGGTGGCACAGTTCCCAAAACCCACATCACATTTTGCTACACTCCAAGAACTGTGCACTACACACTAGTCAAATATCTGCAGGTGACGCCAGTGAGGGGATGAGTCCTAGTTTGTCCAGATTCAAAAGAAAAGTTTGTGTCAAAAAGGAATATTGGTATGTGAAACTTTTCCCCCTCCAGTATTGTTTACCATTTTTATTTTATTTATACCCCGTACCTGCTCCACACACCTGGGGCAAATTTCAACATTAAAAAATATAATAAACATAAATACAAATTAAAGCAATAAATATAACAATAATTTCATTCTTTTTCTTTGTAATGTTCTTGCTTCTCAGTAGGGCATCCTGAACCATTTATGCAGGAGTAGTCAAACTGCGGCCCTCCAGATGTCCATGGACTACAATTCCCAGGAGCCCCCTGCCAGCGAACGCTGGCAGGGGGCTCCTGGGAATTGTAGTCCATGGACATCTGGAGGGCCGCAGTTTGACTACCCCTGCATTTATGGATATCAATGGACACTAAACATGGTGACAGAGGGGAACCGCCACAATCAGAGGCACTAAACCTCTGAATCCCAGAACCAGGAGGCAACATCAGAAGAGAAGGGGTTGACTTCTGTGTCCTGTCATTGGCCCTCCAGAGGAGCTAATTAGCTACCTTGTGAGACAAAATGCTGGACTAAATGGACCACTGGTCTGTTCCAGCAGGGCTTTTCTTGTGTTTTTATTCTAGTGTTTAAAACAGGCTTTCTTGATTAGGGTTTTGCGAAGCCCTGGGGTTTCTTGATGGCCCTGGAAGGGTTTCCTCAATTGGTGGGAGTTATTTAATTTTTAATACGTGTTTTTTTTTTAATTTAAAAGAATTTTAAATGGGGGATTTTATTATTGTCATGGGATTTAATTGTAGGGAAACTTTCTTATGAACTGCCATGAGCCATTTTGGGAGTGGTGGTATAAAAATTAAAATATCTTAACCCTTAGTGGCTCTAATATTTTGGTAGAGCTACTAAGGGCAGAGTGGTGTCCCTCTTTTGGTGTCCGGACACTGCTTCTGGCTACACGGGCACTGGCATGCCTGGTTTGGGCCGGTCCGTGGAGTGCCCGCCCCCAGGAGCCAGCACTTGCGGCCAGATGCTCCCTGACCGTGGACCGTAGTGGAGCACAGTTGACCACGATGCCCTGCCCAACTCGCGGTGCTACCCAGCTGGTAGCTGGAGCGGTGGTGTCCAAGCAGCGGCAGCGAGGTGATGGTGGCGGTGGTGTAATGCAAAAGAAGAGGTGCCAGTCCACTGCTCCACCCATCTGGTGGTGGCGTCGAGGCAGCGGTGGCAAAGTGACAGAGGCAGCAGCCAGGCCGAGGACTGCCAGCCCCAAGGCCATTGCGCGCTCGCCCCTCTGCCTTCGCAGTGCAAGGTCAGAGAAACCAGGTTCTTCACATGCCTGCCACCTCCCACCCCGCACCTATTGCCCCACTATCGCCCACTGCATTTACAGCTGCAGAGAGCTTTTTGCCTGGTAAATAAATAAATAAAATTTCAATGGGTGTTTTGGCGTTTTAGTATTATGGGAAATCTCTCTTTGCCCATGTTTCCTTTTTAACCATCATTTCCTCCAGATTAACAAAGCCTCCGAAGCATTAGCCTTTCCTTACAGGAGACATGCTGTAGTCTCTTGATCAGTCCAGTTGCTAAATGGAACTTCCATGTTCAGGGGCTTCTCAGTACTGGATGCTGAATAGCAGATGGTGGATGAAATCCATTGTTTTAATCTTTGGTGTGGTAGGCTTTTCAGAAAGCCTGGTCTAGGAGGGCTCTTCTTACATTCCTGCCGGCAAAAGAAATGTTAAAATAAAACAGTGTGGTGTATTGGGCTTTAGAATCTCTTGGTGTACCATCTTTGGTTGTTTGATCTTCTAAGCTCCTTGAAGCTTGAAAACTGTGTCTCTTTCTGTTTCTAAGTGGGGAGAAGAATTCATCCCCTGAGTGAGTGGGATTAATTGCTAAGTCAGAGAAGTTCATTTGGTGGAGTTATATGATTATTGTATCTGCTCCTGTGGGTTCTTCCACAGAAGGAGGAGCCGTTTGCCCTTCTGTGAATAGCATATAGTTTATTATCAAAATACACCAAGTGTTTGGCTCCAGGGACCATGTTATAATTAAACATCTATTGGACTGTTTTAGACTATATTTGTGGCTGAACTCTTGCCTTTAGCCATATGTAATTAAAAAGACTATTAGATAATACTCCTTCTGCTAGTGGAACTTAGCATGACCCTGACAGACTCTTTTGTAAGGAAAAAAGGGGGGAAATATTATGTGTCATGGATCAGTGTGGAATGGACTTCAACATTTGTTGCTGAGTCAAAAAGAAGCATATAGGAACCAGAGTATTGCTTCAGTTGGACTGCTATGAAAGAATTTGCCAGCTACAACCCAAATATACATCACTTGTTTTTCATACATCTGCATCATGTTTTGATATTTCTCAAGAAAAAGAAATGAACTTGTACAGATGTTCTATTCCTATGCTTTCTTAGAGCAGGAACCTGTGAAGTATCCCACACCTGTAAAAACATTCCCAGCTACTTATAGTAGTTATCGGTTTTGACAGTTTTCCTCTATGTGTGTTTGTGCACAAACATTCAAACACAATGGTTATGTACTGACATGGGTTCTTCTCCCCTGGAGTATAAGAGGACACTAAAATCTGGAAGTAATTTAACAAACTGAGACCTAACAGGTTATCAAACAGACCTTTTTATTCTCTAATCAAGTTCTTCTTCCTCTATCTGACTCTTATGCTGTTCACTCTGAGAGTTTGTTCATTGGTTAAAGTTATAGTTATTAAGGTGGTTAACATTACTTTTGAGTCTAGTGCAGTTAAAGCTGTGACAATGGCTGAACTGAGGAAGTTGGGAGTGGCTGGAAGAATGTTGGTAGTTCCTGCCACCCTTGATCTAGTGGTGGAAACTCACCTGTCAAGATGTCCTTTACACCCCAGGGAAAAAGGACCCTTCTCAGTATCAATTGGTTGTTCTCTCCTTCACCCCCCTGGCGTTTTATTTCTCTGGCTGCATCCTCTTCATGGATGGGAAGGAGATGAACCCTGGCAGCCATTTTACAAGTAGACTGAGATCTACGTGTACGTCGGGGGGGGGGGGGAGAGAAAGAGAGAGAGAGCACATAGCAGGACAAATAGCAAAGGACTGAGCCAAAATGATGTTTTCTCCAAAATGAATGTTTCCGTTGTCTCTGGGAACCAGGAGTCAAGGAGGACAGTGGGCATGCTCTCTGGGGCCATCCTACATCAAGTTGCGCAGGATCCTTGCCCACTAAAGCAGCCATAAAGAGTGGCAGCTGACGTCCTTGTAGAAATCAGGCTCAATCCTCTGATATGTCAGGCTGCAACTTGGTTGACGTTCTCCACCTTCATTCAACATTACAATATTTATTTAATTTATCTATTTTGTGATGGTTTCTTGACTGCCCAGCCGCTGTTTCCAAGAAGTTTCAATAAAACAATTCATAAATCCAACATTAGTTATTCATTGAAACAAATAACTATTAAAATCTATTAAAATCATTCAAATTAGTCAGACCAGTTGCTGGCAATATTTGTAGTGCTGTTAAGTACCTCTCAAGGTACAAACTCAGATTCTGGTTCAACTTGTATAGCTCCGTGGACACAGCGTTTGGCAGAATAGTTTTACAGCAAGTTATTCTGGACAATGACAATGACTAGGGATACTGCTCTGGGAGATCCCATAAAATGTCTTCCACTTCATGGGGAGACTGACCAGTAGTCTATTACTTGTGAACGGTCCTTCACCCCTGAGGTATAGGAAGATATCTTACTTGTCTAATTCGTTCATAGTTATTGTCTAATTCTTCCTTGTCTTTCTTGCTTAATACCTGAAGGGTTCTTAATCTACACATTTATGTCTGTTCTGGTTTCTTCCACCTATACAGGTGTGTTATGGGTTAACCATGTTAAATGTTACTAGTTCCTCTTAAGTTTCTTATAGGATGGTATATTTAGTACCAGCTGTTGGAGTACCCAAACTGGAGAAGGGTGTTACTCCCACCACAGGAAACAGGAAGAGGAAAAAGATTCTTGCTTCACTAAAGTACGTGGTGGAAACTGACCACAAGATATCTTCATGTATCTTAGGGGAGAAGGACCCCTCACAGGTAAGAGAAGAATGGTCATTCTGCTTCTTCTAAAGAGCCACTGTCCTCAGGGGTGCTAATGTCAGTGCTCAGGTATTCTTGTTCCCTGCAGTTGTGCCTTGTTGAAACAGTGTAAAGGGAAAATAGTGGTTCACTTTCCCCTTCACTCCCCACTTCCCCAAACCGTAGAATCATAGAGTTGGAAGGAACCTTCATGGTCATCTAGTCCACCTCCCTGCACAATGTAGGAACTAACAACTACCGTCCCACCCACAGTGACCCCAGTTTCATGCCTAAGTGATTCCCCCCCCCAAACCTAAAGAGTGTTCCTCCCCACAGAAAAACAGAAAAAAAAGATGACATAATTGGTGATGGAGATTCTGGTGGGGGAGCCTGTTGCTCTCATGTGCCTGGTGAGAATACACGGACTCATGATTTCCACAATGGACATATTTCTGTAGGCACGTTTTCACTTCTTAACTGTCTTGATCTCTCCCTGTCATTGGTTTGTGTTTCCAGCCACACAGGCAGTGCTGTGTTGTCCTGATTGCTGTCTGTCTACCTCTCGACCAGTGGTCCCCAACCTTTTTTGTCACGGGACCGGTCAACGCTTGACAATTTTACTGAGGCCTGGGGGGGGGGGTAGTCTTTTGGCAAGGGATGCTGCCACCGCCTGAGCCCCTGCTCCACTTGCTTTCCCGCCAGCGCCCCTGACTTCCAGCCGTCCGCTGGGGAGCATTGCCAGCAGCAGCTGTGTAGTGACACGCTGAGGGGGAGCCCCAGCCATGGTGGCCGCTGGAGAGCACCAAAGGTGAGCCAACAGCAGAGTGGCAGCGCAGCCCCCAAGGCAGCAGCCGGGGAGGAAGACGAGGAGGAGCCGTGGCCTGGTACCAACTGATTCACGGACCGGTCCCTGTCCCTGTCCCTGGGCTGGGGGTTGGGGACCACTGCTCTAGACTATGGCTGTGCCATGATAATAGCCTATCCTAAATCTTCCCTACCTTGAAGTTGTGTTACAGCTCTGGGTGCATTTTCCTGCATAAGAGACAGTTGTTGTACTGATATGGGAAGAATAAATAGAGAAGGGGTTTAAGTAGGAACTATAAGTAATCATTGAAGCAGGCACCCAAATATTTTTCTCATGGATGTATGCCCTGTCATTTTTTTGTCATTGCAGATGGAGGTTCATCACTATCCTATTGACCAAATTATATTTTTTGCATAGGGTGTCTTTCCCCGGCATACACAGACCTGACCTTTGCAGTGAAACAATTATAGAAGATGGTGCAGGGTGGGATTTGATTGTAGGGTGGTAGCCCTGGTCAGGTGTCCTAAAAGGGGGGTGTAATTCACTGGATTACAAGTATTTAGCCTGTTTGCAAGCTGAAACCAGCAAAGGTGATCATGCATGAAAAGTGCACATATTCCAATGAATATTCATATGTTAAGGTGGAGATTGTTGATCTGACTTTATATAAGGCAGCTTCTAGTATAAATACTTAGGAAGCTGCTTTATGCTGCATTGAAGTATTGGCCCATGTAATTTAGTATTGTTTACATTTACAGTGGGAGTCCTACCTTTTGTTGCCTTTTGCCTTCAGAGATTTTGTGGGTAGGGTCCTTTTCATGGTACTGTTTATGGAAAGTCATTCTTAGGTAATCTGAAAGGTATGTTGTAATTTACCCCTGTATTTCTATAAACGTTCTGTTGTGGTTGTTGTTGTCAGTCATTCAGCCATGTCCAACTCTTGGGAATCCCATGGCACAGCTACTGCCACAATCTTTGATCCTGCACTGCCTTCCTCAGCCTTGCAGTGTTCTCGCTGGTGACCACCCTGAGTGCATCCAACCACCATGCCCTCTGTCGGCCTAGTTTCCTTTTTCCACTGACCAATCCTGGCATAGTTGCTTTCTCCATTGGGTTGGATCACATGATTTGGCCAAAGTAAGTGAGCTGGAGTCCTGCAATTTTCCCTACCAACGATATATCAGACTTTATGCGCTGCAGTATTTCCTTGTTTGTGGCTTTTGCTGCCCCTGGAACCCACAGAAGCCTTCTCCAACGCCAGAGTTCCAATGAATCATTTCTTGTCCGATTTTTTCATCGTCCAACTTCACAGCCGTAAGTGGCTATTGGAAATACGGTAGATCTGACTAATCTGCATTTGGGAGTCAGGCTTATGTCCTCGCTTTTCCATGTTCGGTTCAAGTTCATCATTGCGGAACGATCCAGAGGATTTTGGCATTTTATTTCCGTACTGTAATTGTCACTCTCATCAATTTGTGATCCAAGAAAAATGAATTCTTGAACACATTTGATCTCTTTCCCGTCAATTGTTATTGTGATACGTCTGTTTTTTTTTCCCCCCCAGTGGTCATTATTTTTTGTCTTTTTAAAGATAAAGATAAAGGTATCCCCTGTGCAAGCACTGAGTCATCATGTCTGACCCTTGGGGTGACGCCCTCTAGCGTTTTCTTGGCAGACTCAATACGGGGTGGTTTGCCAGTGCCTTCCCCAGTCATTACCGTTTACCCCCCAGCAAGCTGGGTACTCATTTTACCGACCTCGGAAGGATGGAAGGCTGAGTCAACCTTGAGCCAGCTGCTGGGATCGACCTCCCAGCTTCATGGTCAGAGCTTCACACAGCATGTCGGCTGCTTTACCACTCTGCGCCACAAGAGGCTCTTTTGTCTTTTTAGTGTTTAAGAAAAGGCCAGATTTCTTACTTCATTGACCTTTGATTGACTTTCCGTTACCATCTATTTAATGATCTGTGTTTTGTCTTGCTGGTTTCTATTGCTTTATTGTGGGTTTTCAACATTGTGTCCTGTTACATCTCTTTTTACTTTTTAAAAAATATTTTTGGATTTTCTTCTAAAGGTGTGGTGTCCTGCTTTGAGGACTCCGCGTATAAAGTGGCTAATGCATTTCTCCCATTGAATAAATTGTAATTTGGTTTGGGAGAAGGAGCCTTCATTTGGTGTCTCAACAAATCTCACAATGTTGTCTCTTTTTAGTATATATTCTTTCTTGTCTTAAGCATGTAACCGAAAATGATCTCTGAAGCCACAATTATTTTAAAAGGTAACCATTTCCCACCCCTGGTGAGACAAAGAGAATTCCCCCCCCCCCCAAAAAAAAGCTGGGAACAGGCAACTTTAAAAACACCTGGCTTTGTGGGATTTTTACACAGCTGCAAAAATAAAGTGTCATATCAGGTTGGGGTCACATTTGTCTAAGAAAAACTAACACGAGGATCTCTTTTGTCAACACAGGAGATGAGCGGGATGATAAGGGCAAATTATACTCCTCTGATCCGTCCCTCTTAGAGAAGTGACTGGAGATTAAAGCTTTGGCCTGGAATTTCAATACCCCCATGCATTTTTCATAAAAGACGGTGTTTGTGGAAATTGCTGGGGAATAAGGGGTCAGAAGAATTTTTCATGAAATTGCCAGAGTGTTTTCTGTCTGCCGTGAGCCTGTACTTGACTTCAGTAGGTTTGGGACAAATATGTGGGTGCGCATAGGTACATTTCCCCCCCAAAAAAGATAGAGCTTGTGTGGTAAAATGGGTAAAGTGTTGGACTGGGTTCAGGAGATAGAATAGAATCATAGAGTTGGAAGGGACTTCATGGGTCATCTAGTGCAGCCCCCTGCACTGTGCAGGACACTATGCAGGTTCAAGTTCTCACACAGCTGTACTATTGGGTGACCTTATGCTAGTCAAGCTCTCTCAGCCTAATTCGCCTAACAAGGTTGTTGTGAAAATAAAATTGGGAATGGAGAGCTTCATATGCTGACCTGAGGGGGAGGCTGGGATCAAATCCTGTGAGAGACACATGAAAAAGTGGCTTCAGATCATCATCATCATTATTTATTACGGTCATTGACCAGCATCAAAGTATCTACAGACATACATTATTACAGCGTTTTAACAGGACATTCGGCATCAGGGAGTTGACAAAGGCACAAAACATGAATACAGCATTTTGATAGTCAGGTCATTTAGCATCAACAATAGCAAAAGATTTCCGCACTCTGCTGGCAGTATAGCAAAACTTTGCCACCATGTAAGAAACAGAATTATCTTTATCTGCAAGCAAGATGTTAATTAGATGATCATCTGTAAGTCCAGGAAACCTTGATAGCAAGGGCAAGATTAAACGGCTTCTGGCAACCTTATAAAAGTCACAGTATAATATAATGTGGGCAATTGATTCAATTACACCTGAAAAAGTGGCTTCAGATGAATGTTTTAATGGCTTCTTTTGCTGTTTTCTGGAGATGGTCTGACCAGTTCAAGCTTTCTGGAAACTTCTGTGATGCTTCACTTGCACTCCACACTGGAAGGACTCCTGTGGCAATTATGAGGGAAATTGGTGAGCATATCGGTTAGATCAGCCGTTCTCAACTTATCATTGAGAAAACCTTGAAACATTTTTCGGGCTTCGAGAAAACTCAGAAATGGCACGCTTGGGCACAACATGGTTGGGAAGCATAGTTGTGTACATGCCCACCCATGGCCCCTACTTGTTCCACCCCACCCCCTCCAGGCCCATCATTGGCCATTCTGGGAGCGGTAGGTAGTTTGGCATGACCATATATGGTTTTATCACCCGATAAATATTTAACAAATTTTAATAACAATAAATAAATAAATAAAATTAATTAACTCTTACCTACTCTGGAAACCCTTCCAGGGCCATCAAGAAACCCTAGGGTTTGAAAAAGCATGGGGGTAGGTTGTTGAACAACAACTGGGGAAGACCTACATTTAGAAGAAGAAGGGTTGGTTCTAATATGCTGCTTTTCTCTACCTGAAGGAGTCTCAAAGCGGCTTACAGTCGCCTTGCCCTTCCTCTCCCCACAACAGACACCCTGTGCGGTGGGTGAGGCTGAGAGAGCCCTGATATTACTGCTCGGTCAGAACAGCTCTATCAGGAGTCTCAAAGCAGCTTACAATCGCCTTAGGTTCGGTACATGGATTCCTAGGAGGGAGGTTCAGGGCCCCATTGGGTGTTGTTGGTTCTGGCCAACCTCAAACAAATGCCTGGTGGAAGAGCTCCCTTTTGCAGGCCCTGCAGAACTCTTTTAGTTCCTCAGGACCCTGATCTCCTCCGGGAGCTCATTCCACCAGTTGGGGGCCAGAACAGAAATGGTGTAGTGGTTAGGAGTGCGGATTTCTAATCTGGCATGCTGGGTTCGATTCTGCACTCCCCCACATGCAACCAGCTGGGTGACCTCGGGCTTGCCACGGCACTGATAGAGCTGTTCTGACCAAGCAGTGACATCAGGGTTCTCTCAGCCTCACCCACCTCATAGGGTGTCTGTTGTGGGGAGAGGAAAAGGAAGGCGACTGTTAGCCGCTTTGAGACTCCTTTGGGTAGACAAAAGCGGCATATAAGAACCAACTCTTCCTTCTTCTCCTTTTGGATCCACCCCAATGTTAATTTTAATGATTTTTTTTGTACCTAGAACATGAAAATTACATTAACAGTCCCTTTTGCTGTTCTTTGCCTTTCATTGTGAGACTTCTTTACCTCTTCTGTGTTTGATTTCCTATTATCTAGGTCCGTTCTGTATTTAAACCCACTATTGTTAGGAGAGACATATTCTATTACTGATACCTTTGGAAGCGATCCCTTCTCCCTGATTAGCTTGCTGTTTATATTTATTTTTACTCATGCAAAATTCAACAGATGGTGCTTGGGTTAATTTTGTTGTAAATTAATCTTGCAGTTCATCACCAGCTTTTTTTTTTCTTCCTTAAAGAGTTTAAAAGGCCACAAAGGCAAGAAGCTAGAATATGCTGTTAGGGGATATAATATCACAGTTGAAGTTCTTTGATATATTAGTGCAATGGATTTTGCAGCGGTTTCATGATGTATAAAGAGGGTATAGTATTGATCCTCCTACATTATTACATTTGCTTTTTAAAGGCAAACGAAGCATTAACACCTGGATCTTCAGCATTGATTTGGGCATTGGTGGTGTAAAAGCTTTCCTGCTGTTGGCCTGTTTCTATAACATGGAAAGCTAACTACCTTAAAAAAAAAAGGGAATTTAGCTTATTTTTTTTCTGAAGCTGCAAAAATAAGACGGACTTCTATTCAGCTTGGATCCTAAAAGTAAACATGGCAGCAGCAGTTATGTGCATCTGGTGGCATTGGAATAAGCAGTCAGATAGCGTGTCTGACCCTGATAAAGCATGAATGATCATGGCTGCAGGCAGTGGGGTTCCTTTGATGCTGTCAGGAGCTTGAGATGTAGGAAATCCTGCACATATGGCCTGTGTGGAAGTCACATGGGGATTCACCCTATGCATTTTTATCACCGTTCACCACAGGGAAACAAGTAGCGTTGTGAGGCTCAGCCTTCCAACTGGTGGGAGGTTCGGAGGCAACTAAATGGGAGGCATGACATTGGCTGCATCGCTGCATCACTTCCGGGGGAAACGCTGAGGCGACACAGGGTAGCTCTAGGAATTGCTGGAAACTATATGGTAAAACAGCAAGAGTGTCTGCTGATTCCTAGAGCTACTCTGTCACTTCTCGATTTCCCCGAGAATCAATGTAATGGTGCACACAATAGCCAATATATTTTTAAACCCTTTTCCGCCACAACTTGGAACTCTCAGCTAGGGCTGCTGGTGAGAGGCCAGGCATCCCTAGAGGCCAGCCATACCAACATGGTAGCTTCTTAATGCCCATTGGCCAGAACGGGTCATGTGATACAGCTGACCTATATAAAAGTATCCTTTCTGGTTTTAGGAATAATAATAATTCCTGGTCTGCCATTCTAGATGTTAGGTGCCAAGGTGTACCTGGTGGGATCCTCCAGGGCTTCCTTGCTGTGCAGCCTGGTGGCTCAGTGTCTTCTCGAGAGAAGTATGCGTTCAGTGAAGGGTCTAGTGCAGGGGTAGTCAAACTGCGGCCCTCCAGATGTCCATGGACTACAATTCCCAGGAGCCCCTGCCAGCATTCGCTGGCAGGGGCTCCTGGGAATTGTAGTCCATGGACATCTGGAGGGCCGCAGTTTAACTGACTACCCCTGGTCTAGTGACATGTACTGAGACCAGTTGACTAGAGAGACCCTGTTGTCTCCAAGATGGCCCCTGAGGTCAAAGTGACTTGTCAGTAGTGAAAGAATTCAATTATCTTGTCTGCTGCAGTTCGGTATTTGACCCCTCACTACCTGCGTTCAGCCGAACTTGTCCCACACTTTCTGGCCCTGACAACGTTCCTGCATAAATACCATTGTTTCCTTTTAAGAACAGCTTTTTCCAAAAACAAAACAAAAACACACAACCCACAGCCAGACACAAAATATATTCTTTGTTGGCAGAGGTCGGGGGACTGGAGAGGGATTGTAGTTTCAACAGAATATGTGTGCAATTTAAACCCCGATGTTTTCTGTATTAGTGCTATCTAGTTTTGGAGGATTCTTTGTCAGTTTTGGTAGGCTTCTTAAATGATGTGGAATGTGATTATTAGCAGCAAAACATGTGCATGCATACACAATTGAGAAGGCACAGAGATGTTGTTGTGGCACACACTATGTGTATGAACGTATACCACGGTGCAGTTCCAAATTTGCTTTAAAAAAAGCCATGCAAAAATTTACCAAATAAACCAGAATAATCAGGAAATAGGGGTTCATAATCTTGCCAGCTATGCTTTTGTTAGCGGCTGGCAACAAGAAACTAGTCCTCAAGTTCTGTCTCCCATTTCGAAAAGTCAAGATGGTGCTCTTCTGTGTATTTAAGACTGATTTTTTTTTAAATATCCAATGGACCCAGTTCTACTAAGAGCAGCAGGAAAATAATTTAAATTCCTTGGCATTGCTGCCAGTAGCTATCTGTATTTATTTATTTGCATATATGTGATGTGACCCACCTTAGAAGCTTAGGGCAGGTTTAGATTACATTCTATTAAAATCCTATAATACTCTAGTGGTAGGAAGGGCCCTTCCACTCTTTGAGGGCATTGTAGAGGAAGTAGGGGGAAGGGTAGAAGTTAGATAGTTTCGAAAGTGTAATTGAAACTTAACAATCGTTTCAAAGGAAAATAAAAAGAGAGAACATGGTTCCTCCATGTGCTATTTCCTTAAACTATCTCGCTCTCAAAAAAAAAAAAAAAATCCCTGGAGAAATGATGTTCTAACCGTCTATTGAAGAAGATCAGCAAAGCCTGCAGAGATTAAAGATGAGAAATCGGAGTCTGTGGAGGTTCTGCATCCATGATGACGGGGCCGACAGATCAGGCCAAATGTGGCGTTGGGGCAGAGAAGCATCAGCTCTTGTAATGGAGAGATGTCTGGTGGAAAGATTGCTCTATCACCGTGATGGCTTCCTAGCCTGTGATAAATCTCAGGTCGTTCTTTGCTGCCACAGAGATGAGCAGGCTGTTTTCTCCATCCCAGAATGAAATGTCGGACTGAGACAAGGAGCAGAGATGAAAATGAACTGGGGAAGGGAGAGGAAGCTCTGGAGAAGTTATCTTTTTAACATAAATCTCTTGCGGAAACACTGTCAGACCCATTCCCAGTTTGGAAAAAAAAATGCTTCCACCACACCAAGCTTTTGCTTGGCTATGGAGGGTAACTAGACATTTGCTCTTTTTGATGCTCTCTTGTGCTTTTCCTGGCCTGAAAACAAAGATATATTTCTCTGGGGTGTGGGCAAAACAAGCTGGTGCCATCTTAAAAGAAAGCCTTTTCTATCGTATTTGATGGTCTCTTATTTGACATTTTAATCTTTAGCTGTACAATCATAGAACCCTCAGCCTGGTTCAAACACAGTCATTGGACTACAAAGGAAGATAATCAGTTGTGTGGTTAATCCTTGTTTTGGGGTAAAAACAGCAGTCACAAAAGTGAAGCAGAACAGGAAATTCTCAGAGTAGAAAAGGCAAGAAGACTACATTTTCAGTAAATAAAGCCATGAAAGAAATATGTGTTTTCCATTATCTTTGAAATAATTTCTTCTCCTGTTAACCCCGTGACAAAGTTATGTAAGTTCTTTGTGTGAGTTTGCCAAATGAGCTACTAAAGTTAAGAAGGACATGTTGGCAGTGAGAGTTATAACTTTGCAGGTAGCTGTCCCAGTTAGGTTCCAGGACAGATCCCAATTCAGTTCTCTCTACCATCATGACTTATCTCTCCGGTTGCTCAGACAGCAGATGTCCTTCTTCATGTTCTTTCTGTGGATTCCCTTCTGTCAGTGGCTCAAGGCATTTAACCACCTGAGATGGCCACAAAAGGTCATGAAGACATAAAGGGGATAGGTGGCTTGCCATACTGTTTGTAGAGAGGCCTGGAGACCCAGCTTAGTCTGAAGTCATCAGGTCTTGGAAACTATGTTTAGTACTTGAATGAGAGACATCCATGTCTCTGGGGTAGCTACAGGGGTAGCTACATTGATGAAAGCAATGGGAAACCATCTCTGCTTATCTTTTGCCTGGAATGCCTCGTGGATGGGGTCATCATGAATTGGTTTTGATTCTGTTTCTTTGTAGGTGAGGGGAAGAGATTTAACTACTCACTTTGACCGTTTATGCACTGGGAACTTCACTGCCCCACCCTTCTGTCAGGAGCACAGATCGGGGGTGGATGAGGTGCACCAGGCCAAATGCTCCCCCATGTGGGTGCAGGAAGAGGTGGGGCAGCCTACTATGACTAAAACTCCAGCCTGTAGCCTGGCATGAAACCGCCAGTGCATAAACGGTCTTGCAGGTAGAGGAAGAAGCTGTGGTGAAGAAGAAGAGTTGGTTCTTATATGCCGCTTTTTTCTCTACCCAAAGGAGGCTCAAAGCGGCTTACATTCGCCTTCCCTTTCCTCTCCCCACAACAGACACCCTGTGAGGTAGGTGAGGCTGAGGGAGCCCTGATATTACTGCTCAGTCAGAACAGCTCTTATGGTGCAAATCGATTTTGAAAGTATTCAGCCTCCTGAAAGGTCCGTCTCCCCCAGCTGAGAGATGTGAATGCCTACTGGGAAGAAATCCAGAAAAAATTCAGGGGGCAATGTGCTGCTTTTTCAAAAACTTTCTGGGGGGTTTTTAGATGGAAAAATCATAAATTTTGAGAATGCTTGTGGGCAAAACCCTTTAATTTTTTTGTAAGCTGTGAAATATTTTTAAAGGCAAAGATTTACTTATTAAAAATGTATAATGTGAAGATTGATTTGCATACAAATGTACATCCTTAGTGAATATAATGCAGACAGGCATATATGCATTTGTTTAATATTGATAAATGACTATCATTAGTATGGTATATGTGTATGACGATAATACACTGTTGAAAAGTTCAGTGATATCAGATATCAAAATATGCTGCTAGATGTATTTGAATGGAAGAGTATTTTTGTTTGCTCGGTCAGTTTTTTCTCTCTCCCACCTCTCAGAAGTTGCAAACTCATACTCTGAGACATCAGTTTGCAATGCTAAGTTGCCCCAAATTTGTATTTTGCAGACTTGGATAAAACACTACCCAATGAAATTATCATTATCATTATTGTTCCTATACTGCCCTACTAAATCGGGCCCATACCTCCACACTTTCTTACATATTCCTGTTCATAACTTTTTAATTTGTGTAACCAACTTTTTAATAACTTGTAGTTGGCTTCAGAAATTAATGGAGCTAGCCTTCCTGTCTAAGAGTTTCGTTCATCCAGTCTTGCTCCTGTAGTCAGCAGGAGCTGTTTCCGCTAGTTGCATGTGAGTTGTCAACTGTCCCTTTCTAGAGAGTGGCTTCGCATAGCTGTCATAAATGCCATGGCAACCTCATAGACCACTTGTTGACATGTGTTAGCCACCCTTGAAAACGGTTGGGGAGCTTCTGGCTAGTGCGAGGTGTATTTTCCAGCTTTCAGCTACGTTGCAAACATGTTATTTTGCACTCCCTTCCCACTTTACTGGCATGATTTGCAGTGCTGGTTTGCTTTCCGCAAAATACTCCTTATCTTGGACTTCTGGCAAGTGTCAGGAGTAAGACCTCTGTTGCTACTTGACTTGACTTAGTAACTTTAATAATAGAACCTTAGCAATGTTCTGAGCCTTTTGTCTTTATTATTTTCACTGGTCCTCACAGTACCATTTATGCTAAGCTTGAACTCCCCTCCCTAGTATGTTCTGGGTGTCTCCTTTTAGCTTTCTGGAACGCCAAGGACTTTTTAGAGTGGCTACATGTTACTCCTGATTTTATAGGTTTTCAATTTAGCTTATTGTTTTTATTCGTAGTCCTTTCAAGCTTGGAAGAGGAAGGGGGTACCTGACTGTAAATAAATATTAGTGTTGGGGAAAGTTTCTTATTTATTTGAGGAAAAATGGCCTTTGAAGTAGATTCATGAAGCAGGATATGTCATTTTAAGACAAAAACACCCCATTAAGTTATCATGGAAACTTTATGCCATAATATTCCGTTGGCTAAAGGGGTTTGTGGATGGGTTATTAAGACTGTAGGATTGTATCAATGGTCCTTTAGACTTGCTGTTTTTGGGGAGGCTTTCCTGCCTCTCTTCTCTCTTCCCTCCCTTTCCCCCACTTCCCCTTTAAAAAGAAGACACATTGAAGAGATCTGCAATGGACATGACTTGCAGATTTTAAAATAATGGAGTGTTTAATGGAATCGTGAATAAATGGTAGCAGATTTGTCTGTCAAAAATTAAATAGTGGTATTCTTTGATTAATATCAGAATTTAATCTAAAATAGTTTTAGCTATTTCATACAGGTGACATCTGTGCTTAAATATAATTTTCCTCTCCCTGTTCTGGCATGACTGTTAATTACTTACTCAATGTAGTTCAACATTTAGTTAATAAATATGTCAAGCTTTTACCATGGTGTTCTTTTGCAGAGTTCTGAATTTGCAATTAGTTTTAGATTTACTACATGGTGACAGGCAGTGCTGTATAAATAGAGGTTAAACACACAATTTACATATTAATTTCATGATTCATTTATTCAATGATTTATGTGGATATAGATTGTATTTAATCTCTGTGCTGTAGTTGTTTCAAGCATGACGGACAGAATCGCTATACCGACTGAGCAATAATGACGGCTGTATTGAGCTACAGGAAGTTTAGAAGGGAGGGGGAAGACCAAAGCAAGACTTGGAAACAGTTGAGTCCTTAGCCTTTTTGGTAGGGGGGATGGGACTGGCTGCTGAAAAACAATGTAGGCTTTTGAAGGATCAGGATTGAATACGTGTGAGTGTTGTGTAGTGTTGTGGAGTCTGCCCAGGAGTGATTCTTATGTCTAACCTCCTTGGAGCTCCCAGGCATTGAGGCTGGAACCTTCTGCATGCAGAGCAGATACTCAACTCTTAAGTTACAGGACATAGTCAAACTACAGATCCTTTAGTAGTGGTGGAAAGTGCTTTCAAGTCATAGCTGACATATGGTGACCTTGTAGGGTTTTCAAGACATGTTTAGAGATGGTTCACCATTGTCTACCTCTGCATCATAACCATGGAATTCCTTGGTGGTCTTCCACACAAATTGCTAGGGCCAGTGAGGGCAACCACGTGCCCCCTTGATCCTTGTCCACCCTTGTTACTCAGGTCGAGTGATCAGCGGGTAGGAGGCCCCCTTAGGGATACTATCAACCTCTCCCTGTCATTTAGGGAGTTCCTAGGGGCTTTGAAGGGGGCGGTGGTCTGCCCTTTACTGGAAAAAGAAATTGCTTGATCCGTTGGACTCAGCAAACTACCGCCAAGTCATGCATTAGGTGTACCTGGGTAAGGTGATTGAAAAGGCTGATGTGGATCAGCTTCCAGTATTCTTGGAGGAAACTTCAGCACTCGACCCATACCAATCTGGCTTCCCTCCTGGCCATGGGGTAGAGCCAGTGTTGGTTGCCTCGACAGATGATCTCCAGCACCAGATGGATTGGAGCGGATTGGCCATCCTCAGGATGGGAGGGGGTGGGACAAGACAAGGGACCCGAGATACAGACATGTGTGGACCCCTTCCAACCTCCGTCCCATCCCTCAGAACACCAGATGGAGGCAAAGGTGAACCAACCCGCTTCTGTCATGGATACAGTGAAGCGCCAGGTCGATTAATAATAAGACCCACACCTTGCAAGACTACTTTGCAAATATCAGTGTCGATCTGATGTGTGTGATGGAGACCTGGGTCAGTGACGGTGAGACAGTCACCCTTAAAGAGCTAACCCCTGCCAGGTGCTCTGTCCTCCCTCAGTCTCAGACTGTGGGGTGGGGGGAGGGGTGGAAATCCTAACCCAAGAGGACTTCTTCAAGTCTCTCCCCATTCTGTCAATTCCAGGAATTGAATGTGAAGACCTCGGGTGGGATTCAACCGAGAGCATGGCTGTCTGGTTGGTGTACTGCGTGCCCAATGCACCTCCAGATGCCCTGCCAGCTCTGCTAGAGAAGGTAGCAACCTGGATGCTACAGTTCCCTAGAAACTTGATTCTGGGAGACTGTACCCTCCATGCTGAGCTACCGCCCTCTAGAAATGTGCTAGACCTAGTGTCAGAAATGGCTATGCTAGGGCTCTTGCGATTTGTTGTTGGCAACACCCATCAAGCAGGCCACACCCTGGGCCTCATTTTCAGTGTGGGGTTGAAAGTGGATCTGGTCTTGGCCAAGGCCATGCCGTGGTCAGGCCACTATATCCTGAAGGCCCGGCTAGGGCTGCCACCCCCTCCTCAGTTGGGCTTTGAGCAGATTTCAGCTCGCTTGTAAAGACTTATGGATCCAATTGGATTCCTGAAAGCTCTGCAGGACACAATGCCTCCTGGAACTTCTCTAAATAGTCTGGTCAGTGACATGATAGAATGCTGACCGCCATTGACGAGATAGCTCCCAAATGTCCTCTCCACCCACATTTCTAGCAGGACCCTTGATACACCGAGGAAAACCCGTAAGAAGAAACAGGAACTGAGATGACTAGAGCGATTCTGGAGGAAGACTCATGATGAAGTTTCAAGAACATCTTATAGAATGCAGTTGAGAGCCTATGAGATACTGATATGCTGATGACACCCAGTTCTTGCTTCTGTTGGTCGGCTACCCTGATTCTTCCCTAGAATCATTAGTCAGCTGCCTTGAAGAAGTAATGAGGTGGCTTAAGCAGAATTGTCTGAAGCTCGACCCTTCAATGATGGAGGTCCTGTGGCTGGGCAGGAAGGGTACAAGCAAGGAAGTGCACCTGCCCAACTTGGACGGAGTGCAGCTATCAGTGACTCACTCCGCCTGGAACATGGGTCATTGCCTTTCTTTCAATGGAAGCTCAGGTCATGAAAGTAGTGCAGCTGGCAATTTATCACGTTCACCAGGCCAAACTACTTGCTCCATACTTGGCCCTGGAACACCTAAGCCACAGTGATATGGAGATGGAAGAAAATTCTTATAAAATGTTCCTGTGGCGCTATCAGTTTAAAAATAATGCAGATTGATGTTGCGTGGTTTCACATGCAGGCCTTATGTGAATGTTGTGGATATGCTCAATTATTTTGGAACAAATTCAGACTACATTTACAAATCCTATGGTTATGCAATAAGATCCCAAAATATTTGGGGGGGGGGATTTTTGAAAAAATCATATTTTGAGTCAACCCCATGATGTAGGACTAATTACTAATTGGATTACAGTGGCTAGAATATGCATTGCCAAAGTATGGAAATCAAAAGCACCAATCTCAATTAGGGACTGAAGGGCTAGTCGATAATGTCATAGATCAAGTTGACTTAGTAGAAAAGAGAAAGCAGATCAACCTTTGTCAAACAAGCTTGTGAAATGTTGAATGTTGTTCATTGAACAACTGTTGGGCAGATGTTCAGTTCTAGGGTGGCTGAAAAAACGAACCACTTCTTGACATACGCCGGGGTAGTTTCAGAGTAAATTTATCACAGCAGTGAGCTTCAGTAATTTCCAATCGTGGCTGGGCCTTAGGCAGTGATCATCGACCAAGAACATCGGGGTGGTGGTGGTAGTGGTGGTTACATGTGTGTCTCTCTTTTTTACTTAGTTGTAAGAGGATAAATGCTGTTGACTTTCACACCAGTGCATTGTTTGGAGTGTTTCGGTATACCAATCTATTACTACAGCTCAATGATAATTCATTGTTGGAAGAGCCCTTCCGCCTCACCCGGTTCCCCTTTTTTGCCCTCCTCAGCAGGCCATTAGATTGAGTTATGTGGGTGCATTTCTCATCCCATTGAAGCCGGCAGGGAAGGTCACATATTGATTTTGAGCCGATTGCCGAGTTCAGATTTGGCTATTCAACCTCTGGCAAATTTCAGTGGGGGGGGGGGCGCATTGTAGGGAGCAGGTGCCCAACTATATTTAAACAGCATTGTTAGAAAATAAATGTTGAATCACCATGTCTTTTTTTTTTTTTGTCTAAGAATAATCTACTTAAAGAAAATCACTGGAAACTGTCCCTGACATTTGTTCTTCAGAAATTATTTGCAGTTTGTCTTCTGTGTCGGGAGCTTTTGTATCAGTCTGGCATTACTGTGGGGTGGGGAGACGGGGACGAGAGAGAAAAATGGTAATTGAGTGTTTTATCAAGTGCTCCTAACAAAACGGACTTTGTGTGTCGTAAATGAAGATTAAAACCATTGTTGGCAGGGATGAATAAGTGGGAATGATTTATTATCCAGAGCATTAATATGTTCTTACTCAGAAATAAAATTAAAAGAAGCAAGTCCTTCCATCGCCCTCCCTCCTGCCTGTGTCTTAACCAAGCACGAAAAGATAAATAAATGTTTTTAGCTATTTGGGATTGAGGAACTGTTTGGGGAGGGTTGGAAAGGAGGGGTAGTTGAGAGGGTGAGCAGCTGTTGTAGAACATTATGTAAGTAAAAGAGTAAGTAAAAGAGGCAGCAATTAAAAAAAAACTGCGCCAAGGAAAGCAACTATGAATGCCTATTTCGGGACTCCGAATTGCAATGAGAAGATTAAATATTATAAATGGGGCAATTTGGCATCGTGGATTTCCTTGTGGTATTTAACCCCAGTAGTGCCTGTGTGTTAAAATATAATAATAAAAATACTTTCATTGTCCTCATGCATTTGGTGGATGGTTTTCCAAAGGAAAAAAATATCTGCTATGGAGAATTTTTTTAAAAATTTGCAAAATGCTCTTGAGAATTTGGGAATGGGCCAGAAATTAACTTGGATGCGCAGTCCAGCGGCGGCATCCTTTTTGCAGCTGCAGTTGGAGAGGCCAGGATTATGTTGTGATGGTGTTTGTTAGCAGAGTGGAAAGCGTGGCCAACACTACACCTGCCTAAGTGAGGCTTCAGCCTGCTGGCTGACACATTCTCTGTCTTCTAACCTCTGGGTAGGTGGACAGTGCAGGCTTCATGGAGCAAGAGCTAAAGGGACCAATGCCAACAGCAAATTTGAGAGTTAAGGGGACTAATTAATCTGCCAGCAGCACATTACCAACAGCAAAATTCAGATATTTTAAAAGAAGAGATATAGTGTGGAATATTGCCAAGGAGTGTTGTCTTTGGATCTAGATGATCCGTGCTGAAATTGTTGCTCCAATGTGTATGACCCTAATGTGTATGACCCTAAGTCAATTACTGCTTGGTTAGTCTGACCTACCCCTATAAAATGGTGCAAATCCCCTAAATGCCATTTTTTTGAGGAGGAATAATACCTTTGAAGGAGCCTCTTGTGGTACAGACTCTTGTGGTAAGGCAGCCGTCTGAAAGCTTTGCCCATGAGGCTGGAAGTTCAATCCCAGCAGCCGGCTCAAGGTTGACTCAGCCTTCCATCCTTCCGGGGTCGGTAAAATGAGTACCCAGCTTGCTGGGGGGTAAACGGTAATGACTGGGGATGGGAATGGCAAACCACCCCGTATTGAGTCTGTCATGAAAACGCTGGAGGGTGTCACCCCAGACATGACTCTGTGCTTGCACGGGGGATACCATTACCTTTACCTTTAATACCTTTGAAAGAATGAAGAAGAATGATACTTTTGAATGAATCTTTCTTCATCCACCTCAGCATCTGGCTGGGTTCAAAATCTTTCATTTACTCAGAATCCTAACCTTCAGATGCGAGGTTACCAGGGCCTTCTCTGTACTGGTACCTTTAGTGTGGCATTTCATTTTCAAAACAATGAAGCAGGTGCCAGTAGGCTTTCGGTGTAAGGTTAAAATGTACTTCCTCCACATGAATCTAGGAACAATGTGTACTACTATTGCTTATCTTGATCCTGACTCTCACTTAAAAGTTTGTAGTTATTTCACTATTGTTGCTTTTAGTCTTTCATTTTTATAAGCAGCCTGCAAATAAGGACAAAATATGACTTCTGGAGCCCAAGTCAGGGGCAGAACTGTGCGGATAGTCCCTTGTTTTCATTTCGTACTTTATCCTTCAGTTTGATAGTAGGATTGTTGACATCTTGAGAACCCAAGCTAAAATTCAAGTGTTCTTTATTTTGATTTATTAACTCTCCTTTCCTGTGAAACTTGAGGAGTCTTAAGTGAGGAAATTCCTGGGAAGCTTTTCTGCCCTGGCTGTTTATGTTCCAGGTGTCTCTATTTTCTGTTGATTATCTCTTGTACAACCCTGTTCGGATTTTGACTTCTAGGGATACATTGTGGATGCCTTTTAAAAGTATTGTTAGTATGTCTACATGCACACTAGAATTCTTTATAGATCAACTCTGTCACCTTACCCTTAGAAGTTAAATCTAGGTGAGAGAGAGGGCTGAATGCTGTGAGTGTAGTAATAGGATATGACTTACTGTCTTTAACAAATTATATTCTTTGATGATGACTAGAGGCAAAGCCCGTTGTATCCAAGAATACAACGGGCGCTAGAGCTTGGCAGTGGGAAGAGGAAGGGGAGGAGTTGTCCAGTCTGTAAGGGCATGGGGTTGAATGTGTGTGTTGTGTGGGAGGTTGCGGTGGCATGGTGGCAAATGAGGGCATGGGTGTGGAGATATGGGTGTCAAGAACTTGTGGTTTGGAATGTTCGTTGACTGTGGGAGAGGACTGACCGTTAGGAATTGTGGCATAGTGGTTACAGATGAGCTTTCCAGAGCCATGTCTTCAGATATGTGAAGGGGAAATCAGATTGGAGACTCTTCTTAGGGGAAGATTACATGGCAACCAATTCCTCCCAGTTCTGCGTCATTTCCCTTTTTGTGTGAACTAGGCCACAGACACCAAAATGCCCCTCTGCCCTAATGCACGTGGGGTAGTCACAGTACACAGGTGTCTACCCTGTTCCTTCTTCTCCATTTTTTTTTTAGTGTTGATAAAATGTTATGTGTCCAAATGCTTCTTTCATGGCTGCTCCTTAGAAGAAGAAGAGCTGGATTGTTGTACCCTGCTGTTTACTACCCAAAGGAGTCTCAAAGTGGTTTACAAATACCTTTTCCCTTCGTCTCCCCAAAATAGACAACCTGTGAGGGATGTGAGGCTGTGAGAGGTCTGAGAGAACTGGGAATTGGCTGCAGTGACCCAGCAGGCTTCAGGTGTTTCAAAGCATTTTCCAATCGCCTTCACTTCCACTCCCCATAGCAAACTCTCCGTGAGGGTGGTGGGGTAGAGAGCCTCACTTGGAAGATGGCAACCCTAAGAGGTGGTCCCTCTGTGCACAGCAGTCGACCTTAGTAAAGTTTATGCATACTTAGGTAGTGTGGAATTCCAGAAGATGAATCTGCACTAATCTGGCAACCTTTACCTCCTCTCTGCAATGTTTTCTTGACCTAAAATATGTCAGGGGGCTGCTAGATAGCTGTGGGGGCATTACACACTTTTGAGGGCCCCACTTTTAGACTTCAAGGAATATGTTCAGACTAGGGACAGCCAACCTCCAGGTGGGGCTGGAATTGCTGCTCATCTCCAGACTATACAGACCAGCTCTGCAGGCAAAAATGGCTACTTTGGTGGGGTGACTGTGTAGCATTTTATCCTCCTAAGGTTTAGGGAAGCCAGCCTCCAGGTGGGGTCCGATAATCCCCTGGAAGTACCGCTCATCTCTAGGCTGTTAGGCTGAAGGGAAAGCTCTCCCGCCTCTCATGTACCCCTTCAAAAGGAATGCACATGGCCTCAGAATCCACTTGGTTGCTTGGCTGGTGATGTCTATCCTTCTGAAGCCTGAGACCTGCTGCTGGCAACTATAGTCCCTATTGTTGTCTGCAAGGCCAAGTCATTGCCTAATAAAGGTGGATCACCTAGTTCACCCCCAAAGTCTCATTGTCTACTTTCCTGTAAAGCTCACTACACTTGAAATTCTGTGCCACTTATGTCTTTGAGTTCATAGGAGATTTTATGTACCAGGCCAAACTTGAAAAAAGTCATTTTAGTTCCCATGTCTCTCCAGCTATTTACTTGTTCACTATTTACAGTTTCAGGCTGTAAATATTCTTTATTTAGATCTTCCTGAACTTTCTAGACTCGCAGGATTGATATTGGTCTGTCTGTCTGCACCCCAAAATACAAACAGTTGCTGGGAAGGGCTGGCCAAAGCCCATAGCCCTCAACCACTCCACCCCCCTCCCTTCAGGCCTGCTGCGAAGGAGCCTCTGACAGGCCCGGACTAAGGGGAGGGAGGCGTTTTCCTTCAGAGAGTACTACAGGGGAGCCTCAGGGTATGGGGGTGGGCATTCCTTTTGAGGGGGGGGGGTAGCTCCCCCCTCCTGCCAAACAGTTGGCTGACAGAGAGGCCACAGAAAAGCCCCTTCTCACTTAAAATACTGCTGTGGCTGGCCATGCTGCTGGAGGGAAGAAACAGCCAAGCAACTCCCTGCAGATTTGAGACCTACCTCACAGGATTGTTGTTCAGGGGAAACTGGAAGCTGTTGCACAGGTTCTTTTGCCTCCTGTTTCATCTGCACAACAACCTTGTGCAGTAGGCCTCAAGTGATTCAACTCCACAACAACCTGCATGGGAGACCTTAAATGTTTCTTCTCCTCAACCGTGTCCAAACTCCATAGGAGCCCTTTCTGCCTGGGCAGCTGATCTTTATACTCTGCAGATGAGCTGTAATTCCAGGAGCTCTCCAGGTCCCACCAGGAGGTTGGCTACACCTGGGTTGGAGATTTTCCTGGAGGTTTGAAATCGTACAATGCCAGAGTCCGGCCTCCAAAGTAGCCATTTTTGCCTGCAGAGCTGATCATTATAATCTAGAGATGAGCAGTGATCTAGAGAGGATGGTAGAGGCTCACAAACTGTATATAACCCAATGTACAAGTTTCAAACAGGCCCCTGGTTTGATGCACTGTATGCACGCTTGGCCTTTCTGCAGCGCTGTCAAAATAAACGTATTATTTTCCACTCTGGCATTAGTTGTTTGGGTTTTGTCTAATACCACGCAATGATTCTGATCCATTAAACAGTCGGTATCAGTATTGTTAGCATATACACATGCTTACTGAAGTTCTTTATAGTTCAACTCTGTTGCCTTACCACTAGAGGTCAAGTCTATGAGGGAAGAGAGTCATGCATCTGGAATTTTGTATATACAGATAGAAGAGTTCACGGTATCACAGTCCGGCTTTCCTTTCATAGCTCCCATAACCATTAATCTACAAAACAAATGTAGTGGAACGTTTTTCAGTTGGAGTTTTTATAAATTCATCTTGATCCGCCATCAGATTAAATCTTCTGTTAAAATTTGGTAAAGATATAAAAGAAGGATAGATGGTGCAGGGAATCAAAAAAACAAACAAACAAAAACAAAACCCAGAAATGGCAGAGCAGATAGCCAAATCATGTCTTGAGGATACTTCCTGGTTCCTGCAACAAACAAGATGGCAGCCCCTCTGTGAATATTAGTGCAAATATTGGCTTGGGTGCACCAGGTCTGTGTACGTAGGTTGTTTCCCATTCTTGAGAACATTTGAAAAAGAGACGTTCTTGATCATGGGTGTGATGATGACCCTACATGCATACATTTCCTATCTAAGATTCATAGTTTTAACAGATGGGCAGTCAAAGTTTTGCGATTTTGCTAGATTTGTTCCTGACTGAGAACAGTCCTTACTGTTGGCTTTACTAATAAATGAAACATAATAAAACAAAACCAGAAAATTGTTGCTTGCTCAATGCTTACTCAGTGGATGAAGGGAATATTAGACCACAGCCAAATAAGAAGCGTTCAACTGACACTGTTTGATTAGTCAATAGGCTCCCATGGGTATCTTTCCCATGATTATCTTTCATCATACAAAGAAGTCCCTTGGCTGTCAGATGATGATTTAAAATCATTGTTTTGGTATATGGCAGGTATCCCCAACCCTTTTAAACCTGTGGGCATTTTTGGAATTTTGAGAGGTGATGTGGAGTGCCAACCCAAAATGGCTGCCCTTTGGGGTGTGTCTAAACCCAAAATGGCTACCACAGGGGGTGGAGCTGAATGGAATACCTCCCTCCTGATACCTCCTAGGCAGAAAGAAAGTCTGAAGGAGATATAGAACCACACACTGATTAAAGAAAGCCAGTCCTCCTGACCCTCCAATGGATAACTCTTTTCTTTGCATGAGGGCAGCTGATAACATGCCCTGCCTTACAAAGGCCTTACTCTCTTTTTGAAAAGCTTGGCCAAGGGAGTTAGTGGTGGGTGCCATGACATCGACAGGTACCATGTTAGGGAACCTTGGTCTGTGAGTTGGGATTGGTTTTCCTCCTCCCATCAAGGACTCTGGTTTGATGGGAAAATATAACCCTTTGGAAGCACAAGTAGTGAGCTGGAAAAATCCTCAGAGAAGCTGGTTCTCTGAGCATTGGTATGCACCATGTAGAGCTGAAATGCATTAATCTCTGAATTGACCCAGCTTTTCATAACCACCAGCTGTGAGTGTGTAGTTGGAGCTCCGTAAACCTCTGACATCATATAAACCATACTCAAGCTCTTTCGCATTTCGTTGTAAAGGTGATCCCAGGAAATTGTTTGTTGAATAACCTCATGGTATACTGTACATCATTTTTATTCTTTGTAATAAAGATGGAGAGGCTACATGCCATCTGCACAAAGCTGGTTGGTTGCTTGTATAAAACATTATGTTCCACAGCCATACAGATCTCAGCAGGTGCCAATATATTCACCTCCTTACCATTCCATTCTTGAGGAAACAAAAAACTTTCCTCCAAACCCGCAGGGCATTTATGCAGAGTATAAGAAGAAAGTGCCCTGCCCCAAGAAACTTACAAGCTAAATTTTATCACAAGTAACAGAAAAAAGAAGGGCAGGGGGAAAGGAGGAGATAAAAATGGGGTAATCAGGCAAAAGTGTGTATGGAGTCCAGTCACAGGAGTCAGGTGCTAACCTCACATGGATTGCTTGAGGGGTCATAGCAGAGAGGGAAAGAGTCTTAGAGGCTTCAACTCTGGTATTTCTAAAATCCGTGTATTTTCCTCCTTGGTAAGAGACAGGCTACTCTTCCCTTATGATGAGATGTTTGGCCTAACAAGTCTCTATACGTGGTGTTTTTAGGGTGCTTACTACTACAAGTGGTGCACATTTGAGCATTTTGTGCAATTTATTATTATTAATTATTATTATTATTATTATTTGGATTTATTTCCCGTCACTCCCCGTAGGCTCGTGGCGGGTCACAACAGTCCTATCCCCATTAAAATACCCATTAAAAGACTTTAAAAACAATCCCAACATGGCGGAAGTTCTTATTATTCCTATCCCCTGCTATCAGAGCGGCAGGGAGGGTGGGGAGGAGGTCTAACTTACTAGGTCCGGGGGGGGGGGGGGATTGCTGGCACTCATTCGCTGACCTCGGCCTCAACCAAAAACCTGGCGGAAGAGCTCCGTCTTGCAGGCCCTGCGGAAAGCTGGTTAATCGTGCTTTTAAAATATTTACACCTCACTTCTGGTGCAGACAGAGAAGTGGTTCCACTGTATGGGGCCGCATTCTTGAATTACCCTAAAACTAGAATTTGGGGAAATTTTAGAATGCTGCCGTAGTCCAGAGAGCCTTCAGATTTTGGATCGTGTCTCAGGCCTGTATTGCAAAGTTAAAGTGGATTCAGTGAAACTGTGCTATTAATCCTAAATTCGTATAACTCGTGCTATGATTTGAAGAGGAAATTTGCCTGTCATGGTCTGCAATGTTATAGGGTGGTCCTTGGTTATCAAATGGTCTGGGTTGTCAAATTTGGCTCAGTCCTTCCCAAAAATGTATTATGATTTTTTAAAATCATGTTTTTAAAAGTGATTATGAATGCTATGGAAAGATAGGATTATTGATAAAAAAGAAATTAGTTCTTTGTTTTATTATTTAAAGCAGTTTATGCCACCTTTTGACCCAGCTTTCCCCAAGACCACCATCGAAAACATTAAAATAAACTTTAAAATCCAATCATATAAAAACAATTAAGGTAAGAGCCTCTTGTGGCGCATAGTGGTAAGGCAGTCGTCTGAAAGCTTTGCCCATGAGGCTGGGAATTCGATCCCAGCAGCCGGCTCAAGGTTGACTCAGCCTTCCATCCTTCCGAGGTCGGTAAAATGAGTACCCAGCTTGCTGGGGGGTAAACGGTAATGACTGGGGAAGGCACTGGCAAACCACCCCGCATTGAGTCTGCCATGAAAATGCTAAAAGGCATCACCCCAAGGGTCAGACATGACCCGGTGCTTGCACAGGGGATACCTTTACCTTTAAACAAAATGGATGCACAATTTAAATGTGTACACAGCGAGGTGTGTTAGAGCGGGAACGACAGGTGAAACACATAAGTATTCATAACCTGTTAGTGGGGGATAATAACACAGGGAGACGGATGGAGATTCCTGGGTGAGGGAAATGTCATAACCAATAAAGTCCTTGGCTCTAGGGTTGGGGGCTTTGGAGTCCGAAGTGGCTGTTTGCGCCTGAAGCAGCCAACGCGCGGTGTGAGGGGGAGGGGAGTCACTGGTACTGGCGCCTCTCCCGCCTCGTGCCGCGGTACTGGCTGCTTCGGGCGTGAACGGCCCCTTTGGACTCCAAAGTGCCCAACCCTAGTTGCCACGCATCTATCCTCAGACAGTGAAGGCACCCAAAAATGGTTAGTCGAACATGCTTAGCTACATGTTCATTGATCCATCAACCTCAGTTTTGTGTTTTTGAGTGGCCGTGGTTCTTGAGGGACTTGAGCAGGAATTGGTCTTTCCCAGTATCTATTTAGTGAAGTATTGAAACTGGGTAAGAAGCTGCTGCAGACCTTCTGTGTACTTTCTACATGTGATGCTTTGTATAGCAGTAATGAGCTTATTCCCTGTTACAGGTAATAAAAAAAGATTTTTTGCAAGTTAGGACAAATTGGTCTTCTTCCTTTATCAACATTTTGGGCTGTGAAATCATAAGGTGTGAAGCTTTTCATAGCATGGAGAGCATTCACACCTGAGAATAGCGCTCTGCAGACATTCAATTTTGCTCACATGAACCACAAACCTGCCAGCTATATGTATTTGGAACTCAATGCACGTGAATGCTATCTCGTATGCATTAGGAAAAGTGTGTATTTTCTATCCACGCATTGTCCAGTTCACACAAGATGGCTAGTGTGCATATTTGACCCCAACTCATAAGGTTGGTGGGGTCCTAATTTACATGAATGGAACAGCAGGTCAGCAGAGTGCTGAAATCTACAGGTTAAGTTGGTGCTAAAAGCACAAGAACAGAAGGCAGTTTAAAAAGTGGGCATTAATAAAGCAAGAAAAATGTCTGGCTTCTGTCTTGCCATTGTGGGTTGGTCCCGTCCAACTTGTCTTCCTCCTGGAGCTTTAATGCAATAAGTTTTCTGTTTTTATAATATAATAATTAACATACATTTTTGCTGGACTTCATTATTGCTGCTGCAAATGACACAGCTGCTATAATGGTAGAATCCAGCTACTAACATTCCAAACCTATGGAAGGAAATCACCGGCAGGAATCCTAAAATAAGTGTTTCATCTTATATTGTTGTCAGAACCTTTGCTCTGTCCATTCAGAAGTTGGCCTGTAGCATGTTTTGAACCTATGAAGTTGACTTAGAATGATTCATCTAGGTCAGTGTATCCTACTCTGAGCCTGAGGCACTGCAGCTCTTGAGGGTCTTTCTCACCAGCTTCGATCCAAGATCCCTAGAGCAGCTGGGATTGAACTGGGGACTTTCTGTATGGAGGGCTTGTTCAGTGTTTAAAACTGTGCTTAAAAACTTGACTTATACACACGTATATACAGTATGTGCTCAACTACTAGGCCACAATCTGCCCCCTTTTCGAGGCTCCTCCTGAGACTGGCAGCCCCAGATTTGGAATGATGAAATAGGACGTGCATTAGTACAGTCTGAGAGCACAATAAATGGAGATTTGCCCATGATGAGTATGAACAGAACTTTCTACTGTGCTTTTTTTGCTACTATCCATTCCCTTTTTTCATTCGAAAGCCTCTTGATGTGAGCCTTGACATCCAAGTGTGTGTGTCTGGGAATTGGAGCCCCAGTCCTCCACTGGGATTCAAAATTTTGGTTTAGTTCCAGTTTAGAATCCCAGTAACAAACTGTGTTTTCATCTTCTGTTATGATATCTGAGTGCAATCTGTGTTTAACAGTGAGAGATTTTATTTTGATTTTATTTGTCAATCCAAATGCCAAATTTTGATTTCAAAAAACAGGCAGGGCCATGTGGTAGCATTAGGGTTGGTAGGACTAGAATAGAATTTTGGGGAACTGAGTATGAAGCTTATGAGGTTTTCAGATCACTACAGAGGTTAAAATTGCTCTCAGGTTGCAACCAACTTAAGACTGCGTGAGGTTTTCAAGGCAAGATACAAGAGAGGTGGTTTGCCGGTTCCTGCCTTCTGTAGCAACCCAGTGCTCTCACTTGGAGTCCTGTGTTCAGTTTTGGTCACCCCAATTGAAGAGGGATGTTGACAAACTAGAACGTGTCCAGAGGAGGGCTACAAAGAAGGTGAGTTTGGAGACCAAGACATATGAAGAAAGGCTGGGGGAGCTTGGTCTGTTTAGCCTGGAGAGGAGATGACTGAGAAAGGATCTGATAACCATCTTCAAGTATTTAAAAGGCTGCCATAAAGAGGATGGAGCAGAGGTGTTCTCTCTTGACCGGAGGGACAGACCAGAGCCAATGGGATGAAATTAATGCAAAAGAAATTCCGTCTAAACATCCGGAAGAAGTTCCGGACAGTTAGAGCGGTTTCTCAGTGGAACAAGCTTCCTCGGGAGGTGGTGGGTTCTCCATCTTTGGAGATTTTTAAACAGAGGATGGATAGCCATCTGACGGAGAGGCTGATTCTCTGAAGGCTCAAGGGGGTGGCAGGTTAGAGTGGATGAGCGATACGGTTGTGAGTGTCCTGCATGGTACAGGGGGTTGGACTAGATGACCCAGGAGGTCCCTTCCAACTCTGTGATTCTATGATCCAAGTACTAACCTGGACTGACCCTGCTTAGCTTCTGAGATCCAGCTAACTTGGGCCATCTCAGTCAGGATTCAGATCACCACATATAACAAAAAGTTTGACCAAAACCACACTATCTGGTTGGTTGCTAAATTTACCAAATACAGCAATAATGTCATTCTGAACTAAGTGGTTTTACAAAAGGCCTTTCTCCCCCTGACCAGAGGATATTCGCTAATAGCAAAATGCTTGAATATTCTGACTCCAGTGGAAGAACACTGGATTTTCTGTGTTTTTTTCATCATGGCATGAATGCGCGCATGAAGAACAAGCTTGCCCCATAAAGATCCTTAACCAGAAATCCTTGCAATATTTTACGAGGCTCCTTCCAATTATAGCTTTTTAATTAGCACAAGTCATTAGTTTCTGATTAGTTTACAGAAGAATAAGAAAGGGAGAGGTTATTGCTCTTTAATAAGATGCCTTGATCTGAATGCTTAAAATGTTCAGCACTTAAAACGGTCAACCGTCTGGTGATGTCGAATGGGAGGGTGAGGGCAGAGTATGAGGTAGCCCTCTTTCTACCAGATCATTGCAACTGCTCATGATGAGATGGTAGAGTCTCCTTTTGTTTTTGTTGTTGTTGTTAGTTGCGAAATTGTGTCCGACCCATCGCAACCCCATGGACAATGATCCTCCAGGCTAGTGGTCCCCAACCTTCTTTTAGTTGGGGACCGCCTCCGAAGGTGGGAGAGAGCCGGCGGCCTGGCCGCCGCTGCACGTAAACGTGCACGCGCAGTAACCGTGCATATGCGTTTTCGCCACTAGGTGGCGATAACGCGCATGCGCAGAGCTACCACGCGTGCGCGTTTTCGCCAGCAGGTGGCGCAAACACGCATGCGCGGCAGCTCCGCGTGTGCGCGTTTGTGTCGCTGGCATGCCGGCGGCTGCGCCTACCTCTTTCCCCCCCTCTCGCTGTGAGGGGGGAGGCAGGCGCGGCCGCTAGCGGCCCGGTACTATGGCTTTTGCGGCCCGGTACCGGGCCACGGACCGGGGGTTAAGGACCCCTGCTCCAGGCCTTCCTGTCCTCTACCATTTCCCGGAGTGCTTCAGGGACTCCATCCAGCCACCTCATTCTCTGTCTTTAGAGCAGTAGTAGTCAAACTGTGGCCCTCCAGATGTCTATGGACTACAATTCCCATGAGCCCCTGCCAGCATTTGTGTAGGCAGGGGCAGGGGAAGAGGTTTCCTCCACATATATTCTCAGGTGTCTGAGCCCCTTAAAAAGACTGTACCGTGTGAATACAGTACATGTGAGTCTACCTTGAGAGGAAACCAAGATTAACATGACTATTAGAGGGCCCCTGTTTATTGCCCATGAGGAACATGACATGGGAGAGAATTGAACAAATGTTCCTCAAACTATCGCAGGTAGGTAAGTTGCTCTGTGGGGTAGAAATGACAGTAAGCCAGTGTTGTTTTCAGGATGAGGGACAATGTTTTGGGAGTGCCAGATTCAGGACTTAGTTCAGTAATGAGCCCTTGATGTTGCAGCAGCGAAGGTCGGCCATTAAATATTGCTTCAGCTAGCAAACGGGTGTTTAAATTCTACTGATTGATCCCATGGTGTATGATAGGGTAGAGATGGTGGCCTTCAATGTATGGGGAGATGCGTTCCTGGTGCATAAGGTTTTAGGCGCTGGCCCCATAATGGGAGGAAAGGGGTGGGCGAGGAAGAGTGGGGGGAGGTCTCGATAAGGTGTGCTCCTCTCAAATTGTCCAGGTCCCTTCCCAGGTGCCTCAGGCTTCTCCTGCCTGCTGTTGGGTGCAATCACCCCTTTAAAGCTTTAGAGGCACAGGATGCAGCTGGGTATAAAACAAGGGATAAGAGAAGTGATAGGGGTCAGATGCAAGGAAGAAAGAGATGACTGACAGAGGAGGAAGAAGAGAGACAGCAAGAGAGAACGAGAAGACTGAGTGATGGAAGGAAAGCAACACCAGAGAGTGGAAGAGGGAAGGGACATGAGAATAATGGCGGGGAAGAGCTGGAGGCCCAGGGGAGCCAAAGGAAGAGAGAGACAGCGCCAGTGGGGAGCGCTGCACCCTTAGAAGGACCCCAGAGTCTTCACACAAATGTTTTACGTGTACTAGTAAAAATGCAGTGTGTGAATGTGACAAGCTTTGGTTTGTAAGCAAAATTGATGTATTGATCAGTCAGATGGTAATATCCAGTTGGTAGCACTTTGGGACAAGGGATTTACAGTATTTGCTGGCGTATAAGACTACTTTCCCCCCCTGAAAAACATGCCTCCAAGTGGGGGGGGGGGGTCGTTCTATATGCCGGGTGCACTTCAGTTGGGATAGACATAGCTGCCCATAGTACTGTAATGTAATGCAACAAGCTCTATATTTTGAGTGGAAATGTTGGGGGGTCGTCTTATACACCCAGTCGTCTTATACGCCAGCAAATACGGTACTTTTTTCTATGTTTTAATTGTAGATCTAGTTTGTGCATTAAAAAAAACCCCTGAATGCTTAATGTTTCCATATATCTTAAGATTTTTTTAAAATATGTATTGCAGGTTTGGCGACAACTCTTGACCACTAGAGGCATGTCTGAAAATCTCTACATGCTCTTTTCTCTCTAGTTTTCAGATTCTGAACAACCAGATTGTGTTTTCAAAGTCAAACTCTTGGGGTTGGAATCCCCCACTGTCCTTTATTTATAATTATTGTACTAACTCCTGTGCATGTGCAATCTACCACAGATCTCAGTTGTTGCATATTCCCCCCACCCATGTTGATGTTCACATGCACACTGTTTAAACATTGCATGAGAATAGCCTTGATGGGATTTTTGTATGGCCAGTATCCAGTTTTGCATGGTGTTTTATCAGTTTGGAGCAGCCCCATCTGTTCAACTGTCTGTGCCTGTCTTTGGATCTTTATCTCAAAGGATCTCAAAGCGGTGAACATGTTCCCCTCCCTATTTTGAGCCCTGTGAGGTCGCCCCGGAATCAAGAGTGTGACCGGTCAAAGGTCACCCATTTAGCTTTATGAGTGAGCAGGGATTTGAACTCTGTTCTTAGTTTGACGTTCTAACCATTAACATGCTACAGGCGGTCATCCCTGAGACACACCACATAAAAAAGAATCTTGGTGGAATTACATGTTGCTTTTTTGCTGTGTTTTATCAGTGTGCTCCCAGAAGGGGAACCTTTATGGAGAGGTTATTGCAACCGGTGCATGCTTCAGTTTCAGAATAGAAATCCTTCTGTTTGCCCCATAATTAAGGAAGAGTGAAAGGCAGTACAAAGACATTGTGGTACAATGCAAAAAGGAAATTGGTGTGAAGCCTACTCATCTGCCTACTGTGCACCATGGCAAATTCACCTTACAAAAAAAAAAATTACATAGCATCAGAAGTGTTCTGAATCCACACTGAAAGTTATGTTCTCTATTCCTGAAGAAATCCTGATTGGAAATATTTATGGATTTATGGCTTTGCAGTTGGTGCATACTGATGCCAGTAAGAATCTGCAAAGCCCGAGCATTTCCCTCTCCTTGCTGGCAGCCTTTGTGTACTTGGAATGCTTACTCTTGATTGTTATATGCGTTTTGGATTTAGACATCGCATCGAGATATTTTTATACTTTTCCTTTAGGGATCGTTACTCTTCTGCCTCTAGCACAAGAAGTTTCAAGGTCAGCATTACTTGAACAGTTGTAATAGTCCCAACAGAAAGATAAATATATATTGACTGTAGCTGAAGCCTGGAATCTTGCAGTTGGTGAAGGTCAACGACCCCTCTGAGGTGCTCTTCAACCTTCAAATGTCTATAGGTTAAATCGCTGATGAATTGCTGTGCTCTTCTAAAGGGAGGAAGTGCACAGACTCTGAGACTGCATCCCTGTGAATAGCAATTTGTGCATAAGTCCGGTTGAATTCAGTGATACTCATGTAGGTCTCTGTATACATTTGTGGGGAAAGAGGTGCTGGAGCAGAGGGGAACCCAATTTTTTTATTGCAAGCAAAGACATTAAGATGCATCAGTATTGAGCATCTGCCCAGTGTGCAGAATGCCCCAGACCTAATCCCTGGCATGCCCAGATAAAGAATTTCAAAATAGCAGGTGCAGAGAAGCATTTGTGGCTCAGTGGTATAGTATCAGTTCAGCATACAGAAGGTCCCAGGTTCAGTCCCTGCCATCTCCAGGTAAAACAGTCAGGTAATGAAAAAGATCTTTGCCTGACATACTGGAAAGAGCCGCTGCCCATCTGGATGGCTAGAGCAGAGTCCTCTGAAACTCAACCCTGCCTTTGCAGCTCTGGCTATTTGGCTTGATAGAACTTCTCAGTCTGCCTGTAAGGAGAGCATCCTTTTGGAGTTTGAGCACCTCGGGTTAAAAAACAAGAACTACAAATGATGGAATGTGCTTATATTTTAAGAGCACTTAGAACCTCAACATGACGCAGGCACAGATTTAATCAAAACATTTCAGTAAACTGTGATTTCATCCCCGAAATAACAGCATGTTGCAAAATGTTTAGCTGCTGTTTACCGGAGAAAGATTCAGATACATTGACCTTGATTATACATTACATTTATCTTATATATCTTAATTGGAAGAATTTCTTATTTTGTATATTGGTTCATGTATGGCATTTGGCAATAATTGGTATTTATTATTCAATTTTATTTTTAGTATGCCAATAAAGATACTGTGCTGTGTTTTCCCTGAAAAGGATGCTTTGGCTAAAAGTTCAATTCCATCCCCCCATTTTACTAATTAGCACCTGAAATATGAAAGAGATATTTATGTGTAAATTTAAAGGATTGAAAAATTAATCTGCGACCTTCATAAATATTGCACTGTTGACCCATTTTAAGAGCTCACCAGAATACGGACCAATGCACCTCAACTGTATAATGCATTTTTAATTCCAGCCCCATGGAGATCAGATGCTTGAGTTTACCTGTGAAATGACTCTGCAGGTAATAATCTGCTCCAGAACAAAGCTTGGATATATTCAGCTCCTGCAACTGTATGGCCTATTGTTTACTGGCCATTCGGAGCCATATTGTAGGTCGTGTTCAGCTTGACAGGTAGATGGTGTTGACTATCAATCATTCTCCCCATCCTTTCAGGAGGTCAGAATGGCATACTCTCTCACTCCACCTGTTCTCCAGGGAACCTACATAGTCCTCTCCTACTCCTGTCTTCTCACATTAGTAGGATACAGTGATAAAGTGTGACTGACTGTGGGTCACCTGGTGAGCTTCATAGCAGAGCTGGGGATTTGAATCTAGATCATCTTGTGCTAGCCATTCTACCTTCCTAGCTTCCCTTTGATATATGACTGCTTAATGTGTCATTGTTTAAGTGAAACATATTGTATGTTATCTTCTCCACAGTGTTAGAGTAGAGCTGCCGTGCATGCGTGTTTTCACCACCAGGGGGTGCTAACACGCATGCGCAGCAGCTCTGTGCATGCACGTTTGTGTCTGCCGGTGTGCCAGCGGCCGCGCCTGCCTCTTCCCCCCCCTCTAGGAGCAAGAAGCTAGCCGGGCCGCGAGAAAGCCTCTGCTTCTCTCGTGGCCTACTGAGTTTCTTGCTGCGGGGGGGGGGGGGAGGCAGGCATGGCCGCTGGCAACCTGTTACAGAGGCCTTCGTGGCCCAGTGGTTGTAAGATATATTGTGCAGGGCCCATGGGTAAGAAATCAGTTCTGTTCACTTAGAGCAGGGGTAGTCAAACTACGGCCCTCCAGATGTCCATGGACTACAATTCCCAGGAGCCCCTGCCAGCAAACGCTGGCAGGGGCTCCTGGGAATTGTAGTCCATGGACATCTGGAGGGCCGCAGTTTGACTACCCCTGACTTAGAGGATCAATATAGATGCTAACTTAGTCAAGGAAGCGTAATTGTGGTGGAATGATTGTACATATCCAGATTGCTTTTCTTGGGTGTTTTGCCAATGCACAATAGTGAAGGTGAGCAAGGATTTCAGACTTTGGCGATGGACACCTCTAAAACAGGGGTAGTCAAACTGCGGCCCTCCAGATGCCCATGGACTACAATTCCCAGGAACCCCTGCCAGCGAATGCTGGCAGGGGCTCCTGGGAATTGTAGTCCATGGACATCTGGAGGGCCGCAGTTTGACTACCCCTGACTTAGAGGATCAATATAGATGCTAACTTAGTCAAGGAAGCGTAATTGTGGTGGAGTGTGATCTGAATAGATTTCCAAACTGCTAGCAAACTTGACATGGAAACGATGGTTTGATGTAGGTTTGAGATCTATGGTTTATGAGCAAATTGAGTCTGGAAGTAGTGTATAAACTGAGCCACAGTATTTGACTTGATACAGCAATAACTAGTCTTCTCAGTTTTCTCCCCACGGAGGAGCACACTGATAATTCACCCCCAAAACAGCCGTTGACATTGGCTATAATCTAGAATGCCACAACAGCAGTGATGGTGCCCATGATGATACTCAAGTGTTTCTTTGTAATCTGGGTAAACATGTTGGAAAAGCTACATGTTGAAAGTTTATCGTCACTGCTTGATCAGACCAATAGTCCGTCTAGTCCAGCATTTTGTCTGACACAGTGACCAACCAGTTCGTCTGGAGGGCCAATAAAAGGGCATAGATGTTGAGGCCTTCCCTTGATGTTGCCTCCTGCCTCTTGGATTCAGAGTCTTACGGCTCACTGCTTCTTAATGTCGAGGTTCCTCCCAGTCACCAAGGCTAGTAGTCATGAATCTTTTAAATCCCCCCATTATATCTGTTTATTCCTGTGGCCATCACTATTTTCTCTTGCAGTGAACTCCACACTTTAATCATTCTCTTCTGTCCATTCGGAACCTACTGCCTATCATCTTCACTGGGTGTCTGTGAGTTCTAGTATTTTGGGAAGGGAAGAAAAAATTTCACTTTGTCAACTCTTTGTATCCCATAGAAAATTTTATAAACCTCTATCATGTGTCCCCTTAGTCATCTCTTTTATCAACTGAAAAGTCCCATACTCTTTGGACTTTCCTCATAGGGAAGGCACTCCAACCCCCTAACCATCTTGATTGTCCTCCTCCAAACTTTTTCTAGCTCTGCAATATGCTTTCTGAGATATGGTGACCAGAACAGTGCTCAGTATTCTAGATGAGGCCGTACCATAGATCTATACGGGGGCATTAGAGTATCTGCCATTGGCTTACAAATGGCTAATCCTTACCCGTATAGAATTCTCTGTGTGCTTTGGCTCCCCCTGTAAGTACAGTGGTAGCATTGCATCCCGCATCTTAATTATGTGTGGTAGTTCACTTAATAATTATCAATAAATAGCAGATGTGTTGAAAGGTGACGAAAGGGGGGGGGGAAATGAACTTTGCGAAAGATTCTGAATCCATCAAGGACTGGGAAAATAACATTTGTCACAGTTGCCATTGTCTTATATATAATAACTATAGATTTTATACATACATACGTACACACACACACACACACACACACACACACACACATACATATACATATATAGTTCCAAACACTTTAATTTTTATATCTTCATCTCCCCCTCCTAGAGCTTGGGGGGAAGATTCTTGAAATATAAAAGAAAGTGCCCCATGGTCAAAGATAGTCTTAACTACCTGTCAATCAAAAGGAGAAATTTGTTGAGACACTTAATTACAAGATAATGTAGTCATCAAAATGTCGTTGTGGTAACTGACAGCTCATTTTGGACTGAAAGCGTAGAGCACCCTCCCCTGAGGTCAGAGATGTTCTGAGGTTAACTCAGTAATGACAAGTCCTTTATTATCACATTATGACATTGAAAAAAATTGCAATTATACTAATAAATTAATAACAGTAATAAAATGACAGTCATAATTGCATAATATACATGTTGTCAACTGCATTTTGGTGACATGGTTTGAATTTTTATTTGAGCAGCACTTTCTTACATTAAGTTGTTCCAACTTAGTACAAACCATTCTTTGCTTTTCCAGCTTTGTGCAGTTGCGGTAGCTTTTCAACATATGGCTTGGGAACAAAGAATCTGGTACATCAGACGGGCCTTTCCACAGCTTCGGATTAAGCAGATGACAACATAAGGCCCAAGGCCTTTTCCAGTTGCCTTTTCTGGATGGACACTAAAGGGTCACAGAATTAGGAAGGTTGAGAACCACTGTCTTATACTGTCATGCCATTGATATATCTAGCTCAGTATAGTTAGACTGTCAGACTAGATCAGGAAGTCTTGGAAGTTTGCTGGGTCACCTTGGGCCAGTCACATAGTCTAAGCCACTGGTTCTCAACCTTCCTAATGCCATGACCCTTTAATCCAGTTCCTCATGTTGTGGTGACCCCCAACCATAAAATTATGCAAGTGTTCTTTCACAGAAATTAAGCCAAAACCAACTAATGGTGTGAAGATCCATTGTTCATGATTGTATATAAATTGGGTTTTCCCCCGGGGTTTTTCAGTTTATTTCTGCCTCTTGTCCCACCATGCCAATCTTGCTGTTTTCCGCTACTCCAGACAGACGAACACTCGATCTACCCTGCAAGGCTGTTGTGTAGATGGTGCTCGCCCCCCCCCCCCCCCGGCCAAGCTGCTTGCCCTGCCACGACCCCTGTGAAAGGGTTGTTCGACCCCCAAAGGTGTCCTGACCCCCCGGTTTGAGAACCACTGCTCTAAGCCTAGCTCAGTATAGTTAGACTGTCTGACAGAATTGTATTGAGGGTAACTTGAAGGGGAGGAGAATGGAGAAAGGGGGGTATAAATGAAGTCAAATAAAAAGATCTTCTGTGGCTGGCAGTAGCTTTCCAAGTTGAATGGCAAAAGGGGGAGAGGGATTTCTTTAGCAACACTGGGAAATTTTCGCTAACGATGCCTGAGTCTGTGCCTGGGACCTTCTTCATACAAAGCACATGTTCCAGTACTAAGCCACAGGCCTCCCCCAAACTCAGACCCAAAGCCCCATTAATTTCAATGGAATAGTATTTTGTACTTGAGCAGTTTGGCTGAATAACACTGGGTGGTGGCTTTCACACACACTAAATAACACACTCTCAGTGCACTTCACATCTGGGTTTTACTGCGTGAAATTGCAAAATTCACTTGTAAATGGCTGTGTTAATACTTGTTCTTAGCTGGTATTTAGTTTACTTTCTGCAGACTGCTTAATTTCTAGCATCGCAAACTCGATACAAAAATGGTAGATTTTATTTTAGTTTTAAGTTTTTGCTTACTCAGAGTGGAAATGTAAGTGAAATTCTTGTTGACACATTGCTCACCTTGGTGTTGGTGCCAAAGGTCCTATTGATTTCATTAAGTAACATCTTCCCTTATTGCTGTCGTCCATTTTTTGTTCTAGTAAGATCAAGAAAAGCCAGTTGTGACAGGTAGGCAGAAAACATAATTGCCTGGACTAAAATTAAATGCTAAGAAAAGCAATCTTCATTTTTAAAAATTAAATTAGTGACAGTCCGACTCTCACAAGGTACGTGAGACACATATCTGCTCTGGGCTCCTTGGTTTCTCCCCCCGCCCCCTCTCTCAGACACACACACTCCTCCCCATTCTGCCCTACCCTCACCTCCCTCACCTCTCGCTTCTCTGACCTCCTCACTTGACCTACTCCCTGGTCCCTCTCTGAGACACATACTCAGACTCCCTCCTCCCTCCCACCTCTCGCTCCCCTCCTCCTCTCCTTACCTCTTGTGGTGATGCAGGCCAGGCAGCTCCGGCCTGGAGAGGCTTTGCGCAGTGGCCACCTTTGACCCTCAGGGGTCACCACCTCAGACTGTGGAGGCTGTGCAGCTGCCACGTCAGCCCACCTTGGCCCACAGAGGCTTCATGGCCACTGCCTCAGACCTCAGAGGCTATGAGGTCATCACCTTGGGCCATGGAGGCTTCATGGCCACTGCCTTAGCTGCAGCCTCAGCTGCAACCTCAGCCACTTCTGCCACCACCCCCCTGCCTCTTCTGGCATGCTCCCTGGGGCGGGAGTATGGACGTCATGTTACAGAGGGCATGCTAGAAGATGTGTTCCACATAAAAAAAGGAGCCATTCTTGCCCATACATAAAAAGATAAAGCCACAGAATTGAGTGAACATGTAAAATGACTTGGGGCTAGGGTTACCAGTCCAGGATTGCCTGGATGTGACACTCAGTGGGAGATGCAGAGACTGAACAGTGTGTTGCCTGTAAATCTCTGTTGTTTCACCATAGAGATTAGGGTGAAAGCTAGAACAGGAAGTGACATCACTGTACACTGCCAATGCCTCCCTTCACACTTGCCATTTCCCCTTGCCACCAAGTTGAGTGGTGGTGGGGTAGACTCAACACAGGGAGGGAGGTCTCGTGATATGGGGTTTGGTATCCTTTCTTGGAACAAAAGTGTTAGCTCTCCAGTTGTGTTAAAATGCTGGAGAGTCTCCATAGTAAAACATAATTGACATCCCCAAGTGCAGCCAAAAAAAACAAGAAAAGAAAAAGAAGTAGCAAAAATTAGAACCTCTTCCCCCCTTACAAATTTAACCTAATTACTGGATTTGAGGGACAGTGAGCTAAATGTTGAGTTTCCTTATCCCTTTGGCTGAGCAAGCTGGAGTAAATTTTGTTTCTGGTAGCATCTGCCTTATTCTCTCTTCTTCTCTGACTTACATTATGCCTTATCTCCAGGGTGTTTTTAAGAAAGGTCACCATCTGTATTTTTGGGGAAGGGAGAATGAGGAGAACTAGAGGCGCCACCCTCAGAAGTGAGAGTTGAGGATTTTCTGGTGCTGAGCATAAATGCGAAAATGACAGCACCGAGGGATTAATGAACGGCAGAAGTGCCTAATTTATTTGGAAGCAGTTTGTAAATGGTGGAGCAGTGCTACGCAAATTTTCCCCTTGGTGTCTTTTATTCTGGGGAAAGAACCTGGGTTGTGGCCCTCGAAGAGGCACAATACATGATGCATGACAATTAGCTTTGAGGAGATCCCTTTTTTCTTTATATGTGGGGGGCGCAACGGGGACAGAGAGATAAGGAGTCGATGGCCTGTAACTCTAACGTTTAAAGCTACAAAGTGCCCCCTTTCATACAGTTGGCAGAAAAAAAAATTGTGCTCAAAGTTAAAAAAAAAAAGCAGAATGGTGTCAGTACATTTCAAAGGGACTCTAAGACAGGGGTAGTCAAACTGCGGCCCTCCAGATGTCCATGGACTACAATTCCCAGGAGCCCCTGCCAGCGAATGCTGGCAGGGGCTCCTGGGAATTGTAGTCCATGGACGTCGGGAGGGCCGCAGTTTGACTACCCCTGCTCTAAGAGGTCCAACTGAAATCTGATATATTTTGATTTATTTTACAAAGCATACGTATCATCGGATGGTATTTATGGAACATGTTCTATTGCAATGGTAGTCAAACTGCGGCCCTCCAGGTGTCCATGGACTAGAATTCCCATGTAGAATTGTAGTCCATGGACATCTGGAAGGCCGCAGTTTGACTACCCCTGTTCTGTTGTGTATCCCACGATTACCCAGATGAAAAATCCTACGTATTACTTCAGATATTTGTTTGTATTTATTTTTGTATTCCGTCCTTCCCTGGTTGTACAGGGCTGATCACATCAGTTTCAGAATACAAAGTTAAATATACAGTAAATTAAACATATACAAATAAACATCTTAGGGTTTAAAACTGAAAAAAAATTAGAAGTTAAGAATTAAAATTACATCAAAGCCATCTTCTCCAAAGAGAACTTTGAAGGATTGATTGGATAGATTGGATAGTCCCACAGTGCCTTGGTCTTACTAGGCAGAGGATTTTCCCAGACTGGGGCCAGGGCTGAAAAAGCCCTGGCCCTAGTTGAGGCCAGGTTTACCTCTTGGGCCCTGGGGCTCCTGAGCAAATTTTGGTTACCTGATCTCAGTGACCTTTGGAGAACATAATGGAAGAGACAGTCCCATCTATATGACAGTCCCAGACCATTTAGGGCTTTGAAGGTAAGGACCAGATCCTTGAACCTGATTCGGTCTTCAGTCTGGAGCCAGTGCAGTTGGCAGAGCACAGGTTGAATAAGTGCTCTCCACTGGGTCCTAGTGGGGACCCATGCTGCTGTGTTCTGGATCAGTTGAAGTTTCCGGAGGAACTTCAAGGGCAGCCCTACACAGAGCAATCCACAGTTGTCAAGGTAAGAGGTAACTGTTGCATGGATTGCAGTGGCCAGGTTGGATGCTGACATGTAGGTTGCTAGTTGTTGTCCCTGGTGGAGATGGTAAAACACCTGGTGGATGACATTTGTGATCTGGGGCTCCATAGGAGGTATCCAGAATCACGCCCAGGCTCTTAACAGTAGTCAAATCTGTCAGTTGGCATGCTGAACCAGGCAGAAGACCTCAGTCTTAACTGGATTTAACTTCAGTAGACTCCACCAAGGCCTCCAGACAGTTGGCCAAAGAATTTGGAGATGTGAATGGATGGCCATCCATTAACACAGGGGTAGTCAACCTGTGGTCCTCCAGATGTCCATGGACTACAATTCCAATGAGCCCCTGCCTGAAAACTCTGGCAGGAGCCCATGGGAATTGTAGTCCATGGACATCTGGAGGACCACAGGTTGACTACCCCTGCATTAACATGTATAACAGCCTAAAACTCCAGACCAACTGGGTGATAGGATGCATATAGATGCTAAACAACATTGGAGAGAGAATGAGAACAGCTTCCTATGGCACCCCACATACCAGGGCCTGCTGCTGGGAGGTTCTGTCTCCCAATTGCTATCCTCTCTTCCTGACAATGGGAAAAGATTGCATCCATTTCAAGGCAGTCTTTTGAATCCACACATTGGTTGGCATTGGGCTAACACCTAATGGTCCATAGCAGGGGTAGTCAACCTGTGGTCTATAGTGTCAAAATCTGCCGTCAATTCTAATAAAAACAGCAGCACTGATCTCCCTAGATCCAGCTGTCTCTGGAGATCGTCTATGAGGGTGACCAGAACTGTCTCCACCCCATGGTCAGGTTGAAAGCCAGACTGGAATGGATCAAGTAAATTGCAGCCCAGGCTACTGGAGAAAATGAGGTTAGCTGAATTAAATTTGTATTAGCTGCTCTCCTTGATTTCTTGTGCATATTTATTTATGTTTCCCTCCATGCCCCTGTCCTGCTTTCCTTCCACACTTGAGGAATCAGTATGGCTTAAAAAATAAAATATGTATGAACAACAGACATTTAAACAAAAATATTCAGCCCAACAGACTTAAGATCCACCTTCTGTCTCAAAGATGGAAGGGCTAAGCAAAGTATATTTTATGCCAGTGTGAGTACATATTATATGACAGTTCTGTTGGAAACAGCTCTCTGTGCGATGTCTCCTGACTTGAGACTCTAAACAGGAACTCTCTTTACCATAGAGTTAGAGAGAAAGGAACAGGGGCTTGATTGCATATATACAGCAGTCCAGTTTTTATTCATACCTAGGATAGAATCTAAGAAGAGCCCTGCTAGATCAGACCAATGGTCCACCTTGTCCTACATCCTGTTTCACACAGTCTTAAAGGTGCTACTGGACTCTGATTTTAGTGGTCAGTCAGTTCTGCTGGTTGGCTAACACAGAGCAGCAAAGGGCATTACAGGCCAAGGCCTTCTCCTAACGTTATCTCTTGGCTATGAGATTCAGAGCCTTGTTCATGCTAATACTTACAAAGAATGGTGTGACTGCTTTTCTCTTTTGTGCTTACACAGAGCTAGTGATGTAATGGATACCTTTCAAAATTATAGATGAGCAGTTACACAGGAAGGGTAACTTTGATGCAGAACTTAAATTTTGCAAGAGAATGCATGTCGGAGTTGGATAAACTGTAAGATTTCCTAATGCTGTAGAAATCATAATTGTGCAAGGTCTGAAGGTGGTAGAAATCAGTTATGCGAGGATGCAGAGATATTCTCGTATACCTCTTCCTGTAACAAAAGGCCACGTAGCATCTTATAACTTGCATTTGTAGCCTCCTTTCTGGACACAGTTTATTTTCTCCAGAAGACTTTATGTCAGTCAACATTTGATGCAGGGTACCAATGGCTGATGGTGTACACAGAACAAAAATAAGAAACAGGCTGTGCCCTTAGGCTTACAAACTGATAGGCAGAGCTACCTAAATACATTTTCAACATATAATTCTTCCAGAGAGCTCATTTTCTCTCTTCCCACCAGCTCTTTGAGGTATGCCTAGGCTGAGAGACTGACTGATGAGACTGACTCATTCATTCATTCATTCATTCATTCATTCATTCATTCATTCATTCATTCATTCATTCATTCATTCATTCATTGTATTTATATACCGCCCTCCCCGAAGGCAGGGCATTTTACATGAAACAAGAAACGATACAGGTAACTCCGTTTGTAGTAATAATGAGGTGATAACAACAATAACATTAACAGTATAACAATAACATTAAAGAATGCTGGAGATTGCAAAGAGAATCAGTTCAACTCATACTGAGGCCCAGTGGGTTGGGCAAATTTGTTGTGGTCATCATAAGCTCTTGTAAGCTTCATGGCCAAACAAGAGAATTGAACCCAGGTTTGCCTAATTCTGACCAACAGTCTAACCTTGGTACCAGACTGGTTCTCGGCGTACAAGGGAAAGGGGATGGCATCAAAAGAAAAGATGGAGGAGGGAGATAATTTTGTTGGTTCTAAATCCAAATGGTGAGTTCTTGATTACAATTTGTGACCAGTGGATCACCTTGCTGGTGATCTTGCAGTTACAGAGGTGTTACGCAAGGATCCCAGCTGCGTGGGATCCTGCGTAAATCAGTTTATGCTGTGAAGTCAGCTGGGAAAATTCTATGTTGGAAACTCTGGTAGGATCCTTCATCAGTTTTCTGGTTAGCTGCCCTTGTATGTGCTCCCCCCTCCCCTCGTTCTGTGGCTGGTTTCTTCTTCAGTGCCATCAGCAATGAACATAATTCTTAAATCCCAGAATGGTAAAGGTATCCCCTGTGCAAGCACCGGGTCATGTCTGACCCTTGGGGTGACGCCCTCTATCGTTTTCATGGCAGACTCAATACGGGGTGGTTTGCCAGTGCCTTCCCCAGTCATTACCGTTTACCCCCCAGCAAGCTGGGTACTCATTTTACCGACCTCGGAAGGATGGAAGGCTGAGTCAACCTTGAGCCGGCTGCTGGGATCGAACTCCCAACCTCATGGGCAGACAGCTTCAGACAGCATGCCGCTGCCTTAGCACTCTGCGCCACAAGAGGCTCTTTTTCCCCCTAGTACAGTGGTTCCCAACCTTTCTGAGGCTGGAGACCGGCAGGGCTGCTGGCTGTGCCCGCAGCCCGCGGATGTGCAGGCCATGCCCGTGCATGCGCGAATGCGTCATGCGCGGCCGAAATCGCGCATGCGCTGCACTTTCGTGCATGTGCAAAAGTGCCGCACATGCACGATTTCGGCTGCGCATGGCGCATTCACACATGTGCGATGCGCGGGCGCGGCCCTGATTCCCTCTCTCCGCTTTCCCGCAGTAAGAAGCTTCCTGGGCCGCAAGCTTGTGGCCTGGGAAGTTTTTTACTGCGGGGGGGGGGGCGGGGAGAGGGAGCCACGGCCCGGCGTCAAGGCCTTCGCGGCCTGGCACCGGGCCGTGGCCCGCAGGTTGGAGACCACTGCCCTAGTATGTGTAAATTTTAAGTGTTGCTATTATCTGTTTGTAATGGATTACAAACATTGTAATGGCTGTGCATGGATTTTATCGGAAGTTGTTCTGGATATTGATCTTAATAATAACAAAAGATTACTGATTATCTGTTATGGTTCCTAGTAGGTGTCAGAAATAACTTCAGTACATTAGAGAGGAGCTTGGATGAAACAGGGCACAGGGCAGGTTAACTGGACTCTGCCCACACGGAGGGGCCATGCGGGTATACTTGCAGCTGTTTGTTGAAGAGGGCAATTGGTAGCAAGCTAGATGTTTTACAAGGAACCTTTGCTGCTGTTCTTCTCGTGAACTTCTGGATCTATTCCACTACCAGTGTTCCTTCTGCATAGGAAGCTCTTCTGCTGAACACCTAAAGTTCTCTTATACTACATCTGACTCCTGGTTTGTCAAGTTTGAATTTGCTCTCCCTTGCAGCGGACAGAAAGTTGTGTGTTCAGGTAGGTATATGGCGTATATATAGAGAGAGATACGTCCTATCCTCTACAGACAGGTAAACCACCAACACGGCTACCCACCTAGAATGTATTTATTACAACAGACCAAAGGGAATAAGATGGGCATTCCAGACAGCTTGGAAAGGGGGCTTTTGTACTATCCAGCCTGGCATTCTAGCCAGTTTGGTGTAGTGGTTAGAAGCTCAGACTTCAATTCTGGAGAGCTGTGTTTGATTCCCTGCTCTTCCTCCACATGCAGCCAGCTGGGTGACTGTGGGCTCGCCACAGCACTGAGAATACTGTTCTGACCAAGCAGTAATATCAGGGCTCTCTCAGCCTCACCTCCCTCACAGGGTGTCTGTTGTGGAGAGAGGAAGGGGAGACGATTGGAAGCTGCTTTGAGACTCCTCCTGCTAGAGAAAAGTGGCATATAAAAACCAATTCTTCTTCTCCTCCTCCTCCTTCCACCCCCACCCTCATCTTCCTTTGGTTCGCAGTTGTCTTCACTCCCAAAGTCTGTTTGCATTTGAGTTGGGAGATGGGCACATTATGCTTATGCATTGCTTTCAAGTGGTTCACCTTTAATTTCTGTACTGCAATTAGATCTGGCTTCCCCCCTCTCCCCTTTCCCTTGCCCCCACTTTTCCTTTCTGTTTTTCAGCCTTGCAATTAGGAAGGGTTGGGTGAATAAGGTTACCGTTTGCTCCGTCTCTATTACTCTGACGGATGGAGCTATTAAATAAAGGCAAACTGTAATTCCTCATTACCTGCCTGCCTCATTTTTGCTCTTTGCCCTGGAGAAGAGCTGCATTAAAAAAAAGAGAAAGATCACAGAGCTATTGAGAAACCCCTGGACAAATATGGTGTGGGGGGGGGGCAGGATAGAAGAGGCCACGGCAAGTGACGTGGAGGGAGAGATGCTGGCCCTGTTAGTGGGGTTCCAAAGAGGGCAAACAGACGTGGATCGCACTGTGTCTTTATGCTGTGAACACACTCTAGGGTACCAGAGAAGGAAAAGGCCTTCTGGCTGACAACTCCAGAGAACCACGGCCAGAGTAAATGGAGACAGCATGGCATAGTGGTGGGAGTGTCATACTGGAGACGCGGGTTTGAATCCCTGCTTGCTGTGGAAGCTTGCTAATGGCATTGTGCCAGCCACTCTTCTTCAACCTTACCTGTCTCGCAGAGCTGTTGTTATCAGAAGGTAACAGAGGGAAGGGAGAATGACATTGTAAGCAGCTTTGGATTGGGTAAGAAAAGCGTGCTACAAATCAGTCAAAAACCGTAAGTTCACTGGTCTGATGGTCTGGCTCTTCGCAAAGCAGCTTCTTCTTTGCCATCTTCTTTGCCTTGATTGTCTTTGTCTTCTTACAGTAACCCTTTTCTCAAACTTGGGTATCACAAGGATGTCTGATACAGACATTTCATAAACCTTTTGTGTGAGAAACAACAGTGAACCCAACCTGGGTTCTTACTTGCAGCATTATCACAGTCATTTTTGTACTCCTGATTCTGGGGAGTGGGATTTAGAGTCAATGGCGCTGTTTTTCTGGACATCGATGCTCCTCTGCTTCCCCTCTGCCCCATCTTCTTTCCGTCCCAGGCAGAGAGAGGTGCTGTGTTGTTCTGTGAGTAGGAACGTGGCAGGATAGGTCTTCCCTTCCTCTTCAGGTCCTTCCTCTGCACATGGGGGCAGATAGCGGTGGGAATTAAACACGTCACAATGAGGATTTGTGCTCTCCCAGGCTTTTCCCCCCAGTGGGTGAGCAGATGTACAGGGGCACATAGATAGGTGGAAGGATGCTGTGCGTTGCAGTCAGCTTCCCAGCGTCTAGCAGTTTCAAGAGTTACTGTAATAATTAGTGAGATAAGTAGCATGAACCCCAGGTTCTTTATTATTCACAGTGAAGCCTTTAAGCTAAGCAGTTAGCTTTTGCTATGCAGGAGGGGGGAAGGGGAGGAGAGAAGAAACAAATGGATCCAAACCGCTGAACAAGCTCTTCAGGATCTCCAAGGAGGTGACTTCTCTGTGGTTGGCTGATGGGGGTCTGGAGAACGAAATAATTACTTAACTGTGTAAACAACGTGATATGGGGAAGCATGTTTCTCCCTCGCTCTCCTCCTGTCCCTTATTTTTTTTTCCTTCCCTTTTTCTTCATTGAGAGAGTTTCTTGTGCGATGGCTCCACTGGGACATGCAGCCGGAGAAATTTGATTAAATGGATGCCTGAGGTCATGACCCTGTCTAAACATGCTGCAGCTCTCAGCATTAATCAAAGAATGGTAAAAAAAAAAGAAAAAGAAAAAGAAATTCTGACCTTGGTACACGTGAGCATTGGTGGTGAGCATTCTTATCCCATTGTGCAGGAGAAGAGGAGAGATATGTTTATGAAAGGGAGAAGGCTGTGCACAGACCAAATCTGCAGAAGAAACTGGTGTGTCTGCTGGAGATGCCAGGGCGTGATTTGGAACCTCCTACACGCAAAGTGTTTTTTCTATCACTGAGCCCCACAACTCCTCCCCTATAAACTCTACATTATCGTTCATTGATCTAACATCAATACTTGTCTGCCTATAGACTGACAAATGCTGGATGGATGAATTTGATTACAACCTGACAGCATGTTTGTAGAGCAGAGCTGAAACATTATGCCATGTCAAGCAATTACTTTGGCTGGCAGGTAATTCTGGAAATTCAACACCACACCTCCTGACCTGGAAGCACAGTCTCTGATCTGTCCTTCAGTGTAATGTACCCTTCCTCAGTAGGGAAGCATAAACCTCAAAATTGTTGCCTTATTTTTTAATTTTTGAATTAGGAGGATCTCTGAATTTTGGGACAACTTCATAGTCCAAGTTCCACTTAAAAAAAAAAGGCAAGGCTCGGTTTTATTGATGCAAATAGGAGGGCATTTAGAGTGTTTGGTGCAGCTACAAAGAGACATCTGTGAACAGAAGAGCAAGAGTTGGCATGGAAAAATCCATCGGCTGACTTTGGAAGCAGGACTGGAATCCTTATTTAGTGGCTAGCATAGGTAGTGCAGGGCATATATGCAGATGTGTTAATCCAATTTGCAAAGTTGGTAGTGGGTGTCTGGGCAAGGGGGTATATCTGAAAATCTCCACTGATAGACAAGACTGTAAGCAAGAAGGTGTACCATCAGGTATCTTATGTCAAAGGAACACATGAAGCAGGATTACCATTTTCCTGACATGGTAGAGAATTCCCTGTCCTCTGGTTGGGTTTCTTGCTGCCGCTCCGTTGTCTCCCGTGATAAAAAAAGGACTGGATTTATCCATGTTGCCTTATCATGGGACAGTGGCCAGGCAGAAGCCTGAGGGACATTCCACAACCAGAAAATATAGTGAGTCACTTACCTTTTGCAGAAACCTTATTTTTGCCATTTCAAATGCCGCTGTCTGCATCCAGCTTCCCAGCAGCTACATTCTCCAATTTAAAGTGCTAGCTGGGAAATCCTGAAAACTGGATTTCCCCGGCTTTGTAACAAGAACAGCAGGACAGCAAGCAGCAATCACTTGGAAAATGGCTGTGCATAACCAAAGCAAACAAAGTAGTGAGATCTTTGTGTTAAGTGCCCGCCCACCCCCCGCCTCCCTCTCCTCCTGGCAACGTTTTTTTCCCCCCTTTAGCAAACTGCCTGGAGAAGTGTATACTTGTTGCTCCAGCCAGGCAGTACAAAATTTCCCCCCCAATAGTTGATGCACAAGCATGCCTCTCAGATCCCCTCCAGCCCCCCCAAATGATAAAAAGAATTACTTCTCCTAAGGCTGGGGGGTTGCATTAAAATAAGCACTATGCATCTATGAGTAAAGGCATAGGCATAGAAATGGAGTAGTTTCACTTTAAAAAAAAAAGATTGCTTTCCCTTTAAGACTGGGGAAAAAGATGATTGGCTTGCTGCCATGATTGACAGACAGGGAGAGACTCATGGTTATAGTGAGTCCCTCTCCTCCATTTTAATCAGCCATGCAGAGTGCCAGGAAGCGGGAGAAGAAAGCGAGAGATTGAGGAGGTGAGGATTGGCAGGTGGGGGTGGGCATGCAATTTTTTATAGCGTTAAGCCATTGCACTGGCTTAACGGTATTTCTTTAGAAGTGCAGAATTCCTATGAATAAACCCCGTGAACAAAGAGGGTGAACTGAGGAAAAATGACTTGTGTGGAAATGTTTTTGGTCTTCAAGGTGCCACTGGGCCCAAACTTTGTTCTTTTACTTCAGACCAACTGGGCTACCCATGTGAAACGCCCTGGGATAAAACCTATAATACAGAAGATTTCCCCCATTTGATGTATTCGAAGCCCGATGGAATTGTACAATGGTAGAGTTGGAAGGGCCCCTGCTCAATGCAGGATCAGCCTAAAGCATCACTGATAAGTATATGTCTGAAATAATTCAGTGAGGTAGTTCCTTAACCACTCTTTCCTACATCCTCAGAACAGAAATTTCCCAGGTGCATACCCTCACATTGTTACATCATAGGTTTTTCCCATAATTTGATCATCCAGAGTTAAGTCACTCAACACCTGCTCACTTCCGAAGCTACTAATGTGCCAATAGTAAGTGAAAAAGTAGTTCATAGAATCATAGAATGATAGAGTTGGAAGGGACCTCATGGGCCATCCAGTCCAACCCGTTGCACTATGCATGAGCACAAAGTACTGTAAACTAAAACTGTTTAAAAAGTACTGTAAACTAAAACTTTAAAAGAAAGAGAACAAATAAGAACCTCCATGGGATACATATTCTGATGATCTTTGAAATCCCAGTGACAGTGGAGAAAAGTTCAGAGTCTTTTTCCAGAAGAAACAGTAAATTTAAAACGGCTCCTTCTGTACACTGACCTAGCTATGCTGCAGTATGGATTTAGGAGGAAATGTTGCAATGTTTGTGCATATTCTAGGTCACTGAATGGTTTCCTTTTTTTTGTTCCCCTTCCATGTTTGTTTTGGCTGGAATGTGTCAAACAGCTGCACAGGAGTGCAGAAGGAGTAGAGCATTTTTGCACAAGGAAATCCGGTAGTTTCCAAACAAATTTTGCAGCCAAGTCTAGGAATCACCGCACCGTTCCCTTATCGTCCAGAATGTTTCCCCTGAATTGGATTGCAATATCAGTGCAGCCAGAGAGAATATGTTGTATTGGAAAGAGTTAATTTTCTCTCGTGTCCTTGGTGAAACAATTCTACAGTAAATATTTTAATTAAGTTTTCTTGGAGAACACAAAGGTTCATCCAGACGTGGGTCACACTGACAGCACTAAGCAGGCGCTGTTCAATTTACGAGCTACCTATGTTTACCCAGGAATGTAAAAATTTCCCTTTCTAAATGGGACAGTCTTATCTTTATTATTCCAGGGCCTCTTCCGTTTACAGTTGTGCTGTAAGCAATGTTTCTGAATCTTATTTCTGGATTCCTAAACAAATGAACGGGCTAAATTAATGCTCTTTGCCAGCAATCTTAACATTTTTATATATTCCGTGATTGAGAGTTAAGGCTTGCTCAACGGCAGGAAAGGGGGGGGGGGAAGAAGAAAATTGACTGCTGTACTTTATTTATATAGAATTTATGCGATAACAGAAGGTAAATTGAGCTTCTGGAAATAAACCTTGTTTACAAATCTTTAAAAAAAAGAAAGGAAAAAGGGAACCAAGCCACGATGACTTGAATTTCAAGTCTTACTAACATCAAAGAGGGAATCTCTCCTTTTAAATCTAATATCTGTCAAAATGGATGTCTTCATGTATCTTATTTATTTCAGCCTGCAAAACATGGAGCATTGCTAACCAAGTTTGACTATAGCCAGGTTGTTCCAATCTGTGTTTCCCTGCTTTGTGAACAGGCTGAAGGCCAGTGCTTTATTGGCTGCAGGAAGTATTCCTTCCCTTGCAAATACCAAGTGATTAAATGTTAATAGCATTATCCTGGTCTGGGTGTCCACAGGAAGCGCTGACTTCCACACCTTGGTACAAACTCCAAGTCTTTTGTATTTGCAGTGAACTTTCCAATATGCCTTGTCAATAGTAATGGAGAAAGCCGCTAATCTTAAAGTTGGGGAGAGAGCTAGATAAATGACAGGCTGTAAACAGATGGGGGAGTGGAGAGCTGCTTCCTGGGGCTGATAAAAATCAGATAAAATAATAAAGTTGGCCCTAGTTGGAACAGAGCGTACAATTTGTAATTTTTTTAATTATTGGAAGAATGTTGTAGACCAAGCCATCTGTGTTTGTTTCCAGCAACCATTAGCAATTTCTCCCCCTCCCTCTCTTTTTCTCCCCCCCCCCACTTCTTAACCATCCTGTACAGACAATGCTTATCTAGAATTCAGTTGCTCAGTATAAAAAGGGATAGAGAAGATGGGAGTTTCTCTGAGAGTTTTGACACTGATTTGTTGGGGCCAGCACACTCATCGGATGGAGAAGGTTTCTTGGAGTACTAGAAATGATCCTTGGAAGGGCAGGAACCGATACCAAAGCTTTCCTGTTTTTATTTGATTTGTTTATACAATTGTTTTTTTGTGTTTAATAGGTCACTTGCATCTGATTCACATTGTTGGTCTTTTCCAAGGTGGTGACGGGCTGTGACTAACTGGTAGAGCATCTGCTTGGCATGCAGAAGGTCACAAGTTCAATCCCTAGCATCTCCTGGTGAAGGATCTGGCAGTAGGTTATGTGAAAGACCTCTGCCTGAGACCTAGGTGCAGGGGTAGTCAAACTGCGGACTTCCAGATGTCCATGGACAACAATTCCCATGAGCCCCTGCCAGCGTTTGCTGGCAGGGACTCATGGGAATTGTAGTGCATGAACATCTGGAGGGCTGCTGCCCCGATATGCAGACTTTCTTCCTCAACTTTGACTACCCTTGGGTTGGAAATATTCCTTAAGGTTTGAAAGTGGGGCCTCAAAAGGGTATAATGCCTCCATAGCCATCCAACCAGCCACACAGGGCCCCCAGCCTATTTCATTTCAAGAAAATAATGCAGAGAGGAGGTGATGCTGTCTGATAGGTGTAGGTTCATGTTCTGGAATTCCACACTTCCTAGGTGTGCTTGAACCAGCCTTGGGTCAGGACTGCTGTGCACAGAGACCTCTTCCAAGTGAGGCACAAAACTCACATCAAACTATGAGCTAGTGCCCGTTGCATTGCAGCACACAATGGGTTTTACTACTAGTATATATGTATATGTATGTATGTATATGTATATGTATGTATATATATATGTGTGTGTGTATACACACACTACACACACACACGTACATACACACATCCCACCCTTCCTTTCGACTAAGGGTGGTTTACATTGGAAACTTTCATATAACAACACAATACAATAAACATCTTGACTTAAATATATAACATCTTTAACAATGAGAACTTGTATCGAAAAAAAAGCAGTTTATAATTTTAACAATCAACTTTCAGCAACACTGTGTTTTTCTGCACCGTGATTTCATTTTTTCTGTGGGCGGAGTTGATGGTGGGAGGGGCCTCTGGGCTCTGGTTGGTGTGGCTTGTTCACTTATCTTGACCGAAAGCCTGATGAAATAGCTCCCTTCTGCAGGCCTTGCGGAATTGTTTTGGCTCCAGCAGGGCCCTGATGTCATCTGGGAGCTCATTCTACCAGGTGGGGGCCAAGACTGAGAACGCCCTGGCTCTGGTTGATGACATAAGAGCTTCCCTGGGTCTGGGGATTACCAGTCTGTTGGTGTTGATAGAGTGTAGTGCTCTTTGGGGGGCATAGATAGATAGGCAGTTTCTCAAATACTCAGGGCCAAAACGGCTTATGGCCTTGAAGGTGATTTCCAGAACCTTAAGCCTGATCTGGTAGTCAACTGGTAGCCAGCTGTGTGGCTGGATATGGGCCCTCCAGAGTGTTCCTATTATAACCCTGGCTGAGGCATTTTGCACCAGCTGAAGTTTCTGGATCAGGGACATGCACATAGAATCAGTGTGTTTAGTTTTGCTACCTTGGGAGGTCAACACGTCTGCACAGGGAAATCAAAAATGTATGTTCCTTTCCCATTTCATATTCATATTCTTCGCAGTCCTTATGGTTACCATTTTATATTTCATAATAATAATAATAGCAGCAACTGTTTTTTTCCACCAAATATACTGCCTTTTGCAGCATAATCTTAACCATACCGAAGAGTATGTTCTGTTGCAAATGTTATCCCTCCCCTCTCACCTCAGAGGGTGCCTATGGGGTTGTTTCTTTTTAAAAATTCTTAAATTGGATTCATGTGATCCGTTCAGCTGGCCTGTGAAGTCCCCCTTTCTGCATCCTCACTGACTCTAGCCAGACAATGAAAACAAAGATACAGGAGGATTCATTTTCTCATTATTGATTTCACGCGCCAGCTGCCAGCTGTTTTAGCTTGTTCGTTTATATAACCCTCTGGGCAACTTTTTTTTAAAAAGTACTTTTCTTTGACCATCTGCTAAATGTAGTTGGTTTAATAATTAAAGACTTGCCATCCTTTCCCCAACAAACAGGAGTGCTGCCTCTGCAGCTGGAAAAAAACAACAGCATTTTGTGTCTACATTTTCCTTTTTGGAATCTTTTTAATGTTCAGGTACAGCATTACCTTTTTGAGGTGAAGGTGTTCTTTCTTGGTTGACCACATCAAGGATATATTCTGAGAATATAGTTCTGGTCCGGTCCTCTTTGAGTGGAGTTTTGGTTACTAAACAGATATCCTGTTATGCATTGATTATTTTAGATTTTTCTGTTTCGCCGCAATATCTTCTATGAGAGACATACCTTGTTGCCCAGTGATCTGAATAGTATATGAAGATGTCATAAGTGATTTGAGCAAGAAGCTTCTGGGTTCTTTTAATGAAGTCTTGACAGTGACAGCTACTTCTTCCGTGATGTGTGGAAGTTGAGCTCCACCATCTGTTTTGCTTCTGGCTAGGGATAGGGGGCTGGGGGGGTAGGCTTCAGAAATTGAGAGGTACAGCGATTCCCTTCAGAGATTATCTTTAAAAAGGTAGCAGCACAAGTACAATGCATACGTGACCCCCTAGACTTCTGGTGTTTGAACTGGGAGACGAACACATCTTGATTAGTTTGGTCTGAGCACGAGCCTCAAAATTCGTCAGATTTCTGTCTTCCCTCCTTCGTTCCATCAGGCACCATTCTGAGATTGATGATATCCTGGTATAGAAGTCACTGAGGTTTTCTTGATGTCTGCTGTGTGCTTCTTGCCCACAAACCAGGATTCAGTGCTTGCACCATTGGATATTGTGCTGACTGGATTTCTCCTGTGTGGACAGGATGATTCTGAAAGTGCATGATTCCTTTAGTACTCAAGCAAGATTAAAATAATCGTAGGTCTGCTTTGTAGGCAGGCTGCAACCTCCTCTTAGTTAGAATACAACATACAAACGGTAAAGTTGCAGTGGATTCAAAACTAAGGTGTCTTCATTCTCAGCATGTTGTATGAGGGAAAGGAGGGTGTCCTCATGACAAATGAATTATGATTTGATTTCTTAATGTAGCGATGATCTATGGTGGAAATTTATCCTGGTGAGCTCCCTGCTGTTTGTTTGTTTGTTTGTTTATTTATTTATTTAGATTTATATACCGCCCTCCTCGAAAGCTTTATACAGGCCTCAGAGTCTTCTTTAGGCCACAGTGGAAAACAGGGGCATGATACTGGTCTCTTTGGCTCCTCCTCCTCCTCCTCCTCCTCCTCCTTCTAGTATCCTCTGTACCATGAATCTTGCTGAGTGATGTTGGACCAGCCTGCTGTATTGGGTTATTGCCTCTTATCCAGCCAATAGAAGAAATGGGCAACTGATAGGTTTAAAAAATAATAATTTTGAAACTTATTAAGTATTTAAATTTTACTTGTATATTCTATTTTTGTATGCATTTCACCTTAACGTCATCTGCTCTGAGTCCACAAAGATAGGGCAGGCAGTAAATATAAATACCAAAAACAACAATAATGAAGGATGGGAGAATGACGAATGCTTCTCTGAGCTCATTAAAAGAAGAGTAGAATGAAAAATAGACTAAAAAATAAAATAAAATGTACTTATTAAACAGAAATGCAACTTCAAGAAGATAGTTTCCTGGTTGCACAACGAATGTTTGAAAAGAAAAAAAGTATAGGCGAATCATTGCCATTTTAGTTGAGGTTCTGGTAGGGTTGCATTCAGTACAGAGTATTAAATGGCATGCACGAATACAAGGTTAAAAGTTTTACTAAATTTGATTTAGCACAAGTTGTGCTTTGCTCTCTATTTGCCGATACTTGATTCTTTCCTACACTTGGTTGTGAAGGGCAGGCAGCCCTCCCTAACTATTTTGTTCAGATATATCTTGAACCTAACCGGCCAGATTGCTCTCTCGAGAGGTGAAAAAGGAGTAATCCTCTCTTTTCTTTTTGATGTTCTTTTAATCTTTGAATCCTTTTGAGGATTGTCTCTGCTGTAATAATTGTATGTTGTTTTGTTACAGAACCATTTGTACAACCTACTATTCGCTGCCACACAATTTATGTTCACAAGGCAGTTCAGATATTTATGCGTTTGATGGTGATCTTAGATTTGTGAGGTGGTGTCGACATTTTTCTTTGATATGGCTGAATGAGCCTGCAAAAGGAAATGATTGTGTGTGTGTGCGTGTTTTTAAATAAGATAAAAGATACTCATGTTTCCTTTGAGCACTTTATATTTGTTTGTCTAAAAGATCTTCTCATCTTTTATATTTTTGACTTTATATATAAACACAACCATATTCCAGACAACTGTTGTACTTGGGGCCTCTATTTCTCTTAAAGTAGATAAGAACAAATGTACTTTCCACTGCAGCTGTCTGCTGGAAGTCGACAGCATTGACTGTAGTTATTACCTTTTCCTTTCTCCAGTGAGTTCAGGATGGCATTCATGATGCCCACTCATCCATTTTGATCTCACTGCAACCCTAGGAGGTGGACTAATATGAAAGAAACTGTCCCCATGAATCTCATGGCTTTGAACCCACTCCCGGTTTTTCCTTGCCCCACAATGTGACCCTTTCACAATATTGGCTCCTGTCCAGGCTCATAGGCACCATCTTCCAAGAAGAGAGCTGAGTCTGGTCACCAACCTCCTCCCTGGCAAGGGTCTGTCACTCGGACTTGGCCAGACCAACTTACTCTGGCTCTCAGCAGTTCTCATTGGGGCCAAGACAAAGTCTCTTGGGAGATATCGGCAGCCAAAGGAGGAGGCAGAAGGAGATTGTCTGGCAGCAGTAACCTTAGAAGCATAGCCTCAGCAGGAGAAGTAGGCAAAGCCGAAGGTTAGGCTACAGGTGGTGGAAGCTCTCAGGAACCAATTATGCACAGGGTGGGGTGGGGGAGGCTAAGTAGGCAGTTGTGCCTACTCATTCTGAGTAGGCAGTTGTGCCTACAAATTCCCTCTTGTGCACGACATTGACACTGGCCTGTCCCCTTCCCAACCCTGGCCTGCTCAACTGAACAATAACTGCTCTAAGGATAATTTTAGTCAGAGAAAATGTTCTTGACTGAGAATCTGGATTCAGCATTTCTAGAAAGCTGGGAGGACTGGGAAAGAAATGTGGCAATGTTTTTGGGCAGTGTTGTGATATTCCAAATTCAAGCCAAAGGAAGTGGGGAGAAATCTTCTAGGGAAAGAAGGGATTCCTGAACAGTTATGATGGGGAAATTGGTTGAGGATTCCTTGGGCTGATATGGAAAGAAATTTGATTCAGACACTTCAGAGGGTAGCTGTTGATTCTAGGAAGGGAATATGGGGCACTTCTAGAAAACCAAGTGAGTTCAGAGGAACTCAAAAGACAAAAAGAAAATATTGATGTGTTTTGATAAACACAGAAACAAAAGAAACGAAGAAAGGCATTTAAACCTCTCTAAAGCATGTAATTCAGATTCTACGAACTGTACAAATGTTTCTTATATCAAAGCTTTATCTCCTCACTAGAAATTAAGCCCGCTGTAGAAGAAAGACAGCGGGCGCTAGAGAATGGGGAGGCAGACTGTAGGCAAAGAAGGAAGAAGAGGAAAGGCGGTATGGGAGGGAGAAAGAAGGGCAAGGGGTAGTTGAAAGGATGGGTAGAAGGGATAAAGAAAGGAAGTAAAGGAGAAAGACAGGAAGGAAGTGAGAGGGAGAGACAGAGAGACAGGTAGGAGATGGAGAAAAAGAGGAAGTCAGGAAGGAAGAAAGGAAGGCAGGCAGAGAGGTAGTTGAAATGGGAGGGGACAGGGTGTGTGTGAAGGGTGGGGGGGAATCGCAGGGGGGGCGATTCGGGAGGGGGAGGTGGCGAGGAAAGAGGGGGTAGAGAGGAGTGTGTGCGTGGATGTGTGAGGTGGGGGAATGGGTGGGAGAGTGTGGTGGGTGGGTGGCTGTGTGTGCGTGTCTGTGGGGGCGGGGAAGAGGCGGTGGGGCGATCGTGCGGGAGGGGCGGCCAGGGGGGTTTGGCTGGTGTGTGTGTGTGTGTGCATGTCTGTGGGGGCGGGGCTTTCCCATTCAAACAATCAACCTATGACGGGCCCTACAAACACTTTACTGAGCTCAATTTTCCTTTAGCATGGCTGACTCTGAGTGAGATGAGGCAGTGGACTCGGGCTAGGGAATTAGGGTAGGTGGCAGCTTATGAGCTCAGGAAGCACCACTGGACATGCAGTTTTCTACACTGTCATTAAAGATGCCTGAAGAAGGAGTAGGGAAGAAACACTGTTCTGGTTTGTGGGCGGGGCAGTGAGAGGTGATAGAAGGTGAGTTGGGTACCAATGTACAGTTCACAAGTATTGAGGACAGCAGCTTCAGAAAGCAGCCCACATCGAGCCACTTTTGGCCTGTAAGATGGTTCCAGGGATAGGAAACCACGAAGAGCCCTCCTTCAGTTGTTTCCGCATCTAACTAGCTAGTGAGGGGGAATTAAGAGATTGTTCGCAGGTGTCTGAAAGATTATGAGAAGAATTTTAGGTAGATTTCATCCACTGTTGTGGTCCTTTTTATTAGTTATAGAAACATCTTGAGGTGAGTGAAGAATTTGCTTGGGTAATGTGTTTTGAGACATACTTGAAAATTCATTTGACTGTGGATATTAATGAAAGAAAATGTGAATATAATTCTGTGTAACGTCTTAGAGGTGGAAGAACAGCTTGTCCGTCCTCATATCCATCTGGTGATCTGCCATGTTTTGCAAAAGGTCTTTGAAGATACCTGCCTGTAAGGTTTTTTTAAAATTGTAGGATGAAATTATGCAAAATCACCTGTCTTTTAATGCTGGGTGGCCACCTGTCTAGTTTTTTCTCAGGCCAAGATGGGAAGGTCACTAATAGCATCCTTTAAGATTTCTCTTAAATGGCTGCATGGTTGAGTCTTAAATATAATACAACCCGAGAGCATGAAATTCCCTTTAAAAATATCCTTTTAAGGAAGTCGAGTGAAATGATTTTTTAAAAATCTATTTTGTAGTTTTATATAATCCTACCTAATATAGTTGTGAACAAAGCTCCTTATGCTGTCTGCTTGTTCTCATTTGTACCCTGCTTGTACATCATTGTTTTCTCCATTTTCTCCTCCCAACAACCCTGTGTGGTAGGTCATGCTGAGAGAGTGTGACTGGCCAAAGGTCACTCTGCAAGCTTCCCTGCCAGATAGTAGATTCGAACTTGGTCCTCATCCAGCACTCTGACTACTACGCCAGTTGGCTGTGCTGTGAGATAGCGTAATGATGATGTGTACATAGAAATATGCTTCACTCAAGAAGTGCCGCATGGGATTGAGGCCACAGTTAGAAACACACACACACTTTTGCCACAAGTACATGTTTGCTGGAGTTTAATCATTTCATTTTTATTCTGCTTTTCCTTCAAGGAGCTCAGGGTGATCAGCATCCCTTCCCCCATTTTATACAGACAACAACCCTGTAAGGCAGGTTAGACTGAGCAAGAATAACCCTGAGAGACACCAGTGAGCTTTATATAAGAGTTCAGATTGGAATCTGGACTTCTTGGGTATGACACTCAAGCCATAATACCGCACTGGGTTTTTACTGGGATAATTGGCAATGGTGGTTCTGTTTTGAAATATCGGTAAATCTGGGAGTACTTACTAGATCAGTGGTCCCCAACCTGCGGTCCGCGGCCCGGTGCCGGGCCGTGAAGGCCAGGGCGCCGGGCCGCGGTTCCCTCTCCCCGCCCCCCCCCGCAGTAAAAAACTTCCCAGGCCACAAGCTTGTGGCCCAGGAAGCTTCTTACTGCGGGAGGGGGGGGGAGAGGGAATCAGGGCTGCGCATGCACACATGTGCGGGTGCGGCCGCGCATGCGCGCTGCGCGGGCGGGGCAGTTGCCCTGCCGGTCCCCAGCCGAAAAAAGGTTGGGGACCACTGTACTAGATGACTGTTGTTCTTTTGAGTAGTGTTGAGACCACTGCCCTGTCAGTAATAGATGCTGGAATATCTCTATGCAAACTTTCTTCTGTTGTGTAGTGTTGCAATGGGATAAATGGTTGTTTCTTTTTTTTTCTTTTAGACATGCAGAACCAGAGATGAATTTTCTGGGAAATGGGCAAAAAAGAGTGTTCTCGCCAAAGTGTGCAATGCAGATTTACAGTAGATTGCCCAAAATAAATCATGGTGAAGGACAATGGAAGATTTGCATACTGGATTAGCTCGTGTTGTATCAGAACCACCATATTGCTGCTGTTCAAACCCGCCAAAGTATTTTTTGTGTGTGTCCCCTTGCTGGGTAGCAATGTGGAGAAAAATGACAGGATGCTGGAATTGCTGTAAGAAGATCAAATAAAATGACTGTATGTACGATCCAGAGCTCTTTGCACGTGCAACTTCATGCGATCTGAGGTGAATCCCTGGACTTGTAGCTCTCTGTGTATGGTGGGGATGCATGCTGTGCTGGTACCCACTCTGAAACAACAAAGGTTGATTTAGACCGCAGAGGGAAACATGTTTATTACTCACTCCTAGGTATTCTCAGAGCCTCTTGTGGCGCAGAATGGTAAGGCAGCGACATGCAGTCTGAAGCTCTGCCCATGAGGCTGGGAGTTCGATCCCAGCAGCTGGCTCAAGGTTGACTCAGCCTTCCATCCTTCCGAGGTCGGTAAAATGAGTACCCAGCTTGCTGGGGGGTAAACGGTAATGACTGGGGAAGGCACTGGCAAACCACCCCGCATTGAGTCTGCCATGAAAACGCTTGAGGGCGTCACCCCAAGGGTCAGACATGACTCGGTGCTTGCACAGGGGATACCTTTACCTTTTAGGTATTCTTACTCCAGGGATGTTCAGATTGTCCTTGCTCCATGCCTTTGTTGTCCTTTTACATCTTCCTCCTTTCGACTTTAGCTGTGCTCACTTATGCTTTGTGGAAACACTGCAGAAGGCTGTTTTGATGTGACTGTACATATCCAGATTGCTTTTCTTGGGTGTTTTGCCAATGCAAGGATTTCAGACTTTGGTGATGGACACTCTCTAAAACCAAACACTGTTTTTGAGCTCCACAAAACAGTGCTTCTGACACCCCCTCCCCCTTTGTCAGGTTCAGTTCTCCTTGCTGAGATCATTTGGCTTTATTTTTAATGCAGCCATGTTTGGAGTACGATGCATGGCTCCCCCTACTTCATAGGCTTCCTCTAAGCCCGCACAGATACCCTGCTTTGGAAGACATTAGATCAGTGACAGTATGACTGATGGATGTATTTAGCTGTGAAAATTAAGAGTTGATCATTTGTGGCAATACTGCTTTAATTGTTCTGATTAGTCTTTTACTGCACGTGTTTTGTAACCAGATTTGAGCTTGGAAAAGCATATTGCTCGAAATCGAAAAACAAGAAGCAGAAGACCTGTTTTTTACAACTTGCTTTTTTACTACCTGAAGGATCCCCAAAGCGGCTTACCATCAGCTTCTCTTTTTTCCCCCACAACACATGCCTGCGAGATAGGTGGGGCTGAGATAATTTATTTTTTTAATTTATGTTTCGATTTGTTAACCACTGCTCTTGGCCAAGGTCCGGCTTGCAGTGGCTTACAATTTAGACATCAAAATAAAAGGATTAGAGTAGTATAAAACAATAAACTTGGTATAGTGTTTAGGAGCACTGACTTCTAATCTGGCGAGATGAATTTGATTCCCCGCTCCTCCTCCACATACAAACAGCTGGGAGACCTTGGCTTGACACAGCTCTGATAAAGCTCAATAGAAGAGGCATTAAACAAAAATAAAAATACAATGCAATGCAGCAGGGGTAGTCAACCTGTGGTCCTCCGGATGTTCATGGACTACAATTCCCAGCAAACAATGGCAGGGGCTCATGGGAATTGTAATCCATGGACATCTGGAGGACCACAGGTTGACTACCCCTGCAATACAGAACCGCAGTGGAGAATCATCCCCTAACCATTGTGTTTCTCAGCAGACAATTCTGGCTCTGCAAACCTCTTCATTGCCAGACCCAGTAGGTGAATGAAATATGTAAGATGTCTAAGACATCAAGTGGGCGGGGGGGGGGGGGGAAGAACCTAAATCTTCCTGCCCTAGCCTCAAACAAACAGCTGGTGGAAGAGTTCTGTCTTCCGGGTCATGTGGAACTGTGGTAGCTCTGACAAGGCCTTCAGCTTCTAATGGAGCTCATTCCACCAGGTAGGGGCCAGGACTGAAAAAGCCCTGGCCCTGGTCAAGGCCAAGTACATTTCAAGTGTGCCGGGAGGCATAGAGAGATAATCTGTCCCTCAGGTATGATGGGCCCAGATCGTAAAGGACCTTAAAGGTCAAGATCAAAACCTTGAACTTGATCTGGAACACCACCGGTAATGAATACAGCTGGCTCAGCATTGGGTAAGAGAACTGTGACTGGCCCAAGATAATGGGAATCAAACCTGGTTATGTGTAGCTCAGCCGGGGTGGGGGACAGGTACAACGTGAATGTTTGCCGTTTTTCCATAATGAGAGGTTAAAGCAGCTGAATGTCAGAGGGTGCAAGGGAGTGGAGAAGATGGCATTACCTTTCCCCTGTGTCTCAGGTAAATGAGGACTCCATGGCTGCTTTCTAGGATCAAAAAACATGATGAGTATATCAGCATTAATTCAAGAATTGACATAAGCTTGGGGTTGTATCCAGCACAGCATTTCCTTGGAAGCAAGGACTTCTTCCCATGGAACCTGATTCCTTGTCTCCCCCCTTCCACAATAGCTCAAAATGCCCCCAGATTCATGGGGGGTCCCATCTCCACCAGGATTTTTAGGGGTCACTACGTGGAGGGTGCTTGACAGAAGAAGAAGGAATTGGCCTTCTATCCCTTACAACAGTGTTCCCCAACCCGCGGGCTACGGCCCGGTGCCGGGCTGCGAAGGCCTTGGCGCCAGGCCGCAGCTCCCTCTTCCCGCCCCCCCCCCCGAAGCAAGAAGCTTGCGGCCCGGCAAGCTTCTTGTTTTCGGAGGGGGGGAGGGAAGAGAAGCTTGCTGAGCCGCAAGCTAATCGGCCGATTTGGCGGCCAATTTGCTGGCGGCCCGGAGGGGCCGGGAGAGGGAGCCGCGGCCGCCGGCATGGTGGTGGCGCAAACGCGCGTGCGCAGCAGTCCGTGCATGCGCGTTTGCGCTGGGGCTGCCGCGCGTGCGCGGGGCCCCGGGCCGCCCTCTCCCGCCACTCCGGAGCAGCGGACCGCGGCAACCGGAAGGTTGCGGACCACTGCCTTACAAGATCTGTAAGACATGGAGCCCTGTTTCTGAATATGCTCTCATGTTAAAAAACCTAAAACAAAAACACCTGCCTGGGTTACAGTGGGACCTAAGTAAGCAAAATAATTTCAGATGTAATTTCTGAGTCTCTGTCCATTTTTTTACAATTCTTGGAGAACAGGTGAAGTGCCAGCAGATTGGAGGCTAGCAAATGTGGTCCCCATCTTCAAGAAGGGGGAAAAGGAGGATCTGGGTAACTACTGATCTGTCAGCTTGACGTTTATAGCTGGCAAAATTTTGTAACAAATCATCCAACAGCCAATTCTTGAGCAGCTAGAGTGGATGACTGTAATTACTAAGAGTCAGCATAGATTTCTCAAGAACAAGTTATGTCATACTAATCTTTTTTTTTTTAGAAAGTAGGATTTGTTTACCTTGATTTCAGTAAGGCTTTTGATAAGGTTCTGCATTATATACTTATTGACCATGGGTAAAATGGATCCTATTACTGTTAGACTGATTGAGAACTGGTTGACAGATCGCACCCAAAGGGGGCTTGTAAATGGTTTGTCATCTTGGAGAGGAATGAGGAGTGGAGTGCTTCAGGGATCAGTCTTGGGCCCTGTATTGTTCAACATATTCATAAATGATTTGGATGAAGGAATAGAGGGGACGCTTATTAAATTTGTAGATGATACTAAACTGGGAGGGGGAGCAAGCACACCAGAAGACAGAATCAGGATGCAAGATGAATAAAATGAATTTCAATAATGAGAAATGTAAAGTTCTTCATTTAGGTAGGAAAAATCATATACATCACTATAGGAATCTTGTTTTGGCCATGGTACGTGTGAAAAGGATCTGGTGGTCTTCGTAGACCAGACACTGAACATGAGTCATCAGTGTGACTCAGTGGCTAAAAAGGCAAACTGGATTTTGGGGTGTACTATAAAAGAAGCACATTGTCCAGATCATGTAAGGTGATGTTACCACTTTATTCTGCCATGGTAAGACCTCACTTGGAGTACTGTGTTCAGTTTTGGGCGCCACAACGGAAGAAATATGGAGAGAAACTGGAGCGTGTCCAGAGGAGGGCTACGAAGATAGTGAGGGGTTTGCAGACCAGGTTGTATGAGGAAAGCTTGAGGGAGCTTGTTCTGTTTAGCCTGGAGCGTTGAAGACTAAGAGGTTATAGGATCGCCATCTTCAAATACTTGAAGGGCTGTCATAGAGAAGATGGAGCAGAGTTGTTTTCTGTTGCCCCAGAGGGTCGGACCAGAACCAGCGGGTTGAAATTAATTCAAAATTATTTTGGGCTAAACTTCTGGAAGAAGTTCCTGACTTTTTAGAGCAGTTCCTCAGTGGAACAGACTTCCTTGGGAGGTGGTGGGTTCTTTGGAAGTTTTAAAACAAAAGTTAGATATTTATTTGATTTTATGATGATTTTATGAACTTAGGCAGATGGTGAGTGGGTGGGCAGGAAGGGATGTGCCAGTGTTTGTCTCTTGTGGCCCTTCCTAGCATACCCAGGGAATTGCTAATTGCTGCTGTGGGATGGTAGGTGAATTCCCTCCAGCCCAGGATGGATTCTGGAGATTTTTGGTGATGGTGGGCATGGGCATGAAATTGGGGTCACTGTGGGTGGGCAGGAAGTTGTGAATTCCTGCATTTTACAGAGGATTCGATTAGATGATCCTGGATGTACTTTCCAACTGTATGAAGGTTTAACATAGCCTGATATGCTAATTTAAGTGCCTGCACTAAACTGTACTTGTGAGATCTGAGTTCAAATTCAGATTCTGTGTCAAAGGTCACTAGATGATCTGTCATTCTCTCTATCGGCATCTCAGGATGTTATAAGGCTAAAGAAGAGAAAGACGGGCAGCCTTTTTATACCCTGCTCTTTCTCCACAGTGGAAAAACTGTGAATGATCTGTCAATTGATTGCCTGGCTCCTGTATCTTAATTCTGCGCTCACTTCTAGGGTTCTGCACGGTGGCATCCAAATCGGCCGTTCCAGGCCAGCCACCGCGCACAACCCTACCTCAGAAGGGACATGTCACTCCTGCTGGGGTTCCTTGGAGCGTGCAAAATATTTCAGAGGTCCCTCCACATTCAAAAGGTTGAAAAAGGCTGCCCTAACCAAAGCAACTGGTTGACCTTTCTAGTCCAGAGTAAGAGCTGTGTGTTCGTTAGATGTAATAAGTAACAAGAGAACATTTTAATAACATGCCCACTTCATCCCATTTGAGATCAAGGTGATAGCATCAGTGTTAGCCTCAGGTGCATGAACCTCTCTAAAGGACGGAAATTGCAAATGTTGTGGATTTCTCCCCTTGTTCTCCTCCACTGTTTCCCTTTTGGGAAACGAAAGATAGAAGAACAGAGAAGACAGGACTTGCCTGCAGCATTTCTTTTTCCCGAACGGCAAGCATCTGCACAGTGAAGAGGATGCTCTCTCTGTCCTTTCATAAAAGGAAAAATTGTCGGGGTTTCTTCCTTCCTTTGCTTCTGCTTCCACACAGATGCCAGTCACGGCCCTCGGAGAGAACTTTCTTGACGATTCAATGACTTTGCAAGTGATGCTACAGGGGAAAATTCTTTTGTACATGTGTAACAGATAAAAGCGGTTAGTTTAAAGAGTGCGTGAAGACTTGCGTTTTACAGAGGGGCCGCTGAATGTTCAAATCACGTCTCTTTCTTTAAAAAATAATAATCTAGGGGTTGTTACAACCAGATCTTTATTGTGCATTTCCTGTCTGTCCTAGAAAATCAAGTGGCTGTTATAAACAAATCTTTCTAGTACATTTCCTGTCTGCCTCAAAAAATTAGAAGAAGACAATTGTGCTTGGATTTGCTGTAATTTATTACATCTGTCCTCCATTTGTTACCATCACGTGTGCCGGGTTTTGTGAAAACAGTCTCCCAGAAAGCTGCATAGACTGTGCGACCACCCAGGGATTGGTGTATAAAACCTAGCCAGTGAATGGTACAGTGAGTTTGTTTAGCAGCAAACACACGGATACACAAAATATATACCTTAGGCTTTTAATTTAGCTCTGTCTTGTTTCACAGAGTGTAAATTCCCGTTTTTTCTGTTCTAGTGATGGCAGAGTGACGAGAAGGTTGATAGAATTTCTCCCCTTTCCCTCTGCTATAATTTGGCATTACTCAGTGAAATTGATAGACAGTAGATTCAGGGCAAACAAAAAGAAATGTGACCTATAGAATTTGCTGTCACAGTGTGTAGTAGTTAGAGCAGCTTTACTCGACCTTCTTTTACCGTTGAGAAACCCCTAAAACATTCTTCAGGCTTCAAGAAACCCCAGAAATGGTACAATAGGGCAGAATATTGTTGGGAAACATAGCTATGGACACTTCCACCCAGGGTCCCTCCCTTTCTCACCTCTTCCAGGCCCACAATTGGCCATTTCTTGGGGGGGGGGGTAGGTCTACAAGACCATACATGGTCACATCACTGTATGAATGTTCAACTATATATATAGTGGGGGAAGAGTGTGGGGTAGAAATGGGTGGGTGCGTGGGTGTTTGGGGTGAGGCAAGCGGCGGCGGATCGCGGGGGCGACTTGTGGGGTGTGGGTGGCGGAAGAGTGCGGTGGGTGGGTGTATGGGATCGGAGAATCTGCTTTGGAGCGGGGGAGCACGGGGGTGACTTGTGGGAGGGTGGCTGTGTAGGTGGCTTGGCGTGGGGGGGCAGGGAAGCGTCGTCGGAGCGGCTGTGGATCGCTGGGGGAACTTGGGGGCGGGTGGCGGAAGAGCGAGGTGGGTGTGGGTGGGGAAGCGGTGGCGGGGAGGGGGGCCCCCTGAGGGGCGAATGGTAGTGTAGGCTGTGCGTCACCTTACCTGGGGTGGAGCATGCTTCCTGGGCAGGTCTGCTCCGCTTTGTGGCGGGGCTGGCTCGGGCGGACGGCGTCCAAGCGGCTCGCAGGCTTCGTAAGCACCAAACGGACAGGGCTGGCGCGTCAGTGACGCAGCAGGGCTGTCCCTTTGCCGAGGCTGAAGGCTCCCCACTGCGGGGTGCCTCCTGGCGGGCGGGGTGGCTCGGTAGGGCCCGAGGCCCCCCTGCCGCCTCCACACTTGGCGGAGGGAAAGGAGCAGTGCCGTCGCGTCTTCTCCCAGCTCCCTCACCCTCCAATCCACGACGGGGCAAGTGGCCAATCACTTGGCCCCAGGGTGACACCCGCTTTGCGGCTCCCAATTGCCTCCTCCAAGTTTTTATCACGGACTCACCCCACCCCTTTCTCCGCTCGCAATGCCCTTACTGCTTTATTTTTACCGCTCCACAGGAGCGGTTTACAGATGGGTTGACAGACTGTAAAAGGAAGATCCCTACCTCCCCCATCAGAAGCAGAAAACTAGCCATTGACAAAATACTGGATGAAACCCTTTTTTCTCTGCAGAGTTAGCTTTATCTCAGTAGAGCCAATGGGCCGCCTCTATTAATGATCCACATCATGCGCATCTTGAAGTATTACAGTTCGCTAACATGGATAAGCCATATTCCTTACAAATGCATAAAACTGCTTTATACTGAACCAGACTCTTGGTCTGCAACGTCTACTCTGACTGCCAGGTGCTTTCAGGTGTCTCAGGCTGAAGTCTTTCATATTACCTGCTCTATGATCCTTTTAACTGAATACGCTGGGGTTGGGACCGGGAACCTTCTGCATGCAAAGCAGATTTGAGGACTGGATCACCTCGTTCTGCATTTTCTTCTGCCTGTGTAGGCCAGGCTGTAGTTTCTCATCATTTGATTCAGCGGAATGCCAGAATTGGTTTTACTGGAAGCTTTTCATTAAAGCAGGTGAGGATGGTCTGTCTGAGGCTTTTTGATCTGTGGGTATTCGTTCACGCATCTGAGTCAGACTCAGGTGATGACAATGCACATGTGATCCAATTCTCCATTTCCAGGCACGGACTGGCAGAACAGATTTCCATTCACTCTTGAGAATTACCGACAGTTGCTGCTGCTGCTTCTTTTGGGTTTAATTTTTTTTAATCCCCTCTTGATAAGCAAGAGCACTGAGAGTTTCCATGACATACACGACGTCTTAAGTCTTAATCACTTTGCCCTTTCTGCTGCATTCCAGATGTGCGCGGATGAGAGCACGGAAATTTTATCAGAAGCATTTCTTAATAAGAAAGTAACCCAAGTCGTTAGCATAACAGAAGTAGAGTTGATGTGAGTGCCAGGGAGGATAAAACGAGAGCCTTTTATCTTCAATTTATTTTATAAGGGTCTTTTCCAGCAATCGGAGACCTTCGCTTGTTTGCTTGTCCTGCCACGGACCTCGATGCTTAGTCCCACCGTACCGTTGTCCTTCTGACTTCCGATTGGCCTTCTCCATTAGCATCGATCCGACAGCATGTTTGTCTAGAAAGGAAACAATTAAATTCTGATCTCTCTTGAAAAATCCCTACTTCTGAAAGAAAAACAGGCTAAGGCAGTCACCGAGTTGCGTAGGAGGAAATCCAGACCAAAGGAGCTGCACCAGCAAGAATTGCAGAGTTTGTCCATCGCCTCTGTGATTCCAGTAACATTGGATGTCCTCTTTTTGCAGGAGTAGATTACTTTAGGCAGTTTGGATTTTGTTTTCAACTTTAAAATATCTGTAGGTATGATTTGCTGCCCTCTTCTGCTCTACTTCATCTAAGCCAGTGAATGGGAAGATGTGAAATCTCAGCTTTTCATTACAAGAAAAGTTTGGGATATTAGTTTCCTGATGGCAGAAATATGGTATAATACAAGAAAAGGGGGAGTTGAAAGAATTATTAATTCCTACATCCAAACAAATGTCTTTAGGGGTAAAAGGATAATAGTGGCAGTCTGAGTTGCTCTGATGAGTTGGAATGTTCACAAGCATTCTGGATCCTAAAAGGGGAAGGCTGGTCTTTGAATATTAATAATTTCAGCCATTGTGGGGGTCACAAGAGATTGTTTTGTTGAGGGAAAAACTCATGCAAATCCTGGGTACAGCAAGGGTTGAAGAAAACAGATCTCAGAAGCTAAGCAGGGTCAGCCCTAGTTAGTACTTGGATGGGAGACCCCCTAAGACTGTGGTGACAAAACTATGGTATGCGTGCCAGAAGTAGCACTCAGAACCCTCTCTGTGCATGTGCTCTGTTGCCTCAGCACAGAGTTTGCGGAGTCAGCCTACATAATGTCTAGTTTCCCAGTGCGGTGCCAAGAGGAGGGGGAGGACTCTTCCTACATGTTCCCTGGTCTTGGGTAGTGATTGGCTGGCTTGGGTCGCTCAGCTGGGCTGGCGTCTGCAAGCGTTGGTGGGAGCAGGAAAGCTGCACCAAACAGAGCTTGGGGAAAGCAGAGCTGGGCCAGAGATGCCACACACGACTGCCCACACACCTGGCCTTGCTGCCTCCCCTCAACAGAGTAAAGGCGAAGATGGAAGAGAGGGAAGGGAGAGGTGCGGGGGGGGGGGGGGAGAGGAACAAAACCTAATAACAAAGGACACTGTTATTGTGTTTTTCTTTTAAGACAAAAGATGTTAATGTGTGAGTTGTTTTTTCTAAACTAAACCCTCAGTACTCAGGGCCTGTTCCGCACACATAGGATAATGCACTTTCAATGTGGTTTGGCAGCTGGATTTTCCTGTGCGGAACAGAAAAAACCTACTTCTAAAGTGCATTGAAATTGCATTATCTATTGTGTGCAGAATAGGCCCAGGTTAAATCGCCGTGTTGGCACTTTGTGATAATTAAGTGGGTTTTGAGTTGCTGTTTGGGTACTCAGTCTCTAAAAGGTTTGCCACCACTGCCCTAGGAAGTCCAGGATCACTGTGAGGAGACAAATCACCTGAAATACCTTGTCTTGAAAACTCCATGAGCTTTCGGCATAACTCAGTTGTGACTTGATGGTGTTTTACACACACTTTGTTATAGAGACTTTAAAAACTTCCCTGTTTTATTAGGAATATATAAGTTTTGGTGAAAGAAGCTCTGAAGTTACTCTGTCCTTAATGCAAAGAAATGGCTCAGTGAAAGTTTATGTCAATAAATCTATTAGCCTTTGCTATAAAACTCTGTTGAACTCTGGTGCTGGAGAAGACTCTTGCGAGTCCCTTGGACTGCAAGGCGAACAAACCGGTCAGTCCTAGAGGAGATCAGCCCTGACTGCTCCTTAGAAGGGCAGATTCTGAAGATGAAACTCAAATACTTTGGCCACCTCATGAGAAGGAAGGACTCCCTGGAGAAGAGCCTAATGCTGGGAGCGATCGAGGGCAAAAGAAGAAGGGGACGACAGAGAATGAGGTGGCTGGATGGAGTCACTGAAGCAGTAGGTGCAAACTTAAATGGACTCCGGGGAACGGTAGAGGACAGGAAGGCCTGGAGGATCATTGTCCATGGGGTCTCGATGGGTTGGACACGACTTCGCACATAACAACAACATAAAACTCTGTATTTTTCTGCATATAATTAAGATACGCAGAATGGAATTCTAATTGGCAATAGTCTTTTTCTCCCTTACTTGAGGATCAAATTATAAATCTGTGTGTGACGGATTATGCTGATTTTTCTACATGAACTTTGTCTACACTGAAAGGATATCTTGTGTTTTTCCCCATAAGTCTTCTTGAAGGCAGTTGTCCCACCTGCCTTTCATTTCACCTTTCTGAACTCCTTGGTATATATGAGATTAACATTGTGATGGAAATGTTGATCGTTTGCCAATACTCTGTGAACTTTTTTCCCCCTGTGCATGGATCAGATTTCTCTCAATTGTCTGTGTGGGATGACGGAGGAAATGATATACTCCAGAGATAAAAGATACACTTATTAGTATTTATTTCTTAGAAGGGGTTGAACATGTTACCATGAAAGGGGATGGCTTGGATTCATGTTCCCTTTGATACTTTCCCAGCGTCTTGTCTCTATTATTTATTTCATTTAAAAATGCATGGCCCACTTGTCTGTCAAACCAGTATCTCAGGTAGACGATAGAAGTTTAAAAAAAGCTTATTTCAAGAACAGAAACTGATTTTGAAGATATATATCTATACACAAAAAATGCAAAACCACAAAAAGAGACCAAATTCCAGTGGTGATCTGTGCAATTTTTAAAATTTTGACATCAAGTTGTGGCCAACTTATGACAACTTTAGGATTTTCCAGGGAAGAGATCTTCAGAGATGGTTTGCCATTGCCTTCCTCTTCCTAGCAGCCCTTTTAGGTCTCTCATCCAAATATTCAGTAGGGCCGGCCTTACTTAGCTTCTGAGATTTGACAAAATCAGGCTAATTTGGACTATACAGAGCTAGGGAATTAAACCTCCTCAAAGCTTAAGTTTTTAAATTGATGATGAAAATAAAGTAGATTAAAAACTGGTCAAGTATCTTCAGGTAAAGGTAAAGGTAAAGGTAAAGGTATCCCCTGTGCAAGCACCGAGTCATGTCTGACCCTTGGGGTGACGCCCTCTAGCGTTTTCATGGCAGACTCAATACGGGGTGGTTTGCCATTCCCTTTCCCAGTCATTACCGTTTTATCCCCCAGCAAGCTTTTACCAACTTCAGAAGGATGGGAGGCTGAGTCAACCTTGAGCCGGCTGCTGGGATCGAACTCCCAACCTCATGGACAGGCAGCATTTCTGCCGCTTACCACTCTGCGCCACAAGAGGCTCTTCAGGTAGAGTATTCCATAGCCGGGTATCGCAACAGAGAAAGAGTCTTGCTTCCAGTAACCAAGCATGGAAGCAACTTATGATGCCCTAAGATGCTTCCATGCTTGAGAGGACAGGCAGGGGGACAAAGAGCAAAATCTCAGCCAACCGCTGTCAACAATTAATCAATTTCCCAACAATTAAAGTAGATATATTTATTGCACGCCAAATGTTTCCCACGCAATTCAATCTCAATGTGAATACAAACAAATCCCAATTCCTGTCTCTCTCCCCCCCCCCCCCCAATCTCTGGAACCTGCTAACCATTTTCATTATACTGTGTGTGTTAATTTACTCTTACACTAACTAACTGATTACTTTCATTCCATGATACTGTATTTGAGGAAGTGTGCGTGTACACAACGGTTCATATATTGAATAAAACTTTGTTAGCCTTAAAGTTGCTACTGGACTCTAAATTTTGTTCTACTGCTTCAGACCTACATGGCTACCCACTTGAATCTAATAAGAAGTAAAATAACTTTTTAAAACACACCAGTGTTTTCTTAATGTGTTAACAGACATCTTTGGTTGCCCTTCTTCTAGTGTCCTTGCCTTCTGAGATTAGGAAGTTGGAAGCCAAGCAAAGGACCTTCCCAGCGTGGATCCCTGAACTGCAGTTATGCAAGTTCCCCTGGAGTTGGGCAGAATGTCCTTTCCCAACCACAAGTTCCCCTGGAGCTGGGCAGAATGTCCTTTCCCAACCACAAGTTCCCCTGGAGCTGGGCAGAATGTCCTTTCCCAACCACAAGTTCCCCTGGAGCTGGGCAGAATATCCTTTCCCAACCACAAGTTCCCCTGGAGCTGGGCAGAATGTCCTTTCCCAACCACAAGTTCCCCTGGAGCTGGGCAGAATGTCCTTTCCCAACCACAAGTTCCCCTGGAGCTGGGCAGAATGTCCTTTCCCAACCACTGCTATGGGATCTTAGATTTAGTCTGTTAGAGACCATCATGTTAGGAGCTGTGAAGCTGTAGCATTCCCTTTCTAATAGTCATGAAAAAGTTATTTCTGTGATACTCTGATCTTAAATTGCAGTCCATGTATTTACCAGTGGCATATGGTATGCCTTCAGGTGATCCATGAGACCATAATGCAACCTTTCTCAACCTTTTTACCATTGAGAAACCTTTTTCATTGAAACATTTTTCAGGTTTCAAGAAACCCCAGAAGTAAAGCAAAGCTTTGGAAGCAAAGCTTTGTACAGGCCCATCCAAGGCCCCTCCCTTTCCCACCCCCTCCAGGTCCATCATTGGCCATTTTGGGATGGGGGGAAGGTTACCATGACCATATATGGTCATATCACCTGATAAATGTTTAATAAATTAAAAAAACATATAAGCATATACTCAGGAAACCCTAACAAGGCCATGAAGAAACCCCAGGGTTTTACGAAATCCTGGTTGAGGAACCCTGCCATAATGAAACTAATTTGTAGAAAGATTTTGCCACCAGAACACTTCCAAATCTGAGTTTTACACAGTCTGCACTAAGACAATAATGTCCCATTCTTTTCTTTAAAATCTGAATGAGCTTTTGGATCTTGGTATTCCTCAATATTTTTTCTCTTGTAATGGCTCAGTTGTTGACCCACAGATCTGAGAATAAGATTCAGAAATCCTGAAGTTTCAGGCCACTGGACCCGTTAGCTCAGCGCCTTTCCGCACAAGGACGAATGTTGCCAATTGGTTTCACAAAGTGGAAACGCTATTTTAAATAGTGGAATCTCGGCGTTCCGCATACCTGCCTTTGTAGTGGAATCCAGTAGCGTTTCATTCGTTCCTCACAGGTTTCCGGTCTCGCAAAAATCGCTAGAAAGGAAGTGATTTTTTCTGTGCTTGTTCCCGCCCCTGGCGGTCAATCAAACGAACAGCTAATGGACAGTTGTTATTATGCTCTGGAAAAGCCCCTTTCCCTTTAAGCACAGGTTAAAAAAAAAAAAAACAACGCACACGTTGCAACGAATATGCCTTGATTCTTCCTAACGTAGCAGGCGTGTGAGCTGGCGAGTCATCGTTACCACGCTCCCCCGAGTGAAAAAAAAATCCCCCCCCCCGCACGGGCGCGATTTTCAGCCAAAAATAAAGGGAACTTGCAAACAGGGGGTTGTTTTGTGCTTGGGGACTTAGGGGAGTTTTAAAGCACTTCTGTGGAGGGACTGTAGCCGGAGAAGCCTCGCTGGTTCGTTGCTTTCCCCGCTCGCTCTGAGGAAAAAAACTTAGCCGGAAGTTCGGAGGAGAGAGCCAGGGGGAGGGACTACAATGTAGGGGGAGGGGCTACAGCCGCTACATTGAGAAGGCACAGGTCTTTTTTGCAAGTGTTGCAGGTTGTTGGCAGGAGTGTAGCGATTTTCTGAGGGTGAATCCACTTTTCTGGATTCACTGGAAATCGCTACAACGAAGCAATTTTAGCGCTAGTGTTGCAGGACTGTTGCAGACTGTGTGCGACGTCATGCGGAACGGCAAATTAGTAGCATTTACCATTTGTAAGCCTTCTGCTACTTTGAACTCGTGCGGAATGGCCCTCAGTATTGCCTCTGACAGTAGATCACAAGCAGAGAAGGCATTCTAAGATCCTTTAAGTGCACATGTCAGGAACCTTCTGCGAAACAAACAGATGCTATACCACTCAGCTACGACCCCTCCCACAATGCACTTCTCTCCTTAGTGTACTGTACCAGGATTGAAAACTTTCTCACAATTTGCCAGGATGTCAATGTTGACTGCTTTCCATTCTTAGAAACCATCTGTGGTTTGAAACTCTGGTTTGTCAACAAAGCACAATCCACAGTTGTAATGCCCTGTTTGTGATTACAAACAAAAAAGTAATCACTACTGGTCCAATATGTGGGACAGGGATGGCGACGGAAGACTTCTTAGTTTGTTCATATCACAAACCAACCACCAACTGCCATCTTCAACTAACACAGATATTGAAAGACTGACAAAAATGAAAAACATTCTGTTTGCCCAGTCCAGAAATATAAGGATTTCCTCTTTGGGAAACAAAAAACCAAGAGGCTGCATATTCTTTTTGCGGGTTATCAAACCTCACATGCAGAACATTACATTATTATGCTACACATGGCTAAGGAATTTTAGTATTCACGGGATTATGGTAATTAAGTCTTCCTTCACTTTGGATGATGTGACACTTGCTTGACTATAATGTCACTCCACTTAAAGGCTGTGTAAACAACATTATCTTAGTCACTCTGCATTACGTTCCCAACTGCGACAAAATTACAAGGTCAGAGTGGACAAGAATATAGGTAATCCCAAGGAAACATCATGTAAATGACTAGCTCAGAAGGTTCAAGATGGGTACCTAAGAGCAGTAATGCCTTATGTGCTGCACTGATACTCAGAAATTAAGTTTTAGGAGGGATCAACAGTGCATTTTACTTAGTATATTTAGAGATCATGATAATGCAAAAAGATCTGTTTCTTTAGAGCAGAGGTCCCCAACCTGAGGCCCGCAAGATGAATGCAGACCCCAAAGTCTTTCTCTGCAGCCCTCCAACCTGCTTGTCTGCTGCTATCAGCCTCAGGGCATTTTCTCTCAGACCCATACTTTTCTTCCTGCCTCAAGAGGCACCATCTACTGCTGTTCATCCTGTCCCTTTCTTGCAAAAAAGACAATAACATTGTTTGTTTTGGTCTCCATGGTTTCTTCTGTCAGCCCCCTCTTCTTAAGCATAATAGCATTTTGGTGATTCTAGGTGTTTTGCTAGCCAGCTAGCAAAGACCGTTCAGCTTTTTAACTCCCCATCTCGATGAATTACCATGTTGAAGCTATGTATGTATATAAGGAAGGTAAAGTCGCTATATGAATGGGTTTAGAGGATGTCACGTCTGCTTTTGCAAAAAGAAAAGTCGGGGAAAGAATAGTAAAAGGCCTATTTTTTTTTTTTTTGCTAAAAAAGGATACAAAGTCTTTTGCATACTGAACATTTCTAGAGGCTCCACCCATCAAAGCAAGTGGCTTCCAAAGTTACTGGTGAGGTTGCTGCTGCTAGGAAAAGTATTCTTTCTTTTTTATTTGGCTTTCATAACAGCTATCACAGATCTTCTGAACACATTGATTCTATGGTTTCAGGGAAGAAAAGCTTGTTTTTGACATGTATACTGTATTGAAATCTTTTGAAGCAAAACATTTTTATGAAACAAGTTAGTGAAGGCAACTTTTCAAACTTCTTACGCTGCAGTGGTCCAAAATTTCAGAAGGATGGGAATTTACAATTCAGTGTTGTAAGACACATCAAAACACTGAAGCTATTGCAGGTGGAATTTCACTACAGATTCACTGATTGCCATAAGCTTGGAAAGAAAATATGAATGTTTCAGAATCCAGAAGATGCAAGAAACATTTTCCAGATGGAACTGTGATAATCTCAGAGGCATTTACAAAGAAAATAGCCTGTTAAATTTCTATTCTGGTCTACCTGATATATTTTTCAACCTAAAGAAACTTGCTGCAGGCATGTTTACAGTCTTTGTCACCACACACATCTGTGAACATGAGATCGAAGTGTAGGTCAAGGCTGAACAGATGAACGTTTACATGACATGTTAAGAGCGTCTATCATAAAACTTGATGTGTTACATTTTGGTTTAAGATGTTGCCCTTTTTAGGCAATGGGCACCCTAATGTGGCCCCTATATTTCAAAAGGTTGCGGCCCCCTGCTTTAGAGGATTTATGGTCAGAATATTGAAAACCATTTCAAAGAAAGCCTTACCTGTCAGACATGTGCCGGCAGAAAGACATGTCACGTCTGTTCCCAGTGACAAGCAAGGTACTAATTAACTGGTTAAATTATTAATCCCCTCCCAGCTAATGCATAGCTTTAAAGGTATCAGACGTGGGCATTTCTAGGGTAACCAAAGACTTATAGCAAGAGGAATATGAACCAGCATGACACCAATGAGAAAAGACCAAGTCATAAAGGCATTTTGATCACAGTAACTGGTGATGGAAGTATCCAAACCCTAAGTTGACAGAGCTCCCTCCCTCCCTCCCTCCCGTAGTAGTGCTCTAGAGTCTACCAGCTTGCCTCTGCTCAGCCTGTTCAATCATCGTCCTCGCTTAGGGTAGAATTTTCTATACCATTCTTTTCATCCATCACTCGCTTTATGCTTAAGTAATCTTGGGGTTTAAAAAATCCCATAGCTACTCAAAACATGAGCAGGTACTTGAATGTCGTATGGAAGCTATTGGTGTTCATTTTCAATAGGTGTTCATTATCAATAGGTGAAAGCTTCTTGAGCTTTAAAAAGCAGCTGTTTGAGTTATACATATTTGACACAGACAATTCCTGCGTTTGTTTTAGCTTCTACAGATTATGCTGATTTTAGTGTTTGTGAAATTAGCACAGGAGTTTGGGCAGGTCATGAAAAACACTGTTTCTTAACAACTTTTCATGTACTAAGCTTCATATGTCGTTCTTATTAAAGCTGACCTTGCTGGCAACAAAACCTTTGGCCGTCTACAGATCTTGCTGAAATCCTTCCTTCCTTCCTTCCTTCCTTCCTTCCTTCCTTCCTTCCTTCCTTCCTTCCTTCCTTCCTTCCTTCCTTCCTTCCCCTGCCCTTTCCTAGAGGCTCAAGGCAATATATACAGTATAGTGCAAGCTTTCACAACCAGGGTTTTGTGAAACTCTGGGTTTTCTTGACAGCCCAGGAAGGATTTTCTAAAGAGGTGGGAGTTGATTAATTGTTTATATCTTTTTAAAATGAGGTAAACATTTGTCAGCTGATATGACCATATATGGTTATTTCAACCTGACCCATAACCCCCCCCCCCCGCCACCATGGTCAGTGATGGGCTTGGAGGGAGTGGGAAGGGGAGAGGGGCCCCTGCTGGGTGTGTCCACAGCTATGTTTCCCAACCATATTCTGCATGATCACAACACTCCTGGGGTTTCTCAAAGCCTGAAGGATGTTTGGAGTTTCTCAATGGAAAAAAGTTGAGAAAGGCGGGTACAGAGAATACCATGAAGAAACCAAAAACACAAGTGTTTTGACTTGCTGGATCATGTAGTAAGTTCCCTCATCATCACAGGTAACCATTATAGAGGTAGCATGGGGAACTGATCACATGATCCAGCCAATACATTTGGATGCTTGTTATAAACAGCCCCAGGGGTTGTTTGCTCTTAAGACTTGCTCTTGGGTGGAGGCTGTGCATCTAGCCTACCAACGGGGTATGTATCTCCATAAGGCTGCTTTGGTTTGGGAAAATGCTATAGAAGGGAGGGAAACTTAAGCCTTTGCTCTCCCTGCACTTCGGCCCTGATTCAAATCAAGTCTTTGTGACACTTGGGAAATCAGTTCCCAACAGCTGCTGTCTGACTTATGAGAGTCGGGTTTGGGGGAACCCTGCCCCAACTCATTCCTTTTGAAAATTACATCTAGTTTGGACCTCACAGTAACCACTCCATGCTTATTACATGTGAATAGTTCATATGATTAGGAATCAATTTGTTTAGGAATGTGAAAGGTCCCTGGTTCCTGTAGAGGCAAAGTCAGACTAGAGTGCCATAAATAAGTACGTATTCTACTCTGATAATGTAGATTCCAGTAGCATCTTACAGACCACCAAAAGTTCAGTGTATAAGCTTTTGAAACTGATAGCTCCCTTCATCAGGCACGAGTAAGATTAGAGATCTCTGAGTTTTTAAATCCCAGAATAAAAGGAACTGTACTTTTCTACTGCAAACTAGCCCATCTGAATTTACCACTGAAGTGGTCTTAATAGGGAAGAACTAATACAGTCCAATCCCAACATACTTCTGTGGTTGGCTTCCTTTCTAGATGGTAAAGCAGATGAAGACTCTGGAATATCTTCACTCATTTTTGCTGAATGTGGTCTTTGCAGTTTCAAAAAAACGGGAAATGTATGTAAAGGAACACTTGAGAAAAACATGGTGTGGCCTGTTACCCAGCCCTTCAGGGAAACCTAATGCTGTTTGGGTTTTTGTTCGTCTAAATGCAATCTGTAAATCAAAATGTGCTCATTAACCCCGAGAAAGGATTAAGCACTCCTACCCCCAAGATAAAGAACTGTGAGAAGAACTGGACCTGCAGAGGCGTGGTTGGGGTGGGTGGGTGCAATCCCTCTTCTGCTTCTTGAATTCTGTTTCTTATATTTGCTTGAGTATCTCAGAAAAGGATAGATTCAAATGCCAGAGAGTGGTGGTAGGGATGGCTCCTTTTGCTATTTCCCTGACTGTTAACACCCCCTCCCCTCCAAGCTTTTGTTATGGCCGTGGTTGCTGGGTTCTGCCCCCCCTTTCCCCCAGCCTGTGCTCCCCGATTGATGGCTAGCTGTGCTCATATTAGTTTTCATTGCTTCACGCTGACCAAATTTCCCTTTGAAATAAGGGCACTGGAGCTTTAACCTTGACTCCACAGCACGGCAGAAGCTCTGCTATAAAGTCACTGAGCTGGTGCTGGGGAAGCATGAAGCACCTGTGAGCACAGGCTGTCGGACTGAATTCCCAGCCCCTAGAGTGTTGAGGCTGCAGCTGCCAGGGTTGTGTAGCAGTTGGAAGAGCTTCGTGGCTCCCTCTTGTTGGCTCCCCGGAGACCCACTAAAGGGTTTTAACTTTCTTTGGATGTATAATTTTCTGTTGATTAACAGGAGTTCTGGGAAGGAGCCCTTTTGTAAAAGCTGATGATAGGGAGGTGCTGCCCGGGGCTTTCGAACAGCAATATTTGTGGCGACGCTCAGTGAAAACACCGCCACTGGGTCCGAATTTTTGTCCCCCCCCCCCAATTCCTTGGGGCAGTGGCCTTCAAAAAGAGAAATACGTAAGGCGGTGCAACTGATATTCTCAGAGGGATGAATCTCAAGTTCCATCTAATATTTTTGCCTTTTTCTAATTACATTATATTATTCTCATGGCATCATTACTCTCCCACTCCCCTCATGAAGAGCTGAGCAGTATTGTAGCTTTGTTGAAATTACTTAAAACATATATCCTTTGGGTAGAAGCTTTGTCTAGCTAGAGTGCCCCCTGAGCCTTCGGGGAGGGTGGTATACAAATGTTAAAAATAAAATAAAATAAAATAAAACAGACCCATAATTGAGCTGTGATCTGCGGTTTCTACTTATCAAGAGAGAAATCTGGAAGGATGAATCTTCTCTCTTATAAAATAAATATCTATACATGTTGGAATATGTCGCCTAGTCATTAACCTCATTTGAGGTATGCAAAGTAAACAACATTGGAAAACAACATTTAATTTTTAGAGCCTGTTCTACTGTTACAAACTCATAGAAATAGAAACAAATTTCTATCAAGCCACTGGTTTCCGTCACCTGTGTCTTTTCGCACACACCCCTAGTGTGCAAAAAAGCCATTTTTAGTGATTTGAATGACTCAGTAAATTTTTCACTTATGCAAAGTGTGGGTCAACTTTAGAAACAGAACTCTCAAACTCACAGGATAACTCCCGAATACATATCAGGGATGCGGGGGGGAGGTGTGAGGTTTGTGTGAGCTTATTTATTGTAAGAAGAGGGGAGAGGTTTTTGTTTGAACACAAACTGGAAATCTTCCTAGAAAGAACCCCCTCCCCTCCTCTCTCTCTTTTTGGGTGGGGGAATGATTTCCTGGCCCCTTTGCAGAGCCAGTTGTACCTAAAAATCCCTGCCACCGCAAAAAGTAATTGGTGAAATTAAGTTGAAAACGCTGTAAACAAGTAAAGTTATTCATTTCGCTCGGCGCTGCGAATGTGGGAGGACGTGTTAAATGATAAATTAGGCATAAACTGTTTTAATCTGTACGGCCGTACGTGTGAGAAAAACGGACTGCATTTGCAATTAGTGTTTACGGCCACAGGAGAGGGGCGCTTTTAAAACAGTGACAGGAAATTGATCAGTTTAGGTTGTCATGGCAACCCGGAGGCCTCTGTTTCTTTGGCTGGCTTCGGCCTATTATGCTTTCCCTGTGTTTCGAAATATATTTATGAACTGTAAAGATAATCTACTCAATAATGCAAAGTGGTCGGGAATGGTTAAATGGCGAGCTGACAGGGTCCGAGGGAACGCCTGAACGTCCCGATAACAAGCTTAAGTGTTTTACGGTTGTCATGACGCTGCTTTTACAAAGCAAAAGATGTCTGGGGGAGAGGGGAAAAAAAGAGCCCTCAAAATTAGCCGAAAATGCAAATCTCTTTATGAGGCTGTCACCTTCATAATAACAGACAATAATTGATGATTTATGAGATGGCTCCCGTAGCAACCGGCTCCTTTTGACACCCTCCTGGTTTGGTTGTTATACAAAGGGGTTCACAACACTTTTGCGCAAAAGTTTTCTAAGGGGTAGGACAGCAAGGTCTTCTCAAGGAGGCTGAGAAGGTTATCAAAACCGTAGCCCCACTTTTAAAAGAAAGAAAGAAAATCTCAATCATGCACAAAACCTGAACTTTGGTGTCAGTCTTGCAAACACGTTTTTTTTTTTGAAGCTGAAAACTAACCTTTCTACCTTTGCGTAGAATCTTGCAAAGAAGAAGGGGGAAAATAGAAGCCCTTCTTTGGTTTGGGAGCACTGTTTGAAAATGCATCTTCTGGGGATGCATTTCCTAGAATGCTTCAGTTCAGAATTAAGCCCTTTAAAAATTAATTGCCCAAGCTAATCCTTTTTGGTCAGCAAAAAATGGCTTTTTAAAAATATTAACATAAACATTGACTTGGCTTAGTAGCCAGTCTTCCGTTATTAATTGGATTTCTTTTATTAATGGCCTTTGGGGGGGTGGAAATATGAGATGTTTTTTAAATAAGAAGCAAGCTCTGTTTTTTTTCTTTTAAAAAATCTAAGAATCGTTTGCGATAAAATTTTACAACTTTTCTTTAGAGCGCAAGGAGACACATGGTCTGTTATAAAGGATGTTTAAAACAACATGTTGTGAATCGGCTTTCTGTAGTTCCACAGTACACCATTGACCCTGGAGAGACAGTTCAGCATAATTAGAAGAAGCATTCTGAGGGTGGTAGAGTTAGGGGTTAAGCATAATAATGAAGATTGTTGAATTGTTCCTTTGCCTGAATAATCTTTTAAAATGAGTGGGTATCCTGTTTTCCTTAGATTTCCATTTCAGCCCCTGGCAGTATTTGCTCAAAGATGGGTTGCAGTATAACCGGTGGCCCATCTAGTCCAACACTCTGTGCCACACAATGGCCAAAACACAGGTGCCATCAGGAGATCCTCTAGTGGGGCCAAAACTCCAGAAGTCCTCCTACTGTTGACAAGCACCAAGATTACAAACCGTTACTGCCCCAGACGTAGTGGCCTCTTTCAAGATAGCCTTTGTAATCTGTTTTACTAGCAGGATTTTTTGTGTCAGTTCAGATGCAAACATTTTAGCAACTGACTGGTATTTTATTTACCTGTTCATACAAAGCCACTTTAATCCTGTTTTCATTCATTTTCATCTCTTTGTTGCACTTGTGAATCATTGTAGTGTGCTTTTTAAAATGTCTGCTGCTTCCCCCCCCTCTTTTTGGCTGCACAATCTTCTGCAGATTTTCTTTTTTGGAATTTTTTAAGTTGAGCGCTGTAGTTCTAAAGCAACATAGCGCTTCAGTGTTAGAGCAGCACCATTGTAATGTCTTGCCTCCATTGAGAGAGAAGCTATAACGCTCAGTTTAGGGGGGCGAAAAAGATTGTGTGGTAAAAAAGGGTTGGAGAAAAAAGCAGCACAGCTCATTAATAGGAAGAAATTTGCTGTATAATGCCCCTGTCCCTGTATTGCTTTACTCAGAACGGAACTAGCAATGGATAACAGCTGCTTTAGAACGGTAATATGAAAGGGACCAGTATCCCATCTGTACCTTCTGGCTAATAGCCACTGATGGACCTCTGTTCCATATGTTTATCCAGTCCCCCCTTGAAGTTTTCTGTGCTTATAGCTGCCACCACGTAGCAGTGAATTCCACAAGTTAATTAATCTTTGGTGAAGAAGTACTTTCTTTTATCTGTTCTTAATTCACTGCACAATAATTTTATGAGCTCAAGCATCCTGGGCTGAATCTGCATGGAGCTTCTATTCCAATCCTAGGTCGATTCAGTGGGAGTGGAATTGGTGGTCCTGGGAAGAGATAGAAGAGGGTCTGAATTGAAGGGGTGAGATCTACAAGGAACGTAGAAAAGAGGAAAAGAGGAGGCATGGAGGAAGTGAAGCCCAATTATGAGAAGGCAGTTCTGAGCAATACTTCTACTTAATGGCTCAGGAAAAGGAGCTGTGAAAATGGGCAGAACTGTCTTCTCATAATTGGACCTTATGGCAAACTACATCTAGCCCCACCCAGCATTTGCAGATCCATTTCAGACCATGATTTTTGATTTGCGAGCCATAGTTTGCCAATTCAGACATCACGTACAATCTTTAAACCGCTCCGCGGGAGCAGTAGTGATAAAGCGCTAAGGGCAATGTGGGAGGAGAAAGGGGCGGGGCGAGTCCAGGATAAAAACTCGATTTGCCCCTCCAAGTGCCAGTCCGGGAGGTGAGGGGGCCGGGGGAAGAGCCTTAGCCAGCGGGAAAGGAGAAGGGCCGCCGCGTCAAAGATGCAGCGGCCCTGCTTCTTTCCCGCCGCCAAAGCCGGGAAATTGGGAGGGAGGGTGGGGAAAGGCTTCTGTGCGGCGAAAGGAGGGACCTTAGGGGGGAGGGGACCTCGGGGAAGACCTTGGGGGGAGGGGGTGGGGGAAAGGCTTTGTCCCGGGGAAAGGAGCAGGCCCGCCGCATCGGAGATGCAACGGGCCTGCTCCTTTTCCTGGGATGAAGCTGGGGCCTCGGGGGAGGGCCATCCCGCACCCAGCTGCCCGCCCGCTAGCTCCCACTGTATTTGGGCTACAGCGGGCCTTAAACCTAGTCTTAGATAAATTTCCTGAATTCTGGTGTGGTATGATATTAGAATTACACCACCCAGAGTGAATTCTAACACCGAGGCAGGGCAGATGGTAGCCTCTAACAGTACATTTTTAATAGAGGCAACCCGCACTATCCTTACATCCCTGCTCCCCCCCCCCAACATATCCATGTGCTGGAGCAACCAGTGGTCCTTCCTGTCTTGCTTCCCCAGGTCTCTTTAAACCCTGCTTAACAAGCTTTGTATGCCTCATGGCACTTCCCAAACTCTTGCAGGACTCCTGGGGCCAATTCAGGACGTCCTGGTAGGCATCTACAATTTGTTGCACTGTATTTAAAGATGCCTGTCAAGTAGGAGGAAAGGAGCATATGCCCTTTTGAACAGGGGCAGTGAGCAGAGGCGGGGACAGGCAGCAGGTACAGAAGTCACCGCTGGAGTCTCTTTGACCATTCAGGAAATAAAAATGTCCTGAATTATCCTGAATCCACCTTTGCTGTAACACTGTCATATCTTGAAACTGCCATGTTATATCCCACAGGCATGGGGTGAAATTGATTAATCTCTGCCAGACAAAAGTAAGAATTCAACGAACAACTGCAAAGTTATTTTGAAGTTAGCAAGTGATTAATTTGTAAGACAGAATGGGTCTCTATAGGGGTACACTGAACAGGGTTGTTATTTAACCCCTAGCAAGAAATAATGTCGGCAGATAATGCGTGTTCTTAGGGGGATGGGAAACTATGATCCGTATTGTAAATGGATACTTTATATTTTGACATCCTTATCTGCAAACTCCAACAGATATGTCAGCTTGTTTTCACCACATTTCTTCAGTTGCTGCTTTTGATATCAAAAGAAAATCTTGCCCTTGTCTCGGACTTGAATAGACAGAATACTTGGAGAAATGTCATTGAATTTGGGGTTTTTTCCCACCTTCCTTTTAACAGCAAAATCTTTTACACTTGGTTACATCTCTTCAACACAATAGTTCTGAATGCCACACAGATTTGTTTGTATAGCAACAACTGACAATAAACTGTTTTGTCACATTCAGTTACTGATTTCAAAGAAATCGAGACAAGTTCTCTTATTTTTATATATAAAATACAAGAATACTTTGCTTAAATATTTTATACAGAGATTGTATCTGGAATATAAAATATAATCTGCTCTGAGTGGACTATAAATCCCATCAATGAATGGATGTGGTTCAACACACATTGTTGTTTAATAAATGGATATTTTGGTCTTGTGATCATTTAATTCAAAAATAACAGCTGTGCCTGGCTAGAGAATATCCTCTCTCTCTTCCTCTCTGTTTTTTTAAAAATGTTCCCCTGTAGCAGGGAGAGAGAAGTTCTGTTCTCTGTTACGTATCGGAACGACAGTTCTAAAACTGGAAGACCCTCTCAAAGGAAGACTGGTTCTGTAAAGGCAAACTGAAACAATCAGGGCTGTACATCTTTTTTTTGTCTCTACCAAGAGAGAGCCTCTTGTGGCACAAAGTGGTAAGGCAGCAGACATGTAGTCTGAAAGCTCTGCCCATGAGGCTGGGAGTTCGATCCCAGCAGCTGGCTCAAGGTTGACTCAGCCTTCCATCCTTCCGAGGTCGGTAAAAAGAGTACCCAGCTTGCTGCTGGGGGGTAAACGGTAATGACTGGGGAAGGCACTGGCAAACCACCCCGTATTGAGTATGCCATGAAAATGCTAGTGGGCGTCACCCCAAGGGTCAGACATGACTCAGTGCTTGCACAGGGGATACCTTTACCTTTAGTATCATTCTTCCCCCCCCACACCCACACATATACACTGTACTAATGAAATACCACCTCTGAAGTCTCTTGCCTGGAAATCCCCATCAGGGGTCACCATAAATGTGCTGTGACTTGATGTCACTTTCTACTGCCACCATCATCCTTACTGTGGCACATGGCATAGTTCCTGGAAGGGAGGAACGCTAGAGGGCGTCATCCCAAGGGTCAGACGTGACCCGGTGCTTGCACAGGGGATACCTTTACCTTTACCAAGAGAGAATGACTTGAACAGGGCCATGGTTTGAAGATAGAGCCCCACAACTACAGGCAGGAAATTTCAGGTTCAGTCCTTGGGATCTCCAGGAAAATGGTAACAGGTGATGTGAGAGATCTTCTCTGTCTCAGATTCTGGAGAACTGCTGCCAGTCGGAATAAACATTCCAGAACTAGTATGCTCATTGCCTGACTCTCTGTTAGGCAGCCGACAGAGACACGTATCATGAAAGAAGCATACCTTGGAGTGCATGTCCAAATGACCGTCTGTAACTTTCAGTTCAAGTCCCATTTCTAATGCGTTTCGCTGCGCATATTTTGAATGAAAATGTGCATTCAAATGAGCCTCGTAACGCACCTTCTTTTAGAAAGTAAATAGTACAGGTAGGCAACTTTGGGCATTTTGGGCATACATGCATTTTATGCTTCTGGTTTCCTTGCATGTACACAAGACTGCCCTCATTTAAAGGGCCTCACAGTGGATTTAAAAGGAAAGAGAGGACCAAACAAGCTATTTGGAGTCATTCCTTTTTCCCATTCAAAAACTCACTTGTTCAATCAAAATAAGAGCAAATTAATAAGGGCTAATTATCTCATTCATTCATTCATTCATTCATTCATTCATTCATTCATTCATTCATTCATTCATTCATATACCACCCTCCCCAAAGGCTCATGAATTTAAGGGCAAAGGGACTACCTTCCCAGAATACTGAATCATGTGCACTGTTCTTCTGCCAGATTGGATCACTTGTCCACTTAGCTCAGTACAATCTGAATAGAAGTAGCTCTTCAAGATTCCAGGCAGGGAAGAGTCTCTCCCAAATTTTGGAACTGGAAGTGGTGATGACAAGGACTGAAATGAAGATCTTCAGCCTGACCTATCACTGAACCACAGTCATTCTCCAAAGAGTAGAAAGCTATTTCCTGGTCAGCAATCGAACTCAAGAGGTGGTTGCTCCAAATACTGACCAATATATCACTGGGGGAAAAACCATCAAACTCCTTTAATAGAATACAGACACATTAATAAAAGCCCCAGTAGGTTTACTATGTAAAGTATGCTAAGCATAGGCAAGCATTTTTCACACTGAAAACATGCATTTTCCTTTTATTACCAAGTTCTTTTGACCAGAGGCTTTAAGCATAGAAATCAATGCATAAATATAAAATAAATATAGAATAAAATACATAACAGGACAACATTTTTTAATAATCTGGAAGGAAAATAAGGGCCAACGTTGCTACCATTAAAGCAGGCTCTTAATACTCTTGTATCTATGTAGTGTTGTATGCTGTTTCATAGTTCATTGGTTTTAAAATTTATGTTTTATACAGTTCCTTTTATTCTATTTTATTGTTTATAAACTTGTATCTTATATTTTGTAAAGGTCTATGGCTAAATACAAGTAAATCTATCTATATTTTAATAATCATATTTTTCCACAAGAAAAATCAGAAAATCCTTTCGTGAGGGTGTCTTAAGAAAAACACTATTGACAAACATTTGGAAACAGAGTTAATACTAGATCAGTATCTGTCAATAGAACACCCAAGATTCCACAGGAGGCTGATATTGCATCACGGTAGACAAGATTCAAAGATCTCGAAGGACAATCCAATGATCACAAAATAATATGAGATGACCTACAGTCTCTTTGCAAAAGCAGAAATGATTCAAGCGTAAGGTATTAACACTGAAAACTGTCATTAATTGTCATTAATAGTATGACGATGGGCAGTCTGAGAAGTAAGGATTAACAACGATACCTACAGATGTGACAAACAGTAAAAGATGGGATTTTTGTGAAAGATAGGCTAAGGAGGTAACACCTTTAGGGTGCTTAGGGCTGCTTTAGGATGCTTAGGGCTAATCCTGCGTTGAGCAGGGGGTTGGACTAGATGACCTGTATGGCCCCTTCCAACTCTATGATTCTATGATTCTACCTCACAAAGGATCCAGAGACGGGGAATTGTGTACAGGAAAGATATGGGTAGTTGGGTATCTTCACACGGTGGGAGCCTATCAGAAAGGGAACCGAAAAGTATAAGACTAAATTCTACCTATTGATTTGAACTAATCAGCCAAATCCAGCAATCTCCAATCTTCAATAAGCATTAATAACAATTTGGCTCGGAGGAACAGGAAACATTTTGCATACAGAAAAGTTCCAGGTTTAAATCCCTGGTATCTTCAGTTAGAGAACATGGGAGGGGACTCCCTTTGTCCAAGATGCACTATTAGTTGAAGAAGATGATGCTGGACGAGATGGACCGATACATTGAGGTTTCATGTGTTCCGCACAGATCTGGAATACCACAGCTGTTCATGACAGACCCGCCATACTGGACCGTATCCAACACCAGGGCCTCAGGCTGGTCATTTGTGGTGCATACCCTTGTGGTCAAGGTGTTCTAAGTGGACCCTCAACCTGACACTTCCAATTTGACCGATCTTCATCGGGATTTGTTAGAGGCTGCCGAGGGAACTATAGAACGAGATTTACCGATGGTAATAACCCTCTTTTGTCAGAGGGGATTACTGTCACACAACACAAAATAGGAGAGTCAGAAATACTAAACCATGAGTTCTCAACATCATCCATAATCTTTTTTGGATCTATTATTAGAGCAAAATGTCATGGGAAGATTTAAACATTTCCTAGACTCCCTATTTATTTTTTCTGTACCTACAAACAAACCAAAATGAGAGAGAGAGAGAGGGAAAGCCCTGAATCATTTTGTTTCCTGTCGCTCAGAGCAGAATCTTCTGCTTTAGGTTTTAGTTTTTTTTTCCCTAATGCTTTGGCTGACTTTGTAGGTTGTTTCGATGAGGCATGTTCACATGTCACATGACGGTTCATCCTGGACATGCTTGTCAATCAAATTCAAAACTAAACAGACTGTGTTCTTTGTTTCAGATTGAGGCTCCCTGATTACTCACACCCCATTGCTATTAGAAACTATGCCAAATGAAACTTTTTGCTCCCAGTTCATACAAAATTCATTTCATTTTTAATGGTTTTCCCTTTGCAAAAACGGTGTATTAAAGAATCTGTTTATTCCTCACCGATTTGTTTTAAAAATCATGGTAGGCTGAACTGCCCCAATAAAGCTGGTGTCGGAGATCATCCATCTGGGTGACCCAACACCGTCTCCACCCTATGGCCAGGATGGAAGCCCGACTGGTATGGGCCAAGTGCTGAAGTTTCATACAAGATGTGCCGAAGTTTCATCCAAGTTGGTCTGCAGTAGCCCTTTCAACCACCTTCCCCTGAAATGCAAGATGCTGTACTGGGTGGTAACTGGCCAGGTCCTGTGGAACCAGCGATGATTTTTTTAGTAGAGGACAACTCAGGGAACTCCTCAGTAGACAGGGAGCTGTTGATAATGTCCCTGAGTTGACCTCCTATCCGCTGCCCGCCCTTTAAATAACTTGTGCTTGTGGATTCCCTACAAATTTCATGGCACCTTTGCAGTCCGCTCTTTGAGAGTCCATAGAGGATGTATTTTTATGAATTGCCAGCTCCACATGTGAGTTGCTTGTAGTTGCCACACAATTGTACAATAATAGTGTATTTAAAAGGCCCAGATCAGTTGGTGGGCTGTTACCATGTTAAATTTTCTGAATGCTTAGTTCCAAGATGGAACTGGAATTGTAGTTTCAATCACACCTGAAGGCCATTTGACCATCCGTATTGTCTACTTTGGCAGTTCTCAGGGAGAGAATTGTCTTTCCTAATGCTTATTAACTAAGAACTTTTTAGTTGGAGATGCCTGGGATCTTCTGTGTGCAAAGCATGTATTCTTCTGTTGAGTCATAGCCTCTCCTGAAATTGGGCGAGAATTTTTCAGGATTTTTGTTGTCTTTTCTTGGTCATCATTGAGAGAGAACGTGTGTCCATCATAGATTTTCAGTCCAATATCTTAGTTCTGGGTCAGGATGCCCCTGGAGGTTGCAGCCTGCTGCTACTTGAACCATATATGTATAACTTCTTCCTGAAAAGAGCTTAATAGTATTTTAGACTTGATCTTACCCCATCGAAAAACGGAGTAATGCATCTTTAAAAGCTAAACTACATCTTCTTCCCTTTTATCAAATTCTCTATAAATCTTTCATGACAGTTTATTTAACAGAGTGTCATTGAAACTGTATGGGTGATTGATGTGACCCACGTTAGATCAACATGAAATGTTTGTAAATGTCAGCAAAATGTGACCAGGGAGGAGTGAGGATGGTGTGGTAGTGAAAGTGGAAAAACAAACAGGGGAAATGTTTATCTTCTTTTCTTTCTGGGATATAATTACCCATTTGTAAAACAAGTGTATTATATTCCTTGGAATTTTTGCCACCGAGGGACATTTCCCCTAGCCTTGACTTTTCCACCCTTTTAAAGTATGTGCTATTTTAACCTTTGAAAACATTCCCCGTTCTTGAGTGTCGGGAGCTGCTGGGACAAAGAGAGGCGCAATCCCTCTGTCTTGAATGAAATTACTCCTTGGGAATCCACAACGAGATGCAGCTGTCAGGTGGTACGTGGCTGTTTTCCTCAGATTGTAAGGGTGATTTTTCTGAGTCATGGTGCCTTGCAGTGGTACAGGACTGATTTAATTCTGCCTTAGCCATGCAAGGTGCCCAAGCCTTGTTGGGTCTGTGGTCCGTTTTTAAATTTTGAGAATGGGAAGTAGGTGCCATAACAGATTGCCCTTGATGGAAGCATGTACAAATTGTTAGGAGTCTACAAACCAAACATCATCTTACAGTGGAGGCAGATGTTTCTGAATGGGTACCACAAAAGCGCGGCCTCCAGAGTTCTTCTGAAGTACCTCTTGCTCCTCCAAGCTGGAGGAATGTCAGGACTGGCTCTCTGCTTTGGGAAAGAGATGGATGTTGGTGCAAATCGGCACCAGGGAATCTGTAGGGATGTGCTGTTGTGCCTTAGATGGGGAATGTTAATCATGCTATACAGCAGGAACTGGGAGATCAGCATTTCTTTTAAGAAACGTCTCATGCTTTGCTCTCTCTGCTACCAACAAGGACCACGCTCTCCTGTCATCCATGGGCCATTGGCAAATATCCAACTCTTGATAGCAGCCATGCTTCCACATAATAATTTTCTGTTGTCCATCAACCAGTCCAAAGAACAAGTTCCACATGAGGTTTTGGCAGACCAGTAGTCCATCTAGGCTAGCATTGTATATGGTGACTGGTAGCCACTCTCCAAAGTCTCAGGTGTCTTTCACTGCCTTGCTGATTGAGATCCTTTTAGCTGGAGATGCCATAAATTGAACGTAGGACCTTTTGCATGTAGAGCATGAGCATCTTCTGCCGAAATATGGAAGTGGCAGTAGTGACATGCATGGCCCAGGAACATAGGTTGTATGTGCAAAGGAATGAGTGAGGGGAGGTCTTGGTCATTACTCTTCACTGTGCATGTAACCAGTAGTCAGAACCAGGGTCTATGTATATACAGCCTGTCTGCATCCATATGTTCATGCCCCATTTCTAAAACGTTATGCACATGTCAGTGGAAAGGTTCCAGACCTGGCAAACTATATTCAGTCATAGAGATAATCCTAACTTTGATGGAACAAGGACCTCACTGAAAGGGCCATGGATGAGTGGTGGATCATTTGCTTTGCATTAAGGAGGTCCCAGTGTCTGTCCCTGCCATCTCCAGTTAAAAAAATGATCCCATGATAAGTGATATGAAAGACCTGTTGTCAGTCAGTGAAGACCAGAGGTGGCCAAACTGTGGTTCTCCAGATGTCAATAGACTACAATTCCCATGAGCGCTTGCCAGTGCTGGCAGGGGCTCATGTGGCTCATGAGCACATTTTGGCCACCCGTGGAGTAGACAATGCTGACTTTGATAGACCAAGTGTTTGACCCAGTATAAGGCATCTTTGTCCGTATTGCCGCTTATGAAGTCCTATGGTGGTCATATATTTTCAGTAACATCATGTTAAGTGGGCAGATGCCTCCACATTTACTTACTTTCAACAGTATCAAATGTCATGCATGTATTGAAAATGATATATTTAGTTACTAGCTTCAAAGCCCGTTCCTAAGAACGGGCCTTGAAAGGCCCCCCACCCCAGCCAGGCACCTTAAGGTGGCTTTGGGCTGCTCGGACTCCGGAACAGCTCGCAGCCAGATCAAGTGGGGTGGCCAGCTCATTAGTAGGCCCGGGACAGAGCTTGTTAGCAGTCAGTCAGCAGGCCGGGAGGCCCTCATTAGCAGGCCCTCCACCACCACCCTTCACCCAGGTCCCTCTTCCCTTACCTGCTGCTGGCTCCAGGCACTAAGGCTTTGCTGGCTGCACCCTGATTGGCCCTATTCCAACTCGGATACCCAGGACATGTTCCACCCCGCAGGCTGTTTCACAAATATTAAGAGGAACAATGGATAAGGATTACCATGTGTTAGGTTTGTTCTTTCATGGGACTCCTGTTGTCTTCATGAGGTTCCTAACTCTCTTGTCGGGGTGCTTTCTAGGTCCAGACTGGTTTAGCATCAAGATGGTTGCTGGATCATGTAACTTGACACCATATCTAGTCTTCCTGTCATCCATATTTCAAAGCAAACTAGCTCAGGTCTTTGACTATGTAGGGAGGTGGTTGACCGTTTATGCACTGGGAACTTCACTGGCCCTGCTCCCGTGCAGGAGCACAAATCGGGGGTGGATGAGGCGCATGGGGCCAAATGCTCCCCCTTGTGGGTGCAGGAAGAGGTGGAGCAACCTGCCACGACTAAAACTCCAGCCTGCAGCCCAGCATGAAACCTCCAGTGCGGAAACGGTCGTTGACAGTCAGGCATACTGCTGGTTTATCCTCTTGTTCAATCAGAAATATACGTTGATCTCTTTAAGATTTTACCTGTTCAGTCTTCCTGAATTAAATGGAAATAAACCGTTGGTGATTATACATAGTTGGCATAGAACAGTTCAGTCACAAGCTTTATCAGTGTGTGATCCCTTGCCTGATAAATAAATAGTTCAGAAGGAGTTTGGGGTTCGGTGGAATCCCAGAGTTTATAAATGCCAAACTCTTACATTTAAATAGATAAATTAAAATTTACAGCTCAGAAAAATTCTTCACAGTCCTACTTGCTCAGCCCCCCCCCCCTTTGGCAGAAAAGAAAACAAGGAATGAGTTGAACTGGCAGCTGGCCAATTCAAATTCTCAGTGGAAGTCGGCAGCAATGTTTGAGCTTATTTAATTGAAAATTAAACCTTAAAATGTAGTTTGTTTTGAATACTTGAGTAAATTGGGTGGTGTGTGCAATTGTTGCTTTTGCTGGAACTAACGTTTGGCTTCCCACTGAAGGCACAAAAATGTGTCGTTTTGCTTTCTTTAAACAAGTGTGGAGCGCATAAAGAAAGGATGCTTGGCCCATCACAGTTGCAAGTAGTAATGTGAGCGCTTTTGTTTGATGGTTACTTCAGAAAGCTACTCAGCAGATGAACTATTGATTACTGACAACTATAAAAATGTTGGTAGCAATATGAAAAATCCAGGAAGTAATATATGAAATTGGGAACTGGATTTTTGACTTCATATATGGAGATATCTGTTTCAAGAAAAAAATTGGAGGAGAAACTTGCTGTAATTTGGGTGAAAAATTGGAGGGGGGGGGGTTTCAATGTCCCATAATAGCTTGTACCTCTGTGTGCCCCCAAATATTTTTGTTTAGCTTCATATGACTGTGTTATATATATGAATAAATATAAAAAGGTAAAGGTAAAGGTATCCCCTGTGCAAGCACCGAGTCATGTCTGACCCTTGGGGTGACGCCCTCCAGCGTTCTCATGGCAGACTCAATACGGGGTGGTTTGCCAGTGCCTTCCCCAGTCATTACCGTTTACCCCCCAGCAAGCTGGGTACTCATTTTACCGACCTCGGAAGGATGGAAGGCTGAGTCAACCTTGAGCCGGCTGCTGGGATTGAACTCCCAGCCTCATGGGCAAAGCTTTCAGGCAGCTGCCTTTCCACTCTGCGCCACAAGAGGCTCTATGAATAAATATAAATGCATATAAAAGTGATAAATAAATACATAAATATCCTGCATTTGCCCCAAATTGTTCTTTCTGTCTTTATAGTCTCACAACAGCCCAGTGAGGTAGGATATGAAAGTGACTAGTTCTAGGACATCCAGCAGAGTTCAGAACTCTCAACACTTAACCATGATACTATTGATTTTCTTGGCTAGGCCTTGGTTCAATGCCTTGGTTCAAGCAGTGTGCTCCTTTCCTTTGTAAAGAGCCAGTGTGCTGGAGTGCGTTGAGTGTTGGCCTAGGATCTTGGCTCATATCCTAGATCTGCCCCAAAGTTCAATGAATGGCCTTGGGCCAGTCATTCGCAGCTAAACTGCCTCACAGGGTTGTTGTGAAGATAACATGGGAATGGGAGGTCGACTCAGCCTTACATCCTTCCGAGGTCGGTAAAATGAGTACCCAGCTTGCTGGGGGGTAAACGGTAATGACTGGGGAAGGCACTGGCAAACCACCCCGTATTGAGTCTGCCATGAAAACGCTGGAGGGCGTCACCCCAAGGGTCAGACATGCACGGGGGATACCTTTACCTTTACCTTATTATAAAACACATCCTGTGAATGCATCGTCATATGCAGGATTTGGGTTTTGGCCTATCACTGTAAAGCAGTGGAGGCGGCAGTGTGGTGGCGGGGCGATGGTGGCAGCACGGCAGCGGCCTCGGTGACCCCCGGGAAAAGGGTCGATCGTCCCCCCCCAGGGGTCGCAACTCCCAGGTTGAGAACCGCTGCTATAAAGGTATAAATTACTTCATTTACTACCTCAAAGGATTTTCCTCACCACAGTTCCCCCTTTTCTCACTTCCAAAGGAAACTTACAACAGAAATTTGAAAGATTCAGCAGATACCATAGTATAAACCAGCCTTTTTTGACCTTTTCACTGTGGAGTGGCCCCTGGAATATTTTTCAGGTTTCAAGGAACTGGGCTGGAAGCATGGCTGAGTCCATTAAGGCACCGGGGACCGGTCACCGGGGACCGGTCACCGGGGACCGGTCATCGCTTGACAATTTTACTGAGGCCCGGGGGGGGGGTAGTCTTTTGCCGAGGGATGTTGCCGCTGCCTGAGCCCCTGCTCCACCTGCTTTCCTGCTGGCGACCCTGACTTCCCGCCGCCCGCTGGGGGGCGCTGCCAGCAGCAGCTGTGCAGTGCCACACTGAGGGGGAGCCCCAGTCATGGCAACCGCTGGAGAGCACCTAAGGTGAGCTGGCAGCAGAGTGGCAGGGCAGCCCCCGAGGCAGCAGCCGGGGAGGAGGACAAGGAGGAACCGTGGCCCGGTACCAACTGATCCACGGACAGGCAGCCAGACCGGGGGTTGGGGACCACTGCATTAAGGCACCCCCAGGAACCCCCAGAGCTCCAGGGAACTCTGGTTGGGAATCCATGATATAAACCCTGGACTGATAGCAGGGTAAGGGAGGGACAAAATTACTTCCTTTTTTAATGCGCTAGAATCAGCACTATAAAACGGGGGGGGGGGGCACAGAAAAAAATACAAAGTGAGGTAAAGCTTAACTGATAACAAGAAGATGTGGCATTTGTGCTTTACATGCCCTGGTAGTGGTTAGGTGCGCCGACTTCTAATCTGGAGATCCAAGATTGATTCCCCACTCCCCACATGCAGGCAGCTGGGTGACCTCCCCACAGCACTGAGAAAGCTGTTCTGACAGAGCAGTAATATCAGGGCTCTCTCAGCCTCACCCACCTCTCAGGGTGTCTGCGGTGGGGAGAGGAAGGGAAGGTGATTGGAAGCCGCTTTGAGATTCCCTTGGGTAGAGAAAAGCACCTATAAGAACCAACTGTTCTTTTTCTTTTGATTGAGGAAATATCTCGGAGGCAGGCTTGTTATACTATGTTGCACCCTGGTGAAAATATATATTTAGTCTCGAGCAGCCAACAATAACTCATTTTTCTTGGTTCCAGGTCAGTTATTCCTAAGTTGTCCTTTACTCTTTCTCCTTTGAAAACTAGCCCTTCGTTCAACTCTCCTCTCTGGCTCATCATTTCCAACTCCCGCCTGTCAAAAACCGGCTTTATTTTATTTATTTTTAAGCCTATAGACTCGCCCTCTTCAAGTGTTCTTGGAATGGCTTGCAACGTATTGACAGTTAAAAACCCATACAATAAACAATTTACTATTAAATATTCATCAGTCTAACGTTTAAAATTAGACAAACAGAAGCATGTTCCATCAAATATCTATGACGATCGCGCCTGGGAACCAAATTGTGTTGGCATTTTAGTGTCAACTACATTCACGATAGAGCCTCCTGTGGTCCAGAGTGGTAAGGCAACAGACATGCAGCCTAAAAGCTCTGCCCATGAGGCTGGGAGTTCAATCCCAGCAGCCGGCTCAAGGTTGACTCAGCCTTCTATCCTTCCGAGGTCGGTAAAATGAGTACCCAGCTTGCTGGGGGGTAAAACGGTAATGACTGGGGAAGGCACTGGCAAACCACCCCGTATTGAGTCTGCCATGAAAACGCTGGAGGGCGTCACCCCAAGGGTCAGACATGACCCAGTGCTTGCACAGGGGATACCTTTACCTTTACATTCATGATGGAGGAGACAGGGATCAGGCATAGGAGATACCCATTCAGGTGGTAAGTGTGATCCTTGACTTCAACCAAATGTCTGGTGGAAGGGTGCCATTCTTCAATCCCTCCAGAACCTAGAAAGAAAACTCCATTTCCTAGCACGCCATTCCTATTAGTTGCTCTGGATGTCTACGCTCATTGGCTCCTGCGTTGCTGAGGGAACTTTCATTCTCTTTGTCCACACAGACTTTTGACAGATTTTCTAAGAATATGGGGCTTGTTTCCGTCAACTTCAGTTTGTCTAGTTCAGGGGTAGTCAAACTGCGGCCCTCCAGATGTCCATGGACTACAATTACCATGAGGCCCTGCCAGCGAATGCTGGCAGGGCCTCATGGTAATTGTAGTCCATGGACATCTGGAGGGCCGCAGTTTGACTACCCCTGGTCTAGTTCCTGGAGTCAGAGGTCACATAATTGTCATTTTCTGTGTAGGAAGTAGTTAAGTCTGTTAATAAATGTTTTAAATAAATAATACTTTTCACTGTGGCATAACACAGATGCACACTGTGATGGGTCGAGGAGAGCTCCCAAGTTGGATGCTGGTGGGCCCATCGCCTGGCGTAACGTCAGTGTAGACCAGGCAGCCAGGCTTCAAGCGGAAAAGGGTTCTCCGGCTCCAGAATAATTCCTGACCCCTTTTTTGTCACCTGATGCCAAGATTGCATTAAGCAGTTCCAGATTGGGAGGAAAAACAGCTTTGGATGCATATAGAATGTCAGAAAGGATCTGAAGGGATCTGACAGTCTCCCAATGGCTGGCCAGTTACCCCTAAGGCTCTCCTTCCTGGATATGTTTGTGTGGTCCACTAAGGTGGACCCATGTACAAAAGGGAGCATAGCTGCAATGTCTTCCTGCTTTGCATTTTAGCATTAAACATTTATGTTCCTGTGGATTCTTTATTTTGCACTGATCTTTACTCAGATCTGCATGTGTGGATATGTTAATTATTCACCCATTTAAAGCTTATGAGTCCCCTCAGTCAGTTTTCTTTCATGACCAGGTCAATCCAGCTTCCCTTTGTTGCTAATCTGGAACAATTCGGTTTGAAAATGGCTAATTTCTCTACCTTCTCGGTTGTTGTAGAACCAACGTACCCCAATGAATACCTAGAAACATCTTGCAGAGGGGCAGGCACAGCAATATTTAGCATATTTATGCCGTGTTAGATCAGGGAGCAGTTTGAATAGCTGAATTTAGTTTAGGCCAATCTCATTGGATATCGAGAGAGAAGCAGGGTTGGCCCTGTTCAGTATTGGGATGGGAGACCACCAATGAAGACAAGGCTGCCGTGTTGAGGAAGGGAATGACAAACCACTTCTGGTTGTTGGCGGATGGGATTGCCAGGAGTCGGTTGTGATTCTTCTTAGAGCAGGGACTAACAGCCTGTGAATCAGGACCCCCAGATGGGTTGCTGTTCACTTGTTACTGGATTATGAGAGCAGGAAAAAAATGGGAAGAGCTGGGTGAGGTGGGAGATAAAGCTCTTAGGGGTTTGACAACAAAGTTGGATTTACCGCTTTGTAATGTGCAAAATGGCCAAGACATTGCATCCATACCTGGATGGGATACAAACACATTGGGTGACACTCTGGACCAGGGATTCCCTACCAGGATTCCAGAGAATCCTAGAATCATAGAAACATAGAGTTGGAAGGGGCCATACAGGCCATCTAGTCCAACCCCCTGCTCAACGCAGGATCAGCCCAAAGCATCCTAAAGCATCCAAGAAAAGTGTGTATCCAACCTTTGCTTGAAGACTGCCAGTGAGGGAGAGCTCACCACCTCCTTAGGCAGCCTATTCCACTGCTGAACTACTCTGACTGTGAAATTTTTTTTCCTGATATCTAGCCTAAATCGTTGTACTTGTAGTTTAAACCCATTATGGCATGTCCTTTCCTCTGCAGCCAATGGGAACAGCATCCTGCCCTCCTCCAAGTGACAACCTTTCAAATACTTAAAGAGGGCTATCATGTCCCCTCTCAACCTCCTTTTCTCCAGGCTGAACATTCCCAAGTCCCTCAACCTATCTTCATAGGGCTTGGTCCCTTGGTCCCAGGTCATCCTCATCACTCTCCTCTGTACCCTTTCAATTTTATCTACGTCCTTCTTGAAGTGAGGCCTCTAGAACTGCACACAGTACTCCAGGTGTGGTCTGACCAGTGCCGTATACAATGGGACTATGATATCTTGTGATTTTGATGTGATGCCCCTGTTGATACAGCCCAAAATGGCATTTGCCTTTTTTACTGTTGCATCACACTGCTTGCTTATGTTTAGCTTACAGTCCACAAGTACCCCAAGGTCTCGTTCACACACAGTGTTACCTAGAAGCGTATCCCCCATCCAGTAGGCATGCTTTTCATTTTTCTGACCCAGATGCAGAACGTTACACTTATCTATATTAAATTGGATCTCGTTCTCATTTGCCCATTTTCCCATTGTGTTCAGATCTCGTTGAACTCTGTCTCTATCTTCCGTAGTATTTGCTAGTCCTGCCAATTTGGTGTCATCTGCAAACCTGATGAGTAGTCCCTCCACCCCCTCATCTAGATCATTAATAAATATGTTAAAAAGTATCGGACCGAGCACCGAGCCCTGAAGTACCCCGCTACTCACCTCCCCCCAGTCTGATGAAACACCATTGACAACAAAAACACCATTGACAAAAAAAAAAATCATAATTGACAACAAATGGGATTATACAAGAGCTCCCTAGGGATACATGGCTTTCCCGAGAAGTTTAGATGGCTGCTGACATCCCGAGACATCACTGGAGTCCCTTTTTCTGGCTTCTTTACGGTCCAAGTTTCTTTCTTCTCAATGGAAATGTTAAATGATGGTTTGATTGGTTGGTTCCTACATCTTACTTCCACACCCACTTCTCTGAAGGGGTGTGTCACCACTTCCGGGGTTCCTTGAAGCCCGAAAAACATTCCAGGGGTTCCTCCACAATCAAAAGGTCAGCTACAACATAACCTGACATGCTTATGTCACATCCATTTTGGAGAAGATATGACGTCATGAGCCATTTGATGTCATTTCTAGTCAGGGCCTTTTCTCTCACTGTTTGCAAGAGTGAGAGAAGAAGGCGGGTTTGAGCAGCAGGGAAATGACATCTCTGTCCTCTCTCAGCACCCCCCCCCCTTTTTTTTTTTTTTGCCTTCTAGCTCCATTTTTATCTGCTTGATCCACTGGGGTGAATGCTCAAGGTGCTGGCTGGCTGGTAGGAGAAGGCAACATTCCTGAATTACTCTGATAAATCTCTCCGGTCAAATACAGCACCCTTGTTTCCTTAGCCCTGCTTTTATTTTCCTGCACACTCACAAGGTCAGGCTGCTGTCCTTCTGTCCATCACTGAAATGACTGGTGTCTCATCTAAAGCAGTGGTCCCCAATCCCCGGTCCGGGTACCGGTACCGGTCCGTGGATCAGTCGGTACCGGGCCGTGGCTCCTCCTCATCCTCCTACCTAGCTGCTGCCTTGAGGGTTGCCCTGCCATGCTGCCACCGGCTCACCTTTGATGCTCTCCAGCGGCCGCCATGGCTGGGGCTCCCCCTCAGCGTAGCACTGTGCAGCTGCTGCTGGCAGCGCCCCCCAGCGGGCAGCAGGGAGGGGCGGTGGCGGGAAAGCAAGCGGAGCAGGGGCTCAGGCGGTGGCAACGACGTCCCTTGGCAAAAGACTAACCCCCCCCCCACGGCCTCAGTAAAATTGTCAAGCGTTGAGCGGTCCCTGGTGATAGAAAGGTTGGGGACCACTGATCTAAAGTGTCTCACCGTTTAAAATATAGCTCATTTGACTGCTTTGTGGAATATTAGGGGCTACGCTTAGGCGGGTTAATGGTCAACGACCCATTGCCCCCCTTGGTGGATAGTGGGTGGCTTCAGTTATATGTAGGCCACTGCTTCTGGACGTCTTGGGAACTGTTTTTGTAATGACGGAATAGTCCTGCCTTTAGGGGAATTTTATTGAGGCATTTTATTGGGGGGTTTATATATGTTATAACCTGCCACAAGCCATTAGGAGTGGCGGGCTAGAAATCCAAATATAATGAGGTTGATGATGATGGTGTCTTCACTGGCAGTCTTCAAGCAAAGGTTGGATACACACTTTTCTTGGATGCTTTAGGATGCTATGGCTGATCCTGCGTTGAGCAGGGGGTTGGACTAGATGGCCTGTATGGCCCCTTCCAACTCTATGATTCTAGAATGAGGATGAGGATGATGATGAAATCTCTCTTGTTTCACATTGGTGCAAAATCCATATTGGAGAGCTTTAACTTCTCTGAATCCCCCTCCCCTTGCAGCTGAGTAGAAGTTTCCTACGCCAAACTTGTCCCCCTACCCTTGCAGGATTGAGGCTTTATCAAGCTCTTAATCATCTTCCTTCTCCCAGGGGAAAGTACATCATTTGATTATCACTGCAGTTAGTGCCAGTTCAGGATTATGATATGGGTAATAAATAAATGCCATGCGGAAAATGAAAGCTGCTTTGGATGCATTTTGGAAGGCATCGCATCCTACTGTGTTGAGTGAATGACTGCATCGTTCTGTGTTGTGACAAGTCATCAAATAACTAGCAGTGATAAATGCCCCGCCCATCATGGAACTGTATCATTATGCATTCTGTTTGTTAAACACTTTTAATAATGGGGGGGGGGAGGAAATCTGCCAGTCAAAATACTAACAGCATGATACTTTGAAAATGAGCGAATATTACATGTTTGTTTCATCATGCAAACTTTAGGACAGGGGTAGTCAAACTGCGGCCCTCCAGATGTCCATGGACTACAATTCCCAGGAGCCCCTGCCAGCATTCGCTGGCAGGGGCTCCTGGGAATTGTAGTCCATGGACATCTGGAGGGCCGCAGTTTGACTACCCCTGCTTTAGGAGGTTTTTGGTTGGCAGGGGGATATTTGCTGCGTAGAACCCAGTGGCTAGTCTTCATTGTGGCAAGGAAAACCAGCAGAAAATAGTTGTCATTCCCTTCCCCACACCCTTAAAATGACACAGTGCATTTCCAATAAAGTGCATTTCCTTTAGTTAATATTCTCATATCTTGGGGAGGGATGTGCAACGTTTCTACTGGCTGTGCCACTAAAGCAAAAAATAATAATAGCCATATAGATTAGGGCTACTCCTTGTTTCAAAATGTTTTAGTTCATTAAAAGTTTGCAGTTCTTAATTTGCCCCATCAATTTTGCATAAATTGATGGTGAATAAAACAGAAGTTTTGAAGTATTGAATGCAGGTGTCATAGTGAGCATTGTTCCAGAAGAGGTACTCTTTTCTCTGTGTGTGAGAGGAGAAGTAACGTCCTTTTAAAATCAAATGCCTGCCATTGACTTCTGAGTGCTCGCATTAAAAATAATAGATGTATAGAGAAATTAGAAACTTTGCACCCCTCAGACAGGTATGTTTGGTTCTCAAGTATTAGATACCTAATCTAAGGAATGGGAGAGGAATGGGAAGGCAACTGTAAGCCGCTTTGAGCCTCCTTTGGGTAGGGAAAAGCGGCATATAAGAACCAACTCTTCTTCTTCTTCTTCTACCTGTTGGCTACCCAAGAACAAGTTGTAGTATATGTGTTAAATTGGTACTTGTTAGACAGCCAATGTAGTATAGTGGTTAGGGCAGGGTTTCCCAATTTTTTTGAGCCCTCAAGCTCCTTTGGATTTCTGATACAGGACGGTGGGCACAATCCCAAAATGGCTGGCACAGGAGGCAGAACCAACCACAAAATGACTTCTGTAGGAGGTGGAGCCAATCACAAAATGTCGGCGAGTAATGTGGAGAGCCAGCTTGGTGTAGTGGTTAGGAGTGCGGACTTCTAACCTGGTGAGCTGGGCTTGAATCTGCACTCCCCCACATGTAGCCAGCTGGGTGACCTTGGGCTCACCACAACACTGTAGAAAACTGCTCTGACCGAGCAGGAATATCAGGTCTTTCTCAGCCTCACCCACCTCACAGGGTGTCTGTTGTGGGGAGAGGAAAGGGAAGGCAATTGGAAGCCGCTTAGAGACTCCTGGTAGAGCTGTTCTCACCGAGCAGTAACATCAGGGCTATCGCAGCCTCACCCACCTCACAGGGTGTCTGCTGTGGGGAGAGGAAGGGAAGGCGATTGTAAGCTTTTTTGAGACTCCTGCTAGAGCTGTTCTGACCGAGCAGTAATATCAGGCTCCCTCAGCCTCACCTTCCTCACAGGGTAAACCAGGCACAGTGTCTTGAGCTCCTTCAAGGAAGGGTGGAGTGAAATGCCCTAGATTAGCGATCCCCAACCTGTGGGCCACGGACCACATGTGCTCCGTCGACTAATTGAAGGTGGGCCGTGAAGGACGCCTCCCCCCCCGGCCCTTTACTTGATCCCCCCGGCCCTTTACAACACACTTCGGGTGTCATTGTCTCCCATCACTCCCAGATGGGACTATCTCATTGCAGAGAAACAAGCTCAGGGTTCCCATTGATTTGTCATTGTCATGAGTTAAAATTTCCATGAAAATAAAATGTTCCTTATGTTCATTGTTGTGGCGTGTCTGTATCTTATTTTGAAGGGATGTTTAAACATTACCATAGCGATCAGAGAGCGTTAGGGCAGTGGTTGAGAGTAGAGGAGTAAACTACCCCCCTCCCACCGGGCCTCAGTAAAATTGTCAAGCGTTGAGTGGTCCCCAGTGATAAAAAGGTTGGGGACCACTGCCCTAGATAACTGAATGACAGACACTGGTCAAATATGAAAATGCCAACTAATGGATACATTTTAGCCGGCTGGGCTCTTTGAGTATGCGTCCTCCAAGCTTCCACCAAGAAGATAGCAACTGGTGCCATTTTCCCTGGTCCTTTGCAGGGAACGGCTAGCTGATTCTGGGGATGGACGTCAAGACTGTTTCCCTCAAATCTGCCTGCCTGGAGCAGAAAGGAGCCAGTTTGTCGTTAGCTGACAAGTTTGTGAGTTGGAAAGAATGCGTCAAGTGGAAAGTGTGATTGTTGCGAGCGTGCTTGGGGCCGCGCGGCTGTGCGGAGGAAGAGCAGACATATGGAAGCTGCTTTCTCCGAGGCACCAGCGGGCACCGTTTGTGCGTCTCAGCGCACCTCTTGGCATGGTTGGCAGCTCTGCTCCCCAAGAAAGGCATTGCTTTCAAACATGAGTAATTGATGAATTGTATGTAATATGCAAATGTGAATGCATAAATCTCCTGAATGACAACTTAATTTATGTGAGCCTTTAAGAATGTGGGATTAGATTTTAATTAAATATCTTCAAAGGCACCCTGACTTATTCAGTCTTTTATTTTTTTGCTCCTGAAGTCTGGAAGGGGGGTTGGGGCAGGCTGGTAGGTCCTAATATTCGCATGCATGAGTTCCGTCGGTCTCCTTCTGCCGTCAGAAATCATTTTTTTAACCAGCACTGTGCAGACTGAGGATGTGCTGCTTTTGTTGTTCTGATGGGGAATCTGTACATATTTACAGCAGAACAGCTAAATTAAGACCTATTACACTTTAGAAGAAGAAGAAGAGTTGGTTCTTATATGCCACTTTTCCCTACCCAAAGGAGGCTCAAAGCGGCTTACAGTCGCCTTCCCATTCCTCTCCCAAGAACCAACAAGATTTTCAGAGTACAAATTCAAAGTTCTGATCTCGTTGGTCCTTAAGGAGTCACTGGACTTGAATCTAGGTGTTTTTCTGTGGACAGTTTTTGCTCTGGAAGGGATGAAATTCAGATGAGGTTTCTGTGGGACTCTCTTGAAGGCTCGCCCCCTGTATTTATTTGGTCATTAATATAAGTTGACAAAGAGTGACTTGCCCAGGAGCCAAGCAAGCAGGCTTCAAGCTGTGAGGCTGCTGAACTGGGTTTCTATACATCTTTGTCCAAGGCTTTAGCCAGCACAAAAAATTTCATTATGGAAAGGGAGAGTCCAGCTTGATGAACTTTAATTCACTCACAGATTTGACACAACCAAGCAGGGGATCAATAGAGACAGAGAGCTGCGATCTCACTAGAGGAATGATTTTATGTACACTGTTCATCTGGCTTCACCCGTTCACCACTATTTGGGAATGGTCTGCCTTGGGTTCCCCAACATGGTGCCCGTGGGCACCCGGCACCCACTAACACCTAAAAGAACCCCAACGCGTAATTGTGTAATCTTTGATAGGGGAGAGCTGTCTCCAAGAAGGGACTGCGTGGGTCTACCACACCTGTCTGATATTGGTAATAACTGATACCATAAATAACATATTTATTAATAACGAAATGTTAAAATTAGTGAAGGCAATCAGGCCGGAAACAGGTTTCGTTCAAGATGGTAATAACTTGTCCTGTTTATGAAAGAGCTTCTTTCATAAATTGTTTAGAATGGAGAGCTTGAAGCCTTAGAACAAGAGGGCTGTATTTAAGATGTAACTTGAAAATAACCTCTTCAGATAATGAGAGAATGCATTCTGTCATCCGTGTTTACTTAAGGAAAAGCTGTGCCTTCAGAAGCCAGGAAACCACAATGTGTATTAATGGAAAAGAAGTCTAAAAATACACAGCCAGACCCCTCCCAATCACCCACATCAGCCCCTTTAATAGAATTGTAAGTTATATGTTAACTGTTTTATATGCTTGCAAATGAGGGACATTGCAACTGTAATGCATACATAATTCATAGCCCAAATGAGCATTTGCCAGTTCTTGCTATGTTGGTCTGTGATTTCACTGGTCTTTCTTTAGCATTCTAGATGGTGGGAGATGTTCCATATCATCACCATGGTATCTGGAAAACTGGCCCGGTGAGTCGTGCAAGAAGATGGTAGCCTGGTTCAAGAAATAGGCGAGCTTATCTGCTGACCCATTAAATTAATGAACTGGGAGGGGTAGGTTCCAGTGAAGAAACAAATATGAAATAGTACAGGTGCACTGGGACACCAATATGGCAATAATAAATCCAACGCTAGGTCCTTGAACTGTTGGGGAAGATCCTTATCTTCAGAAGTAGAAGTAGGCTCCTCCAAGCTTTCCTCTGCCACCGCTGTCATTGTTTGGAGGCGGGTAGATTGTAGGAGGTTAACGGGGAGTAGAAAGGGACACTTTGGCTTCATGAAAAAGTATTGCTTGGTTTACTGCTGGTTTTGGTGGCCACGCCTCCACTGGGATATGGAGGCCTATGTCAGGGGCTGCCCTGTCTGTGCATCAACTACATGTGGGGTGGGAAAGCCACTGTGTCTCCTGAAGCTACTAGAAATCCTCAACGCCCTTGGGAGGTAATCTCTATGGACTTCATCACTGACCTCTCTCCCAGTAACAGAATAATTTGGGTGGTAGTGGATCTATTTTCTTAGCAAGACCACTTTGTGCCTTGTGCCTCCCTGCCCAGCATGCAGTGTTTGGCAGAACTGTTTGTGCAACACATTCTTCGGCTCCACTCCTTCCCAGACAAGATCGTGTCTGATCGTGAGGTGCAATTTACTGCCAGGTTCTGGTGAGCTCTTCTCAAACTGGCGGGCGTTGACCAGAGACTTCGTTCTGCAACTAGTGGTCAAACCAAACAAGTCAGTCAAATCTTAGAAAGGTACCTCCGTTGCTTTATCAACTATCAACAGGATGACTGGGTCTCAGTGTTGCCCATGGTGGATATGCCAATAATAATGCTCCCCATATGAATACTGGTCTATCCTTCTTCAAACTTGTGTATGCTTCTTTGATGAGACCAGGGCATACATATTTGCAGGGGAACACAATTGACATTTTTTACAGTGTCTAGATGAAGTGGTAGAATGAGACTTTCTTAGTCTCTGGGGCCTAATCAATCACTGCAGGATCGTTCCCCCTCATTTTGCTGCATCTGTAAATCAGGTTCGATTCTGTGTTTCTGTTGATCATCCTGTCAGTTAATCCCATGATCCATAGGCCAAAACTACAAAACTGCTTCCACCCCTAAACCTTCTGGGGCTGCTGCTTTTAAAGAGGGCTGAGAGATCTCCTGACAAGACTGCTCAGTCAGAACAACTCTATCAGTGCTGTAATGAGCCCTAGATTACCCATCTGGCTGCACGTGGAGGAGGAGTGGGGAATCCAACCCGGCTCACCAGATTAGAAGCTGCCACTCTTAACCATGAAACGAAAGGCTATGCACAGGCCTATGGTTCTTATTAATTAATTAATTCATTAATTCATTCATTCCCCGCCTCCCCCCCCCAAAGGCTCAAGGCGGGTTACAACGTTCGGATAAAAACCCCAATACAACTCCTTAAAACTGACATAAAATCAACAATACAATACAAACAACCCCATAAAACAAAGGGTGCACAGAGGGTGCAGGTAGAATTCGCTACTGCCACTCTTACTTTCATGTGTTATTCTGAACAAAACTTCTAAAAGATCCTCTTCATTCAAAATCGGGGAAGGGTATTAGAAAGAAAATCCCATAAACAAAGGGAGACAAAAACCTCATGGTTGAATGAATATGTTTCTGAAAACCAAAATGATCATTGACATCTAAGCCACTCCGGGTGCCATCTTGAATGAGTTAAACTATGGTAGGAGCTGAGAGCAGCTGTTGACTGCCCAGGAGATTGCAGATTGGTTCTCTGTCTGTCTGCCATTTGCCCCCTTGCATCTCTGTAGGAAAGGCAGGAAACGGGAGAGGTAGAAATCGCTTTCGGCCTCAAGATATGGCGCAGCTAATCCTGGCAGAGGCCCAAGCATTCTGTCCTCCTGGCAAGATGCTATGGCTCAGACCCCAGGAAAGGAGTTTTGACTATTGTATAATTTTCATTGCTAGCAGACTGGAGTGAAGTGAGCATGAAGGTAAGGCTAATATTGGAAAGTTTGCCTGAAAGGCCAGAAACCAGTATTTAATTTCTGAGAGTTGTTTACTGAAGATTGCTTTTCAGTGTTTTATCCAAGGGGGCCAAGCAGCAATCTGGAGGTTCTTCCTGTATCTTTACACTTCCAGTGAAGTGGGTCATGAGATGGATGGACATCTTCTTCCACTTATCCTTGACCCAAGATTCATACATTCTCTTTCCCTATGAGGTGTGTATCAGACATTGAGTTCTGCTTTTGACAGTTGGCTGCTAAAATGAACAGGTTGTTGAATCTGGGTTAGAAAATCTGCAGCTGCCTTATCCATCCAGTTTGTTGGTGCCTTGATGAATCTGGACTGCAGCCTAGCAGGCGTTCGTCTTCCAGGTCTCAGGGCTGCTGATGTGTAGGTTGACCTCCTTTTATCTGCTCAAGAAGTCTGTGAGATACATGATGACTTGAGATAGTTAACTGTGCCAGGACCATCACACTTCCTTACCTGAATGGTGTTAGGTTGTTCACATGGACGTGAGGGTTGGTTTGGATAGATATGTTTGTTAATATGCACACAAGGGTCAGATGAAGGATTGAGAAACTGGTCAAATTTGTTATTATTGTCGTCGTCATCATCATCATCATCATCATCATCATCATCATCATTAAGATTCATAAACTGCCCTTCCCTAATAGGCTTGGGCCAGTGTACAACATTTAAAAATTCTCCATAAGTATAAACTCTGATAAAATGTTAAAAAGTATAAAAACCATAAAACGTGGCCCAGTAGTCTCTCCTCTTAGTCTTATTCCAGTGTCTTTAGGTCATCTATGGAGGGGGTGTATTCTGCAGTGGGCAAGCCCAATGATTTGTTTGTTGTTTTTCCTGGCCTCATTCATATACAGACCCTGCAGAAGTTTGATAGTTCCATCAAGGCCTGTGTCTTTGTAGGCAACATATTACACCAGGCTGGGGCCAGGACCAGGACCAAAAAAGCCCTGGTCCTAGTTGAGGCCAGGCTCACTTCTTTTGGACTAGGAGCTTTCAGCATATTGGCACCTGATGATTTCAGCGTTCTTCTGGAGGTGTACTGGGATAGGTCGTCCCTCAGATGTACAGGGCCCAGACCATGTAATGCCTTAAAGGTCAAAATCAGTACTTTGAACTTTATACGGAATTCAGCCAGTAGCCAGTGCGGTTCTTCACCTGTGTAGAGTGAGTTGCAGTAATCTAGTCTAGAGGTGATCATAACATGGATAACTGTAGCTAGATTTTCCAGGGTTGGATAGGTGCTAGTAGCTTCACCTCGTGCAGATGGAAGGAGATCGCCTTAGTGATCTCTGCCTCCATTGAAAGGGATCATACTGTGTAAAGTACAATAAAAAGTAAGACAAAGACTTGTTGACTAAGCATATTTCTTTGTCAATTATTTATTTTTCAAGATGAAATTACTGGAAGAATATAGTGAAAACATTTCGTGGGAAAATCTTCCTGGCATGGTGTAGTGGTTAAGAACGGCAGCTTCTAATCTGGCAAGCTGGATTTGATTCCCCGCTCCTCCACATGCAGCTATCTGGGTGACCTTGGGCTCATCACAGCCCTAATAGTGCTGTTCTGACTGAACAGAGGTCAGAGCTCTCTTGGCCCCACCTACCGCACAATCTGTTGTGGGGAGAGGAAGGGAAGGAGATTGTAAACTGCCTGGAGACACCTCTGGGCAGTGAAAAGCGAGATATAAAAGCCAACTCATCTTCTTTCAGAGTTCAAATCAAGCAATTGGGAAGATCCATAAGGCGATCTAGCGGTGAATCTTCGTGTGTAAGAAACACTAGACTCTATTTCAGTGAAGACGTCAAGATGCAGTATGAGAAAGATAAAAAGTAGCTTAAAAGCTTACATTTCCTCTCTGCATGTCAGAGTTCTTAGTTCTAACTTATTTCAATATATTCTACAAACAGTTTCATCTTGAAAAATAAATAGTTAATTGACAAAGAAATATACTAATAATTGTTTGCCTTACCTTTTACTATACTTTACACAATGTAATTTCTTCTTTACACGAGCTTTCGATACTGTGTATTCCTTCTTCTTTTGTTCCATTGTAAGGCCGATTCCCCACGGGCCAGGAGGGGTCTCATATTGATGCAGGGCTAATCCCTATGTCCACATGACATCGGCGCCAGGCTGGCACCCTCCCAGGCCTGGCGCAGATCAGGCCTTCAGTAGCCCCAAACTAAGGGAATAAGGATTCTAACGCATTCCCTTTTTGCATTTCAGTGACCACACTGACTTTTGCAGGTTGCGGAGATCAGCGAGAAGGCATGTGGAGAACTTTCATGATTCTCCAGCCAGGATATCAGGAGGGGTGTCCTTCCATACTGCCATCCAAAGCAAAAATGGATTATGCAAAACAGCGGTCCGCAAGCTTCCGCTTGCTGCGGACCGCTGCGGCGTAGTGGGCGGAGAGGGCGGCCCGGGGGCCCACGCACGCGCGGCAGCCCCAGTGCAAACGCGCATGCGCGGACTGCCGCGCACGCGCGTTTGCGCCCGGCAGGGGCGCAAATGTGCATGCGCGGCAGTCCACGCATGCGCGTTTGCACCACTGCCGTGCAGGCCCTTCGGGCCGCGAGCAAATTGGCCGCTAAAGCGGCCGATTAGCTTGCGGCTCGGCAAGCTTCTCTTCCCTCCCCTCCCGAAGCGAGAAGCTTGCCGGGCCGCGAGCTAATCGGCCGCTTTGGCGGCCGATTTGCTCGCGGCCTGGCGAGCTTCTCGCTTCGGGGGGGAGGGAAGGAGCCATGGTCCGGCGCTGAGGCCTTTGTGGCCTGGCGCCGGGCCGCGGCCTGCGGATTGGGGACCACTGATGAAAAAAACAAATTATATACAGTGGTGCCAGATTTGCACAATTTTTAGAAATTCGATGCCATCCCTCTGGTGCTTTCTGGGTGTGGCACTTTGATTTAGGATTATTTTAAGATGGTTTAGAAAGTGTGAAGTTCACCTTTACAGTTTTGACAGTCCTCTTTACCTTTTCCTGGGCCCTCTGCAGCAATAATGTTTCTCAGCAACTTTTAAAATGAGGATCTTTTCACTGTTGGTGACCTCCATATGGCTGCAGCTGTTCATGGTTCTTTAAGTGGATAACTTAAAAGAACATTGATAATTATGTTCTTGGCATCTCTGGTGCTATTTTGCATCCTCATGGTTTGGAAATGCTTCCCAGTCCTATATATCTTGTTACCGGCCAGGGCCTCCTTGGAAATGTAAGAGCTGTCAGTCAATCACGAAGCATGCCATGCCTTGGCAAATGACATATTGCAATTATACTGGAACTGAGCATTCTGGGGCATTCGTTGTCCTGGGTTTGGGAACTTCACTGAAGCCTGTGGAATGGGGAAGCTAGAAGAAGTGGAGAAGCATTCAGATCTCTGCAATTGTCATTCGATCAAAAATGAACGACAATGGGAGGTCGAAGCAGAAGGAAATTTGGGTAGAAATGACTGACTGACCAGATCATCGCTTGATACTTGCATCTGTCACCAGACAGAATGTTTTGCTCACCTGACATCTCTTCAGAAATCAGGGATGCCTGTCACGCATCCAGGAGAGACTCACCATTGTGTGGTGTTGCCACCTTTCCTTACATCTGCTTAGCCTGTGAATGGTCCTAATTGAACCCATGAGGTCAGCCTGGTGTACTGGGCAGTGTGTCAGACTAGGATCTGAGGGACCCAGATGCAAATGTGGAAACTCACTGGGTAACACACCAGGCTTTTCCAGGCTAACCTACTACACAGGATTGTTGCGAAGATAAAATACCAGACGGGAGAATGATGCTATAAGCCAGCGGTTCTCAACCTGGGGGTTGTGACCCCTAGGGGGGGTCGTTTGATCCTTTTCCCAGGGATTTCCATGGCCACTGCTGCTGGCCTCGGTGACCCAAAGAGGGTCGCGGCATTAGGAAAGTTGGGAACCACTGCTTCAAGCCATTTTGGTCACCCCCCCCCCAAAAAAAACAGGCTGTAAGGAGCTCAATGAATAAATAAAAATTACCTTCAGTGGTCCCTAAAGGTAAAGATATCCCCTGTGCAAGCACTGACTCATGTCTGACCCTTGGGGTGACGCCCTCTAGCGTTTTCATGGCAGACTCAATACGGGATGGTTTGCCAGTGCCTTCCCCAGTCATTACCGTTTACCCTCCAGCAAGCTTGGTACTCATTTTACCGACCTCGGAAGGATGGAAGGCTGAGTCAACCTTGAGCCGGCTGCTAGGATTGAACTCCCAGCCTCATGGGCAAAGCTTTCAGACGGCTGCCTTACCACTCTTGCGCCACAAGAGGCTCTTATCAGTGGCCCCTGTGATGCTGCTAATGCTTGGAGGCCAGTGTTCTCATACCCTTGGTCTCCAAAAGGCTGATAAACCCCTTCCAGTACCCAAACTCCTCTGAACACACCAGTACTCATCTTGAACTTTTAACTGACTCTTAAGGCCTCTAAAGGCAGTTTCTAACCACACCAAACCGAGGATCTCTGTACTCTTCAGAGCTAATGAGCTTGATTAAGGAATTTTTTTTTAACTCTCTAGAAGATCTGTCTTCTTTCCTTGGCCTGAATAGAAGTGTCGGTCTGACTACCGACTTGTCCTTGCAGCTTTCCCAAGTTCTTCCATCTGTGTTAAGCTGCTCTCAGTCAGGGCTGAATTCCAAAACTGACAGTCCTCGACTCTTCTCAGCCCGGGCTGAAATCAGACTGAATCGTCCTCAGTCTCCAGTTCAGAAGTCTTTCTCTGCTCAGCTGATGCTAAGAACAGCCTGTCATTCAAGGCACTGTGAAGAATTAACCCTTCAGGGCCGTTATCTATTTGTACAACAGCTTTCTTAGACATGCAGTCCATCACAGCAGATTTATCTGGTAATTCCTACAATCTTCATGAAGTGGCTCAGTGTCAGAGCACCTTTTGGTTAAACCTCTTGTAGCAGGTGATGGGTATGGCCTTTCTCTGATATTGACAGTCAGCAGTAGATGAACCGGTAAACCAGCTTAAAACAGCAGCCTTGTATGTATGGCTTTTGCCACCAAATGCTGTGGGGAATTTTGGGGCCACGGCAAAGCATTGCTTGGCCCACAGAAGGTCGTGGCATCTGTTAAAAGGATCAGATGACAGATTATGTGAAAGACCTCCACCTGAGACCCTAGTGACTGGATGCCGGTCTGAGGAGACAATGCGGACTTTGATGAACCAAGTGTTTGATTCAGTATAAGTTAGTGTTATGCATGTTCATATGATGTCAGACATGACCCGGTGCTTGCACAGGGGATACCTTTACCTTTACCTTATGACGTCTGATCTAGTAAGTGGAATTTTGGTGAGGCTCGATAACTGTTCTGAATGCAGGACAGTCCTCCGCATATTTTACTTAGAACATCAGTTCTCAACCTTACCTTTGCCCCGCCCCCAACTTCGGTGATGGCGGCAGCATGCACGGTGGCAGCATCCGCATGCCCGCACATGTGCACAACAATCAAGGCGGCGTAGAGGTGGCCATTGCTATGGCTCTGCCTCCTCTGCTGGCCACCGTCATCACCCACCGCTGCCCGCTCCGCAGCCAGCAACCTATTGACCCTGGGGAAGGGGCCAAGTTGTTGACCCCAAGGTTGAGAACCACTGACTTAGAGGGTTTCATAGCATTACTTGAAGAAGGACTTCCAAGGCTTTTGTGTCTGCATTTTTTCCTCGGGAATAAGTTGCATTGAAACACGGCCTCTCGTAGATTCCCAGAAGGATTACAAGCTAGTTTTTGATCTATTTCACTCATGGACTTTGCATTATTCTATACTAGTGGACCTCAGTAAGTATTGCTTGCAGCTTTCTAGTTACTCTTATACCAAAGGGATGAAAATTGTTTTAACTGTCAAAGCCAGGTAGAGGTGTGACTCCATTAACTGACTGGTGCCTTAACCCGATGGCTAGCAATATGAGCTGTGAGCAAATGCATCAGGGAGCAAATACAGCATTTTGTCAATTTCATACTCTATGTCCTCTCCCCCTCAGTTCCCTATTGGGTGCAGTGAAAGCAAGCACTGCAATTTACAAAGAAAACTGCACCAGTTATGTGTTTATTTACTGGGCTACCTTTCTTCCTGTAATTCAAGGCAGATCATAAAATTTGAAAACAGTACAGGAAAACATTGTAAGATGGGCTGTAAACAGTGCAAAACCAGGATTTGAAAAATGCAACGGAAACAAGAAGAAGAAGAAGAAGAGTTGGTTCTTATATGCCGCTTTTCCCTACCCAAAGGAGGCTCAAAGCGGCTTACAGTCACCTTCCCATTCCTCTCCCCACAACAGACACTCTGTGGGGTGGATGAGACTGAGAGAGCCCTGATATCACTGCCCAGTCAGAACAGTTTTATCAGTGCCGTGATGAGCCCAAGGTCACCCAGCTGGTTGCATGTGGGGGAGCGCAAAATCGAACCTGGCATGCCAGAAGTCCGCACTCGTAACCACTACACCAAACTGCCAGGTAATACATTGTGAATGTGTATGTGTGGGAGTCTGAAACATCACAAAACAATGGACCCCCATAAAGATTGAGGAATATGTTAAGTGTGGATTTGAAGAGCATGGCACACAGAATCTTATTTTTCTATCCCCTCATTCATTTGTCCCCACTATCTCAGCAAAGGATTAGGGCACTGTGTACTGTGGAGAGGCAAAGCAGCATACAAGAGTCTTCTAGGGTCATACAGATAATGCCAAACTCTACTGTGTTTTTAATGTCTGATTCATGGGTTCTGGGTTCTAATGCCAGTTCAGCCAGAAGCTCTCTGCAACCTTCTCCTCAACTCAATATCAGCGTAGCTTACCAGATAGTTGTAGGGATTGTTGAATGTACGTGTCCGGCGTGCATTTGAAATGTACTACACAAGAGCAAAATATTATTTATTTGTTGAGTTTTACTTTATGGTGGCATGGGTGTATGGGGTAGGGGTGCCTGAGATAAAATTCATCTTCATCACCAGCAGTTTTTAGGTACTCAGAGAGAGAATGTTCCCCTAAATACCTCTCCCTACGCTTTTCTTTTGCAGCTAGTTGCACATTCATAATTATCATTTTACCCAAAGAAAGAGAGTTTAAGAGGGTGGGGGGAGTTATTCTTGGCAACCGGCCTAAGGTGAAAACCTGCTGCGTTTAATGTGCAAATTATAATGTACACAGCTATGAAGAGTAATTTTTGTGAAATGCTCACGGAACCGTGAGAATCCTGAGGAAGCTGTCAAAGAGTTTGCAGTCTTTGAGGGCTAAGATTAATTGAAAAGCAGCTTGTAATACATTGCATATCTGAAGGCAAAATGAATAGTTTAACTTAAATAATAGTCACTAATCGTATAAAAGAGAGGATTAGAATGGAAAACAAATGAACTTTGCTCAGAGGCTGGACGAAAAGAGTCCTTGATTCTTCTACACTTTACTTTGAAGAACTCTGAAACTGATTCCTTTTCCTGTAAACTGATGTAAATGAGGTTTATTAAGCAAAAACTCTCAATGTTTCTGACCCTTGCCCTGGTTTTTAAATTCAGCTTGAATGGCTGACCTGTTCCCATCTCTCTGACAACCAGTATACACTTCCCATCCAAACAGGACACAGAGAGAGAACATTCACGAAAACAACAAGGGGGAGGGCTATATCGTGTAAATGTTTAAAATGTTGTCCTTTTAAAATAGACATCAAATAAAATACTTGGGTTTCCTGCCTCCCTTCCCCTCAAACAGATGAGTGATCGGTCTTAAACTCTGGTGTACTTAAATATATATATATATATATATGTGTGTGTGTGTGTGTGTGTGTGTGTGTGTGTGTGTGTGTGTGTGTGTGTGTGTGTGTGTGTGTGTGTGTGTAGTGTCTAATAAATGGTAATTCTAGGTTTCCAACAATAGGTGGATAGATCCCATACCTGGCACATAATGAATTATCGTAAGGGCCCAATTCTGCATTGAAATCCCCCCCCCCAATTACATGTGTAGCTGTATTACCCTTCAATAATTGCCATATATATGATTCAGGGGCATTCCAGTCTGCCCCCGTTTGTGCTTTTGTTTTAGCTGGAAGCATATAAATGTTTATAATCAGACAAGCTATTTTTTGAAAATGCATCATTATTGCCATGTCCAAATGAATACAAGATGGTAATAACTCTGTTTGAAATTAATATCCCCAACTCACCCTTAGTTCTCCCGTGGGCTGAGGGTTGTGCTGCTAGGGTAAAGGACTTGAATTCCATCAAATATAGGCAAATTTACCAAGCATTACTCTTGAATTAAAACCATATAAAATCTGGATAAGAATGTACAAGTTTCAACATCACTTAAACTTCTGACCAGCCCATGACATTCCATGATAAACATAAAACTGATTTTTGCAGTTCTCCCTTCTATGATCTGGAGGCTGTAGCCCAGGGGTAGTCAAACTGCGGCCTTCCAGATGTCCATGGACTACAATCCCCAGGAGCCCCTGCCAGCGAATGCTGGGAATTGTAGTCCATGGACATCTGGAGGGCCGCAGTTTGACTACCCCTGCTCCAGAGGATCCATTTTCTGCAGGGAAACTGATCTTGGTAGTCCAGAGTTGAACTATAATTCTGTCACATCTCCAGGCCTTACTTGGAGGCTGGAACCCCTAATGCAAATGACCCCTTACCTAACTTCATGGGAACTTCATGGGAACAGGGGCTCATGGGAACTGTAGTCCATGGACATCTGGAGGGCCGCAGTTTGACTACCCCTACTGTAGCCATTTGGTAGTAATTTGGTCTAACCATCCAGATGAGTCATTAAAAACACATCAATTGTTACTCAAAATTTGCCTTTCAGTTAATTTCACAGCCCCTGATAAAGGTAGAATGTTTTCTTCTCTGACACCTGTTCAAAATGATTACCGTATATACTCGCACATAAGCTGACCTGCATATAAGCCGAGGTGCTTAATTTTACCACAAAATCTGGGCAAACTTATTGACTCGCATATAAGCCAAGGGTGGGAAATGCAGCAGGTAAATTAAATTTACAGGTGGCCTAATAAGCTTCCACCCCAGGAACGTATTTGAATATGTCAGGATGGTCACATTGAGAAAACCAAACATGTGATTTTTTATTTTTGTATTTACAACCAATTGCGTCAGGAACTTCTGTATTCCATCTTCACGGACTTAAGGGCTACTTCAAGATAAGCCAAATTAAAGTAACTCTTTTCAGATAAAATAAGAATTTATCCTACATTATTTCCAGATATGCAATTAAATGTAGACGTGCTTGGCTGAATACGTACAAGGGTTACGATGGATCTATTGAATATATGAAGTATTCTGGAATTTTTTATCAATCTTATATTGTATTCTGCTGTTGTGTATTTTGTACTTGTCACCAACTGAAATAAATGTATTTGACTTTCAATATATGTGTAGTGTTTCTGGCCTAACTTTCAAGTTTAGAAAGAATCCTTGAGGCAAGTTGCAAAGTTTCAGCTGGTGTGTTAGAAAAGGGATAAAAGCCAAGGGCAGCTGAATTGTCAAAGAAAGAAACGAAAACATAAATTAAAAAAAAAATCACACCTAGCAAAATCCCTTTCGGGTAGCAAGAAAACTGTGAAATGAATTGCTTAGAAATGTTCTATGAAAAGGAGTCGACTTAATGCAGTGCCCATTTAAATGGTGATGTCAGGTGACTCTCCTTAGATAGGGTGCTACAAAGTGTGGGATCACAGCAAATAAGGCCCTTACCTGTCCAAGGATGGAAATCTCTGCACGAGAGAAACCAGCAGTTGAGATAAGCAAACTTATCCAGTAGATCTCTAGTCAATTGTCCGACTTCAGAAAAATCACCATTTTTTCCGTATGTTGATGCATTATAAAATGTTTGTTTAAAACTGAAATGTCATTCAAAAACTGGAGATGGAGATGCTACCATATGACTAGTTGCACAGCAGTGTGGATTGGAATGTTCCTTTGAATGCAGTGCAGATGAAAGGATGGGCATTCTGAGTTATAGCCACAGCCCTTGATTCATCAAGAGATGTATTCATGAAAGTTGCCTGACCTCATATATGTTAGGATCTGCAAGGAATCCCACATTTGGGATTTGTGGTAGCCCTGTTTATCTGTAACAGTGAACCCACACATAAGTCTTGTATGTGTGTGTATACAGCTGTTCGTTTTACAGAGGAAACTGGATAAATGTAGGGCTTAGAAGAAGAGTTGGTTTTTATACCCTGCTTTTTATTGCCCAAAGGAGTCTTAAAGCGGCTTAAATTGTCTTCCCTTTGTCTCCCCACCACAGACACCCTGCGAGGGAGGTGAGGCTGAGAGAGTCGTGATATTACTGCTCGTTCAGAACAACTCCACCAGGAGTCTCAAAGTGATTTACATTTGCCTCTCCCCTAAACAGAGATCCTGTGGGGTAGGTGAGGCTAAGAGAGCCCTGATATCACTTATCGATCAAAACAGCTCTATCAGGGTTGTGATGAGCCTAAGGTCACCCAGCTGGTTTCACAGGGCGTCTGTTATGGGGAGAGGAAAGGGAAGGTGATTGGAAGCCACTTTGAGACTTCTTCAGGTAGAGAAAAGTGGTATATAAGAACCAACTCTTCTCTTCTTCTAAATATGAACAGGCAATGATCGTTTATGCACTGGAGGTTTCATGCCAGGCTGCAGGATGGAGTTTTAGTCGTTGCAGGTTGCCCCACCTCTTCCTGCACCCATGCAGGAGAGCACTTGGCCCAGTGTATCTCATCTGCCCCCAATTTGTGCTCCTGCACAGGAGCTGGGGCACTGAAGTTCCCAGTGCATAAACGGTCAACGTGATGCAGCGGTAAAGAAGGCAAATGCAGTTTTGGGTTGTCTCAACAGAGATATCACATCAAAATCAGAAAATGTCATAGTCCCACTGTATACTGCATTGGTCAAATCCCACCTGGAGTATTGTGTGCATTTCTGGAGACCTCACTTCCAAAAGGAGGTGGATAAAATTTAGAGGGTTCAGAGGAGAGCGACAAGAATAATCTGAGACCTGGGGACCAAGCCTTACAAGGAAAGACTGAGGGACTTGGGAATGTTCAGCCTGGAGAAAGGGAGGTTGAGAAGGGACATGAATGTTGTCTTTAAATATTTGAATGGTGGTCATTTAGAGGAGGGCAGGGAAAGGTTCTTGTTGGCAGCAGAGGAGAGGGCCCGCAGTAATTGGTTTAAAACTACATGTAGAACAATATCGGCCAAATATCAGGAAAAAAATGTTTGACAGTCAACAGGCTTATCGAGGAACATTGCATTTGATTGAGCAATGGAAGACAGTTATGATATGCTGCCATGATAGTCGCCCATGGCTCCTTGTCCTCCTCCCCGGCTGCTGCCTCGGGGGCTGCCCTGCATCTCTGCCATCGGCTCACCTTTGGTGCTCTCCAGTGGCCGCCATGACTGGGGCTCCCTCTTGGCATGGCACTGCGCAGCTGCTGCTGGCAGCGCCCCCCCCCCCCCAGTGGGCAGCAGGAAGTCAGGGGCACCAGTGGGAAATCAAGTGGAGCACGGGCTCAGTTGGTGGTGACGTCCCTCGGCAAAAGACTCCCCCCCCCCCAGTAAAATTGTCAAGCGTTGACTGGTCCCCGGTGCTAAAAAGGTTGGGGACCATTGCTCTAAAGAGCATCGAAAGTGCATTATCCAACGTGTGCAGAATGGGCCCTAGTTTGTCCCTTAGCTCTTGCTATATGTGGGATCTGGGGTAAAGATGGTATAATTATTTATGGGCTAGTTGGACTGCCTAAATAAAATCTCTTTCAGTAGTTCTGTTTCAAAACAACTTCTGGCAAGCTTACTTAAGGAATAAAAAAACCCACAGTGGCCCCTTGAAGAAGGTTGCATCTTCTGTTAAGAAAACCATCCTTCTGTGTTGGTTAATGAAATTTTGTGGAAATGTCCCCTCTTAGTGCTTGAAGGTATTAAATATTTCCTTTTTAAAGTTTTCATGCTTGCATTTGGCTTAGGTGAATGTGAATGAGGAGGAAAACTAATTTTATTTTTAAAAAAAATCTCCTGTTAATTTTAACAGCCTTTATTTTAATGCCTGGCCTGCTAAGCCAGAAACTAAGTCCCTTCAAAAGGCAGGAAATCAATAACCATGAAAGAAGTCGAAAGAAAATGAATGCATCCAATGTGAGCTGCCGACAGAGAAGTTATTATTATTATGATGTTGTTGTTGTTGTAAGAAAGCAATAACGCTAGAAATAGGGGAAACATACACAAAAAGAATCTGAATATGCCCCACTTCCTATTTAGGAATCAAAGGTCCTTTGCTTTTTCTTATGTTTTAAATTTAAACAGGATTTGAGGATTCCCCTTCCCCCACAACCAAGGTAAATATTTGTGCTAGTAAAGTTTAAGCAGTTGACTTTAATGGAAACATACATTTCATGTTACTCAGGAAAGCAGAAAAACACAGAAGTTTGACTGATTGGTTAAGACCAACCGCTCTCACTGTGCATATGCCCTGGCAGTTCACATTCAAATCCCGGTGTTTTGTTGCTTGAAGGAAGAGGGTTATAAAGGACTGGGTTTGGAACTGAATTCCATTCCCCACTCAGTTACTTGGACCAAAACAAGCCAACCTTGCAGGATTGTTGTGAATATTAAATAAAATAGCTCAGATGTTCTTGAAAGGAATAAAAGTGCGTCATTTTGGAGGGTTTTGTATTTCCTAGAATTAAGGAGTGAAATGCAGGAATGGCATCATAGAGAACTGAATGGCAAGATCAGGGGTAGTCAAACTGCGGCCCTCCAGATGTCCATGGACTACAATTCCCATGAGCCCCTGCCAGCATTTGCTGGCAGGGGCTCATGGGAATTGTAGTCCATGGACATCTGGAGGGCCGCAGTTTGACTACCCCTGGGCAAGACGGTCAGATGGCATGGGAAGCATGCAATTCACACATCCTGAGAGGAGTTCCTGAACGTTTCTTCATTTTTAAAGAGATGGCTACTACAGAGAGCAGTGGGTGCAATTCAAGAAAGAGTAAAAAAGTTTACTGTGAATGCACAGAGATAGTTCTGACTGACCCATAGTTACCTAGGGAGCTTGGTGGCTGGATGGGGATTCGGATGCAGGTCTTTGAGATTCTAGTTAGATGTTCTAACTCCAGGGCCCCCCCAACCTGATGTAGGTTTGTGGGTGCCACCACAAAATGGCTGCCACGGAACATGGGCAAGCCAGGAAATGTCAGGGAGTGAGGCTATGCATAACTCTGGTTGTAGTTCTTCAGCATTTCAGGAAGAAGCTGTGCTTAACAGGATGCTTCTTGAAATAAGCATATTGTTTAAAATATCTTTTTTTTGTATGCAAACTATATATATTGAGCTGGCTAATAAACACTCAAGCTGGCAGGATCTGTCAGATTTACAGTGGCCTATCAAGACTCTTTTGGCCCAACCCACATTCTGAAAGCAATTGGCCCTGGGACAGCTGTCAACAGCACCGTGGGACTTAAGGGACCATGCTGTGGACCACTGTTCTAACTATTATATTTTTGGCTATAGTGTGTTTAGTGTTGCTAGTGAGAAGTCCTTTGGGTCTCTGTCTGTTTCTGAGAGGCAGATGCTACAGGGATCTTCAGAGATCTCTGAAGAACAAGAGCTGTTATTTTATACCCTGCTTTTTCCTACGTGAAGGAGTCCCAAAGGGGCTTCCAATACCTTCCCTTCCTCTCCCTATAACTGAAACCCTGTGAGGGAGGTGAGGCTGAGAAAGCTCTGAGGGAACTATGACTGGCCTAAGGTCACCCAGCACGCTCATGTGTCTCAAAGTAGCATACAATCACCTTCCCTTCCTTTCCTCATTACAGGCACCTTGTGTGATAGGTGGGCCTGAGAGATCTCTGAAAGAAGAAGAAGAAGAGTTGGTTCTTATATGCCGCTTTTCCCTACCCGAAGGAGGCTCAAAGTGGCTTACAGTCGCCTTCCCATTCCTCTCCCCACAACAGACACCCTGTGGGGTGGGTGAGGCTGAGGGAGCCCTGATATCACTGCCCGGTCAGAACAGTTTTATCAGTGCCGTGGCGAGCCCAAGGTCACCCAGCTGGCTGCATGTGGGGGAGCGCAGAATCGAACCCGGCATGCCAGATTAGAAGTCCGCACTCCTAACCACTACACCAAACTGGCTCTCAGGACTATGACTGGCCCAAGGTCGCCCTTAGCAGGCTCCATGTGAAGGGGGAGTGGGGAATCAAGCCAGGTTCTCCAGATTAGAGACAGCTGCTCTTAACCACTACACCAGGGGTAGTCAAACTACGGCCCTCCAGATGTCCATGGACCACAATTCTCAGAAGCCCCTGCCAGCGAATGCTGGCAGGGGCTTCTGGGAATTGTAGTCCATGGACATCTGGAGGGCCGCAGTTAGACTACCCCTGCACTACACCATGCTGGCTTTGATGTCATGTGTCTTATTAGGCATGCTGGAACATGGACATAAGATCATATGTATTTTGCTTTCAGTGTACAAAGCATTTCATAGAGATTGCCTCAGTAATCCTTCCCTTAGCCCTGCAAAGTCAAGCTGAAGTATTATACCCATGTTGCAGATGGGATGATTGAGGCAGAGAGTCTTACCTGAGAGTTGGCTGCCAGGTGGGCTTGTTTCTATTTGAACCAGGGACATCCCAGATCACAGCTTTTTATGTGGGCGCAATGCTTTCTGCCCTGTTCGAAAGATTAGAAAGAAGTAGAACATTGCGCTGCAAAATGCGCGGGTATCTATTCTGCACGGCTCAAGTTGGAGGCAATTAGGAAGAGAATCATGCGCTCCGAAGACATTCAATAATACATTCCGATAGTGCTTTCAAACATATTTTGAAATGCCTTTCCCTCATAAATAATTAACTTACATTTTTGAAAGGTTAGCACTTGCTATAAAGGATGCATCTGGCGTCTAAGAGTGGTTTTATAGTTAGGCATTAGATGAGAAAAAATATGTTTGAATATTGGATGTTGAGGTATTTCTCCATATTACAGCAAATGATTTTGCTAGGTTCTGTTAAATTTACCAGGGCAGAGAACAGAATTGCAACCCGGGGACAAGATAAGCCAAACAAATGGTTCCTTTCTATTTTTTTTTAACAATCTGATCAGATTTTATAGCCAGATAGAATTGTCAAGAAAACTCAAATTGGTAGGTCAACATATCAAGAGGGACAAGGTTTCTCCTTACAGTGTATGAAATGAATTCTGTACATAAAGGAAAATCTGCAATACCAGTCATTTGATTGGCTTTGGGATAATATTATTAGTATTAGTATTAGTATTGGTATTGTTGTTGTTGTTGTTGTTGTTGTTGTTGTTGTTGTTGTTGTTGTTATTGTTGTTGTTATTCCCTGCCACTCCCAGAGCCGGCTCGTGGCGGGTTACAACAGGCCAGCAAAAACCCGAATAGAACCCCATTAAAATTAAAAATAGGACATAAAATTATAGCATAAGGAGAAACATGGCGGTGTAATCAACTATCCACTCCCACCCCCGCCAGAACATCTCAAAAGGGGGTCTTAAGAGGTTATATAACTGGGAAGGAAAGGAGGAAGGATGAGGGATTTGAGGAAATGGTGGACCACATTGTATTACTGGGGGAATTCAACATGGGGGGAGGCAAGAGAATGGGTGGTATCATTGACTTTGCACATTGCAGAGGATTCCAGTGAAGGGAGAAGTGTTCTTGGTTCACATAGAGCAGGGGTAGTCAAACTGCGGCCCTCCAGATGTCCATGGACTGCAATTCCCAGGAGCCCCTGCCAGCATCTGCTGGCAGGGGCTCCTGGGAATTGTAGTCCATGGACATCTGGAGGGCCGCAGTTTGACTACCCCTGACATAGAGCCTTGAGGGGTCTCATTAGGCTTCACCATCAAAAAGACACACGTCACATCTTCCACACAGTCTAGAGTTGTCCGGAGTGGGAGATGGTGTTTGGGAGAGCCGTGACTTTTTCTAGGATCCCGTCTGTACTGGTGATTCCATGATTGCTTCTTAAGGGTCAAACATACATCTGGAATCCAGCGCAGTGTGTAGCTTGGTCCTCAGTAGCTCTATATCAGTGGTTCTCAACCTGGAGGTCGGGACCCCTTTGGGGGTCGAACAATCCTTTCACGGGACCCCTTGGGGGTCGCGGCAGGGTAAGCCGCTTGGTCGGAGGGGGTGCTATACACACAACAGCCTTGCAGGGTAGATCGAGATGGAGCGTTTGTCTGTCTGGAGCAGCGGATGCTTAGGGCTGATCCTGCGTTGAGCAGGGGGTTGGACTAGATGGCCTGTATGGCCCCTTCCAACTCTATCATTCTATGAAAAGAGCGAGATCGGCATGGTGGGACAAGAGGCAGAACTGAACTGAGAAACCCAAGGGGAAAAAACGATTTAGATACAATCCTGAACAATGGATCTTCACACCATGGGTCAGTTTTGGTTTAATTTCTGTAAAAGAACACTTCCATCATTTTATACTTGGGGTCACCACAACATGAGGAACTGGATTAAAGGGTCACAGCATTAGGAAGTTTGAGGACCACTGCTCTATATGGTGGCGGCAAGCATCCTGTTATGAGGTAGTTCCTCTGTTTATAGCTGCATGTGCAGAGGGCTGGTACTTCAACAGTCAGCAGGAGATTGCCTGCATCCATGGGGAATAGTCACTTCATTCCCTACTTAGAGTGCACGGAAGGAGCGGTGTACATGGCCACATACATGTCATCTTCCACTAAGCAAAAACAGGTGAGGACTGTTGAGCTATCCAAGAAGCTGTGCGTTAAGCTTGACCAGCACATAACGATTCACTGTATAGTAGCAGTGTATCTTTTTGCCAACTCCATTCGGTCAGCAAGGGCCAAGCCACAACAGTCAAGTTCCCATGAAATAAGATAAGGCAAGAGTCCAAGAATTAGCCACCGAGTCCTGTTTTATGAGTGTTGCTATAGAGACCAGGTTCTAGTTCTCCCCTTAAACAACTTCATCTATGATTAATGTTAATTGCCCATTTTGCATGGTTGGCTTTTTTCCCCTCCGGCTGCTGAATTGGCCCGTTGTTGCCTTTGATCTGGTTGGCAATACAATGTAGTTCAATAGTCAGACAAGTGATCAGTTTGCCAACAGGGAGAGGAGACAGAATCAGGTTGCGGAGAGGTCAAAGTTTCCTTTCTCTTTCTAAACACTCAACAGGGTCATGGAGAGTTTAACTGCATCTGACATCTTGCAAATGTAAGCAGGAAGGCCCAAGTGGAGAAAGGCTTTCTTTAATGCCCTTAACCCAGACGTAGAAAAGCAAAAGACTATTGCTTATTAAATTACACAAGTACAGTCTTAGCATGTCTAAATCCTTAAATTTCAGATGCTGATCTGGTTCTTAAGTCCAGTTCGGAGATTTTGGTTGCTTATTCGTTACATGCATTCATATGCCGAGTAGGGAGCACAAGATGTCTGACATAGGGTTTTGGGAGGTTTCCCATCCGACACTGACCAGATTGACTTCTGCTTAAGCTTCAGCAAATTTGTTTCATTAATTTCCAAATTGTGATTTGATCTGATCCTGCTGAAACTCACCATCTTGAGACCCTAAGTTTGATGCTTTCTTTCCACCCTGTGTCTCAGATTAGGGTTACATCATTGCCTGAGTGCTGATTCCTCTAGTTGCAAGTATGACCGTTTATGCACTGGAGGTTTAATGCTGGGCTGCAGGCTGGAGTTTTAGTCATGGTAGGTTGTCCAACCTCTTCTTGCACCCACATGGGGGAGCATTTGGTCCGGAGCACCTCATCTGCCCCTGATTTGTGTTCCTGCACAGGAGCTGGGGCAGTGAAGTTCCCAGTGTGTAAATGGTCTATGAGAAGAAGAAGAAAAAAGGTAGCTTCGGAAGATAGCAAGTGGTTACTTACCCAATGGCCATGACAACCTGAGAGAGGAGCTTTCTTGGCTGTGTCCCCAAATTTGTGGAACTTCTTCCTCTGGGATATTTGTCTCTTTCCATCTCTGCCTTCCATTGAAAATGTGTTTGGTGTTCCCTTAATGACATCTCCTTCCAGCTATGTTTTAATTTCTACTTTGTACACCTGATTTGCCTTGAGCTGGATGGGCTATGGTAGCAGAAGAAATCAAATCAGATAAATAAATAAAATAAATTTACTTTGAGAACCAGGCTCAGTGAAACATCACAGGTTAGTATTATTATACCGCCAACTTTGAAAATTAGAATAATATTATTGATTAACTGGGATTGGGGTTTTACAGATTAGAATGTTTTACCTGTTTTATATGTAAGCTGCCAGGAGCCAGTACTTCTGGGAGTAGCGGCAAATAAATAATAAAAATAAACAAACAAACAAACAAATAAATAAATAAAAGTGGTCCACGCAGATGACACTGAGCTCTTCTTCCTGATGGATGACTGCCCTGACTCCCCCCCAGAATCTTTAGCCAGATGCCTGTTGGCAGTGACAAAATGGATCAAGCAGAGTTGTCTGAAGCTCAACCCTGCAAAGATGGAGGTCCTGTGTTTGGGTAGGAAGGGACCATGGGAGGAGGCGCGTCTGCCCACCCTGGATGGTGCGCAGCTCCTAGTGACTCACTCCGCCAGGAACCTGGGCGTGATCCTGGATCCCCTTATAGTGGAAGCCCAAGTCACAAAGGTAGCACGGCTGGCATTTTACCAACTTCTCCAAGCCAAACTATTAGTGCCATACCTGGAACCAGAGCATCTAGCCACAGTGATCCATGCAATGGTCTCCTCCAGACTTGACTTCTGTAACTTGCTCTACGCAGGCCTACCCTTATCCTTGATCCAGAAACTACACCTGGTGCAGAACGCCACGGCCAGGATTCTCACTAAGACATCATGGGGATCTCATATCCGTCCGGTACTCCAAGAACTCAGCTGCCAGTTGAATTCTGGATTAAGCTTAAGGTTTTGGTAATCACCTTTAAGGCCATACGCGGTCTGGGTCCGGTGTATCTGAGAGACCGCCTCCCTGCCTATACCCCCAGAAGAGCTCTTCGCTCCACCACCTCCAACTGGCTACGGATCCCTGGCCCTAAAGAGGCACGTCAGGCCTCAACAAGGGCCTTTTCAGTCCTGGCCCCCACCTGGTGGAATGAGCTCCCCAAAGAGATCAGGGCCCTGCCAGAAATTCCACAATTCCGCAGGGCCATCAGAAAGCAGCTCTTCCACCAAGCATTTGCTTGAGGCCGACTGACCCATAACATCTACAGGTGCCCCCCCCCCCAGACTGAGGGTCCGAACCTACTGAGGGATTGTCAAAGTTATTGTTGAAGTGCCGTTCTAATTGTTCCAGTTGATGTGTTGTTGTTATTGTTATACTGTTATATTTGATTTTGATAGTGTTCTATGTGAATGTTCCAAAATGTTTTATGTAAACCGCCCAGAGCCGTAGGAAAGGACGGCATAAAAATATAAAATAAATAAATAAATAATGTACCCAAGGCTATAATTAACAGTTAAACAATTCAACAATGAATAAAAATAGAAATATCTTATCTCTTATTTTAATAGTGATAAAACAACCAAAACGGCCTCCAGATTTGTACTGTTTCAAAGTGGCGTTTTCATCAGTGGTTGTTTCCTCCTAAAACTGTTATGAACATCATGTCATCAAATGGTATTGTGCCTTTAGGTATCCAACTGAGTATGTGCTGTCCATCTAGTCCAAGGATCGTCAAACTGCGCCCCTCCAGATGTCCATGGACTACAATTCCCATGAACCCCTGTCAGCGTTTGCTGATAGGGGCGCATGGGAATTGTAGTCCATGGACATTTGGAGGGCCGCAGTTTGATAACCTCTGTCCTTCACTAAGTATATGATCTATTAGTCTTCACTCAGATTTTAAGAATATATAAAGGTAAAGGTAAAGGTATCCCCTGTGCAAGCACCGAGTCATGTCTGACCCTTGGGGTGACGCCCTCTAGCATTTTCTTAGCAGACTCAATACGGGGTGGTTTGCCAGTGCCTTCCCCAGTCATTACCGTTTTACTCCGCAGCAAGCTGGGTACTCATTTTACCGACCTCGGAAGGATGGAAAATAGAGTCAACCTTGAGCCGGCTGCTGGGATTGAACTCCCAGCCTCATGGTCAGAGCTTCAGACAGCATGTCAGCTGCCTTACCACTCTGCGCCACAAGAGGCTCATTAAGAATATATATATTGGCCTTTAGCTCAAAGGTATGGGGAAGCTTAGTCAAGCAAGGTTTTGTTATGTCTTGGGAGGTAAGCAGGACTGGCCCTCGTTAATAGTTGGATGGGAGACCTCCAAGGAGTTCCAGGGTTGCTGTGCAGAGGTAGACAAAGTCAAATCACCTTTAATAGTCTCCTGACAGGGTCCTCAAGTTTGCTGCAATCTGATGGCACTTTTCACCACTGTACATGTTTTTATCTGTGGTTTTGGTTTTAATGGGTTTGAAAGTGGTCCACCATTACAGCATGGTGTAGTGCTTAAGAGCAGCGGCTTCTAATCTGGCAAGCCAGGTTTGATTCCCTACTCCTCCACTTGCAGCCAGCTGGGTGACCTTGGTCTGGTTACAGTTCTCTCAGAGCTGTTCTCACAGAGCAGTTCTGTTGGAGCTCTCTCGGCCCCACCTACCTCACAGGGTGTCTGTCATGGGGAGAGGAAGGGAAGGCAGTTGTAAAGTGCTTTGGCACTCCTTCAGGTAGTGAAAAGCAGGGTATAAAAAAACAGTTCTTCTCTCTTAGTTAGCACCTTGGTGCCTGAAAGGTAGGATATTTGTTTTATAATAAATAAATGTCAATCAATCAATTAACTGCTTTATTACGATCCAAGATCAGCATGTAGACATATCCAAATTTACACAGCTGTAATTCGTACAACAAATGGTAAAACTATAAAACTGTTAATATCATATAAATCTATGCATAAAAACAACAGTAAATTTACTGGGAGTCAGTAAATTTACTGGCAGTTTCTTCTGCCGTGTTGAGCAAGCTACTGTGCAGTATTTTGCTGCATGAGATTGGGGTCACTTTGGGTGGGCAGGTAGTTGTGAGTATCCTGCATAGTGCAGGGGATTGAACTAGATGACCCTGGAGGTCCCTTCCAACTCTATGATTCTATGATTCTAAAGGTAATTTTGGTAGAGCTATCAGCCTGGAGAAGACAAGTATAGATGTGGTCTGTTCTGCCTTGAAATTTAGGCAATATGGGTAAAATATATTGCATGTGAATATCCTTGTAAAATTGGCAATACAGGAGCAGATGATCAATGGATTCTGACTGACATGGACATAAACAAAAAGCATAAGAAATGCTTGCCTACCTCCCTTCTATCAGAGCAGATGGTAGGGCATTGAACCGAGCTAGAGGAAATGCTCTGTGATGTTTAGGGTACTCTAAGGTATATAATAAATACCTTAACGGGAAAAAAGTTTTTATCACTATTACCTGCTACAGGATTAGAATGCGTTTGTGCTCTGTCCTTTTGAAGAACGATATCTTTGCCTAACAATTATCCTGGCTTGTTAATAGCTCAAAGAGAGACAGTTTGGTGTAGTGGTTAGGAGTGTGGACTTCTAATCTGGCAAGCCAGGTTCGATTCTGCGCTCCCCCACATGCAACCAGCTGGGTGACCTTGGGCTCTCCATGGTACTGAGAAAGCTGTTCTGACTGAGCAAGAATATCAGGGCTCTCTCGACCTCACCCGCCTCACAGGGTGTCTGTTTTGGGGAGAGGAAAGGAAAGGTGAATGTAAGCCGCTTTGAGACTCCTTCAGGTAGGGGAAAGCTGCATACAAATCTTCTTCATATGTATCAATGTGGTATTAGAGAGGCCAGGTGAATGGAGTTGATCCTCCATCCTTCTCATCCATCTGGATTGGTTAGTATCTGAGAAAATTAGGGGCGTTAAGCCAGAGGGAAACTTTTTAAAGCCAGAAATACAGAACCTGAAGCCAGGCACATGTTTCTAGTGGGATTAGTCCTGCTTACATCCTAAGTAAGGCATTCGATACACAGCAAGGCACTCCAAACAGGGATCTAAGGCAGGGGTAGTCAACCTGTGGCCCTCCAGATGATCCTGGACTACAATTCCCATGAGCCCCTGCCAGCAAATGCTGGCAGGGGCTCATGGGATTTGTAGTCCAGGAACATCTGGAGGACCACAGGTTGACTACCCCTGATCTAAGGAATTTAGGTTGAATCGCTTCCAATTTTTGATAGTCATTAGACATGGGAACCTGTGCGCTGTATATAACCTGCGGTGTTATTACCTTTCCTTGGAATACTTTCAAGGCATAAGGAATATGTGAACCCCCTTTTGTAAAAAAAAAGAAAGAAAAAAAATCTTAAAGTTGCTGCAGATGTTTTTTGAGCCTGGTTAGTTAGTTGTGTTATGCATGATGTCCACAACACAGTTGCTCGAAGTGAATAAATATTATGATGTTTATTATCATTCTTTGCATTCGTATACTTTAAGCATTTACTGTCAGTCATCTAATGGGGCCATCAGCGATCCAGTTAAGTTGAAGGAATTGAATCTAAGCCAGCAGAATCCCCATTGAATTGAAGTAGCTTAACTCCCAAGTACATCGGCTTAACTAGGCCGTGGATTGAACGGAGCTCGTGAGAATTTGAAAAGTCACACATCCGGCCCTTTTTAAAGGTTCCCCTACAGTCAATAAGTAATTTCTTAATTGGCTTGTTTGGAGTGTGCCGGTGAGGATAGAGATTCACCCAAATCAGAGTAGCTTGTCAAATTGTCTGGCATTGATTCATAAGCAGCAGGTGTCAAAAGACGAAGTACCCAACACTAAAATGCAAAATAAATAAATAAATAAATAAAAGGCTCCACGGCCTCTGTGTTGGCTCCCTCGTTTATCAGCACCTGTAACAAACATATTTTTGAATGCGTCATATCTCATCGGCATCCAAAGACACAACGCTTTCCCTTGTCATCTAGATATCTGCCAAGACTGAAGGTTTATAGGGAGGCGGTGAAGCTAATGTCGCCGGGTGGTAATCCACTTCCGTTTCAGAAACATAAAGTGCTGCTGAAATGTATTTCCAGTTGGTTTATTCCCAGCACTCAGGGGGATAGGATACTATTTCAGTTTCGCTAATGAAGGCCAGGAAAGGAAAGGCAGAGCATCGGGATAAATTATGCCTAAACGGCGGGCTAGACCCCCCAGAGGAAATCAAGCTTCCGTGGGACACTGTCCCTCCATTAATCCTGCAAAATGTTACATCCAATGTTAATTCTGTAACACTGAATTGTCAAAAGGTCTGCAGATCCACCCAGCGGTTGTTGGGTTTTTTTCCAGCATTAAGATTGGGTTCTCAACCTGGGTGGCTTGCAGAGGGTTCCTGCCCATGAAAACTAGTACTAAGCCTAATGCACAACGCCAAGTTGACTTCAGGTAACTCATGGCGTCAGGTGTCAGGTAACTCATGGCGATTTACTATAAATCATAACAAAAAACACCTCAAAACAAATTAGAACACCCACGGTCCACACCTGGTGGCAAATAAAAATAACTAAACCTAACTCCCCGCAGTGTCTCAGTGCACTGGTTGCAGGATAATATGATGTTAATAACAACAGACGATGGGAAGTCAGGGGGGAAATACAAAGTCCGTACTTAGTCTAAACCAGCGGTCTGCAACTTTTCGGCTGCTGCGGACCGCTGCTCTGGAGTGGGGGGAGAGGGCGGCCCAGGGGCCCGCGCACGCACGGCAGCCCCAGCGCAAACGCGCGTGCGCAGCAGTCCGCGCACGCGCGTTTGCGCCGCCGGTGTCCGCGGCTCCCCCTCCCGGCCCCTCCGGGCCGCCAGCGAATCAGCCGTTAAAGCGGCCGATTAGCTTGTGGCTCGGCAAGTTTCTCTTCCCCCTCCCAAAACAAGAAGCTTGCCGGGCCATGAGCTAATCGGCCGCTTTGGCGGCCGCTTTGCTCGCGGCCTGGTGAGCTTCTCACTTCGGGGGGGGAGGGAAGAAGGAGCCGCGGCCCGGTGCCAAGGCCTTCGCGGCCCGACACCGGGCCGTGGCCCGCGGGTTGGGGACCACTGGTCTAAACAGACCAGAACACACACTGGGTGGAGGGACCCGTTCTTATAACCCTGGACCTCCCGTCCAGCGTCAACCAAATGCCTGGTTAAAGAGCTCCTGCAGGCCCTGCGGAACCCAGATAGCTCCATCAGGACCCTCAGCTCTTCCGGGAGCTCATTCCACCAGGTAGGGGCCAGGACCGAAAAGGCCCTGGCTCTGGTCGAGGCCCGGCGTACTTCCCAGGGCCCCAGGATCACCAGCAGCTTCATACCCGCAGAGCGAAGTGCCCTGCAGGGAGCTTAAGGAGATAAGCAGTCCCACAGGTAGGTAGGACCAAAACTGCGTATAGCCTTGTGAGGAGTCCACAACTCAATAGAGCCTTGCAAGTAGAGGAGCTAAGGTTTGGCTTAGTATATCTCAATTTTAAAGGATTTCAGGTGACAGTGTGCCTTGAGAATCTTGTGTAAAGCCTTGGAAAGTCACTGCTAGTTGGAGAAGGTAAACCTGGGTTAAGAGGACCGGTGGCCTAATTTGAGGGGAACTTTTTAGAGTTATTTCACCAGGACTTGAAGCTGTCTTTCTCTGGATCAAGATCTTGTGTCTTTTGAATGGCTCCATAATCAGATTTGTCCCGTTCTCATCTAGCCAACAATCTTGATGGATAGTAGAAGAGCTGGTATGTGCACCTCAGTACTAAATGCATGAAGTGATGTGTTAGTTAGGCAATTTGCACCTTAATTTCGTGCTTCCCTACGTTCCTCACAAGGGAAATGTGAATGCAAAGTCGTTTGTCATTCTTTTGTTTTCCTGTTTGTTTCAAACATAACACCAAAACAGAGTTTATTGACCAGCTACAAACTGTGGTTTGGTGTCAAGTCTGAAGGATCCGTAATGCGGAGGTGCACATGTGCTAACCCTAAGGATTCACAGGTGGGCTGCTTGAACCGTGGACTGTTCCTGTCCCCTTGCCATCTTCCCCAAAACATGAAATATTGTTTTATATTGCCGAGTATAAATCTTGTAATTAAACAAAAATAAACCCCATAATAATTGCTAGCAAGCAATCACCATTGAATTAAAGAGTAATTACATGATTATTTGTGCCCTGCAAAATAAGGCATTACCGAAATCAGTAACACAATCAATATTTTCACTGCAACAGGATGCAGTAGTGATGGACCTTTCAACCTGTGCTGATTAAATTGTCATCAGGCTGTTTCCTAGTTAAATCAGCACATGTTTATTTGTCTTGATTAATATGTAAATTTACATCTGATTCTAGTAAATTTGAAGGTACAGCTACAGTAGGTCTACCCTGTTCAGCTCTCTGCAGGCAAAATGGCTTTAAAAAGTTTATTCAGAAGTTTGCAGAAATATAGAGAAGTAGCTATGATAGAACTTCAGATGCTGTTTTCTTTCAGCTTTTGAGTCTTATACTCACAACTAGGGGCCACATTGCATTCAGGAATACAATGGAAGTTAGATTAGGGGGGTGGAGTAGAAGAAACCTGCGTATGGCCTCCTCCTCCTCCTCCCCCCCAGGACCTGGAAAGGCTGCAGGCAGCTGTTAGGGAACTCACTGGCAGGGGCAGCTCTTATGCAGCAGGGATCTGCAGCCTCCAAGCCTCAGAGGGAAGTGGAAGGAGGAGGGGGTGGTCAGGGGTGGGGGACGGAAGGCGATTGGCTGGTTGCTGGATAGCTGCACTCTTGTGCTTAATGGGTATATGTATGGGTTTATTGCTTGGTTTCTACCACGGCCCACAGGTTGCCCAGACTGGAGTGCTGTTGGGCCATGAGATGTATCAATTTGTACAGCACATCTTCGATCATGGCATGCCAGATTGTTCTTTGTAAGACTCCCCAAAGTCAAATAAGAATGCAAGTTAAAAAAATGAAAAAAAAATCATATAAAATTGAACTTGAAATTTCGTCTAGAGAAGAAGAGAAAGGTACAGGACTCAAATAGTAAAGTGAAGAATAATGCTACTATTTCTGCAGGGTATGAGACAGATGTACAATAAAACAAATGGCATGCACACATTTTGTCAAAATGTGAATGCCGTAATGGCACCTTTGTGCAATGATACCAGAAATTTCTGCCATTTAAACACTGAGTTTGTCTTGTTTTGATAAAGAGTTTTGCCACTACAGGACTGATGGAGTGAAGTTTAACTTGCATTTCTTAGCGAACAGGAGAAGTAATTTGCCGGGAGGGCAATGGTCTTTCTATGAACCTCTCATCCGTTGTTGCAGGATGGCTGTATTCACCCCGGCCGTTTTCAAACTGCCTTTGTATTCTGTTTTAGTAACTGATTGCTAATGGATTTCTTTCTGTCACTTCAGACAGACCCGGTTTAGTAACTGGCTGTTAGTGGAATTTATTTACCTCTTCCTACCAACCTGCTCACGTCGGGTTGGCTAAGCGTGGTTGAGCGTTTTTAAGGGAAACTGCTTTTTTTTCTATAAGGATAGATTCAAATGAGTAGCCGTGTTGGCCTGAAGTAGCACAATAAAATCAGACTAACAAAGAGTGCTTGCACTCGAAAGCTCACACCTTGAATAAATCTTTGTTGGTCTTAAAGGACTCTGATTTTATTGTGCTTTTTTCTGTTTTTGTTGTGCTTCTGGATCACTGTGGTATGTGATTATAGTGTCCATAAAAAGGTAAAGGTATCCCCTGTGCAAGCACCGAGTCATGTCTGGGGTGATGCCCTCTAGCGTTTTCATGGCAGACTCAATGCGGGGTGGTTTGCCAGTGCCTTCCCCAGTCATTACCGTTTACCCCCCAGCAAGCTGGGGACTCATTTTACCGACCTCGGAAGGATGGAAGGCTGAGTCGACCTTGAGCCGGCTGCTGGGATTGAACTCCTAGCCTCATGGGCAGAGCTTTCAGACTGCATTTCTGCTGCCTTACCACTCTGCGCCACAAAATCACTTTCTAAAATGCTGCTCTCCCCTCCCAATGCAATCTTTCATGTATTTTTTTGAACGTTCTATATCGAGTGCTATAGCACTAATATGGCACTTCAGTGCTATTTTCGTTTAGCGCTGTAAAAAAGCTCGGAGGAAGATTGTGCAGTAAAAAAGGACGCATGGTCAGGGTAGGGGGGGTAGAAGGAGCACTGTTTGAAAAGACCATAGCACTTCAGAGACAGTTCATTATGGATGTTGGCAACCCTAGCTGCTGTGTGGGTAAGTGTGGTGGAAATAGGGTTGCCCGCTTTGGGTTGGAGCCAGGAGTGGGGGAATTTTTGGCTGGGAGGGACCTCAGTGGAGCATAATGCCATTTTCTCCTGGGGATTTGATCTCTTTATTCTGGAGGTGAGGATATAGAACTGGGGATCCCCAGGTCACACCTGGAGACTGGCATCCCTAAGAGAGCTAATACCTTGTGCTCCTTGGTTGCCGCCTCTGGGTTGGGAAATACCTGGAGGTTTTGGAGGTGGAGCCTGAGGAAGCTGGGGCTTGGGGGGGGACTTCAGTGAGGTATAATCTTATAGAGCCAACCTTCCAAAGCAGCCATTTTCTCCAGATGAGTTGACCTCTTTTACTTGGAGAACAGTTGTAATTCCAGGAGATCTCAGCCACCACCTGGAGGTTGGCCACTCTATCCCTTGAAGGAGAGGCCGGGTAAAAAATGTGAAGAGTACCCGGTCTCATCATTTGGTGCCTCGAGAGTACGCAAAGAGTTAAGCTGCTGGGTTTTGTAAGCAGCCAAGGACTTGGCCATTCAGGCCCTTAAAAATCAATGCAAAGTGCATTACTATGCAAATCCTTTTGACGAAAGAGCACTTAAAGTTTATTTTCACTTTTGTTTCCACAGTTCACGACCAGGGAGACCCCCCAAGCGCTCTCTGGGGGTGGTGATACAAGAGAACACACGCCTTCTGCCCCATGGAGTTCCCGGCCTCTTATCACCGGGGCTTATCTCCCCAACAGGTAATAAAATCCGCTGGATGATCGGCTCTCTTTCCCTTCCGTCCTGCACAGCAGTTGAAATAAACTAATATTGATCTAACTGCCTTGTCCTTCAGGGCTTTTCAAACTTTACCAGAGGTTACATTATTGGATTTTTTTTTTTGAGCATTCACGAAAACCCGGGTGGTGTTGCTTGTGCTGACTAAAATCTAATGGATTTGCGATTTAGTTCTTCATTAATCGTAATTTCCTTAAAGGGAAAGTGCCATTAAATACTTGGTTATGTGGTAGGGTGGGGGGATTGTTTATCTCAAAGGGACTCATAGACACCACAAGCACTTCCTTGAAGTGTTGTGGGAAGGGTGAAAAGACAGCCTGTCTTATTTTCAAAATGAAAGACTCCTACCGAAATGACTGTGCAGCCAGTTAAATGCCGGTCTGTACTTTGAAGTTTATTTATTTGTATATATGTATGTTCCCCATTTTTTCAGCTGGTGTATGACAAAATGCTTCATATTAGTAAAGATTCAGATTTAGTTTATTAGTCGGCCATTGGCCATTTCCAGCAAATTGACTGTACAGTACAAAAGTCGGTTAAAATTAAGTCATCAAACTGATAAAATCACAGGGAGTAATAAAAGTGATAAAGTAATAAAAAGTTTCACAGATAAAAAGGAACCATAATGATTAGGGTTTTAATCCTAGTTGCACAGTTTGGACCTGATTTTCCTGCGAATTAAGAGACAGGCCTTGCCCTCAGGCTCAAGACAAGAAACACAAGAGAAACTGAGGGAAAAGGAGAGGGGGATCCGTCAGATGGAACTTGTAAACCATCTGTCTAGTTGATATTTCTTGGGTGGATTTGGAAGAACTATCCAGCAGCTCTCAGGCCAGTGAAAGAGGCCATAACTTCTTTCCGGTCTCAGCCATCCTTCCCATAGCATCCATCCCACTGTCCTAAATGTTCCTGCATATGTCTGGTTGAAGGAGTGCCTACCAGGGTTGGGTGCATCAGCATCCAAAGCAGCTGTTTGCGCCCGAAGCAGCCAGTGCCACAGGGGGGAGGGGAGGCACGGACACCGGTCGGCGCACTGATGCCCGCATCTCCCCTTCCCCTCCCGTGAACTGGGGCCTGGCTGCTTCCGGCACGAACGGCCACATGGGACGCCGAATTGCCCAACCCTAGACTGCCTACTCTCTTATGAACCTATGTCCAGTAGTTAAGCTCATCATTAAAGGCCCTGCTCTTTGTACCCCCACTTTCAGAAGCGAGATTCACCACAAACAGCCTTTTCCTTGGTGACTCCCTGAGCCTGGTTTTTCCAGCATCATGTGAAAACATTTTTTTGTTGGCCCAAACATTTTCCTCAGTGAGTTTATTTTATTTGAGAAGGCAGAAGGGAATACCCCTGTGCGTTGGCTGAAGCTGTATTGTCTTTTTTTTTTTTTCATTTTTAGCTCACCAGCATTTGGGTGATGTTTTATTGTAGAGTTTTATGGTCCTCAGTAGCTACCTTGAGCAGTTTGTGGAGAGGACAACCAACAGACAGTTCCAGTAATTAAATAAATGTAAAATGTGGATGTTGTACTATTTGTATCTTTAAATATTTGTGGGCATACATATGAGAACCTTGGCACGTTTTATGTCCATCTGGTCTGTGTTTGTTGTGGGAAGTGTCAGTGTCACTAGTTGTCATGTATGGAAGTGTTTTAAGACAGACAAAGAATCTCTGTCCCCAGTTTTGCAATTTCAGCTTTTACTAAACACCTAGAATAGACCGATCAGTTTTACAATCAACATCTGTTTATTTGCTGTTTCTCTCCCGCCTTTCCTGCCAGTAGGGACTGAAGGCGGCTTATATCATTCTCCTTCCCTCTGGTTTATCCTCACAACACCCCTATGAAGTAGGATAGGCTGAGTAAATGTGATTGGCCCAAAGTTACCCAGTGAGCTCACATGGCATAGTGGAAATTTGAACCGGAGATTCACAGATCCTAATCCAACACTTTAACCACTGCACCACCCTGGCACTCTAAACATGAGAGAAAAAAGGCATATAAGAACCAACTCTTTTTCTTCTTAACAAATTTTCAAAATATTTTTTTAAAATTAATTAACTCCCACCCATTCAGGAAACCCTTCCAGGGCTGTCACGAAACCTAAGGGTTTCATGAAACCTAGCTGAGAAAGCCTGGTTTAGGTGCTTAAGGGAGGGACAAGGATTAGGAGTGGGAGGAAGTGATTTTAAAGCTATTCCCTAAATCTTACCAGAAGGGAAAATCAGAAGAAATTAGACTGGTACTTAAAGAAACTAAATTAAAACCAGATCTAGGTACTATTGCAAGTGTTGGTGAAATGCAAAATTTGATTGTCAACTGAGGAGTCTGAAATACAATTCTGCCATCGAACTCCCTAGATCAGCGGTCCGCAACCTTCTTGAGGCTGCGGACCGGCGCTGGCGGGGAGGGCGATTGCCCGGCCGCGCATGCCGCGCATGCGTGGCACTCCCGCGCATGCACGTTTGCGGCCGCGCATTGCGCATGCCCGGCCCTGCTTCCCTCTCCCCCCCACAAAAAGAAGCTTGCCGGGCCACAAGCTAATCAGCCGCTTCTGCCTTTTTGGTATAAGGACAGGATAAAATGAGATGCAGCCATTAGAAAAAAGGGATTTCCCCTTATATAGGGGGACGAGGTGCAGGAGATCTTACGCATTTCACCACCCCACTGCAGCCATTGGAAGAATAATGATTTTGTGGTGTCTTCCTGGAATGTGCCAAATGAGTCTAACAAATGGACATCAATTAAGTGAAGCTTTCCATAGCAGACAACTAAACGGTTGGAAAAACTTATCCTTAATTTCTTTGTATCTAGTTGATTTTAAAAGGGGCGGGGGCTGGTAAAAAAAAGAATCAGAACAATTGTTCATGGATGTGAGAAACCAGCCAGCCCTAATTCTCCCCCCCCCCCAAAAAAAAATGCAAAAGGAATTACGAACAATTGAAACAAACTGGGCCCTTTCAGAACAACTGCTTTGCTTCCCCCTCTTTGTAGAGAACGTTAGCGGTTATAAATGATTCCCGGTGACAATTCTGCAGTGAATTACTTTGATGTATATGGCTAATAAATTAATATGATTAAGTTAATGAGCAGCACAAGTGTTGCCAAACTCCGCGAAGTCCAGCTTTAGAATCCTACTCCTCATTTGACTTTCCCCCCGTGGTGAGAGGATCATGGCTACCCACGCCCTGTCACTGTGATAAATGGCATCTCCCACAGTACCCTGCGCTCCATCTGCTGTGCCCTCAAACTAGACTGAAACAAGAAATATTTCATACAAATCACGTGCTCACAAGAAATGCCTCACCAGATCGTAGAAAGCTGGGTTTTTTTTTTCCCTACCAATAAAAATGGATAAATGTATTAACAAGATATATAAGCTGGAATATAGTGAATTTTATGGGATTGGTGTGTTACAATCTCTGAAAACTATTCCCTTTTCCCTGTGTCTGATCATCTACTCTTTTTAATGATGCCATCTTTAGAGGTAAACCTGCAGATATGGCTTGTCCTTTTAAACGGCTTTTATATAGGTACTTATTGATCAATCATCTTAATATAACTTTAGTAAATTATTACTGATTCTGAGAGAGGCCTATATCCAAGAAATCTTCCATCTATGCTAGGCTTTCTCAACCAGGGTTTCATGAAATGATAGAGTTTCTTGACATCTCTGGATAGGTGTCCTGAATAGGTGGGAATTAATTTTTTATATATTTTTCCCCAAATTTGTTAAACATTTATCAGGTGATATAACAATATATGGTTATGTTGATACACTACCCGCCTCCCAAAATGACCAATTATCAACCTGGAGGGGGTGAGAAGAGGAAGGGGCCCAGGTGGACTTGTACACAGCCTTGCTTTCCAACAATATTGCGTACAATCGTGCCACCTCTGGGGTTTCTGGAAGCCTGAAGAATGTTTCAGGGGTTTCTCAATGTTAAAAAAGTTGAGAAAAACTATTCTAGGTACTAAGGTTCTGTGACAGTTTTGCCTTACCAGCAACCCTGCTAAATGCATCTTACACAATAAAAAAATAACCTAACTTTGTCTGTTTAGGTGTTTATATCCCGTTCCTTCACCCAATGGTCCCACAGTGGGCCACAGCAATGCGGAATAAAATAATCTAAAATGCATCCAAACATTAAAAGCATGATCCCCTTTCCCTCCCTCATACTCTGGAAGGACAGCAGCCAAAGGAAACTATACATCAGAGGCCTAGAGCAGGGGTAGTCAAACTGGCAGGGGCTTCTGGGAATTGTAGTCCATGGACATCTGGAGGGCTGCAGTTTGACTACCCCTGGCCTAGAGGAAGAGGGGTATGGTAAATCACCAGAGGGAAGCTGTTCCAGAGTCTGGGGGACAACACATAAAAGGCCCTCCTGCATGTCATTGCATCTTGCACCTCTGTCAGAATGACAAAAAGGCTCTCTACTTGAGATTTCAGCATATTACTATTATTATTATTATTATTATTATTATTATTATTATTATTATTATTATTATTATTAAATTTATTTCTAGCCACTTCTGAAGCCGGCTAATAGCGGGTTACAGTGTCCATTAAAAATCCATTAAAACCCTCATTAGAAGGAATAAAAACCCAGAACATGGCAGACCCCCCTCCACCCATCCCCACTACCGGAGGGGCGAGGAAGGAGGTCAAGATAACTCAGTCTGCTACTCACACCTGGGGGGGGGGCTGCTTTGAGGCTCCTTTGGGTAGTGCATTGGGCTCAGTAGTGACCTAATAAAAACACAAAACATAATTAAATCACAATAAGAACATCAAATAAAAAATAATAGATCATTGAACAGTTTAAAATGAATTTAAGAGTTTGCAGGCTGTAAGAATCCTCCTAGAGCAGGGGTAGTCAAACTGTGGCCCTCCAGATGTCCATGGACTACAATTCCCAGGAGCCCCTGGGAATTGGGGGGCTCTATCCTCAAACCATGGGGGGCTCTATCCTCAAACCATGGCCCTGCTCAAGTAATTCTCTCTTGGTAAAGGTAAAGGTAAAGGTATCCCCTGTGCAAGCACCGGGTCATGTCTGACCCTTGGGGTGACGCCCTCTAGCGTTTTCATGGCATGCTCAATACGGGGTGGTTTGCCAGTGCCTTCCCCAGTCATTACCGTTTACCCCCCAGCAAGCTGGGTACTCATTTTACCGACCTCGGAAGGATGGAAGGCTGTCAACCTTGAGCCGGCTGCTGGGATTGAACTCCCAGCCTCATGGGCAAAGCTTTCAGACAGCTGCCTTACCACTCTGCGCCACTAGAGGCTCTGTATCAGGTAGAAAGCATGATATTAGAAACAGGATCTTGATGAGTCAAATAGAAAGATTTCCCGGATGAGGGCTGCAAGTTGACCTGGAAGAAACTGAAGGCCAGCTGGGGTCACCAAAGGACAATGCAAAGCTGTGGGTGAAGCTAAGGCTAAATCTCACTCTGCTTTCTATCTGTGCCTGCAACAAACCGGAGTAGCTTTCTGTAAAAGGGCATTGGGGAGCCTGATCTGTTTGAAGAGCTGGATTTTTTTGTAACCCACTTTTTACTACCAAAGCGCCTTATAGTGACCTACCATCCCTCTCCCACAACAGACACTTGTGAGGTTGGTGAGGCTGAGAGAGCTTTGTGAGAACTGTGACTGGCCCAAGGTCACCCAGATGGCTGCATGTGGAGGAGAAGTGGGGAGTCAAACCTGGCTCTCCAGATTAGAGGTGGTTGCTCTGAACCACTACACCAAGATGGCTCTTGAAGACGAGTTGGCAGTTTTGTACCCTTCTTTTCACTACCCGAAGGAGTTTCGAAGCAGCCTACCTTTTCTCTACCCCCAAGACACCTTGTGAGGTTGGTGAAGCCTAGAGAGCTCTGAGAGAACTGTGACTGTCCTAAGATCACCAGCTGGCTTTATGTGGAGGAGTGGGCAATAAAACTCAGATTAGAGTCTTCTGCTCTTAGCCACTACACAACAATGGCTCTCCTGAGAGAAGGTGATCCATACAGAATGTCTTGTTTTGTAGAGGACATCAACAGGACATCAATAGTATATCTAGGACAGGGATTCCCCTGATGTCCACTCCAGTGGCTGGGAACTAGTTGAACCACAGAGCTGGGAGGCTGTTGAGACCTGAGAAATTTCTAAAGTATTGGTGGGATACCATTTCCCACCCTTGCTACTGGCTCTGACTGCAAGAGACTTGGTGGACATTTCATACTAGACTTGTGAGGAAGGCTGAACTCAAGAATGTGATGGTTCTAGACCTTGGAGCAGTGAGCCTAGGTCTGTGCAGGGTATGGCCATTACAATAGTGCTTCATATTATGGGAAGAAAATTATGGGTTTCATGACTATTAATTCATTTGTTATCAACCTTTTGAGGCTACTGTAATCCTGTGAGCTTGCGTTACATTATTGGATTGTAGTTTGGCTCTTTTTAAAGGATTGCCATGGTCTGTATTTGGAACATAAAAGAGAGTCATGTATTATAATAAAAATCTTAAGTGGTAATGGCAGCTCTTTGAATTAGTTGAGCGATGGCTCTGCCCCTTTAGTCTGTATGGCCAATAGAAATAATGCAGACACTTATTTGCCTTTGACATGAGAAAAGCAAGCCATCATGCTTTTTAAGATGTACAGAATCCCAAATTAGATAAATATTTGCTTTATGGCACAGCATTTAATGTTATGTTTGCCATAATTTACTGCTGTCCTGACAGACCGCAAATAAGAAGTTGGTCTAGCACTCCATAAAAATGCAATAAATTAGTTTAAAACGACTCCCCCTGAAAATAATTATTCCATGTATTTATGAATTGTGAGGAAATGTGTGGTTTGTACCAAAGCCATTTATTTCCTTTGTCAAACTTAAGTAAGCAAAAGACCTTCCTCTCCATGTTTTGCATTATTTCTGCCCTGTCAGGAGTTACTCTGAAACTTTGTCTATGGAATAAGTTTTGTAGTAATTCCGGATTCAGTGAGAATTTCAGCACCTATGTCTATTCACTGGCTTCCTTTTCCTTCCTCATGTTGTACATGTTACAGCTGTTAGCCTGATTTTGTCAAATCTCAGGCAGTAAGAAGGGTCAGCCTGATGAGTATTTGGATGGGAGACCACAAAGGAATATGTGAGTCCCAATACAAAGATTGGCAATGGCAAACCACCTCTGAATGCCTCTATCGTGATTAAAAATGGTGGCTTCTAATATGGTAGGCCGGGTTTGATTCCCTACTCCTCCACAGGCAGCCAGCTGGGTGACCTTGGGCTCACCACAGCCCTGAAGCACTGTTCTCATAAAGCAGTGATATCAGGTCTCCCTCAGCCTCACCCACCTCACAGGGTGTCTGTTGTGGGGAGAGGAAAGGGAAAGCGACCGTAAGCCACTTTGAGCCTCCTTCGGGTAGAGAAAAAGCAGCATATAAGAACCAGTTCTCTTCTTCAGTAATATCAGGGCTCTCTCAGCCTCACCTCCCTCACAGGGTGTCTGTAGTGGGGAGAGGAAAGGGAAGGCGATGTAAGCCGCTTTGAGCCTCCTTCGGGTAAAGAAAAGTGGCATATAAGAACCAACTCTTCTTCCTCTTCCTTCTTCATCGCCTCCTCTTAAAGCCAAAGCATGGATCAAAGAATGCCTTTCAAGTCTACTCAAAGAGTTCTTCTAGTAGAGAGGGGATTTGAACTTGGGTCTTCCATATACTCGTCCAGTCATGATACCACACATAGTTCTTCTCCGAAAGAATAACTAAATGCTACGCATCACATCTCAGGTTAAATTACGGTTGGGTGTTGTATTTGTCCTCAGGACATATGGATGATTATTGAGGTTAGTCGGCTTGACTGCTTCAGTGCTAAATTTATGACCTAAATGTTCAAAACTCTAATTTTATCCCAGCTAGAGACCTTCATTATTCTGCAGGGCAGGATGTTTTTACTCGAAAAACAAGCGTGTGGATTGTAACGCATACTGATCAGGGCCTTCAACAAAAATCAAAATACCTTATAATCCAAATAAAAACTAAAAGTACTATAACTGCGTTGCAGCAAGGAAAAATACAGTTTTGAAAAAGATGGCTGGGAAGGAGAGAGCAACCTTTTCTAAATGAAAGCTATGATAACCTTTCAGGAGTTCTTTAACATGTTGAAAGAGTATGTCTGCGCTGACTTATTAAATTAGGCAAGGTCACCTTTTCATTTTATTAGCAGATTAGGTATGCCAGATCATGGACTTTGATTCTGGAAAAACGTGGCTGAATCATATAAGAACATATGTCAAGTAGAAAATAGGCTGAAACAATGTTATACCAATTTGAGGCTCTTGTAAACCCTCCTCCTCCTTTTGTTTTTAGCAGAGGGTGACTGTTAAGAAGGGAAGGAATTGGCTTAATTGATGGTTATGTAATCCAGGATTTGTAGATTATCATTTCTTTTATTTGTTAATTAAAGATTAAAGATTTTCATTACTATGAGAAAGCAGAGTTAAACAGGAAAAAAGCAAGAAAAAAGGAAAAACAAAACAAAAGATGAAATAATAACATTAAAAGTACAGTTTTCTGCAAGAGCCTTACACCATAGTTGTTTCCTGTTTTCTATCTATCTATCTATCTATCTATCTATCTATCTATCTATCTATCTATCTATCTATCTATCTATCTATCTATCTATCTATCTATCTATCTATCTATCTATCTATCTATCTAGATTTTTATACCGCCCTTCCCTACAGCTCTATTTACAGAAAACAATTTAGAACATTTACATAGAACAGCACCAGTATAACAATATAACAATATCTGTACACCGCCCGTGGCGCCGCGGGCGCCACGGACTAAATAAATGGTTAAGGGGCCTTGAGGAGGGCTCTGTCCGTGATGAGGAAGGGTCCGAATTGGACCCTTCCTCACGACAGACAATCGGAGGGACCAATTGGCAGGCGCGAAGCGCCTGCCGATTGGTCCCTCCGATTCCCAGCAACTGCGAGCCGCGCTCAGCGCGGCTCGCAGTTGCTCCCGGCCTGACGTGGTGAGAGGCGCGAAGCGTCTCTCACCGCGTCAGGCCGGCCCCAAGGAAGCCCCCGCCGCAAACACAACACAAGACTCCAGCCGCCGAGAAGCTGCAGAAAAAAAAGAAACACCCCCGGAGGAGCCTTTCGCCGCTAGCGCGACGAGAGGCAGCAGAAAAAAAAACCCCTGTAGGAGCTCCAAGCCGCCGCGCCGACGAGAGGCAGCAGAAAAAAAAAAACCCTGTAGGAGCCTTTCGCAGATCCAAGCAGCAGAAAAAAAAACCCCTGTAGTAGCTCCAAGCCGCCGCGCCCACGAGAGGCAGCAGAAAAAAAAAAACCCTGCAGGAGCCTTTCACAGCTCCAAGCAGCAGAAAAAAAAACCCTGTAGGAGCCTTTCGCAGATCCAAGCAGCAGAAAAAAAAACCCTGTAGGAGCCTTTCGCAGATCCAAGCAGCAGAAAACAAAACCCTGAAGGAGCCTTTCCCAGCTCCAAGCAGCAGGAAAAAAAACCCCTGTAGGAGCTCCAAGCCGGCACGCCCACGAGAGCTAGCAGAAAAAAAAAACCCTGCAGGAGCCTTTCACAGCTCCAAGCAGCAGAAAAAAAAACCCTGTAGGAGCCTTTCGCAGATCCAAGCAGCAGAAAACAAAACCCTGTAGGAGCCTTTCACAGCTCCACGCAGCAGAAAAAAAAACCCTGTAGGAGCCTTTCACAGCTCCACGCAGCAGAAAAAAAAAGCACCTCCTGGTGTCCCCTGGGTCCTAGCGCCCATTGCATTCCTGGTTGCAATGGGCTTTCTTGCTAGTAACAACATAACAATATAACAACAGTAATATACCAACTAGAACTAGAATAGTATTTTAACAACAGTAACTTTGACACTTCCTTGGTAGGTTCAACCTCTCAGTCTGGCGGCGGGCGGGGGGACACCTGTAGATGTTATGGGTCAGTCGGCCTCAAGCAAATGCCTGATGGAAGAGCTGCTTTCTGAAGGCCCTGCAGAATTGCAGAATTTCTGGCAGGACCCTGATCTCTATGGGGAGCTCATTCCACCAGGTGGGGGCCAGGACTGAAAAGGCCCTGGCCCTTGTTGAGGTCCAACATGCCTCTTCAGGGCCAGGGATCCGCAGCCAGTTGGAAGTAGTGGAGCGAAGAGCTCTTCTGGGGGTATAGACACAGAGGTGGTCTCTCGGATACACTGGGTACATTTTGTACTTCTTTGTATCTTTAAGATCTCGCAATAGCAATTAGTACTGCTAAGAACCTATTCATTCATTCATTCATTCTAGGTCCAAAGGCATTGTTGATTTTGTAAGCTGGAGGTGGCCCTTCAACTTCCTTCCAATTGATCCTTTCCCTTCTTGTTAATGGGATTCCTGCTTGGCCTTACACAAACCATATGAGGCTAGCAAATCCCTCTGGACTCTAGTTCATATATATATATATAAACCTTTATTGGCATAACAATAAGAGGCAAGTACAGCTCTGGACTCTAGTTATGCATGTTGCCTGTTGAGTAAAGGACTAGGCTAGAAGGCCATTTTTACTTGTTCCAATTCAGTCTTTCAAGACTCAGAGACTGCTTAAACAGACCTTAAGAAATCCAACCGTTATTTCCCCAGCCGAAGGTATGCAACGGCGTAATGGGGCCGTTGCTCCACAAGCAGAGGGAGTGTTATTCCACTATCATTAACATCTCAATAGTTTTGAGCACATATGCCGCAGAAGTTCGTTTTGAGATGCACGGCCGCAAACCCTCGGTGCTGAACCAAAAGCAATTGACTTGGCCTCGGCAATCATGGAGCAGGTGACTAAATGATGCTGAAATCAGGCAGAAAATGTCCTCTTCTGGCCACTCAAGTGAATCAGTCAAATTACCAAGTGGCAAAACCAATCTGAGGCCCTGAGCCATCCAAGCTGCCACTTCCTATAAGTCAAGCCTTTGTTTATTCCAAAACTACTGGGGGTTTTGTTGTTGTTTTTAAAAATCTTATTCCTTTTCACTTATTACGGGTATTTCAGCTCGTGTGTTTAGCAAATGCGAATCAGTCACCACCGGCTGACGGCCTTTGGATATACGGCCTCCTGGGGCAGCGGTGTTAAAATATCAAAGGGCTGATCACTGCCAGTTTAGGAAACATCTAACCCGTGCAATTACCTTATATAATTAGAATGCTATCTTAGGAGTCTCCCTACAACTTGTCAAAAGAACGGAATGATGAGGCACTATGGAAAACTATATTGTCTCAGACTGGATAGGTGTACCTGCTTCCTATTAACTGTGAATTGTTAAGAACCACAAAACCATAAGAACCCTGCTGGTCAGACCAGAGGTCCGTTTATTCCAGCATCCTGTTTTAGGCAGTGGCAGACTAGATGCCGCAGAAGGCCAACAAACCGGGTAAGGAAGTTAGGACTTTTTCTAAATGTAGGCTCCTAGCTCAGGCTAACTCAGTCTCATCAGCTCTCATAAGCTAAGTAGGGTCAACTATAGTCAATATTTGGATGGAAGACCTCTGAGGAACACGGGGGTCATGACATGAAGGCAGTCACCTCTGAACATCTCTTGCCTTGAATATTCCATAGGGTCACCAAAAGTGAGTGACATTATTATTAGTAAAGGTAAAGGTATCCCCTGTGCAAGCACGGGTGACGCCCTCTAGCGTTTTCATGGCAGACTCAATACGGGGTGGTTTGCCAGTGCCTTCCCCAGTCTTTACCGTTTACCCCCCAGCAAGCTGGGTACTCATTTTACCGACCTCGGAAGGATGGAAGGCTGAGTCTACCTTGAGCCGGCTGCTGGGATTGAACTCCCAGCCTCATGGGCAGAGCTTCAGACTGCATGTCTGCTGCCTTACCACTCTGCACCACACAAGAGGCTCTTTTATATTATTATTTATCATTTAAATTTATTGCCTGCCACTCAGCAAAGTGAGCTTGTGGTGGGTTACAAGATAAAATAAGTAAAATACAATCCCCTAAAAAAAAAACCCTAAAGCACAGCAGTTAATAGAATACAATCTAGTAAGAAAATGTTGGCAAGCCAACCCTCACCTACTCCCGCTGGGGACAAGGGGCAAACAGCTGGCCACCATTGATAGAACATGGTGGAATACCTTCCCTCCTTATTCCTTACTATCATGACTACACATTCCCTTTGATTCCTCTGGCTCAGGCTTTTTTCAACCAGGGTTTCATGAATTTCCATGTAACTTCTATCCACCTCATCAGCCACAACACTAGAATTCAATTTGAAGGGTCCTTTTAATATAGGGAAGCATTTACCTTTTAACATTCAGCCTAACAGAAAGCTCTGCAGAACTTGAAAGCTTTCCTGCTTAGTATTATAAATCTGATTTGTAAGTCCTTCCTCTTTCTCCAGATATCCAACAGCTGGATTATGTTCAATATTGGTAGAGAGAGATACTTTTTTGTGCATGTTTAGTGGGGTAGTACATCAGGCATGCAGTAGTCATGTGATTTTTTGGGGTGGAAGGAGGCATGTAAATGTGCTCAGTGGCTTACATCGCCTTCCATGTAAATATACACGGAGGTGGCTGTGCCAGGCTGCCACTGGTTCCTAGTGGTGGGGTAGCATGTCCCACCACTTCTCAAATACAACTTCCCCTGGCGCACATGGACAGCTCCCAAGTTGTGCATATAGATGCACAACTCTAGGGTGGGAAAGGTTCACCACAACTCATGGCAGCATCAGCAGGGGAGACAGGGGGTGGGAGGAGTCCACCATAGAGATTCCCCACCATCACGAGGGTGTAGACATGCCCTGTTTGTCTCCAGAGCACTGCAAAGCCGAGCAGGGCATTTTGTATCTCTGCAGGGACACTGTAGGTATGGGGGAGGAACTGGACCTCAAAAGCCTGGCTCTTCCTTTATACACAGGCCTGTCCTGGCTGGGCCTCTGTTGGCCACTGTAGCAAGACAGAGAATGCAGAAGAATCCAGGTGGGAGCCGGGATGGTGGCAACATCATGCACACTAAGAAATCAGTCCCGCTGCCCAGCTGCCACCAGCCTTGTCTTTCTGCCCCATGCATAATCAGTCGCGGCAAACTATAACCCAATCTGGGTATCCCAGGCAAACCCAATACCATCAGATCATGGAACCTAAGCATGGTTCACCCTGGCTAGCATTTAGAAAGGAATAACTCCAAGGAATAACAGGGTCATGTGACATGGGGGCAGGCAATGGCAAATCAGCTCCAAACATCTCTTGCCTGGCAGCCAGACAGTCTTAGGCTCTCCTGGCTACATTACACACATATACCATAAAATAAATAATAGAGATCTTTAAATCCTTGGAGTAATTACCACTGGCAGGTGTTTCATATAGTTTTACATTTATACTATTTACTTACATACCTAGTATTGCTATATTACTAGTATTACTTACATACCTAGTATTGCCCTTCCATGTCATCAAGAACCCCCAGAATTGACTTGCCACCGCAAACCTTATTGGGCAATAACATTGCCTTCCTTCCTGAAAGATAGGGTGGGTGCCACATTGTGGAGGAATGCCACATTGCAGGAGTGTGGTCGGTGTCACAGTGCAGAAGATCTAAAGGTAGCCTCCCACAGAGCTACATTTGGCTTCCAGACCATTCAGTATCCCTGGAGGAGAAGGTTTTCATCGGACCATTTCTGCGTTATCCATTTTATTCAGTTGCCTCTCACCTCTGCTAAATGAGATGCAAAATAATATCAGCTGATGTTATTTTGCATCTTGTATAGCATGGATGAGAGCCTCTTATGGCGCAGGGTGGTAAGGCAGCCGACATGCTGTCTGAAGCTCTGACCTGCAGCCGGCTCAAGGTTGACTCAGCCTTCCATCCTACCGAGGTTGGTAAAATGAGTACCCAGCTTGCTGCTGGGGGGTAAAGGGTAATGACTGGGGAAGGCACTGGCAAACCACCCTGTATTGAGTCTGCCATGAAAACGCTAGAGGGCATCACCCCAAGGGTCAAACATGACTCGGTGCTTGCACAGGGGATACCTTTACCTTTTACCTTTATAGCATGGATGAGAGAACCTTTTTTTGGCTCCTTGTCTTCAACAGGGAGCAGTTTTCCAATAGAATCAGCCGGATAACCCAGGAATAGTCTGATGAAGACCTACACAAAACGGAGTTTGGTTGGCAGTCTGTAGTTTGTCATGTTATGTCAACTCCCTTTTTTGATGTTTTCTGTTTCTGCATTTATACAGCTTGTACACACTTATAATAGGTATATTGAATATCACTTACAGCTGCAGGCTTGTCACATTTTTAAACATTGTGTGTTCAGGTGTTGTTGTTGTTTTTCACACTATTTTGTTTAGTACACCTTGCAGTTGTGTGCTTGGCTTCGGCCAGGAACTTGCCATTTTTGTTTCATCTGGGAATATGTCTCTTTTTAGTAAGCTTTTGCAAGAGGCTGCAAAGTGAAGGGTTCCCACTTTGGGTTCCCACTTTCACACACCAGGACCCTAAAGAAGGGGCTTTGGCTTCTCCTGAGTTCACTTTTGGGTGTATCCTGAACAGTTTTTAGCTAAATGCTGGTTAACCCCAAGCCTCTGGGAAGTAAGGTTTCCTGCTGAAGAAGGCCATCCAGTGTGCCGTAAGTGCTGGTACGTTTCCATTTTCCAGTAATCATGCATTTCCAGTTTATTATTAAATTAACTGCAGAGGGATTGCTTCCCTCCCTCCTCCTGTGAATCGATGCCCCAAATGACATGATTTACCCTTCAATAAATCTAACGTCAGATCTGGCTGTGGCAGTGTTCGCGTACCCTTCGGTCCCATGACAGATTAGTTTTGATTGCCACAGGAGTCTTCAACAGCTTGAAACCATTCAGATTTAAAGGCATCACTGAAATTTTACAGTGTACCTGACTCACATTGAGAGGCAGGCGTTGGTTGGATTGAGGAAGTGAATTTAAGTAGTGTCATTCAAGGGTATGGGGATTCTGGATAGATTGAGCAATTGGAATTGATTTTTAAAAACAATGACATAAGAGTTTGATCTTGACCCTCATTTGTTGGGAATGTCCTAGGGCCATTATTTACGGGCCGTACTGCCCGCGTTGGCGGCAACAGCGCTTTGGGTAAAATTGCCAATAACGCTGCTGCTGCCAGCGCAGGCGCCTCCCGGCTCAGGGCTACGGAAGGGGAGCTGTCTCGGGTCCTGCAGGATCTTCCGTAGCTTCCTGGGGTAAGCCGGGGCTGCGGCGGGCCGGCACTGTGCATAATCGCCAGCACCAGGTCTGCCAGCCTGCTCAGCCCCGACCCTACGGTGTCCCTTAAGGTAGCGATCCCCAACCTGTGGGCCCCGGACCACATGTGGTTCTTCGACTAATTGGAGGTGGGCCGCGAAGGACGCATTCTCCCCCTCCCTCCCCCGGCCCTTTACTTCATCCCCCCGGCCCTTTACAACACACTTCGGGTATCATTGTCTCCCATCAATCCCAGATGGGACTATCTCCTTGCAGAGAAACAAGCTCAGGGTCCCCATTGATTTGTCATTGTCGTGAGTTAAAATTTCCATGAAAATAAAATGTTCCTTATGTTCATTGCTGTGGCGTGTCTGTATCTTATTTTGAAGGGATGTTTAAACATGACCATAGCGATCAGAGAGCATTAGGGCAGTGGTTGAGAGTAGAGGAGTAAGCTACCCCCCCCCCACCGGGCCTCAGTAAAAGGCGTTGAGTGGTCCCCGGTGATAAAAAGGTTGGGGACCACTCCCTTAAGGGATACTGCACGCCCCTGCGGGCTCTGTGGAGCCAAAGAGCTGGCAGGGGCGACCCCCTGGCCCCACCAGTGTATGTGGAGGGGCCTGGCCCCTCCCCATCTACCCCACCCCTGCTGCTTCACTTACCTCGGCCGGCAGCAATCCGGCCCTCCTGGCCCCGGTGTAAAGTGCGAGCGCGCATGCTACGCTGGGGCAAGCCAGCATGCCCTGCTCCCGTGCGTACACAGGAAATGGCAGGGCATAATGCCCCGCCGCAGAGGCACAGCACCAGCGCGGGGAAGCTGCCGCCATGCATGAAGGGTCCTACAGAGAATCCTGTTTCAGCTGTGCTGGACAGGATTTGAGGGGAACCAACCTATGGTCACTGCTCATTAGCAGGGGGATGTGGAGCAAATTTCAGACAACGGAAAGGCTGAATCCAAAGCTAGTCACAGTTAGCAGGACCCGAGACAGCTCCCAAAAACAATGGAGGTTGCTGTGGTAAGGTCCAAAGCCCACTGAGCCCTCATATGAAGCTGGTCTGAATAATGCAACAATCATGGAAAGGTTTTCATTTGCTTATGGCATAAGAGGGTAAGTCAAAAAGTATTCCTGCTAGGGTTCCAGTTCCTACAGACCAGTTCTCTCAACAGACACAGGATGATCAGAGGAGCTTATTATGAAGAAGTTTTAAGAAAATTGAAAACTGCATTGGCGAAAAAAAGGCCAGGAAAGTTGGGCCAACAATTTCTTTTACCATCATGACAAAGTACCAGTTTGTTCTTAGAGGCTAGCAACGGCTGTATTATTGCCCTGCTTTTGCCCCTTCAGACTTCTTTTTGTTTCCCAGACTTAAAGAACATTTAAAAAGAAAACGATTTGAGTCTTTCAAGGATGTCAGAACTGCTGTGTTGATGTGGTGTAAATCAAAGAGCAAAGGATAATTTTGGGAAGGGGTTAGAGAGTTGGAAACATCACCTTCATAAATGTATATCCTTCACATTTTGATATTTTTGTTTAATAAACGGTTCCAGGATTTTGTAGCAATACTTTTTGACTTAGCCTAGCCTATGTATTTTTTCAGAAGTGTTGACACATACTTTTGATGTGTTGATTTGGTAGCTCATGATCATGGGAATACACTTTGAGAATTCCATGATGATTTTGTACCGTATTTTTAGCCTGTGACATTCTAAATGGTTATCCTGTACCCACAATGAAGGATGCTTTCAACATACAGTTCTGAATCCAAGCTGTCTGAGAGAACAGAGACTGGCTAGGTGTCTGTTTCTATTGTTTTCTTTTTAAAGTATTGCCTTCTAATTTTCTCCTTTATAAAATCTGGCAGTGACATGGGATAAGAAGTCTCCAGACTTCTGGAGGGGGGGTGACACCATGCAGTGGTGATTAGCATTTCCAAAAGGCATTACTCATATAAGTCATTTCCTCACAAACAGCAAGGAGCTAGCTGTATCGTTTAGATTTAGCCTAACCCTAGGACCATCCTCCTCACATTGAATAATGCACTTTCAGTATGCTTTTGCATATTTTCCTGTGCAGAACATGAAAATCTGCTTCTAAAGTGCATTGAATCTGCATTATCTAATGTGTGCAGAACAGGTCCTAGTCTAAGCACTATAAAATTGCTGAACTTCAGTTCATTCACTAGTTCAAAACATCCCCCCCCCCCCGACTGAACAGGGCAGGGCCCTATTCGGGGTGGTAAAACAGTGGCTGAGCCCATCAATCAGTTGTCATGCCCCTCCAAGCAACACTAGTGATTCCTGTAAAATCTTTCACGAGTCTCTGTGCGAATTATCTATGCAAAAAAGAGAAGGAACTTAGGTTAAAATGTTAATCCTGTCTTAAATTTTCCAAATATGAATTCTCTATGCAATTGGCTAGAACAGGATTTTTAGTTAGTAGGTCCTGATTTGTTGGGATTGTCCTGATTTTAAAGCCCTACAAGGTGGGGAATTTTGTGGGTTTTGTGTGTGTGTGTGTGTGTGTGTGAGAGAGAGAGAGAGAGAGAGAGAGAGAGAGTGATATAGACAGACAGACAGCTCTCTCATGCTATTTGATTACATTTTTATACCATGTAACCCACGTTGAGTCTCAAGGAGAAAATTGGTAAATAAATAATAGTGTAAATAAATAATACTCATTCCCCTCTCCAAATTATGGCTGTGGGCTTGGACAGGTAGTATCCTTATTATAGAATCCGGTTTTCTTCCTCCAAGTATTTGTCCTCTGCCCCAGTGAACCTGGGGAATGATGGACATTGTACCTCCAACACCCCTCCCAATTTTTGGCTGAGATATAAGGACTCAAAGACCGCCATTTTGACTTGTTTCTGATTAAAGAAGCTTTGTCTCATGAAAGCGTATCCCCCCCCCCATCTTGTTGGTCTCAAAAATGCTGCTGGAGTCAGTTGTTGTTGTTCTAAGGCAAAGTAGTTCTTGAAAATGCCCAGGGCCTCCACCCTCCAATGGAATTGCATGGAAACTAAAGCAATGGAGCTTTGTGCTGAGGCAGTGCTTAATGGTATGAACTCTTGTCCCACGAGTGGTGAAGATTCAGATTTCTCACTCCCTAGGTGTGAGCTGGATTCAGAGCCTGGTAACACCAGCTTTTCCTCAGAGAGGCATTTTTCTCAGGCTCTGTTTGCAGTGGATTCAGAGTCTCAGGATTTCTAGGGCTGATAATTTGGATTTAGAGTCATTGCCAGAAGTGGGTCAAGAAGGCCCTAACAGGAGAGTTGTTGGATTCCTGTTACATTGGGCCAAAACACAGGAGCTGTTAAGTGTTGGTATAAGATAGTGATGGCAGTATCTTGGGAAACAAGTTACTCTCTCCTGTCTCCACATTCTATACAATTTGGTTTGAGGGCCAGCATTTAATTACTTTGTGGAATCTGGAAATATATTTCAACGATCTATACATTTAAAATCGGGAAAGAGGGAAATAGGTCTCTAGGGGTCAGGAAATGGAGATTGGTAGCCATAAGGAGTAGCTGATTCAGGGAAAAATTCACTCGGTTGCAAATGGGAAAGGTATGGAATGGAAACATCCATTGCTTAATATCAAGAGAACTTTGTGACTGTATCTGTTCTAATTGCAAGGCAGCTGTGACCATTAAAAAGACTGGCCCAGGACACGATGCTGAAGGATTATGTGCTCCTAAATTCCTCGATCTTGCTGATATGGAAGAATATAAAATAATTTGATGGGGCCTTTTATAAGCACCAGAATTCCAGAAAATGTCCAAAAACGTTCCTTCTCCAGGAGGGCTGGGGCCATTTGATATTCCTGAATAAGTCCTTTTGGCTTTGAGACACAGAAGTGAATTTCCATACCATGAACCCCAGGCTTCTGTATATATAAAGGCATAAAGGTTTTCCAAGAGGACATTTTGTAATCTGAATATTCCCTCCTCCTTGCTCTTATCTGTATTTATGTGTAGCCCTAGAATGTAAAGTGGCATTTCAGTTCCATACTATGTAAATGCTTTTAACAGTGTTTTTCTTTCCAGATATAAGAACTTTGTTTTTCCCTGATGAAACCCACAAAAAGTTTGCAGAGCTCAAGACTCTTCAAATACAAGGTGTTTACTCCTATTTATATCTTATTTCTTCTAGAACATAAGTTTTGCCTGACCTGTGTTTGTGTTGCTCCATAAAATTTCTAACATTTGTGTTGCTTGAACCTGCACTCACTTGATCAAAAGCTTCAGGCAAAAATAAATTGGTCTTAGGCTCAAAATAAATAAAAGGAAGAAATTCTATGCTTCGTGCCCTGGTAGATGGAGTGTGTCTGGCCCACTGAGACCGTCCCAGCCCCGAGCCCGACCCTCATTCCCTCCCCCCCCCGCCTTGGGAAGGGGAGGTGGGCGGGCGGACGGCAGCCCTCTCCGCCCCTAAATATTGCTGCATCCCCCCCCAACCACCATCCTGCTAGCTCCCACTGCATTTCAGCCTGCAGCAGCCTTTTTACTAGTAAGATAATAATTCACACAGAATAATGTAAATACGAATACAATTAGAACTGCCCTTCCTATTGATGTGAATGCAGAAACATACAAGTGTTCTGTTTGTGCTTTGTAACTTTGGTACAGTCCCAGAGCTTTGGAGCATGCACCTTTTTAAGCTGAACAGTGAGTTCATGACTGAAAACCAAGCCACAGTCACTGTCTAATCCCCAGAGTCATGTGCTTTAAAACTCGACTTTAGTATCTTGAAACATTTTGTCCCTTCTTCGGCCATAGGCGTGCCCTCATTGCGCATGAATTCAACTTTTCCTTCTGACCCATGAGATTTCTACTACAAAGAGACCAGGAACCACGCTAGTATTTATACTCCAGATGTGGTTGCATAGCATCTGGACTAAGTCATCGATGCACCTGCAAACTAACATTTTCCACATGTCATGGCATAATGGCTTAAGTAATACCACAACTCTTTCTCTAATGGCTTCAAAGGAAGCCAAGGCCATGCTTAGATTGGAAACGTGTATTATTTGTAAATTCTTCGAAGTTCTCTATATTAGCTAATAGATCCTGGTCGAACAATCTGTGTAACCATAGGTAAGACACATGTTTTGGGCACACTTTGCAGGAATTGTTCAACATGCTCATTGTGTTCACGCAAGCAAATCACTCTGAGAAACGAGGAAGAGATATGTTTTCAATTGAGGCTCAGGCTGGTGTTTGGCTGATGTCTTTTTTTAGTATTTCTATCATCTCATAATTTCCTCCAAAAGTGCAGGGAGGAGGGAAGCAATTTGTATCTTTTTAAAAGGGGGGTGAAATTGCTAATTGAAACCATGTAATAAAAGTGTAATTTGGGGGAAAAACTATTAGTTTTTAAATTTTTCAAACTATTTTAAGCTATTATTTTTAAAATTGCATCCCTATTTTTTAAAAAGGGCCGTAAAGCTGCGTTAGGAGTCAGCATTTTCCATTCCTCCCCAACATACTAATTCAGTTTTTTTATTTGCATGAATAGTTAAATCTTTATAAAACAGAGGCTAAAATTAATTGAAACAACTCTGATGTCATGTTTTTGTTTGCGTTTTAATAAATTGCACGGCAAATGTCTTCTCTCTTCACCACCCACATGAGCAGAATGCCAGTTGGCAACAAGATTTTTCCCTCTGAGGTAATTTATGAAAAGAACGATTGTGCTAATGAAGAGGAGGAGTCATAATCAAGCTTTTATTAGGATGTTTTCTGATTTGTTACGTTGGCTTCATTAGCATAACTGGTTGGGGTCATATCTTTATTACATTTGAATAAAATAGGGGTTTACAAACTTTGTGGACCCAAAATACTTATTTTGGTTTGCAGTCCCAAACTGTAAGAACATGGGCTTCGGTTCTCTCTACTCCAGAATTAAGAAATACTCACATCACTCTCCTCTCCTCCATTTTATCCTCACAACAACCCTGTGAGGAGTGCAAAACTGAAGGTGTGTGACTGGCCAAAGGTCACCCAGAAGTTTCCTTAGAAGAGTGGAGATTCGAACCTCAGTCTTTCAGATCCTATGACCACTATTCTGTACTGCCTGGCTGTGGTTCTGATGCTGCAGGGAATTTTTTTTCAGTAATACAATAGCTGATTCCAGCTTTGCCATGATCTACAACCATTAGCGGGCACAATTAATGAATAATCTGACATTCTGCATTTTAAACAATTGTTGTTAGCTATGAAGTCGTGTCTGACCCATCGCGACCCCATGGACAATGATCCTCCAGGCCTTCCTGTCCTCTACCATTCCCCAGAGTCCATTTAAGCTCGCACCGACTGCTTCAGTGACTCCATCCATCCACCTCATTCTCTGTCGTCCCCTTCTTCTTTTGCCCTCAATCGCTCCCAGCATTAGGCTCTTCTCCAGGGAGTCCTTCCTTCTCATGAGGTGGCCAAAGCATTTGAGTTTCATCTTCAGGACAATTAGGAGAGACAAAAAACTTTGTAGGACAATTAATAACCAAGCTGCACATTGAAAACCCTCTGAAAAGAAAATGGGTAATCTCCTTGCTTCCCATATTTTTGAAAACTTACTTTTTAGAAGTCCGTAACAGAAGGCTATAGGCAGCGTTTTAATTCCTCTGAGAAGCGTTTCAAAATGTGGCCAAAGGTTACCCATCTAATGCTAAACCTCCATGATACCCAATCTGTTCTTGAAGTGATAGTCAAGTTATTAATATCTTTATATCTGCTTTCTGTGGAGCATTTCTCAGCCCTGAATTAAAAGGGTTCTAGTAAGCTTGGGTCAGCAGTTGTAGGAGTTCTGTAGACCAAGCTCTGGCCACCTGCAGTAGGGGTGGAGGTACTTGGATAGCAGCAGTGCGAAAGGGGATGCTAGTGGGGTGCCCAGTGGGGTGCCCAGTGTGGGCAGTGGTCCTCAGATTGCTGACTTGCACTTAGCACTGCCAACCACTTGGCTGAACATTTAGACAATCTCAAAGCCTCCTGCTGATGCCCCCCCCCTAAGGTTTTGGATCTCCCTTCCTCTTTAATATATATGTACTGTCAAGCGGCAAACCCAGCAAGGGGTTTCCAAGTGAATGAGCAGCAGAGGTGGTTTGCCACTGCGTTTCTCTGCAGAGTCTTTTTTGGTGGCTTCCCACCCAAATACACGCCCTGATGAATTTCTGAGATCTGACAATAATGGACCTTCCCCCATTTAATGCCATACAGAGATGCTCTTTGATATGCTGTTGGTGGTTCCACGTCTCATTATATATATCCAAGCATAATTCTTTGTGAGTGTGAGTGTGTGTGTGTGTGTGTGTGAGAGAGAGAGAGAGAGAGAGAGAGAGAGAGAGAGAGAGAGAGAGAGAGTTGGTTTTTCATTTTTCCTTTTCCGGTACTACCTGCATCGAAACAAGCTTGCTCTGTTTGCAATGTCGACATGATTTTTCCCCCTCTCCTATTTGCAAACCATTCTAAACGTGGGGATTACCTGTGTTTGTTTTTCTCCGAAAGCCATAATGTAATCTCAGACCTAATACTCCGACAACCATGCACTAATTAAAACTGCAATTATATTTTTTTTTGCGCAAACAAAACGACTTCATAAACATTATCACAAACTGTTTACTCTCCCCACCAAAACGAAAGGGGAAAAAAAAACAATTTATGCTCGCTAATACAATTTCCCATTAAAGCTGCTGCCAGGTAAATTAAAAAAAAAACTCTTGAAATAGTAAGTAAGTGGGAAATTAATTCAACAGTTTAATCTAGACCTAATAACAGTTGCAAGCTCCAAAAGAGATTGCTACAGCGGGGAGTTAATTAACAGCTTATTCCCTATTTGATAAAAGTAATCCACTCTAATTCCAGTGTAATTTACCTCAATGTAATATAAAACCACAAGCTGCTTCTGGTGCCGGTAATAATTGGGCTTGTCCTATGGTCATGTTGACAATAAAAGTCAGCGGTATCTTCATAATAATAAGAGGGTGGCAACTAAAGGCCTGGATTTGAAGATGCACTCAGAAATCATCTCTCCCTGTGTCCATTTCCATTTATGGCCTGATCTTCTAGCCCTCATAGAGCAGCTGGACACCAAACAAGAGGGTGTAAGTTAGAAATGAGGCTGCACTTTGTTTTAAGCAACAGGTGAGAAAAAGGTAGAACTTTGCATTCCGAGCTCCAGTTCTGTCCCTGGAAAGCCTGGGTTCCATGACCAGAACATATTAATCCAGTTAAGCAAATATTTTTCTTTTGCATCAAGTCTCCAGGCGGGCGGGGTGGCTGGTGGCGGCAGGCTGGTGCACGGCGCGATCCACTGGCATCAGCATGGGGCGGCGTTAGAGCTGTCTTGGGTGCAGCTGGGTCGGGCGGTGGCGACGGCGAAGGGAGCATTGCTGGCGGCGGCGGGTGGCCTTATCAAAAGCTTTACTGAAATCCAGATAAACGATGTGCACGGCATTCCCCTGATCCAGCAAGGTAGTAACTTTCTCAAAAAAAGAGATAAGGGTGGTCTGACATGACTTGTTCTTGCGGAACCCGTGCTGAGTCTTAGACATCACAGCTCTCAGTTCCAGCTGCTCAAGGACCAAATTTTTGCCATAGACGTCAAGCTGACGGGTTGATAATTTCCTGGATTTTCCTGGTTGATAATTTCCTGGATAATTTCCTTTTTCCCTTTCTTGAAGATGGGGACAACATTTGCCCACCTCCAATCATCTGGCACCTCACCCATTCTCCAAAAAGTGTCAAAAATAATGGACTGAGGTTCAGAGATGACATCTGCAAGTTCTTTTAGTACCCTTGGATGCAGTTCATCTGGCTCAGAAGACTTTGTTCCACTTAAAGAAACTAGGTGTTTGTGGACTGCTCCAACAGTGATCCTAGGCCACCATTCCCGTTCCCCGTGTTGTGTTATGTTTTTGCCACATTGATCACTATGTCCCTCACAAGAGAAGACTGAGGAGAAAATGTACTGATCTGCAGAAAGCAATCTGAGTGGCACCATCTAGACACTGAAGAATGAATTCTCTTGAGGTCCAAGACCAGTCATAAAAAATATAGCATATACAAAATATAAAATACAGCATAGAGTGTTACATAAACTGATAAAACAATCAGTAAAATATATTACCTTGGTGTGTGGGTGTAGTTTAGCCATTGTTTCCGAAGCTTCATTGCCAGGCAGCCAAACTTAGCCACTTGGAAAGTAGCCTCTGGGGTCTTCTCTAACTTTCTAACTAAAAAATTCTCTTTCCAAGGCGGATCAGATCTATGAAGGATTCACGGATTTGTTTATACAGGTGACATTCAAAGATTACATGTTCCCTTCAACATTTCCATCTCCACATATGCAGGACATCTTTAACACAGCCCCGCGGCGCCGCAGCGCCGCGGACTAAATAAAAGAGTAAGGGCCCCGAAGGTGGGACCTGTCCGGGATGAGGAAGGGTGCCGATAGGCCCCTTCCCCTGGACTGACCAGCGGAGGGCCCAATCGGGAGGCGCAAAGCGCCTCCCGATTGGCCCCTCCACTGGTCAGTCCACCCCCATGCTGCCAATCAGCAGCCGCGTGCAGCGCGGCTGCTGATTGGCTGCTTGCCCGGCCACAAACCAATTGGGAGGCGCGAAGCGCCCCCCCAACACGCCCCACCCCCCACCAGAGCTTCCCTTCACTCCGGCGGCCATTACTTTGCTGGCTGCCAAGAGCGAAGGTAGGCTCCCTGGCCCCTGCCCCGAAAACGGCTCCCCAGACCTTCCCAGGGGCCACGCCGCCTTTAAAACGCTGCCGCCTTTAAAACGGATCCCCGCCGCCTTTAAAACGCTGGCCAAGCCCCGGGGAAGGCGCTCCGCTGCTCCTGCAGCCGCGGAGCTTCTTCCCCGGGGCTTGGCCAGCGTCTTAAAGGATCCCCGCCGCCTTTAAAACGCTGGCCAAGCCCCGGGGAAGGCGCTCCGCTGCTCCTGCAGCCGCGGAGCTTCTTCCCCGGGGCTTGGCCAGCGTCTTAAAGGATCCCCGCCGCCTTTAAAACGCTGGCCAAGCCCCGGGGAAGGCGCTCTGCGGCTCCTGCAGCCGCGGAGCTTCTTCCCCGGGGCTTGGCCAGCGTCTTAAAGGATCCCCGCCGCCTTTAAAATGCTCCCCAAGCCCCGGGGCCTGGGGAACATTTTGCTACATGGGCGGGAGGGGAAGCAAACCCTCCCCTAGGGCCCGCTGTATTTTTTTTACAGCGGGCTCTACTGCTAGTTGTCCTATAAATGTGAATGAATGAATGAATGAATGAATGAATGAATGAATGAATGAATGAATGAATGAATGAATGAATGAATCCTCTAGTACAGTGGAGGGTAAGGCTTCATGTCTTATAAGGGTGATATAGAAGAAGAGTTGGTTCTTTTACGCTGCTTCTCTCTACCAGAAGGTGTCTCAGAGCAGCTTACATTCGCCTTCCCTCTCCTCTCCCCACAACAGACACCCTTTGAGGTAGGTGGGGCTGAGAGAGCCCTGATATTACTGCTTTGTGAGAACAGCTTTATCAATGCTGTGGCAAGGGCTTATTTCAGGCTTACTTGACATTACTGGAAAGGTTTCCCAAATGAGTGAGAGTTAATATATATAATAATTAAGCATTTATTGGATAATATAACCATGTCAACCCATTCTGCCTTCAAAAATGGGTGGGGTGTGAAGGGAGGGCCCCCAGGTGGGAGTTTACACAGCTGTGCTTCCCAACTGTATTAGAATCACAGAATCATAGAATCATAGAGTTGGAAGGGGCCATACAGGCCATCTAGTCCAACCCCCTGCTCAATGCAGGATCAGCCCTAAGCATCCTAAAGCATTCTGCATGATCACACCACTTTTGGGGTTTCTCAAAGCCTGAAGAATGTTTCAGGGGTTTCTCAACGGTAAAGAAGTTGAGGAAGGCTGGCTTATACCTTCCTGTGCTTTAGTAAGGGCACCGGAAGTTATTTAGGAGCCAGTGGTAACCTCTACTGATTTCCCCCAGCTGCTGGCACCCACTGTGTCCCCGCCATTCATATTTTTATTCCTGGATGAGCAGAGCAGGAATCTGCAGTTCTAGTGAGCATTGGGAGAAATTGGTGCACCCTCCTGAAGTAAATGGGAAAACAGCTTTTTGTCTTGGAAATGTGTGGCTGGATATCTCAGGTGGACAACAGTCTTGATTTCAACCCTGCTCCTTCCAGCCACCAATGCATGTCTGCCATCCCCCTTGAACTGCTGAGAATGGGAAGAGAGCTGGTGGGGAAGAAACTGCAAGCCAGCAGGCTTGTTCAACTCAGATACCAAAGCCGCTTGGTGGCTGGAGAGAACCCAGGCAGGGGCAGATCAGATTCTCAGCATGTGTGCATGCATTAGACAGAACATGCTTCAAGCCCGAAGGATCCTTATAGAGAGTGTGCAGCTCCTACAGAGGCCTGAGACCTTTATGGCTTCTTAGTGGAGGCTTCTGAAGTTTGCTGGTCTTGGATCTTGTTGCCACATTCTTCCTTCCCACCACAAGGCCACTGACCGTGCAGGAAATTACTGTATTAAAGATAAGTGAGTTTAGTAGGAACATGGGCATCATTGAAGGGCGAAACGTATTCTTAAAATCCCTTGTGGATTGTTTCACCTCGATGCTGAGAGAGGAAATTAGTGGCATATGGCATTATCCTACCCCATTAGATGTTAACAAGGATTAGATTCCCTTGCCTTGCTTAAAGCATTCATTTAAACCAGGGGTAGTCAAACTGCGGCCCTCCAGATGTCCATGGACTACAATTCCCAGGAGCGAATGCTGGCAGGGGGCTCCTGGGAATTGTAGTCCATGGACATCTGGAGGGCCGCAGTTTGACTACCCCTGATTTAAACCATGAATCTTCTGCAGAACACTCTTTGTGCTTCTCTGATTTTCTTTGTAAAACTTTGAGAAAGCAAATGGTCTGTTGGAATGGCCTCTGTGACACTGAAAAGTTGAACAAATTGAAATCAGCGCTGAAGATGGGGGAAATCCGCAGTAGGAATCTAATAATCCATTTTCCTGACTTAGGGCAGCAAATTTCCACTAGAAATCCACCTGCCCCTTTGCATCCTAGTGCCCAGTACATTCAAAGCCTCGTTTGATGAAGAGAACTGTAGATCAGAACACTGCAGCCAACCGGTAGCTACATCCTCCGTTTTAAAGCACTAGCTGGGGAATCGCAAAGTTGTGTCTGCGTCAGCGCCCGCACCTCCCTTCCACCCCTGCGACGCGGTGCTGGCTGCTTTGGGCGTGAGTGGCCCAAGGTTCCTCCCTCCCTCTGAAATAGGGGGATGTCCACAATTGAAATCCCCTCCCCCCAGAGGTGTTTTGGAGACGGTGTTGAAGAGTAGTTAAGGAAATGAGACGTCCAGATCTCACCCCTCTACTGTATATAAGCCACTTCCAATCAGCCTCATTCTACCTCTGCAATATGGGGGCAATAATGTTGGGTCTATCTACAACAGGGGTAGTCAAACTGCGGCCCCTCCAGATGTCCGTGGACTACAATTCCCAAGAGCCCCCTGCCAGCATTGGCAGGGGCTTCTGGGAATTGTAGTTCACGGACATCTGGAGGGGCCGCAGTTTGACTACCCCTGATCTACGGGGACTGTTGTAGGGCTTACCGAGAGGATGCAAATGAAGTGCTTTGAACACTCAAAAGCAGTGGGCAAATACTGTTACTCAGAATGCATTCCTTCCTGACTCATGATAGGCCTGACGTGTGTGTTCTTTCATCAAGACCAGGGGTAGTCAAACTGCGGCCCTCCAGATGTCCATGGACTACAATTCCCAGGAGCCCCCTGCCAGCGAATGCTGGCAGGGGGCTCCTGGGAATTGTGGTCCATGGACATCTGGAGGGCCGCAGTTTGACTACCCCTGGTCAAGACTCTTTGGAGGTTTCATTGAATCCCATGTCTTTTCATCCAGGCAGTGTCAAAGGTCATTTTCTGGAAACATCATTGAAGAGCACTTGGTAGGAATGGGAATGTAGTGCCCTGCTTAGATCTTCCTTTTACTCTAGGAGAAGAAAGCGAGCAACTTTTTAAGAATCTTAAAACTTCTTGCTAAGCTAATGGCCATTTGGAATGCTGAATTTTCTCTTTCCGCTGATTTCCTCTCCCCGCCCCCCCCCCGCGAGGAAAGTTGAGGCAATTAAACCCACCCAAAGCTTTTTTTTGTTTGGTTGGGGGATGTGACAAGGCAAAAGACATGAAATTAACTCATCCATGTCTGTTCTTGTAGAACCATTTAATGTCATTGTTAATAAAGGATAGTTTCCCCCCCTTCTTTGCAATCAACATTGTCCACCATAACAATGAACACACTTTTAAAGGGTTTTATTTTTAAATCAACTCTATGAATTAAAAGCCACAGGGCCTGGGAATAATTTTATCCTTCCTGTATAAATTTTCAATTAAATAATTGTCTTCCCTGCTTTAAAAATTATATAGATTAAAAGAAACGACTAATTGCTTTCAAATGCACGGGCGTAGGAGGTTTCTTATAACCTAAACAATAGCTTTGATTGAAATACAGTTTGGCAAGATTAGGCCAGATTTGATGCTGAATTGCTTTTAACAGTCTGGAGAGTAAATGTTGAGGTACAATGAGAGAAGAGAAGCGTCTTGGTATACTCTTATGCCTGTTTTCAACTAAAGAGGCACAGGATAATATTACTTTGTGCAGTACTGTGTTTAGAAAATTAGGGTGCAAACCGGAGAACCTTAAGTGGTTTCAAATTTGATTTCAAGGGGGGATTAGTTAAGACTGTCTGTCTGTCTGTCTGTCTGCTCTTTCACACATAGTAAATAACAAACTTTCAACCCACTTGTAATTAGTTGCTTAAGTGAATTGAATCTGCATTATTTAGCATGTGAAAACGCCCATATCTGTCTGTCTGCCTGTCTCATTTTCTTAAATTTCTCCCTAGCAGTTCAGGGAAGCCTGTGTAATTTCTCTGTTTTATCTGCATAACAACTCTGTTAGGTAAGTTAGGCTAAGAGGCAGGGATTTACCCAAAGTCACTCAGCAAGTGTCTTTTGCAGAGCATGGATTTGAACTGACCAGTCCTGGGACACAACTATATAACCAATGTGCTGGAATTGTTAAACCCAAGTTTGAATCCCTACCCTGCCGTGGAAAGCTTGTGGGGTCACTTTGGCCCAATCATACTCTCTTAGCCTAACCTACCTTACAGAGTTGTTGTGAGGATGGCATGAAGGAGAAGAGAAGGACATCAACCACTTTGAGAACACTTGAAGAAATTAAGTGCAATAAATAAGTACTCTAACTCAGGGATGGCCAAACTGTAGCCCCCCAGATGTCCATGGATTACAAAACTATGTGTCCCTGGCCATCTGGAAAGTCACAGTTTGCCCCCCCCTTACAAACCGCTATACCCACTAGTTCTCATTTTTGGTATCAATGGTACTTAACTGTCTTTAGCTTAGAGTTTAAAGCCTTATCCCAAGATAGACAGAGAGCCAGTTTGGTGTAGTGATTAGGAGTGTGGACTTCTAATCTGGCATGCCTGGTTCGATTCTGCATTCCCCCAGGGGCTCCCCCTCAGTGTGGCACTGCGCAGCTGCTGCTGGCAGCGCCCCCCAGCGGGCGGCGGGAAGTCAGGGGCGCTGGCGGGAAAGCAAGTGGAGCAGGGGCTCAGGCAGCAGCGGCGATGTCCCTCGGCAATAGACTACCCCCCCGGGCCTCAGTAAAATTGTCAAGCGATGACCGGTCCCCGGTGATAAAAAGGTTGGGGACCACTGCAGTCGAAGATAACAACTAGCTACTCCCTGAAAATGCTACAAAAGTAAAGTGGCTTGAAATCCTTGGTGCTGGCATGAAGCATTTTGCCCTAAAGCACTCTTCCAAAAAATGCATTAAGACATTGCAGTGATACTCCGTGATATAACTTGACTATCAACACTGATAAAAAGCTTGTGGTCACATGCGATACCCCAGTACTATACAGAAGACAATTCTAAGGAATGCTTTTATTTAGCGCAAACGATCTGACTTGTTCTTCTGCAAGCTCAGAAGAGTGTACAGGTCACCCCCAAGCAGTCTCGCATCTGTTCGTACCCCCCATCAACTGTGAAGCCAATTTCTTAAGGGCAAGTAGAGTGATATTTTATAAAGGCCCCTTAATGTCGAGATAGCTCATTCCTTCAAATTTATGTGCACAGGTGCAAAGCAGATGTGCAGGGAAGCTTTGAAAGTGTGTTTACATAGTAAATGATTGTTCTTTATTCTCTCCTGTCTTGTATTATGTACAGTTTCGTTGCAATAATGAATCCTTTAAAATAATGAAGTAAAATAATCAAATATGGCCTTTCCCCAGCTTGCTCCAAGATCCTGTTTATGTTCTGATTCATGCATCTTGTATGTTCCTTAAACAACTCAACATCTTTACTAGATGAGCATTTTTTCCCCTTGCATTTGTTTGTGTTTTGTCACGTTTGGACCCCCACTTCTCCTCTAAAAAAGCCCCTGAAGCAGCCACAATAAAAGGCACATTCTGCAAATGAAAGCTACCAATTTAAAATACTTTTCCTTAAAAAAGAAATAAAAAGGAATACAGAAGACACCAGAAGGGGCAAAACACATGTAATGATACTTGTAGTTAAGTCCTGTCCAAGATGGCCCGGCTAGTCTGATCTAGTCAGATCAGGATGTAAACTGCACGGAGCTTTTATTCCAACCCCAGATCGATTCAGTCCCTGCCCTCTACACAGAATGCGATTTCTATTTGGATTTGGGGCAATTTTAATTTTCCTTCTGCAGCAAGAAGGATTGATCCGGAGTGACCCTACCTTTATTGTGCGATATCTCAGAGTGCTTTTAATCCTCAATATCCATTTGGGAAAGAAAGCTTTCCCTCTGATAGGCTACACCTGGTCATGTGACATGCTTGCCTTAAAGGAGAAGCCCCTAATTTCTCTCAACTTCTGTCGGTCCTGGATTTTTCCTCCCTCCTCTGCCTTTTTCCATCCTCTCCCCCCCCCTCCAAGAAAAGAAAGAGGCTCCCTGTTTGGCTCCTCTCCCCCCCCCCTTCAAGAAAAGAAAGAGGCTTGCCTCCCCCCCCCCCTTCTGAGCCTCCCTAACCACGTGCAGAAGACTTTCCTGTTTCAATGGGGAGGGGGGGGAGGAAGACTCGAGTTCAAAGTGATCTGAATTCAACAGGATTGACAACGGAATAAACAAAGTAAGTGCAGACTCTCCCCTTGACAGCTAAGCAGGGTCAGCCCTGGTCAGTATTTGGTTGGGAGAATATGGAGGAACACCAGAGTCATGATTCAGAGGCAGGCAATGGCATATCCTCGAAACATCTCTTGTCCTGAGAACCCCATGAGGAGGTTGCTAAATGTCAGGTGTGACTTGATGGCACTTTCTCTCATTCATTAGTTGGCAAAACATTTTTTGAGTGTTTCAAAGTTTTGAGGCTCTGGATGTGGAGATCCACTGTGGGGCCAACATGATGTTGTGGTTGGACTAGGATCTGGGAGTCCCAGGTTTGAATCTCACTATGTCTTGGAACTATCTAGAATCCAACAAGATAGTTTTAGAGAGGAGCGAACTAACTGTGTCATTAGAAGGGAAGATATTACGGCTAAAGCTCACTTACTTTGGACACATCATGCGATCAAACTCGCTAGAAAAATCATTAATGCTCGGCATGGTGAGCAGCAAAAGGAAACGTGGTCGCCAAAGGATCTGCTGGTTTGACACAATCAAAGCCGATACAGGGATGACCATGAACCAAGTAAAAGAAGCAGTCAGAGACAGGGGTGCATGGCAAAGACTTTCCTATAGAATCGCCGAGGGTTGGACACAACTGAACGGATGACATCATCATCATCATCATCATCATCATCATCATCATCATCATGTCTTGAAAGAGCACTGGATGCTCTTGGGCAGCTACACTTACTTAGGCTAATGGACCTGACAGGGAGGTTGTTGCAAGGGTAAAATGGAGGAGGGAAGAATGACGTGAATCTGTTTGGGGCACTTATTGGGGAGAAACACATTATAAAAACGTACATAAAATAAAGAGATGCCTCCCTTGCCATGATCTTAGAATCACAGAATCACAGAGTTGGAAGGGGCCATACAGGCCATCTAGTCCAAGCCCCTGCTCAACGCAGGACCAGCCCTAAGCATCCTAAAGCATGATGCCAATGAGGCCAGCCTCTATGGGGGGCTGGGGAAAGAGTGAAAACCATCGAACTGGAATTTATTGAGGCAAACCAAGATTCTGATGTTCATCTGCAAGCTGGATGCTGGTGTCCGAAACCATAGTGAGAATGAACCGTGAAAGATTTTCACGTCACTGCTATTCATTTTTGGCCCGATTCCGAATAAAGTGATACAGGGATGGGGGTTTCGTACAGCAAATTCCCTTCTGTTGACAAGCCACCTCTGAAGCAATCTGGCTACAGGGCCATTTCCTCCCACCACCCTTTTTTGTGACGCAATCCTCCTTGGAGTTTGTTTGGTGTGGGCTTTCTTTGTGTGTTCTAAGTTGAACGCTATAATGCTAAACTAGTATAGTCCGTTATTATAGTGACATCACTGAAATGCCTTACTCTGTTGGTCAACTTGAAACATTCCCCAAAAACTCTGAGGAAGGTCATGGAGCAAAAAAGTATGGGTGTATTTGGGGAGGGGGGGGGGAGGCACTGTAGGAAGCACTATGGATATTTTAAACAGCACACCACAGTGATTTAGAAGTGCAGCGAAGGGACAGAAAACAGAACAAAGCAGCCCAATTGTGCTTTACTAACCCGACGCGAGCAGAGTTTGTACGAACAGGTAGATAAATTCTAAAAGGTAAAGGTATCCCCTGTGCAAGCACCGGGTCATGTCTGATCCTTGGGGTGACGCCCTCTAGTGTTTTCATGGCAGACTCAATACGGGGTGGTTTGCCAGTGCCTTCCCCAGTCATTACCGTTTACCCCCCAGCAAGTTGGGTACTCATTTTACCGACCTCGGAAGGATGGAAGGCTGAGTCGACCTTGAGCCGGCTGCTGGGATCAAACTCCCAACCTCATGGGCAGACAGCTTCTGACAGCATGTCACTGCTTTACCACTCTGCGCCACAAGAGGCTCATTAGATAAATTCTACTAACAGCCAATTACTAAAACAAGTCTGAAATGACAGGGGGGGAAATCCAGTAGGTACCCTTTAGTACAGGGGTAGTCAAACGGCGGCCCTCCAAATGTCCGTGGACTACAATTCCCACGAGCCCCTGCCAGCATTCGCTGGCAGGGGCTCGTGGGAATTGTAGTCCATGGACATCTGGAGGGCCGCCGTTTGACTACCCCTGCTTTAGTAAAACGAAATACAAAGGCAGCTTGAAGATGTCCGTAGCTTTGCACGAGATCTTAATACCTCCATTGCCCAAATGCCTATTAATGCGTATCTGTATGAAACGAGACAACATTATTACCGCCACACGTTGAAGACCTGTAATATGATTTTAATATTGTTATTTGATGTTAATGTCTTAGAGTAGCACACCAAAGATGAAATGAGGACTATTTACTTTTGGCCATAATGAATACTAATGTATCAGGGGACAAACAGACCTCTCTGCCTTCTGTTCGCGTTGGCCAGCAAAAGAAAAAGAGACAAACGGAAGTCAACAATCAGTCCTCTCTGAGTCGAGCACAATTGGAAGTTGTGACTCAGGCCAGCTGACATCCAGGCCTGCAGACCTCCCTTCTCGTCTTTCTGCTATGACTAAATAGAATCAGACTAGACAGAGAGTTGTCCCGTTTCCAGGATCCCCGGTGGGAGTTCTTCATAATAATTTGTTGGTTCTGCTTTGGTTTACATTGCCTTTCCCCCCAATCTCATTATTGGTATGAGTTGTGTCCGTTGTATTGGGAGTTTTCTTCCAGGAAGGGGAAAATAGCTCATTTCCTTGAGACAAATTTTATTTTATTTTTACAATCTGGGCTTCAGCCTCTCGTTTTCTTGCCTACGCAAAAAGCAGCCTAATAAGCCACTAAATGTTCTGGACAAACATAAGCTGCCCTTAGCTTTTAACTCGAAATAAGGACTGACAGAGCAAAATGTTCCTTTAGTTTGCTGATGTTTGTGCAAAAGACAAATCCTGTTTGTTTGCAGTTGTCAAGATGCAATCTATGTCTCCTTGTCTTTTCCCCAAAACTACACTACAACTAATTATTTTGTTTATGTTTAAACTTTATAGAACATCTATTCAGTGCAGTTCATTAAAAGAGGTTGCATTAAGTTTTTTCAAAGAGAGAGACGCTACAATTTGTTACAATCTTCATGAAGAACTACGATTTGTTAACATCTTCATGAAGGATCAGTGAGTAGGTCCTTTGTATCAGTAGTTCCCAACCTGTGGGCTGCGGCCCGGTGCCGGGCCACGAAGGCTATGGGGCCGGGCCGCGGCTCCCTCTCTCCGCCCCCCCGCCCCCACAGTAAAAAACTTCCCAGGCCACAAGCTTGCGGCCTGGGAAGCTTCTTACTGTGGGAGGGTGGGGAGAGGGAATCAGGGCGTATCGCGCATGCGTGGCCCGCGGGCGCGGCCCGATGCACAGGCGCAGCCCGATACGCGGGCGCGGCCCGATGCGCGTGCGTGGCCCGCAGGCGCGGCCCAATGCCCTGCCGGTCCCCAGCCTCAGAAAGGTTGGGGACCACTGCTTTGTATGACCTAACACAAGAAGACTTATACTGAATCAGACCATTGGTCCATCAGGATCTGTACTGTCCACCCAGACAGGCAGTGGCTCTGCAGGGCCTCAATCCATCCATCCATCCATCCATCCATCCATCCATCCATTGTACAGTCCTCCTTCCTTCTTGGACTCAAGGTGGAGCACATAATTTGTTGTTGTTATTAGGTGCGAAGTCGTGTCTGACCCATCGTGACCCTATGGACAATGATCTTCCAGGCCTTTCTGTCCTCTACCATTCCCCGGATTCCATTTAAGTTTGCACCTACTGCTTCAGTTACTCCATCCAGCCACCTTATTCTCTGTCGTCCCCTTCTTCTTTTGCCCTCGATCGCTCCCAGCATTAGGCTCTTCTCCAAGGAGTCCTTCCTTCTCATAAGGTGGCCAAAGTATTTGAGTTTCATCTTCAGGATCTGGCCTTCTAAGGACCAGTCAGGGCTGATCTCCTCTAGGACTGACCGGTTTGTTCGCCTTGCAGCCCAAGGGACTCGCAAGAGTCTTCTCCAGCACCAGAGTTCAAAAGCCTCAATTCTCTGATGCTTGGTCTTCCTTATGGTCCAACTTTCGCAGCCATACATTGCAACTGGGAATACCATAGCCTTGACTAAACGCACTTTTGTTGGCAGGGTGATGTCTCTGCTTTTTAGGATGCTGTCTAGATTTGCCGTAGCTTTCCTCCCCAGGAGCAAGCGTCTTTTAATTTCTTTGCTGCAGTCCCCATCTACAGTGATCTTGGAGCACAGGAAAATAAAATCTGTCACTGTCTCCATTTCTTCCTCATCTATTCGCCAGGAATCGAGAGGGCCGGATGCCATGATCTTTGTTTTCTTGATGTTGAGTTTCAAGCCAACTTTTGCACTCTTCTCCTTCACCCGCATCAACAGGCTCTTTAGTTTCTCTTCACTTTCTGCCATTAGAGTGGTATCATCTGCATATCTGAGGTTGTTGATATTTTTCCCTGCAATCTTGATCCCAATTTGTGACTCCTCTAATCCCGCCTTTCTCATGATGTGCTCCGCATACAAGTTAAATAGGCAAGGCGACAGTATACAGCCTTGCTGAACTCCTTTCTCAATTTTGAACCAATCAGTGATTCCATGTTCAGTTCTCACTGTTGCTTCTTGACCTGCATATAAATTTCTCAAGAGACAAATAAGATGCTCTGGTATTCCCATCTCTTTAAGAACTTGCCACAATTTGTTGTGCTCCACACAATCAAAGGCTTTAGAATAGTCAATGAAGCAGAAGTAGATGTTCTTCTGGAACTCCCTAGCTTTCTTCATGATCCAGCGTATGTTGGCAATTTGATCTCTAGTTCCTCTACCTCTTCGAAATCCTACCTGTACTTCTGGAAGTTCTCGGTCCACATATTGCTGGAGCCTAGCTTGTAAAATTTTGAGCATAACTTTGCTAGCATGAGAAATGAGTGCAATGGTTCAGTAGTTTGAACATTCTTTGGCATTGCCCTTTTTTGGGATTGGAATGTTGAAACTATAAAAATCGGCAACACAAGATGGTTGAATTCAAAATCCTCCAGCTTCTGCACAATTGTCCATGAAAGGGTTCATCAGATGGAGTAGCATAGGCGGAGGGGGCTCATTGATCTTAATAGACACAACCTCAACCAAAGACCTGGCTGAAGAGCTCCATTATACAGATACTGTGGAACTTTGGCAGCTCTATCAGAATCCTCAGCTGTCCCAGGAGCTCATTCCACCAAGTCAGGGTTAGGACCAAGAAGGCCCTGTCCCGGGTCAATACCAAGCATATATCTATGGGGCCAAGGACCACTAACAGATTAGTACCCACAGAGCGAAGGGCCCTGCAGGGAACATAAGAAGACAGTCCCTCGAATAGGCAGGACTCAAGCCACAAATGGTATTAAAGATCAAAACCAAGACCTTGAAATTGATCTGGGCCATGACTGGTAACCAATGCATCTACCTCAGCACAGGCTGGATGTGGGTCCTCCAAGATGAATGAGTGAGGCCCCTAGCAACTACATTCCACACCAGGTGTTGTTTCTGGGTCAATGACAAGGGAAAGCCAGTGTAGAGTGAGTTACAGAAGTCCAATCTAGAGGTGACCATTACATGGATCACTGTGGCCAAACAATCCAGAGGCAGGTAGGGCACTCGTAGCCACGTCTGGCAAAGATGGTAAAATGTCATGCGCACTACCCCTGTGACCTGTGCCACGATCAATAGGGAGGCATCCAGAATCACCCCAAAATTCTTTGCCATGGGAGAGATGTTAAGCTATACCCATGCAAACGTAGGGAGATGCACTTCTTGTCCTGCCCCTTTTCTGCTCAACCACAGGACCTCCATCTTGAAGGGGTCGAGATTCAGATGGCTCTTTTCTAACCATCTAGCAACGGCTTCCAGATATCTGGAAAATGTATCTAGGGGGAAGTCCGGGTAGATAGATAGAGCTGGGTGTCATCTGCATTTTGATGGCAACCCAGCATATTGCTCTGGACTAACTTTCCTTTGTTGTTGTTATGTGCGAAGTCGTGTCCGACCCATCGCGACCCCATGGACAATGATCCTCCAGGCCTTCCTGTCCTCTACCATTCCCCGGAGTCCATTTAAGTTTGCACCTACTGCTTCAGTGACTCCATCCAGCCATCTCATTCTCTGTCGTCCCCTTCTTCTTTTGCCCTCGATCGCTCCCAGCATTAGGCTCTTCTCCAGGGAGTCCTTCCTTCTCATGAGGTGGCCAAAGTATTTGAGTTTCATCTTCAGGATCTGGCCTTCTAAAGAGCAGTCAGGGTTGATCTCCTCTAGGACTGACCGGTTTGTTCGCCTTGCAGTCCAAGGGACTCGCAAGAGTCTTCTCCAGCACCAGAGTTCAAAAGCCTCAATTCTTTGACGCTCGGCCTTCCTTATGGTCCAACTTTCGCAGCCATACATTGCAACTGGGAAGACCATAGCCTTGACTAAACGCACTTTTGTTGGCAGGGTGATGTCTCTGCTTTTTAGGATGCTGTCTAGATTTGCCATAGCTTTCCTCCCCAGGAGCAAGCGTCTTTTAATTTCTTTGCTGCAGTCCCCATCTGCAGTGATCTTAGAGCCCAGGAAAATAAAATCTGTCACTATCTCCATTTCTTCCCCATCTATATACCAGGAATTGAGAGGGCCGGATGCCATGATCTTTGTTTTCTTGATGTTGAGTTTCAAGCCAACCTTTGCACTCTCCTCCTTCACCCGCATCAACAGGCTCTTTAGTTCCTCTTCACTTTCTGCCATTAGAGTGGTATCATCTGCATATCTGAGGTTGTTGATATTTCTCCCTGCAATCTTGATCCCAATTTGTGACTCCTCTAATCCCGCATTTCTCATGATGTGCTCTGCATACAAGTTAAATAGGCAAGGCGACAGTATACAGCCTTGCCGAACTCCTTTCTCAATTTTGAACCAGTCAGTGATTCCATGTTCAGTTCTCACTGTTGCTTCTTGACCTGCATATAAATTTCTCAAGAGACAAATAAGATGCTCTGGTATTCCCATCTCTTTAAGAACTTGCCACAATTTGTTGTGCTCCACACAATCAAAGGCTTTAGCATAGTCAATGAAGCAGAAGTAGACGTTCTTCTGGTACTCCCTAGCTTTCTCCATGATCCAGCGTATGTTGGCAATTTGATCTCTAGTTCCTCTGCCTCTTCGAAATCCTGCCTGTACTTCTGGAAGTTCTCGGTCCACATATTGCTGGAGCCTAGCTTGTAGGATTTTGAGCATAACTTTGCTAGCATGAGAAATTAGTGCAATGGTGCGGTAGTTTGAACATTCTTTGGCATTGCCCTTCTTTGGGATTGGAATGTAAACTGACCTTTTCCAATCCTGTGGCCATTGTTGAGTTTTCCAAATTTGCTGGCATATTGAGTGTAGCACTTTTACTGCATCGTCCTTTAAGATTTTGAATAGTTCAACTGGAATGCTGTCACCACCACTAGCTTTATTGTTGCTCAGACTTCCTAAGGCCCACTTGACTTCACATTCCAGGATGTCTGGCTCCAGGTCAGTAACTACCCCACTGTGGTCATCAGTGATGTTAAGTTCGCTCTTGTATAGTTGTTCTGTATAATTTTGCCACCTTTGTTTAATCTCTTCTGCTTCTGTGAGGTCCCTACCATTTTGGTCCCTTATCATACCCAACTTTGCATGAAACGTTCTCTTCATATCTCCAATTTTCTTGAAAAGATCTCTGGTCCTCCCCATTCTATTGTTTTCTTCTATTTGTTTGCACTGTTCATTTAAGAAGGCATTCTTATCTCTTCTAGCTTTTCTCTGGAATTCTGCATTCAATTGGGTGCATCTTTCTCTTTCTCCCTTGCCTTTCACTTCCCTTCTCTCCTTAGCTATTTGTAAAGCTTCCTCAGACAGCCATTTTGATTTCTTGCATTTCTTTTTCTTTGGGATGGTCTTAGTTGCTACCTCTTGTACAATGTTGCGAACCTCCGTCCACAGTTCTTCAGGCACTCTGTCTATCAGATCTAATTCCTTAAATCTATTTGTCACCTCTACTGTGTATTCGTCGGGGATATGATTTAGTTCATACCTGAGTGGCCTAGTGCTTTTCCCTATTTTCTTCAATTTAAGCCTAAATTTTGCAACAAGAAGCTCATGATCTGAACCACAATCAGCTCCTGGTCTTGTTTTTATTGACTGGATAGAACTTTTCCATCTTTGGCTGCAGAGCACATAGTCAATCTGATTTCTGTGTTGACCGTCTGGTGATGTCCATGTGTAGAGTCGTCTCTTGGGTTGTTGGAAAAGAGTGTTTGCTATGACCATTGTATTCTCTTGACAAAATTCTACCAGCCTGTGCCCTGCTTCATTTTGTACTCCAAGGCCAAACTTGCCTGTTATCCCGGTTATCTTTTGGCTTCCTACTTTAGCATTCCAATCTCCCATGATGATAAGCACATCATTTTTTGGCGTTGCTTCTAGAAGGTGTTGTAGGGCTTCATAGAACTGATCAACTTCATCCTCTTCAGCAGCAGTGGTTGGGGCATAGACCTGGATCACTGTGATGTTGAATGGTTTGCCTTGGATTCGAACTGAGATCATTCTGTCATTTTGGGGATTGTATCCCAAGACTGCGTTTCCTGCTCTCTTATTGATTATGAAGGCTACTCCATTTCTTCTGCGAGATTCTTGTCCACAGTAGTATACCTGATGGTCATCTGAATTAAATTCACCCATTCCTGTCCATTTTAGTTCACTGATTCCTAAAATGTCGATGTTCAGTCTTGTCATTTCTTGTTTGACCACGTCCAGCTTGCCTTGATTCATGGATCTGACGTTCCAGGTTCCTATGGAATAAAAATCTTTACAGCATCGGACTGTCTTTTCGCCACCAGTTACTTCCACAACTGAGCGTCCTTTCGGCTTTGGCCCAGCCGCTTCATTCATTCTGGCGCTACTCGTACTAGCCGTCTGCTCATCCCCAGTAGCATATTGGACACCTTCCGACCTGAGGGGCTCATCTTCCAGCGTCATATCGTTATGCCTATTGGAACTGTCCATAGAGTTTTCATGGCAAAGATACTGGAGTGGTTTGCCATTGCCTTCTCCAGTGGATCACCTTTTGTCAGAGCTCTCAGCTATGACCTGTCCGTCTTGGGTGGCCCTGCACGGCATAGCTCATAGCTTCACTGAACTACGCAAGCCCCCTTGCCACAACAAGGCAGCGATCCTTGAAGGGGGCTAACTTTCCTAGAGGACGCATAAAGATGTTGAATAACATTGGGAAGTGTATCATGAGGATGTGTTTAGCTGACATCATTTTTGTAACTTTATGGATGTGAGGCTGTGGCTTGGAAACTTACTGTGTTGTCCTGCTGTGCCTGTTTGAGGGGAAACAGAGACTCCTATCTTGGCACGTATTCAAGGAGGATTAGCCTATCAACAGCTATGCATGATTACGTAAATTGAAAGGAGGTAGTCTGCCTCTGAATACCAGATGTTGGGCAATTGGCATCTTGCCCTGCGTAAGAACTGTTTGACCACTGTTGGAAGTAAGGTGTTGGATTAAGACCTTTGCTCTAATCCAAAGGATTTGCAGGGAGGGGGAAGAGGTGGAGACATGCTAAAGAAGTCCAAGTAGACTTCTAAATCCTAGTTGCTGGAACACGGGGGTTGTGGGTGGCTGGCCTCTTGCCCTAATTGTAGCCTTCCCAGAGGTGTCTTCATTACTGTAGTCAAGTGATTCAATCCTTGATCTGTTTTAACAGAGCTCATTATAGGTTCTAACCTTATTGGCTAATGGCTTCATAGATGTCTTGGGTGCTTTGCTCCAGCCATTCATTCTCATTCATTCATTCGTATGTTGGCTTGTTTAAGAAGTATGCTGCTTCCAGGAACCTGCTCAGGGCAGCTCACAGAAGAATAATAAAACAATTCATTAATTAAACAAAACAGTAAACTGAAATCCAGCACTAAAAACCCAGCTCAGCATAAAAACCCATATCATAAGAACAGCTTAAAGTATCAGTTGAAACAGTGTTAAAGGATCAGTCCCCTTAGTTAAGAACCTGGGTGACCATAGATGTTTTGGCCTGTGTCTGAAAGAAAGCAAAGTAAGTCCAGGCAAGCCTCAAGGGAAGGACATTCCATAAGCAAGGTGCTGCAGCTGGAAAAGCCCTGTCCTTGGTTGCCTCCCACATTGCCTCTGCACAAAGGAGCATAGAGAGTAGGGCTTGAGAGGTGGGCTAGACAATTGTGGGAGAGGCATCTAACACTATTTCTTCCTTAGGCTCTGTTCACTCCTGTTCTATAATTTGAAATTCTTTGAGATTTCGATTGTGCAACATAAAACAATAGAAGGACTCTGATTTGGATTAAAATGCATCAGGTTTGGTAATTGTGAGATTGCACAGTGTCAAGGCTGCACCACTCCATTGGTTTCATAGAATCATAGAAACATAGAATCATAGAGTTGGAAGGGGCCATACAGGCCATCTAGTCCAATCCCCTGCTCAACGCAGGATCAGCCCTAAGCATCGTAAAGCATCCAAGTTTCCACATAAGCCCTACCATCCCTGATATGTAAAGGGGTTGTTGTCCTCCTCTTCCTGGCTCTCTCCTGCCTGGCCTGCAGGTAGAAGTCGTGGTCCTCCTCATTGGCCCTCCTTTAAGGACTTTAAGAAGGCCCTGTGGCCCAGCAGGCTGTGAGCTGTGCCTGCTACCTGCCACTTGAAAATACGTTTTTATTCAGGAGTGGTCAGGAACCACCCCAACTGTGGATGTCGCCTTGCTGTACATCCCTTTGAGTGATCCCCATTTGATGACAATCCATCTGTTGAGGGAGAAGCAGTTCCTCAGAGGTTTCTGACCTCCTGTCTCAGTAGCCTCATGAAAAGTCTGAGGTTTTCCCCATCGGAACTCCTGAAAACCAACCATTGTACAATTATCTAGTTTCTCATAATTAACTCAGACTATAGTACTGTGGTAGGCAGATGGCCTCCTTTGAACCATGCCTGGCCTGTAGATGTCACTTGGCCATCTCCGTTCCTCTGGCAAATGAAGGCTTTTAGCTCCCGCCAACTTCTTTAACAACTTGGCCGTTCCAGGAATACATCCCCCCCTGCCCCCAAATCTCACAAAAATGCCTAAGCTCTCATTTCAAAACCAAATTCCTGAAAGCAGTTTGACCCTTTACAACAACAAAAACATAACTTCATTTGGATGCGTTCCATAGCAAGGGAAACAAACCCTCCCCCATTACACACCTGTGGGATTGTCTTGGTATCTGGTTGCTCCTGTTTATTTAGGCAAAGGTGCTTGCATTGATGTCTTTGTGCCAGATGGTCTTATCCCGTGACACCCCACATAAATATAATATATAAGCATGTGTATCAATAATTCAGGCTCCATTGCATAAATCAGTCATATGACCCGTGCCAGCAGATGGGGAATGCCCTTCGATTTTCATACTAATAATCTAATTCATAAAACATTATATTGCTTATTTCCATATAATTTGGGGGGTTCTTTAGTTAGAAAGGAAATGTGCCATGTGCACTCTTCTGCTTGCATTGTTGTCCCATCACCTCTATACAGGCATGTTTAATGAAGAAATAAAGTGGGATTTCTTCACTCTTAACGACTCTTAATTTCCGTCTAAACATCCGGAAGAAGTTCCTGACAGTTAGAGTGGTTCTTCAGTGGAACAGGCTTCCTCGGGAGGTGGTGGGTTCTCCATCTTTGGAAATTTTTAAACAGAGGCTAGATAGCCATCTGACGAAGAGGCTGATTCTGTGAAGGCTCAAGGGGGTGGCAGGTTACAGTGGATGAGCGAGAGGGTTGTGAGTGTCCTGCATAGTGCAGGGGGTTGGACTAGATGACCCATAAGGTCCCTTCCAACTCTGTGATTCTGTGATTCCATGATTGTTGCTGTGCATGCACTGGAAGCTCTAGTATGGAGGTCACCAACCTTTTCTTTAATGAGAGCTACTCCAAGATAACAAAAGATTCCCATAGCTACTTCCTCCTCGCCATGATCTTTGGTTCCCCCAGCCCCTACTGGAGTCACCTAAACTCTTGACCCATGTTCACTTGAGGAAATTCTTCCCACTCTCATTCTTCTCACTTTCACCTCGGTCACTCTCAATGTCAAGGAGATAACACCAGCACTGGTTCCACTTCAGGAGACACAAGAAGCCTTTTGACTGAAGAAGCAGTTTTTTTCTACCGCCAAAGTCTACTGGAAATCAGAGCATGGTTGTTAACAATCACTCCTAACCACTACTCCAAGCTGGGCTAATGAACAAATGAAATACCTACCACAACTAACTGCTCTGTGTATTTTTCCCCACCCATAGCTCTGATCCATGTGCAAGAAGGAGGGGGAAAGAACTTTTGGCTTGCTGTTCTATCTACTAACAAACTTAGGCTTGTTCATGATGTGTGAATACTGGACAGTTACTGGACAGCGTAGATAATATTTCATCCTTGGTGCGGGACCCAAAATAGGTTACGTCAAGTTATTCTCCATTGAGCTATTTTGTCCTCTCAACAACTCTGCGAAGGAGCTTAGGCTGAGCTTATGTGCCTTACTCAAGTTTACCCTGGTGAAATGGAGGTTTGAACCTGGGTTTGCTGGATCCTATGCCAATACTGATCATGACATCATACTGGGCGCCATATTGGCTTGGTTGATCATGGCATGAAGTATCAGGACAATTAGACTCCTTAAGCATATTTCTGAAGACAGCCCAAGGTACTTCTGTGAGACAGCTTTGAAGCATGTGTAAGGTGAACAGATTTTAACATTGGTAAAGCGGGACACCATTGACCGGGCAGGGGGGGGGGTTCTTGATTAAAAATTTGGTCTATATGGAGCAAAAAAAAATTTCATAGAACCCATAGAACACAAAAATAGTATTGTAATTTTTTTTTTTACTTGCAACTTAAGTACAATTTGCCAGGTGCCCCCAGATGTCCCTCCAAAAGTGGGACAATCTGGTCACCTTAAGCATGTGGCTCCCATCAAATATGGTTGTCATTAAGATTTGCTACCTCATTGAATACAACCTGGATAGCCCAGATAAACCCAGTCCCATCAGGTCTCGAAAGCTAAGCAGAGTTGGCCTTGGCTAGAACTTGGAAGGGTGACCACTAAGGAACACGAGGGTTGTGACATGGGGGCAAGCAATGGGGGACCACCTCCAAATGACTCTTGCTTGGCAGCCAGGCAATCCTAGGATCTTCAGGTTATATTACACACATGCCATATGTATGTATGTATGTATGTATATATGTATGTATGTATGTATGTATTTATTTATTTATTTATTTATTTATTTAGATTTCTGTACCTCCCATTTCTTTGCAGCTCTGGGCGGTTTACACTGAACATTATATAACTTACATGGAACATTATACAGACTATAACATCAAAACACTTTTCAATAAAGCATCAAAAGATTACAAAACCACATTTATAATATAAATAACAATTAGCAGTAACATTGGGAGAGTCATGGGCGGGCGTCTGGGGGGACCAGCAGGTGTTCTGAGTCGGTCGGTCTCAAGTGAATGGAAGAGCTCCCTCTTGCAGGCCCTGCGGAACTGTGGAAATTCGGGCAGGGCTCTAAGCTCCTCAGGGAGCTCGTTCCACCAGGTAGGGGCCAGGACCGAGAAGGCTCTGGCCCTTGTTGAGATCCGACACGCTTCTCTGGGGTCAGGGATCCGCAGCCAGTTGGAGGTGGCGGAGCATAAGACTCTTTTGGGGGTATAAGCAGGGAAGTGGTCTCTCAGATACACTGGGCCCAAACCACGTATGGCCTTTAAGGTTATTACCAGAACCCTAAGCTTAATCCGGAATTCAACTGGGAGCCAGCCAAGTTGTTGGAGTGCCGGCCGGATGTGGGATCTCCATGATGTTTTAGTGAGAATCCTCGCCGCAGCATTCTGCACCAGTTGTAGTTTCTGGATCAAGGAAGAGGGTAGGCCTGCTTAGAGAGAGTTGCAGAAGTCCAGCCTAGAGGTGACAGTTGCATGGATCACTGTGGCTAGGTGTTCTGGGTCCAGGTAGGGCACTAGTAGCTTGGCTGGACAGAGGTGGTAGAATGCCAGCTGCGCTACTTTTGTGACCTGGGCTTCCATTGTAAGGGAATCATCCAAGATCACGCTCAGGTTCCTGGTGGAGTGCGTTGGTGAGAACTGCACACCGTCCAGGGTGGGCAGATGCGCTTCCTCCCATGGTCCCTTCCTACCCAAACATTGGACCTCTGTCTTTGTAGGATTGAGCTTTAGGCAACTCTGCTTGATCCATTTTGTCACTGCTTCCAGACATCTGGCTAAGGATTCTGGGGGGGGAGTCAGGGCGGTCATCCATCAGGAGGAAGAGCTGGGTGTCATCAGCATACTGGTGGCAACCCAGCCCAAACCTCTGCACCAGCTGAGCCAGAGGGCGCATAAAGATGTTAAATAAGATAGGAGAGAGGACTGCTCCTTGTGGGACTCCACATGTGAGCTGGTGTTGGTTAGATACTCTCTCTCCTATCACTAGCCTCTGTCCGCAGCCCCGGAGGAAGGAATTCAGCCATTAAAGGTCCGTTCCCCGTATTCCAGCGTCGGTGAGGTGGTGAGCTAGGAGCTCATGATCTACTGTGTCAAACGCTGCCGATAGGTCTAATAGTATGAGCAGCGCTGACCCGCCCTGGTCTAGCTGGTGTCGGAGGTCATCGTTAGGGCGACTAGCGCTGTCTCCACCCCATGTCCAAGCCGAAAGCCCGACTGAAATGGGTCAAGGGCTGAAGTTTCCTCCAGGAATGCTGATATTTGGTCCGCAGCAGCCCTTTCAACTAACTTCCCCAGAAACGGGGCGATAGATAGATATGATGAATAAAATAAATGCCTCATTAAAACCCACCAACTTGTCAATTGAAATGTCTCACTAAACTTTCTAAACCATTGGTTGATATTCTGGCTGTGGCTATTCCAGAGCTGTAATTTACAGAAAACTCTGGCAAGCTCCACTGTTTTTTATAGAAGGATCCTTAGAGCTTTTGGTTTTCCCCACCTAAACTTTTTTCTGCAGTACATGTTAAAGTTTTACAAAAGCTATTAAAAAGGGGGGTGGGGGAGAGAAAAAAACTTCAAATGGAAGCCCAGTTCATTTCGGCCATGATATCAGTCTAGAATTGAAGCATTATAGAAAAGCTAAACAATGCCAAATGGATTTGGCCGAGATCAAAAGCCAAATCTATTTGTTCGCTTTCATCTTCAGTGTTCCATTTCCTAGGAGTCTGACCTTAGTCAAACATCTATTAAAGTTAGCTTTTGATCTCTCCCTCCCCCCCATTAAAAAAAAAAAAAAAGATGGGGAGAGAAAAAGCCAATCTTGAAAAATTTTCTTCCAAAGACAATCACGCTGTTGTGTTTTTAATGTTTCACCAGCATCTAAGTAAATAGGATTCTCTAGTGTGTGTGACAGAACTCTGGTTAAATAGGATGAGTCCCAGGCAAGAATCAAAAGGAAGCATTCTTCAGAGGCTGTTAACTGGAACAAGGACCCTCCTTTGGTCACTAGAAACCTGTTTGCTGGTAAATCTATTGCCTGTTTGGGGCCTTTGATTTTTAAAAAAATGTTTTGGAACCCGATATTAGGTAGTCGCTTGTTTGTAATATGACTTCCTCTTCATCAGTTAGACTTGACTGGTGCTTAATCAAAAGGTTCATTTTCTACTTAATTATGAGATCTTTGGTTGGGTCTCAGTGCTCCCAATAATCCTTTGTTCTTCCTTTATATAATTTTGGAATTGGTACAAGGGTTTTATTTTTTAAATATATTTGTATCTTTCTTGATTATTATCAGTCATTTCTATAACATGGTTTCTGTGTACAGTACCAAGCAGCTGGCATTCTTCTGCCTAACCCAGAACCCAATCCCGTAAGAGCTACATGATGCCACCTGTTTCCTCTTTTCTTTCAAAACTCCAATACCCATTGGTGGAGATCAACTACTGGAAACATTTCCATTATTAAAGAAGTACTCCTGATCAATCGAGGAGTAAATTTTGCCAAAAAATCAAATTATTTGGTTGCATAAATTTGAAGAAGAAGAAGAGTTGGTTCTTATATGCCGCTTTTCTCTACCCAAAGGAGGCTCAAAGCGGCTTACAGTCGCCTTCCCCTTCCTCTCCCCACAACAGACACCCTGTGGGGTGGGTGAGGCTGAGAGAGCGCTGATATCACTGCTTGGTCAGACCAGCTTTATCAGTGCTGTGGCGAGCCAAGGTCACCCAGCTGGCTGCATGTGGGGGAGCGGGGAATCAAACCCAACTCACCAGATTAGAAGTCTGCACGCCTAACCACTACACCAGACTGGCTCCCTGTTGTTGCAGCCCTGTGGCTTGGCAAGCAGCTGTTTTTCAGAAGAGACGTTCTCATGGTTCTTTCACACTGAAGGGAATGCCTTTTCTGAGAAGATGCTTGCTAGGACATGCGTGTTAATTCAGAATTGGAATGCTTTACTGTAGACAGACTTATATTTTCATTCAAGTGTAGGCATCTTTCCTTAATTGACCTACACTGAATAAAACACTGTTAACAGCTGAGATTTTCTTTAATCAGGTGCAGAATTCCCTCAAAGCTGTGAATGTGAGCAGCCTAGAGTTGCACTGCCTATTGCCCCTTTTAAGATTACAGCAGTTCCGTTCTACTCAGGATGTAAGCAGTTCCACTCAGCGGGAGGAGGAAATTAGAAGAAATTTTGTTCAGATGACAGATCCAGTGAAAAGCTACCCTTTCTGTGAAGCCATTGGCAGATTTGTCACTGCGGGGAAGTTGGGAAGGCTGTAACTCAATGGTACAGTTCGTGTTTGCATGCAGATAGTTCATTCTGCTTTTGTGGGGGAAGTCATCCAAGGCTGCTTAGGTCATGCCTCCACGTGCTTAGGTAGGGCTATTCAACCTGGTTCATATTAAACTTCTTTCAGGACTGATTTAAGCACCCACCAAGGTATCCTCCAGTCTAAGGAAGCTCCTTTGAACTTCCAATGGAGGAGGAAGACTCCATAATGTAAGGCGGTGGTCCCCAACCACCAGGCTGTGGCTCCCTCTCCCCCCCCCTCCCGCAGTAAGAAACTTCCCAGGCCGATTAGCTTGCAGTCCGGCAAGCTTCATTTTGTGGGAGGGGGGGAGGAAAGCAGTTCCGCGCATGCGCAACACGCATCCGCGGCAGTTCCGCGCATTTGTGGCCGCGCATGGCGCAAACGCACATGCACGGCCGTGCGATCGCCCTCCCCACCACCGCCGGTCCTCAGCCTTAGAAAGGTTGCGCACCACTAGTGTAAGGTGTTCAGATTTTAACATTGGTAAAGCAGGACACTGTTGATGGGGGGGGGTTCTTGATTAAAATTTTGGTCTATAGAATGCATAGAACGTGAAATTAGTATTGTAATATATATTTTCTAATTTCAACATAAGTACAATTTGCCAGGTACCCCCAGATGTCCCTCCAAAAGTGGGACAATCTAGTCACCTTACCATAGTGGAAGGAGGCTTTAAGCTTGGCTTAGTGGGGTGATAGGACAGGGGAAGGATGCACCCCATTATTTCCATCTAAAACTTGATTGAATTTTTCAGAATAAAAAAGATGATCAACCATAGCCTAAAGAACCTTTTTGATATGTAAGGGTTCTGGCATGGCTTTCCATACCACCGGGAGGGTTCCAATGTCATTTACATTGTTTACAGCTCTTTACTATATGTTATGACCAGTAATAATCCTTATTAAAATTGATTGTTGCTGTATTAACTTGAACGAAGGATAGGGGTAAGATTGCTTTACAGTAGAGTGGCAAAATTAAATAGTCTCGTACACACTATCCAGAAATTCTTTTCTGTCTTTGGATGGGATTCAGAATTCATAAGGGTTGCTTTATTCTGATTTCAGGTCTGCGGCTTAGAAATACAGCACTAGGCAATAGTTGCACAATAGAATATAGCATAATGTCACCATCAGAGAGATTGTTCCAATGAATTACTTGCTGTAACTAGCCCCCTAAATCCAATCTATAAAATATGAGAGTGATTTACTCTTGTTTGGCACATAAGAAATCCTAGCTACAAATTTTGGCTCTATTTATTATAAGAGCTCAAGTGCAGTTTCTGATATCTGTATAACACAAAGGTATAACTCGGTGTATCCTTTGGTGGCGTCAGCGGAGGCTTCAGTAAATCAATATTTGTTGCATATCTTCCAGACTTTACCGTTCTCAGTGGAATATGCATTGTCATGTGGAAAACAAGATCTTTCCATAAGGAAGTGCTGCTTGATTTAAAAATTGAAATTTCAGCTCCCAAGCCTAGTTCACACACAGACATTGGAGGTGATTCAAGCTTGTTCCTAGCATGTGCAACCTCAAACTGCAGAGGCTATGGGACAGTATAACTGACCACTCCTCTACAGACAGGACGGAGAGCCTAATCTTTTCCTTGGTAGGTAACAATTGCACTTGCAAGGAGTTTGTTTTAATGGGGAAGCAATTGGGAATTCCAAGTTAGCCCAGTCTCTTCAGATCTGGGAAGCTAAGCAGAGTCATCCCTGGTTGTACTTGACTGGGCAACCTCCAAGGAAATTCAGGGTTGCCAGGCAGAGCGGGGCAATGGCAAACCACCTCTGCTGATCTCTTGCTTTTCAAACTCTAAGGGGCCAATCTAAGTCTCAAGTGACAGCTCTTTCCACCCCCAGCTGATGATGGGGTTCACGGAATCAGACATGGTGCAGTCTAGGAACTGTTTCCTTTCTCTCTGTGTTTGAAACAGACCTTGGTGCAGTCATTTTTAAACTATATATATTCTTGTCATTGGAACAGAGCCTCTGTATGGGAGGATGGTGAACAAACTAGCCCCCGGGTCTTGGAGGGGGGGAAAGGACAGTGGTTGTGGGAAAATGGGGTTGCCAGGTCCTGCCCAGCCACCACTGAGAGATGGAGGGTAGGGTGGGTAGGGTTGCCACCTTCAGGTTGGAAAACACCTGGAGATTTAGGTATGGAACCTGGAGGGGACATGGAACTCAGTGAAGTATTACACTGTTGAGTCCACCCATTTTCTCCAGGAGAGCTGATCTCTGTAATCTGGAGATAAACTGTAATTCAGGGTGACCTGCAGATCCCACCGAGAGGCTGGCATCCCTATGGGGAAGGCATGCAGGTAATGATATTTACGGATGGTCAGCCAACAGTATGGCATTCTTGGGGCAGGGGGGGAGGGGGGAACCAGCTAATCTCAGCACTGAATACTGAATATTGTGTGTCATAAAATAAAAACCCCTTCCCCCCAAAAAAAACCTGCAGTTGAACAACTGCAATTTTGCCCTTCCAGTGCAAATCGCCGACCATGCTAGGGTCATTGTTGTATTAAGCCCTTTCACCAGCTTCTGAAAATTAAAAGAAAGTGGTGTCCAATACTCGAGCATTTAACCATAATTAATAGGAATGTTGCAACTCAAAAGAACATATCCAGAATTGTGTAGAAGGTTGAACACGCTGCCAGTCGTCTGGACAATCAATCTCCACGCCCCCTCCCTCTTTCTCATTTTTTACCATCTTCTTTGTGATCCTGAGCACCAAAAGGGTCAAGCAGTCAACTGTACCAAATATGATAAAGGTCACTAGAGTGAAGCTCACTAAAAGTATTAAGTATTACAAGCCTGACAAATCACTCCCGTAAGCCTGAGCTCTAAAAAGAACAGGAAAAAGTGTCATGAAATCAATCAACCATCATAAACGGGCCTTGGTGAAGAATGGAAGGGAAAATGCACTTCTGCTTTATTTTCCTTCTTAGCTAGGATTTTGTAGTTTCCTTTCAATCACCCGCCCTAATTCCCTCCCCCCAGGATAGTTACAGAATTTAGTCCTTGATCTTCTCAGGTTTTCCGAATGAGATATCGCTTTTGATCAATGAAAAAAAGGTGTTCCCAAATTAATCAGAAAGCAAATGGGAAAAAGATCTTTAAAAAAAAATCTGCAGATGATCAACATCATCTTAAAAGAGATATTCCCCTTTTCTCATATGCAGGAGGGAATTCTTGCGATCATCATTGTGATGCACTCAGGTGCATCATCCTTAACACTATTTCACTCCCTTATATATTGGGAAACAGCCTCCTGGGAGGAGACTGTCTATGGCCCTGTCTGTCCAGGTCCACCCTGATTGGTCCACCCCCTTCAGCTCCCGCCCTCCCTCCTTGCCTGCTAGAAGCCTTGTGGCTGCGGCCTCCATTGTCACCCACGAGGAGAGAGTCAGCAACAGGGCTTTGCGGCCCACAGGTACGCTCCAGCTGAGAGGGAGCCAGGGGGGAGTTTGGAGCCTCCCTGCGGTCTGCCAGGGGGGGAAGCTTCCCACTCCCTTTAGCCCACTTTCTGGGCCACAGGGAGCCACGGCCACCCTCTCATGCCCTTCTGCCTGCCGCCCCTTTCAAAGCGCATTTTTAAAATGGGCTTTGATACTAGTTTTGAAATAAAAATAAGCTTCAGAATTGTTGCATTTGCTCCTAAGAAAACGTATCAGTCCATTAAGATTTCTTAAATGACATGAAATGTTTGACTTTTTGAGTTAATTGGACTTACCACCTGAAACAAACCATTAACTCTTCCAGATGCAGATTGGAGCTGTCACCGGGTTTTTCTGTACAGATGATGGCCAATACATCAGAGCAGCCATCTGTAACTATAATAAAACGCCTAATGACCTTTTGGGTGTCACAGTGATCTTATACCTTCATACCCCACTTTTCCACCTTGAGGGCATAGATTGTGATCTGTTTTATGTCCACAATAGGCCTATGAAATGAGGCTGGGGAGACTGGAGAGGGGAGAGTAACAGTTATAAGCTGGTTTGAGTATCCAACCTGTATCCAAATCCAGAAAAATAAATAATAAAAGAAGTATTTAAATTCACAAATAAAAAGCTGATCAGAGACTCAGTTTGCAGAAATTATCTGGGGGAGGGGGAATCTAAAATTCTCACAGTCAGAATCTTCCAAGACAACGATTTTCCGCATCCAATCCTCTGCTCTCCTAGTTCCAATATGATACCGCACATGAACATTTAATACTGCCAGATGTTTCATTGTTCGCATTTTTAGAGCATCACGCTTGACCCTCAGCAGTTGTGAATGCAAATAACACAACACAGCTGATCCGTACACAGGAATCAACACATTCGGATCGGAAACAATGCCCGAGCTAAACTGTTTTTGGTGCTTTCTCCCCCTCCCCCCTCAGCCTTTTGAATGTTATTCATTCCAAATTGTTGGCTGTTAATTTAATTAAATGTTTTGTTTTAATATGAGAGACTGTACGGCTGCACTCTGGCTTGCCATTCAATTTTAATTAATTGCATACCTCCATGTTTGATTGCTCACAGCTCCTCTTTCGTTAATTTATTCTTTCACAGTTTTGACAGGAAAGCCTTCTGACTAACATTGAGGGAGGGGTGCCGTTGAAGCAATTTCCAGGCTTTAAAAAAAGTGGCTTTGGTGCTCAGACATTCTGGCCCACCGGTTCACCAGGGGAGAACATTAATTCCTCCTCCCGCACAGCCCTTCTGGGCCCTTCCCTTGGGCTCCTAGCTTTGCGTAGCACTAACATGATTCCATAAGGAAGGCCGAGCATCAAAGAATTGAGGCTTTTGAACTCTGGTGCTGGAGAAGACTCTTGCGAGTCCCTTGGACTGCAAGGCGAACAAACCAGTCAGTCCTAGAGGAGATCAGCCCTGCCTGCTCTTTAGAAGGCCAGATCCTGAAGATGAAGCTCAAATACTTTGGCCACCTCATGAGAAGGAAGGACTCCCTGGAGAAGAGCCTAATGCTGGGAGCGATTGAGGGCAAAAGAAGAAAGGGACAACAGAGAATGAGGTGGCTGGATGGAGTCACTGAAGCAGTCGGTGCAAACTTAAATGGACTCCGGGGAATGGTAGAGGACAGGAAGGCCTGGAGGATCATTGTCCATGGGGTCGCGATGGGTCGGACACAACTTTGCACCTAACAACAACAACAACAACATGATTTCTGTAGGTGTTGCTACTGACCACTTTATGGCCAGTTGTGAAAGACTATTTTGAGGGAATATTCATGGGGAAAAAATGTGGCGTAGTACATTCAGATTGAGTTTTCCTAGACCTCACCTTTGGCTCAAGGTTTCATCATGGAACCTTTCTACCACTGTGGCTCAGTAGTTGGACATATGATTTTCATGAAAAAAGGTAATCTTTGCATGTAGAGGCAATCTGCAGCATTTCTTTGTGCAAGTTCTTGGGTACTGGGTGTTGGGCAAGACCATTATCTGCCTGACACCCTCCAAAGACCGATGGTTGGCCATGCGGGATTTGCAAGCTTTCTGCAGGTTCTGCAAGACGGAGCTCTTCCGCCAGGCATATGGTTGAGGCCAGGGCAGCTCCCGGCGCAGTCCACTGTGGACCTCTAGCTGAAACCAACTGAAACCAACTAAGTCCCTCGCTCCCAGATAGTGATAGACACTTGCTGAATGCGGGAGAGGAGTGGGTTAAATATTTATTATCTGCCATCTTGATATTGTTTTTTAACTATGTTTTAATGGGTTTTTACGGGATTTTATTGTATTCACTGATTTTTGTAAACCGCCGCGAGACATTTGAGAGTGGTGATAGATAGATAGATAGATAGATAGATAGATAGATAGATAGATAGATAGATAGATAGATAGATAGATAGATAGATAGATAGATAGATAGATAGATAGATAGGCAGGCAGGCAGGCAGGCAGGCAGGCAGGCAGGCAGGCAGGCAGGCAGGCAGGCAGGCAGACAGACAGATATTTTCCTGTTTTATAAATATGCTGGGGGGAAAGTTCACACACAGGTAGCTTAAGGTGGCTTTCAGCCGCAGCTCGCAGCCAGATCAAGTGGGGCCGGCGGGGGCTGGGCAGCTCGTTAGCAGGGCTGGGACAGAGCTCCTTGGCAGGCAGTCAGCAGGCCGGGAGGCCCTCATCAGCAGGCCTAGCCAACTGGCCAAGAGGCCCTCGTTAGCAAGCTCTCCACCATGACCCTTTGCCCAGGGCCCTCTCCCCTTACCTGCTGCTGGCTCCAGGCACTGAGGCATCTGAAAGCAAAGAGGGTAGAGTCCAGGGACACAGGGCGGGAGCTGCAGGGGCAGGGCGAATCAGGGCAAAGCTGGCTGCACCCTGATTGGCCCTATTGTAACTTAGACGGCCAGACACGTCCCACCCCCTAGGCTGTTTCATAAATATTTAGAGGAACAACAATGGATAAGGATAATGTTTGCAGGATGTCTACTGCAATATGTTAGCCTGATGCTTCATATTGGACTGTAGCTCTTTCTTGTCATCATTCTGCTAACCATCCTTGAACCAAGGAGACCTGCCATCCCTACCATTTTGTGATAGCCCCTTCCCCCAGCTATTTATCACATTTCAATACCAACATGAAACTCAAAAGAGCTTCCTAGGAGATCTCTGAGCCAAGCACTGGGCAGACCCAAATTGGCTTAAATTCTGCAAGGTTTTCCATATAGTATGCCTCCCACCAATGTCTTGGACCTCTGACTTTGACCACCCCACCCGTCCAAGAGGCTCCAAAGAATTTTGAAGTGGTTTAAAGTAATCATTATCTTAATTTTTGCTCCTGTATCTTCTTTTGTGGCCAGGTCTGACAGCAGCTGCGATGGCCGAAGCGATGAAGTTACAGAAGCTGAAGCTGATGGCCATGAACAGTCTCCATGGAAGTGGGAGCCAGAATGGAACCGAATCAGAGAATGAAGAGCTGAATTCCAATGCAGGTAAATAGAGGTTCTCCAGTGAGGGGAGGGCTCTGCTTCAAAACATTTGCCCATGAAGAAGAGAAATCCCTTCCATTGTCATCCTGTTGGTATTTAGGGGTCATATACCAGACAGAATAGCTATTTGATGAGAACCTCCCATCTCAGAAAATTTCTGATTTGCAGGGTTCAAATTTATTTTAATACAGCACTTGCGGCCAGATAAAACAGATAGCGAGAAAAAAACATTTCAGAGTAGAAAATTGCAAAATCAGGGAGCCAGTACAAAATTTAAAATATATAAAATTGTATAATTGATGGGTACATTATAAAAAAGGCATAGTAAAATTCCTCTAAAAATCTTCACTTAAGCTTATGTTGTTTTTCCCGTGTGCTAAGCACATGCGCACAAAATTTGGCAACCTGCTTAATAATATGGCCACGACTATTCCACAGGAGGAGTTTTACTTGTTCTTTGTTTGAGCTGGTGGAGGAATTCCTGAGTAATGGGGGAATGGATTTATTTCTCGCAGAGCTAAAAGTAGGGCACCTTAAGAGGACGTGTTCGATTGACTGATTTGCAGGGTTGAAGGTGACCACAACCGTTTCTGCACTGGAGGCTTTGCCCCGGGCTGTAGGCTGGAGTTTGAGTCAGGGCAGGTTTCCCCGTCTCTTCCTGCTCTCACACATGGGAGAATTTGGCCTGGTGCACTTGGTCCACTTTGGATTTGTGCTCCCGCATTGGAGCCAAGACAGTGAAGTTCCCAGTGTGGTCCATATGCCCTTCCAACTTGGTCTTTGTTTAGTGTAACTCATGCTGTATTCCAGAAATCAGAATTTTTTTTGGAAGCTGCTCATAATTTAAAGGAAAACTACACACACAACTTAGGATCTCTTCCCCCTTTTGGCACCAGAGAAGTCTTTGTTACACTAACAGTTGTTGGTTTTATGAAGAGATGTTGATCACACCTCCTTATTTTGCCAAGCAGCAGTCTGCATCTCAGCCATGGGGAAAATGGGTCTGTATAAAAACTGTGTTTGTAGAGTGATATGAACAGTAATAATAAGCATGCATTGTAGTGCGTTGAATATGTGTCACATGCATGATCTTAGTACTTGTTACAGCAGCCCTCAAAGGTAGGCCACTGTTGCTGACCCCTACATTGTGTAGAGTAAATGATGTTTGTTTGGGTCAAGGGTGGGCATCCTGAGGTTGCTGCCAGTACCTGAAAGCCAAAGGCTGGCACATCTGCCCTTTACTGGATGGCATTCCTGAGAGGCTGATGTCCTGGCCAGGTGAGTGAACAAGCACCGAGCGACTATTCCCATTCCGTCACTCACCATCCAGGTGAAAAAACAAATGAGAAAGGATTGAGCAGGAACTGCCAGTGCTGCTCATCTTACTTGGGATGGGGAAACTAAACTCTACTGGTAGCATCCAGCTTCAAAGTCAGCAAACACAACACAACAGGGTAAGGTACGTGTTACCCCAGCCACAGACCCCCACAGAGGAGCCTCCTTCTCTTGGTAGTTAATATGCATTCTTGTGATCCTGTAGGAAAACGGGGTCCTTCTTGTGTTGTAGACCCAGACATGAGGAGGGACAGATGTTTGTCATGGGGTACTGCTGAACATGGCCCTGCAGTTGTGAGAACATGCTCTTCTGACAGGCGCTTGTCTGAGGCCGCGTGGTGGCCCGGGGCTAAGATCGGGCCCCTATTCCTGGGGGGGGGGAGGGGAGGCCAGTATTAGGCTGGCCTGGTTCCCCAGATAGTTCCATCCTATGCCCAATTATCCATCCGCTCTTTTCTGCCCATCCAATGGGCCTGTGTGGGAATACTTTATTCAATTGCCATCATTGTGAGCGAGTCACTGTTTGTGGGGTTTTTAATGGGGAATTTTAATGGGTTTTAATGTATTGACTTGTATTGAAATATTGTGAACCACTACGAGCCGGTTTCTGAGAGTAGCGGTCATACAAATCGAAATAACAACAACAACAATAATAACAATAACAACGATGATGATGATGATGATGATGATGATGATGATGATGATGATGATGATGATGATGATGATGATGATGAGCATTTGCTGAGTGGACTGGAGTTCTGCCCTATACCTGCTGCTGGGGTGAAGGAATGGAAGTTTACAATGTGCAGCCCCCGATCCGGGGCTGGTGTTCTTAAACGTTATAGGAAGGGCCTGTGTCTTTTCACTGGTGCAGCATGTTTTTGGGCACTGCCTGAAAATCCAAGACTGACGGAGAGTTCCTTATGTTATGAAAAACCTGTAACAATTTTGTGCGCTCATTTCGGTGTTTTGTCTTTTAAAAAAAAATTACCAAATGTTTATTTTTCGTGTCGCCTAAATGGCTGCTAAAAATAAACGCAATGGTGGTGTAAAAGGAAAATAAAAGGAGATTGAATTTTGCTAGTGACTTCTTGACAAAGGCGGGAAGCGACCCGACAGCCAAATCGGGAGCCGTGCTAGCAAGGGAAACATTTTATTTTAAGGAGACAGACCTACAGTTTCTTTGATTCGAGGTTGTGTTTAATAGCTTCTGTAATGGTTGCAACATGACTCCGCATCTCGATTTCAGCATGAATAACAACCTGTTCGTGTTTCATTTAGCTCCAAATGAGAAATTCTCCCTTTTTATTGTTTTAGGAAATTAGTCTGTGTACTATTGCTCCTGGAACTTTATAATTAATCACGAAAGGTTACGGCTGTTGAGAGTTTGTGGGAAATAGACGCCTGAACGGTTATAACTGTAGCTGTCAAATGAGAAATATCGGTTTACAGCGGTGGAGTTTGTTATTCTTGGGCTCTTTATAATATGTATTACTGTAACAAAGAGTTGGAAGTTGCCTATTTACTTGATATATCTAAAGAGAGAGAGAGAGCAAGTGAAGCCCCCAGCCCAGCCCAGCAATACTACATTGTGGTTTCCATCAAAGATATAGGATTGGAAATCCCTAATTCCTTCACCCAAAAAACTGCTGGTTTTTTTCTGATGTTTGAAATGGAACTGGGGAGGTAGTTGGCAATCTGGATTGAATTAAATGAGATTTGTTTGGGATTAAAAAACAAACAAGCCTCTTCCTGTATTTTTTTATAACTTACTTTGAAGTACTACTAGAGTTTCTGTGGGTGATACACACAACAATGAGCTTCAGTGTTTTCTAGTTGCCATTCGTGTGCTCCAAGCTCTGTCCTTTGAGGTGATGCGAATTTTACCACCTCTATGCTCTTCTTTCCTGATATACCCTGTTTTAACTTTATTTATCTTTTAAAAACAGTTTTAGTATGTAAAAAATCAGATATAGAGTAGATAAACGAAATGACTGTTGACAAAAGTACAAGTACAGATTTACATAGAAAGAGTTATCACGATTCCACACCGATAAAAATTACGGTTTCCAAATATTTTCTTTATAGCAACATTCTGCTGTGTTAAAACGTCACGTTCATTTTAATACCTCCTTCCTGATCATATCTGATGGATTGCACATCAATAATGCCAGTATTGTATAAGGGAGACCAGCTGTTTCTAAATGTATTTTGAGACCAACTCTTTTCCTGTACGCATTTATGAATTAAAATATTGTTTATCTTTCACTCCCCTCCCTGCATTGTTGTTTCCAAGCTTCAGCCATTATCATTCTTACTGCCATTCTTAAACTTTTTCATTCCTATCAATACATCTTCCAATAGGTAGTTCACAGGGGACAAATCAAATGCCATGGATGTTATCTCCTTTTGCACTGTATTCGAAAAGGTTTGAACTAAATCACATTTCTATCACAAATGTAGACAAGTGCCTCTGAACTCACTACATTTCTAGTGAAGTTCAACTATTCCTGAAATTTTGGCTAATTTGGTCAGAGTAAAAATGCCTACAAAAATAAAATTTCAAGTCATTTTCACTGATACTTGTTACAGCCCTGGCTACCCTAACCCAACGCAAAACCCACCTCTACAGTATAAAGTATTTTTGAAAATATTTTATCCGCATACTTCAAGGGTACTTTAGTAGCCTTTCTAGGTTTCTACCTTCTTTGAAATGCTTTTTGACTTGGGTTTGCTATTCTTCTAGTGGCTTTCCCGTACTAGGTCAGAGGTAGCATCAATCTAACCATCGAGGTCAGAAACTATATACGTGGCCAGTTTCTCCCTTCTATTCAGACCTGAACATGAGTCAACAGGAGTCAATACGGGCCTTGCTGTGTGGCTGCCTGGGTTGCTGCTGCACTGAGCACTGGAGGATCTTCATTGCTGGAGAAGACATCGACCAGATTGCCTGAGGGACTCCTCTTGCTTTCTCACTTTTCTACTTCCTCTTCTTCATTACACTTTACTTGACCTCAGTTCTTATTTTCAAACCAAACTAATCTTTTCGTTTCTGTTGGTGGAGTGGGGTCTGGGGGTGCTTTGGGGTTCATTGTTTCTTTCTCCTTGTGTTTCTTTCATCTTTTTTATCTAATTGGCACCATTGACTTTAATGGCCAATGCTTCGGCTGAGGCAGCTGCCTCAGACGGGCTTTTAAGGATCCGAAGCGGCTTCATCCGAAACCAAAGCAGTCCGGATTTTCCCCTCAGTGCCCATGCCTGGTCCGAAGTTTACAAGCGTGCTTGAAAAGATTCCATCCTCTTTCTCCTCCTTGCTTTGCCACGCATGTTATCAAACAGAACTAAATGCCTCCAGATGCATTTCCTGCACATGCCCAAAAGCAGTCCTGCAATGCCATTGTTTAATTTTGAGACTAGTTCATCTATCTAACAATAAAAAGCATGCACACACCCCTGAAAAGAAAGTTTGCACACCTTTTGGGGATGGAGGAATCAGAGACGAGCATATTTGTAGGGTAAATATCCATACACGCAAAGTATTTCTGTGGCCTCTCTGTGTGTGTTCCACCCCCATGTACCTGCCATGCAGTTTTCCCTTCTAAATGCAAACATCCTTCACAATCTGTTTAAAAAACCACAAATACATCACTCCGAGGAATATTTAAAGGAGCATCAGGAGGGGAGAAACTCATTGGTTTAATGGAATGCTGTCAAGGAAAATCAGCATCACAAATGACACGAGGGCAGAATTGATACTTCTGCACTGACACGTTAAAAGAAAATCCTATGCATTATTTAGAAAACCTCGAAAACTGTCAGCGGTATGATTGCCGAGTTAGCAGAAGCAGGAGGAACGGGGCTGAAGTTGAAAAGGGAAAAGCGTAGGCACGGATCCATATTGTAACCTTTCATGTTCTACACCCACCGCAAGTACCTAGCTATTACACGGTCAGCAATTTTTTAAAGTTTTTTTTTTTTTACCCCATAAAGAAATTCCTTCTTTTAAATTCTCAAATGCTCGAAAAGTCAAAAGAGGTAGGTCTTTTATTCTAAAAGGCAGGTTGCCTAAGCTGTTATTTTGTTGTAAAAGTGAAAATGACAAGATCCGAGAACAAGATGTTGGTTTTATTTTATTTTATTTTATTTTTTGAAAAGGTTATGCCATTTCAGGTTTTCAGAAACATGTTTACTATTGACAAAATTATTGTGAGGCTGTATGAATTTCTTTGGTTCTGTCAACACACACAAATGTACATACACTGAGATTGAGGTTGGTCTAGTGCAGTGGTTCTCAACCTTCCTAATGCAGCGACCCTTTCACAGAATCATAGAATCATAGAGTTGGAAGGGGCCATACAGGCCATCTAGTCCAACCCCCTGCTCAATGCAGGATCAGCCCAAAGCATCCTAAAGCATCCAAGAAAAGTGGGTATCCAACCTTTGCTTGAAGACTGCCAGTGAGGGGGAGCTCACCACCTCCTTAGGCAGCCTATTCCACTGCTGCACTACTCTGACTGTGAAATTCTTTTTCCTGATATCTAGCCTATATCGTTGTACTTGTAGTTTCAACCCATTACTGCGTGTCCTTTCCTCTGCAGCCAACAGAAACAGCATCCTGCCCTCCTCCAAGTGACAACCTTTCAGATACTTAAAGAGGGCTATCATGTCCCCTCTCAGCCTGCTTTTCTCCAGGCTGAACATTCCCAAGTCCCTCAACCATGCATGGAGGAGCAGTGTGGAATCAGTGTGGTTCTCTAGATTAGAGACTGCTGCTATACCAAGCAGTGCAGTACAGACAAACCATCTTGGCTCTAGAGTATGTCTCCCAGAGTATGTATCAGTGCATGGCAATGTGTTACTTTGATTAGCAAATTAATGGAATGTTAGGAAGTGCCAACCTGGATTGCCTTGACAGCTTGGAGATTGTCCCAAAGCAGAAAGAGATCAGGGAACCAGTAGCTGTCAACAGTGTGGAAAAGGCGGAAGGGCATAGACTTGTTCACATTTTTCATCATAGCAACTTTTAGAGTGAAAAATAGAACCACACAAAAATCCTATACCAGTGTACTCCATATTATCTACTCCCAAAATGAGACAGAATCAAGACTGAGTTAGTGACAATATATAGCTAGCACAGTTCTGCAGGACCTACAAAAGGAGCTCTTCCACCAGGCATTTGGTTGAGGTCAACCTGACCAGCAATATCTACTGGGCCCCCCAGAACCACTCCTCTGACCAAGCATGGGAACATATGTGGTTGCCACCAATTACTGGACTGTTATTGTAATAACTGATATTAGGTAAAGGTATTCCCTGTGCAAGCACCGGGTCATGTCTGACCCTTGGGGTGACGCCCTCCAGCGTTTCCATGGCAGACTCAATACGGGGTGGTTTGCCATTCCCTTCCCCAGTCATTACCGGTTTACCCCCCAGCAAGCTGGGTACTCATTTTACCAACCTCGGAAGAATGGAAGGCTGAGTCAACCTTGAGGCGGCTGCTGGGATCGAACTCCCAACCTCATGGGCAGACAGCTTCAGACAGCATGTCGCTGCCTTACCACTTTGCGCCACAAGAGGCTCTTAATAACTGATATTACTGTTGTTTTATTAGACATAGTTACTGAGTTATGCCGTACCTATTCTATGTTCTCTTACATTCTATGTAAACCGCCCTGAGCCGTGAGGGAGGGCAGTATATAAATATAAGTAAGGGAATTCCACTAAGAATTTTCACTGGTCTTATTTCCCCCCCGCAATAAATTTCACAAACAGAAGCCTCCAAATTTGCTTGGAAATTTGAAGACCAAATCACATGAGATACAAAAGATCCATGACCAGATGTTTTAAAATATTGCTGTTATTTAAGACAAGTGAAGAGGGCTCTGAATTTTATTGGATAAATGGCATTATTTGCCCTTCCCTATTCACCACTTCCCCATCCCAGATGTTGCTGTGAACTCCCATAGGGAAAGTAAAGGTGCAGATGCCGGAGGGCTTTTAATTGTAACCAGGGCTGATTCTGCACTTACTTTGCTTTTTCTGTTGTGGATCCTGCTGAATTCAGATCGATTTGAACTCACGTCTTTCTCTATCCCTCCCCCCAAATGAAACAGAAAGTGTTCTGCACTTGATCGGGAAAGCTCAGAGCAGGGAGGGGAGCCAAGCACAGCAGGAATCTCTTCCTTTTCTTGAACAGGAGGTGGAGGGAGGAGGATTGGAGACAGTAGAGGAGGGGGAATAAATCCAAGAGGCAAATCTCTGCAGAGAGAAGTTAGGGCTTCTGGGGCACAGTCACTTTATGACAAGCCTTGCAACTGGGCACCAGGAAGTTTTTGAACTGACACCCTGGCAAATCAGGGAAGACTGCCTTGCTCCCAGGCACCGAGCAGTGAGTAAATCGGGGGGGAAACAAAAATCTGCACATTTACTCATGGTGGTTTCTGAAATATCAAAGCTTATATCCACTCCAGGATATTGCAGGGGAAAGGTAGGATCACCATGAATCAATCATGCATGTTGCAGAGGGGAAATATAAGCACCCAAAATCAATATGGAAATCTAATTCAGTGTAAACTGCAGGGATTTAGTTGATATGGGAGTGGGTAAAAAGCCCCGTGCAGACTACATCCAGATCCATGCACAACAAGAAGTTTCCTGCTTACCTCTTGTCCAAGTCAAAAGATCCAGCCATGAGTCCTCCACATCCTGTTTGGTTTTGTCCCAGTGAAGTTTTATGTTATAGATGCAGGAAGGGAGATAAAAGAAGATGAAGAGTTGATTTTTATACCCTGCTTTTCACTGCCTCAAGGAGTCCCCAAGCAGCTTATACCCTACGAGGTAGGTGAGGCTAAGTGAGCTCTGTGAGAACAGTACTATCAGGCTGTGTCGAGCCCAAGGTTGCCCAGCCAGCAGCATGAAGAGGAGTGGGGAATCAAACACAGCTCGCCAGATTAGAAGCTGCTACTCTTAACCACTACTCCAATGAATCTGTGCAAGAATGTGTATGTGCTAACTGGTGTGCATCTAGTCTGTTCAGGATCCTTTCATTCTCAATGAACAAATTATGCTGTCATAATAAGGCACACAGGAGCAAGTCTCACTATAAAATGTCAGACTTCATTAACAATTGACTCTTAAGTCGTTGGCAGTATATGGAGAAGGAGCAATTATAAGCAAGCGTTTGGACATGTTAGACTTATATAGAATCATGGAGTTGGAAGGAACCTCCAGGGTCATCTAGTCCAACTCCTTTATTTATTTATTTAGATTTCCATACCGCTCATTTCTTTGCAGCTCTGGGCGTTTTACATTGAAACATTCCTTGCACAATGCAGGAACTCACAACTACCTGCCTATCCACAATGACCCCAGTTTCATGCCCCAGTGATCCCCCCACCAAAAATCTCCAAAATCCAGCCTGACCTGGAGGAAATTCGCCTACCATACAGGTGGAGGCGAACTGGCCATTGAATTTTGCCTCCTGTTTTTGCTAAATGTAAAGTGTCTGCCAGCAGAACTACCAGAAAGATGATTAGATAAGATAGTGAGGTCAGACTCAGCACCTTCTCCCTCCGCTTAAGTCTCACTCCTTGTCTGTCTGCAGATTGCTACTCTTTGGGCAATATCCTGCTTTTTCTCGGAAGTTCCACATTTAGTCTTACCCTCTTTCTCTCATTCTGAGATGTAGTTAAGACCCTGAATAAAACTGTGTTGGTCTTAAATTTCCACTTGAACTCAAAATTTGTTCTGCTGCTTCAGACCAACAGGGCAAGCCACTTGAATCTATCTCCTCTTTCCTATCAAGTATATTAGTTCCTAAATAAATATTTATCTACTGTGTTCAGGTTATGCATTGTTGCTGTGTTAATTACTGCAGCAACAGTGAGGTGGCCATGTGCCTACCCCCTTTCTCCTATCTTTTACAAATTTATGGTTTTCAAGTTCAGAGTTCTAAGTACTTCAAAGCACACAAAAATAAGAAAGAAAGAAAAAAACCAGAAAGACGTTCAGCAGCATGCACTAATCTTCATTCCCCCCTCCTATCTTCTTACAGCAGTGCTAATGGAAATGTATTTTGTTTAATGACTCTGAAATCCTGTTTGTAATTAGATGTGGGAATTGGTCTTACTTTGTAACAGATGATACTGGAATAATAATATGAGAGATGCTACACTGAGACCACGATGTTCCTAAATCTATATCATTTTTCAAGCTATTGACAGGAAATGTGTTTGTCCACACACAGAAAAAAGGTGGAGATTGATTTTTTTTAAAAGCATATATATGGATGTAAGTCTTATGACCAACCAAACTAGAGTTTTAGATATTAACTTTTTTTTGATTTCTTTCTTTGTTATATAATATCAAACCAGAGTACCATTGAAGTTTTGTGACAAGAAGATTTAGACGGGTGATATTTGTGAACATGCAGTTCTGAACAAGCTTGTGAAATTCATTTGGCTAACAGACCAATGGTATAAAGGTGAATGGGCTTTTTAGGCAATTGTAATGTTTTATTAGAGCCTCTTGTGGTGCAGAGTGGTAAGGCAGCGACATGCTGTCTGAAGCTGTCTGCCCATGAAGTTGGGAGTTCGATCCCAGCAGCCGGCTCAAGGTTGACTCAGCCTTCCATCCTTCCGAGGTCGGTAAAATGAGTCCCCAGCTTGCTGGGGGGTAAACGGTTATGACTGGGGAAGGCACTGGCAAACCACCCCGTATTGAGTCTGCCATGAAAACGCTAGAAGGCATCACCCCAAGGGTCAGAAATGACCCAGTGCTTGCACAGGGGATACCTTTACCTTTACCTTAATGTTTTATTTATTTCATTTGGTCCCTGCCTTCCTTCGCAGGTTGGGTTATATCACTTTCATCTCCTCCGTTTTATGCTCACAAAACCTCTGGGGCACTGTTCCATAAAATAAAATGGCACTGATGCACTAGATTCACACCTTTTCCACTCCAGGAATCTTGCCCAGCGCAGTGCTCGTCTTCCAGCTGATGCATTTCCAGGCCTGACGCAACGCAGGCCTTCACTTGCGTTGCAGCAAGGGAAGACGGGGCAAATTAGGGCCTGCATCATGCCAGGCCTGGGACTGCCTGGGACTGGTCCCACTGTCGTCCGGATGCAGAAATTTGCCCCGCAACTGGACAAGCACTGCGCCAGGCCAGATTCCTTGTGCGGAAAAGGTCTCAGTGAACTTTATGGATGGAAGTCAGCAGGCTTCAAAGGGCCTAACTCTACCTAGATATTCCATCACATATCACCACCATCTTAGAATGTACACATAGAAGGTTGGATCCAGCCATCTTTTTATCTCAGTTTTGGCCCCTCCTTCCTTACAGGCCTCGTTCTATGTGTGTCTTGTCCATTTAGGACTTACGACTCAAACATGGCTTTTTGGCAAAGGGGAGCCTTGCCTCCCTTTCTACAGTGGAAAAACTGGCTGGGTCTATGTCATGTCTTACATGATTTCTTTATTTGTCCTCCAAGATTTCCTTTCTTTGTGTTGCTGCTATCTCTGGTACATTTGTTACATTTATGGAATGTTTTTGCACCATGGTTTCATTCTCTGCTGTTTTTACTCCATTTATCCTCAGTTGATAATGAAAGTGTTCAAGATGGCGTGAATGTCATGGAAGGGAGGGTGTTCTGCACAAGGGAACAAAATGGCATGGAACCGGAGACCCGCAGGTTCAATTTGCACAAGGGAAAAGCAGAAATGTCGGGAGATCTGGGAATCAAAACTGGAGAGTTGCCAAATATAGGTGCACCTGCAAATGATGCAAAGGCTTTGACTGTTTGTTTGGCGTCACATAACAGTTTGTGTGGTTCAGAACTACAACTAATGGGCAGCTTCTTACAGAGTCATAAAGAATTACATTTTTTTGGATCGCTGGCATGCCAGAAGTGTTAGGGAGCTAATCTTTGTCTTGCCTTCCATATTATTTTAGCAAATCAAAGGCAGGAAGGGTGAAATCCCCAGAATTAAAAGTTTAGAATAGTTTTCTTGCCCGCTCTACCACACAACACACATAAAATATTTGAGCCAAATGTGCCTCATCTCTTAGGGCCCGCAACTCCCATGCTGTGGCATAGATGTTTCTGCCAGCTATACAGCTGCCAACAGCAGGAGCTGCATAAATGCCAATTTTAATCAGAGCTTATTTTATCAAACCCACACACAACAATAAAAAAATGATTTATGGAGAAGGCAGGGATGTTTCCAAACAACAGGAACATTAATTGTCTCATTGGTGGCTTTCTTTATGGATGTGCACAGATCCAGCCTTGGGCCAAGAGAACATCTGAAGACGCCAATGGTGGGCAGCTAAGAGAACGTCCCATAGCATGTTAGGACCTGCTTTTGCTGTGCCTAGGATCTAGCACTGTAGTTTAAAAATTGCGTTTTCAGAGTGCATGGCTTCAGTAATCTTTCCAACAGTCTTGTAAAGTAGGCAAGTAAAGTTTCCATACAGAAAATGGGGCAGGGTGAGATTGAGGGCTAGTGGTTTATATTATAACTAGTAATTAAGCCCGCTGTAATAACAATACAGCGGGCGCTAGGCAAGGGAGCCCCCGGCAGCCGCGGGCAGCGCGGCTGGCGGGGGCTCCCTCGGCGGGGGCCTGACGCAGCAAAAGGCCGGACAGGGAGCCCCCGCAAGCCACACTGCGCGTCAGACCTCCCGACGCGTCAGGCCGCTGGCAAGGGAGCAACTGCTACGCGCGGCTCGCAGTTGCTTCCTTGTCGGCGGGCGGGAATCGGCGAGGCCAATCGGCAGGCGCTTTGCGCCTGCCGATTGGCCCTGCCGATGGTCTGTCCAGAGGAAGGGGCCAATCGGCACCCTTCCTCATCCCAGTCAGAGCCCGCCCAAACTCCTCCCCCTAAGCCCTTACGGCTTTATTTAGTCCGCGGTGCCCGCGGGCGGGGTTAGGATAATAGAAATGACCAGCTTTCCGCATGGCCTGTAAGACAGAGCTCTTCCGCCAGGTGTATGGTTGAGGCCGGGCTGTGTTCCCGGATCCCCTAGAACCAATGAGATCAGGACCCTCGCTCCTAATGAAAGAGCTTCTACAAGCTGCACAGGGGAGGAGATGGGGGGTTAATTTTGATGAATTGCCATCTTTTATGTGTGGGGATTTTAAGGGTTGTTGCTTTAGTCTTTTGTTGTAATCCGCTGCGAGTCTTTTGAGAGCGGCGGTATATGTTAAAATATAAACAAACAAATAATAATACTAATAAATGGTCACCAGACCATTTAGAGAAGTGCCGGGAGGCAATGGGTCCCACAGAACATTCAGGAATCCAGTTGGATCCATGAGTCTCTGCAGATGAACTAAAATCCACTCAGCACCCAGCTGAGGAGGAGGTGGCATCCTCAGCTGAGCCTGATCATAGCATGGCATCAACCATGACCAGATCCACATTCAAACCTGTGCCATAAATGAGGCCCAGGGTGTGGCCTGCCTGACCTGTAGGGCCAACAACAAATTAAGAGAGCCCTAGTTTCACCATGGCCGACACCAGGTCTAGCCCACTTCTAGAAGACAGCAGCTTCACATAGACATTAAGCTCCCCCAGAACATTGGGCCCTCCAATGTCATTCCTTCCTCGCTTCCTCCCGGTGTAAGTAGGGTTTCCTTGGTTGGTAGCTGGCTTTGTTTCTGACAGCTCTGTTTCCCTGTGAGTTTCCTGTTGGCTCTACTTGTGGTCCTTTGTTTCCTTTTCTTTTTTGCCGGGGGCCTTTCTCGATCCCTGGTTCTTTACTTAGGGGGTTTTCTGGTTTGTTTTTTGGAGGTATTGTGTGTTTCCAGAGTTAGTAGAACTGATCACTAATTATGGCATCTCAGGGCTGCCCTTTCCAGTTGTTGTTTGCGTGTAGGGTGTGATCTATTGTGTGATGTTTATTTCTGCAGATGTGGCCCCGATTGTCAGCTGTGGCATCCTGGTTTCTTTATGTTCCTCCCAGTTTTCCTTCTCAGTATTTCACTTTTTAAGAAGCTTCCAGCCTTCTCGGACTTCCGTCTCCTTACGTTTTTCTGACCATGGGATACTACCCAACATAACTTTGTTTGTTAAAATTTGCTCTCCTGAAGTCCAGCATGTATGTGTGACTATGTAGAGTTTTTCCCCAAGATCATAAAGTCCAAAATCATCCCCTCTATATTAATATTAGTGTAATTCATGCAGCTCCTTTCCTTTTCCTATAACATCAGGAAAAATATCAATTAAGCAAATTTAAGATGCGTAAAGGTAAAGATACAAATGGGTAGCCGTGTTGGTCTGAAGTAGCACAATAAAATCAGAGTCCAGTAGCACCTTTAATACCAACAAAGATTTATTCAGAGCGTAAGCTTTCAAGTGCAAACAAGTCTGTGCAAGTCTGAGGAAGAGTGCTTGCACTCGAAAGCTCATGCCCTGAATAAATCTTTGTTGGTCTTAAAGGTGCTACTGGACTCTGATTTTATAAAGGTAAAGGTATCCCCTGTGCAAGCACCGGGTCATGTCTGACCCTTGGGGTGACGCCCTCTAGCGTTTTCTTGGCAGACTCAATACGGGGTGGTTTGCCAGTGCCTTCCCCAGTCACTTCCGTTTACCCCCCAGCAAGCTGGGTACTCATTTTACCGACCTCAGAAGGATGGAAGGCAGAGTCAACCTTGAACCAGCTGCTGGGATTGAACTCCCAGCCTCATGGTCAGAGCTTCAGACAGCATGTCGGCTGCCTTACCACTCTGCGCCACAGGAGGCTCTTGCTTACGATGCAGATGTTAAAATTCAATAATATATAGTAGTTGCAGAAATTTGTGGATTTTGGCATGGAGTTCGGATTTTTTCCCCCTTAAGTGCAGAGAACATCTGAGCTGATGATAGATAAGAAAATGAACATTGTACCTCCCTACAATTTGTTAACTCATTTAACGTGGGGAGGGGGGTTTTCTCCTCTTACAAATCTTCTTGTATCTGCTGTATATTTGACAATAAAATCCTTTTTTGACAGTTAATCATTAGTGAAGTTGTTCCATTCCCATTATCTATTTATGAACTTTATCGCCCAGATAAGGCATTAAGAGTGAGTATACCTTTTAACTCTAACATGAAGCGATATTTAAAACTTGGAAATATGTCTGGGTGGGTCTTTGTGTAATCCCAAGTGCTCAACTTTGCTTTTTATTTTTAGGAGCACCTGACAGATCTTTTCATTTCTTGAAGAGTGAGAACTTCTAAAAACATATTCTTTTGGCCAACCTGAATGGCACGTGATCCTTTTAAGTGGCAAGCCCAGAGAGCCACCTGGCATGTTCTACATACAAAATGTCTGGGAATCTTTGAGCAATATTCTGGTTCTTGTATTGCAGAAATGTTTATTATTAATTTTATCCTACCCATTCATCAGTCAAGCAGTTCTGGCCTGTGGTTATTCTGCTTCCCATCCTCAAAACGACCTTGTGAGGAGGGCTAGATTTACCAGGTTTCTCATTACCGCCCCCACTTCTCTGGCCTCAACATTTGCTCAGTGGAGCAGGAAGAGTAAAATGGGGTGTGGGAAATGCTATCACATTGGTCTTTTCATCCTTTAGCTGGCGATTGGTGAAGCAGGTTGTCCTCTCAACCTATATACTGCTGTAGGTGCTGCTGGATAATATGTTTCCACCCTTGACAATTGACAGCACTAGTTTTGGCCATACGGATGGCCAATTGCTGGTTTCTAAGGCCTTCCTTGAACTGTTTAAGCCATGTTTTTGGGGGCCAGTCATTGGATCTTCCATTCGGTTGGTCGTTTTCGCCAGTGGCGTTTATGTGGCATTCTGCTGGTGTTCATTCTGGAGACACGGCCACAGCATTGCACCCTGCGCTTTTGGATTTGTTCTTCACTTTGCAGCTGGTTGTCACATTTTGTCCGAATTGCCTCATTTTGATTATGATCCCATAGAGAGACACCCAGAATCTGCCGCAGGCATCGCATTTGGAAGGTCTCGAGTTTGTTTATGTCAGGTTGTAGTAAAGTCCATGTTTCTGATCCATGTAGGAGGATTGGCAGGATTAGTGTCCAGAAGAGATGAACTTTGGTTTTGATGCCATCGCATGACACTGGGAATTCCCCTAATCTATTCCCCCCCCCATAGTGATTGGGGAAATTGATGCACATTAGAGAGCATGACTGTCTAAGGCAGGGGTAGTCAAACTGCGGCCCTCCAGATGTCCGTGGACTACAATTCCCAGGAGCCAATTTCCCAATTGTAGTCCATGGACATCTGGAGGACCGCAGTTTGACTACCCCTGGTCTAAAGGCACTGCACGTCACCAGGCTGGTTCTAGGTTAGATTCGAATCACTGAATCATAGAGCTGCAGGGGACCATAAAGTTGGAAGGTACCTCCAGGGTTATCTAGTCCAATGTAGGAACCTACAACTACCTGCCAATCTACAGTGACCCCAGAACAAACCAATTGAGCAGTCATCTCAAAGCCAGTGAAATTAAAAGCACTGTGCACTCTTTAGGAAATATCCGTGGTAAGGAGTTCTCTTGGAGGGCATTCCACATTCTTGGGACTCCAACAACAAAGGACTTGCTGTTTAGTACAGAAGTGGAATATGTGACTTCTGACTCAGCCTCAATTGACAAAGAGTGGAGGTGTGCACTTCCCTCCATCACATATATAGCATAAGGTATGTTGTTGTGCCACGTAAAGGCCCATTGTTTACAATTCGTCATCCCTCCCAAAAAGTGAAGACATGCTATTTCAGAGTGATTTCTGTGCATACAAACCAGGTTTAGCCAATAGCTCACTTCACTTCGGAACATGGGGACTTTGGTCAACAGAATTCTGCACTCACAATCAACTCTCCTGGTTCCAAGGCAGAAAATGATCTTTCCTGACACCCAAGATATTTAGAATCATAGAATCACAGAGTTGGAAGGGGCCATACAGGCCATCTAGTCCAACCCCCTGCTCAACGCAGGATTTAAGAACAGGGTATGTTGTTTCTACAACTTCTTTTTTTGGTGGAATTAAATTATCTTCTGATACTCGAGCAAGTTTGGAGTTTTTTTTTTTTTTTTAAAGATATGCATCTCTTGCTCTTCTTTTGAAACTCTAAGCAGTTCCCCGAGGGTCATCTTTTTTTCAAGTGAAATCTTTATATGGTAAAAATGGATACATGCCCACCTATTTCTCCGCTATCTGATAACCGTTGTCAGCTTGGTAAATATATAAATTGGGCCTATTTGTCACATTAAACTATTCTTCTTGTATTGGGGATTTGTGCAGCAAATGAAGTGCGTACTTCATTTACCCTTCGATATATGAACTTAGGCCTAGTCGAACCATACAGCAGAATTAAATCGTACTCATTCAATTAATACGTTTGGTGGTAGTATGGGCTGGACCACATCAATTGAATACACGCCTATGTAAACAACAACAAAAAGCAGAAGCAATCCCCCCAACTTTTGACCTACAAATAGAAAACCACCAGCATTCTCGATGATGAGCTACCTTTTCACTTGCATGGATCTTTTTACGTAGGGGAGACTTCCAAAATGGCATCTCCCACTCTGCTGTCTGAAGGGGCACAGTTTGCTTATCAGAATTAGATAAGCACAATTTCATTCTAGGCCACAGTGGTGGGATCATAGTATCAAAGAATCATAGAATCAGAGTTGGAAGGGGCCATACAGGCCATCTAGTCCAACCCCCAGCTCAACGCAGTATCAGCCCAAAGCATCCTAAAGCATCCAAGAAAAGTGGGTATCCAACCTTTGCTTGAAGACTGCCAGTGAGGGGGAGCTCACCACCTCCTTAGGCAGCCTATTCCACTGCTGAACATCAGCGCTAGAGGTTCTGTCTTAGAATCATAGAATCATAGAGTTGGAAGGGGCCATACAGGCCATCTAGTCCAACCCCCTGCTCAACACAGGATCAGCCCAGAGCATCCTAAAGCATCCAAGAAAAGTGTGTATCCAACCTTTGCTTGAAGACTGCCAGTGAGGGGGAGCTCACCACCTCCTTAGGCAGCCTATTCCACTGCTGAACATCAGCGATAGAGGTTCTGTCCTAGAATCATAGAGTTGGAAGGGGCCATACAGGGCATCTAGTCCAACCCCCTGCCCAACGCAGGATCAGCTCCCTCCGTTGAAATCCAAAGCAATGAAATTTGGCTGCATATGAAAACAGTGCAAGATTTGGAGCCCTTGCATCTGGAACAGCTTACAGTGACTGTAGAGCAATGTTGCAGCATCCAGTTGAATAAAAGGATAGTCCAGACTGCTCTAGAATAGGATACAATTCCCTTAAAATACCACCGTCTTCAGTGCGCTTAATTGTGTGTGTGCACTACCTTCTAATTCAATTAAGACTGACTATTCCACATTAGGCTTTCTGTTAAAATCCATGCAGTGTACTATAAAAAAGTCATTAATTGGGTAATATCAATTTAACTAGTTTTAGCTCATTAACCTTGACACTGACGGTGCTACAGAGAAGAACCTTTTGGATATTTCTGTTCTCTGCATAATACCAGGGACCTCTAAAGACCACTTGAAAGTCTGTGGCCATTATCTTGGACCATCCGTTACAAAAACCTGTCTGTGCTTTGGAACGGCAAACAGAGCACTTATTTTCAAGTCACCTTCAAGGATATGCTGTTTCAACAACTTCTTTTTAAGTGGAATTAAACTCTCTTCTGAGTCTCCTGCAGGTTTTTTGGGATTGTGTTTAAAAAAAAAAAAGATGTACCACTTGCTCTTCTTTCAAAACGCTCAGAGCAGTTCACACTGGTCCCCTGGTAATAAGTCCAGCATCCTGACTTATATAGAACAAAGAATCCAATATCACCTTATTTCCGAAAAAAGGGCAGGCACAAGATCTAAAGCAAAAGGACTTCCTTGTGAAAGTTAATCTTGCTTGTTTCGTGGACTTAACTCTTTAAAAAAATGGATGGGCTGTTGATGCGCAGCTGAAAGGAAATAGGATCAAGGTCACATTTACCCTAGCAACGCCCATTAGTATAAAGGTAAAGGTAAAGGTATCCCCTGTGCAAGCACCGGGTCATTTCTGACTCTTGGGGTGAGGCCCTCTAGCGTTTCCTTGGCAGACTCAATACGGGGTGGTTTGCCATTCCCTTCCCCATTCCCTTCCCCATTACTGTTTTACCCCCCAGCAGAAGAAGAAGAAGAAGAAGAAGAGTTGGTTCTTATATGCCGCTTTTCCCTACCCGAAGGAGGCTCAAAGCGGCTTACAGTCGCCTTCCCATTCCTCTCCCCACAACAGACACCCTGTGAGGTGGGTGAGGCTGAGAGAGCCCTGATATCACTGCCCGGTCAGAACAGTTTTATCAGTGCCGTGGCGAGCCCAAGGTCACCCAGCTGGTTGCATGTGGGGGAGCGCAGAATCGAACCCGGCATGCCAGATTAGAAGTCCGCACTCCTAACCACTACACCAAACTGGCTCTCAAGCTGGGTACTCATTTTACCGACCTTGGAAGGATGGAAGGCAGAGTCAACGTTGAGCCGGCTGCTAGGATTGTTAACAATCACTCCTAACCACTACTCCAAGCTGGGCTAATGAACAAATGAAATACCTACCACAACTAACTGCTCTGTGTATTTTTTTCCCACCCATAGCTCTGTTCCATGTGCAAGAAGGAGGGGAAAAGAACTTTTGGCTTGCTGTTCTATCTACTAACAAACTTAGGCTTGTTCATGATGTGTGAATACACTCTGTTACTGGACAGCGTAGATAATATTTCATCCTTGGTGTGGGACCCGAAATAGGTTACGTCGTTATTCTCCATTGAACTATTTTGTCCTCTCAACAACTCTGCGAAGGAGCTTAGGCTGAGCTTATGTGCCTTGCTCAAAGTCACCCTGTGAGTTTACCCTGGTGAAATGGAGGTTTGAACCTGGGTTTGCTGGATCCTATGCCAATACTGATCATGACATCATAAAGGTAAAGGTATCCCCTGTGCAAGCACCGAGTCATGTCTGACCCTTGGGGTGACGCCCTCTAGCGTTTTCTTGGCAGATTCAATATGGGGTAGTTTGCCACTCCCTTCCCCACTCATTACCCCCCATTTTACCAACCTCGGAAGGATGGAAGGCTGAGTCAACCTTGAGCCGGCTGCTGGGATCGAACTCCCAGCCTCATGGTCCGAGCTTCAGACAGCATGTCGGCTGCCTTACCACCCTGCACCACAAGAGGCTCATTAGTAGAATTACCCACAAAACGAGACACTCCGAAATGTGATGATAGGGGAATCTGTACGGGCATAAGAAGACACGTTCTCCCATGCAGACACACCAGAACTCGGGCTTGGCCGTGTTCCTGGGTTGACATTTATTATACCTAAAGTTTTGGATATATGACCACAACCTTGTTCTTTGCAGTAATCATTTGCTGTATTCAGAATGCTTAGGGGTGAACATACGAAGCTGTCTTCTCCCAGCTGTCCAGTCAAGAATTTATGTTCCAGCCAAGTAGGTTATTACAAAAAAAAGTTATTCTGTTGCAACACAGATTACATTTGCACCTCCACATATTACAAAAAAGAAAAACCGGATGCTTTTAAGTGTTCTGCGTAATTACAAATAAGGCAAAGATTTTTAAACCATTCGTTGCATTTATTGAAATACAGTTTTTCTCAGATTCTGCACATGTACATGGAAGCCTTCAGTACACTGTAGTTAAATTACTGTTCTCACCTTTGTTCTGCTGTTCCAGTATACTGTTTTATTGTCATCACCTTATTGTTATTGTTTTCAACTATTAAGTTATCTGTACTGTTCCCTGTTCCCTAAGTTCTATGCAAACCGCCCTGAGCCTCAGGGGAGGGCGGTATATGAATATAATAAACAAACAAACATTGAATGGGACATACTTCTCTTCTGCCTTATTTTTATTTTTATTTTATTTATCATACTTATATACCGCCCTCCCCAGAGGCTCAGGGCGGTTTACATAAGAACAAGGAACAATACATAAAACGGTCTATAAAAACATGTGAATAACCTTATAATAATAACTAATAGTTGTAACCAGATAACAATGTAACAGTACAATGTAACAATACAACAGTGTAACAGTACAAACAGGTCCAGGGCTTATTGGTGGAATTCTGAGGGGAATTATGCCAGGAATGGACCATTAGTCCCACTTTTCCATCTATGTCTTAATTGGTAGGGTCCACTGAGGAAGCAGTCAGAAGCAAAATGCAGGCTTAACTTGTTCCTCATTTTCACAATCGCCGGCACACACAGAACCCTACAACCCCTTTTGGGTTCCCAAGGCTGCCGCTGCTGCTGCAGAAGCAGATTAACCAGCGGTTCTCAACCTTCCCCTTTGGGTCACCGAGGCCACTGCCAACATGCTGGTGCCAGCCTCAGCAACTCCCCTGAAACGGTCAGTCGACCCCCCCTGGGGGCCGTGACCCCCAGGTTGAAAACCACTGATGTAGGCTCACAAAGGGAAAACTGTAGTTATGTAGACATCGCAAAGCATATGATACAGCAGGGGTAGTCAAACTGCGGCCCTCCAGATGTCCATGGACTACAATTCCCAGGAGCCCCTGCCAGCATTCGCTGGCAGGGGCTCCTGGGAATTGTAGTCCATGGACATCTGGAGGGCCGCAGTTTGACTACCCCTGTGATACAGGATCTGGCAGGGTCCAGCTGCAAGCGGTCAACATTCAGGGTCTAAGGCCGAGGTAGTTGCTGGTGTCAGTGAGCTGGAGGCAAGAAGCAAAGTCCTGGGGAGGAGAGATTGAAGTGCTAAATGCACCTGCTAGAGATCAGAAAGGCCAGAAGCAGGAAGCTTAACACAGAGGTCAGATTCTCTAAGCCTAGGAGGGGGAAGGTCATAGCCTGCTCCCAAGTTGTTGACTTGACCTGGGCCTGGTGATCCTTGTACACCAGCTGATCGAGTACTTAATCTAGAACTGGAGCTGGTTCTGGAACCTTGATGCCCCCCCCCCCCAGGGAAAAGTCTGTGGCAGAACCATATCTGTGATGATGCCAGAGATAACTCTACTGGAATCCTTTATTCAAGACACACTGTCTTATAATATGTGCAGTGCCTTACATGTGTGTAGTTGTGTGCCTCAAGCTAAGCAAGTCTCAGCTAGGTCAATAATGTAATGGAACACTTGCCTGAAATACCCAGTGTATACTGCCCTATGCTGCTTTGTGTAACAACGACACCTCTGTAAAAATAGATGCAATGTACTTAATATAGCTGTTTGATGCATCAGACGACCATATCATGTCATCTGGGTGCGACATTCCTCTACAACAGCACAATCTGGAAAGGCATGCTTTCTTGATTTTCCTGCTTTTAATGGGGGATTGCACATTGGAATGCTCCTCCACATCCAGATTTCCCTGATAGTATACATCTAGTGTGTCAGGGAGAACCCTTTGCCCCTGAAGTACTAGCTTTCTAAGTGCAAGGGGTTTTCAGTAGTCCGTCGCACACCCAGAGTCCCAGAAAGCTTGTCCTTTTTCTGAAGTGTAGCATTGACTCCCAGTGGCATTGGAAGGACCTAGAGCAGGGGTAGTCAAACTGCGGCCCTCCAGATGTCCATGGACTACAATTCCCAGGAGCCCCTGCCAGCATTCGCTGGCAGGGGCTCCTGGGAATTGTAGTCCATGGACATCTGGAGGGCCGCAGTTTGACTACCCCTGACCTAGAGCATCCCAGCAGTTTTACTGCAATTCAGTTTGGCATATGATGGTAACCTTGGAGTTCCTCATACAAGGTCTCTGTTTCACAGCTGATTCCCCCCTGCATGAAAGGGAAGTGGCGTGCTTGCTGGGCAAGGATTTTTCTCATTTCAGACATGAGTGTATTAATTGCTTTTCCTTCTATGTATCATAGTCAAAAGCGGGGGGTGTATGCAAAAGTGATTCATCTGGATGGCTGTAATCTACCTTCTGCATTACTCAGAGGTTGACTTCCCACTACTGAATTAAAATAAAGGAAAAACTATAATTTTTTTCCGGTTAGGAAATGGTAGTTGAGAAATAGCATTCCCTACAACTGGTTGAAGAGCCAGTGCTGGGTAGAGGTTAGAGTGGGCTATACCCACAAGGGTTTGATGAAATCCTGGGCTTTTTGACAGGCCTTGAAGGGTTTCTTGAATGGGTGGGTGTGAATTGATTTTTAACATTTGTGATTATTTATCGGGTGATATGTCAACCTGAACCCCACCCCAATGACCAATGCTGGCCTTGGGGAAGGGGAGGGTCCCTGGGTTCTCGATGGTTAAAAAGTTGAGAAAGGCTGGTATTATGCCCGCCACCTACCAGTCCGGTGCCAGGGGGCATTCCGGAGGCTGCGGATCTCCTGGAGCTGCTGGGCGACCTGTCAGTCACAGAACTGGACCTGTCTGTTTCCCCCAAGGATGAGCAGCCTGGGCCCAATCAGGCTGAGACCCAGACTTATCATGTTAAACCAGGGGTAGTCCAACTGCGGCCCTCCAGATGTCCATGGACTACAATTCCCATGAGCCCCTGCCAGCAAATGCTGGCAGGGGCTCATGGGAATTGTAGTCCATGGACATCTGGAGGGCCGCAGTTGGACTACCCCTGTGTTAAACCATTAGATAAGGCAGCTACAAGCCCAGAGGACTTGCCAGGAGCACCTTCCGAGACCATTGGTAAAGGCCCCAACAAGCCCTGAATAGTAGCGTCGGAGGAGGCGATGTACCCTGACAGCTGACAAAAGATCAGCAAGCTGCCAGGGTAGACGGGGTCCAGCTGCAGCTCCTTCCTCTGACAAGGATTAGCCCCAGCTGCAGGTTTTCTGGCTGAGAACTGCCCCACCCAGCGTCTGGCTCTATCAGAAAGGCCTTGAGACAAGGCTTTTTATGGTATAAACGTGTGCGTCACCCTGCCTGTCTCCTGAAACTCCTGTTCTGGGAGCGCCCTCCTCGTTGGCCAGGCAGCATCTGGGTGTGGCCTGGCTGAGCACCTCACGGCCAGCTTCTGGAGGAAGGCGCTCCAGGGGCCGGTCCAATCCGGGCACACCCAGTTTTGCTGGGCAGGCCCGGATTGGCCAGCGCATGACGGACATCTGGAGGTGTTCTGGAGAGCGCTCCGCCCACAGCGGCTTTTTCAAAATATTAGAGCCACCAGTGGTTAGGATATGACAATATATATGGTTGTGTTGACCCCTCCCCCCCCCAAAAAAATGGCCAGTGATGGGCCTGGAGGGGATGGGATGGGGAGGGGCCCCAGGTAGGCATGTACAGAGCTCTGCTTCCCAGGCATATTCTGCACGATGGCACCACTTCTGGTGTTTCTTACAGCTCGAAGAATGTTTCTGGGGGTTCTCAACGGCTGCCTTAAAGGCTAACAAAAGGACAGTGGTTACCAGAATTGGCTACCAAAAGAAACAGGGACTTTCACTGCTATACTGGGTAGATGGAATTAGCCCTTTTGAGCAGAGAGGCTGGCATCAGTCGTGTCACTGGAATAATGCCTTTGCAGCAATTACACTTGCCGCGTGTATAGTCTGTGATAACAGGTAGGTGAACAGAACTGCACAAAAGGCCCCGTGATCTATTGCTCCTCAGAAAAGTAGTAATTTTATTATAGGGAACGTCAAGAACAAACATCAACTTTTTCTTCCCAAAAATGGAGAGCTTGGGGGGGGGGGGGGAAAACAAGCATTTGTCATTATGTTTAATTTGCACATACCTCACCAAAGGAAAGGCCAAGGGAGCTGGGCCGAGAACACAGCTGTACAGGCAGCTCAACTAATTGCCTCTCCATCCTCAACCTCATTTATCTTCATTTCTTCCCAATTATACCACATTATCAATAGTCTCTGTTGCATCGGAGTCTTAATCCCCTTCATTCAGGCAGCATTAGATAGTGGCAGATGACTTCTTGGAGGTAGTCAGAGTAAACAGCTCCGAAATGCCACCACTGGCAGATGGCGTTGCTCGCAAGAAGCAGGACCAAACATTTCAAAATGTGTTGCTGGGCATGGGTAAGAGAAGGCAAGCTGTCAATATTTTTATAAATGATCATCAGGGGTGCTGCTTGCTGAGCTCTACCCGGCCAAGACGCTTAGTGAAGTTTGGAAACTGTTCCTGCATATGCGCCCGGCCACGATCCATACAAAACTCCCATTAGGTTGCCCAAGGGTGTCAAGCTCAGGGCATGACCCGTAAGCCTGGTGGCTGCCCCAGGCTTGACAGTAGGGATATAAAATCTTAAGTGTTCAGGCCTTGTTTATCATCTATCTGCGGTCGTAAACATTTAAATGGGAAAAATGCTTGGAAGAAATGTTGTATGCATAAAGCTGCTTTGTACTGAATCTAGATTCAAGGGCAGGGGTAGTCAAACTGCGGCCCTCCAGATGTCCATGGACTACAATTCCCAGGAGCCCCTGCCAGCATTCGCTGGCAGGGGCTCCTGGGAATTGTAGTCCATGGACATCTGGAGGGCCGCAGTTTGACTACCCCTGTTCAAGGGGATAGCTGTGTTGGTCTGAAGTAGTGGGACAAAATTCAAGTCCATTGGCACCTTTAAGACCAACAAAGGTTTCTTAATTTTTTTACGAAGTGGAGGCAGGGAGTAATGGGGGCGTGGGAATGATCCTTTCTGTTAGAAGAAGCCAAGCAGCAGGCCCAGTTGGTCTTGGGCTCCCAACATGGATCGGGTCCAGTACAAGTTAAGGGCTAAGGTTAAGGTGACCAGATTGTCCCACTTTTGGAGGGACATCTAAGGGCACCTGGCAAATTGTACTTATTTTGAAATTAACAAAAAATATATTAGAATACTATTTTTGCGTTCTATGCGTTCTTTGAAAATTTTTGTTGCTCCATATAGACCAAATTTTTAATCAAGACCCCCCACACACCCGGTCAGTGGCGTCTTGCTTTACCAATGTTAAAATCTGCTCACCTTAGCTAAGGTAAGCAACTGTGCCATGCCCTGCCATGCTGTGCAGTATAGCAGCATTGTGGTTCAGGCTTTAGAACTCTAGTAAAAGGTTTCTAGTATTCCAGAAATGCCTGCGATGTCCATTTCATGCACCCCTCTTGCATGGTAATCAAGAGGCCTTCAGAAAGTTTGAAAAAGATATTCTCCTTTTCTTTTTTGTAAAATGACTTCTTATTGTACAATTATCAACAGATTACCACACCTAAGTTGTGACAGACATATTTTTTAAGTATGACTGACTGATGGACAGCCTGGGAATTGCTGAATTAATGGGCATATTTCAAAGCCCTGGCAGGGCTGAGCAGTAATTACATCCTCTGAACCACTTGATAACTTTTTGGAAGTAGACCAGTAAAGCCATCGCTGGAGTTCTCCATTTTTTAATGTTTTAACTTAACCAGTTTTATAGCTTACATCGAGGGCACGGTACAGGACACCCTAAACGCAGCTGTGCAAACCAGTGCATGAAATGCTGAAATGCCTTTCGTAAGCCGTTCATTTATCATTTCAGATTATTGCAAACCTGCTTCTTTGGGGAATTGCTTTGTTCAAAAGATTTCTAGTCTTCTCGCCACCTTTTCAAAATGCCTAACTCTAACCCCCCCCCCCCACTCCAATAATTTACATGTTTGTGGGAATCTGCTCTTGATTTCTTATTGTATCCTTCCTTTGGAAATCTCTCCATCAGCCTGAACATATAAATAAAATGATAAGAGGGTGCTGGGAGGAGTTGGAACGCATTGCCTACCAATGAGGTAGTCTGTCCCGGCTGTCACATCCCCACAAGGACCCTCCGGGCAGGTCCAGTGAGGCCTGGAGAGAACTTGGCGAGCCTTTTTGGAGTGGGAGGGAGGAACAAGGTCCCCACTAGCACTCTCCCGCCCCCCAAAAAAGCCTGCCAATGCCTTTCCAGGCCTCAGCTAGCCTGCCTGGGGCGGGGCAGGGCAGGGGGCTAGCACCCGCTGTATTTTTAGATACAATGGCTTTTTTGTTAGTAGAAAAATAATTAGGTTAGACATTTCAGATGATTTTATATTGTATTTAAAAAGGTAAAGGTATCCCCTGTGCAAGCACCGAGTCATGTCTGACACTTGGGGTGACGCCCTCCAGTGTTTTCATGGCAGACTCAATATGGGGTGGTTTGCCAGTGCCTTCCCCAGTCATGACCGTTTACTCCCCAGCAAGCTGGGTACTCATTTTACCAACCTCGGAAGGATGGAAGGCTGAGTCAACCTTGAGCCGGCTGCTGGGATCGAACTCCCAGCCTCATGGGCAAAGCTTTCAGACAGCTGCCTTACCACTCTGCGCCACAAGAGGCTCTCTTTATATTGTATTGTGTGTATTTTAATCCCGTGAACCATCCTCAGCCATCAGGGAAGGGCAGCATATCAATGCCATAAATTATTTTCATCAACATTATCATCATCGCTTTATATCCGGATCTAAAAGAAAGTCCTCTGCCACGGTAACTGTTGACTAACATACAGACACATCTATCTGTCTTCTATAACAGATATAATTGGGGAGAATTCTGTTATGTTTCTGAATGTCCTTCAGACTTACAGTTGCCAACAGGCAGTTGGGGCCTGGCGATCTCCCTGTGTTACAATCCATTTCCAGACTAGAAAACGGCTACGGGTCTCCTCCTCCTCCTCCTCAAGCTTCACCCTCAAATCTCCAAGAATTTCCCACAACAGAGGTGGTGACCGTGCTCAAGAAACTTACCAACATGATACTGGGACTGACACAGAGGGGGTTCCACTGTCTTATAGATCCCTCTCTGCCAGCTTCTGCCAGGGTGTCTGTTGTGGGCAGAGGAAAGGGAAGGCGACTGTAAGCCGCTTTGAGGCTCCTTCGGGTAGAGAAAAGCGGCATATAAGAACCAAGTCTTCTTCTTCTTCTTCTTCTTCTTCTTCTTCTTCTTCTTCTTCTTCTTCTTCTTCTTCTTCTTCTTCTTCTTCCTGAATCATGGATCAGGCCATGTTCTAGGCAATGTTCTAGGCCATGGATCGCCACCTAAATGGCCATCATCATCATGAATTAAGCTGATTTAAGTGTAATTGCAAATATTCCTTTGCCTTCTAGTCATGGGGGGAGTGGGGGGAGAAAGCAGTAGGGGCAATGAAATTCCGTTTTCACTAAGGGTCCTAAGCCCCACTGCCATAACATCCCCATCCTGAAGCTTTCACCTGACCCGGTCACTGCAGGCATTGCTGTAGAATTCAATTTTCTATTCTCCCCCCACCCCTCGTGCGCGCTATTCTAAAATGTACAGCAACAAATCAAATGTCTGAGGCAGATCGATGTAGTGGACAGTGTGAATTTCATTTAGACAGACCGCACCGTTTAAAAAATAGATAGAAGGAGTTGAGAAGCAGAGAAGAAAAAGCTGTCACTGGATTGAATTTAGATTAGTTTTTTTTTCAGAACTTTCTAAAAATCCACTTTAACCCAGGAAAGGGATTTGCATTTGACAAAGCTGCCTTCCCTGGAAGGAGTTGAATTTGAAATACCATTGAGTGAGATCTAGAGATCCTACAAATCCCTCTTCCCCCACTGCTTTGTTGTTGTTAGTTGCAAAGTCGTGTCCGACACATTGCGACCCCATGGACAATGATCCTCCAGGCCTCCCTGTCCTCTATCATTCCCCGGAGTCCATTTAAGTTTGCACCGACTGCTTCAGTGACTCCATCCAGCCACCTCATTCTCTGTCGTCCCCTTCTTCTTTTGCCCTCGATCGCTCCCAGCATTAAGCTCTTCTCCAGGGAGTCCTTCCTTCTCATGAGGTGGCGAAAGTATTTGAGTTTCATCTTCAGGATCTGGCCTTCTAAGGAGCAGTCAGGGCTGATCTCCTCTAGGACTGACTGGTTTGTTCGCCTTGCAGTCCAAGGGACTCACAAGAGTCTTCTCCAGCACCAGAGTTCAAAAGCCTCAATTCTTTGGCGCTCGGCCTTCCTTATGGTCCAACTTTCGCAGCCATACATTGCAACTGGGAAGACCATAGCCTTGACTAAACGCACTTTTGTTGGCAGGGTGATGTCTCTGCTTTTTAGGATGCTGTCTAGATTTGCCATAGCTTTCCTCCCCAGGAGCAAGCGTCTTTTAATTTCTTTGCTGCAGTCCCCATCTGCAGTGATCTTGGAGCCCAGGAAAATAAATAAAAGCCCCCACTGCTACCCTCTTCCAAACAACTGGCAATTGTTTCTGAGGGGGGGGGGGTGTTCCGGCCAGCCTCCCATCAGGAGATAGAGTTGGGTGTCATCTGCATACCGATGACAACCCAGCCCAAAACCTCAGACCAGCTGTACAAGAGGGTGCATATAGATGTTGAAAAGTGTAGGAGAGAGTATTGCCCCCTGCGACATCCCACAAGGGAGTGGAAAAGGGCTGGACAACTCCTCCCCCACTGCTACCCTCTGTTTCCCATTCTGAAAAAGATTAGAGGAAGGAATATAAATAATCTTCAGCATGCCGATGACACTACCCCCCTGTCAGAAGCCAAGGAAGGCCTAGGACAGCTGATTAGAAAGGTCAATGAAGTAAGTCAGAAGTACGGCTTTTTCTTAAAAACTAAAAGACAAAAATAATGACCTCTGGAAAAAACAGACATGTCACAGTAAGAGTTGATGGTGAAGAGATGGAATGCGTTCAAGGATTCATTTTTCTTGGATCACAAATTGATGTGAGTGGGTGCAGTATGGAAATAAAACATTGAATTGCTGTAGGTTGCTTAACAATTATGAGCTTGAACCGAACATGGGAAAGCAAGAACAAGCCTGACTACCAAATGTAGATTAGTCAGTTATATCATATTTCCAATAGCCACTTACGGCTGTGCATGTTGGGTGATGTAAAAATCAGACGAGAAGAATCGATTCATTTGAACTCTGGTGTTGGAGAAGGCTTCTGCGGGTTTCATGGACAGAAAAAGTTACAAACAAGGAAATACTACAGCGCACAAAGTGTGATATACCAGTGGTCCCCAACCTGCGGGCCGCGGCCCGGCGCCGGGCCGCAAAGGCCATGGCGCCGGGCCACGGCTCCCTCTCCCCGCCCCCCCCCCCCCCGCAGTAAAAAACTTCCCAGGCCGCAAGCTTGCAGCCCGGGAAGCTACTTACTGCGGGAGGGCGGGGAGAGGGAATCAGGGCCGGGCCGGGCCGCGCCCGTGCGGCCCGATCTGCGGGTGCGGCCCGCGGGCGCAGCCGGGTGCGGCTCACGGGCGCGGCCCGATCTGCGATGCCCTGCCGGTCCCCAGCCTAATAAAGGTTGGGGACCACTGTGATATACCACTGGCAGGCAAAGTCACAAAACGCCGTCTTACTTATTTTGGCCGTATCATGCAAACCAACTCAATGGAGAAAGCAATTATGCTAGGATTGGTCTGTGAAAAAAAGAATCTTGGCCAACAGAGGACATGGTGGTTGGGCACAATCAGAATGGACCCCGGGCAGAACATTGCAGAATTGAGGGAGATGGTATGGGATTGGGGATCATGGCGGCATCTATGCCATAGGATCGCCAAGAGTTGGACTCAACTGAATGGTTGCCAACAACAGTTCCATCCCAAATGAGAAACCATAGAAGACACAGTCCCTCGATGACAGTTCTCTTGTGATGTTAGATCTCTAGTGGTCTTTCCAAGCACAACATGCATGTGTGAACCCATCTCAAATGCATGCATGTGAGAACTACCCCTTATGTCAAGCTGGAAATTTCTTCTTATTTCTTTTAAATGTGTTGCACAAACTAAGTCCATTAACACAGGGCTTTGTTTATGCTCAGCTTAAGAAGCCAGGTCATGAGATCACAGTTTCTTTCAGCTCATACACTTCAGAGCTAATTGAAATCCAAACTTTTCTGGCTTCTTCCAGCCCCACTTATTGGCCCATGTCACATTTTCTCTAGGCGTCTTCACTTAAAAGGCATTTGAATGGTCCTGCAACCCTATTCCTGTTACAATATAAGTGCAATTACAAGATTACAGCAGGTCATCGCGTATGTGTGCATGTGCGCGGGTTAAGGATGCCAGCCATAAGGGGAGATTCCCATAATTACAGCTTATCTCCAGACTACAGAGACCAGATCCCCAGGAGAAAATGGATGCTTTGGAGAGCGGACTCCACTGAGGTCTGTGTCCTCCCCAGGAACCATCCCCAAATACCCAGGAGCCTGGATTTGTCAACCCTACCTCCTCATCCCCAGCCAGTGACAACCTTAGTGAATATTCATCTCATACTACCTTCCCAGTTGCAATGTATGGCTGCGAAAGTTGGACCATAAGGAAGGCCGAGCGTCAAAGAATTGAAGCTTTTGAACTCTGGTGCTGGAGAAGACTCTTGCGAGTCCCTTGGACTGCAAGGCAAACAAACTGGTCAGCCCTAGAGGAGATCAGCCTGGACTGCTCCTTAGAAGGCCAGATCCTGAAGATGAAACTCAAATACTTTGGCCACCTCATGAGGAGGAAGGACTCCCTGGAGAAGAGCCTAATGCTGGGAGCGATTGAGGGCAAAAGAAGAAGGGGACGACAGAGAATGGGGTGGCTGGATGGAGTCACTGAAGCAGTCGGTGCAAACTTAAATGGACTCCGGGGAATGGTAGAGAACAGGAAGGCCTGGAGGATCATTGTCCATGGGGTCGCGATGGGTCAGACACGACTTCGCACCTAAGAACAACAACAACACTACCTTCCCATTTTTCCTCGTTCTGCTCATATACGTGCACACACACACACACACCTGCTAATGACCTGCAGTGAATTCCACAACTTAGGTACTCATCCTATGTGGTTGTCTGTAAAAGCACCTTGACAGCCATAGATCATTGTAGAACCAGCTGCCTTGTAAAATTCAGGCAGTTTTATGCTGCTCCAGGACAGGGGCACAGCTTGGATCCACTTCACAGGGTTATCCTGGGCTTAGGACCTCCCAACTGTTTTGTCTGCTCCCCTGTGTATCTAGTGCAGCTATAAGATATTATTCAGCTAATAAAATAATACTCCTAAGAGGATATTATATCTTCATTTCCCTCTATAAAGATAATATTTCCGCTGCGCATAATGTCTCTTTTTCTATAAATTCTGAAATCGGCTCAGCTGAATTGGTTCCGCCTCTGATTGAAATGTTATACGTTCCGTCTTCGTTCCCCGGCTTTCTGTTCCTTCTCTTCTTGTTTAGCATCTATCATACGGACATTATCTGGAATATATCCAGCCATGGATCATCATCTTAATTTACACACTGCATCCACTATTTAGTAAATGATGTGGACCCTCAACGGCCTTAATTATGATAGAAAATGTGTTGTGGTTTTTCAAAGGCACCGGGGTGTTTTTTTTTTTTTTTTTTTTGCTCCTCCATCAGTGGTAGAAATAGATCCATCTTGTCTGTGTCAAATAGGCCCACTTTCCCCACTGATTTAGAAACACAAGCATCTTTACTATTAATTACCTATTGCTCCTGGTCCATTTATAACAATTTCTCCCTCTCTCTGTTGCTACAGAGCTTTTTGCCTGAAGGCCAAACTCAGTAATGTTCTTCCTCCATATTATAAAGGGGTGGGGGGCGGGGGGAGCCGAGTTCCTGTCTTGTTATGAATGTTTGAAACTGTTTTAATTGAGTTAGATGTTTAGTCCATGCTGTTCAATATTGTCTGCTCTGACTGGAAGTGGCACTCCAAGGTCTCAAGCAGAAAAACACCTTTCTCAAAAGCTGGTCTCTGAGCTCTGTGGAATGACCTCCCCTTCTCAGAGGGTTGCTAGCAGGGTTGTGTGTGGCGGTGTCCGAATTGGCCATTTAAGGCCGATGCAGCCAGCGCCGCGCTGCAGGGGGGAGAGGGGAGGCATGCACCGGCGCCCGCATCTCCCTCCCCCCCCTCCCCGTGGCTTGGGATGAGTTTGCCAATGCCAACTATGAGGACTTCCTGGTTAGCAGTTTACAATTTCTCAGCCTATTTACAATGACAAGTTATCACTCATTATTAGAAGGTAAGGCAAACCTTTTTAAAATCCCCCAAACTGTGGCTCTCCAGATGTCCACAGAGTACAATTCCCAGAGTACAATTCCCACGAGTTCCTGCACGCACATGATGGCAGGTCCTCATGGGAATTGAAGTCCATGGACATCTGGAGAGCCACAGTGTGGCCACGAAAAGACACCGGAGTTCTTAATGCTCAACATCATTGAGACTGGTTCCCAAAGATCAATCACCAATTGTTAACTGCATAACAAAGTTTGCGATCCTACAGCTTAGCATCGATAGCGCTCCATCTCAGAGCATTCTGAAAAGCATCTCACACGTGATCGCGTGCGACAGCAACCCTGCAAGGCAGGCCAGTATTATCCCTTATACTGCAGAGAGAAGGGAAGTGAACTGAGGCAGAGAGAAACTGCATTGCTAGAAGCCCTGCGGTGAGTTCACGGCAGAAGCAACATTCATGCTAAAGACATGCTGGTTGGCAGCTCAGCCGCTTCACCTCTCCCAGATGTCAGTGGACTACAATTCCCATGAGCCCCTGCCAGCACGGCAAATCCCTGCCACAGTTTGGCCACCCCTGCCGTAATGTCCACTGCTCCAAAGCAGCCATTTTCTCTCGGGAAACTGGCTTTTTGTCACCCGGAGATCAATTGTAATAGCAAGCGGTCCCCAACTGTCCCCTGGAGTTGTGGCTTCTTTGGCTCTTGCCTTTCCTGCCCTTGCGTTATTTTTCTTAATTTTTATATGTCAAGCAGCCTTCAGCCATTAGTCACCTATAACTGAATTGAAATCAGTAAATAAGGGTCCCCGCCTACAGATCGAGCATCCAAGATCAAAATAATGTTGGTACAATCTGCTCGGTAAAATCCTTACCCAGAACAAATTCTTAAAAACATTTAAGAACACACTTCTGCCATCAATGTTAAAAACAGTTTGAAGTCTCTGGCTTCAATCCAGATCTCATCTTGAACTTTTTTTAAATTAAAAAAAAAGATGGATACACAAATTCTGGCAACACCATTCTGTTTGAAGCATGAGTATATGTTATGCAGCGAAATATTATAGATATCTAAATGCTTTCAAGTATCCAACCTCAGTGGAATAAAATGAAGAGTCAGACTATTTCAGAAAGCAAACTGCATGGTTGAAAAGAGAGTGCTTTACATATTTAAACAAATTGACTTCCTCCTCAGAATATTGCCAACTTTGAGTTGGAAAAAGTCCTGGAGATTTGGGGCTGGAACCTGGAAAAGTCTAGGTTTGGGGAGGGTGGGGGAATGGGCTTGTCGGCTACTAGGTGGTAGCTGGAGATTTCCTGGGGTTATAATTTTTCTCCATTAGGGTAGCCAGGTAGCCAGGCACCAGTTGGAGCCTGGGGATCCCCTGGTTTGGCCCCTCTCCTCCACTTCAAGTATTCAAGGAATCCGGGGAAAATCTCCCCCCCCCCAAGCACACACAAAAAAGTGACATTTCTACATCACCCACAAGTGAGGTGAGGACATTGGTGATATCAGGGAGCGACACTCTGGTTTGGGGAAAAATTCTATGGTAAGAAGCTAATTCTACCATAGAGTTTTGGCCCAAAAACCAGAGTGGTTTTTTTTTTCAGGCTTCTTCCCTCCCAACTCCTGGTAAGCTTTCCCCCGTCCCCCGCCAGGAAGTCTGATGGGCCTTGCAACCCAACTCTCCATGCAACAGAGATTAGGTCACCTGGAGAAAATGGCTACCATGGAAGGTGAACTCAACCTTTTTTGTGTTGCGGACCGCTGCCAAGGGGTGGCAGGAGAGGGTGACCCGGGGCCCCGCGCATGCGTGGTAGCCCCGTGCATATGGGCATGTGTGAACCTGCCACGCATGCGCGAAACTGCCACACGTGCGCATTTGCAGCCCTGCCGGGTGCAAATGCGCATGCGCAGCAGGTCCACGCATGAGCGTTTGCGCCGCCAGCATGCCAGCAGCCATGCTTCCCTCCCCCCCCTCCCGCAGCAAGAAGCTTGCCGGGTCACAAGCTAATCGGCCTCTTCGGCGGCCGATTTGCTTGTTGCCTGGTGAGCTTCTCGCTGTAGGGGGGGGAGGGAGCCGCAGCCCGGGGGTTGGGGACCACTGCTCTATAGCATTATACCCCACTATCTTCAGGGTCCACCCCCAAAGTCTCCAGGTATTTCCCAACCCAGGGCTGGCAACCCAACGGAGGGAACTAAGTGGGGATTTGATTTATTTGATTTATTTATTATATTTATATACCACCTTCCCCTGAGGCTCAGGGTGGTTCATGTGAAACATAGAGGAACAGGAACAATACAGAGTAAGCTGGTAACTATAAATAACAATAGAACAATAATAAACAGTGAGAAGAGTAAATTCAAAACCGCAGTTTTTCTCTGCCCTCCTCCTCTTCCTTCCAGCCACTCGCTGGTACTAGAGCAGGAAAAGAGCCAGAGGGCAACTACAAAATTAAATTTGCAAAGGCAGAAAAAAACAAGCCCTCTGTTTTCTGTGCTGAGTCACATGTACACAAGCTGACCAGTTAGAAACTCTTCTTGAGCTGTGGCCTGATTGTCTCAGAGCAAATAAAGGGTATTTGTGGGCAGAGGAGGGGACTGGGTTGTGACAAAACTTCATCATCATCTTGTTTGTCTATTGGAGCTTCACCCGCTTTACTCATGGTGATAAATCGCCGGCCCAGATGGCAAAACGCATTCATCACGCACACCTTCGATTTTTCTAACAGACATCTTTCTCCTCTGCATTACATTTTCCCAGTGAGGAGGGAGTCTTCCAGGGGCTCAGATGGGAAAGTGGGAAAATGCTTTGGGGTGACCAGCTGGCCCTGGTCTGTTAGAAATCAGTCCATTAGTGGCCAGGCTTGAGCCAGGAGGTGGTCAAAGCTCTGTGGCTGAGTGTCAGCCTTCCCAGTGAGCCGGCCTAGACTGAGGGACTGAACAGATTTGCAAGCTTTATATCAGACAGTGACATGTGATTTGTCCTCTCGGGACACCTGACTCATCAGGGCGGGAAGATTATGGGGCAGTTGAGTCAGTGACTCGATTTGCAGATCAAAGCAACCCTGATGGCTCCTGAATTGATACAATAAGTGGATAACCCAGAATTAAGTACTAAGTGCAAGAAATCTTATGTTGATTATTTATTTACTAAAATAAATACACACTTTTTTTTTCTCATGGCTTAAGGCATAACCAGGAAGGTACAATTAGCAAACCAATCGGAAAGAACTGGTAGCTGCAGAAAATGTGCGTAGAAATAGCATTGAACTGGGTTCTTCAGAAAAATACAGGAGGAGGAAGAGAGCTTTTCATTTAGTTGTAATCATAAATGTTTGGAATGGAAAATTGTAATGGCTTCTGGTCACATGCAATAAACTTTTGACTGACTGATTGATTTAGAAAAATGGAGGGGACTGGAGAATATGACAATGGGAAATTTTTTTTTAAAGGATTTCATTGAAGATGGTGGGCCTTTATGAATGTGTTTTTCATTTCATCTCCAGGCTTGCCACTGTGTATAAACGTAACAGAGATTTGAAGCTAATCCCAACTGTCAGAAAAAAATGCCATTATGTGTGTTTTCAAACACTTGTTTGTTACATCCACATGTTGCATTTTTAGCATGAACTTTATTGAAAGCAGTCTATACACCTGATAGTAAGGATTAGCCCCCATCTGCGGATATGTAAATCAACAGATTGGGGCCACACTGATGCCAAACAGATTTCTCTGCAATTTTGAGGGACGCCCCAGATTTGCAGATAATCTGAGATTTAAAAAAAAAAATTAAATTGGAGAGATATAAATCTCCACCCCCCAAAAAAAAACAAAAGCATTATCTGTGCATGTGCAAACAATTCAAAAACTTACCTGAGAGCCTTGCTGTGCCTGGGAGCAGCATTGGCAGTAACTGCGGGGGGGGGGGGCTCAGTAGGTCTGGCTACAGAGGCTGGAACCTCTTTTAGGCCTGGGGGTGGCAATGTCCCTAGAGAGGGACAAGTGGCAGTGGAGCCGGGGTGAGCTGCAGCAGGCCCATCTATAAAAGCTGGAAGCCTTGCCCAGCCTGGTGCGGCATTGGTGGCATAAAGATTTGTGAGTATACTGAAGGATTTGCGACACTGGGGAATTAGTGAATACACCTTCCAGCCTTTAAATAAAAAAGAAATCGAGTCACACAAGCAGAGAGACAGAAGGATTTACCCTTCTTTCTGATATGTAATTTCACCTATTAAAACATATGCATACTTTTGTGGTTGACCTCTCTTCTTTATCATTCTCTGGATAATAACACACTTGGAGGTGGGGTGGATCAGTTTCACATGCAGGGGAGGAAGTTAACCCCTGCCTTTTCCTGGACTGGGCCTTCCATGGTCCTGTTTTTCTATTTAAAAAAAAAAGGTTGTCTCTTCCAGTATCATTTCTGCTTTAGCCCTCAGAATACACAGCCATAGCCGGCGGTCTGCCCAGTTTTCCGTCACTGTGAATTTGGGACAGTCAAGGTGCATTGTGTTAAATTTATGATGAAAATGCTGACACAACCAGCACAAATATAGCTGTGCTATTGAACGCTGCTGTAATTATGCCACATTATATTAGAACATATGGCATAATTTAGCACGACATAAATGCATCTTTCTTTGTCAATGCATTGCTCATCATTTTTGCAAATTGCAAATCTGTAATAGTAAAGGTAATTCATAGCTTAGCTGTAGTATTAAAATGATAAAGCATTTCCCTTTCCCCCCCTCAATCATTGATCTTTCAAATTTTTTCTGTTTGATAGCATTAATCACTTTTATTAGCCAAGTGCTCATCATAAAGAATGTTGAGTGTTTCTGTGCTGTTACATTCAGCTTCAATTAAGATACATTTCCCCCTCCTGCCACTGTCCCTTACATGTCAACCAAGTATTACCGATTATAATTGGAAATCAAGTTAATGAATTCCTGGCAGTGTCAATAATCCAGATAGGCTTCCCCACGCCCCCTTACCAGTGCAAACTCTAGCCGAATAAATTTATTAAAGGGGTAACAGGAAAGGAAAGAACCACTTTGAATATTTTAGCCTATACCTAATATTTATGGCTAGGGAGCTAATATACAGAAAAGAGAGGCCAGCTGGGTAAGATCAGTGTGGTGGCGGCATGGGGCAGTGGCTGATGGTGTGATGTCATTTCCAGGAAAACCCAGACAACAACTGTAAAACCAGAGTCTTCTGTAATTCCTAGAGAGGCCTGGCATCACTTCTCGGTTTTATCACGTTTTTCCATTTCTGAGAAAGGCATGACATTGCTCGTGAGCTGTCCTGGAAGTGACATAATACTTACGACCATTTTTAAAATTTTATTCTTCTTCCACGACTGCTCTGGAGACGCTGAATAAGATAAATTCCATAGTTCATATTACAGGGTGTTGACTCATTCGTTCCTCCCCCCAGTTTGGTGTAGTGGTTAGGAGTGTGGACTTCTAATCTGGCATGCCGGGTTCGATTCTGCACTCCTCCACATGCAACCAGCTGGGTGACATTGGGCTCGCCACGGCACTGATAAAATTGTTCTGACCGGGCAGTGATATAAGGGCTCTCTCAGCCTCACCCACCCCACAGGGTGTCTGTTGTGGGGAGAGGAATGGGAAGGCGACTGTAAGCCGCTTTGAGCCTCCTTCGGGTAGGGAAAAGCGGCATATAAGAACCAACTCTTCTTCTTCTTCTTCTTCTTCTTCTTCTTCTTCTTCTTCTTCTTCTTCTTGTTTGTTATAGTCCGTTGTCAGTTTCAACAAGAAAACAGAACAAGGGAAGGGCTGATAGGGAATGCATGTGACACAAAAGGATGGCTGCAGTGGCCCTATTGACTGAAATCCCAAACAAAATATTGAAGTCAGTAGACATAGGAGAGCCTAACTTTGCTTAGGACCGCCCTGCCTGCCTAAATTGAGAAATGAGGCCTTGTCATGCAAAACAAACTTAATTTGGTACAGGAACCTGCAAGATGTCAAAGGAGCATGTTTGAAACAACTTAATTCTCAAACCTCCCTCTTTTACTTCCCTCTTACCTTCCTCCCAGTTCAAAACAAATGGGTTTGTATTCTTCTTCCTGTATTTTGTACTTTATTACTTCATTCTGCAGGAGTCTGCTTTGCCCTGCCCTAAAAGCCGGGAGGGAAGGTGTCACGTTAAAGATATTTAAGGATAAAAACATCCTGCAATCTGTTATCATTAGTTTAAAATGAGTCTTACTAACCTGCAAAATGATTGCCTAGAGCAGGGGTAGTCAAACTGCGGCCCTCCAGATGTCCATGGACTACAATTCCCAGGAGCCCCTGCCAGCTGGCAGGGGCTCCTGGGAATTGTAGCCCATGGACATCTGGAGGGCCGCAGTTTGACTACCCCTGGCCTAGAGCTTTACTGTTCATGCATGTGGGTTTACAGGTATGTCTGTTAAAGAAGCAATTGGGCTTTAACTTCTAGAGATCTTGGAGAAGGTGCTAAAACCTGGTGAATGATCATTTTAGTCAGTGGTCCCCAACCTTTTTATCGCCGGGGACCGGTCAACACTTGACAATTTTACTGAAGCCCAAGGGAGGGGGGGTAGTCTTTTGCCAAGGAACGTCGCTGCCGCTGCCTGAGCCCCTGCTCCGCTTGCTTTCCCGACGGTGCCCCTGACTTCCCACCGCCCACTGGGGGGTGCTGCCAGCAGCAGCTGCACAGTGCCACGCTGAGGAGGAGCCCCAGCCATGGTGGCCACTGCTTTAGGATGCTTTGGGCTGATCCTGCGTTGAGCAGGGGGTTGGACTAGATGGCCTGTTTAGTCCCTTCCAACTCTACGATTCTATGATTCTATGAAAGCACCAAAGGTGAGCCGGTGGCAGAGTGGCAGGGTAGCCCCCGAGGCAGCAGCTGGGGAGGAGGACAAGGAAGAGCCATGACCCGGTACCGATGATCTGTGGCCCGGTACCGGTCCCCGGACCGGGGGTCGGGGACCACTGATTTTAGTGACAAGCACTTAAAAAAATTTAACAAGAATGCAAAAATCAAAACTTTATAGGGCAGTGCTTTAGCCAGGAGCTGGTTCTTGTTCTTTGGTCAAGTCAAGGTGGTGGTGGTACTGTCTAGATCAAGATGTGCATCTGGGTATCCAGACAGTGTCTTGGCTACATTTTAACTGTCTAGTATGTTTTTTATGCTGCCCCTCCTTGGAAAAGCTCAGAGGGACATACAGAGGGGCTTTCTTGCCCATTTTATCTTCACAACGACCTGCTAAGTAGTTTAGACTAAAACAGTGTGATGGGCTCAAGGTCCCCCAGAGAACTTTATGGTGGTGGGGAATTTGTACCAAAGTCTTCTAGGTCAGGGGTAGTCAACCTGTGGTGATGTTCATGGACTACAATTCCCTACCCGAAGAGGCTGGCAGAGGCTCATGGGAATTGTAGTCCATGAACATCTGGAGGACCGCAGGTTGACTACCCCTGTTCTAGGTCACAAGTCAACACACTAATCATTACACCACATTGGCTATCTTTACAAAAGCCAAGCATCTTTCAGTGCCATGGTAGTTGAAATTGTGCCCCCCAAAGTTGTATTCTCTGACATTCATAAATTATAACCTTGGGTATGCAATTGTTCTGTCATATGAAAAAGCAACAACCTGCCCAGGGCAATGAAAGTATTCTTCCTGACTGCTGGACCCAGACTTATTCTGAAGTTTCCTGATAGATAGCATAGTTTTAAGACCATCTTTGCATGATCATGGACTAGACGCTTGTGTACTTCCTGTTCTTTTTATTTAAATCAGGTTCCTAGGAGTTGTATAAATACTCAATTCTGTGCTTGTGTGATGAAATGACAGACATACAGCCCTGGCATGCCGAATCGTTTTTATCACAGCAAGATCCTGATCAGGCAGAAACTTCGCAGGGCTTTCTGTGACTGTCAAGTGGGTGATGGTTTACCCAAGCTAAAATTTTGGTAGCTGGTCCTCTGAAGTAATGACAGACACAAGGCTTGCTTCTCTCTGTGTGCTAGCTCACTCTGAAGCTTGGTAGCCTTCTCGAGCAGGCTATCCTTTTATTTTATTTTCAGCCCAGGAAAGCAGACTTCGCAATATACATATCAGCGGACATGAAAGTTTGCAGAAGATTTTGGTTATGTTCACATCCCATTGTAATCAGAGGGCAAGACATAGCTTAATCTTCACCCAGGAAGGTTTCTCTAGATCAGCTATTTGCAGAAACCCTGTCTTTCTTATGATTACACAGAGACCCTGGTCCAGCCTGCGTGTGCCCAACAGCAAAGAGCAGAGACAAAATTAAACAAAAGAGACAAAATTAGTTCAGCAGTGGAATAGGCTGCCTAAGGAGGTGGTGATCTCCCCCTCACTGGCAGTCTTCAAGCAAAGGTTGGATACACACTTTTCTTGGATGCTTTAGGATGCTTAGGGCTGATCCTGCGTTGAGCAGGGGGTTGGACTAGATGGCCTGTATGGCCCCTTCCAACTCTATGATTCTGTGATTCTATGATTCTATGATAAACAAATCTCTACAGTCCTCCTCTTCTTAACTTCCAGTCCATCATGACAGGAGAAGAATTCTCGCCATCCTACGTGAATAAGAGGGAAAAACTGGCTGCCTCTCGTCTTCCAAGAATCTTTGAAAACCTCTTGATCATGCTGTTTTTCAGGTGGAAGTGAATCCTCATGGGATAAAGAGAAGCTCCAGTCTCCCATCACCACAGGATCCCATCACGGAGTTAGCCATGCATCACTTTCGGGGCAACCCAGTCTGGGAAGTGCTCATCCCCTCAGCCCTCTGCAGCAGAACCATCTGCTCACTAACAGTACGTACAGAGGCCTCAAAGCCAAAACTCTGAGTTGCTCTTCTGCATGGTATGGAGGAGGGTGGGAAGTAGAATATTTGCACTGAGGGATTAACCATTTTTCCCAGGCTTTCTTTATATGATGGTGGTAGAAAGTGCCATTAAGTTAGAGCTGACTTGTAAAGACTCTGCAGGGCAGGCTTTCTCAACCAGGGTTTTGTGAAACCCTGGGGTTTCTTGATAACCCTGGAAGCTGTGGGGGGGGGGTCCCAAATGGATAGGAGCTAATTAGTTTTTGATACATTTTTTAAAATTTGTTAACCATTTATCAGGTGATATGACCCTCCTCCCAAAATGGTCACTGATAGACCTGGAGGGGGTGAGAAGGGGAGGGGCCTCAGATGGGCATATACGCAGCTATGCTTCCCAACCATCTTCTGCATCATCACGCCACTTTTGGGATTTCTCCAAGCCTAAAGAATGTTTTAGGGGGTTCTCAATTGTAAAAAACTGTAAAAGAAAAACTGTAAAAAAAAAAGATTGCTGTGTGGTTTTTATGGCAAGAGACATTCAAAGGTGGAATGGCTGTCCATTGCCCACCTTTGGCCAAATCCTGTTTAGGTTCCAAGATCTGACAAGATCAGGCTAGCCACACACACATGTGAGATGATAAACAGACAGGCGGATGGGCCTGGGGCTTGTTTTCTTGCCATTTGGGGCGGCGATGTGAGTTCTGTATCACTCTGGCCTTTCTTAGACAAGCATGATTTGCCACTGTTATTCTTACTCTGATCAAATCCAGATTGGATTGTTTCTTTCTCATATTCATATCCTGCGCTTTTCAACCAAAAAAATCTATGAAGCAGCTAACAACCTGCTCAGTATTATAATACCGTTCGTTCGTTCGTTCGTTCGTTCGTTCGTTCGTTCGTTGGTTAGTTAGTTAGTTAGTTAGTTAGTTAGTTAGTTTTATTACGGTCATAGACCAGCATAAGATGATACAGAAACATCCATTAAAACCAGGAATTAAAACATCTTAAAAGATAACAATAGAAAATAGAAAAGGTAGATGAACATAGCTGTCCAGATTCATTTAAAACAGACCATTCTATTACGAATTTTGAACTAACTAATTATAATACCCTAAATACAATGATCAATGTTAGACTATCCCATATAAGCAAACATGGTATAATCTGAGCAGTACTGCTGCGAAGATGAGTTCTTACATTACTCTTAAAAACAACCAACATATAAAATCAGTTTTTAAAAACAGAAAAAAGTGAAAAGTAGCAGGAATAATGAAAACAGAGAGCATGCAGGTCTTTTCCTTTGGAACACCAGTGTCTCAGGTTGAGAGGCCAGGATGAGAGGCGGGATGGGATGTCAGTAACCTGGAAGTAAAAATAATGAACTGGGGGGGGGGGGTTCCCAGTGAAGAGACAAATATAGAATAATACAGACACACTGGGAAACCAATATGGCAATAAAAAATATCCAAATTGGACTCTCTGTTCAGTTTCAGTAATTCTTTTATTCTTATTTCACACAAGTCCCAACGCATTTCGCCTACAGCTTTTTCAAGGGACGCGTCTGAAGCGCCACAAGCTATGTTTAGCTATTGTATGATCTTATACTCTGTCAAGAGATTTCTTAATAAGTTGAAGTTGGTCCTTAAATATAAAAACCGTCCCAGTTTGGTGAGCCAGTTTGGTGTAGTGGTTAGGAGTGCAGACTTCTAATCTGGCAAGTCGGGTTCGATTCTGCACTCCCCCACATGCAGCCAGCTGGGTGACCTTGGGCTCGCCACGGCACTGAGAAAGCTGTTCTGAGCAAACAGGAATATTAGGGCTCCCTCAGCCCCACCCACTCCACAGGGTGTCTGTGGTGGAGAGAGGAATGGGAAGGCGACTGTAAGCTGCTTTGAGCCTCCTTCGGGTAGGGAAAAGTGACGTATAAGAACCAACTCTTCTTCTTCTTCTTTAAAGGCCTTAAGGATCCAGGACCGGCATACTTGCGGGACCATCTTTTCCCTTCTAATCCCCAGGGGTGCTAAGATCATCACAACATCTGCTCAGGGGCCCCGGCATGAAAGAAGTAAAGTTGGCCTTGACCAGGGCCTTTTTGCCCTGGCCCCAGCCTGGTGGAATGAGCTCACAGGAGAGATTAGGGCCCTGTGGGTCCTAAATCAATTTCACAGGGCCTGCAAGGTTGAGCTGTTCCACCAGGAAGGAGAGGAGATAGAAGATCTGCTCCTGCCAAACCTTGTCCATTTGGGACTTAATCCAGGGCATGACTGGGGAAACTTTGAATGTTTTAATGTTTGAACTCCATATATGTTTTTAAGGCTGAACCTGCTCTAAGCACTGGAAGGGCAGGATATAAATAAAACATTCATTCATTCATTCATTCATTCATTCATTCATTCATTCATTCATTATTAGGTGGCATTTTTGACTTAATTTATTATTTATATTGTTTTTATGATGTTTTTCCATCCTGAGCTGTATTGGAAGGATGCTCTATAAAAATAAATATATATTTTTTTGATAAAAATGTGAAATTCCGGTTTTTGTAAGTCAGTGGGATATTTTGCTTTTGATCTCAATAGAATGTGAAAGATGCTCATCATAACAACGTAGCCCCACTGAATTACCAGATTTTATTTTTTGTGCCGGAAAGCATTTTGTTGTTGTTATGTGCGAAGTCGTGTCCGACCCATCGCGACCCCATGGACAATGATCCTCCAGGCCTTCCTGTCCTCTACCATTCCCTGGAGTCCTTTTAAGTTTGCACCTACTGCTTCAGTGACTCCATCCATCCACCTCATTCTCTGTCGTCCCCTTCTTCTTTTGCCCTCGATCACTCCCAGCATTAGGCTCTTCTCCAGGGAGTCTTTCCTTCTCATGAGGTGGCCAAAGTATTTGAGTTTCATCTTCAGGATCTGGCCTTCTAAAGAGCAGTCAGGGCTGATCTCCTCTAGGACTGACCGGTTTGTTCGCCTTGCAGTCCAAGGGACTCGCAAGAGTCTTCTCCAGCACCAGAGTTCAAAAGCCTCAATTCTTTGACGCTCGGCCTTCCTTATGGTCCAACTTTCGCAGCCATACATTGCAACTGGGAATACCATAGCCTTGACTAAACGCACTTTTGTTGGTAGGGTGATGTCTCTGCTTTTTAGGATGCTGTCTAGATTTGCCATAGCTTTCCTCCCTAGGAGCAAGCGTCTTTTAATTTCTTTGCTGCAGTCCCCATCTGCAGTGATCTTGGAGCCGAGGAAAATAAAATCTGTCACTATCTCCATTTCTTCCCCATCTATTTGCCAGGAATTGAGAGGGCCGGCTGCCATGATCTTTGTTTTCTTGATGTTGAGTTTCAAGCCAACTTTTGCACTCTCCTCCTTCACCCGCATCAACAGGCTCTTTAGTTCCTCTTCACTTTCAGCCATTAGAGTGGTATCATCTGCATATCTGAGGTTGTTGATATTTCTCCCTGCAATCTTGATCCCAATTTGTGACTCCTCTAATCCCGCCTTTCTCATGATGTGCTCCGCATACAAGTTAAATAGGCAAGGCGACAGTATACAGCCTTGCCGAACTCCTTTCTCAATTTTGAACCAATCCGTGATTCCATGTTCAGTTCTCACTGTTGCTTCTTGACCTGCATATAAATTTCTCAAGAGACAAATAAGATGCTCTGGTATTCCCATCTCTTTAAGAACTTGCCACAATTTGTTGTGCTCCACACAATCAAAGGCTTTAGCATAGTCAATGAAGCAGAAGTAGATGTTCTTCTGGAACTCCCTAGCTTTTTCCATGATCCAGCGTATGTTGGCAATTTGATCTCTAGTTCCTCTACCTCTTCGAAATCCTGCCTGTACTTCTGGAAGTTCTCGGTCCACATATTGCTGGAGCCTAGCTTGTAGGATTTTGAGCATAACTTTGCTAGCATGAGAAATGAGTGCAATGGTGCGGTAGTTTGAACATTCTTTGGCATTGCCCTTCTTTGGGATTGGAATGTAAACTGACCTTTTCCAATCCTGTGGCCATTGCTGAGTTTTCCAAATTTGCTGGCATATTGAGTGTAGCACTTTTACTGCATCGTCCTTTAAGATTTTGAATAGTTCAACTGGAATGCTGTCACCACCACTAGCTTTATTGTTGCTCAGACTTCCTAAGGCCCATTTGACTTCACATTCCAGGATGTCTGGCTCCAGGTCAGTAACTACCCCACTGTGGTCATCAGGGATGTTAAGCTCGCTCTTGTATAGTTCTTCTGTATAATTTTGCCACCTTTGCTTAATCTCTTCTGCTTCTGTGAGGTCCCTACCATTTTGGTCCCTTATCATACCCATCTTTGCATGAAACGTTCTCTTCATATCTCCAATTTTCTTGTAAAGATCTCTGGTCCTCCCCATTCTATTGTTTTCTTCTATTTGTTTGCACTGTTCATTTAAGAAGGCATTCTTATCTCTTCTAGCTTTTCTCTGGAATTCTGCATTCAATTGGGTGTATCTTTCTCTTTCTCCCTTGCCTTTCACTTCCCTTCTCTCCTTAGCTATTTGTAAAGCTTCCTCAGACAGCCATTTTGATTTCTTGCATTTCTTTTTCTTTGGGATGGTTTTAGTTGCTACCTCTTGTACAATGTCGCGAACCTCCGTCCATAGTTCTTCAGGCACTCTGTCTATCAGATCTAATTCCTTAAATCTATTTGTCACCTCTACTGTATATTCGTCGGGGATATGATCTAGTTCGTACCTGAGTGGCCTAGTGCTTTTCCCTACTTTCTTCAATTTAAGCCTAAATTTTGCAACAAGAAGCTCATGATCTGAACCACAATCAGCTCCTGGTCTTGTTTTTATTGCCTGTATAGAACTTTTCCATCTTTGGCTGCAGAGTACATAGTCAATCTGATTTCTGTGTTGACCGTCTGGTGATGTCCATGTGTAGAGTCGTCTCTTGGGTTGTTGGAAAAGAGTGTTTGCTATGACCATTGTATTCTCTTGACAAAATTCTACCAGCCTGTGCCCTGCTTCATTTTGTACTCCAAGGCCAAACTTGCCTGTTATCCCAGTTATCTTTTGGCTTCCTACTTTAGCATTCCAATCCCCCATGATGATAAGCACATCATTTTTTGGCGTTGCTTCTATAAGGTGTTGTAGGGCTTCATAGAACTGATCAACTTCATCCTCTTCAGCAGCAGTGGTTGGGGCATAGACCTGGATCACTGTGATGTTGAATGGTTTGCCTTGGATTCGAACTGAGATCATTCTGTCATTTTGGGGATTGTATCCCAAGACTGCTTTTCCTACTCTCTTATTGATTATGAAGGCTACTCCATTTCTTCTGCGAGATTCTTGTCCACAGTAGTATACCTGATGGTCATCTGAATTAAATTCACCCATTCCTGTCCATTTTAGTTCACTGATTCCTAAAATGTCGATGTTCAGTCTTCTCATTTCTTGTTTAACCACGTCCAGCTTGCCTTGATTCATGGATCTGACGTTCCAGGTTCCTATGGAATAAAAATCTTTACAGCATCGGACTGTCTTTTCGCCACCAGTTACTTCCACAACTGAGCGTCCTTTCGGCTTTGGCCCAGCCGCTTCATTCATTCTGGCGCTACTCGTACTAGCCGTCTGCTCATCCCCAGTAGCATATTGGACACCTTCCGACCTGAGGGGCTCATCTTCCAGCGTCATATCGTTATGCCTATTGGAACTGTCCATAGAGTTTTCATGGCAAAGATACTGGAGTGGTTTGCCATTTCCTTCTCCAGTGGATCACCTTTTGTCAGAGCTCTCAGCTATGACCTGTCCGTCTTGGGTGGCCCTGCACGGCATAGCTCATAGCTTCACTGAGCTACGCAAGCCCCCTTGCCACAACAAGGCAGCGATCCTTGAAGGGGGCCGGAAAGCATAATTTCCAGCAAAAAAATGGTAAGCTGGTAGAAGGGAGAGGCACCTTGGTAATTCCACCAAGCTGGATAGTTCACCATCATTGCAACATCCCATCTTCTTTTTTTGTCTCACTTATAAAAGAGGATATTGTGCAGGGAAGAGAGGGAAAACAATATAGATGAATGGCCTGTTAAGAGTGACCAGCTGTGGAGAACAAGAAAACAGTTGTGAAAGGGAGACAGCCAATGAATGAAGAAGGAATCAGATCTGCATTGTAATGTTTCAATTTGCGTCTTCCTCACACTGGGGTGAATTATTTGAGGTAATTTAATTTCAGCTCCTTAATCCTCATTCTCATCTGTGCGGCCTGTATTGCTGTTTGCAAAGGGCACACAGAATCAGTCTTGAGGTAACATTATCTCTGGTCCTGTACATATCTTTAGCCTTTTCACCAACATAGTGGCAGCACAATACAGCACAATCCTAAATGGAGTTATACCCTTCTAAATGCACTGCAGTCAGTGAATTCTGCCTAGAATTGTACTGTGATTTTATGTTCTGTATCCTGGGAACACTCCGAGTTATATTCTTCAGTCATCTGGAGAGATCTACATGCAGAATTTCCCTTTCTTACCGGATATTTTTTTTCTCTCATGTTGTCATGACTGTTGATTCTTCAGCCATGTTCCACGAGACTTCAAGGGTATATCGAATATCAGGCATCAGGTCTGATTTGCGATCGTGAGATGTGTTTTTTTCACACCCCTTTGCAAAGTCTTGATGCATTGTGCCTTAAACATGGCGACGTGCAGTTAAATTCTGTCTGTAGCATGCATTTAGTTTGCATGTCAATTGGACTTTAAGCAGGCACGCAACTCAGTTGTGGACAGATGGTGTCTGGGAGTTTTGAAACTCCATAGAGTACGAGGAAAGATTACCAGGCTGCCGCGGGGGTATCACTGAGGGAACAAAGACTTATGTTTGCCTGAGCTTGGCGTGTGAAAGGGCTGGGGTGCCAGTACAGTTTAAAGACAAGAGAAATGCCACAGGCATTCTTTCATAACTCTTTTTCTTTGTTGTTTTATCATTCATCCCATTCTAAAAGTAAGATATTTCTCTGCCTCTAAATTTTTTCAGTCCTTCCCTAATTGATATTGTACTATAGAGGAAGAAGAAAAGAATAGTCAGTTCTTATATGCCACTTTTTCTAACCTGAAGGACTCAAAACTGCTTACAGTGCCCTTCCCTTCCTCTCCCCACAACAGACACCCTGTGAGGCGGGTGAGACTAAGAGAGCCCTGATAGTACTGCTTGGTCAGAACAGCTTTATCAGTGCCGTGGGGAAGCTGGCTGCACATGGACGAGCATTGAACCAAACCAAACTATACGAAGCTGTCTGTTTCCTTGATGGGGAACATCACAGTGAAAGTCCTGCATTAATCCACCAAAACCTGTACTGGCCTACCCATTTTCTCATAGGTTTGAATCAGACATAACACAAAACCATGCTTTAATTAAACTTAAGGGATGTGCAAGGGGGAAAAAAATTCAGACTGTTTCAAGTTCATTTCAGCTCACTTTGGGCTGAATCTACTTTGGCCGAATCACCTATAGTTTTTTTCGGATTAAGTCAATGGGAATTTCCCCCTTTGTGTCTTTTCTAGGCTCTAGGGCAGTGGTCCCCAACCCCCGGTCCGGTGACCGGTACCGGTCCGTAGATCAGTTGGTACTGGGCCACAGCTCCTCGTCTTCCTCCCTGGCTGCTGCCTCGGGGGCTGCCCTGCCACTCTGCCGCCAGCTCACCCTTGGTGCTCTCCGGCAGCCCGCATTGCTGGAGCTCCCCCTCAGCGTGGCACTGTGCAGTGACTGCTGCTGGCAGTGACTCCCAGTGGGCGGCAGGAAGTCAGGGGCACCGGCAGGAAAGCAAGCAGAGCAGGGGCTCAGGTGGCGGCAATGTCACTCAGCAAAAGACTACTCCCCCCCCCCAGGGCCTCAGTAAAATTGTCAAGCCTTGACCAGTCCCCAGTGATAAAAAGGTTGGGGACCACTGCTCTAGGGGATGGGGATTTGAGGGAGAAGCACCAAACTTGTAGCATGGCTGCAGGAGCCTCTCCTCGAAAGAGCCCCCAAGTGGTAAACAGATCGGACCAGGGAGTCCAATCCAGCCTCCGTTATTTCCTATGATGAGGAAAAAAATTAGATTATTTGGTCTGTTTGTAAATTCCAATATTTTTGCAACTTTTGTTTTCTTGTTTGACGAGAGATTCCTGCCACTATGCTGCAATTTGTGCCTCTACTTCAACTCCCCCCCCTCCAGCCCAGAACAGATGAAAAGGGGAACTTTTTTTCTCTTTCTCTTTAAAGTTTAAATGGCCACTTGTCCAAATTGGCAAATTGCATTTCAGAAATTCAAACAAGGTTGATTTGGCCATTTAAATGTATTGGGGAATGGCAATTTGGACCAGATTCAGAATGGCAATTTGTACCAGATTCTGCAGATTTGTGCCTGAATCAAGGCTGATTCAGGTACCTTTTGGCTGATCCCAATTGAAGTGTACATCCCTATTAAACCTGCTGTGAGTACTTAATTTTGGATCCTGGTGTGAGGAGGCCTAAATAGCCACGGGCAAATAGTGGTGGAGTGGTTTGGGGTTAGTTATGGTTAGCTCTGCATATGAATAGTCTGAAAACTATGGTTTTACATGTTCTATAAGCATAGATGTCACGGCTTTGTTCCCTGGTGCTATGTTCAAGCCATCCATTGTTACATTGATGCCTGGCTTGAGCAAAGGTTATGGAAACCATCACTTGTCAAGGCAAAGAGTAATTGAGTAGTTCCCTGTATTCTGACTCCTGGTTACATGAATTAATTGTATGATTGAGTCATAATTAGAATAAATTTGCTTTTTCATGATGTTGAATCAAGCCATAATCACTACTCAGGGTACTAGTTTCGACCTGTCCCAAGTGCTAGTTGTAAGCATCAGGAGGAGGATAGTAATAATTAATATTTTAAATAATAAGTAATTATGTTCTTAGGTTATTAATCCAATTAAGTGTTCACTGTCTTGAATTATGGTGTTGGAGTAAGGTTCGAAGTGATGGCCATGCTTGTTTTGCTTCCCCATCCCTTCCAGGAATAGATTTACCCTTCATGATGATGCCCCATCCCCTTCTTCCGGTCGGCCTACCTCCTGCTTCTGTCGCAATGGCTATGAATCAAATGAACCATCTCAACACTATAGCAAACATGGCAGCCGCGGCTCAGATGCACAGCCCCCTCTCAAGAGCCGGAGCCTCCGTCATAAAGGTAAGGCTTGGCAGAACTGTATATATTCAGAGAAAAATCTAGGTTTAACCCTTTATCGTGTGTTTCAAATAGCACTGTCTCTAAAGAGCATTTTGAAACTTGAAACTGATTTAGAAACTGATTTAGAATGAAACTGAAACTGATTTAGAATGAAGTAGTCTGTAATCAGGGATCCTCTTGGTAAACGTATTTCAATGAGTCAAAGATTGCCAAAAACTTCTTCTGTAAATCTGGGCAAAATTCCAGTTGTTGACTATGATGTAATGGTAGTTTCCTCACTACAGTTGTCAACTCCAGATTGGGATTTTCTTGGAGATCTGGGGGTGGAGGGACCTCAGCATGGTATTATAGCATACAGTCCACTCCCCCCAAGCAGCTATTTTCTCCAGGGGAACTAATCTTTCTAGCCTGAGGATTCATTGTAATTCCAGCAGATCTCCAGGCTCCACCTGGAACTTGGCAACTATATTCCTCACCTTCCTCTGATGGCCTCAGCAATGGTACTTAAAAGCTCCTTCTCCTCAGTATGTGCTGGGTCCAGAATGATTGATGGGTGCCTGGAAGCTTCCTCCATTCCCTTTGGCTGTTGGAAGTTAGACAGTGTCATATCATGGGTATGCCAGGACATTTTCCCAATACTCTTTAGCCAGTTTTCTCCTTGTGATGATGGGCCAGTTTTCTTCTTGTGATGATGCTTTAGGATGCTTTGGGCTGATCCTGCGTTGAGCCAGGGGGTTGGATTAGATGGCCTGTATGACCCCTTCCAACTCTATGATTCTATGATTCTGTGACTGTGGCTCCATAAGAGGGCCCCCTTCAGGGATACCTGGGAACTTCCTAGAGGCGCTCCTTTTCGGAGGCTGCCAGATGGGTGGGGGTAAAGGGCAGTCTCCCTTGGAGCTATCACTGTCTTTGCTGCCCTTGGGTGACTCAGCCTAGGTCTCTCCCTCAGACCAAAGGGCACCTCCCTGTCCCTCCAAGCTCTCTTGGGGCCACCTCCTTCCTGGTTCACTGACCTCCTTTCCCTCTCTGCCTCCTCAGCTGTTTCCCGTTCTTCCTGGCTCCACCTTCCCCATCTTCCTCCCCAGTCTTCCTCCGTGTCTTCTGTCTCCTTTCTCCTCCTCTCTCTCCCTCCTTTCTTCTTCCAGGGGAGTCTTCAGTGCTCCTCTTTCCTCATATGCTTCCAACCCTCTCCTAACCCCCTTTCCTTTATACCCAGCTGCCCTCCCGGATCCCACCCCCACCCCCAAGGTCTGAAAAGCTGAGCTTAGCATCAGGCACCAAGTTACTGGGGTGGGTCTACATCCGGCTTCCTGCCTTGGGCTGCACTCTCTCCTTCTGCCATCCTTGGGTTGGTGGGATCAGGGCTGGGGAGTGATGGGGTTGTTGGGGTTTCTTACAGCCACTCCACCCAGGGGACTCCCTCAGTGGAGGGCTTATTCCTCCTGGGGTTCTGGGCCCATCTTATAGGGCAGATAGGGGTGGCAGTGCTCAGCAGGCTTCACCCTGGCTTCTCTGGCCCCCGTGCCTGCTTCTCAATTGAGGCTCAGTGCCCTCATTTGGCTCGTTGTGGCTTAAGGTGGCCTGAATCTCCCTGGGGCTGGCAGCATCACAAGGCAGCCCTTTTTGGGTGACTGGTAAATGGGGTGGGGTCAGTCTCTGCTCCCTGCCCGAATTGGACAGGGGAAGCCTGGGTTGGCCAGGAAGGGACCTGGACACTGTCATGTATGTGGGACTTGAAAAGGGTTGCCAACCCCCCAGGTGCAGGTGCAGGTGCAGGTGGGGGGTCTCCTGGTGCTCCTCTCTGCTGCCAGACAGCTGACTGGGCACGGGAAATCATCCCCCCCCCAAAAAAGGTAAGAAGCTGGAAATAAACGCAAAGTCCCTACATCACCTATATGTAATTTTAAGGCAAAACTCTGTGTAAGAAGGTAATTATAGCCTAGAGCAGTGGTCCGCAACCTTTTACAGGCTGTGGACCGGGGGCAGCAGGGGCGATTGCCCGGCCGCGCATGCATGCATGCGCCATGCGCGGCTGAAAACGTCTACAGTCTCATCAACAGCCTCCAATAGATTGTAAGCTATTGTACCTCTTCACCTGCTTCCTACTGGCATGGGAAAGGTCTGTTTATTGGAAGTTTTGGGATGAAGCTATCATGTCCCATCTCTGTCCCCCCTCTATATTACATTTGCCATTTAGAACAAAGCTGTCTCCCCCCCCTCCCACCTGCCCCCAACCCATTCTCAAATATGCCTGCTCAGCAAAGTTAACATTTAGTACTCTGGAAAGAAATGTCATAACTATGAAATTTGATTTCTTCTTGACAAGAGCACTATAAATTAGGCAGAGCCACGGTGGCCAGGTATCGAAAGACTTCTCTGCCACCTATAATCTCATCTAATGTGATTAGCAGCTTCTACTAGCACTTCTATAGTTAAGACTCTGTCAGAAACTCTATTATAAATCCCTGCCTTCAGGGATTTACAGCTCCTCTGAGAAAACTTTCTCTGCCTGAAAGTTGACTCGCTATGAGTCACTCCCAGGATCAGAGTCTTAAACCAAATGTCAATGTTCTCTGTTTCTAGAAAAGGGCAAGTGACCAAAGAAAGCCAGCATGGTATTTGGATTAAAAGTGGCAGACTCTAAGTTGGAGAACAGAGTTTGATTCTCCACTGCTGCACATGAAGCCAACTGGGTGACCTTGGGCGAGTCACAGTTCTCTCAATGCTCTCTCAGCCCCACTGGCCTCACAAAGTGCCTGTTGAGGGGAGAGGAAGGGAAGGCGATTGTAAGTTGCTTTGAGACTCCTTCAGGTAGTGAAAAGTAGGGTATAAAAACCAACTCTTCTCCTTTTTAAGGAGTATTAGGTAACTCTGTTGTTTATTTCGAAGGCTGGGCTAGTCTTCCTAAGCTCCCCCGCACCATTTATTTCTGATTATACCCCCTTTCTATCTCAATTGTATCTCCTGATGGAAGGCCCATTCTGCACAAGGACCAATGTTGCCAATTGGTTCCACAAAGCGGAAACGCTATTTTAAAAAGTGGAATCTCGGCGTTACACCTACCTGCATTTGTAGTAGAATCCAGTAGCGTTTCATTCGTTTCCCACAGGTAACTGGTCTCACAGGAATCACTAGAAAGGACGCAATTTTTTCTGTGCTTGGTCCCGCCCCTGGCCGTCAATCAAACAAACAGCCAATGGCCGGTTGTTATCATGCCCCTTTCCCTTTAAGCACAGTTTAAAAACACACACACACACAAACACGTTGCAATGAATATGCCTTGATTCTTCCTAACGTAGAGACCCATCTAGCAGGCGTGTGAGCTGGCGAGTCATCATTACCACGCTCCCCTGAGTGAAAAAAAAATCCCCCCCCCCTGCACGGGTGCGATTTTCGGCCGAAAATAAAGGGAACTGGCAAATGTGTTGTGCTTGGGGACTTAGGGGAGTTTTAAAGCACTTCTGTGGAGGGACTGTAGCCGGAGAAGCCTTGCTGGGTGAATGAAGCCTAGCTGGTTCGTTGCTTTCCCTGCTCGCTCCGAGGGGGGGGGGAAATGGTGATTGCTTCGCCGGAAGTTCGGAGGACAGAGCCAGGGCCCTGGCTCTGTCCTCCGAACTTCCGGCGTTGGAACCGCAACAATGAGAACGTACAGGTCTTTTTCGCTAGTGCTGCAGATTGTTCACAAGAGTGTTGCGCTTTTCCAAGGGTGAATCCACTTTTCCCGATTTCCCTAGAAGCGCTACAATGAATCGCTTTGGGCAGGATTGTTGCAGGAGTGTTGCAGATTGTGTGCGACGTCTTGCGGAACTGCAAATTAGTAGCGTTTACAATTTGAAAGCCTTCTGCTACATTAAACTTGTGCGGAATCACTCTAACAATTCACGTGGCAGTTTTTAACATTAAAAATAGAGGAAAGTGGTTTACCAGTTATATGGACCAAAAATAAAAGATTGTCACTGTTAGATAAGGCTGGCGGGAAAGTATGCTATTCTGGATTTGTAAAATCTATGAGCATTTTGCAATTTATGTATTTTCAGGCACAACCTCGAAATCTTATGAGGCCAACCATTTATTAGACCTTTGTTATTTTCTGTGCCCTTTTAATGTTGGCTCAGCTGTTAACGTTTTTAGTTAATAACAAATATAGCTGTAATGTGGACTGGAAGTAGCATTATTGTCATTAAGCCCGGGAACAACATTTAAATCACTCCGATGCTGTGCCGAAGGAGGAATGCTTTCAGAGCAGAAAGGAGATTGGAGAGACGTGGAAGTCTTAATTAGTTTGAAGGAAGTGAACAGTCCTTGCCGTGTGATGGAAGAGAAAGGTTAGGCAGTGAATTTATTAGGGGGTATATTTACAGTGCAGTCCTCAGCACAGTTATTCTGTTCTAAGTCCATTTTCAAACAGTATAGAAGTGTGCAACTCTACTTAGGACTTCACTGTTAAAATATTCAGGACACCCCTAAATTTGGCCTTATCCTCTCGGTGCTCCAGAGCTCCTTGTTTCAGTTTTGAGAGGGATTTGTTAATTTTCCTGGAAATGTACACATTGCAAGATACAGTACAAAAACAAGAGTCCCTTTTCACATGATGCATAATTAGATTATGGAACACATTACCACAAAACATAGTGCTAGCTGCAAGTCTGCATAGTTGTATGAGACAGATTCATGGAGGAGAGGTCCATTGAAACATCACGATGGCTAGAATGCCCATGTTAAACCTCTGAATGCTAGTTGAAGGACAACAATATGGGTGGGATTATGGTCTCCTTGAAGTGTTTGTTGGCATTCTGGGAATATCTGATTGGCCACTGTGGAAAACCAGATGAACCACTGAAAATAGAAGCCATTATTACCATTTGTAGCCACCAACCTGTCCTCATCGGTTGGGCAGTTTTTTAAATCATTGTTCACTCTTGCAAGATTGACCCATTCCTTTTTTTCTTTATAACAGTAGGCCTTCTGGAATATGAAACTGGTCCTGCCCCTTCAACCTTTCAAAATGTTAGTGGATAAGAGACATTCCAGTTCCTCAGAATTCCCAACAAGCAAAGGAAGAATTCCCTCTGAAACCAGGCCTCATTCTTACTGAGATGCTTAGCCTCTGTCTGAGCAGAACCACATGAACATATATAAAATGGCCACCTTGTATTGAGTCAAGCCATTGGTCTGTCTAGTCTACTCTGTTTTAGGCAGAAGTTGGTCTTTCCCACAGCTACCCATTTGAATCTTATGTTCAGTCAGGAAACTTTATGGCACAAAGAGAATTTGAACCTGGATCTACCAAATTCTTATCCATCGTGCTAATTACTACACCATCCATGAAGATTTTATTGTTTTGTTGTTGTTATTTAGTTCTGCCTTAAAGAGGCCATTTGGCTGTTCTTTAAAATGCCCCCTTCTTTTGTCTTCTGCATAGGCACTGGATTGTCAAGATATTTTAAAACGATTAAAGTGGATAACAGTGTTGGTCTGAAGTAGCACAACAAGATTTGAGTTCAATAGCACCTTTACAACAAGCAAAGATTTATTCAAGGCATGAGCTTTCATGTGCATGCACACGGAAACTTCCACTTTGAGTAAATCTTTGTTGGTGTTCAAGGTGCTATTGGACTAAAATTTTGTTGAAATGTTTTAAAAGTTATCCTTAGTGACAGTTTTAATCAGGGGTCTGAAAAAAAAAGAATTAATATTCATATGGGAAGATCCTTTGCTCTTCCTTGCTTGCTAAAGAAGTGCCCCAGGGGTGTGTTCTGGGTTAGCTATTTACCAGTATTCATCTGATTATCTGCGGACTTGTTCTGTGTTTGGCTGAGCAGCTGGCAATTAATGAGTTGATGAGAAATAGTTGCAATGCAGTTAAATTAGTAAGTGAACATCTGGTTTTTAAAACTAATACACACTGGAGAGGAACATTTCCCCACCGATTCTGTTGGACCATACATTTGACAGTTTCCAAAGATGCTCTATTCAAGTGATGGAAACTTGTTTCTAGGGGATGATATTTACCACCAATCCATTCTTCTAAATCCTTCTGTCCTTTGCCTGGGGAAGGAAGAGTCCAAAATCTGAAGTGTGTTTATGCAAGAAATTACTATATCCTTTGCATAAACAACAAATAGAACAATCTTTTTCTGTAGAATATATTTTCAGCTTTGATGAAAGAGGAGATGGAACCTAAAGTGTGTTATCATGCCCCAGCAACAAGGCCAATGGAAGGACTATTTTTCTGTATTGGTATCTTTACCATAAACTAGCCATTCTTCAGTATGTCTGTAGCTCTTTCTCTTCCTGCTGTTGTACTAGGACATTTGTTCCTTAAGATACCTAAAGGCTCCTGTGTCCTAAAGGCTTTCAGCAATTCATGTTAAGCTTCCATATAGCATAAGTAGAAGATTAACAACACCCGTTATGCAATCCAGACCAAATAAAATCAGTACATCAGGAATTCCAGAAAAGACTCTGTCTTCTAACCTAGCGATCCCCAACCTGTGGGCCGCGGAACACATGCGGTCCTTCGACTAATTGGAGGTGGGCCCTGAAGAACGCCTTCTCCCCCCCCCCCGGCCATTTACTTCATCCCCCCCCCCAGCCTTTTACAACATACTTCATTGTTGTGGCGGGTCTGTATCTTATTTTGAAGGGATGTTTAAACATTACCATAGCGATCAGAGAGCGTTAGGGCAGTGGTTGAGAGTAGAGGAGTAAACTACCCCCCCCCACCGGGCCTCAGTAAAAGGCGTTGAGTGGTCCCCGGTGAGTGGTCCCCGGCATTGAGTGGTCCCCGGTGATAAAAAGGTTGGGGACCACTGTTCTAACCTCTTCTGTAAACTACCAACGGATAATGGCGATCTGTTCAAAATCATTGGAGAAATTGCTGAAAATGTGCTATGACAGATTGATTACTAATCAAACATCTATATGAAAATAACCTACAAGAAGGGTTCAGAAGAGATATTCATGTGTTGTTGTTTTCCTCATATCCTACATGGGTCTGTGTATGTTTTTTATTCAGTCTTGAAAGGGCACTCAAGACCTGGACATTATTTCATAGCCCCCTCTCCCATTTTATTCTCTCAACAACTTTATGAGGTAAGTAAGGTTGAGAAAGTGGGTGTGTGACTGCCCCAAGGTCACCCACTGAGTTTTAAGTCTAGTGTGGGATTTGAACCCTGATCTCCCCCACTACACTTTAACCTAACTCATCATCTACAGAAAGATGAGAAGATCTTCCATATATTGTGTAATAAAATCAGAGTCCAGTAGCACCTTTAAGACCAACAAAGATTTATTCAAGGCGTGAGTTTTTGAGTGCCGTCATGACAAAGAGTGCTTGCACTCGAAAGCTCACGCCTTGAATAAATCTTTGTTGATCTTAAAGGTGCTATTGGACTTTGATTTTATTGTGCTACTTCAGACCAATATGGCTACTCATTTGAATCTATCCATATATTGTGTGTAATGGAGATACACAGCTGATGTAGTTGATTCAGCGTAGCTGACTGTTCCCATTGGAAAGTTCTCCACAAAAGAGCTGAAGAAAGACAATTTTTTTTAATTCCTTGATGAATTAATGACAAGTAAGGTTAAGAATTTTTTCAACAATCATTGCTGGTCCTCATCTTCCCCATATGTTTGCAAGCTTAAACGGTGTTTTGCGGTATCAGATACTGAATCAGTATCATGTTTTTTCAACAGTCAATTTTTTATCCTGTCTCCAGTTTCATTAGTAAGTTCACTCCCACATTGTGCTTGGTAGATCGCATGGCAGATTGCCTCCTCTCTTTAACAAGAAGTATCAAGACAAATGTAGGAATAAAATTTCCAGTATTCGGACAGAGCTCCAAAACCCACTTGTCAGCAGAGAAATGCCATTAAGTCCTTAAGGAACTCATTAATAGATTAACATTTGGATGAGTAATTATAGCCGGGCTGGAAATAAAAATAAACAAGCACGCCTTCATGTCACTGCTTCTCTAAAGGCTTGGCACACACGTGAAGATCAATACTATAAAATATCACTGCTGGAGTTCTAAGGTCAAGTTGATTATGTCCAGACTAGGTATGCTTTATATGTATATGTATGAGTGTGTGTATTTGTAAGTGGGTCTGGCTACCGTCATTGTGAATAAGTATTCAAGGCCTTGAGAAAAGCATGGTATCGCGTCTTAATGGTGGTAGGGTGATCCCCTGAATGGGCAAGCCATCTGTAGAGTTAAGGCTGTGGGAAAGGTGCACCTCAGTGGGTGTCTGTAAATCTGAGAGAGGATTAGGTGTTGTGGATTTGGATAGAATAAGAGAGAGCTGCATGTTTGTTGTTCGAATGAGTAGAACCAGGATACAGCTTCAGAGGGAGAGGTGGTCAATCAGTTCACTGGGGATCCAGTGCAAGCTGTGTTGAATATTAATAGGAGCAGCTTTCTCCTACAAAGAACTCTCCATCTCTGGTGCTCATTCATCCAGTGGGAACCAACACTAGCATCAACTATAGAATTTTCCAGATATCGGGAGCAGTCACATGCAGACTTCTGTGGGCGTTTCCCTGGTCTTCAAGGACACCTCCTTCCCTGTGTTTCTGAAGGGTTAAGGTATGAAAATGCTGTCAAGTTGCAGCTGACTTTATGGAGACCCCACCATGTAGCTTTCAAGGGAAGTAAGAAACAGAGGTGATTTGCCATTGCCGTCCTCTGCAGAGCCTTCCTTGGTGGTCTTCCATCCAATTACAGAGCTTCCAAAATATGATGAGATCAGGCTGAACTTCTTGATACTTTCTGTGTGCAGAGTCTGAATACATTGTGCCACACTAGGCTGTTTATGAAATCTACCAACATCATCCCAATATGTCCTTCGAGTAAGGTGACCAGATTGTCCCACTTTTGGAGGGACATCTGGGGGCATGTGGCAAATTGTACTTACGTTGAAATTAAAAATATATATTACAATACTATTTTTGCGTTCTATGCGTTCTATGAAATGTTAAAATCTGGTCACCTTACCTTCGAGTCACATACTGAAAGGCATTCTCAATTACTGATTGCAAGTTTTTGGAAAGAGCAGTGTCTTAAGGAACAAATGTTCTAGTTCAGTGGCAGGGAGAGAAAAAGTTGCAGGCAGACTGAAGGATGGCTAGCTTATAGTAAAGTGCCAATCCCAAAAAGTAGCCTTTCTGTTGACCTTGTCACTCAGATTTGATAACACACTTCAGGTACAAATTCAAATTTAAAACACCTTTATTGGCATAATCATAACGAAGAAGGAATTTAAATTAAAAGAAGAGGTATTTCAATTCCCAATTTGTTCAAGAAAAATCAGGTAAAGGAATTTTGTGATAGCTTTAGTTACTTGTTACAAGGATGACCATGAACCAACTAAAAGAAGCAGTCAGAGACAGGGCAAGCCATCTGTAGAGGTGGCATGGCAAAAACTTTCCTATAGAATCGCCAAAGGTCGGACACAACTGAACATATAACATCATCATCATCATCATCATCAGTTACTTGTGGATTTTGGTCTGATAAGAGAAAGTGCACTGTTGCTGAAGGATCATGTATGTCATGTAAGAGCAGAACATGTTCCACTGACTTAGGTTTCTTTAAAGAGCACGTGCAAAGTCTGTTGGCGTATGGAATTTTAGCATAGCAACCTTTAGTCACTGCCATCAGTAAAAGGTTTAATTTCACAAGCATAAAAAATCATTTCAAAGAGGTTGATGTAAAGGACGTAAAATACCCCAGAATCCTCCTTGCCAGGGGATAGATTTTTTTAAAAAATGGCAGAGCATGTTCTGCGTGCTCCAGCGGCTGTATCCTGATAATCTGTGTCTGAGATTCGTTGCCTGATAGTATTATAAACTTGTTTCTCTTCAAAGTTTTCCAAAAGTTCAGTAGAAAGGCCTATAGACTTTAATCTGTTGTTTATCTTCACGAACCAAGGTGATATAAAATTGTCGGTTAACGTAAGGTAGACTAGGCTCCCTACTTGGGCTCTATAATTCAGGCAAAGCCAGTATTTAAAAATGCCACGAAGGCCCTGGCCCATGAGTTGCCAGAACAGCCATTGTCGTAAGTTTGAAGTATGGTTATCCCAGGACTTAGATAGGGCTTATTGTTTTTGGACTTAATCAGGCTATAGAATTTCTGGCTTCACAATATTCAGTAAACACTTCAGGCATGTTCAAGTGTTTACTATATTAAAGCCATCTCCTCAGCCTCTGTTTCTCAGCCCTACATTGTTTATCAAGCCAGCAATGGGCAGAGTCAGAGAGATGTGGCTTTTGGCTGGAAGGCCTGTTTAGGTACAGTTCCATTTCTTCTTCCATCAGTGCATCAAAGTTGAAACTTGAGTTTCCAGAAGAGATTGTTCTGTTCGCTGTTTATTCAAGGAATATAATGATGCTGTGTGTTAAACACTGGCTTTGTGTGGAGGTCACAGCAGAACTCTTTCAGAGAACACAAAAGGCTCTCTCACACTTGAGTTTCAGAACATTGTTACAAGCCGTTTGCCTTGGTTTTATCAACATTTAGTTTGGGCTAGTTTTTACTATAATAATCAATGAATGTTCGAAGATAAAAAATTAGACCCACTCTTGTTCAGGATAGGATTACTGTGTCATCCACATATTGTAAAAATAGACTTGATATTTTTCCTGCTAGAAGTAGATGGTTGTTCACATTGAAACTGGCCAGGTAAGTAATTCAGGAAAAGATTAAATAAGTGTGGCACGAAAATACAACTTGCTTCACCCCTATACATATTGGAATTTTTGATATTAAATTTCCCTACAGAGGGTATTTGATTGGCCAAAAGTTATTATGATAAAACTGTTTAAGTAAATATAATAGTTGCTGATCAATTTTTAGGTTTGCTAATTTCAAAGTTTGTCCCTGGGAATAGCACCAAAGGCCATTTTTAGATCAGTGAAGGCCGCAAAAAGTTTTCCCATCTTTTGTTTCAAGTATTTTTCATTTGGAAAAATAAAACAATACAGTGGGCTAAGGTGGCAGTACCCTTCTTGAAACGTATTTGTTCTGGCCGTAGTATATTGTTTCTAGAAATCCAGTCAGTAAGTTTGGAAGCCATATGTTTGACATTAAGTTTGCAAACAATAAATTTGTTAACTTGTAGTATTGCCTCGCACAAGTAGAAATATAAAAGGGCTAGGCCAAGTTGTCTTAGCATAAGGCCTTCTTGCAACAAGTTTCTTGTGTTTCTGTTTGCAAGCAGAAGTCTTTGTGGAATAAAGGTAAAGGTAAAGGTATCCCCTGTGCAAGCACCGGGTCATGTCTGACCCTTGGGGTGACGCCCTCTAGCGTTTTCATGGCAGACTCAATACGGGGTGGTTTGCCAGTGCCTTCCCCAGTCATTACCGTTTACCCCCCAGCAAGCTGGGTACTCATTTTACCGACCTCGGAAGGATGGAAGGCTGAGTCGACCTTGAGCCGGCTGCTGGGATCGAACTCCCAACCTCATGGGCAAAGCTTTGTGGAATACAAAACCCTTAAAAATCACCTCTCAACCAGCGTTTGTTTCTGCTTCCTTCCAAATAATGCCCACTTTCTGTTTCTTCCCTAGTATTCTTGTGTCTGTTATAGCTCATAATCTATAAACTGCGTTCCGCAGTATAAATAAAAGGCTAAGGGATGTGGGGGTACACAATCACCCCTCCAAAGTAGCCATTTATGCATGCAGAGCTGGTCTGTATAGTCTGGAGATGAGCAGCAATGCCAGGCCCTACTTGGAGGTTGGCTGTCTGAACATATTCCTTGAAGTCTGAAAGTGGGGCCTCAAAGTGTGTAATGCCCCCACAGCTACCTAGCACCCCCCTGACATTGCAGAGAGGAGATAAGGTTGCCAGATTGGTGTAGATTCATCTTCTGGAATTCCACACTACTTAGGAGTGCATAAACCTGACTAAGGTCAAGACTGCTGTGCACAGAGGGACCTCCTTTTAGGGTTGCCATCTTCCATAGCAGACTCTCTACCCCACCACCCTCACGGAGAGTCTGCTATGGGGAGAGGAAGGGAAGGCGATTGGAAACTGCTTTGGGACATCTAAAGCCTGCTTGGTCACTGCGGCCAATTCCCAGTTCTCTCAGACCTCTCACAGCCCCACATCCCTCACAGGTTGTCTAGTGTGGGGAGATGAAGGAAAAAGGTGTTTGTAAACCACTTTGAGACTCCTTTGGGTAGTAAACAGCAGGGTACAAAAATCCAGCTCTTCTTCTAAGGAGCAGCCGTGAAAGAAGCATTTGGCCACATAACATTTTATCAGCAGTAAAAAAAATGGAGACAGAAGAAGCAGGGTAGACACCTGTGTACTGTGATTACCCCATGTGTATTAGGGTAGGAGGACGAGAAATGAAATGATGTTGAATGCAGAACTGGGAGGAATTGGTTGCTATGTAATTTCCCCCTAAGAAGAAATTAGTCTGATTTCCCCTTCACATATCTGAAGACATGGCTCTAGAAAGCTCATCTGTAACCACTATGCCGCAATTCCCAAATTTCAGTCCTCTCCCATACTCAATGAACATTCCACATCACAGGTTCTTGACACCCATCTCTCCACACCCATACCCTCATTTGTCACCACGCTACCACAACCTCCCACGCAAAACACACATTCAACCCCATGCCCTTACAGACTGGACAACTCCTCCCCTTCCTCTTCCCACTGCCAAGCTCTAGTGCCCATTGTATTCCTAGATACAAGTAATATTTCTCAACATCGTGGCATCAGAACTACCTTTTCCATGCAGTTATTTCCTGTGATTATATCATTGAAACACCTCCACTGATATCACAGTGAATCAGTTGGCAGATACCTTTCTTTGGCTTGGTGCCACCACTGGAAAATGTCATAGACAACTGGGTAGAAACATGGATTTGGTACCAACAACCTAAGTATCAACTAAAATTAATAATGTCAGCCTTTGTAGCTGCATTTTCTGAGCTGAGACAATTTTTTTTTCGTAAGGCACAGAAATATATTGTCCTTCAAAAGGATTTAATACTGCAAAAAGGACCTTTGGGGGTAAATTTATGGTTCAGTTCAATAAAGAGAAGAGAAAAGATAAGATAAATTGTCAGTAGATACCACAGAGGAGCAAAAAGGTAAAATTTCCAAAATGTTTCTGCTTTAAAAAAATTATGGTCCAATATCTATATAAATTATTTCAGAAAGTGAGTATTCTCTGGCCTCCTTTTTCAGGGTAAGAAGAGAAGACCAATCAATTCTGTAAGAAGCCTGAACAAGAAGAATCAATGGAGTGGTGTGAAATAAACAAAAGTCTTTATTGAATGCTTGTCTGTGACAATTTCTTATAGAAATTCCTTAACAATTAAAGCAAGGGTGTGGCCACCCTATAAAAATATATAAGAAATGTTCATAGACAACCGTTCAATAAAGACTTTTGTTTATTTCCTGGCACTCTATCAATTCTTCTTCTCTTTCTTCCTTTTCATGCTCAAAGAAAAATATAATTTTAAATGAGTCTTTATCAATTTTTCAGCAGCTGGTTGGGATTCAGACTTGTTCTAATATGCTGGGGAGAAGAAATCCCTGGATCTTGTTCAGTCCTGAGTCAAGTCTTCAGGTTGTTTTTTCTGTGTGTTCAGTTCATTTTGTTCAGGCATAAACCTTCTAAGTTAAGTAGGGCATCGCCATCTAGATTGAGTTCTGTTTCCACCAGCAGCATAATGCTTCAACTGTAGAAACCATCAATTGCTGTTGCTGCAGAACACTTGAAAGGAGAGGAATTTTGTCTTGGCCGTACTGGTGACTAGGGTTGTGCACGGTGGCATCCAAATCGGCCGTTCCAGGCCAACGCAGCCAGGGCCGCACCATAGGGGAGGAGGGGAGACACAGGCGCCAGTGCGTAACTGCCAGTTCGGACGCCACTGCGCACAACTCTATTGGTGACCATTGGGAGGCAACATGTAAGCTCAAGTACCTCAGGGTAGGACCATACAAACTCATGATTACTTATTGGCTAGTTGCCCTCACTGGTTTTTGCAACTGGCACTACTATGGCTAGCCAGTCAGCAAATATGTGCTTACCTGTCACCTGTTGATAACCGATACGGTAGAAACGTCCCTATACCCCTGATCACTTCCAGTGAGCCATGATCCCATTGCCCCTTTTTATTTACCCAGGGTCCTTGTTGCCAAAGTGTAATAGAAATAACAGGAATTACTATAGCACGTTTCAAGTGTCATTCATATACACTGTCTCAGTCATGGCCAGTAAATTGAATGGATTTTATCCCCATTTTACAGTTGGGCTGATGGAGACTTAGTGTTGGATTTGTGGTCTTGGTGACCTAAAATCTCACTTCAATTTCACTTCTGTAGGGCAGAGGGTAATCTGCAGATGACATTCCACTGGCCCAACTGCTCTTACTCTGGCAGAACAACATCTTAAGAGTCAACCCATTAAAAATGGTTTTCCAGAGGTTCCCTAGTGTAGCGATCCCCAACCTGTGGGCCGCGGACCACATGTGGTCCTTCGACTAACTGAAGGTGGGCCCCGTAGGACGCCTTCTCCCCCCCCCCGGCCCTTTATTTCATCCCCCCCAGCCCTTTACAACACACTTCATTGTTGTGGCGTGTCTGTATCTTATTTTTAAGGGATGTTTAAACATTACCATAGCGATCAGAGAACGCTAGGGCAGTGGTTGAGAGTAGAGGAGTAAACTACCCCCCCCCCACCGGGCCTCAGTAAAAGGCGTTGAGTGGTCCCCGGTGATTAGAAGGTTGGGGACCACTGCCCTAGTGAGTTCAAAGCCGAGGTCAGAAAAGAATTGGGCATTGCTTGGTTCACCATTCATACACTTTGTTATCCCGCAACCCCAGCAATGACATTGTAGTATGGCAGGTGAAGTGGGTTTTCTCCAACAGTTTTTGGATGTCGTAGCAAGAACCTCCTTGCCCTATCGCAGGGGTATCCAAACTGTGGCTCTCCAAACTACACCTCTGCCCCAGTGTAATGGCTGGAGTCATGTCTCAGCCCTTGATCTAAGGGAAGGTTGATCTCCTTGCATAGGCACTTGGATCGTTACTCTGGATCAGGGGTAGTCAAACTGCGGCCCTCCAGATGTCCATGGACTACAATTCCCAGAAGCCCCTGCCAGCAAATGCTGGCAGGGGCTTCTGGGAATTGTAGTCCATGGACATCTGGAGGGCCGCAGTTTGACTACCCCTGCTCTGGATGCTATATGATGCTACCCCATCACAGAAGACCAGACATTTCCCTTGAAAAATGTGATTCTATTTCAGACGTAGCCTAATATTTATGCCTGTGTGTGAGTGTGGGTGGGGTGGGGGGAAATCTGGCCTTTAGGAGGAAGCCTTTAATGTATTGGGCTAGTGGAACGACAGCTATTTTCAAGAGAAGGAAACGGAAATATATGAAGAGTGACGGGGCTGTAAAATTCGCAAATGGCAAAAATGAAGTCATCAAGGTGTAAAAAGACGTTAAGGCTTTGAGATTTGCAATTTTCCTATTGAAATGTCCTCATTGATTTGTTACAAATACTGTTAACCCTGTGTTTGGGAAATGGTGGGGACATTATCGCTTGTGTTCTCATTTGTAATAAAATAGATTAACTTGCTGTGAAATTTTAACTAGACGGAGACACAACAGTAGCTACCTAATGAACCGCAGCTCATTGCTGTTAAGTAGCTTAATAGATGCATACTGATTACAGGGCTGAAAAATGGATCTGTTTACGTGCAAAGAACAAATTGCTGGCATATATTACAGCAAAAGATAACTGCGATTGTCTTCTGAGCAGGGTCTCGGAAATAAAAGAGTTTCTCAGACCGTCTGCAGAATCTCATCACTGTGGCTTCATTTATTCCGACAGGTTAGCATATTTTGCTAGGAGGATCGGGCCACCTGGGAGCCCCGTTGCTACCTGTACAAGGAGACAGCAAAACCACCCTTTTAGTATTTGTCTGCTAGCAGTGTTTAGTCAGAAGTGATGCCTTACCTGTCACATTAATGCCTAGGACTAAGGTGACCCAGGTCTGAGTCCCCTCTCTGCCGTGGAAGTTGACTTGTTGAGAGATACTTCAGAGGATTGCTCTTGTGGGGGATAAAATGTAGGCGGGGAGGAGGACGTTGTAAGGTACCCTGGGTCCCCCCACTGGAAAGAAAAGCAGTGTATACATATCTAAATAAATATCATAAGAGTTGGGGGAATCTGACAGTGACATTTACTGCATGGAGGCTGGTGTGCCGGGCTACAGCCTGCTGTTGGAGCAGGGACAGGTTGCCCCATCTTTTCCTGCTCCCACACGGGAGAGCCTTTTGGCACATGGTTCATCCCAGATTTATATTCCTGTACGGAATACACTAGAAGAAGAAGAAGAAGAAGAAGAAGAAGAAGAAGAAGAAGAAGAAGAAGAAGAAGAAGAAGAAGAAGAAGAAGAAGAAGAGGAGGAGGAGGAGGAGGAGGAGGAGGAGGAGGAGGAGGAGGAGGAGGAGGAGGAGGAGGAGGAGGAGAGTTGGTTCCTATATGCCACTTTTCTCTACCTGAAGGAGTCTCAAAGCGGCTTACATTGTCCTTTTTAAGTATTATTTGGGATCTGCTTTGTACTTAACAATGAAGTTGAAGGGTAGCATTAGTTTTTTCCTCACTGCAGCAGTGTCTCTAGTACCTTATTTAACTTTGTTAAGCACACTTTGTGCTCAGAGTTGTCTTCTGTGACTCTGCTGTTACATTGCGCGGGAGCAAAAACAGTTCACAGCAATCTAAGAATTTCCAGTGTTCTTTTTTTGTTGTTTTGTTTTCACAAGCAGGTTTGTAACCCTTAGGATTACAGTGATAATTTTGTCGTATACAACTGGCACCAGGAGTTGGCACTGTTAGGCAGCTTGTAAGACACCAATTCACTGAGCTCAACCCACTACTGACCCATGATCTCCTCTTTGTGGCAGCTGTTCAGTAATCATAAACAACTACCTCTGCTCAAGTAGGTAGGTAGGTAGGTGGGTGGGTGGATGGATGGATGGATGGATGGATGGATGGATAGATGGATAGATGGATAGATGGATAGATGGATAGATGGATAGATAGATAGATAGATAGATAGATAGATAGATAGATAGATAGATAGATAGATAGATAGATAGATAGATAGATAGATAGATAGATAGATAGATAGATAGATAGATAGATAGAGAGGAAGAAGTGCTGCCACCAATATACATGTGCAATGACCCACACATCAAGGTATATACCACCTCTCTCAAGTGGTCTTAAGCAAACCTAGGCGCTCACTTTTAACAGAAAACATTTGTTTATATCCTTTCGGAATACATTTGAATAAGTGCCACGGAATCTTTAATGTTCTGAGGTTGCCTAAGAGCTTTCATTTAGCTTGTTTGTTTCACATGCCACCCTTTTCTTTTTGTGAGATCTGATCCATGGCAGTTTTTCTAATTCTGAATATAATTGCCAACGCCAGCTTGACTTGCAAAGTCCTAATGGGTGCCCAGTTTGAGGAGACGATGGCTGTCATAGCTGAAGGAAACCCACTCTTTAAAATATTTTGCCCTGACTATTTCTTGTTGCAGTTGTTATATGTTGTTTCAGTATGGTAAGTGAGGTTTATAAAACTTTTTCAAATAATTTTTTTTTAAATTAAAAAGCATATACCACCTCTGCCACTTGGTTCCCAGGGAACAGAGAGAGGCAACAGCTGCTGCTTGTCACCACTGGAGCAGGCACACCTATAACAACCTTGCCCAGAGGGAGATAAGTGGGCAGATGTGTAATTGGTGCCAGGGTTGACCTCAGTGTCTGTGTCACTCATTGGATGACCCCGAGGGAACTGGGAATGGAAGTAGCAGTGCCAGTGAGGAGTAGCTGCCTGCTCACTCATCTGCATTAGGGCAGGCCATTGCAGTGGGTACAGCTTGTGGGGGACACCCGATATGACAGTGGGCAGCTGAATACTGAGTTTAAAAGGTTACAGATCACCACCGTCATTATTGCTGTTATATATCTAATAAATAAATGAAAACAGTTGTTCAGGAAACACCTCCTGATTAATGAGACAGGCTTTTAAAAATCTTTAAAACTTTGTAATTAACATTCTGTCTGAAAAGGCATACCCTCTTCTAAAAGGACATTGTCTGCAATACAGACGTGATGATGATGATGATGGTGATGTTATCTGTTCAGTCGTATCCAACCCTCAGCGATTCTATAGGAAAGTGTTCGCCATGCGTCCCTGTCTCTGACTGCTTCTTTTAGTTGGTTCATGGTCATCCCTGTATCAGCTTTGATCGTGTCGAGCCAGCGGATCCTTTGGCGACCACGTTTCCTTTTGCCGCTGACCATGCTGAGCATTAATGATTTTTCTAGTGAGTTTGATTGCATGTTGTGTCCAAAGTAAGTGAGCCTTTGCCATAATATCTTGCCTTCTAATGACACAGTTGGTTTGCTCCTCTCTAAAGCTATCTTGTTGTTAACTTTGGCTTTCCATGGTATTCGCAAATGTACATCCGGTAAAAGCAAAGGAACTGTTCTTTTTAGTAATTTTGCACATTAATGCATATTGAATCTACTAGTGAAAGTGTTAATCTCCAAAGGCTGCCTTCATTGTGCCGTGATCCTAATTATTAGTGCTTTGCACAATACAGTACAATGCAATGCAATGCAATGCAATGCAATGCAATACAATGCAATACAATACAATACAAAACCTTTAATGGCATTCACAATATAAAACAATATACAATCGGTTCTGTAATAAAAGTCTAAAAAACTGCGAGGGAAGTTACAAAAGGCAAGGGAGAGGCAAATACAAAAAGATGAAGTCAGTGACGTTTGCTTCTTTACCCTATGGGACATTACTATAGATAAAAAACTTGGCTACCCGTTCAGTGGTCTCCGAGCAATTGTCGGTAAGCGGCAATTCAAGAGCCCTGCCATCTGAGACATTTGGGAAGGGTAGAAGTGGGGAGATCAAGTCAGAACGTTTGTTGTTATACAGCTCACACCGCAGAATGATATGGCAAAATGAGTCTGGTTCTGTATACTCTAAAGCAGGGGTAGTCAAACTGCGGCCCTCCAGATGTCCACGGACTACAATTCCCACGAGCCCCTGCCAGCGAATGCTGGCAGGGGCTCGTGGGAATTGTAGTCCGTGGACATCTGGAGGGCCGCAGTTTGACGACCCCTGCTCTAAAGCAAACACCTGAATTGTACAAAGATGATTCTATGATTCAATTATTGGTTTGTTTCTTTTTGCAGGAGAGAATTCAGGACAGCCCTTCACCTGCCCCATCTGTGGAAGAGAGTCAAAGGCCCGGGAGTCATGCCTCTTCACACCAGAGCAGCAGCGTTTCCAGTTCTCCGTCCCAGCTTGATAACACACCTGATAGAATTGGTTGGTACACTTCCACTTTAGCTATTCTCATGCCACTGAACTTTGATAGAGCCTGGTGGCAAAGGGGAGGGGTTGTGGTAGAACACGTGCAGAAGGGTTTAGAAGAAGAAGAAGAAGAGAAGAAGAAGAAGAGTTGGTTCTTATATGCCGCTTTTCCCTACCCGAAGGAGGCTCAAAGCGGCTTACAGTCGCTGCTTTCCTCACTCCACAACAGACACCCTGTGAGGTGGGTGAGGCTGAAAGAGCCCTGATATTACTGCTCGATCAGAACAGTTTTATCAGTGCCGTGGAGAGCCCAAAGTCACCCAGCTGGCTGCATGTGGGGGAGCGGGGAATCGAACCCGGCATGCCAGATTAGAAGTTCGCACTCCTAACCACTACACCAAACTGGCTCTCGGTCCCTGGCATCTCCAGTTAAAGGTTCTCAGGTACCAGACGTAATAAAATAACTTCCTTTATCTGTGACTTTGTAAAGCAGCTGTTGAGCAGAGTAGACAGTACTAAATAAATGGACCAGCTCAGTGTAAATCCATTTCATGTTAAAACCTTCCAGTTGAGCAGTGTCTTGTCATAAAGAGGATTTTAAAAGCATTGCAGTGTTTTTCAGGACTCCCTAAAAATCTCCAGTTTTTGGATTGAAAAGGTCCTCAGTTTAACAGAGAGCCTTATTTTCCTAATTTTTAACTGTTTTTTCTAGGCTCCTTGTGAGTGACAAATTGCAGCCAAAACATTTCCCCAGCTGCCTACAAAAGTGTGTCTTGTTTTTTAAAAGTACACAAGAGCAGACATTCATCAAAACCTAATGTAAAATAGGGTAGAATCAGGTTAGGAATTGTTTGCATTCTCTCTAATCTGTTAAGTGTTGAGAGAGCATAACGCTTTAATCAGCACAAAAAAAAAGTAATAGTAATCCAAAAATCATAAAAGCAACCACACCTGACTGCTTTTGCAGGTGCTCATTTCAAGAATTACTTTTTCAAATGCACATATTATTGTCTTTGAACTGTCATCCATCAGTTTGAGCTGCTAGCCATCTTGCTGTCTATATTTCTCTATTAACTGAGAAGAATTACAGATAATTACCAATTCTTTAAATCCTCCGGTCTATTAAAAGCATTTCTCATCCAAAATGATTTCAATGAATCACTCCTGATAATTAGTTAATTTGAACATTTCAGAGGAAATGGCTTTTGGCTCACTGTTCATTTTCCACTCTTAGTGGCTTGTCTCCTACAGGCAAGGGTGTTTGCCCATTGTGTAGGAATTGTTACTTAACTTCCTAACATGTTGATCACTTGAGAGCTGTTCATGCACAGGGTGCATTAACTTACAATGTGAAGCCACCATTATGCTGTGGTTTGGATTTCTTTGAAATATAAGTAGAGTTGACATTGCTTGTCACATCAACTATTTAAAAAAAAACAACTTGAATGGTAAAGGTAAAGGTATCCCCTGTGCAAGCACCGAGTCATGTCTGACCCTTGGGGTGACGCCCTCTAGCGTTTTCGTGGCAGACTCAATACGGGGTGGTTTGCCAGTGCCTTCCCCAGTCATTACCGTTTACCCCCCAGCAAGCTGGGTACTCATTTTACCGACCTCGGAAGGATGGAAGGCTGAGTCAACCTTGAGCCGGCTGCTGGGATTGAACTCCCAGCCTCATGGGCAAAGCTTTCAGACGGCTGTCTTACCACTCTGCGCCACAAGAGGCTCCCTAACTTGAATGGTAGTTATTGGAAATGTGTCTTTGGTTTGGTGGATGTGAATGTGTGCATTCCTGTTGGATGGAAGCATATATATTTTTTTTGCCACAGATGGTGTTGTCTAAGCTGTCCTTCTGAAAATATGGTCACAGGATCTCATACACAGTAGTACATCTACGAATGGTTTGCAGGAGACTCAGTTGACCATTCTGATTTCTGTGGGTGTGACATAGTATAGCGCAGCCAAGCATCACTAGTGTAACCAGGTCTGGAAATGGAAGTAGTTGAGCATCAATTGGCACACAGCTCAATGGATTGCAAAACCAACTAAAAGGTGTCCCTGGTGCCATTTCATAATGCAAATGGTATATTGATATGCTAAAGTGTACTATTATGAATGTCTTCCAAAAGATCTTATTGGGTTTTTTTGTTTAGTCTCAGTTATGCTCAACTTTATGGGTCCTGAAACTGTAAAGGTTTACGCCAGTGTATTATAGAGGTTGACCACATGTTGGACGGTGTGTAGCATAATGATTATAAACCAAGAATAGATGTGGAAAGGCATTTATGATTTTGGAAATAGTTCAGTGGCATTATGCTCTCTCTCTTTCTCTGTCTTCCCTTTAGCTATGCTGTCGAATACGAGAGAAGGTGAACCTGTGGATCAAGAGTCTGTCCCCAACCCAAGAAAACTCTCCAAGGAAAAAGGTAAACTCCTCCCACGCTTCTCCAGTGACAAGTGCACAGCAAATATTTTGATCATTTTCTTGGCCATGTACCATTGCTGTTTCTTCTGCTTTGTATACAGGGCCTGAAATTCCACACATTGCCCATTTCAGAAGAAACTACGATTGTGTGTGACTCTATATGTGTGGTCGAATGTAATGACTGAAAAAGGCTTGCCTCTCAACCTTATGCGTATGAAATGAAAGAGTAGAGGGAGAAACAGCCATACAGCTTTGGGCAGGATAAATATGTAATTTAGAAATGAATCCACAATTACTTATATGCTCTGTGTAAGTTTATGTTTCTGTATCAATAAGAGATTCCTTGGTTTCTTTATCTCTGCATAATTGTATGGCCCTTCTTTCTTCTCCAGGAGTGTGCTGTATCTCAGTGGTCCCCAACCTGCGGTCCGCGGCCCGGTGGCGGGCCGCGAAGGCCAGGGCGCCGGGCCGTGGTTCCCTCTCCCCGCCCCCCCCCCGCAGTAAAAAACTTCCCAGGCCGCAAGCTTGCGGCCCGGGAAGCTTCTTACTGCGGGAGGAGGGGAGAGGGAATAATGGCATGATGCGCAGCGTGGCCAAATCGCACATGCGCGAAAGTGCCACGCATGCGCAATTTCGGCCGCGCAGCACGCATGTGCGCATGCGCGGCCCAGCCATGTGCACATGCGCGCTGCGCGGACATGGCCGTCATCCTGCCGGTCCCCAGCCAAAAAAAGGTTGGGGACCACTGCTGTATCTGTCAAGGTCTCCAAACCATGATTCACTAGAGCAGGGGTGGCCAAACCGTAGCTCTCCAGATGTCCATGGCTTACAATTCCCAAGTTTGATGCCAGCACATGGGAATTGTAGTCCATGGACATCTGGAGAGCCACAGTTTGGCCACCCCTGAACTAGAGCATGGGTTCCCAACATGATTTCCATGGGTGTCATGTTGCTCACCTACACATTTCCTGGCAAATGCCAATGGACTTTCACCTGCTGGGACTTTTGCCCAGCAAGGATTTTGCCTGGCCAGTGGAGATTGGGTTGGCTGTGTAGATTTTTTAAATGTTGCTTTGGTAACCCCTCTCACTACACACTGAGTGAAGGTAGGCTGTGGAAGCCATGACAGCTATATACCACATGACAGCTTGGTGTAGGGGTTAGGAGCACAGACTTCTAATCTGGCAAGCTGGGTTTGATTCCCAGCTTCCCCACATGCAGCCAGCTGGGTGACCTTGGGCTTGCCACAGCACTGATAGAGCTGTTCTAACCAAGCAGTAATATCAGGGCTCTCTCAGCCTCACATGGTGTTTGTTGTGGGGAGAGGAAAGGGAAGGCGATCGTAAGCTGCTTTGAGACACCTTCTGGTAGAAAAAAGCAGCATATAAGAATAACTCTTCTTTTTTTGTGACTTGCTTCACCTCCTGAAGGAGCCAATTTGTGGTTTCACCCATCATGCTGTGTTGGGATTCCAAAGATGTCCACAGGCTCGAAGAAAGGTTGGGTACCCCTGCTCTAGAGTTCTTGTGGTGTTCACCATGATTCAGCAAAGTGGCTGACAGGTGCCTCTCTGAATGCAACATGTTTTCTGTGGTGGGCTCTCCATCTTTGGAAATTTTTAAACAGAGGCTGGAGAGCCATCTGACGGAGAGGCTGTTTCTGTGAAGGTTCAAGGGGGTGGCAGGTTACAATGGGTGAGCGATAGGGTTGGGAGTGTCCTGTGAATGCAGGGGGTTGGACTAAATGACCCAGGAGGTCCCTTCCAACTCTGATTCTGTGATTCTAAATTCCATCTAAACCTCTGGAAGAATTTCCTGTGGAAACAGACTTCCTCGGGAGGTGGTGGGTTCTCCATCTTTGGAAATTTTTAAATACAGGCTGGATAGCCATCTGACAGAGAGGCTGATTCTGTGAAAGCTTAAGGGAGTGGCAGGTTACAGTGGATGAGTGATAGGATTGTGAGTGTCCTGCATAGTGCAGGAGGTTAGACCCATGAGGTCCCTTCCAACTCTATTGGTGTATAATTCTATGAACACACAGTTTTTGCTAAGTTGGCCTAGACAAGGCTTTTTCAACCAGGGTTTGTGAAACCCTGGGGTTTCATGACAGCCCTGGAAAGGTTTCCTGAATGGTGAGATCTAAAAATTTTTTTTGATGTTTTCAAATTTGTTAAACATTTATCGGGTGATAGGACCATATATGATCATGTCGACCCCCATCCCAAAATGGTCAGTGATGCAGCGGGCGAGGAGGGGATGGGCTCTGGGTGGGACATAGGGACACAGCTCTGCTTCCCAACCGTATTCTGCACAATCACATCACTTCTGGGGTTTCTTGAAGCCTGAATAGTGTTTCTGGGGTATCTCAATGGTGAAAAAGCTGAGTAAGGCTGATGTAGCCCTATCAAGTACTGTAAAGCTATATAAATCCAGATTGACACTTAACCATATTACACATACATATTAAATATTAAATTATTCTTGCAAAGGTTCCTAAAGAAGATCTTTGTTCAAATGACTATTCATGAGTGTATGATCATGTCTGAACAGTTCCTTATGGGTGGTAAGCTGCCCCAACTTTTGTTTTTTTGTTTTTGCTAAATGTATTTTATTTGCCTTAAACACCAGCCCCACTCTTTAAAATCTTTTTAGTGTATCTTGACCAAGGCAAAAATAATACTGTTTATTCTTGCAAAGGTTCCTAAAGTTATTATGAAGGTGGTATGTAGTTAACCCAAAAGTATCAACATTTATTAAGTATGACAAGTCAGCAGTTTACACAAGCATGGCAAACATATGTTTTCACATCTGGTTTGAGTAATATCATCATGATTTTAAAAATGATTTATAGCTCTGCGGGCTATAAAATGCCAGCTTTGCTGTAAGTTGGAATTTTTCAGACATTGAGCAAATTATGGAAAGCAGGTATTGGGGGGGGGGGGGGAGTTGGTGACCTGCACTGTAATGTAATTTAGGCAGCAATCCTGGGCTGTTGAACTTTTGGGGGACTGACTTCCAAATAAGCATATTCCATGAAATGTCGGCATTCTTTAAGAAAAGGGCAATAAATCTCCTCCATAAAACACATCTACATTTTATTAAGTCGAGGTATGTCTCTGTGAACTACATTTGTTAACTACTTGTAGATTTCTGTCTTCTCTATGTTCATTAGCTGCCAGTATAGCTCTGCATAAGCATGAGGCTGTGGCCATTCCACTGCCGTGAGTGGTTCACCATATTACCTGCGTAAAACCCAACCATAACACTTCTCCTCCTACCCTGTTCGTCAGAAAATCCATACTAAATGAAAGAATTCAAGTTATAACCTTGCACCAAACTTTGAACTTTTCTGACTTGAATCCAAAGATATGGCAGAGGCGTGGGGGAACCCCAGGGCCATTCAGCATTCGTCCAAAATAGCACAATGGTTACTAATTGAAATCGCTACAGTTTTGCCGTTATGCACAACGTCGTTGACAATCTGCCACACACCTGAAACCGATCCGCAAAAAGCGTTTCGTTGTAGCGCTTTCAGGGAAATCCCAAAAAGTGGATTCACCCTCCGGAAAGTGCTACACTCCTGCAACCAATCTGCAACACTAGCAGGAAAGTTCTGTGCGTTACCATTGTTGCGGTTTCTACAAAGTCCCTCCCCCTGGCTCTCTCCTCTGATCTTCCGGCGAAGCGATCGCCATTTTTTTTTCTCCGAGCGAGCGGAGATCAACGCACCGGTGAGCCTTCGTTTACCCAGTGAGGCTTCCCCGGCTGCAGTCCCTCTGCTTAAAGTCACCAAGCACAAGCAACACAGAAGCCCGTTTGCTGGTTTATTTTCCCTTTATTTTTCACACTCTTTTCGGCCGAAAATTGCGCCCATGAGGGGGGGGGGTTTCACTTGGGGGGAGCGTGGCAACGATGAAATGGCAGCTCAAACACCACCTGCTAGCTGGATGGGTCTCTCCGTTGCAACGAATCAACGCATATTCGTTGCAACGTGTGTGTGTGTTTTTTAAAAACCTTCCTTAAAGGGAAAGGGGCTGTTTGGGAGCATGATAACGGCCGCCCATTGGCTGCTTGACGGCCAGGGGCAGGACGAGCTCGGCAATAGCGCTTCCTGGCTAGCGATTTTTGCCGAGACCGGAACCCTGTGGGAAACGATAGAAACGCAACTGGATTCCACTACAAAGGCAGGTATGCATAACGACGAATTCCACTATTTAAAATGGCGATTTTTTTGTTCTGCAAACAATTTGCAACATGGATCCCGGTGCGGAATGGCCCGCAGTTTTAACCCCTTTCTTGTTACAAGTCCTCTCTTTAATGAAATTCAGAAGGAACCTCAGCGGTCAGCACAAGAGGTTACAAAGAGAAGACGCTGTCTGATCCAAGCCTTTGACATTTAGATTCAGCTGCAGTAATCTGAGATTGCAAGCATGACTAACTATACGGCCCCGCCTCACTGACACTTGATTTTGCAGAATTAACAGCAATCTGAGTAAAGGTGACAAAAAGTCAAACCCTACCCTTGTGCAAAATTTACCCTTGGTTGAAATGGATACGTGAGGCAGGCATTAAGTCTTCAAACCGGGTTTAGGGTTACGCCTATTACAATGCACGATACCTTGTTAGCAGAACTGCTGTGACCTGCACACTGAACTTGGAAAACGCTAAGGGTGGGAAAATGAAAGGAGACTCAGACCACAGCCAGCCCTGATCACAATATCAGGAAAATGAGGTTTCCCCCTGCCAGCAGACCAGGGCGCTGGAACTGTCAACAGTCTTATAAATAGTTTGTGCTGTTCTACTGTTTGCGAGTAGACAAATTGGCTTAGCATTATCGGCTTGAGTCACTTGACTGTACATTGGCAAAGGAGTAACGGATCCTTGAGCGGTCTCCGTGTTTCAGAAGGATGTGGTCTGCCGTCTTAAATACACTCCCAAGACGGATTTCTGTAAGGCTGTCTGGAGGGGCTCAGAGAACCATTCTCCATTATGCTTTCCCAAATATCCTTCGAGTGGGATGTGGAGAGCTCCCAGAATTATAACTGATCTCTGGATAATAGAGCACCTTTAAGACCCACAAAGATTGATTCAAGGCGTGAGTTTTCGAGTGAAGTCTAGTCTCATAGTCTGGGGAAGGGCGCTTGCACTAGAAAGCTCACGCCTTGAATCAATCTTTGTGGGTCTTAAAGGTGCTACCGGACTCCGATTTTATTGTGCTACTTCAGACCAACACGGCTACTAATTTGAATGGATCTCTGGATGACAGAGATCAGCTTCCCTGAGGAATATGGTTCTTTTGGAGGGTGGGATTTATACTGTATTTATTTATTGTATGGCATGTGTAGCATAGCCAGGAGATCCAAGGATTGTCTGATAGCCAAACAAGGGATGTTTAGAGGCGGGTTGCCATTTCCTGCCTCTGCATCATGACGCCCAGTGTTCCTTGGAGGAACTCTTTCCCCAAACTTCAGCTTCTGGAGGCAGGGGTGCCTCAAGAACAGCATATTGGGGGCCTGCAGCAGGAAGAAGCAATCGATGGAAATTGTGTTAGCTGGAAATTTATTTATTTGATTTATATACCGTGCTACCCAGCAAACCGGTTCAGAGAGGTATACATTGTTTTAAGCAACATTGACAGGTAAATTTAGCCTTGATCCGTCTCACTGATTTGAAATGTCCCGCTAAATCTGTGGCTGGTACATGTTTAGCTTATTCACAAGCACTCAGGATAGATTGTCTCCTACTAGGAGTGTGGTGACAAACTTTACATCTCCTTCCACATGGTTGTCAGTTGGGCATTGATAGAGCTCCTGGGGTTCATGGAATCAGCAGAGAACTGGGTATGGCTTTAGCATCCATAAACATCTTCACAGCTGGGTGGGAAATTATCCTTATTGAATAGAGAGAAGTGAGGGACCAAATTAGGACCTGACGGGAACTTATCCAGCCCCTCAACTGCTAGTCTGGGATGTGGAGGGAGACCGCAGTTTCAATCCTCACTTTCTCATTTGGTGACTACAGGCTGTCACTGCCTCCCAGCCAGACCTACCTCATAGGGCCATTGTGCAGGCAAAATGGAGGAGTGGAGAATTTTGTATACTTGCCTGAGCTCCTTGAAGGAAGGAAGGAAGGAAGGAAGGAAGGAAGGAAGGAAGGAAGGAAGGAAGGAAGGAAGGAAGGAAGGAAGGAAGGAAGGAAGGAAGGAAGGAAGGAAGGAAGGAAGGAAGGGATAAAAATGTGATTGATAATAGTAGAACTGCATTGAAGATGGGTTTGATCAGTACAAAAAAAGGGGGATCGTTTCTTTTTTATGTAACCAAATCAGCTGATGGAGTAAGAGGATTAGAAATAGTATACAATGATTTCTGATGGAAGCAGGTACACCACATGGCATTCCATGTCTGATGGATTTCAACTATTAATAGTTGTCCTGTTTTTGTGAGATATTGCTTAGCAATATTCGTTGCAGGCGTTGTGATGCAGAAATTGTTTAGAAGGGTCATATCCTATCCCATTTCCCTATAAAGACTGCATTAGATTTATTGACCCGGTAACGCTGTAAGGAGGGAATCGTTCTCCACTTCTAGCCATTCCGAAATCATTCTTCACGCAGAATCATTCTCTCCACTTTTTGTTTTGAAGTTTTTATTTTCATGGCATCGTGCTTTCTAATTTTGCTTTCAACTGTTCTGGCATCTGTTAGGGTCGCTTTGAGAAAACTTTGGAAACAGTGTGTGTGGGGGGAAACAGTAATAACAATCTTTCCAGTGTATTGATTTCACTTTTCGGGTTTTTTTTGGGGGGGGGGTTGTTTTTTTTGTTTTTAGCAAAGGGTGAAAATTAATGAGTTAGAAGATAAGAAAAGATCAGTGGTTTGGCACGGGAACTTAACCGTGTATAAATCTCTTTCTTTCTCTCTCTCTCTTTCTCTCTTTTGGTGTTTGTTTCATATGATTCCAGCACCTACCGAACAGAATGCTGTCCAAAAAGAATCAATCTCAACAGCTACAGTAGAGTATCTCGGCATATGTCTTTTGCTTCCCAAGAGGCAGTCCTGGACTTTATACCCCCCTTGAAAAAAGAGTAGCACAAAAGTACTTTGCAAATGGCAGGAATTTAGATGACTAGCAGATGGAACAGCAATCTAGCAATTGTTGCTTGCATTTCCCACCAGTGGGTAGATATGAAGAAATAAAGATGCTGACAATTTTCTCCTTAAGGCGAGAAACTCAAATATTTTCTTTAAAAGTAACAGGGTTGAGCTGATGGAGGAGAGGATCTGCTCGGCACTTCCTGTGTTGCTAGTGATGCCAGAATTGCTGGATTTAATTAATTGATTGATTGATTGATTGATTGATTGATTGATTGATTGATTGATTGATTGATTGATTGATTGATTGACCTCCAAATCATGGGAGGTCTCCCATCCAAATACCAACCACTTAGCTTCCATGGCTGGGCTATCTAAAGCGAAATGTTCAAAGGGGATAGCATTAGGCACAAGGGGTGTTGTTCAAATGTCATATGGCAAGGCATGCAGTATTCTACATAGGCCTTTGCATTTGTGCCTGGTGTAACCCTCTAAGCAGGGCAGAGGTCACAAGAGTGACCAGTGGTAGTAGAATCATGTCCATGGGAGGAGAACAGAGAACATCTCCCTCCTCCTCTCCCTGCTTGCTCCAATCCATCCCTGGGTTATTGCACAGCTTCCTACATGGGCTATTTTTAATGACTGGTTTATTCTGTTTTGTGAAGGCTATACAGTTAGCAGATTGATAAATCCCTCGCTATTTAAACAAAGCCAGGGCCAAAATACATATAGAAACGACTGTTAAAACAGGGCTGACAGGAAGAATCGCAAAGAAAAAGCCAAATGAAAAAGGCAACTCCTTCACCCACTGATGGATAATACGCCAGAAGTGGACTTGTGAATCTTCTTGAGAAAGATCTAGAGTTTTGGTGCCACAGCTGAAAAGGCCCTCTCCTGGGTTGTCACCTCCCTAATCACAGAAGGTGAGGGCACCTGAAGTGGGGCCTCTGGTGATAATTGTAGGTTCATAATGGAGTAGGTGGCCCTGGGTAAGCATTTGTGAGGATCTGATAATACACAGTATATGGCCCACCGGAAAGTGACACCATGTTCATAACAGTACAGGGGACCAAGCATCCATGTCATAGAAAATCCTGCCATGTGGTAAATGGGTTGTCTGTGTTCATCTGGAATATGCAAGCCAAGTGATCAATCAGGCATACATGTACCAATAGCCCATGTGCCTTACAGATGGATGCACATTAATTGCTAATTCACCAATATACATTCATGGTTTAGCATTCGAGGGTAACCGCAGGATGCATGTTTTGCATCTCCTCAAAAAACAATGCAGGATTCTGTTCAGTGATACACCTTCAACGACTGCAGCAACCAAATTATAAAAAATTAAACTATATGTACAGCATGCATGAACTGGCCCTTTAAGACTAGGTTGCTAATCTAGGCTTGATCTTGGGAATGAGACTGTAGAATCCTGAGGTGGTTTTGGACTACAGACTCAGAATTCTGGGTGCTCATCTTTGTAAAAAAAAACCCAAAATGGAAACAAGCAGTGGAGAGATGAAATGATTGTTTGCTGTGTGCTGTCTGGGCTAATTTTCTGTGTGCAGGGAACTTTCAATGACATAGAGCAGAAAGAGATGCCAGGGGTCATCTCATCTAACCCCTTGCACAATGCAGGAAATTCACATCTACTTTCCCCCTGTCCACTAGTCCAGTGACCCCTGCTCTGTGCCCAGAGGAAGGCCAAAAAAAAAAAAAGCCCTCCATAATCCCTGGGGTAGTGTAGCCTGGAGGAAAATTCACTTCCTGACCCCAAAGTGGCAATGGACATTATCCTGGGCATGTAAGAAAAGGCTGCAAGAGCCCAACTCTGACTCATTTTTTCTGCCCTCTCTCATACAATCTGCCTAAATTCATAGTAAGTCATAGAATCTGCATTATCATCTGATGGCCATCTAGCTTTTGCTGAAAAATCTCCAGAGAAGGAGACCGTACCACCTCCCAGGGGAGCCTGTTCCACTGAGGAGCATTTCTAACTATCAAGAGGTTCCTCCTGATTTTTAGCTGAAAACTGTTTATTTAATTTCAATCCATGGGTTCAGTTCCAGCCTTATGTGGTTTATACATACATACATACATACATACATACATACATACATACATACATACATACATACATATATATACACACACACACACACACATATATATATATACACACACATATATATACACATATATATACATATACATACACACACACACATATATATATACACATATATATATATACATATACATACACACACACACACACATATATATATACATATACATATAGATTTGTTAAACATTTATTGGGTGATAGGACCATATATGGCAGTGGTTCTCACTGCCAGTGAGTGGTTCTCACTGCCAGTGAGTGGTTCTCACTGCCAGTGAGTGGTTCTCACTGCCATGACCCTTTAATACAGTTCCTCCTGTTGTGGTGACCCCCAACCATAAAATTATGCAAGGGTTCCTTCACAGAAATTAAATTGAAACTGACCAATGGCGTGAAGACCCATTGTTCATGATTGCATCTAATTTGGTTATAAATTGTATATAAATTGGCGGGCACCTTCAGGTGGAGCTGCAGCAGTGGTGGCGTTCCCCCCCCCCCCGGCCAAGCTGCTCACCCTGCCATGACCCCTGTGAAAGGGTCGTTCGACCCCCAAAGGGGTCCCAACCCCCAGTTTGAGAACCACTGATATACAGTCATGTCAGTCTGCACCCCCCCCCCCCTCAAAATGGCCAATGATGGGCCTGGAGGGGATGGAAAGGGAAGGGGTTGGTATGTCCACAGCTCTGCTTCCCAACCATATTCTGCACCATTGCACCACTTCTGGGGTTTCTCAAAACCTCAAGAATGGTTCAGGGGTTTCTCAACAGTAAGAAAGTTGAGAAAGGCTGCTCTTGATGAATTGTGGAAATGGTCATGTGCAAATTGCATCTGTGAATGTACATCAATACCTTCTTTTCTTTCTTGATGTGTCCCATGTGTATCTTGAAAGGCAACCTTGAATCTCTTTAGTTATACCCTCCTGCACACATACCACTCATTTTTTTCACAGCCTTCCTTGTGACACCATTTCTAGAAGCTGAGAGCAAAAGATGCCCGTTAAAAGGTCTGTGCCTGCCATACACATTTAGCAACATTACAGGGAATAATTGCCACTGGGAAAACACTAGCTAGTCAATTAACCCCTAAATCACATCTCAAGTGGCACAGAACCTAAAGAGCATGGGTTCAAATCTCAATCAGAGTGACAGTTTCTCACCAACCCCCTTAATAATTTGGTCTTGTGGTCAATTAAATTCCTTAGCACCAAATTAATTGCTAGAGGTCTGATTGGCAACTTCTCATTTAAAGGTTCGCTATTGAGTGCCACAGCTTTGTGAAATGTCATTGCTAAGGAACCACCTTCCCTATGAGGTATCAGGAAAGAGCTTGAGACTTATCCATTTACAAGAAAGACAATTGCAGGGAGACATGGTAGTGGTTTATAACATTATTCATAGGGTGGTGAAAGAGGATGGAGCAAAGAACTTTTTCTTCCTCCCATAAGACTAAAACTTTGCAGGGAATATTTTAGCTTGTGTGACTCATACTAGAGAGCCAGCTTGGTGTAGTGGGTAGGAGTGTGGACTTCTAATCTGGCGAGCCAGGTTTGATTCTGCACTCCCCCACATGCAGCCAGCTGGGTGACCTTGGGCTCAACACAGCACTGATAAAGCTGTTCAGAGCAAGCAATAATATCAGGGCTCTCTCAGCCTCACCCACCTCACAGGGTGTCTGTTGTGGGGAGAGGAAGGGAAGGTGATGGGAAGGCGCTTTTGAGACTCCTTCCGGTAAAGAAAAGCGGCATAGAAGAACCAACTCTTCTTCTTCTAGTACTGTAAAATATATTAAGATCTGGCAATTGTAACTGAATGTATTAGAACCAGATGACCAAAAGTTGGAGGCAAGAAAGGAATGGTAATGTCCCCAGTGCCCTTGCCTGGAAGCCCCCTGGGAATTCCTTACTATTATGTGAAGCACCCTTATATTGAGTCATATCACTGTGTCTCTCCAAGGCAGTATTGTTTAGTCTTAGATTGGAGGTCTTTTGCATCACCCTCTTACCTCATCCTTCTCATTGGCAATGCCAGGGCTTGAGCCCTAGGAATGTCTGCATGCCAAATAGATGCACTACCACTGAGCCACAGTCCCATGACCATTGGAGATAAAATGCTGGGCTAGATAGATGTTTGGTATGAAGCATGTCTTTAAACGATAGGAGCCAGCTGTCTCCCATCTGATGTTGGGGGAGTGAAGCTTTGAGCAAGGCAAAGAAGAACTCTTTAGGGGAGGTCTCATAGCTCAGTGACAGAACACATGCTTTGCATACAGAAAGTCCCGGGTTCAGTTCCTGGCATGTATAACTGAAGAATCTCAAGGAGCATGGGAAAAAAAACATCTTGGAAGAGCAGCCACCAAACAGTAGCAAAGCAGGGGTGTGTGATTTGTAAGCCCCTGAGAAGGTACAGGGCTGTACTGGATGGCCCTTTGTCATCTTTTCCAACTCTTATGTGATTCTGAGTCTGCAGGGAAGCAGTAGTCTGGGATTCCAAAGTGGTGATGGTGGCACAGTTGTCCAATTCACACTGCATTGGCCTACCACCTTTCCCTCCTGATACGCTACACCAGGGGTTCTCAACCTTCCTAATGCCGCGACCCTTTAATACAGTTCCTCATGTTGTGGTGACCCCCAGTCATAAAATTATGCAAGGGTTCTTTCACAGAAATTAAACCAAAACTGACCAATGACATGAAGATCCATTGTTCAGGATTGTATAGAAATTGGTTTTCTTCCAGGGTTTCTCAGTTCAGGTGTGCCTCTTGTCCCACCATACCGATCTCGCTCTTTTTCTGCTGCTCCAAACGAACGCTCTATCTCAATCTATCCCGCAAGGCTGTTGTGTGGATGGTGCCCCCCCCCCCGGTCAAGCTGCTTGCCCTGCTGTAACCCCTGTGAAAGGGTCATTTGACCCCCAAAGGGTCCCAACCCCCAGCTTGAGAACCACTGCACTACACCAAGCAAGTTCTACCTGGAGCAGGAAATAGTAGGGGTAGATCAGAACGAAGAAGGTTCCAGGATTATAGGAAGGTCCCAAAAAAGGTCTCCATTTTACAACTCCTGGATACGGTTCTTCAGTCTTCCCTCCCCAACATCAAACTTTAGATGTGCTTCTTATTGTGCGAGTCTGCCATCTCCTGCCTTTGTTACTTATCCGCTTGTGTAAGCAAAGCTTGGTGAGTCGTCTTATGTTTGAAGCATCCGGACTACCCTTTTGGGGACATGGCTTCCTGTCCCCTAGAAAATTATGGGTGTCAAAAACATTAGCGCTTGAAGTGAATGTGCATAATGTAGGTCTTTGTGGCAGCATTATGCAGACTGCAAAAGATGGAATCCAATTGGAAAAGCCTCTTTGAAAATCAGCTTTAAAAGATCTTTGTAACAGGAAGCGCCCCCCCCCCCCCCCGAAATGCCCTTGCATGGAGATGTACCTTTCAGTCACCATTCTGCGATGAAATAACTGATAGTGATCAATGTGATTATTTCCTGTCTGCGGAACATTCTTATTTTTACTACGATATTAGCTGGACATATGTTTTGAGAGTGAAGATATAAATATGTTTAGCCTCTGAATATAAGCTCAGTAGAAATGTTATATTACCCACTTGGAAGGGAAACCGTAGGTGACATACTGTTCGGGAACGGGGGCCAGCTTTGCTTACAAATCAGCTGGATGATGAGGTTGCAAAAGTTATATTTTCCCTGCTTTCACAGGTGGAATTTATTAGCTTCTTGGAATTGATTCTGGATGCCTTTCATTTGCCATTGGGCTAAAGTCGGGAGCAAAAGGATGATATACCACAGTATTGCTCACTCATCTTTTTATTGCCTAACTATTGTTATTGAATAAAAGACCTCCAGTACAACTCAAGAAGGAGACGGAAGAGAGAGGAAATGTTTTTTTTTTCCCTTCTTTATTTTTTGTTTATTTTAATTGCCATCAGTTTATTGGGATGCAAGGCTGGACTCATTGCAGTGTGGAGCATGGACTCATTGCAGTGTGGAGCATGGAACTGTGGGAGGAGAGAAGGTACTGATCCTGTGGACACCAAAGGTTGACAGCGGGGCCTAGGAGGGTTGCCAAAACATTATGTCACTTGACTTTCTTGGGAAGAAGGGGCCGGAGCAAAGTTAATATCGATGCAGTATATGAAAGTCTTCAAGTCGTTATCTCTGGGAAGATAATGTGAACTCAGCAGTATCATTGCTTTGATCTTTGGTTAAAGTCTTAACAAAATGAGATTGCCGTTTGACTGACAACCTTGTCAGGGAATGAATGAAGACTGACACTTCAATATTGAAAATGCAGCGTTTACAGAACTTTTCGACTCCCAAGTTTTCTCATGACACTGCTTCTTCTGTGGAAGACTGAATTTCACATTTCTTCCCCCCCCCCTTAAATAAAACGTATATATTGTGGGCAAAACTTGCAGTTTTTAGTCTCACGGCTGCCAAGTGCCTTTCCTGACAAACTTGTTTTTGATGTATCCGTGCTAGCATTGCACCCTAACCATCTCTGCTCCGCGACGCTGGGATTTATTGTTTGGAACAGATACTGCTCAGGCAGTTTTCAAGAGTCAAACCAAATTATAAGTCTGCTCCTCAAGTGACCGTTTCTTTCTCACCGAACGGTGCTTTTTGTTCTTTTGGTATTAAGTCAGCATTTTGGGTTTTGGTTTTGTTTTGTTTTAGACCGTTAGCTTGCCCCATCATCAGGGCTGGGAATGAATAACAAGGTTCTTTAAGAGGGGAGTCTAACAATAGACCCAACTCCCTCCCCAGTAAAGTGCTGTCTAGTGAGGTCACTAGGACTGCCAGAGATCAGCAGTTTTATGTCTGGTTCCTGCCTCTCTACCTCAGGACAAAGAAAAGACCTGCAGTCCAGAGTTGAAAGCACAAGAGCAGAACTAGGCAGCAGCTGATGCTTGGCTGCCTGGAGTCAGACAAATAAGATAGGATTCAAACACAGTGACCTAAGGATGACTTCAGGAAGAATTGCCATCTGGGCGTAATGGAAACGGACCCCTTTTAAGCTTTGGTCTGAGTTGCCTTGGGAATCTTTCACAAATCAGTTCTACTCAAGCTGCTCTGTGTTTTGTGTTGGCACTTTATTGTTCATTGTGGACTTGTGTTTGTATTTCTGTCTTCTTCCAAGGAGGTCAGGAAAGTGGACCTGGTCCTCTCTTCACCCATATCACTCAGACATATACCCAAGATCCCTTCATGCCTGAGGGAGGATATGAATTCAGGCCTCCCCAGTCCTAATCCAACAGGCTAACCGCTGAGGGAGGAGTGGTCAAACTGTGGCTCTCCAGATCTCCATGGACTACAATTCCCATGAGCCCCTGTCATTGTGTCAACAAGGGCAAGGACTTCTCAGTAGTGGCCCTCATCCTGTGGGACCAGCTGGCTGAACAGGTGTGTGCCTTGCTCAGCCTCCTTGGGTTCCACCAGGCATGCAAAGGCTACTCTTTTTCAGATGGCTTTTGGGTGATTGGGATCCATCAGGCAGCTGGTATGCTTCAGCTTTGTCTTCCCTACCATGCATCGTACTCGTTATTATTTTTAATAGGAATAGATTTTTAATTGTTTGATATCTTTAATTTCTTGTACCTTTTGTATTATTTGTATCCGATATATTTTACATGCTGTTAGCTGCCCTGTGTCCCGTTCGGGAGAGAGGGAGCAGGATATAACTTTGATAAATTAATGTAATTCTAATAAAATAATAATTAAAGTTGATGGCCAGTAGATTCAGAATGGACACACGGAAACACTTCTTCATTGAACAGGTAACCAGATTTTGAAATCCCTTGCCAGTGGGTAAAGTAATGGCCATGAGCACAGGGTTCAACCTCAGTGACTGCAGGCCAAGACGACTGAAGATCTCTGAATACCAGGAAGCATAAGGGAACGCCCTTTTCCTCTTTTCCTTGTTTGTTGGCTCTCTGGGGCAGCTAGTTGGTTGCTGCGTGGAAAGATAGATCACTGAACCGATCTATTAGGGCAACTCTGATATTCTTTAAGTCTCTCTGTAGAACCCATAGTTGGCTTCATCTTGAAAGTGCTCCATCACAACTGTTGGTGGCAGAGGAGGCAACTAGTGAAAATTGGGTAGGGCAGGGGTAGTCAAACTGCGGCCCTCCAGACGTCCATGGACTACAATTCCCAGGAGCCCCTGCCAGCATTCGCTGGCAGGGGCTCCTGGGAATTGTAGTCCACGGACATCTGGAGGGCCGCAGTTTGACTACCCCTGGGGCAGGGAGTTAAGAAAGAAGTTGCCAGGAAATGGGAACCTGGGCTTTTAGATGGCAAAATATAGCTTTAGAAGCAGGTGTCTAGATCCCATGTAAGAGCAAAGGAGCAAGCACTGTGTGTATTGCACTATAAACTGGAAAGGCCTTAAAGATCATGAAGGAATATATGGCCTGAGTTTTTAAACCATAATTTTTAGGGAAGTGGAAGCCTCCTGGAAGATTATCAGGTGTTCCTGAATGAGGTCAGTATGGGCAGGGAAGGAGCTTTCATGAGTCACTTGCCACAATGATATTAGTCTTTAAGGTGCTCCTAGATTCTTGTTCCTTTACTGCTACAGACAGACTAACATGGTTACCAATGTTGAATTATTTCCCACCTTTATTACTCTTCCTTGCATGCTCCGCCTTCTTACTCAGGACCATTTCTTTCTCCTAGTCTCAGTCCATTATTAGAATGCTGTCCTTTAAAAAAAACAAACAAAAAAAAGTCATATTTGGGATGTCTCTTTAAACAACATTTCATGGTGGACTTGCTTTCCTCCCCCCCCCCCTCCATACCTCCTGTAACCACCTATCCAGTGATAGTGAATATGTGTCAGCTCTAGCTATTGAGTGGTTTATACAGTCAGATACATTCTGAGTTTGACATTCTTAGAACGCTTTATACTGAGTCAGACTAGAGGTGGGCACGAACCTGAAAAATGGAGGTCTGTGGGGGTTCGTGGGTCAGGGGCGTCACAAACCTCAAACTTACATGAACCCCCCTGTGTTCACAGACCAGTCTGATTCATTAGGTGGTGGGCATCTCCCAATGTGTTAGAGATGTTAAATTCACCGTGGAACCCCCTTGGCGCGTCACCTCATTGCGGACGTGGTTTCTGGTTGTGGGACACCCCTTTCCTAAGTGTCCCTGGGAGGAAGTCACCCACCCACCTCCCCATGTCACACCTTTAGAGCCTGGTTTGATCTCCCACTCCTTCTCCATGTGCAGGTAGCTGGGTCATCAACCTCCAGGTGGGGGCCTGGAGATCTTCAGGAATAAAAACTAATCTCCAGGCACCACTTCCTCCGCAGGATTGAACCTGGGAACTTCCACATGCCCAGCAGATGCTGTACCACTGATTATGGCCCTTCCTCTGTAAGGTTTGTTAAGCTTAAATTGGACTGGTCTGGCTGAATTTGCACTCTTCACCCTAATAATCCCACTTGATAATCTCATTTACTTTTCCTCATTTCCGGTTCTTCTCTGACCACTTCCACACCAGGGATTTGACAGGCCTCACCACCTGTTGGGGATTGGGACTAATTCCTACTTCCAGACAGAAGCAGGCTCAGTCTGTGGACCCCAGGGGTCTGCTGGAGCTTCAGAGGGTTTCCACAGACCTTCCCATCCTGCCTTAATGGGCTCAACCAGAAGCTGGGGAACCAGCCGCTCCTCTTAGTCCCCATCCCAAGCATGAGTCCTCTCATGGTTTCTGCACCCCAGGGGGGTGGAGCCTGCATGCCTACTCCCACTTTAAACCACCTCCTGTCTCCCCGCCATCCCTAGTCCTCCCCAAGCCTGTCTGTTAATATGGGAAGTGATGTCACTTCAGGTGATGTCACTTCCAGGGGGCATGGCCAGCTGACACCACATTTGATGCTCCTCAAAGCCTGAAAAATTATTTCAGGGGCTCCTCCACAGTCAGAAGGTTGGAAAAGGCTGCTTTGAGGTTCTGCTGGACTCTTATTTTTTTGTACTTCTAAAGCGAATTCAGTTGTTAAAGGCTACTGTGTTTAGAAAGGCAGCAAACCAATTCTTCTGCTTTGGAAACACACTCGGTTACAATTGGGGGGAAGGGAACACTGCAAGCTTTGCCCAATCTGTGCCCCTTCCCCTGTTGCAGGGCTTCAGGGTCAGCATCCGTTGCTAACAAACGGCACGGAGAGGAAATAAGAAAACTAAGCTGTTGGCGATCCTTTTCTGGCTCCAGGGAATATTTGACTCGATTTGATCACAGCCCAAGAATAGGCAGTCAATAGAGAATATATTCATCTGGTCAATTGAGCAGCTCACCACCCATAACAAAATGTTGAGAAACCATAAAGTAGGCTGATTTTTGGATCATATTGCCACACTCCTGCTTCAGTTCCCATACAGGAAGTGGGGGGTTATCAAATGTCCATTCTGGTCTGTAGTGCTACTCATCTGAAAATGATAACTGCATAATCTCTGGAGAAATGTATCCTTCTTTATTTGTTTCTGCCTTGTATCTCCAGAGGTACTCAGGGGTAGCAGAGATAATACCCCCCCACACTTCCCTAGTTGGCTTCCTGCTCTGTGTTGTCTTTTATACAAATATTGCATGTTGCCAAAATACATTTAATTATTTCCCTCTTGGGAAATGCCATACCGCTCCATAAAAGTGCTGGCCTGTTCTCTGATCGTTTGTAACATGGGTTGTTATTGTTGTTAGTTGCGAAGTCGTGTCCGACCCATCGCGACCCCATGGATAATGATCCTCCAGGCCTTCCTGTCCTCTACCATTCCCCGGAGTCCATTTAAGTTTGCACCGACTGCTTCAGTGACTCCATCCAGCCACCTCATTCTCTGTCGTCCCCTTCTTTTTTTGCCCTCGATCGCTCCCAGCATTAGGCTCTTCTCCAGGGGGTCCTTCCTTCTCATTAGGTGGCCAAAGTATTTGAGTTTCATCTTCAGGATCTGGCCTTCTAAGGAGCAGTCAGGGCTGATCTCCTCTAGGACTGACCGGTTTGTTCGCCTTGCAGTCCAAGGGACTCTCAAGAGTCTTCTCCAGCACCAGAGCTCAGTAAACTGGGTAAACTATGGCTTATTCTGCCACTTTACTCTCATGCACAAGCCAGAATCAATGCAGCAATATGTTATTTGTCTCCGAAGCAGAAAACAGATATTTGGAAATCTTTAAGTTACTCTTACTCCAGCAAAGCATTTCCGAGATTGCTTACTTGTTGACCGTTAAACACTCTAATCCAGCTTTCCAAGTGGCATCTTGTAGTGAGCAAGAAAGCAAAAGAAAGAGACAAGCGACTAAATTCACATCTCCACAGTGTCCTTTGCTGCAACGGTTCCTTGAAACAGATAAATTACAGCACCTCTTTTCAAGCTGGAATTTTAATTTACTGTTTCCTTTCATCTGTTGAAATAATTACTTTTCCTTTTCAGCCTCCTGTAGTTTGTTCTGGTCGTTAACATTTCAGTAAAATCAAGTTTGAAAAGTGCCTTTAATGTTTGGGGAGACTGTGGGGCACGTTTGCCTGTTAAAAGCCAATCTTCTTATGTCGGTACTAATGTTTAAGTCTCCGAGCTATTGGAAGCCGTTCACTGCGGCTGCCGAGGGCAATGATCACATTACTTGCTATTATATTTGGGGTAGGTGGGTGTTACTACGGCAATAAAAGCATAGTTCTCAAACCCTGCACAGAAGAGCTTTGGGGTGCCAGCATGTGTTGGCCAACAACTGACACAGGAATTCATTGCACTGGGAGTCAGGCTTGAAGGCATGAATCCTTCCTCCTTTTTAGCTCATTGGTTTCCAGGAGTCTTTGGGAATGCTCAAAGTGCTTCCATCAAGGTTAGCTAGTCGACCATGAATCCCTCGATCTGGGCTGCACTTTGCACATGTGTAATGCTCCTGCTGCTTTCTTCCTTGTCCTCAAAGGATCAAACGTTGTGATGCCCCCTGGGATCAGGGAAGAATCATAGCTGGGGCCCAGTGTTCCCCAACCCGCGGGCCGGGGACCGGTACCGGTTTGTGGGTCAGTCGATACCGGGCCGCGGCTGCTCCTCGTCCTCCTCCCCGGCTGCTGCCTCAGGCTCACCTTTGGTGTTCTCCAGTGGCCGCCATGGCTGGGGCTTCCCCTTGGTGTGACACTGTGCAGCTGCTGCTGGCAGCGCCCCCCAGTGGGCGGCAGGAAGTCAGGGGCGCCAGCGGGAAAGCAAGTGGAGCAGGGGCTCAGGCGGTGACATCCCTTGGCAAAAGACTACCCCCCCCTGGGCCTCAGTAAAATTGTCAAGCGTTGACCAGTCCCCGATGATAAAAAAGGCTGGGGACCACTGCTTTAGAGCACCAGTCTGATCACTGCTTTCCTGCACAGATTTTTTTTATTGGGAATTGACCAATCCAAGCTCCTGATGGTATGGTAGCTTCACCCAAGGCATTCACCCAAGCTTCACCCAAGCCTTTCTACACCCAAGTCCACATTTCTGGCATTTACTAGAAGCTGATATCTTTCCTTTATCAGTAGGTCTTGTATGGTTACTACTGATGAGCTACTGCATGACAAAACATCAAGAATTTTGTTGTTACTTTTTGAAATCTAGAATTTGAATTTTGATTCTTTTGTTGTTATTTAATTGCAGATATATATATATCACCTTGTGTGTATTATAAACTTTGCCAGGCAAAGCAGGTAAAAACTCAGCAAAATGTAGGAAATAATTCGTTTTTTGTTATAAAGGATGCAGTTTGGAAAGGAGCTGTTTTGAACTTTATAGAAGGATAAATTGATGAGTTGCTCATGAACTCTGCAGCAGTAGCAGTGCTGGCTTGTACAAAAATGAGTTTTTAATTATAGCAGTTCACCTTCTCCCTTATAATTCCATTTGTGTGTGTGTGTTTTAATGATGGATAAACTGACATGTCTCAAAAGGCTGAATGTTCCTCTTGGTGGTCCCTTCTGAAGATTCTCAGTGTAATACTAATGTTATGGAAACAGCAGAGAAGTGTTTATTTGGGGAAGGAAAATGGCTTACTCCTGCATCCATGTTAGACAGATTATTAAGCCTAGTGGTATGACAGAAATCCAGTTGGCCTCAGTCAAGTTTATTGGATTGTTTTGTGGCACAGAGGTGTGTTTTTTTTTACCCTGCCTTTCCACTCTCAGGTATTCAATCCAAAATAAAAGGATACAATATTAAACACACACAAACCCAAATTAAAACCTTCAAGCAGGACACAGCTCATCAGTAGCTGAACCATCAACAGCAGGCGGTATGATAATTATATCAATGATACCCTATTTTTCTTCCAGCATGGAACTCAAGGTGGTATCCATGGGATTCCTAACCAGTATCCCATCCAAGTACTAAGTCCAAATCTATTGCTCGTCAGTAAATCCTTCAGTAAGTCCTTCAGTCCATGCTGTTGGATTTATTATTCTTCTAGAGCTGATGGACGGATATAAATTCCATGTCTGAAAGGTAGGAAGGTAGGCCTCAAATCACTGTTGGGAAGGTATTCCATAATCAAGGGATAACCACAAAGAGGACCTATGGGAGATATCCGCCTAACCTCTAAAGAAGGGATTCCCAACCAGGGGTCCACAGGAGATGTAGAGGGGGGCTGTGGCCTTTCCCTGCTTGCCTTAATGCAAGGGTAGTCAACCTGTGGTCCTCCAGATGTCCATGGAGTACAATTCCCATGAGCCCCTGCCAGCGTTTGCTGGCAGGGGCTCATGGGAATTGTACTCCATGGACATCTGGAGGACCACAGGTTGACTACCCCTGCCTTGATGGACTTGGCCACAGGCTAGGGAGCTGGTCATTTCCATTACTCCCGCTTCCCACCTCCCAAGCATGAGTGAGATCCCTGGTTTCTGTACCTGGAAGGGGATAGGGCCTGCATGCCTATCCCATTTTAAACCTCCTCCTCTCACCCCCCGCCCATCCTCCTCAAGCCTGCCTGTTAATGTCAACAATTATGTCCCTTCTTGGGTTGTGGCAGGGAGGCATGGCCACTTGACATCACTTCCTGGGTGCCTCAAAGCCTGAAATTCTTTTTTTCATGGGCTCCTCCATGGTCAAAAGGTTGACAAGGCTCAAACAATCAACAGGCTTTTATGGGTGAAGTTTCCTCTAAACTGACTTTCTGCACAGTGATAAAGGTCAGCAGGAACGTAGAGCTGGTGCTCAGCTAAGGGACATTTCTTTTGGTGGCATTGTGCCATCCAAATGAAAGACTTGGCCACTTTAAGAAAGCTACATTTCCTAGAGACTCTGACAGTGAGGAGGAAAGGGCACTCTCTAACTCAGGTTAGGATCCAGGAGGGAAAGGCAAGTTGGACAAATTCCTATTCTAACACAGAGTCATTTGGAATTGTGGTAACCTCACTCGCGTTAATAACGGTTTTGTTGATCGAAACACCACAAGGATGTCCAGCATCTCCAAGGATCCCCTGCTACTGTTTCTACTTCAAGTTGGACTTTCAAATAATAGTTCGCAACCATCTGTCAATGGCTGTAGCTAGGCTCCTAACCATGTTCTTTGGGTAATTTAAAAGTTTCTGTAGTTCATTACTCGAGTTTGATTTTATTTCCAGACTCCGAGTCCAATTTGCATGATGCTAGGATGCTTTTCTTTCCTTTTTTCTCCCCCCGTCCCCCCCCCACAGTTAGAGCAAGTAGCTTTCTTCAGTCAAAAGCTATTACTAAAGGATATAAATCCAAACAGAATAGGCTGTAAAAGCAGGAACATGTTTTATTGTTTGAGAACAATTGAAGTACAGAGGTTATATGCTACTTCATTAATCTGAAAGAGTGAATGGCCCTATTTTTCTGCAGTCACCACCCCAAAAAAGAAATTCGGGAAGAAGGGAATGTACAGGAAGTAATCAAGATTGATATACTTCTCAGTTCATTATGATTACTTTGCTGTGTCCATTGAGACCTTTGCATGGTTTGTCTTTGCAAATAGTTGCTAATGCTCTGCTTTATTAAACTGTGTCTTCTAGGAAGGTCTGAAGGCAATTTGGTGGAAAGATCAATAAGGGGTCGTCACCTTTCCTCTTCTTCTTTAGTGTGGGTCCACCAGGAGCTCTGTACACAACAAGAAATCCTGGGACTATCAAGGCATGCAGGGGGTTGTGGGGTTAATCTTTCTGGTCCCAGAATGTTGGAAGCAGCCATTTAACAGAAGTTGCAGAAAAGGACAGTCAAAATGATCACTTTATCCTCCCATCAACCCTGCAAGGTGGATTAGGCTGAGAAGAGAGAGACTGGCTCAAAGTTACCCACTAAAATTTGTGGCTGAAAAAGAATTTGAACCAGTACTATTCTGACACTGACTCACATGATGCAAAGTACTTTGTCTCAGATTAGGGGCGTGCATTTGGTTAATCCAATCTGGAAAAAACGTTGTCCAGTGTAGGAAATGGGATGCTAGATTTGATGGATCCAGCTGGGATCTTATTGCATTTTGATGGCAGAAGTCACTGGTATAGCACCCTGAAGATACAGTCCGTAGCAGAGTTACACCCTTCTGAGCCCACTGGCTTCAGCAGACTTCAGTAGGGTGTAACCTCACTTAGGATGCCGTGCAAGAGGGTTAGAATTTGCACATCCCAGTCATATTCCTGTTGGAGAATCTTGGGGGGGGGGGGGGGGGCGGGGGACATGTGCTACTGAACAGATGAGCACAATTGGTCAAATGTCCTTCATTTTGAATGATAATTATATCTAATTTTTACAGGGCCTTGCCCCAATGCCTTTAGGGTTATTAATAGGAATTGGTCTCTGAAGGCTTTTCAAAGATGGGGAGAACAACTGTATTTTGCCTCTTAAAATTATTTAAGCAGGTGCTGGAGGGAAGCTATTGCTTTTATATGACTCTTCAAATGTTTACAGCAAAACATTTTTTCCCCGTGATTGAATTTTTCACAGTGCTAAAATACCACTGAGAAATATGCTTCCTATCAGCTTTATTGCTCCCTGGATGCTTTCTCAACAAACCCGGTATCTGCTCGGACAGAAGCTCTCTATTGCAGGGAGATATCTGGCCGATTTAACAATCTGTGTTGCTTTGAAAAGATCTGCTCGTTGTGCCGGTGGGAATGTCAGCACTTTAAGAATAATACTACTTTAAGGTACTATTTTATTAAAACAGACATGAGTAATTTGTTCCTGACTGTTATACACCCCAAGTTTATTAAGGATATTTTACATCTGCGGAGGAGATTACTAGCTCACTTATTTTCTCCACTGCTTGGCTTTAATGGATGGTGTGGGATATAATATTTATTAAGTCTAAGCAGGGAAGGGAATAATAGCAGAATTGTCCTTTATAACCTATTTAATACTGTTGTAAAACAAACCTTAATAAAACAGGAAGTCGGAAACACTATTTCCTATCGTCTTCAAGGATTTTTCTTTTTAAGGCAGGGTTCAAAGGGTTTAATGCATCCATATATTTGCTAATATGTTAAGAAGTGCAGTTTAACAGTCCTGTTAAAGTCTGTGAGATTGCTAGATTGGTCTGAACATGATCTTTTGCCTAAGCATTCTTCTTCTTCGTCCTCACACAGAGCTGTTGAGAGCTACCATGGATCTCCAGAGAAAGACCCCCAGAGCTCATCTCTCCTCTCCCACTGAGGCCCAGCCCAAAATAACATGGGAAAGCAAATCACATACAGTTGCCAACCCTGGATTAGGAAATACCTGGGGATTTTGGGGGGGTGGAGCCTGGAGAGGGTGGAAATATAATGCCACAGAGTCTACCCTGCAAAGCAGCTGGGTTTTTTTCTGCTCAGCTGTCTTTGGGCTGCTGTGCTGACAGCTGCTCTGAATAGATTCTTTACGGCAGGCTTTCTCAACCAGGGTTTTGTGACAGCCCTGGAAGAGATTCGTGAATGGGTGGCAGTTAATTAATTTTTAAATATATTTATTAAATTTGTTAAACATTTGTCAGATGATATGACCATATGTGGTCATGTCGCTCCTCTCTCCCCCCAGTGGTCACCGATGGGCCTGGAGGGGGTGGGAAGGGGGGCAGGGGGCGTGTACTCTGCTATGCTTCCCAACCATATTCTGCATGATCACGCCACTTCTGGGGTTTCTCAAAGCCTGAAGAATGTTCCCATTGGCTGCAGAGGAGAGGACACGCAGTAATGGGTTTAAACTACAAGTACAACGATATAGGCTAGATATCAGGAAAAACAATTTCACAGTCAGAGTAGTTCAGCAGTGGAATAGGCTGCCTAAGGAGGTGGTGAGCTCCCCCTCACTGGCAGTCTTCAAGCAAAGGTTGGATGCACACTTTTCTTGGATGCTTTAGGGTGCTTTGGGCTGATCCTGCGTTGAGCAGGGGGTTGGACTAGATGGCCTGTATGGCCCCTTCCAACTCTATGATTCTATGATTCTATGTTTCAGGGGCTTCTCAATGGTTTTTTAAAAAGTTAACAAATGCTGCTCTATGGCAATGAATGGAGAGTTTAGCTTTTCTTCCTCTGGCTTTTGTTTCGTTGCGGTTGGCCTTGCAGGATCAGGTGACTAATGCAACATTGGCTGTTTTAGGGGCACAGGCAGTTTCTTATTATTTATACCTGAATCCCTAGTTGTCGGGATCAAGCATGGGCATCAATAATTTTTTGCAGGGGAAAGGTCAATTTAAGGTCATATATTTTATTCCACTTTGTTGGTTGTAGGAGATTTGCCACAGGTTTCTTAAGGCAGTGTTTCGGGGGCGGGGAAGTGGTATTGGAGCAGAAGAAGAGAGGCATCTTTTAGGGATAATGTCATGTGAAGTGAACCACCACTGTTGGTTTACAATCAAAGCTGGAACACAGACAGAATTTTGTTCTATTCTGCTTTTCAACGCAAAGCACTTGCTGAATAGCTTTGGAGCAAAATAAAACCCAACTGCAAAATAAGTTATTCACGTTAAAAAAACCAACAGCATCGTCTGATACAGTATTATGGCTGCAGAGTTTTATCAATGAAGACATTTTAGAGGCCAAATTACCCAGTAAATGTGTTGCTCCATGTATGAGCACCTGAGTGGTAGTGGGTTTTTTTACACAGGGATGTGGGGTCCGGATTTGGTTCATGACTGATGTCCGGACCACCCAGCTTTGCCTCCAGGCCGGGAGGTCAGACATTCTGTGGGCTTCCGGCAGCCTCTGCCCCAAAGCTCAAGAGATTCGAGAGGCCCGACCACCACCATGCAAGGGGGGGAATGACCTGCAATGCCCAAAAGGCACGGGACATGCGACAGCTGCAGGCAAAGAGGGGAAGGCAGGCCTCAGCCCAGAGACCCTGGCAAGGGTGCAGCAGGAACAGAGCAGGCCTTGGGGAAGGTAGCCAGGGCCGGCAGGCAGCCAGCTTGGAGGGAACCCACTGGCTTGTGATGGCAGCCCACGGAGTCTTAGAGGGGCGAGACTTACCTAGCAAGCTCTGGCCCCCGCAAGCTGCAGAGAGGGAGAAGCAGCGGACCCACATCCTGCCAACCCCACAGGGGTTGCGCTCCCCCCATGATACTGTAGCATGGGGGGAGTTATACCTCTGCCCCATGCTATTTTCCCAATTTGAGCATCTATTTGTCATCAATGGAGTTAGCATAGCAATTCAAGCCCTGATCTGAGCTCTAGCTCTTCTCAAGCAGAGTGGGGGGACTGAACGCATTGAAGTTTACCTTGCAAATGAAAGAAAAAACCTGAAACATGTTTCAGAGGTTCTGCACTGGACCCCTCGTTCCTCTGACACTGCGGACTTCTTGACTTATTGAAAATTACTGATCTTAAGTGTAAATGGCTTTTGCCAGGGGAAAGGGCTTTGTAGCAGAAAGCCATGACACAGTGGGAAAGGGTCCCATCGTTGCAGAGCCAAGGGATCCAGGCATCATGGTTTTGCTTTTAAAGCAGTAGCAGCTGTGTGGGGCTCTGATCAGAGCTCATCAGTTAACCCATCCTGGGCTGAAAGAGTTAAAGCACACCCCACACACACACACATACACACACACACACACCCGCAATACACACATGCCACATTGTCCATATTTGCAACACGTGGTTGCTGCTGCTGTTTTAAGTGTGGGGAGGGGGTAAGATTGCCTTATCTTGCCATCCTTAAAGAGGTTAATGATGATGATGTCAACCAACTCTTGGCGATCCTATGGCTCAACTGTTGCTAGGTCTTCCGATCTTGCACTGTTTCTTTAAGTTGTGTAACGTTCTGGCCGGTGTCCATTTTGATCGTGTCTAACCGCCGTGTTCTTTGTCAGCCTCGTTTCCTTTTTTCCACTGACCCATCCTAGCATCATTGCTTTCTCCACTGAGTTGAATTGCATGATATGGCCAAAGTTAGTGAGCCAGAATGTTGTGGGTTTTGCCTTCCAGTGATAGATCAGGCTTTATGCGCTGCAGTATTTCCTCGTTGGTGACTTTTGCTGTCCATGAAACCCGCAGAAGCCCTCTCCAACAGTTCAAATGAATCGATTCTCCTCCCATCCAATTTCTTCATCGTTCAACTTTCACAGCCATAAGTGGCTCCTGGAAATATGATAGATTGAATACATTTGGCAATCAGGCTTACATCCTTGCTTTTCCGTGCTTGGTTCAAGTTTAAAATTGCTGAGCAACCCAGAGCAATTCATAGAATCATAGAATCACAGAGTTGGAAGGGACCTCCTGGGTCATCTAATCCAACCCCCTGCACTATGCAGGACACTCACATCCCAATCGCTCATCTACTGTAACCTGCCACCCCCTTGAGCCTTCACAGAATCAGCCTCTCAGCATTAAGTATGTGTAATTCTTTCATGCTTGAATAGAAACTTGCTTTATCACTGTGCGATAGGGTCATGGGAAATGTGATCCAGACTTAGGACATTCCGGTTGGTGCAATGGTACAAGGAGTCCGGTACTGGTAAGAGAGTTGGGCTGGATCTCACTCCCAATCCTAGCCCCCCCCCCCTCCTCCCCTCATCCCAGCAATTCCACTTAACAAAGCTCCAGTGAATTAAATCTCACTTCTTTCCAAGGAAACATATCTTGGAAGAAAGAGATGAGGGTATAACAATATAAACTGATGTCCTTAAGGTGTGTGAGAGGGACTGGGTGCCTTTTAAAGAGATTCAGTAAAGCCACCTACAGTGTGACAACAAGTAGCAGGATAATTGCTGAAAATGAAGTCTTCTCTGCCACGCATTTCCTTGAACATCTGTTGTTCCATATGGAGTCATAAATATTTGCAACAAAATAGTTGGGGGAGGAAATATCATCTCAACATTAATATGGAAAGGCTGAATCTGCCAAGGAAACTCAAGATTCTTTCGAATCGCTCCCTCCCCCTGCTGGGCAACTTTCATTGACCCTCATGAGAGTTTGCAAAATCGCAGTGGGAACCACACAACATGCACACAAAGACATCTCCGCTCAAAAGCAAGAATGGACTTGAGGGGAAGTTTGCAGATTGGGAGGGGAGACATTTAGACGAAAGAGGCCAGAGAGCTGGCCTTAAAGGGCATCAGTCTCTTTAGCTCTTCATTCCCTGCCTTTTAACTCTTCATCCCCTGCCGGTCTTACACAGATCCCACATCTCTTTAAACAAATAAACAAACTAAAAGCCTCTGCCACGCACACAATATGCTTATAGCTGCTACAGATGAAAAAGGGGATAGTTTTTCTGCATTTATATGGAATACCAAATTGATCTGGAAAGCCAATGTGCTAGAGTGCTGGACTGGAACTAGAGGCGTTAATTCAGGTCGGCTATGGCTCGGTGGTAGACTTTCGCATGCGGAAGGTCATAAGAATATAAGAGTTGCCCTGCAGGATCAGACCACTGGTCCTTCTATTTCAGCGGCCTCATCCAGTGGCCAAATAGTTCCTCTGAACAGCCAACAGCAGGGCAAAGAGGCCATGGCTTTCCTTCTTTCCTTTGTGATTAGAAGATTAGTGCCTCTGAATGTGGAGGTTCTCCTCAGCCACTGATACTTATCCTACATGTATCTATCTAATCCTCTTTTGAAGCTGTTTAATCCTGTGGCCATCCCTACATCCTCTGGCAGGGAATTCCACATTTCAGTTACTGTGTAAAGTAGTATTTCCTTTTGTCCATCCTGCACCTACTGCCCATCAGTTTCACTAGATGCTCTTGAGTTCTAGTATTTTGAGAGAAGGAAGAGAAACTCTCTCCACTACATGCATAACTTTATAAACCTCTCTCATGCCCCCCTCCTTGTCATCTTTTTTCTAAACTCTAGTCCCAGAGGTGCTTCTGCATAGGGAAGGTTCTAGGTTCCTGGCATTTCGAGTTAAAAAGAACCAATCAGTAGGTGGTGTGAAAAACCTCTTCCTGTCACCCTGGAAAGACACTGTCAGACAGACCAAGGATCTGATTCAGTGGAAGGCAGCTAGTTTCATGTGTGTGAGAGACACCCAGGTTCAAATCTGCACTCTTCTATAAAGCTTAGTGGGCCAGTCTCTCTCTCTCCGTCCCTCTCTGTCTCTCTCTTTCTCCCTCTATCTCTCTCTCCCTCTCTTTCTCTCTCTCTCCCTTTCTGTGTCTCTCCCTCTCCTTTTCTGTGTCTCTCCCTGTCTCTCTTTCTCCCTCCCTCTCTCTCTCTCTTTCTCCCCATTCTGTCAACCTACCCCACCATACAGGGTTGTTGTGAGATGAAATGAAGGATGGGAGAACCACGTATGTCAATATACTCTTAGGAAGGGAGCATGGAATAACAAATATGATAGATATGAAACATTTCCATTTTCTTTCTCATAATTCCTACTGGGTATTCCTACTGGGGCATCTCCTTCAAGCACTGCACACTGCTAGATTTTTGACCTCCACCTACAAGTCATTTATGCATTAGTAGCACATTTTTTTTAAAAAGCAAACCCCCAACAGAATTTATAATAGAATGTTTAATCTTGCAGTGGCCTGATTGTACTTACTATTTGAAAACGGCAACTAGGGATGAGCAGATTTATCCAATTCCATCTCTGCTGGGATTTCAGCTTTTTCTAATCTTGGCGATTCACTACAACAATGTCCCATCATCAGATTTTATAAACTTGTAGAAGTAAGCCGCTAGGAGTAAAAAATAAATAGTCCTTCCCTCCCTTCCTTAGGTGGTCAAATTCTTGTCTAAAAGGTTGGTGGACCATAACCTAGTTTGGCCTTCAAAGGAACTGTGTTTGCATGGCTGAACTACTAAAATAAAATACTCTGATATTTATCCTATTGATTTTATATGTGTTTTTTCCCCTCTACTGATTAAGATTCTTTTAACACGTGCTGGAAAAGCAACCTGTAACTGTTCTAAAGTAAATAAATAAAGCCTTAGTGATTTCCATGTAGGTTTTGTAGTACTGAGTGATTCAAGTCTGCTAATAATATAAATGCTGGTTTTAAAAATACGTATTTGTTTTTGCGATTTTCGTGTTTTTATAGTTTTTCTCAGAATGAACTGCATTTCTTTTTGATAGTCTAATAATTCTTGTCTCTTAAGTGGAAGAGGGTTGTTTCTCTCCCCCCCCCCAGCCCAACCTGGAAAGTTTAAATCATCAGAATAATATATTTCTTTGAAAAAATCTGTTGACAGTAACTTATGGCATCAAAGTATATTGTAAATATGTACCAGTTATAAATAGGTATAATTTTCAGTGTTATTAATGAGAGCCACATTGATGTAAATGTCACGCCTGTATAAATTATCTAAGCATCGTTGCTAACAAGTGGATGAATCATCCAGTGAGTATAAAATTGTCATTTTACATTCTACTGGTGAAAGTCTCCATTCCAGGGTAAATGGCTCTTTCATTTTTATTTAGAATAAAACTTCTTTGACTAGTACAGCTCAGGAGGAGAGAAATGCTACCACTAGATTCATCTACTCACCCTTGCCCCCCAATGATTTCTTGTTTGTTGTTGGAAAGAATATTATCTCTGACCATTGAGGCTTATCTTCGTTGAATCTTAAAAAATAATTTGTTGATTTGAAAACATTATATTTCCCTTATTCATTTATTTTACTTTTTGGAAACCCACATTTTCAGTAAAATATTTCCAGGGCAAAAACCATCAATAAGATCAATAAAGTACCTGTCATAATACTACTGAAATAGTCATGTTACAGAAAACAGAAGCAGCAAGTTGAAACCGCGGCTGATCAAAGCACTAATACAGTTTTAACTCATATGTTCAGCATTTGAAATCTAATTTGATTTAAAGAAAACTATTTTCAGGGTCTGCTTTAACAGATTGAGGTCCTTGATCCTGCGTTGAGCAGGGGGTTGGACTAGATGGCCTGTGTGGCCCCTTCCAACTCTATGATTCTATGAGGGTTTCTTGGGAGGGCATGATCTTGGCTCTGCCTTGTCTGTTATTGTAATGTTACACTGGTAAGTGCTTAGATTAAATAGTCATTACAACAAAAGGGTTACATCTGGGAAAAGTCTCTCTTTGAGTCCAATGGCACCTTTAAGGCCAAGTTTTATTCAAGGTATAAGCTTTCTTAGGCATACACGCTTCTTCAGGTATACAAAATGCTTATACCAGACTTCATTCTGCTGCTTCAAATGGCTTCCCATCTGAACGAATCTTCTGGGACTGTAGCACCCACCAACCTCTGCATGCACATTCCCAACAGTCATGGGTTAAGCAGTTGAAAGTTTATATCCGATACCTCTTTGGGAGGAAAAGATAAGCCTTGGTTTTTAGACGACATGGGTGGCCAAACCTCAGTCAACATGGACAGGTTAGTCACTTCTCTAATTTGACATTAGTTTGCAAACCCAAGTATTGCATGGGACTATGACTGGGCCTTCCTCATCTCAATTTGCCCTTCTTGACTGCAAACAAAATTTCTAAGCGCAGCCTTGCAGGTCCCCAAATGCATGTTAAATGCTTTGCTCCCTCTTGAGACTGGCATGGTCAGAGTGGAAGCCAAGGTGTGCATCGCCTCCTTAAAACCATTGACTGAAGATCAACTTCTTCCCACATGGGCTGACTCCACTGCTATTCCTGGACAACTTTCAGACCATCTGGTCAAAGGCTATTCTAGGAAAGCTTGCAAGCCTGGTTTTTCTCCTCCTATGATCCTGGCTTTAGGCTATGAGCAAGCAAAGAGTACTTTAAAGCAAAGGATACTGGATATCGAACGGGCCGCAAGGCATAGAGTGGGAACCTTTTTTCCTTTCTCCTGCAAAATCTGAATATGTAGTAATACCGGCTGGGGACCTCTCTTTATTAGAACTACATAGTCACAGAAAGGCCTTCACTCTTGCAAGATGCAATGTCTTGCCTTCTGCAGGGCTAGAAGCATGGTATAGAAGTCCCTATTGAGGAATGGTTCTGCCCTTGTGGATCTGGGGAAGTTTTAAAAGTGTAGTTTGTTGCCTATTTTATTCAGACGTTCGCAATAAGCTAATTACCCCTCTACTGGACAATTGTCACTCGAATTTGGAATATGCCAGGCAGTTACAGGAAGATGGAAATCGGAAATTTACAGTCCCAGCAGCAAAATTTACTTGCTATAGCTTGTAAAACCCATTGTTTGATAGTGAATACAGAGCCAGGATAAAAATTATATAATTTTAAACTCACCCCATGATTTTATGGCTTTTATACTAAACAGAATCCGCTATGTTTTTCTGACATTCTAAGCTAAATTTTTAACGTTGAATTTTATGACTTGCTGGTCTTTGACCGTATAATAAATAAACAATCATTAGTTTGCAAAGGTATTAGGCTGTTCGGGAGCTGTGTATCTAGTGCTTAAGCGGCATCAGAGATTGCACTGCTGGAATTGGAAAAAAAAATAGGAAAGGAGGCTCCTACACCAGACGATATAAATCACACCTTTAAAACCGATCCCAAAGTTTGATTTAAAACTCAGCCAGCGGATTAATCAGCTACTCCTCAAACGGCATTCATTCTGACCCTTTGCATTCAGAAGGCGTAATTAAGAACAGACGGGTTTTTAAGTGTGGTGACTGAATTGGAAGGGGAAAGCTGTAAATTTGGGTCAGCGTCTCGACTTCTGCCAGGTTAGGAGGAGGTATCCTTCTTGTCTCGTTGATGAAAAGAACAGCTCACCTCCTGGCAGAGAGGCAATGAAAGAGGAGGAACTGGAGCAAATAAGTCTTTGACGGTAGAAAGCCCTGTCCTTGAAGACCTGAAAATGTATGCAAAGTTCCATGAAATCCATGTGGCAGGAAAGGGGGAAGACACCGTCAAAGGTCTTTCCTTTAAGGAAGGTCTTGTGATAGGAGGATGGGCAGCAGTAATAAAGAAGGGGAATATTAAAAGCGCTGTTGTAACATCACATCAGTTACAAGCATTCTTTACAACAACACTCCCAGCTTCTGATTGGGATAAAGAAGAAAAGTTGGTTCTTATATACCACTTTTCTCTACCAGAAGGAGTCTCAAAGCGGCTTACAATCGCCTGCCCTTCCTCTCCCCACAACAGACACCCTGTGAGGTGGGTGAGGCTGAGAGAGCCCTGATATTACTGCTCGGTCAGAACAGTTTTATCAGGAGCCTCAAAGCAGCTTCCGACCGCCTTCCCTTCCTCTCCCCACCACAGACACCCTGTGAGGTGGGTGAGGCTGAGAGAGCCCTGATATTACTGCTCGGTCAGAACAGTGTTATCAGTGCTGGCCACCCAGCTCGCTGCATGTGGGGGAGTGGGGAATCAAATCCAGCTCACCAGATTAGAAGTCAACATTCCTGACCTCTACACCAAGTTGGGTTTTAAAAGATTCATATCTCTGTTCCTTACTCATGCCTGATGAAGGGAGACTAGTCTCTTGAAAGATCTTGTTGGTCTCTTGAAAATCTTGTTGACAAAACATCTGGTTAGACAAACGCTCCTGAGAGGTTTAGAGTCATGTTGGACACCAGCATCTCATAAATGTGACCTATTCCAACTCTCAAAAATCTCCTGTGAATATCCCTAAAAGAACAAATGACATTTTATTTCTTTTCTTGTTACAACATTATGCACGAGCTTTCATCTTCCCCTGCACTCTTTATTAGGCTGGATGGTGAGGAGGGGGGGAGGAAGGAAAAGAAAGGGGTTAAAGACCACTTGCTTGCGTTGAGTGCAGGGTGGAGGGAGACTGAAGGAGAGATGCTGGGGCCGAGTGGAAGTGGCACGTGAATATTGATTGATGTAGCATTTCTACCCAGGTAGAAGTCATTTCCACGTCCTCAGTCACTTCTGCGGAGGATGCATCTCTCTTTGTGTTACTGCCTTCTTAATCAAAGCAAATGAAAGGCCAGGGACACTACATATGCCCGGGGAATGAGCTCACATGGAATGCAGCCTTATAATGAGACAGCCCACTGGAGCCCCGATGCAACCGCTACCCTTAGACTCTTTTAACTGGGGGTGCCGGGGATTGAACCTGGAGCCTTCTGCACGCTAAGTGGACACTCTGCCACAAAGCCACGGCCCTGGTCCATTGATTTTGTGTTCATTTTAACAAGAGCGTCATGATGCATTGGATCCCCACAGTGCTTTTAACAGCCTCCAGTATCCTTTTGGAGGTTATATTCTATTCATTCCCAGGCATTTCACTATATAATCCCTGCAAATGTAATTTTTTTTTTAACCTGCCTGTGTGCTTCACGGTAGAAATTAAAAAGGATGCCCCCGTACATAGATTCCAGGATGTTATTACAAGGCAGGTTTAACGAACAAGTTCCATGAAAGCAGTTTTCACTTTGCTCCAATAAACAGAAATGTTTTCTGCCTCGTGCCCTTCTATAGGTAACAGTTGTTCTTGCTTCGTGTGTCATTTCTTCGGTTGTATTGCATCCATGTGCAAATGGAGCTTGATTTATTTTGCTTTACTGTGAAACATACACGTCCCGATCTCTAGGAGTTAACACACAGCTAAAAGCTAAAAGCTGTGTGTTTCCCTGCCTACCGAGATAGAACACTATTTACCCTTCCGTGCTTGTTTAACTTGTTTTAGCAATCAAAGAAATTAAAGATTTCCTTGTTTTGCAAGACCTTAATACATTCCCGCTTTCTGTGCGCTTCTCCAGAAAGCCTTCCTCCAGCCCCACCAAAAGTGGACACCATTCAGATGTGAAGACCTATTACAAGATTGAAATGGATTTCTAATGCTTATATCATTCATCTTCGCAGTGTGTGATTTCAGTGGTGGTGGGGGAATGATGGATTGTTTGACAGGGGTGGTTGTGTGTGTGTGTGTGTTTTCCCTTCCTCCACCCATGTACGCTAAACCATAATACTCTTTCCTCTTCTCCCCCCCCCACCCCCCTGCTCAGTCTTTCCCAGCTATTACGGACTTTAGCATGCAATGTGACCTTGATCGAGAAAGCATGTTTGGTTAGCACAAAAAACTTAATCATAAGAAGTCATAAGTAGAATCCTTCTTCTTTACTGCCCCCTTTTTTTGTGGACTTGGAAATTTATGGCTTGTGAGACAGGTAGGATATGAACAATGGGCCAAATGGAGTGCAGGGTTATCTCATCTGTGTGAAAACGGCTGCTGAAAATCGATGTGACCTCTGCTAGGTTGTCATCCCAATTCCCACCCTCCGTGTCCTATTTGTCTTTTGGTGGGAGCTGAGATCTGGATGCTGTCTCCCTGTGTCTCTCCTGGGCCAGATTATCAAAATGAATCATTGCCTGTATAGCTCTTATATTTCTATTTATTTTCCTGCTGTTGACTAGCTCTGGTGAAATATGGTTTCTTTTTGCATTTGATCCTCACCGCAGCCAGCATCACCTAATTTAGCCGTGTCTATCTCTTTAAAGAAGACTAATGCCATTTTGAAACTTCAATCTACTCTACGGCAACATTACAAACCATAGACCGTCCGCCCCATCTGTGCAGTCAATATGAATTTTCTTTTCGGCCATTTTAATGGCATTACTCTCCACCCACTACCCCCCCCCCCCGGCTCTTTCCTCAAACAGTTGAGGCTGCTAGATTGTTTTAAGTAGTTTATACACAATGTATTAATTGCTCTCTCTCTCTCTCTCTCTCTCTCTCTCTCTCTCTCTCTCTCTCTTTCTCTTTTTCTTTCTTCCTCCCTGTCTCTCTCTTTCTCCCTTTCCCCCTCTCTGTCTCTCTTTCTCCCTCTCTCTCTCTCTCTCTCTCTCCCTCCCTTCCTCTCTCCCTCCCTCTCTCTCTCTCTCTTTCTCCCTCTCTCTCTCCCCTCCCTCTCTCTCTCTTTCTCCCTCTCTCTCTCTCTCTTTCTCCCTCTCTCTCTGTCTCCCTCCCTCTCTCTCTCTCTCTTTCTCCCTCTGTCTCCCTCTGTCTCTCTCTCTCTCTCTCTCTCTCTTTCTCCCTCTCTCTCCCTCCCTCTCTCTCTCTCTCTTTCTCCCTCTCTCTCTCCCCCTCCCTCTCTCTCTCTCTTTCTCCCTCTCTCTCTCTCTCTTTCTCCCTCTCTCTCTGTCTCCCTCCCTCTCTCTCTCTCTCTCTTTCTCCCTCTCTCTCCCTCCCTCTCTCTCTCTCTTTCTCCCTCTCTCTCTCCCCCTCCCTCTCTCTCTCTCTTTCTCCCTCTCTCTCTCTCTCTTTCTCCCTCTCTCTCTGTCTCCCTCCCTCTCTCTCTCTCTCTTTCTCCCTCTGTCTCCCTCTCTCTCTCTCTCTCTCTCTCTCTTTCTCCCTCTCCCTCCCTCTCTCTCTCTGTCTCCCTCTCTCTCTTTGTCTCTCTCTCTCTCTCTTTCTCTGCCCCTTTGTGTTCAAAGATCTCTTTTGTTTACTGTGCTTCACAGAGGAGTGATTTTGGCACCGGTCGCTCATGCAAGCAAGCAATTAATTTTCAGAACTTGACCCTTAATATGAAATATTTAAACAGAAGAAATTGTATATCGTCTATGACTCAGAGAGAACTCGGTGTTCTCCTGTGTAACTAGAGGACTGTTTGGGGAGCGAGCGGGGAGAGATTAGTTATACCTTCTTCTGAAATATTAACGGAATTGACACGATGAGGCAGATTCTTATTAACGACTCCCAAGTAATGATTGGCACTTAATGCGCTCCGAGTGAATGCAGATCACTCCCTCAGCACAGATTTGGTAATATGAAAAAGTGACTGTTGCTTCTGGGTTAGGTGTCAGGTAACTAGAAACAAGCCAGCGTGGGCCTGGAAGACGTCTTCAGGAGTCTTTTTTTCCACACTGGGTAATACAAAACTAATTCAGCTGATCCAGCTTTTGCCTGTCTGGTCATAGTCATTCATTCAACTGAGTGGACAGCTCCATCCACCGCTGAGCTGCCCGCTTAAATGACAAGTACAGGGAAGTCGTTGCAGACAGAGGATCTCCAGAAGTGCTTCCATTCCCCCATGAATTATGGCCCCACTGGGGAGCATTTTTACAGCCCAACTTTGTTGTGTGGTGCAGTAATTAGAACGGGGGGGGGGGGTGTCCTCAAACGTGGTGCCTGCTGGTACCTTTTCTGGTGTCTCCCAAGTGTTTTTAGGAAGTAAGTGGGTGGGGGGGGGGATTTTGCCTGGCAAGTCTTCTAGTTCAGGGGTAGTCAACCTGTGGTCCTCCAGATGTCCATGGACTACAATTCCCATGAGCCCAGGGGCTCATGGGAATTGTAGTCCATGGACATCTGGAGGACCACAGGTTGACTACCCCTGTTCTAGTTGACTATTGAAGATTTGATCGGACACGACATTTTAACCATACCAGTTTTCTTCTTTGTGATGACCAGGTGAACTCAGTCCTCACTTTTTAAATGCAGTTTGTAATATTTAAAAGCATGTGCCAGTGGAAGTATGGTTCTCTTCGAGCTGTCTGTAGTGTGTGGGTCATAAAGTGCAAGCATGGAATTCAGTGTGAGAAAATTGTCACTTTTTTCTTAAAAAGCACATTTCCATCCTTATAGTTAAAGATGTATCCATAATTCTGTGGGTTAACCCCATGCCTAAATATCAAAAGCTGGGAGTGGGTGGCTACATTCATAGGGTTGATCCAAAAATAAAAATCCACATAACATTTTTTATTATGTTGGAGACAGGTTGGTTGAATCAAAGAAATAAGTAAAAACTGGCAGAATAAAGTGTACAGGCTACAGATGTAACTGGTAATCAATACCAATCATAGAATTTTTCTTCTTCTGTGGATTTCTTTCTTTCTTCCGTGAACTCTACATTTAGTGAAAATATAAATGGGATAAACTTCATCTTCTAGGTTTGAGAATTGCATTCTTTAGATCATACCAGGCAAATCTTAATATTTGTAAGATTTTTTCTAAGTACAACAGCTGGGGGCTATTAACAGAAGTTTCTCTTGGTGATGTTCAGTACTCCTTTAGTGATTATGTTGCTAGTGTAAGTTTGTGCCATTTTATACATGAGAAAGTCACCAAGCAGTGAATTTTCCCAGTTCTTCATGTGTAGTTCTCCTTGTAAATGGCACTCATTCATGCTTAACCAAGAGCAGAACAGTGTTTCGATTTTATCATTCTTTAGGATGTGGCTAAATCACACAGAGTAGGATTGCGAAAACAACCTTCCAATGGGAGGACTATGTGAGAAAGTCATGAGCTGACATACAACTCAGCTGCCACTGTGATCTCAGTTTTAGGATTACACTTGTTTGAACAGCCTTTTTCACTGCTGCCTTTAAAACTCAAGAGAGTGTCTATGATGCAGCAAGAAGTTCTGCTGTTCAAATAAGCCATCAGGCCTGTCAAGCAGAAATCCTTGAGGATACTTTTAGTGGACTCTCAAGTTTGTGGCCTCTCCGTGGCCTTTTATGCATGGCGGCAGCTACAGTGCGCTGCCGCCGTGCTGTTCCCCGTGTATGTACGGGGGTGGGGCATACTGGGCTGCCCCGGCGTAGTGCATGCGCGTGTGCGCTGAACGCCGGCGCCAGGAGGAGCAGCAGGGGGAGGTTTGGATGGCCCAGGGGGTAGGGGGGGCCAGGCCCCCTCCGCATGCCCAGATGGGGTTAGGGGGTCGCCCCTGCCAGCTCCGGGGCTCCGCGGAGACCGCAGGGGCGTGCGGTGTCCCTACAGGGACACCGTAGGGCTGGGCGGGCCGATAGGCCTGGTGCTGGCAATTATGCACAGCGCCAGCCCTCCAGGAAGCTACGGAAGATCCCGCGTTTGCTTAACACAGGCCTTTCGTAGCCCTGGGCCGGGAGGCGCTTACACTGGTGGCGGCAGCAAGCGTTATCAATGATTTTTCCCAAAATGCTGCTGCCGCCAATGCAGACATTATGGCCTGTGCATAAGGGGCCCATGTGAACTTTTCCCTATCCTGTTCTTCTGAGCTCATCTTTTAGTAGTATCTTTGGAGGTAGGTTGCTGAACAGTTAGAGGGAACGTTTTCTCACCTTCCTTCCTCTCTTATCTTTACAGAAGAGGTTCAGATCGCCATTCCAATCATGAAACCAACCTTGGAAAAAGTCCAACTGGCTGGACAAGCTTTGCCTCCTGGCTTCCCCGCACCTTTCCTCTTTGCTGATGGGTTATCCTCAGTAGAAACTCTATTAACCAATATACAGGTAAGCTCCTCCTATGGTGTCTCCTCTCCACCCCATGAAGATTGCCCCGAGGAGGGAGGAAATGGAGATCTAAATGTCTTGATAGCTCTTCATCTCGTAGCTTGCATCCCAATTCAGCTTGGTTGACTCCAGTGGCTCTGGAACCATTTGGGGGTGCTATTTATTTGTTATATTGATATGACCGTAAAAACAGCTCAAAGGATTTTCCTAAGATGCCTGTTATAAATACAGCTAAACTCATTGTTTAGAGGTTTTCAAAAATGTTTTCAGTTTCTGCCAGGAGAACCTAGAGACCAGGAGGACATCTTTAAGAAGGGGGGTTCTGGGTGCTGTTCAAACTCAGAACACGTTCCCTTGAGACTGGGCTTTGGTAAACTGGAAATAAGATGTTGCGAATCCAAGCCATTTATAAAAGGTAAAGGTAAAGGTATCCCCTGTGCAAGCACCGGGTCATGTCTGACCCTTGGGGTGACGCCCTCTAGCGTTTTCATGGCAGACTCAATACGGGGTGGTTTGCCAGTGCCTTCCCCAGTCATTACCGTTTTACCCCCCAGCAAGCTGGGTACTCATTTTACCGACCTCAGAAGGATGGAAGGCTGAGCCGACCTTGAGCCGGCTGCTGGGATTGAACTCCCAGCCTCATGGGCAAAGCTTTCAGACGGCTGCCTTACCACTCTGCGCCACAAGAGGCTCATTTATAGTGCTTCCCAAAGTAGAAAACATGGAAGTAAATGGGCTTACCAAGGTATAATTCTGCTGAGGATTAGTACTGTTAAGGCTGTAAATATCCTCACTTTGAATTGGGTGCTGAAGCATACTGGAGGCCAGCACAGGAGAACTTGTGCCTATTGTTTTTTAAAGACCTGGCCAATCTGGCTGCTGCATTTTGTACCAGCTGAAGCAAGGCTGGCAGGGGCTCCTGGGAATTGTAGTCCATGGACATCTGGAGGGCTGCAGTTTGACTACCCCTGAGCTGAAGTTTCTAAGTCGTCTTCAAAGGCATCCTATTCACAGTAGGCCAACCAGAGTATTATCAAGACACGAATGACACTGGCTGGCCAGTTTGCCACTGATGGAAAACCAGTCTAACCTGCCTTCTTGTATCATCATTTTCATCATCTTTTTCCAAGTTACAGAAATGTTAGTTGCCCCCCGGCCCACTGGATATACTGAATCTGAGCCATGTGCCAAAGTCATACTACAAAGGGGGTCCAGGCTGTGGCGGAATAGTTTGATTCTAAGCCCAAAAAAGGTTTCATTGTTTGTGCAAGGAGCCAGCAAAGGCACATTTGCTAATGCCGGCTTGAATTCCTCCCCCCCAAAAAAACCTTTTTACCCAAACTGTTCATCAATCTAGAAAGTTAATGTTTTGCTTCTCTGACAATAAGGTCAACTGGCGCGCGGCCCTAAACGGCTATCAAGTTGAGAAGGACGGAAATAAAACAGCAGCAAAATGTTCCCTTGCTTGGCATTATTTTCTCCAGGTCTTTTCAATAATTTCCTTAAGACCCATCCACTGCTCCCCCCCCCCCCCGCTCACGGGTCATTTGCAGGAGGCTGTTTTCAGTAGGCATTTGCATGTGCCTGTTTTACAGGGGCTGCTGAAAGTCGCTGTAGATAATGCCAGAGTACAGGAAAAACAGATCCAGCAGGAAAAGAAAGAGTTAAAGATGGAGTTGTGTCGGGAGAGAGAACTCAGAGAGAGCCTGGAGAGGCAACTCACAGCCGAGCTACAAAGCAGAGGTAAATGGGGTTGGGGGGGTGGGGGTGGGGGAATCAGAGGGATCACCTGCCACCTCCCAATGTTTGGGAATGCCTTTTCACTTCCTGTCCACCAAGCCAAACTGATCCTTTCCATGCAAAGAAACACCTCTTCTCTTCTTTGCTTTACGTTGCCTTATCGCCGTGCTGAATTTGGTGTTGGGAAATTGACAGACATCCTTAGCCTCAACCAACAGCAGCAGCTCGGAGGGTTGCAACTACACGATGCAGCCTTTCTCAACTTTTTTACCATTGAGAGACCCCTTTGAAACACTCTCCAGCCCTCGAGAAACCCCAGAAGTGGTGCAATCCTGTAGAATATGGTTGGGAAGCTCAGCTTATACGCTCATCCGAGGCCCCTCCCCTTCCCACCACCTCCAGGCCCATCGTTGGCCATTTTGGGAGGGGGGACGTGGGCCGGTAGGATCATATATGGTCCTAGCACTCAGTTACGGATCTCAAATAGTTCCACAGGGCCTGCCAAAGGGAGCTCTTCCACCAGGCATTTGGTAGAGGTTGACCGGAATGAGTAACATCCGCAGGGCTCCTGAACCTCCCTCCCAAGAATCCAGACACTTGAACCATGGACCTGTTTGAACTGTTATGAATTAGACCAGGGGTAGTCAACCTGTGGTCCTCCAGATGTTCATGGACTACAATTCCCATGAGCCCCTGCCAGCAAATGCTGGCAGGGGCTCGTGGGAATTGTAGTCCATGAACATCTGGAGGAACACAGGTTGACTACCCCTGAATTAGACTGTTACCTTCAGTTATGGCTGCAATTGTTGTTGTTATTATTGTTACAATCTATTTATATGTCATGTTATAAAGAAAGAAAATTTTAAGTATTCTTTAGGTTCCGTGTAAACTGTCCTGGGCCTTAGGGCAGTATACAAATATAATTAAATAAATAGTGTTTAACAGATTTTAAAAATATATAAAAATTAACTAATTCCCACCCATTCGGGAAACCCTTCCAGGGCTGTCAAGAAACCGCGGGGTTTCACTTTGGAGAAAGCCTGGGCTAGACCCACCGAGCAACATCAATGAAAGCCTTAATTTTAAAAAAAACGTTCTTAAAAAAAAATATGGAAGTGAGAGATCCTATATAAAAATGATGGCTCCCACTAGAAACTGGCAGGTTTTGAAAAACTCATCACTATTGGCTGCTGTTCCTCCCCCCTGGCTCAAGGTGGGATTCTCAGGGTCACGATCACCCCTTATAAATGGAGGATGCTGAAAAAAAAAAAAAATTCTATCCAGCTACTATGACTGTAAAAAAAGGTGGGAGTTTTGAAAAAAGTAACCTAAAGGAAGCTAAGCATTGTGTGCATTATAAGCTTTAAAGATGAAGAAGAGTTGGTTCTTATATGCCGCTTTTCTCTACCCAAAAGAGTTTCAAAGCGGCTTACAATCGCCTTCCCTTCCTCTCCCTACCACAGATCTGTGAGGAAACCCTGTGAGGTGGGTGAGGCCGAGAGAGCCCTGATATTCCTTCTCAGTCAGAACAGCTCTATCAGGAGTCTCAAAGCAGCTTACAATCCCCTTCCCTTCTTCTCCTCCTGCTGGGTTGTCGTTCCTGGCTCAGTTTGGCTCACCTTGCCGTTTAAACAGCCCCTGCATGTTGCTGTACAGCTGTTCCTGCCTCCCCCTCCTGATCAGAAATGGCTACATTTTTGACTGTGGTTTCCCAGACTGGTAAAATGTGGTGCATAGTTTGGTACTGTAGAATTAGTAAATACCCAGCTGATATTCCTGACCAGCATCGAACGTCACTGGTGTATGTATGTTAATATGTAGGCCAATAATTATTCCATGGGCTGGTGTACAGATAGCTTATTGATAGGCGAGAGCTAAAGATTAATTTGGAACATGAATGAAATTTCAGGGTGGGTCACCATCCTTGACCAGTAAGGTTTGAAACATGGCATAAAATCTGCCTTGCGCTTGCTTTATGTTCAGTTGTAGTCGCAGATGGTGATGCTGTTCAGGTAGTAAAACGTCACAGCCCACTGAAACTAGCTTTTCTTTAAAAATCTGAGGATAGATGATTTTCAAATGGAAACAGACCTGAAATTCAGATCCAGGAAAACCTAATTTTGTTGTTCAGATGAATAGCCACAAAGCACTGTCATTATCTAATTTCCATGAGCCATGTCCAGAATAAAAGAGAAAGCCGTAGCCCCGTAAACCAAAGCTGAGCTTGAATGGCACCAGAGAAGTGTCTGTGCTCCATAATCTCAAGGAAGCCCCCATTAACGCCTTCAAAATTGCTTATTTTCATATTTCAGCAACAATTCAAAAGCGCTTGAAGAAAGAAAAGAAGGCAAAGAGGAAATTGCAGGAAGCCCTTGAATTTGAATCGAAGAGGAGAGAACAAGTGGAACAGGCACTTAAGCAGGCTACATCGGGTGATGGTCTCAGGATGCTAAATGGTAATGCACTAGCTGGTTTCATTGTAGAACTTGGGAGAATTCAGTGGCAGGTCATGTGAGTTGCACGTGGCAGGTCTCCACTTCAGTCCCAGCATCTCTAGTTAAAAGGGTCTCAGCTCCCAAGTGTTGGAAAAGTCCTCCCTCTTTCTCAAGCGTGAGATTTAATATACTCTCCAGCTACCAATGGATATCTATAAAATGCTGCCCAACCGGTACACTGTAGTGGAGACAGCATGGACAGGCATAAGTGTCTTATAGGTAGAGTTCTGATGATACCTACATCAGTGGTTCTCAACCTGGGGGCCAGGACCCCTTTGGGGGTCGAATGACTCTTTCACTGGGGTCGCAGCAGGGTAAACAGCTTGGCTTGGGGTGGGGGCACCATCCACACAACAACCTTGCAGGGAAGATGGAGACAGAGCGTTCGTCTGTCCGGAGCAGCGGAAAAGAGCGAGATCCACATGGTGGGACAAGAGGCAGAACTGAACTGAGAAACCCCGGGGGGGAAACCAGTTTATATACAATCCTGAACAATGGATCTTCACCCCATTGTTCAGTTTTGGTTTAATTTCTGTGAAAGAACCCTTACATAATGTTATGGTTGGGGGTCACCACAGCATGAGGAACTGGATTGAAGGGTCACAGCATTAGGAAGATTGAGAACCACTGACCTGACATGATACCATGCGGCTAGTGTAAAACACAAGCCTCAGGTGGTGGAAGGACTATGGCACATGCTTTGTTTTCATGGCATGCCCGTTTCAGCCCCTGCCAACTCTGGTTCAAAAGTCTCCAATGCTGGGGAGGAACTTCCTTCTCTAAAGTGAAGCTCCATCAGTATAGACAACACTGAATAAATGGAACAGTGGTACAGGATAGTTTCATAAGTTCATAGAACTAAGTGGCTCCAATTTAGGCCACAAGTGCAGTTAATGGCACCCACCAACGAGCCAATCCTGTATCAGCTGAGGGACCATAATTCAGAAAACAGAATGTATTGGAATCATAGAATCATAGAATTGTAGAGTTGGAAGGGGCCATACAGGCCATCTAGTCCAACCCCCTGCGCAACGCAGGATCAGCCCAAAGCTGATCTCTATTGTCCGTAAAGAAAGGCCATTACAGTCCGATATGCATTAAAAATAAGTCAGAAGTCATGATGCTAAACTAACTGAATCTAAAAATACTCATTGTGGGCTAGATTCCACAAACATAGGAGAGCAAAGCTGAGCAGTCCTATTTGAGAAGGAAAAGCCATGTGTGTTCTTGCATACTTTATTTTATATATTTATTTCTTTATTGGTCTTATAGGCTTCTGGCTCCCAGGACAGCTGGCTCGAGGCAGCTCACAACAATGCATAAAACAATATAACAATTAAAATTCCCCTCCCACTCACCCTCCCAATTCAACACCCCAACTCAATCCAATATTACCATATGTTTGAAAATTAACACATGCAGGAGAGTTTCCCAGTGAAATCAGTGCCTGCCTGGCTGCCTGGAGAATGTTTGAAACTTAATACAGAAGTAATCCCCCCTCTCTCTGGAAACGCCGCTCCCTTGCAGAGGTTCTGCTCACCTCAAATCTGGCCAGCTTGAATCTGTCATCGTTCTAATCTAGATATCTAGAGATGGGCAATTGTCTACATGTTTTTCACTTCCATCTTGCAGATGCTGGAATCCCAGATATGGAAATAGAACACAATGGAACCCAACATGACAGTGCAGCAATGCAAGGTACGGTATGCTGCGTATAGGGTATTACATCTTTGGCAGTAGCTCAGAGGTAGATCTACAGTGTGGCAACAGCCAAACAACTCACAAGTGGCTTTAATTGCCGGTACTCAGAAGCATCTCTTGCAAGAAATATGGGTAGCTGTTGTCCAAGGCAATATGTCTTAGCCCTCATCAAGAAGTCTCCCCAAAATGTATTGCCAGGTTTTTGGTTTGAAGTTGTCTTCATACATGGATTGGCCAACAAATCAACATAGACTGAAGCATGAGGGTAGTAAGGATTGTAGAGACGGGGTAGACTATGGACATGTCTATACTAGAGTCTGAAACCAGTTTGTCAATCCTTCTTCCCAAGAACCCCCTACAAACTTTTATTCTGGGAGGACTCAGTGGTACTTTTGATCATTCTCAGCACCCTCACCAAACTACAAGTCCCAGAATCCTTTAAAGGAAGTCTTGAGAATCTGACTGGAATAAACGTGGTCTACATCTGTAGTGTGTACAAGTGCCTTTTGTTAGCACATATGTTACCTGGAAAAAATATGAGAACATGGCCCAGATCATAAAAACCATTGTTTGTTCTCACTGAGACCTGTAGAACTTGTGGCCCACTTCACTTTGCAGATGGGAGTTCATAGCATGAAATATTCCTCCATAAAAAGAATTCCTCCAGCATGGGAAACCAGCATTTCAAGAAGACTGTTATACTGAAAACTTTCCTCCTAGCATCCAGTTTTCTATAGGCAAGATTATTTAATGCAGGATCGCCCCACGATGTGTTTAATGGGCATGTCTGAATGGGAAGTGGTTCTGGGGCCCCAGTAGATGTTTTCAATTCAGTTGACCTCAACCAAGTGCCAGGCAGGAGAGCTCCAGTTTGCATGCCCTGCGGAATTGAGCTAGCTCCAGCAGGGCCCAGATTTCCTCTGGGAGCTCACTACACCAGGTAGGGAGCAGGACAGAGAAGGACCTGGCCCTGGTTGAGGCCAAACGTGCTTCCTTGAGGGCCAGGGATCACCAACCAGTTGGAATTTGCTGAGCATTGTGCTCTCTGAGGGACTTAGGCAGAGAGGTGGTCTTGGGCCCTGACCTTGAAGGTGATTAAAGAAACTTAAACCTGATTCAGATTCAACTAGTAACCAGTGCAGCTGTTGGAGCCCGGGCCAGATGTGGGCCCTTCACAGTGTTCCTGTGAGAACCCTGGCTGCTGCATTCTGAACCAGCAGTAGCTTCTGAATCAAGGAGCTTGGAGCGAGTTGCAAAATCCAGTCTAGAGGTGACAGTCGCATGGATCACCATGGCTAGATGTTCCGGGTTTATTTATTTATTTATTTGGCTCCAGAGAGTGTGTGAAGTCAAGAAACCAGAGCTGGAAAAAGAAGTGAAAACACCACAGCCCTCATCTAAATCAGACATCTCCAAGGGTGTTATTTAGTTATTAAGAAATCACACTAGAGAATCACACTGAGAACTTCCAGGCCCTGATCTTCACCTGCACGCTTGAGTTCCCTTGAGCTTGAGTTCCCTCCTTATGAAAAACTAGAGCTGGGTGTAAACTGCACGGAGCTTTTATTCCGATCCCAGGTCGATTCAGTCCCTGCCCTCTACACAGAATGTGATTTCCGTTTGGATTTGGGGCAATTTAAATTTTCCTTCTGCAGCAAGAAGGGTTGATCCGGAGTGACCCTACCTTTATTGTGCGATATCTTAGAGCGCTTTTAACCCTCAATATTTAAAGGCTGTTTTGAATCTGGACTCTCCTCCGTGGTAGAGGACCCGTGATTGGCCACAGGTGGTCATGTGACAAACTTGCCTTAAAGGAGAAGTGCCTAATTTCTCTCAATTCATTTAGGTCTTGGATTTTTTTTTCTGCCTTCTTCGATCCTCCCCCCCCCCTCAGGAAAATAAAGGATTTTTTCCTCCCTCCTCTGACTTCTTCGATCCTCTTCCCCCCTTCAAGAAAACAAAGAAAGAGTCTCCATTTGCCTCCCCCCCTCTTCTGAGCCTCCCTAACCATGTCCAGAACACTTTCCTGTTTCAATGGGGGGGGGGGAGAGGAAGACCCGAGTTCAAATCAATTGAATTCAACAGGATTGACAATGGAATAAACAAAGTAAGTGCGGACTCTGCGCTGGAGTGGCCAAATTGTGGCTCTCCAGATGTCCGTGGACCACAGCTACCATGAGCCCCTGCTGGTAGAGTATTGCAGGGGCAGTTGGACTGCCAGGTTTTGAGAAAGCTGCCATTTTGAGTTCTCTTCTACTTTGATAACTGCAACTCACTTAAGGGGCCATGCTGGCAACCAGCCTCCAGGAGTGTTTTTGTCAATCCGTCTCCATTTCCCATAAAACAAACATACTGGGTGTCATTAAGTACACCTTCAGATCAATGATTTTTGCAAATGACATTCAAGTACCATTTGAGTGGTGCCTTTTTTTTGCTGATAAAAGCAAATTAAATTAGCACAACTACAAGCAGCGCTGATATAAAAAAAAAAACACACACAGACCAGCAGCACCATTAGCTAACAAAGTAATATTTTCTCTTTACTGCTTTCTGCCATTTAGTTATTATCCTATTGGAAATCTAATTATAATCCTTTTACTCCCCAGTCAAACTTCACAGTTTTTGCAAGCTTAGCACTGACATGCGATTTCATTACATTTGATTGCTTGTGCCCAGATTGACTTAACTTTACTCGGAGACCTAAAAGCCCTCTCAGTTTCTCAGATTCCCTGTTTGCACATTACAGCAACAGCTCCTTTAATTAATTAGCATGAACAGCAGTAACATGAACTGCTGAACAGAAAATAACATCATTTTATGATCGCAGGGAGACTTCTCCTTTTGCATGTTTATACCTTAGTTAACTTTTGTGTATGATATTTCCCTGCCAAGAGGCAGCAAGTACCAAGAAGGACAGAATCCACCCAGCGTTTGACCTTCCTCTTCTTATTCCTTAAAATAGGTTTGGGATCTTCTGTAGATAATGCAGATGAGTCAAGGCATGGAATACAAAACTATTTCTAGAAAAACTAGAGAGGCAGCAAGCGCCAGACATTGGATAATTCACTTTCAATGTGCTTTTGCGGCTGGATATCCCTGTGTGGAACACTTTCAGTGCACTTTAGAAGTGGATTATCCTGTTCTGCACAGGGAAATCCAGCTGCAAAAGCACATTGAAAGTGCATTATCCAATATGTGCAGAATGGAGGTCTGATCAAACATTAAGCGCTTGCCGGTCTTCAGTTGCTGAAGTTTGAATGTGCATGCTGGAAATCAGTGGTGAACCTTATGCTCCTGCCATACCCATGTTCTGGTCTGTTTGGACCTTTTGGAGATGCCTTTTTGCACCTGAGGTTGGTACGAAGTAGCCCATTTGTTATACCTGTAAATGTGCAAGATGAATATAAAGATTCCAGGCAGTGCTGTGCATGTGAGTGGCTGCTCATTAACACAGGAAGAAGAAGAGTTGGATTTTATACCCTGCTGTTCTCTAACTAAGAGGCTTGCAATCACCTTCCATTCCACTCCCCACAACAGACGCCCTGTGAGGGAGGTGAGGCTGAGAGAGTTCTGGGAGAACTGTGCCTAAGGTCACTGAGCAGTCTTCATGTGGAGGAAGAAGAGTAGGTTTTTACCCCCCGCTTAAGGAGTCTCAAAGCAGATTCCCTCGCTCTCCCCAAAACAGACCCCCTGTGAGACTGAGAGTTCTTACTAGGAGAACTGGGACTGGCCCAAAATTACCCAGCAGGCTGTATTTGGAGGAGGAGTGGGGAATCAAAGCTGGTTCTCCAGATTAGAGTCTACTGCTCTTAACCACTGAACCATACATGCTCAACAGCAATTGGGAGCCACGTAGGGCTCCCAATTGGCTTGGCAAATTTCCCATTTTAACATTGCATCCGTGATATTCTGCTCAGGATGTGAACTGCTCTGCTCAGTGGGGGGCATTAGAGGGAACATTTGGTGCCATGCAGGTGTCTTCTGTCTGCCCCTGTCACTTCCTGATGATTTCTTGTTGACCACTGGAACAGAAACAGTATAGGTTTCTGGCATGTCCTTAACCAATAGAGCCAATACATTCTTGGTAGGACAGGCTGCTGTGGAACCCCCAGCCATAGAAGAGTCATTAGCAAGATGCGATCCTTGTTGTTAGCAGCTCACAGCTGTCACACTGGCAAGTCGCTGTTTATTATTATTTGATTGATCGATTGATTGAATTTCTATACCGCCCTCCCAAAACTCCCAGGGCGGTGTACATGATATAACGAATAGTGAACAAATAGTTAAAATCGACATAACCTTATATAATATAACATGCAAATTACTTCTCACAACATACCCCCCAAAAAAGGGTCAAAATAGGGAAAGTATGCTCAAGTCTCTGTAGGGTAAAACGTCTTGCACAATTAAATATTAATATTTATTAAAATTAAAAACCCAAGTCTTGAAATAAAGCCTCATTAAAATCCAAATATACATTTATGTTAATGCCGCCACCGATGTGTTTTGGCATACTTCTCACCACGTGCCTGCCCTCTGGTTGGCCCAGAGAGGGAGGGCCCTCCCCCAGGGCCACCCAGAGAAGCTGGCGTGCCACAAGTAGCAGCCACAGGGCCTCCAATTGGCCCTTGTGGGGAGGGCCCTCCCCCCAGGGCCAATCAGAGAAGTTGCCGCACCATCAATAATTCCCTTGGCACCTCTGAGGGGGTACTCCCCCACTGAGGACCAATCAGATGGTCTTATATCCCTGAGCAGGGGCCACGTATCCTCTCTGCCTCTGCCATGGCCCACCATCCGCCCATCTGCCCACCCTCCCCGCAGGCTAACCACCGCCAAGAACTGCTGCCCCCGCCGACCACCTGCCCCCTCCACCCCAACCCTGATGCCATCCATACCTTCCTTACCGCGAGAGCTGCCACCAGGAATCCGCCTCCATCCTCACCACTCTCCAGCACGCAGGAGGTACCCGCGTGCCTCCTCAGGACTACTACCACCAGTGCCCTTCATATCACTATCTTAACACAGCCCGCGGCGCGGACTAAATAAAGCCGTAAGGGCTTAGGGGGAGGAGTTAGGGCGGGCTCTGTCCAGGATGAGGAAGGGTGCCGATTGGCCCCTTCCTCCGGACAGACCATCGGCTGGGCCAATCCCCGCCCTGCTGACAAGGGAGCAACAGTTGCTCCCTTGCCAATGTCAGGCCGCCGGCCAAGGGAGCCCCCCTGCTGGCAGTTGCGCGCCTCCCTTCTCCACTCCTTTCCCGGCCCGCCGCCGAGACAAGGATGCCGCGCCGCCGCCGCCCGCCCTTGCAAAAGGCCTCCTCTTTTGGGTACGTGACCTTCCCTCACCCTACACTCGCCTGTCCCTCGCTCTGCCCCCGCCTGCTAGCGCCCATTGTATTTCTTATACAATGGGCTTTTTTACTAGTACAATATAAATCATATTAGCAAACTAGCAGCATTTAGAAACAGCAGCATCCATTTGTAGAGCTTTCTAGGCTGTGTGTCTTTGTGGGGGTTGTTTTGTCTGGGAGGGCCAGTAGATGTTAAAGGGCCATTGGTCCCTAACAAAGGCTTTGTCTAAGAGCTTCATCTTGCAGGCTGCAAGGGAAAACAAGCTGAACTTCTGCCCCGCACTCCTGCAGAACTCTGTCAGGCGAAGGCTAGGTCGGGCTAGCCCTGTACATAATCGGCGGAGCCGGGCTTTCGGCCCGGCTTCTCCCCCAACCTACGTCATCCCTGCCGGGATACCTCTTGCCCCTGCCAGCTCTGCGGCTCTGCGGAGCTGACAGGGGCGTCCCCCCACCCCCACCATGGTGGGAGAGCAGCATGCTGCTCCCCACCATTGTGCAGTGGGGGCCCCATGCCCCCAATCCCCCACACCAGCACTACTGCAGCTGCGTAGCGCTTCCAGCCCCGCATGGTATGTGCAGAGCCATTGCTTCCAGACTTTCCCCGGTGCATACATGGGGAACGGCGGGGCTTTTTGTCCCACCGCAACAGAACGGCGGCAGCCAAGTGTGGCTGCTGCCATGCATAATAGGTCATAGAGACTTCTGCCATGTCAGCTCAGCATACAGACTTTTGTGGTGTGACATCAAATGTGTCTCATCTGCCGATGGAGCCATATGCTGAGGGTTAGGGTTCCTGCCTACAAAATTAGTGTGCCTTCTTCTCTTCCCTGATTCCAGACTCAGAACGGAGGAAGACGTCTATGCCATGTAATAACTACCCTGTTAGGAAAGAAAATATCATCCGAAAGGGAAATTGCCATCATTAACGTAGGATTTGGCTCACAGGCGAAGCTGTGAGATCTTTATTCATGTTACACAGTGTAGTGGTATGAAAAACCCCCTTTCTAAATGTCTTGCTTATTAAGGCAGCCATGCATTTCACGATAGGTTGTAAAACAGCCTATCATGCACTGGGGGCTCATAAGCATATTTTAGTGTTAGAGAATATCATTTATACCCTTTTATATTGTCAATATTATCCCTGGAGAATTAAATTATACTTTAAACTACTGTAAATCCACAGTTTGGCTCACCTTTGTCTAATTTCATTTTTTAATAGAATGAAGCTCACATAAATGAATATTTGATTATGAGATAAACCTAATAAAAGAATACGTTTATAGCCCAAAGATTTATTTAAAATCTTGACTATGTAATACAGTAAAAATGCTATAAAATGGAAACATCGATAGGTACTGAGCATTCCATGTGGAATGAATTTTTGACCCTGTCTTATTTTCTTCTTAACTGGTTTCCAACAAGCTTAATTTTCTTAGCTGCTTAGGAGGGAAGGAGGAGGTGGATCTAACACACCATAGAGTTTGTTCATGTGGGTATTTCATCCAGTGATGAGTGAACCATCAAGTGATGGATGACTTGCACATATGAATGAAATAACAGAAGTCTGAGAACGATCACTTCACATTCAAGATTTTTTAAAGATTGACTGGGGTGACCCATTTGCAAAAACTGTCATTGTCAGAAAGGGCTTTAGGCACTAGGAGGGTTTTTCTGAGATGGCTCCCAGGGCCTAAAATGAGTTTTAGAAAAGCCAAACACTGATAGGTCAATATGCTTTAAAACATGCCTTTGATAAACTCCTGACTCTTGGTATTAAAAATGGATCGTATCCAAGACCTGGGTGTAAACTGCACAGAGCTTTGATTCCAATCCCAGGTCGATTCAGTCCCTGCTGTTACACAGAATGCGATTTCTGTTTTGATTTTGGGCGATTTAAATTTTCCTTCTGCAGCGAGAAGGATTGATCCGGAGTGACCCTTCCTTTATTATGTGATATCTTAGAGCGCTTTTAAACCTCAACATTTCAAGATTCGGATTGGGAAAGCAGGCTGTTTTGAACCTCCGTGGTAGAGACGCCCTGATTGGCCAAAGGTGGCCATGTGGCAAGCCCCTAATTTCTCTCAACTTCTGTCGGTCTTGGATTTTTTCTCCCTTCTCTGCCTTCTTCGATCCTCTCCCCCCCACCCCAATAAAAGAAAGAGGCTCCCTGCTTGGCTTCTCTCCCCCCCCTCAAGAAAAGAAAGAAAGAGGCTTGGCTCCCCCCCCCCCTTCTGAAATACCCTAACCACGTGCAGAACAATTTCCTGTTTCAATGGGGAGGGGGAGAGAGGAAGACCCGAGTTCAAATCGATCTGAATTCAACAGGATTGACAATGGAATAAACAAAGTAAGTGCAGAAAGCCCTGGGCTTTCATGTAGCATTTGCTTTTGGTGAGAAATCGTGGACGATGAAGTCACCAGTGTCGCAATCTGAAATCTGTTTAGAGGACCCCCTAATCATTCTGAGGAATAATGCTCTGAAACAAGTGGGGTGGGGTGGCGATGGGGAGCGAAGGAATATCATCCTGTCAACCCTGGTCTCTTACGAATTGACCAAGCAATAAGGGCACAACTAGGAAATGGCTGCCACAAGAGGCAGAGCCAGCCACAAAATTGTTGCAGCAGCTTGTATTCAGTCACACAGATTGTTGTGTTGTGGTGGCAGCTGCCGCCAAAACAGCATTTAAAAAAAAAATCTTTACAGCCGATCAAATCTTCCGTGGCTGATCAGCCTCTCTTCAGGGCAAAAGTCTCACCTGGCCCAGCCTACTTTCCAAAAACCCATAGTGAAAAGATGTTAGGGGGGGCCATGAGCACCACACCACTCCTGTCCTAGCTGAATGGAGTGATAGGATGCAATGGTCTCTTTTTTGTGGTAGAGCAGGAGGAGGCGTGCATGGCTCCTATACACACTGTGGTATGTGATCCTGCTGAAGCATGCGTCCCCTTCAAAAAACAAGGGAAAGGGAATAAATCGCACAAACTGGGCCCCTCAGTCTGTTTCACACATTTCGTAAGGATCACGGAACTCAAGAAAGATGGGGACGTGACACAAAAGCGGACATTTTGATGAGAGGGACTGCAGACCTTCACAGTGTAGGTGGCTAGTTAGGCTTGTGGACATCCAGGAAAGGAGGAATTAACTTCCGGTTCAGGTTGGAATATCTGCGATTGGAGATGATCAGAGAGACCTTCTTCCCTCCCAATGGCTTTTCTACCTCATTACAAACCTGCAGTTGCTAAGGCAGGGAGGAACTTTGAACGCAGGCTGATAAGGAACTGGAATTTGCAAGAGAATTGCAGTCTTCCACAGGAACTATTGTCAACAACAGTATCACAAACGTTAACATCAGAAAAATACATAAAACAATTCAGAGAGCAAAAGATAAGGGCGATTTGGGGCCCAGGTGCCAACCAATTAGATAGAAAGAGAAAATTCCAGAATTGTGGTGCCAACTCCAGAATTCAGGGGACAACCCTTCAATGGCTGATCTCCTTTCTCCATGGTCTGAAACTTGCTCTGGGCAGGCGTATCCTTAACCTTGATCCGGAAACTGCAACTGGTCCAGAATGCAGTGGCCAGAGTCCTCACAGCAACACCATGAAGGTCCCACATCCAGCCCGTTCTATAACAACTGTGCTGGTTACCAGTTGAATTCTGCATCAGGCTTAAGGTTTTGGTAATTACCTTCAAGGCCGGGCTCAGTGCAACTAAGGGACCACCTCTCTAGCTACACCCCTAAAAGAGCTCTGCGCTCTGTCAATTCCAACTTCCTGGTGATTCCTGTCCCCAAGGAAGCCTGCATGACCTCAACCAGGGCCAGAGACTTTTCCTTCCTGCCCCCCACCTATCGGAATGAGCTCCCAGAGGAGGTCAACTAAAACCATCTACTGGGCCCCTGAACCTCCCTTCCTTGAGCCCATACAACGGATCTGACCAACCATGGGTCTGTTAGATTGTTTACTGTTAGACTGTTATTTTCTCCGTTATTATTATTACTAGTACTATTATTACTAGCAGTGGGTGCTAGTTCATGATTTTGTGTTGGTTTAGTACCTCACTTGGAAGCTGACAACCCTAAGAGTTACACAGCAGGTTTATGCACACCTAGGTAGTGTGGAATTCCAGAACATTAACCTACACCAATCTGGCAACTTTATCTCCTCTCTGTAATGTTTTCTTGACCTGAAATAGTTCAGGGGGTGCTATGTTGCTGGTTAGGTGGCATTATACACTTTTGAGGCACCACTTCCAAACCTCAAGGAATATTTCCAGACCAGAGACAGCCAGCTTCCAGGTGAGGCCTGGAGATCTCCTGGGATTGCTGCTCATCTCCAGACTATAAAGATTAGCTCCCCTGGCAGGGTTGTTGTGCAGAAGAAACATTTAAGCCCTCCCACGCAGTTTGTTGTGGAGATGAAACACTTGCCAACTGCACAGGGTTGTTGTGCAGATGAAACAGGAGGCAAAAGAACTTCCACCTCAGTTTCATCTGCACAATAACCCTGCATGGTAGGCCTCTGCGTGGTAGGCTGGGGCTCCCCCTCGGCGTGGCACTACGCAGTTGCTGCTGGCAGCGCCCTCCAGTGGGTGGCGGGAAATCAGGGGCACCGGCAGCAAAGCAAGTGGAGCAGGGGCTCAGGCAGCGACGTCCCTCATCAAAAGACTACCCCCCTGGGCCTCAGTAAAATTGTCAAGCGTTGACCGGTCCCCGGTGGTAAAAAAGTTGAGGACCACTGCCTTCGAGCAAGTCAGAATATTGGTCCATCTTGCTTGGTTTCTGTCTAATCTGTCCTGCAGTCTAAGATTTTGGGTAGAAGAAGGAATTTCGCGGCATCTCCTTTCTAACGACGTTTAACTGGGATGCTGCAGGTTGGACCTGGGACCATGAGCTACCAGTGAGTCACAGCCTCTTCTGTCTAATCTGTCCTGCAGTCTAAGATTTTGGGTAGAAGAAGGAATTTCGCGGCATCTCCTTTCTAACGACGTTTAACTGGGATGCTGCAGGTTGGACCTGGGACCATGAGCTACCAGTGAGTCACAGCCTCTTCCAAGCAAGATACACAAACTCTTGTCTTTCAGTTCCTTGGGACTCAGAGCTCTAAAGACAATGTAAATCACGGCCCAGTTTGTCTAGCAGCCTTTTAGTTGGAGTTTCCCAGGCTCCTAAACATTCCTCTGGCAAGATCCCGATCCGTGTTTACGTCCACGCTCCGTATTAGATCATCTCTGTTTGGAGAGCACAAGCCCTCTTAAAAACATGAAACGTTCAATTACTAATTAGCTGTTTCCTGTTTGTAATGAAGTGAACATGTTGGATGGAGATTAAAATTCAGCTCCCGCACTCGCCTGTTTATGGTTCCAGATGTTTTTGTTTTATCTAGGAGTTTACTTTGACAGCTCCTGTGAAATGATAAATCACTCATATTATGGCTGAAATGCATTTTGAAATTGAAATGTGGCAAAACGTGGAGATGGCTGGAAGGACCCGTGTCTGTTAGCAGCTCAATACGGCTCCTTTCCTTGTGAAGATTCGATATTGGCTGGTGTACTACAGGCGCGGGAGGCGTGTCATTACTCTGCACATGCTGTTTGGGTTGATCGTTTTACCACGGCCCTCTGTGTTGAGAGCTGCTGGTACAACTGCTTAAATTTTAGATCTGTTGTCTCACTAACAGGCAGATAGATTTGGGTTTGTTTCAGCTCTGTAGTGTCCAAATGTCCCCCCCCCCATGCTTAGAACGAGCATGTTTGCACAATTTATTTTAAGAAAGGAGAAGAGAAGAGGTCCCCCTCTTGCTTTGTCAGGTAGTGAATGCCCTGGTGGGGCAAAGATATTCTGAAATGTGTGGTTCTCCTTTCTCTTGGGGAAGATGCTGATTTTAATGGCATCATGGGACATGCACTCTTGCATACGAACCGTATGTGTGACACAGCTGGTCCCTTACACCAGTGGTCCCCAACCTTTTTATCACCGGGGACCACTCAACACCTTTTACTGAGGCCCAGTGGGGGGGGGGGGTAGTTTACTCCTAACTCTCAACCACTGCCCTAACACTCTCTGATCGCTATGGTAATGTTTCAACATCCCTTCAAAATAAGATACAGACACGCCACAACAATGAAGTGTGTTGTAAAGGGCTGGGGGGGATGAAGTAAAGGGCCGGGGGGGGGGGGGAGAAGGCGTCCTTCGGGGCCCACCTCCAATTAGTCGAAGGACCACATGTGGTCCGCGGCCCACAGGTTGGGGATCGCTACCTTACACTGTTTTCCCCTGCGTGGAATCCAGAAAGCCCCCAAATGAAATGACAAGATCCAGACAACACAGAACTCACTCTGAGCATGACTCACATTCTTTTTTGGGTTTTTTCCCCCCTTGAAACCAAATAAAAAATAAACATACTCTGACCTGTTTCAAAGTGGGGAGGGAACTGTGTCCAGATGCTACACCTGTCACCCCAATGGGAAGCGGGAAGAACTGAGCTCTACTTTCAAAGTGGCGCAGGATGGGCGATTGCCCTGTTTCACATTCTGGCTCTTTAAAGGACTGTTCCCAGTTTGCAGCTGAGCCATGCTGACCACAAGTTGATAGTGGAAGTGCAAATGAGTGGGTGAGAGAGCACACTTGCCACTGCACAGGTGCCTGGAGCAAGTGGGAGCAGAAGTCATTCATATGGGGGTGCCACTCCTTACTGTTCCCAAACCATTTGCTGCTGATGCTCTAGCCCAGGGGTGGGCAAACTGTGGCCCTCCAGAAGTCCATGGAAATCTGGAGGGCCACAGTCTCATGGGGATTGTAGTCCATGGACATCTGGAGGGCCACAGTCTCATGGGGATTGTAGTCCATGGACATCTGGAGGGCCACAGTCTCATGGGGATTGTAGTCCATGGACATCTGGAGGGCCACAGTCTCATGGGGATTGTAGTCCATGGACATCTGGAGGGCCACAGTCTCATGGGGATTGTAGTCCATGGACATCAGGAGGGCCACAGTCTCATGGGGATTGTAATCCATGGAAATCTGGAGGGCCACAGTCTCATGGGGATTGTAGTCCATGGACATCTGGAGGGCCACAGTCTCATGGAGATTATAGTCCATGGACATCAGGAGGGCCACAGTCTCATGGGGATTGTAGTCCATGGAAATCTGGAGGGCCACAGTCTCATGGGGATTGTAGTCCATGGACATCTGGAGGGCCACAGTCTCATGGGGATTGTAGTCCATGGACATCTGGAGGGCCACAGTCTCATGGGGATTGTAGTCCATGGACATCTGGAGGGCCACAGTCTCATGGGGATTGTAGTCCATGGACATCTGGAGGGCCACAGTCTCATGGGGATTGTAGTCCATGGACATCAGGAGGGCCACAGTCTCATGGGGATTGTAATCCATGGAAATCTGGAGGGCCACAGTCTCATGGGGATTGTAGTCCATGGACATCTGGAGGGCCACAGTCTCATGGAGATTATAGTCCATGGACATCAGGAGGGCCACAGTCTCATGGGGATTGTAGTCCATGGAAATCTGGAGGGCCACAGTCTCATGGGGATTGTAGTCCATGGACATCTGGAGGGCCACAGTCTCATGGAGATTATAGTTCATGGACATCTGGAGGGCCACAGTCTCATGGGGATTGTAGTCCATGGACATCTGGAGGGCCACAGTCTCATGGGGATTGTAGTCCATGGACATCTGGAGGGCCACAGTCTCATGGGGATTGTAGTCCATGGACATCAGGAGGGCCACAGTCTCATGGGGATTGTAGTCCGTGGACATCTGGAGGGCCACAGTCTCATGGGGATTGTAGTCCGTGGACATCTGGAGGGCCACAGTCTCATGGGGATTGTAGTCCGTGGACATCTGGAGGGCCACAGTCTCATGGGGGTTGTAGTCCGTGGACATCTGGAGGGCCACAGTCTCATGGGGGTTGTAGTCCGTGGACATCTGGAGGGCCACAGTCTCATGGGGGTTGTAGTCCGTGGACATCTGGAGGGCCACAGTCTCATGGGGGTTGTAGTCCGTGGACATCTGGAGGGCCACAGTCTCATGGGGGTTGTAGTCCGTGGACATCTGGAGGGCCACAGTCTCATGGGGTTGTAGTCCGTGGACATCTGGAGGGCCACAGTCTCATGGGGTTGTAGTCCGTGGACATCTGGAAGGCCACAGTCTCACGGGGGTTGTAGTCCGTGGACATCTGGAGGGCCATAGTCTCATGGGGATTGTAGTCCGTGGACATCTGGAGGGCCACAGTCTCATGGGGATTGTAGTCCATGGACATCTGGAGGGCCACAGTTTGCCTACCCCTGCTCTAGCAGCAGCTTGTTTCATGCTCCCATGGAGATGCCACTCATGTTCAGGGCAGCTTATTTGCCCTGCGTAACACCTCTCCTGATCAAGTGAAGCCTGAGTTCCCCCTTGAAGCTCCAATGACCAAGCGTAGGCTATCCTACTTTAGTCACTTTATGAGAAGATAAGACTCCCTGGAAAAAGTCAGCAAGGCTAGGAAAGGTTGACAGCAACTGAGAAAGTGGGAGACTCAGCAGGAGATGGGCGGACTCCCAACAAGGAAGCCACAGTCCTCGGTTTGCAAGACCTGAGCAAGACCTGAGCAAACCACAGGACATTTTGGAGGTCATTCATTCACAGGTTCCCCAGAAGCAACTTGACACACATGCTCCTGGGCTCTCTACAATTGTCTTTCAACCGCCTATTCTATTCTATTCTATTCTATTCTATTCTATTCTATTCTACTCTACTCTACTCTACTCTACTCTACTTTATTCTACTCTACTCTACTCTACTTTATTCTACTCTACTCTACTCTACTCTACTCTATTCTATTCTACTCTACTCTACTCTAGTCTACTCTACTTTATTCTATTCTATTCTATTCTATTCTATTCTATTCTATTCTATTCTATTCTATTCTATTCTATTCTATTCTATCCATTGTGTTTTTGTCTCACTCATCCACCAGAGAGCTTAAGGCAGCATCCCGTTTATGTTCAAAGCAAACCTGCCAGGGAGGCTGAGATTGGGAGGGAGGGACTGGCCCAGAGCCAAATGGGCTTCAGAACCAGATCTCCCCAGTGGGCTCCAGTGCTCTGACCACTAAACCTCACTGGCTTGTGTTTGAAAACCTGGGCAGGAAGCAGATTATCAAACAAGTGGTCTATTTATTGCCATGTAGGCCTTTTTAAAGAATAAATAATTCTGTTTTAGTCGTGAACAAGCCCTCTCTTGGCAGGCAGGCAGAGGGCTTTGTGTAGAGCCATGATGGCATTGCCAGAGCAATTTGGGGTGTTGATTTAGCAGAAGTTTTATTTTGATTAGGGTTGTCACTCAATTAAAGAAACCTTAATTCATTCTATTAGGTTTCGTAGATTAATGGATTAAATTTGCATGTATTTGCATAAGAGGAAAACAATTCTCTGTTTTGAGATCATGTATGCCTGTATTTACTGCAACAGGATCTTAGGAGAGCTGTTTCTCTCCTCACCCCCACTTACAGGAGGAAATGCTCCATCTTTGATAGAATTTGCCAGCTGCAGCTTTCCTAAGTACCTTTATTAAAACAATTTTACATTTTTAAATTATTATTCAGTGCAATCATGGCACCTTTTAAATCAATCAGATGTTTTTAATGGGTTGATTTAACCAAGTCATTGACTAAACGTTGCAGTCCTAACTTTTATTAACTTGGAAAGGAGCTATGGCCATGTGGGAAGCACGCAAAGCTTCTTTTCATTCTCATACACTACCTTTTTTACGCGTTTCCGCACATTTGCACATGCTCCTCACAGCTGTACAGCAGCTGTTGTTGTTGTTAGGTGCGAAGTCGTGTCCTACCCATCGGGACCCCATGGACAATGATCCTCCAGGCCTTCCTGTCCTCTACCATTCCCTGGAGTCCATTTAAGTTTGCACCGACTGCTTCAGTGACTCCATCCAGCCACCTCATTCTCTGTCGTCCCCTTCTTCTTTTGCCCTCGATCGCTCCCAGCATTAGGCTCTTCTCCAGGGAGTCCTTCCTTCTCATGTACAGCAGCTGTAGGGAAGTACTTCTCTGAAATAGGCTTGGAATGGCACCATGGAGGGTGAGGGGCCTCCCGCCTCCCCCCCCCCAAGCAGTTTTGTGGAAAATTACACAAGGGGGAGGGCGTTATTTCACCAATTTGGCTGCTCCATGTGGAATATCTATGCATGTGGAACAGCAAAATTGGCAAAATAACACCTTGCACAGATGGTTTTCATACAAGAAAACAGCTTGGTAGTGAGGCAGGAGTCTGTCCTCCCCCTGTGGCATTCATAGAATCATAGAGTTGGAAGGGACCTCATGGGTCATCTAGTCCAACCCCCTGCACTATGCAGGACACTCACAAGCCTATCACTCATCTACTGTACGCTTCTTCGTGTACTTCTTTGTTCCAAAACCATTTGCCCCCCCACACACACACACACACACACACTTTTAAAAAAGAATCAACTTCTTGCAATTGTTGTGTGGCTGTGGCGAACATATGAAAATTCATGAAAAGGAGTAACGTGTAGTCTAGCCTGGAGATGCCATGCAAGGAACCATAGTCATACAAGAAGCCCAGAAATGTTCAAGAGTTTTCTCCATTCATGGGCAGAAGGAGGTGTTCTTTCCTTTGCCAAGGCAACTCCTGGCCATCTTACCTTGTTCCTATAGTCTAATGTCCTACGCTGGGCCACCAAGCATAGTCTATTGTATTTAAAGTGTGTAACATTTGCATGAGTCATAAATGGCAATCTAAATTCAGAATGTAAACATTTGAAAAGGGAATGCATGGTGTTAGTAGATGTGTTCTTTTTCTCTTTTTGTCCAGAAAACAGAACATACATCAAACCTACCATTATGTACTGAAGATAATTATTACGACTGGGGGGAGATATATTATATATATATAAATATATATAAAATGATCACTATTCAAAGACTATATAATTCACGGAAGAAGTCCCTTCTGACCTTTGATGCCTTCAGTGCTGCATGAAGAACAGGACTGGTAGCATTGAAAACCTGGATGATGATTTCAAGCAGTTGGCTGTTCCTGTCTCCAGAATTGCCGGAATTTCAGATTGCCAAGGTTTCTCGCGAGCTTTGCCAAACGAGACCCGGTTGTGACCGATCATTTCAGGTCCCAGAGTGGGAGCAGGAGAGAGAGTAAAAAAAATAAGTATTTTTAAGCACATACAGGAATGATTTTCCCAAAAGAACAACTAACATGTTTGTTTCTTTGGTCAAGGAATTAGCTATGACAATATAGCTGTGGCACAATGAACATAAAGGTTCTCGCTGGCGTGTCCTTACAACATGCCCAGTTTTATCACTGAAACTGTCCAACATGAGGCTGTTTCAATTGTGTTTATAAATTTTAAGCTTTATTTACTGAAGCTGAACTCAATATATATTATGTTTTGGGGGAGAACTGTGTACATTTTTTTAACATGATGTAAAAAAAAAGTCCTTTCCATAAAAGACCAATTTCGGAGTGTGAACGAATGACCCCCCCCCTCATTAGCTGATTGATAATTGATGTATTATCAATCAATGCTTTTTAAAAACAAATCACAGTTCCGCTTGGCTTTTTTGATCTCTTAAAATGAGACAGAAAAGAGTCAATATATGGTAGAATGTTAGATAATGGAAACTTTAAGTATAGTTTCTCTGTTGTACCATATTAAGTTAAAAGTACACATTCTTTGTTAAAATGTTCTTGCTAAAACTACAGTATTAAAAACATTTTGTTTGACTTTGGAAATGGTTTTATTCCTTTATTGAATTGTGAAAAGGAGTATTTTTGATAACATAGCCTCTATGGTATTTGAGGGATACTCAATTTGTTCACTGCTGCCAGTCGCCTTACGGAGAATGTGATCAGCATCATCCAAACATCCCTGAAAATCAAGCTTTCCCTGAAGTATACACAAGAAGGATATTATTTTTACCATGTTGGTTGCTGCACTTTGTAGCTGGTAAAGTTTTCAGAACCATCTTCAATGGCAGCCCAATACAGACCATGTTAGAGCAGTCTAGTCTGAATATTCCCAAACATGTGTAATGCTGGTTAGGTCAGCTCTTCCAGGAAGCAACCACAATAGCTAAAACACAATCTGAACCATCAACACCTTCCAAGGAAAACAAGAAACTCAGAAGTATGCCAGACTCGTGTATCATTTCCATGGAAAGACAATCCCATCCAGAAGAGGTTATACCTGTATGCCTACATCAGTTTTTACTCCTAAACCACAGCATATCAATTTTAAAAGGTATAACAGAAACCTGCTTTTTCAAAATCCTTCACATATTGCATTTGATCTGTATTGTTCTAAGCAAACCTTTTATAGGAAGCTCACCTGGGCAGCAGGGACAAATCCTATCCATAGCATCCATGCTGTCATGATTTAGCATAAAAATGGCAGTCAAATACTCTTGCCAAGATCCTAAGCCAAGATCCTTTGCAGGGGTTCTGCTGGGGGGGGGGAACTCCCTTGAAGGGAGGGGGCAGCTATTTATGAAGACCCCAACACCTCCCCCTAAGAAATATTGTTAGTCTAGTTAACCAAACTTACATGGGTCTCCTTGACAGCTGCTTTCTTGCAAACCCAAATTCACTTCAGATTTGTCAACCATTGGACAAGGGGGCTTCGCTATCATTAAAACACTGTCACAGTCCTAACAATGCAAAACACAGGAAGAATTTAAAATGGAATGCAAAGTGAACGGACCAACCAGCCCAATAGAACCAGCTAAACACCTACCTCACAGGGTGTATGTTTGGGGGGAGGAAGGGAAAGGTGATTGGAAGCCACTTTAGGACTCCTTCAGGGAGTGAAGAGTGGGGTATAAAAAACAGCTCTATTGAATGGGGGATACCTGCTCATGCTTAATGGATACGAACAGAAAGGTGCACAAGAATAGAAAGGTGAAGTTCCATGAGTAAAATATGTAATTGTTGCTATTTAAAATATAATTCTGGGATACTTTGAGTCTTAATAGGGGGGAAGCAACCAATAGGGATGTCGACACTGGAAAAAAATGGATTTTAGGAGCTAAGCCCCCTCCCCATTTGTCTGTGTTACAAGCTTGATCCAGAACCCAATATTTATTTATTTATTTATTTATTTATTTATCGCCTCTCTACGGAGGTCCGAGTTACAAGTTACAAGATATTTTTAAAAAACAATTAAAACTATACAATAAAACTTAAAAAACACACATCATACACAATTCCCCACATAGTAATCATAAACACAACACATACAAACACAGCTGGATCTGTGAATCAGACCACATGAGTGCCACGGGACTGTACTTGTATTGCACATATGCTCCGGGAACCGAGGCATGTAAAGTAGTTGGCTGGACTGGCTTGCGCTAATGGTTCTTTGCCACAAAGGTAATGAAAGTAACTTAAATTACCTGTCCTGTTGTCTTGGTGGCTTGATGCAGACTGGCCTAATAATTTCCTCCCTGCTGCCATAATGGGACATGGTTGCACGCCATTTTTAGGATTATTGGAGGGTGTTGTCTCTTCTTTAACCAGCTTTAATTTTTAGATAAATAAAAGATCAATCTAGCCCTGACTCATCAGATCTTGGAAGCTAAACAAGGTTGAGAGCCACCAAGGAAGGCAATCATAGAATCATAGAGTTGGAAGGGGCCATACAGGCCATCTAGTCCAACCCCCTGCTCAACGCAGGATCAGCCCGAAGCATCCTAAAGCAATGGTCAACCATCTCGGAACATCTCTTACCTTGAAAACCTTAGGGGGATTGCCACGTCAGTTCTGACTCCATGGCCCTTTCTACCAACACCCAACGGTAATCACATTGTACAGAATGGAGTGACAGCACATGCCCCCAGAATGAACATCTGTGGTGTGTTCCACAAAGGAAAGGCTAGAGCTAAAAATGGTTCCCTTTTCAGTGGGGGAGGGGGATACTCATAGGACACATGAAGCGTGTTTTATTTATATATTTATTATTTTTAGATTTGTACCCTGCTATTGCCCAGAGGGATCAAAGGGAATAGTTTTTCTCTGTTTTGAACGGTGACTGGAATGATCTTGGCTAAAAGGAAGACCAGGTGGGGTCAGGCAATAGCAAAGCACTTCTGAAAATCAGATGGGATTGCCTTTGGTCATCTCTGACTTGACAGCCCTTTCCACCAACCAGAGATAATCACATCATACAGAAAACAGCATGGGAACTGCTCTAAGGTAGAACCAAGGAAAGGCTGAAGATCAAATTTGTTTGCAGTTGGGGGAGACAAATTCTCACGTGACGTGCTGTGTCTGTTTTACTTTCTCTCTGCTTTGAATTAAAATGTAAAAATTGGCCTGGCTAGCAGGTATTTTGCCTTAAGACATTATTATTTCGGCTCTCTGTCCTGCATTCCGTCACTAGTGATCACTCCTGACTATTCAGCAGACGGAGGAAAGTCAGTAGGGGGGGACCCACATAAATCGGTGCTGGGGCAGGTGCTATTCATTTGTTCAAAAATGAACTAGAACTGGGGGTGAGCAGTGTAGTGGCTAGGTTTGCCAAGGTCACAAAATTATCCAGGATGGTGAAAACAACAACTGACTAGTAAGAGCTCCAGCGGAGGTTCCACATATTGGGTGAGTGGGCATCAATGTGGCAAATGAAATTCAACGTAGGTAGGTATATGGCGATGCTCACTGCAACAAAACCAAGCATAGAACTGAGGATTCCTCAATGTGGACTCAGAAGAAAAAAGGAAATCACGAGGCACAATGATATAGTAGTCTTCTCTATGTTTATAAGTGAAAAGGTTATAACATAAAGTGTAAATGCTCAAACATATGATCAAACAAAGATCAAACATAATTATGAACGATGACCAGAACTACATGCAGCATTCCAAATGAGGACACACCATAGATCTATACAGAGGCATTAAAATAGAGGCCTCTATTTCTACATGCATATATTGTTTACCTATCTATTCATTTTGCAGAGCAACCGCTGGTGAAGATAAAACAGAAAGCGGGTCACTTAACCTAGGATCCCATTTTGGTTGACTCTTTATGTTTGATCATATGTTTGACCATTTAGACTTTATGTTATAACCTTTTCACTTATGAGCACTGCAACAAAACCAGCAAGTTCAGGTACAGGTTAATGGGTCTGAATCAGTTGAAACTGATAAGGGGAAAGATCTTGTACTGATCTCCTAGCTAAGAGGGAAGCCAAATGGTTTCTGGGCCCAGTCTATTAAAGAAGCATCATGCTGGATTTCCAATCTACTGTGCTGCTGTAGCAAAAAAAAAGAAGGATACACCCTATGGTGGGGATTATTAAGAGAGGAACTGAAAATAAAATGGCCTCTATTTTAATGCCTCTGTATAGATCTATGGTGTGTCCTCATTTGGAATGCTGCATGTAGTTCTGGTCATCGTATCTCAAAAATGGAAAAGGTAAAAAGAAGGCAACCGCTCTTAATTGAGGGGTTGGAGCTCCTTTCCTATCTGGGAATTTCAGTGGCTACCAGCTATGGGGGCTAAAGGGAACCTGAGGCAGAAAACCTGAGTCCAGCACTAAAAAGTAAGATCATTGCTACCGTTCAAGAAAGGATGCCAGACTAGATGGACCACTGGTCTGATCTACCAGGGCTGTTTGGATGTTCTTATGTAGACCATTCATGATTCTCTGGGTCAAGCTGCTTTCTTGTGCACCAATTCTGGATTTCATGGATTTTTTCTCCTTGTACTGACCTCTTAGCTTGGAGGGGAGCCAAATGCTTTCTGGGCTATTAAAGCGTCATCTTGCTGGATTGCCAATATAATATTGCTCAAAGTCATTGCTGCCTTTTAGAAAGTTTAATACAGAGGTAAATGAATAATGCCAGGAATTTCAAGGAAGCAATTGTGAAAATCCTAATGACCCTGTTTAATTTAAAGCAAATGAAACAAACAAACAAGAAAAAAAACCACCCTGCTCTGGAAAAATCTCAGCAGCTTTTTCCTCCTCAACGAAACACTGCATTTCTTTGTCCTGCATTGATATTACCTCGGTGAGCACTTCATTGATTTCTAATTTGCCCTTCCAAGAATAGTTTTAAATGTCAAAGCCCTGGCAAATGAGATTTAGGGAACTCAGAGGTTTCAGAAGGGATGTGTTGTTAGCTCTCGCCTGATAAATATTGACTAAGCAAAGCAGAGGACTTTTATGTCTCAACCCAACTTAATGAGCACACGTGTAAGTAACACTTTCGTTTGGAGAAAGTTAATTCACTGGAGGAGTGTATCATTTAACAAGAAGGCTGGCCAAGTGTAACACTCAATCCAAAAATACATGTGACAATGTTGAATTGTTAGTTGTTGTTTTTTTCTCATGTACCTTGACGCCTGAGAACAGGCAAAAGTTAACCAAATTTAATGAGAAGACTAGGTATTATGGGGATTCTCTGGAATTACAGCTCATTTTCAGACTGTAGTTATCAGTGCCCCTAGATAAAATGGATACTTGGAAGGTGGGTTCTAGGGCGTTGTACCCCATCGAGGGGCCTCTCCTTTCCAACCTCCATCCGCAAATCCCTGGGGTCATAAAGGGTCCCATTGTATCCCCTATGCCACTTAACATCTACATGGAACCCCTGGGAGAAGTCAACCAGGGATTTGGAGTGAGGTGTCATCAACATATTGGTGACCGTTCTATTTCTCCTTAACAATTTACTGTCAATCACTTTAGCCTTGTGGTTGATGAGATCTGGGACAGTCCTCAATAGGGTTGTGCAAGGGGGTCCTGATTTGGTTCGATTCGGGTTTGGGTGAACCCAATTTGGATTCAGATCGATCCGAATCGATTTGGATCGATTCAGAGCCATCCAAATAGATGCGGAGCCAATGCAAGTCAATGGAGCCACAATTCCCTTTTTGGGAGAAAGTCAATGGAGCCATTGACTTGCATTGGAAATCCTTCCCCCGCCTTTCCCAGGGTCTGGGGGGGAGGGGGTATAAGTTGCACCCTTGGAACTTCTTGGGGAGCTCAGGGAGGGTCTTCCATTGGTCCACTCCATTGGATATAATGGTGAGTTGGATTCTTTGGTTTTAACTTGATTCCCCATAGACTTCTATGGGGAATGTTCTTTGGGAGCCCCTAGGATGGGACCCCCTGGTGCAATCTCCCTGAAACTTTCAGGGGACTCAGGGAAGATCCAAAGAGGGTGACACCATTTCCCATAGACTTTAATGGTGGGGGAAAAATAATTTCAACAGGTTACTTAACAAGGAAATTGGCAATTAACCTGCTGAAATTATTTTTTTCCTACCATTAAAGTCTATGGGAAATGGTGTCACCCACTTTGGGACCCCCTAGGATGGGGTCTTCCCTGAGTCTCCTGCAATTTCCAGGAAGATTGCATCATGGGGTCCCGCTCCCAAAGAGGGTCCCACAATTCCCTCTTTGGGAGCCCCTAGGATTGGACCCTTGGTCCAATCTTCTTGAAACTTTCAGGGGAGTCAGGGAAGACCCTCCTTGAGCTCCCCAAGATGTAGGGGTGTAACGTATGCCCCTCCCCCCAGCCCCGGGAAAGGCGGGGGGGAAATGAAAAAACAAAACAAACCAGCAGCCACGAGGCTGCCAACGGCTTGGCGATTCGGCCAAATTGATTCGATTCAGCCATCATTCAGCCAAATCTCTTTGATTCGGCCATTTTAAAAGTAGTGACGGTCTGATTCGGCCGTTTCTGAATCCGAACCGCACATCCCTTGTCCACATGCTTCAGCAACTGCTCCTTTATCCAGCTGATCGCTGTTGACTGCACTTTATGTTTTTCTCCACCGTTTTTGGGGAAATTGGAGGAAGGGGTTAGTTAAGTAGAACATTGCTTTGAAGGTGCTGTTGATGTAAGAACTCGATCGCTTGCATGATTCTCTTTTTATTAACAAGTTTTATTTTAAGATCGTTTTATAAAAAGAGTGACAAAATAAGTTTCCCTTTCCCTACAGAACCAGGACGCAAGATCAACTGTCTCTTGCTGCCCCTAAATCCCTTTTCCCTCCACTATCTACAGCACTTTCCCTTCATTTTTGCATTCCGACCTAACTTTCTTCCTTCTCCATGTCTCAAACCTGGCTTACCACCACGGTCCAAAGTGCAAACTCTTTCTCTGCCCCCCCCCAATTAAAGATATGCCATGAACTGGTGGGGCTGGGCCAAGTCTTGCTTCAGTGTCCCAGGAGTATTCATTAATCAATTAATTTACTTTTATTTTAGCACTTTTATATATAGTCCTCCCCTGCAGCTCAGGTCAAATTACAGTGAATTCATGGTGTAATACGAAGAACGTTCATCACTGAGAACTTAGAATAATTGGGAACATATAATATCTTAACAGTAGATCTCATAACAATAGAATATTTAGAAGTCATAACAATAGAATATATAACATTAAACATTTAATTATAACATAATTACTATCCACCCAAATTGTGTCCCTGCAGCAAGGCCTATTGAGAGGACTCTGTCCCTGTGGAAGTACACAGGGGAGGGAGCTATTTACTTGTTTACTGAAGTATTTATACTGTTCTTTACAAGGGAAACAGTGGACAAATCAACCAGAGCAAAGGAGAAAGCTGGTCCTGGCTTCCTAGATGGCTTGATTGATGTGATCAGCTGCAAGGTACAAAGCAAAGGGCCAAAGGGCTCAGAGCCCATTTGCACCTGCTCTTTAGTGTGCCCAGAGTTTATAAGCTACCTGAGGCAGGAAGAGGAAAAGCCATCCTTCACCAAAACATTATACAGGTGGCAAACATCTTCCATCTCTTATTCCTTCCCTTCTTTCTCAAAAGGTGAGAAGGAGCCTTAGGATTAAAGGGAAGATGATCTGGATAAAAGAGGAGGGTCTTATCAGGTGAAGAGGTTACAAAGGCAGTCAACAGCCTATAAGGCCCACTGGCCAAGAACAGGTGATAGAGCTACTAAAATACAGGGCTGGGTAGGAAGGCATGGCGGGAGGGGAGGCAGCATAGTGGAGCCCGCCCTCATCATAACTTGAAAGCTAAAGAGTGTTGGTTCGTAGAATGGAGACCACCAAGGAAGACTCTGCAGACGAAAGCAATGGTGTACTACCTCTTGCCTAATGAGGGCCTGCTTTTTCAGGATTGGGAAGGCCCCAGACAGTTGCTGATGTCATCCAGAAGCAGATGAGCACTGCAGCAGGTCGGATTCCTGGTGTGGAGAAGCTCCATAAGAATAGATTCACTGGAAAAGTCCAAAATGCTAAAGGCAGCAGGAAAAGAAGAAGACCCAAGATGATGCAGATTGACTGAATCAAGGAAGCCACTGCATTCGGTGTGCAAACCCTGAGCAAGGCTGCTAACCACAGGACATTTGGGAGGTCATTCATCCACAGGGTCACCATAAGTAGGAAGTGACTTAGCCCTTCTCCTTCTGACCATCACTCACTAATTATGGGGTGGAACTTTGTCCTTGGGTGTGCCTCGCAGACAGTGGGCTGAGCTTCCTATCCTGGCATGCCCTTTAGTTCTGGATCTAGCAAGGAAAGCTCTTGCTGGGCTGGGAGACCTTACTCCTGTGGTTGGAGCCTCATTCCAGTCAACGCCTAATGAAATTGAACTTCCAAATTCCGAAGCAGTATACCTCTCTATATCACTTCCTGAGTTCAGCAACTGTTTGCCTGGCTCAGAGGCCTTCAGGGGAATCTCTCTTTGGCCACTCTGAAGAAATGTCACCAGACCTTGGCAGAACTCTTCTTATTCTGATGTTTCCATTAAGAATTTTAAAATGCTCGACAGGGGAGGGTGGCCTTCGGTGACTATGGAAGCCGCATTTTTAAAAACATATCTTTGCAGTCTTTGATATTGCACTGTAATGATCTTCTGTTTATGGGGATTTATAGCAAAACTGGGGGGGGATCATCTGTCTGCAGTTATGAAAGCAACAAATCTTCTTGCCACCTGGCCCCACCTCTGGGGCAGCCTCTTTCAACTTAAGGAACTTCACCTCCTCCCGGGCAAATTAATGGGTCGGCTGGACTAGCATAAATGAGGTAAAGACCGGTGAAGTTCAGGGACTGGTTAAGAGGGAGGACCAATTTCCTAGACGCTGAATTACTGGCAAGGCGAATGACCCCCGACTCTTTTAGTGGCGTTGCTTTACATTACCAACTGGAACACAACGCAGCAGAAGCATAACCCAATTTGACTCTAAGCAAGACAGGAGGAGGAAATGGGCAGGGGATTGTTAAAAAAAAAATTCAAGGTTACTCGTGACTGATTGGATCACCTCCATCTTCGAGGGATCAATTACGCTGTCTTTCGGAGAGCACAAACGACATAATATCGGCCTTTAACAGTGCAACCCTAAGCAGGGTTCATTGTACCCCTTTAAGCTCATTGACTTCTGTGGCCATAGAGGGGTGAGCCTGAACTGAGGATGGCCCTGCTGTCTGTAAATAAGCATGGTATGGTTGCCAGCCCCCAAGTGGGGTCTGGGGACCTCCAAATGACAGCAATGTGTTTCCCCCGGAGAAAAAGGCTGCTTCAGAGTACAGATTCTATGGAATTATACCCCACTGAAGTCCTTTCCCTCCTCAAAGCTCCCCTTCCCCGGGTTTCCCCTCCAAAACCTCCAGGAATTTCTCAGTCCAAAATTGGCAGCACTAACTGGTGATATTTAACAATGATCCAATATTTTTTCTCCATGATAACCAGGGTGTAAACTGCACGGGGCTTTTATTCCAACCCCAGATCGATTCAGTCCCTGCCCTCTACACAGAATGCGATTTCTGTTTGGATTTGGGGCGATTTTAATTTTCCTTCTGAAGCAAGAAGGATTGATCCAGAGTCACCCTACCTTTATTGTGCCATATCTCAGACTGCTTTTAATCCTGAATATATTCAGAAAATCGCATTGTTTTGAATCTGGGCTCTCCTCCGTGGTAGAGGACCCGTGATTGGCTACAGGTGGTCATGTGACAAGCCTGCCTTAAAGGAGAAGCCCCTAAGTTCTCTCAACTTCTGTCGGCCTTGGATTTTTTTTGTGTGCCTTCTTCGTTCCCCCCCCCCCTCCTTCAAGAAAAAAAAATATTTTTTTACTCCCTCCTCTGACTTCTTGGATCCTCTCCCCCCCACCTTCAAGAAAACAAAGAAAGAGTCTCCATTTGCCTCCCTCCCTTCTTCTGAGCCTCCCTAACCACGTGCAGAAGACTTTCCTGTTTCAATGGGGAGGGGGGGAGAGGAAGACTTGAGTTCAAAGCGGTCTGAATTCAACAGGATTGACAATGGAATAAAAAAAGTAAGGGCAGACTCTGCCCAGGGCGTCCTAGCAATAGGGTTGACAGCTCCGTATCCTGCTACGCAGCCCACTAATTTCTGGAGAAAATGATCTTGATTGCCTGGAGATCCATCATTCTAGTGGGAGATCTCCAGGTGCCCTACCCAGCACACAAGAATGGGGCTCACACTTTATTCGTATTCGTATTTCAATTTATTACCCACCACCCCCACTTGGCTCGTGGCAGGTTACAAAGGTCTGAATAAAATCCCCAATACAACTACCATTAAAACCCCAGACGTAAAACACAGGTCCATAACACAATCAAGGAAAGATACGGCAGAAAAAAACAATGCAACCCACAATCCATCTCCCCCACTAAAAATCCCAGGGGGAGGAGGGAAAAGCTTTCTTCCCTGCCCAGCAATGCTTGTCTTATTTGTTTTGCTCAAATAGTAGTCATGTCCACAGAGGCCCTGGACAGAGCATAGGCAATGGGCTGGGGAAATATAGCCAAAAATTCCCATTCGGTCACAGCCTTCCCAGGAGGCGCTTGAGGCAATCATGAATTGCCTCACCTTGTTGCACTCTCCTTCCTTTTATCCTCACAACAACCCTGTGAGGTACATTAGGCTAGGCCGAAAGTGTGTGACCAGCCCAAGGTCACCCAGCTTGTATGCATGGGGGAGGAGACCAGGCTTCTAATAACATGTGAACAGAAGCAAAACAGGGTATAATGTGACAACAGTAAACTCCCTCAGGCTGGCTGTAGACTAGGGAGAAGACATCAGTGCAAAAACTTTGTGGGTGTACCGTTAGTACCTTATTCCCAAACCCATAAAGCATACGTATAAAAAACCCCTAAAGGTTATTCGCTTTTATTATTATTCCAAATGGAGAGGGAAAAAAATAAATTGTAAATAACTGGAAGTCAATTAAACCGGGGTTCTGCTGCGTAATGCGAATCTTTTGTAGTTTTTTTTTGTTTCAGTTAACTGCCTCATTAATGATTTATAGATGTGTATACAGCTGTGGGAAATGCGGCATTATCTAATGTACGGGGAGCATAATTACATATGAAAAGGGTTATGCGGCTGGGGGGGGGGGAGGGGGAGGAAGAAGAAATTGCTTCCTGCCGCTGCTTCACCCATATTAGAATTCAGAAATGTTAAAACACGGCTGCCGAACAAGCTATGGCGTGGGGGTGACAGATCTGTGCTAATGTTGCGGCTGCTTCCTCCCCACTGAATATGGTAAGTCTTCCTGATCAAGTACGTAACTCACGATGGATTGTGGGATCTCTATGAAGAACGCATATGCTGAAGGCATAGGGATATATTAAACCAGGGGTAGTCAAACTGCGGCCCTCCAGATGTCCATGGACTACAATTCCCAGGAGCCCCCTGCCAGCGAACGCTGGCAGGGGGCTCCTGGGAATTGTAGTCCATGGACATCTGGAGGGCCGCAGTTTGACTACCCCTGTATTAAACCATCCCACCCGCTAACAACTTTTCTGGATCCTGCCAAGGGTTTTGAAGAAGTGGACGAGACCAGGGAGGGCTTTTGCCGACCGGGGCTTCTGACAGACTTTTAAAGATTTGATTGGCTGTGCAGATTTTTTTTTTAAATGTTGCGTCAGCTGCCACTCCAGTACAAGGATCTACACTGTGTGGCTGAAGTTAAGGAGTGGCAGCCATTTTGTTTCTGGCTCCACCTCCTGCAGCAGCCATTTTGTGGCAGCCATTGTGCTGCTGGGCCAGCATTTCATGTCGGAATTCCACAAGTGCTTGCAGGCTCAAAAAGCTTGGGGATCCCTGAGTTAAGTGATTGAAAACTGGTACCGCTTTTAGCCAATGGAGAAAGTGGGGAAGAGGGACACAGAAATGACACAATGAAAAACAAAACGAACAAAACAATGAAGAACAAAACGACCCCTACCTCACAGGGTCTCTGTTGTGGGGAGAGAAAAGGGAAGGTGTTTGTAAGTTGCTTTGGGGGTCCTTTGGGTAGTGAAAAGCAGCATCTAAGAACCAACTCTTAACTTCACAGATGCTCAGGGTCTCCTTCAATGGAGCTGCTACCTGTAGCTACATGTGCTTCTTGAGCAACACCAGAATAGTATTGGCAGCGGCTACAGCGTTCTGAAGAGTAAACAAAGCACATCGCCACCCCTTGAAGCGCTTGGGAAGTGGCATGAGGAAGCTTGCTGTCTTGCCCAGCAACCTGTTTCAGTTTGGTCTCAATTGCTGTGAGCCCCTCCTCACCTTTTTTGCCTTCTTGCCTTTGTCTGGCGCCTTTTCATGCATCTCACCCTCCACAACTGCTGCTGGAAATGGCAGAAGAGAGCGACATGTCTTATATGAGTTGTGCTTCCATCTGTCAATCAATGCAAGCAACCAATCCCCTTTCTCCACATTTTAAGGGTCCCACTATGCCCGCTAATTTCTTTTTAATGCATACTTCTCCGTTGAAATGCCCATGCATAGAATCATAGATGCATAGTGTTTTTTGAATGCCACCCCTTATGCGATTACGAGTCCTTTGAGACATTTAAAAACTAATATTGTTCCTGATTTTTTGGGGGGGAGGGGGGGACATCCACGAGGCATGATTTGTGTTACAACTTTGAAAAAAAATTTTTTTCTGGCATTGCCTGCACGCTTGTCCACTTATTAATTGCTCCAGAAAGTTAACCATTTAAAAAAAGATTTTCCTGTCCTCGGGAACAAGGGAGAGGGAAGCGGGTTCAGGGACAGGACGAGGCTAGTGCCTTTAGCGTGTTTGAGCTCCATACCTTCCCTCTGCTGGTTGCTCTCCAATAGCTCACACTAAATAGGTTGGTAAATCCACTTTTTGGGATTCCCCAACTAGTGTTTTAAAATGGAGGATGTAGCCAGTTGGTTACTCCCCAGATGTTACATGTTGGCGATGTCATATGGAGGGGCCGGAATATAGCGACTATGTAAGGTTAGCATTTCACTACATGTAACGGGTGTGGAAATGCCCTAACTTTTTACAAATCCTAACTATTGACACTTCACATCTTGCCTAGTTGGACTCTGAGCTCCATGCATGAAGAAAAATTCCATGCCACAACACCACACCATGTCTCTACACCAGGGGTAGTCAACCTGTGGTCCTCAAGATGTTCATCTTTGGGCTGATCCTGCGTTGAGCAGGCGGTTGGACTAGATGGCCTGTCTGGCCCCTTCCAACTCTATGATTCTATGATTCATGGACTACAATTCCCGTGAGCCCTTGCAGCAAACGCTGGCAGGGGCTCATGGGAATTGTAGTCCATGAACATCTGGAGGACCACAGGTTGGCTACCCCTGCTCTACTCCACGCAGGGTCTCTGGACAACATTTCTATTCTCCAGGATTGATGCTTGAGCCGCAACACGAGCTTCCATAATGTTGCCTTGAATAATGGCCAGAAGTGTTTATGACAATTTGAATAACTGATCGTAAAAAGCTTGCTAGAGGACAATATGGGGGAGGGGGGGGGGATGAGTAGCATACTAAACTAGACAAGCCATGCTAACATCTTCCCATTTGCTGTATTTTATTGTGCATTTTACTTCCAATAACATCACGTGTCTAAAAGGGTACCTTGTTCTGCAAAGCAGCCCCCAGTTTTTCCGTCTGTTTCCATCAATCTTTCCCATGCATTGATCTACCGGGGGGAGGGGGGGGATTGCTATTAGGGCAGCCAAAGGAAATACTCCTTCACCCAGAAAATGATTAGGATGTGGAAGTTGCTGCCAGAGTATGCCGCTATGGCCCTAGGAGTAGACAGCTTGAAAATGGGATTAGCTAGATTTATGGAGGTTAGCCACTCTGTGAGAGGCTGCTAGCCATGCCAACTTGAGAGGAACCTCCACATTCAGGGGCACTAATTCTTTGAATCCTACAGCCAGGAGGCAACATCAGGGGGAAGGTCTCAGCCTCAATGCCAGGGGTAGTCAAACTGCAGCCCTCCAGATGTCCATGGACTACAATTCCCAGGAGCCCCCTGCCAGCATTCGCTGGCAGGGGGCTCCTGGGAATTGTAGTCCATGGACATCTGGAGGGCCGCAGTTTGACTACCCCTGCTCTATGCCCTGTTGTTGGCCGTCCAGAGGAACCAATTTGCCTCAGTGTGAGAGACAAGCTGTTGGACTAGATGGATCACTGGTCTGACTGAACTAGTTGGCGCTGCTTACGTTGTGGTGGGTTCTAACAGAAGGTGGAGGGAACAGGACCCTGAGAAATACCTATCCGTTGGCATGCAAGATGTTCACGAGGCAACTCCGAGAGATAAAAGTCAGAGTGACACCCCCACGGGGATGCAGAAAGCGGCGGAAGAGCCCTGCCACTGAAATGCATCTCCTGTGGGGACACAAGAAACAGCAGAGCGTGCTACTCTGACGCAACACATCAGCAGCGGCCCAGTGTGGGTGTTGTTGTGCAGAAAAGGTCACTAGACCCTTGTGTGATGGGTGATATAGACTCTGGTGCTATTGACCTGTCCCCTGCCTCTCCACGAAGGTTACCTCTAGCCTAAGAAGCCTTTCCCCATTTTAAGCAGGTCTTTCTCTGGCAGAAGAAGTCCCTAAATTGGACAAACTCTTCTTCACTGAAGGAACTTCCCTCAGCATAAGGCACTATGTCAAGTCAGATTTTATTGCATGTAGCCATCGGCCATTACAATACAAAAGGATACAATATAAAAGGATTTAAAACATTTCAAATCAGTAATAAAAAGAATGTGCAATCTCAGACAACAATCCCTTAACATCCTAAAAACACTTCCAGACTACAGATGTCCACCTATCCTAAAGCTCCTGTAGGTACTTGCTCTCTGCAGCACCACTCTGGCCCTTATTTTCTTTGCTGCAAGGGCAAATAATGACATTTTGTTAGAAACAAATGAATTAGTATCTGCTAACAAAAACACAAGTTTTTCCTCGTCGGATTCAGCATTTAGCCCATCTAGTAGGCCAGCAAGAAATTTGAGTTGAAAGGTAGACTAAATAGGCACTATGATCTGCCCATAAAGTCTTAAGGCTTTCTTTCATTCACAGCACTCGAAGGCAAAATGCTTCGTGCTTTAAAGAAACAAAAGAAACTTAAATATACATTTTAAAATGGCAGTGTCTATTTGGTACTTTATAACTCTGAAGGATTACTGTGTATTTATGTGCTGACTTTAAGAGTGAACCAAGTTCTGATTAGTAGCTGAAATTCTAATCAGCTGAAAATCAGTCAAATGTCTCATCCCTGTTGTTTAGCCCTGAAAAATCTAATTTTCACACTTTTCGTACTGCTTTCTCACACGACAAACGGAACCTGAGATCCTTTGTTTTCATGCAATGTTCTGTTGCCCTAATTGTGTCCTATAAAACGTACTTAGTTTTCGGTACACTGGTAAATATACATTATATTATGAACGTCATGCATATAAATGCTGCATCGTTGGCGGATAAACAACTGAACAACATACTTAGGCAAGGGAACCAAACCTATGGGGCCAAGAGCAAAAAAGGATGAGCTGAAACTGCACTGACAAAAAAAAAAGTATTTTAAAAGAACTTAAAAAAGTGGACTGTTTGCTCATCTCTACTGAAAATAATGGATCTAAAAGAGGGTGGATTTATTGTGGCGTTTGTCGCTCTGCTGGTACGTGATGAACTGGAATGACACCCCCTTCGTTCCAAACAATGGAAGCCCGCGTGAATTTATAGAACTGCGTCTGTCTGTTGAGTGTTCTTTCCCTGCAAGATTATGCTTCAAAGCCAAGGGCACTTCTCTTATAATATAGTGAATAAAAAGAAATTGTAAATAGCCAACCCCCTTCTGAAAACATGCAGCAATGTCACATACAGTAAACGCTCTTCCATTAGGCAGTATTATTTACAAGCTGTCATCGTGGCTGATGGGAGGATAAATAAAGAAAAGAAATAAGAAATCGAGTGAGTGGGGTGGGGTGGGGTGGGGTGGGGGGCACACAGCGAAAACAGCTGGTCTTGTACGAACGAGGAATAATTTATTTTAAAACTTGTCAGAAGATCCAGTGACAAAAACGAAGCAGTGCAATCCAAAATACCCAAGTTCGCGCCCAGTGTCTTTGGGATGAAGACGCAGCAGTGGACGTCCTGCCTGAAAGCAGGACTGCCGTTACTGAATAGAGTGGCTCATCCATTAGAAATAATGGCAGAATGACAATGGAGACAATGAAAGCAAGGCACATAAGGAAATACTAATCATTAGACCTGGCTACAAATTAAAGAGAGCCCCTTGTGGTGCAGGGTGGTAAGGCAGCCGACATGCTGCCTGAAGCTCTGACCATGAGGCCGGGAGTTCGATCCCAGCAGCCGGCTCAACGTTGACTCAGCCTTCCATCCTTCCGAGGTTGGTAAAAAAAGCTTGCTGGGGGGTAAAACAGTAATGACTGGGGAAGGGAATGGCAAACCACCCCGTATTGAGTCTGCCAAGGAAACGCTAGAGGGCGTCACCCCAAGGGTCAGACATGACTCGGTGCATGCACAGGGGATACCGTTACCTTTACAAATTAAAGATGTCTGTAGATTTATCATTTGCCGCCTTGTTTATAACATCACATGCACTACCAAAGCCTCAATATGATTTACTCTAGAAACTAATTCAGCATCATTATGACTGTGTACTGTGACAGGAGTCCTGTGTTCAGTTTTGGGCATTCCAGTTGAAGAGCGATGTAGACAAGGAGGAGCATGTTCAAAGGAGGGCAACAAAGATGCGGAGGGGTTTGGAGACCAAGACATATAAAGAATGGTTGGGGGAGCTTGGTCTGTTTAGCCTGCAGAGGAGACGACTGAGAGGGGATCTGATAGCCATCTTCAAGTATTTAAAAGGGTACCATATAGAAGATGGAGCAGAATGGATGGCAAGTTACAGTGGATGAGTGAGAGGGTTGTGAGTGTCCTGCATAGTGCAGGGGGTTGGACTAGATGACCCAGGAGGTCCCTTCCAACTCTATGATTCTATGATTCTATTATTGTTCTTTATTATAAACTAGAATTAAAGCCTGTTGTAGCTGATGCAATGTTTGCTAGCAGCAGAGGAAGGGGAGGGGCTGTCCAGTCTGTAAGGGCATGGGGTTGAATGTGTGTGTTGTGTGGGAGGTTGTGGTGGCGTGGTGGCAAATGAGGGCATGGGTGTGGAGAGATGGGTGTCAAGAACCTGTGGTGTGGAATGTTCGTTGAGTGTGGGAGAGGACTGACCTTTGGGAATTGTAGCATAGTGGTTACAGATGAGCTTTCCAGAGCCATGTCTTCAGATATGTGAAGGGAAAATCAGACTGGAGACTCTTCTTAGGGGAGATTACATGGCAACCAATTCCTCTCAGTTCTGTAGCCCTACTCCTTCTGTCTCCATTTTGTTACTGTTGATATAATGTTATGTGCCCACATGCTTCTTTCACTGTTGCCCCTTAGAAGATGGATTTTTGTACACTGCTGTTTACTACCAAAAGGAATCACAAAACTGTTAACAAACACATTTCCCCTTCATCTCCCCACAATAGACCTGTGAGGGATGTGGGGCTGTGAGAGCTCTGAGAGAACTGGGAATGGCCCTGAGTCACCCAACAGGCCTCAGATGCCTCTAAGCAATTTAAAATCCCTTCCTCTCCCCGTAACAGACATGCTATGAGAGAAGTGGGGCTGAGAGCTCTGAGAAAACGGGAATGGCCCACAGTCACCCAGCAGGCCTCAGGTGTCTGTAAGCGGTTTAAAATTGCCTTCCCTTACTTTCCCCATAACTAAAGTGACCAGATTTTAACATTGGTAAAGTGAGACACCATTGACTGGGGGGGGGGGAGTTCTTGATTAAAAATTGGGTCTATATGGAGAAACAAAAATTTTCATAGAACGTATACAATGCAGAAATATTATTGTAATATATATTTTTAATTTAATAGATAAATAAAATAAAATAAATTTCAGCATAAGTACAATTTACCAGGTGCCCCCAGATGTCCCTCCAAAAGTGGGACAATCTGGTCACCTTACCCATAACTGTCACCTGTGAGCGACGAGGGGCTGCCGCCATCCCAGATTACCTGCCCCGTGCATAATCGGTCCTCGTGAGCCAGTTATGACATGTTAAGAGATTTCTGACTTGGCCGTGTTTTTTCAAAAGGCACTCTGCGTAGACACAAAAGTGATGCCTCCTCTTCAGCGGCACCTCCTGCAGCCAGAGGGTGGGCAAAGGCTGCGACTGGCTTTTTGCCTTGCAGAAGTATTTGGTTCCGTTTCCAAAGTAAAGGGAGAATCCGCTTCTTGAGCAGCCCCAGGAAGAAGCCAGTAATGCAAGAAAGTCTGGGTCTGTAGCCAAGACAAGGTTCTGTCATGCCTGTCTAGAATAACCTCAGCATCATAGTCAGCTAGTAGGGAGTGCCCAAAAGTTGCATTGCTGTTTGCCACGGGGGACAGCCCTGGGAATAGCCTGGCCACTAGATCTAGCTGATCGTACCAACTGGCTTTACACATGTCAGTTATTGGTCTCGGGGAAGCTGTTGTGGCCGACGGTGATTCGAGCCTTAAAAGAGGCCTACGGAGGGTTCTTCATCATAGAATTAAACTTCCCGGTTGGCACTGACAATGACCCATGGATACTATATCCCAGTTCTGCAGAGCAGCCTCAGAAAGGTCCTGGACAGCAGCGAGAGATAGGAAAGACAAGGTGCTCCTGGAAGGCGACAGATTTGTGTGCATTCATTATACATTTCCCAGTTTTGTTATTCCGGCCGTGTCTGGTTATAAAAAATAGGTGGCTTCAAAGCAGGTGGAACTCCTGGTTGCATCCCAAGTTGTTTACCCTCCCTGGCATCTCTAGGATAATTTATAGGGGAGGCAAAAGTGGTTATAGATTTTACCTGTCACCCTTCTCCACGCTGCAATCCGGAGTTACAAAATCAAGGGAGGGAGGGAGGGGGGAGTTCAGCAGCCCACAGGTCATATATAATGCAAGTTTGTGAAATCCTCCCAAAACTTCACGGATGGTTTCGGCAAACAGGGCCCACCCTGCAGGGTCAGGGGAGGGTAAACTGCTGCAAAGTTCATGATGACTTTTGTCCTTCTTTTGTCTGATCATTCTCTTTCCTCTTTTTCCTCTTCCTACTTGAGAGCCAGGTGGCTGGAGTGGTTAAGAGCAGTGGCTTCTAATCTGGCAAGCTGGGTTTGATTCCCCTCTCCTCCACGTGCAGCCAGTTGGGTGACCTTGGACCACAACAAGAGGAACTGGATTGAAGGGTCGCGGCATTAGGAAGGTTGAGAACCTCTGGGCTAAGCCCTTTGCAAGAAAGCTCGGAACAGGAAAAATTGCCCGTCTTTAGATTCTACCAATAAATGTTGTGGAAATCATGGCCTTCCTTTCTGACCTGAGATATGAAACCCAAGAAATTCACTGTGTTGTTATTGCTTTGTTTATAAGTTACAGCTGCAGTTCTTACAAATTCTGATTCTGAAGTCCAATGTTACATTCTGTTGCTTTTTTGTGTGCTTGTCGAAATCATGGAACAAACACCATCTGAACAGAAGCTCAGGCGTCGTAAATTCCCTGATAGATTATTGTAATTGAGCAAAGTGGGCATCACCCTAATGCCTGATGAAAAATGGCCTTTTTCTTGGAATAATCTTGGAAGCTTATTTGCTGTATCTGAACCAAGGGAAATGTATTCATTTTAAGAGAGGGAGAGTCATGAGGATTTCAAAACCAGGAGACTAGTGGTTTTAAACAAGAAAAAAATGGTTTACCATACTGTACCCATCAGCCTTCCACAACTCCTAGGGAAGAAAGGGGAAATTGATAGAGATGTTTTAGAAGGCTAGACACCCCTCGGGACCATCTCTTGCATTTAATAAGAAAAAAAGCACCTTTCGCAGGTCCAATAAAAATTGAGCCTCTCATGGAGATTTATACCATATTACACAGAGAAGTTCAATGTACAACGATCCCCCCTGGAGTTCTCAGATCTCTGAGTAATTCTCCTTGACTGTGTGATCAACTTAGATTTGATGCTGGCTCGGCTGCATTCGCTGTCACAGGCTTGTAGAGGAAAAGAATATCTCTTTGTTCAGGAGACGACTGGCCTGTTACTGTAAACAAGCTTCAGAAGTGATCCTGCAGGTGCTCATTGGGAATGAAGCCACCCTTGAGCTGAGAAGATACACAGTACTGACCATGTGGCATTCACTGCCACCACATTTGGGGATAATTGCTAGTTTGTCTGTGTGTGAAATTGCAGCTGATTTATGGTGAATCCAGCAAGGGACTTTCGAGGTGAGTAAGAAGTAGTGCGGTTTGCCATTGCCATTTATCTTCCTCTGAAGAGTCTTCCTTGATGGTCTCCCTTCCAAGTACTGACCCTAGCTTCTGAGATTTGACAAGATCAGGCTATACCATGCAGCCTTCCCTCCCTCCCCGAGCTTAAGCTGTTTTTTTATTTATGATGATTCATGGTCTACATGGTTGGTTGCAAAGATGGAACCTCCATATACAGAGGCAGTGTACTGAACATGAGGGGCTGAACAAAATTATCAGACAAAGGTATTCTCCTCCTAAACTTGGCAATGTCAAGAACAGAATTGGGGATGCTTTGGTTTTCAGAAATAAGATATTCTTAAATCAAATTTAAGATAAAGCCAGTTTGGTGTAGTGGTTAGAAGTGCAGACTTCTAATCTGGCATGCCGGGTTCAATTCTGTACTCCCCCACATGCAACCGGCTGGGCGACCTTGGGCTCCCCACAGCACTGATAAAACTGTTCTGATCGAGCAGTGATATCAGGGCTCTCTCAGCCTCACCCACCCCACAGGGTGTCTGTTGTGGGGAGAGGAAAGGGAAGGCGACTGTAAGCCACTGTGAGCCTCATTCGGGTAGTGAAAAGCAGGATGTAAGATCCAACTCTTCTTCTTCTTCTTCTTCTTCTTCTTCTTCTTCTTCTTCTTCTTCTTCTTCTTCTTCTTCTTCGCACTGCCTGATTTCGATCTAGTGTCTCAGATGACAGCATTGATGATCTGTATTTCTGAGCACTGTACTGAGCTCTTTTGTGTGTTGGCCTATGGCCGCATTCTTCTTGGCAGCTGGCCAATTTACCCCTTTTGGAATGTGTAGGGCATTTGCTGGCTTGCTTGAATTATGTCTTCCCTGGGTCGTCATATCATGTATCGTTTAAAAGCAGCTACATTATAAGCAGATGTGCTGTTCCTGCGCTGGCATTGATCAGTCAGTAGCAACCACCTCACAGGTATGTGGTCAGAACATCCTTGTCAGAACATTACACCCATACAGGGCCTGAACATTACACAGACAGGACTACATTTCCCAGGTGGCTGTGCGAGAATTCAGAAAGCATTGGGATCCAATTTAGGGATCTCAATTAACATCTATCAACTTTGTAGGATCTTCTTGATTTATTATTGGAACACAAGATTTCAAGGTGCTGTTCAATCATTTGTGTGTGCGTTTTTTTTTACTTGTTATGAAGAACTTGTGGATTAAAAAAAACCTTTCATGATAAATATTATAAGAATTATTTTGTAGAACATCAGGACATAACATTGTGCTTTTGTTGCCTCCAACATTCTGCATTACTTGCATTTTTGCTCTTTGTATTGTGGCCTCTGGGGAACGGTAGAGGACAGGAAGGCCTGGAGGATCATTGCCCATGGGGTCGCGATGGGTCGGACACGACTTCGCACCTAACAACAACAAAATTTTGGCCATCAAGTCACAGCCAACTTATGAAAACCCCACAGACTTTTCAAGGTAGAAGACATTCTGAAGTCATGTGCCGTTATCTCTGTCTGCATGGTGACTCTGGTATTTCTCAGTGGTCTCCCATCTAAATACTGACCAGAGATCACCCTGCTTAGCTTTCAAAATCTGAAGAGATCTAGCTAGCCTGGACCATCCAGGTCAGACCTACTTGTATCCATACTATGAAAAAGTGGAGGGGAAAGGGAGGTGAGAACACTGAATGAATATGAACCAGCGTGTCTTTATTTCTTTGTTATAAAGCTATCTAAGCCACCTTTCTCCAGTTAAGGACCCAAGGCAGTTTGAGACTAAGGCAGCCAAACTGGATAACAATCATAGCTTCTTTACAACCACCACCACATGCAAGAGGCTGAGGCAACCAATAAAATAATTTCTTTGTAAGTTGAATAATTTCCTGTTGAGTAGTTTGGGTAGATGGTGGCTGGAGGGTGGGAGGATTCACGTGGAATTTATTAATGACTGGTCGAGATAATGAATTTTTATTTTTTCCTGATATCCCAATACAGTGTTTATACTAATATGCCGCAATCATTTTCTTGCTCCACAGGGGAGCCCTGTAAAATAGGTCATTATTATTCACCGAAAGAACCAACTCAGCCAACTATCAACCAGCATTCCTAAATAGACATGTATGTGTCTCTATGTGGTAAAACCACAGAGTTTCCAGAGATGTGATGTCACTTCCTGTGTTTTTCCCAAGAGTAACAGGATGCTGTGTGTGACACCAACATTAAAAAAAAATCATTTTCTGGCAGTTGGAGTGATGGTGGGCAACACAAGTTCTTAGCAGGACATCTTCCATAGCAATATTAAACTGTAGGCCAGGGGTAGTCTGGGAATTGTAGTCCATGGACATCTGGAGGACCGCAGTTTGACTGCCCCTGCTGTAGGCTTTTGGAATATTGACACTGCAGTCAGTTTTTGGAGTGTACAGGCCATCTGGTCTTCAATGGAAATATTTCAAAAAGTGCATCCATAGCTAACAAAGCGTGTTCCTTGGTGACTAGAAGTGAGTGTAGGCTTACCAGTTCAGGGTTGGGAAATACTAGATCTTTGGGGTAAAGCCCATGGATGACATGGATTGGGGAAGGAAGGGACTTCAATGGAGGATAATGCTCTAGCATCTAGTGTCCAAAGAAGCCATTTTATTCAAGTGAATTGATTCCTGTTGCTTGGAGATCAGTTATTATCCCAGGATATCTCCAGCCACCACATGGAGGTTGGCAATCTTAGGTGGGGGGAAAGTCAACTTTTGAATTTATTACAATTCCAGATTTCTGGGATGTCAGGAAATAATGTGTTTGGTTTTTTTTTGTATGTGGCCTTTTGTACTTCAGGGTTTTTTGTGGGGGAGGCTAACTGGATGGAAATCTCCAAATAAACAAAATTCCTTAGATTTAGAAAAGTATCTTGCCCCTGATGTCCAGCATCCAAGGTGCAGGTATTTATTGTATGGCAGAATATCTGGTCATGGGGGCTCTACCTGCCACTGAAACATCTCAGAGAGAACAAGGCCGCAATACCGGTTCTTTCACACCTCCAATTTGTGTAGCCAGCCATGTTGCTTTTGATGCTTTATTATCCTCTTTCAAAATGGCTTTGTTCCTTTAATGTCTGTTTTACCATGGACTTCATGTTCCCTGTAGGTGGAAAGGTAGGCTAAAAAATAATAAGGGCATACAATGGAGGTTCAATAAATCAAAAGCTGATTGCCTATATCTCCAAATGATTAGATGCTGTACAGACTTTCAGAAGACCTCTGGCTATGTGCTCATTCTTCACCCCCCATACCTCTATATGGCTTTCTAGAATCGTAGCCCACACACTGTTAGCTAATTCACCTACCGAATACACTGTTTCAAACCCGTAGCCCTACCTAAATCAATTTTCTCCAAGAAGCCCACAGTCTAATTCCACAACATTCATTCATCACATTTATATCCTACCTTTCCTTCAAGGAGCTCACAATTAGGATGATACTGCTCACACACAAACACACACACACACCTCATAACCATGTGTGGTAAGTTAGACTGAGAGAAATTGACTGGTCCAAGGTCACAGAGTAGCATGGTTGCAAGGTGGATGTAGACCTAGGTCTCCCATCCTGACCTTCTCTCCTGGAAGCCCTGCAATCTCTAACCATTACACAACAGTGCTTCTCAAGTCCTTTTAACCAGTGGTCCCCAACCTTTTTATCATTGGTGACCGGTCAATGCTTGACAACTTTACTGAGGCCCGGGGGGGGGGTAGTTTTTGCCAAGGGACTTCGTCAATGCCTGAGCCCCTGCTCAGCTTGTTTTCCCGCCAGCACCCGTGACTTCCTAGCACCCGTTGGAGAGCTCTGCCAGCAGGAGTGCCACGCCGAGGGGGAGCCCCAGCCATGGTGGCCACTGGAAAGCACCAAAGGTGAGTCAGCAGCAGAGTGGCAGGGCAGCCCCCAAGGCAGCAGCCAGGGAGGAGGACGAAGAGGAGCTGCGGCCCGGTACAGACTAATGTACGGACCGGGACCGGTCCCCGGACCGGGGGTTGGGGACCACTGCTTTTAACAACCTGTTTGGATCCAGCTGTCCCTGCTTCACCGCCATCAAGAGACACACTTCCTTGTAACGGTTCTGATGTCATTTCAGTACTTCGTTCCTTTTCAAAAGGCCCAGCTATGATTTATGTTTTGGAAGGCTGCATGATAGAATTTGACAATTTCCAGCTGAGGTGTGGCCCACTTCCAGCTCATGCTTCATTACGTTGTGCTCCCTCAGAGAGGATGAAGAGAGTAAAAATAGCCAGGTTGTTTAAAATGTAGAAAGGCATAAATTAATTCTTACCAGATGGTCTGTTCAATTGTCATCTTCGTGAAAATTATGGTTGACAAACTTTTGCCCAAACAGACACACTCAAAAAAATAAATTGGAAAAAAAAATCTTCCTGGAAAATTTCAGTTCCTCAAAGAAGACATGCTGAGGGATGAACACAATTTACTTCAGCCCGTTTCCTACAAGATATTTGGTTGAACTTATCTTTAGATAAAACTACGGCCCAATGTGCTTTTCACACTTATAATCAAGCTCTGAAAGAAGACACAACTAGAACTCCATGTGTTTGCTTTTATGTGGGTAAGAAACGGTGCCAGATTTTTTAAAATGGGGAGGATCGTGGGCGTGAATGTATGAAAGGCCAGGAGAAATGCAACCCCAGACAAGCTGACTGTCATCTGCTCCTATCTGAATTCTTTACACTCTTTGGAATATGTAGGTGGGCTTGCTTGGATGCAGGGAACTGCCCCAGTAATGGGAACAGCAACAAAGATCTCTCTTCTTCCTTTTTGTGGTTGGACATGAGCAATGTAGATTGTGGGCCTTTTCATTTTGCTTCTTATCATTACTGGTTTCCCTGGTTTATTTCTTGTACGTACCATTTTAATGCTACTTGATGGCACTTTTTAACGACCAGTTATCTTACACATCAGTTATATGTCACTGATATGCCACTGAGTGGAACGCAACATTAAAATTGATTTTAATGGGGGGTGGGAATCCAGAAGAAGTGAAAAGGAAACGATATAAAAATAAAAGATTCATGGACTTGCTTTGCTAAGAGAAATGACATGGGGGATTTTCTGCTCGAAAGAGTGGGGATGACACATTTCCTAGCAACCCAAATCTGATGAAACCTACAAATGGGTATTTTTTACTCTAGTTCTGAGGAATCAACCCACTTGAATGTTCTTGCTTGTCTTTATGGGGCTGAACAGAGGCTAAGCATACAAACTGGATTGGGTTATAATAACTGAAGTAGCATTATAACGGGGAGGGGCTAGGAAGGGCAGGTTCCCCTTGTGATTGGGTCAACCAAAGTCCATTTCAACCAGGAGTCTAGATGTGTGTAAAATGCCATCAAGTAGCAGCAGACTTATAACGACAAGTGAGAAGCAGTTGTGATTTGCCATTGCTTTCCTCTACAGATTCTTTGGAGATCCACCTTCCAAATATTGAATCTGCTTAGATTCTGATACTACTTGACCAGATTGGGCTATATCATGCTATGTTCGCTCCCAGACAGATAGATCAGATTGAACTGAACTGATTTATTAATATATGGCTCCAAGCCAGGTACAAAGGTCTATGCATGCAGAAAAATGAAATGGCAGAGTTCCAAGGTGCAGATGGAGAGCCATATTCTTGTTTGCTAGCTTAAACGTCCTACTTCTCCTTTATATAAAGCAGCTAACAAACCACCTGTAAACTAAACAATAAAAACGTCAGCAATAAAGCAGCATTACAAACTGTGCAAGCAATCTCTTCCAAATACAAAAGCATTCTGGTAAAATCGTCATGGTTAAACAAAACCAGTACTCAAGCTCGTTTAGTGCCAGCAATGAGATTCCAAGCACAGTGCAAAGTTCCAGGCAGCAGGTGAGTTTCATTGCCACGGGACTGCTGAAATAAGGCTGCATTACCTAGGATTATAATACTGAGACACATATACCCAACGCTCCACACACACCACAAGGTGGCCACCATCTTTCTCACCATGGGCAGCCCCATGCAGAGCCCATTGCAGTAGTTTAATTTGGCAGCCATGGAAAATAAAGTTATTAAAATAAATTCTTGGCAACTGCCTGGAGCAGAGGCCACACACCTGGCCGAAGCTGCACTGCTGCCCCACAGGCCCTGTATGCAGCCTCCTCCCCTGGAAGCTGGGGAGGAGGCCGCATACCTGGCTGAAGCTGCAGTGCCATCCTGCAGGCCTCTGGGGGATGGCGCAGAGGCCGCAGGGCTCCCGAGGGCTGGGCTGCTGCCCTCCAGGCCTCTGGGGGGGAGGGCAAAACACAGGTGCAGATGCTGTCCTCCAGGCTGGAGGAGGCTGGGATCCTCTTGGGAGAACAGGTAAAGAGGGAGGGGAGAAGACTCTTTGTATGTGTGTTTGTTTGTATGTGTGACTGGGGCGGAGGGACTGGGGAGTAGGTTGGGGAAGTAGGGAGGGAAGGGAGAAGTGGGGAGGGAAGGGATCTGTGTGTGTTTGTTTGTGAGAGAGGTGGGAGGGAGGATGGATCAAAGAGCTCCAGAGAAGGTATCTGTTCCACCTACCTGTGAGAGTCTGGGTGTCACTTTTATTTATTTAAACAATTTGTTGTCCCCTTGAGTGTCCTCCACCCCGTATTGAGTCTGCCATGAAAACGCTAGAGGGCGTCACCCCAAGGGTCAGACATGACCCGGTGCTTGCACAGGGGATACCTTTACCTTTACCTTTACCTTTACCTGAGTGTCCTCAGAGTATTAAAAAGCTATTAAAATCAACTTTTAAAATAGTGCATATGTAAAAATGGCAATTAAAGCAAACCAGAAGGAGGTTCAAGCAAGACAAACAGGGATGCCTTCACCTGCTTGCAGAATACAATGATCGCTGGGGACTGATGAATCACAGTCTTGGTACCATCCCCAAATCTGTGGGTTCAGTCAGGACTCAGACACTTCAGAGAACCTTTATTAACTCGTAGGAAAACTGAACCAATCTGCAACAGGGAGAACACACTGTCTTTATATACCCATCCAACTGCTTCAAACCACGTCCCCTTAGACCAGGGGTAGTCAAACTACGGCCCTCCAGATGTCCATGGACTACAATTCCCAGAAGCCCCTGCCAGCATTTGCTGGCAGGGGCTCCTGGGAATTGTAGTCCATGGACATCTGGAGGGCCGCAGTTTGATTACCCCTGCCGTAGACACATTATGAGTTGTTAAAGCACCCTTACGATTGGCTACAAACACACTGTGCTGATTGGCTGTTTGCAACATTCTAGCAAATCACAATTGACGACTCAGGAGCCGGACACAAGCTCAGATAAATGAACTCTCCGGCATGAACATACATGAAATCCAAATATATAACAACCAAGAAAGCCCATGTCATCTTTCTGGACTTGCATAATGGGGGCACCCAGGGCTGGGCTTCAGAAGAGTAAGTTCATATTGGAATAGGAGGCCCTGAAAGCAGTGGTTCTCAACCTGGGGGTCGGGACCCCTTTTGGGATTCGAACGATCCTTTCACGGCAGAGCAAGCAGTTTGGCTGGGGGAGGGGCCGCTGCCACTGGCTGGGGGGGGGCGCTCCAGGTGGCGGCACAGCTTGGGGGGACAAGAGGCAGAACTGAACTGAGAAACCCCGGAAAAAAAAACAATTTATCTACAATCATGAACAATGGATTTTCACACCATTGGTCAGTTTCAGTTTAATTTCTGTGAAAGAACCCTTGCCTAATTCTATGGTTGGGGGTCACCACAACATGAGGAACTGTATTAAAGGGTCGCGGCATTAGGAAGGTTGAGAACCTTTCTAGGGCTGCGGACTGGCAGTGGTGGGGAGGGCGATCACGTGACCGCGCATGTGCGTTTGTGCCATGCGTGACCGCAAGCGCACATGCGCGGAAGTGCCGCACATGCGCGTTTACGGCCGCGCATTGTGCAAACGAGCATGCACGGCCCAGCCGTGAATGCCCTGCTTCCCTCTCCCCCCCTCCCACAAAACGAAGCTTGCTGGGCTGCAAGCTAATCGGCTACTTTTGCGGCTGATTTGCTTGAGGCCTGGGAAGTTTCTTACTGCGGGGGGGGGGGCGGGGAGAGGGAGCCGCCGTTCGGTGGTTGGGGACCACCACCTTAATGGATGCAGGTCCCAAGCCATAAAAGGTTTTAAAGGTCAATACCCGATGGAGTGATAGAGTCCCTACGAGCACTCCAGCCAGCCCATCAGGAAGGAAATCGTATTTATATAACTTCTGGAGACACGATGCATCTGTTCCCCACTCAGAAATGTAATGCCTAGGAAAGGTGATCAAAACCAGAAGAATTCTGGCACAGAAGCATGTACACACACGTAGAGACATAAGCACACACATTTCCTCCAAAGGTAAAACAGTGATGGGGTTTTATCAGGAACAAGTATCAGAAAATAAAGCTTGTTCCTCGTTATATAGCAACAGTTGGAGTGTATGGCCCTTTTGCCCTATTTAAGTGTTTTAACTAATATGGTAGCAAACATATGGAAACTTTGGTGCGTGTTTTAAAGCTTGATGGGCAGAGAAAGCAAGAAAGCAAATCCTCCCACAATGAAAAATGCCTTGTCTTGTTTCTGACATGTGGAGATCCAGGATGAGCCTCTCTTCATTCCTCGCCATCTGCTTTCCTCGCTGGAACTTTGTGGCACTATTTAAATGTTCTAAGGCATGACAGGAGGAATCAAACTGGGTGTCTTCTATACATGGCAACCCGCATCATTTTAACTTATCACTCGATGAACAGATCAGAGTGAACTTCACAAAGGAAATTTTTTTTAAAAAGAAGAAATTGCAATATTTTGCTAGCTTGCTAATTTATTCCCTCTCCCAAGCATTCTTTGCTTGACTTTGCTGTCATTATATCAACGGTTCTTCAGACCTGCAACCATCAGGGTCTGTCTTCAAAGGCCGGGCCCCCTTGAGAATTTTCTAGTTTCCCCCGCTGCCAAGTTTTTAGATTTAAAAAAAAATCTCTAGACCTGTTGAATCTTGGAGTTATAAGGAAAATTATACAGGCTGTATTCCAGCTTACCAAATGGTAAACATGAAGCAAAACATCACATCAACTCAAACACAAGATGAACAGTGGTGTTTGTTGATTGCCCGCCTTTGCACAGCAACCCTGGACTTCCCATCCATATGCCAACCATGGTTGACCCTGCTTAACTTCTGAGATCTGACATGATTGGACTAATCTGGGCCACTCCGGTCAAGGTAGGTATTGTTGGTGGAAAGTGCCATCAAGTTATGTTGAGTGGTGATTTCAAGGTAAGAGACATTCAGAGGTGGTTTGGCTGCTTCTGCAGAGCAATCATAGACTTCCTTGAAGTCTAAGAACTAACCAGTATTGACCCTGCTTAGCTTCTGATGAGACTGGGCTATCCTGGGCTATTCAAGGATTGCAGTAGGGTTGCCCTGTCCTTCCAACGAGTTTTGCTTAGACTCAGGGAGCTGGCAGGTTTTGAGAGGCGCAACCCTATTACCTTCTGTCTGTGTACAGTCTCTGCAGTTTTAAGCTCCAAATGTCTTGGTACATTTTAATGTCTATTTCTGTCTTAGAATCAAAGAATCATAGAATAATACGTTGGAAGGGACCTCCTGGGTCATCTAGTCCAGCCCCCTGCACTCTGCAGGACACTCACAACCCTATCGCTCACCCATTGTAACCTGCCACCCCTTTGAGCCTTCATAGAATCAGCCTCTCCATCAGATGGCTATCCAGCCTCTGTTTAAAAATTTCCAAAGATGGAGAACCCACCACCTCCCGAGGAAGCCTGTTCCACTGAAAAATTGCTCTGTCGGGAACTTCTTCCTGATGTTTAGACGGAATTTCTTTTGAATTAATTTCATCCCATTGGTTCTGGTCCGTCCCTCTGGGGCAAGAGAGAACAACCTTGCTCCATCCTCTATATCAGTGGTCCCCAACCTTTTTATCACCAGGGACCACTCAACGCTTGACAATTTTACTGAGGCCCGTGGGGGGGGGGTAATTTACTCCTCTACTCTCAACCACTGCCCTAACGCTCTCTGGTCGCTATGGTTGTTTCAACATCCCTTCAAAATAAGATACAGACATGCCACAACAATGAACATAAGGAACGTTTTATTTTCATGGAAATTTTAACTCATGACAATGACAAATCAATGGGAACCCTGAGCTTGTTTCTCTGCAACGAGATAGTCCCATCTGGGAGTGATGGAAGACAATGACACCATAAGTGTGTTGTAAAGGGCCGGGGGGGGGGATGAAGTAAAGGCCCGTGGGGGGGAGAAGGCGTCCTTCGGGGCCCACCTCCAATTAGTCGAAGGACCACATGTGGTCCGCAGCCCACGGGTTGGGGATCACTACTCTATATGGCAGCCTTTTAAATACTTGAAGATGGTTATCAGATCCCCTCTCAGTCGTCTCTTCTCTACGCTAAACATACCAAGCTCCCACAACGTTTCTTCATATGTCTTGGTCTCCAAACCCCTCACCATCTTTGTTGCCCTCCTCTGGACACGCTCCAGTTTGTCTACATCCCTCTTCAATTGGGGTGCCCAAAACTGAACACAGGACTCCAAGTGAGGCCGAACCAGAGCAGAGTTCCTGGTCTCAAGTCTTGTTGATATTCTGGGCAAATTTCCAACATGGACTTGCTTTCCCGATTCTCCACGCATGCTACAGTTAACAGGCATCTAAATAATAAATAATCATAACAAATTGCCTTTTGCCGGCTTTCAATGGCAAGTAGTATTCTGACCTTATGGTGACCAGAACAGAAGAAAATTGCCTGAAATGCATGATGCATCTTCCAAAAGCCTGTTCTGGGAAGCATCCTCCAGGCCTCGAAACGACACTCTGTCTTTACCAACAAAGCTCCAAACATGGAACGCTGCAAAGTTCTAGAGGGATTTGGACACGTTTTGCATGGTCAAATCCCATTAAGAAACTGGCCTCCTTCCAAGGCTCTGGGTGTGCCTCGCTCATCTGCCACAACGTCCAGAAGGTAAGGAAACCTCACCTGCTCAGTCATCCCCTTGCATTTTAATTGCTTTCTTCTGGTTTATTATGGCACCAAAAGGGGTTCAAACGAAAGGGGGAGGAGAACCTTCGTCACTCGCTGTGAAGATGACTTGAATGTGAGTAGCCAAAAATTGAGAGGCTGCAATGTTTAGATTTTCTATCAGTGATTGATTTGGATAAATCAAACAGGAGACTCTATATCATTTTGGGATTATCCTGCGTTGAGCAGGGGGTTGGACTAGATGGCCTGTGTGGCCCCTTCCCACTCTATGGTTCTATGATTCGATGATTCTATTTCTATAATTTTTAATGTATTTTTAAAAAGTAATTATAAGAATTGTCAGTGGTGAATGCCGTCAACAGCTATTAGACATGCCCGTTTTAAGATCATGTGTAGACAAGTCACCCACTTATAAGATAGTTACCTTCATGGACCTTTGTGATTAATAGACCCAAGTTATATGCCTTGAAATATAAGGTTCGTAGTGTGTTGGAGACTTTGTATCCTTAAAAAAAAAAACAATGAAAAAAAACAATTAAGAAATAAGTTCACTGATGAAGTAAAATACGAAAACGAGGTTTTATACCTAGGAACTCGTTCTATTGTTTGAATAAAGTTTTTGCCATCGCCAGCTTGAACATTTCTTTCTTATCTACTCATTTTCGACTGATGGCTTGTCTCTGCTTTCTAAGATCATAGCAAAGCAAAAGAAACCACGAATCATGTGGCCAAGATATGAATCTATACCTTTAGAAACACAATGAAGAAAGGGTAAGTAAAGAAGAGTCTCTTTATTGTGTTTAATCAATGGACAAGCATGTCTCCTTTAAGCAATGCTTCATCAGAGAGACACAACTAAATAGCCACTGAGCTCAATGGCTATTTAGTTTGGTCTCTTTGATGAAGCAGTAATGATCCACAGCAGTGGTCCCCAACCTTTTTATCACCGGGGACCACTCAACGCCAGGGACCACTCACCGGGGACCATTCAACGCCTTTCACCGGGGACCATTCAACGCCCAGGGGGGGGGGGGTTGTTTACTCCTCTGCTCTCAACCACTGCCCTAACACTCTCTGATCGCTATGGTAATGTTTAAGCATCCCTTCAAAATAAGATACAGACACGCCACAACAATGAAGTGTGTTGTAAAGGGCTGGGGAGGATGAAGTAAAGGGCCAGGGGGGGGGGGAAGGCATCCTTCGGGGCCCACCTCCAATTAGTCGAAGGACCACATGTGGTCCGCAGCCCACAGGTTGGGGATCGCTAATCCACAGGACAGATGCACTAACAGGCAGCAGTCCCTCAATCTGAATCAAGAAAAGCTAGATCAGCCACTTTGAGCTTGGTTCCTTCTTAGGGCTGTTTTCTATGTCTCATAGGCTTTGCTGCTGAGGAAATCTTTCTGAAACCAGATTGAACTACCAGAACCTTGTGCAGTTTTCAGCATCAACTTTCAGCATTGCTTAAAGAAGACATACTTCATATCTTGGCCACACAATTTATTGCTACTTTTGCTTTGCTATATTGCTTTCATGTTCTCCTGGAGTGCTATTGCTGTCCTTCTATCATGCCTGATGGGATAACAAGTGTTCATGGCCTAAACATAAAATGGGTCTTCTTTTCTTTAGAATGGTTTTCTCTTGTGAAAATGCATGCAGATTTAATCAATTAATCTATCCTCAGGCAGTTAATTGAATGAGGCCATAACCCTCTCTGCATATACTTGGGATATACATCTGCAATCATTAGGCGCACTTATTTAGAGTACCTCCCATCAAACTTACTTTCAAGTATACATGCATGGAGAAAATGGCCACTTAGAAGGTAGATTGTATGGCATTATACCCCACTGAAGCCCCCCCCCCTCTCCCCTAATCCTGCCCTCTGCAGGCTCCACCCCCAAAGCTGGCAATTCTATGCTATACTATTTAAAAAATCAAGTGACAGCTCCAGTTTACTTATTTATTAACTTCACTTGCTCCTCACTGTTCTTCCCAGTGGCCCAAGTCACTCACCTGTCCTCCATTTCATCCTCATAAAGCTGGATTGGGTGCTGTGTGACCGACAACATCACCCAGCAGGCTTCTATGGCAGAATAGAGGTTCAAAGGTGGTCCCCAACCCAGTGGTCCCCAACCCGCGGCCCGCGGCCTGGTGCCGGGCCTCGAAGGCCTCAGTGCCGGGCCGCGGCTCCTTCTTCCCTCCCCCCCTGAAGCAAGAAGCTCGCCAGGCCGCAAGCAAATCGGCCGCCAAAGCGGCCGATTAGCTCGCGGCCTGGCAAGCTTCTTGCTTCGGGAGGGGAGGGAAGAGAAGCTTGCCGAGCCGCAAGCTAATCAGGCGCTTTAGCTTTAGCTTTAGCGGCCGATTTGCTCGCGGCCCGGAGGGGCCGGGAGGGGGAGCCGCGGCCGTCGGCGCAAACGTGCGTGCGCGGACTGCCGTGCATGCGCGTTTGCACCCCTGCCAGGCGCAAACGCGCGTGTGCGGCAGTCAGCGCGTGCGCGTTTGCGCTGGGGCTGCCGCGCGTGCGCGGGCCCCCGGGCCGCCCTCTCCACCCACTACGCCGCAGCGGTCAGCAGCAAGCGAAAGCTTGCGGACTGCGGCTATAAACATTAAAGCATTTCCTTCAACCCTAAAAGGGTTTGCAGAGTTTAAATAGCATTATTGAAAAGTGATACAACTTTGTAAAGAAAGAGAAGAGAGAGAGAGAGAGAGAGAGAGAGAGAGAGAGAGAGAGAGAGAGAGAGAGAGAGAGAGAGAGAGTCCTAACAGTCTAACTGCCTCTTCCGGAGGCAAGCAGGGAGGCAAGCAGGAAGTCTCCAATTGAGCCAATCAGGATGCTGGGGGAGATTATTTGAAAAACACCAGGAAATTTCAGTCTAACTATGCTAACTATACATCTCCTCTGATGCCGCTTGTAGGATGTTCTTCATACGCTGTTGAATCATACACATCACAGATCTAGCATTTTCCAACAAAAAGTTCATTTTTTCTGATTTTAAAAGAAATGAAAACATTTTTGTGACCCCCAATAGTATCATGGAAGAGCCTCTTGTGGTACAGGGTAGTAAGGCAGTTGACATCCTGTCTGAAGCTCTGACCATGAGGCTCAAGGTCGACCCATCCTTCCATCCTTCTGAGGTCGGTAAAATGAGTAGCCAGCTTGCTGGGGGGTAAACGGTAATGACTGGGGAAGGCACTGGCAAACCACCCTGCATTGAGTCTGCCATGAAAACGCTAGAGGGCGTTACCCCAAGGGTCAGACTTGACTCGGTGCTTGCACAGGGGATACCTTTACCGTTACCTTTAATAGTATCATGGACCCTGGGCACTGTGCCTGCTGTGCCTAATGAATAAGTCAGCCTTGAGTGCAGTCAATACTGAGTAGATAGACCAGTGGTCTGAGTTGCTATGAGGCTGATTATATGCTGGGAAGGTCCTGTGGCTTACAGGTAGAGCATGCAGAAAGTCTCCCACTGGCATCTTCAGTTGCTAGATCTCAGGTAACAGGTAGAATAGTAGAATCATAAAGTTGGAGGGGACCTCAAGGGTAATCTAATCCAACCCCCTTCAGAATGCAGGAAATGTGTTAGGAACCACTACACTATGCTGGCTCTCTAAGGCTGATTCTGTACTTTGTTTATTCCATTGTGGATCCTGCTAAATTCAGATCTATTTGAATTTGGGTCTTCCTCTATTCCCCCACGTCCCCCATTGAAACAAAAAGGTGTTCTGCACCTGATTAGGGAAGCTCAGAAGAGGGGGGGGGAGCCAAGTGCAGCAGGAGCCTCTTTCTTTTCTTGAAGGGGCGGGGGGGAGAGGACTGGAGGCATCAGAGGAGGGGGAATAAATCCAAGAGGAAAATCTCTGCCAAGAGAAGTTAGGGCTTCCCCTTTAAGGGAAGCCTTGCTACGTGGGAACCAGGAACTGATGCCCTGGCCAATCAGGTCTTTTCGACAGTGTTAGAGGCTCAGCAGCGAGTGATTTCAGGGAAAGCAAACAGCTGCATGCTTATTCATGCTGATTTTTCAAATGTTGAGGGATATATCCACTCCAGTATATCACGGCGGAAAGGTAGGGTCACTCCGGATCAATCCTGCTTGTTGCAGAGGGAAGATTTAAATAGGCCAAAATCAAAACGGAAATCGAATTCAATGTAGACGGCAGGGACTGAATCAACCTGGGATTGGAATAAAAGCTCCGCGCAGATTCAGCCTAAGGCAACTTCATCTGTCCAACTGCAAGATGGACCTAAGGGGGACCACGCACCATGGTTACATCAGGTCTTCAGATGACATTGTTTCAGCAGTGAAAGATGGGATTCCTCTGCAATGTTTCCTCCTTTATTAAGACACAAAAATATCACCATTGACAGGGAGCTTAATTTCACACAGTATCCTTAGATACAGATTTAGCAGGCTGGATAAGCTAAAGAAGCCTGATTTGGTATTTAAATGCCAATGACATTTAATTAGTGTGAATACATTCTAGCCCTATCATACTCATTCGTTTGTCTGGCTGGGCATTAGGTGACTGCTGTGAAGCATAAAGTGTCCCCCCTCCCCTTTGTGTCCCAGACCCTGTGATAAGACATGATTAATGAGATGAAATTCCCAACTGGTGTTTCCTACCAATCAATAGGCAGATGGGCTGGGGAAGATGCTGAATGGGAAGACAGACCGCAAGGCTTCTGCAATTCTGATTTTGGTGACCAAGCTGAGAGAGGAAGACTGGAAATGCCTGAGGCACAGAATCCCTTTCACAGGCCTTCTTGATCAGACACAGCTCGGTTGCCATATTTTATGAGAGCCAGTTTGGTGTAGTGGTTAGGAGTGTGGACTTCTAATCTGGCATGCCAGGTTCAATTCTGCACTCCTCAACATGCAGCCAGCTGGGTTACCTTGGGCTTGCCATGGCACTGATAGAGCTGTTCTGACCGAGCAAGAATATCAGGGCTTTCTCAGCCTCACCAACCTCACAGGGTGTCTGTTGTGGGGAGAGGAAAGGGAAGGCGACTGTAAGCCGCTTTGAGCCTTCTTCGGGTAGAGAAAAGCGGCATATAAGAACCAACTCTTCTTCTTGAATCCTGTCAAATACTTAGTAGAAAATCAATCCATCTGAAGGAGTTCTGTGCCAGCTAAGGGCCCAATGTCAGCGAGAAGAGTGGACATTCAGACGCTGGAAAAAGTTATTGGCAAGTGCGGAAAAGACAGAGGTTGCTATAGCAGGGAAGCTGAGCACCAAAGACTGTGAGCAAGATCATTTCCCCCTCCCTCCTTCCATCTAGGGCAGCCTTTCTAAACTGGTGTTTCATGAAACCGTGGGGTTCCCGAATGAATGGGAATTAATTTCTTATATTTTTTTACAATTTGTTCAATGTTTACCAGGTGATATGACTGTATATTGTCATATCAACACCTCCCCAAAATGGCCAATGATGGGCCTGGAGGGGCCCCCAGATGGGTGTGTACACAACTCTGCTTGCCAGCAATATTCCGCATAATTGTGCCATTTCTGAGATTTCTCGAAGCTTGAAGAATGTTTCAGAGGGGTTTCAATGGTAAGAAAGTTGAAGAAGAAGAAGAAGAGTTGGTTCTTATATGCCGCTTTTCTCTACCCGAAGGAGGCTCAAAGTGGCTTACAGTTTCCTTCCCATTCCTCTCCCCACAACAGACACCCTGTGGGGTGGGTGAGGCTGAGAGAGCCCTGATATTACTGAAGAAGAAGAAGAAGAAGAAGAAGAAGAAGAAGAAGAAGAAGAAGAAGAAGAAGAAGAAGAAGAAGAAGAAGAAGAAGAAGAAGAAGAAGAAGAAGAAGAGGAAGAGGTGGTTCTTATATGCCGCTTTTCCCTACCCGAAGGAGGCTCAAAGCGGCTTCCAGTCGCCTTCCCTTTCCTCTCCCCACAACAGACACCCTGTGAGTTGGGTGAGGCTGAGAGAGCCCTGATATCACTGCTCGGTCAGAACAGCTTTATCAGAAGTCTCAAAGCAGCTTCCAATCGCCTTCCCTTCCTCTCCCCACAACAGACACCCTGTGAGGTGGGTGAGGCTGAGAGAGCCCTGATATCACTGCTCGGTCAGAACAGTTTTGTCAGTGCCGTGGCGAGCCCAAGGTCACCCAGCTGGCTGCATGTGGGGGGAGCGCAGAATCGAACCTGGCATGCCAGATTAGAAGTCCACACTCCTAACCACTGCACCAAACTGAGAAAGGCTGAATGTGTATGCCACTTTTCCAGAAATAGGCTTGAGATGGCTCACAACCGAAAAGAATACCATAAAAGCAGAAACACACGTTCTTAAAAATAAGTCATTAAAAACAAGGCATGGGCATAAAAGCACCCTAAAACGACCACTGAGCAGCCTAAACTAACACCCATAATACTGAGACATTTGGTTAATATAGCAGAGTTTGCACAGTCGTGGAAGCGTGATATTGAGTGCAGTTAATAAATCTCCCAAGAGGTATATTGCAAAAATAAAACTTACATTTATTCGAGTAGATTCATTTCACATTCGGGTTGTAGCCAAAAGGGGAGAGAGAAACCTAATCTCAAGAGTGCTTTCCTGGTCACCAGTGGCCAGATAATCTGACATCATGTTTATAGAAGTACTAGGGACCAAGTCTGTTGCATTCAGAAATACAACAGGCACTAGATTGGGAGGGGGGTGGGTGGGCTGGAAGAACTCTTTGGACAGTCTTTCCCTCCCACCAGGACCTGAAAAGACTGCAGGCAGCTGTTAGGGAACTCACCAGCAGGGGCAGCTCTCAGGTGGCAGGAATCTGCAGCCTCTGAGCCTCGGAAGGAAGTGGAAGGAGGAGGGGTGGTCAGGGGTTGGGGACAAAGGAGATTGGCTGGCCGCTGGACAGACAGGCAAGCCGGTTGGAATAGGAGGCACTCAGGGGCGGGGTAGCTACCCTTAGTGGGTGTTAAGCGTTGAGTGGCACTTAAGCCATGAGACCAGTTTCTCCTCCAAGGCCTTACCAGAAATATTAAGTGGAACAGATAGGGCCCATAGAGGAGAGACCTGCAGAAATCTGTGGCTCCATGTTTATGCGAATAAAGGGACTCTGAATCTGTGGCTCCATGAAAAGCCCTGCAGAGAATAAGGAGAGCTAAGGACCCAGAACGAGAGAAGAGCTCAGAGGGCAGCTGCCCAGTTGAGACAAAGAGAGAGACATCCCTTTCAAGGAGAGGACACTTGTACACAAAGCGATGTAGCAACCCCCCCCCCCCCCATCACCACCATTGTCTGGGCATGTCACTCACACATGGGCTAGATGCAGACTATAAAAGCATTGCGAAGAATTAATCCCCTCAATAAAAAGCCTGAGGAAAATGAAATGGTTTGGCCCGGTACCGAAAAAGCAGCAAGGTAGGCACCAGGTGAATCTTAAGGGGGGGGGGGGAGAGCATTTCAAAGTGGAGATGACACCATGGGAATATACCCTGTCTCTTCTCATCACCTAACTCACATCTGAGAAAAGCAGACCTGAATGAAAGATTGCAAATCTTACAGTACAGCCACAGGTAGACAGAATAGGGGAGAGACATGAGTCCCTCTAGGATTATTTATTTATTTATTTATTTATTTATTTATTTATTTATTTATTTATTTATTTATTTATTTATTTATTTATTTACCGCCACTCCCAAAGGCTTGTGGCAGTTCACATATGTCCAACTAAAACCCCATTAAAAGGACTATAACTGCAACAATCAACAGCAAATAAAGATGGCGGAACCCTCACCCCCCCTTCATCTACTAGTGGGAGGAGAGAGGAGAGACAAATCAGATGGTTGTTGGCAACAGGGGGACCCAACTGCTCTTCCTGCACTAACCTGGCCTCAGCCGTACACCTGGCGGAAGAGCTCCATCTGACCAACTCTCAGCCCAACAGTAGTTCTGTTCCATCAGCCTGTTTCCTAGGTCTACCCTGAGGCAGGCATGTGATAAATCCCATGATGAACTCTGATGCTCTGAAGGTACCCTTCTACGATTTCTTCAGACAAACTCCACTGTTCCCAGCATTAGCCAAAATACATTGCTGAGGTGTGCACTGAGGTGCAAGACAGGCTGTCAGGAGATAAGCATAACATACTGAGATCTAGGGGATTTCTGCACCCTTTAACAATAGTGCGATACTTACCTTTCGTTGTCGTTATATTTCAGCCCCTCCACATGATGTTGCCAACATGCATCATCACCATCTTGAGGCAAGACTCTTCATGGGTGCAATGGGTGCGGTCCCTGCCCGTCTCCCCAGACGCTTGGTGTTCCAGTTTGCTACGGTGAAGCTCTACCTGCCTGACTCCTGGTTCCTGATTCTGGCTTTGGCTTCTGACTTTGCCCCTGTCTCCTGACCCCGGCTTGTCGTGACTTTGTTCCTGGCTCCTGACCTGAACTTGTTCCTGGACTCCGCTTCTGGCTCTTGAATATGGTCAGGCTTTCAACTCTGTTCCCAGCTACTCGACCAAGTTATGGCTTCGGCACTCCCTCTGGCAAATGACCCCAGTCCGGCTCAGACGGCACTCCCTGCCCCACCCTTCTTGGTGAACTGTCTTCCCCAGCTTAGGCTCTTAGGACTGGAGTCTGACTTGGTACTTGCCTTCCAATTAGGTCTTGGCTTTCCGGTTTAGGTTGTAATTTACTGGTACTCAGGGTGCTGCCTGGTAGGGGGCACAGCAGTGTTGGCTCAGAGGAACAAATAGCTGAAGGTTTGTGGGGATGGTCTTGGAGGAGGTCCACAGTGACCTGAGGCTGGTATCAGTTCACCAAGTAGCTCTTCTAAGTCTGATGTGACTTGCCAGAGAGTGGGCAAGAAGAATAGCTTTTTTAAAATGCATTTTTTCATTTCCCAAAGGAGTCCCAAAGCAGTTTACAAGCACCTTTCCCTGCCTCTCCCCACAGTAGTCACCATGTGAGGTATGTGGGGCTGGGAAAACTCTTAAGAGAACTGCTCTACAAGGACAGCATGAAGAGAGCTGTGACTAGCCCATGATCACCCAGCTGGTTTCATGTGGAGAAGTCGGGGATCAAACCCAGTTCTCCAGTTTAGAATCTGCCACACTTTAACTGCTACACCATGCTTGTGCAAGCAGGAGAAAGTTTCCAGGTAATGGAAACCTGGCAGTGATCTGTAACATCTTAAACTAATGGAACTTGTCCATCTGATAGGGCATGTTTAGCAAGTGGGACAGAAGGCTTTGTGATTTTTACCCAATTCCTTTTGGGATCTCTTGCTCAATATGGTGCTGTGCTAAAACTATGCTTTCATATATTTTGTTTTTAATCAATATGCTGGGGTGCATCAGGAAGTAAATTGTCTCCATGGTGGCCAGGTGGTGAGCAGCAAGCAGTACAGAGACAAGGCCTCACAGGGTGTCTGTTGTGTTCTAAGGCAGGGGTAGTCAACCTGTGGTTCTCCAGATGTCCATGGATTACAATTCCCATGAGCCCCTGCCAGCGTTTGCTGCCAGGGGCTCATGGGAATTGTAGTCCATGGACATCTGGAGGACCACAGGTTGACTACCCCTGTTCTAAGGGACATGTTCTAAGGGAAACAAGAAAGGGCCCCACTTTAGGTGATGGTGGAAATATGGGTGATCCTAAATATAGGGAATGGGTTCAACAGCTTGATGTCTCCTTGAATTCCCCCCCCCCCTTCTTTGGCTTAAGAGTTGCTTGGTAGTTGGTGAAACTGTCAGCTGCAGTTGAGCAGATGTTTAGCTCAAAGGAAGAGGATTTCTGCAATCTTCAAACAGATGCTTTCTTAGTCGAAAGTCAAGGAAGGTCTGAAGGAGCTAAATTACCCAGCAGGTCCTTCTGCTAAAATTTTGCAATGGCCCTAATGAAACACATCTGCCTTTCCCAAGAAGCTCTTGCAAAGATAATTTGCCCCTCCCTTTTAAACTGTGCTCTGAAAGCGAAGTGAGTCCAAACACATGAGGTAGTATGTTGATAGCATTGCCCCCAGGAGCAATAAAAAAAGCCCCCTTTAAGGAAACGGAGTGCTATCAGACAGCTCCTGTTTTCTTTTGACTCCTGGAAATAAACACTTCCGAAGATCATGGAAGCCCTCTAATAAGTTGTTATCATTAGTGAATGGATGAACTTAATATACAAGCAAAAACGTGGGGTTGCCAGAAGGCCGGTATAGAAATCTAAATAAATAAATATTCAACTGAGGGTTGCTTCACATGCTCTTTCTCTCGCTTCCACTTGGATCTAGTGTGTGTTTGTGTTAAGTGCCATCAAGTCACTTCTGACTTTTGGAGAAGACGTCCTCCAAAACGTCCTATAAATTAACGTCCTCCTGAACTTCCTTTCATTGAGTCCTTGCTCAAGTCTTGCAAATGGAGGGCCATAGCTTCCTTGACTGAATTGATCCATCTCCTGCTGGATCTTCCTCTTTTCCTGACACCTTCAGCTTTTCTTAGCTTTATTATCTTATCCAGTGACTCTTGTCTTCTCAGAATCTGAATGTAGTACAATAGCCTCAGTTAGCCATTTTAGCATCTAGGGAGACTTTAGGCTTCATTCTATTATGAACCCACTTATTGGTCTTTTTGGAGGTCTAAGGTATTTGTAAACCTCTAAGGCAGTGGTCCCCAACCTCCGGTCCAGGGACCGGTACCGGTCCGCAGATCAGTCAGTACCGGTCCACGGCTCTTCCCCACCTGCTGCCTCAGGGGCTGCCCTGCCACTCTGCCGCCAGCTCACCTTTGGTGCTCTCCAGTGGTCACCATGGCTGGGGCTCCCCCTCGGCATGGCACTGTGCAGCTGCTGCTGGCAGTGCCCCCCCAGTGGGAAGCAGGAAGTCAGGGGCACCGGTGGGAAAGCACGTGGTGCAGGTGCTCAGGTGGCAGCAGCGACATCCCTCAGCAAAAGACTACCCTCCCCCGAGCCTCAGTAAAATTGTTAAGCGTTGACCGGTCCCCGGTAATAAAAAGGTTGGGGACCACTGCTCTAAGGTATTTGTATATGTGGGAAGCTAAGCAGGGTTATCTGTGGGACTGCCCATGACCTTATGCCCCCCCCAGGGAATTGTGCTCTACAGGCACTAATCTGTTGGTGGTCCTCGGCTAACGAGAGGTGTGTCTGGCCTTGACTACAGCCAATTATAGCCTTGACCAGATGGAATGAGCTCCCAGAAGAGCTGAGGGCCCTGACAGAGCTTTCACAGTTCTGCAGGGCCTGCAAGATGGAGCTCTTCCACCAGGCATTTGGTTAAGGCCAGGGTAAGTGAGATCAGAGACCCCTCCCCAGCTTAGCTGTGTCATCTGGCCACCACAGACATCTCCCCTGAGGCACTTAGGGAGGTTGTTGAGCAAGAGGAATGAGGATTATTTTTTCGTCGCTGGGAGAGAATGTTTTAATGGGTATGTTTTTATATTCTATCTTGGGACTGACTACTTAACTTGCCGTGATCCAGCTTGCTGGGGGTGGTGAGTAATAAGCCATCAAACAAACAAAATAAATAAAGTGATGGCTTCTCTCTGTGCTTCAGGTAGTACAGAACTCCTCCCCATAAGGCACTGTATACATGACTCCTCTCCCCATTGACTAAATGTATGTACCAGCACGCTGCCCCCATCCCCATGCTCATGAGCATGACACCTGTGTATGGAGGAAGCACAAACATGAACACACATGAAACTGCCTTATGCTGAATCAGACCACTGGCCCATCACAGTATTGTCTAAGAGTGGCAATATCTGTACATCCACTCCTTCCCCATGATCAGCCACGTTGGGCCACCAGCATACACATGGACACTTTCTCCATGCTTAGGCACCTGTTGGCACTTCTACACAGACTAAACAATGCGCTTTGCAACTGGATTTTACTGTGTGAAACTGTTCTTGTACGCGGTTGCTAGATTGAAACTACATAATTCATTCATTCATTCATTCATTCATTCATTCATTCATTCATTCATTCGTCGTTTTATTTATTGCATTTCTATGCTGCTCCCCCCTCAGGGCAGTGTACATAGTATTAAAACATCATAATTTCAAAAATATTTAACAGTTGATTAAAATGTTTAAAAACATGACATTTATTATTATTTTATTATCATTATTTTAAGTTTATATCCCACCTCTTGTGTCAAATGGCTTATAGCATAAACAAGACAGCCCATAAAACCCATTAAAACATTTACAAATACAGTTAAATACAGTTAAAGATGGCGGTCTAAGTCAACAATAAGCTCTCCCACAGCAAGCTCAAGGGGGACCAACAATATGGTCCTAATTAAATGCAACTGGGCCATGGTCTCCTGCATTCAACATAAGAGCCCAGAGGGTAGGGCGGGACCTCCTGTTCATAATCCCCCCAGCCTCGACCAAACACCTGGTGGAAGAGCTCCGTCTTGCAGGCCCTGCGGAACCTAGATAGCTCAATTTAAAATTAAAATTAGCAGCACCAGCACCAGCAATCCCAGGCTGGGGCATCGTCACATCTCCTGAACCTAGACTATGGCCAGAGGGCATCTTTAGTAGGTGGGGCCCAGTAGATGTTGGCTTTTCACTGACTCCAAGCATAAGCCTGGTGGAAGAGCTCTGTCCTGCAGGCCCTGTAGAACTGTGCTGGCTATTTAGCATGTGTGGAAGTGCCCACAGTGAAGATAACCTGGTGGTCTCATGGAGGCAGAGGGTAGAACCAGCACTCTCATGCTTGCAGTCCTGCCTACATGTTCAATTCTTAGGTGGAGTGGCGCTATGCACAGGGCTACTAACTATAAAAGAGCCTCTTGTGGCACAGAGTGGTAAGGCAGCAGAAATGCTAGCTGAAGCTGTCTGTCCATGAGGCTGGGAGTTCAATCCCAGCAGCCGGCTCAAGGTTGACTCAGCCTTCCATCCTTCCGAGGTCGGTAAAATGAGTACCCAGCTTGCTGGGGAGTAAACGGTAATGACTGGGGAAGGCACTGGCAAACCACCCCGTATTGAGTCTGCCATGAAAACGCTAGAGGGCGTCACCCCAAGGGTCAGACATGACCTGGTGCTTGCACAGGGGATACCTTTACCTTTACTAACTATAAAGTCTAGCAAACGTATCAGGTGGCTCCTACTCATCTTTGCTGATGCAGGGAAATAAGGCTGCCATTCTATTAATGCTTGACACGGAAGTCAACACACCATTCTGCTTTGCAGGCCATATGTCTGGTAACATGGGATTACGCTACAAAGAACCCCGACTGGAGTCCCTATCCCAGCCCATTTTCCTGTTCACTGCTTAACACCTGCCACTGTTTGTTCCAACCCAGAGGGTGATGGGTCCAGAGTCACAGAGAGAAAAGGCAACTGCTGCAGTTCTTCTAATCTGAAATTGAATTGCTTTCCCATTCTACCTTTCCATGAAAAACAAAATATGGGATCTTCACCCCCAAGGCAAGGTGGTGAGTTCTCCTTCTTTGGAAGTTTTAAAGCAGAGGCTAAATCGTCATCTGACAGAAATGCTGATTTGATGAACAGGCAGAGTGGGTGGGCAGGAAGGGATGTGCCAGTGTTTGTCTCTTGTGGCCCTTCCTTGCATACCCAGGGAATTGCTGACCGCCACCATGGGATGGTAGGTGAATTTCCTCCAGGCCAGGCTGAATTTTGGAGATTTTTGGTGGTGGTCGTGGTGGTGGTGATGGGGATCATTTTGCCATGAAATTGGGGTCCCTGTGGGTAGGCAGGTAGTTGTGTTCCTGCATTGTGCAGGGGGTTGGGCTAGATGACCTGGAGTTCCCTTCCAGCTCTATGATTCTACGAGGCAGTTTTAATGTGCAGAAATATTCATATTTGGGGGATGACATTTGAAGTGGTACAGTCTACCAAGAGGTGCATCAAATGACCACGTATTACCAACTTACACAATATTTCCGAAAACAAGCAAGCAGTTAAGGCTTCATCATACGTGATAATTTTCCTATATTGGTATCGCTAACATGTAGGTAGTTAAGCATAGATGGTGCATAAGCCATCAGATAGAACCAATGTACATATCATGTGCCAGGAAGTCATAAGTGTGATCTGTTGGAATATTATGATATGTAACAACACCCTAAGCAATTTTGCATGTTTATCAAAGGGGGTGAAAAAGATATCAATTTGTGCTCTGTTGCTTATCTATCAAGAAACGTCCTTCAATCTGATTGCACTTTCTTGTGTGGCTGGTTCCATCCAGTTGTATGAATAAATATATACAGGCATCATGCTGCCATCTATAGGTCGGAGGAGAGTGACAGGCAGGTATAATGAGCAGATGGCAATACAAGGGCCGTGCATGGTGCAGAGAGAGAGACACACTCCGAATTCTCTTCTCACAAAAAGGGAAGCCTTTTTCATTGCTGCAGCCATGTGAACTCCTCCCATTCTCACCATGACTTTGCAGGATTTTAAGAGTCGATCCAAAACCTGAACAACCCGTAGGGCCAGAAACCACAAGTGAATAAACGGAAAGAGTCGGTGTACCACGAGACATACAACATATTGGTCTTCTAGTTATTAAAAACATTTGAGCATTGCTAAAGGTTTCAAAGTTACTGAAAGTCATTAACGATCTATTATAAAATCCTCCATTTGCTGGAAGGAGAGGCAGGAGAGGCCTGATAAGGTCCATCATATGTGATAATTTTCCTATATCAGTATCATTTCTGGTCCGTACTCCAACAACTTGGCAGGCTCCCAGTTGAATTCCAGATTAAGCTTAAGGTTTTGGTAATTACCTTCAAGGCCATACACGGCCAGGGCCCACTGTACCTGAGGGACCACCTCCCTGCCTATACCCCCAAAAGAGCCTTACACTCTGCCACCTCCAACTGGCTGCAGATCCCTGGCCCCAGAGAAGCAGATCGCTGGCCCTCAATAAGGGCCAGAGCCTTCCCGGTCCTGGCCCCCACCTTGTGGAATGAGTTCCCTGAGAAAATCAGAGCCCTGCCTGAACGTCTGCAATTCTGCAGGGCCTGCAAAAGGGAGCTCCTCCACCAGGCATTCGCTTGAGGCCAACCTACTTGAAACATCTGCTGGCCAGTCAGGGAAAACTGCTTTGCTCTGAGGCGCAGATCAGCGAGTTAATTTACAAAAAGAAGAAATCTGCACACTTACCGATGGCAATTTTTTCAAATATCGAGGCTTATATCCACTCCAGGATATCACGTAGGAAAGGTAGGGTCACCACGAATCAATCATGCATGTTGCAGAGGGAAAATTTAAAGTGCCCCAAATCAAAATGGAAATTGAATTCAATGTAGACGGGAGGGATTTAGTCAATCTCGGAGTGGGTAAAAAGCCCCGTGCAGACTACACCCTAGTATCCCTTTTTTGTGTCTACATTAAAACAGCAACATTGGCTGACAGTTTGTTTCTGTGAACATTTGAAAGTGCTGTTTATAACCTTTAAAGTCCTTCCTGGCTACAGATCTGAAGGACCATCTCTCCCCATGTTCTCCATACACCAACTGTAGTCTTCCACTTGCCTTTTCAGCTGTGACATCCACATCCTGACAACTGCAAAGATCAAGAGCATGTGCTAAATTCTAGCTGTTACCCCACTTACAGTGGTACCCCTAGAAATATCATCTCTATAGTGACTTCTCCCAACTTGTGGAATGGACTCTCAGAGGAGCTCAGGAGGATGCCATCTTTAGAAAACGTTAGGAGATGCCATAAGTCTATTTTATATGCTTTTAGTGGGCTTTAAGCTGCAGGCATTGTCTTCGGGGAGGTTTTATTGTGTTTTTTTAAATGCGGGAAGGGAAAGGCGAAGTGTAAATATTGTAAGGAATGAAATATACAGACTGTCCTGTACTCACATTCTCATGATTGCAGGGCTGGTTTGGAAACCCAAAAAGGCCTCTATGGTATCTAAGGTCCTCCAGTTAACTTTGCGGTCGAGTAGGTTGGAGTTTGAGGTCCATTGCTTTGTTTTAGAATAACGCCCTAGCCGATTACAAGGAGAGGTAAGAAACCTGTGCTTTGTTGAAGCATGGCTTGGAAGTAGCAAACTACACATTTTGGCACTTTTTAACTTTTCTCATTTTCATGAGTTGAAAGATAAACTGGAGCGGGGGGGGGGGAGTGACGAGAACCCTAGACAGTAACTACATAATAGCTACACAATCTTTGGAACTCATTACTGAGAAATGTTAATCTGTGAATAGGGATGTCGGAAGAATGATGTTACTCAGCAGTATGCTAATTGCCTGACCATGGCAGTTAAAAATGTCCTCGGAACAACATAAGTGCTTGTTGAAAAGCAAGCATGTACATAGGAGCATAAGAGTCATTAGACTAGATCAGACCGAAAGCTGGCCAGGTGCCTTTGGGAAGCTCACACACGTAGGGCATGAGGGAGACAACCGTTGCCCATTGAGTGCTCCAAGCATTCAGTCAACAGAGGTATCTCTCCTCCTCCAAATATGAATTCTTCACTATGGCCCTACCAAAGGTCAAATTAGATGGGACAATGGCAGACAAGTTTGCTTACAGTCCATCTCAGATGTTTCATTCATGCATACCAAGAGCCTGATAACTGCACATATCTAAAGCACATGGTACCTGGAGTGATCCAAAAACACATGCTGACCATGTTGTCTGAATAGGGGCAACATGTGTATTTTGCCACCGAAGAGGCCACTGAGAGGGGATCTGATAACCATCTTCAAGTATTTAAAAGGGTGCCAAATAGAGGATGGAGCAGAGTTGTTCTCTTTTGCCCCAGAGGGACAGACCAGAACCAATGGAATGAAATTCATTCAAAAGAAATTCCATCTAAAAATCTGGAAGAAGTTCCTGACAGAGCAGTTTCTCAGTAGAACAGGCTTCCTTGGGAGGTGGTGGGTTCTCCATCTTTGGAGATTTTAAAACAGAGGCTGGATAGCCATCTGACGGAGAGGCTGATTCTGGAAAGGTTCAAGGCAGATTACAGTGGATGAGCGATAGAGTTGTGAGCGTCCTACATTGTGCAGGAGGTTGGATTAGATAACTCAAGAGGTCCCTGTTATTCTTTGATTCTAAAGACTTTACAGAATTTAAAAACATGAATGCCATAACTTTTCTATGAGCATAATTGTGATTATACCCAATTAGCATTTGTCATCTGAGAAACAAAAAAATGTGAAAATTGAAAACTGAAAAGACATTTTGTAGTGAATAAAAGAAAGTACATTATTTGGACGAAAACAGTCTTGTACAGTGTTGAGGTATATTTGGATATTGAGGTAACTCACACATTGAAAATGATAGTGTAGTATCATCACACATTACTGCATATTAATCAGAGACAGAATTGGCCATATTTGAACATAAATATCTTCATACTACACACTAAATTACCAAAACCCTGTCTTGAAGTGTATATTTATTCAGAAAGGGGGAAAATGAGAATTTGTTTTCAGTGCTCCTCATAGATTTCCAGTTCTTCCATGAGAAAAACTGAGGAGTGCTCTGCAAAAAGGGAAGTTTTCCCTTGAATTTTTTGAATATTAACAACACTAATTTGAATGCATAATATAATGTTTGCATAACTTTAGTTCAGTGCTAAGGCACTAGCAAACCACCCCGTATTGAGTCTGCCATGAAAACGCTAGAGGGCGTCACCCCAAGGGTCAGACATGACCCGGCGCTTGCACAGGGGATACCTTTACCTTTACCTTTAAACTGTGAAGGATCTATAGGCCCTCAATCCTGAAATTTTAGTGTGTGTCAGAACCCTAAGGAAGGGTTGCCAACCTTCAGGGGGAACCTGGAGATTTCCTAGAATTACAACTGTTCTCCAGACTACAGTCAGTTCCCCTGGAGGAAATGGCAGCCTCAAAGGCCAAGCTCTATGGTATAAGTGAAATGCTTCTCAGATTCCTGTCTCCACAGGCACTGTCTCCAAATCTCCACGAATCTCCCAACCTGGAGCTGGTAACCCTACCTTGAGGGTGCTTTCCCCCTTAACTATGCTGTCCGAAGTTTCGTAAAGAGAAGATCAGTGAAGATCCCTTGTCTGCCCACCAAAGCCTCTTCCCTGAAGTTAGTACAATAAAATCAGAGTCCAGTTGCTTCCTTTAAGACCAACAAAGACTTATTCAAGGCGTGAGCTTTCGAGTGCAAGCGCTCTTCCTCACTCGAAAGCTCACACCTTGTTAGTCTGGACTCTGAAATTAGTGTGAGAGATCCTCCGAGATCATTTAAACCAAGCTCACTGAGAAACCTTGGGCAAGACTCACACTTTCAGATGGTCATGGAAAGGATAAAATAGGGAAAGGAAGGCCCAAGAAGGCCACCTTGGCCTCCTTGAGGGAATTTTGAGGCAAAATGCACTAGACTGATAAACGTCTTGTCAGAGCCCATCCTAGGGAACCATCACAAGAAATACCACAATTCCAGCCTCCTCCCCCCCCCCCCCAATTCTTCCGAACAGCAAGCTACAAACACACAAAACGCAATCTGCACTGTTTGATCATCACGCCACCAATGTTGGCACTGCTGCAAAATGTTATTTGGATACAAAAGCTGTTAGGTAGCAAAAAACAACATTGTTTTTAATGACTTTCTCCCCCGTCAGACTGGATTCCAGACTTATACCAACACGCAGCTGACATTTCATACGGCTCTGCAAAAAAGCATGTAAAATGAGTCCATGTTTTAAAACAGCAGGGAAGCTTCCATTGCTACAATTAACCAGTAACATATGCCACTGACGCCAAGAGGAGTTTTTAATCCCTTTAAACATTAATGTAGTATTTTTGCTTCTGTCGCAATACGGCAGCCATCTGCGTTTGAACCTGCTGGGAAATTGGTGATAGGATAACAGAGAGAAAGAGGAAGGGAGGGAAGAGAAGCCAGCCAGGGAGAGGGATGGAGAGAATCTCCTTGCTTCAGATCCAGCATCTAAAACAACAATTTAAATGTTTTCTAAAGTATTATTAAAGAGTCAGATGGCTGCAGGAATATTGCTCAAACTGCTCATTGTAAGGCAAAACAAATCAAAACAAAGAAATGCACTTTTCTCCCAAAGGGTTTAAAAAAAAAATTGGCATATCTTTGCGAAACAAATGCTAACTTCTAACAAAGGCATTTTCCTTTCTAGGAAAACAAATGCCTCGTATGGAAGGTGGGGGGGAAGAAAGACAGCTACAAGGAAAGTTCAAATACATTAATTTAGCAGTCAAAAGGTAAGACTGTCAACAGTTTATTTGATATAATTATATCTAATTCTCGATATGGCCTCAGCTGCGGATCCTTAAATCCACAGATTGGGACAATGTATAGAGAAAGGAGGTTTATCTACAGAACTGAAGGGCTCCCCAGGGTTGCAGACAAAGGGAGAGAGGTTTAAATAGTCCTAAAGAGCACAGGGGGCTGGGGGTTGCAGAGAGAAAGGTAAGCAGGCAAAGAGGCAGGCATGTAGAATGAGAGCAGAGCAGCAGAGGAGCAAAGCAGCCACTGGGATTTCTCCCCCCCCCCCCCCGGGAAGTTGCTGATAGGTTCCTGTTGCTGGGACGGAGGACCCTGGGTAGCCAAGTATTACACGAACCAGGCCCGTGGATGAACTGTAGATGAGTAAATGGGCCCTGACCTTCTTCTCCATCCACTGCTTTTGCCAGTCATTATATGAGCCAGAGAAACAGAGGAGGTAGTGACACAGCTAGCAGGTGGGCTGTCTGGTGAGCAGGGAAAGGGAAGAGGGAATGGGATTCCTTCACATACAAATATTGTAGATCCCCCTTTTGTACATATGTAGCTTTTAGCATTCCATCCCAATTTACTGTGACCAAGACACAGAACTTATGCAGATGTGTAGGCTTTGTTCTCAGTGTTAAATTCTGTGAGACACTGTATATGGCTGGGGTGGCCAAACTGTGACTCTCCAGATGTTCGTGGACTACAAATACCATGAGCCTCACCAGCATCATGCTGGCAGGGTTTCATGGTAATTGTAGTCCACAGACATCTGGAGAGTCGCAGTCTGGCCACCTCTGGTATATGGGCTACAAACTGGGAGACAGCTGAAAGGGCCAAAAACTTATTTCTAAATACTAAACACCTGGATTCAAAACCAGATTTAGTTGTGATTACAGAATTATACCTCATTGCATCCCTTTTAACGTCTTCTTTGTAAATGGATATAAGAAGCACACAGTCTTAATGTGAGCCTAATGAAGTCAGAGTCCAGTGGCACCTTTAAGACCAACAAAGATTTATTCAGGGCATGAGCTTTCGAGTGCCTTTAAGACCAACAAAGATTTATTCAAGGAGTGAGCTTTCGAGTGCAAGCACTCTTCCTCAGACTATGAACTTCCATAATGACAGTGGGAGTATATAAGCAAAAGTTAATCCTGTTAAATTAGTAAACTGTGTCACAACATCCAAATTCAGCCATATGATAATTCTTTGCTAAAACAGCCAATCAGTCTCCTCGAATTCAGTTGTAGTTCACAAAAACATAGGAGAAATACAACTGTCTATGTCAGTGATTAACGGCTTTCACTTAACCGTTTGTCGTTGGCCCCATCCGTCTCCACCCCAGTGTGAAAACATTCCTGCAAGCGTAAAGATGTGTTGGCAACTATCTTGTCCTGAGACCAGGGAGTTAAATTCAAAATTACATTACATATTACGAACATTAATGTGAGAATTGTGAGGGCCATTCCGCATGACTTTAATATAGCACTAGTCTTACATTTTGTTTTCACCACTAAAACTACGTTCCGCATGACGTCGTGAGCAATCTGCAACACTCCTTCAACACTAGCGCCAAAATCGCTTCGTTGTAGCGATTTCCAGGATTCGGGAAAAGTGGATTCACCCTCAGAAAATCACTACACTCTTGCCAACAACCTGCAACACTTGAAAAAAATACTTGTGCGTTCTCAATGTAGCGGTTGCAACAAAGTCCCTCCCCCTGGCTCTCTCCTCCGAACTTCCGGCAAAGCGATCGCCATTTTTTTTCTTCGGAACGGGGAAAGCAACGAACCAGTGAGGCTTCTCTGGCTACAGTCCCTCCACAGAAGTGCTTTAAAGCTCCCCTTAGTGCCCAAGCACAAAACAGTCCCCTGTTTGCCAGTTCCCTTTAATTTTGGCCAAAAATTGTGCCCGTGAGGGGGGGATTTTTTTTCCCATTCGGGGGAGCATGGTAACGATGACTCACTGGCTCACACGCCAGCTAGATGGGTCTCTACGTTGCGAAGAATCAAGGCATATTCGTTGAAACATGTGTTTTTAAAAAAAAAACAGTTCTTAAAGGGAAAGGGGCTTTTCGGGAGCATGATAACAACCACCCATTGGCTGTTCTGTTTGATTGATGGCCAGGGGCGGGAACAAGCTCAGGAAAAAATCACTTCCTTTCTAGCAATTCCTGCGAGACCGGAAACCTGTGGGAAACGAATGAAACGCTACTGGATTCCACTACAAATGAAGGTATGCGGAACACCGAGATTCCACTATTTAAAATAGCGTTTCCGCTTTGTGAAAGCAATTGGCAACATTGGTCCTTGTGCGGAATGGCTCTGATGCTTTTTTTGTGTAGTGCTTCGGGGTAGTCAACCTGTGGTCCTCCAGATGTTCATGGACTACAATTCCCATGAGCCCCTGCCAGCGTTTGCTGGCAGGGGCTCATGGGAATTGTAGTCCATGAACATCTGGAGGACCACAGGTTGACTACCCCTGATGCATGGAGCGCTGAAACCTATGCACACAAAAATCTTGACACAATGATAGAAAGGGGATATCAACATTGCTCTTCTCCCTGTAGTGTTTCCCCACACATGAAACTGCCTTATACTGAATCAGATGGGGAAATGGCAAATCCTTGTGTGTTGGAATTAAGTTGAGAAATTCTCCGAGTGGAAAATCACAATTAAGGGTAGGAGCAACAAAGGGCTAAGAGGACTCTTGGAACAGCAATCACCACCACCAAAGAAATGGCATTGCATACCTCTGCTCGTCCCTCTTTGCCTCGAGGTGCAGACTAACTATTTGAAACACTTTTCAACCGAGTGAACTTTCACTCCCTCTAGCTTTGCACATGCTGGATCTCCTCCTGCCTGTTTTCAACATTAAACCCACCCTCAGTTTTAAAAGGAGTTCCTCCTGCAAAGCAATTATTGTTGTCAACAGACACAATGGCTGGCAGAAAACCAAACTTTATATATACCTATATATATATTTTCCCCTCATTCTGCTTGGGGTCTTCGGCCCTGACCTTTCCTTTGGATGCAGAGATCAACAGAACAAGGAATCGGCGTCTCGGCTTTTTTGAGAAGGGGGAAAAGACATGCCGCGGCCTCCGTTTTGCGACTCAACAGTCACTTATTAAGAACAGAGATAGCCCTTCAGTTAGAAAATTGTGAGAAATTATCTTTTCTACACCAGGAATCTGGCCCGGTGCAGTCCTCAGCTGGTCGCCAGTTTCCACTTCCGGACAATGTCGGTGCTGGTCTGGGGAGGTTGCAGTCCTGGCACGATGCAGGCCCTCGATTGCCCAGCAGCAAGGGAACCCACTACAGGGCAAATGAGAGTCTGCATCACACCAGGCCTGGGAACACCCCAGACTGGCACCAATGTTATCTGGAAGCAGAAATTAGCCCTGTGATTGGACGAGCACAACACCAGGACAGATTCCTGGTGAGGAAAAGGCCAGAACTTTGCAGGCACTCTCTCTGAGTTTGTTCTGCAATATCACGGCTAGCTGAATCTTGTTTTTTAGTTATTTAATTTATTTATATTGACATTGGTACTCTTCCATTCTTCTCTCAAGGGAACCCCAAAGCAGTTTGCAGACAAACAAAAATAAAAGAGACTATACACAAAAAACAATTAACAGCAGCAGACTCCATCTTGGGGCAGTTTAGAATTTCTGAGCCACATTCAGACTTCACAGATATTTGGGCAGAAAAAGGGAAAAGCAACAAATCCACAGCAAGGTGATGTAGCAACTAAGCGTCTCCTACTTTCTCCCTCTCTGCTTGAACTCTCCTTTGATCTTATAAGTGTAAATGTTTGGTTTTATGGCTTGATATCTAGACAGCATCCTAAAAAACAGAGACATCACCCTGCCAACAAAAATGCATCTAGTCAAGGCTATGATCTTCCCAGTTGCAATGTATGGCTGTGAAAGTTGGACCATAAGGAAGGCCGAGTGTCAAAGAATTGAGGCTTTTGAACTCTGGTGCTGGAGAAGACTCTTGCGAGTCCCTTGGACTGCAAGGCGAACAAACCGGTCAGTCCTAGAGGAGATCAGCCCTGACTGCTCCTTAGAAGGCCAGATCCTGAAGATGAAACTCAAATACTTTGGCCACCTCATGAGAAGGAAGGACTCCCTGGAGAAGAGCCTAATGCTAGGAGTGATTGGGGGCAAAAGAAGAAGGGGACGACAGAGAATGAGGTGGCTGGATGGAGTCACTGAAGCAGTAGTTGCAAACTTAAATGGACTCCGGGGAATGGCAGAGGACAGGAAGACCTGGAGGATCATTGTCCATGGGGTCGCGATGGGTCGGACACAACTTTGCACCTAACAACAACAAGATTGCTCCCAGGATCCAGTGGTGAGATTCAGATACTCCAAACAGCACAATAATGATCACTTCAGCCTCCAACCCTAGGCCATGGCACAGCAGCACTGCACACTAGGACATCTGCACATGAGCACATGGAATTGTGTAATGGGGAGGAACTTTTTTCCCAGCAGGTGATTGGCTTGGAAAGCTTAACCCTTTCCCTGCTTCCTGTTTCATGCCATGTTTCACACCCGAAGTGTGTTGTAAAGGGCCGGGGGGGGGCGTCCTTCGGGGCCCACCTCCAATTAGTCGAAGGACCACATGTGGTCCGCAGCCCACAGGTTGGGGATCGCTACCTTAGTAGACATTTTGTTAGTTTTTAAGCCAATACTGGATTCTTGCTCTTTCCAAAAAATAGGACCTGTATTGTAAACATAGGACATCTGGTAACCCTACTTGAATGTTTGTGATCATTCCATGGAATTGCTGTAGCTCAAGCGTTGTATAGAGTGACAGGCCACTTTAGCCCAGTAAGACACCCTGTACTTAGCCTTCGGATCTCAATTCTTAAGCAGAAAAAGTGGACCACAGAGACATAAACCTCTTTATTTGTTCAGAGGACTCTACAGGCAAAATTTAAAATGGAAATAAAATCTAAGCAGTGGCAGTAATCTAGCTGTTATAGTAGGTAGGATAGAGGCAAGGGAAAGGAGATGATAATATAATACCAGCAGAAAGGTTTAATTTGAAATTATAATGGTTTGTGTATGGAAGGGGGGGGAGATACCTGATTCGACATCTTTATCGTTAGGAGAAAGGTTCTAACATTTGAAAAGATGGAATGTTAACCTCCAAGCCTTGATCCTGTTATGAGGGAATGATCAGCCGCTATTTGTAGGCTATATTGGTTTGTGGCCTGGATGCTAATTGTGTAAGCTGAAATTCACATAAAAAGGGTAAACAGGATAGCAAAGCCGGGGGCAGATTAGACCTTTAATTTACCAGGAAAGGCCCCAATAAGACATCACATGAATACGCACATATGTCATGCAACTAGAAATAGCCAGTCCGCCAACAATGGATGATTTGCAGACGATGCATATGCTCATGCAAGTGAAGGTGCTTTGCACAGTCCTCTCCCCTTCTGCATGACAAATGTGGTGACTGTCAGTAAGAATCAAAGTCCACAAAAAATTGGCTTGGCAGACTGTCAATACGGAAAAGAAAAGGAAGACCCTCGAGGAATGTGAACACAAAGCATGGCAGTACACCAATGTTTATCAAACACACAGGTGTCTTGTAAACAGCTGCTGTTATCTGGTGTCTTTAGGACTGTCTGCTTTGGGTTAGGACGTTCCTGCAGATTTGGAAGGCAGGGTTTGGGGAGGGCCGGAACCACAGTGGGGCATAATCCCATAGAGTCCTGTAGCCAAGGAGGCCATTTCCTCTAGGGCAGGAGTAGTAGTAGTAGTGGCTGAGGTTCACCTGCCCCTCTCCCCCCTCTGAACTTCCCCAATCAAGTGCAGAATGCTTTCTTTTTCAATTCAGGGGAAAGCAAGGAGAAAGACCCGGGTTCAAATTGATCTGAATTCAGCAGGATTAACAATGGGAAAAACAAAGGAAGTGAAGTATCAGCCCAGGATACCATGGTGCGGATATTATGGAAAAATTGGGTAGGTATATCATAGAACCTAGAAGGAAGAAGCTGAACAGCTGTTAAAATGATATAGTTTATCTTTATCACTTGGGGGAGGGGAGAATAGCATTTTTTTTCCCTTTCACAATAGAAGATTCCATGTCTAGCATATCTATGGATTCCTGTGCGGCCATCTGCATATCAATAAAATTAAGATATGAGCCAGAGGATTGATCTCCTCTATGGTTTTACCATAGAGATTAGGGAATTGCTAGAGCATTGTCCAATACAGTACAAAACCCTGTTTCAAACAACACTCTTGAGGGATTGGCAGCCCTTAGTTGGCAACCCTAGTTTGGGTCAAGGCTTCAGGTGTTACTGTCTCTTGTTTGCTTGTCGTCCTAAAATAGTCCTTGTGTGAAAAGCTGAAAAAGCATTTGGTAGATTCTCACCAGATATGAGAAAAACCTGCGGTGGAAATGCTCGTCTTTGGGCTGAGCATTATGTGTTGCTTCCTCTCAGGAGGGAAATTAAATAATTTTGTGTGCAACAGCTCAAAATATTTTTTGAAACCTCTGTAAACAGAGGAGTGCCAAAAATTCAGCATATGCTAGATACCGCAGTCCTCAGGGGTTACAAAAGAAACAATGCACTTCTGCTAAAGTAATTAATAAGTGCCAATATTTCAGACTTGTTCCATCAGAATGAATCACTTCCTCTCTTGTGTCGCACCCCACATTTCACAAAGTTTTGTTTGCCTTGGGGGTAGGACACTAGATCAGCCCTTGAGAACATGGAACATGAAACCCTTCTGTTTACAGAACAAGCCTTGGAGAAGAAGCCTTTGGATCTATGCATACCTTTTGGTGCTTTTTCAGTCAGAAAACTGATCCACAAAAGCTGCTTGCAGACTGTGAATCCTGTGTACGAGAGAACCATTCGGGGGGGGGGGGCAGGCCTTTCTAGTCCTGCTTGAGGTTTGCTATTCCGGTGAAAGGCCCAGGCTAACAAACTGTTGCAAAGCAAATAAAAAATCCGAGCATAGAAGAAACCCCCGACTCCCTGCCACCTGCATGAGTATTTTTAGTTGTTACTCATCTGTTATAGCATTTCAGACAAGTAGCTCATTAAGAAACAAAGCTATCTTAACCCCGCCCGTGGCGCCGCGGGCGCCGCGGACTAAATAAAGCCGTAAGGGCTTGGGGCGAGGAGTTAGGGCGGGCTCTGTCCGGGATGAGGAAGGGTGCCGATTGGCCTCCAGACAGACCATCGGTGGGGTCAATCGGCAGGTGCAAAGTGCCTGCTAATTGGCCTCTCCGATCGCCACCCTGCTGCCAAGGAAGCAATTGCAAGCAGTGCACAGCGCGGCTCGCGCCTCCAACGCGTCAGGCCGCCACCACGCGGGACATGGCGCCCTCGCAACTCGCCAGCCTCGCGCTGCCCCGCGGACCTTCTAAGGCTGGGGCTGGCGGCACAGACAATGGGCAGTGGCAGACCCAGCAGCAAAGGAGGATCTGCCGCCACCACCAGCGCACCCCCACAGCCGGCGCCGCACTTGGACATAGCAGACAACAGCGGCAGCGCCGCAAGAGCCGTGAGCGGCAGCAGACCCAGGGGCGGTGGATCCGCCAGCGCCCCCCGCCCGGACTACGCTCACATGCGTAGGCCGCACTGCGGGGGGGGGGGGGCAGGACAAACTGCTAGCGCCCACTGTATCTGGAGTACAACGGGCTTATTTTCTAGTTTCCACATAAATCTCCTGTTAGCTCCACGGCTGATGGGTGGCCACAGCACAGCCTCACAGTCTCGTACAGCAGAGGTAGTCAACCTGTGGTCCTCCAGATGTCCGTGGTCTACAATTCCCATGAGCCCCTGCCAGTGCTTGGTGGCAGGGACTCATGGGAATTGTAGTCCACAGACATCTGGAGCAGTGGTCCCCAACCTTTTTATCACCGGGGACCACTCAACGCTGGGGACCACTCACCGGGGACCACTCAACACCTTTTACTGAGGCCCGGTGGGGGGGTAGTTTACTCCTCTACTCTCAACCACTGCCCTAGCGCTCTCTGATCGCTATGGTAATGTTTAAACATCCCTTCAAAATAAGATACAGACACGCCACAACAATGAAGTGTGTTGTAAAGGGCTGGGGGGGATGAAGTAAAGGGCCAGGGGGGGGGAGAAGGCGTCCTTCGGGGCCCACCTCCAATTAGTCGAAGGACCACATGTGGTCCGCGGCCCACAGGTTGGGGATGGCTAATCTGGAGGACCACAGGTTGACTACCCCTGGCGTAGGGCATTCAAGTGGTCACCAATACCCTTTGAAAGGGGGCCCTCCTCAGGCAGATCAGGACTTTGGAGGACCTAAATAAAGATGAATGACAATTATTAGGATGGGGGCAAATGAGCTCCAAGTGGGGATTGGACAGGATGGGATGTTACCTCCAACCAGGTTCTGCCAAGTTCTGTCAGGTGGCCAAAATTCCAGGCGATGGCTAGAGATCTCCTGAGATTACAGTTGATATCTAAGTGACAGCGGTCAGTTTGCCTAGAGAAAATGGCCACTTGGATGAGGAGGAGGGGGAGGAGGAGGAAGAGGGGAGTTGGCTTCACTGCCCGAAGGAGGCTCAAAGCAGCTTACAGTCACCTTCCCTTCCCTTCCTCTCCCCCCAACAGACACCCTGTGAGGGAGGTGGGACTGAATAGAATTATCAGGGCTGTGAAAAGTCCAAGGTCACTCACCTGGCTGCATGTGGAGGATCGTGGAATCAAACCTGTCTTGGCAGACTAGAAGAAATCTTTGGCGCACCAGGAAGACTTGTCCCTGGCTGATAACCAATACAACATGCTGGCAGAAAGGATGTTTCAGCCTACCATTTCTTTTTGGGTCAATGGGAGGAAGAGGCATAAGGTGTCAGGTTCTTGACCTCTCCACCCCCACCTTGTGTTAGTAGCCCTATGAGAATGCATCCCTATAAAATGAGGATGCTTCTGAAAAGGGTCCCCCCCCCCCCAATAAGGCTGCTGGTTTCATAGGTCAGGCAACAAGGTTTGGGCAAAACTTAAGGAGATCCAGATTTGAATCCCTTATCAGCCAGGGACAAGTCTTCCTGGTGCGCCAAAGATTTCTCTTTCATTCCAGCCTAGTTGAGGTGCTTTTGTGATTTGTCAGCGGACAGAGGAAAGTTGTAAAATATGCAGGTTCATAGGAATCATAGAATCATAGAGTTGGAAGGGATCTCATGGGTCATCTTGTCCAACGCCCTGCACTATGCAGGGCACATCCCAATTGCTCATCTACTGTAACCTGCCACCCCCTTGAATCTTCACAGAATCAGCCTCTCCGTCAGATGGCTCTCCAGCCTCTGTTTAAAAATTTCCAAAGATGGAGAACCCACCACCTCCCGAGGAAGCCTCTTCCACTGAGAAACAGCTCTAACTGTCAGGAACTTCTTCTGGATGTTTAGATGGAATTTCTTTTGAATTAATTTCATCCCATTCATTCTGGTCTGTCCCTCCTCCATATGGCACCCTTTTAAATACTTGAAGATGGTTATCAGATCCCCTCTCAGTCATCTCCTCTCTAGGCTAAACAGACCAAGCTTGCCCAACTCTTCTTCGTATGTCTTGGTCTCCAAACCCCTTTTTTTCCCTTTCTTGAAGATGGGGACAATATTTGCCCGCCTCCAATCGTCTGGCACCTCACCTATCCTCCAAGAAGTGTAAAAAAAAATGGCATTCACCTTTTTTACCGCTGGATCACACTGCCTGCTCATGTTTAGCTTACAATCCACAAGTACCCCAAGGTCTCGTTCACACACAGTGTTACCTAGAAGCGTATCCCCATCCAGTAGGCATGCTTTTCATTTTTCTGACCCAGATGCAGAACTTTACACTTATCTTTATTAAACTGCATCTCGTTCTCATTTGCCCATTTTTCCATTGTGTTCAGATCTCGTTGAACTCTGTCTCTATCTTCTGGAGTATTTGCCAGTCCTCCCAATTTCATGTCATCTGCAAACTTGATGAGTAGTCCCTCCACCCCCTCATCTAGATCATTAATAAATATGTTAAAAAGTACCGGGCCGAACACCGAGCCCTGAGGTACCCCGCTACTCACCTCCCTCCAGTCTGATGAAACACCATTGACAACAACTCTTTGAGTGCGGTTCTCTAACCAATTCCCTATCCACCTGACTATCTGAAAATCCAGATTGCAGTCCTTCAATTTATCCATCAGAACATCATGGGGGACCTTGTCAAAAGCTTTACTAAAATCCAAGTAAATGACATCAACCGAATTTCCACGATCCAGCAAACCTGTTACTTAGTCAAAAAAGGAAACCAGGTTGGTCTGGCAAGACCTGTTGGAGACAAATCCATGCTGACTTCCTTGGATCACCAAGTTGTCCTCCAGATGTTTGCAGATCGCTCCCTTTAATATCTGCTCCATTATCTTCCCCACAACAGAGGTCAGACTCACTGGTCTGTAGTTTTCCGGGTCATCCCTCCTCCTTTTTTTGAAGATCAGAATAACGTTTGCTCTCTTCCAGTCCTCTGGGACATCTCCAGTCCTTAAAGAGGTCCCGAAGATGATGGACAAGAGTTCTGCAAGTTCTCTGGAAAGTTCTTCGAGCACTCTCAGGTGCATTTCATCCGGCCCAGGGAATTTGAACTCATCCAGTGCAGCTAAATGCCTCTTGACAACCTCGGACAGATGTCACCCAGACACTGCCACCCAGACACTATCCCTTGGCTACTGCCATCTCTAAATGTGCCTGAACCCTTCGACCTGTAGGGAAAAACAGATGTAAAATTGGCGCTGAGCCTTTCTGCTTTCTCTGCATCCTCCGTTAGAGTTTGTCCATCTGCACCCAACAGTGCCTCCTTTACTTTTTCTCCTCACATAACTGAAAAATCTTTTCTTGTTACAATGGGCTTCCCTGGCCAATCTTAGCTCACTCTCAGCTTTGGCCTTTCTGATGATCACATCAAAATCACAAGATGTCATAGTCCCATTGGATACGGCACTGGTCAGACCACACCTGGGGTGCTCTGTGCAGTTCTGGAGGCCTTCAGGAAGGATGTGGATAAAATTGAAAGGGTACAGAGGAGAGGGGCGAGGATGATCTGGGGCCAGGGGACCGGGCCCTGTGGGGATGGGTTGAGAGACTTGGGAATGTTCGCCCTGGAGAGAGGGGGGTTGGGGGGGACGTGGTAGCCCTCTTTAGGTATTTGGAGGGTTGTCACTTATAGGGCAGGATGCTGTTTCCGTTGGCTGCAGCAGAAAGGACGCACAGTAATGGGTTCAAACTACAAGTACAACGATATAGGCTAGATATCAGGAAAAAATTTCACAGTCAGAGTAGTTCAGCAGTGGAATAGGCTGCCTAAGGAGGTGGTGAGCTCCCCCTCACTGGCAGTCTTTGAGCAAAGGTTGGATACACACTTTTCTTGGATGCTTTAGGATGCTTAGGGCTGATCCTGCATTGAGCAGGGGCTTGGACTAGATGGCCTGTGTGGCCCCTTCCAACTCTATGATTCTGTGTTTCTGTGATTAGAAGCCAACACTCTTAATCACCACTCCATGCTGGCTCTGGAAGGAACTCTATGGCATGTAGCCTCCCCTCCCCGAACTCCGCCTTTTTCCGGCTCCACCTCCAAAATCTTCAGGTAGTTCCCAACTGGCATCCTTATGGGAGGGTAGCCTGAAGTGTTCACACTCTTGTTTGCCTTCATCTATTTTAGGAGCAAGTGAATTTCCCATCAGCGGCACTGCTGCATTTAGCCAATATAAAGCTTTGTTCACAGCAGTTCAACAGCTTCCCTGTTGACCATTTAACCGGGAAAAAGGAACCTCGCCCTATTTATCAGCTGACTTTTCAAGTAACGCTATAAAGGGATGGCTCCCTACAGAGAGGGCTCCATTCTACCTCTATTACTTACTTCAGATATAGACCATTTATTAAGTAAAATCACCATTCTGCTCTCCGGAAACAATTCCCTGAAGTCCTAAGGTGATGAAAGACTCCAGAAGGCTTTTCGGAGATGAACTTCTGGGCTTAATGTTAGGCCGGAGGTAAGAGGAAAGACTTTGATTTCAAAGTTCCTTCTTTTTCATTTTTTTTAAATTAAGGGATTCAACTCTTTATTAGCCTTCTATAATTTTTTTTAACACTGCAGCATGTGTAAATATTAACTTGGAACACCTGGTTTGCATGGCAACCAGCCTTTCAAGTGGCAACTTCAAATGCTACACGATGGCTAACAGTCCAAAGGCTGGAATATAAAATCAGTTTATAAAGAACGAAACTTCCTTCCATTTCTAGTGCAATAAAAACCAGGTATTGGAGTTAATTAATTGAAAAATGCATTTCCACTCCCTTCTTTAAATGGGGGCTTCAAAGCATTCTCTTGATGCAAGATCGTTGAGGGCAGCCTGTGGGCTTTGTAGGAAAAAAATTGCCCCTCCCCCCGTGTGCTGCTTTACCAGGCCGGGCTGTTGAGGCATGAGATAAACCAGCTCTCCTGTTGACAGGGAGGTGGCAAAGCTAGTTCCTCTAGTTAGTGGGTCGAAGTTGGAGCAGGCATGAAAGATGCAGAGTAGTTTATTGATGTGGAACACATCTTCTGCAGCACTCAGTGAAATAGTCACGGACGTGATGTCTGCGTATCCCCCCCAAGTGCAGCATAAGAGGCAGGGAGGCAGTCAATGGCAGCAGCAGCAGAGGCAGCAGCGATGGAGGCAGCTACAGTGGCACAGACCACGGAGTTAGTGGTGCTGGAGGCGATGGTGGTGGTGGTGGAGGTGGAGGTGGTGATGGCGGAGGAGGTGGCGGAGTGAGTGAGTGGCGTTCACTGTTGGGCCAGACCAACCACTACCCCGCCCATCCACCAGGTGGCCCCTGGCCCATGGCTGCCAGCAAAAGCCAGATTCTCACAGATTTTGTGTTCCACATAATAGGCGACAATATGATTCGTTTTTTTTTTTAAACTATTATTTTAGGGATTCCCAACCAGGAAATCCGGAGGGGGTCTGCAGCCTTTCCCCTGCTTGCTGCTGCAAGCTAGGGAACCAGTTGATTCCATTGCTCCCCTTCCGAAACGTAAGTGCTGTCAGGGTTTCTGCACCGAGCAGGAAGTGGCGCCTGCTTTAAGCCACCACCTGTTTCTCCACCCTCAGCCCTCCTCTGTTAAGCAGGTAGTGATGTCACTTCTAGTGACACGTCACTTCCAGGGAAAGTGGCAGGAAGGCGTGGCCAGATGACATCACTTCTAGGGCTCTTTGAAGCTTGAAAAATGATTTCAGGGGATCCTCCATGGTAGAGGGTTGGAAAAGGCTGATTTATTCATTTAATTAATTATCACGAGACTTACTGACCGCCGCTCTCGGGCCAGCCAGCTCGTGACGGTTCACAACAAAATAATCAAATTCAAATTCAAAAAACCTTTAATGGCCTATAAAACATCATAAGAACAAGGGTAATTCATAATTATAATTAATTGATAAAATTACATAGTCAGCCAGTAACCTTTTTATTGGCATAAAATATGTATAAGATATATAAAAATAGGGTTTAAAATTTCAACAAAATAATAAAATAGGCCATGGGGTTACATAACCAAACAGATCTTAAAATGATTAAATAAACTATAAAAGATAAAATACAAGGTAGGCAGCATAAAATTACATAGTCTAGATCAGTGGTCCGCAACCTTTCTTAGGCTGCGGACCGCTGCGCCGGGGTGTGGGGAGAGGGCGACCCGGGGCTCTGCGCTGTGCGCGGCAGCCCCGGCGCAAATGTGCATGTGTGGACTTGCCGTGCATGCGTGTTTGCGCCCGCGGATGCAAATGCGCACGTGCGGCAAGTCTGCGCGTGCGCGTTTGTGCTGCCGGCATGCCGGCGGCCGCGGCTCCCTCTCCCCGCCCCTCCAGGCCGCAAGGAAATCGACCACCGAAGAGGCCGATTTGCTCGCAGCCTGGCGAGCTTCTCGCTGTGGGGGGGGGGCGGGAAGAGGGAGCCGCGGCCCGGCGCCGAGGCCTTTGCGGCCCGGCACCAGGCCACGGACCAGGGGTTGGGGACCACTGGTCTAGATAAACAAATAAAAGAAAATAAGCAGTAACCAACAGTAGATTCCTCCAGAATGCCCAGCAATCAGTAATTTCCACCAGTTGTAGGTGCCCCTGGTCTGGACCTGATTCTTGCCTAGAAGAAGAAGAAGAAGAGTTGGTTCTTATATGCCGCTTTTCCCTACCCGAAGGAGGCTCAAAGCGGCTTACAGTTGCCTTCCCATTCCTCTCCTAGCCTAGCCGACTGTCCTTTTGTATCACAGTAGCCAAGAATTCGGCCACCAGTTCCGTTATTTCTGGGGACCTATCAGCTAACAAATAGTAAAACCACAATGAAATCACAATCTGTAAGAAAAAAAGACCCTCCCCCAGTAACCCCATTTGGCCCCACCAATTAAACTAGCTCCAAGCCTCAAAGAAGGTGTAGATGTTAAAGGTTTTTTTAAATGTTTAAAGATAAAACATTTGGAGGAGGGAGTTCTACCTATGAGCTGAGTTGCTGCAGAACAAAGGGTTGGACATAGACAGCCCAATTCAAGGCCAGGGCAGGAAATTATTCCAGTAACAGTCCAGTAACAGTCCTGGGGTCAGGTCAGGAGGCATTAAACAGAGCCATTAGCCCAATCCAAGTCAGAGTAGGTCAATCATTAGCACCAACAACATAGAAAATACAAATGTTGTACCTGCACTGTTTATACCATCTTTGGAGTCTTTATAGGAACATGCTGTCCTGGGTCTCAAGTCTGCAGCTACGTACTTATACCATTTGCCAACTTGTCAAGTCTCTTCCTATGACGAGGCACTCAAGTCTCCTAATTGGGCCTGGTATCAAGCTGCAAGCCAAGCACGGCATCTCCTCTCTTTGAATTGCTTTCTAAGCTGCTCCAGGGACTCCTGGGTTTCTGATGAATTACTTTCCCTGTTGATGCTAGGAAACTTCTCCTCCCTTACAGACCCTGTTTCAGCAGGTTGCTCACTACCAGGGGTTGCTGGCTACCTTGGAGTTTCTCTCTTGCATCTGGTGTTTCTTATTCCTCCTCCATAGAGAGCTCCTCAGACATTCTAGTTCAGGGGAGTCAACCTGTGGTCTTCCAGATGTCCATGGACTACAATTCCCATGAGCCCCTGAAAGCAGTTGACTACCCCTGTTCTAGTTCATTGTGGTCTCATATCAATGCAAAACCCAGAAAAGGAGATGGCAGAATGCCAGTATTTCCTAAGTCATGTGACAAGGCCCTGGGTTTGATACCCAAGCCAAGTCAAAGGCCATCCCAAGGTCATTCTGCATTTAGTCTTTTTTTCCTGCTGTTGATCCTGCTTAATTAAGATCAATTTGAACCCAGGTCTTTCTCCTTCTCTCCCCCCCCCCCAATTGAAACAGACAGCCTTCTGCACTTGATTGGGGAAGCTCAGAGTGGGGAGATTTGGGGGTACAGCCAAGGGATGATGAGATTCGGGGAGAATTGAGTTTGAGAACTCAGTGGGGTAGAATGGCATAGAGTCCTCCCAATCAGCCATTCAGAGGAATTGATGCCTATAATTTGGAGACCAACTATAATTCCAGGAGGTATCTAAGCCCTACCTGCTGGTTGGCAATCCTGGATAACAAGAACTTCAGGAGAAAGGCTTGTATAGATGCCATAGAAGGCACATTCTTAAATTTCACACAATGCTGGCTGGTAAAGTAGTGATTTAGAACAGCAAACTGCTCTTATAGAACTATTGTACAGGTGTGTGATTTCAAAAGGCAAAAATATTGTTCCAAGTTAGCTTTTCTATTTCAGGGGCTCAAATGAACACTAAGAGATTGCAGTTCAGTGAATCTGATGAAATTCTGAAAACAGCTTTCCAGGCAAAAAAGAAAGAAACTTAGTGTGAGTTCCATGCAATTTTCTTCCGAAAAAAAAACATCAGAAGTGGAGGCAAGGTGGGCCGGGGGGGGGGGGGGGATAAAGGAGGAACTAATGCACCATTGATAAAAGGAGAAATTTGTCCAGTTTCCAATTTAAAATTTGCTTTAGCTGATAAAAAATCTCCTGCTAATGAAAACTTTGAAGATAATTAACTTAGTAGCCCAAGAAGTGATTCTTTGCTTTTTTAATGTAATGCCAGTTATTCCCCTTCCTGTTCATGTTTCATAGCTCTCCCCCGCATTGGTGTGCCGTGAAAAATTCCCAGCAGGCCGGTAGTTTTAAAGTCTCTGCTCTGAAAGGAAAGCTGCAGCCAAAGAAAGCCTTTGGAAAGCCACAACTATGAAGAAAATGCCTAGAGGTTTATGTCCAAGGGAGTTTGAAAATAAATATTTAGAATCCATTTATTGCTGTTGGAAATCCCACATCAGATGACAATGGGAAAGTTATAGGACCAGGGAGTGAAATACAGTCCACCTGGCTAAGTTGGAGCTCTCTGTTACCAATTTCACCGTATTTCCATTATGTCATCTGCAGCAGAGAGAAGAGTGACAACATGGTTTAGTGGTTAGCTTCTGGTCCACGAAATCATGCATGTGCATGTCCGTGCACTTCTGGGTTCTGCTGATGGCCTTTGGGCTTCCTTGCGGTCAACTGGCTGCAATATAGGTGGATCCGCCCATGCTGCGCTGATATTCATTTGCAAGATAACAAAGCCAACCAAGCTGTGGCCGGTCTCTTGCCATAAGAATCTATGTTGGTGTCTGTATTCCCATTCGGTCCTGGGACCTGTCCCCTTTGCTATGCAAGCCTTCTGTGACATCACATGAGTCCAACCAATGGCTAGCGATCCGACTAATTGTATAGCGAGTGTTGGAATATTATTTCTTTAAACATTCTCAAATGGTCCCGAAGCGTTAACGATGAGGTTAGCGGAAGGCTTTGCTACCTCTCCAGGAAATACTAATTGTATATTTAAGAAGACGTAAAACGAGTGCAGAAATTCAAGTTGTGATGATGGTGCAGTGCATGGAAGTCAGATTACCTCCGACTGTATTGTTACTGAATTGGCAGTTTGAGATCTGGGCATAAATATTAATTTTCGGAATGGAGTCTGGCCAGGAAGTGTCAAGGACAAAAAGAAAGAGAAAAGATTTTTGTCAGTGCTGTCAGAACAAATACAGGAACATCGACGCATAATTTAAAAAAATGGCTCCAAGAGGGAGCATAATTATCTGAGTCTCCAGATACATTTTAAAAACTACATTCAACATTTCAAAGCCCGAGTCCGGCTCATGCACACAAAAACTCATACCTTGAATAAAACTCTGTTGATCTTCAAGGTGCCATCAGATTCGAACTTTTTAATGCTGCTTCTGACCAATATGGCGACCCACCTGGATCGATAACATTGTAATTTTGAAGGGCCCCTGGTTCCTGCCACATTGGCCACAGCATGGGAAGCTGCCTTATTCTGGATCGCACATGCCTGGGGAGCTCCATGCTGGAAACTCAATTTCCAGGCATACGGTGGTCTGATTCAGATTGAGACCATGGTGTGTGGGGGAAAAGGGGGCTTCATTCCTCATGCTCACACATGCCCAACCTGAAATGACTCAAGGAAGCTGCTGTTTGCCCCCAAAGCTTTATGTCGCCATCAGTATGTTTGCCCGGGGCTGTTTCCAGGGGAGGGGGGATAGCAAGGACAGGGGAGAGTAGAACTGATTCTGCACTTACTTTGTTTATTCTGTTGTGGATCCTGCTCAATTCAGATTGATTTGAACTTGGGTTTTCCTGTCCCCACCCACCCCCCATTGAAAGAGAAAAGTGTTCTGCACATGATTAGGAAAGATCAGAAGTGGGAGGGGGAAAGCCAAGTACAGCAGGAGACTCTTTCTTTCTTTTCTTGAAATGGGGGGGGGGGGGTGGATTGGAGACCGCAGAGGAGGGAGGAAAAAACCAAGAGGCAAATCTCTACCAAGAAAAGTTAGGGCCTCTGGAGCTTCTGCTGAGAGAAGTTAGGGCTTCCCCTTTAAGGGAAACCTTGCAGCCTGGGAATGAGGAAGCCTTTGAACTGATGTCCTGGCCAATCTGGGCTTTTCTACAATGTTGCAGGATCTAGGCAGCTAGTTAGTTCAGAACAAGCAGAAAGCTGCACCTTTACTCATGCTGATTTTTCAAATATCGAGGGTTATATCCACTCCAGGGAAAGGTAGAATATATCCATGGGGGAAAGGTAGTGTCACTCCAGATCAATCTTGCTTGTTGCAGAGGAAAATTTAAATAGGCCAAAATCAAAATGGAAATCGCATTCAGTGTAGACGGCAGGGACTGAATCAACCTGGGATTGGAATAAAAGTTCCATGCAGATTCAGCCTGGTTTGTCATTTGCCCCCTCACACCAGGCAATCCCCCCACCTTCTGGGATTGTAACTGGGATTGTAACTGATCTCAAGATGACAGAGGTTAATTCCCTCTGAGGAAACGACTGCTTTAGATGATGGCTTCTATAGCATTATGTCCCACTGAGATCCCTTCCCTTCCCAAACCCTGCATTCACCCCCCCCCCAAATCTCCAAGGATTTCTCAACCCAGACTCAACAGCCGTACCCACACCTAAGGTTGCTAGGTCCACTGGTCCAGCCTTTCCAGAAGCACTTCACTCCCCAAAACTCCTCCCAAACCATGTTTTAATGCAATATGTTGATGTCACCCGGAAGTGACATTGGCATGTTAGGATCGTTGGGGGGGGGGGGGATTGTGATACTTCGATTTGGGGGCAAAACTTTCGAGTTAGAAGCAAATTCTACCATAAAGTCTTGCCCCAAAACCACAGCATCCCCCTGCCACGTCTCCAATGTGCTGATGTCACTTATGGGTGACATTAGCACATTGCATTGTGCCCAGAAAGATCCCCCCCATCCTCTGCTGCAAATGTTGATGGACCTGGCCCCCCTACCCAAACCTCATCTCCAGTCCCCCCTACATCACTGTGGCTAAAGAAAAAATCTGCACAACCCACTTCATTTCTATGCTCATGTATAGGTCTTCCCAGTCTCCTCTCATGCAAAAAAAAAAAGACATTTAATACTGGTTCCTGTTATCATGGGCATTGAATGAAATAATAATTAATTCATCAGATATTCCCCCACCCCCAGCTACCAAGATCCCAAACCACACACATTTGTGATCTTGGTGGGGATTTGTGAATCCCAACTAACCAAAGTGAGAGGACAATTCTGGTCATGGAAAGAGAGGAGGAAGAAATGAGTAAGATGCACGTGTTTCCCTTATGGCTGGCTCCTGTTGCCCACCAGTGTTCTGGCAGCTGGTGGGAGGGAAAAAACATTAAAACTGCAACTGGTACAATGGTGTTGTGACTTCTGTGCAAAATCTGGAAGTGACATCACTCCATTCTACTAACTGTGAGAAGCTCTCTGGTTTTACCATAGAGTTTCCAGTGATTCCTAAAGAAGCATGGCACTGCTTCTGGGTTTCCCCTGGAAGTAACAGTGTCCATGACCCTGCCTCCCCTCAGACTCCCACTGGCTACCTGCCACTGGCTAGCAACTCCACTTCACCCTCCTACTGCAGGCTCTTTCTCTGCAAGCACAAAGCAGTAATCTCAAAAGCAGTTTGGATCATTAAGCACACAGGGTGCAGAAGCTCCATTATAACTGTGATCTTCAAAGAAGCCACACAGAAAAAGGCATATTCTCTGAGGGCTTCAAATTAGGAATGCAGGGGGAAAGAACACCGACATTCTGGCTTTTACAAGAAAATATTTAATATGCATGGAGTATATTTTAGTTACTGTCCAGAACAAAATGCTTATCCCGAATATTTTTTTTCTCATGGCTTTTGTGGCAGCCTGTAAAGACAGAGATTTAATATGTATATTTGTTTCGGCTTTTGATCTCAATGTGAACTGCCACTGGAATCCTTGGTCATTTTGGGCGGGGGGGGGGGGGAATGCATTTAGTGTAACACATTTTTTTTTAATGGGAACCATTAATGATTGAACTTACATTGTCTTTTGCATTGTGCCCCCAAAAGGGAGCTGATGGGGTTACTGGCCCGGATGCCCTGGCTGTTCTCTGGGATGAAGAAGAAGAAGAAGAGTTGGTTCTTATATGCCGCTTTTCTCTACCCGAAGGAGTCTCAAAGCGGCTTACAGTCATCTTCCCTTTCCTCTCCCCACAACAGACACCCTGTGAGGGAAGTGAGGCTGAGAGAGCCCTGAAATTACTGCTAGGTCAGAACAGCTTTACCAGTGTTGTGCTGAGCCCAAGGTCCCCCAGCTTGCTGCATGTGGGGGAGTGTGGATTCAAACCCGGCTTGCCAGATTAGAAGTCCGCACTCCTAACCACTACACCAAACTTATATGCTGTTTTTTTTCTACCCATAGAAGTCTCAAAGCGGCTTACAATCTCCCTTTCCTCTCTCCCCACAACAGATATCCTGTGAGGTGGCTGAGGATGGAAAAGTGGCATGCCAATTTTTAAAATAAATCCAATTTAGGACAAGACAAGCAACATGGGTTGCCTTTTATGCACCAGTTCTGATGGCTCCGCCATCCCTGCTGATGACTCTTACGTGGGCTTCTGGAATATCCTGGTGAAATCAGGCCGAGGTGCCACCCGCATATCATTCAGGGACCAGATACATCAATATGGTGCAGAACTGGTCATCTGGCTAAATGTTGTGATCCACCCTGAATTGCTGGAGAGAGGGTGGAATACAAATTTAAGAAATAAAAAATAGAATAGTAACAATGGCAACAAAAATACAGATAAAGGCATGGTCAGTGTGGAATATAGATTGCAACCTAATTTTAGAAGAAGAAGACGACAAAGAAGAAGAAGGGGAAGAAGAAGAGTTGGTTCTTATATGCTGCTTTTTTTTCTAACCGGAGGAATCTCAAAGCGGTTTACAATCTCCCTTTCCTCTCTCCCCACAACAGATATCCTGTGAGGTGGTTGAGGCTGAGAGAGCGCTGATATCACTGCTCGGTCAGAACAGCTTTATCAATGCTTTGGTGAGCCCAAGGTCACCCAGCTGGCTGCATGTGGGGGAGCGCAGATTCAAACCTGGCCCGCCAGATTAGAAGTCCGGACTCCTAACCACTACACCAAACTGGCTCTCCTTTTAGGCTTGCCATTTGCCTACTTGCAGTGGATAAACCTCCTTCTTCAATCACAATCCCCTGTCCTTGAGAAATTGAGGAGTGTGAATTTAGCCTCCATAGGCATGGTCTGGGTTCCCCCAGTGTTTCCAAGGGCTTTATCATAGAGATTAAGGGAGATTCCTAGACTGTTACCTGGAAGTGGCATCACATCTTGCACAAACTCCACTCCCCATGCTCCGCCCTCAAATTCTCCCATAATTTGTTGGGGTGACACTGACAACCGTAGTAACTAATCTGCATTTTGGGTGGAGGTGATATACTAAAGTCTATTTCTCACTGATATTGTTAGCCAGGGCAGGATTGTACCATTTGGTATGATGTATGGAGGTTCATGAGACTAATGGATCTTCACTGGTGCACCAGATGTTAAGGTGTGACCATTGAACAAACTTACAAACCAAATAATGACTTCCAGGGGTTTGGAAATGGAAGTATGGGTGCCATTTATTCATTATGCACATGAATATAAATATATCACGCTAAATTCTGGGACATATTAAAAATTATTTGCTATAATAAAAGATTTATTATTAAGAAATGTTCAATGCTGTATATTTTATTATTTTTAAATATCCTTATTGAGCTCTTGTGGGTGGATAAGGTTTGTTTAGGAGCACATAGACTCTTAGCTTAGCATCACCTTCTATTTCCAAATGAAAGTGATGCCTCTTTTTGTAGCATTGTAATGATTTTTACACTGTCTTATTTATGTTGATTATCTGTTTGCTTTTTTTCTAAAAAATGAGAACATTTTCAATAGAATGCACATAAAAACGAATAGAAAAGTGGACTACATTGGAACCATTCACCTTGACATCTGTGGCACATTTAAGACTTAACAGCTGGATACCCTTGAAGTATCCAATGAATCTAGCTCTAGCTCTCCAAAGCTGATGCATTAATAAAACTCCTACACTAAGGGATGTGAGAAGTGGAAGGGCAGGGCCTACTTTGACCCCCTGGAACAGGGGTGTTGCCTGTCTCAAGAATCCTCTAGAACTGTATTTCTCTACTTGTGAGTCCTCTCTCAAAAGCGGGTCATGAAGCCTGTGAAAAGAAATCCAGGCTTTTGATATCCTCCAAGTGGGTCCCCAGTTAATGTTGCCAGCTGGTAATTTTGGGGGTAGAGCCTGAGGGGGATGGGGTTTGTGGAGGGGAAGGACTTCGATGCCACAGAATCCACGTTCCAAAGCATCCATTTTCTCCAGGTGAGCTGGACTGGATGGGCAACTGGCCATGACCCAAGATGGCTTCTCTTATGCTCTTAAGATTGTCATCTTTCCATGGCTTCCCTTTGCTTTCCTAAACCACCGTTCACCTGATATTTCCTGCAGGTGTGCAGCCAAAGATGTATTCCTAAAGGACCTGCCACTGGCACTATTTCTCAAGCTGCATTTCCTCCCCCACACCACATAGGTTTAAATAAAAGAATTAGATAACTATAGCATCATAACATTATATAAACGTACTTAGAATCTGAATTCCCAGCTTCCAGTCAAGAAGGCAAGGCTGGGAATTGCCAGGACCTAATAGATAGATTGTTACAATGCTATAGAAATTAGATATTCCCATTAAAAAACACATACACTAAAATGGCCCCAGAGACCAGGGTGGAACAGAGGCATGATAAAGAACTTTGCTATGCTAGGGTTGCTGGTATTGCTGAAATAATGCTACATATGGATACATAAGCTCTATTAGACACTTAAACTGTCTCCTTTCTCTCCCTCCCCCCAGTCCTCCTCTAGCCTGCCTGTTAATGTGGCTGTGGTGTCACTTCCGGTGACATGGCAGTTACGGGGGAGAGTGGGGAGATGGTAGGGAGGTATGGCTAGCTAACATCACCTCCAAAGTTCCTCAAAGCCAGAACAATTATTTCATGGGCTCCTCCATGTTCAAAAAGATTGAAAAGGGCTGTGCTAAACCAATATACTTCTACAGTGCTACAGCAGCACCAACAGGATACCTTGATTCCATTGACTCAATGAAGTCAGCATCTCAATAGTGCTGCTATAGCACTGAAGTTTGCTTTAGCGCTATAGTGTTCCACTTAGAACTTTAAAAAAATTCTCCAAGGAAGATCATGCAGAAATAAAAAGAGTGGGAAACATCATTGTAGGAAGCAGCACTATGGACATTTAAAGCAGTACACCACAGCAATTCTGAATTGCAACAAAGAGCTAGAAATGGAAGAAAGCCGTTTACCTCAAAACTAGCTCAACCATACTTTGCTAATTGAACAGGTAAATAAATTCTGCTAGCAGCCGGTTACTAAAACGGGTCTGTCTGAAATAACAGAAAAAAAATCCATTAGCAGCCAGTTACCAAAACAGAATACAAAGGCAATTTGAAAATGGCCAATAAATGGGCATGAAAATGGGTGGGGAAAAAGCCTTGTAATGACAACATAGAAAAAAAAGAGCCTTTTCATACACCTCTGCACCCAAGCCACAGACAGATAATTGCACAGCAATTGTGCAAATTCATCTTTTTCTACCTCTACACAATATTTTTTCCTCTAATTCTTCCCCCTTAATGATTTAGCATTCCAAAGAACACCTTTCAGAGCATAAACCCATTCTGCTGTGTTCCTGTTCTTCCTTTTGGTAAACAGATTGCGATGAAGCAGCCAGCACTGATCAACACATCTCGTATGACATTCAGCACATATTGGAAACATTTCTATTGCATTAGGGCGGTTTTCTGAGAACAGATTTTGAAAGTGATTTCTTCTTCAAAAACTCTCAAGAGGAGTAGGGGAATAAAGTGGGAAACATTTGAATAAATGTTGGCTGTATTCCAGTGTTCTGGCTTTGCAACTCTAGCCAGTACTCTTCCATTATTTGAAACTAGATTTAAAGCCCATTGTATGGTAAAATATGATGGGCGCTAGCAGGCCCTCTCCTGGGCCTGGCCGCCTTGTAGCCCCGCTTCAAAGCTATGGCAAACGTAGACCCCTACTCTGATTGCTAACATTGGAATTGTTATTCCGTCACTGTTTTGGGTAAAGGGCTTAAAAGTTATCAGCTTTGTACATTTTACTCAAAGCAGCACAGTTTCATGAATTTTGTAGTCTTAAATCATTTTTTAAACCACCTACACATTTTAAAAGTCTAAGTGCCGGGGAGGGGAAGAGTTAAGCATTTCAGGATGGATGAATGTGCAGTTAATTCTGGAAAAACATGAGCATTGGGTGTGAACATAAAAGTGCGCTGTATGTTGCCATGGTCATATTAGTTGTATCTTCGTAGCCAGTACACATAGTACCAAAATAGTTCAAAATCAGAGCTTAGTTTAGGCCCTATGCTAAGTGTAAGTAGCTATAGTCACTAACAACGCACACCTCATCTAAAGTGAAACTAAAGCAAATCTTTTCCCTAAACGGAACGTGTTAAAATAACTATCCAATACAATAAAAGAACATCATCAAATTCAGAACTCCTCATGATACAGCAAGGTGAATTTCTCCTTGTAGCAGTATTTGACAACAGTCCCAAGTGCTTCTGGCATTCTATTAACCTAAAGCCAGCAATTGGGGCCATATGCATATGTGTGGACGTAGATGGCAGCCATTTCTTGCACAAGTAGCTTTTCTCATTCACTCCCGGGGAATTATACACTTCTCATGTGCATCCCTTTACCAATGTGGACCAGTCACTTGCTAGGAAATGAATAAGAAAGCCATGTATACCGGAACTCTTCACTGGAACTGGTACAAACAAAAAAGTCTGAGGAAGAGTGCTTGCACTCGAAAGCTCACGCCTTGAATAAATCTTTGTTAAATAAATCTAAAATAAATCTTCTTAAAGGTGCTCCTGGACTCTGATTTCATTGTACAAAAAGGTCTGTTTGATAGAGAGTTAGGAAATTCAGCTCTACACACAATAAGGGGTACTGAAAAAATCCATTTGAACTACCTTGGAATGGAGATATTTTATATGTTATTTCCGGGTGATTTTCAAACATGTACAAAGCCAGTCCCAGATTAGTTCAATGTGGGGGCTTCTGTGTTTGATATCATGAAGTGTCAAACAAGCAAACACAGGGTAAACTAGCGAACAGTTGGCTGGTAGGTGGTTGGGGAGGCTCTCTCCAGAAATATCAGACAAGTTCTTAATTTACTGAGCTACTTATGTGGGTGGCGAGTCATTCCATTGGAATGAGACTTGAAGACATCCCGAACTTTAGACTGCATAATAGTGTACATGTCCATGTATTACCCAGACCAGTCACAACTTAATAATAAAACTGTTACTTAGTCATTAAGAATAAGTTTCAAAATAACTTTTTAAAAAGTAATGGTTGTCAACACTTAAGACAACAATGTCAAGACCGTAAGTGGGTAATATTCATAGAACCATATAGTTGGAAGTGGCCATACAGGCCATCTATTCCAACCCCCTGCAGAATGCAGGATCAGCCTAAAGCATCCAGAATATGTATTTGTCCAGCCACTGCTGGACAGAATCAAATGAAAGTATCAATATATCTAGCTCGCATCTATGGATAGTTAAATCCAGAGATTGGGGGCCATAGTTACACAAGACAGATCATTCTACAAACCTAAGAAAAATGCCAGGATGGCAAATAAATTTTAAATCTTAAAAAAAAAAGGCATGGGGGGAACCCTAACAAAATGATAAAAATACTTGTACCTTTAAGAAATGGCTGCACTCAATGGCCATTGCTAAGTAACTACAACAGTACTGCCAACCTTCAAGCTTTGGTTTCTGTCAGTAAAAGGCAAGGCAAGGAGCTGGATTATTTCTAGGACTGCATTCAGTAAAGAAAATAAATAAACAATGCTTCTATGATTAGGCAAAACTCATCTATATTTAACAAATATCCCAGTACCCTATGCTTCTGATCTGAGACCAGTGTGTAGTCTGCATGGGGCTTTCTACCCACTCCCATATCAACTAAATCCCTGCAGTCTACACTGAATTAGATTTCCATTTTTATTTTGGGTGCTTCAATTTTCCCTCTGCAACATGCATGATTGATTCGTGGTGACCCTACCATTCCTCTGTGAGTGGATATAAGCCTTGATATTTCAAAAAAACACTATGAGTAAATGTGCAGATTTCTACTTTTAGTGAATTAACTTGCTGTGGGCGTCACCCCCACCCCATCCCCGTTCAAGAAAAGAAAGAGACTCCTGCTGCGCTTGGCCCCCCTACCCATTCTGAGCTTTTCCAATCAAGTGCAGAACACTTTCTGTTTCAATGGGGGGGGGATAGAGGAAGACCCGCATTCAAATCGATCTGAATTCAGCAGAATCCACAACAGAAAAAAACAATAAGTGCAGAATCAGCCCATGTAGCTCAAAGGAGACAGTGTGAACATTTGAATCTGGCCTCTACCTCCAAAAATCCTCTTTGTACAGCTGGCTTCTCCCTTTTATAACTTATCCTGTCAAGGAAACAAAAGAATTTCCTAAGCAATTACAATTATTTACTTTGCAAACCTGCAACAATTACATGAAATGGCTTGGAGTTTTTATGTGTAGCTATTCTGAAATGTTTTTTAAACATAATTTTCTAATAAATGTAAAAGCAGTGAGTGATGATGGAAGAGAATGAACTTTCAGGTCCCAGCATAAAATTCATCTGTGCTGTTCTTGTTGGTTTGTTTTTTGGGGGGGGGGGTTGTTTTTTGATGATAATAGAGAAAAAGAATTTACAGGTAGAAAAACATAAGCCAGAGCTTGTGCACATTAAAAAAAATAAAGATTATAATAAAACCCGTTATTGCTGTTATAGAGATCTATGAAACATCAACATAATCATGATGTCCAAATAGGGAGGTGAAGCTTAATTGATTATCAGATAGACGCGAGGTCATATTCTTTATCTTAATGCCCATGGATTCCCCATTTTAAATCAGGAACCTTTCTTCATGAGACTGGGCTTATATGCATTTTAGTAGTTTGAATTGCATATAAATTGCCATATAGTTCCCCGAAGCCAAGAAGGCTCTCTCTTTGTAGTATTATTTTGTTAAATTGTTGCCTTGAGTAGGGCTGGCAAGGGAACATTCGCTGGACTGTGGGTCTGACCATTAGCAGTAGATCCAATTTGACTTTCACACATTGGGGGAAATCAAGAAATTGTGGGTGGGAGTAATTCATTGAGAAATTTACCCCCATAGCATATATATTAATGAAGCAAATGTGTACCCTACAACTGTTGCAGTTGTCCCATGCCACACAGATGGTTTCCAGGAATGATGCATTCATTAAAATAAGTGCATATTTCAGTGCTGTGAAGTCACAACTGATGTATGGTGACCCCAGCCAGGGGCATTCAAGGCAAGTGAGAAGCAGAGGTGGTTGGCCATGACTTTTCTCTGAAGATTCTTTTTTGGTGGTCTCCCCTCCAAGTATAAACTCTGATGATTTTCCAAGACATGATGAGATTGGGCCAAGCCCTCTTCTCAGCCACATAAAATTCCACACATACACACACATCTGAAACTGTGACATGACCCAGCCATAGCCCTAGGTGAGAGGTCTTGCAATTGTTGTTAGCCATTCAGTCGTGTCTAACTCTTGGCGATCCCATGGCACAACTGCTGCCATGATCCTCAATCTTGCACCACTTCCCCTAGCCGTGCAATGTTCTGGCCAGTGTCCATTTTGGTTGTATCTAACCACCATGTTCTTGGTCAGCCTGGTTTCCTTTTTCCACTAACCATTCCTAGCACAATTGCTTTCTCCATTGAGCTAGATCGCATGAAATGGCCACAGTGAGTAAGCCACAATTTCGTGATTTTGCCTACCAATGATATATCAGACTTTATGCACTGTAGCATTTCCTTGTTTGTGACTTTTGCTGTCCATGGGACCCACAGAAGCCTTCTCTAGCACCAGAGTTCAAATCAATCGATTCTTCTTTAACCGATTTTTCCTTTGTCCAGCTTTCACTGCTATGTGGCTATTGGAAATAGGATAGATCTAACTAATTTACATTTGGTAGTCAGGCATGTCCTGGCTTTTCCATTTTCAGTTCAAGCTCCCTCCCTCTCTCCCTCCCTCCCTCCCTCCCTCCCTCCCTCCCTCCCTCCCTCCCTCCCTTCCTTCCTTCCTTCCTTCCTTCCTTCCTTCCTTCCTTCCTTCCTTCCTCTCTGTTTTTCTTTCTGTCATTCTTCCTGTCTGTCTGACTCCCCCTTCACTACCCTGCTAGCACCAGCTGCATTCCTGACTGCAGCGGGCTTTTTTACTAGTATATACATATATTTATAGTACTTCTTCAATATCACAGGTAGAAGCTCTGATTATCAGGATGCCTGTTATTCTGTAGCCAATTTATACCTAGCCCTACCCATTTCCTAGAAAGCATGAGAAGAAGAAGAAGAAGAAGAAGAAGAAGAAGAAGAAGAAGAAGAAGAAGAAGAAGAAGAAGAAGAAGAAGAAGAAGAAGAAGAAGAAGAAGAAGAAGAAGAAGAAGAGTTGGTTCTTATATGCCGCTTTTCCCTACCCGAAGGAGGCTCAAAGCGGCTTACAGTTGCCTTCCCATTCCTCTCCCCACAACAGACACCCTGTGGGGTGGGTGAGGCTGAGAGAGCCCTGATATCACTGCCCGGTCAGAACAGTTTTATCAGTGCCGTGGCGAGCCCAAGGTCACCCAGCTGGTTGCATGTGGGGGAGCGCAGAATCGAACCCGGCATGCCAGATTAGAAGTCTGCACTCCTAACCACTACACCAAACTGGCTCTCCAGTTTGAGGGCACCAGGATAGGTGTTGCCTGGCACCCCAGTGCCTACACCCAACACATTGGAGAATCTTGGGTTTGAGTGTTGGAATAGGATCTGGGTGTCCCTGGTTCAGATCTCTGCCATGGAAACTTGTTGAGTAACCTTGATCCAATCACAGTCTCTCAGAATAACCTGCCTCGCAGGGTAGTTGTGAGGGCAGAATGGAGGAGGGAAGAGTAATACAAGCTGCTTTGGACCCTTATTCTGGAGAATGAAGTAAATAGATAAATGAAAAGGCATGTTAGCCAGATGACTATGCTTAATGAAAAGTTCTCAGTGTGCCTACCAACTACAGAAAGGGCATGGGGAGGCGATAATCATGTGCTGTACAAGGCAATATCTAGAAGGTAGGTATATTATCTCTTGCAATCCCTCTATTAGATTCTCTAGAATGATAGATACATAATTTTAGTCCGAGCAACCAGAATTTAATGGCTGCATGAAACATACATCATAAGGAAGGTTGCTAGGGGGTCTTGCCAAACCCCTCTGTTTAAAATATAGTTGATTATGTCCTGCCCCCAAAATCATCTCTTGAATTACAGTGTCATACTGAATAAACAGAAGAGATCACACAATATTTCATGCCAAGGAAAGAGCTGGTCTGTGCTGTTCTTTCCATTGTATAAGGAGGAAAAAATCCAAAATCTGTTGTTCCTTTCCGTGAGAGGATCCATTTAGGCAAATATACAGCCATTTCGCTATATCCCATGATGGCTTTATCACACAGCGAGCACATTCTTGCCCTAATTGACTCTAATGCTGAGGATTCACGGAATCAGTTGTATATTTTTGTACATTCGGTTCCCATTCTGGGAAGAATAGCAACAATTCAAGCTCGAGGAGCAATGCTTGGAGCTGAGAAAGCCAAATCTCCAAATGCTACCCCATGTCCTCTCTAATGAGCTATCCTCACATCTGTTTTTGATCAGATAAAGGAACGATTGGACACATTTCCCTTTTTGTAAAGGTAAAGGTAAAGGTATCCCCTGTGCAAGCACCGGGTCATGTCTGACCCTTGGGGTGACGTCCTCCAGCGTTTTCATGGCAGACTCAATACGGGGTGGTTTGCCAGTGCCTTCCCCAGTCATTACCGTTTACCCCCCAGCAAGCTGGGTACTCATTTTACCGACCTCGGAAGGATGGAAGGCTGAGTCGACCTTGAGCCGGCTGCTGGGATTGAACTCCCATCCTCATAGGCAGACAGCTTCAGACAGCATGTCACTGCCTTACCACTCTGCGCCACAAGAGGCTCCCTTTTTGTACACCTTCCCATATTTCACAGATGAAAAGAGGGACACATTCATAGCTTCCCTGTGGTGATGAGAAATACTGCTGCCCAAGAAAGACACAGGTCTGCAGTGTCTTTGGTTGAAAGAAGGGCTGCCAACCTCCAGGTGGTGGCCAGAGATGTCCTGCTATTCAAAGTGATCCCCAGGAAACAGAGATCAGGTCCCCCAGAGAAAATAGTAATTTTGCAAGGTGCCAGCTGGCATGCTGCTGCCGGTGCTGCCCCTCCCCTCCGCACAACGGTGCTGGCCGCTTCAGGCTTTGGTGCTCGCCAAAGTGGCCAGAGCGTGCAACCCTAACGAGCATTGTCTACTCAGAGTCAACTCTCCAGGATTTCAGGAAGGAGGTTTTCTTGCACCACCAACTACCTAATCCAGTGGTCCCCAACCTTTTTATCACCGGGGACCGGTCAACGCTTGACAAATTTACTGAGGCCCGGGGGGGGAGGGTAGTCTTTTGCCGAGGGATGTCATCACTGCCGGCTGAGTCCCTGCTCTGTGTGCTTTCCCGCCAGCACCCCTGACTTCCCGCCGCCCACTGGGGGGCACTGCCAACAGCAGTTGTGCAGTGCCATGCCGAGGGGGAGACCCAGCCATGGCGGCCGCTGGAGAGCACCAAAGGTGAGCCGGCAGCAGAGTGGCAGGGCAGCCCCCAAGGCAGCAGCTAGGGAGGAGGACGAGGAGGAGCCGCGGTCCAGTACCGACTGATCTACGAACTGGTACCGGTCTTTGCCCCGGGGGTTGGGGACTGCTGACCTAATCCTTTCAAAGTGGCAATTCCAGGGACTGAATCTGGGACTTCGCATGCCAGTCAACTAATCTACCACCGAGCCATTGCCCCAGCCCTCTGCAATAAGAACAAACACCATTTTAATCATAATTATTTTCAGCTCATTTTATCCCTCAATAATGTTTTATTTTTGCAATTGTCCTTTTTTGTTATTCTTGTTTCCATTGGCTTTCAGGGGAAACATATTTATGTCTGTAACATTTCCATTTCCACCTTCCTCACTTTACCTCCATGCATTGTGGCGGGTTTAGGATTTTATTCCTGCCGGATTACAATCTTAGAATTGAGCTGACTAGGGAGAAAGGTGCTTAATAAATAAAGCCCAGGGTGAAGAGGCAGAGCTCACTTATATATTCCATTTTTGGTCCAAAATAGATTACCTAGACTGCTACTCTTTTGTGAATGAAAAGAGATACAAATACAAATATGAATACCTTCCAATTTGGACCCTAATGCTGGGCCACACTTTCAAGGTATTTGTCTTCCAAATAACTCCATTGTTAACTGGATTGAGACCCATACTGGATTCTTTTCCCTCTTATGGCAGCAATTCGTTTTACTATGGGTTATCGTAAACACATATTGGAATTCAATCCCGTTTAAATTCTTTTTTTGTAAACCAAGCAGCACTATCTCAAAATTAATATTAAATTGAATTACTTTTCAAAGTATTCTTGCATTTGAGATAATAACATATTACAGAAGAATAAATAAAGCAAAGCTATATGGGTCACAGGGATGAGGGCATGTGTTTATTGGCCTTTGCTTCTGTACGTGGGACTGGCTTGGATAAAATGAAAAACGTATTGGAAAATTAAACCCCTTCATCTGAATTGAAACTCCTGTTTGGAGGCAACACATCAAAGTAATACCAAATAGTTGTCTCCTTCCTTAAAAAATTAGTTTCAGGTGGTTAGTCCTGTTGGTCTGAAGCACCAGAACAGAATTTGAGTCTAGCAGCGCCTTGAAGACCAAAAACGTTATTCAAAGTATACTTTCGTGTCCATGCACACACTATCTTGTACATTGAATATAACTTTGTTGCTCTTCAAGGTACCGCTAGATTCAAACTTTGTTCTTTTCTTTTAAGAGAGTCCTGCTGTACCATACCAGTGGTCTGGTCCATCTATAGCAGGTTTTTTCAACCAGGGTTCCATGAAACTCTCAGGTTCCTTGATGGCCCTGGAAGGGTTTCCAAAATGGGTGGGAGACGATTAATTTTTAATATATTTTTAAAAATTTGTTAAACAGTCATAGGGTGATATGAGCACATATGGTCATGTTGACCTGCCCTCCCCAATGGCCAATGACAAGCCTGGAGGAGGTGGGAAGGGGAGGGGTTCAGGTTGGGCATGTACATAGCTTTGTGCCCTAACCATATTCTGCACCATTGCACCATTTCTGGGGGTTCTGAAAAGCTGAATAATGTTTCAGGGGTTTCTCAACAGTACAAAAATTGAGAAAGACTGATCTATAGTCTAGTATCTTGTTTCATGCACTTGCCAAACAGTTGCTCTAAGCAAACTGCGGCCCTCCAGATGTCCATGGACTACAACTCCCATGAGCCCCTGCCAGCAAACGCCCGCAATGGTTCCCCGAGTATTTTTGGTTTGCTGTCCCCTTGGCTCCCAGTCCAAATCCCTAGTGCGACCCCCCCCCCGCCCCCACATTTGAGCACACACTTTCCCCCCCTCCACTATAAGCACTTCCTCAAAAAATAATTAGCAATGTTAGCAACAGAATATAGCTATATTGTTTTATATTTAATATTTAAAATATTTTAAGTATGCAAAAGTATACTTCAAATAGTTGCAACACATCCCTGAGGATTTAAAAAAACACATGGTAGCTAGCTTCAGCCTGATATTTAAAAAAAATCTGTTGGCAGGTATAGCCTCAACAGCCTTTAATTTAATTTCGGTTTTGCAGAAATCAAATAACGTGTGCAATATTAAAAAATAGTAGCTGGCATTACAATTCAGCTTTACAGTTTCTTCCATTTATCCAGGAATCCATGAAAACAGCAAAATGCTTACCAAATGTTGGGCACACAGAACCTAGAGACAGGCAAGCCCTGGCTGAGAAAGCCTGCCTTAGTATGAGGCTGCTGTACATACAGAAAGGTGTGAGATGAAGATGGGGGTGGGTATAATGGGCCCTGATGTTACCAGTAGCTGCCCAAAGCAAAAGGAAGCGGCGGAATTCCCAGTGCAGTCTGCAGAAGGATGCCTCAAGAGTTGGGCTGAGGATTACATACAAGCTTAAAAAGGTAAAGGTAAAGGTATCCCCTGTGCAAGCACCGGGTCATGTCTGACCCTTGGGGTGACGCCCTCTAGCGTTTTCATGGCAGACTCAATACGGGGTGGTTTGCCAGTGCCTTCCCCAGTCATTACCATTTACCCCCCAGCAGCAAGTTGGGTACTCATTTTACCAACCTTGGAAGGATGGAATGCTGAGTCAACCTTGAGCCGGCTGCTGGGATCGAACTCCCAACCTCATGGGCAAAGCTTCAGACTGCATGTCTGCTGCCTTTCCACTCTGCGCCACAAGGGGCTCACATACAAGCTTAGAGCACCATAAAAAGAGCTAATAAGTTATGTGCTTCAAGGATTTCCTGGGATTTTAATGTTTAAATACAGCAGGCTATCCCTCACTTCCCGAACAGGTTTTCTTTCATCCTCTCCTAGCTCTAGAGCAGCCATAAACTAATTCACATGGCTTACAAAGTAGCAGCAGAGCGTTGCCTACAGATGATAGGTAATGCATTTTTGGACTGCGATGTGATAGGTTTTTACCAATGATCTTGGTTGCACAAACAAGGGAGTAAATAGAGTTGTGTTAATTTCAAGCTCCATTAGGAACAGGATAACAAATCAATGTGTATCAAACGGGGAAAAGGAAGGAACATGGGTCGGGCACATTTTTTTAAGGCTTCTAAACAGACATTAGGGAGAAAAGAAAGTGTCAGTGATCATTTGATAATCTCCTCTTAAAGGTAAAGGTATACCCTGGTATACCCTGTGCAATCACCTTGGGGTGACGCCCTCTAGCGTTTTCTTGGCAGACTTGAAGCATGAATAATATTTCAGAGTTTACTCCACAATCGAAAGATTGAAAAAGACTGTACTAGATGATTCTTGGGGTGCCTTCCAGGTCGATGTTTCTATGGGGCTTTTTGCACGCCTTCAAAATAGCACAATGGTTGCCAATTGAAAACGCTACTGATTTGCTGTTTTGCACAACGTCGTCGACAATCTGCCACACACCTGAAACCAATCTGCAAAAAGCGCTTCCTTGTAGCGCTTTCAGGGAAATCCCCAAAAGTGGATTCACCCTCCGGAAAGCGATACACTCCTGCAACCAATCTGCAAAACTAGCGAAAAAGACCTGTGCGTTAACATTGTTGCGGTTTCTTCAAAGTCCCTCCTCCTGAGCCTGTCCTCCAAACTTCCGGCGAACTGTTCGCCATTTTTTTTTCTCCGAGCGAGCGGGGATAACGCACCAGCGAGCCTCTTTCAGTTTAGAGGCTTCCCCGGCTTCAGTCCCTCCCCTTCAGTCACTAAGCACACACATTTTACACATTCATTCAGCCGAAAATCGGGCCCGTGAGAGGGGGGGGAGGGGGGGATTTTTTTTTCCACTCGGAGGCAGCGTGGCCACGATCAAATGACAGCTCAAACAGAGGCTTCCCCGGCTTCAGTCCCTCACCTTCAGTCACTAAGCACACTTCAGTCACTAAGCACACTACTAAGCAGTCACTTTATTTTTTATACAGTCATTCAGCCGAAAATCGGGCCCATGAGGGGGGGGGTTCACTCGGAGGCAGCGTGGCGATCAACGATCAAACGACAGCTCAAACATCCCAGGCAGCTGGATGGGTCTCTCCGTTGCAACGAATCTACACAGATTCGTTACAATGGGTGTGTGTTTTTTTTTTTAAAAACCTTTCTTAAAGGGAAAGGGGCTGTTTGGGAGCATGCTAACGGCTGCCCATTGGCTGCTTGACGGCCAGGGGCGGGATGAGCTCGGCAATAGCGCTTCCTTTCTAGCGATTTCTGCCGAGACCGGAAGCCCGTGGGAAACGCTACAAAACGCAACTGGATACCACTACAAAGGCAGGTATGCATAACGACGAATTCCACTATTTTAAATGGCGATTTTTCATTCAGTGACCAATTTGCTACAAAGATCCCGGTGCGTAAAGCCCCTATGTTTTCCCTAGTAAGCTTGCTTTAGATTGTAGCCTCAACCATTATAACTTCCTCCCTAGTCCCAGTGCCCCAGATCTGGACCTAGTCTGCACATAATAGATAATGCACTTTCAATGCACTTTAGAAGTAGATTTTCCTGTTCCGCACAGGAAAATCCAGCTTCCAAAGCACACTGAAAGTGCATTATCCTATGTGTGCGGAATAGGCCCTGTTCTCTTTCACTGCCTCATTTTAGGGCTGAGTTTGTAACCTACTGCAAATCATCAGGCCAATGAGAGCCCTACTTCCATCTCAGCTTTTGCAAAGATCCAGCATTTTAGTGCTAAGATATGAAATGCTCCTATTGCCGTGTGTGAAAGGAAGGCCATTCATAGATGTCCGTGGCAGTATTCTCCCTTCTCTCCCATGCAGCTGCCTCTTCATCATTAGCTGATGAAATGAACTGGAAAGAATGCATATAAAAGCTACTGTTAAGAACGGGGAGGGGGGGGGGAGAAACCCAGCGAGCTAATACATAAAACGCTCTTTCTATGTAAAAATTATGGTGAGAAACACAGCTGTCAATATAAATGCATGACTAACAAGTACTGGCTGCCCTAGCCTAGGTAGCTCAGGATAGCCTTATTCTGTCAGATCTCGGAAGCTAAGCAGGGTCAATCTTGTTTAGTCCTTGGATGGGAGACTCCCAAGGAATGCCAAGGTTGCAATATGGAGCCTTGGAAGCCCCACCAGTCAGTTTTGACTTAATGGCACTTTCCACCACCACCAACCATTGATTTTGTTGTGTTTGTGGTTCTGTTAGCAGTTCTGCCGAGGAGTGAGCTTGAGGTCCGAGGCAGGATCGAAGCAGGCAAGGTAAGTGACCAATGTGCTGCTAGATCCCGTCTGCAGAATCTAGTCAACCCTTTTATAGACACTCAAATACTTTGGCCACCTCATGAGAAGGAAGGACTCCCTGGAGAAGGGCCTAATGCTGGGAGCGATTGAGGGCGAAAGAAGAAGGGGACGACAGAGAATGAGGTGGATGGAGGGAGTCACTGAAGCAGTTGGTGCAAACTTAAATGGACTTCGAGGAATAGTAGAGGACAGGAAGGCCTGGAGGATCATTGTCCATGGGGTCGCGATGGGTCGGACATGACTTCACACCTAACATCAACAACAACAAGGGTTTATCACCACATTCTGTGGTCATGAGCTATGCTAGTTAATTATACATCAACTAAAGGACAATTGTGATCTTCTTTGAATCTACTGCATTGAATAATGATCTCTTTTTGCTCAGTGAACTAGCCGGAAAAATGACTTATTTGGAAAGCATAATTTTCAAGGCGAATGTGATGTTCTAGCAGCTTGTTGCCTGCAGCCTTCTAGATCTGTAGTGGATCTTGTGGGTCAAAGACTCACAGACACCGGAATTGTTGCAGCTTTTAATTGGTGCCAGAACATGGTACAAGTTGGACCAAGACTGCACTGAAAATACCCTCCCCAAACCCCACAATTTACATACATATAAGACAAAGGGATTGCTCGTGGACATGCAACATTGGCTGGATCCCACTGATTGGTTTAAACTGATTGGATCCCACAGTGGGGATCCTTGGAGTGCAACAGTTAGAGCCCATCAGTGACTGATCCTACCTCGGACCTACCTCGGATCCTCCATAGGATTGTTAGCCTGGCCACGTATACAACACAGCCATTGCCGAGGGCTGGTGTTAGCACCTGGGCATTGCAAGCTAGGCCCCCTCTCCTCCCCGATGGTGGGTATTAGTCTTGGGCATGGGGCTTGTATTATTTATCGCTTGTTCGCTGTGCATTTTTATATGGTATTAGTATGTCCTTTTAATGGGGGTTTTAATGAGGACCTTGTGACCCACCACGAGCCATTGGGAGTGATAGATAGATAGATAGATAGATAGATAGATAGATAGATAGATAGATAGATAGATAGATAGATAGATAGATAGATAGATAGATAGATAGATAGATAGATAGATAGATAGATAGATAGATAGATAGATAGATAGGCAGGCAGGCAGGCAGGCAGGCAGGCAGGCAGGCAGGCAGGCAGGCAGGCAGACAGATATGGATAAACAGCTGGGTGGAGAGGTAGGAAGCAAGTGTGTTGAAGCTGGATTCCTTTTGTATCTCCCCCTGACAGGCCAAGGAGTTTGCGTTGCTCTCTCTTCTGTCTCCTCCCCACCTCAAAAGGAGAGGAAAAGCCGTGACACAACAGCTGAGAAATGTGGGATGGGTTTCCCGTATGGAGGGCCACAAATGCAAGGTTTACAAATCCTCTGGTTGCGAGCCGTATGCCACACACATTTTATCCCTCCATGCGGAATTGGTCTTAAGTTCCTCCTGTGGCAAGGGAAAGCATCGACCTTCAGGCAGGCAGCTAAATTTTGTGCCTTTGTATACAGAGCACGCCTAAAGAGAATTAGCAGCCAAAAATGGGACTCGAGTATTTAAAACTAACTACAATGCATTTACATTGTTTTCATACTTTTCAAATGTTTTAATGTTATTAATAATCTATGCATGTAAATGATGTTCAAGCAGATTGCTGTATTAAATATATATATATATATTAAAAGCAACCAGGGCTTTGCTCCTTTGCATATTTAAACCCTGTCAACACAGTCGGGATGGAATATAGATGTGAGACATAAATTAAAACATGCTGGTCATCGCCCAGCTGTTGATGGACCTATGGAACTCATTATGAATCTCTTATTGTGAGCTTATTATAAACATATGTAAAGCAATCACAACCCTTTGCATGTACTGATTATCGAATATTTAACAATCTAGCTCTTCCATTTCGTGCACAACTCCTTCTACTTCAAAGGTAAACAATTGCATCTCCTTAACAGGGAAATAAAGCCCGATCCATTGTAGACTGTGGAACAAGCAGATTACTTTATCAATGTGTCATTTCTGTGGCAAAGTGTTTAAGGAGCATAAATTGACTGAGAAACTACAGGCGCCACTGCAAGACTCTTGCAGAAAACAGGATCAGATAAAAGGGGAGGGGGGGAACCAAAACCCTTTCATCTGAATGATTTTAGAACCAATAACATTCATAAAAAGAAACAAAAAGTGATTTGCTCACAAATAGGTTTCCAGGCTTGCGTAACAAGCACACAAATAATTTCTAAAAGGTCCGAGAATTTTCCATGCCATCTTGATACAATCACGTGGAAGACCCGTTTAGTCTAATGAGCATTATGATTAAATCATTTGCTCACAGATCAAAGGAGATTTTAATTATGTAAACAAGTTGTTCAGACACATAAAATGTTCCATTAAGCTCCCCAATTAATACATACAGTATTTAGGACGCATTTTTGATGGGGCGTTTTTATCCCCCTCTTTAAAAACTGATTGTTACCATTTGAAAATTTTCCTGAAATGTATTTTTTTGGGGAGGGGGAAATATTTTGAAGTTTGCAAATATTACAGGCAGCCAAAAAATTTTTATTGCACCTCTAGCCACCCACCGCCCACTCCTGCAATTATTTCTACCGCCAGCATTTTGTCACCAGATGTGCATTTCTGGTTTTACGCATACATACATATAATATGTTTTCGCAATTATTCCATCACCACACAATCATTCTATATGGGAGGGGAAACTCTATCACTCCTCTATATTAATACAATAACTTTCTCTGCAGAAGAAAAAAGAAACTGGAGTAGGAAGGAAAGTACAGGAACCAGGGAGAAAGAGTTAAATGGAGCAGTATGGTGGCTGGAATTTTCGACTTGGATTTCAGAGACTCAAATTTTATTTATTTGTTTGTTTGTTTGTTTGTTTATTTATTTATCATACTTCTATACCGCCCTCCCCGGAGGCTCAGGGCGGTTTACATTATAACAGAGAACCATACATAAAACAGTCTGTAGAACATGTACATCGATAACCAACAATTGCAACCAAACACAACACAGTATAACAGAAAACAATCGTAATACAAACAGGTCCAGGGCTTGTTGATGGGATTCTGAGGGGGGGGGGAGCAGGGGCCCTTGGTCGCTGTAGATTACGTCTGGTCTCGGCCAAATGCCTGGTGGAGGAGCTCCTTTTTGCAGGCCCTGCGGAACTGTTTAAGCTCCGTCAGGGCCCTGATCTCCTCTGGGAGCTCGTTCCACCAGGTAGGGGCCAGAACAGAGAATGCTCTGGCCCTGGTCGAGACCAGACGGACTTCTATCTCCAATGTACCAGGAATCTTGCTGACCAAACTGGAGCTAGTCACTCTTTCTCAGTCTAAGCTACCTGACAGGGCTATTTTTGTTGACAGTTTAAATATGCAAAGGTACGATGCACCAGCTTCTTAAGGAATAAAATAGTTTTATTAAGAAGGGAAAGAACTTCGCACTAACTGTTCTTATTCAAACAGAGGCAAACAGGCAGGAAGTGTGTTCAAAGGAGTAGAGCATTTTTATCCTTGACCATAATAAAGTGACAGACAATTTGCACCCTGCCTGATTGGCACTCAGGGGTGTCCCTTCTCTCGTGAAGGGCCCATGGCAGGCCTGTCCCACCTCTTGGCCTCCTCCTTCTCCTTGCTGGAAGAAGAGCCAGCCCCCTCTGCTGGACCACTTCCCAAAGGTGAGCTGGGCTACAGAATGGGGTGGCTGGGAGGGAGGAAGAGGCTCGGCTTGCCATCCAACCCCAGGAGACAGAGCGCAGCCTCTATGCCTGCCCAAGATCCTGGGGGAGGGTGAAGGGGCTCAGCTCCCCCACAAACCCCATGGGACCAAGTGCAGCCTTTGTGCTCTCTTGAATTGGGGGGAGGGGGGCAGGTGACACAGAAAATTCTGCCCACTGGCCCTATAGAGTCCAGTGTGGCCTTTTGACATTCCTCTGTGCACCCACCAAAGTGAGGGGGGGCAGCAGAAGATGGAGAAAAGTCTGCCTGCCAGCCCTATAGGGTTCAGGGAAGACTGGGGGCTCCTCCGTGTGTACACCTCCCCCCCCATCTGGGGGAGAGACTTTTTTGGGGGGGGGACTGGGAGTGGTTGAGATTTGGGGCAGGGTGGGACCTCAGTGGTATGGAGTCCACCCTCCAAAACACCCATTTTCTCCAGGCTCCCATGAAGACTCCAAGTGGTGGTGTTGGTGGGGATCATGATAACCTTAAAGGGTTGTTGTAAGAATCACTGAGCATGCCAAGTGCAGAGGGAAAGTTCTGGGCAAACATGGTCAGTTTTCACAGGAAAATCCAACTGCAAAAGCACACTGGAAGTGCATTATCCAATGTGCGTGGAATAGCTTTAGGGCAGTGGTCCCCAACCCGCGGGCCGCGGCCCGGTGCCGGGCCGTGAAGGCCTTGGCGCCGGGCAGCGGCTCCCTCTCCCCGCCCCCCCCCCCGCAGTAAAAAATTTCCCAGGCCGCAAGCTTGCGGCCCGGGAAGCTTCTTACTGCGGGGGGGGGGAGGGAATCAGGACCGTGCCCACGCTTGCGCATATGCGCCATGCGCGGGCGAAATCACGCATGCGCGGGCGGGCAGTTGCCGGTCCCCAGCCTCAAAAAGGTTGGGGACCACTGCTTTAGGGGACCCAGCCCAAGTTCTTTCTTGGTCGATTTTAAAGAACCGAGATCTTCATCTCGGCTGCCCCTGAAAACGTGGGAGACCGGAAAGGTGGTCAGAGCTATTATCTGCTGGATCATTGCAGTATGGCCATTTCATGCGGGGCAGCGTTCCGCCTCCTTTGGGCCCCTTATCTGTCGTGTCCGGCTGATGGGAGGAAAGGCTTCTCTCTGTAAACAGATTGTGAACCGGCCATGTGGCGTGGGCGGCTAACAAGGAAAAATTACAGTTCAAACCAAACAAAGGGCCGAAGGAGTGCTGCTAAAATATTCAGACCGTATTGGTTATTGAGTAATTTATTTCGAGCTGAAGTTTTACTAAGGAAAGCAAATCATGAGAATGGAAGGCTGCTGACACTAAATAATCTTGGAAATCGGAGGGAACAGTTGTAAGAGAACTGATTACTACTTAAGAATGATGAACATAAATCCTTCCAAACTCTCAAGGCCGGCTGGAGGCATCAGCAGATTTTTCCGCTAGAGGCTGTGCCTTGTCTGTTCAAAGCAGTCCTGCAGCTAACAAAGTACCCCCCCCCCCAAAGAAATACGTTCAAAAACTCAGCCTTAGTCGGATCTGAGCCATCACTGCTCCGGACCGCTGGTCCCAGGGCATGTTTGGGGGTCCTGATGAAGTCCGATCCAGCCTGATCAGCTAGCGGCTGACGAGTTTTCGCCTTAAAAATGAGACATTTCCAGAAAGGCCCCTTGGCATTCAACAGGAGGGCCTGTGATTTCATTCCCTGGTAGAGTTGTCAACCTCCAGTTGGTGGCTGGAGATCTTCCACTGTCAAAACTGATCTCCAGGTGATTGAGATCAGTTCACCTGAAGAAAATGGTCTCTTTGAGAAGTGGATTCTGTGGCATTATGTCCCACTGAAGACCCTCCCCATCTCAAACTCTGCCCTCCACAGGCTTTATCCCCCCCCCCAATCTCCAGGTATTTCCCAACCCAGATCTGTTCCCTCTCACTGACATAGATTCTTGCTGGCACCCACATTTCTGGGGACATTGGTATGCATTATGACACCCTACTAAATTGAGTTGGGTTACCAACCTCCAAGTGGGGTCTGGAGTTCTTCTATGGATGCCAGTCTCCAGGTTGGACTTGGGGATCCCTCCAAATTGTACCTTATCTCCAGACTCCAGAGATCGGTTTCCCTGGAGAAAATGGATGCTTCAGAGGGTGGAACTGACCTCCTAATCCCTACTGTCTCTAGGCTCCATCCCCAAACTTTCAGGTATTTCCCAAGTAAAAGTTAGCAACCTCAGCCCCTCTGTCCTATTGCTGGCCCTCCAGAGGAACTGGTTGGCCACTGTGTGAGACAGGATGCTGAACCAGATAGACCACTGGTCTGATCCAGTTAGGTTCTACTTATGTTCTTATGAAGGCCTTGGCCTCTCTACGCTATTGTTGTGCCTCCAGTGTAACTGGTCCTCTTTTCTGCTTTTCAAAATATAGTAACCCTCACCTCTCTCTTTTCCCTAAGTGGCATGGGCAAAACGGGAGAAAGAAGTGGCCATCTTTGTTCCCAGCTGTGGGCAACTTTGTCAAGCTATAACACCCCTAACTATTACGACATAATTTTCCTGCAAATTCTCCTGGCTCTCCCCCCCCCCCACACCCCGTGAAAGCATATCTAAATATGTATAAATTTCAAAATGTCCAAGTTATTTTCCTCTTTTTTTTAAGTTTCAGGGGTCATATTAACTAACCCCTTTTCTTGCCAGTAATCCATAAATCATCTCCTCCAACTAGCACTGAATGTGAAAATGCCAAGTTTTTCTTTAAAAAAAAAAAAGATAAGAACTTTTCTCAGAGAAAGAGAGATGTCGATTTTGCTACACAGAGGCTGCTGTGAATTTTTAAAAAGCATTATGAAATTGACGGGGTGGTGGGGTGGGGAAGGAGATGGAATTGTGCTAACTCTGCCAATTTCTTTAATTAAAATAACCTTCATTCAACTTTGTTTTCCAGCAATCCAACCTGTGTTGTTAATTTCTAATGGGGATGGAGGAAGAGTTGTTTCCGTGTCGTTTGCTGCCCCCTACAGGACAACCATTCCAGTCCTTTCCCAACACGGCTTGCTTAGAAATATTTACAAACACAGAGGTCTAGTTAGGAAATGGAATAAAAGGAATGGCTTCTGCCACGGTCCATGGGTTCGGATAAGAAAGCGGGATACTGCTTGAAGGAAGCCGTAGGGAGGAAGCAAGCAGAACATCTTCCAGGACTTGGTTTGTCAGAAGGTGTAGAATCCGTGTCTATGGTTATGTTCTCAGCTGCACTTTCTGTTTAGGATGCTTTCGAAGTTCGCTGCAATCCAATTTTTTTTCTGGATTTTTTTAAATTCCTATTTATTTGGTCTAATTTCTTAAGGGAGTGATTGCATTTGGAATTTTCTCTGTCCTCTGTTATAATCAACACGTTTTATACCGAACTCTTTGCATGCACATTATTTCCAACTTCTTTAGTTTCTTCAACTCTAGCTCACTTAAAGTTGTCAAAGAGCATGCCCAAAGACCGTTTACGCACTGGAAACTTCACTGCCCCAGCTCCCATGCAGGAGCACAAATTGGGGGTAGATGAGGTGCATCGGGTCAAATGCTCCCCCGTGTGGTTGCAGGAAGAGGTGGGGCAAACTGCCACAACTAAATCTCCAGCGTGCAGCCTGGCATGAAACTTCCAGTGCGTAAACGGTCAAAAGGAGATTATACCGATCAGTTCTCCTGGAGAAAATGTCAGCTTTGGAGCGTGGGCTTTATGGTATTATGTGTCACTGAAGTCCCTCTTCTCCCTAAACCCACCCTTTACCAGCTGTACCCCCAAATCTGTAGGGATTTCGTAACCCAGTGTTGCAACCATAGGCAGTAAGGTCACACTAAGGAAAAGCGAACTCCTTAGCGACCACAATTTGGCAAAACCAGAGGCAATGGCACCCCACAGAGTCCAGATCTGAATTGCAGTTACTACTTATCCTCGTTGTGTAGTGATTAAGAGCAGTGGCCTCTAATCTGGAGAACAGCGTTTGATTCCCCGTTCCTCCTCCACATACAGCCAGCTGGGTGACCTTGGGCTAGTCACAGTTTTCTTAGAACTGTTGTCGCCGGACAGTTCTCCAAGCATTCTCTCACAGGGTGTCTATTGTGGGGAAAGGAAATCACTTTGGGTCTCCTTCAGGCAATGAAAAGCAGGGTATTAAAAAAAACAGCTCTTCTTTTTCTTTCATTGGGTATTGACTATAATAATATTATTAATTTGCTTTTATAAAGCACCTTTCAGATGTCTAAAATGGTTAAAATATGGTCCCCTCTGGTAATCCCGACATGCTCTGCTAGATAGGCCAGATTTATTTCCCTCATATTGCAAAAGGAAGCTCATGCGGAGCCTAGACTGGGTTACCTGTGACCACCCCACTGCAAGTGGCAAGATATCAAGACATCCTGGCAACTCTACAGTCCGGTCCCACATGTGTCTGGGGAAGAAGTCAGTCGTATTGAACTCACAAGGCGTGGAGATGAGATGAGGAAACATAATGTGGATTTTGGCGGTCAAGTCACTTTGGCCTCTTTGCTAAACCAGCTCCTGTTATAGTGTAAGAACCCTTGATTATTATTTGTCTGCATAAATGTGTAAGTCAGACAGTTTAAATTTAAAAACTGAGGACAGAAATTCAGCCATAATAAAAGTGACGTCAGCATCCTTATCACTCAGTAAAAATTGGCAAATCAGGTAAGTATGTTTGCCTGTTAGTTCCCTTTTATGAAATTAAAACGGATTTCCTTCATTTGTTTGCACACAAACAAGACCCTGGTTGGGTTTTCCTTCTCTGAGAATGGAAAGAGGCAATACATCCTGCAAGATCCATGCAACTGGTCCAGTGCTTTTGTACCTCAAGGACAATATTTGCGTTTTAATGAATCTGGCTGTTAAAAGATTCATTAAAATCTTGCACTGCCCATTTTCCACTTCAAGATTACAGCAGTTCTAGTCTGCTCAGGATGTGAACTTCTCTGTGCAAAGGGGGGAAATCATTAGAGCGAACATTGGACAGGGGCGGAGCCTGGGGATGGGAAAATTGCCATTTTGGCAACATAACCTAAATGCAGCCACCAGTGGGTCAAGGCAATGGAGGGGGAGCAGGAGCGACTTCTCTCCATGCCCCATAGTCTCAATCCAAATTTGTGCTTTACACCCATAATAATTGAGTTTCCACCAGGAACTCCCAGCTTCTGCCTGACTGTAAGTCCCTGTGGAGGTCCCATGTCAAGTGTAACATATACTTGGGCCCTCACTTCAAATCTTTCCTCAAAGCCTACCTTTTCCATGAAGTTTTGGGCAACCCCCTCAGTCCATGGTATTCCCAAAACTATGCCTCAGCACATGTAACTGGAATGAAGATATCCTGTTCATCTCCTTACCTTCACCTCCTTACCTTCCCTCTATTCTCTCCCTTTTTGATGAATTCTAGACTGTAAACTTTTTAAGGCAGAGACCTGCTTCCTTGTGTCCTTGTTCTGCTGTAGAAATGATACTGAGTATGTATCAACTAAGAGCCTCTTGTGGTGCAGAGTGGTAAGGAAGCCGTCTGAAAGCTTTGCCCATGAGGCTGGGAGTTCGATCCCAGCAGCCAGCTCAAGGTTGACTCAGCCTTCCATCCTTCCGAGGTCGGTAAAATGAGTACCCAGCTTGCTGGGGGGTAAACGGTAATGACTGGGGAAGGCACTGGCAAACCACCCCGTATTGAGTCTGCCATGAAAACGCTGGAGGGCGTTACCCCAAGGGTCAGACATGACTCGGTGCTTGCACAGGGGATACCTTTACCTTTACCTTTTTATGTATCAACTGGGAAGTAAACCTCATTGAGCTGACTGGAGATTTACTAACTGGAGGATGACTTGGGACAAGACTAGAAGAGTCTACGTTTTTTTTTCCCCCCTCCATCTTATAAGCAGAGGTGTGCTTTTTTCAAGACATGAAAAGGTGCCTGGGACTGAGGCCTTCAAGGTTCCACATTTCCTCTGTGGATGCTCGCACCAACATACGACAGCGACTTGTTAAATAGCTGAACCCAACAGATCTACTAGTGTTTTATTTATCTTGTGTACATAGCTCCCTCCAGGCTGCACTTTATCACAGTGACGGGTAGATCTATCACGCTCTACCTGGAGCTATTACAAGGGCTTACTCAGATCAACAAGTCCTTCCTTTGGAGTAACTCAACTGTAAATTGTCCTTGACCGGGCAGATAAACAAAAACAACAGTCCCTGTTAATCTGCCAAAGATCAACTGTGAACTGTCTTTCATCCACGGAGGAAGGATGCGGGTGGCCATGGGGTTTTAAGATGCCATATCCCTCATGCAACACAACTCTTGCTCAGGTCCTGGTGAATACCGAGGGCCTCTGCACATGATCGTCACACAGGAGTATAAGAAGAGGCCAGTGGACCTTCTAGTCCAGCATCCTGACTTGCACAGTGGCCAACCAGTTCCCCTTGTCTTCCCTTGATGCTGCCTCCTGGATCTGGGATTCAGAGGCTTAGTGCCTCTGAATGTGGAGGTTCTCCTCGGTCATCATGGCTAGTAGCCATTGCTAGTCAGCCTCCGTGAATCTATCTCATCTAAGGATTTTGAGGCCACATTGCTGGAACAAGGTGGCAGAGCTGGGTTTCTGCACAGAGGAAGAAGAAAAGTTGCTACTTTTCTCTACCAGAAAGAGTCTCAAAGCGGCTTCCAATCGCCTTCTCTTCCTCTCCCCACCACAGACACCCTGTGGGGTGGGTGAGGCTGAGAGAGCCCTGATATTACTGTTGGGTCAGGCCAGCTTTAACAGTGCTGTGGGGAGCCCAAGGTCACCCAGCTGGCTGCATGTGGGGGAGCCTGGAATCAAACATGGCTTGCCAGATTAGAAGTCCACACTCCTAACCCCTACACCAAACTGGCTCTTTATGTATAGTATATCTCTAAATGAGTCCAATCAATGGTCTGCCTAGTCCAGTGTCTTGATTCGCCCAGCAGATAGAGGCCTGGCCTCTCACTGTTGCTGCCTGTTAGCCTGGGGATTCAGAAGTTTACTGCCCCTGTATGTGTGGTTTCCTTAAGAAAAATCAATGGGAATATTGATCATTAGATACATATTCAATATCTGGCAAAAATTCCGTTTTCAGTACTTCCTTACATTGATGATAAATCAAATACTCTTATTTTGCCAATCATATCCATTGGTCCTGTTTTTAATGGTCATGTATAATGAATGGTCTTAATCTATACCTCAATTCTTTTCCTGCTGGAGCTTATGTACCTATCAAACTCATTATTTGCAAACACATAACTTACAGCTTTAATTTTTTTTTTTTTTACAAAGCTTACCTAGGTACAATGTTCCCTATTTTGGACCACTTACCAGTTGTAGAACTCTTACACTCTGCCAGCTAATTAATGTCAATCCTTTGTAGGGAAAGGAGCTTTGAATACTTCAAGGACATGTGGGGGAGGGGGGATTGTGGTGGGCAAGCTCTGCCCAGGAACATTAGATGTGCATTGGAACAGGAACCAGGGCTGATTCTGCACTTACTTTGTTTATTCCATTGTGGATCCTGCTGTATTCAGATTGATTTGAACTCAGGTCTTCCTCTACCCCCCCCCCAATAGAAACAGAAAAGTGTTCTACACATGATTAGGGAATCTTGGGGGGGGGAGCCAAGCGCAGCAGGAGCTTCTTTCTTTTCTTGAAGGGGGGGGGGAGGATTTGAGACAGCAGAGGTGGAGGAATAAATCCATGAGTAAAATCTCTGCCAAGAGAAGTTAGGGCTTCTGGAGCTTCTGCTGAGAGAAGATAGGGCTTCCCCTTTAAAGGAAAGCCTTGCAACCTGGGAATGAGGAAGCCTTTGAACTGATACCCTGGCCAATCAGGGCTTTTCTCCTGCATTGGAGGCTCGAGGCAGCAAGTTAGTTCGGGAAAAGCAGAGAGCTGCACCCTTACTCATGCCGATTTTTCTAATATCGAGGGTTATATCCACTCCAGGATATTGCAGGTGAAAGGGAAAATTTTAATAGCCCAAAATCAAAATGGAAATTGCATTCAGTGTAGACGGCAGGGACTGAATCAACTTGGGATTGGAATAAAAGCTCCGTGCAGATTCAGTCCAGGATTCCTGATCTATACATGCATATAGCTCTCTCCACAGGATCAAGAATCCTGATTCGTTTTGTCTCCTTAGAAAGTCTGAAAAATGCTGATATGCAGATAAGATCCCCACTCATATCTTCTTTTTAATGTTCAGCATTGATCCTGAAGTTGCTTCCACACAGTGACTATTATTCATGGAGTTCTAATAGATATTGAAGGAGGAGGAGGAGGAATTTAAATATATATATATGGATTCTCAAAGTGTTCACTAGCTGAAGGGTACTCAAAGTGATTTACAATCATCTTCCCTTCATCTACTCATGGGTATGTCCTACCTGCGAGGTAGGTGGGGCTGAGAGAGCTCTGAGAGAACTGTAGCTCGCCCAAAGTCACCCAGCTGGCTTCATGTGGAGAAGGAATGGGGAATCAAACCCAGTTCTCCAGATTAGAGGCCCCCACTCTTAAGCAATACACCACACTGGCTTTCACATCGCAGTTATTTCTACCATTTCCTTGATTCAAACCCCCAAGGCCACTATTCCCCTACCCATGTCACCAGAAGGATTTTACAGGCTTAAAAAACATTTTAAAAAATGGTACATCACTATAATGATAGATATTCCAATTACCAGTCGTTAAAGCCCTAAAGGGCCGCTGTTGACATGAGGGGGCAAGGAAAATGATTCCAAGGTAGGCTGGTTCAGCAAAAATGCTTCCCACCCACACAGCATGCAAGGACACTTTTACGTTGGTCTTTTCCAAAAGTTCTTATGGAACAAAGTTTCTCAAAGTAGAGAAAAACCTGGATTCTGGATGATTCAGTGACAGGGGAGGAGGACAGATTCCAAAATCTGACCAGATCCAACTATCCCGGGCAACTCAAGATCAAGGCTAGATGTCCTCTTACAAATATCAGATGCATGTTTGGTTTGTAATAACTTTCAAGGCAACCAGGGGAAATGCCTTAATGGTGTTCTCCATCCCTCACTACCAATGCAATATTTTGTTGTTGAAAACCCTGTTTTATCAAGTACAAGTGGACAAGAGCTTGTGGCAGTTGCTTTGATTTTTAAGTATGATCCTCAGAAGCATTCCGGGGAGAGTCCAGAAAAAAAATGCTGACACGTTCACTTACAATATGTAACTCTTTCCCCCAAGTTCTATCAGTCACATTTCATTACTTTCCCATCACCTGGTGCTTTGTTGAAACCCGACTTGACACAATGGTGCACTGTCAGCGACAAACTTTGACTAAAAAAAAGGTTTTACTTTCTCAAGAAGCCATTATGGCTGGCTGTTTGTTTTATTTTTTGGCCTGCCTTTAGAAAAGAATTTTTAAAATGTGAACAGCCTATGGTCCCACTTCAGTCTCTGTAAAAATTAGGCCCAATACTTGTGTTACTATGGATTGGGAAATACCTGGAGATTTTGGGGAGGAAGCCTGGGGAGGGAGGGGCAGGACTTCCTTGGGATATAATGTGAGCGTCCATCCTCCGAACAGTCATTTTCTCCAGAGAAAATTACTTCTGCTGCCTGGAACTGGAGTTCCAGTTTCTGGAGATATCCAGGCCCCATCGGGAGATATGCAACCCTAGGTTAGATATAACACAAAACCAAGGTTTATTTTATCGAGGAGGAATACCAGCAGGAGGGAACAACATCAGGGGAAATCCCTGGCCTCCGTGTCCTGCTACTGGCTCTCCAAGTCAACGGGTTGCCCTCTGTGTGAGATTTATTTATTTATTTTTCACATTTATTTATTTTTCACATTTATATACCACCCTCCCCGAAGGCTCGGGGCAGTCTACATGGAATTTAGAACAATACAAGAAACGATCTATGCATTTAAGTGACTATAACATTAATTTTACTAACTGATAATGACAGTAATAACAGTACAACATTATAACCACTCAAGTCAAGTCAGATTTTATTGCATGTAGCCATAGGCCATTACAATACAAAAGGAAAATATAAAAAGATTTAAAACATTTCAAATCAGTAATAAAAAGAATGTGCAATCTCAGACAACAATCACTTAACATCATAAAAACATTTCCAGACTATATATGTCCACCTATCCTAAAGCTCCTCTCTGCAGCACCACTACAACATTATAACAGTAACTAGGAATAAAGCCCATTTTAAAGGACAATAAAATGGGCGCTAGGCCCAGGCCCCCAGGGAAGCCTTCGCAGGGCGAAGGCTTCCCGGAGGGCAAGGCCGCTCCAGCAGCCGGGAGAAGGCGGCGCGGCCCCCCAGAGGACTCACCGCATCGGCTGGCAGTTCAGTCTATGTGGTGGTTCCCTGGCCGGGCGAAGCAGCTTCGCGTCTCCTGATTGGCTCCTCCGAGTTTTTATCCTGGATAGGGCCTTACTTATCCCAGACAGGCCTTACTCAATTATTAAGTCCGCGGCGTGGCGTGGCGTGGCGCGGGCAGTTTAAAGATAGTACCAACAGGTCCAGGAGCAGAACGCCTTGATGGATTTCTGGGGGGGAGGGAGGGGGCAGGGGCCCCGCAGATGTTGTTGGTTATGCCTGGTCTCAACCAAAAGCTCCCTTTTGCAGGCCCTGCGGAACTGTTTTAGCTCTGTCAGGGCTCTGATCTCCTCTGGGAGCGGCAGAGCATAGAGCTCTTTGGGGGGCATAGGGAGGGAGGCCTCAGGTACACTGGGCCCTGACCGCATATGGCCTTGAACCTTTAGCCTGATCTGGAATTCAATGGGCAACCATTGTAGTTGGTGGCGATGAGATGCTGCTGTGTAGGATGAGATGGCCACCCCGTGTGAGATGAGATACAAGGCTTCTCTTATGTTCTTTAAGATATCTAGCTTCAGAACTCACAGCATTAATCTATGCGTGTGGGGAATTTCTTAACCATTTTATCCAGCCTGCCTCACCCTTCCTTGCAAGCTCCCAGCGTTCAACTACTTTATTTTAGATCAAAAACAAGAGTTTAATTATACAAAGTTACACTGTTGAGGCTTTTGAAAAAGTGCTCTAATTTACTTCTGTGTAAACCAGAGAGTCCATTAGGGAAACTCACTGGGAGAGCATTATTTTTTCTTCAATTGCCAAGGGGCTGAGAGATGTCTAAAATAAATCAAGAGAAATACATACATAAATTTAAAAAGCGAGGTCTAATGACGACAAAGGGGATGAATACCTTTTTCATTTACACAAAGACTTTGCGAGGTTCTTGGTCAACATCTTTGTATATATTCAGATGGACGCTCGTTTGCTGCAGAAAGCCAGGCTGACACGATGATTAATTGTACAGTATTACTCACTGGCATCTGGCAGTTTAATAAAATTAGCAGAGCTCAAGTTCATCTTTAAATGCCATGATGGCTTTCATGTTAAAAGCACCAACATCTATTTTTCAATTGTTGCAAACAGGAAAAGGACACCTTCCCAACCCACAGGGGAGAAACCCCTCTAACCCAATAGGATTCTAAATTTGGTAATAAGAATGTCACTTTTGAGAGAAGGAAGGTGGAATGTTATGGCATATAAATAATGCCTGTGAAATTCTTGAAATGTCCGGTGCTCATACAAGTGCTTACAATAGAAGGTAATACATACATGTAAGCCCTGATAACGGGTGTCCCTGGCCTGCTTGATCTTGTCAGATCTCAGAAGCTAAGCAGGGTCAGCCCTGTTTAGTATTTGGATGGGAGACCTCCAAAGAATACCAGGGTCATGATGTGGAGGCAGGCAATAGCAAACCCCGTCTGCATTTCTCTTGCCTTGAACACCCTTTGTCAGGAGTGGCCAGACTGTGGCTCTCCAGATGTCCATGGACTACAGTTCCCATGAATTGTAGTTCATGGAAATGCAGAGAGCCATGAACTGGCAGGACTCGTGGGAATTGTAGTCCATGGACATCTGGAGAGCCACAGTCTGGCCACCCCTGCCCTACAAAATCACTATAAGTTGCGTTAGATCTATGGTGGAACCTGTGGGTAAAGAACCACAGGCACTGGAATTGTTGCAGCTCTTTATTGGTGCCAAAACATGATACAAGTTGTACCAAGACTGCGCTGAACCCTCCCGCCCCCAGAAAACCCCAACTTATAAACACACTACAGGCAAAGGGATCAGCTGTGACCATGCACCATTGTCTGGATCCTACATGATTGATTTTAAATGACTGGATCCTGCAGAGGGGATCCTTGGAAGGCAATAGTTATAACCCATCAGTGACTGATCCTACCTCAGACTATATGCTCGCTCCTCCAGTTTAGTGTAGTGGTTAGGAGTGCGGACTTCTAATCTGGCATACCAGGTTCGATTCTGCGCTCCCCCACGTGCAACCAGCTGGGTGACCTTGGGCTCACCATGGCACTGATAAAACTGTTGTGACTGAGCAGTGATATCAGCGCTCTCTCAGCCTCACCCACCCCACAGGGTGTCTGTTGTGGGGAGAGGAATGGGAAGGCGACTGTAAGCCGCTTTGAGTCTCCTTCGGGTAGGGAAAAGCAGCATATAAGAACCAACTCTTCTTCTTCTTCTTCTTCTTCTTCTTCTTCTTCTTCTTCTTCTTCTTCCTCCTCCATAGAATCATTAGGGAGTGTTGTGTTTGTGGTTGACAATCAGGGATTCCCTACTGAGAGGAGTAGAAGCCAAAGTATGTTGACCGGACTTCTTGTCTCAAGAGGTATGCTGTCTACCTGGCGGGAGAATCAAGGATGTCACGGAAAGGGTGGAAAGACTTGTAAAGCCCAAGGACAGATACCCCTTCCTGCTAGTTCATGTAGGAACAAATGAAACTGTCCAGTGCAGTTTGGACTACATGGCTTGGGGGGGGGGGGAAGTTAAGGACTTGGGAGCACAGGTTCCCATCAGTTCTTCCTGTTAACGGCCGAGGCTTAGGAAGAGAAAGAAAAATAATGCAGATGAATGACTGGCTACATCATTGGCGTCATGGGGAAAGTTTTGTACTTTTGGACCATGGATCACACTTCCGTGATGAGGCTTTTCTATTGGAAGATGGTTTAGACCTCACAAAGGTGGGGGAAAATGTCTTTGCGAAGAGTCTTGGGGACCTAGTGAGGAGGGGTTTAAACAAAGTCCAATGGGGGAGCAAGACGTACATTGAATGCCTAGTTCGATGAAGGTAACTGTAGATGGGAAGACTGCAGATTTAAAGGGAATTGCTCATATTCAGGAAAGTTCAAAAACGAAAAGCCTGGGGTACTCATGTGAAGGATTACGATGTCTCTGCACTAATGCACAGAGTATGGGAAGAGAGCAGGAAGAACTACAAGTCCTAATAAAGCAAAGGGACTATGAGCTAACAGGCATTACAGAAACCAGGTGGGATATCACAAACAACTGGACTACTAGGATTGAGGGGTACAATTTATTTAAAAGGGATGGGCAAACAAAGAAGGGGGGAGGGGCAGCACTCTATGTTAAGAATACTTGTGAGGAAATATCTGTCTGAGCTTGAGAGTTCAGCTGAAAGATTTTGGGTAAAAATAAAAGGAGTAGGAAAGAATAGTGGTATTATGGTTTGGGTCTGCTATAGATTGCCAGGCCAGGCAGAGGACTTGGATGAGGTGCTCCTAGGCCAGATTACAAAGTTCTCAGAAAGACAGGACCTAGTGGACCCCTGGTTTTTGGGAATCCCTGTTTTAGAGTAATCCCATCTTGGCAGGTGCATTCAAAGGACCAGGACATCTATTTCCCAGCAACATGTATGTATGTATGTATGTATGTATGTATGTATGTATGTATGTATGTATGTATGTATTTATTTATTTATTTATTTATTTATTTATTTATTTACCACCCAGGTTACATGGATATGTGATAGAACAGAATAACTAGAGTTGTTCTGATTATTTGAGAGTATGGAGTATATTTGAAAGTGAATCTAGTTGAGTATCGGAGAGGAATTTTTAATTTATGTATGTATGTATGTGGAGAGCCTCTTGTGGCGCAGAGTGGTAAGGCAGCTGTCTGAAAGCTTTGCCCATGAGGCTGGGAGTTCAATCCCAGCAGCCGGGTCAAGGTTGACTCAGCCTTCCACCCTTCCGAGGTCGGTAAAATGAGTACCCAGCTTGCTGGGGGGTAAACGGTAATGACTGGGGAAGGTACTGGCAAACCACCCCATATTGAGTCTGCCATGAAAACGCTGGAGGGCGTCACCCCAAGGGTCAGACATGAATCGGTGCTTGCACAGGGGATACCGTTACCTTTTATGTATGTATTTATTTATTTATTTATTTATTTACCACCCTCCCCTGAATCTCAGGGCGGGTTACATGGATATGTGATAGAACAGAATAACTAGAGTTGTTCTGATTATTTGAGAGTATGGAGTATATTTGAAAGTGAATCTAGTTGAGTATCGGAGAGGAATTTTTAATTTATGTATGTATGTATGTGGAGAGCCTCTTGTGGCGCAGAGTGGTAAGGCAGCTGTCTGAAAGCTTTGCCCATGAGGCTGGGAGTTCAATCCCAGCAGCCGGGTCAAGGTTGACTCAGCCTTCCATCCTTCCAAGGTCGGTAAAATGAGTACCCAGCTTGATGGGGGGTAAACGGTAATGACTGGGGAAGGCACTGGCAAACCACCCCGTATTGAGTCTGCCATGAAAACGCTAGAGGGCGTCACTCAAAGGGTCAGACATGAATCGGTGCTTGCACAGGGGATACCGTTACCTTTTATGTATGTATGTATTTATTTATTTATGTATTTATTTGTTATAAATAAATTGGAGTTGCCAACTCCAGGTCTGGAAATTCCCGGAGATTTGGTGGGTGGAGCCTGGGAATGGCAGGGTTTGGGAGTGGAGAGATCTAAGCAGTTATCATACCACACAGCCCACCTTCAAAACGGTTGCTTGCTCCTGGGGAAGTGATCTCTTGCCACCTAGAGATCAGTTGTAATCCCAGGGGATCTCCAGTTGCCACTTAAAGGTTGATAGCCATTGGGGTCCAGCAGCTATTTGGCTTTACACTCTCCTAGAACTGTCTGAGTCCTTTAACAGCCATCCAATCTGGGCCTTATAAAATTTATTGAAGTTACCTAAGAGTTAGTGCCCAGGTTTGCTTGTTTACTGCTTCCCTTTCTGTCCCTTTGTGCTATTCTCTTGCATATATAATGCTGTCTGTGTTTCTTTCTTTAAAATCAAAACCTTAAATGCAATGGCGGAAAGGTAGTATACATGAATATCAAGTAAATAATTCTCATTCTGATGGCTTCTTTCCAACCAGAACATGGCTGGCCAGTTTCTGGGTCATACAGCAGGAAGTCGGTGGCTGGACATTTGGTCCATTCCAACAATGTGTCAGCAGCCAGCAAATTGTTCACACGATCACAGGGAAGGAGAGCTATGAGTACATGTTTTGCTTATATATTCCCACTGTCATGATGGTCAGTTCATAGTCTGGGGAAGAGTGCTTGCACTCGAAAGCTCACGCCTTGAATAAATCTTGGTTGGTCTTAAAGGTGCAACCAGATTCTGATTTTGTTTTGTTATGAGATCACAGTTTCTTGTCTGCAGGAAGAAAGATTGTACCGAGATCTGATTGTCAGATGTGGGGAAGTGCCAAAACTTCATTCATTCATTCATTCATTCATTCATTCATTCATTCATTCATTCATTCATTCATTCATTCATTCATTCATTCATTCATTCATTCATATACCGCCCTCTCCGAAGGCTCAGGACGGTTTACATGAAGCAACAAAATAGCACAGGTAGCATCATTCAAGTAATAGTAAGGTGGTAACAACAACAATAACATTTACATAATAACAATGACAACAATAACATTAAAGGAAGGTGAAATTGCAAGAGCCTTAGTTCAGGTTCCTGGCGGAGTGGGCCACTGTTAGCTGCACTCCATCCTGATTGGGAAGGCGTGCTTCCTCGCTTGGACCTTTCCTGCTCAGCCACAGAACCTCCGTCTTTGAAGGGTTGAGCTTCAGATGAATTTGCTTAAGCCATTTCGTCACGACTTCCAGGCAGCTGGCTAATGTTTCAGGGGGAGAGTCAGGGTGGCCATCCATCAGGAGGAAGAGCTGGGTGTCATCAGCATATCGGTAGCAACCCAGCCCAAACTCTGTACCAGCTGGGCAAGAGGGCGCATAAAGGTAAAGGTATCCCCTGTGCAAGCACCGAGTCATGTCTGACCCTTGGGGTGACGCCCTCCAGCGTTTTCTTGGCAGACTCAATACGGGGTGGTTTGCCAGTGCCTTCCCCAGATATGACCGTTTACCCCCCAGCAAGCTGGGTACTCATTTTACCGACCTCGGAAGGATGGAAGGCTGAGTCAACCTTGAGCCCGCTGCTGGGTTCGAACTCCCAGCCTCATGGGCAGAGCTTTCAGACTGCATGTCTGCTGCCTTACCACTCTTCGCCACAAGAGGCTCTTAAGAGGGCGCATAAAGATGTTAAATAAGGTTGGAGAGAGAATTGCCCCCTGGGGGACTCCGCGAGCCAGTTGGTGACGGCTTGATGAACTCTCTCCTAATGCTACCCTCTGTCCGCAATTCCGGAGAAAGGAGATCAGCCACTGAAGGGTAGTCCCTTTGACCCCGGCATCGTCGAGGCGGTGAGCTAGAAGCTCATGGTCTACTGTGTCGAATGCTGCTGAGAGATCTAATAATATAAGCAGCGCTGATCCGCCCTGGTCCAGCTGGTGACGGAGGTCATCCATCAGGGCGACCAGCACTGTCGCTACCCCATGGCCAGGCCGGAAACCAGACTGGAATGGGTCTAGGACCGAAGCTTCTTCCAAGTAATCTGATAGTTGGTCCATGACTGCTTTTTCAAGCATTTTCCCCAAAACGCTAAGTGTGAGACGGGACGATAGTCGTGGACCTAGAGAAGGTTTTTTGAGTAACGGGCTAACCACTGCCTCTTTTAGATCCTCTGGGAATTCTCCTGTTGACAGGGAGAGGTTGATTATTTCCCGGAGGGGGGCTACTACTCTAGAGTCAGGTGCTTTTAGCAGCCATGATGGACATGGAGAGTGGAGAGTGGAGGGAGAACAATGTTTTTGAACTGGGATGTGCTCTCCCCCCCCCCCCCCCCGCTGTATGCTGAACAGGCATCTCTGCAGACTCCTGCTGGGCTCAGTGCGCTTAAAAAAAAATTGACCTTTCTTCCTGTTTGGGACATGTATCTTCTTTACATCCTGACCTTTCTGTGTTCCTTCAAAATGGAACTTTTTTTAATTTTTCAAAAGTATAACGACTGAGAATTGATGCAAAACATTAAAACTTGTCAGTTGCCATGGCCTGAGGTTTGTGCCTCTCACAAAGAGCTTCGAAGGGAGCCATAAAAACATAATGGTCTCACAAAGCAATCCACAGGATACAGCTCTTCCTGAAAAGTCACCCCCCCGTTTCAATCTCATTGATCATTCTGTTTCTCTCCTGGGATGATAAGACGCTTCAGAGCTTCATCCTTGGGGCTCTGGGACTCTGGAATGGACTGGAGTGCAATCTGGCGACGTCAGCAACGAATGGGAAATGCCCAGTAAGGCTCTAGAAGTCATGTACATGCCTGGCTTCTACATAGCCTCTTGCCCCAAAGAAGGCCGGGGTAGCTGTTAGACAACATGCAAAATCTGTAGTGAGCATGATTCAAGCACAGGGGGCATCAGAGAAGATGTGCACTTAGTATAGTTATATTAGGAACTTCCTGGTATTTTTTCAAATGATCTGATTGGTTCAGTTTGAGACTTCCTGCTCTTTTGAGCAGGCTTCCTCCCTGCTTGCTTCCTCAGCAGACAGAATGACTGCAGACAACTGTTAGTCAGATAGGACTCTCTCTCTCTCTCCTCTTTCTGCACATAGTGGTTTCTCCTCTTAATAAAATTAATTTTTAGGCAGCCTGCAAATTTCACTCTGCTAACAACTCAGCGTGTACATGGACGGCTTGGTTCCAGTTTCCACACAACTCACAGCTGGCAAGGCTAACTATCAAACCTCACATTAAAGCCTTTATTTGTAACTAGCAAGAAAGCCCATTGCAACCAGGAATGCAATGGGCGCTAGGACCCAGGGGACACCAGGAGGTGCTTTTTTTTTCTGCTGGGTGGAGCTGTGAAAGGCTCCTACAGGGTTTTGTTTTCTGCTGCTTGGATCTGCGAAAGGCTCCTACAGGGTTTTTTTTTCTGCTGCTTGGAGCTGTGAAAGGCTCCTGCAGGGTTTTTTTTTTCTGCTAGCTCTCGTGGGCGTGCCGGCTTGGAGCTCCTACAGGGGTTTTTTTTCCTGCTGCTTGGAGCTGGGAAAGGCTCCTTCAGGGTTTTGTTTTCTGCTGCTTGGATCTGCGAAAGGCTCCTAGAGGGTTTTTTTTTCTGCTGCTTGGATCTGCGAAAGGCTCCTACAGGGTTTTTTTTTTCTGCTGCTTGGATCTGCGAAAGGCTCCTACAGGGTTTTTTTTTTCTGCTGCTTGGATCTGCGAAAGGCTCCTACAGGGTTTTTTTTTTCTGCTGCTTGGATCTCCGAAAGGCTCCTACAGGGTTTTTTTTTCTGCTAGCTCTCGTGGGCGTGCCGGCTTGGAGCTCCTACAGGGGTTTTTTTTTCTGCTGCTTGGAGCTGGGAAAGGCTCCTTCAGGGTTTTGTTTTCTGCTGCTTGGATCTGCGAAAGGTTCCTACAGGGTTTTTTTTTCTGCTGCTTGGATCTGCGAAAGGCTCCTACAGGGTTTTTTTTTTCTGCTGCTTGGATCTGCGAAAGGCTCCTACAGGGTTTTGTTTTCTGCTGCTTGGATCTGCGAAAGGTTCCTACAGGGTTTTTTTTTCTGCTGCTTGGATCTGCGAAAGGCTCCTACAGGGTTTTTTTTTTCTGCTGCTTGGATCTGCGAAAGGCTCCTACAGGGTTTTTTTTTTCTGCTGCTTGGATCTGCGAAAGGCTCCTGCAGGGTTTTTTTTTTCTGCTAGCTCTCGTGGGCGTGCCGGCTTGGAGCTCCTACAGGGGTTTTTTTTTCTGCTGCTTGGAGCTGGGAAAGGCTCCTTCAGGGTTTTGTTTTCTGCTGCTTGGATCTGCGAAAGGTTCCTACAGGGTTTTTTTTTCTGCTGCTTGGATCTGCGAAAGGCTCCTACAGGGTTTTTTTTTTTCTGCTGCCTCTCGTGGGCGTGCCGGCTTGGAGCTCCTACAGGGTTTTTTTTTTCTGCTGCCTCTCGTCGGCGCGGCGGCTTGGAGCTCCTACAGGGGTTTTTTTTTCTGCTGCCTCTCGTCGGCGCGGCGGCTTGGAGCTCCTACAGGGGGTTTTTTTTCTGCTGCCTCTCGTCGCGCTAGCGGCGAAAGGCTCCTCCGGGGGTGTTTCTTTTTTTTCTGCAGCTTCTCGGCGGCTGGAGTCTTGTGTTGTGTTTGCGGCGGGGGCTTCCTTGGGGCCGGCCTGACGCGGTGAGAGACGCTTCGCGCCTCTCACCGCGTCAGGCCGGGAGCAACTGCGAGCCGCGCTGAGCGCGGCTCGCAGTTGCTGGGGCTGGGAATCGGAGGGACCAATCGGCAGGCGCTTCGCGCCTGCCGTTTGGTCCCTCCGGTTGTCTGTCATGAGGAAGGGTCCAATCCGGACCCTTCCTCATCCCGGACACATCCCGCCCCAGAACCCCTTACTGTTTTATTTAGTCCGTGGCGCCCGCGGCGCCACGGGCGGTGTACAGATGGTCAGAGTGTCTGGTTAAGACTAGGGAGGTTTTTGGTTTGAATTCCTATTCATCTATGAAGATCACTGGTTGACCTCTCTCTCTCTCTCTCTCTCTCTCTCTCTCTCTCTCTTAGTTAAGCCTACCTCGCAAGCTTGTGTGGAGAAACAGTATGGGGGAGGGGAGTGGCTGGTCTAAGATACCTTGGAGTACAGATGTGATAAAACTGTTACCTAGATTTCTAAAAGCTAGCATTCTGGACAGTCCTAATTGGGGAAAACCACAAGCCCTGGTGGTTCCAACTGGACAATTAAAAACAGTGCATCCAACAAGCACAAGAGCCGTGGGAGGCCAAAGTGGGACAGGGGGCACATAGAGCATTGTCAAAGGAGCTGCAGGAAACAATGGAACATTTGGGATGAGCTTGGAGAAGCAACGTACATGAGCCTTTCGTGGCAAAGCCATTTTCTGCTTAATTGACAGTGGTCTTTTGGACTATAGCTCTTTTTTATGGCGCTTTCAAAACTGACACAGGTGACATATGGAGTATGGTCTACTTTTAAAAGTGGCAATTGCCGCACTTCAGTTTTAAGCAGAGACGGGTTTAGTTTACGCCGCCGCGATCCGTCTATGGAATCAGTGCCAAGAATACCATTCTGGAGGAAGGTGACATTGTCAAAGTGGAGTAGAGCACTCAGGGTGATAATGTAGCGTGATTCAAGAGCAGAGCAAATCCTGAAGGTCTCGGGAAGGGCTGCTAGGCCTAGCTGGAACCCTGATAGGAGAAATCAGGGGGGTGGGGACAAGTGTTGTGCCCGGCCCGAGAGAGGCACGCCTGGTCCTGGCCCCAACCTGGTGGAATGAGCTCCCGGGTGAGCTGCGGACCCTGCCTTCCGCAGGGCCTGCAAAACGGAGCTTTTCTGCCAGGTCTATGGTTGAGGCCAGGTTAGTGCAGGAAGAGCAATTGGGTCCCCCTGTTGCCAACAAGACCGTTTATGCACTGGGAACTTCAGTGCCCCAGCTCTCATGCGGGAGCACAAATCGGAGGCGGATGAGGTGCCCCAGGCCAAGTATTCCCCCATGTGGGTGCAGGAAGAGGCGGGGCAACCTGCTACGACTAAAACTCCAGCCTGCAGCCTGGCATGAAACCTCCAGTGCATAAACAGTCCAACAGACACCATCTGATTTGGCTCTCCTCTCTCCTCCCTCTAGTACAGGGATAGTCAAACTGCAGCCCTCCAGATGTCCATGGACTACAATTCCCAGGAGCCCCCTGCCAGCATTCGCTGGCAGGGGGCTCCTGGGAATTGTAGTCCATGGACATCTGGAGGGCCGCAGTTTGACTACCCCTGCTCTAGTAGATGAATGGGGGGGGGGGGTTTGAGGGTTCTGCCATCTTCACTTGCTTTTTGATTGTTGCTATTATAGTCCTTTTAATGGGGTTTTAACAGGGTTTTAGTTGGACATATGTAAACCGCCACGAGCCTTTGGGAATGGCGGTCAATACATTTAAAAATAAAATAAACATGTCATCATGTCAGAGCAACCTTCTAGGATTCATCCCAAACTCTATGGTTAAACGGAAGGCATCACACCCTGTCCAGCTATGCTGGGGAACAGGGGTCCCAGCTTGCCTTCTTGCTGGTTTCATTCAAAAAAGGAGACTTTAGCAACAATTTCATACATGCAGAATGATGCACTTTCAACCCACTTTTAATGCACTTTACAACTGGATTTTACCGTGCAAAATGGCTGTCCACTTGAGACAACATTGAAAGTGGATTGATAGCACATTATTCAGTCTGTGATGCAAGTTTCTAGACCTCATGAAGCAGAAATAGGCTTCTCTGGTTAGTCCTTTTGTCATCTCGTGGCCTACAAGGGAAGACTCCAGCCATCTTGCTGTTTAGCTGAGAAACATTTTTTTTTTTTACTTTTTAATTTCTATAAAATGTCGATGGACAGGTTTGATGGGTCTTCAGGAAGAGGTAATTTTCCAGTCAAACGCTTATGCATTATTAACTTGTATAACAGTCCCATGCAATTGAAAGAAGAAAATCTATATGGTACTTAAAGGGAGCATATCGAATGAGACTTGGAAAACCCAATTCAGCATTCTTATGGCTGATCATAGAATGATTATGGGAAACAATATCTTTTTTGTTGTTCTTAATTAGTTGCACTTGATAAGGCAATGCTAAATGGCTTTATTGCATTAAGATAAGAGAAAATCAAAACCTCAATAAAGCTTTTTAGCATGATAAATTCGGAAAGGATTTTTTTTTTTAAAAAAACAAGACTTTAAAACAATGACTGATTGTATGGCTGATTATAGAACCTGAAAAAAAGAATGAACAGTTTTGATTATGTCAGTGTCCTCTATTTGTTCATTTGTCAAGCAAGAGAATTGTCCTACCTGTTCTCATTTATTTTCCCAGGATTTGTCCAAGTTAAAACAGCTGTCATGTGATCAGGGTACTGTCTACAAGCCCAGTTTAATTTCAATTACTGAATTGAAGCAGTATCTCTTTAATCCAGGGGTAGTCAAACTGCGGCCCTCCAGATGTCCATGGACTACAATTCCCAGAAGCCCCTGCCAGCGAATGCTGGCAGGGGCTTCTGGAAATTGTAGTCCATGGACATCTGGAGGGCCGCAGTTTGACTACCCCTGCTTTAATCCATATACTGTTCACATCTGTTCCTGCCCTCTGCACTTATTTCCTTTCTTGGACTTTCTCCTCCAAATCACAGAGTTTAACTCAACATGCTAACAAGAGAAATTGGATTGTCAAGATTTTATCCCCCACCCTTTTTTTTTTTGAGCTGTTGATTGGTTTTTGCTAATTGGTTGTTGTGCGGTAGGAGCAATGCACCTAGAAGAGAGCGGAATCCAGGTAATCTCCGTTTTCAGTTCTTTCATCAGTGACAAGTCCTTATATGTTAATACTGGCACGTATTGACACGTTCAATAAAGACTGGTATCCCCCATACCTATGTGAGCCTGTGGCCAGTATTATACTATTAACATATAAGGACTTGTCACTTGTCACTGATGAAAGAACTGAAAACGAAGATTACCTGGATTCCGTTTTGACAGAAGTCCTGAAGAATAAAGAAACAAGGAAAACCACAAAAATAGGACATTTTTCTTTATTTATCATATTGCCAGTGGATAGATCTGTTTCTCTCTGAATACTCCTTTTTGATACAGTTGGCACCAATGCATCATGTGGTTCTTGAATATTCCGTGCCATTCCCCACCCCACCATCCATGTACTGCTTGTTGTTTCTTTGTGGATTAGTCACATGAGAAATCATGGCCCGTCAGGAATTGTGCAGTGAACAGCTAAGCATGACATTAAAACTCTGTGTTACTTTTGGCTATGTTGTGATGCTAGCGTGTGCAGGTGAAGGGATCTGAGCACGAGGGTGAGTGAGGGCAATGGAAATGAATCTGCGAACCTTTTTTGAGTGCCAAAGAATTGTTGAGAAAAGGAAGGACATTTTATTCAAAACGGTGAAAAACTGCAAGCAGTTTTGGCTCAGAGCTAGCAAAGATTATATTTGCCATTTTTGTCTCAAGAATGGTTGAAAGATTCCCCCCCTTCCCTTTTTTCAATTTCAAAAAGAAAATAGGATCATATTCTGATTTAGGTTCTTATGATCTGTTGGCCCCCCCAAGTCTATCGCTTTGCAAGATGATGGCGAAGATGATTTATTGTCAGTTGTCATTCTTTCGGGAGAAGAACAATCTTCTTCCTCCATATTAAAGTGGCTTTCAGGCAAATCGATCAACCATAGATCACACTGGAAGACTGTCTGCTGATGTTAATAAAGCATTCTGTAATAAGGACTTTTTATGTGTTGCCTTTATAGACAGTGAAACACTCTAACCTACTCTAGTTTTTACTGATCACCTCTGAAAAATAAAGCTTGAAGTAGTTAGGTCATTGTGACTCAGAGTTTTACAGCATTGCCTACATGTATATCTGTAATGATTCTATTCGGAATGAGGGAATGCACACAGAAAGCTGACATTCTAGCAAGGTTAACAGATGTTAGAATTATATTGGATATTCAGCATGCATGCAGCAAGAGGCACAGACGCATTGTGTTAGGAGCAACTTTTGTGGCATATCGAGTGGATGCCCAATATACCTGTAGCATCTGTTAACCTTATTAAAACTAAAACGTTATGTAAAGCAGTGGTCCCCAACCCGCGGGCCACGGCTCGGTGCCGGGCCGCGAAGGCCTTGACGCCGGGCCGTTGTTCCCCCCCTGCAGTAAAAAACTTCTTACTGCGGGAGGGGGGGGAGAGGGAATCAGGGCCACGCATGTGCACATGCACCATGTGTGGCTGAAATAGCGCATGCGCGAAAGTGCCGCGCATGCGCAAAAGTGCCGCGCATGCGCGTTTCCGGCCGCGCATGGCGCATGTGCGGGCGGGCAGTTGCCCTGCCAGTCCCCAGCCTCAAAAAGGTTGGGGACCACCGATGTAAAGGGCTAGAGAAAATATCCATGTGTTGAAGAGTTCTTGCACAAGTGGAAGTACTAAAATCACTTGGATCCAACTCTAGGTCTGTCAGCCTTTCTCAACATTTTTACCATTGAAAACCCCTCGAAAAATTCTTCAGGCTTCGAGAAACCCCAGAAGTGGTGCAATTGCGCAGAGTATGGTTGGGAAGCATAGCATAGTACATGCCCACGCATGGCCCCTCCTCCAGGCCCATCACTGGCCATTTTGGGAAGGGTGGGTGGATTGACATGACCATATACGGTCATATTTTCTGTCCTGGCCCCCACCTGGTGGAACGAGCTCCCTGAAGAGATTGTGCCTGAGCTCTCACAGTTTCACAGGGCCTGAAAAAGGGAGCTCCTCCACCAGCTCTTCAATATGTCTTCATTGATTTCTGCAACTACGCCAGTTTTACTTCCCACCATATTTCTTGCACTATCAGCTGTGATGCTTTTCATTTTATCCCAACTCAGACCAAGATTTTGTACTGATTGATTCACACACCTTCAAGAATATGTTTCCTGCAGTTGTGGTGCCTTTCAAATTGTAGTGCACACAACTCTTCTGTAATTCTGAAGTTGGAATCTATCTCCCTGATAAAAATTAGTAGCTGAACAGTGTCTATAACAGGGGTAGTCAAACTGCGGCCCTCCAGATGTCCATGGACTACAATTCCCAGGAGCCCCTGCCAGCGAACGCTGGCAGGGGCTCCAGGGAATTGTAGTCCATGGACATCTGGAGGGCCGCAGTTTGACTACCCCTGGTCTATAATGTCATTGCTCTCATCTAATGCCAAAGGGAAAAAAATATATGCCTTGATAACCAGTGATATATGCAGCTCTTCTAGTTCTTCAACATGCCTTGTGATTGTGGATGCAGATAAACTGACACAACTAACACAAGAGACCTGTGGGCACATTTCCTCCATTACTTTAACCATGCACTTTTTAAACAAATTCACCATCAGATAATGGTCCACCACTCTCAGCAATACATTTAGCAACGTGATAGTTGGCCCTCACAGTTGACAGGTTTTCTTCAACATTCTTTCTAAAACTATTTTGCTGCAAAAACATTGATTTTTTAAAGAGAGTTTATCTTGTTCACTTGCACCTTGATATATTGTGTAGCTCTTGTGACTGTATTCAAAGTGCCGAGGTACTCCTTTAATACTGAGACAGTTTCAAGACGCATCAGGCAAACTTCTTTATCCTTGTTTTAAAAAAAGAAGTACACAGTAGTCCGTTTGTCATTAAAGACACAGTGCTCATCTGCAATTTTTCTTTGAAACAGAGCTTCCTTTTGCAGACATCTTACAGGGTTTTTAGCAGAGCAGCAGTTGCAGTTTCAATGCTATTCCTTAATAGATATGAGTGGTATAATTTTAGGGGCCTAACTCCTCCCTTTCCCATTAAATCCAATCCATTCCACTCTAGCTGCTATTAGCTGGGGATTTTCAATTTGACCATGGCAAAGAAGAGAAGAGGACCCTGCTCCCCTCCCCCCCCCATGCTCTACAGTTCTCAGAAGTACTGGGCTACATACACAGACTAGGAAATATTTTAAAAAATTGAATGTGAATCTGTTTCCACCAGATGGTAGAGTTGCAATCCTAAATACATTGAATACTATGAAATTTATTTCTTAATAAAGACAATCCCTTGGAGTTTAAATATACACCTACTAATACGTTTTAATTTTAATATGTTAAAAATTGTGGGGCAAGTAGACGGAAAGAGTGAATGAGGGCAGCCTTCCACTGTAATAGAGGATATGCCATTAACTTGGGTTCAGATTATATGCAGGGGGAACATACACATCACTGCTTACCAGCCAAGCCTCAATCATGAGAAGTAAAACGATAGCCAGAGGGAGGGGAATCTGGCTGGAGGAAGATGTGAGAAGGGGAATGCCATAAGCTTCCTTGCTAAGAGAGTATTCAAGGGGCCACTCACCAGCTCCTGCAATCACAGATGCATAAGAAGACTCCTAGCTGGAGTGAGGAAGGGAGGAGAGGCAGAAGCAAGCAAGGCCAGAAGTCAGAGCAACCAGCTCTTGTTGTGGAAGGAAGAATGCTTTTCCTAGCACCAGCAACCTCACCAGTAACTTTGGAAGCCACTTGCTTTGATGGGTGGAGCCTCTGGAAACGTTCAGTATGCAAAAGACTTCGTATCCTCTTTTTTGCCAAAATTTTACAGTCCTTTTCCCACCTTTTTGTGTGTGTTGCTGTTGTCTTTTTTACAAGAACGGGACAGAATGAACAGCAGTATATGTTGCCTCTTGAGACAAGAAGAACAGTATGGGTCTGAGGGGAAATGCCCTGAGGATGATAGCGCAGCAGACAAGCAGGTTGGAGGACCGCACAGAAAGTGGTATGGAGCCGCATGCGGCCCATGGGCCTGTTTGGGGCCCCCTGGTGTAGACCGTTCACATGAGGAAGTCAATCCTGGGTGCTGCCATTTCCAAAAGATGAATATACACATGTGGGTCTATTCTCCCACCCCCACCCCCGATCTGGAAAAACTCAGCGTCCCACATGTGTAAATTTCTGTTAAGGCAGCCAGGCTGTTAGATTACTTATCAGGTTATACCGCTGAGTTATTTGACGTTCTGATGGCACTGAATTAGATTGCTAAAGTGCAACCTTTACAATCTGTCACTTCCCCAGATCTTTTAAGTGCCATTGGTATCATCCTGGAAATTTCAATCACCAGTGAGGGTCTGGCTTTGGAAATTATTGATGTCTCTAATATGGTGATATGTCACAGCAACAATGACATTTTTGTATAGATCTCAGCTTGTGCGGGTATTAAAGGAAATGAAATGGGAGATAAAGCAGTCAAGAAAGCTTCCCCAAATAATGCCAAAGATCTAAATATTCCAAAGATTAAAAACACTTTGCACACAGTTCAGTGAAACAACACAACAGAGAGAAGTAAAGTGAAGTCAAACACATGAAGGTTAAAAAGGGGAAAGGGGCTAGAGTTACACGGGAATTCTGCACTCATTTACCATCACCATTTCAACAAAAGTGTAAGAAAGAAACAAATGTCCTCAATTCGCATTATTTTGGCTAGAAAATATCCAGCGGATCAAGTTAAATTCTCTTGGTGTTCTTGTAGGTAAGCTTGATTTAGTACCAACATTTGTTTTCTAAACAATTGCTGAATTCATTTAGAAAGAAATGGCAAGTACATGGGAATACCTGCAACAGGAAATGCAAGAGGGACATAACAGCCTAAAACAGAATGAGGAATTAATAGGTCGTTTTATATCAAGGAAATACTGCCCTAATAACACAGCAGCTGTTCTGCATGTTTTCAGATAGAACTAATCTTGTATCACTGAGTAAATGAGGCAAAATGCAAAATCTGCATAGAGGTCTGAAATAGAGCAGGCAACTGAATTTCCTAGTTATTTCGCATTGCAGCTCAGTTGGGTGTTGTGAAAAAAAATGAATGCAGTCATAACATTGGACATAACATTTCATGGAATAGAATCATGGAATCATTGAGTTGGAAAGAACCTCCAGGATCATCTACAACCCCTGCACAATGTAGGAATGCACAACTACCTGCACACACACAATGGCCCCAATTTCATGTCCAAGTGATCCCACCACACCAAAAAACTCCAGATTCCAGACTGGCATGGAGGAAATTCACCTACCATCTCAAAGTGGCGATCAGCAGTTGCCTGGGTATGTAAGGAAAGGCTACAAGAGACAAACACTGGCACATCCCTTCCTGCCTACCCACTCACAACCTGCCTAAGTTCATAAAATCAGCATTTCTGTCAGACGTCTATCTAGCCTCTGCTTAAAAACTTCCAAAGGAAGAGAACCCACCCCTCCTGAGGAATCCTATTCCACTGAGGAACCACTCTAACTGTCAGGAACTTCTTCCGGATGTTTAGCTGAAAATTTGTTTGAATTAATTTCAACCTGTTGGTTCTGGTCCAACTCTCTGGGGCAACAGAAAACAACTCTGCTCCATTTTCTATATGACAGTCCCACAAGTATTTAAAGATGGTTATCATATCATCTCTTAGTTGCCTTCTTTCCAGGCTAAACAGACTAAGCTCCCCCAATCTTTCCTCATACGAATTTGTCTCCAAACCCCTCGCCATCTTTGTAGCCCTCATGTGGACATGCTCGTTTCCTTAAAGATCTTCCGATATCCAGTTGTCACCTGAACAAATGCAAATGGTTGGTGTGATATTCTGGTTTGATACTTGAGCAAACACCATATCACATTTCTCCCACTTCCCCAGGGATTGGGAAAAGCTGAACTTGATCTCTCTTAACTATCCCTTAAACTGGTTTGTTATTATTTCTGCCATATGGTTTTCTATTTTTGTAATTTTATGGGGTTTCAATGGGGGCTTTAAATTGGGGATTGTACCATTGTACTGAATTTTGTGTGTAACCCGCTATGAGCCGGCATGGACGAGAGTGGCGGGCAATAAATCAAACAATAATAATAATAATAATAATAATAATAATAATAATAATAATAATAATAATAATTGACACCAAACAAGGCTTTGTCTGTGGCCACTGGGATTTGGGTAAATTGAACCCTCCCCCCAAAATATTGTATTTCCTGATATCGCCCTATAGTATTTGGATTCAGTAATGCCATAGCCAATGGTTCCCATAATGGTTCCTATAATGGAGAATTGATCTGGGGGTATTTGAGGCTGATGTTTATTTTGAGGAGGAGGCACCAAAGATTGCAGTCCCGTTAAATTCCTTCTCCAAGTGGAGAGTTCATTCTCAAGGCAGTTAAAGGGATTGCCTTTTAAATTCACTCTACTACATATATTTGGCAGTCCTGAAACATCCTGAATATTTGGATAGCTGGAAAAATAGGGGTGGGATCCAGAATACCTGAACAATCCCAATAAGCTATTTTCAAATATTTTTGCAGTTGATTAGCCAAATGGATCATTCGAACCAAGGTCTCCCAGATCCTAGTCTCATTCTTGAATCATTTCACATTTACCCCACTTCCCTACCTACTATTCCACAAAGCAAAGTTTGAAGTCTTTCTCCCGCACAAGTGGTTCTTCCTCCAACAGAAAAGCCACTGAAGTTGAAAGAACGTTTCTTAGAAGCTTCCCAAGGTAGGATAGATGCCAGTGATTCTCAACACTGGAGTAGACTGCATTTGGTCTGCTCATTTACACTCATTGATGGTTGTTGTGCGATAGGAGCAATGCGTTCAGGAAATAATCCAATCCATGCTTTGAAGTTTACCTTCAATGAATTTACTGCAACCGGACTTTGCAAAAAGACAATAACTGATTGCAGGGCATTAGTGCAACAAAACAGGTCTCCAGAGTACAAGCATTAACACATACTAACACACAGCAGAGAGAAACAAGGAAAGGTAGGCTGAACAGTTAAAGAGATGTTGAATAAACCCTAAATACTAGAATGCATCACAGCTCCCCTTAGACATGTGAACTAAACTTCTTTCAGCTGTATTTACAATAACTAGACTCTAAGCCAGGGGTAGTCAAACTGCGGCCCTCCAGATGTCCGTGGACTACAATTCCCAGGAGCCCCTGCCAGCGAATGCTGGCAGGGGCTCCTGGGAATTGTAGTCCACGGACATCTGGAGGGCCGCAGTTTGACTACCCCTGCTCTAAGCGGCTGTTGCTTCTCAACAGTTGCCTTTGGATGTCCCATCACATGCTTAAATCTAATCCTTATGCAATAATATTTTCAATGTAAAAATCATCTTACATCTCTCCTGTAAAAACCGATGAGAATTAAAAATGCTTTGCTTTGGCTGCCCTTGATTATATGAGATATATAATTATATACAAGTGAAGCAGCATAGATGCAAAACAAACAAACAAAACAAAACAAAACAAAAGGCTACAGCTACATACAAAGAAATGTCAATCACCTCCACTCAAGTCTCTGGGACCTCAAAGAACTTGTCCCATGACCATGCTGTGAAGGCACTGTCTTCATGCACATATTCTTGCGCAATATTGGAGCTGTATACGATCATGTGAATGTATGGTGGTTCAGGGGAGACTGAGTGGAGAGGAGGAACAATCTCAGCTTTCAGCATTTGGAACCCTGAAATGGAATACTTTTGAAGACACTCTTGTCCATGAAAATCTTTGGATGCCCCCTAGTGGTATAACTTGAAACGGACCAACATGAGGAAGAAAAACACTGGGAAACATCATTCAGAAACATGCTTTATTGACAAGTGATAAAATATCCAGTTTTAACTGTTAAAAAAATATCGGGAGCAATTTGAGAAATGCAAATACAGACAATTGCAAGGACATTTACCTTTGGAAATCATTCTCTTTGGATCCTGGGAATGATCCTGAACCATTTGCTTCCCATTATTAACTGCTTCCAAATGGACATTGATTTTAAAAATTCAAACGAACCCAGGCATAAAGACTTGACAGTTGCGACACTGAAAATCAGGTGCTCCAGTCCTGCCCAGGGACCATATAAGCTATCCTACAATTACCACCAGAAATGGGACAAGGATCACCAGAATATACACTCCTGTGCCTCCAACTCAGCACCACTCTGTGGAAGCTGTACACTGTGCAAGTGAAATAGCCCACAAAAGGACCACTGCATGCACCACACACTCAAGGAAGTGCACATTTATGGAAACTTTTGTGTATGATTTCGGTGGATGGGCACACAATCTTACAGAGGCTGCTAGATTGTGATCTTCATGGTGTTGTGTTAGCTATAGCTATATATTATTTGCCTACATGAACATATGGAATTAGTTTAATGGATTCTTTTGCATCTCCTCAGGAATCTGCTGACTGGTAGCATGTATACAGAACTTATCACAACTCTGTGACAGAGCACTTGCTTTGCCTGAAAAAAAAAAAAACCAGAAAAACTCTGGCCTCTCCCCTTAAAGGAAGTGCATTTCCAAGTCCACACCAGGATTTTGTCCATTAGCATGTATCCTGCTCTCTGCCTCTTATCATAGGCCCATTTTTACTAGAGTCATTTCCAGCTTGAGAGCAATCTTGGTACACTAATCCTTCTGTATGCACCTTAATCAATACACGTATTCATAGCATTGGCGGTACTTATGTCTTACTGCCCACCATCTCATAGGATTTAACTAACTAAAGATCCAAATGTATTTGAGTCAACAAAAAACAACCACTAAAGCTATGCAATTTATTATTCTGCAAGGGGTTGGGGGAAGAACCTGAATCTTCATAGCAGCTGCTGCCACTGTAGAAACAACCACTAGAATATATAACTCTATTTCCTTGCTTTTAGGTTAAATCAAGTTCCTGCCATGGCTGTCACCTCTGGTTCACACAGCTCATCAGCTGTGGCCCCAGCAGAGATATCCTCTTTCTCCAGTTTCAGGCAAAAGCTGGTTAGAGGTCAAAGCACTTCCAATGCTATTTCTTCCTAGCTTCACGACCACTTCCTTCCTGCATTTCATTTTTGTTTCTGCTTTGAAAAATTTCTAATTAGAAAGTATATCATTCCCAACTGCATGTTAAAGATACTTAAACCTCCCTACTTCAACCTCAGTCATCTGTGTAGTTTGTTTTGCAGTAATTCCATCTCCTTCCTCTTTCGGTGCCCACCCTGCTTTTAGGAATGCAAGGAAAGTTCTAAGTGAATAGATAGAACTTAGGGCGTTTACACATACAGAAGCTCACAGGTCATGGGATACAAAAGCTATTTGGTTGCTGGCCTTGTACTAATACCAGTGGCTTTTAAAACATTTTAGAACTAAATTGAGCAATAAATCTTTTTGAATGTAGTAGACAGTTTAGTTGTATAGATTTTGTATAAGGGCAACTTATTCCCTGTGCCCGTTTCCAAAGAAACCATATACAAGTTTGCAGAGGCATTTGGGGGTCTTGAGGCTGCTGGGATATCACAGCAGGACCTCCCTTGCCCTCATGCTGGAAAGAACCACAGGGCAATCCTTGTGTGGCAGCACAGCAGCACAGCCTAGAGCTGGAACAGGAAGTGGGGCTGGATTTCTGGGCAAGGGATACTTGCTCCAGCAGTTGTAAGGCAACCCAACTTTCCAGATACAATGGCACATACTGAAACTAACTGCTGTTGTAATAATGGGAGAACTATGGTGCTTTAGACAGCAACTAGCCTCCTGAGAGTGAAATATCAGCTTGAAAAGAAATGGCTGGCTACTGCCTTAAGCTCCACCCCTCAACGTGACCTTTTTTAAATCACAAAAATACAGGGGCCTTCTGTTGATGTCCTCCAGTACAGAAAGTGTGAGGACACCATCTTGCTCCTATACAGCATTAGTTTATTTCTGCTGTGTTGGTAAGCACCACAACGAGACAGCATTACTGTAACAGTAATGGGAAATTAAACTGGCTCTATGCATTGTGGATAAGAGTAAACACAGCCTCACTCACAGGCCAATGAGGTGCCTCCTCTCCTTTAATGGTCTGCTAATGGAACAAAGGATACAAGCAACTTTACAGCAACGAATTAGTTTGAGGTCATTGTTACAAGAATCTGGAAAGATGGTGACAGGCTGCTTTCAGAAGATTCAGACATTAGAGATACACTCACATTGAATGCTCATGAAAAAGTACAAAGGTTGTTGAAAATAAAAAACTTAGGCACTGCATTTCAATTTCAGCTTCTAAACTCCAGGTTCAGAACAGAGTAAGGTCTTCGGTAGCGGAAGCAGAGACTAATCAAGGCAGGGTGGGAGCAGAAGCAGATCTGGAAGCCACCCAACTCTTTGACATCTTTCATTTGGCAAGTTCTAAGCGCCATACAATACAAGCCTCAAGACTTATAAACAATTTTTTAAAAATAATCACCCTTGTTTCTCAGGACACCCAAATTATTGTTGGCAAAAGCATTTCCTTGTGTGACTCCTATGCACATAATCGCCTTCAAAGGCAGCTTAATCCAGTAGGCCACCTTACGTGACTGCTGCAAATATAAAATATGTATTTTACAAGATAGCACAGGAAAGGCAGATGTGGGAGTCAATAGATACTATGAGAGTGGAAAAAACAGTCAACTGTAAAGGACATCTCAAGAAGCTGGTGAGATCCAGGTAGCTGCTCGTTCCTTTCAAACAGGCACCCAAAGAGGCTGAACTTTGTCTACAAAGAGACTTGACAAACACACAAAATACACAAAGGATCTCAGTACAGGCTGGTCTTCTTCATGATCCGCAAAAACTCCTGCTCATTAACCTCCCCGTCACCATCCCGATCAGCTTCATCAATCATTTCCTGCAACATGACAAGAAATCAAAAGGCAGGCCCAGTGAACTAAAGTGGGGGTTATGGAAGAGGAGGTATAGTTTTCTTGCAAAGAGCTCCCTAGCAAGTCTAATCCTACTTATGTCTATTCACTGGGTTTTACCAACAGGAAAAAATCTTTAGGGTGGCACTGAAAATGCAACTTTTGTTCCAATGTGTTTCAGTTAGCAAACAGACTGAATTTTATACTGTTGCCTGGTCGGCCAATGTTAAAAAAGGTAAAGGTAAAGGTATCCCCTGTGCAAGCACCGAGTCATGTCTGACCCTTGGGGTGACACCCTCTAGCATTTTCATGGCAGACTCAATACGGGGTGGTTTGCCAGTGCCTTCCCCAGTCAGTACCGTTTATCCCCCAGCAAGCTGGGTACTCATTTTACCGACCTCGAAAGGATGGAAGGCTGAGTCGCCTCTGAGCCGGCTGCTGGGATTGAACTCCCAGCCTCATGGGCAGCGCTTTCAGACAACATTTCTGCTGCCTTACCACTCTGCGCCACAAGAGGCTCTATGTTAGAGGCCTGTGTTAGGGCATCCTTTTAAGCATTTCAAAATTGCCTAGAATCTCAGTATCCTGAAGTGTTCCTTATTCTTGTCACAAATGGCATATTTTATTGTTTACTGAGTATGAAGCTGCCTTTCACCAATTGCACTGTGAATCCTCCTGGAACACCCTCCCCCTGCAGTTCAAAGCTCTTCATTTATTTATATCTTTTACTCCCTGTCTTTTAAATTACTTACCAGCCACCTCGGAGGGCTTAAAATATCTGGCTCTGCTCCTATGCATTTTAGTGCAAGTCAAACAACAGAGAACCAGTGTGGTAAAGTGAGTGCTAAACCAGTATCTGGTGGATAGAGATTCAAGTTTCCACTCTGCCATGGAAACATCTTGAGTAACCTGGGTCACTCTCAGTCACATCTATCTCACAGGGGTTTTGTGAGAATAAAGATAGAGGATTGGAGAACAATGTAAACCATTTTGCCTCCCCACTGGGGAGAAGGAAGGGATAGAAATTATTGGGTGGGTAATGCTTTTCCTAACAGGGTAATGAATGCTGGCAACATGTTTACTTATCTACCTCAGCAACAAAGCTCATGATGGAAAAACACGTGCTGGTGATATGATCAGTCATATCTGAAAAAGCAGCTATTAAAATAGTTTTGTAAGTCAGGGAAATCAGTACAAATGGATCTGGAACAACTCATGGAAAGAGAATTTATTCTTTCAGAAGTTCAGAAAATCTGTGGTCTTAAATGTGAACAGCTAAATCGATACACAGCAGATTAAGGCAATCTTTATTAAATATAACCTAGTTAAACCCTTAGATTGAAAAGTTTAAGCAGGGGCACAATTACTGCATACAATCACTTGGGCATTTCTTACCTGCAGCTCTTCGTCTGTAAGGTTTTCCCCCAGTTCTTTAGCCACGCGTTTGAGGTTTTTGAAAGAAATTTTGCCTGTTTCATCATCATCAAACAATTTGAAGGCTTTTAGAATCTCTTCTTTTGAATCTTTTTCAGCCTTGTGAAAAAGTAAAATCATAGCAAACATTTCAGACAATGGGTACCCACGAATGAGACCAGTCAGCAATCAGCAACTGAATAATTAAAATGCTAGTTCTTTCCTATTGACTGAAGAAATCAAAATCAAATTAAGGTTACGCTAGAGATTTGCAATCCAAGAATTTGCCTTCTCACTCATTATTAGTAACAGTTATGTTGATCATGTTTAGATCTTTATGTAGTAAGTGGCTGGTTTACAAAACAGGAGACTTTGGCCTCAAATGTCACCTACTCTAGGAAGCTACTAGGCCTTAGGCAACCAACTCTGCAATATGAGGATTATGTTCATTTACAGGACCTTACAGGATTGCTGTACAGATAACAGAAACTTGCAAAGAGATATGAACATTCTAATACATTATGGGAATGCTGAATACTGGGTTGAAGCCTACCAGCTTGTCCATGGGCAAAAAAAAACAAAACAAAAAAAGATGAAGAGGGACTCCTTTAGGTTCCTGCTGGCAAAACCAATCCCTCTGCCCTCTTACACACACACACACACAATAATGAAAGAATCCAACCCTAGATTATTAAATAAGAGGCCCACTCCAATTTATTTGAAATCAATGTGTAGCTTTCTTTACCCTATAAATGCAACCTTCCCCTGTGCCCATTTCCTTTGCTCTCTTTCACTAGGTTGTTGGAATGGCCAAGTGGGGCTCTAGCAAGAAATATGGTCCAGGCAGGTCTAGCAATAACATTCTAAGGTAGAGTGTGTCTCCTGTCCCTTGCAGAGTTCAGGGTTTTATTCCTTTTGTGATTTCCCAACCAGAGCAGAATAGTGAAGACACCTGTGTTTACAGAGCTGAAAGAAGGATCTCTGACTGCAGGGCTTTTCTGTCTGCATTGCAAGTATCTGAAAGACAAAAGGCTGGCCCTATCACAAACTTCCCATCAGAGCATGAAATACAGATATGACAGGATACAGGATTCTTTATTTAACCCCAACCTGTACAGCTGGTTGTAAAGAGTTAAATGAAGAATTCAAAGTACCTCTGAACATTCCCCTAAGACATCACTGAATAACCAGGCCCCTGGGCTAATCTGACCAGCAGATCAACCTACCATTTTTTGGGTCATCACTCCCAAGAAGTCATTGTAGCTGATCTTCCCAGTACCTTCCTTATCAATGTCTAAGATCATTTTCTTGATCTCATCTTTCTTGGGTTCAAATCCAAGTGCTCTCATGGCAACCTACAAACAAGAAAAAGAAGACGTCATTTCAGAAGGACAATGAAAACCAAAAATCTAAAACAAAAGTCTAGGTATAAAAATGACAGCTGAGAAAGTCAACATCTGAGAAAGTCAGTTAGTGTTCTCATCAACAGGCTCTGGGACATCAAGACTATGGAGACCTTGTATGCTTATACTGTGGCTTCTGGAAATACTATGACTCTAGCTGAATCTTGCCTGGGGGAGCCAGCTCTAGGAATACCCCTTGCTAAATAAGTTGGGAAGGAATGGCTGGATCCTGAAATGCCAGCAAGAACCTTATACTCAATTTGGCTTTGGAAAATGGACACCAATCTTTATCCAGCAGTGCTTAGAACACCCATGAAAAATAATGTAAGAACATATGTGGAGTCCTGCTGGCTCAGACTAAACGTATGCTCATTCACATGGTCAAATCAGAGGCCTATCTCTGGGAAGCCTACGAGTGCTGCAGGATGGTCAAGCCTCCACAGCTTTTGTTCTCCAACAGTTGTTTAAAGGCACAGTGCTTTTGAAGCTAGAGATCCCATTCAGCTACCCTAGTTGACAGTAGTTTGTAGACCGGGGAATTGTTTAATCCTTTTAAAAGCCATCTTGCAGCACTAACTTCCAAAAGCTAGTTATGCATTGTGTGAAGTACAGTATTTGCTGGCGTATAAGACTACTTTTCCCGCCATGCCTCCAAGTGGGGGGGTCGTCCTATACGCCGGGTGCACTTCAGTTGGGATAGACATAGCTGCCCATAGTGGCCCATAGTATTGTAATGTAATGTAACAAACTCTATATTTTGAGTGGAAATATTGGGGGGTCGTCTTATACGCCCAGTCGTCTTATACGCCGGCAAATACGGCTTTGGATATGGAAGGATACAAAGTTCACTAGAATATTCTCAGCATTTCATGTTAGTTCTCAGTGTGAAGATGTCCCCTATTCTGTGTCCAGCACAAATGGTTGAGGGGCCCATAGGAAGTCATTTGATGACAGTCACAATGAAAGGATTTACTTCTCCCATGAAATCTTTTACATAGGCATACTACTGTGATAAATAAACTTGATGTAATAAAATGCCAACATGTATTTATTTTTAAAACAAGCCTTGCTCCTATTAAACCTCCCACTGTGCATTTACTTCAGCTGACGGATCTGAACCATTTGGGAAACAAGGTATACATATTGTTACGTCTCCTGTGGAATCTGGCCCTCTAAGACAGCTGCCAGTCAAGTATCATGTGGAAAAGGTTTCTCTTAGCACTACTTGGGTGACTAAACAGGCAGGAGATGTGAAGAATGTCTCTTCTCTTCTTTCCCCCCCCTCCTTCTAATCCAATCATAATCAATACAAGACATTATGACTCTTAGATCCTTTCCCCCACACACAAAATGAAATATGACATTGCAGAATACACAAAGGAAACAGCGGTAGGAAGAGAGAGGAGGACCCCACAATAATCCCTCTGAGCCAGCACTCCTACTAAGACCCAGTCACTTCAGGCTTTAGGCTGGTCCAATTTTAACAACTTAAAACAAATCATGTTTTGCTGCTTGCCTTCAGTTCCTTCACATCAATATTGCCGGTCCCATCAGTATCAAACAGATCAAAGGCCTCCCGTATCTCTTGCTTCTGCTCTTCAGTGAGTTCAGTTTTGGGCGCGGTTTTCTTCCTCTGAGAGGGAGCTCCAAGTGTTGGCTTCTTGTAGCTGGAGGCCTTAAAACATATATGAAAAGCATAAACAAGCCTATTAACAAACAGGATCCTGATATCAAGCTACAATTCTACTTCCCCCCTACCCAACATTATACAGACTCTGGGCTCTCTTTTGAAAACGAAAATGTATTGGCTAGGACATTACTGCCTTAAAAAAAAAGACCAAACAGGATGAAATTGAAACTAAGAATACCAAATGTATGTTTAGTACAGATAGAGATCTTCTATGTGGGCAGATACAAAATAAAAACGCAGACTTCCTTTAAACAAACTCAGTTGGCAGAGAAAGATCTTTCCCCCTAGAAAAGTGCATCTCATACACCAGAAAGCCCAAACATCTTCTACGTAAGTTACTAGATGTCAGATCAACAGAAGTTAGGCTGTCACACTGCCCCCTGCATCGCCTGCTGTTTGATCTGTGCTAAAATAATAAAATTAATACAAGTGCCTTAGTGGAAGAAACTTTTCTAGACCAGTCTGTTCAAACAGGCACTGGGTAGCATCTCTTAGACAACTAAGAGGTGATATGATACTTTAAGGGCTGCTATATAGAAGATGCAGAGTTGTTTTCTGTTGCCCCAGAGGATCAGGCCAGAACCAATGGGTTGAAATTAATTAAAAAGAATTTTCAGCTAAACATCTGAAAGAAGTTCCTGACAGAGCGGTTCCTCAGTGGAATAGGCTTCCTCAGGAGGTGGTGGATTCTCCTTCTTTGGAAGTTTTTAAGCAGAGGCTAGATAGTTGTCTGACTGAAATGTTGATTTTATGAACTTAGGTAGATTGTGAGTTGGTGGGCAGGAAGGGATGTGCAAGCATTTCTCCCTTCTGGCCCTTCCTTGCATACCCAGGGAATTATTGATCACCACTGTGGGATGGTAGGTGAATTTCCCCCAGGCTATGCTGGATTCTGGAGATTTTTGGTAGTGGTGGTGATCACTTGGGCATGAAATTGGGGTCACTGTGGGTAGGCAGGTAGTTGTGAGTTCCTGCATTGTGCAGGGTGTTGGCCTAGATCAGGAGTAGTCAAACTGCGGCCCTCCAGATGTCCATGGACTACAATTCCCATGAGATGTTGTCAGAGGCTCATGGGAATTGTAGTCCATGGACATCTGGAGGGCCGCAGTTTGACTACCCCTGGCCTAGATAGAGGTCCTTTCCAACTCTATGAGTCCATGATCTCAGGTACTCTTCACAACGAAGCAGTAAGGAGTTGTGGAGTACATCTTTTGTCATCTACAAGGTTGTAGCATTCTTTGATCTATATCCCAATATGGGAGTGAACCTGCCAGTTCATATGATTGTCAATCAAAAAAATCTGGGTGCATGTTTCTAAAGGAAACTAAATTCCGACAGAGCTTTTTTAGGGTAAACATTAGCTTTGAGAGTTAGACATTGGACCTTCACTGCAACCTGCTCCTTTAAGACATACACTACATATGTGAACAAACTGAATTAATTATGGTTTTCCCTCAAAGACCAGATAGCTACCAAATTCTTAACAAGTTTCTGAAAGTAGTCCAGCACATATTTGGCATTCTCTCATTTTATCCTACCAAGAAATCTGAACTTGTTCACCCAGACAATTCCATGAACAGCACAGAGCTAAGTCTCAATAGCCAAAACTGAGATATCATCATTTATACTATATCACAAATACATGATTTCCAAGGGAAAAACAAGTAACTAATAATGACCAGTGAGTAGAGATGATAAACAGAAAACCCTTGATCTGAAACACCTCTCTGCATGAATGTATTTTCAGTAATTTAAAACATTATACATAAAGTGTGTCTGATTCCCTCGTCAACACCAAAATAGCCAAATGTATAATATGAAAATAAGACCATTTCAAATTAATCTAGAGAGTTGTTAGCTTAGAAGGTGTTCCACCCACCGAACCTCCAGTGCAAGTCTGCATGGACTGGAAAATCTTTCTTCTCAAGGTTTAAATCAAAACTTAATTTTTTAAAAATGTGGTTTAGTAGCAGAAATGCACAAAACTCAACCCTGGCCCTAGTAAACCCTTCCATCTTCCTACCTATAGCTAGGAAACAGTTTGTCACTAGAAAAAAATTAAATTCAATACAAGCCTGATTAGCCAAGAACCAGTACAATAGAGATCAAGTGAGATCCTGGGTGAGATCCTAGGAAATGTATAATGACATCATTTTTAAATATGCAGTCCTGAATGATCCAGATAAAAGCTGGGAGGAAATACTGCATGGTGTATGGGTTACAGAGAGGTGGGATATACATTTTGCAAATAATAATTTAAAATTGAGGTCATGTACTGTTATATTAACTTTTAGAGCACATATACAAGGAATATTTAATGTCTTCTTTCCCAGACTTTCCCCAGGTCTGATTTCCACCGAGAGGGTCAAGCCATTCCCAGAAGTTACTACTCCAGACCGGAGCTCACATCACTGAATGCACCTCCAAGGACATTGCTTGAAAACCAAACACCAGGCCTAATAACAACTCTGCTATTTTGCTAGCACTCTAGGAGAAGGAACATGAAATGCTTTGAACCACTAGATCAGAGTCGGCCACATGTGTGGCTGTCCAGACATCTGTGGACTACAACTATCATGAGCCCCTGCTAACATGGCTGGAACTCATGGTAACTGTAGTCCATGGATAACTGGAGAGCCCCAGTCGGGCCACGCCTACATTAGAGCATCCTGCAGCGTTGGCCCCGCCCACTGACTAGCTCGTTCAGACGCGCACGCAAGTTTCGAACGAACAGCCATATGCAAATGAGCGCCTACCAGTTTCAGAGCATGCGCAGTGGATCCAGAGATTTGTCACCCCTTAAACCTTGACCGGAGAGGAGAAGGGCGATACTGGCCACCTCAACGCCCCCCCCCCCCCGACCACAGTCTTCCATTCTGAAGCGGGGTGGCCTAATTAGCATACACAAGCCTATATTTGGCCGAAAACCGCGCATGCGCGCTTCTTCCCCACAGGAGCCGTCCCACCCTGCCCCCCGACCCGATCCCACCAACCGTACTGACCATCCCCGCTGAGGGACCGTCGCAAGCGGCTCGAGTCGCGGGCGAAAGCGCAACCCCCAGTCACCAGCGACCCTGCTCAATACTACGCCTCCTCATTGGCTCGGCCCGCCGCACGCCGATGCCATAGCGACCGCGGTTGCCATTGGCTACCGGCCCCGGCGCGCGAGAACCCCCGTTGAGGCTATTGGTGAACACCAAAAAGAGCGCTAGGAGTGGAGCGTTTCTGTGAAGGGAGCCGATTGGCTACCACGGAACGCGTCGCTCGGCCAATGAGCGAGCAGGGTGGCGCTCGGCTGATTCTCGGCATAGGGGCGGGGCGCTGGAGAGGGAGGGATGGTTCAGGAGGTCGAGCGTTGATTGGAGGAGCATTTTACTTGGGCGTGGCCTATGAGTAAGCCGAGCCGGTTTCTGAGTCTGGGTCTTTCTGCACTGACGATTTGCTGCGGTTTCTTCCAGGAAGGAGGTAAGAGATGCGAGGAGAGAGAGGAGGAGGGCACGAGGGGTACCAACTCCAGGTTGGGAAACCTGGGAGATTTGGGGATGTCGCCTGGAGAGGATAGGGCCCTCAGTGTGGTGCTGCAATGCCATGAAGTTCACCCACCCTTCATAGCAAAACTTTTCTCCAGAGGAAGTGATCTCTAGATATGAGCTGTAATTCCAGGGGATCTCCTGGAGGTTGGCATCTCTAGATGGCACAAAAGGCTGCAGCCCTGCGCTCACTTATCTGGGAGCAATATAATGAGAATCCAGTAGCACCTTTGAATAAGATTCAAATCTTTGAATAAATCTTTGTTGGTCTTAAAGGTTCTACTGGACTTTGATGTTATTGTGCTACTTCAGACCAACATGGCTATCCATTTGAATTTATCTGGGAGCAAGTCCCCTTTAGTACTTGGACATTCTGCCAAGTGGACAAGCCTAGGATAAGGTCTGCACTTGGTAGTCCTAGGCATCATCTACCTGGGAGTAAATAGAAAGAGAAGAAGACTGGACCAACCAAAATGACACCAGCCAGTGTGGAAGCGTTTGCCTTCATCAGGCTTGATGTTGTCAGGTCATAAGACAGTGAGCTTAGGCCTCTGCTGTCAGGCTGGTTGGTCCTAATAAAAGATATTGTGTGAGTTTCGGTTCAGACCAGCATGTTTCCTTTTTTATCATTCAGAGCATTGGGGTCTTAAGTTACAAACCTAGCCTCTGTGTATCCAGGGTTGATGCTCATTTAGTGGATTTTACATCTGAGTACTGTATACTTGGACTGCAAGGCGAACAAACCGGTCAGTCCTAGAGGAGATCAGCCCTGACTGCTCCTTAGAAGGCCAGATCCTGAAGATGAAACTCAAATACTCTGGCCACCTCATGAGAAGGAAGGACTCCCTGGAGAAGAGCCTAATGCTGGGAGCGATTGAGGGCAAAAGAAGAAGGGGATTACAGAGAATGCGGTGGCTGGATCGAGTCACTGAAGCAGTTGGTGCAAACTTAAATGGACTTTGAGGAATGGTAGAAGACAGGAAGGCCTGGAGGATCATTGTCCATGGGGTAGTGATGGGTTGGACATGACTTTGCACCTAACAACAACAACTGTATACAGATTAAGTCTGCTTCTTGGTCTCAAATACAGCAAATTGTGTAGAAATTCCCTTTGGCATGATGTGATGTAGTGTAGTGGTTACAGCAGCGGTCCATGGGAGCTCTGGAGGGAATCCGTGGACTTTTTCATCCTGCTTTAGTGGGCTCAGTCACAAACTAGGGAATCGGTTGCTTCCATTGTTCCCCCTCCCAAGCATGAATGAGTTCTCTTGTGGTTTATGTGCCTGCATGCCTACCCTGCCTTAAGCCACCTCCTGTCTCTCCCCCATTCAGTTATCCTCAAGCCTGCCTGTTAATATGGGTGGTGATGTCACTTCCAGGGGCGTGGTAGGGAGGCATGACCAGCTGGCATCACTTCCAGGGCTCCTTGAAGCTTGAAATATTATTTCAGGGGCTCCTTTATGGTTAAAAGATTGAAAAAGGCTGGGTTAGAGCATCAGGCTAGGATTTGTGGCGGTCCTGGTAATTCTTCAGTGGACGGAAGAAGTCTGCTAGGAAAACTTTAATCCATCACAACCTCTCACCCTAACCTACACGTAGAGGATTGTTGTCGTGGAGAGCAATATGAAAGCTGATAAAAGTAGGATGTAAACAAAAAACAAATAAATAAACCTCTTTTCCTTTGGTTGAGTGAGGGCAGCCTGCTCATTCTGCCTCTTCCGCACCCTTTGGGTTGCTACTTTTTCTCTAATGGAGTCTTCATACCAATCAATCGATCTTTATTTTATGGTTATTCAGACCAAAATTCAGATACACTTGTAATTGTAAAGCAATTTTAAAAAGAAAGAAAACAATAGTAATAATATAAGACAGTCTTCACACCTTTGACAGGTGAGTGACAGGTGGTGAATTAATGGATATATTTCACTTCGCCCAGCACAGAGATATGGTAAGGATTAAAACAGCTTGAATTTATGCCTCTTGCACAATTTCTAGTTATACGTGGAGGGGAGAGGCTTTCTAAAGCAACATTAGCAAAGTGCTTTTATTAGTCCCAATTAAAATGCACAGAAAAGGAAGCAAACTTTAAATTTTCCTAAAAATCCTTTGCCAGACTTGACATTCAAAGGGGTAGGGGAGAAGAGAGAAAAAAATATTGCTGGGCACAAAGGATCCTCAGTCTGAAGTCTGTGGTAGTCCAGATAGAATTACCCAGCTGTGCCTGGTGCAAAATGGTCATGCAGATGTTCTAGGCACAGGAACCTCAGTCCCTGAAAAGCTATCTGACAGGCGGTGGTTCACCGGTTTGGTTTTCTCTTGCTGATTGGCAAAACTGGTGCAGAAGGGAACTGAGAATTCTTTGCATGTTTGCTTCACATAAGGATCTGAATCCAGAAAGGAAACCGAAGAATTAGTAGTGTAAGTGTCTGCTTCACAGTCTTCAGTCTCCCAGCATGGCCACACGACTGAGGCCGGTAAGTTTATTTTCCTGAAAAATCTCATGCCATTTTCACTTTATCACAGTAGATTGGAAGCATCAGCTAGCACAGAACTACTTTATAGAACTCATTGCTACTAGATTTGGTGACAGCTATGGTTTAAAGCAGTGGTCCCCAACCTTTTTATTACCGGGGACCACTCAACGCTTGACAATTTTACTGAGGCCCGGTGTGTGGGGGGGTAATTTACTCCTCTACTCTCAACCACTGCCCTAACGCTCTCTGATCGCTATGGTAATGTTTCAACATCCCTTCAAAATAAGATACAGACACGCCACAACAATGAACATAAGGAACATTTTCTTTTCATGGAAATTTTAACTCGTGACAATGACAAATCAATGGGAACCCTGAGCTTGTTTCTCTGCAACGAGATAGTCCCATCTGGGAGTGATGGGAAACAATGACACCCAAAGTGTGTTGTAAAGGGCCGTGGGGGGGGGGAGAAGGCGTCCTTCGCGGCCCACCTCCAATTATTCGAAGGACCACATGTGGTCCACGGCCCACAGGTTGGGGATCGCTAGTTTAAAGGATATAATAAAAACCGTGCAACAGAAATCTGTTAGGTATGAAGTCTAAATGGCACCTGCTTAGAGAAGGTCTGCCAATGAATTTCCTGTTTTAGGGGGAAACAGTGGGGAAGGGGTATTTTGCTCATACCTGTATCCCAGAGTCTTCTGGCTGGCCACTGTGACATGATATTGGCCTGGAAGGACCTTGGTTCTGATCCAACTGATTCATCTTATGTTTCTTATGCTTCCTAGGCCTTTAAGAAATGCACTGTGATAGGGGGCTCAGGGTTCCTGGGTCAACACCTGGTGGAGTGCCTCTTAGAGAAAGGCTACTCGGTCAATGTGTTCGACATCCGGAAAGGCTTTGAAAATGAACAGGTGCAGTTCTTCCTGGGAGATCTCTGCAGCAAAGAGGTATGGGCAAAGCTGAGATGCGTACAGAAGATGCAAGCTGTGTCCTACATTTTTGGCCATGCTCTGCCTATGTTTTTTCTACTATGTTTTTGTGAACTACAATTGAATTCGAGGGGACTGATTGGCTGTTTTTGTAAAGAATTATCATATGGCTGTATTTGAATGTTGTGACACATTAATATAACAGGTTTAACTTTTGCTTGTATATTACCCACTGTCATGATGGTCAGTTCATAGTCTGAGGAAGTGTGCTTGCACTCGAAAGCTCAGGCCTTGAATAAATCTTTGTTGATCTTAAAGGTGCCGCTGGACTCTGATTTTGTTTTGTCGTGCTGCTTCAGACCAACACGGCTACCCACTTGAACAACTGAATACTACACATTTGTTGACATACAAAGCAGATGGAAAAATCTTAAGCAAGTCAGAAAAGAATCCCATTCTATTTGATGGGGTTTACTTTCAGAAAATCGTTCTTATGATTGCAGCCTTATTATCTCAGTAAATGGTTGCGAATTTAATATTAGGCAAAATATTTTTTTGTCTTCCTTCTTATTCTTCAATAATTTAGCCATGTATTTTTGTTGTTGTAGGTTCTCAAATGCTCGGATTCAGTCTCTAGAGTGGCTTGGGTTTCTGTATAAAGATTATCTTTCACCTGCATTTGCTCGCTCCAGCAGAAGAATGGCTTTGCAGCAAGATCTCTAAGACCATTTATGCACTGGGAACTTCTCTGCCCCAGCTCCCATTCAGGAGCACGAATCGGGCGGATGAGGTACACCAGGCCAAATGTTCCCCCATGTGGTTGCAGGAAGAGGTGGGGCAACCTGCCACAACTAAAACTCCAGCTTGCAGCCCAGCATAAAACCTCCAGTGCATAAACGGTCTAAGAGCTGGATCGATGTTGCTTGACAACTGTTACCCTCACCACAGCACTGTAACCATAACCATATCCTCTATACCCCCAGGATCTGCTTCCGGCATTGCAGGGTGTGACTGTGGTATTTCACTGTGCATCACCAGCCCCTTCTAGCAACAACCGAGAGCTTTTCTACAAGGTCAATTACTTAGGGACAAAAGCGGTCATTGAGGCTTGCAAAGAAGCCAGCGTCCAGGTAAGGACAAAACAGCAAGTCTAAGGCACATGACAGATGGAAGATTCTGGAATGAACCAGCTTGACACTGCTGTATCGAGGATGATGTTAAGCAGATGTCTGTGGGCTTGTGCATCTTCACTATTTGAGCCTCAGACCTCTGCTCCTTTTCTTAGTTCCTATATAGTGACAGTGTGCACATAGTGTGACCTGGAGCCCTAAGAGTGGGGCAGGAACTGCTTCCTGTCAATTGGGAATCTGAACAAAGTACAGCAAAGCTGTAGGGGAGACAGTGAGGGACTGCTCCTCACGGGTATCCCAAGCTCACCATCCTGAATTTTCAGCTTTCATTTTTAAACAATTCTAAATCTCTCACTCTTTCAGAGATAAAGGGAAAGGTGCTGGCAAAACGCTACTCATTGGTTTACTAAGTTAACCACTACGCTTCTTTCTGATGTTCAGATCACTGAATGAAAAGGCACTGGAGTGACTGGCAACCACACATTTTCCCCCCATTCTACTCTTGTTTTTTTTCCCTGTTAAAAAAAGCATTAATGTAAATTTGGGCTGCCTTTGTTTCAATGTCTCCTGACTTCAGCCATTTGCAGCCTCCATCATGTTCTCTTAGGCTTCCCTGCCACAATTATCTTATTTTGGGTCTGCAGCTGGGGTTCCTGGCTCCCACCAATTGGTCCATGTCTCCCTGGAAAATACCTGTTTCTTTCTTCATCCTGTGACAGAAACTGGTGTTGACCAGCAGTGCCAGCGTCGTCTTCGAGGGCACCGACATCAAGAATGGAACAGAAGATCTCCCGTATGCGAAGAAGCCCATAGACTACTATACAGAGACCAAGATTCTGCAGGAGAAGGTGCCCATGTTCCTCCCTTGGTGATCATCCTGTTGGGCAAATAAATGCTGTGCAGAGAAAGAAGACTTGCTTAGCTGTCACCAGGTGTTAGTACCTGGGCATTGCCAGCTAGGCCCCCTCTCCTCCCCGATAGTGGGTATTAGTCTAGGGCGCAGAGCTTGTGTTATTTTGCCTATTCATTGTGTAATTTCATATCGGTATGTCCTTTTCATTGGGGTTCTAATGGGATTTTTAATGAGGACCTTGTGACCTGCCACGAGCCATTGTATGGGAGTGGTGGGATATGAATGAATGAATGAATGAATGAATGAATGTATGGCAGATGATCTTGAGATAGCTCCATTAATGTGACCTTCTGCGGCTCCATCTGTATCAGGAAATAGGTTTTTGCTTCCTGATGCTGATGGCTTGCTGGCCGACCAACAGAGTCTCCCTCTAAGCTCACATGGACCCTGGTCATAAAGGGCCACTGTTGCATGTAGCAACACCACAGTCCACTGGTTTTTCCCGTATGAGCTATCTATGGCCAAGCTCATAAAGTTGAGAGGAATTACACTAATAGGAAATTGGAGATGCTTGAGCAACCCTGCAATGGTAATAACCTCATTTACTCAGTAGGGATTTGAACTCTGGACTGTTTTGTCTCTGTCTGATGCACACCCTGTGTTACCTGAAATGCATGTCAGGCAACATGTTTTCGTTGGAAATGGCTAGCGAGAGCTTGGGTTACTTAGTGTACGATCGAGTGGCCTATGTTTATGAGGTAATTGACCCCTTAAGAACTCGAGTCAGACAACACATTAATAAAATAAAATAGTAAGCAGTCTTTATTTAACAGAAAGCAAAATAAAATTAGCCATAGATAAACATAGAACAGGCATACTAACACGATACCAAGGATTGGAAGTAAAGACAGGAAATGAATAGAGTCTGGTGGAAACAGGCCAGTTGAAGAGATATTTACCAATCCTGTAGAGACGGGAAGGCAGAGACACAAACGACACAGCGACCAGGGATGTGAAGGGCAACCTGGAGTGGCAATTTGGCTTGTCGGAGAGGGGATTTTTGTACCCTGTTGGGAGGCAGCTCCAAGATGTAAACTCACTACTACTCTGGGTCTCGCGTGGGGGTCAAGAAGAAGAAGAAGAGTTGGTTCTTATATGCTGCTTTCCCCTACCCTAAGGAGGCTAAAAGCGGCTTACAGTCGCCTTCCCATTCCTCTCCCAACAACAGACACCCTGTGAGGTGAGTGAGGCTGAGAGAGCCCTGATATTACTGCTCAGTCAGAACAGCTTTATCAGTGTCATGGCGAGCCCAAGGTCACCCAGCTGGTTGCATGTGGGGGAGCGCAGAATCGAACCTGGCATGCCAGATTAGAAGTCTGCACTCCTAACCACTACACCAAACTGGCTCTCCAGTTTGACAAAGGAAGATGGGTCTTGATGGGTTTAAGTGATAGCTCTAGAGGAGCGTTTAATGGCTCCAAAGAAAATGGGACCGATTCCAGGAGCCTCCAGAAACTAGCTAGCTGGGCAGGGGAAGTTCCCTTCCTGGCAGAGTGACTAGCATGAGTCACTGATATTAAACAAAGAACTTGGGCAAGGAAGCCCTTAGGCAAAATGGACTGCTGGCCATTTGATCAGCAATACAGTCAAATACAGTCCCTGACGCCACGGGAAGGGCGGTATATATGTGTGTGTGTGTGTGTGTGTGTGTGTGTGTGTGTGTGTGTGTGTGTGTGTGTGTGTGTGTGTGTAAAAATAAATTGGGGGGATGAAGATGTAGAGCTCTCAGGTGAGACCAGTGACTTCTGTTGGGCTGAAATGTAAAATGGAGTCTGGCCAGGCCTGTATCCTGGCTGGCAAGAGTGCAGGGTGTCTGGCTTGGTTTAAGCCTGGACTGATGGTGGATGCCCCGGGCAGTTGGGCACAGTGTGCCACTCCAATGACGAGGGGTTCCATCACACATGACTGTTCTTTCTTACTTCCTCACCCATACTATGCCAAGGGAGCCAAAAGAACAGACTGGAGGAGGCAGTGCTGGGACCGACAAGATCTACCTTCAGGGGCTCCTTTCTGTCCCTGGTGCCCAGGATGTTTGGCTTTGCCAAGGCGTTCCATTCATTGTCTGTCTCCTGCAGGAAGTCCTGAGTGCCAATGATCCAGAGAGGAATTTCTTCACTGCCGCTATTCGCCCTCATGGCATTTTTGGCCCACGGGATCCCCAGCTGGTTCCTATCCTTGTCCAGGCAGCCCGGAGTGGCAAGATGAAGTTCATGATTGGGTGAGCAAGGCCCAAGTCCCCTTCTAGGTCATGCAGAATGTAATGCCCGAGTGGCAGGCTGTTTCCCCACATATCAGCAGAGTATAAATGCTGCACCGGAGAGTCTAAGTGCTGCAAGAAGAAGGTGGATGATTCCACAAATACAACAAAGGAAAGAAAGAATCTGTCCAGTGGCTTAATTAAAGACTGAAAGTTTAAGAGTCTCCGTTCTTTTATTTAATCTATTGACTTACAGTCTTGACTCTCCACACCAGAAGAGCGTTAGCCTAATTATATTTTCAAGTGACTAACAAGAACGGACTCATTTTGCCACTGATGAAAGCACTGAAAATGGAAAACAATCTAGAGACCGTTCTGGTAGAGTCCAAGTGTAAATAAAAGAACAGAGCCAGTTTGGTGTAGTGGTTAGGAGTGCGGACTTCTAATCTGGCATGCCGGGTTCGATTCTGCACTCCCCCACATGCAGCCAGCTGGGTGACCTTGGGCTTGCCACAGCACTGATAAAATTGTTCTGACCGAGCAGTGATATCAGGGCTCTCTCAGCCTCACCCACCTCACAGGGTGTCTGTTGTGGGGAGAGGAATGGGAAGGCGACTGTAAGCCGTTTTGAGTCTCCTTTGGGTAGGAAAAGCGGCATATAAGAACAAACTCTTCTTCTTCTTCTTAAACTTTCAATATTTAATTAAGCCACTGGACCTTTGTTGCACTGGAGAATCTGACATGTGCGTAATACCCTGGTCCTCTAAAAACAGAGGTCTCTGATAGCTAATGTTGCTCTGATGTATGTAACAAACATTAGTTGGATGGGGATCTGAGGGACACCACGATCAAATTGTAGGTTTGATATGTCTCCAAAAAACAGAAGCCTCTTTACTGTTTTCAACAGGGAATTTACTAGTTGATTTGGTAATGGAGCAGAACACTGTTTGGACACTGATTACACTTTCGGGTCAATAGGAAAGTGCCTTGCCAAGTACATAGCTTCTTGGCGTTGTTCTTCCATCTTGGCATCGTAAATTTGTCAGCATTCATTGTAACATGCTGTAACTGGAAGCACTGGATGAGATTGTTTGCCGGGAGGCACACAAGAGCTGGCCTGGGTCTCCTAAAGGAAGGGGGTGGCAAGATAAAAGATTGAATTAGTAGAAGGGCTATATCGCCCTTTATACCTCAGCTTGAGCGAGGAGAGTAGGGACCCGAGTGCTTGCTTCTGTGGTCCAGAGCTGGGATCTTGTTAGATGTTTTTCATACAAACCCCTTCTTCTTGATCTGGGCAGAGATGGGAAGAACCTGGTGGATTTCACATTTGTGGAAAACGTGGTCCACGGACACATCCTGGCTGCAGAGCAACTTCAGAGAGACTCTCCCCTCTGCGGAAAGGTGAGGCCACCTTTTTTTGTTTGATATAGTGAGTGGCAGTTTTGAGCTATCCCACTAATGCTGCAGGCTGCCCTTTGGGTCCTCTAGTTCTACCAGGAGGAGCTATAGCAGCATCTGTCTGTCTCTCTCTTTCTCACAGAGACAGAGGGAGGAGGACAGAGAGTGTGCACCAATGTGGGATAAGGCACACACAAAATACTGACAAGAGGGGAAGTAGAGGATGAAATACACATGCTAAAACCATGGATGGACAAAGGGGGATAAAACATACAAAGTTTTCCTGCCTTCCACAATGGCCTCACCTGAGGCTATTATATAGAATATGATTTGCCTGCAAAAGGCCAATCATAGAATAATAGAGTTGGAAGGGACCTCATGGGTCATCTAGTCCAACCCCCTGCGCTATGCAGGACACTCACAATTCCTGGCATCTCTAGAAAAAGGATCTCGGAAAGTGAGCTTTGTGAGACTTTCCTCAGCCTGAGACCCCAGAAAGTGGCTGCCAGTTGAAGCACACAATACTGAGCTAAATGGACCAGTGGTCTGACTCAGTCCTGCAGCTTCACAAGCTGAAACATGTAGGCTTGCAAGGCTTGGGATGTTTCCTCTCTGCTGCATATTTACCAACCAGAAAAGTAAAGTATTGAATTCATTAAACCCCAGCCCCGCTCATCCATACCTGCTGCTTTGTATTTTTGTCTCCCAGGCATTCCACATCACCAACGACGAGCCCGTCCCCTTCTGGGAATTCATGTCTCGGATCCTGATGGGCCTGAATTATGACGCTCCCAAGTACCACATCCCCTACTGGCTGGCGTATTACCTGGCCCTCCTCCTTTCCCTGATCGTGCTGTTGCTGAGCCCCCTCGTCACTATCAACCCCACTTTCACCCCCATGCGCGTGGCGCTTGCTGGCACATTCCACTACTACAGCTGTGAGCGGGCCAAGAAGGACATGGGCTACAAGCCCCAGGTCAGCCTGGACGAAGCAGTGGCAAAAACCATCAAGAGCTACCCACACCTCTGCCGTACCAGGTAGCTGTCAACGGCCTGGGAGTGCATCAACAGAATATCACCTCTCTGGGTTCTTGGCTTTTTCTCTGACCTGTACTAAAGCCTGTACTTCGGAGGCCACCATCTGGAGTGACTTTGCCTGTGAATGGCCTCTGATGGATTTGTCCTCAGTTGTAAACCTGCTGCTTGACCAAGTACCAACCTCCCTGCCATGTCTGAGTGCTTTCCTGCTCTGATTATGCCTTGCCTCTTCAGAAGGCAGGACTAGTTTCTTTGTCTTGTACTGTTTGGGGTTAGCACCATTACTTTCCCTGCCAGAATGTGGTTGCTCTTGAAGCAAAGGGGTAGATCTGTGTTCAGATGCTATGGATCTTCTTTGGATGTCTTCCACTGTGAGGAAACAACAAGGTAATTGGCCTGGATCAGTAGATTTACAGCTCCTTCTGCCTGAAACATTGACCCTACAAGAATTTTGTTTACCAACAGGATTAACAGGGTTTATCATGTAACAACAGCAACAAAAAAGGCTTGGGGTGAGGTCTCCCGTATAAAAACGTGAAGCTCTATTTTGCTTTTGTCTTTTTCTTGGAAGTGTCTTGATGTGGATGGGCATCAGCTTTTCAGAAATAAACCGCAATTGGTGGGTTAACATGCTAACTGGTCGCTGCAAGAAGAGCTGTAGTTCTGTGTTTGGACACTTTTCTGCAACAAGATGATGATTCAGTGGAAAGGGCCTGCACATTGACCTTGATTTATGGTGGGGGCTTGTGTGATATGTGTCGAGATCTGTCAGACTCACAGCAAGAACCCTGACTTCTCCCGGATTCTTGCCTGGCTGAGCAATTAAGCTCTGTTGAAATAATTGGGATAATTGGAGCTAGATACCAGCCCCTGTGCTGTGGCTTTCCTTGAATTCTCCCTGTCACGTGGACCTGGTGTTGGAAAGGCAGGTGCTTGCCCTATATTTGTGGAGGGAAGAGCAATTCCCTGCAGTCTGGCAACACGGTTTGGATGTTTGTTATTCTGTCTTTCGAGTGTCGTGTTCCAAGTGCCTAAACTAGATGAGATGCTGGCAAATCCCTGAATGGGAATCAACAAATCTTTTTTTAAAAGATCAATAGCAACTGTACAAGGCTTTGATTCAGGTGGGAATTTAAAATTAAATGAAGCCTAATCTACTTAACATTTTGTTATTGCCATAGAGTTGTCAGCAATTCCTAGAGCTACTTGTTGTCACTTGTGGGTAGCTCTTAAGAACTGCCAAGAACTCTATGGTAAGAACTCCCTGTCAGTGGGCAAAGCCTTCTTGTTCTTACTTTTTAACATCTATATGCGCCCTCTAGCCCAGCTGGTCCGGGGCTATGGGCTGGGTTGCCACCAATATGCGGATGACACCCAGCTCTACTTCCTAATGGACGGCCGGCCGGACTCCACCCCGGATACATTTGCCAGCTGTTTGGAAGCGGTAGCTGGATGGCTCAGGCAGAGTCGCCTGAAACTCAACCCCTCCAAGACGGAGGTCCTGTGGCTGGGCAGAAGAGGGCAGGACCAGGAAGCGTGCCTCCCATGCCTGAACGGGGTGCAATTAACACCTGCACCAGTTGCCAGGAATTTGGGAGTGACATTTGATGCCTCCCTCTCTATGGAGGCTCAGGTCACCAATGTAGCTCGGACAGCATTTTTCCATCTTCGCCAAGCCCGGCTACTAGCGCCCTACCTGTCCTCGGAACACCTGGACACAGTGATCCATGCAACGGTCACTTCCAGATTAGACTTCTGTAACTTGCCCTACGCGGGCCTTCCCTTGTCTTTGACTCGGAAGTTACAGCTGGTCCAAAATGCGGCTGCCAGGGTCCTCACTAGAACACCTTTGAGGGCCCACATTCAGCCGGTGCTTCGTCATCTGCACTGGTTACCAGTCTGTTTCCGAATCAGATTCAAGGTATTGGTATTGACCTTTAAGGCTATACGCGGCCTGGGTCCCATCTACCTGCGGGACCGCTTGGTTGCTTATGCCCCCCGCAGGGCACTCCGCTTTGCGGGTATGAATTTACTGGTTGTCCCGGGCCCACGGGATGTGCGCCTGGCCTCGACCCGGGCCAGGGCCTTTTCAGTCCTGGCCCCAACCTGGTGGAATGAGCTCCCAGAAGAGCTAAGGGCCCTGCGGGATCTACCAGCTTTCCGCAGGGCCTGTAAGACAGAGCTCTTCCGCCAGGCATATGGTTGAGGCCAGGGCAGCTCTCCCACTAATCCATCAGAGGATCCCCTCCAATATTGAGATCTCTAACACCGAGATCATAGTTAGATCTATTGTATTGGTGCCACCCTCTTCTGAACATTATTCTCTCCACCAGGCTGAACTAAGATCAGAATTGTGACCACCGCCGCTATATGTTATGTGATATGTTATATGTAACTTTTAATTGGGGTTTTTATGGGGATTTTATTGTGTTTTAACTATTTATGTTGTAAACCGCCCTGAGACCTATTGGGAGAAGGGCGGTCTAAAAATTAAATAATAATAATAAAAAAATAATAATTCCTCTCTTGCCACTTCCAGCAATGGGGGCCTACAGGATATGGGAGTGGGGGATTCCTTGGCAGCCCTACCCATATACACACATAGTTAGCAAAGGCAAAAAGGGGTTCTTTCTCTCTTGGGAGCCTTTCCTGCATCTGCTCAGATGAATTTAAATTCTGCAGCTTATTGAAAATCACATGATGTTTACTTGAGGCCTTAAATACACTCCCCCCCCCAAAAAAAAACCCTGTAAAATGGAAAGGTAAAGGTAAAGGTATCCACTCTGCAAGCACTGTCATGTCTGACCCTTGGGGCGACGCCCTCCAGCATTTTCATGGCAGACTCAATACTTAGACTCAGGTTTGCCAGTGCCTTCCCCAGTCATTACCGTTTACCCCCCAGCAAGCTGGGTACTCATTTCACCGAACTCGGAAGGATGGATAGTAGTTTACTACTTAGGCGGAGACACAAGACCCCAGACACAAGACACAAGACCTCCCGCCTGTGGAGACACAAGACCCCAGAGTAGACATTCTTTTTGGAAGGACCTGCTGCTCATTTGTATTCCTAAAGAACAAGCCTGCCTCTTTTTCTGTGCATTTGTAGCATGCATTATATCTTGAAAAGGCAAAAACAGTGATCTAAGTAGTACTTACTAACTTTAAAGCCTTGGGACACAAAGTAAACACAGACAGGTGTTGCAAGTAGACATCTTGTCTTCCCACTCATGTATTTTTTTTTAAATGTGCCCAAGGAAGAGCTTTGGAGAATGTTAAAGCTTTCACGCTGTTTTATTTCATTTTGGTTGGCCCTAATAAAAAAGGTATTATGTGGCTTTTGTTTCAGAAAATGCCTGTTGGCTAAGGAGGGCTTTGGCTAACCTTAAAAACTTAGGGCCATAAAACAATAGAAGATTAAATACACTGAAACCAGTTTCATTACACCGACGTGTATCCTACCTTAGCCTGAGGAACTTCAACCTGGACACCAGTTCTCCAACTTAAGTGTCTCTTTGCCGGGGGAAGAGCCACAAGCTGATGGAAGTCTCTTTAGGGTGGAAAAAGGCTTCAAATTTTGCTGGATGGAAAGTAAGGTACAAGTCTTGCCAACTTATTTCTTGGCTGGATTGTGGGTTTAGGATCCTTGGGTTGCCACCAATCAGATGCCCCCCCCCCCACCCTTACAGTGACTTACCTGGCATCAACACAAGCTTTTCTTGTGCAGAGGCTGATAGAGGAAATACTGACATGGATGCCTGTGGAATGGCTGGTAAGGGTTCTATCTCTGGGATTTTTCAGAGGAGTTGCAAGATTCTTTTATTTGCCTCGGGCTTTTTATTGATTGTAGTCTGAGGACATTTGGTAGGGAGGGGAATAATTGGTAGTTTTCCTTTGCATTGTGTTTTTAAATTGTGGCTTCATAAGCTGCCTTGAGCCAAAAAAGAAAAGTGGGGTGTATATATGTATATTTTAAATTAATAAATCATTATGGCTGCAGAGGAGTAGATGACTTAAAGTATTTGTGGGAGAACATTAATTTACCTTTGAGTCTCTTGCCAATTTCCTGCGTCAGCACTGCAGATACCCCAGTGGCAATGTGAGTGAGGTCTGTATGATTTAAGTTTTGCAATTACATAAAAAAAATACAAATATAACAAGAGCCGCTTAAAGCATCTTTGCTTTTCTAAAAAATTTATTCTGCTTGTTCAACTACAAATAACATCACAACCGAACCAAAAGCAACATAAACACATCAAAAAAACAACACAAGCATCACTTCACAACCTAAAATTTGACTTCCCACCATCTAACTCACCCTCCTGGACAAACAAACCCACGTCCCATGCCAAAGACTAATTAGAATTGTCTGCTAATTCACTTCCTTTATATTTTATATTTTATAAAATTTTGCAGTGTCTGGAAAGATTTTCTTCATGTAGCTCTAGAAAGGTGAACACTGTCGATAATATTTCTCGTTTAATAATGCCATTAGTCTGGCTAAATCTGCAAAATTCAACATCTTCTTTAGCCCATCTTTTGTAGTAGTGGTTTCTGAGCTTCTCTGTTTAACTATATACACTAGTCTTGCTGCTGATATTGCATACAGAAACAGGGTCCTCTTTTCTTTAGATATAGCCCCCTCTACAAAACTCAATAAAAATAATTCCAGTTTTTGCTCCAAATTACAATTAATCATTTTTAAAAATTCATCAAGTACTCCACTCCGATATTTTCTTGAATTTTTCAACCCCACCTCATATGATAGTAATTTCCCTTTTCAACCTTACATTAACAATACGTATCTTGCATTTTTTATTCTTGCATTTTTTTATCCCACTTTTCAATCCTTGCCCAGGTAACATGCCATTGGTACATCATTTCATTGTGGTTTTTCCTTATCACATAACAAATAAATCTCATATGTCGCATCCACTTTCCCAAGTACAGTATTTTTCCCCCCTGAAAAACATGCCTCCAAGTGGGGGGGTCGTCCTATACGCCGGGTGCACTTCAGTTGGGATAGACATAGCTGCCCATAGTACTGCAATGTAATGTAACAAACTCTATATTTTGAGTGGAAATATTGGAGGGTCGTCTTATACGCCCAGTCGTCTTATACACCGGCAAATACGGTAACTATATTAATTGAATTACCTATGTCCCATTGAGTCATCACTCCCTTAATTCTCTCTTGTTCCATAGACCACTCAAGTAGATACTTATATAGTTTAGAAATCTCTCGACCCTCTTTGTCTTGTACTTCTTTCTGAAATCTGGACTTCTGAAAGGCAAATTCCTTTTTTTAAATGAACCTTAAATAGGTTGTTGACCTGAAACCATAAAAACCAATCAATTGATTTTCCGTGAAGTTCTTCTCTAGGTTGTAATTTTAAATTCCTTCCTTCTATATAAATCAAATCTTTATATGTGAGCCAATCTGATTTACCGCTTTTCCCTGACCTCCTAAACATTTCTTCAGGTGACAACCATAATAGTATAGTTCGAATCTTTGTCTATATTTTCCCCACACCATAATTAAATTTCTCCTAATGTACTGTTCTTTAAATTCCCTATGGATTCTATCCTTGTCATGCCAAATATATTCATGCCAATTGAATAGTTTGTTGAACCTTCTAGGTCTAATACCTCATTGTACTTCAGTTGAATCCACTCTTTTATCTAAGTCAATGAGGATGCTTCATGATAAATCTGAAAGCCAGGGAGTGACAGACGTCTTTCCTTTGAGTCCATTAACAATGTAAGCCTAATCCTAGTTTTTTCACATTCCATATAAAAACTTGAACATCTTTCCACCATAATTTAAAATATTTTGTTGGAATTGCTATTGGTAATGTCTAGAAGGCGAATATTAACTTGAGAAGCACATTGATTTTAATTGTGGAAACTCGGCCCAATAAAGATATGTCCAATCTCGACCACTTCTGCAAATCTTTTTAAATGGTGCCCCAAGTTTTAAATAGTTATTTTGGAAAAGCAGTAAGTTCGGTTTGAAATAATTGTTCCTGTTTTTTTTTTCTCCGTTACTATCTCAAAGCCAGATTTATTTTGCAAGCTATTTTTGGAGATCTGAGTCATATTTTTTGTTGACATTTTAGTTTTTGTCTTATTGAATTGAAATCGTTCTACTTCCCCAAAGTTCTGAATCTGTTCCAGAAGAGCTGAGATCTTGTCTTGTGGCTCTTCCCCCCAAAAAAGACAAGATCGTCTACAAAACCATGTAGTTTATAAGAGTGCCTCCCTATATTAACACCCTTAATTCTGCCATCTAACCATATGGCCTTGCACAAAGTTTCTAAGAAGTATAGATAGAAATGGTGACAGGGGCACCCCTGTCGAGTCCCTTTCTTAATTTGGCACTTTTTTGTATAATCAAAATTAATTTGAAATCTGCATCTTCTAATAAAATTAGAACCTATATTCCTTCTACTCAGAATGTTCATGAATAACCAAGAGTTGTTATCAAAGGCCTTTTCTGCATGAGCAAAGTTCAACACTGCTTCTTTTTATCATAGTATTCTAATATATCTAAAACTGTTTTGATATTGTTCCTGGTATAAATCCTAACCGATCTTCATTTATCAATTCTGTTAATATTATCTTGTCTTTTGGCAAGTATAGTGACAAATACTTTATAGTCACAGTTTAATAAAGATATGGGCCTATAGTTACAAATCACACTATGTTTGTACCTTTCCATGAATTGAGAATTTGGCCTTTTTTCTAAGACATCATTCATTATTTTTGTTAATAGTCCCATTAGTTCTTTAAAAAATATAATAAAGCATCAAGAACCCATCGGGGCCAGGTGCTTTATTAATTTTAACCTGTTTCAATACAGAAAACTTTTGTTATTTTGCCACTTAATTGTATTCTTCTATCTTCAGTCAGTTTGATATGTTGTTTGTTCAAGTAATTATCCATCAGTTCCTCTTGGACATCAGTAGTGTAATATAATTTTGTAAAATATTCAAAAAAATATATTTTAGTTTGTGGTGTTTAAAAATCAATTCCTGTCCAAAATTTAGCTTTGTTATAGTCCTACTTTGTTTCTGCTGCCTAAGCTTCCAGGCAAAATATTTACCACGTTTATTAGCTCCTTCGAATATTCTCTGTTTAACCCTCTTTAAATTCCATAGAATTTCATTTGATATTTTCTGGGCTGTCTTAACCTCTTGTATTAATTTATTCTTATTTTTGTGATTTTCCTAAATTAATTTCTCCTTAACTTGAAGGAGATCCATAAGTTCTTTCCTTTCTTGATCTCTTTGTGACTTCTCTATGCCAGTGGTCCCCAACCCCTGGGCTGCGGCCCGGTGCCGGGCCGTGAAGCCGTTGGTACCGGGCCGTGGCTCCCTCTCCCCGCGTGCCCCTGCAGTGAGAAGGTAGTTTTTTTTTTGCTGCCCATACCATAGAATATGAATTGTATATTTTAAAATATAATATTTTCCCTATCTAATTTAGGGTCAACAACACCATTAAAGTCTCTCATCAAAATTATCCTGTTGTTATCTAATTCCAGTAATTTTTTCTCTATGAGTCTAAAAAAAGTCTCCTGATTTCCATTAGAAGCATATAATCCTATCAATTTTTTTAACCTTCTACTGTTTTCCCTTTGAAGGATCTGTCAGGAATTCATACTCTTTCCTCTTTTGAAGTAGTTGAGCAGGAATCCCAATATTTTAATCCTCTTCTTTGTGACAGCCACTAAGCTGTCAATTGCTGCCTCTAGATGGTGCTCAGTAGCCAGCTGCAGCTGTGGATTTCTTCCAAAATCTATTTGCATATTGTTAGTGGGTTCTGGAGTTAAGCATTTCCCTGCACAAAGTACTCCAGGGCAGAACTGTAGTGCTTATATTCGCCTCTCTGAAGCTGCATGTTCAGCTCGGTTGTCACCACACCTTCCTTTAAGTAAGAATTATAAGAGACTCTTAAAAAGGGGGAAAGATCATTTGCTGAGTATTAAAGGGAACAGCTAGTTCTGAGACACTGGGCATTTCCCTTGCTGCTACTGCAGAAAGTTTCAGCTGGACAAAGCAAAGATTCTTTGTTTTGACAGTGTCTCGAGAGTACTGTTTTGGTGGTGGTGGTGGTGGTGGTGTTGTGTTTTGTAACCAATTCCCCAGCTCCATTTCTACTCCTTTTCTACAGAGAAGGGGAAGCCCAGTGGAAAGAATGTCATTGTGGTGGAAAGAATGTCATTTTAGGAGGTCACAGTCCCCCAAATATCGTCTAGAGCCAGTTTGGTGTAGCGGTTAGGGGTGTGGACTTCTAATCTGGCATGCCGGGTTCGATTCTGTACTCCCCCACATGCAGCCAGCTGGGTGACCTTGGGCTCGCCACAGCACTGATGAAGCTGTTCTGACTGAGCAGGAATATCGGCTCTCTCAGCCTCACCCACCTCACAGGGTGTCTGTTGTGGGGAGAGTAAAGGGAAGGTGACTGTAAGCCAGTTTGAGACTCCTTCGGGTAGAGAAAAGCAACATCTAAGATCCAACTCTTCTTCTTCTTCTTCTTCTTCTTCTTCTTCTTCTTCTTCTTCTTCTTCTTCTTCTTCTTCTTCTTCTTCTTCTTCGTCTTCTTCTTCTTCTTCTTCTTCTTCTTCTAACTCAGCCAGAGTTGTTGTTTATGGTGTGGAACAGAATGAAACTGATGAGGTAGAAGAGAGGACAGGGTTTTAGGGAGTATGTCAGCACCACAGGCATTGAATTGAGAAAGCACAGTCACGCCTCTTGGTTCTAAGCCATTTAAGTACCCCAAAACACACCACCAACATGGAATTTTCTTTTAACTCATTGTTGGCCATTTGCCTTCCTTTTTACTGTGCCTCTTTGATGATCAGAGGTAGTGTCACACCACTGGGTAGCAGAATAGCTACCTCCAGGTCTCTCTCTATTGCTCCATCCCCACTTACCTGCAGCCTTTTGGAGCAACTCCAAGCACTTGTGGGCCTTTGTCTTCGCCAGCAGCAAAGAGTTCCCGACTCTCTCCAGAGTTCTCTTTTATAGGATTCCCTTGTCAGGTGTTGTGCACTGCAAAATTAAGTTTCTTCCTCCTTGAGCCAATTCACATGCAGATTGTTCTAAGGCACTTCCAATTGACTCAGGGGCTGCCCTGATGTCTTCTCTGAAGCTATAGGGTATGGTGTGCCCCAGGGGGGCTAAATAAGGATGAAGGATGCTTTTTTGTTCCACTACAGTCACTACAGCCCTGACTGCTCTTTAGAAGGCCAGATCCTGAAGATGAAACTCATCAGAAGGAAGGACTCCCTGGAGAAGAGCCTAATGCTGGGAGCGATTAAGGGCAAAAGAAGAAGGGGACGACAGAGAATGAGGTGGTTGGATGGAGTCACTGAAGCAGTAGGTGCAAACTTAAATGGACTCCGGGGAATGGTAGAGGACAGGAAGGCCTGGAGGATCATTGTCCATGGGGTCGTGATGGGTCGGATACAACTTCGCAACTAACAACAACAGTCACTACAGTGCATCAGAATCTAAAAGAATCAGTCTCTGCTGTAGTAACCTTTTAGACTAGTGGTCCCCAACCCCCCAATCCAAAGACCGGTACCAGTTTGTGGATCAGTCGGTACCGGGCTGCAGCTCCTTCTTGTCCTCCTCCCCGGCTGCTGCCTTGGGGGCTGCCCTGCCACTCTGCTGCTGTTTCACCTGTGGTGCGCTCCAGTGGACACCATGGCTGGGGCTCCCCCTTGGTATGGCACTGCGCAATTGCTTATGGCAGCACTCCCCAGTGGGCAGCGGGAAGTCAGGGGTGCCGGTGGGAAAGCTAGTGGAGCAGGGGCTCAGGTGGCGGTGGCCCCCCCCGGGCCTCAGTAAAATTGTCAAACGTTGATCAGTCCCCGGTGATAAAAAGACTGGGGACCACTATTTTAGACCATTCCTTAGGTTACTTTATAGGCTTCTCTGGCTATCAAAAACTGCTTCCTAGAACTGAACTGAGAACAATTTGGGGGAATTTAAGCAGAGGACAGCTTCATGTATTCCCAAGTGCAAAGGTGAGAGAGAGCATGGCTATGTCAGATTAACACCTGAAAAAAAACTATGCTATGATTATAACTGAAGCTCCAAAAATTGTGCAGATCATGACAAGAACCGAAGAACCAGAAATGTTGAGGAAGTGCGAGTTTTATACCCTACTTTTCAGTGTCCGAAAGAGTGTCAAAGTGATTTACCATTCCTTTCCTTCTTCTCCCCACAACAGACATCCTCTGAGGCAGGTGAGGCTGAGGGAGCTCTGACAGGATTGTTCGGAACAGCACTATCAAGACTGTGATGAGTCCAAGTTCACCCAGCTGGCTGCAGGGAGAGGAGCGGGGAATCAAACTGGCTCACCAGATTAGAGGCTACCACTCTTAGCCATTACCCCATGCTGGCTGCCACAACGCAATGGTCTGGATCAGGGATAGTCAAACTGCGGCCCTCCAGATGTCCATGGACTACAATTCCCATGAGCCCCTGTCAGCATTCGCTGGCAGGGGCTCATGGGAATTGTAGTCCATGGACATCTGGAGGGCCGCAGTTTGACTATCCCTGGTCTGGATTCTCAGGAATAAATGACTGACCAAAGGGCATTGATCCCTCAGAAAAGGGGAATTATGAAATCACCTGAAAGGCCACATCCTGTGATGATGCACTCAAATAGTCACAGGGGAGGAGCAAAGAATTCAAGTCAACACCTGAGGTTTTGTGTTCAGGTGTTGGAGGGGTCTGAAATATTGGGCAGCTTTATATTGTTAAGAATTCCATGCAGTCTTCTCCCATGAGTCAGAGTTGGTGTAAAGTTTTATTGTGGGCACACCCAGTAGCAAAAAAAAGAAAAGAAAAAGGGCACAGGTGAAGCCTAGCTTTTGTTGTAAAAGAATGTGCAGTATCTCTGTACAAGTGTAGATTGGCACGGAACAGTATAGCTACTGTATTTGCTACTGCTTTAGAACAATGACAGGGGATTGATAATAGCACTCTCCGAACTGGACATGACCTCCGTCAGGGTCTCAAAGGCTATGCATTAGGACCACCCAGAGGAGAGAAGCACGGTTCCAGATGCCCTGGGAGCCCATGGACCTGGGCAAGATGTGTGTTTTGTTTTCATATTGATAGGAGTTCAGTGTGGGTGGTATAAAGGGGAGTGGAAAGGAAATCATAGAATCATAGAGTTGGAAGGGGCCATACAGGCCATCTAGTCCAACCCCCTGCTCAAGGCAGGATCAGCCCTAAGCATCATAAAGCATCCAAGAAAAGTATGTATCCAACCTTTGCTTGAAGACTGCCAGTGAGGGGGAGCTCACCACCTCCTTAGGCAGCCTATTCCACTGCTGAACTACTCTGACTGTGAAAATATTTTTCCTGATATCAAGCCTATATCGTTGTACTTGTAGTTTAAACCCATTACTGCGTGTCCTCTTCTCTGCAGCCAACGGAAACAGCATCCTGCCCTCCTCCAAGTGACAACCTTTCAAATACTTAAAGAGGGCTATCATGTCCCCTCTCAACCTCCTTTCCTCCAGGCTGAACATTCCCAAGTCCCTCAACCTATCTTCATAGGGCTTGGTCCCTTGGCCCCAGATCATCCTCGTCGCTCTCCTCTGTACCCTTTCAATTTTATCTACGTCCTTCTTGAAGTGAGGCCTCCAGAACTGCACACAGTACTCCAGGTGTGGTCTAGGGAGAAATGGTTAGCTAGGGAGCACACGAGAGTTCTTAGCAGCAGCTACCAGCCCTAAGCAGTACCCTTGGCATCTCCATACCTTCCCATACCTACCATACAAGGCATCTTCATACCTACCCATTTGTCCATTTAGCACAGCATTGTCCTCTCTGACTGGCAGGAGCTATCTAGAGTTTTGAGAAGGATCTTACCCATCATTGGTTGTCTGAGATCCTGGAGATGCCAGGGATTGAACCTGTAGCTTACTGAAGACAACATCATTGCTGAGTCGTCTTTCCTCTAAGATGGGGAAAGATGTGACAGCTGCAGAAACAGTTGTGGCGGATGGTGGGAAAAAAATGTCAGAACTGAGTGGTACTCCTCAAATTTGTCATGTTTTGCTCCTCTTGTCCATGATGTGTGTACATTTCTTTGTGGGACTCCTCAGACTGTGCACTGCTACCTAAGGGTCAAGAGTACTGTGGGTCCATTGGAGGCTTAGCAACTGCAGGCGGTGACATCAGTCAGGCTTAAGTTCCTTGGGTAGTCCTGACCTAGATGGTCCAGGTTCATCCGATCTTGTCAGAACTCGAAAGCTACACAGGGTTGGCCTTGGTGAGTATTTAAGTGGGAGACCACCAAAGAGGCAGGCCATGGCACACCACCTCCCTTCATCTCTTGCTTTGAAAACCATACAGGACTGCCGGGAGTCAGCCGATACCCGACAGCAACAACAACAAAATCTGAATGTAATCAAGAAGAAGAAGAAGAGTTGGTTCTTATAAGCCGCTTTTCCCTACCCGAAGGAGGCTCAAAGCGGCTTACAGTCGCCTTCCCATTCCTCTCCCCACAACAGACACCCTGTGGGGTGGGTGAGGCTGAGAGAGCGCTGATATCACTGCCCGGTCAGAACAGTTTTATCAGTGCCGTGGCGAGCCCAAGGTCACCCAGCTGGTTGCATGTGGGGGAGCGCAGAATCGAACCTGGCATGCCAGATTAGAAGTCCGCACTCCTAGCCACTACACCAAGCTGGCTCTCTCATGACACAGCCATGCCTGATTCTGTTTGAAAGACCTGGCGTTTTGATGCAGTCAGTGACCTGTCTCCTCAGCAGCAAGCATTTCCTCAATGCTACCTTTTAAAAGAAGGAAGGCAGGATAATTTAGTTTTGCCTTTGACCATAACAAAAAGTTTATACCAGGGTGGACCAGCCCTTGGACTTCCCGGGAAATTTCCTGGTCAGCTGCTTCCTTAGAGGACCACTGGCCACCATGAGCAAGTTGAGCCAAATAGCCTCTGCTGCTTGCAGTGCCATAGGTTCCCCTCAGCGTGGATCGAAGGGGATGGGAATGGTTGCAGTGAGTGAGTCTTCTCCATGCACTGCAGTGGTCACTGTAGGCCCCATGGCAATGACAGCACTGGCTCATTGTGCTCCAGGGCTGTGATACCCTCCCAGTCTACTAATGAGTGCATCTAAAAATAACTCAGAGCATTTTTAAAAATGGGACTTCAACACACTTGCACGAACCTTAAACAAAGGCTGCATTAAAAGATCACATGTAAGTGTGTATATATAATGTTTGAATTCTTGCCAAAGTGTTTAGTAGTGCAGTGTAATGGTTAGAGTGTCAGACTAGGATCTGGAAGACCCAGGTTCAAATCTCCATTCTGTCATGGTAACTTGCTGGGTGACTGTGGGCCAGGGGTGGCTAAAATTGTGGCTCTCCATAAGTCCATGGACTACAATGTATACAATGGCAGTGGCTCGTTGGAATTGTAGTCCATGGTCAAATGGAGAACCACATTTTGGTCAACCCTGCCTTGGGCCATCCCACACTCTAAGCCTTACCCACCTCACAGTGTTGTTTTGAGGATTTAAAAAATAGTTAAGAAAACTGTTAGGCATACCAATCATTTGGGGATGGGGACTGCAGCAAAGACATTAAAAGATGCTTGCTCCTGGGGAGAAAAGCCATGGCGAATCTAGACAGCATCCTAAAAAGCAGAGATATCACCCTGCCAATTAAAGTGCATCTAGACAAGGCTATGGTCTTCCCAGTTGCAATGTATGGCTGCGAAAGTTGGACCATAAGGAAGGCTGAGCGTCAAAGAATTGAGGCTTTTGAACTCTGGTGCTGGAGAAGACTCTTGTGAGTCCCTTGGACTGCAAGGCAAACCAACCGGTCAGTCCTAGAGGAGATCAGCCCGGACTGCTCCTTAGAAGGCCAGATCCTGAAGATGAAACTCAAATATTTTGTCCACCTCATGAGAAGGAAGGACTCCCTGGAGAAGAGCCTAATGCTGGGAGCGATTGAGGGCAGAAGAAGAAGGGGACGACAGACAATGAGGTGGCTGGATGGAGTCACTGAAGCAGTCAGCGCAAGCTTAAAGTGACTCCGGGGAATGGTAGAGGACAGGAAGGCCTGGAGGATCATTGTCCATGGGGTGACGATGGGTCGGACACGACTTCGCACCTAACAACAACAACAACAACAGATGGCTAGTGACAGATTTAGTTTCTGTTTGAAATTAGAGGACTCTTGGGCAAATCGTTCCTTCCTGCTGGTTCTTGAATGCGAAAATTTGGATCGAATGCAGTACGTGATGGATTGGTTGTGTCCCATTTACTGGAATTTTCGGTGCAGGCAAAGAGTGTCAGCAGGAGCCCGGGAGGCAACTGCTCAGTACAATAACAGATGAAAGTGCTGACGTGTACAAGATACTGATGACCCCCAGTGCTCTGTGGGAGCCGAGGCAACTCTCCTGCCCCCTCAAGGGCATTTCTCATTTCATGTCTGCCTTGGCAAGAGAGCCGCGCTCTGCCTTCCAGCTGCCGTCAAGAAGGGAAGAGGTTCAGTGGTGGCTCATGGAAAAACCAGTTTCATGCCCTTGCATCAAATGGGTGGTTTGACCTCCACACCCTGCTTTTGTTGACTTTCATCACCAGCCACCCTGCTTGAAAAAGGGATATACAGCTCCTGGCTTCTGCTCGATTGGAGACTGTTACAGAAAACGGAGGGAGCACCCAGCCATGTTTTGGACAGGGAATGCTTGGACTTCTTTCTATTCAGCCCACGGTCTGTTTGCCAGCTGTGAACGGCGTGCCAGTTTTTCATCAAAGGGTTTGACTTTGTCCCTTAGGTTCCTTTTCATGCATTCAAAAAAGTACAGGGCAATGCATTCAGCAGTATTTCCCACATGGACATGATTCTCCTCCCCCATCCCCACAGACCTGAGGTTGATGCAGGCTACTCAGAAGAAGGTTGGTTCTTATACGCTGCTGCTTTTCTCTACAGTCGCCTTCCCTTTCCTCTCCCCACAACAGACACCCTGTGGGGTGGGTGAGGCTGAGAGAGCCCTGATATCACTGCTCAGTCAGAACAGTTTTCTCAGTGCCATGGCGAGCCCAAGGTCCCCCAGCTGGCTGCGTGTGGGGGAGAGCAGAATTGAACCCGGCTCACCAGATTAGAAGTCCTTTCCTATGAGGAATTTTTCTGATTCAGCTCTGCGAATACCAAACCTATCACGTTTATTTTCTCTTCCAATAGACTCAGGAGTTCATATAGAGGCTGCAGACAAGAGCGAAATGACGGCTGCCTTTAGAGGTTCAAAGAGAAAACCTCCAGATTCCTGTAACCTTAAGTGCAACCTAAGACCTTTTGCACGGAGCCTAATTGAGTCTTTGCCTAGCATCTCTTCTTAAAGACTATTGCAAGTGGTAGATTCAGCCCAGCAACACCTCCCTGCCACTTTTTGAGAGGGGAGGGAATGGCCTCCTGAAAATCTGGCAGAATTAACCCTTGTGTCGATAAATCCGAATGCTTCCTTGCATCACTCTAGCAGGCCCTAGTAGAGGCATTGGTCCACTGTTACCCTGGAAGTTTAATTCCACTTTGGTACAGGGTGGATTGCAAAGAGAACCTTGGTAGTGTTACCTAATGGGTGCCATCAATTTGTAAGCCTCGGTTATGACAGCGGAGTGTGGGAGTGTGGGAATACACGTAAAAGGTGCGGGATCTCCAGAGTTGTTTTGGCATCTTAGGCCCCGAGCCTTTGACCCCAAATGGAATTTGGCAAAAGCAAATGACCGGGGATTTGCTGGAAATTCTCCCCATCAGGCCAGGGTGTCTTGAGTGACAGACGGCAGGGAATGCAAAGAATGTGCCAGGGGAGTGGCAGCACCTCTTGCTGGGGGGGCGGGGGGGGGGGGAAGAAAGCCTCTCTGCTGTGGATGGAGAAACCAGTTTGATCCCCTGCAGGGCAAAAACACACACCCACAGTGTCATCTCCCTCCCAAAACAAGGCTGGGCCTTGGCTGGGGCTCATTCTGCCTTGCCTACGTTGCCGAGGAGAGGAGAGCACTCGGGACACGGCTGAGAGTCCTGTTAAATGCTTGAAGGCTCTGGAGAGGGACGTCGCTGCAGAGGGGGCTGAAGCATGTAAGTACAGCAGTCTCTGACGCAATGGGCAAGCGCCTGCCTTCCACTGCCCTTTCTTGCTCCTACTTCCTTCCTTCCTTCCTTCCTTCCTTGCTTGCTTGCTTGCTTGCTTGCTTTCTTCCTTCCTTCCTTCCTTCCTTCCTTCCTTCCTTCCTTCCTTCCTTCCTTCCTTCCTTCCCTCCTTTCTTTCTTTCTTTGCCCCCTTGAAGTTTGCCCCAAGGGGGTCATAGAGCAAAGGACCTTCCACCGGGTGGGAAGTGGACCGACTATTCCAGGAAACTTGTTGCCTAGAAGAATCCCTGGTCTTTCAGCCTCTTGAATCTGAGAAGTTGCTCTAAAGGATTGCTTATTCTGAATTACTGACCAGAGCTTGGAAGATGACCGCCTGGTTGATGACTCCGCTGTGATAGTTTCCACTTTTATTTTTCCTTACCTGTTTCTGCCTCTCCTCCCTTTTATCCTCTCAACAACCCTGTGATGTGGGGTATGCTGCGAAAATGCTTCATTACAAATAATCACCTTTTGAACGCCAGATTGCCCTGGCCTAGCTAATTACTGCATCACCGTGGCTTTCACCAGTTGGTCAGGTTTTTATCCCATTCTTCTTGCAAGGAGCTCTGTGCAATGCATTTAGGGTCCCTCCCCGCCTTCTAGCCTCACAATGGCCTGTGGTGTAGGTAATAGATATAGTGACTGCAGATATACATTGACTTTCTGAATGCTGGTTACAAGTTTCAACCAAACCATCAGATACGATGCAAAGATGTTTGCTGCTTTCCTAAGGATGCAGCAAGGAAATTCACTTGAAGGGGGTAAAATGCTGTCTGCAACTCCCAGGGTTGTCATAAATTGTTTGGGTTTTGTATTTGATGTCTGCCTGCCAAGCTTTGCTTTAGCAGTCAATCCTCATTGGTCAACAGCAACAATTGACCGATTATTCTTCCTGTCATGCTCAGATTCTACTGGAACACTTCCCCTAAGGCAGGGGTAATGCTAAGTGTGGCACCTGTTGCATTTGTGTCTGGCTTGCCCCAGTCAAAAGTTCAATAAGAAGGTCAAGGTAACAACATAGCATCACACTGTGGAGAGAATAAAAAGTTCTCCCTTCAGTAGAACAGTTGCTGGACTGATGTGGGTTATGCCAGCTTTCATGTGGGACTTGGGGATCTCCCAGAATTATCGCTCACCTTCAGACTACAGAGATTAGTTTCCTAGAGAAAACTGCTACTTTGGAAGGAGGACCCTAGGGCATCCGTCCCCCACTGAGGTCTCTGTCCTCCCCAGGCTCCTTCCCCCAATCTCCAGGAGTTTCCCAACCTTGATCGGGTGACCCTACCCCAACCCCCCAACCCCCCCTGGCGGTCAAGGGGAATCTGGCAAACCCTGTGGTGGGTTGATACTTGGGAAATCTGATATGTGCAGAATCAGGCATGGCAATTTTCTCCCCATTTGGACTGAGGTTCTATCCCAGTTAGAATGAAGGGAATGTTTGCAGGCGGGAGGAGCCAGCAATGTGAGTAGTGCTGTGGAGCCCTTCCCTTGGTCCCATTTTCCACCTGACCACAAGCCCAGTTATCTCTGTCTACCCACCCAACGCCTCTAGCTGCCACCCCAGCAAAACAGGTGCAAGTGCTTGTTTTATGACTGCATCAAGGAGGAAGGAAGTTAGCTTCCGTTAGGGTGCTTTCCGCAGCTGTCAGCTTTTGGGGTGGGGGACATTTTCTTTAAATAACGCAACAGTTCTCTGGGTGTATTGGGTGCAGGTCAAGGCATGTGTTCTGTTTTAGACTGGAGAATCTGTCTCCAGCCGAAGAAACCTTTCTCCAGCTTAACTGGCTGTCCTGTTAGAGGAAGAGCCATTTAAGTCAGAGGAAGAATTCCTGAGGCTGAAGGAAGGCTCCAAAGGTTGCTCAGTAGAGGATTAGGACATGTACCATAGCATGCAAAGGTGACGGTGGTGTGTGAGTTGTCTATGACCTTTGTTTAGTGTTGGAACAAAGTGAACAGGCAAGTTTCTAGTCCTTATGGTAGGCATGGTAAGTCTCAAAAATCCACAGTGATTGGAGTAGGATTTCTACTGGTTCACAGGAGAGACTTCAGTACCCTGAGTAGCTCCTCTTTTAGCTTGCAAAAGGAGAATTATTTAGGCAAATGAACTCAACATATGCAAATGAGCCAACACATGCAAATGTATACCGAATTGGATTACTTAAGCAAGGAATTTGCTTATTAGAACTGCAGTTGTTCCATCAAGGATAATTTAGATGGGGGTGCGGAAGGGGGGGGGAGGAATTGCCCTTGAGTGGTGTGATTAGCTTGAGAACCTCCTCTGTTCTTCTCACGTTTCTGTCCCAATTATGACCTCCTCACACCCACCCACACCCACCCCTCCGCCCTCTGCTGTTTACCATGGGTCATCCCCCCAACTCTTCTATTACTGTAAGTAGGACGGTGCTGACTCCAGCATGGGGTAACGCTGTCCATGACCCCTTCTGCTGAGGCAAGCTTGTGCCTAATTGATTTGATCAGCTCCCTGTGTATAATTTGCAGGATATGCATCATTCATTTGGCTCCCAGTGAACTTATAGGATTATTTTAGCTTGTTTATGTGCTTTGACTTGTGCTTAGATGGCTTAAAAAAAAACAAAGACACGACAAATTTAGAGAAGCCAGGTTGTCATTAGCTATCACTTGTATCTAATAGCAAAACGGCTGTGGCCCAAAGCTAGTCCTGAAACCGGGCCACCCACAGCCCAGGCAATTATTTGTAAATACTCAGAGAGCTCCTTGGATGTGCAGAAAAATCTGACTTGGCAGATTCACTGGAAGGAAAAAGAAACCTCAACGTGTCCTGAGGCAGACGGAGCATGATCCTGGAGGCATAGGATGCTATGAGCAGCTGAAAGTTGGTTAAAAGAAAAAAAGGGGAAATCATGGACTTCCGAGAGCTTCTGAAATTTCTGGGGAGCTGCTCCCTGTCCCAGCACAGCTATTTGTAAGTTCCTTTCCAAGAGTGGAAATGCCAAAAATGATCCTATAACACCCTTCTCCCAGCTGCCATGGACTGAAGTGTACACAGGCATGTTGTTGTTAGGTGCGAAGTCGTGTCCGACCCATCGTGACCCCATGGACAATGATCCTCCAGGCCTTCCTGTCCTCTACCATTCCCCGGAGTCTATTTAAGTTTGCACCGACTGCTTCAGTGACTCCATCCAGCCACCTCATTCTCTGTCGTCCCCTTCTTCTTTTGCCCTCAATTGCTCCCAGCATTAGGCTCTTCTCCAGGGAGTCCTTCCTTCTCATGAGGTGGCCAAAGTATTTGAGTTTCATCTTCAGGATCTGGCCTTCTAAGGAGCAGTCAGGGCTGATCTCCTCTAGGACTGACCGGTTTGTTCGCCTTGCAGTCCAAGGGACTCGCAAGAGTCTTCTCCAGTACACAGGCAATACTGACCTCTATTGCGAGGTGGAAATATGCTTTGCCGGCCAAATTCAGTATGTGGGCACAAATCCTCTGCTCAAAGGTCAAAGGGAATGGATTGAAACTCCCTGTAGTCCCCCAGCTCCCTGGTGACGAGGGCAAAAGAAGGAAGATCTTACTTATCTCCCACACTTCAGGCTTATACCTATTATTACCGGAACAGGATTCAACTCTTAATACAAGTTCTCAAGAAGATCTCAAGGCTGGGATAACAAAGTTATCTTCCATGCTTTGGACTTGATCCAGGGATGGTTTAGATAAGGGGATGTTAATGAGGCCCTGTGACATGCCCCTAGGGCTTCTGGGAAACAATGCCAGTTTTCCCAGAATTCCCTAGCCTGCCATTTTCCATGGAGACCTTGGGCACGAGGACAGAGATTCCCAGCATATTCTGAAAAGTCTCTCTCCACTTGTTGGCAGTCATAGCTGTAAACTTTGCTTCTGAGTTTCCCACTCAACTGGTAATTGTTGGAGGTGGTTTGCTGGACAACACGAAGCTTGGTCAAATCCACTGAAAAGCTTTGTACATTTTTTCTACTTTTCTCTTTTACTTGCACTTTCTACACCCATCCCTTAAGCAAACATGTTTTTTTTTAAATGAGAACAAACCTTCAATCAATCTGCTATGTTCAGATCTCCAGGGTGAACAATATTGATTTTTTTCTTCCAATAAACTGTAGTCAAACTGCTGCCAGGGACAGGGCCATTGAATAAAACTGTGGTTTGCAAATCCAGATGTGTCCAGACCATAATTATTTATTGCATGCTATAATTAACAAAAACCCTGATTGGTACCAACCAACTAACCCAGGTGTGTCTGACTCTCTGAAAAGAAGCTTACATTTGTAGTGTAGTGTAATTAAGAGTGACAGCTTCTATTCTAGGGAGACGGGTTTGATTCCCTGCTCCCCCACATGCAGCCAGCTGGATGACTGTGGACTCGCCACAGCCCTGATAAAGCTGTTCTGACCGAACAGTCCTGTCAGAGCTCTCTCAGCCTCCCCTCCCTCACAGGGCGTCTTTTGTGAGGAGAGGAAAGGGAAGCCGATCAGAAGCCGCTTTGAAACTCCTTCTGGTTGAGAAAAGCGGCATATAAGAACCAACTCTTCTTCATCTTCATGCTGTCAAAAAAAAAGAGAGGAAAAAAGATAAGGTGCTATCTTAAATTCAAAGACAAATTACAGCTGCATACAGTACTAGTGTGTGCATAATCCTTAATGGGGATTAAGGCGTTATCTTTTTGTGGAGGCTGGCTCACACTACGGTTCGTGAAACACATTTTGTCACAGTGTCTGAATGCAACAGTGGACTGAGTGGGGCAGGGCAGCTGTAACAGTGGTTGAGCATCTGTTTGGCGTGTCGGAGGTCCCAGGTTCAATCTTAGGCATCTCCAATCAAAGAATCAGGAAGTGGCCTTGATGGACCTGCGGTAACTTGATGGACCTGCAGATGTGGCCTTGATGGACCTGATGGACCTAAGGCAACTTCATATGTCTGTATGTCTTGTTGTCCATTTGTCTTTAGGGCAGGGGTAGTCAACCTGTGGTCCTCCAGATGTTCATGGACTACAATTCCATCATCATTACAGATTTTGGAAGCTGAAATGAATGCAACAAGAAATTCTGTTTCATCCTCTCTGACTAATGTGAAAGTGTTGCTGATGTCATAATTGTGGAGAAAGTTTCCCTTAGCCGAGGAGGTTATTGCTTATAATGTTTCATGGGGTTTGGCAGCCATAGGGTCTCCTTCCTTGTTGAGCAGAATCCATTGAATCATCATTTGGAATTAATTGTATGTAACAGCAGCAATTACTCTTATGCAGTGCGGAGTGAGGCATTGCTGAAGTAGTAGGAATTTCAGCAGTAGGAATTTCAGTGTGTAGTAAAGCTGTTGGAGACACATAGTCTCCATCAGGGGTGGGGAACAAGAGCCAAATACTCCCCTGTCCCTACAATTACTGACCTCCAGGTGAGGGATGGAGTTCTTCCAGAATTACAACTGCTCCTCCTACTATAGAGATCATTTCCCCCCTGGAGGAAATTAGCAGCTTCAAAACTGCAAACATCTCATTCCATTGCTTTGTATCCAGAGCTTCAGAGTGTCTTGGCTGACATGGTGCTCCGTTCAGCCTTTATGCTTACTCAGCAAAAAGCCTTCTGGCTTACTCTATCTCTGCCTATCTGTCTGAGTCCTCATTGGCACATGACTGCGCATGAGATGACAAGAGGATCACTAGTTCTCACTGTATTGGGATGCTCACATGGGAATGCTTTTCCGCACTTTAAAGAACTCTCTGCAAATAGAAAATCAGCGCTTCAATGCTACGCTAGTTTTCTCACTAGGGTTTTTGATTGTTTGTGCAGTGTGTGTAATGCAAAGGAATTTCTAAAGTTGGAATCTACCACCTTTACAATCTGAGGTCCTGAAATCCATGCTGCCCCTTCAGGGCTTTCACACCTCATTCAGTTACATGTGTTAAGACCCAGGCCGCATGTGCAGCAATATGATGGTAGATTTTAAGATAGGTGTGCCAGATTCCACCTGGCCACCACCAAGGGAATGGGAAGCAAGGTGATAAAATGGATTTCCTGCTTCAATGTCCATATGCCATTTGTCAAGGCTTCCTGAAGTACAAAAAAGCCGCAAGTGACTCCCCTCACTCCTAGCATAACAAAGAGATAACAAAGAATGCAACAAAACAAAATCAGAGTCCAGTGCTAAGTCATCCCATAGCCCGCTGTGATAATTGTTCATTTTTTTAACATGCAGAAGCATTTAAGATTACTAGATTTGGATCCAGTAAACCAGTGGTCCCCAACCCCCAGGCCTCACCCCGGTGTCAGGCTGCGGCTCCCTCTTCCTGCCCCCCCTGCAGCGAGAAGCTCGCCAGGCTGCAAGCTAATCGGCCGCCAAATCGGCATGCCGGTGGCCGCAGCTCCCTCTTCCCCCCCTCCCGAAGCAAGAAGCTTGCCGGGCCGCAAGCTAATCGGCTGCTTCGCCGATTTGCTTGCGGCCTGTGGGGAGGGGCGGGGAGAGTGAGCTGCGGCCACCGGCATGCCACCGGCACAAACGCGCATGCGCAGAATTGCTGCGCATGCACGTTTGCATCTGGCGGGACCGCAAACGTGCACGTGTGGCAGTTTTGTGCATGCGCAGTGCCGCCGCCGGACGTAAATGCGCATGCGCGGCAAGTCCGCGCATGCACGTTTGCACCAGGGCTGCCGCACATGCACCGGGCCCCAGGTCGCCCTCTCCCCCCACCCCGTGGCAGTGGTTTGCAGCCACGGAAAGGTTGCAGACCGCTGCAGTAAACCAACGATGGGTATAAGTTTTGAGAGTCGAGGTTCCCTTTGACAGATAAACATTTATTCTCGAAATGTTCTACATCCAAAATCTCATTGGATTCCAAGGGGCTACTGGCACTTCGACTACATCTCAACACTGCTACCCTCTTGGGAAAAGATTTAAATGATGATTTCCCCCTCTCACAGTCTGAAGCGGTCCAGCTCATGTCACCCTGCAGCCTTTTTACCATTTCATGCCTCTGCAAGTATAGACCAGACTCCCTGATATATCCATTTAAAGTAATCTTCATGTTCTTTAGTTCATTGACATGTTGCATACTCTTCAACATTTCCCAGATGAAAATGGGAAACCTTGAATCATAAAATCATAAAGTTGGAAGGGACCTCATGGGTCATCTAGTCCAACCCCCTGCACTATGCAGGACACTCACATGCCGTTCTTAAAATGCCACCAATGAACCAATAAATAATGAAACAAAAATAGTGACAAAATCCAGATTTTTGTTTATTATATTTATATTAGCTTCAAAGCTCCTTCCTAAGAACGGGCCCTGAAATGGTTCCCTCCAGTGGCCCCTGGCCAGGCAGTTTAAGGTGGCTTTGGGCTGCAGCTTGCAGCCAAATCAAGTGGGGCTGGTGGGGGCTGAGCAGTTCGTTAGCAGGGCCAAGACAGAGCTCCTTAGCAGGCAGTCAGCAGGCCAGAGGCCCTCATCAGCAGGCCCAGCCTAGCAGGCCAGGAGGCCCTCGTTAGCAAGCCCTCCACCATGACCTTTTGCCCAGGGCCCTCTCACCTGCTGCTGGCTCCAGGCACTGAGGTGCGTCTGAGAGCAAAGAGGCTAGAGTCTAGGGATGGAGGGCAGGAGCTGCAGGGACAGGGCACCCTGATTGGCCCTATTCCAACTTGGACAGCCGGACATATTCCACCCCCAAGGCTGTTTCACAAATATATAGAGAAACAAACAACAATGGATAAGGATGCCACCCTCCCGTTTACATAGAAACTCAGGGCAGTTTACATAGAATGGCATAACAGTAACAATGTCTAATAAAATAACAGAGGTAACAGTAATAACAGAATAACAGTAGTAACGGTGGTTCAGTGGTTGGTTGAACAACATTAATATGATAATTATCCCATGGTTGGTCAGTTCAGAATTCATGGGAAGGGGTTCTGGGGGCCCAGCAGATGTTGTCCGTTCAGTCAACCATGGGCCATGGTCTTTTCTGGGAGCTCCTTGATGGGGGCCAGGGCAGAGAAATCTCTAGCCCTGGTTGAGGTCATACAGGCTTCCTTGGGGCAAGGGATCCCCAGCCAGTTGGAAGTGGCAGAGCAAAGAGCTCCTTGTGGGGTATAGACAGCGAGGTGGTCCCTCAGGTACAGTGGGCCCAGACTATGTATGGCCTTAAAGGTGATTATCAAGACCTTAAGTCTGATCCGGAATTCACCTGGTAGCCAGTGCAGTTATGGGATCTTGACAGTGTTCCTGTGAGGATCCTGGCTGCTGCATTCTGGACCAGCTGCAGTCTCCAGATCAAGGCTAAGGGTATACCTGAATACAGTGAGTTGCAGAAGTCCATTCCTGTTTGTGTTTTCTGGCAATGGGGTATGAATGGGGAAAGAAGTGGCCTGTGATGAAGCAGTCATCTCCCTATTAGTCTGGTGTCTGCGCTCTGAGTTTTAAATCTTTATTGTGAACACACAATCATCAGGGTCCAGTTACCGTGGCCAGCCTTTCACAAATCTACCTGAACATAGACTCCTTTCTGCAAAGTATCCCAAAAAGGGATCCACTGAAATGTTTTATTGTTGTGCCGTGATCCCATATCAATGCGGAAGTGAATGTGTTGTTTTTTAAAATGTCGTACTCTTGTGGTATTTCCCCATAGCAACGTGGAAGTGTATTTTCTTAAAATTAATTTTGGGATTCGAGGGGAGGGGTATAGAGGTTTGAGTCCCCAAAGCTACCACTGTGAAGGGATTGGTGGCCTACATTGATTGACAATCCGAGGCGTGGGGGAAGAAGTGTGGGTTGTCCACACTTTAGGCTTCTCCGCTGTCTCTTTGGGAAGTGAAAAGCCATGACAAGGTGGCGGAATAACACGGGAAGCGTCTCCCATTAGGAAGCATGCAAACACGCAGTTTCCTATTGCACGTTTGCAAGCAGGAGGGGGCACGCGTTTTATGCTTCTGTACAGAACGGCACTGATTTTTCCTACCGAAGAACGTTACATTTATCACTTTTGAAATTTATTTTATTCATTCTAGCCCCATTTTATAGCCAGTCAAGATTAGGCTTGTGCAATTCGGTTGCTTTGGCGCCCGTTCCCTCTGGGCGCAGCCAGTGCCACACCAAGGGGGAGGGGGGTGGCGTGGGTGGCGGTGTGACGGCGGGCACAACCACGCAGGCATGGAGTTCTGCACCTGCGTGGTTGCGCCTGCCATTGTGCCGCCGCCCGTACCGCCTCCCCCCCCCCGCGCGGCGCGGTGCTGGCTGCGCCCAGAGGGACAAGGTGGTGGTATAACACGGGATTGCACAAGCCTAGTCAAGATCAACTTGTATTCTGCTTCTGTCTTCTGGTGTGTTTGCTACTCCTTCCAGTTTAGTGTCATCTGCAAGTTTAATAAGTACCCCCTCTATTCCTTCATCCAAATCATTGATGAATATGTTGAACAATACATGGCCCAGGACAGATCCCTGAGGCACTCCATTCGTCACTCCTCTCCAAGAAGATGATGAACGATTTACAAGCCCCCTTTGGGTGCGATCTGTCAACCAGTTCTCGATCCACCTAACAGTAATAGGACCCATTTTACCCACTTGTCCATAAGAATATCATGTGGAACCTTATCAAAAGCCTTACTGAAATCAAGGTAAACTATGTCCACAGCAATCCCCTGATCTAGCAAGGTAGTAAATTCTCAAAAAAGAGATAAGATTAGTCTGACATGGCTTGTTCTTGAGAAAGCCATGCTGATGCTTAGTAATTACAGCCATCAGCTCTAGCTGCTCAAGGATTAACTGTTTGATAATTTGCTCTATAATTTTGCCAGCTATAGACAGCAAGCTGACACATCAGCAGTTACCTCCTTTTCCCCCTTCTTGAAGATGGGGACAACATTTGCCTGTCTCCAGGCTTCTGGCACTTCATCTGTTCTCCAAGAATTGTTAAACATAATGGACAGAGGCTCAGAAATTACATCCGCAAGTTGTTTTAGTACCCTTGGATGCAATTCATCTGGCCCAAAGGATTTGGTTTCATTTAAAGAAACTAGGTGTTTATGGACTGCTTTGACAGTAAGCCTGGGCCACTCCTCCCATCCCTCATCACATGAAATGATTTTGCCACATTGAGAACGATTCCCATCACAAGAGAAGACTGAAGGGAAGTAGGAATTGAACAGTTCAGCTCTCTCTTCACCACCTGTTACAATGTCATTTTCTGGTCCCCACAATGGTCCTACCATGCCCCTATTCTTTTTCTTACTTTGAATATAATGAAAGAACCCTTTCTTGTTGTTTTTAGCATTTCTTGCAAGCCTAAGCTCATACTGAGCTTTAGCTTTTCTAACACTCTCCCTACAAGCATTGGTTACTTGTTTATATTCTTCCTTGGTTATAAGGTCCTCCTTCCATTTCCTAAATGAGTCTTTTTGTATTACTCAATTCTTTTGAAAGCTGCTTATGGAGCCATCCTGGTGTCTTTAGGTTCCTGCCAGTTTTCCTTCTCAAGGGAATTGTCTGTGATTGTGTCTTCAGTATTTCACTTTAAGAAACTCCCAACCTTCTTCCATCTCCTTCAGTTTTTCTGACCACGGGATTTTACCAAACTTAACCTTAAGTTTGTTAAAATTTGGTCTCCTGAAGTCCAGTCTGCATGTATGATTACCTTCAGCTTTTCTCTTCCCCAAGATCATAAAGTCCAAAATCACATGATCACTACTATCAAGCGTGCCCACAACTTTTACCTCGGCAACCAGTTCTTCCCTATAGGTGAAAATCAAGTATAAGACAGGAGACCCCTCTGGGTGCTCCTTCCACTTTCTGGGAAATGAAGTTGTCAGCAAAACAAGTTAAGAATTTATTAGACTTTTCATTTTTAGCAGAGTTGGTCTTCCAGCAGACATCTCCCATGATCACGAGGTCCCATCTCCTTGAGAACTTTGTAAAACTAGGAGCATTTCATCTAAATCTTCTGCCTGGCCCGGTGGTCTATAGCAGACCCCCCATCATAATACCACTATTATTTCATTCTCCTTTTATTTTTACCCAAAGGCTGAACTCTCATGGTCAGACACATGTATTTCCTCACAAGTATACATATGCTCAACTTATAGTGCTGCTCCTCCTCCCTTTATTTTTCTGTCCCTTTTAAATAAGTTTAAATAAGTTGTACCTCTCAATCCAAGAGACACTTGTGGCGCAAGAGCCTCTTGTGGCACAGAGTGGTAAGGCAGCAGACATGCAGCCTGAAAGCTTTGCCCATGGGGTTGGGAGTTCGATCCCAGCAGCCGGCTCAAGGTTGACTCAGCCTTCCATCCTTCCGAGGTCGGTAAAATGAGTACCCAGCTTGCTGGGGGGTAAACGGTAATGACTGGGGAAGGCACTGGCAAACCACCCCGTATTGAGTCTGCCATGAAAACGCTAGAGGGTGTTACCCCAAGGGTCAGACATGACTCGGTGCTTGCACAGGGGATACCTTTACCTTTACCTTTACCTTTACCTTTACCTTTACCTTTACCTCTCAATCCTATTATTCCAGTTGTTTGTGTTATTCCACCAGGTTTCTGTAATGCCTGTTAGATCATAGCCCCCTTCCTTTATTAGGACTTCTAGTTCATCCTGCTTGGTTCCCATACTCTGCACATTAGTGTAGAGGCATCGTAATCTTTCATACGAGTACTCCATGATGAAGTGCTGGGTTACAAGCAATCCCCCTCCCCCTAATAACCACCAACAAACAAAGCCCACCCTTTTGTTCATTGTTTGTTCAAGTAGTCCTTAGCAACATTATGGGTTGCCGATTAGCAGTGTTTTCATGCATGTGCAGTTTTGAGAATACCTCATGCAAACCTGTCCAGCAAGCTTCCAAATTGTTCAGCAGCAAACCAAGCAGGCCAGACTCACATCTAATTGTCACAGTCACATGTGGCCCATTAGCCTGTCAAACATATTCATGGCGAAAGTCACAGCATCCAAACTTGACACAAGGCCAATTAATGCCAAAATTGGAAGACGGCACCGATGATGACAGAATGGAATTGTTGACTCCAAGTCCGTCTTCCCTGCCAATCCAACAGAAAGCAGTAAGATACAAGACTTTCACAGGATCTCGGACACCAGAGAAGATGCCGTTTAGACCTCCTCTGAGCAGCCCCTCATGCCATGCCGGAAACTAAATCCAGAAATCAGCCCAAAGAAGATCAAATGGTGCTAAAAGATGACACAGAAATTAAGAGGTATTGAAAGGAGTGCAATCAGCATGGGGCTTGGACTTAGGCTGACAACCCTAACCCTAACCCAAAATAGTTTCCAGTTGCAAGGAGAGAACTTGATAGATAACTTAATAGAGCAAATTGTGGTCTAGAAAATTCGTACCATTGCAGGAGAGCTGACCTTAGAGACATGGGCAAAGTATATGATTTTTTTAAGTGATGTTTGATACTCACTTGTTTCTTAAGAATAAGTTTTCTCATCCCTCTCCCCCCTCCCCCATTTCAAGGAAGGGGCTCCTAGAAGGTAGACAGGGGCTGAATCACTGAAAAAGAGGGAGCAGTAGCAATGTCCATATAAAATCGTATTCTTCAACATGGCGCCTATTGAGTAGAGTTTCCAACTTTTGGTTGGGAAATGATTTTGCCACGTTGAGAAAGATTCCCATCACAAGAGAACACTGAGGAGAGGTAGGAATTGAGCAGGTCAACTCTCTTTTCATCACCTGTTACAATGTCACATTCTGGTCCCTGCAGTGGTCCTACCATGATCCTATTCTTTTTCTTACTTTGAAAATACCTGCCTCACCATCTGCCTAAATTCATAGAAATCAGCATTTCTGTCAGAGGACTATCTAGCCTCTGCTTAAAATCTTCCAAAGAAGGATAAGTCACCAGAGGAAGCTTGTTAAATTCTGTTTAGCCGAAAATTCTTCTGAATTCATTTCAACCCATTGGTTCTGGTGTGACCCTCTGGGGCAAGAGAGAACAACTCTGCTCCATCTTCTCTATGACAGCCCTTCAAGTATTTGAAGATGGTTATCACCTCTTAGTCACCTTCTCTCCAGGTTAAACAGACCAAGCGCCCTCAACTTTTCCAACTATATATGGTCATATCACCTTATAAAGTAAAACAAATTTAAAAACTATATCAAATAGTCTCACCCATTCAGGAAACCCTTTCAGTGCCATCAAGAAACCTGAGGGTTTCATGAACCCCTGGTTGAGAAAGCCTGCTTTAAGACCACAGAATTTCCCCTACAGAACCTTTTAAATAAATAAAAAAGTAAGATATGAAAATCTTAGATATCATAGTGTGTTGTGTGACACCCCCCCCCCCAACCCCAGGTATATATTTTGGCCTGGGACAAAACTTTTTACATTCACATTACATCTTTGTATGGCCTTCACAAAGAAGAATTAAGTGACAAAATTGCAGGGCCTTGGAAGGAATCCTATAATCTGTTCTTGAAGGCTTCTGATTGTTATCACACATGGAAGTTCAGGAATTGGTGGTTACTTATCATGTCCCTGATGTTCTGGGTGAGAAGTAGAGCATCCCAAAATATGGCAGAAGTCCAAGGTGAGAGGGCGAGGAAGGAGATCTGGAATATAAGAACATTCCAGACTGCTTAAGGCTCTTCTCCACCTATTCTTCATTTATTTTGCCTTTTGCTTATTACCCGGAATTCATTTTCTCTGCTGAAGTGTTTGGAGTCACTGTGATTAGTCAACCGACTGTCACTGTTTCTTTATCAGGAGAAGAAGGTTTAATCGTGTGCTTGATGTCCCAGGGCATCTGCATGCAATTATTATAGACTAACAGCAACTTAAAACATGCTCTACAGCTTTTACTATTCCGACAGGTACCTACGGGTGTGCGCTGAGTATGCATTATTCATTCGCTGTATTCATGTTTCACTTTTCAACACGTGTTCTCAAAAAACAGTTTACATTTTTTTACAAACAAAATATCTGAGATACAAAAGAGATAGTGACATACAAGAAGAAAGAACAGCATTCTGCAAGAGAGGGCTGCATTCAGCCATGATAGAAGTTGCCCAATTGCTGCATTGTCACCTTCTTTTGGCTCCATTGATGGGCAGTGGAGGTGGGAGAGCTTACAATAAAATTAAGTGCAAAGTAAGTAACATATGTTTAAAATGTTAAAATCTAGATTTAAAATCCAGCTAGTTCTATAATTTAAAACCCTGTGGCTGTCTCTTCTTTTAAACTTTTGCCTGAGGAGGCGTATGGAGTACTTAAATGTTACCTGGAGGTGGACCTTCAGGCTGGGAGGCTAATGTTTTCTCCATGTTAACTCTGGTCTCAGCTGTAGGCCGGGCAGAACAGCTTTCTTGCAGACCCTGTGGAAGTGGTTAAGGCCTTGTGGGCCCCTGATGTGACCTGGCAGAGCAATCCACCAGGCCAGGGCCTGGGCCAAGAATGCCCTGACCCTGGTGGAGGCCAATTTCAGCTCTGTGGGGCCAGGGATCCTAAGCAAATTTCTGTTGCTAGGTGTTAGCACTCTGGGGAGGCATGTTGATAGGGACAGTCCCAAAGATATATCCCCCGCAAAACGCCCCAGATGGAAAAAGAAGCATGAAAAGGGAAAGGTTCTAAAACTGAGGGCCGATTCCTTACATACAGGAACAGACCGGGTGTCTGCTTCAGTGCCCCATTGAAGGGCTTCTGAGCTGTTAGCAAGATTCTACACCTGGGCTTTGACTGTTGGGGATGCCAGGTCTAGGATGTCTCTCAGGAGAAAATAGTTGCAGGTGGAGTGCTGAGCTCAGCCTAGATGTTGCTTGCAGCCACCGATGCCCCAAGCTTAATGGGCAGGCAAGCTCTGGACTCTTGATTCAGCACTATACAGGAGAGAAGGTAGCTATCAAGAACTAGCATCCCCTACAGTCAAAAGTCTAGTCAGAAGCAACAAGAAACACCTCATAATCATCAGAGTGTCTGAGTTGGTTTTGATTATTATTTCTTTTCATTCTCACCTCTGCAAATAGAATAAGAGTTGGTTCTTATATGCCAGTCTCAAAGCGGCTTACAGTCTCCTTCCCTTCCTCTCCCCACAACAGACACCCTGTGGGGTGGGTGAGGCTGAGACAGCCCTGATATCATTGCTCGGTTAGAAAAGCTTTATCAGTGCCGTGGCAAGCCCAGGGTTACCCAGCTGGCTGCATGTGGGGGAGTGCAGAATCGAATCTGGCTCACCAGATTAGAAGTCTGTACTCCTAACCACTACACCATACTGGCTCTCCAGCAAAGGGAGAGAAATAGACTTGCAGAGTCAGAAGGGGAGTTTTCCCAGATGAAAGAAGGAAGAGGCTCTTAACAATTCCATTTTCAGCCCAAGGATGTGCCCAGTTGCATATTGGGGAAGGAACTACCACAATCTGCTACATTCATTTGCTCTGCTATAGGCGTCCATGAATGGCAGCAGAATCCCAGACGCTGTTTGTTCTTTAGCTAAAAAACATATTGGTGGGAGAGAAAATTTGCCATAAGGCAACCTCACATGTACTGGCATGTACTGGCATGCACGAACGCTGGAGACGAGATGAAATTACCCTGCAATGTACTTTCCAGAGACTCCAAAGAAGAAGGTGAACCCTGGAGAACTGAGAAAGCTAGCAACCCACACAGAGAGAGTTTTAATGAAGCATTCCCAAAAGGCAGCAAGAGGCCCAGTGATTTGCCAGGGCCCTGTTCCAGAACACGTGGCCCATCCCTGCTGAACTGAGTTTTAAGGACCTCGTAATAAGTGGCTTTCTTGATACTTGAGCTGAGTTCTTCTAGGGTGAGTCCACAGCAAATAAATTCCTGTGTACAGCCATGAGAAAAAAGGATGGAGGAGGAGAAAGCAGAGGCAAATGAGTTGAAAAGCTATTTTTCCTCTGGATGGATCACTTTTAGAGCAGGTGACAGTGCTATGTCCCACAGCTGCTGTTCAGGATGATGTCACTTTCTGTTCCTAGAAGAAGAAGAAGAAGAGTTGGTCCTTATATACTGCTTTTCTCTACCCAAAGGGGTCTCAAAGCGGCTTACATTCACCTTCCCTTCCTCTCCCCACCACAGGCACCCTGTGAGGTGGGTAAGACTGAGAGAGCCCTGATATTCCTGCTCAGTCAGAACAGCTCTATCAGGAGTCTCAAAGCAGCTTCCAATCGCCTTCCCTTCCTCTCCCCACAACAGATACCCTGTGAGGGAGGTGGAACTGAGAGAGCCCTGATAATACTGCTTGGTCAGAACAGCTCTACCAGGAGGCTCAAAGTGGCTTACATTCACCTTCCCTTTCCTCTCCTCACCACAGGCACCCTGTGGGGTGGGTGAGGCTGAGGGAGCCCTGATATCACTGCTCGGTCAGAACAGCTTTATCAATGCCGTGGTGAGCCCAAGGTTACCCAGCTAGCTGCATGTGGGGGAGCGCAGAATCAAGCCCGGCTCACCAGATTAGAAGTCTGCACTCCTAACCACTACACCAAACTGGCTACCTACCCAGTGACCCCTTTGCATCTTGGCCCTCATTGCTGGCTTGTTTCCCTGTCCTTTTCCCCTATCAGAGAAGGGATGTGAACAAGTGAGCAAGCAGGAAGGAGGGGTTTCCATTTGAGCTCTGGGAATTAGCTGGATCCTCAGGTGTTTGTTTTAGCAAGGGCATCACCTGTACATGACTGGGATCTCCACCCGTCCCTCTTCAAATGTGCCAGTTTCCTTTACAGCAAAACGCCAAATACCAGAAATGGAACATATAGGAAGGACCACATACATTGCAATAAAAAAAATATTATTCAGAGACACATGTGCCCTGTGGTTTGCGACAGCATTCTTCAAGCAAAGGTTGGATACACACTTTTCTTGGATGCTTTAGGATGCTTAGGGCTGATCCTGCGTTGAGCAGGGGGTTGGACTAGATGGCCTGTATGGCCCCTTCCAACTCTATGATTCTATGATTCTATGATTGCACAAACACCACAAGAGGTGTTGGATGCACAATCTTAAGAATTTTAACTTTCACGGCCAAAGCACAAACCCAAATCCTAAGAAGTGCCTAGAGCAGGAATAGTTGCCCTTTGGAAGGCCAAACAGTGACATACCCCCAGACCATTTCATTTCATTCTGCAGGCAGGCAAAAGACCTGATATTCCAAAAGGACAATTGGATGGCACCGTGGTCCTACCGTGTCTGGCTGAGTACAACATTTGCTTCGCCTCCCATGTCTGCAGGGGAGCACAGCAACAGTGTTTACATGCTGGGGTTTGTCATTCAGGCTAGGGTTGCCACCCCCCTTTTGGGGGTGGGAATAAGAGAAAAATACAATTTAAAAATGGTCATTAGGCCAGTGGTTCTCAACCTTCCTAATGCCACGACCCTTTAATACAGTTCCTCCTGTTGTGGTGACCCCCAACCATAAAATTATACAAGTGTTCTTTCACAGAAATTAAACCGAAACTGGCGTGAAGATCCACTGTTCGTGATTGTATATAAATGTGTCGTTTTCTGGGGTTTCTCAGTTCATTTCAGTTCTGCCTCTTGTCCCACCATGCCGATTTTGCTCTTTTCTGCTGCTCCAGACGAACGCTGTATCTCGATCTACCCCGCAAGGCTGTTGTGTAGATGGCTCCCCCCTGCTTGCCCTGCCGCAACCCCTGTGAAAGGGTCCTGACCCCCAGGTTGAGAACCACTGCATTAGGCCAACGGCATGGGATCCGGAATTGATGCCACACTTTGGTCCCCCCTCCCTCCGCTCCGCCTCTTGCTGGTTGCCAGGTTCAGTGTTGTTACCCTAACTCAGGCTGAAATGGTAGCGTATCCCTGAAGCCAACTGGCAAATAGCCATTCTCCTGTTTGCCTGGGGTGATTATAAATCAGTTCCAGGTGACCAGGCAGATGAGACTCTGTAGCTCCCTGATGGAGCACCTGCCCTGTCGGGAGAATATCCCAGAGTCAATTTTTTATTTCTCCAGTTAAAAAAAGGAATCAGGTAGGAGGTTATATGAAAGCCATCTGCCTGGCACCCTGGAGAACTGGTGCCTGTCAGTCTAGACCAGGGGTAGTCAAACTGCGGCCCTCCAGATGTCCATGGACTACAATTCCCATGAGCCCCTGCCAGCATCCTGGTCTAGACAACACTGCCATTTAATTATTTCTTTCTATGCAGACATTGAACATTGTACAAAAAACTTGATGCAATCATACCCTGGATGGTGAGATGAGACCCTTTGATTACCGACACAGGCCGTTTAGTTGTAGTGGTTTGGTGTAGTGGTTAGGAGTGCGGACTTCTAATCTGGCATGCTGGGTTCGATTCTGAACTCCCCCACATGCAGCCAGCTGGGTGACCTTGGGCTCACCACAGCACTGATAAAACTGTTCTGACCGAGCAGTGATATCAGGGCTCTCTCAGCCTCACCCACCTCACAGGGTGTCTGTCGTGGGGAGAAGAAAGGGAAGGCAAATGTAAGCCGCTTTGACCCTCCTTCGAAAAGGGAAAAGCGGCATATAAGAACCAACTCTTCTTCTTCTTCTAGTTTCTCCCTGTGTTTTTGTAAGTGACAACTGAATTCTAGGGGACTGATTGGCTGTTTTGACAAAGAATGATCATTGGCTGTATTTGGTTGTGTGGCACAGTCTACTGATGTAACAGAATTAATTTTTGCTATATATTCCCACTGTCATGAAGGGAGTTCATAGTCTGGTGAAGAGTGCTTGCACTTGAAAGCTCACGCCCTGAATAAATCTTTGTTGGTCTTAAAGGTGCCGCTGGACTCTGATTTTCCTGGATCACTCACTCACTCACTCACTCACTCACTCACTCACTCACTCACTCACTCACTCACTCACACAAACACAACCTTTTCCTTATAGCTCAAGGCAGCTTGCATCTTACATCCAAAAACTGGCAAGAGGGCTTCAAGTCTCCAGAAATTTCCCAAACTGGAATGACCAACTTGGTTGAAGGAGTGAGCTGGGCAGGGAGAAAAGGGCCAAGGGCAATGGACTGTGAATGAGGATGGTGAGGGCACAGCTCCCTACATCTGCACCCATTTCTTGTTAACCAAAGGACCTACCCTACTTTATACCTGAATAGAGAGGTTTCATGAATGAAGCTTCTCTGTCCCACAGACTCTTAGCCTCTAGCTCAGGGGTAGTCAAACTGCGGCCCTCCAGATGTCCACGGATTACAATTCCCACAAGCCCCTGCCAGCATTCGCTGGCAGGGGCTTGTGGGAATTGTAGTCCGTAGACATCTGGAGGGCCGCAGTTTGACTACCCCTGCTCTAGCTTGTTGTAGCCTGCTACTTAAGCAGTCACTGATTTCAGGACCAGCCTGAGATGCAGTTGTCCAGCTTTGTTTCTTGTGTCTTGGTTTATCTATTTTTCTTGCTGTATGCTACGTTGGGTCCTTTTTAGAGAAAAACGGGATGTAAATGTTTAAATAAACAGATGTCGCTATGGCAGACTCACCTTGTTTGACCCATAGAATCTTCAGGTTAATAAGACTCTCCCATCATCTCCTCTCCTTCTCGGGTTGCCACTCTGGGTTGGGAAAGAACTGGAGACTGGGGCTGGAGCAGGGAGTGGGCAGGATTTGGGTCGATAAGGGACCTCAGTGGAGGACAATGCTACGGAGCCCACCCTCCCAAGCAGCCATTTTCTCCAGGAAAACTGATCTCTGTTGCCTGGAGATGAGCAATAATTCCAGGGGATCCCCAGGTCCCACCTGGAGGATGGCATCCCTACCTCCCTCTTGCTTGACCACCCATTCTGGTTTCTGTGTTTTGTGGAACCCCACCTCTTCATTGTTTCTGAGCAGGATCTTTGTACCTGTGCCATACTGTGAACCAACTGTCAAGAGCGGGCAGAGACTGCTATTGCTTCATGAGTCATGGCCAGAGAAACTAGTGGGAAGGATTACCTGTTCCCCAAAGCCATGCCTAACAAGTGCTTCCAACATGCCCAGGTTTGCATGAATTTGCAAAGCCTGAAATTCCGGTGCAGCCTGAATGGCAGGGATCAGCTACTCCAAATTAAATGAGAGAGAGAGAGAGAGAGAGAGAGAGAGAGAGAGAGAGAGAGAGAGAGAGAGAGAGAGAGAGAGAGAGAGAGAGAGAGTGGTGTGGTGTGGTGGTTTAAATCTTGGCGTACGCAGCATGTTCTTCCAGGTTGGATGTCTGGCCCATGACAGTTCTGTACGAAAGAAGGGACAGGATGAAATAACTAAACAGACTATTGTAGCCTTGCAAAGAATAACAATTCACATATATACACTGCTGCTTTATACTAAACCTCAGTAGTTAAACCTCAGGTCTAACAAGGTCAGCATTGTCTGCTCTGACTGTAATTGGTCTTGAGGGTCTTGGGATCAGGTTTTCCCACCACCTGCTAACTAACCTTTTTAACTGGAGATGCCGGGGATTGAACTGGAGATCTTGTGCATTCAAAGGAGATGCTCTAGCGCTGAACCACAGCTTCAGCCTACAGGGTACTGTCTCCTCTGTAGTTTAGCACATTGCTGCATTGTGGTTGTCATTCAAACCCTGTAACATATCAGTAGGACCGTGCTTTTTTAATGCCTCTGTCCACATGCCCAGGACACTGGCTGGGGTAAGAAGGGATTGCAGATACTTTTAAAGAAGCTGACCAAATGCAGTCCTAATAGAGGCCTGGGATAAGTGGGATGAGACTGGGAAGAGAGCTAGCAACCGGAGTCCAATGCCAGCAAAATGATTTGCTCATTCACGGAGGCAGAGCAGGGGTGCTGAGGAGGAGCACATCCTGAGGCAGTATTTATTTATTATCAGTCTTGTATACCGCCACTCCCAGCAAGCTGGCTTGCAGTGGTTCACATCACATCATATAAAACTTCTAAAGCATTTTTAAACATACCTAATACACAGTAAAATCCCCCATAATAAACATACCCTTACAATAATCTCCCCAAACAACAAGTAACAATTAGCAATTGAAATGGCAATAAACAACTCAACTTCTCCCTATATAGCCATAGCTAAGGCAGCAGCACGGTTGCAAGCACCATACAGTTAGATGGGGGGAAAGGATAGGGAATAGATGTCCACCATCCAGGCCCGGTCTAATATGGGGCCCAGGAACCAGGGGGAGGAGGAGATCCGATCTTATACCCCAGGGTCTCCACCCAGCCTCAACGAAACGCCTGGCGGAAGAGCTCCATTTTGCAGGTCCTGTGGAACTCTGAGTGTCCGTCAGGGCCCACAGCTCTTCCAGGAACTCATTCCACCAGGTAGGGGCCAGGACTGAAAAAGCCCTGGCCCTGGTCGAGGCCAGATTTGCCTCCCAGGGCTCTGGGACCACCAGTAGGTTCATACCTGCAGAGCGGAGTGCCCTGTGGGGAGCATAAGGAGGTAAGCGATCCCACAAGTAGGTAGAGCCCAAGCCGCCTATAGCTTTAAAGGTCAGCATCAGTACTTTGAACCTGATCCGGAAGCAAATTGGCAACCAATGCAGCTGCCTCAGCAACTGCTGGACATGGATCCTCCAAGATGACTTAGCGAGGACCCGTGCAGCTGCATTTTGTACCCTTTGCATTTTCTGGTTCACAGACAAGGATAGGCCCATATAGAAGTTATAGAAGTCTAACATGGAGGTGACCATTGCATGGATCACAGTGGCCAAGAGTTCTGAGGACAGGTAGGGTGCTAGTAGCAGCACTTGGCGCAGATGGAAAAATGCCGTCCGGGCTACTTTTATGACCTGAACCTCCATGGATAGTGAGGCATCCAAGATCACCCCCAAATTCCTGGCTAGGGGCACAGATTTCAGTTGCACCCCATCCGGGCAGGGGAGACACACTTCCTGATCCTGCCCCTTTCGACCCACCCACAGGACCTCCATTTTGGAGGGGTTGAGTTTCAAGCGACTCTTCCTGATCCATCCAGCCACTGCTTTCAAACAGCTGGCAAATGATTCTGGGGGGATATCCAGCTGGCTGTCCATCAAGAGATAGAGCTGGGTGTCATCCACATACTGGTGACACCTGGTATTCAGTGTTGAGGGCAGTTCTGCTCTCAGCCTCCCAGAAATCTCCAAGCCAGGAGAATGTGTATTCTTTTGTTTAATGACACATGAGAAAAACATCATTGTCTTGTAACAGGTCAGGCAACATTTCAGAGTGTTACTGTAGGAGGTCTTAGTTTTTGTGCACACAAATTGACACTAGGGATGATGCATCTGCACCACATTCCAAAGAGAGAACAACACCTCTAGCGACTCACATTCACATTTTTAATAAAGCATTCCTCTGTAGGGCAAAAATGGGGACAGTGGTTTACAGGAACAGAGCCCAGAGAACTGAGGCCACAAATAGTGATGGACAGCTGGAACAAATGACCATTCCCAATGCAGGGTTTGACCTATAAAATCCCATATCTTCTGATCTCGTCTTCCTGGGAAGGGAACTCACCAGCTGAGGCAGCTCTCATGTGGCAGGGATCTGCAGCCTCTGAGCCTCAGAGGGAAGTGGAAGGAGGAGGGGGTGGTTAGGGGTGGGGGACGGAAGACGATTGGCTGGTTGCTGGACAGAAGGCAAGCCAATTGGAAGAGGAGGCACTCAGGGGTGGGACAGCCGCCCTGAGTGGGTGTTAAGCGCTGAGTGGCACTTAAGCCATGAGACCAGCTCCTCCTCCAAGGCCTTACCAGAAAAATATTATGTGGAACTGATAGTTCTTGCCTTAAAAAGGGTTGTCCTAAGTCTGCTGCCGCTTGACAGCACTTTCAAACACCACCAACACCACCACTACAGTGGCGAGCTAGATGCCCTGGATACCCACAGAAGCAGCACAGATGTCAAAGCCCCCTCTTTTGGGTCACCCAAGCCCACCACACCCTACATTTTGTCTCTGAGCACATAGGTCCTGTGTCACCACCACAACTGATTGCCATGCAGTCTCCAAAGTCTGCCTGGCACTGCCTCTGCCCTGCAAATATATTATTTCACTCCAAATACATTATTTCAATATTGGCTTCAGGTTTAAGTGCATCCTTCCCACCCCTTCCTCCCTGCCCTGCCCCTTCCAAGGCAGACACTATTGGTATGCTTATCAGTTCCTTCCTTTCATCCTAGATTTTACATTTTGCTTATCTAATGACAGTGGGGAAGCGTCTCACACCCATGCAAAATGAATAAAGCACTCTTTGAACTGGATCTTGTTTTGAACTGGGTTTTCTTCAAAACATCCTCCCCATTATTTTGCTATGCTGTATATAAAGTCAGCCTGATTTGCACTTCAGTGTGCCTGATGAAGTGAGCCCTAACCAAGGAAAACCTATAATGGAATAAATTGTGTACATTTTATATTGTCCTGTTTTATACTGTCAAGATGCTGTCACTGTATTTGGGGAGGGAACTACATTAGGAAACCTAATCATCGTCATCATTATCATCGTAACATATAAAATGTGAATGGTACTTCTGATGACATGCCAGCCCTCTGATTAGCATTCGGGGGGGTGGGCACTCCCTACTGAGGGCCACTCAGGGGCTGGCAAGCTGTCGAAAAGCACCAGGGAGTCTCTGATTGGCCCTCACTGGGGCCCCACTGAGGGCCAGTCAGAGGTTCTTCCCCGCCCCTGCCCCAGTTCCCCTGAGAATGCATAGCCGGCCGGAGTTAAGTTGTGTGGCTCAGGATAACTGGCCAGCCTATACCACCATGCTCTGCCACACCTGCTCAGTTCACCCTGCTCTGCACCACCAAAGCTACCAGGCTGCCCCCTGAGTGCCAAAAGTCTGTACTGCCTATCCTGAGCCACAGCCACCAGGAAACCTCCTGTCGTCAGAAGTACCCAACCACAGAGGGGCCCCCCTTTACCCTTGATGCCCCTGGAGACACCTTTGTGTGGCCACCATGGTTTGCTGCTCACCCCATCCTGCTCTGCATCGGAAGGCATGAGAGGCTGCTGGCTGAGCACCTGCCACAGTCCTCTGAGGTCGCCTTCCAAAGCTCCTAAGCACTGCCTATGCCCAGCTCCCAAGCCTCCTCCCCATGGGAAGCCTTGCACCAGCCCTGTGCAAGGCTTACCATGGGGAGATAAAATGGTATAGCCAAAATAGTACAATTGAGTGATATGTGCAATCTTTCAATAACATACAAATATTACAAGATGGCCCTATTGTGATGTGCGGTCTGCAGTGGGCTCACAGAGGTTTGCTTTTAGCCACTACAGGGTTCAGATATGAACAATTCACCCTTTGTGTTGTTATCAATACCTTGGCTACTCCTTGGTTAATCTCCGGATCACTTTCTCCTAGGATTTTATGCTTCTCGTCTACACTTGTACATTTCAATTTTCTCCAATATTTAACTAGTGATCTAGGGCAGGGGTAGTCAACCTGTGGTCCTCCAGATGTCCATGGACTACAATTCCCATAAGCCCCTGCCAGCAAATGCTGGCCGGGGCTCATGGGAAATGTAGTCCATGAACATCTGGAGGACCACAGGTTGACTACCCCTGATCTAGGGCACTCCATCAATAGGCGATATAAAGTATCAGGTATATCACAGCCATGAAGACACAACCTTTCCACAAGGGAATGTTCAAAAGGTGGCCTCTGGATACACTGGAGGGAAAGATGTTTAGCCACGCCAGAATAAAGGCTCTTCTAAGAGAACAATCGTCCAATATTCCTGTGCTGAGCCTCACTGCCTGGCCGTACCTGCTTGGCGGTGCAGAGCTCACAACAGTGCTGGATGGAAGGCCAGTGCCATTGAGGCTCTTATGCACAGTCCACACCCAGATCACAACCCTCCTTGCTAGCAGGAGAGCTCTTGGTACCTGCCCCTTCCTGCTCTGCCTGCACAGTGACATGGGGGCAGAGGGCAATATAGCTCCTAAGTCCATCAGCCCAACTGCCAATCTCCCCTATCCTCCTCTGCATGGACCCTTTCGCCCTCCAGCCCTCTTATGACCCGTTTTGAGAAAGGCTTTGCTACTAGTCTTTTAATAAACCTAGTACATACTGCAAAAGCCTACAGCAGTTCTGGGGAAATACACTTTACCACCCCTGTTATGCAGTGATATAATTGGGTCCCAAACCATCTAACACAGTGGTTCTCAATCTGGGGGTCGGGACCCCTTTGGGGGTCGAAAGACCCTTTCACAGTGGTCATGGCACCATCCACACAACAGCCATACAGGGTTGTTCAAGACAAGAGCGTTTGTCTGTTTGGGGCAGCGGAAAAGACCGGCATGGTAGGACAAGAGGCAGAACTGAACTGAGAAACCCGGAGGGGGGAACAGTTTATTTTATTTATTTATTTGTTTGTTTGTTTGTTTGTTTGTTTATTTATTTATTTATATACCGCCCTCTCCGGAGGCTCAGGGCGGTTTACATAAGAACATAAGAACAGTACATGAAACAGTCTATAACATGTGAATAACCATACCATAATAATAATAGTTGTAACCATATAACAATATGACAGTATAAACAATGCAACAGTGGAACAGTGCAAACAGGTCCAGAGTATACTGGTGGAGTTCTGAGTTCTGAGGAGGGGGGAGGGGGGGAGCAGGGGTGCTTCAGTCGCTGTTGGTTATGCCTGGTCTCAATCAAATGCCTGGTGGAAGAGCTCCTTTTTGCAGGCCCTGCGGAACTGTTTAAGCTCCGTCAGGGCCCTGATCTCCTCCAGGAGCTCATTCCACCAGGTAGGGGCCAGGACAGAGAAGGTTCTGGCCCTGGTCGAGACCAGGCGGACTTCTTTAGGGCCAGGGACCCTTAGCTGGTTGGTAGCGGTGGAGTGCAGAGCTCTTTTGGGGGCATAGGCAGCGATCCCTCAGGTACACTGGGCCCTAATCACGTATGGCCTTGAAGGTAATTACCAAAACCTTTAGTCTGATCTGGAATTCAATTGGCAACCATTGCAGTTGGTGGAGAATGGGCTGGATGTGGGACCTCCACGATGTTGCAGTGAGAATCCTGGCCGTTGCATTTTGAACCGGCTGTAGTTTCCGAGTCAGGGCTAGGGGCAGGCCTGCTTAGACCGAGTTACAAAAGTCCAGTCTAGAGGTAACCGTCACATGGATCACTGTGGCTAGGTGTTCTGGGGCCAGGTAGGCGGCTAGTGGGTCTTCACGCCATTGGTCAGTTTCGGTTTAATTTCTGTGAAAGAACACTTGCATAATTTTATGGTTGGGGGTCACCACAGCATGAGGAACTGTATTAAAGGGTCGCAGCATTAGGAAGGTTGAGAACCACTGGAATAGAAGGACCACAAGCAAACCACTGGGAATATGAGTGTTATGTCTGCTTCCTCCAGAAGGTGTCACAAAATAAAAAGGAAAAATAATCCAGGTGATAAGCAATGGATTTATTTTACAAAGTCCCTATGCATTTCTCCATGGACGCTAAATGAGAACATGCACGTTTATTTGCTGTGGGCAGTTCCAGCACCAGGTGCATATTCTGATTCTCCCTGATGAAGCCGATGGGTTGAAATGTGTAGGGACTTAGTAGTAATATAAAACTACTTCTTATCACCTGGGCATTCCCCCCTTTTTGTTTTGTGCTGTATTACTGGGTGCAGCCCCCTGTTTTTCTTTCCCCCCCTAGGAAGTGTTCATAATGCCATTAGTAACTCGAGCATCTTTCTTTCCTCCTCAGCTGTATCTGCTGCTGAAAACGTTGGAAATAGAGGCAATAGGAGCCCACTGAGCACCATGCTGTCTCTCAGCGCTATGAAAGGTAAGGGATATTGTTAAGGGTTCCCCGTGTCCCTGAGCAGTAAGAAATCCAAGAGTAGTACAACAAGCGGGAAGATGACAGAGCTCTGGAGACTTGTGTGGGCTTCGCAGTACCTGTTTGCTTTAAAAAGTACATAAAGCAGAGCAATTTCTCCAGGGCTGAATCTGCACTGTATATTCTGTAGTGGATCCTGCTGAATCCAGACTGATTTGAACTCGGGTCTTCCCCTCCCCCATTGAAACAGGAAAGTGTTCTGCACATGGTTAAGGAAGCTCAGAAGGGGGGGGGGAGCCAAGTGCAGCAGGAGCCTCTTTCTTTCTTGAATAAGGGGGGGGGGAGAGGATTGCAGACAGGAGAGGAGGGAGAAAAAAAACCAAGAGGCAAAAACCCGGAGCTTAGGCAAATGGGCTTCGGGAGCTTCTGCTGAGAGAAGTTAGGGTTTCCCCTTTAAGACAAGTTAGGGCTTCCCCTTTAAGCCTTGAAACCAGGAACTGAAGCCCTGGCCAACCATGGCTTTTCTACCACGGAGTTCAGCAGCAAATTTGAAACAGGCAGAGCTCCGCATGCTTTCTTAATCTGATTCTTCAAATATTGAGGGTTATATCCACGCTAGGATATGGCAGGATAAAGGTAGGGTCACTCCGGATCAATCACGCTTGTTGCAGAGGGAAAATTTAAATCTCCCAAAATCAAAATGGAAATCGCATTCAGTGGAGATGGCAGGGACTGAATCGACCTGGGATTGGAATAAAAGCTCCGTGCAGATTCAGCCCAGCTCTTCCGATTTCTATGGAGAATTTGCCTCTAAGGAAATATTTAGGGTTGAGATAAATGTTTGTGCATTTGTAATGTCTGCCCTGACCTGGATAGCTCAGTCTAGGCTGATCTCATCATATCTTGGATAAATTAAGCAAGGTCAGCCCCAGTAACTATTTGGATGGGAGACCACTGAGAAAGGCTAGGGTTGTTAGGCAGAGGCAGGCAATGGCAAACGACCTCTCAACATCTCTAGCCTTGAAAACCTTGTGGCCGGTCACCATAAAGAAGTCATAAGTCAGCTGAGACTTGAGGACCCAAAATAATTTTTAAAATGCAATGATAATGTGAGGAAACCTCCAGGATTCTCAAAAGCAGAGCAAAACTGCCCTGTGTTGCAAGTTGTCCATCTCTGAGCCTGATCTCAGATTCCCCAGACTTTCTTTTTCACTCACTCACTTCACCCTTGCAGGAGAAAACATCTCCAGATCACCCTTGGCTATTCTGTGGGCAATCCTTTGACAGATAGCTCAAGATTACACTCCTTGTTCAAACTGCAGGTTCCTGCAGTTTTGCCTTGGAACCATGTGAAGGGGGCTTAATCCCCTTGGCTTCCCCTGAGATTCAATGTGAGAAATGGGTGCTTTTAAAGGATTTGTCTATTCTCTTTTAAAATATGAACAGTTGGGTGACAGGGGAAGCCAGTTTCAGTAGCAAAACCCAGCAAAAGTCAAAGGATTAAACCCTCCCTCCTTTTCCTATACAGCCCCAAGGCAAATTGAGGCAGCACAAGCCTGTAATTAGGGCCTCTGCAGAGCCTAACTCTGGCACCAACAACCAGGATTAGACATATTTTGTACTAAGGGAATCTAGATTTTGCCCTGATACAAGTGTGCCTGGGTGTAATTTGCCTAATTGCAATGGACTGCAATAACTGGGATTTTGGAACATTTTGAAAAGTGCAAGGGTAAGTGGAACACATCTGTCCAGGACGTGTATTAGAAGAAAAGTGTCCCCGGAGCTTAGGCAAATTGAAAATTCTAGCTAATGTTTGCTTGCAAACACATTATTAACATTCCAAATTATGGATGCTCTTGGGGGAAATCTCCCAAGGAGGTATTTGTACTGAGCTTGGCAAAATTGATATTTAACATGAGTTTAGAATCAATGCAACATTCCTGTTTTTAAATGGAATTTCCAGCATTCATTCATATCCTACCCTTCTTTGAAGGACCTCAGTGGGATAGTCCAGTTTTGTTCCTCACAGTAATCTGATGGAACCAGGTGGAGTTGAGAGAGAATAACCAGATTAAGGTAGTTCAATAAGCTTCATGGATTTGAGATCTCAACCATGATCTTCTGAGTCCTCATTCAGAATTCTTACGACTGCATCACACTGGAGGCCAGCAGGAGTGGCTGATGGAGACATAGTGTGGGAAGTGATGGATAGTCCCTCCCCACTGCCAGCCCACTTGGTGATGTTGGTACCTTACTGGTTCTGGAGTGGTGGGAAACGTTCCCCTGCCCCAGGAGGCTGCTGAGCTAACTCTCTGCAATGTGATCAATGTGATGTTCACTCTGAGCAAAGAAAAGGGTGATTCTCCAAGGGTGTGTGGTCAATCTATGATGGAAGTAGGACTTGACCCAAAGGCCAGAATGTAGGCTTCTCTCTCTCTGCTAATGCCAGAACTCAAGATTGTTCAGTGAAATTAAGAACAGTAGATTCAAGGTCCACAAAATGAAGTCACTTCTTCCCAAAAATGCAGAATTAGATTGTGGAATCTGCAGCCACCTGAAATGGTAATGATGGCCCCTGCCCTGGGTAGCATTAAAAGGATGTTGGACACATTCCTGTTTACCACCCACAACAGCTAAATGGAACCTCCTTAGAGTCAGTCTGCTGCGGAATAAACAGAGGCTGGGCAGTAAAAAGTGGGAGGGGATGGTCACTTGTGGACTTCCTGGCCTGACATGTAAACAAAATACAGGACTCCCAAGTACCTTTGGTATGATACAGCAGGGCTCTTGTTCTGTTACGATGCTTCCCAAGGCCAACAAATAGCTTGTTGTTGAACTAGCTGTCCACAATTTCTCCTTTGTCCCTTTGATAGATGGCACCATTGTGCCCAGCGAGGAAGACCGGAAAAAGATTCTCACCCAGATGAAAGTGAAGACAACCCTTAGAAACGACAAGAGCTGGATCCAGAAGAAATCCGAGGACGAGAAGAATCATAGTCCACTGTGAGTAGACGCAGACAGCGGCCTGCTCCATTCAACAGGATTCATACCCATGACCCTGGCTCTGTCTGCCACAGTGGGGTCTCTATCCATTGTGAAGCAGCCCATCTCCATCTCCTGCATCGCAAAGAAAAGGGACCAAACAGCATACCATGAATGGTGTGTAGTACCACAGTGCACAAACAGCCCTGCCAGCAAAGGAAAGCTGTGAGTGACCAGCCAATAACTCCTAGAAGTTATTGGCATGCCATCAACCACCTAAAGCAATGAAGACCGTTCTCTGAAAGCAGAGACACAGCTAGGAATATGGGCTCCCTCCTCACTCTCCTGTTCAGATTGTTCTTAGGGTCACATTAGATCTGCTGGCGATCACCAGTCATCTTGTCTGGGGCCCCCCACATGGTGTTCACGGGTACGTTTTCTGGCGTTCACTTGCTCCTTCCCAAACCCCAGAACCAGTTTTAACTTTTTACCTCATTTTAGCAGAAGAATCCACGGAGACATTACATTTGTGGCCACCGTGGGATCACCTGTCCAGAAATAGACTGATCCTTGGTTTGGAGCTTCCCAGCATTTTTATAGCAGCCGTTTTGTAACTGATCCAATCTCCCATGGTGGCCATTTTGTGGGTAGCACCCACTACTCTCTCTCAGAATTCTCAGTGTGCCCACAGACTCCATAAGATTGCGGACCCCAGCCCTCTATAGGCAAATCACAATAATCAAAGTGGTTTAACGCTTCCACCTGCACATGATTTTGCTAATCAAATTCACCCACCCTCCACATTGATGTTGTTGTTAGGTGCGAAGTCGTGTCCGACCCATCACGACCTCATGGACAATGATCCTCCAGGCCTTCCTGTCCTCTACCATTCCCCGGAGTCCATTTAAGTTTGCACCGACTGCTTCAGTGACTCCATCCAGCCACCTCGTTCTCTGTCGTCCCCTTCTTCTTTTGCCCTCGATCGCTCCCAGCATTAGGCTCTTCTCCAGGGAGTCCTTCCTTCTCATGAGGTGGCCAAAATATTTGAGTTTCATCTTCAGGATCTGGTCTTCTAAGGAGCAGTCAGGGCTGATCTCCTCTAGGACTGACTGGTTTGTTCGCCTTGCAGTCCAAGGGACTCGCAAAACTCTTCTCCAGCACCAGAGTTCAAAAGCCTCAATTCTCCACATTATTCTCCACAATTCTCCACCCCCCACACATTATTAACTTTTTAAAGGGGGGAAAAGAGAAGGTATTCATGTTTTACATTTGTAAGGATTATAACAGCATGAGAAATCCAGTTTTGATGTATAGACTTTATGTAGATAAAATGGTTGCATACTTCCCCATGCAACACCAATATGATTTGGATCGTGTCCTGGTATATATGGTGTGATTCTAGGAGCTCAGAGTAGGCTACATATTTATTCATTTCTACATTTTATCCCCACAACAACTCTGTGCGATGGGAGAGGCTGAGAGAGAATGATTGGCCCATGGCCACTGAATGAGTTTCGTGGCAGGACAGGGATTTGATACATGGTTTCCCAGGACGGACCAGAACCAATGGGATGAAATTAATGCAAAAGAAATTCCGTCTAAACATCCAGAAGAAGTTCCTGACAGTTAGATTAGTTTCTCAGTTGGCTTCCTTGGGAGGTGGTGGGTTCTCCATCTTTGGAAATTCTTAAAAAGAGGCTGGATAGCCATCTGACAGAGAGACTGATTCTGTGAAGGTTCAAGGGGTGGCATGTCACAGTGGATGAACGATAGGGATGTGAGTGTTCTGCATAGTGCAGGGGGTTGGACTAGATGACCCAGGAGGTCCCTTCCAACTCTATTATTCTATGGTTCTAGGTCCTACTTCAACACCTTATATTTGACACAACCCAATACATAGGTATAACTGTATTATAAAAGATGCTGGGAAGAGCTGCTCATAGAGCCTTCCAAGATGTTATCCATTATTACTCTTAGACTGAAGTTATCTTGACCATAGCCAGGTACAACCCTTCATGCCAAGTGGCTAACTCAAATCATGTTGGTCTCCAAACTTTCACGAACTCGCATGAACAAGGCTTGTTTACCAGAAATGTTGATGTCCAAAATTCAATAGGACCAAAGCATGTCTGACCAGGGTGGTAACTGTGATGACATCTTTCTTTTCTCTCTCTTCTATCCCCCTCCCCCACCCTAATTATCAGGCATTCACCATTAAGGAGCAGGAAGAGCAACGACAGATTGTCTGTCTCACCAAATGTTTCGCCTCTAAATCACAGGTGATTGTGGGCATCTTGTGTAACTCACCTCATTCATGAGGGGAAAGAATCTATCCATTTGGGATGCTAGATGTGGGGGGGGGGTGAAGGCAGATGTCTAGCAGTCCCCTAATCCTGTTGTTCGTTTGTTTCCTAAGAGTAGGGAGGCATCAAACAGTGGTCAAGATCTATGTTCCCTTTTCTAGAAGCAAAATCAGTACCAGAACGATGGTTTGCTCTGGGCCATTGAACTTTCTACTCTGTGCTCCTTAATTACATATTGTGAGGATTTTGGTTACTCAGAAAAGCGAACTCTTGGCGAATAGTCAATGATTTCTTTATTAAATAAGAAAGTACTCTCATCGAGGCATTGTCGAAACTGAGAAAGGTCTTAGCATATATTCCATGGGAATCCAACAAGAAGGGGGAAACATCAAACAGTTTTAACATGCAGATGGGAATCTGGCTTCAAGGAAGAAAGGAAAAGGAACGGAGCAAATGGGTTGCTTAGAGGTGAGAAAGAGGGGAGAGAGGAATGGAAATGCAGGTAAGAAAATCAGGATCATAAACTAAAGCAAAGGAGACAAGCTGACCCCCATCTTGTACAAAGGGATGAAACTCTACATATCCTAGTTACATAAACATCCTAAATCATGGCAGAAAGGTCTCAACTATAGTACTCTAATTTCACCTGCTCAGTTTCTTGGCAGGAATTCAAAAGGTGAGCTCTTCTCAGCACAGATGATGCCACACCCACTGGATTTCTGTCTTATTCAGCTGTCAGAGGCAGGAAAACCTTGCCATAGCCAATGGGGAAGGTTTCAGGGGATAGGCTGAGTGGAAGTCCCAAACCAGCCTGGGTGCTCAGATGTGAGCAGCCTTCACCTAGTCCTCGTACCCCATGGGAAACACCTTCCAGTCTACAAGAACCTGGAGTTTGCCTCTGTGGATCCTAGAGTCCAAGATTTGCTTGACCTTGTAGTGGATGTGCTCATCCATATATACCGGAATAGGGGTGTCAGGACCAGAATACCATTTGAAGCATGATCCAGCATGCTACAATGGAACACAGGATGGACATTTTTATACATTTTAGGTATAGAGAGCTCTACTGCTACCTCATTAATGTAACAAGAAACAGTAAATGGCTCCACAAATTGGGGTTCCAACTTGCGGGTTGGCTGTTTACAACAGAGGTGCTTGGTGGAGAGATATGCCTGATCCCCCACCTTCCAGGGGAACTCTGGACCGCACTTCCTGTCTGCGTCCAGAGCAGTCATGATGTTTGGCCAAGCTGTCTGGATGTGTGTAGCCCAAACTTTCAAGTCCAGAGAGCTTGATATCCCCCTTTGAATGTACCCCATTATTATAGGCAAACTCCACAAGTGGGATCAGGTCAACTCAATCGTTCTGTTGGTAGTTGACAAAGCACCGAAGATATTGCTCTAGAATCTGATTAACCCACTCAGTCTGTCCATTAGTTTCTGGGTGGTAGCCTGAGCTCAAGGCTTGTTCAATCCCCAGGGATGCCAGAAGCTCCCCTCAAAACTTGGCAAAGAACTGAGACCCTCTATCAGACAAAATTTGCTGAGGAATTCCATGCAATTTATAAACATGTTGCACAAACAAGGATGCCAAGGAACTAAATGAGCTTGTTTCAAAAACAAATCCACCACTACCTATATAACAGTCTTGCCCCGGCTTGGAGGGAGATCAGTGATGAAGTCCATGGAGACATCCCTCCAGGGGGTAGGCAGGGTCTCCAGAGGCCTGTGAAGCATACCCCCTGCCATCCTGGATGTGATGGCAATCTTGTACATAAGTCTCTACATCCTTGTGCAGGGACAACCACCAATAATTCCGCTTGACACAGCGCTATAGCATTCCCTTTCCATCATGCTTATCCTGTGATGCTTATCCTGCCGTCATGTTAATATCCTTATGATATTGCTCTCCTGTTCTCACAGGGCAGTCTTTGAGGAACTGTCTTCTCAAGCTGAACAACACTCCCCTGTAATAAACAAACCTTCCAAAAAGTAAGTTGCCATTTTCATTGCCAGAAATACACTACAGCTTAAAGAAAGAAAAGAACCCCCCTTATATCTAAAGTATTGTTCAGCTTTGCATATGTGTGCATTTTAGCCTGTGCTTACTGTTCTTCACTGCAGAGACCACTGCAATGAGTGCATTATTTTTCATGTCTTGATAAGCCAGTTGGCCAAAAGGTAATAAATCATTGCATGGCAAAGTGGATTTGTTTTCTGCCTCTGGCATTTGAAGAACCTTTACAGTGCCCTGCAGACTCTTCCTCCTATGGCAGTTTCCCCAGCTAGGCAATTAAAGTGTGTCTGGGATCCGTTTAAAGCTTTGCAGACAGACACACAAAGAGCAACCACACTTTATAGTAGTCTGTAGACAGGGTGGGGCAGAAGCCCTGCTGAAAGAGAAGTAAAGTTGTGTCTGTGTGATTAGCACATTTAACTTCTAAAACAGGGACAAATAATTGCAGCTGCTGTGCTTCAATACTGTCAAGAGGCAGCACATAGTCTATATAGAACAATCTAAAAGAGTTCGGTAATTCAGGGGTGCTAGGAATCTTGTACACGGCTTTTTTAAACAGTGGCAATACAAGCCCTCTTACTCTTCAGTACAAAGAGTTCGTGCACTTACAAAGTTCTTCCTACAAGTCCTGAGAATAAAATGTAAAGATTAAACTTTCTGAAAACAGTAGGAGGCATTTGGAGATGACACAAGTACTGTCCAATAGGAGCTTGTGAAATGTGAGTAGCCACTCTGTGGAACACTCACCATCATAGTGGAAAAGGTCTGCTTAAACACTTTGGAAACACAGTTGTCCTACAACCATGGTCCTTTCAGAACAAAGTCTGAGTCCAGTGGCACCTTTAAGACCAACAAAAGTTTATTCAAGGTATAAGCTTTTGCGGGCATGTGCGTGTGTGCATGCACACAAAAGATTATACCTTGAATAAAGCTTTGTTGGTCTTGAAGGTGCCACTGGACCCAAACTTTGGTCTGCTTCTACAGACCAGCATGGCTACCCAACTGAATCTGGATTCTTTCAGCAACTCAAAAGCTACTGTGGATTCATTTCTCCAAAGCTGGAGGTCTGGTGAAGTCCAAAGACTTGCTATGACATTCTAAGCAATTTATACCCTTCTAAGACTGCTGATGTAATCCCATTTTGGAAGGGGCTGTTAATGTCTCTGTTTTCTTTGTGTCCATTTGGGAAACCATTCATTTCTGTTTTCCATTCAGGTCCCACAACACAACAGCTCCTTCCGGTTATCTCATCAGGTAAACGTACCCAAACTGGAAGGGTAAGAAAGGGGTGACATCCTGCTTGTGATGGGAAAATGGCTCTTTTGCTTAATTTACTTTTTCTCTTCCTTGCAGAGGAGTTTTTACCAAAACTGTTGATAAGAGCGCTCCTTCCAATGGAGTCTCCAATGGGTCAATGCAAAGGTTAGTCTGGTTGGCAGGTCCCCGATAGTGAAAAACGTTTCCTATTTATGGACTTGTGTATCCCTATAACTGCTGGTTGGCCATCTTACTGCTCTTGTTCGAGTTGCAGAGGGCGGCCATGTTGTCTGCAGTAGAACAGCTAGGTTCAAATCGAGTAGCAGGTTAGAGACCCACAATATTTTTGGTATATAACTTTTGAGGGGCAGAGCTCGTGTCCGACATGCCAAAGCAGTGTTATCTGGCAAAGTGAACAAAGAGATCTTACAATCCCCGAAATCTTAAGAAAAGTACAAAGGACTGCGTCCTACCTTAGGCTGGAAAAGATTCGTCTAGCTAAAAAGCTTAGCTTAAGTGGCTCTTCTTACTTCCGTTGGAGACAGAGCCACTTAAGTAAATGGAAGCCTCCTTAGACCAGAGGGAAGTTTGAAACTTTGCTCCGTGCAGTGATGGAATGCAGACTGCTTCATCTGGTCTGGTCCGTAGATCAGTCGGTACCGGTCTGTGGCTCCTCCTCGTCCTCCTCCCCAGCTGCTGCCTCGGGGGCTGCCCTGCCACTCTGCCACCGGCTCACCTTTGGTGCTCTCCAGTGGCCACCATGGCTGAGGCTCCCCCTCAGTGTGGCACTGCACAGCTGCTGCTGGCAGCGCCCCCCAGCAGGCAGTGGGATGTCAGGGGTGCCGGCAGGAAAGCAAGTGGAGCAGGGGCTCAGGCGGTGGTGACGTCCCTCGGCAAAATACTACCCCCCCTCAGTAAAATTGTTAAGCATTGACCGGTCCCCGGTAATAAAAAGGTTGGGGACCACTGATCTAATGCATCTCTTAAGTGGGCTCTAGGTCACCAAAACATATACTAGAATCAATATTTGTCTTTTGGGTGTCACAAGACTCTTTTGCTTCTTTTTCAGAGGTGGCCAGGCTGTGGTTCTCCAGATGTCCATGGGCTACAGTTCCCATGAGCCCCTGTCCCTGTCTCTATGGTCATCTGGAGAGCGACAGTTTGGCCACCCCTGTTTTAGATTGTTCTGCTTGCTGCTGCAGACCATGGGTATTCTCTGGGACTAATCTTTCAAGGACGCCCAGACTCCTTTTGGCTTTTGGCTCAACAGAGAAATACACCTACCCTTCCTGGAATTTGCACAGGTCTCTCAAGTTTCCAGTTCACCCTCCTCCAAAGAGAACCAACCCAGGTAGAACAGCTAGATTTGAATCTGGGAGCACCTCAGAGCCCGAGAAAATCTTTGAGGTATAAGCTTTTGAGAGTCAACATTCTTTGTATCTGATGAAGGGAGCTTTGATTCGAAAAAGCTTATGTCACCAAAATCTTGTTGTTTTAGGGTTGCCAACCTACAGGCTATAGAGATCAATTCACCTGGAAAAAATAGATGTTTTGGGAAGTAGGCTTTATAGCTGTATACAGTCGCTTTCCCTTTCCTCTCCCCACAACAGACACCCTGTGGGGTGGGTGAGGCTGAGAAAGCCCTGATATTCCTGCTTGGTCAGAACAGTTTTCTCAGTGCCGTGGCGAGCCCAAGGTCACCCAGCTGGCTGCATGTGGGGGAGCGCAGAATCGAACCTGGCATGCCAGATTAGAAGTCCGCACTCCTAACCACTACACCAAACTTCCCCCATGAGATGGGGGAAGTAGGGCAGTGTGTCACACTATGATCCAAACCTCGGTTCTCCAAAACAGCAACCCATCCAAATCCCTTGCTACATGATGGATCTCACTTTAGACAAATAAGCAGTGTTGATGGTCCAAGTTTCTGATGACCTTTGGGGATTTCTGCTTTCAGTACCAAGAGTGCCAGCTCTGCTCCTGGGTACAGGATGTCAACTGAAGATTATAAGAGACTGTGAGTATGCTGAGAGTGGTTTCCCTCCCCTTAATAAAGAAGCCTTGATCTTCCTGGGCCCAAACAGGCACATGCCAGAGCCCTCAAATTGCTCTTTATAATCCTCTGAGTTCAAAGTGCAGTCTGAGGACCTGACTTAAAATTTGATCAGAGAAAAAGGGGAGAGACATGCCTCAAGCATAGTAGATATAATTCTCCTTTAAACAGCTCTCATGACATCCCCAAGTTGTTAAATACAGCTTCATATAACCCGGGGACCTTTGTGGTATAATAGTGTTTGATCCAGAAGTTGGGTTGGGATCCAGAAGACCCAGGTTCAAATTCTCCCACTGTCATGGAGATTGCTGAAGGATGACCTTTGGCTGTTCTTCCTCGCCCAGCATCACCAATCTCACAGGGTTGTTGTGAAGGGAAAATGGAGAAGGGAGAAGATAGTCCTCAAATCTCTTAATATATGGGACAGGAGACTGAAATTAATCAGTGATTATACCAGCATTCAGATGCAATAACAAATGCTTTTTCATTACAAGAATGAGCCTCAGTCTAGTGTGCTTCTTCCTCTTCCATTCCTGCCTTCTCTCTTATGTAGTTTGGGGACTGAACACTTCTGGGTTCTCTACACACCATAGTTTGCTATCACAACCAAACCAAAATTTGTTTCCTTACTGCAAACTAGGATTAAGCTACAGCAGGGGTAGTCAAACTGTGGCCCGCCAGATGTCCATTGACTACAATTCCCATGAGCCCACCCCTGCTCTAGCCCCTGACCACAGAGGCATCATTTGTTTGCAGCTGTAATGGCTCTATACAAGCAAATGCTGGCAGGGGCTCATGGGAATTGTAGTCCATGGACATCTGGAGGGCCACAGTTTGACTACCCCTGAGCTATAGTTTAATCTTGGTTTGTAGGCAATGGTTTGATCCTGGTCTGAAATCTTGAATTGTAGCAGACAAACCATAATTTGGGGTTCAGGTGCCATGAAAAGTTCCGGTTTGTTACAAGTGCAGGGGAAGGGGAAGCACCAGCCTAAAGAAGAAAAGGGAGAAAAAAGAATGTTGCAGTGGTAATTTTTAAATTATTATTATTATTATTCACTCAAAAATCCCAGAACCCCAGAGTCTTCACTTGCTGAAAGGAAGCAAAAGTTGGAGTGAGAGAGGTTGAGGACTCTCAAGGCATGTTGTCATAACAGCAAACTGCAGTTGTTGTCTGAATGCAGCCAATGGTTGGCTTCTCACCTGAGGTCAGATTTGAACCAGGGATGCTGGAATTCCCTATCTCAGGAGATCACATGGCAGTTAAAGAACCATTTGGGTGCCTGAAAGAGCTGCTGTTGATGAAAGAGAAATTGTAGTGGGGGGGACCGGTTAGCGCAGGGGTAGTCAAACTGTGGCCCTCCAGATGTCCATGGACTACAATTCCTAGGAGCCCCCTGCCAGCGAATGCTGGCAGGGGGCTCCTGGGAATTGTAGTCCATGGACATCTGGAGGGCCACAGTTTGACTACCCCTGTTACACACTCTCCCCAATATTGGAGACTGCATGGCAATCAGTTGTGATGGTGACACAGGACCTATGTGCTCAGAGACATGATCCCTCTAAATCAGGGGTAGAAACTACGGCCCTCCAGATGTCCATGGACTACAATTCCCAGGAGCCCCCTGCCAGCATTCGCTGGCAGGGGGCTCCTGGGAATTGTAGTCCATGGACATCTGGAGGGCCACAGTTTGACTACCCCTGGGTTAGCGGAACATGTATAAGCTGGTTATCAGCTGCTAACTTCAGCCTGATCTTGCTTTCCTCAGGAAATGTCAATGTTAATACTTGTAGCTCTTGAATGTGCTCTCCTTGCCATGCTTTGTTCCCTCTGACTGGTTTTGGGACTACTGTAGAGATAAGATGCTTAGCCTTGATAGGTCCCCCAAGTTGATAGGTCCTCAGCGGGCACAAATCTGATGGTCGTGCCCAGTCCCTGGGAGGCGGGTCTGGCTTCAACCAGGGCCAAGGGCCTTTTCGGTCCTGGCCCCTACTTGGTGGAATGAGCTTCCGGAAGAGCTAAGGGCCCTGCGGGATTTACCAGCTTTCCGCAGGGCCTGCAAGATGGAGATCTTCCGCCAGGTTGAGGCCGGAACCTGGACAGTTGAGCCCGGAGCCTGGACAGTATGGTTGAAGCCGGAGCCTGGACAGTAGATCGGGACCCCCCCCCCCCGCACACACCAGGGTTACACTGGCGGTCGCTACCCCTTCCCCTTGGTTGGGTCAAGTTGTATTTTTTCACTGCCACTTAGACCAGGTGGGTTGCTTGATTGGGCTTGTTATTTTATGAGGATTTTATTGTATTAGGGGTTTTATGCATTTTTTACTATATGTAACCTGCCGCAAGCCTTGCGGGAATGGCGGGCTATAAGTCCAAATAACAAATAACAAATAACAAATAATAATTGATCTGCCTCTCCTTCCCTGTCTTTGCTCCAGAGCTCCCTACAATGTCAAGCGGGACACCGTGCCAAATAATTTGGATCCCCCTGTTTCTCCAATTGAGCAACAAAAAAGGTATCTGGTCATAGTCACTGCCCCTGTGCTGTGTCTGAATCATTAACTTTATCAAATACTAGCAAGAAAGCCCATTGCAACCAGGAATGCAATGGGCGCTAGGACCCAGGGGACACCAGGAGGTGTTTTTTTTTCTGCTGCGTGGAGCTGTGAAAGGCTCCGACAGGGTTTTTTTGTTTTCTGCTGCTTGGAGCTGGGAAAGGCTCCTACAGGGTTTTGTTTTCTGCTGCTTGGATCTGCGAAAGGCTCCTTCCGGGGTTTTTTTTCTGCTGCTTGGATCTGTGAAAGGCTCCTGCAGGGTTTTTTTTTTCTGCTAGCTCTCGTGGGCGTGCCGGCTTGGAGCTCCTACAGGGAGCTGCTGCTTGGAGCTGGGAAAGGCTCCTTCAGGGTTTTGTTTTCTGCTGCTTGGATCTGCGAAAGGCTCCTACAGGGTTTTTTGTTCTGCTGCTTGGATCTGTGAAAGGCTCCTGCAGGGTTTTTTTTTTCTGCTAGCTCTCGTGGGCGTGCCGGCTTGGAGCTCCTACAGGGGTTTTTTTTCCTGCTGCTTGGAGCTGGGAAAGGCTCCTTCAGGGTTTTGTTTTCTGCTGCTTGGATCTGCGAAAGGCTCCTACAGGGTTTTTTTTTCTGCTGCTTGGAGCTGTGAAAGGCTCCTTCCGGGGTTTTTTTTCTGCTGCTTGGAGCTGTGAAAGGCTCCTGCAGGGTTTTTTTTTTCTGCTGCCTCTCGTCGGCGCGGCGGCTTGGAGCTCCTACAGGGGTTTTTTTTTTTTTTCTGCTGCCTCTCGTCGCGCTAGCGGCGAAAGGCTCCTCCGGGGGTGTTTTTTTTTTTTCTGCTGCCTCTCGTCGGCGCGGCGGCTTGGAGCTCCGACAGGGGTTTTTTTTTCTGCTGCCTCTCGTCGCGCTAGCGGCGAAAGGCTCCTCCGGGGGTGTTTTTTTTTTTTCTGCAGCTTCTCGGCGGCTGGAGTCTTGTGTTGTGTTTGCGGCGGGGGCTTCCTTGGGGCCGGCCTGACGCGGTGAGAGACGCTTCGCGCCTCTCACCACGTCAGGCCGGGAGCAACTGCGAGCCGCGCTGAGCGCGGCTCGCAGTTGCTGGGGCTGGGAATCGGAGGGACCAATCGGCAGGCGCTTCGCGCCTGCCGTTTGGTCCCTCCGGTTGTCTGTCATGAGGAAGGGTCCAATCCGGACCCTTCCTCATCCCGGACACATCCCGCCCCAGAACCCCTTACTGTTTTATTTAGTCCGTGGCGCCCGCGGCGCCACGGGCGGTGTACAGATGGCGCCCGCGGCGCCACGGGCGGTGTACAGATGGTTGAAAGTTGCTCTTCCCCCCATGCTCTTTCCACATTGATGCTTTAAGGCAACCAGGGTGGGGTAGAAAGTATCATGAACACAATGCTTCTACAGTTCTGAATCCCAGATCTGGGCTGTACCAATCCAAAGTGTGGGTGGGGGCTCGTGGGATGAAATGTCCCATCATGTTAATGTCATTTCCCCCATTTAGAAGTCTAAGTGGTGAGGATAAGGACTGCAGCCCAGCTACATTTTATTTGTTTATTTATTACATTTATATACCGCCTTCCCCTGAGGCTCATGAACTAAGGTTGCCAGCTCTGGGTGAAGAAATACCTGGAGATTTGGGGGTGGAGCCTGGGGAGGGCAAGGACATCAGCAAGGCCCCATGCCATAGAGTACACCCTCCAAAGCAGCCATTTTCTCCAGGGGAATTGATCTCTGTCATCTGGAGAGAAATTGTAATAGAAGGAGCTCTCCAGGCACTCCCTGGAAGTTGGCAACCAAGCTGACCAGCCTAAGAGCAGTGGCATAACAGTTTAACAATAAATAATAACAGGGGTAGTCAAACTGCAGCCCTCCAGATGTCCATGGACTACAATTCCTATGAGCCCCTGCCAGCGTTCGCTGGCAGTGGCTCATGGGAATTGTAGTCCATGGACATCTGGAGGGCCGCAGTTTGACTACCCCTGAATAATAATAATAAAATAACTGTGAACCTTCACACAAACAGTGAAAATATACAGTTCATGCACATAGTTGAAGGGGTGAACGAGGCAGGGTTGGGGCCTATAATTTTTTGATTACGTGTCTGCCCCATTCATATATTAAGTGGAGCCTGATTTGTACAGTGAAAGGGTGTGGGGTGAGTGGAACTTAACTTCCTTTGTTACCTACCTTATCACCTTAGGGGTATGTGTGTATGTGAGACCTAGGAGGGTACGGGATCAATGGGCCTATGAGGGAGGGAAGCTGAATGAGCCAGTCTTCTTCCCAGGGCATTCTCTCCCCCTGTGCACAGTTCCCCACATACGTGCAAACTACACATGCTTGGAAATCTGTCCCCAGGAACACTGCTTTTTGAAGGTTCCTGATCATGGGGACTGAGTCTACACCCGTTAGGATTGCCAGGTCCCTCATGGCGAGTGGTATAGTGGTTAAGAGTCACAGCTTCTAATCTGGAGAGCAGGGTTTGATTCCCTGCTCCTCCACATGCAGCCAGCTGGGTGGCACTAGGGTTGTACACAGTGACGCAGAATCAGCCATGATCAACGGGCAGCTCCTCTCATTTTTAGCATTTCTTCTTACTTGCAAAATGGAGACATTCCAACATTGAGCTAATATACCCAACCCAAATAGGGAAGGCCGACGTATGAATAAAGCAATACAGCTTCCTGCCTCAGCTAGTTTGGCCTAGCTGGTGCTCTGGTGTTGGAAGCCAGAGGCCAAATTTCCTTTCTATAACCTCCCTTTCCCCTTCCCTCGCAGGACTGAGGCTGCCAGCAGCGTGCTCAGGCAAACAGCCCACAAGGAACGTTCCTACGTCCTTTCAGCTGCAAAGAAAAGCAACGGGTAAGTTTGAGAGGTGGAAAGAAGCAAAGCCAAGAACAATAAGAGCTGCAGCTTGAAGGCCTAATCCAATTGAAAACCAGCCGTGGCAGCTGTTGTGCTGAATATAGCGGGGATTAAGTAGCCTTCTGTTTTGATCCTGAGTTAGGGCTTCCTCTTTCCCTCTAATCCTGTCCAGGAGGTATTTTGCACTGAGTCAAATAAAAAACAACCAGTTTCGACCGCTTTATTATACTACAATCATTGTTCTGCATTGAAAAACTACGCTGCAATGCTTTCTGCAATTCATAGCCCTGCCCCCTGTAGTTTTGCCAACTCCATTTGCTAGACTCGTATTAGTAACTCAGTGACATGCTTTGTTCTCTAATGCAATCACTAATCTGCATAACCAAGGAAGCTCTGCATGACTAATAGAGCGCCGGAGACAAGCAGAAATAAATCGGCTTTTAGAGACACTGTAAGCAAAAAGACACGGTTGACCATGCAGAGCAAAATCAGTTTTGTGGAGTAAATTCACTCTCCTGTGCAGAGATCAGAAAAACCACGATGTTTTTAGTGAGTTTTCATCAGCTTTTCCATCGTGCAAAAGAGGCCCAGGTATAAAAGGCATGTTGCAAAGGGTTGCCAACTCCAGGTCACTATATTACTGGTGGTTTAGGAATGGAGTCTGGGGAGAGAGCTCAGCAAGGATGTGATGCCACAGAACCCACAGTCTGAAGCTGTCACTTTCTCCATAGGATCTAAACTCTGTTGTCTGGGGACCTCTTGAAATCCTGGGAAAACTCCAGTCGGGATGCCAGCCTCCAGGTGGGACCTGGGGATCCTCCAGAATTACATCTCATCTCCCGACTACAGAGATCAGTCCCTCTGGAGATAAACAGATGTGCTTTGGAGGGTAAACTCTATGACCTCATATTCCATTGAGGTCTCTATCCTCTCCAAGCTCCCAAATTTCCAGGAGCTTCCCAGCCTGGATTTGACATCCTACCCCCTCAGTCCCCCACCCAGACAGGGATCTCGATGGGGTATGATGCCAAACCACCCTCCCTCCAAAGCTTCCATTTTTCTCCAGAGGAAATGATCTCTGTAGTCTGCAGATGAGTTGTGATTCCAGAGGAACCCAGTCACACCTGGAGGCTGGCATCCCTAGAACCTGGGAACAGAGGAGGCTGTGCTTTGTTTGTGGTTCTGTTTTCACTTGACTGGCCAATTCTAGAAGGTGGTGCTGGGTTGTTGTTGTTTTTTTCTTTTCTAAATTCCACCTGCTCCTTTACGGTACAGCAGGGGTAGTCAACCTGTGGTCCTCCAGATGTTCATGGACTACAATTCCCATGAGCCCCTGCCAGCAAACGCTGGCAGGGGCTCATGGGAATTGTAGTCCATGAACATCTGGAGGACCACAGGTTGACTACCCCTGCGGTACAGCTTTCCCAGTGTTCCAGCACCTGGTCCAGTTTGGGCCTGACGATGGCTGATTCCAGCCTGGGCATCACTAGAGACGATATTAAGTAAAACCCAGCACTTTGGAATATCTGATCAAGGCTCTTCCATGTCTCGGTCATCTGAATGCCAAGGCCTCCCTAGGAAGTGTGAATCTTTGAAAGGATATTCTGATATAAACTTGTCCTGTTTATGTCACTTCACACAATTTCGTACTCGTACTTTGCAGAAGTGCAGCTCGAGAAGCACCATCTTTCATGGCCAAGAGGTGAGTGAGGCCATGGTCCTAGTGCCCCTCCTGTCGCGCACCCAGGGCGAGGATGGATATTCTCTGCTCTTTCCAAATCGGCATCAATGAAAGGATGAAAGAAAGGCAGACTTTGACCGTTTACACACTGGAGGTTTCGTGCCAGGCTGCAGGCTGGAGTTTTAGTCGTAGCAAATTGCCCCACCTCTTCCTGCACACACATGGGGGAGCATTTGGCCTGGTGCACCTCATCTGCCCCTGATTTGTGCTCCTGTATGGGAGCTGAAGCAGTGAAGTTCCCAGTGTGTCTCTAGGAGGCTGCCTCTAGGAGGCTGCAGGACCCTGGACAAGTGTGCACTGCGTACATTTAGATTTGAAAAAGGTTCCGGAAACGTTACGACACACATGTCAAAAACTCTGGGAAATGTAGCCTCAGATTCTTCTGTTGGTCTGCAGCCGCAGAACAAAGTTTGACTCCAGTGGCACCTTTATGACCAACAACGTTTTATTCAAGATATATAAGCTTTTCTGCGCATTTCGTCAGATTTGTACCTGATGAAGTGTGCATGCACAGAAAGTTTAAATCTTGAATGAAACCCAGTTGATCTTAAAGGTGCCACTGGAGTCAAAGTTTGCTCTCATGAGGATGTTTAGATCAGATACTTCTTTCATTTCTTAGCCTTACAGAAGACTATAATCCCTAGAGTTCCGTGGCTGAAAGACACGATGGTTGAACAGGCATTTGTATGGAGGAAGGGGGGAAGAGACAGCCTGTTTCACGAGGTTGAGCCATAATTATATTGGGATATTTGGTTAATAAAGCAGAGCTTTGCCTAGTCATAAAAACATGATACTGAGGGCAGTAAATAAATATCCCAAGAAGTACCCTCTATACTCGTATATAAGCCGACCCGCATATAAACTGAGGCACCTAATTTTACCACAAAATCTGGGCAAACATATTGACTCGCATATAAGCCGAGGGTGGGAAATGCTCCATCATCACAGGTTCTCCCATCCATTGAAGGCAAAAGGAAAAAAAGATCAGATTCCCTCAGTCAAACCATTGATGTCCTACAAGCTGCCAGAGCAAGCTCGGCTTGCAGTACACATTTGCAAAAAGCAATTCAACGATTGGCAGGCTGGAACAGGCTTTTAGTTCAGTTAAGCCGAGGAGGGCTTTTTCAGTGTGAAAAAAGGTGCTGAAAAACTAGGCTTATACACGAGTATATAGGGTATATTGCAAAAGTAGACCCAGTTCACATCCAGGCTGCAGTCAAAAGGAGAGAAAGAGTCCTAATCTAAAGAGTCCTTTCCCCATCACAAATGGTCAACTTGTCTGGGCATCACATATGTGGGGACGTGAGGGCATCAACCCTACAGGAGTGACCTGTAGAGATGTATGACTCAGTGAAAAGATAGGTGGAGAGAGAGAGAGGGCAAATAGAAAGAGGAGGGGGTCAGCGGGCAGCTCCCAGGTTAAGATAAATAGAGCGACCCCATTCAAGGAGGAAACACCTGGATACAAAGTGAAGCAGCCCCCCACTCCAATTTAGCATGATTTCCTCACTCCAACAAATAAAGTGAAATTCCTCAGAATGGATCCTGTGCCTAGAATGAGCACCAGATTTTGCTGAAAGGGGATAGATGGAGTAGATTGCCAACTTTCGTTTGGGAAACTCCAGGAGATATGTGGGTGAGCGCATGGGAAGATCAGAGTTTGGGGAAGGGCAGGAGCTCAGTGGGGATGTGACATCATGGAGTTTACCCTCCCCAGGTGCTATTTCATCTAGGGAAATTGATCTCTGTAGCTTGGTAGGGGTGGTCTAAGGCAGGGGTAGTCAACCTGTGGTCCTCCAGATGTTCATGGACTACAATTCCCAGGAGCCCCTGCCAGCAAACGCTCATGGGAAGTGTAGTCCATGAATATCTGGAGGACCACAGGTTGACTACCCCTGGTCTAAGGGATTCTGAGGCCTTGAGCAAAAATCTAGCCTGGGACTCCAGAATCTTTGCCCACATCTTGGTGTCTGCCCCCACCAGGGTCAAGGGAGTGGTATCTGTAAGGGAGGCAGGAACTACAGCTGGCACTAGAAGCCAGCTGTGTGATCCCTGAAGAGGCAGGTACAGGTGGCAGCAGGATCTTGCTCTTCTTTTTTCCCCTCCCTTCTTTTGAGGGGCTTGGCGAGGGTCCCCTAAGCATAGGACCTGAAGCAGCTGCCCCCTTGTCCATTGGTTAGTATTGCTCCTGTAGTCAGCAGCCCAACTATAATTCTGGCAGAATATAAGGCCTCACCTGGAGCTTACCTCCCCAAGAGGAGGCACAGAACTATCTGCCACAGATGCAGTGTATCTCATACCATGAAAAAGAAATGAGGCTGGGAAATAAGGCTATCCATAAATGGACATTTTTGGTTTTTTTTTTTAAGGGTTGAGATCGAAGATGATACTGGGCCCCGCTCCAGAAGTCAGACAGTGCCAGCTTCATCATGGATCAACAGCCGTGGGAAAAGGTAACATTCCTCTGTAGACATTAGACATGTAGGTGTGACTTGTAAGTCAGGCTTTGCATGTGGCCGCACTACTTAAAGATGGCAGCCCTGAGATGAGGAGAAGAAATGCTGGGGGGGGGGGGTGTACCCGATGTTTGAGTACATGAAGGAGTCTCAGAGTGACTCACAGTTGCTTACCTTTCCTCACAATCATTCACCTTTACATTCACTGACCCACAACAGGCACCCTGTGAAGTGGGTGAGACTCTGAGAGAACTGCAACTGGCCCAAGGTCACCCAGCTGGCTGCATGTGGAGGAGTCGTGGGGGAATCAAACTTGGCTCTCCAGATTAGTGTCTGCCAGCTGGCTCTGGCTCCCTGTTCTTTCCAAAGAGAAAGTGGGAGCCTGCAGTGCACGGGTCCCATTTCAACAGAAGAAGAAGAAGGAGAAGGAGAAGAAGAAGAAGAAGAAGAAAAGAAGAAGAAGAAGAAGAAGAAGAAGAAGAAGAAGAAGAAGAAGAAGAAGAAGAAGAGTTGGTTCTTATATGCCACTTTTCCCTACCCGAAGGAGGCTCAAAGCGGCTTACAGTCGCCTTCCCATTCCTCTCCCCACAACAGACACCCTGTGGGGTGGGTGAGGCTGAGAGAGCCCTGATATCACTGCTTGGTCAGAACAGCTTTATCAGTGCCGTGGTGAGCCCAAGGTCACCCAGCTGGCTGCATGTGGGGGAGTGCAGAATCGAACCTGGCATGCCAGATTAGAAGTCTGCACTCCTAACCACTACACCAAACTGGCTCTCAGCAACATATCATAGTATATGGTTAATACCAAAGAGAGGATAACTATAGCACTGGTCTCATGGGGACTAGCTCTGCGGGGCATAGATAAGAACAGGAAGAGACTAAGGGTCCATCTAGTCTCCCACCATGAACAGTTACCATAAGCCCTGCATGAAGGCAATAGTCCTCTCCTGTTGCCCCCCGCCCCCGCTTTATTCCTACTTCTGAACATGGAGATTCACTTTTAGCTATTGGGGCTAATCGCCATTGACGAACTGTCTAATCCACCCTTTTACTAAAGGTCCGTCCCTGTGGGATACAGTATAAGGGAGCTCTTGGAAGGCTCAGCTTGCTGGCATGCAGGAGGCTTGTATGAGTGCCAAGCTGTCTTGTCTTTTTCCTCGACATTACTCACCTTTTCATGGTGGATGCGCATGCTCCTGTACCAAAGAGGGAAAGTACTCAACCTAGTACAATTTTAAAAAATAATTGGGTAATGGGATTATTTATTTCATATGTTTATGGGCTGCCTCTCAGCATGTGGTCCCCAGGATGGTTTGCAACACCGAAATGGATAGATTCAAATGGGTCACCGTGTTGGTCTGAAGTAGCACAATAGAATCAGAGTCCAGTAGCACCTTTAAAACCAACAAAGATTTATTCAGGGCGGGAGCTTTCGAGTGCAAGCACTCTTGGTCAGACTATGAACTGACCATCATGACAGTGGGAATGATGGTCAGTTCATAGTCTGAGGCTTGCACTCACAAGCTCACGCCTTGAATAAATCTTTCTTGGTCTTAAAGGTGCTACTAGACTCTGATTTTATTGTAATACCTAAATGGAACAGCATAAAAACACAGTTTTAATAGTATCAAACACAGAAGGATTTTGCCAGTAAAATCCGACATAGCATGAAATCAGCAAAGGAAAAAAGAAAGTTAATCCGTTTGTCAGCAGACAGCAATGTTGTTATTTTTTTGTTGTTGCTGGTTTTTAGCATTCTCTTATGAGTGTGCCATTTGACTGCTGTCCTCCAAAGTGTCAAAAACGTCAAATATGATTTCTAAATTATTGGCAGATCTGGAGTTCATGCACAGTTCTGCTACAACTCCAGGCTGTGAGATGGACTTTGACCTTGAAGCCCTGACATTAAGGAAGAATTGTACCAAAGGTATCCTGCAAATGGCTATGATGAGTTTCCTACCTCTGCAGAGGATAGAAATCATAGAGTTGGAAGGGGCCATGCAGGCCATCCAGTCCAACCCCCTGCTCAATGCAGGATAAGTATCTTTCCAGCCACTGCTTAAAAACCACCAGTGGGGGAATTCACCACTTCCTCAGGAGCCAGTTCCACTGCTGAACTACTTGAACTGTGAAATCTTTTTTTCCTGCTATCTAGCCAGTACCATTCCACACATGGTTTAAAGCCATTCCTGCGGATCCTGTCCTCTGCTGCCTACAGGAACCGCTCCCTGCTCTCCTCTAAGTGACAACCTTTCAAGTATTTCAAGAGAGCAATGATGTCCCCTCTCAGTTTCCACTGATGCTGCAGACTAACTTCCTATCCCTTTTTTGTTACTAGCAGCACCACTGGAGAAAGGAGGAGCCTGTGGAGTGACCAGAGGGTGTCAAATGCTGCTTCTACCACTAGGTCAGGACTGTCCATCTTTCCTTTTTCTTTTTTCCATTCCACATTACAGTAACTCATGAGATCCAAAATAGCGTCTACAAGGGAACAAAATGTGCCAGAGATGCCTATCTGCAGTTATTTCAAATTCTTAAGCTACACCAGAGAATCAAAACTTGTGTTGGTTATTTGTCCAGTGATATTTATGAGCCTGTTTACAATGACATATGGAGGGATAGGGAGTACATATAGGAAAATAGATTTAGTAGCTTACCTGATTCTAAGGTTCTGGCATGTGGAATAGGATTGCCAGGTCCCCCTGGCTATAGGGTGAGGAGGATTAGCATATCCAGGATGCGAAATTCCTGGAGATTGGGAGATGGCATCTGGGTAGGGCAGGGACCTCAGTGGGATCCAATGCCACAGAGTCCACCCTCCAAAACAGCCATTTTCTCCAAAGGAACTGGTCTCTGAGGTCTGGAGATGAGCTGTAATTCCAGGGGATCCCCAGGTCCCACCTGGAGGCTGGCATCCCCTGATTGTGAAAAGAAGGCAATCTTCTGCGGTTTATTTAGTTTTGTATTTGTTTGCAAGAATTCAGAGGCTGCTTCTCCAACACAAATGTTCTCAAAGTGCTTTGCATTAAAAAGGTTTTAAAAAAAGAGAGAGAAATATCAGCAAAAACATAGCCAACTCAGGAAGCAACAAATGGAGCATGGTCCAGATATGGTGAAGGGGGTCTCAGGGAAGTTGGCTGGTAACTGGGAAGATGGGGCCTCTCATTTGGAGTTAGCTTGGCTGCTACCTTCAGCATTGGATAAGCTCAGCAATGATGCAATGTCTTCATCCCTCCTAAAGCCTCCATCACTCCAAGAGCCAGCGTGGTGTAGCGGTTAGGAGTACCAACTTCTAGTCTGGTGAGCCGGGTTTGATTCCCTGTTCCTCCTCCATAGGCAGCAAGTTGGGTGACCTTGGGCTTGCTAAAGCACTGACAGCTGTTCTGACCGAGCAGTAGTAGCAGGGCTCCCTCAGCCTCACCTTCCTCACAGGGTGTCTGTTGTGGGAAGGGAAGGTGATTGTAAGCCGCTTTGAGCCTTCTTTGGGTAGAGAAAAGCAGCATATAAGAACCAAATCCTCTTCTAATTTGGCGAGTCGGGTTTGATTCCCCTTTTCTCCTCCACATGCAGCTAGCTGGGTGACCTTGAGCTCAACACAGCACTGATAAAACTGTTCTGACCGAGCAGTAATACCAGGGCTCTCTCAGCCTTTCCCACCTCACAGGGTGTCTGTGGTGGGGAGAGGAAGGGAAGGCGATTGGAAGCCGCTTTGAGACTCCTGATAGAGCTGTTCTGACTGAGAAGTATAATCAGGGCTCTTTCAGCCTCACCCGCCTCACAGGGTGTCTGTGGTGGGGAGAGGAAAGGGAAGGGACAATTGGTGCCCCCTGCAAAAAGTTCATTTGCATGCCAGCCTTCCTGTGCCATATGAAGTATGTGTGACTGCAGCTTTATGCATTCTGAGGAACTAAACTAATCCTCAGGGAATTTCCAGTTCTGATCCCATTTATGTCAGGATCCAGGGTTAGGCAAGCTGCTCTTACTTAATCTGAACTCTGCATTTGAAACATGAGAACAGTCATGCTGAGATCCCCTGCAGGTCTGTTGAAAGGATGACTATATATATTCGATTCCCCGCTCCCCCACATGCAACCAGCTGGGTAACCTTGGGCTCACCACAGCATTGATAAAACTGTTCTGACCGAGCAGTAACATCAGGGTTCTCTCAGCCTCACCCACCCCGCAGGGTGTCTGTTGTGGGGAGAGGAATGGGAAGGCAAATTTAAGCCACTTTGAGACTCCTTCGGGTAGGGAAAAGCGGCATATAAGAACCAACTCTTCTTCTTCTTCTTCTTCTTCTTCTTCTTCTTCTTCTTCTTCTTCTTCTTCTTCTTCTTCTTCTATACAAAGCACTTTGAATACTATAAAGCGCTATACAAATGGTCAATGTATTTTGAAAACATGTATACCAGTTTTGCAGACCAGCCCAAGTAATAATTCATGCCAAATCCATTTGTTGGGGGAGGTGAGGGAAATCTGGGAGGAGGCAATCTGGCTTTGAAAATAAAAAAGAGAACCTCTGAAGATCTGAGATCATTCCACCTTGTGCCACTTTACTGGAAACCCTCTTCATTCCATGTCTCCCTTCCTCAGCATTGACACGGGAAGCAGGAACCACACCTCCAGGCATTCTTCTGGATACTCATCAGCATTCAGTCACTTCACATCTCTGGAGAACAGGTAGTGTGCATAAGTCCTCGATCCCACTGTGCCCCTCTCTTCTTCTGCAGCCCCCGATTCTGTCCCAAGCAAAACCAACATTCCAAAACTGTTATACGCTGTGGAAATAAAATGAAGTTATATGAGGCTAATAATTTAATGTCATTTTTTGCTGCATTTCTGACAGTGAGAAGGAAGGATTGTCCTTGAAACCTACTGCCCCTGTCAGGTCTGGCTGCAGAAGTGAGAGTAAAGCCTTATCAAGGGTGGGCATCAGGAAAACTTACTCTCTGACTCACTTAATATCACTGAAATTAAAGAAGATTTCCCTTTACTGTGTCTCGTGGGGAGTAGAAGGCTTTTGTTTATCTGAATCCAAGCAGTTTTAAAAGCCCAATGCAGCCCTGCAAGGATGGCAGCAACCTTTCTGTGAATGGCTTCTGTTTTGCCCACAGGAAGCTTTTATAGGGTTTCTTCCAAATACAGAGTTGGCCCTTTATTCATATTATATATGTTGCACCCAAAAGTCATGTTCTGATTTTGCTTTCTTCCCCAGTAACAAGCAAGGTCAAGAGAAACGCAATCAGACTTCTCGGGATTCGTCTCCTTCAAAGGGCCCTCCTTCTTCTCCAAAGAAGAGGTAAAATCGGTGTAAAAGTAGTTTACTTGAATACCCTTTCTTGTTCACAGTCAATGGATACACATGTAGTCATGCCACTCCACGTCCCATCTAGCTCAGTGGGGTGTTTTCAGACTGGCAGTGGCTCTTCTGGAGGTCAAGCTGAAAAAAAGCTTTCCTCCAGCATCCCTCACATGAGATCCTAAGGTTGCCAGCTGCCTGGAGAAAAAAAATCCTTGCCCTGGCCCTGTGACAGAGTCCTGCTGGGATATGGTTTCCTTCCAAGTCATGATCATTCATTCATTCATTCATTCATTCATTCATTCAATCAATCAATCAATCAATCAATCAATCAATCAATCTCTCTCCCACCACTTTTCGTAGACTCATGGCGGGTTACATACAAAAAGGGTCCCAATTCGTAACTTCTGCTTGCATTTCCACAGTGAAAAGAACAAGGGGAAATTCCAGGCCCCATCAGGCTCTGAAATTCGAGATTCCCTTTTTTCTGAGGACAGGTAATACTCTCTAAAGTGATGTGCCACATTAACTGCAGCGGACTTTGCCCCACTTTCTGCACGGCCAGGCCAGCAGGGAATAAAACAGCATCCTCTCTTCTGCGCTGAATGCTAGCGTGTGAGCGCTTTTAGGACATGAACTGGTCAACCTTGGGGGCTATTCAGTTGCTGTGGAGGTGGCGTAGCATGGCATCTGCTGGCTGCATTCCTGACCTCCATATGCTTCAGTGTTTCACGATATAACATGCATCACCTGAAAAGATAAGCACACAGGTACAAAGAGCCAGTGTGGTGTAGTGGTTAAGGTCCTGGACTAGGCTCTGAGAGACCCAGATTTGAATCTTCACTCTTCTGGGCGACCTTCAGCCAATCATTACACCAGGGGTAGTCAAACTGCGGCCCTCCAGATGTCCATGGACTACAATTCCCAGGAGCCCCTGCCAGCGAATGCTGGCAGGGGGCTCCTGGGAATTGTAGTCCATGGACATCTGGAGGGCCGCAGTTTGACTACCCCTGCATTACACTCTCAGCCCAACCGACCTGTCGAGTTTCCAGACAGTCCATAATCCAGGTCACTGGCCAAAGGTCAGTAGAGAACACAGAATCTGATCAAGGACAGAAAGAGCACGCTCAGCCATAAGTGATGTGCCCCATTACTGAAAACCCTCAGAGAGCTTGTGCCTCCATCCCAGTTTTAAGCTTGACCCTCAGCTAAACACAAACAGCTGCCTAATTAGTCAAGGCTCTGCAAACGCTAGTAAAGATTAATTCTGTGTTGAGCTGCTAAGTGTCTCTCCAGTAAAACCAAGCATTGCTTGCCATACCTTTGGGCTTGGGAAGTGGGGAATCAGCTGGTCTCCAGCCCAGAAGCTGAGTGGCCATACCTGGTTCAGATTCTGAGCTGGGCTCTTGGGCCAGTTCCGAGTCTGCTGGTGGTGCCTGTGGTTCTGGCACTAATCCCAGCAGAACTCACTGCTCTGCTTCTTCCTCAGAGTCCGATGGGGGCCTGACACTACCCCACAGGGTTGTTGTAACAGTAAAGTGGGGAGAACTGTGCATGCTGCATGCAGCTTCTTTGAGGAGTCAGTCGGTGAATGGAAGATGGGAATGGGGCCAGCAGGCTTGATGTTTGACTACCCCTTTGATGTTGTTGACTACCCCTGGCTTCCTGTTCATCTGCACACTGCTGCTCTTCAAGAAAGCTGAGCAACCATTTTCCAAATCTGTCTCTTTTTAAACTTCTTTAATCCTCCTAAATCAATTTGAAGAGCCTCTTGTGGCGCAGAGTGGTAAGGCAGTCGTCTGAAAGCTTTGCCCATGAGGCTGGGAGTTCGATCCCAGCAGCCGGCTCAAGGTTGACTCAGCCTTCCATCCTTCCGAGGTGGGTAAAATGAGTACCCAGCTTGCTGGGGGGTAAACAGTAATGACTGGGGAAGGCACTGGCAAACCACCCCGTATTGAGTCTGCCAAGAAAACGCTAGAGGGCGTCACCCCAAGGGTCAGACATGACTCGGTGCTTGCACAGAGGATACCTTTACCTTTACCTAAATCAATTTGGCTTTGCTGTCTGATTACTGTGAGTGGGTTTGGCCTAATTTTACACCTAATAGGAAGAAAACATCCTTTAAGACCTGCTGGGTATATTCTCAGTGGTCGTTCAGTGATGGTTTTCTAGTAGCTCTCCTTTTCAAGGACCCTCCAGAGCTTCCGAAAGCCATGGAGCTGCCAGCTATGGGAAAGGGATAGTTGCATGGTCATGTCTGAAGAACCAGCATTTTGGAAGAGAGACGCACAGGAGGGAGCAGGGAGTTGGCTGCAAGCAACAGCACTACAGAGGAGATTCTCTCACATATACAGCCGGAGCCACCTGGAAGGACTAGTAAATTTATTCCAGCATGAAATTTTGTGAGTCAAAGCACTCTTCATTAGATGCAGAAAGCTCATGAAAGCTTATGCTGGAAAACAATTTGTTCGTTATTAAGTTGATACTGGACTCCTTGTTTTGGACCCCGTAGGCAAAGCGCCAAACTGCACAATATGTTTTTAATGCCCTGGATCTCGTTGTTTTGGCCTTGGTTTGTAGTGCCAAAATAAAGGAGTCCAGGAACATCTTAAAGACGGCCTCACTTTCCACATACGTTGTCTCCGAACGCAATAGCGAGGATTGATTTTGCATCATGCGTTTCACATTTACTACAGAGGAAGGGGTGCCTGGCACCATCTTCAGCCTTGCCTCCCCTCCATTTTTTAAAGCTGAGCATGCCTAATAATGCCGTTGTGTACTAACACAATAAAAAAGGAACATCCCTCCCTCCCTTTTCACCCATAACGGGCAGGATGCATTAGCAGGCACAGAAACCCAAGCAGGCAATAAAAAATCCTTCCCCCCTTCCTCCCTCTACCTCCAATGGGACAAGTGTCCAAATGCTCCCATCTTCAATTCTCTGTGCAGCTCTTATTGCATTACAACGATCCCACATTGTAAAGAAAGACTGCTTTTATTTGGAGCTAGCTGCCAAGGAACTAGGAAGAATTTCCCAACTCCTTGCAAACCTGAATGGATCTCCCTCCACCCCAGCTGCCTGCCAGCTCTGCACAGGACTTGGGAAGGACTTGCAGACCTCAACAGGAGCATTTCTGGTGTCCCTCCGCCTGCAAAAGCTGGCTTCCAGGGCTTTACAAAATAATTAAGCTACAATTTCTTCTTCCCCCTTAGACTAGTTTTGATTGAAGGAACCCAAAGGAGCAGTTCTGCCTGGAGGGGGGGGGGGGGAGAGACATTGCAATGCACTTCTGTTAAAATTAAACAGCTGTTCTGTTTAGGAACTGAGTGTAACCAGAAAGGGAAGAAGGAGGTGGCTGGGAGAAGATGCAGGACCTGATTAGCGTTGTAATGCAATCAAGTTCAATTTAAAAAAAAATATGGTGTGGATGGGAGGAGGAAAGAGCATTGGTCAGATCTCAAACATCATCATTTGAGGTGGGAAACAGGGGAGGAAGCCAATGTGACTCTTTTGAGCTTCCACTTTAAGTGACTATGAATTCCTTCTTACGGGACAGGGGAAAAAGGTTTTAGCAGCATTCCCAAAACACACAGAAAACAGGGAGTGCATTCAGGGCTGCACCTGAATCCCGAGATTTTCATGTGGAATGCTGGCAATTCCATAGAGCATTAAGAGGGCCAGAGTTCCATTTCCCCCCAGTGTAGAAAGGTTCTTCCCAAATGTGTTTCCTGGACCCAATTTGAATGCCCCAAGGCCATACGGCAGCATGGGGTTTAAAAGTTTGTGGGATTTGAATTCTGCTCAGGTCTGCACTCCCCCGGCCCCTTTGAAGCTGCACATGAAGTACTGTATTCATTCACAGCTCCAGTATGCAGCAAATAACCCCCTCCACGGCAGTTTCAGTTTAGGAAAATTGCACAGGAAGAAGTCAGGCACCCTTCCTCTCCATGTGCCTCAGTCCTGAGCTGAATTGGGCTCCCACAGACTTTTAAATGATGTTTTCCCAAAGATATTGTGGGGACAGTGTGTTTGGTCCAGAGAACCTGGAACTAGGGCTGCCAGTGCCCCTTGGATATCAGCAGGGGATAACATTGTAAGGTTAACAGATCCAAGTTGGGAAACTCTTGGATTTGGGGGAGGGCAGAGCCTGGGGAGGACCTGGACTTCAGTGTGGGACAAGGCCACACAGTCCACCCTCCAAAGCATCCCATTTTCTCCATGGGAACCGATATCTCTAGTCTGAGGATGAGCTGTAATTCTGGGAGATCTCCAGGTTCCACCTGAAAGGTGGCATCCCTACCTGGGACTAATTTTATATAAATACTATCGAATAAGCCCACTGCAAGCTGCAAGGCAGCAGGCGCTAGCGGGGCATGGGAGTGGGAGGGGGAGAGATGGAGGGAGGCAGGGGAGGCAAGAGGGCTCCCATGCCCCCCCCCCCCCGCAACCTCATAGCGGAGAGGCAATGTAGGGAGCATGCAGCGGGCTCGGGGCTAGGTCTTTGTGGGTGGGTGCTCGTTGGGCAGCCTGTAGGCCGCGTGGAGGCAGTGCAAGCAAGAAGTTTCTTTTCTACTAAACACATGCATATAAAAATAAGTGCTAGAAATGATTTAGGTCTAACTAGAAGGATCCTTTGTCAATAAAAAGCATGGCCAGTAGGAAAATAATAATTGGAATGGCCCAGTTAACCAAATATTCTGTTGCCACCTGCGGCTGGGAAGAAAGAAAGGGCCAAAGCACAAAAATAAACCAGAAAGCTCAAGTGCCTCCCATCTCCCCTGAATCATGCCCTAAGAGGTAAGCACAAATCATGGGCATTTCCGCACATCAAAAAAAAAAATAGCGTTACACCAGCATGAGAATACTCACACCAGTGCTAAAAATTATGGAACCTCCAGCCATTCCTCACCTTCTTGGTGTCTCGCTTCCGTCTGCTGCCTTTTCGCGTTTCTTACACTCTGCATGCCTGCTTGAAATGGTGGAAGAGAGCAATGCGCTTAACCCACAACTCTCCTCCACCTGTCAGTTAAGCCAGGCAACCAATCCCCTTTCTCAACATTTTAAAGGGCCGGCAATGCCTGCTAATTTTTTTTTAAAAATCAGTCCTTCTCTATGCATGTAATCATAGTTGCATCATAGATGCATCATGGATGCTTTTTGGATGCCACCCATTATGGACTCATGAGTCTTGATACTTAAAAATAATCTCATTACTGATTTTTTTTGGGGGGGGGAAGTTAGAGAGGCATGCTTTGTGTGACAACTTTGGGGGAAAATTCTTTTTTGGCTATGCCTGCATGATTGAATAGCTATTCGTTGCTCCAGGCAGTTTGCTCTAAAAAAAAAAGAAATTCCGTTCCCAGGGGAAGGGAGAGGGAGGCGGGTGCAAGGGCGGGACATTGGAGGCGAAGATAGTGCTTCTTTGTCGCCATACATTTCTTTAGCATGTGGCCTGCTGGTTACTCTCCTGTAGCTCATGCTTTTTAGGTTGGGGAATCTACTTTATGTGATTCCCCAACTAGTGCTTTAAAATGGCGGATGTAGTTTTAGTTTGCTGGACAGACATGGGAGGTTGGTGACGACGTGTGAAATGCCAAAAATATAGCATCTTCATCAGGTAAGTATGACACTACATTAATGACATGAGGAAAGGCCCCATGTCTTCCTATGTATTTATCTGAGTATTCTCATGCAACTTCCCCCATAAGCCACAGTAGGCTATAACTGCTGCAATTTAGTCATTTAAACTTCCCCCTCACTGATCTCTACTTGGCAGATCCAGCTTCCATGATCAAACTGGAGATGCTGACCCTGCAGTGGAGACCTCTCATCAGTCTGAGACCAGAGATTACATGAAAAACAATGGTGTTGATGACTCTGAAAGGTGACAAGGCTTTAGGAAAAACAAGAAAGGTTTAAGGACAACCCACTAGTAACACAGGTGGAAAAACATTTTTGAGAACCAGTGTGAGTGTATTGGTTAAGAGCGGCAGTCTCTAATCCAGGGAGCTGGGTTTGATTACCCACTTCTCCACATGCAGCTGGGTGGCATTGGACCTGTTACAGTTTTGTTAGAGCTGTTCTTATTGAGCAGTTCTGACAGAGTTCTCACAGCCCCACCTGCTTCACAAGGTTGTCTATTGTGGAGAGAGGAAGGAGAGGCAATTGTAAGCCACCTTTGGATAGTAAAAAGTGGGGTACAAAAAATAACTCCTTTCTTCTTTATATGGAGATCTGTGATTATTTCTCCCATCAGTACTGGAGCAGAGTGTGAGAGCTGCAGATTAAGAGATATATGGGTGCACAAAGGTGCCTTATAGTGACCTTTGGATCAAGGGCAGCCAACTCTGTGCTGAGAAGTTCCTAGAAATGGGGAGGAGGAGCCTGGGAAGGATGGGGCTTGAGGTGGGACCTGAGTGGGGTATAATGCCATAACGTTTACTCTCCAGTGCAGACATTTTCTCCAGGGGACCCGACCTCTGTCTTATGAATAAAATTTGTAATTCTGGGGGATCTCCAGGTCCTACCTGGAGGCTGGCAATCCTCCCCTTGGTCTGCCTAGGTCAGGAGTGTCCCAAAGTACCAAAAATAACTATGAAGTGTCCGGTGAACACTAACCGTTGAAGAGAACATGCAGAAGCCATGGTCATTTGGGGCCAGAACCAGTGTAATGACATCATGCGGAAATGCCCTAGAATTCCGCAAGGGTGGCAGATAAGAAAGGTATTTACCAGTTGATCCTCCCTGATCTTCCAGGTAAAGATATCAGTGACTGAAGCTAGACTTTTCAAAGGTTGCCAACTGATCAGGAGGAAAATGTCCAGTCCCTTAATGGAAGTTTCATGTGTAGAGATGGACAGCTGAAGCTTTTCAGGGCATGGAGGTACAATAAGTTCACCTGGCAGTGTCTGCAGATCAAATTGCTATTAAAAGGACAGCTAGAGGGACCAACCTGGCCACCTGAGCCCTTATGTAGGTAAAGCAGGTGCTCTACCCCTCCTCAAGGAGGTTTGCTTCATTGTGTACCATGTTCATATCACTACGCCTAGTTGCTTTTGTGTCAGCTGTGGAAAATTTACCGGGACTCATATCCCCCCCCCCAAAATGTCAATATTTGGGATAGAAGAAAACTTGAGTCCAGTGGGAACTTTAAGACCACCAAAGTTTAATTCTTGGCATAAGCTTTTATGTATATGCATACTTCTTGAATCTAGAGGAACATATGGCTTGAATCCGAGCGTCTTGTGTTATCTGGTTCCTACAGATAAGGAAGGAGGCCACAGAAGGGATGATCACAGAAAAGCCATTTGAAAGGTCAAGTATAGGGGTACCTACCTCCAGGTGGGGCCTGGAGATCTCCTAATACTACAAGTGACCTCCAGGCCACAGAGATCAGGGCTGAATCTGCACTGAGCTTTTTATCTTCAGTGACCCCAAATTTTAAATAGTCATCTACATATTATTCAAATTTCATTCTGATATTTAGTGCTTTACATTTTCCCTCTGCAACATCTATGATTGATCTGCGGTGACACTACCTTTCCCCCGCCATATCCAGGAGTGGATATATCTCGCTACATTTGAGGAAATCACTCTGAAAACCCCAGTATTAAGTGTAGATCTCTGCATTTTGCCCAAGTGCCTCCAATGCTAATGTAGCGAAGCAGTCTGTTGCTGATTGCCCAAGGCATCAGTTCAAAGACTGCCTGGTTCCTGATTGCCATTCCCTCGCAAGACTTATTTTTGCCCTCCTTTATAAAGTGACAGTGTTCCAAGCATACAATACTATATGCTGAGAATTGCCTTTCAGATAGTCTTTCCACCCCTCATTCTCTCCCCTCCCTCGCTTGCTCAGTACAAGAAAAATAAACAAGCAGCCTCATGCTCCATCCCCCCCCTCACTTGCTTTGGCTGAAGAAGAGCAGGAAATAAACCCCTCTCCAGCCTTGTGCTCCCTCAATGTTTCGTGACCACTGCTCCCCCCTGAAGCTTCCCCAATCAAGTGGGAAGATTAGCCATACAAGTGTAGAAGACAGTCTGTTTCAATTCAGGAAAAAGGAAGACCTGGGTTCAAATCAATCTGAATTTAGCAGGATCGATAACGGGGGGAAGGAGCAAGTGCAGAACCATCTCAGTTCTCCCAGATAAAATAGCTATTTGGGAGTGTGGACTCTGTGGCATTGTACCCTGCTGAGGTCTCCCCCTTCTCCACGTTCTGTCCTTCTCAGTCCCCACCTATAAAATCTATGGGCATTTCACCAACTAGAGCTGATAGTCCTACCAAGATGTGGAATGATCCATACACCACTAGAGGTTTTACTGGCTGCAAGTGGGTGCTGGAACCAATTCGGTTGTTTTCCTGCCAGACTTGCTTTTTGCTGCAATAGACTAGCACGGCTACCCCTCTGGAACTGTGTTCTTTCTTGTCAGATATACTGCAGTTCAGGAAGAGGGAAACTTTTGCAAAGACATCCAATATGGGAGCCTGAGTTCAAGCGTCACAGAGGACCAGCCAGCCACAGCACAGTAAGGACTGTGTGCATGGTGGATGGATGGAGAAAGGATGGTGTGGTGGTGAAGAGTGGTGTACTCCAATCTGGAGACCCCAGTTTGTTTCCTTGTTCTTCCCTGTGAAGATTGCAGGATGACCTTGGGCCAGTTCTCTCAAAACTCTCTCAGCCCCACCTATCTCAGAAGGGGACTGCTCTGGAGAGAGGAAAGAAAAGCAGTTGTAAGCTGCTCTGAGACTCCTTAAGGTAGAGAAAATCTGGGTATAAAAAGATCTTATTCCTCTAAATTTGTCTCTCAGATAGGGAGCAGGGGTTTGGGGAAAGAGAGGATTCTGCAGAGAGGGTGGTCAGGGAAGGGGCAGAGAGGGTGGTCAGGGCAGTCCTGTTCCTCTACTCTGCAGGTATGTAAACCAAGGTATGCTAGTGTTCTTCTTAAAAGCAGGAAAACCCATGGACCTGTTTGCACTGTTAGTCCGTTACCTCTGTTATGGTTATTAATGTTAATATTATTGTTGTTGTTGTAGTTATTTATATGTTATGGGGGGAAAAAACTAAGTTCCATGTACTGTTTGCTACGTTCCACGTAAACTGCTCTGAGACTCAGGGGAGGGCAATGTATAAATATAATAAATAAACAGAATAATGATGGTTCTACAGGGTCTCCTGACCAAGCAGGAGGACCTTTGTGGCCCACCTGCAAGTGAAAACCACTGTGATACAGAACCGATCTCCATTGGTCATATCAGCCTATTCTATGCAAGTGTTTCCCCTGGTTTCCACCATGTATGTTGGTCAGGTTTTCTTTGTCATTTTGCATTGATTTCCCGCTCTTCAGCACTCTGGCTGCTTTCTGGTTGTTGTTTCCCTGGATTTCCTAAGAGTGCTTTTGTGCAGATTTTTCCCTTGTTTCACTTCCAATCCAAAGGTAATTCAAAAGAATACAAATTCCCTTTGCCGTCCCTGCCCACATTAAGGCTGTTCCATTTGCTCTGCACCATCCACCATCCTTCCCCTTTCATTGGAGTACAAGCTCCATTTCCCCTTCATTTTTATTTATTTTTGTTGCAAATGGCATGAGTCCAGTGATATGAGACTATTGTTAGTCTTGACTCACTGAATAAAATGAATTAAAACAACAGGGAAAGTTTAAAAGGAGCTATGTGAGGTTTATTTCCCTGCTGGTGGTATTGACTTAAAAGATGGATTGGAGAGGAGATAAAAAGATGGACTGGAGAGGAGGGATCACTTGGGCATGAAATTGGGGTCACTGTGGGTGGGCAGGTAGTTGTGAGTTCCTGCATTGTGCAGGGGCTGAACTAGATGACCCTGGAGGTCCTTTCCAACTCTATGATTCTATGAGATGGCAGCTTCTCCAGTGCCTCCAGTGCCCCCTGTAGTGCCAGTGTCAGTGGGTTCTCGCATGCATTCTGTACACTCAACATGTTCGCTCGTATTATGAGATCACGCTACTCTTTCCTATTTTTCACAGTGGCTGATAACTCAGCAGAGAATCTCCTAGTGAGCAGCAGTATGGAATAGGGGGGCTTTGCAGATGCTTGTCGGCTAAACAAAACAAAAAAAACACATTGTGAAGTTCAACATTAGGCTCTCCCCTTTGCCTGCCTTCCCTACTGCTCCCTTCAACCAACAACCACTGAAATGGATGCACAAAACCTGAACCACTTGTTGGAAGGCACTTGTTGGACACTAGCGCACTGCTGTGATAGTGCAATTGTGTAAATTTCTTTCAAAACTTTGGACACCCCCCCCCCACACACACACACACACACACACACATTACAAGTGGTGTTCCACCCCGGTTTAGAAAAATGTGTTTTTTCATTGTAGCTGCAGAATAAATACACTGGAGGAAAAAGAGTGGTGCATAAGATGGGCACAGAATCCAAAAAAGATTGAAGGCTTACTGCTCTGAAACCTGCAATAAGATGTGAGTGTGTAATGGGCCTAAAGCTGTTTTTCTTTCTCTGATAGGTCTTACTCTGTTGCTGGAGAGATCACAGATCCTCTCCCTGGGGAGAGATCCACTGTGCCCACCACCATCAGCAGTGACCAGGAGGTTGGCCTGAACAGGTACAAGAGAAGGGGAGCATTGGTCTATTGGTATGGGAGGAGATTATTGGTGGGGTGGGGTAAGACAGTGAAGAAGAGCTACAAACAATGTTAATGTTAACAGTAAATTCAGGTCAGTCCTGAGATGTTGAACCGGTCTCCTTTTCTACAGGTCTCTCCCTAGTTTGGAGGAACAAACCACACAGGAAGAAATATATGAGAACCCGAGTGAGGCAGAATACACAAAAGCAGAAGCTCACCTGGCAAAGTAAGAAAACCATTGGGCACACTGCATATGTGGGTCTTCGTGAAAGTCCTAATAAAAGTATTATGTAGATTTTATTCTTGGATTTACACAGCTTATGGCTCAACAGAGCAGTGTTGTGCAGCCCAAGTGTGGAAGGAACCTGCCCCATGGCACCTCGCATTTTGATCCCTAGCCTCTCCCCACTCCCAGCAATATGGAAAAGGTTTCTCAAGGGGAGAGATTCCAATCTCTCTCTACTCCCCCCTTCCCAAACTTATTACCATGTGCCAGAGATGCAAGCATCTGGGATGCAGTGGGGAAATTTCTCCCTTAGTGCTTAGATGGGTGGGTAACCACGTTGGTCTGAAACAAAGTAGAACAAAGTTCAAGTCCAGTGGCACTTTGAAGACCAATAAGATTTACTCAAGGGATAAACTTTCGTGTGCATGCACACTTCTTCAGATACACTGAAATGAAAGTTGCCCATTTATATATATGAGATGAGATGAGAAGAAGGTGAGCAGAAAATTCACATACAGCATAATAAAGTTCTTTGACAGGTGCAAGGACCAAACTGGGATAACAAGCTTCGTTCATATGGTTACCATTTGTCTGGGTTTAGTTCTGGGGGGAAACAGTAAAGGAAATAAATAGATCAAAATCAAAGGTTGATGAGCAGATACACCTTTTTTAAATTGTTGAAAGCTGAGAGTAATTAACTGTACTTGCAGTTGCAGTACATGTATCTTTTACATCCCAGGCAACAGAGAAAATCCTGGGGAGGGAGAAATCATAACACTATATCTGAGTCCAGAGAACCATATGGAGGCAGGCTGAAACCTTTACAGAAACATTTTAGTGGCTGTCTGTTTAGTGTTGCTGGATATATCAGGGTGTTTTCACATAAGGCTTAGAGCAGATTTTGATCCAAACATACTAATCCTATAAATAAATAATATTTTGGCATTGAAAAGTGGTTAGCTACATCCCATACACTATTGCAGGTCTGGTATAGCTTGCCGTGTACAATTTGCCCCACCTTTTAAACCAGAGTTTCCATTTGTTAAAATGACACTTTCCATCTATTAAAATGACACTTTAAATAAACCACACAGCAATAGCAATAATTGATACCAGGGTGGAGTAGGCGGAGGAAATCATGTAAGCCAACATAAACACAGATGCTAATCCCTTCTCCAAATAAACAACCGCCATACAATACTGAAACAAAATCAAAGTCAAAGTGAATACAGTCTTAATTCAGCACCTGAAATAAACAAGGTCAGATGCCCTACAGGAAGCTGGTGGGAGGGAGTTCTGCATTGGAGGGGTGGTTGTGGGAAATGCCCAGTTCATGGCCATCATTCCTCTCACCTCTGGAACCTCTGCAGATGGTGTCTTAATTCACAGGTCAACTCATATGGGAGCAAGCAAGCTTCTCTTTGAAATCTCCAGTTTCCTAATACTTAGGGCACTTTGAATTGTGTCCAGAAAAGGAAGAGCAATTACTATAATCGTTTTACAGCTGATGAAATATGATCCCGGTGATTAATGGAACATGGTGAGGCTTGAACTGGGGTGCTCTGAGCCACCACAAGCCTGCTTCTTCTACTCTCCCAGTGTCTATCTTTCCCACTGTCATCTGTCATGAATACCTAGTATATCCAGTGCTTTTTTTCCATTCAAGTTGCAACTGGCTTACAGCAGCCATGTAGGTTTTTCAAGGCAAGAGACATGCAGAGGTGGTTTGCCATTGCCTTCCTCTGCATAATAACCTTGATAGTCCTTGGCAGTTTCCCCATCTACCGTATATAAGCCAACCCGCATATAATCCGAGGCACCCAATTTTACCACAAAATCTGGGCAAACTTATTGATATAAGCCGAGGGCAGGAAATGCTCCATCCTCACTGGCTCTCCCATCCAGCCTCCCCCCCCCAACAAATACAGAAAGGTCAAGAGGATGGATAGCTGCTGGTTTTTGTACCCTGCCTTTCACCCACAGAAACCAAAAGAATAGTTTGGAAGAACTGATTAAGAAGAGGAAGAAGTGAAGGCAAAAGGGAAAAAAGATCAGAGTCCTTCAGTCAAACTACAAGCTGCCAGAGCAACAATGGGCTGGCTGGAGCAGGCTTTTATTTCAATTACCGTATATACCCGTGTATAAGCCGAAGAGGGCTTTTTCAGTGTGAAAGAAGTGCTGAAAAACTAGGCTTATACATGAGTATATAGGGTAAATGCTAACCATGGCTGACCCTACTGCGCTTCCAAGAGGTCAGGGTAGCTAGTGCTGCACGAAGATGAAAATGCCAACATAGTCCCTGCCTATGAGCAAGATTTGCTGATGTTATTCTCTTCCCTTTGGCAGATCAGGCTCGTTGTGTAGTGAAGGCAGTCTTAACACTGCTGGTACCCAGACTGAGCACCCGGAAACTGCCAAAAGTGTGGAGCCAGAGCTGGAGAGAGTTAGGTGATTGCCGGGTTTCTTTCTTTTTTCTGCCTTCCCTTCATATACCGCCCCCCCACCCCTGGCAGCTCAGGGTAGATCACAAAGAACATGAGAACCAAATAACAGATAAAACATTAGTTAGATTGGGCTTTTTCACCATGCTGGGGTTTTTTTATGTTTTGTATTGTTTTAATGGGGTTTTAATGGGCTTGTATTGTTCCGGATTTTTTTTTAATGTTTAACATTTTATTATGCTTAAAGGTAAAGGTAAAGGTATCCCCTGTGCAAGCACTGAATCATGTCTGACCCTTGGGGTGACGCCCTCTAGCGTTTTCATGGCAGACTCAATACGGGGTGGTTTGCCAGTGCCTTCCCCAGTCATTACCGTTTACCCCCCAGCAAGCTGGGTACTCATTTTACCGACCTCGGAAGGATGGAAGGCTGAGTCAACCTTGAGCCGGCTGCTGGGATTGAACCAACCTCATGGGCAGAGCTTTCAGACAACATTTCTGCTGCCTTACCACTGCACCACAAGAGGCTCTTTTATTATGCTTATTCATCTACAAATAACAACATCACTACTGAACAAAAACAACATAAACACACACACACACACACACAAATAATGCTGCCTTTCCACCCACACAGGTCTTGGGAATGTAGATTTGAGTAATCCCATGCTCAGGACAACAGGAGGGTAGCTATGTTGGTCCGAAGCAACAGAACAAGGCTTGAATCCAGTGGCACCTTTAAAACCGATACAATTTTATTCTGGGTATAAGCTTTTGGGTGCGCTTCTGAAGAAATGTGTGTGTACACAAAAGCTTACATCCAGAATAATACTTCATTGGTCTTAAAGGTGCTGCTGGTTTCTCAGTCAAGATTTCATGAAACCCTGAATGGGTGGGAATTAACTGATTTTTAATATATTTTAAAAAATTGTTAAACATTTCTCAGGTGGATCAGGTTGGCCCATTTCCCACCCACCCCCAATGATGGGCCATTAGAGGGGGTGGGAAGGGAAGGGGGCTAGGGTGTACACAGTGTCTGGTGTACACAGCTAGGATTCCCAACCATATTCTCCATAATCACACCATTTCGGGGGTTTCTTGAAGCCTGAAGAATGTTTCAGGGGTTTCTCAATGGTAAAAAAAAAATTGAGAAAGGCTGTGTTATAGGAACCTTTAGGCTGGCTTTCATCCTGTAAATACACTCATTTCTCCTTCTCTTCTTTGACAGGTCCAACTCCCTCTCCATGCAGAGCAGCGTTGCCTCTCCAGAGAACCAACTAGGAGAGCCCAGATCTGACATGGAATTTGGCAGGTAACAAGTCCCAGCAGGCTGTTGGTAGCCATTTGCGTTTCTTGCCATCGAAAATTCTTGCTGCAACTAAGGCTGAGGATAAAATGCACCTTTCTTTGTGTATGGTGTACTAATGAGCAAGTCAGACAGGAGAGACCCAAGTGCAAATCCTTACTCCGCCATGATGCTCATTGAGTGACATTGAACCGCTCTCAGCCTGACTTAGCTTTCAAGATTGTTGTGAGGCTAACCATGTGTGGCACTGTGAGATTCTAAGGTGAGGGTGGCCAAATTGTGGTTCTATAGATTCCCAACAGCCCCTACCAGTAACTGTAGTCCAGTGGTCCCGAATCCCCGGTCCGGTGACCGGTCCCGGTCCTGGGATCAGTTGGTACCGGGCCGTGGCTCCTCCTCGTCCTCCTCCCCGGCTGCTGCCTCTGGGGCTGCCCTGCCACTCTGCCGCCAGCTCACCTTTGGTGCTCTCCGGCGACCGCCATGGCTGGGGCTCCCCCTCGGCGTGGCACTGCACAGCTGCTGCTGGCAGCGCCTCCCAATGGGCAGCGGGAAGTCAGGGTCCTATTAAGCAGGCATGTACTGGTGAGTCAGTTCTGAAACTTTGATTGTCAGAGGGCCCACTTTAGACAGGGACCACCATCACTGTTTCAAAGGCCTGAAACAACCCTCAGAGGCCTGCTATTTACCTCGCTGGGAAGCTTCCAGGTACTGATGGGCTACGTGTGAACCAATGGAATGCAAACAAGCTTTCCGATCAGGTAGGTTTGCCAGCTTCCAGGTGGTTGATGGAGACCTCCTGAGATTACAACTGATACCCAGGCAAAGGAGCTTCGTTCACCTGGAGAATATGACTCCTTTGGAAGATGGACAGTAGGGTATCATACATTGAAGTCCCGTCTCACACCCTGCCTTGATTAGGCTCCACACCCAAAATCTCCAGGTACTTCCCAACTCACAGCTGGCAACCAACTGGGCCATTTCAGGGCAGGAATATTGCCCAGGGGAATAGCTTAAGCCCAACTTTCCCCGAAGAACTATCAGCTCAGTTCAACAGAGCCTCTGCCACACCTGAAAGTCTAAACTGAATAATTTAACTCAGCTTTTCTCAACTTTTTTTATCACTGAGATATCCCTGAAATGGTCTTCGGGCTTTGCAAAACCCCGGAAGTGATGCCATCATGCATAATAGGGTTGGGAAGCATTGTTGTCTACACACCCACCTTGGGCCCCGCCCCTTCCCACCCCCTCAAGGCCCAACACTGGCCATTTGTGGAGGGTGCCAACATGACTATATCTGGTCATTTCACCTGATAAATGTTTAACACATTTAAAATATACATTAAAAATTATCTCCCACTGATTTGAGAAACCCAGGGCCATCAAGAAACCCCAGGGCTTCACTAAACCTTGGTTAAGAAATCCTGATATAACTAGAGGGTGACATCTGCTTGAGTAGAGATGGGGCAGACCTGAAGACTACATAACCTGTAGTTAGGGCCTTGACTGGAGAGGCACAGATTGGAATGTTATTATTATTATTATTATTATTTAATTTTTTAGACCGCCCTTCTCCCAATAGGTCTCAGGGCGGTTTACAACATAAATAGTTAAAACACAATAAAATCCCCATAAAAACCCCAATTAAAAGTTACATATAACATATCACATAACATATAGCGGCGGTGGTCACAATTCTGATCTTAGTTCAGCCTGGTGGAGAGAATAATGTTCAGAAGAGGGTGGCACCAGTACAATACATCTAACCATGATCTCGGTGTTAGAGATCTCAATATTGGAGGGGATCCTCTGATGGATTAGTGGGAGAGCTGCCCTGGCCTCAACCATATGCCTGGCGGAAGAGCTCCGTCTTACAGGCCCTGCGGAAAGCTGGTAGATCCTGCAGGGCCCTTAGCTCTTCTGGGAGCTCGTTCCACCAGGTCGGGGCCAGGACTGAAAAGGCCCTGGCCCGGGTCGAGGCCAGGCGAACATCCCGTGGGCCCGGGACAACCAGTAAATTCATACCCGCAGAGCGGAGTGCCCTGCGGGGGGCATAAGCAACCAAGCGGTCCCGCAGGTAGACGGTCCTTAGTTCAGTCCTTAGTTCAGGCTCAATGACCTGACTTAGCTACAAACCAAGTTCAAACCATTAGAGGGTTTTTAATGGCCCGGGAGATGGGCCATCCTATGGGTAAAAGAGGGTCAATACTCTTCAGCTGCTGCCATTTTCTCAACTATATTTGCCCTGCAAGGATTAGGGAGGATCACATCATAGGTCTGCCACCCTCCCAAGGCACAGGAGCCAACTGAGACTGGAAAATGGCCCAGGAGAAAAATGTCAAACCCACCGTAGAGCCAATCCAAATCAGGATCCTCTACCCCTTTTGAGAAAGCAGAGGGAATCTGTTCACGGATGTCATGGCATCAAGTCTGGTTTTAAGCTGCTGGCCAGTAGGGAAGTGACAGGCATGGTCCCTTTCTGCCAAATCCATTCCAGGTCCTGGACAGTGAAATTCCAAGGGTGTGAATCATTAGGGCCTGACACTCACATGGTGCTCTCAGCAGGAATGTGCCAAAGTATAACCCCAGGCTAGCGATGGTGCATTACTCAGGACCTCTGTTCTTCCAGTCCCCTATGAAAGGAATCACAAGGCAGGAAGGGAATCCCATGAGCCTTCAACAGACCTGTTTATGCCCTGACTGCTCTCTTTAAAATGTCCGGTGCTACAGAAACTTTGCAGCATGCCGTCGTACTGCTGTGATCATTAGAAAACTTTTCCAAATATTTATCCTCAATCAATCAATCAATCAATATTTTATTCACGGTCATTCAGACCAAAACCCAAATACATGCAGTTAAAACTAAGACAATACAAAAAGCAGGAAAACTGCCAATACTATAAAAATGTTAAAAATCTTAGTCAGTATTTAAAACATACTTTAAGTTACCATTTATCCTCAATCTGATGATGTCACATAACTCTTACTACTTCTTATCTTTCCCTGTTTTGGCAAGAGGGGGGAAAGTTACCCTCCTTCTTTCTAGGTGTTTGAAAACCATGCATTATTAGGTTTTGCTTCTTCATTCTCAATATTTTGAGTTCTTCAGTTCTATCCTACCACCTTGCATTCTGAACCTTGGACCTTTTCCCTTCTTGGCTATCTTTTTACCATGGCAGAAACACTTGGATTTAGTATTACAACGTCGATCCTGTGGAACTTCAGTATCTTGGATACAACGCATTTCTTGGTGTGCTGTTTTTCTGTCTTGTCAACAGGCCTTGCCGGTGTTTTTATCCTAGGATTCTCTATCACCTAAAAAAAGATCTTTCTCAGCAGTGTGACTGTCTTATTTTGGAGTTAAATATTGATTTTTATTTGCTGCCTTCTGATTTTGAAACTTTAAGTCCTAACCTTCCGAGTGTTTGCAACTCTTCTTTTGTGTCACTAGTAATTTTTTTAAGCTTTAGGTTTGTCTGCATTGTGTATTGTGAACCAAATTTTAGTAGAAAATAGAACCAGCATTTGAGTAGCAAACTGTTTAACCTTTTCCATTCTGCTGGGACTTCCACTGAGCTTGTTAAGAGTGGCAGCTGTAGGCTCTGAGGTTTCTGAAACTTTTCTCTTTAGCATCCATGGGTATAAAGTCAGATCCTGCTATCTGAATTCATTTCATATATCCAGATATTCTTGAAACTGAGCCCCTGTTTTGGGAAACTATTTCACATCTTGAAATGCGACTTCTGGTATTTTGACATTTATATTCCCACCAAATTCTGCCTTCCTTTACACTCATGGACTCTCAAATGCAGCTAAAGTCCATCCAGCTACTGTTACAACTAGAACTGGGATGCAAGTTAGTTGCACCTAATATGGTCTATTTAGCTTCATTAGGACTTAGCTGAATTGGGCCTTCTTCCTTTCTGCACTTTCTCCCCACCCCTTACCCCCAACATTTGGCTTTGGTTGAAAACATCCTTGTTTCTCCATCGTATCATCTAATCTTAAACACATTTACTTGGATTCAGTCCCCAAATTATTATTCTGCTTCCAAGTAAGTATGCTCGGGACTACAGTTTCGGTCTTCTTTGGCTCTTGTCTCTCCTTATCATTAAAATAATTTGCAGTTCTGCAAACTATTTGGCCTTGTCTCTGGGACCACAGATGGATGGGGTTTGTTTTCCATTCAGGTGCTTTCCATCTGGAGAACTTTATCTCCTTCCCCTCCACTGCTTAATTTATACATGCTCATTCTTGCTGCACTACCTCCATAATTTGGACACTGGTGCTTTCGGTATTTTCACATCTTCATCCCAAGGGTAAAGGGACACTATCTCTGTTTATCAATGAACTATTCCAGTAATTAATCATAGCAAATAAAGCCCTTGAAAACATCTTACAAGGGTGACAATTTAGGGTTTCTTTTAGCCTTTCCAGAAGGGCTACTTTTGGTTCGTCGGGAAACATTTATAGGATGGCAAGCAGTCTGGACAACCCACCTTGCCATCGCAATGTCTGGGAGAGTGGGCATAGGACACTACCCTATCTGAACCGCCAAGCCAGCTACACCAGCAGGACAACTTGTGGGATGCCGTCGTGTCTGAACAGCCATCCGTGCAACCCTAACATGTCGGAGATGACTCATAAGACGACACCATACCTGAACAACAACCCAGCTTTCATTAGTGGAAGGTAAAGAGGTTGAGATTGGTTCCCAAAAATATGTAGCCAAGAATCTTCAAAAGACAGTAGAGGGGAAGGTTTATAAGAATTTCGGGTCATGCAGAGGGGAAGAACAGCATTGGGTCTGCTTAGTGGGAAGAGCCATTGGACTTCATGACCCTGATGGCTGCGGTCGTGACGTGAGAGCCAGCCTGGTGGAGTGGTTAAGAGCAGCAACCTCTAATCTGGGCGACTGGATTTGATTCCTCACTCGTCCACATGCAGCCAGCGAGGTGACCTTGGGACTGTCACAATTCTCTTGGAGCTCTTTCAGCCCCACCTACTACACAGGGTGTGTGTTGTGGGAATACGAGGTGATTGTGAGCCGCATAAGTGGGGTACAAAAAAACAACAGCTCCTCTTCTTGAACAGAGTAACTGATAACCCAGTAGTAGGGGAAGGATATGTTGATGGTGAAGGTTTAGACTGGCAAATAGGAGAAATACTGGTTCAATCAATCAAACTTTATTCCAGTTGTTCAGTTATATGAAGTCGATACATAAGACACCAAAAGAATATGGTCATTTAATGTAACACAATTTAAAACAGATCATAAAATAGAACTTAAAACTATGCTCCTTTAGAGTAGCCTCTTTGCTCGATCTACATCATGATGTTCTGGCAACTTTTTAAGGAGTGGTTCAATCAAGTTGCCACGAATGTCTACATAAGCAGAGCAGTGGAACAATATATGCTCTCTTGTATCAATTTCGCCACTCCCACAAAAACATTGTCTCAGTGTAAGGGGGAAATACAGGTCCGCTGTTCTACAGTTGACATTTCTGTGGCCATGACCTTACACACTCAACATGTAAGGGAAGGGTCTAAGGATAGGAGGTACTCCAGGAGAACAGAAGTACATCCCATCTCTGCAGAGGGAAAGCACATGACCTCCAATGGATGAAATAAAAAAATGTCCAAGTGGAATGGACCGTTGTCCTCTCCAGATAACATTGTGCACATGGAAATCATCTCACATAGTGGGGAATTGGGCATGAGCCTACCAGCCCTGCTTCTCATCCATCTATGACTGCTAGATCCTGAGCATGAAATCTACATGCTTAGAGAAGGGTAATGTGCATCGGCTATGTCCTGAGGATCAGAAAGCTGTATTCCTAACAGCAAAGGATGCATTCACTTCCTACACACATAGATTCATGTTCACAAGCTGGCATTCATGGAAAAAGCAAAGGAGAAAAAAATTGGCGTCTAGGCGCCCCACAAAGTTGTAACACAACGCATGCCTCTCTAAAGCCCCCCCCCCCAAAAAACAGGAATGAGATTAATTTTAAAAAAATATGCATAGGCTTTTAAATGGAGAACTATGAAAAATTAGCAGGCATCACGGGACCTTTAAAACGTGGAGAAAGGGGATTGGCTGCCTGGATTGATTGACAGGCGGAAGCATGTTGCTCTGTTCCACCATTTCCAGCAGCACTTGTGGAGAGTGAGATGCGTGAAAAGGTGGCAGATGAAAGTGAGAGGGGCCAGGAGGTGTGATAATATTTAACGCTACTCCATTCAGCTGACGTAACGCTATTTTTTCTGATGTGCGGAAATTCCCTTCAGTTTCAGTTTCCCTCAGTCAAAACCAGACTGGGAGTTACAGGGTTAAATCCTGTCTTCTCTTCCCTTATGACCCACATCTGCATTGCAAATAGGCCTACATGCAATTTATTTTTATAGATGGATTAAGATCCATCATTTCCATCATCTGAGACTGCAGTTCTTGAATGAGGCATGTGCCTTTTGAAAACTCATTTTGAATATTTCAAAGGCATCCAGTTTTTCCTTTTAAGCATTGTTTCATTTACTGTCTTGTTTCTTGTTCTGCTCCTAATGCAATCATCTGATTCTTCCTAACAGATCCTACTCTAGAGACAGTCTGGCTACCACCCCAATGAGAAGTCACAGAATGCCGTTCTACAAGGACATCTGTGATGCAGATGCCAAGAGGTAAAAATGGGGCTATATACAAGAGAGGATGGGGAGGCAGTTTACCAGTTCAGTGTGGTGACTGGAGTATCAGACCAGGATCTAGGAAAGCGGAGTTCCAATCTTGACTGTTCCGTGACACTTGCTGAGAAACAGGGCCAAGAAGGTTATTGGCAGCTTAACCTACCTCCCAGGGTGGTTGTTAGAATAACACATAAAAAAGAAGGGAGCCAAGGAATCTACTCTGAGTCCCTTGGAAGAAGGGTGAGATAAAAATGTGATTGATAACATGCCTGTTTATCTTTGTGACCCTTGGCTTCATCTTCATTTATTGATTTTACAACATCTGTATCCCAGACATGCCAAACATCTGGCCTGTGAACCAGAACTGGCCCATCCAGAGCTCTTATCCGACCTGCAAGCAACTAGGGGGAAACCAGTACAAATGTGGATAAGAAGGGCCTGCATTAGGATATAGGGTTGCCACTAGTTCCCATTTGGGACCCGGGGATCCCCTGGTTTCCAGGCTCTCAGAAACTGGGGATACAATTAACAGGAACAAAAAGGGTAGAAGCAAGAAATAAAAGCAGGGTGCTGACATCACCTGGAAGTAATGCAAGTGACTTTGCAAGTAATGCAAGTAATGCAAGCAATGCTTTAGTTTTGGGGCAAAATTCTACGATTAGAAGCTAATTCTACCATAGAGTTTTTGCCCAAAAGCCAGAGTGTAGCCCCTGATATTTATTTATTATTTAGATTTAGAGATTAGAGATGATGTCTCCAACATCTCCATGACACTTCTGGGTGATGTCAGCACATAGTGTTAATTCTTCCCCGCTCCTAGAATGTGCATCCCCATCCCCTGCTGGCAGCAATGAAGAACCTGGCGAATCTATTAGAGCAGGGGTAGTCAACCTGTAGTCCTCCAGGTGTTCATGGACTACAATTCCCATGCCAGCAAATGCTGTCAGGGGCTCATGGGAATTGTAGTCCATGAACCCCTGGAGGACCACAGGTTGACTACCCATGTATTAGAGCGTTATACTTTCTGCTGAAGTCCATCCCTTCCTCAAATGCCCAGGGTCTTCCCCCAGATCTCCAGAGATCACCCATCACAGAGTTGGCAACCATAAGGAATAAGGAGGACTATGCTGGCTTCAGCAGCACATATATTTAAAAAAAAAAAAGGAATGAGGAGGGCAGGTTTGGCCCTGAGCTCTGCTGAGGACGGACATGGGTCACAGTCAGTAGTAAAATAACTCCAGCGCCTGGCATAACATTTTGTGGCACACGTAGCCTGGCCTGAAAAAGGGACATTTCTGTCAGATCCACCCCTCATAACAACCGAGAACACCTCTGGTATACACTGCCTCCCTGCCCTCACAAGGGCCTCAAGGTGGCTAATGAATTAAACTGTACACAGTAAAATCATGCTTTAAAGCCCTTAAAACTACCCCCTTCCTGCAAGAACACACACATCATTGAAACAATCAAAAATAGTGCAAAAATACGTACAAAGACTTAAAGTCAACCATTAAAACATTGGTCAGGAAGGAGAGATTGTTGAGGGGACACCAAACGAACTTCAAAAGCTCTTCATCCAGTGGCAGAATGACAACAGAAGGGGACAGACTAATCTCCTGAGGAGAGAGTGCCAGAGTTTTGAGTTGTCTGCTCTGAACAGCTCTGGAGAAGACTTACGCCTACGTCATGCAAGAAGAGCCACTGATATTAATGGTCGCAGGAACCCACCTGATTCTCCTGTGTACAGGTCCTACCTCCACTGTGTCTGTGCTTTCTGATTGCTATGTCACTGCTGTATCCCTCTCTTTGCAGAGCATCTGTAAGTGGTCCAGCATAGTTTGTAAAGAAGGGGGACAGGTGGCAGAACAATTTAAAATGGCAGTGGGGTGTGTGTGTGTGGGGGGGGAATGTTGTAAACCATGTTGGGACCCCACAGGGGAGGAAAGCATGGTCTAATAAAAGGCACATAGCAAGAATGATCAATTGTCTGAATGTTGGCATGCAGTAGTCCTGCTCACGCAATCCCCTCTCTCTTGACAGATATCTGCCACGTACAGACGACAGGGCTGCATTCACCTCTGGCTTCTCACCCGCTCCCAATCAGTTCTGGAACTCCTCCTCTACTTCTGGCTACGACTCGGATCCCACCACATCAGGGTGAAGAGGGGAGGGGGAAGGGAGGGAAGCGCCCTTTCTCTGGACTCAGATTAGGCAGGTCAAAGCACAAGTCATCCTATGGACTAGGAATTCACACTGAGCTTAAACAGTCATAGTTTGGGGGACTGCCTGCCCGTGCAGAATGCCAGGTGCTAAGCTCCTGGGAGATGAGCCAGTTGCTGCTGGTTGTCTGTTGCCTCCCTTGGGACCAGATGACAGGTGGTGTTGGCAGGGCAGATGTGAGCCTGCCCTGAGATGGGGCAGCAGCCAGAGCCCAGGTCTTCTGGCAGGGCTCATCACTACTGACTCCCTGCTTGTGCATCTCCTCAGACACTTGAGCTCATGCCCTTCCCCTGTGCTTTGTTCCCTGTCCTCCCAGCTGCATGTGCTGCTTAGGACTGCAGGATAAGGGCATGAGGGTGGTGCACAATTCCAAGCAGCAGCCATCCTAGCTACTCCTAGCACGGTCAAGAGAAGGGAGTGCTGGCATGGTGGGCAGCTGTGGCTGCAGGTGTTGGATGAGCTGATGAGTGGGCATAGGGAGTTGGGATGGGTGAGAAACGGGGGCCTAGTAGTAGGCACAGTGGCACACTCAGTGCCCCTCTAAGAGCCAGTTTGGTGTAGTGGTTAGGAATGTGGACTTCAAATCTGGCGAGCTGGGTTTGATTCCTCTCTCCCTCACATGCAGCCAGATGGGTGACCTTGGGCTCGCCACAGCACTGAGAAAGCTGTTCTGACCGAGCAGGAATATCAGAGCTCTCTCAGCCTCACTCACCTCACAGGGTGTCTGTTGTGGGGAGAGGAAGGGAAGGCGATTGGAAGCCGCTTTGAGACTCCTGATAGTGCTGTTTTGACCGAGCAGTAATATCAGGCTCACCTACCACACAGGGTGTCTGTTGTGGGGAGAGGAAAGCAAAGGTGAATGTAAGCTGTGTTGAAACTCCTTTGGGTAGAGAAAAACAACATATAAGAACCAACCTCCTCCTCAACCCAGAACCAGTTCTGGGCACTGGTGTTCTCTTAGTGTACAAAAAAAAACAAGTGCAAGTGAAGTCTGATATGATCTGGGTTGTGGTGCTGGGGAATGGAGCAATTTCCCAATTTCAACCATTGGGGCCATAATGCTGGAGGAGGGGGAGTCATTTGCTGTCTCAAAAAAGGAACCTGTGGCTCTAACACAGGGGTAGTCAAACTGCGGCCCTCCAGATGTCCATGGACTACAATTCCCAGGAGCCCCTGCCAGCGAATGCTGGCAGGGGCTCTTGGGAATTGTAGTCCATGGACATCTGGAGGGCCGCAGTTTGACTACCCCTGCTCTAACATCTTGGGGGAGCAGTTTTGATTGGTGGGGGGAGGGGTGTGAACCCCTTTCCCTTCCCTCTCTGGCACACCCCTTATGCAGATTGCTCCTTTGTGGCTGCTTCAAAGGACCAGATTACTCCTCTGGGGTATCAGCCACTGAACTCGTGTATCGCATACAGAAGAAGAGTTGGTTTTCACTGCCTGAAGGAGTCTCAAAGCAGTTTGCAATTGCCCTCCCTTCTTCTCCCCACAACAGCCACCCTGTGAGGGAGGTGGGGCTCTGAGAACAGCTCTGATAGGACTGTGACTGGCCCCAGGTCACCCAGCTGGCTGCATGTGGAGAAGTGGGGAATCAAACGTGGCTCGCTAGATTAGGAGTGACCCCTCTGAATCACTATACCATGCTGGCTCTATAGCTTGGCCCTTGGACTTCCAAAGAGTTGTATCATACCCTTTGCTACAGAAAGCCCTTATGATGATTCACCTCCCCAACACACACACACACCACACACTGAAGGGAAACTCCACCCAGCGTCTGCCACGCTACCATCTCTGACACTGTTTCTGCTCTTCCACAGCAAAAACTTCCTCTTTGTGAAGGAGTCCATCAACAGCAGTGAGTTGTCCTCTTCGCCACGCCACAACAGGTAAAGGGAACTCAAGGGGGAATCCAAGAGTGCTGCAACCCTGCATAAAGCTGAGAAGCATTTGTGTGTCCCTGCAAGCTGTGTGTGAGCCTTTGGGGGAAACGGGCTGGATGTAATGAATATGGTATGGCAGGGGTAATCGAACTGCGGCCCTCCAGGTGTCCATGGACTACAATTCCCACAAGCCCCTGCCAGCAAATGCTGGCAGGGGCTTGTGGGAATTGTAGTCCATGGACATCTGGAGGGCTGCACTTTGACTACCCCTGTGGCATGGGGTTGTTCTGGCACCCAAATGGGCTTGAATGGGTTAACGTTTCTGCAGGACATTAGAGATGGCTAGGCTGTGTTGTCAGCCATTTGCTGTTGCACTGGTTTCAGAATTACTGAGGATGCCGAGGGGGCTAATTGTGCCTGCAGTAGAATCATGAGTCAGTTGCGTTTTGATTTTGTCATAATCAGTCTATCAAGTCGTATGGCCTTTCTCCAGCTAAAGTCCACAGACCAAGGAAGGTCTGCAATAGTACTCCTGGGGATCTGCCGGAAAGAGCGGGGAAGGGAAACCTGCTTGCCCATTGGCCACTGGCAGAGAGTGACAATCGATGGGCAGAAATGTTTGAGATGGGATGGTCACCAAGACAGCCTTACCTTTTGTAAGGGCCCTACACCTCAAGAGGCCTTCATTGGCATGTTCTTGCACACACAACAGAAATGGTTGGGAAGTGCTCAAGGACATGATCTCTCTGCCACCACCTGGATGACCAGTTCCTTGGGCCCTGAGAACTACCAGGAAATTGAGCAAGAGCCCAGTAGCATCTTAAAGGCTAGGAAAATTTGGGGCAGGATAGGAGCTTTTGTGAATCATTGCTCACTTCTTCAGATACAACTAGAATGTGAGACTATCTGTCCTTATATCTCAGAGACTGGAGTGATTTCAGATGCCAAATGACAATAGCAGGTGAAAGATGTGATTGGATGAGGTGTAATGTACAGAGGAGAGGGATAGTAGTGAGACAGGAGATCTAGGTCTTGATTCAGTCCAGGAGGAGGATCTTCATGATCAGTTGCAATTTAGTAGTCTTTCTAATCTCTTTTTCAAATCCCTTTGTAAGAGAAAGGTCAGCGCTGAATGTTGGGGAATACAAGTAATGGTCATTGAACTAGTGGGGAGAAGGCTCTTTTTAAGGAAGTCCCACCTCCAATGGTCATGGGACTTCAGAAATGTATCTCTCAGTGACACGGTGTCTCTCTCAATGGCAGTGTTTGCAATTGGTCATTGTTGAGCTCCAGTCATCAGAGAAGGGGCATGCATAGGTAGTAATTAGTGTTGGTCTAGGATCTGGAAGACTTTGGTTCAGTTCCTCACTCTGTTGTGGAAATTTGGTGGGAGATCCTTGGCGAGTCACACACTCTTAGCCTGACCTACCTCAGGGAGTTGTTGTGAGGGTAACGTGGGGGAGAGGAGAACTATGAAAGCTGCTCTAACTGAGGAGAAAGACTGGGTATAAATCAAGTAAAATTTAATAATAACATAATAAGTTCATAGCCCACCATTCCTAGTTGGCTCAGGGCAGACAGCAATGCATATACAAGTCATAAAGTTACATTGATAAACAGTTATTAAATGTCTTAAATTGAGTCTTCTCATCTTCCTTCTCCAGCCGCAGCCTGGTTGACTTGTCCACACTGGAGAGACAAAACTACAACGGTGGTAACTACCTACAAAGCAGCCCAGTTAGAAGGTAAAAGGGTCTGTTATCGCTCTGGGAAACTGATATGGCAGAAACCAATTCTAAACAGACTTAGGTGTAACAAAGCCTGAACAGTAATTACAACACGGGAGAATGGCCTTCCATGCTTTTAAACCATTTCTCTTCATCTTACTCTTCTGGTGCAGTACACATCCCCCTTGCTATATTTAGATGCTCTGAAGATGGGGGAGGGAGGCCACAGGAAGAAAGGCAGCAGCAAAGCAGAGACAGGGAAGGTTGGGGGCCCTGTCCAGGAAGAAAAAGGAAAGCAGCAAGCTTTTCTGCTGCAATGAAACAGAAGTCTTATCTTTGATCTGCTTGGAAGGAGGTCTTGGGAATAATAAGGAATAGCTGGTGAGAGGGATAAGGAGGAGGGTGCAGCAGGCAGCCTCTTTTTAAGGGATAATAAGGCTCAGGGTTGCCTTTCAGGCGAAGATTCCCTCTGCTCTCCCCAGCACCCATGTTCAGGCTCAGCATCTTCTGAAAACAAATTACATAACTTATATGGTATCTCATAGGGAGCACAGGAGAACAGCGGTTTTATCCTCCCCTCTGTGAGAGTTCAGCTGAATGCTCCCAATTATTTTGTCTGTTTAGATTTCTATACCGCCTTTCCCTACGGCTCTGGGCGGTTTACAGAAAACATTTACATGGAATAGTATCAGTATCAATATAACAATATAACAACAATAACGTACCAACTAGAACTAGAACAGTATTTCAACAACAATAACTTTGACACTCCCTTGGTCGGTTCAACCTCTCAGTCTGGGGAGGGGGGACCTGTAGATGTTATGGGTCAGTCACCTCAAGCAAATGCCTGGTGGAAGAGCTCCTTTTTGTAGGCTCCCTGTGGGATTGTGGAAGTTCCGGCAGGGCCCTGGAGGTATTCTGCATGGAACCAAATAAAACAGTTTAAAAAACAACCAGTTTAGACCACTTTATTATACTACAATCGTTGTTCTGCATTGAATATAGTCTGTTGAAAAATCTACGCTGCAATGCTCTCTGCATGGAACAATTCATAGTCCTGCCCACTGTAGTTTTGCCAACTCTGCTTTGTTCTTGAATGCAGTCACTAATCTGCAGAACTAAAGATCTTCTCTTCCCCCAAAGTTCACCTTGGGGCCAGGTAACAGCACTATTCTGGGATGTGACAACTGGCAGGCATAGGCCATGCCAGTCAACTCACATGCCAGTCCCAGCTGGGAGCAAGACAAGCGCCAGCTGCATGTCAGCAGCAGGCATCCTCTTCAAGTTGTCATGCCCTAAGGCAGCTACTGCCTGGATGTCTTGGGATGGCCCTGTTGCTGAGGCCGACCTTCCTTGCAGTCCCTGGACTCATAGCCTTCTCCTTCTCCCCAGCTGGGTGACTTTGGTACAGAGCCAGCTTGGCATAGTGGTTAGGAACGTGGACTTCTAATCTGGCGAGCTGGGTTTGATTCCCCGCTCATGCAGCCAGCAGGGTGACTGATAAAGCTGTTCTGACTGTGCAGTAACATCAGGGCTGTCTCAGCCTCACCTACCTCACAGGGTGTCTGTTGTGGGGAGAGGAAGGGAAGGCGATTGGAAGCCCCTTTGAGACTCCTGATAGAGCTGTTCTGACCAAGCAGTAATATCAGGGCTCTCTCAGCCCCACCTCCCTCACAGGGTGTCTGTTTTGGGGAGAGGAAGGGAAGGTGATTGGAAGCCCCTTTGAGACTCCTGATAGAGCTGTTCTTACCAAGCAGGAATATCAGGGCTCTCTCAGCCTCACCCACTTCACAGGGTGTCTGTGGTGGGGAGAGGAAAGGGAAGGCGATTGTAAGCTGCTTTGACTCCTTCTGGTAAAGAAAAGCGGCATGAAAAAACCAACTCTTCTTCTTCTCACTAGGCCCTCTGAAGACATCTGCACTTACTGTGGCCGTGAAATCCGCAACTGTCCCAAGATAAAAATTGAGAAGCTGAATATCTGCTGCCATGAATTCTGCTTCCGGGTAAGGGCACTCTTTCACTAAAAGTGATCCATGCAGAAAAACAGTGTGAAGCAAAGTGGAGTCAGGAACCAGATTCACTTATCTTCTCCAGCAGGAAAGTCTAAGATCTGATAGAAGAAGGAAGTTGGTACAGGTGCACAGAATTTGGGATTGTGGACTTTGTAAAGATAGCTTTCCAGCTAAATGGCACATTAGCTGTATTTGCAAGCAGAGAATTCAGCATCCAAAAAACCGGAGCTTTTCATTTAGAATATAGCAACACTATAGTGCAGGGGTGGTCAAACTGTGGCCCTCCAGATGTCCATGGACTACAAATCCCATGAGCCCCTGTCAGTGAATGCATTTGCTGGCAGGGGCTCATGGGGTTTGTAGTCCATGGACATCTGGAGGGCCACAGTTTGACCACCCTTGCTATAGTGCATAAGACTTTAAGTTTCAAAAACAGCAGTGGCTGTTGAAATCTCAGAAATCAATGGAATGCTCTGTGGGATTTTGAGTGGTTGTGGAAGTGGAGAGAAGAGGTAAGAACAATCAGCATAGCTATGCGTTCTTCCTACACTGGCCATTAGAAGGCAAAACTGCATAAACAGATCCATGTGTCCATGACTTAAGGCACAGAGTGTTGGCACAGAACTGCACTTGGGTTTCTTTTTTAAAATGAAGAATTTACAACCCAGGGAACAATTGAAAGAAACAGATGGATCTCCAGATTCTAGAGTTAAAATGTACTTTGTATTAACTAAGTACAGGCAAGTAAAAAAACTGCTGAACGTGTATGCAGTCTCTGGATTTGATGAAGTAAGCCTTGGCTCACAAAATAATGCAGGAATAAATGTTGTTAGTCTTTCAGGTGCCACTGGATTTATTTAGCTGGAATTATATGTGATCATGTAAATTTAGACACCAACCCCCCTTAAGTTGCATTAGTTACTCTTAAAGGCAGGCTGTATAGAAGCAGGGGTTTGGTTCATTTAAATTTTTCATAGTTTTCTGTTTGCCTCTTGTCGATTTTTCTCACTCATTTTTATTCTTAATTTTCCTGCCACTTGCACATGACATACAAAAAGGCGCAAAAAACTGCACAAAGGAAAACGGGTGAAACAAATGCTCCCAACACGGGAAAAGAAAAAAATGGGACATATTCCCTGAGAATTACCTTATACACATCAGGTCACCAACTTTCTACCTTTCCCTTCATCAGTTATCCTCACAACAGTCTTATGAGGTTGCTCATGTCAAGTTACAGTAACTAGTCCAATGAAACCCTATGGCAGGGGTAGTCAAACTGCGGCCCTCCAGATGTCCATGGACTACATTTCCCAGGAGCCCCTGCCAGCGAATGCTGGCAGGGGCTCCTGGGAATTGTAGTCCATGAACATCTGGAGGGCCGCAGTTTGACTACCCCTGCCCTATGGCGTGACTGAGATGAGATTTGTGCAGGGTCTTCCAGGTGCCAGTTCAACACTGACCAGTACAACATACCTGTGGTGATACTACCACCTCCCCATTTCTCACTAAACCACACATACACAAAAAGAGAACCTCAGTGTCTTAATTCTGCCCAATGTGCGGCTCTTTTTCTCTCACCGCAGTGTGGGATTTGCCACAAACCAATGGGAGACCTGCTAGACAAAATCTACATTCACCGCGATATTGTCCACTGTGACAAGTGCTACGAGAAGCTCTTCTAAGTAAGTGAGGCCTGCTCTGGGGTGGGCATGGCAGGGACAGGGGCAATACATGGGAGTGGCCTAGAGCAGGGGTAGTCAATCTGTGGTCCTCCAGATGTTCATGGACTACAATTCCCATGAGCCCCTGCCAGCAAATGCTGGCAGGGGCTCATGGGAATTGTAATCCATGAACATCTGGAGGACCACAGGTTGACTACCCCTGGCCTAGAGGTCAAACCAGAGATGCTGGAAGAACCATCACCTGGGGCTTTGCCACCCTTGGCCTTTGCTGATTGTTTTGTTTGTTTTGCTACCTTATGGATGGGATCCGTTGCCACTTGTTCTCTCAGGGTTCCACCCCCCTCCCAAGTTTTCAGTCTCATTTTTGCAATATGCGACTAATAACACCTGCGTACCTTAGTGCCATTATATGGACTTCTGACATAATGGATATGACGTGCTTTGAACACTCCAAAGCAGCCTAAAGAATTCTTAGTAGTAATATAATCGCAGCAGGATGGAGACATGAAGTAGCTATGATGCTTCATATTGTTCTTCCAGACAGAATAAGTCCTTCTCGCTCACCTGTGTTGCTGCTCCATGGCATCCATTAGACTGGAGATGGCACTTCCCCTTCCTCGGCTGCCACCTGACGCTGGCAGATGGGTTTTGTAGCATGCCACACGTCCCCCTACATGGGGTATATGGCCACCAGTCTATGGTGCCCCATCCGCTTTTCTTCTGGCTTCATTCATTCATTCATTCATTCATTCATTCATTCATTCATTCATTCATTCATTCATTCATTCATTCATTCATTCATTCATTTATACATACCGCCCTCCCCGGAGGCTCAGGGTGGTTTACATAGAACATAAGAACAATACATGAAACAGTCTATAACATGAATAACCGTACAATAATATTAATAATTAATAGTTGTAACAATATAACAGTATAAACAATGCAACAGTGCAAACAGGTCCAGAGCACACTGGTAGAGTTTTGAGAGGGGGGGGGAGCAGGGGCCCTTCAGTCGCTGTTGGTTATGCCTGGTCTCAAGCAAATGCCTGGCGGAAGGGCTCCTTTTTGCAGGCCCTGCGGAACTGTTTTAGCTCCGTCAGAGCCCTGATCTCCTCTGGGAGCTCATTCCACCAGGTGGGGGCCAGGACAGAGAATGTTCTGTCCCTGGTTGAGGCCAGGCGGACTTCTTTAGGGCCAGGGACCATTAGCCGGTTGGTGGCGGTGGAGCGCAGAGCTCTTTTGGGGGCATAGGCAGGGAGGCGGTCCCTCAGGTACACTGTGCATCTTTTGATCAGCTCATCAGCTTCTTTCTCTAATTTTCTCTTAGAATTTCCTGGTTTGGAGAGGCAGCCAGAGAGAAGCCTGCCTGCAGCCCCGAACATGAGCCAGGATATTTCTAGTGCCTTACCAGCATTCATTCTCTTCTCAAGATTCATTTTTGGCCATCTTTTCCCCGGGGAAACTGATTCATGTTCACTTTACTGAAGGGGAGCGCATGCCAAAGAAATTGACGGAATCCTAAAGTGCTAAGCCAATGAGCTGCCTTCAGGGAGATCTGTGGGTGGCCAGCAATTCTGAGAAACCAGGAGTAGTGGGACACCCCTGAGGAGTGCCCCTCGAGTATTTTTCATTTTGCTTTAGCACTACTGCAGTGGAACTCTGAATTGGATTGGAAGAGCAATATTGGGGTGGTGGTGCTTAATTTTATTCCCTTGGGCTATTTACCCTATCAAAACCAATATTCCAAACTGCTTTTCCCCCTGTAGGGGAAAAAAGATATGTTATATATACTTTGCAACTGTAAGATATATTTTGGCTGGGGATTGCATTCTGAAGCAGGTGCTAGGACCTTTCCTCCTTAATCTCTTTGGCAGGGCCTGGGTCTGCAGCGTCAGCCTTGGCCTGCAGCCCCTGATATGAACACGGAGGGCTCAGAACGGGCCTCTGACCTCTTGATGCCACTGGACAGATTTCTGCATAACCTAGCACCAGTGGGGGCAGTTCCTATGCATGTTGGTCATGTGATGATAGAAAGCATCAAGGGATGACTGGCATGCAGGGCTCCAGCATCTTTCCTCCGGGCCTGGACCAATTTGTATCAAGGCCCACCCTGCCCAATACATGCCTACTCAAGAGTCAGGCAGAGTAAAATGGCAGCTAGGGTTAAAAAAATTCCTGGAGATTTGGAGAGTGGGATTTGGAGAGGAGGGGGACCTCAGTTGGGTATAATGCCATAGGGGTCATCCCCCAGAGCTGCCATTTTTTCCTGGGAAATTTATCTCTAACCTGTAGACCAGCTGTAATTTCAGGAAATCTTCATCTACGATCTGACCAGAAACTCTAAGCAAGATTCAAGCACGCATGGGGCCATGGGGGGATATACAAGGGCCTACTTTACCAGGACTTGAAACTGCAAGCCCATTACCATTGTTAGGTCAACTTGATAAAACCCAGGCAATTTCCGCACATCAGTAAATATAGCGTAACGCCAGTGGAATGGCAAAGTGCTAAATTTTATTGTGATGCCCAGCCCCTTCTCACCTTTTCTGCTGTCTCACCTTTGTCAACTTTTCGCGCATCTCACCCTCCACATCTGCTGCTGGAAATGGCGGAAGAGAGCAACGTGCCTTATATGCGTCACACTTCCACTTGTCAATCAATCCAGGCAACCAATCCCCTTTCTCCATGTTTTAAAGGTCCTGTGATGCCTGCTAATTTTGTTAAATTGTACTTCTCCGTTGAAATGCCTATGCAAAGAAACAGATACATAGTGCTTTTTGAACGCTACTCCTTGTGGGATCATGAGTCCTTGGATACTTTTAAAAATATTATTCCTGATTTTTTTTTGGGGGGGGGGAGAAAACTTTAGAGAGGCACACTTTCTGTTACAACTCTGAAAAAAACCTTTTTTTATTTCTATCATTGCCTGCACACTTGTCTGTCTATTTGTTGCTATTGGAAGTTAGCCATTTTTTAAAAGAAATTCCCAGCTCCAGGAACAAGGGAGAGGGAGTCAAGTGTGAGGGCGGGACGAGGCAAGTGCCTTTAGCACATTTGAGCCTCCATACCTCCATTTTGCTGGTTGCCAGCTGGTTGTTCTCCCTTAGCTAGCACTAAATATGCAATTCCTGAACTTGCACTTTAAAATGGAGGATGTAGCCAGCTGGTTACTGCCCAGATGCTGGAAGTTAGCGACGTCATAAGGGAGGGCCGAAATATAATGTCTTCTTTTGGCAAACGTTACACTACATTTATCGGGTGCGGAAATGCCTCGTCTCCAAGTAGTGGAAGGAGATCTCCCAGAATTACAACTGGTCTCCAGGTTACAGAGATAAATTTCGATTGGAAAATGGCAACTTTTGAGGGTGGCTTCTATGGCATTATATCCTTGTTGGGTCTACTTAGTGACAGGAATCCAGTGGCACCTTAAAGACAAGCACAAGCTTTCCAGAGTCACAGAATAATTGTTAGTCTTTAAGGTAACACTTAATTCCTGTTTTATTTTGCTGAAATAGATTAATATAGATAATCTGAATCTTCTTATGTCGATACAGAAATGAAGTTTTCAACAGAGTTGGATTGTGTATCCAGTTGCAATCTAAGGAGTGTGCAGAAAACAACAGTGCTGGACATGCATTTGTGAAAAAGCTTCGCTTTCCTCTGCTTGTTTTTCTAAAGAGGCTCATCATAAAACAAGTATAGAAGTGACCTAACTCTAGTATAGCAGAACTGTTGCAAAGATTAATGAGATACTGATTGTTAAGCTTTTGGCAAAGGAGAAATGACACATTTAAAAAACAAACAAACAACCCACATGGTTGTTTTCTAGACAAAACTTTGATTTCCTTTCATTTGACCTATAGATCTTTTCAAAGTATCTCCAGAACTTCCAAAATCACCAGTCCTTAGGGATGAAATTTGATAAGACAGATGGCTGGGCAACTTTGGAATCTTGTTTTCATCTTTGGTCAACACTGAACTTTTGGGCTGACTTCCTCCCTGCAGGTCTCCCTCTCCTTGGGTTCTGAAAGGTGTTCTCTAAAAACTTGAGTGTGTGCTTTTCCCAGCCACAGGTGAAGTTTCAGAAGCTGTCTAAGGCAGGGGTAGTCAACCTGTGGTCCTCCAGATGTTCATGGACTACAATTCCCATGAGCCACTGCCAGGGGCTCATGGGAATTGTAGTCCATGAACATCTGGAGGACCACAGGTTGACTACCCCTGGACTAAGGGATTGTTTGGTTTGCTCAAGAAACTGTTTTGGGAAGAGACTGCTGGGGAGGCCATTCTAGACTGTAGTTTTGTCTTAGTTTGCCAGTTTGTTTTCTTTGCAACAAATTCTTAACCTCCACACATAGTTCTAATAAACAATAAGTGTTCAAAGAGCGGACCCAGAGTTCTCCATTTAATAGTCTGTGTAGTTTATCCCTCTGTGCTCTTCTAGAAACACAGCAATCTTTAAAAAATTGGCTAGTTCATACTGCAGCCATTAGAACTGGCTTAGGAACTGGAAGAAAGGATTCCTACTCCTCCCACAACCGCTATTAAACTCACAAGCTGATTTGGGCCAAACTTACAATACCGGATTGTTGTGCAATACAAAAGCAAGGACCAGTGAGCAGAGACCAGCCAGTGGAACCAAAAGATGACGACTCGGGAAACCTGTTCTTCTCATTAGTATGCAGAGTTCTATTCTGTGATTCAGATGAGAAAAATTAAAGAACAAATGGGCAGAATACAGGAACAGGATGTGAACAGGATGTGTAAAGACATATCGGCTTCAATTCAGCGATAATCAGAATCTAACTATGCACGTGGAAATAGCCCTTGATACAGCGGTGCATAGAGTTACATGTATTGGTTTCAATGTAAAGGTATCTATTTTGACTTGGGAGCACTGAAGTTTTACACAACTGCGGCCCTCCAGATGTCCATGGACTACAATTCCCAGGAGCCCCCTGCCAGCATTCGCTGGCAGGGGGCTCCTGGGAATTGTAGTCCATGGACATCTGGAGGGCCGCAGTTTGACTACCCCTGTTACACACTCTCCCCAATCCTCCACATTTCCCAGTTAAGGGGGGGGGGGGGAGAATCATGTTCAAACAAATTACACAGATGACCTGATTCCAATGGTAACGAGAATGAAATTTTACTTACAAAATAGAAGCACATCTCATGTGACATGCTCAAGTAGGTACATTTAACTTATTTTGAAAGAATTTATGTCAAAAAGGTTAACTTTCTACAGCTCCCAGCCCAGGTAAGAGAGAGAAGAGGGGCCCCATATAAGATGAAACAGAAGACAACAACCAAAAAGGCTCAACATCTTACCTTATAGAGGGTGGAGCCAAGTGGATCTGGGGGAGAGAATTCTCTCAACCTTTTCCCCCCAGATCCTATTGCATAGATGGTTCTTTTGTAGTATTTGATGAAAGCACTTATTCACATCAGTAATACTGAAGGGCAAAAGAGAGCAAGTTTGGTGTAGTGGTTAGGAGTGCGGACTTCTAATCTGGCATGCCAGGTTCGATTCTGCACTCCCCCACGTGCAACCAGCTGGGTGACCTTGGGCTCACCACGGCACTGATAAAACTGTTCTGACCAAGCAGTGATATCAGGGCTCTCTCAGCCTCACCCACCCCACAGGGTGTCTGTTGTGGGGAGAGGAATGGGAAGGCGACTGTAAGCCGCTTTGAGCCTCCTTCGGTTAGGGAAAAGCGGCATATAAGAACCAACCCTTTACTTCTTCAAAAAAAGATGCATATGTAGTGAGGAACTGGAGCCTACAGCAAAATCTTGGCAGTCAGGGGTGGGTGGGTCAGAGGTGTGGCAAACCCTAGCTTTGTCTGAATTCTGTGAGAAAAAAGTTAACACCAGAGCTGGTTTTAAACTTCTGATCCTCAGACTAGTTTTAGAGACTGAGTTATATAGTCTAGATTGCAATCTAGAGCAGATAAATAGGATATAAACGTTTCTCTGGGTTTTTTGTTTTCTTTTAAACAATGCAATGTTTTGATGGAATGTTTATTTTTAAAACAAAATCAAAAATCTGACTGTAGTGAGTTCCCTTAATTTTTAGAAAAGAAATTAACAGAATGGGAGGGGAAGGGAGGAGGAAGAGCACATGGCAGCCCTTCAGAGCATTTCTCAACACCTCCCCACCCCTGTGTGTGTGACGCACATGTGATAGGAAAATTGGGGGGAAGTGGCTTGGCGTCATCCACAAGAAAGACTTGTCAATAGTTCAGACACTAACACTGAACCCAAATTCTCACAAGACTTTTTTTTTTGTGTGTGTGTGGGGGGGGCTTATAAAAAAATCAAATGTTTAAAAACTACTGGAGCTTACACAAAAACCAAAGGCAGGAAAACCTAAGATGGGTTTTTGGAAGTCAGAGCAGCTTTCAAAATCTCTTACAATTTCAAAAGGCACCCCCTGCCTGAAACTGACCAATAAGCAGACACTGTGGCTCAGTGTTGGTGATGGAGGCATGGCGGGGGGGGGGGGGAGAATCCCATGGGGGTCATTCTGCTTGTAAATTTCCTTTGGCCTGGGAGCCAAAAAAGGGGGGAAACAGGGCAATAGGACTTTTTTAAAAAGTGCAAATACAGCAAAGGGAAAACAAATTGAGCCCTGTAGGGAGCTAAATCCACGGAGGAGTCAAATGAAAGCCCAACCCATCTGCAATGTGAAAGTGAATCGGCAAGCAGAAGATAAAAATACACCTGAGGGGAATGCATGGTAAAAGCAAAGGTAAACACGAGTGCACAAAAGGCTAAGGTTTGCGTTGTATTTAACCCACACCCTAGGACTATGCATACACATCAGAAAAGATTGCACGCAAACCTTTTCCTGGATAAAATCATATGTGGCGTTGTTATCAAGGTTGCTTCTTGGCAGTATATTATCCACGAATACTTGAACATCAGTAATAAGGAGGGAGGCAATATGCAAAGGAACTGAAAGAGATCAAAGCTACAGCCTGCTACAGATTATTTTAATTATGGAGTTAATGTTAGAAATTCAGGAAGAGCTGAGAAGCATTTAGATACAATAAAGGAGGAGATTAGCTCATGTCAAGTACATATGCATTTGCCTGCATTATCGAGTGTGTGAAGCAGCCTAGAAACCTAATACAGAATATAGGCAAATATCCAACCATAAACAGATTTTTCCATTTCCTGTTCCAGTGTAGCCCACTAGCTGCTGCCTCTTCCAAATTTAGTTGCTGGAGATCAGCCAGTCTCCCTCCCTCCCTGTTAAAGTGGGCATTCAAATTTTAATTATTTATTAATTATATTTATATACCGCCCTCCCTGAAGGCTCAGGGAGGTTTACATAAAACATATAAACAATATATGAAACAATCCATAACATATAAATAACTGTAACAATAGTATTAATAACTGATAATTGTAACAGTGCAAACAGGTCCAGAGCGCATTGATGGAGTTCTGGGAGGGAGGGAGCAGGGGCCCTTCAATCGCTGTTGATTACGTCTGGTCTCAATCAAATGCCTGGTGGATGAGCTCCCTTTTGCAGGCCCGGCGGAACTGTTTTAGCTCCATCAGGGCCTTGATCTCCGGTTGTGAATTGGCAGGAATCTCTGCCGCCTTCTTCTACAAACAAAAGTGCTGTTGATTTGGAGGGACAGTATGGTTGGATACAAACCACTTGTCCAAAATATTCAACATCCCCACTAGGATTGCCAACTTTGGGTTAGGGAATGCTAGAAAGAATGCTAGGGGTTTGGAGAGAAAGACTTCAATGGGGCATAATGCCACTTCCAAAGCATCCATTTTCTCTAGGGCCCATTCCGCACACAGAGGATAATGCACTTTCAATGTTCTTTGGTGGCTGGATTTTCCTGTGCAGAACAGGAAAATCTACTTCTAAAGTGCACTGAAAGTGCATTATCTATTGTGTGCAGAATAGGCCCTATGCAACAGAAGCACACACCCCACTTCCAAGTGCAGAACAGCAACAAATTGTCCAAGTGAAAGGCTTGCAAGAAACCTTCTCTGGACTGGATGCCACGGGATGTATGAGTTTCTTCCTTGTTTCAGTGTCTGGCTGCAGCCCCACAATAATCCATCACAAAGCGAATGTCCCCCCTCCCTGATTCCCAAATCAAGTTGTGCAATAGTATAACCAACGATTATATCCCAAAAAGTGTGCAAAATGGGGCAGGGGGAAGGGTCAAGGCAACAGAGAGCCCAGTCTGGTTTGAAGCATCTTAAAACGGAACAAAAGCAGAGAAAAAGGTCGGCAGCGCCTGGGTAAAAGAAGCGCGCGAGGACAGGACGCCCGCTTTGCATGCTATTTGCATACAGACGTCTTATTTGCATACGACTCATCTCACCGCCCCCCCTCCCTCCCTCCCTCAGCAGGTGGCCGACCTCTAACCGCTTCCCGCCCGCTCGGCCAGTTCCTTGCACCCGACACATCCGCGCAGGCGCAGACCCAGCCAACCGCGCGCGCGCTTGGTCAGGCTTGAAAGCCGAAGGTGGGCTGGCTCCTCCCGTTTCTTTGCCCTCCTCCTCCCTTTCCTTCTCTCCTCTGACTGGCCTCCTCCCTTCCTGCATGCAAATAAGGCGCTAACCGTAAGGTCGCGTGGAGGGGGGGGGGGGAGAGAGGAGACAAACACGCAGCTGGCCAGCGGGAGCTCGGGCGCGCGCGACAGGTAGGAAGAGCGCGCGAGGCGGAGGGGGGTGGGGCAGGGGGAGGATGAAGAGGCTATAAAGGCTCTCAGCGGCCGCGCAGGCGCCCTTCGGGCCGGTCGCCCCCCCCCCTTCGCGTCTCCATCATTGGGCCTTAAGGACCGTCCTTGTCTCTTCCTCCTGCGGCGCGGTGGGGGCAGGTGAGGCCCTTCTCCGTTCTCGCCTCAGGATAGCCTCCCTTTCCTCTCCCCACCCGAATAGGTCGTTTGTGGGGAGGGGGGAGCGGGCTGAGGTTGGGATTGGCAGCCCCCCCTCAAGTGGGACGGAGGGGTATAGCTGGCAGGAACTCCTCTGCGCCCCCCCCGTCTTCCTTTTGGGGCGGGGGGGGGAGTTGAAGACGAGGGGCACCTGACTTAGAATCCTAGAGTTGGAAGGGACCTCAAGGGTCATCTAGTCCAACCCCCTGCACTATGCAGGACACTCACAACCAACCCTATTGCTCATCCACTGTCACCTGCCACCCCCTTGAATAAGGTGACCAGATTTTAACATTGGTAAAGTGGACACCATTCACCGGGTGGGGGGGGGGTCTTGATTAAGAATTTGGTCCATATGGAGCAGGGGTAGTCAAACTGCGGCCCTCCAGATGTCCATGGACTACAATTCCCAGGAGCCCCTGCCAGCGAATGGACATCTGGAGGGCCGCAGTTTGACTACCCCTGGTATGGAGCAACAAAAAGTTTCATGGAACACATGGAACGCAAAAATAGTATTGTAATATATATTTTTAAAAATTTCAACATAAGTACAGTTTGCCAGGTACCCCCAGATGTCCCTCCAAAAGTGGGACAATCTGATCACCTTACCTTGGAACCTTCCCAGAATCAGCCTCTCTGTCAGATGGCTATCCAGCCTCTGCTTAAAAATCTCCAAAGATGGAGAACCCACCACCTCCCGACGAAGCCTGTTCCACTGAGAAACCCCTCAGACTGCCAGGAACTTCTTCCGGATGTTTAGATGGAATTTCTTTTGAATTAATTTCATCCCATTGGATCTGGTCTGTCCCTCTGTCTTCTCTCATGGAGGGGTGGGGGGGAGGGAGTAATGGCTGTTGCCCCTCTTTTTTGATGTTATCAATGGGCCATCTGCGGGTTTAGTGAAGGCAAAGAGGAATGGGTCCTTGCCCCGAGGAGTTTGCAGTCTGAAGTGCCCCCCCCCTCCACATGCCACCAAAATATACTGAGTCAGAGCATGGGGATAGTGTTTCATTGTTTGTTGTCACGGTTTTATATTCTGATTTTAACTTGGTTGTAGAAAGATATGTTGTGCACTGCCGAGATGCAGAGAGAGGTGGTTAAGAAATTGAATGCATAATAGTAAATAATCTCATGACTAGGAGGGAGGGTAAGTGATAAAAGAATATGTGTAGTTGGTACAGACAGCAACTCTTAAAGTAGGTCTGCTCATTTGAGTCTGTGTAATGGGACTTGCTCCTAGGAAAGTGTTATTATTTGGGCTTAGCTGAAGTAGGTGAAGGGAGGATGCTAAATGCACTCCTGAACTCCTTTTATGGATTAAAAATAAAGGGTTCCATGGAGGGGGACACGCTGTTTCTCTTAGATGCTAAGAAGGGGAAAGGAAGCTGGCTCTGTGTTTCCCCTTTGAAGGGACCATGTCCTGCCATTGGTGAATGACCTTGGTCCTGTTTCCTACACTAGCTTACTCTTCTCTTGATGTGTCTAGGGTAGTTCCTCTTCAGAGCTTCATGCAGCACTCCCTCTCTGGGCTTTTGAGGTCCTCAATCCAGACCAGGCTGCTCTTCTCGGTTTTGACAGATGTGCGGGTAAGGACTTCTGAAGAATATAAAGAGATGGGTTCTGGAAACTGTTGTTGATCTTTTAAAACAGGAAAATAAATTTATTGCCCGTTCCTGCTTTTGAGCAATAATGAGATCTAGGATCCAAAGGGCCAAACCTTAGACTTGGTTTTTATATTTAGAAAATGGCCCCAAAGGCTTTGTGACCTTTATTGTTGTTTTTCAGCAATATTTTCTTTGTGCAGTCTTTTGTGGGCGGAGCAGGGTTCTTTTCCTCATATGATGTCACCATGAAGTAGGTCAAAGAAAGCTAGTCCTGGTGGGAAGTCCTTGTGAAAGGCCATTTGAGGGCCATTTTAACAAAATAAAATTTGTAAACTGTAGCAGCTGTAGATCTTACAGCCTTCTCCTCTTTTCTATCACTGCAATCCTACTATGTAGATTAGGCTGAGAGTCTGTGACTGGCCCAAGGTCACCTAGCAAGGTTCCATGGCAAAGCGGGGATTTCAGTCTCGTTATAAATTTGAAGGCCCAGGTTGTTCTGAAGTGTTATTTAACTGTTGTTGTTGTCTCATTACTACCTCACTAGATATCATAAAAATGTGTAATTTACAATGAACTCAATTGTCAAGTAGATTTTTCATCCTGAAAATAAGAGGCGATTTTTCACTTGCTGTGAAAGAGTTTGTTGTTTTTACTTGAGAGCTTTTGGATAAGAGTTGCTTTAGGGATAACAACTATTTTATTTCTCCAAACATGTAAAATGGGAGTGAAGGAACATAAGGAAAAACTTTACTAGTGTAAGACCCTTTTCAATGGCGGTTCTGTGTGTCAATGATTGTGTCTATCGATTTTGGCTGGTCTATGATTGCATCTGTGAAGAAATTATTTTATTTGAAGGTTTGAGAGAAGAACCTTCATTCTGAGTTTTAATTCCTGCCCTTCCCCCCTCTGGGCTCAGAGAATGAACTCAGGATGGGAAAATGAGTTAGTTCCATTGCTTCCTGACTTAGCCTACTTTCATACAAATGCTGATAGGCAATGGAATGGTCAAGCTTCTCTCCTCCCCCCCCCCCTTTCAGGCAGGGAATAGAGACTTAGAGGTCTTAAATACTGGAGCAGTGGTTCTGAACCTGGGAGTTTGGATCCCTTTGGGGGTTGAATGACCCTTTCACGAGTTGCAGCAGGGCAAGCAGATTGGCTTGGGGTGGGGGGCGCCATCCACACAACAGCCTTGCGGGGTAAATTGAAAGAGTATTCATCTGTCTGGAGTAGTGGAAAACAGCTAGATTGGCATGGTGGGACAAGAGGCAGAACTGAACTGAGAAACCCTGGGAAAAAACCCAATTTTTATACAATTATGAACAATGGATCTTCACGCCATGGGTCAGTTTTGGTTTAATTTCTGTGAAAGAACACTTGCATTATTTTATGGTTGGGGGTCACCCCAACATGAGGAACTGTATTAAAGGGTCACAGGAAGGGTGAGAACCATTGTACTAGAGGAACTTCAAGAAGGAATTCTTGAAGAATCTCCAGGAAAAGCTTCTCTGACACAGCGTGGCCTGGTCATTGGGTGGGAAAAGAGAGGTGATAAAATTCCTGGAAGCAAGGAGGAAGGTCTCTTTGAAACTAAGTCCATCAGAGCAGACAGAACTCTTAACTGAGGCTGTCATTAACAATATGCTGGCTGGAAGAGCTGGAGAAAGCTGCAAAGTTAATGGAAATATAGGATTGTGCGCCGTGTCATCCAAATCGGCCACTCCCGGCCGCCGCAGCTAGCGCCTCACTGTGGGGAGGGAGGGAGGACACATGACCGCCACCCCACCCCCCCGCTGTGAGGCGCTGCCTACGGCAGCCCAGAGCGGCTAATTCGGATGACGCGGAACCCAACCTTAATGGAAACTCTGTAGATATCTACAACATCCTAAGCTAAGAAGCCTGTCCTATATTTTAACATCTGCATTTTTTTTAAATCACTTATGCAGTCTGGTGCTGATTGTGAGCATTTTCCCTTGAATAAATATTTTATAACTTTTCATGCTGGTAGTGGTCCTCTGTACTACAGCTACCTCCATCATCTCGGACACGCTATTTGAAAAGGAGCACCAGGGGAAAGGTCAGCAAGCGGTTATTCTTCTGCACAAGGCAGTAAACTGTCACTGGCCAGCAGGAGATACAGAGACAATACGTCGGAAGTTGGAAGGGAAGCTTTCTGTTCCTACAAAGCTCATGTTTTGGCAGCATGTTACTGGAGAGAGATAAAAGCCTCTCCAGGTGTTGGGAAAACCTTGGAGGACAGGGTGGAATAGGGTTTGCAGGCTAGAGCAGGCCTGTTCACCACCACATTAAAAAGTTTAAGTAGCAATGGGACACACAGAAGGTTGGGTTGACATCTTTTTGGTTTTTCTCATGCCATAGTTTTTGATACACAGCATCTATAATTATACACAGCATTACAATAATGAAAGACTTAAGCACACACTTATTGGCATTGCTGTGAGTTTTTATGTAAGTCTATATATGTGTGCATGTGTGTGTACTCTGTTTAAAAGCTATTTGACAAAGGTGGGTCGACACACCCTCACATCTCTCTAAACATAACTACTCTGTAGATTACTTCAAACCAACCAATACAGCTGTAGGCATGCTGTTTGTTTTTCAAACCATAACGTACATTGTAAGCTGAAACCCAAATATTTGTTTTTTTATTGTACTAGAACATTTAACATTTTCCAACTGCTGCAGTGTGGAAAAATGTATTAAAATGTTAGCTGTGATCAGCTTCATGTATAACCATGTAACTAAGTGGTTACTATACAATCATTTTTAGCAACTTCTATAGTGATACGTTTATGGGCTATAGTTTGATGACTGTGTGGCGGGTGTCCAGGATGGTGTAGTGAGAGCCAGTTTGGTGTAGTGGTTAGGAGTGCGGACTTCTAATCTGGCATGCCAGGTTTGATTCTGCGCTCCCCCACATGAATCCAGCTGGGTGACCTTGGGCTCGCCATGGCACTGATAAAACTGTTCTGACCGAGCAGTATTATCAGCGCTCTCTCAGCCTCACCCACCCCACAGGGTGTCTGTTGTGGGGAGAGGAATGGGAAGGCGACTGTAAGCCGCTTTGAGCCTCCTTTGGGTAGGGAAAAGCGGCATATAAGAACCAACTCTTCTTCTTCTTTTACTTGCCTACACAGTAAATTCTTTAGCTTCCTGGCTTCAAGAAGCGATCCCTCCGTGTGTATTGATACTATGATTTTAAGAGAACTGAAGTAGCTTCTGCACAAAATGGTAATTTGTATAGCTATCGCACAACATTTTAATAGCCATTCTAGTTATTAAATGTAATATTAAATCTGTTCTAGTATCTCTGCATTTCAGATCATCAACAAGACAAATATGTTGTCAAAATTGAATTTCTGTTAAGTAGCGAAGATCTCGACTACCAGAATCCGAAACACATTAACAAGTGACTAGATTTTTAATGCTGCCCCTCAGGAATGTGCCAGGGTCTGGCTGAAAGATCATTTCCATGGTGCTTCAGCCTTCCATTCAACATGAGCTTAGAGAAATATCTGTGCCTGGAAGCTTTTCTTTTCATTTTTGCTCGTTTGCTTGCTCTTGTCATTTTGCAGTGCAAAAACACTGACGGCAGAAGTGCATTTATTCTTTCCAAACTGATCTCACAGCACTAAAGCTCCCTGCCTCAAACCACTTGTATGTGGACAGTTCTTTGTAGAACTACAGAGCACTCAGTTATATTGCCACTCATTATGGACAGATGCTTACACACTGGATATAGTTTAATTGTCTGTGTTTGTTTATCCTGGGCAAATGTAGTTCATGCCTAATGTAAATACAGTGTACTGTTCTTCAAACCCATGAAGTCTTAGCTCTGTGTATTGTTAGTGGAAACACAAATGGGAACGAGGGCATTTAACTGTTTGAATAATTTGTATGTTTAGCTTCATTGCACTTACTCTGTTTTTAACCAGCCCTTCTGCAATTATTTTCTCTAGCAAGAGTCCTCAGGTTTGTGAAGATGGTAGTTCCTGGGAGTGCCCCTGTAATTCAACCTGACCATAGTCTTGGAACAGACCAGGGCAGAGGTTCAACAGAAGGCTCTGTAATGCGTCCAGATGCAGAACCAATGGCTGACCAAGTGGGCCCGGAACTGGAGGAGGTCCGGAAATTGCAGGAACTTGTAAGAAGACTTGAGCTCCAGAATCAGCAGTTGAGAACTAGAAGCCTCCGAAGTGTGCCAGAGGCAAAATTGCTGAGCCAGGCTGACGCTGGAGTGGATAATTGCAATTCCAGGCTCAATGGAATGGAAATGAATAATAGCATCAACGCTCTGATGGATAAGCAAGAGCTGCAGCTAGTGGCAGACCTGCACTCAGCACTAAGTAAAATGAAGTCTGAAGCAGAAGAGAGGGAAGAATATGTGAAAAAAGATGTAGAGGCCACAGTGCAGCAAAGCTGTGCAACTGCTTCTTGGAAAGAGACTTCCAACACGCAGTTTGTGAGCAGTACCAAAAGGCAGAGCAGTGCTGGTGATACCAGCGACATATCCAGTTGGGACAGTGGAGGTGGAAGCACAGTGGAGGTGGAAGACTTTGCCAGCAGGTTTGTGGAGCCAATACTGAGGCTGAATGAAGAGAGTACAGGTGTAGAAGACCTTTGGAATGAGACAGCTCTGGATGAGGTAGAAGTCCTAGAGCTCGAGAGTGGGACCGATGAAGAGGACTGCTGGTAGGTACCATGAAATGTTGAATGTCACAATATTAATGTTAGAAGGAGGGCAATAGTCTATACCCTCTATTTCTGAAGCAGGCTGATTTTTGTGTAAGATGAAAGTAATAAAGCCATTATCCTTTACCACAGAGACTAAGCCCAAGTTCTTTAATATTGTCAGCAGTCTTTTGTAAAGCAAGAGTGGCTTATTAACCTGTGAAGGCAGACATAGGGTCTGAAGGAAGCACCTACAAAGAAGACCACAAAAGCATTTTTCAACACTACAGTTTTTTAGATAAATAGGTGTATAGCAACAGAGGAATGCACATTGGACTAGAACGCTAGTGTCTTTTAAAAAGTTGAAAAGAAGCCCAGTGCAGGAGGGAACTAGGTCCAGAGGAGAGTATTTTTGACACTCCCCCCCCCCCCCCCATTTTCTTGATTCAGTACATCCCTCCTGTCCCTGAAGCAGCTAGTAGGTCCCTGGGGAGGAAGAGGACAAGTATGCATTTTGCCTGGGGAAAACTTTGTGGATGAAAAAAGTTACATATCCTCATCCTATTTGTTTACTTATTTTGTATTGGTATGCTGTCCTTCCCTGGAAGCTCAGCATGGCTTCCTGTAGTTAAAATCCAGTACAATATAATACAAGTAGCAGAAAAACCCATTGAACAAAAAATGCAATAGGCTCTAGCCCACCCACCCCATCTGGGCAGCTCTGGCAAGGCCACAGCAGGCCTGCTCGGAGAAGTGGCCAGCTCTGTTGGGGGCTCCCTCCCCCTACACCACTGGTGTTTCCACCTTTTTGGTTTGTAATATGTTCTCAGCTTAGTTCAAAGTGTTAGTTTACAATCTGGCCACTGATCCCTGGCCCCAAATAAGCATGTCGGTCCTCAACAAGGACCAGAGCTATTTCTGTCCTGGCCCCCACCTGGTGGAACGAGCTCCCTGAAGAGATCCGGGCCTTGTCCAAACTCCCAAAATTCTGCAGGGCCTGCAAAAGGGAGCTCCTCCACCAGGCATTTGCCTGAGACCAACAACAAGTTCCCCTCAGACATCCTCTCCATGGCCTGAACCGGTCTGTCCTCTCTAAGGGCCTTAGCTAAGTTCCGTTCCTGTTATATTAATTACGATCACTGAAATTGTGTTATTTAGATTGTTGTTGTTGTATTTGTTTATGTTATATATTAATTCATTCCATGTTTCCCCCATGTTGTATGTAAACCACCCTGAGCCATATGGAAGGGCAGTATATTTATTTAGATTTAGATTTATTTATTTAGATTTATAGAAATCAGATACATACATACATACATACATACATACATACATACATACATACATACATACATACATACATACATACATACATACATACATACATACATACATACATACATACATCTCATTTAAATAGTCTGGGACAGGAAAGCTTCAAGAATGTCCGCTACCAAATAAGCCCTCACATTTTAAATAAACGCTAGTGAGACCTTTGATAGTCACTGGTGTGTGCAATATATGCATCACCAGGAGCAGGATTTTCCAGTTATTAACCTACGGTCATAGAAAGCCCTCCCTTTGAAGTTGTGGTCAGTAATTTTCCTGCTTTAATGGGAAAGCTAAAGGAAATGCTGTTATATGCTGCTGAGTTTAACATTTGGGTTTGTGTTTGGGAGATCGTTTAGTATATGATAGTTTGTTAATGTTTTAATTTTATCCTGTTAAGTTGCTTTTGAAAAAAAAATTTTTGGCTGAACATAATAAAACAGTACATTGCACCTAAGCAGCCAAACTACTGAAAAGGGATGGATGGGTTGGTAAAGTCATTGTATTCACTTGTTGAATTGATATTGAACACTCTTCTCTGTTATAATGCTCTCCCTTCAAGGGATTATCGATAGAAGCACACAAGTGTGTCTGTGACGAAGGCCACATAGAGACAGCTGAACATATCCTATTTGAGTGCAGACTCTATTGTCACCTCCGTACAGATTCACTGGCCTTGTTGCTTGCAGAATGCCCCAGAGGGCTGAGGAAACAGCATCTTAAACTAGTACTGTCAGACAGAAATAAAGACCTAATGAAAATGATTGCCAAATTTGCTAGGGTAGCTATAAAAATAAGGCAGTGCTGGACCAACCCTATACCCTAATACTTTTACACTGGATCCATATGCAGTTGTTCTTATTTCTCGTTTTTATCCATTCATAATTTATTTTATATCTGTAATTATATGTTTTCTACCGGTTGGTCTATAACCATAAATAAAAATTGATTGATTGATATTGAACTTAACTTATCCTCCTTAAGGCTGTATGTCTCACCAAGAAAGTCATCTATAGATGAAAAGGAATCTCCCCTAAAATGGTGCAGGCAGGTGTTAGATCATCGAAGTCCTGAGACAGAAGCAGCCTGCCGTACCCTCATCAATAAGCTTGACCAAGGTAAGTGAGCTGATTGATGACCCTTATGTGTTCGGTCATTAACTTATCATAGGAACTGTTGAGCACATTGCACCAACTGAGGTATCCAGAGTGCTTAGGGAAAAATAGTATTGAAGTATTCAGTTCTTTCCATGTTAAGGAACCTGAGGTTCGGAACAGAGCCTTGATTTCTTGATCTGGTCAATAGACTTCTTTCTGCAACTGGCTAAACCAGTAGTATTAACATTAAGAGCTGGCAGGATGCCATGGGATAATCTTACTAAGCTTACTGTAAGAAAGAGTGTGTATTTGATCTTTGGATAGAAGTATCCTAATTAGATGAGGATTTCTGACATCCCAAGTGCCATCCCTAGGATTTCATCCTTGTTCAAAGGTGTTCTCTTAAGAACTCTATCTGCCTCATTTTGGACCAGAGGTAGTTCTGGGTCAGGGATAAAGGTAGGCCTGCATACAGTGAGTCCAGCCTGGAGATGACCGCTGCCTGGATCACTGTAGCTAGGTGTTCTGGGTCCAGGTAGGACGCTAGTGGCGTAACTTGGTGCAGGCAGAAGAACACTAGGATAGTGCCATGGGATATTTTGGGGATTTAAAAGTATAAATGCATTTTCATTAAAACAATTATAACGACAATCACTTGAAACGGAGCTGTGTGCTGCCACATCATCATTTTCTAATTTTCCTAACTGATAAAAGCAATGACAAGTTGAAAACTGGAATCATTAAACTACGTACTAAAAAGGCAGATTTATTATCTGGACTTGGATACAGTATTGTTATCTCAGCATTTTTCTATGCAAATGAAAGAACAGAGTAAAAACTCAGAGTAGCAATTAATTTGGGTCTTTAATTATATTTCATAATATTATTGAAGACTATAGAGTTATTCCATTGTACTGACACCTGTTACATAAATGTAGATTAAGATGATTAACTTTTACTAGATATCAGTCTAATAAAACATACTAACTAATCACATGTCATTTTTTTCTTTACTGAGAACCAAAGTGTGCAAGAGTCATAGCTGCTTTTCTTGAACATAGCTGTTTCACTTTAGAACATTGGTCTGTAACCTTTCTAAGGCTGCAGACCGGTGTGGGGGGGAGAGTGATCCATGCACCGCCGCAAACGAGCATGCGCGGCAATTTCACGCATGCGTGGACCTGCCATACATGCGCATTTGCGCCAGCAGCCCTGCTTCCCTCCCCCCCACACACAAAAAGAAGCTTGCCGGGCCGCAAGCTAAGCGGCCGCTTTGGTGGCCGATTTGCTTGCGGCCTGGGATGTTTCTAACTGCGGGGGGGGGGGGGGGAACCACTGCTTTAGAAGATGTAAAGTTTGCACATACGAAAAAAGGCCTCTCAGTTTTCATCACAACTTGGCTTATTTCTTGACTTTTGTTATGTGTGTTTTCTAACGCTTTTTAGATATTTGACATGTTCAGAAGAGGAAGGGAAACTGAGACAAGAAGAGGGCAGAAGGAGTCTTCATTATATGAAGGCTTTGTTGCCTTGTTTGTTTGTTGAGTGTTAGTTTTGTTTGTAACTCCAGGGGAAACCAGTCAAATTAGAAACGAATTTATTCCAAATACTGCAGGTTGCAAGAGCAATGTGTGGCAGGTTGTCAGACTGGACTAGATATCTGTACTTTCGAAGTACACTTCATACTTCTGCAATGTATGAAGGCACTTTTGCAATTTAATTCTAAAAATTTTTACTTGCTTGGCGATCCAGTCACATGCCAGTAGCGGTGCTAACCACTAATCTTACCATTTTTAATTCTTGGATTTAAAAGATGGGCAATGTGAATTTACTCTGTAATGTGTGTAAAAAACTGCTTTGACAGTATTTTACTTATCTTTCTGAAATAAAGAACATGGTATTTGAAGGTTTTTTCCTCCCCTGCCCCCCCCCCCAGTTTTTTCACATTGTATTAATGGAAGCAAGGAAAATGCATATTCCTTGCCTGAGTTTTATTGGATTTTTTCCCCTGCATCTTGACCACACCTTCCGTTTTGCACCAGGCCATAGGAATTGCAGTCAGCCAAATCCTAGCTGGCCTATAGAATACAGGTAAGGCTCTCATAATGGATAAAGAGAGACAGCATATCCCTTCAAAGACTATTTTTGTCATCATGTTAGACTCTTCAGAGAAGCAGAATTGCAGTATAACTTCCCAGTGTTTGATGGCAGAATACTAATCTACTTTTTTCCAATCGATGCTGCTTGAGTGGGTGCCTAGGGAAAGAGCAATATGTTTTTGTGCACTATTTGTTACCTGAAACTGTGTCTTTGGGTGAATGAAGCAGGAGAGAACAATTGAAATGGTTTATTATAATTTATGCTGCTTCTGCTTCTGATTTTGTGGCTAATTTTGGCCACCCTAGATTGCATTCAACTGGCTTTCAGAACATCTGGAATGCCCATTTTTGTGTGGGGTACAGCTTGAGTAGATGAGTTTAAAGACTGTTCAGAAAAGAGCCTTGATTATTTTATGTTCTAATCATGCTACTCCAAAGAGTACGTTCTAATGATGCTACTTTTTTTGTTTGATCTAAATGGGAAATTTTTCTCAGATGTAATATCTGTGTGCCAGGCACCTATGCAACTTTTGTAGTTATATGTAGCAGCTCTTACAAAACTGTTTCTTACACTTCAAATGAAAGCACCTTAAAGAGATGACCAAACTTTTCTTCCTACAGAGTTCATAGAGGAGACTGTCATGGTACCGTTCCACCAGTACATGCTAGGATTCTATTCTATCCCATCCCATCCCATCCATCTATCACGTTTATATCCCGCCACTCTCACAAGGGCTTGTGGCAGCTAACAAGATAAAACCCCAATAAAAACCCCAATAAAATAAGTAACAATTTCAATCAAACTAGAAGAAGAAGAAGAGTTGGTTCTTATATGCCGCTTTTCCCTACCCGAAGGAGTCTCAAAGCGGCTTACAGTCGCCTTCCCATTCCTCCCCCCACAACAGACACCCTGTGGGGTGGGTGAGGCTGAGAGAGCCCTGATATCACTGCCCGGTCAGAACAGTTTTATCAGTGCCGTGGCGAGCCCAAGGTCACCCAGCTGGCTGCATGTGGGGGAGTGCAGAATCGAACCTAGCATGCCAGATTAGAAGTCCGCACTCCTAATCACTACACCAAACTGGCTCCTCTAGCCAATCAACTGAAAATCATCCATTCATTCGGCAGCCAAAAAACCCATACTAATCATTATTAAAAACCTCAGGGTGGACAGAGGGGCTGCAGATTGCTGATTAACACCAACTGTACACATTTGCCCTGACCTAGGTAGTCCACGCTGGCCTTATCTCATCAGATCTCAGAAGCTAAGCAGGGTCAGCCCTGGCTAGTATTTGGATGGGAGACTTCCTGGGAATACCAGGGTCATGATGCAGCCACAGGCAATGGCAGACCACCTCTGGAAACATCTTGCCTTGAAAACTCCATGGGGTCACTGTAAGTCAGCTGTGACCTGATGGCAACCCCCTCCCCCCATTATATGTATTATGTTTAAATATTACAACACCACCCAACCATCTGATCAAACAGACATTAAAGGGATAGCTAGAAGGTGGCTTCCCTACTTGAGAATAATAGCGCCCCTTTCCCCACTTTCAGGATAACTTGAAGGGGAGATACACATGGGAGATAAACTGACTGCATGAACTGAACATCCTCACCTACCATTCTATATGTTAGCTGAGGTATGGGGGAAAGCAGTACAGCTGTGGCTTGTGTAGCTGTCAAGCTGTTTGGAGAACACATGAAGCAGGCATCACAAGATGCTGCAATAAAAACCATGCAGTTAAGCTGACACGTATCGACATGCAATGTTAAGGAAGGAAACGACAAGTAGAGGACTGAGAATTGTCATCTTTCTTTTAATTCCAGACATTTTAATCTGCCATAGTTGGAAATCTAATAAGTGGTTTGTATCCTGGTTCAGGGGGTGAGTGTGTCTGGCATGTAATGCATGCAAATGGTCATTTGACATGTTGTGTCTCTCCTCTCCCTTGTATCTGTGTTTAACTTGGTATTATTTCATGGCTTTGTATCTTCCTCTAGCCAGTAGGTGGAAATCCCTGTACTGCAGTCCACTGGCGTCTCCAAGTGTGCATAACTTGAATACTGACGCAGGGTCCTGTAGTAATGCACTAAACTCTCCTGGGCACTACAAATCAACTAACAAACCTCTACTAACCTGTGGCAGCTCAGGTACGGCATGGCATCGGGGGCCTTTCGGAGGACTGGAGGTGGGAAATGCATGGGGCTTGGGTGACAGGGTGGTGGTGGAAATTGAGACTGCCTATGCAAATCCACTCTTAATATGATTGCTAGGTTCTCTTTTCACCCAGTGCTTCAGGAAACTTTGCTAGCTCTTAACACCCTTTTTTGTCTGTGCAGTCTCTGACAGCTTTTGAAAGCTATAAGTGGAAAGCTCACTACTGGAGTGCATTAGACTGTCTCATTCCCAGAGCATTTGTTTGGTCCTTAGGGCAAAGACCTGGCAGAATTGCCCGTTCAAGAAGAGCTTTCTGCTCTTTCATTGTCAGCTTTTGCTTCATTTTTGTAGGAAGAATTGTTATTACTTGTACATACAACAGTTCCTGTGTTTGAGGATGAGCTTAGCATGTGCTTTACAAGACCTTAAATTAACAAAATGGAAGGGGGTAGGTTTTTCAGAAGGCTTGGTCTGTCTAGAGGTTCCTAGTTTTTGCAAGAGGAGTGTGACCACTATGTGGAGGTGGCAGCTGCTTTCCTATTGTTTATCTTGGAGGAAACCCTCTTGACATGGTGCTGGCACGCTGACTTATTAGATGCTGATCTGCAATTAATTTTGAGTTAAGAACTTGCATGCAGTTGGAATAGTTAAATTATATTCTTCTGAGCTTAATTTCCAAAATCCAGGACCAAGTTAGAAGCCACAGTCACAGTTCCCAAAACATTGCCTGGATTTTTGGGGTGGAGACGAGCCAGGCATCAAACAATTTATGAACTGGTATAATCCAGTTGCTAACATGGGGATAACTTTGTTGCTTATGAAAGGCATGGATAGGTGGGAATAGCAGCACTGAAGCTATGGTATCTCAAAGTAACTTTGCTAATTTTTGGTATTTGAATGCTTCTTTCCTGTATCTGAAGTATAGAAAAAGCAGCAAAATGCCTGCTTTGCTGTAATTTTTCTGGTTTTAGAAATGAATAATTGAAGACTAGCTTGGTCAAAAGGCAATATAAAAATTTAAAATTTAATAATAAATTTGAATTTTAATAATATTTGTAAAGCACTCATTGGTTTAGAAGCCCTGTCTAAGTCAGTGTAGCAGGAATTAGGGGAGCCTTAGGGGAGTGGCGGGCTATAAATCGAAGTAATAAATAAATAAATAAATAAATTTGGGGTGCAAAATCACCAAGCCTGATGGCTGTTTAGTCTATTTCTTTGTCACCATAGTAATTTAAATTTTATTCTACTCCATGGAATCAACATGGCAGCAGCTGCTTGTGCTATGGGTTTTAGTAATTTAAGACTGATCAGGTGGGATGAATGCACATCCTGTTTATAAACATAGCTATAATTAACATGGTAAACTCCCATTTCCTTGAATCCCTGCTATTAGCTACTCACTACTCACCTTTCTTGTATATGACAAATAAGAATGGTCCTTAAGCCACAAGCCTTGGTAAGCCACAAGCCACAAGCCTTAAATCTTGGTAAGTATAAATGCCCCCCCCCCCCAAAGCACTGTGTGAAATCTTGAAATTTAGCCTTAATCCAGTATGTTTCTGAATTTGACAAGGAGGAGATAATCTAGAGATATCCAGTCCAAATTCCAAGAGGAGATTTTTTAATATAAAAACTTTGGGGGTGGATCCTATAAAAAAGATCCATGGGTGATTATTCTTGATTTCCAAACTGTGCAGTAGGTTTCCCAAGAATTTCTTAATGTTAGTCATACAGATCTCCATCCCCATAAGCAGCGGTGAGTTGGGAGAGGCAAATAAGTCACACTTCCATGCAAGGCACATGGATGGGATCCAGCCCATTAAATGGTGAAAAATTGGTCATCTGGTGGAGCCTAGTTGTCCCATCTGCCATGGATGTCTTTTATAACATACAAGGCATGTCTACAAATGAGTATCTTACAAAATACCATAATCTGACTTCTAAAATACCTGATCTTAAATGAAAGGAATGAAGGTGATGTCCTTTTGATATCAGTTCTCTAAAACATTCCTAATGCTGCTTTGTCCCATTGTGCGGTTTACAATGCGGCATCTGCTAGTTGAAAGCCTTTTGTACTTGGGACCAGCGATGAAAGTTTCTGCTAGGATTTTCACGAATTTCACTGTGGTGTAGTAAGTAGACCAACAGTAGTTCTAACTAAACTAAACCAAGGGGTATAAACCCCAATGTATTGCAGGACAAAGTGGCCAAAGGAACATAGTGGCTTAAGGCATGCAAGGTTTGCCAGGAGTGATACCCTCTTCCCCGCCTTTTTTTTTTTTTAGGGGGGGATTAAAATGTATGCAATATCCACTTTCTTATCAAACCCTAAACTTATTTTACAGTTTTAACAACATAAAATGCATCTTTAGGATTTAAAAGTGTAGCAGTTTGATCTTGCTATGAAATGTAATAGAATAAATGCCTCAGCTAGCTATGAGCATAATTGCAAGTTTACTCAGTGCTAAAGAGACCTGGCAATTGCCACACCCTGTGGGACCTTTGCATATGTATCTTAAGCTTTGCTACCTTAATGGCTGGAGGAAAAATAACTTGAAAGCAGAACAAATTTTGTAATGTACAAAAAAGTATGTTTGGACATTAACAGTCTTTTATAGAAACAAGAGGACTATCAGCAAAATTATTTATCTTAAACTTTGTAATTTTGTAGTGGTGCCATGTTGGATATAGTCATACATGTTACAGCTCTGCATTGTGGAAAAATAGTATTGAAATTATAAATATATCCTTAAATACTATTATCTGTAGTATACACAGAAATAATCATCGTAAATAAAAGTCTTCGTTCAACATATTCCGATTGAGTAAAACCATGAATTGAAAATCATGGCATTCATCCTAAGAAAACATAGGAGTTGGGTTCTTTTTCAGTGCTTCCCAAAGTGTTCAGTTTTTCTCTTGAGGAATATGGGAGTAGTTGATGTTTTTCTGATTTGTTTTTCCAGAGCCTTCATATCTATAGTTGCTTCCTGCCCCAGTAGGTAGTAGAGACCTTTTGTCAGTGTCCTGAAATATGAATTGAGCCACCACAACAACTGTGCTTATCACACATGCATATATAATGTTATGTATAGAGGTCTTCTTCCTTCATACTCTGGGTAAAAAAGACTTCTTTATTTTTAGGTGACTTCTTTATTTCTAGATGACCCCACTGGTAAATTCGTTCAATTTAGTTTGAAGCTTCACTGCACTTATTAGACAAAAACGGGATTGTTAATTCAGTATGAGACTACTTACAAATGAATATTGAAATGATTATCTGGAACACTGGTTTCTTTTATCTCTCCTGCCACCTCTGAAAGGTTATTTGAGTATGCATTCAGGATTGAGCTCTCAGTCCTCCGTTGAAAGTGAACTCAGTACATCAGATGACTCCATATCAATGGGATACAAACTGCAGGATTTGACTGATGTCCAAGTTATGGCCCGCCTACAGGAAGAAAGTACGTGAAAGCCACTTAATCCCTTATCTACATTGGGGCTGCTTTTTCTTCAAGGAGAGGTTTTTCTCTAAAGCCTGTATATGCCAAAATAAACCTACCATTTATTCTGTTTTGGTTTGTTTTAAATAGCTGCACAAACTGACCACTTAGTCTGGGCAATTGTAAATGGCTTTGCTGAGTAAATGACATGGCCCTCATCAGTGTGAGATGTAAGGAGAGGACTGATGTTGCTAGTGACCTAAACTTTTTCCACTCAGGACCTCTTCTTGCCCAAGAATTTTTTACGTGATCCCAATTATATAGGTATATAAAATAAGTATAAAAATCAAACTTTTGCTAATAATAAATGTATTTTAAAACAATTCTTTGACATACATATAATTTTACCATTTATTAAAGACTAAAGCAGCTTTGCATACTAATGAGTTGGACGTGCTTCTTTATTTTTACATAAAGGACTAAATCTTGGCCAGAAATTTTCTGTTTAGAGGGGCAACATTTTTGTTAAGGGGCCGGTAAGGGGACCAAGACCTACCCAGGGTTGCCAGCCTTAAGGTGAAGGCTGGAGACATCCTGGAATGGTTTTGTTATGGAGAGGTAAAGGCAAGCAATAACTTGCCCCATATGAGGTTGTAACCCACAGTTTAAGAAGCTTTGATCTAAGGCTTAGTAAAAACTGGTTGTCAGGCTCCTTGCTGCTGTTCTTTTCACAGAAGGCTGGGTCGTTGGCTTGAATCTGAACAGAGGAAGAATTTATTTGAGATTTAATTGCCCTCCTAATGGATTTCAGGAGTGGAAGACATGCCTGCTTAGGCTGCTTTCTTGTTAATATTATCTTGGAAAGGGTCCACAAAAGAAAGTGGGATGAATCGAAGAGTCACCAGGAACCTTGCTGAGCAGACTTCATTATCTTTTCCTCCCATTTATATTTTGAGAATCGTGTTCAAATGATAACCTCATCTTCAACACAAAGCCATCATTACCCTGTGCCAATTTAGGCATGTTTATAACTTGAGTTGGTTCTTTAAAATCTGGGCGCTCAAGGGGATTTGGGGTTGCAGGGCATGTGCTGCAGAAAAAAATCAAATGCTAAAAGATTGTCTTCCCACGCCCATGTGGTATTTGCTCCAATTTTAATGTAACAAGCATAAACAAGGAGGTCTGGCTTCTCTGCTAAGAACTTTGAGTAACGTGATCGAGCAATGACTGTGTCCTCTATGGCCATATTTAGGTCTCCGCCAGGACTGTGCTTCCAGTTCGGCCTCCGTTTCTCGCCGCAGCTCCAGTGCCTCCTTGCATTCTCTGCGCAGAGGCACCTACAGTGACCAGGACTTTGACACGTACAGTCTGGAGGATGAAGATGACGACTGTTCCCTTTCCTATCACAGCAGCCACAGATACTCCCCATCCCCCCTCAGCTCTCCACGGTGCCAGTCCCCATCCACAAACACGGACTACAGCAGGACAACAAGCACCCGAATTCGGCCCCCACAGAGAACCATGCAGAATCCTATGCAAGACAGATTGAAATACTCTGGGAATGAAGGTATACGATGCAGTCGCCAAGTTAGCCCAGTTCTGGAATGCATAGCCAGTAGGGGTTCTATGGATGAGAGAGAGAATGTACATGGAAACAGTTGTATTCCTCATCACTTCTCTTTCTTCACAGAGGAGCTGCGGCACAGCATGCCTAACCTGGCCCGAACGGGCCTGCGTTCCTTGGAGTCTGTAAGGAACAGCCGCAGCTTGGAGTCAGATCTCCAGGTTCCTGGTAACCGGCATTCCAGAATCCAGCAACCATCAGGTGGTAAGCTGTGAACATTCTTGCAATGTATTTGCTCTTCTGCCTAAAATCCTGTGGCCTTATTTATGCCCTCTTTCCCCCTCGATTTCAAGGTCTGACACCAAATAAGCTCCGCTATTCCTCCGGTGCTGGGCAGTCTCCCTTAACAGTCCGACAGCCAATGAAAGCGGGCTCCTGTGCAAACACTCTCCTACCACCACGACAACCTGTTAGAGCCACAAGTTATGCCAGTGCTACTGGACGAGTTCGAAAGCTGCCCTCTTCCACGCTCAGCCCAGCTTCTGCAGGCAGTAACAGTTCTGTGGCTAGAAGCAATTGTGTGGTTCCTGGAGCAAAGAATTCCCTGGCTAAAACCAGAACATCTGCAGGGGGAGCAACTGTTCCAAAGAGCAAGCTGAACCAGCCAGTCAAGAGGTAAGAACAAAGTAGCTTAAAAAGATAGGTGAAGAGTTGGTGATGCTGTGTCCTGCAAAGTGAGCATTGCTCTGTGCTTGGCCATGATATCAATTGAGAGCTCACTTCCACGAGCTTACAGCAAAGCACACTTGTGAATAAGCCATAAATTTTGCTGAGGCTAAACCGGGCAAAGGACTGTGTGCATAAATCTTGTTTTAAACAGAATGGATATTTGCAATGAAGAATATCATGATTGAAATAGGTGTTTGAACTGTGTTGCTTTGGGAACCTGACCTGTATGGGCCTGGGTCAAAACCAGTGTCCATGGCCAGCATGAAGCCTGGTGCCAGATTGCTACAGGTATGTCAAGGGAACTAGTGATTTTGCATGCCGGTGTAATTTAAAAATATGCACATAAAAATTTGAACAGGGTTTTGCTTCCTCAGTAATTTATATGGGGACAAGAGGATGTACAAAGCCTGGGCACAATTTAGCAACAGATCTATCCTGTGGGTTTGATGATTGAACTTCCTCTTTCTTGAGAGGCAGCATGGTGCAGAACTTAAAGTGATGGGCTACAACAGGGCACATCCTCATTGCATTGCCTGCCGAGATATAAGGGTCACTGTGTGTCCTCGAGCTAGTCAGTATAAAGTGGAGGTGAGAGCCATATGTGATCTTGGAGGAATGATGGGATAGAAGGTAACATCACACAACTCTAATACAACACTAAATCTCTCTCTGTTCCCTCAGATTTCCAAAGGCCAGTGTATCTGTTGATGACTCTTGGAAGGACGGGTGTTACTGAGCCAATGGGAAGAAACCAGACGTTGATGAGGAGGTAGGTGGACTAAAAACCCAGCTGGCTGGGCAGTTGTGGAAACTCCCTTCCCGTTGCTGTCGGACTTCACCAACTCGGACAATCTTTACTTGAACGAAGAACTCCTCCTGCCTTTGCTTTGACCGGATGGTGGAAATTGGCCGCCATTTTGTTTCTGCTGTTAATGTTCTTGCTGCTGAGCCCAGAGAACTGTTTGATCGTAACGTCTGTATGTGGAATATATATGGCAGCCTGGTGTCTACACTTGAACCTTTTTTTGTTCACTCCTGTGCTCACAGAGGAAAGTAGTGTACTTTTGTATTACTTGCTTTTATTGCTCTCGTACTACTCTTGTACTACTAGCAAGAAGCTTCGATTCCCTACCATTTTGATGTGGAACACATCTTTTGTCCCGCGCCCTTGGACGGAAGTGGGCACAGACATGATGGCCAATGTCCCGTCCTAGGAAGCACACGAAAAGAGGCAGGGAGTGACCTGGAGACTCAGAGGATTTTTTAACTTGTCCTATATTAGGTATCTCTTTTACTTTTATTATTGTAGAGGCTGAAGCAGATTTTTATATCTATCTACTGATGATAATACAAAATTTGTATCTCCTGTCAAAAGAGTGTCTCGGCTCAGAAATTATCACCACCACCAGTAAGACTGTTGTGCTGTTGTGTGTGCAGCATTGCTGTGAAGTTGTTTCGTACCAGACTTGCTCTCTTTTGAATTGGGCAAGGCCTTGGTGGTGGTGCCGGTGGTGCTACTTCCAAAAGAACTGACCATACACCCTGAGGTATTCTCTCTGGTTATCCTCACCCCAGTCCCAGATGCTAAAGCGTTCTGTTCTGCTTTTGTATCACTCTTTTCTACTGTGATTTTTTTTAAATGAAGGAACTTGCTGAAGCTTATCGAATGCAAGAACACAATCATGACTGAGAATGCAAACAGGCCTGCCAGCTCTGTTTTCTGCCACCAATGTGACTTGATATTGTAGTTAATAAATGTGAAAGGCCAAGTATTACGTTGCCTTCAGCAGCAAGAAGGTGTCTCTTGCTTCTTTGTTTCACTGGTCTATGTGCAATTTGATGGTTATGGCATTTCCCTTCACTCTGCAAAAAGCATCAACCTTACCTGAGGCGGTTTGGATTAGAGATGGGCATGAGCCAACCCATGGGTTTCCACATACCATAAAAATGGGGTATTCTCCCTTGAGATCCAAGAGGACGTTCATGGACTGTGAACTGGGCTCATATGGCCACGCCCCCAATGACTGCACATGACCACATACGGTCCTACCACCTCTGTGCTTTTGGGGTGGCAGTATTTCCTCCCTCGCGCATGCACGCTTCTCTGCATAGATACGCCTTGGGAGGGTTGTCTTTTGGTTTCCATGGCTACTCCAATGTTTTCTCATCTAGCTTGACTGGCATCCTCATTAGCCAAGAGTAGTGCTCCCCTTGGTTTCAATAGGAGAGCCGATATAAATATTTCCTGGGGCCACATGAGAGATCATTGCATTCTTTTGCTCTCAGTGGGACTGAGTGGCGGGGAGAAAGGAACGTTGCTATTTGAAGGGAGAGAATTTTGTGAGATAAAGGGGTTCTAGAGAGCCTTCAGCCTTTGGCTGCTCATTTCTGGCTGGCATTCAAAGCTCTCCCCCCCCCCCCCCCCGATTGGCATTCAATTGGAGCCTTGCTGTACCTGGAGCTAGACTTTGCCACCAGATGCAGGTAGATGTCTTTTATTTTCTGTCTTTGAAGTGTTGTGTCTGGGAGCAGGGGGAAACAATTTTTCCCCAGTGTGATGTTCTTGAAGGGTTTTCCTTTTAAATCTCTTCTGGCCTAACTCTCCCACAAATCCAGACTTCTGCTTTTCTTTTATTTGGGGAAATACTTTATTTCCGGTTTTCCCTTCACTTGGTGTATGTGTGTGTGCAGGGCTGGGGTGGGGTGGGCAAGAGAGTCCCTCCCTGGCTATGGTTTCCCCCACTGCATTGCATGTAGTCTGGATGTTGCACAGCCCAATCAGCTTATTGGCTTTCAGCATTTAAGCAGATAGAACAATCTCAAACACAATCAAGAGCTCAATTTCTGGGACACATCTCATACTTAGGTGGGGTTTTTTTTATTTGGAAGGTGGTAGTTTGGTAGTTTCTTGGAAGGTGGCCGACCTCAGTCAGCCTCTGGCAGGTATTGAGGAGGACTTTGCTGAGATCATGGTCACAGCATATCTTAGAGAACCCTGAGGCCCCCCCATTATAATCCCTTGGAGTACTGGTCACAGAAGGCCTGTTCTTACCACTCTAGTTCTGTCCTGCCTGCCTACCAGTGTTCAGAGCAAACGTGTGTTGTCAATATGGGAGACATAGCTCACGGCGCTCACAACTGGACCTATCCATGGTGGAAGAGTTGGCATTTCTATCAATCTCCCAACCCACCTGTTGCAGACTGAAGGACATGTCATGTTGACTGCAGCATCCTGTTCTCCACTCACCTATTTCCACCTGTGTTGAACAGTTCATTTGGCCAGAATGGCCATTGAGAGCTGGGACTGCCATGATGACAACTGGCCCATAGCCCCCCATCTAGTGAGATGGTCCCCTAGCAACTCCCACACCAAAGGCCAAGTTTACATTCTTTCTCCAGGCATACTTCCCCTCTCTTCATGGCCCCATGCCAAATACTTCTGAATTTCTGTCTTTCTCCTTGCCATCTTATGTTGAAGTCCAATGTCTTCCTCTTCATAAAATCCTTAGAAAGAGGTCTTCAGTTGCCACCTGCTAAGAGGTATCCCTACAGATCTCTTCTCGAACTGTCCCATGATCTACCCCACATTCTCATTGACTGCCTCTCATGTTCTCTGTCCTTCAGAGTACCTTGGTCTTCTGTGTTTGCATAGAGTGGGTGAAGGATTACGAGGCTGGTGGGAACAGAGACCCTTTTTTGGGCTCAGAATGTCATTGTTTTGGGACACGGGACAGAAACATTCAGGGGGCTCCAAACAGTTAACGAACTAAAGCAAACCCAAACGTTTGTGAACATTCTTACACTTCTGTATATCTTTGTATGTACTTCATTTGCACAGGGTGTGTGGGAGGGGGAGAATCTTTGGTACAGGGAAACAGGAGCCTGTGAAGAATGCTGGACAAAATCGAAGCTCACAAATTAACGTCACTTGACTAAGTCTGTTAATGAATACTTAATGTGGCTTGATGCTTTGTTTCCTTCCTGGTTGTGGGGATAACAAAGTCTTCTGATTTGTATGAGGCACCCTTGCTATTTCTCACTTAATTAGTAAGTACAGCTTCCTCCAAACATGATGCAACATGCAAGCTTGGAGATCTATTCTGGCTTAACGTCTATTAAGAAACCTGTAAATTACTTCAAAGTGTTAATCTGCATGTGTGCCAGCAATATTAAACATACTAATTATGACAATAGGCAATTGTTTTACTGTAGTTAAATAGCTGTGTCTAACATAAAAATTAACAGAAAGGTCAAATTTCTTTTACTGCTTATGGGAAAAACTTTGAAATCATTCTGGAAATTAGGAACGTCATTTTAAAGTATTAGATGGCTTGAAACAATGAAAAATGGTTGAACTGATTCTAGGACAAACTGCTCACATATAACTATTCAAAGTCAATGTTGCTATATAGCACAGCAAAAGGTAACTGGATTGGAAATCTTCCCCTTAGCTTTAAGCCTTGTTATTGACTGCAGCATTTCTTTAGAAAAATGATGCGACAGTGATAAAATTCAGCGGCATGAGCCCTTACTGGGACTAAATGGAGAGCTGATATCGCACCAGTGCTCTCTCAACTGCACTAGCTCCAGATTGGAGACCAGATCAAGTTCAAGGTTCTGGCCCTAAATGGTCTAGGACCCTTGTACTTGGCAAACAACTGTTCTGGATTCCTGAACAGGCCCAAAAGAAATAAAACTGGCCTCAACCAGAGCCAGAACTTTCTCAGTCCTGGCTCTTACCTGGTAGAATGCTGTTCCGGAGATCAGAGCCCTCTGGGACCTTAAACAGTTCTGGAAGGCCTGCAAGACAGAGCTGTCTGCTGGGCCTAGGGCTGAGGTTTCAGTTATAAATTCTAAAATACTTTCATCAATATAAGTTAATTTAAAATGTTAAAACTTTATCAATGTAGTTAACTATGAATTCTGTTGCTACCCACCCTGAGGAAACCAGGATGGGTGGGCTATAAGAATAGTTATATTACAGAAAGTACTATACAGGGACTAATTTGATCTATGCTTATGAATGAATTTTAAGTTGACAACAGAAATGTCTATACAGTATATTGCACTTGGTGTAAGGAAAAAAATGCAGGCTAAGTTGCAGCTAGAAAAAGTTTGTAGTACTAAAAGCTGTTCCTTTCAAGCCCTCTGTTTCCTTGATTTAGGAGGGTATTGCGATTCATGTTCAGACTTAGCACTGAGGCAGCTGTAAGAAATTACAAACTGCTACTCTGGAAAGAAAACAAATAGATGAGGACTGATTTTCCTCAAGTACGTTATCAATAACCCTTTCTTCCCTCCTAACCTGATGAGAAGGTTGGCATCAACTCTTTCCAGCACCACAGATTTATTCAAACAAGTTAACTTTATTTTACAATAATGCATCAGTGCATTTGTAAAACAGAAAAAAGCCATTTATTTTAGAGTACATAAAGGCAACCAAAATCATAGAAAATTACTAACAATGTCTTAAAACATGCACAATTATTTGAACATTGACCTGTGCCTGGGAGAGCCGAAGGACAAAACAGGAGAAGGAGAATGCTATTTTCAGACAAAAGCCTGTATCAGAGCTTGACTACTCAGCAGGGACAGAAGATTAGCCCTTCCCACCAAGAAATGGGTGATGTGAACCCCTACACAGCTCACTCATGGGTGTCCGGCTTGCCCTGCTAGGGCTGGAGACTGGGCTGCTAAAAATCTTCCCATGGGTGCTGTGGTGGGGTTAATGCCTCAGCAGTGCTTGTGATAAAAGAAAGGGATAAAATGCATGTGAGCAACAACTACGTTAAGCACATTGAAACAGCAGTCGTCTCTCAAATTTCTGGCTATTCTGTTCTCTTCTGTGAAAAAAAGACCAACCTTTTGGGCAAAAATCTGAAATGAAGCTTTTTCAAGCAAGTTGCACTTGCTCTGTGTGTACTTCTGAAGTTATCCACTGCTGGCACATTGCTCTGAAACACTCTTCCAAAACATTCAGTAAATACAGGAAGCTCTCTTGAGTTACTCTTAACACCATCCCCCCCCCCCTACCAGGTAATTAGCAGCACATGACCTCTCCCCCTCAGATCTTATGGCATGAAAGCTGAAGTTACTCCTGCCCTACTGTTCTCCACAGCATCCCTACATTCAGAATTGGATAACTGCATCCCTTGTGTATCTTGTAGTCATTTTCTTTTAGGACTTTAATCAGGGGGGCAGCCAGTGAAGTTAAGGATGAGCCCCGTACTATACGCAGAAATCAGACACAACAGAAGAGCTCTTCCAAATCACAAATAAGCAGGGTGTTACAGCAACAGCAAACACAGACATTCATCATTCCTCTAACTCACAAGAGATCCCACCAACATGCCGAAGAAGAGACTAGCCCCCCTCCCCAGGTCACAAGGGGGCTCTTCCTCATGGCCAAAGTTATAACCCAAGAGGAGATCAGGAAAGGCACCGCTGGGAAAGGAAGCTTAGGAGGGAGCCAATTGTCACTTCTAGCTAGGCCAGAATTCATGAACCCATCTAGATCCAGTGGTTTCCTTTCCCTCTCAAGGGTCAGATTTTGGAGAAGTCACTTTCAACTCTTCACATTCCCCTCCTGCAGGGCCTCAGGACAGTAAAGTGCAAAGCATGATAACACAGAAAAATATGCATAGACCATCCCACCACTGACAGCCTTTCTTCCACATCGGGAAGCTCTGCAATGAAGACAGACAAAGCTCCCTTCAAGTAGGTTTTAATCGAAAGAGATGCCATCCCTGAAGGCTGTGGCTTGGGGTTGCAGCCTCTTTTGGGGGACAGTAAGGCAAAAAAAGACTTGAGTGTCCTGGAAGGATGAGGAGGTCTGAGTTTCTTTTATGAGGGTTGCTCCTTCATAAGTTCTTGCTCACATGTGCTCTTGTATGCGGCCAGCTGGTCCCAATGGCTACTTTGGTACACAGTTCGGCCATGAGAGGCCTCCGCAGGCAGCTGACACAATGATGTAGATTATGACCTGTGGACGGAATAGACTTAGTTTTTTCACCCCACCAAAGGTGTTTAGTTTGAGTTGTTACAGGTCACCAAAGACAGTCTCCCGTTTTTCTGTACCGCTTAGGGTAGTGTTATGGAAACGCCCTGAAGCACAGGCTTTTCCCTGCTGCAAGGCACCCGCCCCTCCAAAAAAAACCCAAAACAACTGAAGAAAAAATAGCCAGGAAAGGGCTTCTGTAACCAGCAAATGCTGGCAGGGGCTCATAGGAATTGTAGTCCATGAACATATGGAGGACCACAGGTTGACTACCCCTGCCCTAAAGCATGACCCAAAACTTAACACTTTTATCTTTCCCAAGCTCGTCCCTCAATATGTCCTGGCATTTACCAAGGGAGTGACGACACTCCTACAGAAGGCTTAGGAAATAGGGAAAGTCTCCAGTGCCCTAAATACCTAGTGTGCTCCATTTTATTTCTGTTGCAATGTCGTTGCAGAAAATAAGGATAAGGGAGAGGGTAATGGCCAGAGGGGAAAGGAACCAAAAAGGGCATCATTGAAAATCCTCCACCACTACTCCAACAGGAAAAGAAACTTACAATTGTTACTATGGCGATAATAATGGTGAGCTTGAGGTTCTTCATACACATGGCTCGAGCCAGGTTCCTGCTGGTTGTTTTGAAGGTGACGGACTGCAAAAAGAATACAAAAAGAGCTGCTAACAGGCATCCCAAAGTCCTGTTTTGAATGTTTATATGCAATCTTTCAGCCACAGTCAGGACAACAAACAACAGCTAGCTATAGATCAAGAGTGGTCCAGCATCCCTTGGACTACAATTACTACGAGCCCCTGCCAGCATGTGGTCCATGGACATCTGGGGAGGCATAGTGTGGCCAACACTGCAAAAGAATTCCAAAACAGAAAAAGCATTTGAATACCTATATCCTCTTTTCTCACCTCTGGTGACCCAAAACATTTACATTGTTCTCCCCTCTTCCATTTTATCCTAACAATCCTGAGAAGAAGAGTTGGTTCTTAAATGCCACTTTTCTCTACCTGAAGGAGTTTCAAAGCAGCTTACATTCACCTTCCTCTTCCTCTCCCCACAGTAGACACCTTGTGAGGGAGGTGAGGCTGAGGGAGCCCTGAGATTACTGCTTGGTCAGACCGGCTCTATCAGGAGTCTTAAAGCAGCTTCCAATCGCTTTCCCTTCCTCTCCCCACAACAGACACTCTTTGATGGGAGGAACTAACGAGTGATGGGACAAAGTGCCGTCAAATTGAGCCATTTTATGGTAATAGTTTAGGGTTTTCAAGGCAAAAGTGGTGGTTTGTCACGTCTGCCTCTGCATAGCGATCCTATACTTCATAGGTAGTCTCCCATCCAAGTACTAACCAGGGCCAACCCAAGTTCTGATGACATCAGGCTAGCCTGGAACTAGCCAGATGCAATACTGGGTCACTAGGTGCCGTAATATATCTAGAAGAAGAAGAGTTGGTTCTATGCCGCCATTCTCTACCCGAAGGAGGCTCAACGTGGCTTACAGTCGCCTTCCCATTCCTCTCCCCACAACAGACACCCTGTCGTCACCTAAAAACATGGGCCAAGGAACCACTGCCTACAAAAGCCTCAGTAGCCTGTGTCTAGGAAAGGCTTCAAGTATTGGGATCAGACCTGAGCTGCTTCCTACAAATGCACACAGCACCACATTGCCTGCTTAAACCAGACAAACATCTTCAAGTGTTGGACCTGGAGTCTTCTCTGTCTGCTTTGCCATTCTATAAAAATCACAAGGAATAACCTTTGTGTTGACATCATGCTGAATGCCTTCAACAGAGGGTGGCACAGAGATGTATGAACAGAAAAGCATGACCCACCCGTTATGCACCATGCAACAGTCTCTATAAGAAGAGAGAGAAGTCCAACACTTTGATGCAGATCCTGGACAGAGCAGAGCAGAAGCACTTTAGCACTCTCTGCTGGGTGCCAAGAGAAGTACTTGATTTGGTGCTCAATATGCAGTGACTGATTTGGAAGTGGTTTTCTCATTTACATTTCTGTCGATTGAATCTTCTCATCAAGATGTAGCATCTACCAGCCTTGCCTAGAACTGCAGGAGATTCACACTATCCCTTCAGTAAACCATTAAGTTTATTCTGTTTTTCTGACTATGTAGGTTAAAAGTGTGCTGTGTAACCTGAAAATATGCAACCAGGATTTTAGAGAGTCGCCAGTCCAATCTGCTAAGGAAACAAGTGCTCAAAGTATTTGTTTCTAGCAGTCCTTACTGTTTACTTGTTCCAGCCATATACAGAATATCCCTACAAGGTGTGTCTCACCTTACAGAGGGAAGCCTGAAGAATTCAGATATATAGCTGTCTGCCTGACTTCTGGAACTTACCGAATCCACAAGATTTTCAGTTTTGTCTATCAGCAATTCCAGCTTTTCTCCTCTTTGGGCCACTAGATCTAGAAAGAGGAGAAGATAGAAGTGAAAACATGACTGGGACAGCAGCTCCCCTCCTGCTGCCAGCTGAGCAGAACGTTCACCCCAGAAGAGGGTGCTCTCAGTATTTCGGACCTTAAGTACACCCCAGTGCAAGAGCCTCAACTTGGCTGTAGCTGTGTAAGTGAGCAGCGCAAATACCTATATTGCGGACCATGATCCCTTTGAGTTCGTCCACCTGGGCCTGTGTCTCTGCCACCTGTTCATTGCCCTTTGTCTCAGAGTGGTATTTCTGCAAGGGGAGAAGAGACACAAATGTCTGGATCATGTGTAATTTGACAAAAGGAGAGGCTGAACAAGAATGAAGCCATCCTCCATAGCTCAATCTAAAAACCTCAGAGCTCTTCAAAGCCTAAATTCCACAGTGGGAGCTATGTAAAGGTGTGTCCCCCCCAATGCTTTCCCAGCACTCAGAAATCCTGTCCACCTCTTATCTCCTCAATTCTACAATGAGAAAAATCAGTGATTACAGGACCCTGAGCCTTCACCTTGATAGTATCTAGCCTCACGTATCCTAAACTATCTGCTGGTGGGAAGCTAGTGCTCCAAAATACATGAAAGAGTACTGTGAGACCAAATAACCAACGGAGAGGAAGTTGCCCCAATGCATCTCAGCACAAGTCATGGTCCTTTTCCAGTAGCAAGAACAGCAACTCATGCAGAAACACAGCAGATGGGTTCCTAGGAGGTCAAGTAACTTGGTGGGGGCCTCTAGAGCCGCAAGCAATGTTAAGCAGGCTGACATCACTGCATCTCACCAGCTGTGCTGCCAGGACAGTGGAGAACTCGCTGTTCATCGCGTATGGCAGAGCCGTCTGTGCACGAGAGCCATAGGTGTTCTGAAACCGCTTCTTGATTTCATTCAGGAATGTGAAAGCTCTGGAACGCTCGAAATTCTGAAGGCAAAAGAAGATCCACAGAAACAGGCAAATCAACCACTGCTAGCCACGACAGTTAAGTGGCAACTCCATGTACAGAGGCAGCATATCTTCAAGGATCAGATGACACCATGGGAAGAACACCAGAGGCATCCGGCTTCCCAAAGCCTTCGAGCAGCCACCCACATACATCCACTTACGTTGGATCCAAACACATTATGTTGGATCCAGGCACATTTCACAAACAGAAACAAGCCTGACCATAGTGTCACGATACTTGAAAAGCAATGCTAGCCACCTCAAGGAAGTGACACCAGATAGAGAGGGCCACTTTAATGGCCACTGCCTCCTTTTGACACAATGCCCAATTGCTCTCTGTCTTGGTAAACTTCTTAGAAAGGTAAGCACATGGATGAAGTTTCCTGTCCTCCCCCTCCTGAAACAAAACCCCAACCATAGCTGTATAGCTAACAATAACCTGGACAATGAAGTGCTTCTGGGGCGGTGGGGGGTGGGAGGACTGGCTCCGTAGATGCCTGCTGACACTGATCCACTACTGCAGCTGGCTCCCAGGCCATTTGGCACTCTCACCCTTCCTTTAGATCTTTAGCAAATCCATGAGGGGCAAAGCTACCTTGCATGGTAAAGGGAATCACGGTACAAATTTGTGAATCCTAAGAAGGTCTGCAGCTGCCTACAGGTTCTAGGGGGCTCACTGTGGAATTTAGTCCTGTTGATTTCCAGCAGTGAAAAAGAACACAATTATTCACAATGAAACACACCCCAACTTCTTCTCACATACTTACATCATCAGTGATGCAGAGGTATATAATCCGGTCTTCACAGATATAGTGGAACAGGTAACTAGGGCAATACATGACACCAAGTACAATTTTAGAGCAGAGATTTTATAAACCAGAAATATCCAGTACATACTGTATCATGCACTAAATGTGTGTTGTAAGCACGAAATACTCCTAATACTGTATTCAGAAAAACTTGCTGATGTCAGTAAAGAGATCCTTTCCCCCTCTCAGGTGGAGGTCTTCTTGGTGGGTGACTCCCACTCTATTCAGGGAAGAAGAAAAATTCTTTTCCACTTCCAGTCTCCTCTGTGGGAGTCACCTATCTACTCAGTCCTGGCAACTCTGAAAGCAAACCTTCTAAGTTATGAAAGAACACACTTGAACTATAACAATGAAAACAATAACAGCAAAGGAACAACAGGGCAGGATGTCCTGCTCAAAAGAGGAGTAAAAAATGATGATGACTTCAGGAGGGACAAGATGCCCTCCTTTCCTCAGGGGAAAAGGACCCTTACTAGTAAGTATCCAATGGTTTGCTCCCGTTTTGAAGTCTCACCAGTCAATTATTTAAAACAGCATTACATTTTTATTCCATTACTAGTAAAAAAGCCCATTGTATGAAGAATACAATGGGCGCTAGCAGGCGGGGGCCAGAGCGAGGGACAGAGCAAGGGTCAGGCTACCTGAAAGAGGAGGTGGGCGACGGTTCCTTGGCGGGTTGTGTTTGTCGGCAGCGATTAGGCAACGGAGCCCCCGGCAGCCGCGCGGAGCCTCCCAGGGCAGTGGCCAGACGCGGTGATGCGTCAGGCCGCCGCCCAGGGAGCTGCCGCCCGGCGCGGCACGCTGGGCTGCGGCAGCTCCTCGGCAGCACCTCCGGGGCTCCTGACAGCTGCTCCTCGGCGGCTTTTTGTTCTCCGGTGGCTTCTCGTCGGTTCCTCAGCGGTTCTTGTTGTTCTGCGGCCATGAGGGCAGGGAGCCCCCGGCGCGCAGCTGCCGGGGGCTCCCTTGCGGGCGGCCTGATGCATCGGAGGAAGGGTCCAATCCGGACCCTTCCTCATCCCGGACACATCCTGCCTCAGAACGCCTTACAGCTTTATTTAGTCCGTGGCGCCCGCGGCGTCACGGGCGGTGTTAAGATACTTCTGTAAAGTTCAGGGTTGTGTATATGGTTCACCCATCTCCATTTTATCCCCCACAACAAACCTGTGAGGTAGGCTAGGCTGATAGCTTCATGGGAAAGGAGAATCTGAACACAGCTACATCAGATCCATTAAGCACATTTAAAAGGCATGCCAATTTTTAGGCTGGATTTACTACAGTGTTTCCACTAGAGTTCTAACTGCTGAAAATTACTTCCTTACCTCCTGCTGAAGTTTGTAGCAGAACCTCAGGGAGCACTGGAGCTGCAATACCAGGTAATTATAGTGAACTTCCCACTTACTAGTGCCTTCTATCCACTCTCCTGAGACATTTTGGCACTGTAGCACCATATTTTATGTATGCTACAGTTGTGTTCTTTTGGTTAAGAAGTAAAATTTCAGAGAACACAATACTTTATTATTATAAATAAAATGTTTAGCCAGCCAACAGTCAAAAGGGCCAGATCCAGTATACATTCAGCAGTTTTTCCTCAAAAGGGTTAGAGCAACATCAGATATGCAAAAGTTTAGCAAAGTGCTGAGGAAAGCAGATATTCAAGGTGTATTTATTAGGCCACTGGAAACTCTGAAAAGGGTCTTACTCCCTTCCCCAACAGACACAGAGCAGGACTCACTTGCCGTGTGAGTAGGTGAGTTTGTTGTTCTCTGAAGGGGTCTTGGCCAGGATCTGTTCTGTCACTTCCAAAAAATTTCCCCCACACCAGGCGTGTTTGGCCAGAATCGTGGAGCCTCTGGCTACAACTGCGAAGAGGATGGCCATAGCTGCAGGCTGGCTGGAAAGACAGCAGAGAGAGAGAGAGAGAGAGAGAGAGAGAGAGAGAGAGAGAGAGAGAGAGAGAGAGAGAGAGAGAGAGAATCGGAAAACTTCTTCCACAAAATTCATAGCCTGCGTTTCTGCCCTCACAAGTGCCACCACGGCACCTAACAAATTAAAATATACATAATGAAGCCACATTTTAAAATTATTAAAACCAATCCCCCCTCACACATAATTAAAACCAGAGCTAAAACACACTTAAAGATATTAAAGCAACAATTAAAACACTGTTATTATTATTTATTACAGTGGTCCCCAACCTGCGGTCCACTGCCCGGTGCCGGGCCACGAAGGCCAGGGCGCCGGGCCGCGGTTCCCTCTCCCCCCCACCCCCCCCCGCAGTAAAAAACTTCCCAGGCCGCAAGCCTGTGGCCCGGGAAGCTTCTTACTGCGGGAGGGGGTGGAGAGGGAATAAGGGCCACGCCGCGCATCGTGCATCTGCGAAAGTGCCGCACATGCGCAATTTCGGCTGCACAGCGTGCATGCGCGCATGCGTGGCCGCGGCCATCGCCCTGCCGGTTCCCAGCCAAAAAAAGGTTGGGGACCACTGATTTATTAGATTTATTACCTGCCACTTTCGTAAAACGTCTTGTGGCAGGTTACAAATAAACCCCCACATCAATTAAAACATTTAAAACATTAACATTAAACACAGATAACAAGCTCTGGCAGTGAAAAAATCAAGAACCCCATTCCATATTCCACCCCCCCCCCCCCCACCCTCCCGTCCTCTTCCCCTCTCTCAACGCCTCAGGGCATAGATCTCCTAGGTTTCCAGGGGTGCCGTGACAGATCCGAGGAGGGGACTCTTAGATCTTCCACACCTTGGCCTCAACCAAAGGCCTGGCGGAAGAGCTCTGATTTACAACCTCTGTGGAACTGTGAAAGCTCCTGCAGGGCCCTCAGCTTTCCACCTGGTTGGGAGCTCATTCCACCTGGTTGGGGCCAGGAGAACTTCCCAGGAATCATCAACAAATTAGTACCTGCATAGCACAGAGCCATGTGAGGAGTATAAGGCGATAGGTGGTCCCTCAAGTATGTGACTCCCAGACCATGAAAAACCTTGAAGGTCAATTCCCAAACCTTGAACTTGATCTGGGCTGCAACTGGCAACCAATGCAGCCACGTCAACACAGGCTGGATGTGGGCCCTCCAAGGTGTTCCTGTGAGGACCCTAGCTGCTGCATTTTGTACCAGCTGCAATTTCCGGGTCAACGACAAGGGAAGGCCTCCATAAAGCGAGTTATAGAAGTCAATCCTGGAGGTGACCGTTACATGAATCACTGTGGCTAAGTACTCTGGGCGCTAGTAGCCTTGCCTAATGAAGATGGAAGAATGCCAGGTGAGTAAAGAAGAAACACTGAGAGAATGCCACATGAAATTAAAAGGCCCTCATCTGTTGGCGGGAGATGGCAACAGAAGGGACCATGACCAAGAAGGTCCTCTCCTGAGTTGCCACCCACCTGATCTCAGAAGGGAGGGTCACCCAAAGCACTTGTCTGACAGAACATAGTGTGTAGGTGACGGGGAAGGACCACACAGCAAACAGCTCCCCCTTTCCAGATGCCCAGCAAAAGCTCAGCTTTATTCACTCATTCACACATTCATATACTGCCGCTCTCAAATGTCTCCCAGCGGTTTACAAGATTCACAAGTACAATAAAATCCTGTAAAACCCCCAAAAGATAGTCTCTTGACCATCATCAAGAGAAATTTACGTAATATGCAGGCGAGCCCAAAAAAAACAACTGTGCAGCCAGACACCTTCCTTTCCTGTCGTGTAAAACAATACAATTTGCATCCACTGTGAAGAAGTTTGTGTTATGAACAGAAGTGCCAAGACACTTCCACTCAGAGAGGCGGGCAGCCATGAAGGTGTGCTGTTTTGATACAGCTGATGCCAGGCACTGAGCTTCATTATCTCATGTGACACCACCAGCCGGTGTTCCAGTCAAAGACGAGGAGTGCCCATCAGACTTGCAACACAAGGGAGGTTCCTGTCTATTTATTGGGGGATGATGTCCAGGCAAGAGCTTTGAGATCTCAGCAACAGCTCTGCTTATTATCCATACAGTAATAATAATCTGGGAGTGAGCTGCACCTTAAGTTCCAAAACACAAGCACAGGCTGCACTGCTGTTGGCGGCATTAGCTACCCCAAATCTTCACACGGCCATCAGAGAAGCACATTTGGAAGGTTATTGCCACTAGAAGGAGATCAAGGTCCACATGGGGATGTTGTGAGGTGCTTGTCCTTTTATTGAGCATTCACAGAATGCTGCTCTCCCAAAGAGGTGGCCTATAAATATGTTTAGCAATGATAACTATGAAAACTAAAAAGTGCCTGATGTAAACTGTGACATAAATGCAAGAAGCACACTGAGAGTTTACCACTCAGGGCAACTTCAGGGCAACTTCACTTGGCAGCTGCGATGCGATGGAATGCTCCCAGTCCCAGCCAAACGACTTGGAGCCCATCTTGGGAAAGACAATGGCGATTCAGCTCTACAGAATTATAAGTACAGCCTCTGCAGACAAATTTCTGTAAGAAGCAGAGAGAAGCTACTCCAAGGGCAAGACCAACTGGGCTCAGCTAGCTCAAGTGGATCCGTGAGTATTCTAGCAATTAGGAAGGTAAAATGATCCGACTGGCTGAGCTACCTGGTGTCAGTCATCCACCCTGGCTGTCTAGCAAGACTAGCCATAAAGGGGAAAGCCTTTGCCAGAAGCAGATGCAAAGCTTGCGGCCTTCCTGTGCTTCTCATACACACACACAGCATCACCTTGCTGAAAGTCTCCTTCCCTCTTGTGCTCAGAGGGAAGCAGGTCCACCAACCCTCTGAACAGTAAATTCTATATTTGCTATCGAATATCCCAGTTAGACTGCATAGAGAACCCCTCTGCTTCTATCTGCCAAAATACCAGTTGGTTTGATCTAACAGCATCTTATAAAACTGCTTTCCAAGAACCAGCAGTGGCTGGCTGTAGCAGCAGACTATGATCCATTTTCTCTGTACTAGGAACACCTGTTTACAGGAGCTCGAGCTCCACTAGGGAACTACTCTAAGCTTACTCTATTGCAAATGAAGTTACACCTCCCAAGTCACTACATATTGTACACCCAGAGCAAAGATGCATGGAAAACAGTGCAATTTCAGCCTGACAAGAGTTGTATGCAGAAGGTGCACACATCACCATCTCTGCAGCATGAAGAGAGCACATGATTTCACGACAGGGGCTCATGACTATTCCATAAACTTGCAGAGCCCCCATGCAAGTGAAGCTCAAAGAACCAACTACGTTTGACAATCAAGTCCCCCTTTACTCAGTCTCCTTTAGCACTGCCTTTTAGAGTGTCTTGTTTCAACAGAACTATTTTTGTTCAAAACAACCACAGCATTATTTACACATCAGGCTTGCCCACTCTCTAGCACTCCCTACTGCCTCAGCCCCTGAAATCCATCCAGATTCCTTGTCCGGTGTCTCTTCAGCAGGGCTGGGAGAGGGAGTGGAGATCCATAGGCAGTGAATCTCTGCGGAGTCTACCCTAACTAGCTGATTCCAGATTGGTGGCTTTAGAGGTCTTGTTAGCACCAGACTACAAAACTTGAAATTGCACAAGGCCCTGCTGCACACAGAGATGCAGTTCATTTTAGAAGTGGGTCATTAGCACGTGCTTCCTTCTTTTCTTATCTTTGAAAGGGAGAAGATAAACTGGTCGTTTTAAACAGCTTCCTCCACATACTTTGTTAATGTCACACCTCCACCCTGCTCTCCAGAGCTTCTGGGAGACAGTGTCACAGGCATCCCTTTTTTTGGGGGGGGGGGTTAACCCACTCTTAGCTGATCTCAGAAACTATGCCGCGCTGGCCCTGACTAGTATTTGGATAGAAGTCCTTCGAGAATACCAGGGTTTTGACGCACAGGAAGACAATGTCTCTTGCCTTGAATACGCTACAGGGTCATCAGAAATCAGCTGAGACTTGATAGCAAAAACAACCACAAAATCAGGCCAGGATCTCGGAAGCCATCAGACTTTTACCTTGTGTGCCAGCCTTTAATCCTCCAGAAAAAGGGAACAATTCATTAAACAGAATTATCCTGCTATGGAATAAAAAGCTGATCAGAAGCATTGGGGCCTTTTTGTGCTTTTTAAATTATAAATGCATAAATGCATAAAGGTATCCCCTGTGCAAGCACTGGGTCATGTCTGACCCTTGGGGTGATGCCTTCTAGCATTTTCATGGCAGACTCAGTACGGGGTGGTTTGCCAGTGCCTTCCCCAGTCATTACCGTTTACCCCCGAGAAAGCTGGGTACTCATTTTACCGACCTCGGAAGGATGGAAGGCTGAGTCAACCTTGAGCTGGCTGCTGGGATTGAACTCCCAGCCTCATGGGCAGAGCTTTCAGACTGCATGTCTGCTGCCTTACCACCCTGCGCCACAAGAGGCTCTTATAAATGCATAGATATCTATAAAAATATGTGGCAGGTTTTAAGGGTAACCATGGACAGCAGACCCTCTGGCATCATTTCAGGTTCTCATGATCCAACCTCCTTTTTAAAGCTAAAAGTTCATGAAAACTTACCACAACGCTCCACAGAACATGCCAGTATATTGTGTCTCCACTGGCATGAACAATTTCAGCTGGCAAGATTAGCTCCTTTAGATAAGGACAGAATGACCTCCATAAATTTCAGTCTGTATTGTCAGAAATGCTGAGCAAGGCTTTCAAGTACAATGGAAACTTTTAAGCCCTCGAAAAGCAGAGTAGTCAACATGGATGTTCTAAGATATATGACTATATCTTATCATGGCAACAGTCCTATAGTGTTTGGCCAGGAGAGTACTTCACCTTCAGCGATATAACTATTCCAAGCAATGCAATACTGGATTGGCAAATTAGCCCTCAGTTTCGTGTGTACACCCATTCATTTTACATTAACAATCAGACTTTGCTTTTTAAAGATGCTTCCTTTACTTGCTGGAGATGGAGCAGCAATATCATCTGTAGTAGCCAATAAGAACCTCCTACGAACATAATACAATTTGCTGTAGGGCAGGAAATAAACAGCAGAGCTGTTTCCAGAGCTTGTCCCAGGGATTGGGGAAAATACATTTTCTTTAAAGGCAGCAGAGAGTCCATTAACTGCCTCCACCACTTGTAATATGTGAGTTTTCCACTGCTTGATTTCAAAACAAGAAGAGAGGTTAGTGTTAAAGTTCGGCTAGAAACCACAACTTGACTTTTTGGTTACACTTGAGGTTCTTCCCAACCTTCAGTTGTGGCAAAAAGCCTCCCCCACACACACATACACCGATTCAAACAGAACCATATTCTTTATTACTGTTCTAGATACTCCTGGAATGAGTCCCACAGTGTAGGACCCACAGCCCTGGCTCTCTTCATGCCCTGCTTCTTGCACAGAGGCCCATGGGAAATACACCACATTTACTGTCTTCCCCCAATACCTCAGAAATTGCTAGTGAAAACTCTGTTGCTCAACAGGGTACATCCAAGAAGCTTCTCTCCTGGCGTGATATGTGCCTTTAAGTATAACAGTACTTCCAGATAATCTCCTTATTCAGTGAAGTCAGTGTTCATTTCTTGCAACAGATTCTCTCAAGGAATGGCTGGTAGGATATTTGAACTTGCACAGATAGCTCAGCAGGTCCACTGGGGTATGATGAGCACATGGTGCCACAAGGGTCATGATGGCCACCTGTTAGGTAGCGTTTGCAACATCAATCCCAATAAGTAACAGGACTCTCCTGTCCCAAATTCAAGCTGTTTTTCAGCCCTATAGCTATCCCCAACCTGTGGGCCGCGGACCACATGTGGTCCTTCGACTAATTGGAGGTGGGCCCCAAAGGACACCTTCTCCCCCCCTCCCCCCGGCCCTTTACTTCATCCCTCCCAGCCCTTTACAACACACTTCATTGTTGTGGTGTGTCTGTATCTTATTTTGAAGGGATGTTTAAACATTACCATAGCAATCAGAGAGTGTTAGGGCAGTGGTTGAGAGTAGAGGAGTAAACTACCCCCCCCCCCACCGGGCCTCAGTAAAAGGCTTTGAGTGGTCCCCGGTGATAAAAAGGTTGGGGACCACTGCTATAGAGAATGTATTTACACTGATGTCAGAGATTACTCTCAAACATGTCACATAGAGAACCCCCTTTTGCGCATTCATCCCCCCCCCCTGCCTTTCACCCAAACAACCACTCAGTTTAGGATTTTACTTTGATTCCCTGCCCAGACCTTAGATAACCAGATACCCCACCCTGGCCTTTTGACAGCTTTGTGACTGGTGGAAATTTAGCAGGGGACCAGCAAAAGTACCAGGCAAACACATGAAGTCATCTTATACCAACCCAGGCCAACTGGTAGCCATTATGAAGGTACAAATTCTGTCAAATAAAATTAAAAATAAGTCCACTCTGACCAGAAGCTGCTTTCCAGATCCACAGACCCTGCACACCACCCCTTGCCAGTATTCTCCCATGAACACTTTCAAAATGGTGGGTCCCAAGGCCTGTGAAAGTGGGGGCAAGACTTTTTGAAATTTCATTAATCTGTTTTTTGTGGGGAGGATGAAGTGGGTCACTGTATCAACTAAATTTGGACCTATGAAGAAGAGTTGGTTCTTCTATGCCGCTTTTCTCTACCCGAAGGAGTCTCAAAGTGGCTTCCAATTGCCTTCCCTTTCCTCTCCCCACAACAGACACCCTGTGGGGTGGGTGAGGCTGAGAGAGCCCTGATATCACTGCTCGGTCATAACAGCTTTATCAGTGCCAGGGCGAGCCCAAGGTCATCCAGCTGGCTGTGGGGGAGCACAGAATCAAACCCAACTAGCCAGATTACAAATCCGCACTCCTAACCATTACACCAAGCTGGCTCACTACAGAAAAAAATCCTGAGATTCACCGCTCTATAGGGCCAAAAGAGAAGCCTTCCGAAACACCGGCTGTTTGCAACTCCAATGGGTCGTCATAGCCCCTCACCAAGAGCCTTACTTCTCCAAAGCTATCAACCAAGGCTCTCGAGCACAGTCGAGTCTGTTTCTCCTACCTTGGTTTAGCAGTCAAGAACTGTGGCCTCCAACCTGGAAAGCTGGGTTTAACTGCCAAGGTGGGTGATCTTGAGCTAGTCACAGTTCTGTTAGAGCAGTTCTCACAGAGCAGTCCTCTCAGAGCTCTCAGCGCCACCTTCCTCGCAGGGGTGGGGAAGAGGAAGGGAAGACGATTGTAAGACGCTTTTGAGACTCCTTCAGGTGGTGAAAAGCAGGGTATAAAAACCAACCAACGCTTCTTTTTTCTCCTCCTGACAGCTGCGACCCCCTCGAGCACAGGTGGGCGTGCGGGAGTCCATTTCTTCCTGCCTAAGACGCCTGCAGGAATCTCGCTGGGGGGGGGGGGGAAGCAGGGAGGAGAGAGGGGTTCAAGCCCCGCCCCCGAGCGTTGCCATGGCTACCGCCGAGGAGGCCGGCCTAGCAGCAGCCCAGAAGTGAGGCGGGGTGGAGAGTCTCGCCTGAGAGGTCCTGCCCGCCCCACGCCTCCCTCCAGGAAGGCCCTGTACCAGGGGCGCGCGAGAACCAGGGCGGGGGCGGTTGCATTCACTGTGGCCCCCGGCTTCCGGCTGACTCAGCGGGCAGGGGCCCTCTCCCAGCGGCGACTCCTACCTGGCTGGGCGTCCGCCCGAGACCCAGCTTCTCTCGCCTTCAGCAGCGTCGCCTCCCAGGCAGGCTAAGCAAACAGCACGTGAACTTCCGCCCCCGAGCGCAAGGGGCGTCTGGGAAATGGAGTCCGGCGGGCGAAGGGTTGTAGGCGTCCGCTCACCGCCGACCGGAAGTGGGGCGGCTGAGGGAACCCGCCCCTTCCCCTTAGCTTCTGTCTCTTCTCGTCTTTTCACGGACGGTTTGATATTCTTTTGCCCAGACTGAATAATTTCTCTCTTAATCTCTTCTCCGCACTCGGCTCCAGAAAGCCCAAAGTCTACGGTGACGCCATTGCGGGCGTTTCTACACATAACGCCTGCCTCTGCCGCAGAGGCTGACGGGAGTTGCCGTTCTTCGCTTTGGGGACTGCGGCTCCCAGGATCCTTCGCGCGTGGAAGACCGGCGCGAGAGATGGGCGACGAAGAGGGGATCCCGAAGCCGCGGGTGCTGCAGATGGTAGGTGAGACCGGTGCGCGCATAGCGGGTTGGACAATAAAACCAGAGCCCAGCGGCACCTTTAACACCAACCAAGATTTATTCAAGGCGTGAGCTTTCGAGTGCAAGCACTCTTCCTTGCTGCCTTGCATGCACTCGAAAGCTCTCGCCCTGAATAAATCTTGGTTGGGCTTAGAAGTGCTACTATTTATTGTGCTGCTTCAGACCCACATGGCTACTCATTTGAATATAGCAGATTGAAGTTCAACAGGTGACGTTTTGTCTCTATCCCGGGGTGTCTTTTGCACGTGGAGGAATCAGCGCACACTCCTCTCGGTATTCCGGGGCCAGCAGCAGAAAGGGGTGCCGTCGTTCATGGGAAATCACCACTCGGGTTGCCTGGATCCTTAAGGCGTTTGCTGGCAGGGGCTCATGGGAATTGTAGTCCATGAACAGCTGGAGGACCACAGGTTGACTGACTACCCCTGCCTTAAGGCAGAGCACCGCAGTGCTGTCAGGGCTGCTGGCGCTGTTGTAAGCAAGAAGCAGCAGCATGAGCAAGACTTCCACGTGTTGGCCACTGGGGCGATGGCGTTGTGCCCCCCCTTCACAAGAATTGCACTGCAAGCCAGTTAACTTCAGTGGATTTAGAAGAGCAAAGCTCTGTGTAGAATTGCACTGTTAGAAAAAGTCCTGTGTTAGAGCGCACACACAAAGAAAGAAAGAAGCCATCGGAATTGTGTTTCTGGAATCTTTGAAAACAACTCTAGCCACGTATTTCCCAGAAATGGAAAGAAGCAAAGTTCATATAATGTTGTTGTTGTTGTTGTTAGGTGTGAAGTCGTGTCCGACCCATCGCGACCCCATGGACAATGATCCCCCAGGCTTTCCTGTCCTCTACCATTCCCCGGAGTCCATTTAAGTTTGCACCGACTGCTTCAGCGACTCCATCCAGCCACCTCATTCTCTGTCGTCCCCTTCTTCCTTGGCCCTCAATCACACCCAGCATTAGGCTCTTCTCCAGGGAGTTCTTCCTTCTCATCAGGTGGCCAAAGTATTTGAGTTCATTTAATGCATATACTTTTATTTTGATTAGAAAGGACAGTGTAATTGAAAACAAATACAAAACTAAGCAGCTGGCCCAACAGGACATCTAATACATCAGAGGAAACCAGTGCACAATGTAGTCCTATATCAAAATATTAAGGTTGGGGAGATAGTTGCAGTCTAGAGGGGAAATATAAAATACATTTTGGCTGTCCAATGCTGTGATCTAGGAACCCTTGAAGATCATGGAGGGGGAGATGAGTCTTGGGTCAGATCAGAGTCCCTTTTTTGTTTCCAAGGATTAACATTTTTGGTTCTTTGACAGTGGAGATTTCAACTTGGTTATAGTCCAATACTCCCTCTGATAGCTACTTAACACTAGCTCTCAGTAATGACTTGAACCACACCTTCCAGGTCCTGCGCCCCACACTGTCCCCTAAATACCGTGATTTATAGCCTGGTTCAAAGCCTACGACATGAGGCAGTGGGCTCTGAATGGCTCTGTACAGCTTCTGCCTTTGACCTCATGAAGGGCTGCAACTTAGTGGAAGAAAATCTGCTTGGCGTGCAGAAGATCGCAGGTTCAGTCCCCAGCATTTCCGTTTCTCCCCATCTCAGGTGGTGGGAAAAACATTCCTTTGCTTGAGACCTTTGCTTGAGATGGAGCTGGATTGACCAAGGCTGCTAACTTGATGTGGCAGTTTTATCCTTCCAAAACCACGTTGACCACCAGAACCAACTGACTGCTGTGATGGATGTGGGCTTGAAGTCCTCCAGGAACCTGATGGGTGTTTTTTAAATCTCATCTGGCAGGTACGAGCTGAGGGGGCAGATAAAAGCTGTGTCACATTTGTGCTCCACAACGAGGACCACACCCTGGGCAACTCCCTCCGGTACATGATCATGAAAGAGTAAGTCAGGTTCTGCATGCTGAAATGATGGGACTGCCAGGGTGAAGGGCGGAAATGCAAGTTGCCTAACAATTCTCACCATTTCAAGACATTATGTATGGGTCATGCCTGACCCTTGGGGTGACGCCCTCTAGTGTTTTCATGGCAGACTCAATACGGGGTGGTTTGCCAGGATGTCTATTATTTTCATGCTTGAGAGGCTTCTCTCTGAGTGAGGAAGGAGTTTGATTGGCTACAGTCAGGGGTAGTCCAACTGCGGCCCTCCAGATGTCCATGGACTACAATTCCCATGAGCCCCTGGCAGCAAACGCTGGCAGGGGCTCGTGGGAAATGTAGTCCATGGACATCTGGAGGGCTGCAGTTTGACTACCCCTGGATTATATCCTATGGGCTTTCATGATCTGGGAAACAGCTGTGACAGACAGCACTTAGGAAATAAGTCTCTAGGCCAGCCTTTTTAAACCTTTTACCTTTGATGAAGCCTTGAAAAACCCCAGAAGTGATGTCAGCAGGCCACACCTCCCTGCCACCACCCCAGAAGTCGCATGTCACTAGACATGACATCTCCCAGACACTCCCACTGGACTCTCACTCCCCCATTCACCCACACACCAGAAATGGACCAGCAGCCTACACCGCTGAACCAGGGACAGGACTGGAGCAGGCATCCATTGCTCCTGCTATCCCCCCCCCCCCCCATGGCGGTAAACTTTATATTAGAATACTCACCTCTCTGGACTCTATACACTACCATGTGTGATGAGCCTTGGCCACCAAAATACGTTTGTGACCACAGCTATAGTACACAGCTATGCTTCCCAGCCATATTCTACACAATTGCACCACTTCTGGTGTTTCTTGAAGGCTGAAGAATGTTTAAGGGGTTTCTCAATGGTACACAGATGCTTTGGGGGCGATGTAGAAGTTGATGCAGAACTTTTTTCTGGCTTCACCATGCACGTAACCCGGCTTTCAGGAAAGTCTGTTGTTCCACCTTAGTCTCCCTGAGTATTAAGAGCTTACCCGGCTGATTCTGGCCTCCCTCTCTTTCCTGTCCCTCTGCAGTCCAGAAGTGGAGTTCTGTGGCTACAGCATCACACATCCTTCTGAAAGCAAAATCAATTTCCGGATCCAGACAAAAGGTGAAGCCTACAGTCCTACCTGCTGGAGGGCCAGTACAGCTGACTTGCCAGGTTTTAAAGCCTGGATGCCGGAAAGGCTTTTCTCTGTCCAGTACCTTCAAGAGCTGCTGCCAAATAGGACAGACTGCAATGAGCTGGACAGGCTGGTGGTGTGACTTGAGTTTAAGCCATTTCCTATATGCACATGTCTTTCCATGTATAATCAGAACTGTCCCCAGCGTTTCTGTGGCTTTAAGTAGCTTGGCATCCTGGAGACCCTACAGCCCACAGAAATCATTGATCATTGCCATGAGTGTGTTTGGGGCAGAACAGGACTAATCTCTAGACTGGAGGCTTTCAACATGATGCCTATTTGAGAGCCAGTTTGGTGTAGTGGTTAGGAGTGTGGACTTCTAATCTGGCATGCCAGGTTTGATTCTGCGCTCTCCCACATGCAGCCAGCTGGGTGACCTTGGGCTCACCACAGCACTGATAAAACTGTTCTGACCGGGCAGTGATATCAGGGCTCTCTCAGCCTCACCCACCCCACAGGGTGTCAGGAGGAAAGGAAAGGCGACTGTAAGCCACTTTGAGACTCCTTCGGGTAGGGAAAAGCGGCATATAAGAACCAACTCTTCTTCTATTCACACCTGCCAGATGCTTTCAGAAAGTGGGTGTCGCCTTTCCCCAGCAATGTTTCTGATTGGCTATGCAGATAAAATGGTATTCTGTTAGAGCTTCTGCCAGAGATGCTGAAGACTTATTATTAGAGTTACCTATCATCTCTTCCCCTATAATTTTGTGGTTGGCCGGACTCTGACCTGGATAGCCCAGGCAAGCTTGATCCTATCAGAAGGTAAGCAGGTTCAGCCCCGGAAAGCCTTTGGAAGGGCGACCTCCAAGGAATATGAGGGCTATGATGTGGGGGCAGGCAATGACACTGAATCTCCTGGCTACATTACACAGATGCCATGTGATAAATGAAGAAAGAAATAATTTGGTTGTCTTCATGTCCTACAATAGGCATTTTACAGCTGTGCCCTTTGCCAGAACCCCGAGGGTGTCTGCAGGTTCAAAAATGCTGGAGGCCTTTATACATTTTAAGACCACATTGTGTAGTATTGTGAAAAGGCGATGTATTGTGGATTCCTGGGTAGCTCTTGATTGTAAGTAACCGAGGGATGAATTAGAGCAGTGGTCCCCAACCCGCGGGCTGCGGCCCGGTGCCGGGCCATGAAGGCCTTGGCGCCGGGCCGCGGCTCCCTGTCCCCACCCACAGTAAAAAACTTCCCAGGCCGCAAGCTTGCGGCCCAGGAAGCTTCTTACTGCGGAAGTGGGGGGGGGGAGGGAATCGCATGCGCGGGCAGGCAGTTGCCCTGCCGGTCCCCAGCCTCAAAAAGGTTGGGGACCACTGAATTAGAGCATTAAACTAGGGATTAAGTGATCCAGGTTCAATGCCCCACTCACCTTCCTGGGCAGTTACTCTAGTTCTCAAGTTGTTGGGTGTGGGGGGGGGGGTGATGAGCATAAAGAGCCATGTCCATCACTCTACTTCTGGGAGCAAGGGATGGATAAACGCTTCTCTTCTCTAAACGCTTCTCTTCTCTGAACGCTTCTCTTCTTCCTCACAGGAGGCATCTCTGCCCTTGAGGCATTTGAGAAAGGACTGGAGGAACTCACAGGTGTCTGCCAGCATGTGCTCAGCAAATTTGAGGTAGGTCAATCCATTGTCTATCCCACCCGACGACCCCAAGGTAGGCTAGATATGATTCCCGCCTTGCTGCATGGGTTTTGCTGTCCTTGTGATATGAGAGCCTGGGTCGACAAGAGGAGCAACAGTCTGTTCTGTCCAGGGCAAGAATCCTGAGCACACCCTTTTAAAATCTAGGTCTCCTTTGCAAATACCATACTCTTGAGTTTCCTATGCAGCAGTCTCCTGGGAATACGCCTGAGATTAACTGTCCACAGAGCATAGACCACAGGTCCTCAATTCAGTCCCTCTGTTTTTGCAGGCCAGCGTGGAGGCATACAAGGCTCAGAAGGATGTGAACATGGAGTAGCTCCTACGGGGGCAGCATGACATGCACCATTGTACATTGTGACCATTGTTGGGTTGGGATTTGGGGGTAAGGCTTTATTTTTTTTATGGACTAGGGATGAGTTTTCTTAATAAATGCTAAACTACCTAATCCGCCTTCTTCATTCATTCGCAGCACATGTTAAAAACAGCTTGTCTGAAGATCTTAAAATGGCATATTCTGTAACAAATAATCATAAGTGACTGCAATTATGTTAATAGAACTCCCAGAATTTACGAGTTGAAAACAGATGATTGTTGACCCTCCTGGTTCCAGGGATTGCTGACATTTACCATTGATTATCATGAATGAAGGATGAATGAGTCTCAGAAAGTGAACACAAAATACATGATTTATTTGATTGTATGATCTGTGTATGGAGGCAGTAGGTGCAGTTTTAATTTTAGGGTGCATCACTACATCAGCAGTTTGTTCCATAAAGCAGCGGTCCGCAACCTTCCGGCTGCTGTGGACCGCTTTTGCTGAGTAAGGGGAGAGTGCGGCCCGGGGCCCCGCTCATGCGCGGCAGCCCCAGCGCAAACGCGCATGCGGCTCCCTCTCCCCGCCTCTCCAGGACGCCAGCAAACTGGCCGCCGAAGCGGCCGATTAGCTTGCGGCCGGGCAAGCTTCTCTTTCCCCCCTCCCAAAGCGGGGGGGGGCGGGAAGAGGGAGCCGTGGTCTGGCGCCGGGCCACGACCCGGGGGTTGGGGACCACTGCCGTAAAGGATTCAGAAGTCCAAGGAAGGTTAAAATATGTTTGCAGCTATGCTGGTCAAGAACTGAAAAAAACAAATCACGACCCACACAATCATTTTTATTAGGACTAAATAATGTGACATAAAACAGGGTGGAAATTTAATCTGTCAGGATGGGTGAAGGTGCCATGTCATTGAGATGAGCTAACTTCAGGTGTGTCAAGGTTTTATCACATCTTTGTTCTTATACAGATGGCTGCATTGAACAAAAATACACTATGGTCCTGGAGCAAGCCGTTTAGCATCCTGTTCTTTTCACACATCACAGAGCCCTGGCAAGTGTAGCTGTTGCATCAACAGGCGCTGCTAGCACAGATGCACGAACCAGCTCCAAATTTTTGCTCAAGTCAACGGGAAATCCTTCTGACAAGCTGAAGGCAATTCTGGGAGAACAGACTGAAAAGAAGCCTATTCTGTTAGCCTGGCATAACTTACACCAGCCCCTTGTAGCCTCAAGTCAGCAATCCCATGCCAAATAATCTTGTGATGCAGTCGATGAACTTGAATCCAAACTTAGCATGTCTACATGATGGCTATATAATCTACAGGAAAGGCAAATCCAAAATCACAATAAATTCATTTTGTTAGGTATTCTTTATAATGCACACATCTGTTTCATCTGTTCTACATAATATATTTCTGGTAAGGCCTTGGAGGAGGAGCGTTTCTCATGGATTAAGTGCTGCTCAGCGCTAAACACCCACTCAGAGTGGCTGTCCCGTCCCTGAGTGCCTCCTCCTTCAACCGGCTTGCCAATCTGTACAGTGGCCAGCCAATCACCTTCTGTCCCCCACCCCTGACCATCTGCTCCTCCTTCCATTTCCTTCCCAGGCTCAGAGGCTGCAGATCCCTGCTTTGTGAGAGCTGCCCCTTCCAGTGAGTTCCCTAACAGCTGCCTGCAGCCTTTCCAGGTCCTGGGGGGAGGGGGAGGACATCTGCAGACTTCTTCCACCCCCACCCCCAATCTAGTGCCTGTTGTATTCCTGAATGCAACAGGCTTGGCCCCTAGTACAGTAAATAAGACTTTAAGAAGGAGTTGCAGGCATGCGGCAGTGTGGGTAGTCAGCTTGTTCTGGCCCTGATTACGGATGTCATGGGTTCAGATTTTGCTTGGTCTCCACCTGATTGTCTGCCTTCTGCGTATGAAGACCAGCTAGAATAAGAAGAGTTGGGTCTTATATCCCATTCTTCACAGCCCCAAAGAGTCTCTAAGTGGCTTACAATCGCCTTTGCTTCCTTTCCCCACAACAGACACCCTGTGAAGTAGGGGAGGCTGAGAGCTTCTGACAGGACTGCTTGGTCAGAACAGCACTATCAGGGCTGGGACAAGCCCAAGATCACCCAGCAGGCTGCATGGGGAGGAGCAGGGAATCAAACCCAGCTCACCAGATTAGAAGCTGCTGCTCCTAACCACTACACCACACTGGCCATATTATGTGGGGCAAGGAAGTAGTTACTTTCCCTGTTTACTGGTAACATTTCCTTCCTTAGTGTAGGTTTAGAGCTGACTGCATCGTGCATGTTAAATTGTTCGTCTGTCTGCTCTACTCCCACCACAATTATGAATTCACTGAAACCCCAGTTTTTAAGCAGCTTTCTGTACAATATATACACTCGTAGGGGATAAACAATACACCAGTGAGTCTAGAAGAAGCAAAGATTCTCAAAAATCCCAAATAATCAAAGATTGGGTTGCTTGGTATGGAAAACATAACCCTCTTAGGGGCTTACCAGTTGGGTGGAACCCAGGAGGGGCAAGCAGATGAGATAAATTGTCAGGAATTGAGAGAGGTTGTCCATGTTAAAATTGGAACCATTGTTTCTTTAACTGTGTGATCTCCAAGCTGGTGTTTTCTCTTTGGGAAAGAAGCTTCGCCCAAATGGGATTGGTGGCGCAAATGAGGACAGCAGGAACTGGCTGGTTGCAGCTAATTTTAGTTTTGTTTTAATACTTTGTTGGTATTTCTTTCTCAAGGAGATTTGAGGCTTGCAGACAAGATGGCAGAGGGTAGAGCTTTCCTTAACAACTGGGTCCACTAAGCTTAAAGGAGGCCAGTTCACTTATGGTTTTTCAGCACACATTGGATGAGGGAGGTAAAGGTATCCCCTGTGCAAGCACCGAGTCATATCTGACCCTTGGGGTGATGTCTACTAGCATTTTCATGGCAGACTCAATACGGGGTGGTTTGCCAGTGCCTTCCCCAGTCATTACCGTTTACCCCCCAGCAAGCAAGCTGGGTGCTCATTTTACCGACCTTGGAAGGATGGAAGGCTGAGTCTACCTTGAGCCGGCTGCTGGGATTGAACTCCCAGCCTCAGGGGCAGATCTTTCAGACTGCATGTCTGCTGCCTTACCACTCTGCGCCTCAAGAGGCTCTTGGATGGGGGAGGTAGGGATCATAAAAATAACTGCATCACCGCACCGCCTGCTTGTTGGCCTAGGCCAGATGGTCTCATTTGGAACATGTGGCACATGCAAAATGAACTTCTGGTTTGGCAGGAATGAGGAATGTTCCCTGCACACCTGAGCTGTATAAGGAAGCGGCCTGGACCACGAGCCAATTTGGTGCCTAAGGCAAAGAAAATCCAGGCACTGCCCCTTCCCGAGACAGCCATTCCAAAGGGCCTGAGCTATCATCTGTGCTGATGTGCCACCTTATTCAACATGGCATCATGGTTATAAATGCTGGGCTCAAAAACTCACTTGGTATACTGGAGCCAGTTACAGACTTTCAGTCTAACCAACCTCACAAGGTGGCTGTGGAAGTAAGCAGGAGAGGGGAGAAGGGAACCAGATCTACTACCCAAATCTCCTTGGAGAAATGATCACATTTTTGAAGACCTAATACAAATATCAGGGAGGATTGCATATGACAACTGTGTGGATTATGCCCAAGATTTATCATATCTGTCTCTTCCGCTATCACCCTTAATGGCGCCCAGACTTTGCCACTTGGGGTGCCCATCTTCATGGCTCAGTGGTCAAGGATCTGCATGGCACGTAGAGGGTCCCGGGTTCAGTCCCCAGCATCTCCAGTTAAAAAGACTGGTGAAGTGAAAGACTTCCGCCTGAGACCTCTATGTCCAGGGAATCAGACCATCCAAACCTTGGTGGACCAATGGGCTGACTTCATACACAGCATCTTGGAAGGGAGACCTCAAAGGAAGACTCTGCAGAGGAAGGTCATGGCCAATCGCCACTGCTTAATCATTTGCTCTGAAACCCCCTTGCTGGGGATCACTCTAAGTCAGTTTTGATTTGACAGCACTTTACATGGACAGAATCCCCAAATGGATGTCTCCCTAAGGGGAAAGATTAGGACAATAGACAGAAATCATGAACTTCCCAAAAGCAGAGATTCAGTGCAACTGAAGTGCTGATGCATCTTCTGCTGACTCCCAAGGCTACAGGAGCCAGACAGCAGAATTGGGAAAGCAGCTTTAAAAAATATTTAGTTTGGGGAGAAAAAAACAGAATGTAGGGGTGGACCCACAAATCATATCTATGGATGGAAGGATTTCTGGCTGCAGAATACTTCTTTTTGTTTGTTTGTTTCTACCTATCTGCTGCAGTTCAAAACAACCCCCCCCCAAATGGGGCAGAATAGGTGGGTTGAGCTCCATAGGTGGACATTCTACCCTCTGCAGAAATGCTTTGTGGGATCCATCCCATTCCATTGCCTGCAAAACGACTGTGAAATTTGGGACCCGTTACTCTGTAATTCAAACATTAATGAATGTAAACATGGAAGAGGTTGGGGTGCAGATCAGACCTCTCCACAAAGAAGCAACAAACATAATGCCCTCTGAGCATGGAAAGCAGAGAGATGCGCTGGCTCAGGATGTGTCCTCTTTATCCTGCCATACCTTTGTTACCACACAATCCAGAGCCAGTGGCTGCCTCCATCAGCCCTCTGATAACAACTTGCCCTGGGTTTCTTCCCCGCACCACCTAAACCCACCTCAGACATTGTATAGAAATACCCTGCATGACTATCTGGCTTCCCAGTTCCCCAAGGACTTTCCTGGAATTTTGTCTCCCCCATCTCCTCTCTCAATGGCCTGGCAGTGATTAGATCAATGTTTCTCCACCTTCCTAATACTGCGACCCATTAGTACAGTCCCTCATGTTGTGGTGACCCCCAACCGTAAAATGATGCAAGGATTCTTTCACAGAAATTAAACCGAAACTGACCAATGGTGTGAAGATCCATTGTTCAGGATTGTATTTAAATTGGTTATCAATTGTATATAAATTGGTGGGCGCCTTCAGGAGGAGGGGCAACAGTGGCAGCCTCCCCCCATGGCCAAGCTGCTTTCCCTGCTGCGACCCCTGTGAAAGGGTCATTTGACCCCCAAAGGGGTCCCGACCCCCAGGTTGAGAACCACTGGATTACAGTGTCAAGACTAGATTGCAGAGACTCAAGTTCAGATCCCCATGTCCCATGAAGCTTGGTGGATGACCATAGGTCCGTCACCTTCTCTCTTAATAGGAAAACACAGCAGTGAAGAAGGGCACCTAGTTCACCACTCTGAGCTCCTTGGAGGGAAGGGGATAATGGATAATGCTTGCAGTCTCAGGCTTATGTTCACACTGGAACTCTCTGCTACTACTCAGGAAACGAGGAGAGAATTGTTTGCATTGGATGTATCCTTTCCTTTCTATCCCACTCAAGCCAGCCTGTTGCTTCAGGTTTCATGTACCCCCATTCATGGAAGGGAGAAGATTTTGGATGATATTCAGGAAAGGAAGGCAGGCAATATGGTATAGCCTGATCTGATCAGATCTTGGAAGCTCAGCAGGGTCGCTACTTGACCAAGGAAGACTCTGCAGGGGAAGGCAAAGGTAAATCACCTCACTTGCCTTGAAATCCCCTTGCTGGAGTTACCATAAGTTGCCTGTGGCAAGGCAGACCTTTACGCACATACATCCTGGAGCCAAAGGTAGCACCTTGGATGGCTCTTTCGTTCTCTTCCTTCCAAGCAATTATTCTGATATTTCGGTGGGGAGGGGGGAACTCCAGGAGAATAAGAGGCGATCAAGGCCTCTTCCAGAATGGTTTCCTTTGGAACTGGCTATTATCTTGGTTTCTATGGGAGGAAGGTGGGGGGAAAAGCAGAGGAATTCAAGAGGAACACCAGAAAACGAGGGTCTGGCCAGGACAGTCAGTTCCATCATCCTGATGGACCACCTGCCGTTCGTTCTTTCACCTGCCTAAGACGAGCTGTACTTGTGACTCAAGTGGGAGCTGCTCCGGTCGAGGCCCAGTTCTTGCCCATTGGCCTTCCACTTCCCAACAGAGCCTTTGTCATCCGTCGGCACGATGCCAAGGGTCGGTGTCTGGCACCAGCAGCACAAACATGACTGGGAGACACAAAACAGAGAGAGTTCAGAACAATGCTTGCAGTGGCTCAGGACCTACTTGTGCCTCTGTGGCATGCCGCTTGCGGCTCTTCTGAACGCTGTTCCCCAAGGCGGCCCCCACCCCATGCTCCAGGAAAGTGAGCCAGGCCCTCGTCCAGTGTGGCTTGTGGTTGGAAGACAGCTCCCTCCTTGAAACAGCCACTGTTAGAGGAATGGGGAAGCTGTGAGCCTCCCTGGGGTTGAGGCCCCCTGCCAAGTAAATGTGAATCTTTGGGGGACTTAAAGGTAAAGGTAAAGGTATCCCCTGTGCAAGCACCGAGTCATGTCTGACCCTTGGGGTGACGCCCTCCAGCGTTTTCATGGCAGACTCAATACAGGGTGGTTTGCCAGTGCCTTCCCCAGTCATTACCATTTACCCCCCCTGCAAGCTGGGGACTCATTTTACCAACCTCGGAAGGATGGAAGGCTGAGTCAACCTTGAGCCGGCTGCTGGGATCGAACTCCCAGCCTCATGGGCAAAGCTTTCAGACGGCTGCCTTACCACTCTGCGCCACAAGAGGCTTTGGGGGATTAGAGGCTTTAAAAAAAGAAAGCTGAAGAAGCTAACAGGAAGATTGCTCTGACCTGGGTGGCTCAGGTTGGCCTGATTTCAGGAGATCTCAGAAGTTAGGCAGGGTAGCCCATGGCTGTATTCGGACAGGAGACCACCAAGGAAGTAGAGATTGTAAACACAAATAACGCTGCCAATTGCTGATTCTTTTTTAAAGACTCTTCTGTGTTTAGGAGAAATGGCCACTAAGGGAACTGGGTACGAAAGAGGGCTGGCTGAATGGAATCATCCAAACTAGAAGAATTCAACCAATTGGCTGGTACAAAAATGTAATCTTTTTGGTTAAAGTTGTTCCAATTTATTTTGCAGATATTGCCTTCAAAACGGGGTCCGGATAAACATAGAGCAGTAAAGAAACCTCCATGAAAAATTGAGCCTGAGGGACTATTTATATGATAAAAACCATTGAGGAAGAAAACAACTTTGAAAACGGGCTATTGAGGAAGGAAACAAAATTGTGTTTATCCGGAACCCGTTTTGGTTTATGTTTGTACATCATAGATATGAAGGCAATATCTACAAAATAAATTGGAATAATTATAACCAAAAAGATTACATTTTTGTACCGGCCAACTGGTTTAATTTTTCTCGTTTGGACTAAGGGAACTGGGGCAGGAAAGATGGCCCCGATTTGAGCCAATGAGAAAATCTGGGTGCTACTAAGCACTGCAACCATTTCCCCCCAAATAAGACCACAAAGTACGTTTCAGAGAGATTGAAGGATAGGCAGGCAAAACCTGGGAAGGCAAATTGCTGCGAGAAAGTGAGAAAAACACCCACTTCCCAAGCTGGAACACACAACGCGTCTGTAAGCGATGGAGGTGTAATTCAGGAGCTAAGTGACTGAGTGACATGTCAGGATACCTCCTAAATCTCACTTCTGAGCTCACTAAAACTTGAATCGTAATCAGTTTGACACCCATTCCACACACATAGGATAATGCACTTTCAATGTGCTTTGGCAGCTGGATTTTCCTGTGCAGAACAGGATAATCTACTTCTAAAGTGCATTGAAAGGGCACTATCTATTGTGTGTGGAACAAGCTAGAAGGGCATAGCTCTGCCCAGGATTGTACTGTAAGTGGTGTTAGGCAAGCAAGTATTAGCATCCCTGCACACTTACAAAATGGAGATCATACTTTCCTACCTTACAAGGTTGTTGTCAGGATTACAAGATGCTTTTCTGGCAGCTTTATGATCTTTGGTTTTATTCTATATTTTAATTTTGATTTTTGAGCCTTTTGGGAAGCCCATTTGGGCTAAAAAGTTGCATGTATAAAGGTAAAGGTAAAGGTATCCCCTGTGCAAGCACCGAGTCATGTCTGACCCTTGGGGTGACGCCCTCCAGCGTTTCCATGGCAGACTCAATACGGGGTGGTTTGCCAGTGCCTTCCCCAGTCATTACTGTTTACCCCCCAGCAAGCTGGGTACTCATTTTACCGACCTCGGAAGGATGGAAGGCTGAGTCAACCTTGAGCCGGCTGCTGGGATCGAACTCCCAGCCTCATGGGCAAAGCTTTCAGACAGCTGCCTTACCACTCTGCGCCACAAGAGGCTCTGCATGTATAAGCCCTCTAAATAAATAAATATGTGGGGGGAAAACCCTTTGACCACCTAACACTGTTCAAGAAATACTAAGTGCCATGATACAAAGGAACCCATTTTGATGTTTCACTGGGAAAGTTTGATTCCCAAAGTGCTCTTTCTGAGTAGGAAGCTTTGCACATGTGCAGAGGTCACAAAAAAGGAAGGGATGGGGACAAGGAGGGGCCATCTCAAGAAAGAACATTCTCCAGTGAAAACATGGCTGGGGTTCACATGCTCCCAAACTCCATAGGCCACCTCCTCCCCCAGTCCTTGATAAGAGCAGATTCTCTCCTACCTGAAAACAGTTCTTAAATTTCCGGCTGACAAAGTAGAGAGCCACAGGGTTGATGCAGGAATTGAGCGAGGCCATGTTGATGCCAAAGTAATCCATGACCAGGAGGAAGCTAAATGGGGAAGACAAAAGGAAGCTGAAGATGCTGGAGGAGGAGGCTGGACCAAGAGCCAGCTGCTAGAGAATATGGTCCAAGAGGTAAGAGTGCTCATTTTTGGAGGGGAAGGTCAGACTGGAAACTGGGTAGATGGACTTCTTACTTAGATCTGGCTGGGATATTTTTACCTTAATAGGGCTGCTACCAGGACGTGGGGGTGGGGGTGGGGAATCCATTCTCCATAACAGAAATTTAATGACTGGAGAATGGCCTCCAAGGCATTTTATGACCTGAAGTTAACATCACGTGATAACTGCTTTCAGATTGACCAATATTAAACAGAACAGCTGAAAGATGAGGAATGCTATCTCTTCACAGCTTGGCATATGCTGGCTTTCAGTGGTGATTTTTAGGAATGCATCTAAGGGAAGCACTGATGATTTTTAGGAAGGCAGATAATGCTTAGCAACACGGCCACCTGAGTAGCCTAGTTTAGTCCGACCTTTGTAGAAGCTAAGCAGGAAGCCCAGGGTCACTATGCAGTGTCAAAGGTCAACCACCTCTGGACATGGCCTGCTTTGAAAAACCCCTAAGTCCATTACGACTTCCTGGCAATGCTTGATCTTCGGTAATACATATAACTAATAATAATAAAATCTTGTTTGTTGATGATGATTTTATGGACTGGACAGATAACAAGGCTGGCTAATATAGTACACCCCCTCCCCAACTGGCCTGTAACTTCCCTCTTTCTTGCTTTAGTTTAATAAGAGGCAAATTTCAAATGTCAGACAGCGGCTGCTTAAAGAAGTCATAGTTCAACCTTATTCTTCAGTTTCATTTATTTTGGAGGCCTCTGCTAGCCTAAGGACAAACCCCCAGGTGCCGAATGGCCTTCCTACCTAAGAAGCTCGCATCTGTCCACGTCTTGAGGGTTGTAGATGGTCTTCTTCAGGATCCTGCTCAGGTGAAGAGGCAGCCAGCAGAGGGCAAAGATCACCACCAGGCAGAACACCGTCTTGGCCACTTCCCTGCGCTGGAAGGCACAAGCACAAGCGTGGCATTTGATGGAAGAAGCATAAATAAATGCAACACAACAACTGGATTGTGTGTTGCGGGGGAGAGACTTTTAAACCCCTATTCTTTGCAGCAAATTTCCCAAGCCTCAGACTATTCCCTTTTAGAGAGGAGGTGTTGCTGAGTGGAAGAGCACCTGATTTACATGCAGGAGGTCCCAGGTTCAATCCCCGGCATCTCCAGAAATGGCTTTGGCTGGTGCTGTGAAAGATCTCTATGGGAGACTCTTGTGAGCTGCTGACAATCAGAAGGGACAATACTGACCACCATAGAATAATGGCCTGATGCAGCAGGAGGCAGATTCATGTTTCCATTTCTTAGCACTTCTAGCTCATTCATTATGCACTGGACACATGTAACGAATCATCTAGAACAGTGGTCCCCAACCTTTTTATCACCAGGGACCACTCAACGCTTGACAATTTTACTGAGGCCCAGTGGGTGGGGGTTAGTTTACTCCTCTACTCTCAACCACTGCCCTAGCGCTCCCTGATCGCTATGGTAATGTTTAAACATCCCTTCAACATAAGATACAGACATGCCACAACAATGAACATAAGGAACATTTTATTTTCATGGAAATTTTAACTCATGACAATGACAAATCAATGGGAACCCTGAGCTTGTTTCTCTGCAACGAGATAGTCTCATCTGGGAGTGATGGGAGACAATGACACCCGAAGTGTGTTGTAAAGAGCCGGGGGGATGAAGTAAAGGGGGGGAGAAGGCGTCCTTCGGGGCCCACCTCCAATTAGTCGAAGGACCACATGTGGTCCGCAGCCCACAGGTTGGGGATCGCTAATCTAGAACACAGTGTCTGGGAATTGGGGCACTAGATGTTAACAAAAGCATCAGTTATGTGGGTCAGAAGACTGACAGGTTAGGACTTGGATTCCCAACCAGGGGTCTGTTGACCCCTGGGGGGGGGGGTCCCTGGGAGTCTGGAAGGGGTCCATGGCCTTCCCCATCCAACTTTAATGGACTTAGCCACAAGCTACGGAACTGGCTGCCCCTGCCCAGGGGGCCCAGTGGGTAGGCTGTGGGTGTAAAAATCGAAGGGGAGAGTTGGTTGCGTTGTGGTATGCAAGGGTGGGGGAGTCTGGGGTGTCTTCTGTGCTGCTGCCATTCTTTGTAGCCAACATGAGGTGGAGCCACTGTAGTAGTGGTGGTAGTAGTAGTAGTCAGAGGAGAGAGGAAAAAATCCTTTCTTTTCTTAAGGGGGGGGGGAGGAGGATCGAAGAAGGCAGAAAAAAAAATCCAAGACCTAAATAAGTTGAGAGAAATTAGGGGCTTCTCCTTTAAGGCAGGTTTGTCACATGACCACCTATGGCCAATCACGGGTCCTCTACTACAGAGGAGAGCGCAGATTCAAAACAGCCTTTAAATATTGAGCGTTAAAAGCACTCTAAGATATCGCACAATAAAGGTAGGGTCACTCCGGATCAATCCTTCTTGCTGCAGAAGGAAAATTTAAATCGCCCAAATCCAAATGGAAATCGCATTCTGCATAGAGGGCAGGGACTGAATCGACCTGGGGTTGGAATAAAAGCTCCGTGCAGTTTACACGCAGGGGAGCTGCTGCCGTTCGGAATAGACAAGATTGACCTAAGGGCAGCTTAGCAGGTCCTGTTCTTCCTGACCAAAGAAGAGGGCCTGCTCCTCAGACCCTAGCTGGGGCTCCTCACCCGTTTCATGTGGTCGTTGAGCGCAATCCTCATGCCGTTCCTTTGGCTCAGCATCTCACACGACATGAGAGTATAGAAGACACCGGTGCAGGCCAGAGGCAGGCAGAAATAGAAGCCAAAAAGCCACCAGTCTTTCACGTTCTTGTAGAACTGCGGAGAAAGGAGGGAGTGAAAAGCGCCATCTGACCTCTCAGGGGGAGACTAACAGAGCTCAGTATCACCGGGGCAGGCAGGTGTCTGTGGATCCCCTTGAATGTCTCTGTCTCTCCAATGAAAGGCACCGAGCTTGCCTTGGGTCTGCAGGGTGCAGCAGGGTGGCTCCCGTCTAACCTAGAGGATGAGGACTGATGTGTCTCAATGTTAAAGTGTTTGGGTTGGTGGGGCAGACTCAGTGGAGCGACCTTCTTGTTTCCTATGGTGACAGTCGTGGTGGGGGTCTGCTCTACAGGGGGGAAGTGAGTGTTGGCGTTGCTGTGAAGCGGAAACCGTTGTAGTGGTGTGTCACTTCGATGTGACAGATGAACACAAGCAACACAGGTTTGTAGGTTTCTTAACCTTTTTATGTACAGAATATTTACATGTTATCCAGCAGAGTGCTGCGCGCACAATGGCATTTCAGAGAGACAGAGACAGCTTCCCCATCACTCCTTATATACACAACCTATGTACATGCAACCTTCTCTAGTATTGCATCAGCTTTCTATCCAGCCAATAGAAGCATTTGTGCTGTGTCATTCCTGTGCACCTGACACTTCTCACATGATCAGCACCTGTCAGTTAGATCAGTTTGATCAACTTCACGCTGTTAGCTGTCACTTGGTACATTATACCAACTGTCAACCTTTGCTGTCCAAAGGTGTTGAGCTTACGTGACCTTCTGCCCACTCAACCGCACCCTGGAATAAAAGGAGTACTTGATAATTTGGGGGAAGGAATGGTTGTGTCCAGCCTGGCGGAAATCAGCCCAGCCCAGCAATCTCAGAAGTGAGTCCGCGCACAAGAGGCATTGTGGGAGAGGGTTGGAATACTGTCTCTAGGTCTCGGAGATCCAGATATGGGTCCTCACTCAGCCACAGGAGGCTTCCTGGGTGATCTTGGATCAGCCCCTCTCTCTTAGCCTCACCTATCTCACAAGAAAACAAAATCAGAGTCCAATGGCACCTTTAAGACCAACAAAGATTTATTCAAGGCATGAGCCTCACAGTCCATTGGGGATCTGTGGTGAGATTCCCAGTCTGCTATTGGCCCCTCAGGCCGTGTCCTCAGTTGAAACAACCACCATCTTCAGCTTTTGTTAGCAAGGGTAGAGAAAAAATGCAGGTACATTCTGTTCGTTTATCAGGGGAGCAGTTTTGATTGGGAAATGGCTATTTTTTATGGTGAAAGTACACTGGGGCGAGTCTGTATAGTGCGTGCTTTGGCCCTAAGGGAGAGGATGAGCTGTGGAGACAATCTCCCACACTAAGCCAGCTTGGCATAGAGGTTAAGAGCAGTGGCCTCTAATCTGGAGAATGTGGTTTGATTCCCCGATGCTCCTCCACATCTGTTGTGAGGAGAGGAAGGGAAGGTGACTGCAAGCCACTTTGAGACTCCTTAAAGTAGAGACAAGTCAAGTGGGGTATAAAAACCAATGCTGCTACTTCTTCTTTTAAAGCCAGGATCACCCAATGAAACTGACAGTTTGAAGGCCAGGACAGACAAAGTAAAGGCCTTTTCCCACTCAGTAATTCATTGGCACTGCATACCAATTATGTGGCTTTAAAAGAGCATTCAGCCAATTTGTGGCCATGATACCCACTGAACTTCAGTTGCTGACTGACCATCATGGACAGCACAATGCTGGACTACATGGACCTTTGGCATGTTCTAGCAGGACTTGGTTTTGATTGGATTCAAAGGTAGGTGCCATCCTACCCCCTGGCACTGATTTCTGCATTCCAGACCCATCTAACTCTTGAGCTTTGCAAGGGGAGTTCAGTTCCACACTGAGATCAGCACTTTATTCATTCATTCATTCATTCATTCATTCAGTTTTATTTATTTATTTATTTATTTATTTATTTATTTATTTATTTATTTATTTATTTATTTATTTATTTATTTATTTATTTATTTATTTATTTATTTATAATTGGATTTGTATGACTGCCAACTTTCTGACCCATATGCCATGCTCCAGTGGCTGAGATGTAAAAGGATAAGCCAAGATCATTGACCCTTCAGGTTCGAGAATGAGGACTCACCGTCATGAAGCTGGTTGCCTGGTGGGGGGACAGCAGGCAGACCCAGTGGATCTCTTCACGGTACGCCAGTTTCACCAGGTCAAAGGCAATGGCTTCTGGGACAGCTAGGATGATGGCCAATGCCCAGATGAGAGTCACCTCGACTGCCTTCCACATGGGGATGCCAATCCCTTGGATCCGGCTCCAGGAGGCCACAGCTCTGTACCTGCCACCCCGCCAGGACAAGCACAAGAAAGGGAGTTATGCCCATCAGCAATGTGACACCTGGTAGAGGTTGCACAATTGGCTGGCGGGAGATTTTACACAAGCAACCAGATACAGCCTTCCTTGGGCAGGTGGATGAATAGGCAAGTTTGGGAAACTAGTTCTCAGGCCTGCTTTCACCCCCACATCCGTGCATCCCACTAGCCCTGCCTTCATCTATGTGTCATCAGCTCCACACTGACACAAACAATGCATCTTGGCTCCATCCAGGCAACTGGAAGTGCTGGCTTCTGGCCACAAGGTCCATACCTCTGCACATACGATTTGCAGGATCTATACTGATACCGCTCTGAATGCATGTGGCAGGAGCGTAGAGGCTGCTGCATTATCCCCCACTGAATCCCTCCCCTCTTCAAACCCCTCCCTCCTCAGACTCCAGCCCTGAAATCTCCAGGTATTTCCCAACCCAGTGTTGGCAACCCTAACCTGCCGAAGCAGGCACTCCCCCAGCTTGAGAGATTATGGGGGGTTCATTACCTGTCTATGCTGAGAGCACAAAGGCTGAGGACGGTGATGCCAACAGAGGCTTTCTGGATGAATGGGACTAACTTGCAGACTTGGACTCCAAAGGGCCAGGCTTCCGCGAGCAGCTGCAGGAGAGAAAGTGGGCTGTTAGCAGGCATCTTTGCCGAGAAACAGGTTTTGACGTGAAGACACTGATTTTGGCAACTGGGATGCCTCCGTTACGTGACAAAACCTGTGGTTTGGTTGGTACTAAGAAGCATAGTATAACATACAGAGGTAGTCAACCTGTGGTCCTCCAGATGTTCATGGACTACAATTCCCATGAGCCCCTGCCAGCATATGCTGGCAGGGGCTCATGGGAATTGTAGTCCATGGACATCTGGAGGACCACAGGTTGACTACCCCTGCTGTAGATGATAGATTTATTGGAAACTAGAGGCAAAGCCCATTGTATGTGGGAATACAATGGGCGCTAGCCTTTTCCTGGAGGGGAATGCTTTACTAAGAGAATTGCTTACCCTGGGATGCTTGAGTAAGCGAATTGATCGGCTAGGCAGACGAAACCTCCAGCGACTCATCAGCTAAGGCAGTGGTCCCCAACCTTTATTAGGCTGGGGACCGGCAGGGCAACGGGCCACGGCCACGCTTCTGGCTGCGCTTGCGGGCCGCGCCCGAAAGCCGCGCCCGCGGATCGGGCCGCGCCCGAAAGCCGCGCCCGCGGATCGGGCCGCGCCCGGAAGCCACGCCCGCGGGTCAGGCCGCGCCCGGAAGCCACGCCCGCGGGTTGGGCCGCGCCCGGAAGCCACGCCCGCGGGTCGGGCCGCGCCCGGAAGCCACGCCCGCGGGTCGGGCCGCAGCCGGAAGTCACCCCCACGGATCGGGCCGCGCGGACGCGGCGAGAGGCGCTTCGCGGCGTCAGGCTGCCGGACAGGGAGCCCCCGGCAGCCACGCTCCGCGCGACTGCCAGGGGCTCCCTCAGGCGGTGGCCTGACACGGCGAGAGGCGCTTTGCGCCTCTCGCAGCGTCAGGCTGGGAGCAACTGCGAGCCGCGCTGCGCGCGGCTCGCAGTTCCTGGGGCTTGGAATCGGAGGGACCAATTGGCAGGCGCTTTGCGCCTGCCAATTAGTCCCTCCGATTGTCTGTCATGAGGAAGGGTCCAATCTGGACCCTTCCTCATCCCGGACTCATCCCGCCCCAGGACCCCTTACTGTTTTATTTAGTCCGTGGCGCCCGCGGCGCCACGGGCGGTTTACAGATAAGAAGAGAGCTACTAAGAAAATTAGACGAAACTTGTAAATCCAGACCCTGTCCTAGCTCTTTGGCTCTTGAAACTTAACAATAAAGAAGAATTTTGTTATATTTACTTGTTCACATCAGCTTTTCTTTTGGTTTGGTCGCTTTCATAGCTGACGGGTCTTCGTTGTTTGCCGAAGAAATGGGTTCTGGCAGAGAAACAGGAGAGTCCAAAGTACTTCTCATTGCAATATCTATGCAGATACTGAAATGTCACAATAATCTGTCTGGTTTCTGAAGTCTTAACAGATGCATTAAGAATTCCCGTTGTTCTCATGTCTGGGGTGCTGCCTTCTTAATTTTGCACAGAGCGCTCGGTGTGTGCCGTTTGCTGTGATTTTTAGTCCACTATATATGCCTTTCACTGTATATAACTTCCCATCTCACATATGCATTGATAAAACACAGGGGCGGGGTGCAATCTGGATGGGATATCAAGATTATTTTCATCTGGCACATTAGTTATATGCAGGATCTCAAGGGAGCATTAGGTAAACATCACACAGAAAGAATCTTGGCCCGCTCACATGTACAGCTGGGAGTCTTTTACCAGCACATATGAACAGCAACATGTAAGGGGGAAATCTTGTAACACTATGAAGTACCATCACTGATTATTTTGTTACAATGCAAACCTAAACACTTGTCAACCGAACATGTGCTCTTATGGTACCCTACTTTCAACTCTGCAAGAAATAAATTTATCCTCCCATTACTCAGGGATTTCTCCAAAAGCTCAGACAAAGGAAAAGTTAGGGCCTTTTCGCACAGGGATCTTTGTTGCAAATTGTTTGCGGAATGAAAAATCGCCATTTAAAATAGTGGAATTCGTCGTTATGCATACCTGCCTTTGTAGTGGAATCAGTTGCGTTTTTTAGCGTTTCCCACAGGCTTTCGGTCTCGGCAGAAATCGCTAGAAAGGAAGCGCTATGGCCAAGCTCGTCCCGCCCCTGGCCGTCAAGCAGCCAATGGGCAGCCGTTAGCATGCTCCCAAACAGCCCCTTTCCCTTTAAGAAAGGTTTTTTTTTTTTAAAAACGACCCATAGCAACGAATCTAGGTAGATTCGTTGCTACGGAGAGACCCATCCAGCTGCCTAATGTGAGCTGTCGTTTGATTGTATGATCGTTTGCACGCTGCCTCGAGTGATAAAAAAAAAATCCCCCCCCCTCTCACGGGCCCGATTTTCGGCTGAATTTATTTGTAAAAAATAAAGGGACTTTATTTCAGCAAACGGGCTTTTCAGTGGTTTGTGCTTAGTGACTAAAGGTGAAGGACTGAAGCCAGGGAAGCCTCTAAACAGAAAGAGGCTCGCCGGTGCGTTTATCCCCGCTCGCTCGGAGAAAAAAAAATGGCGATCGCTTCGCCGGAAGTTTGGAGGAGAGAGCCAGGGGGAGGGACTTTGAAGAACCAGCAACAATGGTAACGCACAGGTCTTTAGCGCTACTGTTGCAGATTGGTTGCAGGAGTGTATCGCTATCCGGAGGGTGAATCCACTTTTCTGGATTCCCCTGAAAGCGCCACAACGAAGCGCTTTTTGCTGATTGGTTTCAGGATTGTTGCAGATTGTCTACGACGTCGTGGGTTATGGCAAATTAGTAGCGTTTCCAAATAGCAACCATTCTGCTACTTTGAAGCCGTGCGAAATGGCCCTTAGATTTCTCTTGTGGAACAGTAAGGTCCATATTATTAAGCAGGTTGCTAAATATCGTGCTCACATGGATAAAACACGGGAAAGACAACTAAGGCTTAATTAAAGGTGTTTTAGAGGAATTTTACTATGCAATTTTTTTATAATGTACCTGTTAACCATGCAATTTTAAATATTTAAAATGTTTGTATCTGTTCCCAGATTATGTAATTTCTGCTGCATAGTGTCGTTTGCTACCTGTTTTATCTGACTGCAGTGCTGTATTAAATAAATTTGAATTAAATAAGTTTAAATTTGAACCTAAGCACTTTTCCCATGCAATTCAGTGAGAGCTCAATGTTGGGCTGCTGCAGTGGCCCCCAATACGAGGCCCAAGAGCCCGTCGATGTTTCCTCGTGCTGTTTGGTTTCATGAAACTTGCAGATCAACATTCAAAAACTCTTGAATGGAACAGAAAAGTTTTGGCAGCCATAGCTGTGCTGTCCCCAAAGGAATAACCGTACTACCTTTCAGAAACAATGTTCTGCCACCTGAGTAAACATTCCGGATATGTACATTTCCCTAATAAGAGATATGCAATTCACTTCCAAAGGTTAGACAGGATCTCAATGACAGAAGCCACAAAAACAAGCATTTCAAACTTTCAGCAACATTTGTGAAAGTGTGACCCCTCTGCTAGTTCACAGAGTTCTCCATTCCCCTCTGCTGGTAATCTAATTAGTATACTGGTTTACTTTGGATTAGACTCAGCTCATGCAGAAAAATTGATTCTATGCCTATGCATAGACATTTAGACAGGGAGAATGCATAACAGGACATATTATTAAAGAACTGGAACTCTCTGTCCTACTTTTTAATGTCTTGACCATCTTGTTCAAGGTTCATAGCAGTGATTTTGCATCAAAATGGAAACACCTGATTGCAAGACCTGGGCCTTTTTGTTTGTGTAGATGCAAGCTCCCAACATCCAGGTGGAGCCTGGAGTTCCCCTGGAACAACAAGCAATCTTCAGGACATTAGTGAAATGCTTACCTTACGTAGTCATTATATTCTGGCCCCTCCATATGATGTCGCCAACATCCAGCATCTGGGCAGTAACCAGCCAGCTACATCCTCCATTTTAAAGCACTAGTTGGGGAGTCGCATAAAGTGGATTCCCCAACCTATTTAGCGTGAACGAAGGGAGAGCAACCAGCAGGCAACCAGCAGAGGGAAGGTGTGGAGGCACAAATGCATTAGAGAGGGCCTGCCTTGTCCCGCCTTCGCACCCGCCTCATTCCTTGTTCCCGGAGATGAGAATTTTTTTTAAAAGGTCTAACATCCTGGAGCACCAAATAGGTGGACAAGTGTGCAGGCAAAGCACCTGCCGATTGGGCCCTCCGATTGTCAGTCCGGCGGCATCTGGGCTCGCAATTGGTCCCGTGCCGCCGGACTGACCAATCAGGAGGTGCTTCGCGCCTCCCGATCCGCCCCTCCCTCCGAGTTCGAACTCATGCGGCCGCCCCACGCCATTACCTGCTTCACCTTGGACAGGACAGGGCAGGTTGGCGGCAGCTGCGGCCACGGCCGCCGAGAAGACATCTCAACACCTCCCCGCACAGCCAGCAGTGGCCAGCGGCCCCAACTCCGGGAGGGGCGGCAGTGGCGGGGCTGCAGCATGCCGGCGCCAGAGGCAGTGGAGCCGGCTTCGGCACCGGCGGCGGCGGCGGAGCCGGAAGACCCAGCAGTGGCGCTCCGGCAGTGCCGAAGCCGGCAGAGCCGGTCAGACTCCGGCCATCCTCGCCTACATTTCCTACAGGTAGGCCGCGCCGCAGGAGGGGGGGGCGGACTAACCGCTAGCGCCCGCTGTACTTAGAGTACAGCGGGCTTATTTTCTAGTAAATATAATAAATATCATACAACAGACAGACAGACAGATAGACAGATAGATGAAGGATCTCTTTGTAGTGTCTGGAGTTTGCCCAGAATTGCAACTGATTTCCTGGCTATAATTTCCCCTGATGAAAACAAGCTGTTTTACAAAATGCACTCTTTGGCATCAGAGCTGAGAAGGGGCCAGAGGAGGGAACCTGCCGAGTCCCTTCCTCACCAGTCTTTTCTCCTAGCTCAGCATCACCTCCCCCAAGTGGCTTTCCCCTCAAGGTCTCTGTAGCTTCCTTGTCTCGTGGATGAAAAGATAGCTAGAAAAGGCAGTTCTGAGACAGAAAACTAACCAGAGAGGGACGTGTTTGGTCCCTTTATGCACCCACCCTTCCTCTCCCCAGATATAGTCTGTCCAGTCTGCGTTGGGGGGTTTAAAAATAATAAAAAGAGAGAAAAGGATCACAGAACTCTGCATCGTGCTCAGATCAAATTCCTGGTCTCTCTTGCTTCCCTATTTTGCGCTTCCTTTAAAATATAAATGGCTCTGCTGAACTTTAAGTCTCTCCTCCCTCCAGCAGAGCAAGATATGTGCAGAGATGTCATGGCTCACGTGGGGTAGGGCAGAGTGAGCCTGCAGTGCTAAGATCCGTGCCACTGCTCCAGACATGCACACGGCTATTTGGGATCTTAGCCCAAATGCCTCCTGACTAGTTTTAATCAGGAGGCACCTCGGCTGGGGCCCAAAACTGAAACTCTGAACAGGGCTTCCTGAAACAGATGTGCCCCACAGAGATATTGTGCTGTAGGGCAGGGGTAGTCAACCTGTGGTCCTCCAGATGTCCATGGACTACAATTCCCATGAGCCCCTGCCAGCATTCGCTGGCAGGGGCTCATGGGAATTGTAGTCCATGGACATCTGGAGGACCACAGGTTGACTACCCCTGCTGTAGGGACCACCAAGTCAAGCATATGGCAAGACCTAGCCGGGCTGCCATTTTGCCATCTGACCAACCTCGCTGGCTCTTGGCCATCTAGCAGGGTTTCCTCTGTACTGCTCCTTTGTCTGGGAAATAGCAGCAAAGGGGTTCAAAGAGGAATTTCCCACTTGCAGAAACACCTGGAAATCTGAGTTGGAAAAATTCCTGGAAATTAGAGGGTGGGTAGGATTGTTATGTCCTCTCTGGTCACAGTTATGGGGGTGGGGAGCATAGGGTTGCCAGCTCCAGGTCGGGAAACCTCTGGAAATTTGAAGATGGAGCCTGGGGAAGACAGGGATCTCAGTGGGGTTCACCCTCCAAAGCAGGGGTAGTCAACCTGTGGTCCTCCAGATGTACGTGGACTACAATTCCCATGAGCCCCTGCCAGCAAATGCTGGCAGGGGCTCATGGGAATTGTAGTCCGTGGACATCTGGAGGACCACAGGTTGACTACCCCTGCTCCAAAGCATCCATTTCTCCCAAGGAAATTGAATCTGTACTCTGGAGATGAGCTGTAATTCCAGGGGATCCCCAGATCCCACCTGGAGGTTGGCATCCCTGGGGGTAGAGCCTGAAGAAAGTGGCATTTGGGGAGGAGAAGGGGAATCTCGTAGAGCGGGGGTGACTGAACTGTGGCTCTCCACATGCCTATGGACTACAATTCCCATGAGGTCCTGCCAGCATAAGTGCTCATGGGAATTCTAGTCCATGGACATCTGCAGAGCCACAGTTTGGCTCAGTATGCTAATTTATTCTCGTTATCTATATGTAACAATTAACAAAATTCTGTTTCACTATATCTGAAGAGTGAGCATACACACAAAACCTTATACCTAGGATAAGAAGAAGAAGAAGAAGAGTTGGTTCTTATATGCCGCTTTTCCCTACCCGAAGGTGGCTCAAAGCGGCTTACATTCGCCTTCCCATTCCTCTCCCTTTGCTGGTCTTAAAGTTGCCACTGGACTTAAATTTTGGACTTAAGCAGGACAAATCATTGCTCCGGATGAGGAGATACAACCACTGAACTCAGTGGGGTACGATCTAACACCCCCTAGCCCTGATTTCCAAAAGAGGGATCTATAGGAAAGATAAGATCCCCCACCCCCAAGATGGTTCCTTGTTTCCCTTTCTCCATCCTTGTCCAGGGTGCCTACCTTATAGGCATTGATGGGCAGGGCGATGAGGATGTAGAGGAGGTCCCCCAGAGCCAGGCTGGCAATGAGAACATTGGGCCCATTCCTCATGCATTTGTTCTTGTAGATGATCCTGAGCAGAGTGGAGTTGCCGATGATGCCCACGATGAAGATGGTGCAGGACACAAAGGTGTTGATGTACTTGAAGGCCTGCCTGATTTCCGTCCGCTTTGTACACATAACTGAGAGCTGTGGGGCCTGAGTGACGGCATCTCTCTGAAAGGTTCCCGATTGGTTGGAGGAGACTTGGGAGTCCAGGAAGACACCTGGTTGGATGAGGGCGCTGTACGCTTTATCTTGGCTGAGGACGTCAATAGAGAGGGCGCTGTCCTGTAAACTGTCTGTCTGGCTGGAGACGCTTAGGATGAGGCATGCCAAGCAAGAGGTGAACGCAAGAGGAGGTGGAAGAGGGCCCATTGGAAACCAAAGATGGAGGCTGAATCAGAGCTCTGGAGGGATGCAGTGCTAAAGACAGCTCCTGATCTCACCTGTAGAAGGAAGACATTCAATGAGGAATCTGTGTTTATAAGTGTTGGAATCTGCAACATTTGTTGTATGCGTGATTCAAGACTATAAGAAGCATATTCTACAGGCGGCGTTGCGATATATATGTAGTATATTCCGATATTCCGATTAGGAATGTCCTGGTATTTTCAAATAATCTCCTCCTGTTTTCTGGCTCTATGTCTATTATTATGTGGAATTATTTGCTTTGGAACACTAATTTGAGTTTTGGTGAAAATCCAGAAGGGATGTCATAAAACCCACAGCAACTACTGGAGAGCCATGACATCGCATCTAGGTTTCCCTGGAAGTGATACGCACCATCAGCCTGGCGGCCATTTATTACATTTTATTTCTGGATTCTGGAGATTTGGGCGGGCATGAAATTGGGGTCATTGTGTGTGGGCAGGTAGTTGTGAGTTCCTGCAATATGCAGGGGGTTGGACTCTGTGGCCTTGGAGGTCCCTTCCAACTCTATGATTCTATGATTAACGTCCAGTGCAAAACTGACCAATAAAGAGATTATTGTAATCTCAATGTGCAGCACGCAAAAAAAGGACATTTTGACACTGGAACACAATATTGGCCTTTTCTCATTGGTGTGCAGAATTTATACTCTGTGATTCCAAGGAAAAAAATCAGAGAAAAAGAAAGGCACAGCATTCAAAGTAAAGCCCTACCTACTAGATTTCAGTGAAACTTGGAAGTAAGCTGTGCATGCCTAAACCAAAAGAAAACTTAAGCAACACTAGAAAACAGAAACAGCAATACAATCATACAAATTAAAAAAAAAAAAAACACTGGCCACAGCAAGGAATAATAGATAATAAAAATAGCACAAAAATCAGACCAAAATCATTAAAAGCAGTAGAGAACAGAATGGGTTATGACTGGTGTTTACATGTTAAATAGGGTTGATGCTAGGCATATGCGCTCAGGGAGAGAGTGCTGAAGTTTCATTGCTACCACAGGGAAAAAAGCCTTCTCCTTGGTCACGACTTCATCTCCAAAAGGAGAGGAATGCAGAGAAGGGTAAACATTAGTTTAAACCAGGGGTAGTCAAACTGCGGCCCTCCAGATGTCCGTGGACTACAATTCCCAGGAGCCCCTGCCAGCATTTGCTGGCAGGGGCTTCTGGGAATTGTAGTCCACGGACATCTGGAGGGCCGCAGTTTGACTACCCCTGGTTTAAACGTAACATAACACAATAGTGATGGAGCAAGTAGCTCCTTAGCTACTAGACAGTTTAGAGCTTTAAACATTCACCTGGCAATTGTTTTAACTTAAAAGAAAAACATCACAATGTTAGAAAATTACACTTCAGTTTAAATTTAATTTAAAAAAAAAAAGCAAAGCATGCTCACAGACATAAAATAGACCATAGTAATGCCCCCATGTTGTTCCAGTGGGGACCATTGCACCAACCCAAGTGTTGCTTTTCACAGCCAAGAGCCAGTCTAGACTGTCCATCTCACTGGGGTAAGAGATGCTTCAGAAAAGGCATTTCTTTAGGATGCTTTCAGGAGGCATCACCTTTGTGTCTGCAAGGAGCACCATTTTGAACACAGCTGCCTCAGTCCTAGGATAGTGCTTGGTGGACGAACGTCCTCCAGTTTCATGGTTAGACCCAGCACAAACTCGTGGTGCCATTTACTAGCTTTCCCCAAAATTCCCAGCATCCACAGATTCAACAAAGTTGGAGATCCCTAGACTACTCTTGGAATGCAAGGCGAACAAACCGGTCAGTCCTAGAGGAGATCAGCCCTGACTGCTCCTTAGAAGGCCAGATCCTGAAGAGGAAACTCAAATACTTTGGCCACTTCATGAGAAGGAAGGACTCCCTGGAGAAGAGCCTGATGCTGGGAGCGATCGAGGGCAAAAGAAGAAGGGGACGACAGAGAATGAGGTGGCTGGACGGAGTCACTGAAGCAGGTGGTGTGAGCTTAAATGGACTTTGTGGAATGGTAGAGGATAGGAAGGCTTGGAGGTTCATTGTCGATGGAGTTGCGATGGGTCGGACACGACTTCGCAACTAACAACAACAACAACAACACTACATAGCTAGTAGACATTTCTAGTTTTTGTCTTGTGCTGGTTTGTACTAGTTTGGATTGTGGCAGATTGATAGTGGTGACCTCCTATAATCTATAGGGGTCAACCATCTTGTTGAATTAGAATAATTCTACCCTAGATAGTTGTTCCAGTTCACAATTTGACTACAGCATTTTTTTTTACCAGTTATGAACTCTAATCAGAGGCAGGCTCACATGTATGTGGCACCATAGTAAAATATCCTAGATATTATGAGAGCATGGATAACTGGTCGTCCGTCTCCCTGCTGGCATGCCAACGGAAGGTTATAGAAGACACAACAAACAATAAAGTTCACTTGTGCTGTCTTTCCACAGTGGTGAACTACAGGTGCGAATCTGGTCTTTCCGATGAATGGAGCCCTGTCCAGCACAGAGTGAACAACCAATTCCCATGTTTTGATAAAACCTTCACCCACAAGCTTGCTGTGGATATCCACAGCTACTGCCGAAGTAGATAAAAGGGTGCCATCTATCTGAAGGGTGTGCACCACTCCAATCAGATCTTTGGACAACCTCTTCTAGAAGTTTCATTTCAATGCTGAAAAGCATGGGGGATGAGCTGGGACTCCATGCCACCTTGTACTACGAATGCCATGCAGATGAAGCCCAATGGCATGCACCACCATTGAAAATCCACCTCCCAGACAGGAATGAGACCTCCAGCATGCAGTACCCAGCACACGCAATCCAAGAGGCGTTTATGGTCTATGGCAGGGGTAGTCAAACTGTGGCCCTCCAGATGTCCATGGACTACAATTCCCATGAGCCCCTGCCAGCGAACGCTGGCAGGGGCTCATGGGAATTGTAGCCCATAGACATCTGGAGGGCCGCAGTTTGACTACCCCTGGTCTATAGAATCAGAAGCTGCCGACTAGTCCAGGAAAATGAACTGGGATATACTCCTTCTGTCCACCTCTTCTGTTTACCTCTAACAGGACAGTTAAGTCATTCTGCTTTGCAAACTGGATTGGAAGCCAGATGGAAGGTTTGGTTTAATCTAGGACTAATTATGTAAAAAAAGAGGACTGATAAAACTTTCTTAATTATAATTATTTATTGTATTGGTCTGTAGGGTTTACTCCAAGGAAATCGAAAGCTTTTCTTTGTAGTTCCCAGGCAGACTTCTGGTGTAGCCACGGAGATTATGGGCTTGTCCCACTTAGCTTGAACTTTATTTTGTTTCTGGAGCTAATTCTCTGGGTAGAGCCACTGGATGTCTCGTTACCTCTGACACAGCAGTTTCAGGTCTCAGAGCGAGCATGGCAAAAAAATGGCTCATAGTATTCACTAGTCTCTAATCAGAGGTATTCAGCAATCAGTTGAGAATTGTCAAGTTGCAGCCAATCTCTGGTGACCCCAGCAAAAGGATTTTAAGGCAAGTAAGAAGCTGAGATAGTTTGGCACTGCCTTGCCCTGCAGTTACCCTGGAGGTCTCCCATCCAACTACTAAGCAGGGCTGATCCAACTTAGCTTCTGAGATATGAAAAGTTCAGCCTATACCACCCCACCTTCCCTCCATGGATGTATGGAAAGAACTACCCCTCCCCAATTTTAAAGCATGCTCACTGTCCTCTTTGCCCCCAGAAGCAGCCTTTATCCTCAAATAAAATGGCAGATATGAGCACGACTGATTTATCTTGGGCATGTGCTGTTTTGCCTGTGCACCAAATACAGACAACCTCTCTACATAACAATAGAAGAAGGAGAAGAAGGAGAAGAAGAGTTGGTTCTTAGATGCCACTTCTCTATCCGAAGGAGGCTCAAAGCAGCTTACAGTCACCTTCCCTTCTTCTCCCCACACCCAGTGAGGTGGGTGAGGATGAGAGAGCCCTGATATCACTGCTCAGTCAGAACAGCTTTATCAGTGCCGTGGCGAGCCCAAGGTCACCCAGCTGGCTGCATGTGGGGGAGTGCAGAATCGAACCCAGCATGCCAGATTAAAAGTCTGCACTCCTAACCACTACACCAAACTAGGTATCTGGAAAGGACAAAGATCTCAAATACATGAACAAATCCTCGGTGAGTGGTGGCCCTAAGATAAGTCCCTGCCGGTACCTTTCTAGTCCAGGTGGAGGCCAGGTTCATTCAGGCTCATTCACAAGAAGGATCCTGCTGCACTTGGGACAGTTCTGACGCACGGTGAGCCGGGCCAGCTCTGGAGGTCAGCCGATATGATCCAGTTCCCAGAGCGCCAGAGGAGAGACAGCCGTCATGCACGGCCTGGTGGCATTTGCAGGAGTGTTTCTGAACCCAGGAGGCCGTTGTTATAGGAGGCTCTATGGCCCTGCCCCTCCTCTGGACTCAGGCGCCGCAGCCAATGGGCACCAGAACACAAAGGCGGCCGAAGAGAAGGGCAGACATTGAAAAGATGTCATGAGGAAGCGGAAAATCATAAACAAGTTGTGTGCTTCGGGCAGAAAAGAGCAGGGAGGGAGGATGTAAAAGCAGACAGACCCCTGGGGAGAAAGGAAGGCCCTGACGGCAGGCAGACTCCACCACAAGGTTGATCTTGTGGCTGAGTGGGTCTCCCTAAACATGTTTTAACTAGTGCTGAACTGAAAATATGGGAGCGCTTTCCAAACTTTTGGGCCTGGATGGATTAAATGTTCATCCTGTTCCTCCTCTAAGGAGCTGGGGGTGGTGTGTGTGGGGAGTCCCACCTTCATTTTGTCCTCTCAACAACCCCGTGGAGCAGGTTAGCCTGAGTGACTGGCCAGCAAGCTTCATGGCAAAGCAGGAATCTGAACCTGGGTCGCCTTGATCCTGCTCTTGGGAAAACCTGTAATTATCAGTAGGGAGGGAAGGGCCTCTCTCTTACCCCGGGGGGGGGGGGGAAACATCTGCAGAGAGGCCCAGTACTTGTCCAAGATATTTTTCATGGATATTTAATCGTCCTTTCCTAACTGAATGGCTAGAACAAAGAAGACATTGTTCCGCCTTCACCGAAAAACAGCCAGTTTCATAGGCTCAGGTTGCTTCTCACTGGATAGTAACATAATTTTGCACCTTGAGGGTGGGACCATGGCTCAGTGAGAGAACTTCTGCTTGGCATGCAGAAGGTCCCAGGTTCAATCCCCGGCATTTGCAGTTAAGAGGACCAGACCGGAGGTAATGTAAAACAGGGGTAGTCAACCGGTGGTCCTCCAGAGGTTCATGGACTACAAATGCTGGCAGGGGCTCATGGGAATTGTAATCCATGAACCTCTGGAGGACCACCGGTTGACTACCCCTGATGTAAAAGACCTCTGCCTGAGACCCTGGAGAGCCACAGGCAGTCTGAATAGACGTTACTCTCTTTGATGGACCATGGGACTGAGCCAGTATAAGGCAATGGCACATGCTGATACTTTTACCTAGGACTGCACGTGATTCCATATTCTTCCACAACAAGGTCCCCTCCACGCAGCATTGTAGATGGCCAGAGGAAAGAGTTCTAGATTCACAGACTCCCTATGGGCTCTCAAAGAGCCAGTTTGGTGTAGTGGTTAGGAGTGCGGACTTCTAATCTGGCATGCCGGGTTCGATTCTGCACTCCCCCACATGCAACCACCTGGGTGACCTTGGGCTCGCCACGGCACTGATAAAACTGTTCTGACCGAGCAGTGATATCAGCGCTCTCTCAGCCTCACCCACCCCACAGGGTGTCTGTTGTGGGGAGAGGAATGGGAAGGCGACTGTAAGCCACTTTGAGCCTCCTTCGGGTAGGGGAAAGCGGCATATAAGAACCAACTCTTCTTCTTCTTCTTCTTCTTCTTCTTCTTCTTCTTCTTCTTCTTCTCTTTTTCTACAAGGAATGAATTTGTTATAGGGAGGGGCATAAAATCACATCTGCCTGTAGTCCAAAGTCATGACGGTTGGTGGCTTCTACAAGAACTAGTCCACACTGACCTCCTCAGGTGCTCTGCTAATAACTGAATCAGCCCCCCCCCCAAATCTTTAAAAGTGATAAAGTGGAAAGATCAATGAGACTGCTCATGATTTCCAGAAGCAGGAATGCTGACCTTGTGAAGCCCAATCAAAGAACGGTTCTGAGCATGAGAAAGATCTTATACGACTGCAAGACTGTGCAGATCAGTGTGGTGTAGAGAGCCAGTGGGTTGTACTAGTGAAGAGTGTCCAATTAGGATATGGAAATCGAGGTTCAAATCCCCACCCTGCCATGGAAGTTTGCTGGAGCCCATGGACCAATCGCCCATGGACCAATCGCATTCTTTTGGCCTAACCTACCCCTCAGGGTTGTTGTGAGGATAAAACTGCAGAAGAGGAAAGCACTGTGTGCTGTTGTACATCTCTATGGGGGAGAAAGGCTGGGAACGGGTTGTACTTCTTGTCTGTGGCTGTGATGTCATTGGCTGACAGGTAGCACAGGACTCCCACTCGGCTAGGACTGTTGGATCAAACTCTTCAATATGGTCTCTGGTCACCATGATGGATACTGGCATGTAGATCCTATGGCAGACAGGAGCCAATGTGCTGGCCACCTCAGACGGTGGAGCGGGGTGATTCAGTGATCCCCCCTCAGACTGTAGTGATAGGTCCTCCTTGGAAGGCAGGATGGAGCAACCTCCCTGATTCTCCCTCAGAAGGCGGGAACTGATTTCAGAAGTTCCGCCTTGGAAGCTCGGAACGCAGTGATTCAGTCGATGCTAGCTGGGGCTGCATACCCAGCTCAGCATGCCATTCTTGTCGTCAATATTGAACTGAGGTTTTATGCCATAGAATCATAGAGTTGGAAGGTACCTCCTAGGTCATCTAGTCCAACCCCCTGCACCATGCAGGACACCCACAAACCTATTGCTGACAGTGTAACCTGCCACCAACCCCCTTGAATCTTCACAGAATCAGCCTCTCCGTCAGATGGCTCTCCAGCCTCTGTTTAAGAATCTCCAAAGATGGAGAACCCACCCCTTCCCGAGGAAGCCTGTTCGACTGAGAAACCACTCTGAGTGTCAGGAACTGCTTCCGGATGTTTAGATAGGATTTCTTTTGAATTAATTTCATCCCATTGGTTCTGGTCTGTCCCTCTGGGGCAACAGAGAACAACTCTGCTCCATCCTCTACGTGGCAGCCTTTTAAATACTTGAAGATGGTTATCAGATCCCCTCTAAGTCCTCGGTGTCTGTATTGAAGGTCCTCGGTGTCGATACTGAAGAGTGGGTTCAATAAGGTGTGGAGTCCCTCATAGGGTGAACCATCAGCTCTTTATTAAGATCACACCACTGAACTGAACTCAACAGACCACCACCCCAAGATAGATACAGTCCAGAGTTCCTGCCAAGGCCTGCGATTGGCCCTGTGCGAGTTTCCCAGTTCAAATGGATTGGACCATTTAAACGACCCAGTAGCAGGACGGATCCTGCATACAGACCAATATGATTACAAGTCCCCAATGTCTGGATCACAGCTCCTGTTCTGTGGTTCTCCTAAGACTCATACACAACACCAGCCTTCTCTTTTTTGTGGTGGAGCCAGCTTCTTAGTGCCAGTAGAATCAAAAGATCTTCTTAGCTTGTTCACAGCAGTATCCAAACCATGTGGGTATGCTTCCAGAGAGTGCAAAGGTGGCAGAGAACCAAGTTGAATTTTCTTCCTCAATCAAGGACTCTTTGAAGCACTAATCGAGACGTTCCACAAGGTACCAAGCTGTAATTGCTGCTTTTAATGGATTATCCAGTGAGACAATTGATTAAAGCTTGCAACCCTAATAAATGGCTTTATTTTCTTAGGGGTGTGGCTTATCCTGTACTGGCAGGTTCAGTCCAACAGATGGTCTGTTACGGCAAACTCACTGACATGGGAACCATGTCAGTCAAAAGCAGTGAACTAAATCATAGTGGAACAACCTAATCCAAATCACATATATATCAGTGAAGAAATTGGATGTTGTTTCAGTGGCTTCTGTTGCTCTTTTTTAAAGTGCTTCACGATGGCTGCAATGCTTTTTCAAGCTTCAAAGCAGTGGTCCACAGTGTAGCGGCCATAGGGACCATGGTACCTGCTGACACTTTTTAAAGGGTCTTTCAAGGCTTGTGATTGGCTATTGGAGAGTTGATTGGCTGTGCAGATTTCTTTTTAAAGTTGGCTTTGCAGCAGCTGCTACCATAGCTCAAGGATCTGCACTGTATTACTACGGTTAAGCCATGGTAATCATTTGGTGACTGGCTCTACCTCCTGCGGCAGCCATTTTGTGGCAGCCATTTTGTTACTACACTCACTGTGTCAGACTTCCAAATGTGCCTGCAGGCTCAAAAAGGTTGGGTACCCCTGTTTTGAAGTATGATATGCACATTTATCCACTTAAATGTTCATTCTTTGCCTTATTTTTTTAATGAATTAATTGGTTTTTTTTTTAATGAGAGCAAGTTGACAAATGGCCCTGGAAAGGGAGGGGGAAGTGACCTCATGGTATCTGTCTGAGTAGCTGGCCAATTGATGCTCTGCACAACCAGCTTGGTTGAAGTTCCCCTGAAGGTCAGCCCTTAAGACTGTACCTATGAATTCAATAGAGAAACCGAGGTACTATAGCTGGTCTCATTGCTGAAATTACACTTGTTTGCATACATTCATCTATTTTTTTCCAACTCTTTTACCATTGAAAAAGCCCTGAAAAATTCTTCAGGCTTCGAGAAACCTCAGAAGTGGTGTGATCGTGCAGAATATGGTTGAGAAGCAGAGCTGAGGACACGCCCACCTGGGGCCCCTCCCCTTCCCACCACCTCCAGGCCCATCACTGGCCATTTGGGGAGAGGCCATATATGGTCATATTGCACAATAAATGTTTAACAATTGAAAAAAAAGAATTAATTTGCTCCCACCCATTCAGGAAACCCTTTCTGAGCCGTCCAGAAACCCCAGGGTTTCACAAAACCCTGGTTGAGAAAGCTTGGTATAATTTCTGACTACACTGTCTGTGATGACCCACAGCTGTTTTGGGGAAGCTGTCAGCCTGATGGCCCGCATCTGGCCTAGAGCAAAGCCCATGGTGTGGGGGGAGTGCTTCTGCTGACGTTCCTGGCTCAGTCTGCTTCCTAGACAGCCCACGTGGGGTGAAACAGGCCTGTTTTCTGAGACTCCCCCCTGCTGTTCTGCAGCCTCTGCCTGCACTTCCAGCTTCTCTGGCAGAGATGCTTCCCCACAGCTCAGCTCATCCTCAGAAGAGCCAGTTGGCACCAGCTGGTTCATGACCTTCTGCCTTCCAGAGATGCTCCACCCCCCACCCACCCCCTAGTCCAGCCCTACTCACAGAGTGGGTCAATCCACTGGGAAGACCTCCGGCTTCACCCTCAAAAAGAGGTCATATGACGTAACTGGCACAAGACAGCTCCTGGGTCGGGGGCTCTGAGAAAGTGGAAAGCCAGCCCCCATGGGCCAGTTCTGAGCTACTCCATGACGGATTTGGAAAGAAGCAAACCTGCTGAATCCGGCCTCCAATGAAAGGGCCGTCAGAGTGACGGTTTGGATTTGGGCAAAGAACACAAAGACTCACAGTTGCAGAGCTGAGACAAATGACGCTTGCCCTCCCCCCTTATTTTTAACTCGAAATGTTTGTGGATGCTGAGGCATGAAGGCAGAAAGTAAACAGTTTGGAGGAGGAATAAACAGGCGAGGGACTGTCGGCTCAGTCAGAAAAGGCAGCCTGGGAACGGGCTCCAGAGACCCAGGTGGAAGAAAGAGAAATCCAGCTGCCCTTACAACAGGTGAGAACTGACTGTTGCCCTTTCAAGACTGCAGCAAATGTGAAAAACTTCCCACACGCTAAATGCAGTACTCATATCAGGTGACCCAAAGACCTGGACTACACAAGCAACAAGTCATGTGGTAGAACAAGGGATGGGTGAAGCTCCCTAGGCTCCGTTTGAAACTGGCTTTCTCTCATGAGTAAACTGGAGGGGAAAGATTGTCTGTGAGTTGTCCCCCAGCTATGGTTGCCAACTCTGGGTTGGAAAATTCCTGGAGATTGGGGCCAAAACCTGGGGAGAGTGTGGGGAAGAGAGGGACATTCGCAGGAGTGTGATGCCCTGGGTCCATCCCCCCAAAGCCTCCATTTCCCCCATAGGAATTGATTTGTCACCTGGAAATTTCCGGGCACCACCTGGAGCCAGGCAATTCTACCCGCAGCTCCCAGTGCTGACACATGTACCCTGGTGGCATGTAGGGCTGCCAGCCTCCAAGAGACGGTGACAAGAAAATAAAGAATTGCACCAGTCACCAAGTATGGAAAAACAAGGCCGAGGCTGATGTGCAAAACAGGCAACATTATTTTATTTTTAAAAGGTAAAGGTAATGGTATCCCCTGTGCAAGCACCGAGTCATGTCTGACCCTTGGGGTGACACCCTCCAGCGTTTTCATGGCAGACTCAATACAGGGTGGTTTGCCAGTGCCTTCCCCAGTCATTACCATTTACCCCCCCAGCAAGCTGGGTACTCACGGAAGGATGGAAGGCTGAGTCCACCTTGAGCTGGCTGCTGGGATCAAACTCCCAACCTCACGGAAAGACAGCTTCAGACAGCATTTCTGCCGCTTACCACTATTTTATCACTCAGTTTTTAAACTCTCAAGAACATAAAGTCTCAAAGCAAGGACATAAGCCTGACTTCCAAATGTAGATTAGTCCGATCTATCATATTTCCAATAGCCACTTACGGCTGCGGAAGCTGGACAATAAAAAAATCAGACAAGAGAAGAATCGATTTACTTGAACTCTGGCGTTGGAGAAGGCTTCTACAGGTTCCATGCACAGCAAACAAGGAAATACCTCATTGCATAAAGTCTAATATGTCATTGGTAGGCAAAATCACAAATCACTCCAGCTCACTTACTTTGGCCATATCAATGGAGAAAGCAATTATACTAGGATTGGTCAGTGGAAAAAGGAAACCAGGCTGATTAGACAAGATCAAAATGGACACCAGCCAGAACATTGCACAGCTGAGGGAGGCGGTATGGGATCGTGGATCATGGTGACAGCTGAACCATGGGATCACCAAGAGTCAAACACGACTGAATGGCTAACAACAATGACCATCAATGGGATATCACAGCTGTTCTGTGCAGAGACAGTGCAATATGAGCCATAGAAAGGGAGGGTGTGTGTATGTGGCTACCTTGTCCAACAGTAATATGGTTGCAAAGATAATTGTTCCACTGTTTCTGTGGGGCCCACAAGGCTGCAGAGCTGCTGAATGGGTCTTTTTGTTCAGCTGCTATCCTGAAAGAGGCTACCAGTCATATCAGGAATTCTCCTGGAAGCGAAATATAAACCACTTCTCTTATAAGGAGACACTAGGCATGATCTCTCCATTTATCCAGTCAGCCTGTTGCTCAAGAACATCTAGATGAAAGCTTTCCAGCTTACCTCGTAACCCCAAATGGCTTGCCTCCTCTAAAAGAATGGATTGTCTAATCTATCACCAAAGCCTCCAAACCCAACCTAGGTGAAGAGGTTGTCAGAGTACTTTCAGAGTTATGTACAACGCCATGATAACAACATTTTCTCTCCCGTGCTAGGATAATGCTGGTAATTGGTAATTCCAGCAAATCTTGCAAAGTTTATCTCTGGCCTGGAAGAGATGATCCGTGTTTCTGCAAGCTACTCACTATGGCTACTCACTCATTTAACTTGCCCATAGAGTGGAAAGAAGAAGAAGAAGAAGAAGAAGAAGAAGAAGAAGAAGAAGAAGAAGAAGAAGAAGAAGAAGAAGAAGAAGAAGAAGAAGAAGAAGAAGAAGAAGAAGAAGAGCAAGCTCTTGTTTAGGGCTCACCTTGCATTGGATGAGAGCTACCCATTGTTTGTTGTGGCAGTGATTCTGGGGCCCTATTATGGAATTTTGCCCTGGGCCCCAGAATAACTAAGAGCACCAATTACCTCTTGGAGGACAGAATCCACTATCTATTCCCCTTCTTTATCTACTGGGAATAGAGAAAGTCTGGATTCATCCCCTTACTTCCTACATGTGGTTTTCCCAGTTGACTACACTGACCATTTTCTGGATATCTACAGACCTTAGCATCATCCTTGGGTCAGGTTTGCCAAGAATTAAACCCAAGGGCCATCAACCAGTTAAGACTAGTAAAGCTGATCCTAAATACACAATAATACATTGTCTTTATTCACCACTTCAGGGTGAACAAAGCACTTAATGTTTCTCATGAATCCATTTGATGGGGATTTCTGTTGGTCAGCTGGAAAAGCTCCCTTTGGGGCCAAGGTGCTCAAGAAGATGGCTTCTCAGTTCCAGTCATTCCTAGAGGAAACTGGTTCTATCTAAGCATTTCGCTTCAGTCTTCAGCCCTGTCTGGAGACCAAAACTACTGTAGCTGTCCGGGTTCAGCAAACTTAGAACACAGACAGGGGAAATAGGACTCTGGAATATGTTGACAGAGTTTAAATATGCAAGGGGATTAAGCACCAGATGCTTAAGAATTAAATGACTATATTGAGAATTGAAATAATGAGAGAGAGAGACAGAGAGACAGAGAGACAGAGACAGAGACAGAGAGAGACAGAGACAGAGACAGAGACAGAGACAGAGACAGAGACAGAGACAGAGACAGAGACAGAGACAGAGACAGAGACAGACAGAGAGTGAGTCCTTACAGTCTGTTTCTTTTTCACCTGGAAGAAGGGTTGCCAGGTTCCTCTAGCCACTGGTTGGGGTTGGAGTCTGTGGAGAACAGAGACTTCCGTGTTCTCTGAATAGCTGACTGTGTAACCATATACAGTGCCCTAGAGCAGTGTTCCCCAACCTTTTTATCACCGGGGACCAGTCAACGCTTGACAATTTTACTGAGGCCCGGTGGGGGGGGGTAGTTTACTCCTCTACTCTCAACCACAGGAACATTTTATTTTCATGGAAATTTTAAATCATGACAGTGACAAATCAATGGGAACCCTGAGCTTGTTTCTCTGCAACGAGATAGTCCCATCTGGGAGTGATGGGAGACAATGACACCCAAAGTGTGTTGTAAAGGGCCGGTGGGGATGAAGTAAAGGGCCGGGGGGGGGGGAGAAAGCGTCTTTCGCGGCCCACCTCCAATTAGTCGAAGGACCACTTGTGGTCCGCAGCCCACAGGTTGGGGACCACTGCTGCCCACAGGTTGAGGACCACTGTTCACCCTTCAAAGCATCCATTATCTCCAAGGGAGCTGATCTCTGTAGCCTGGAGATGAGCTGTAATTCCAAGGGATGCTCGGGCCTGACCTGGAGGCTGGCATCTCTGTTCTGGAGGAGAGCAGGGAGACAGGGTGCTCAAACGAGCAGGAAGCCTCTGAAGAGCCACTCCAGACACTGGAGGAGATTATTTGAAAAACACCAGGAAGTTCCTAATCTAACTATGCTAAATGCACATCTCCTGTGATGCCCCCTGAAGGATAGTCTTCACATGCTTTTGCATCGTGCACACTACAGATCTAGCAGATACAACCTATCAACAGTAATAACAATATCCAGATGTGGCTCACCTGAGCCAACAAAAAAAGAATCCACTTTTATTTCTTACACGTAAAAATCCCTCTTCCCCAATCTGTGACAATAGCCACATCCCACTTGGGGAGAGCCAAAAGTTGGAGAGCAACTTCCACAATTCAGTTTATTCATCCAGATGTTTATTCCCTGCTTTCCTCCCCAATCGGGTTTCAAAGCAGATTGTCATATCATTCCCCCCTCCTCAGCGATCTTTCATGGTAGAGTGGAGATTTGAACCTAGGACTCCCCAGCCACAATCTCTTTAACCACTATTCTGTTACACCAGGGGTAGTCAAACTGAGGCCCTCCAGATGTCCATGGACTACAATTCCCATGGGCTCCTGGGAATTGTAGTCCATGGACATCTGGAGGGCCACAGATTGACTACCCCTGCATTACTCCATGGTTGGCTTATCAGTCAAATTGTTTGCTCTTTGGGGGTAATTCCTGGAGGTGATAAAAAAGGCAACTGGTTTGTGGTCACTCCGGCTTTTCACATGTCCAGGTAATCAAATGATTGTAGCACAAGCACTGATTCATCATAAGACAGTGTGTTCTCGGAAGAGCTGACTGTGTACCCATGTATTTATCACATGTTTGAAACTGAAGCAGGGAAAAAGAGATGTATTTATTGGTATGGCCCATCTCCATCTTTCCTGAACAGCTATTTATTGCAGGGCTGTTAGAATGTTCTTCTTCGTTCTGTATTTTTATGCCTGTTCTCTACGCTAAGGATGCCACATGCTTGCTGAAGAGAAAATGTTATGACAAATTGCTGTGCTGATTCCTGCTTGGCCATAATACCCAATTTGTTAAGTATGGCAGGATCCCTACCTCACATGCTGGCACACTGTACTCCATAACCCATAGTACACTGCAACAGTCTAAGCTTGGTAGCAAGCCAGACACAGGAACACACTGAAATACCCTTGACAAGACACAAGGCTAGAACAGAACCCATCCTGGAAAACAGGGCATGCCTCGGCTTGTCCTCTGCTACAAGTTGGACTTTCAGGTGCTTCTGGATTCTGATTCCCCCCCACCCCACACTTTTGCTGATAGTCTACCCAGAACTGGTTTGGCCAGGGGCTCTTGGCCAATTTCTTTGTCTCCTGACACTTGGTCGCTCCACCAGGGGTTAAGCCCATCATCCAGCCAATAGATAGCACCATCTCTAGGATGGTTCCTTTTGGCTAAGTCCATCAACAGCCATCTCTGGCTTGGGCCAGCAATTGCCCAACACCTGGTTCAGTGGAAATTTCCACTTGCCCCCACAAACTTTATATAAACAGTGGCTTTAGCAAGCCCCTTCATGTATTTTGGATCTGGGGCCCATCTGAAGCACCCTGCATGCTCTCCATGTAGCCTGCTTTCTCTTGCCTATGTACAGGAAAGGTAATTATACTGGTCCCTCCTTTCCCACCCTAATCTACTCTATATCAGGGGTCCCCAACCTTTTTATCACCAGGGACCACTCAACGCCGGGGACCACTCACCGGGGGCCACTCAACACCTTTTACTGAGGCATGGTGGGGGGTAGTTTACTCCTCTACTCTCAACCACTGCCCTGATGCTCTCTGATCGCTATGGTAATGTTTAAACATCCCTTCAAAATAAGATACAGACATGCCACAACAATGCCACAATACAGACATGCCACAACAATGAACATAAGGAACATTTTATTTTCATGGAAATTTTAACTCATGACAATGACAAATCAATGGGAACCCTGAGCTTGTTTCTCTGCAACGAGATAGTCCCATCTGGGAGTGATGGGAGACAATGACACCCAAAGTGTGTTGTAAAGGGCCGGAGGGGGGGGATGAAGTAAAGGGCTGGGGGGGGAGAAGGCGTCCTTCAGGGCCCACCTCCAATTAGTCGAAGGACCAAATGTGGTCCGTGGCCCACAGGTTGGGGATTGCTACTCTATATGACTGCTTATTAATGTGTTATATATTTATGTTTTTATTATTTTCTTTTCAATAATGACTATTATTATTTTTATAATTTTCCAACGTTGTCTGCCTGGAGTTCTTAAGGGCATAATCTCCTCGAAAACATTGGCATATTGATCCTTATATGCTATACAGCTGCCGTCTTGCTCAGCTTTTTCCTCATTAATGAATATAGACGTGTCTCAGGACACGTGTGTAAGTGCATTAGTGGTAACAGATTTTCCACAAGACTTGAGTTTGGGGAGGCAAGTGAGTTAAGTGGGAAGGGTCTATATTCCAAAGCTACCATTTCCTCCAGGGGAACTAATCACTGTAGTTGTAATTCCAGGAGAACTCCAGATCAAGTTGTCAACCCTACCATGAAGCAGAGAAGAAGAGCTGGTTGGACCCCACTTTTGACTACCTGAAGGAGTCTTAAAATAGTTTCCATTCCCCTCCCCACAATAGACACCCTCGGAGGTAGGTGGGGCCAAGAAAGCTGTGAGAGAACCATGAATGGCCCAAAATCACGCAATTGGCGTGGAGGAATCAAACTCAGTTCTCAGATTAGAGGCCATCGCTCTTAATCACTACACTACACTGGCTCTTGAGAGGAAGGCTCCTCAGGAGAAATAATTCTAAGAAATACCTTGAGCCCGTCCCCTTTCAGGTTCATAGATTTTCACAGTCTGAGTAGTTCAATAGTAGGCTGCCACAGTAGGTGGTGAGCACCCCCTTAAAGGTAAAGATAAAGGTATCCTCTGTGCAATATATATATATCTGAGAGCAAAGAGACCGTCTGAGAGCAAAGAGGTCCTCATTAGCAGGCCCTCCACCATGACCCTTTGCCCAGGGCCCTCTCCCCTTACCTGCTGCTGGCTCCAGGCACTGAGGCGCATCTGAGAGCAAAGAGGCTAGAGTCCAAGGATGGAGGGCGGGAGCTGCAGGGACAGGGCACCCTGATTGGCCCTATTCCAACTTGGACAGCCGGACATGTCCCACCCCAAGGCTGTTTCACAAATATATAGAGGAACCATGGATAAGGATTAAAGATAAAGGTATCCTCTGTGCAAGCACCGAGTCATGTCTGACCCTTGGGGTGACGCCACCAGCGTTTTCATAGCAGACTCAATACGGGGTGGTTGGCCAGTGCCTTCCCCAGTCATTACCGTTTTACCCCCCAGCATGCTGGGTACTCATTTTACCGACCTTGGAAGGATGGAAGGCTGAGTCAACCTTGAGCCAGCTGCTAGGATTGAACTCCCAACCTCATGGGCAGACAGCTTCAGACAGCATTTCTGCTGCCTTACCACCCTGCACCACAAGAGGCTCTTGAGCTCCCCCTTACTGGTGGTCTTTAAACAGCAGCTGGACGGATCCTTCTCATGGATGTGTTAGGCTGATCCTGTGATGAACAGGGGCTTGGACTAGGTGGCCTGTCTGGCCCCTTCCAACTCTATGATGCTAATTTTTGTGCAATAAACTTTGAGCAGTGGGGTGGGCAGGATTGGAGCAGTACATTGTGAAGGTCCTGTCTTCACGAGGAGTTTATGAAGCCTTGAAATCATGGGCTACATTTTCCTGTGAGGTTTGGGGTGGGTGTGAGCAGTGGTTCGGAGGGCATAATTGCCCAGGTCGGGCAGTCTGTGGTGACTCTCAGTGGTTGTGCTGTTGGGGAGTTTTGTGTTGGCAGAGGGGTCAAGGTTTGCTGGGAAGCAGCCAGCCCCTCAGCCTACGGCAAGTCAAATGATAAGAGCTTGTTCAGGAGGCCTCAAGAGGATTCTTGGAAAAAAAATAGTGGCTGAGAGAATACAAAAGCTCTTTAAAAAAATAAGACTTATCTGTAAATCAAGCATGATCTTTGGGTAAAAGTTAGTCATGCAGATTAGGGGTGACCGGCTTTATGAGAGGCCACTGAATAGAGCTCTTCTTCTCAGAGGACAGTGGACTCTTTGTGGATTCAGGCGGCTGTGGCGGCCCAGTCACAAGTGGAGCATGTGACTGGGGAACCGTTGCAACCCTCATGAGGGCTCTTATTGAAGAAACCGCATCTAGAAATCCGGATTGTGGTGGAGCCAAAATCTGCATCGGCCTGGACATCCTGTCACAACAGATTTCTCCACAACAAGAGAAATAGGAGCAACAATTGATCTTGCAGGGGCGGGGTGCTTAGGGGATTTGGCTCCCTGGGGAACTTCCAGGGTATTCAAATGTATCTCAAAGAGTGGCCAGCGTGAGGTGTTTCCTTTGTTAGAAAAGCAAATACATAGAAAGTGCAGCTGCCAGGTCTCCTCTGGGCAGCAGAAGGGATGGGAGTTGGGTTGCCAGCTCTGGGCTGGGAAACTCATGAAGATCTGGAGATGGAGTCTAAGGATGACAGGGACCTCAGTGGGGTCCACCCTTCAGAGCGTTCATTTTCTCCAGAGGAACTGACCTCTGTAGTTTCGAAATGGGCTGTAGTTCCAGGAGATACCCAGTTCCTACCTGAAGGCTGGCATCCCTAACAGAGAGGGGGCAGTGAAAATATCGGCCATTCCACATCCACAGGTGCTGTCATATGCTGCACAATTCCCTTGTGAAGATGCAACTTTAACCTTGACAAATGCCACATTCTTAGGGCTGCCAGCCTCCAGGTAGGCAAAACAGAGAAGACCGGTCAGCTGAGGCTAGCAGCAAGCAATGAAGACAACCTAGCTGACCTAAAACAGTTTTAATGATGGGGCACCAAAACGAGCAAAATACTTGTTTTCAGAGACAGATGTCTTTCTCAGTGGCTACAAAATTAATAAATTGTACATTCAGTATTTAACAACGTAATCTCAGTCAAACAATAATATTAGTCATGATAGTATTATAGAAATCTGTTTTGAAAGACGTCTATCAAGTGATGTAGTACCTGGATTAAAAATTCATATGTTTTTGGAACAGATAAAACCATGCATGATCAAGTCGATGCAAAACTTAGACCCTAGAACAATGGTAACACATATGGACTAGAGCAGTGGTCCTCAACCTTTTTATCACCGGGGACCACTCAACGCCTTTTACTGAGGCCCGGTGGGGGGGTAGTTTACTCCTCTACCCTCAACCACTGCCCTAACGCTCTCTGATCGCTATGGTAATGTTTAAACATCCCTTCAAAATAAGATACAGACACGCCACAACAATGAACATAAGGAACATTTTATTTTCATGGAAATTTTAATTCGTGACAGTTAAACTGACAGTTTAACTCATGACAGGGGGGGAGAAGGCGTCCTTCAGGGCCCACCTCCAATTAGTCGAAGAACCACATGTGGTCCGCGGCCCACAGGTTGGGGATCGCTAGACTAGAGTTCCAAAGCTTACTAACAGTCAAATTCTTAGAGAAAACTGGTATAAAATGTTTTATAGATGGTATGTAACACCAAAAGTGATTGCTGCAATTGCAAAAAGTTGTGCTAATAAGTGTTGGAAATGTGCAGGTAAAGTAGGTTCTTTCTATCACATGTGGTGGAAATGTGAAAAAATATATAAGTACTGAGCTAAGGTTCATACAATAATGCAGAAAATGTGGGAGTTGAATTTTCCTATGAAGCCTGAATATATGCTATTAAGTTTACCACCACAGTGCCTCCCAACACACACAAGAGGTTTGTTCTTCTACTCGATGGTGGCGGCAAGATTAGTCCTGGCTAGAAAATGGAAAATGCATGAGCTACCGTCAATAGAAGACTGGCTGAGCAAATTGGCAGATCTCGCCAAGATGGCTAAATCGACATTAATGGTTAATGGAAAATCAGAAGAAGCCTTTCAGGAACAATGGGGTCCTTATCTGAACTATCTAAAAAAGTAAACCAGAAGGGAAAGGAGCGGGTTCTAATATGCTTAGATTCTCAACAATTGCTTCACTAATGTTTATTATAGGTATCTATGTTATTTCTATGTTTTTGGAAAAATAAAAAAATTATATATATATAAAAAATTCATATGTTTTAAACATAAACACGTTAATGTTATAAAAACTGAATTTGTTTCAATAAATATTTAAATGTAGTAAATAAATTGTTTGCCTACAAATATCACGTAGCCCATGGGATCTCAATCTTAACTGTAGTATAAGGGAATGTGGCTATAGTCTACAATCATCAATAGGCATACCATTACCAAAGTCCAGTGGGGTAAACGACTTCTAATTCTTGAGCATTCCTCTTAATCAGTCCTGAATCCTTTTGGCCATGAAGCCATTGGTCGAAACACAAGGCAAAACAGAGACGATTGGTCAGCCGAGGCTAGCAGCAAGAAATAAGACAACCAAGCAGACCTAAAACAATTTTAATTATATGGGGCTAGAATGAGTGCCAGTAAAATACTTTTTGAAGACTTTCCTATAGAATCGCCAAGGGTCGGTCATGACTGGATATCATCATCATCATCATCATACATTAGACCATTCCTACTACACCTTGAGAGCCTCTTGTGGTGCAGAGTGGTAAGGCAGCAGACATGCAGTCTGAAAGGTCTGCCCATGAGGCTGGGAGTTCAATCCCAGCAGCCGGCTCAAGGTTGACTCAGCCCTCCATCCTTCCGAGGTCGGTAAAATGAGTACCCAGCTTGCTGGGGTGGTAAACGGTAATGACTGGGGAAGGGAATGGCAAACCACCCCGTATTGAGTCTGCCATGAAAACGCTGGAGGGCGTCACCCCAAGGGTCAGACATGACTCGGTGCTTGCACAGGGGATACCTTTACCTTTTTACTACACCTTAGATTTTAAAGGATTCTACACATTTCATTAATTTAATTGGACCATTGGAGAAGGCAAGGGAGATATCTTATTTAGATATCCACAGTAATTATTAGATTTAATAGATGCTGTTTTTGAGAGGAATTGCTTCTTATTTAAAGACCAGTTATATTTACAAGCACAGAGCATTTCCATGGGCTCTTCCTTAGCCCCAAATGTGGCAACCATTTTTATGTTTGAACTGGAGAAGAAATTGATTAGGAATGGAGATAAGAATCCATATTTTGCTGAGTTCCTTTTTAATATATGTTTCTTGATGATATTTTTAAATAAATAAGCCTTATTGTTTGCTGGAATTCGTGGAACGGATCAATTCTATACACCATTCAATCAAATTTGATTCAATAGTGACCCCACCACAATTTCACTTTTGGATATGTGGGTGACAAAAGATCCTGGAGGTTTTTTTTACATGTTTCTTCATACAAGTAACCGACAGAAACATGCTCCTGCATTTCCATTCATACCATCCTAGGCATCTCAGTGAAAACTTACTATATGGTCAGTTTCTTCAACATAAGAAATCTACTTTAGTGACACAAATTGTGAGGTGGCTCCGGAGAAACTATCTTTAGCTTTAACAGAACACTAATACCCGATCCATATTATTAAGAAAGCTAAAACTAGGGCAGGTGGGGTCCATTGAAAGGATTTATTACATTACAAGGAGCGTCTTTCAATGGAGAAATTTGTTTGTGCATTTCAATTTACATGGATCAGGGCCCTGCCAGAACTTCCACAATTCCGCAGGGCCTGCAAAAGGGAGCTCTTCCACCAGGCATTTGGTGGGGCTGACTGACCCATAACATCTACAGGTCCCCCCCCCCCCCCGCAGAGTGAGAGGACGAACCTACCAAGGGTGTATTCAAATGAGTAGCCGTGTTGGTCTGAAGTAGCACAATAAAATCAGAGTCCAGTAGCACCTTTAAGACCAACAAAGATTTAATCAAGGCGTGAGCTTTCGGGTGCAAGCACCCTTCGTCAGACTATGATCTTCTTACATGACAGGGAATATATAGCAAAAATCAGTTCTGTTACATCTGTGTCACAACCAGAAACAGCCAATGATAATCCTTTGTCAAAACAGCCAATGAATCCCCTAGTGTGTCAAAGTTATTGCTGAAATACTGTTCTAGTTGTTCTAGTTGGTATGTTATTGTTATTGTTATATCGATATTGATAGTGTTTTATGTAAATGTTCGAAAATGTTTTATGTAAACTGCCCAGAGCTGTAGGGAAGGGCGGTATAAAAATTTAAATAAATAAATAAATAAATAAATAAATAAATAAATAAATAAATGAATGAATGAATGAATGAATGAATGAATGAATGAATGAATGAATAATGGTATTCTCATGGTATTAGAATTATCATTAATAAGCATTGTCATTTAATTTCACACTTGGATGGTTGTGACCAGAAATGTAGGTTTACTTGGAGAAGGGGTAGAAATGTTTGTGAATTAACACCTGCCTAAACTTTGCCCCACCAGGATGCCAGTTTGCCTAAGGGTCGCTTCAGGTGTGGCTCATGTGCTACTTATAAATTTGTTAGAAGGTTCCTCATTTGTATATCCCAGGAAAGGTATATGCATTTCTATGAACAGATGCATAAATTGTAATTCTACAAACATTATGTATTGTGTAAAATGCCCATGTGATCTTCTTTACATGGACATATCAACAAGACTTTAGAAGATAAGAATCCTGGAACACAAATCCAGGATCCTTAATGAGGTTGAAAACGCTCCGATGGTTACCCACTTCAAGGACAGACGACACCAGGAGGATCGACTTCACTTTATGGGACTTGAACAAATCAGCAATTTCCAATACACAGGGGCTTTCCGCACCGGGATCTTTGTAGCAAATTGGTTGCTGAATGAAAAATCGCCATTTAAAATAGTGGAATTCGTCGTTATGCATACCTGCCTTTGTAGTGGAATCCAGTTGCGTTTTGTAGCGTTTCCCACAGGCTTCCAGTCTCGGCAAAAATCGCTAAAAAGGAAGCGCTATTGCCAAGCTCGTCCCGCCCCTGGCCGTCAAGCAGCCAATGGGCAGCCGTTAGCATGCTCCTTTCCCTTTAAGAAAGTTAAAAAAAAAAACACCCATTGCAACGAATCTGTGTTGATTCGTTGCAACGGAGAGACCCATCCAGCTGCCCGGTGTGTTTGAGCTGTCGTTTAATCGTTGCCACGCTCCCTCCGAGTGAAAAAAAAAATCCCCCCCCCCTCTCACGGGCCCGATTTTCGGCCGAAAACAGTTTAAAAAATAAAGGGAAAATACATCAGCAAACGGGCTTCTCTGTTGTTTGTGTCCAAAGTGTTGTTTGTGCTTAGTGACTCTGGGGAGGGACTGAAGCTGGGGAAGCCTCTAAACAGAAAGAGGCTCGCTGGTGCGTTTATCCCCGCTCGCTCGGAGAAAAAAAAATGGCGATCGCTTCGCCGGAAGATCAGAGGAGAGAGCCAGGGGGAGGGACTTTGTAGAAACCACAACAATGTTAACGCACAGGTCTTTTTCGCTAGTGTTGCAGATTGGTTGCAGGAGTGTATCGCTTTCCGGAGGGTGAATCCACTTTTGGGGATTTCCCTGAAAGCGCTACAAGGAAGCGCTTTTTGCGGATCGGTTTCAGGTGTGTGGCAGATTGTCAACGACGTTGTGCATAACGGCAAATCAATAGCGTTTTCAATTGGCAACCATTGTGCGATTTTGAAGGCATGCAAAAAGCCCCACAGAAACTCACCTGAAGAAATAACTTTCACGTAGTGAAGTAGAATTGCTATTTCAGTTGGATACGGTTGTTCCATCAGGTCTTAACAATGACTTAGAGCTTTCGCGTTTCTTGTACTTCCTTGAATAAATCCCTTGGATTCATTACTACAATTGTAAAATGCTGGGTTTCACTTTAAGATTTGGACCTACTTGTCAGGTCATCAAGGTGTTTAATTTAGATTAATTTTTCACAAACCCGGGATTGTTGTAGGCTGAAGCCATATCCGCTTATACTACGATTAAGACGGAGACCCCACAGGCTATGTGGTATTTGTATGTTGTTACATACTGAATGTAAAGGTAAAGGTAAAGGTATCCCCTGTGCAAGCACCGAGTCATGTCTGACCCTTGGGGTGACGCCCTCTAGCGTTTTCTTGGCAGACTCAATACGGGGTGGTTTGCCAGTGCCTTCCCCAGTCATTACCATTTACCCCCCAGCAAGCTGGGTACTCATTTTACCGACCTCGGAAGGATGGAAGGCTGAGTCAACCTTGAGCCGGCTGCTGGGATTGAACTCCCAGCCTTATGGGCAAAGCTGTCAGACGGCTGCCTTACCACTCTACGCCACAAGAGGCTCAATACTGAATGTACAATTTATTAATTTTGTAGCCACAAAGGAAGACACCTGTCTCTGAAAACAAGTATTGTACTGGCACTCATTCTGGCACCACATCATTAAAATTGTTTTAGGTCAGCTAGATTGTCTTCATTTCTTGCTGCTAGCCTCCAGGTGGGGCCTGGAGATCTCCCCCTATTACTATTGATCTCCAGACTACATAGATCAATTCCCCTGGTGAAAATGGCACCTTTGGAGGAAGGACTCTAGAGCAGGGGTAGTCAACCTGTGATCCTCCAGATGTCCATGGACTACAATTCCCATGAGCCCTGCCAGCATTTGCTACAGGTTGACTACCCCTGCTCTAGAGCATTGTATCCAGCAAAGGTCCCTCCCTTCCCCAGACTCTGTTCCCCAAATCTCCAGGCATCTCACAAACCAGAGTTGGCAACCGTTCCTATACTCCACCCATGCTCATTGGACACTGTTCAGCAGGGGTATCCCCTGTTTTTCTGGTGCCTTCCCCAAGTCACATCACGGTGAGCAACCAGGTAAGGCTGCGGCATGCACAAAGTTTCCGCTGGAGATCTGAGGCTAAAATGATGTCATGCAGATCCAGTCAAAGGAACAAAGACAGCTTCTGGTATGTCTTTGCTGTGGTTATTCTGGAGGCCTGACACGTCCGGCGTATTGCAAGAGACGCGGTATACTCCTGCTCCCTCTACCAGCGTCTCTATTTGTCCTACAGGGGGCGGTACAAGCTGCCTAAGGCCCTGAGACTTCCCGAATTCCCAGGAGAACTTCTCATCTGGCATTTATCCATGGGCCGGGCAACTGAACATGAAGTCCATCCCTCTTCCCAGAAGGACACTGCAGGAGAAGTTGATCTGGACGAGCGATTTACAGGAGAAATAGAAGAAAGTAGGGATGAGTCAGGCGTTTTCTTACTCCAGAGCTGGTATCATACGTGACGTTTAAACCGCAGCCTTGTTTGCCAGGCCTTCTGTGTCCGGCTAATTAACAAACTTGGAGAAAGACCTGGGAAGCCATCTCAGGGGTTTCGAGCATTTTTGAAAACATGGAGAGGTTAATTGAAGGCCTGGGGCAAACAAGAGCCCATGCTTTAACCTTCTTGGCTTGGCCTTGTTATGCTAACAGCATTGTGCTGGCAGATTTAATGACTCCTTATTACCTGGCTTCCTAATTAACCTTCTGCCCTCAAATACAGGGAGTTTAAAGAAGTCCTTCCCGGCAGAGGGTTTTCTAGCTTCTTCGGGCCTCCGGGTGAACAGAGATGCTTCCTTTGCAGCCAGGTTCACAGCCTCTTAGAGCTCCAAATAATTCATATTTAATGGCATGGACACAGGACAGTGGAAAGTTGGGGATTTTGCTGTATTGGCTGTCCCCAACTGGGCTTTGTAAAGTTCTTGCAATGACAAGGTGGTTCCTTCCCAGTGTTACCTTAATCTAGATATTTTCCTGCTGAGACTGCAGGAGACCTATCTGTTTGCTCAAACGAAGAGCAGGAATTCTTTTCGGGTGGTTGGGAGAGGGGAGCTGAGAACAGGGGGAGATAGTTCCTCCATCTTACCTGCAGTGATGATGGTGGAGATCTGGCTCCATGCCGCTGTTTGTTCCCCATGCCTTTTCTTACTGTGAACCAGAGTGAGGGCAGAAGTATCCCCAGATAGGGATGCCAGCCTCTAGGTGAGACCTGGGGATCCCGTACAATTCAGACTACAGAGATCAGTTCCTCTGGAGAAAATGGATGCCTGGGAGGATGGACTCTATGACATTGTCCCCCCCTGAGGTCCCTGCCCCCCCCGACTCCCTCACTAAACCTCTAGGAGTCTCCCACCCTGGAGCTGGCACCCCTGCCCCTCCATCCCCTGACGATGGCTGAGGAGACCCGGCAGCCCTAATTCCCACCATTCTGATCTGGCTTTGCAGTATGACCACATATCCAGCCATGAAGAATGAAAAGAGGAAGCCCTAGCTTCACTCTCACCTGGCTTTCTGAAAACACCACACAGCCAGTCAGATAGGGCTGTATCAGATCCAAAGCCAAATCAGAGTGAGGACAACGGGTCCTGCCCTCACTCAGGAGGGGGGAGAGTTCAGACCTGCAGAGAGGCAACAAAGACAGATGATGAAGAAGAAGAGTTGGTTCTTATATGCCGCTTTTCCCTACCCGAAGGAGGCTCAAAGCGGCTTACAGTCGCCTTCCCATTCCTCCTCCCTCCTTAGATGTGTAAAGCTAAGGATTATTTGACAGATTTATAAAGCTAAGGATTATTTGATGCTCATGTCAGCTTCACTTGCTTCTTCCATGGCATTTGACTGTTGCAGGGGTGGGGGTGGGCAGGATGAGACAGTTTTGCTGGGGGGGGGGGTTGAAGAACAACCAACTCCCTCCCCCCACCATTGACTTTTACTCCCACAGCCTACCCACTGGGTCATCTGGCTGGAGGTGACCAGTTCCCTAGCTTGGGGCCAAGGCCATTTAGGCAGGAGGGAAATGCTGCGGACCTCCTCTGGAGCTCCTGCAGACCCCCAGGAGTTCACAGACTCCTGGCTGGAATCCCTGGACTAGTGTGATGGTTGCAACATTACATGAGGATGTGGGTGACCTTTGCAGAGTCTTCCTTGGTGGTCTCCCATACAAGTCACCCTCATAATACTTACATATATGCCATCAACATGCATCTGACTCATGCTGATCCAAGAAAGGGGCTTGTGAGGCAAGCATGTAGCAGAGGTGAGTGGCCATTGCCTTCCTCTGCAGAGCCTTTCCTGGTGGTCTCCCATCCAAGTAGGGACCCCATTTCATTTCTGAGATCTGATGAGATCAGACTATATTATATAGTATACCATTCCATATCCCCTCCAGAGAATCTGGGAATGATCTCTCAGCTGCTACCTGAGAATCTATGATCAAATCAAATGCTTCATTCATTCATTCATTCATTCATTCATTCATTCATTCATTCATTCATTCATTCATTGGACTTATTTCTTGCATCTATCTATCTATCTATCTATCTATCTATCTATCTATCTATCTATCTATCTATCTATCTATCTATCTATCTATCTATCTATCTATCTATCTATCTATCTATCTATCTATCTATCTATCTATCTATCTATCTATCATTTGGACGTATTTCCCGCCACTCTCATGACTGGTTCGTGGTGGGTGACAAGTTGTCCGCATTAAAAACCCCATTAAAACCCCATTAAAACATCGGGTTCATCTACTACCTGTGTCTGATCTGGATTGAGATTTGGTTCGTAGTTTCACATCCTGGCTACTCCCACCCCACTAAGATCTCATGGAAAGGACACATATAGCTGAGTGATGTGGAATCAAACTCTGTGATCAGTCTTTCCATGGCTTGAGATCCTGGGTCAGAAACTGAGTCCCCCAGCACCCCCTTCTGGGCCCTGTTGAAAAGGCAGCAACTGAACAAGATGAGCCTGAAGGTCCAGAAGATTCTCCGTTGCTGAGAAAAAGAAGAGTTGGTTTTTATAGCCTGCTTTTGTCAACCAGAAGGCCTCTCAAAGGGGCTTACAAGCATCTTTCCCTTCCTCTCCCTGCAACAGACAGTCTATAAGGTAGGTGGGACTGAGAGAGCTGTGAGTGCAGTTCTAGGCCAAAGTTCCCTAGCTGTGATGAAGGAAATCCTTACAGGGCCATCAAGAAACTTTCTTCTAATTCCTCCTAAGATTTTACAAACCTCACTCGAGTAACTACCAGGACACGATTTACTTAATAATCCTGCAAACGCAGTGAAGAAAAAGCATCAACTAATACTTAAATACCCAAACCACCCAACTAATATATAACATGGAAGATGCTGTTTCCAGAGCCAGATCTTGGTTTCCAAAGTACAAAAGAGAGCAATGGAAAAGGCAGGGGTGGGGGCTATTGAGGAGGGCTGGTCTGTGACCCACTATCATGCTTCATGACCCACTTCTGGGTTCTGACCCATAGATTTGGAAACACTGCTGTAGATCACAGTAAATTGGTTCTGGCACTACTAAATGGTACATTTCTTCCTCTAAATCAGGGGTAGTCAAACTGTGGCCCTCCAGAGGTCCATGGACTACAATTCCCATGAACCCCTGCCAGCGAACGCTGGCAGGGGTTCATGGGAATTGTAGTCCATGGACACCTGGAGGGCCGCAGTCTGACTACCCCTGCTCTAAATCATGCAAAGATTTGCCAATATTCTTAAGCTTAGTCACGCATGTGGTTGAAATTGTGGCCAGTATCCCAGAATGCCTAAGAGATATTCTGCTAGCTATCATTTTCTGCCCATTTTTATCAAGGTGGCGGTTTTTAAAGCATAGACTGGAAACATGCCCTCTGGTCCAAGCTGAACAAATTTAAGAACTTCCAAAGTTTAGGGCCCTTGGTTGGAGGACTTTGACTTGTTGGTCCTTCCTCTGCCTGGGATGTACCTCCTTCCCTCTCCTCCCGACATTTGTTATGTGCACAGAGTCAGAGCAGGAGGCATGCTGGAGGCCATGCCGCTTTAATCACTGGCGAAAGGATGTTGAGATGCACCTCCCGCTGTGCGCTGGTGTTAATAAAACATCTGTGCGGAGGCCTTTTTCTTTGTGCCAGCCATTCATCTCTGTTTTCCTTCTATTTCCTTTGACAATTTGGCGTTTCCTTGGTTTGGTGCCGATAATGGCAGAAGATGCAAAAAGAGGCCTCTTAGATGAGCCGGATTTAGAGTTCTCGCAATGCTTGTTGTGATAAATCTGTTTCCAACCTGAATGGAGCATGTATAAGGTTCAAATGGGTAGCCGTGTTGGTCTGAAGTAGCACAATAAAATCAGAGTCCAGTGGAACCATTAAGACCAACAAAGATTCATTCAGGGCGTGAGCTTTTGGGGGCAAGCACTCTTCCTCAGACTATGAACTCCCTGACGAAGAGTGCTTGCACTCGAAAGCTCATACCCTGAATAAATCTTTGTTGGTCTTAAAGGTGCTCCTGGACTCTGATTTCATTGAGCATGTCTTAGTTCCTTATCTTGTCCTTTCTATATAGAACCCAGAACCAAATTTCTCTCGGTGCTTTTAGTGAGCCTAAATTTTTCTTCAGACTTTTTCTTCTCTAGGATGTTGATCCATCTCTGCCACTCTTGGCTAGAGCAGACAAGAAAATACAGGCCACAGCTGCATCTAAAGCAGGCGATGCTGTTTTTGATTAGTACTGGTGGTTGTGGGTTTTCCAGGCTGTGTGGCCATGGGCTGGTAGTTTCAGCCCCTGACATCTTACCAGTAACTGTGGCTGCCATCTTTAGAGGTAGGTCATGGCAAGTTGGTTGGGGCCAGAACAAGCTAACATCAACAGAACCTACAGGCCTCCCTCCACTCATCTCTCTCTCCCCCCCTCCCTTCCATGAATTAGTATTAAATGCTATTTCCCTGGGCTGGGCTTTGTGTCAAATGTGTCCTCTTTGCCCTGCTGTTGGTCATTGTGACAGGATGCTGGAACAGATGGGCCACTGGGCTGATCCAGCAAGACTCTTAGGGAGAACCAGGTTCGATTTCCCACTCCTTCACACAAAGCCTGCTGGGTGGCCTTGGGCCAATCACAGTCCTCTCAGAGCTCTCCCAGCCCCACCTACCTCACAAAGTGCCTGCTGTGGGGAGAGGAAGGGAAACGTGATTGTAAGCTGATTTGAGACTCCTTCGAGTTGGGAGAAGCAGGGTATTAAAGCCAACTCTTCCTGTTCTGGATGTGATGAGCATTTGCCATTGTTATGCATATTACTACTATTATAACATAACTACATTGGAAGAGAGAGCCTCTTGTGGCGCAGATTGGTAAGGCAGCAGAAATGTTGTCTGAAAGCTCTTCTCATGAGGCTGGGAGTTCAATCCCAGCAGCTGGCTCAAGGTTGACTCAGCCTTCCATCCTTCCGAGGTCGGTAAAATGAGTACCCAGCTTGCTGGGGGGGTAAACGGTAATGACTGGGGAAGGCACTGGCAAACCACCCCGTATTGAGTCTGCCATGAAAATGCTAGAGGGCGTCACCCCAAGGGTCAGACATGACTCGATGCTTGCACAGGGGATACCTTTACCTTTACCTTACATTGGAAGAGCAACCACTGATGAAGATAGACAGAAAGCAGGTTATTTAACCTAGGATCCCATTTTGGTTGACTCTTTATTTGGACTTTTAATAATAATACAGAGAGGACTACTACATTACTTTGCCTCCTTTTTTCTGAGTTTATATTGAGGAATCCATGGTTCTGTACTTGATGGCTGCTTTATTTCACTGCATCCTGGTACTGTTAGCATGTTTCTCCTAGTGCAGTTTGTTTCCTATATTGGGGTTGGGCTCACAGACCATTCCTTAGAGCAGGGGTAGTCAAACTGCGGCCCTCCAGATGTCCATGGACCTCTGGAGGGCCGCAGTTTGACTACCCCTGCCTTAGAGTGACAAAACACAACAAGAACTGATGGGGATTGAGAAAGCAAAACAGACCCCTCTCTCCCTGCTTTAGACAAGACTTAGTTGGCCATGCAAATAAATTTACCTGGACCACCCCCTGCCATCTAATTTGCCCTAACTGGGCATTCAAACCCAAGTCTCCCTAGTCCAACAAGAATTTGCATCTGTCTTACAGGGCTGGCCTGTCTTCTTCTGCCAGAGCTTAATTTGAATCAAGTCTCTGAGCCTCGTTTGCTGAGACCAAGAACTAAGTAGCTTCTCTATGCCATCGACCTGGGACCACCGCCCCCACCTCCTCACAACTGATTGAAACATGCAGCAATTTCAGCCTCTCCGGGGAATGTTTCCATCTTATTAACCTACTGTGGCACCTTGCACTGGCCACCGATGACCCTCAGTAAATAATAAATACAAGTCAGAGGCCTCCTTCAGAAGCAGAGGAGCCGGGCAGGGCAGGGCAGAAGCCTTTATTTTTTTTTTTTTGCAGAGAGGACTGATCCAGGGGCACCATGGAGGAGGGGGAGGGGGGGAATGTCAGTTATCCACTTGCTTTCTGTGTTTTGGCCTACGGATGGTTATGCCTCAGGTACACCTGTAGGTCTAGGGAGTACATTGGCTTTGCAATAACTGGCAATATTTATTTTATGAGGATGGCGATAAATTGTCACCATGGTAAATGATGTTCTGAATTGGAGATCTTGGGGACTGCAGAGGTATCTTTGCAGGATTCTTGCTGTTCCGGGCAACATTGTCTTCTGGAGCTGAGCTGCTATTATTTCCTCAGTGCCCAGAACGTCCAGGTGTTTTCTTGAGACATCTAGGCACTGCTCCAAAGGCTCCAATGACAATGGACATGATGGTCACCTTCATCTCCCAGAGGCTATTATTATGATGATGATTTTTCACAGTAAGATTGGTAGAGGGTATTCTGCAATTTGAGATCTAGCCAAGTTCTTGGGAACAGCAGAGGTATTTTTGCTGCAGGATTCTTGCTGTTCCAAGCAATTGTGTCTTCTGGGATGAGCTGGTGTTGTTATTCAAACAGAGGGCATGGGAAACTTAAAGGGGGTGGGAGGAATCCTTCCCCTTCCTTGCTTACTTGGCCAATATTGACTGGGTCACATGGCTCACGCCCATGCTGCTGGTGGCAGAGGGGCAGTAGTGGCTTCTGCTCTTCCTTCTCTACCTGCCTTCCCACCTGAGCTGTACAACAGTGCTCACGGCTCTGGTTTGCTTTCCTCGCCATCTGCCACCCCAAGCTTAAGTAGTTGGCAGCAGCTCCCACCCCTTCCTTCTCCAGCCACTTTTGGTCCAGGGGACACAGAAAATCTGGAAAGAGTTCAAGCCTTCTTCTGGAAACCAAAAGAGTCAGAGAATACCGACTCAGATAATAAAGAAAGAGTACTGAAATATTTAGGGAAACCAGAGGAACAAAAGCCCCTCAGCATAAAGATTCCAAAGCCATGGCCGGGAGCGGAGAGAAATAATAAATCCAAATATAAATAAATAAATAAATAAAAATAAAAGTAACAGCGAATAGCTTAAGAAACTCACATTAGCCTGAAACATAAGAACTAAGGTTTGTGTATATCATGGTTTTACCTCAGAAATTTCAACCCCCGGTTTCACCTGACCTTTCTCCTCTATGCTGAATAAAATATTTTGTTATTTTTGAATTTCAAAATGCCTTATGTGCCATTTAAGTTGTTTCAGTTGAAGTGGGCTTCTCATCCTTCCCTCAAGTTCCTGGGCTGAGCCAACATCATACTGAGACAGCTGAGTTCTTCAGTAAAGGAACCACATTATTAGGGTGGCCCAGTCAGTGAAGGGAAAGAAAAATAGACGGAAAATCTTGCTTCTGAGGGAGGGAAGTGGATGAGGCCATCATAGCATCTTTTTGGCCAAGGTCCTTCATGGGGTGCCTGAGGTTATGTTGTTGTAGGTTTCATTAGAGGAAAGCGAAGAGGAAAAAGAGCAGGTGAGCACACATCTTTTGAGACTCTGGGGGCGATGCCGCACCAGAGGTACCATTCTGGGGTGCCAGTGGTGTGTTGCAGTGGAGCATCACGCTCTGACATTTCTTGTGTACCTGTGAGGGATGCACCCATTGTGGAAAGGTTCCACAGTGCAGGAGGGTGCGGTGGGGTGGGGGTTACAGTCCCACCTTCCTGCAAAAAAAAAAAAAATTGCCCCATTTGGGTCCACAGCACTGATTAAAGAGGAATCTTTACTTGTGTTATTTACATTAAAATGTACATGAAAATCAGTGGAAAGTTGTGCAGTTCAGTCATTGGAATGAATGCCGTGAGGTCATTTTGCTCCTGTCTTAACTCGCAAATCGATAGTGATGTTTCAGTTTCTAACAACAAGCTGGATTCTCTTAGCAGCTTTGATACGGAGCCATTTTGGCCCATCATGGATCTTGCTGACTGAAACAAATGTCACCATTAAATCAACAAAGCTCCCTGCGCTTGGCGCCTTGGCATTTCTGTATACTTGACTGTTAGGTGGTGCCAGACCAATCAATGGAATTTTTACCTGGAAGCTGGAATGTTTTAACGTTCAAACTCGACCACCAGCAGAAATTGACGGCCCAAAGACTGTAAGACCTGCTGGGTTTTTTAAAGGCATTATATAAAAAGAGATCCTACCAGATTTGCCAGTCGCTCAAGCAGAAAGGGGAAGGCACTGGCAAACCACCCCGTATTGAGTCTGCCATGAAAACGCTAGAGGGCGTCACCCCAAGGGTCAGACATGACTCGGTGCTTGCACAGGGGATACCTTTACATTTACCTTCATAGTTAATAGTTCAAATGTGGCTTTTACAAGCAGAAAGGTGATCTAACCCAACTTCACTCCTCACTGTAGCTCTATCCTTTGCCCCCAGATTCCTAGAGAGCCAGCTGGGTGTAGCGGTTAGGAGTCCGGACTTCTAATCTGGTGAGCCGGGCTTGATTCCCCGCTCCCCCACATGCAGTCAGCTGGGTGACCTTGGGCTGGTCGATAGGTAGGTAGATAGGTAGGTAGATGTTGACCTCCCCCCCCAAATGGCTAATGGTGGGCCTGGAGTGAGTGCGAAGGGGAGGAGGCCTGGGTGGGTATGTACACAGGTATGCTTCCCAACCATCTTCTGCGTGATCACACAATTTCTGGAGCTTCTCAAAGTCTGAAGAATGTTTCAGTGGTTTCATATTGGTAGAGAGGCTGAGAAAGGCTGACCTAGATAAACAAAATGGCCAGCAGAGGCCCACACTTAGGTGCTGGTTTTTAAAAGTTCCTAGGAAAACCTACCTTCCCCATGAGGTAGAATCATAGAATCATAGAGTTGGAAGGGATCTCTGGGTTCGTCTAGTCCAACCCCCTGCACAATGCAGGAACTCACAACTACCTGCCCACCCACAGTGACCCCAATTTTATGGCCCAATGATCCCTCCACCAAAAATCTCCAGACTCCAGCCTGGCCTGGAGGGAATTCACCAACCATCCCACACTGGCGATCAGCAATTCCCTGGGTATGCAAGGAAGGGCCACAAGAGACAAACACTGGCATATCCCTTCCTGCCCACCCACTCACCATCTGCCTAAGTTCATATTAGTTTTCCAAATTAATTTAAAGAAAGTCAGAAGCTGTATGTCCCAAATACAGTCAAGTAATTACAGGTCTTACAATACAAGTTGGTCAGATTTAAAGATATCAGGAAAATATTTCTTTTTGCTTTTTGTTGTTTGGGTTCTATGTTATTTAGCCTATCACATGGCCTGCCCTGGGTGGTCAAAGCTAAGCCTGCCTCGACAGACCTCAGGAGCTAAGCAGGGTCGGCCTTGGATAGCATTTGGGTGGGAGACCTCCATGGAATACCAGGATCGTGACATGGAGGCAGGAGAAGGTCAAACCACCTCCAAATGTGTCTTGCCTTGAAAACCTTCTGGCAGGGGTGGCCAAAATGTGGTTTCCCCAAATGTGTCTGGACTAAAATTCCCATGAGCCCCTATCATGGGCAGTGACTTGCTGGCAAAAAGAAAAGTTTAGCAAATAATCCTCATTTCCACCATCAGCGCGTTGTCCTGGTTAAGAAAGGGGGCAACGCTAATCTGGAGAACAGGGCTTGATTCCCCACTCCTTCACATGCAGCCAGCTGGGTGACTGTGGGCCGGTCAGTTTTCTCAGAGCTCTCTGAACCTCACCTCCCTCATCTGTTGTAGAGAGAGGAAGGGAAGGCGATTGCGAGCCACTGTGAGACAGGTAATGAAAAGCAGGGTATAAAACCAGCTCTTCTTCTAAAGCAGGGGTAGTCAACCTGTGGTCCTCCAGATGTTCATGGACTACAATTCCCATGAGCCCCTGCCAGCGTTTGCAAACGCTGGCAGGGGCTCATGGGAATTGTAGTCCATGAACATCTGGAGGACCACAGGTTGACTACCCCTGTTCTAAAGGAAGAATCTGTTCTGGCATGGCTTTTTCCCTTGCGGACAAGAAGCTTTTATGTTCCAGCTTGCTGACCTCTACTGCTGAAATTCCAAACTGCACCATTCCAAGAAAGGCTTTTAATTTTGACCCAGGGTTTTTTCTCTTGATAGTATGAATGGGGTTAATACATCATTGTACCGCCAACATAGACACGGTCTACAAAACATCAAGGAAGATGAGTGAAACCCACACCCCAGATTTCTACCCTTTCCCCTTTCCTATTGCAGATCCTCGATTTGCCCCTCATGGTCTTCTGGAGGGACCCCTGTGCCCCAGAAGTGGGATTTTGAGTCACTGGTTTGTCGCAGGATAGAGAAGGCAGGAATATTCTGTTCCATTAACACAGTGGTTCTCAACCTGGGGGTCAGGATCCCTTTGGGGGTCGAACAGCCCTTTCACAATGATCGTGGAAGGGCAAGCAGATTGGCTGGGGGGGGGGCACCATCCACACAACAGTCTTGCAGGGTAGATCGAGACAGAGCGTTAGTCTATCTGGAGCAGCGGGAAAAAGCGAGATCGGCATGGTGGGACAAGAGGCAGAACTGAACTGAGAAACCCCATAAAAAAAACAATTTATATACAATCCTGAACAATGGATCTTCACATCACTGGTCAGTTTCTGTTTAATTTCTGTGAATGGACACTTGCATAATTTTATGGTTGGGGGTCACCACAACACAAGGAACTAAATTAAAGGGTCACGGCATTAGGAAGGGTGAGAACCACTGTCACAGGGTGTCTGTGGTGGGGAGAGGAAGGGAAGGCGACTGGAAGCTGCTTTGAGACTCCTGATAGAGCTGTTCTGACCGAGCAGGAATCTCAGGGCTCTCTCAGCCTCACCTCCCTCACAGGGTGTCTGTGGTGCTCACCAAAATTAAGCCAAAACTGACCAATGGCTGTGAACATGCCCACTCTCCAGGCCTATCATTGACCATTTTGGGATGGGGGGAGGAGGGAAACAGGTTGACATGCCCACATATGGTTACATCACCCAAGAAATGTTTAACAAATTTTAAAAATACATGAAATACATGGCTGTGAACATGCCCACTCCCACCCATTCAGGAAACCTTTCCATATCTGCCATTCACGAAACCCTGGTTGAGAAAGCCTGGGGTCATGCCTTACAATCCACCTGAATGTTTTAAAGCAATCAAAATGAATATGTGACATCGGTAGTCTGGAGATGGGTCGTAATTCCAGGAGACCTCCAGTCCCCCCCCCCCCTCTGGAGGCTAGCCCCACTCTGTGAAAGGTCCATTTAGGATTAACTGTGCAGTCCCTTTCAGGTGAGTAGCCGTGTTGGTCTGAAGCAAGAGAATAAGGTCAGGATCCTCGGGCACCCTGAAAACCACCAGGGATTTCTTCTGGACGGGCGCCTCCATGCAGGGCGCCCCATTCCCAGGTGTGCTACCTTCAAACGGCCTTTCCCCCTTTCTCTGCGCTCCCACTTTCCAGTGTCGGGCGCTACCCTTCTCGGTCAGTAGATGGCGCTGGTAGGAAAGCGATGGCGGTGCCTCCCCCCCACCCCCTCCAGCCCCCTGCCCACCCACCCCCCGGGAGGGTTGGCCACAAGCCGTGGTTTCCTTGTTGGGAAGAAATCCCCCCCCCCCTTTCCTATCAGCCAGGCTGTAAAAATAACCCCAGGCGGCTAAATCCACTCTGCGGGACAGCCGGAGTTATTTATGGCCCCGCCAGAAGATTACCGAAAGAGCAGAGCCCCGCCGACGGCCAGAGCCCGCGCGGCCAAGAAGGCTTCTGGGCAGGCTCTCGCTTGGGGGGGGGGGGGGGCTGCTAATGGCGATCCCGTCCGGGCTGCCGGCGCTGCACCTTCCCCCGGAGACGTCGCGCAGCAGGCAGGGGAGGAGGGGGGGGATTCCCTCCAAAGAGGCAAGAGGGGAGGAAGGCAGAGATGCCCCCATCCTCTCTGCAAAGGAGCAGGTTTAGGAGGGCTTCATATGCTTGATGCCTTCTAGGAGGGGGGTCTGGAGCGCTCCCAAAAGGACAGATTTGCTTGGGGGACTTGGAGACAGTGGCTGCTAGGGGAAGGGGGATTCTGCGGCCTTATGCCCCATGGAAGTCCCTGCCCTCCCTAAATGCTGCATTCCACAGGCTCCAAACCCACCCACCCCCCATCTCCAGGTAGGGATGCCAGCCTTCAGGCTGGAGCTGGGGAGCCCCTGGAATGATGGGTCATTAATCCAAGATTACAGAGATTGGTTCCCCTGGAGAAAATGGATGCCTTGTTGGGCGAGCCAGCTTGATGACGTGGTTAAAAGTGGTGACCTCTAATTGGGAGAACTGGGTTTGATTCCCAAGGGTTTACAGCCATGCAAGGGCCCATTGATTCTGAACGCATGATCATATTCTTGTATTTGCCATCAGGATAGATTCAAATGAGTAGCCGTGTTGGTCTGAAGTAGCACAATAAAATCAGAGTCCAGTAGCACCTTTAAGACCAACAAAGATTGATTCAAGGCGTGAGCTTTCTAGGAAGAGTGCTTTGTTGGTCTTAAAGGTGCTACTGGACTCTGATTTTATTGTATTTGCCATCGTTCCCTATCAAGTGTACAAACCCTATAAGCCAAACACTTAGCCGTCGTTCTGAAGTTATATCAAACACCAGCAGCCATGATTCTTCTCTTCCCTACGTATGTTTTTTCCTCCTAGATGGTAACTTATTTACTTTATTTATTTATGCCCCTGCAACCTCTCCCCACAGGAGTAGCTTGCAACATTTAAACATACAGTAGCTCCAGATACTGTACGAATAACGTGATAAGTATAGAACAGTAAAATCAATTAAAACATCACATAGCAAACTGCGCTGAAGAATTAAAGCAACCGGCCTGCTCCGTGGTTCATAACACTGACCAAAGGTGACACAAAACAAAGAGTTAACTTGTGAAAAGCCTTAAATTTTTCCTATGTTTTTTCCATGTGGGTCAGAGCCGTGATGTGATTCTCCACATCTTCCCCACACGCTGCATAGAAACATGGGAAAGAGCCCACTGTCAGTGGCTTCTAAATTTAAACAAAGTACAGCAAAGAGCCTCTTGTGGCGCAGAGTGGTAAGGCAGCAGACATGCAGTCTGAAAGCTCTGCCCATGAGGCTGGGAGTTCAATCCCAGCAGCCGGCTCAAGGTTGAATCAGCCTTCCATCCTTCCGAGGTCGGTAAAATGAGTACCCAGCTTGCTGGGGGGTAAACGGTAATGACCGGGGAAGGCACTGGCAAACCACCCCGTATTGAGTCTGCCAGGAAAACGCTAGAGGGCGTCACCCCAAGGGTCAGACATGACCCGGTGCTTGCACAGGGGATACCTTTACCTTTACCTTTTGCAGCAATTGCAGGAAAGGGGGGATTCATTGCAAGGGCTCTAGCCCAGTAAGTGAAGGTTTTCAAATATCATTGGAGAGGACTGGTGGCCTCTATGATGGGGAGGAGAGATCTTTGCTGGCAGCAGCTGAATTCTACCAGGGCTAAGGTTGCTTCCCTCTCCTTGCAGGTATCAAAGCCTGGCCAGGCCCTGAGGTATGAACCAAAGGGTAAGAACCCCATACCTAGCATGCTAGGGCCTGCGGGAGGCAGCCAGGTGGATCAAAACGAACCTAGGATGTGCTCTGTTTTGTTTCTTTATTGGTATCGATTGTTTAAATTTGTAAATTGCATTTCAGTATTGTTTGAGAGCTATTGAGGATTTCATGGAAAGGGGGAAATGCCACCAATATATAAAGAAACCAAACAAATGGAAAAGAAAGAACTTCATATGATGCACAATCAACATATGCATCTTTACAGACTTCTTGCTAGCTCAGAAACTGGACAATTGGAACATGTATAAGACCGGTCTATCAACAACTCTGAACCTTTGTCCCTCAATGCAATTTTCTCAGCCAGAGGTAGCATCACCATCTCTAATAGTGACCTGGCTGGCCCCTGTTCTAGCCCCCCTGATTCACAAGACAGAGCTTTGTATGGACTCAGAAATTCCTGATATGTAGGAAAATACAGCTTTGAAAATTAATGCACAAGGAGTAATGGGAAAGCCTATCTAAACAAATAAAGTGTGTGTGTGGGGGGGGGGGGGAGAGAGAGAGAGAGAGCCAGTCTAAAAGACCTAGCCTGATAAGAGCAGGGGAGTGTCAGGTAAAGGTTAAGGGTGGGGGGCAGGAGGAACAGGGACCACCCTTACCACCATGATGAAAAGGGGGGGGGAGAAACAGGCTCCCCCCCCCATTATCCATTGCAGGCCCCCATGGTGACTGCCTCTGTCTGCCTAGGGGACAGTGTTGGAGTGAGTGACTCAACCTGGGCAGTGGGGGGGCTACATCACTCTAAGTGTGTGGTTACAACCTGGCAGTTCTCCTCTGACCCTTCCTCTTTCTCATGGCCTTCCATGGAGACACATGTTTCTGCAGGTCTTTCCTGTAGAGACAGGGCCCTCGTATTCCCACACACATGATGCCAGACAAGCTGGCCATTTGTGACAGGAAATGAACTCTTTAGATTAGGCATCTCTCTCTCCTTCCGACTGCAGTCGGAATGTCAACTGGATCTACTTGAATAAATGCAAGTTTGCCTTTTTTGCAATGTTCTTCTGAGGAGATTAATTACTGCCCTCAGCACCGCACTGAGCATCACCAGGCAAACTCTGCTGAATTAACCAGGGCCTATTCTGCACACGTTGGATAATGCACTTTCAATGCACTTTAGAAGTAAATTATCCTGTTCCGCAGAGGAATTTCCAGCTGCAAAAGCACTTTGAAAGTGCATGATCCAATGTGTGCAGAATGGGCCCAGGTATCCCAATAAGCAGAAAGTCTGGGCAGAGGCAGTAGTCCTGTGGAGGAAGGGCAGGGAGGAGTGCAAACCTGAGAGGGGAAACAATCTTGAGGCCGTAGAAGAAACAGGACAGCTGGCTGGCAGGCAAGCCCTCGGGGGAAGCAGAGATGCAGAAGACAAAGGCAGCACAGAATATGGGAAAGGCCGGAAACCGAATAGCAAGGGATCCAGGGCAAACCTCGTTGAAGACCTTGTGACTGGGGGAACTGTATGTTGTTGGCTAAAGAAGAATGAGGGGTCTGGGAATATCTGTAAATTGTGAGACTGTGTACCCTGAGCGGGATGGTCCAGCTAGCCTTGGACGGGGGGCCTTTAAGAAATACCAAGGTTGTGATGCAGAGACAGGCCACGGTAAACCAACTCTGAACATCTCCAGCCTTGAAAAGCCTACAGGGTCACTGTAAATTTGCTGTGACTTAATGGCAGGCAGGCAGGCAGGCAGGCAGGCAGGCAGGCAGGCAGGCAGGCAGGCAGGCAGGCAGGCAGGCAGGCAGGCAGGCAGGCAGGCAGGCAGGCAGGAAGGAAGGAAGGAAGGAAGGAAGGAAGGAAGGAAGGAAGGAAGGAAAGGGAATAAAAGAGGGAGGGAGGGAGGGAGGGAGAGAGAGAGAGAGAGAGAGAGAAAGAGAGAAAGAAAGAGAGAGAGAGAGAAAGAAAGAAAGAAAGAAAGAAAGGAAGGAAGGAAGGAAGGAAGGAAGGAAGGAAGGAAGGAAGGAAGGAAAGGGAATAAAAGAGGGAGGGAGGGAGGGAGAGAGAGAGAGAGAGAAAGAGAGAAAGAAAGAGAGAGAGAGAGAAAGAAAGAAAGAAAGAAAGAAAGAAAGAAAGAAAGAAAGAAAGAAAGAAAGAAAGAAAGAAAGAAAGTGTATGGAAACTGGCACCAGGCAGTGTAAATTTCACCTATCGATTTGAAAGAACCCCCTGAGCCTTTGGCTGAAGGTCTCATCCCTTTCCCACAAAGCAGGTCTTTGGCTCAGGGCCCCGGATGGGTGGGTTTGAGCAGATCTGGGCCAGGCGGTTGAGGGTGCTCGCTCTGGACGGCCTTCCAACTGAACCGTGCCTCCAGTGGGATTCCAGTGCCGATTAGAAAGCGATTAAATATTAAAACAATTCATTTTGTACTTAAACTGTTCCGATGGTTCCTGCTGACAGCGGCTTTGAAGTCTGCAGCAAGAGATGGGGGGGGGGTGCCTTTGTTTCTCACTCACTCATGTGCATGTGTTTCGTGCAGTGGAAATGGCCAACCTGGGAGTTATTGTCACCAATGCTCACTTGACTGGCAGAAGAACACCTGTCAGGTGGGAGCCCTTGCAGATCAAGAAGGGGCTACTCTCTCTCTCTGGTTTTGCTTGGAAGGCTGGAACTCAAAGGCTGAGCAGCAAATATATATATAAAATTAAAAAGAAATATTTATTATTAAGCACACATTAAAAAGATGGAAAACAACATTAAAACATAAGACACAGTATGTGCAATATTGCACATACAGCCTCAATAGTTGCACAGTGCATGACTGTAGACCAAATGTGTCTCAACCCAGAGGGGCTTCATCACTGATCAAATAAGCTATACGAGCACATACAATAATACAGTATTAGAATGAGACCTGGGTTGAGTCTTCATGGGGCTTTTTATCCATTCCCAGCCTGAATAAATCCTTCCCCTCTGCAGTGTATTCAATTTGCATTTTGATTTTGGGTACTTTACATTTCCCTTCTGCAACATGTATGATTGATCTGCAGTGACCCTGCCTTTCCCCCGCGATATCCAGGAGCGGATATAAGCCACCACATTTGAAAAACCGGCACCAGTATAAGTGTAGATTTCTGTTTTTTACAAACTAACCTCCTGCTCCATGCCTGCAACGCTGATGTAGCAAAACAGTCTTCCCTGATTGGCCAGGGTGTCAGTTCAAAGACTTCCTGGTTCCTGGGCTTCCCTCTCTGTTTTAAAGTGACTGCTCTCCAGAAGCCCACACTTCTCTCAGTAGAAATCTGCCTCATTCTCTGAGAGACTGCTGCTGGCTCAGGAGTCAAAAGAGAAGAAATAAAGCCATTTCCTCTTGGACTGCTGTAGTCTGGAGATTAGTTGTAATTCCTGGAGAACTCCAAGCGCCACCTGAAGATTGGCAACCCTAGCTGAAGAGGCAATCTGCCAAACTTCTTGAAATATATGGGTTAATGCTGTGGATTACATGTGTGTACATGAGAATGCAGGTTTTCCAGCACTCTGAATCCACGCAACCAGGGCTGTAAGTTGTGTAGCCCTTCCTGCATGCACTGTGGACTTCCTTGCATTATCAAAAGACTGCAATCACTTTCAACACATGGCCCAGGAAATGTGCATTTCTTAACATACCTAGATGCTACTTCTCAATTTCTTTTTCCAGTGCTTAACCAGGGGTGAATCTGCACTGGGCTTCTTATCCCTGGGGACCCCGAATTAAAGAAAGTGATCTACACTTTATTTGATTTCCATTCTGATATTTAGCACTTTAAAATTTTCCTTTGCAACGTCTATGATTGATCCGCGGTGACACTACCCTTCCCCCGCCATATCCAGGAGCAGATATAACTCATTACATTTGAAGAAACGGCTCAGTGTAGATATTCTGCATTTTGCCAGATTAACTTCCTCCCCGGCATCTCCAACGCTGACAAAGCAGTCTGTTGCTGATCTGTTTTTAAGTGACGACAGGAAAAGAAAGATAAGCAAGTAGCCTTGTGCTCCACTTGCCCCTCTCCCATCTTGCTCTGGCTGTATTGTCGGTAGTCAAAAGGCAGGAAATAATGCACTCTCCAGCCTTGTGCTCCTTTAATGGAGCTTCACCCGACCTCCTCCCCCATCAATCGGGAAGGAGACCAAAAATTGGGACAATGCAAATGCAGGAGGGCAACATGTTTAAAATTGGGAAAAAGGAAGGCTGTAGATAAGAGTTCAAATCATCCACAATTCATCAAGTGGAAAAAAATTGCAGAAAGGGCCCAGGATTCCAGAAGTCATAATGCTGAGGAAAAATCACTTTGCACATGCCCTAAGGCACTCTATTAGATACCAGAGCAACTACTTGGTGAGTTCTGGCTCCAAGGAAACCCTGCCTCTTCCCCAGGAACTGCCTATGTGTTTCATTGCACAGAATGCAAGCGGAAGCAGCCTGGGACACAGCAGTGGGACAAAGCATGCTATTCAGCAGCCTGGGCTACTTGGCTTGCGTGGTCCGCAGAATGCCAGGGAGACTCCCAGCTGCTCCCAACCTCAAAGTAATTCTCAAATATGTTACTTTTGGGTCTTGATCTGTGAGTTCTGCAAGGCAGAAGGTTTCTCCCTTCAAACAGGCCTTGTCGCCAGCTAGCGAAAGAAGGAAGGAAGAAAGGGAATAGGCTTCCCCTCTGTCTCCGTTTTGTAATCAGAAAGAGCAAACCCACTCTCTTCTCCCTCTTCTTGCCTTTCTCTCCCATTCCCCCCCCCACCCCCAACCAGCGGCGTAGGAGATTGGAGCAAACTCTCTGCAGAGCTCATTATCCCGCAGCCCTGGCGCACCGGTGAGGGCGGTGAGGTCCTGCGCGGAATGATTTGGAGATGATTTGTATTTAAGACATTCGGCTGCTCGGTGCTGGAGGAAGGGGAGAGGAAAAAAATTAAATAATTGAAATTGCGAGGCAGGGAGGCGAGAAGGGAAAGAACTGAAGGGAAAGGGGGAGAGCAGGCCTCAAGATGTGCGTCTTGGTTTCTGAAAGGATTTACGTCTGGCATCAACTTTTGCAGGGAGGGCCTTGGCGTGAAATAAAGATGTTTCAGAATCTTTCCAAGATTTGAGCAATGTGTTAAGAAAATACCCCTTACCTAAGTCGGGGATCAATTTCACAAGAAACCCAACGCAAAAATGTATCACAGCTAGCTCTGAAAAGGGCCAGGATGCAGGACAAATGAAGCTAAGGGTGAACAGGGGCCCCCATGGGCACCGCAATGCCTGCCAGCAGCTTTCCTGGCACTCACCAAGGGCTTATTTTAAATGGGTGGGGCCAGGTGTGGCTTTTGCCCAGGAAGATTTTTGATGGGCCATTAGAGGTTTGATTGGCTGCACTGGTTTAACCACGCAGGCAATGGCTCTTTGTTGAACTGCACATCTCTGGGACAGCCAACAGCAGGCGGAGTGGGACAAGCTATGAAGAAGGGGGAAGATTCTTTGGTCTTTCATCAGGAGGCTGAAGGTCCCAAGCAATTGATACTTCTGGCCCAACTCTCAGTTCAGGCTCACAGCTATTATTAGTCTGATAGGGGCTGGGAACGGATGGAAGAATCAGTAATGGCAGCAAGCTCTTTCCTAGATGTACCTGTAGCCTAAGTGCATTTTTATTGTTTTGGCTGTCTACCTGTCCCTCCTCTCCTTACCTCTTTTACCTTAACATCCAAACAAAACCTATTTTCTTTAGAGTTACTACAACTGTCTTGAATTGACCTAGGAATCCAACATTCACCCATGTGGATTCCACATCACCTTTGAAAGCTGACATAAATAGGGACTTCATAAAATACATCTATTTCTTACCACCTAGCGTGTTCCCCTTTTTGTTTTGTCAGATCCTGGGAAGCCACTGCTGATCTGAGTAGGCAATATTTACTTTGATGGACCAAGAGTCTGATTCAGATTAAGGCAGCTTCATGTGTTCATATATTCATGAGGGGGAAGTAGAAGTCAACCAAGCTGAATCTTAGTAATTAGAGCCATCCGCTCTAGCTGCTCAAGGACTGACTAATTATTTGTTCTAAAATTTTGCCAGCTATAGATGTCAAGCTGATGTGTCGGTAGTTACCTGGACCCTCCTTTTCCTCTTATTTGATGATGGGGACAACATTTGCCCACCTCCAGTCTTCTGGCACTTCACCTGTTCTCCAATTGCCAAAAATATTCCCATATACATTTTTTTCCTGCTTAGGGCCAGAAAGGTCCACCGTGATAGGAACAATAAGTTGTTGTTTAAGCATAAAATGCTTAGACAACAACTTATAGCCCGGAGATCTTAAGATTGTCCAGCTACCACACAAGCGATATAGGGAGGTGGTTTGCCATTGCCTGTCCTGTGTCATGAGCCTGATATTCCAAGTGCCTGCCAGAGCCAACCCTGTGTAGCTTCCAAGATCTGATGGGATCAACCTCACCTGGGCCCATTCCGCACACACTGGATAATGCACTTTCAGTGTGCTTTGGCAGCTGGATTTTCCTGTGCAGAACAGGAAAATCTCCTTCAAAAGTGCATTGAAAGCACATAATCTAACGTGTGAAGAATGGGCCCTGGGTTATCCAGTTCTCTGGAAGAAAGGGAACAACGCTGTGTTCCACAATGCTGTGCCCTCCCACTGATGGACTTTGCAGTTTACAAAATTAGATTCCTTCATTTTTTAAAGAAAAGTAAGCAAGCAACTTCAAATGAAACAGATTGCTTTTATTTGACTTGCAATGGCCCCTGGCTCTCTGGGGCCCCACCCTAATTTTTGGCTACAGACCTGCGGTGGGCATAGCCTCAAAATGAGCAGCCTTCTTTCAAAGCCAGAGAAAACTCCCTGTTCTCTCCCAGCTCTGCATTTCCAGCCTACAGACACGGAGCAGGTTCTTGCTCATGACAGCCCTACCCCTCCCTCCTCCCAGTCCCCCTACTCCCTGGAGTCATGCAGATGACCCATTAAGCCATGCATTAAGGCGGCAGAGAGCAGAGGCTTTATTTAAATCTGTCCATCTCAGATCTAAAATCAAGTCAGATTAGCTCGCAGTTTAGCCTTTATCCAGAGCTAACGAGCCAGAGGAGGCAGGGAAGCCATAGCCTAAAATCGATAGCTGGGGATCATCATCTGTCTTGTATTCATTTGCCTCCCTTCAAGGCTCAGGAAAGCTTCCAGACGTCTATCCCGAGACGCTGTTCGGCTGGCTCAGAGGAGCTGCGCTGCATGCCACCTCTGGACTGCCTAGCTCCCCAGGGGGAGGTGCAGGAGTGCAGTGAAGTCGAGCTGACTCTGCTCTTGGAATTTGCAAAAAAATAAAAAAATTATGTTTGGGTGTTCCTGCTGAGCACGAACAATTTCTCATCCGAAATTCTGATTCTGAGATGTGAAATCTTATCTCACAGTGTGAAATCTAAGAGCCCTAGACTGCTTGACGGTTGATTATTTGGACCAATTCCTAAGCTGCCGTTTGTCAAACATGGGATTGCATTGCAGGAATCACCAGATATGACATTGATCCCTAATGTGGTGTCCATGTATTTCTGAGTGCCTGTCTGCTTCTTTCACAAAACAAAAATAAAAAAGCTTGGCTCCCCCACCTCCTCTCTTTGGAGCAGCAGCCACTTGAAAAGAAACCAAGAGGAACCATTTTTGGACCAGCAGGGAATGCTCAATCCATTATAGCAGCATCGGAAGAACTGTGCTGGATCAGAACAGTGGTCCACGTTGTCTAGCTCAGGGGTAGTCAACCTGTGGTCCTCCAGATGTTCATGGACTACAATTCCCACAAGCCCCTGCCAGCATTTGCTGGCAGGGGCTCGTGGGAATTGTAGTCCATGAACATCTGGAGGACCACAGGTTGACTACCCCTGGTCTAGCTCTCTGTCCCATACAGCGGGCAACAAGGAGGGCCAACAACAGGGCAGAAAGGCCTTATCCTAATGTTCTGCTCAGTCACCAAAACCACTGACAGACCTATCCTCCATGAATCTGTCTAATTCCCTTTCAGAGATGTTTATGCCTATGGCCATTACTACATCTTCTGGAAGCAAACCCCACATGTTAATCACTCTCTGGGTAAAGATGTATTTCTTTTTTTTTCCATCCTTAATCTATTGCTGAACAGTTTCATTGGATGCCCTTAAGTTCTAGGATTTTGAGAAGGGGGAAATAGGTCTCTCTGCCAACTCTCTTCTGTGAATGATTTTATAAACTTCTTGTCACGTTCCCCTTCTTGGTCATCTCTTTTCTAAAGTGAAAAGTTGCACCCGTCATAACTGGATTTTTGGCCTGGGGCTACTCCCCTCCCCTCCCCCCCAATTCCCAAAGTGCCCAAAGGTTGAGAACCCTTCAAATACGTGGGCCAGGAGGCATTGCAGCATGCCACCTGTAAAATAATATGAAGTATCACATGTTCAGACTAATTATTTTAACTTGTATCATTGTTACTGTTTAATGTTGTATACCACCCTGAGCTGGCTTGCTGGGAGGGCAGGATAAAAATCGAATGAATAAATAAATATCAAAGTCAAGCATCAAATATGGTCAGATATCCAATATAGATATGAACTATTTGCTAATGTAGGGAATCTTCTACATAATGGCCAGAAGATTTTGCAGAGGAGAATTCTGGGAAGCAAATTTGATAAAGCTCTTCAACAAACTGCTATCTCTTAAGCATAAATGAGTCCTTCTGATGACAACGGGGAAAGAGGAAATCACAGTGCAACACCATGGCAAATGTGTCAGCCACTGTGGGTATACATCATTCATCAAGAAGGGGCTGCTGTTCATTGGTGTAGCACATATGTATTGCATGCAGAAGATTCCCAAGTCAGTATTCAGCAACTCCAGTTAAATGATCCCAAGTAATAGTTCACACCTTTTTTTGAGACCCAGGTGAGATTAAAGCACACAATGCGGAGTTACCTGGAAAAGCGAGTCTGACTGTCTTTGAATGTAGCAAGCTACCTTATCCTATGATGACCCATTTATCCATTTAGAACTGCGCTGCTGCTGTTCCAGAGCTCCAGTTAAGGCATGCTTTCTCAACCAGGGTTTCATGAAACCTTGGAGTTTCTTCATAACCTTGGGAAGTTTCCTGAACAGTTAGGAGTTAAGTAATCTTTAATCTTTAAACTTCCCCCGGCTCCGGAGGAGCGGGAGGAATAAAGGAGTAAGGGCAAGTGGGGAGGAGTTAGGGCGGGCCCTGTCTGTGATAAAAACTCAGAGGGCCCAATCAGGAGCCGCGAAGCGGCTCCTGATTCGGCCCTCTGAGTGTTACTCGGGGGCCAAGCAGCCAATGGGGAGCCGCACAAAGCGCGGCTCCCCATTGGCTGGTTGGTCCAGCCTTGCTTGGCCCAGCCGGAGAGTCGCCGCTCAGAGGAAGAAGCCTTCCCCAGCGGTAAGTCCTCCGGCCGGCTTCCCCTCGCCCAGGGAGCTTTCTGCCAGGCCCAGGGCAGGCTCGGCTGCCCTTGGCCCCGCCAGAAGGCCACAAAGCCCACTCCCGCCGTCCCGAGCCTTCTGCCAGGCCCTGGGGCAGCCGAGACTGCTCCTAGGCCCGGCAGTAGGCCGCAAAGCCTGCCGCCTGCCCCTGGCCCCAGCAGAAGGTCCCAAGGCCACCTACCTTCCTCTGTTCCTCCCTTCCTCCCAGCATTCCCTTTGTCCTTCCCTTCCTCCCAGCATTCCCTTTGTTTTCCCCTTTCTCCCTTCCTCCCTCTCTCCCATCTGCCTCTTTCTGGCTACCTGTTTCTCTCCCTCTTCTTCTGCCTCTATCTTCCTCCCTTTCTTTCTGTCTTTCTGTCTCCCTTTCTCCTTTTCCTCCTCCTTCCTTCGCCCCATCCCTCCACCCACCCACCATGCTAGGGCCCGCTGTATTTTGGCCATAGCGGGCTTAATATCTAGTTTTAATATATATTTTTAAATTTTTAAAAAACATTTATCAGGTGATATGTCAACTCCCCCCGATACCCAATTATGGGCTGGAGGGGGTGGGAAGGGGAGGGGTTCTGGGTGGGCGTGTCCACAGCAATGCTTCCCAACCATATTCTGCATGATTGTGCCGCTTCTAGGGCTTTGCAAAGCCTGAAGAAGGTTTCAGGGGTTTCTCTATGATAAAAAAAGTGGAGAAAGGCTGCATTATACAATATCAAGTCAAACTTATCCTTTTAGATGCTTCTGCATATAATCGAAGATGCACAGTGCTTCTTTTTAATGCCACCCCTTTTGTATTCACGAGCCTTGTAGCCTTTACAAATTGATCTTGTTCCCAAATTGGGAGGGGGGGGGGTAGAGAGGCGTGTTTTGTGTGTTAACTGAAGAGCTGTTCTGATTAAGCAGTAATATCAGGACTCCCTCAGCCCCACCAAACTCACAGGGGGTCTGGTGTGGGGAGAGGAAGGGAAGGTGATTGGAAGCCGCTTTGAGACTCCTGATAGAGCTGTTCTGACTGAGCAGTAATATCAGGGCTCTCTCAGCCTCATCCACCTCACAGGGTGTCTGTAGTAGGGAGAGGAGGGGGATTGTAAGTCGTTAGAGAAAAGTGGTATATAAGAACCAACTCTTCTTCTTCGGTAATATCAGGGCTCTCTCAGCCTCACCTCCCTCACAGGGTTTCTGTGGTGGGGAGAGGAAAGGGAAGGTGACTGTAAGCTGCTTTGATACTCCTTCAGGTAGAGAAAAGTGGCATATAAGAACCAACTCTTCTTCTTTTTAAAGTTTTCCCAAATTTTGTTTATTATTGCTGTGATTTTCTATTGTGAGCTTGGGATGTGTTTTTCTATTTGTATAAGACTGCATAGAAGCCGCACTCTTATAAACATAGAAAAACACATCCCATGCCCACAACAGAAAAGAGCCTGAGGGCTGGGGGGGGGGGGACAGAGGAGAGTATATTAAATAAATAAACAAACAAATAAATAATAGCCCCTGCTCTCTCATCCAAAGAAAACAGATTTGATTCCAGACGCTAGAATCATTTTTTTGTTGTTCAGGCGTGGGAAGGGGGGAGGGGAGGCAGGTACACAGAACAAGTTTTCAAAAGGCAGGATGTCCTATGCAGTATTCCTCTAGTCTGAACACATTGATTTCAAGGGAGCTTAGATTGGAGTATCTCTGCATAGGATTGCACTATGAGCATACTGTTTGTATTGCTGCATTCTCTAAAATGGAAAGGCTGGGCATGAATATTTTAAACCAGTCCACTGTTTTTCAAAGGGCCAGAGAAAAGTCATGTGAAGTCCTGGTCTGGAAGAACTGGAAAGTTTTTTTTTAACACAACCCAGTCTAAGAGCCTGATCCTGCCCCAGTTAAATACCCTTGATCTCACCAGAGGAGAGTCTGAACAGTGCTTATGCATCCCACTGAAATCAGTAGGAGATGTGGGCTGAACCACAACTGAAATCCCATAAATGAAGCGTAAATTGAGTAAAGTTTTGAATGAGAGCCTCTTGGCCATCAGATGGTTCTGCCCATTCTGGTATTTTTTGTTAATTGACAAGTGAAGATCTCTAATTCTGGGACAACTTCATGACACTCTTTTGCTTCATTATTTCCCCGAAACATTTATTGGTTGCTTCTTCATGCAAAAAACAAACCCAAAAAATCTGAACAGCTGAAAACAGTTAGGTTAAAAACATCAAAAAATGATACAAGGAATCCAACCTACAATAATGTCAGAATTAAAATAGCATGAAAGTATTCCAAGCAACAAAAATAATAAAGGTAAAAGTAAAGGTATCCCCTGTGTAAGCACCGAGTCATTTCTGACCCTTGGGGTGACGCCCTCTAGCGTTTTCATGGCAGACTCAATACGGGGTGGTTTGCCAGTGCCTTCCCCAGCCATTACCGTTTACCCCCCAGCAAGCTGGGTACTCATTTTACCGACCTCGGAAGGATGGAAGGCTGAGTCAACCTTGAGCCGGCTGCTGGGATCAAAGTCCCAGCCTCATGGGCAGAGCTTTCAGACTGCATGTCTGCTGCCTTACCACTCTGCGCCACAAGAGGCTCTACAAAAATAATACTGATACTGGCAAGTTGGAACGTATTCAGAGAAGGGTGGCTAGGCTGGTTGGGGGGGGGGGACGGAATCTATGCCTTACGAAGAGAGGTTGAGAGAACTGGGTCTGTGAAGTTTGGAGAAGCAGAGGGCAAGGGGTGCTTTACTGGGTTTAACTAACTAAAAGGTCGACCTGTTGGAGAGGAGGCCAACTTATTTACTGCAGCTTTAGAGGCAAGGACTAAGAACAATGGGTTCAAATTACAGGAAAAGAGGTTCCACTTAAATATTAGGAAGCATGTTGAGAGATGTTTGTAGATGGAATCTGCTAACTCTGAGGCTGGTGAAGTCTCCATTGGAAGTTTTTAGGAGATTGGATGAGCACCTGTCAGGAGTGTGTGATTTTGAAGTCCTCAAGGTTGGGGGTTGGGCTGGATGGTCCTCTGTGGTCTCTTCCAGACCTAATTCTTCTTGTTCAAGTTCTTATTCTTATTCTTATTCTTATTCTTATTCTTATTCTTATTCTTATTCTTATTCTTATTCTTATTCTTATTCTTATTCTTATTCTTATTCTTATTCTTATTCTTATTCTTATTCTTATTCTTATTCTTATTCTTATTCTTATTCTTCCTGCTCTGTGTGATTCTGATTCTGCAAGGGAACTAATCTCCAGAGCAAATCTGTGATTTCAGAACTCCAGGCTGCACCTGGAAATTGGCATCCCTGCATATTGTCCAGTGGTGCAGGCTAACAGGCAAGCACCAAGGAGCTCTTGACTACGGTTGCCAACCTTCAGGTGGTAGCTAGAGCCCTACCGGGATTACGACAGAGTCTCCAGGTGACCAAAATCAGTTCCCCTGACAAAAATGGTTGCTTTGGGCTCTATGGAACTGCACCCCTCTGAGGTCCCTCCCCAGATTCCACCCTCAGAGTCTCCAGGAATCTCCCAACCTGGAGCTGGCATCCCTACTTTCTTGGCCTGAAGCTCATACTCTGTATCTGGGTCAGATGATACAGGAGAAACCCAGCCATACTACTGAAGTGTTGCCTCATACATTCCTTGGCCCCCTACAGCAGATGTCTCCAGGCAGGGTGGGCAGTCTTGACCACCGCCGCTTCCTTCTCCCAGATCGCCGAATTTTTCTCTGCTGAGGGGAATTTGTGCGACAGGTAAGCACATGGCCTGAGCCGCCCGTCCTCCCCGTTCTGTAACAAAACTCTATTAAATTGTACTTTTGTGTCTGTTTTATCAGCCCCTTGGAGTTCTTGAGGTGGGAGAAACGTGAGGTCAAAATGCTTGAAGCCCAGTTGAGTGTTCTCTGCTGTTCCCAGTTCTCCACAACGCTGAGTTCAGCAGCTGGCAGGTTGTACTCATGAGACTGGAAAAGGAGACGGACAGACGACTGGGCTTGTGGAGCCCTGCTTTTCAGCAAAGCAAATGGAGAAATGGCTCTTTCCCAAGACTATGTGTGGCCTGATGGTTGGTGGCAGGCTGGGAGAGCTAATGGAGGATTTGGCCGATCTTTCCTAAAGCCACTTTGGAATGTACCTTCCAAGACACCCACCTACGAGGCTGAAATAAATTTTCCCTACCTGGGCAAAGTGGCTAAGAGGTTTATGGGAAGCAGGAGAGTTTCTTTTTTTTTCCCCCTTATCAAGGTTTTGGTTGCCAACTTCAGTGTGGGAAAAACCTTGAGGCTTTGAGGGTGAACCCTACAGAGGATGGGGTTTGGGGAGAAGAGGGACCTCATTTTGGTGCAATGTCATACACTCTACCTTCTCATAGGCCATTGTCCCCAGGAGAGCTGATCTCCATTGCCTGGAGATGAACTGTAATTTCAGGGGATCCCCAGGTCCCATCTAGAGGTTGGCATCCCTAAAGGCGCTGGAGTAATTTTTGGAACAGTAGAACCAGCCTGCATGTTTATTGACTTTGCAGTCTGCCCCGAGATTCAGATTTTGAAGGAAAACATCTACATTGTTCTCAGTATTATTGTTATTATTACTAGCTTCAAAGCCTGTTCCTAAGAACGGGCCTTGAAAGGGTCTCTTCCCCTGGCCCCCGGCCAGGCAGCTTACGGTGGCTTTGGGCCACAGCTCGCAGCTGGATCAAGTGGGGCGGGCGGGGCTGGGCAGCTCGTTAGCAGGGCCGAGACAGAGCTCCTTAGCAGGCAGTCAGCAGGCCGGGAGGCCCTCGTTAGCAGGCCCTCCACCACGACCCTTTGCCCAGGGCCCTCTCCCCTTACCTGCTGCTGGCTCCAGGCATTGAGGAGCGTCTGAGAGCAAAGAGGCTAGAGTCTAGGGATGGAGGGCAGGAGCTGCAGGGACAGGGCACCCTGATTGGCCCTCTTCCAACGTGGACAGCCAAACATGTTCCACCCCCAAGGCTGTTTCACAAATATATAGAGGAACCATGGATAAGGATTAAAGGTAAAGGTATCCCCATGACAGACTCAATATGGGGTGGTTTGCCAGTACCTTCCCCAGTCATTACTATTTTACCCCCCCAGCAAGCTGGGTCCTCATTTTACCGACCTCGGAAGGATGGAAGGCTCAGTCAGCTTTGAGCCGGCTGCTGGGATTGAACTCCCAGCCTCATGGACAGCAATTCTTCAGACAGCATTTCTGCTGCTTACCACTCTGCACCACAAGAGGCATTATTATTATTATTATTATTATTATGTTTCTTACCCACCACTCTCGGCATATCGGCTCGTGGCGGGTCACAATACAAAAAGTCCCCCAACAATAACCCCACTAAAAAAACCCCATTAAAACCACACAGAGTAATTCTTCAGTGGTTAAGCATAGTAATTACACAATGGCTCCAGGCATTGCCCTATTAATTCAATGGTTCCTAAGAATTGGACCAAGCTGAAATTGTTATCATCTCTCTTTCCCACTCCCTCTAGGCCCATCATTGGCCATTTCAGGAGGGGGGTTGACATGATCATATATGATCATATCACCCGATTTTTATTGGGGGAATTATAGTAAGTCAAGTTAGTTTTCCCCTCCCCCGCCCTATCCCCTTGTTTGTTATTGTGATTGGTTTGATCTGTGTTATGTTTTTTATGTCTGCGGGTTTTAATGGTTTTTTTTACTGGGATTTTATTCAGACTATTGTAACCCGCAGTGGCAGGTAATAAATTGGGAGTGGCAGGTAATAAATTGAAATAATAATAATAATAATAATAATAATAATAATAATAATAATAATAATAATAATAATAAATTAAATATATTTTAAAATTAATTAACTCCCACCCATTCAGGAAACCTTTCCTAGGCCATCAAGAAACTGCAGGGTTTTATGAAACCCAAGTTGAAAAAGCCCACTCCATGGCAGTATGCCCACTAAAGTGGGTCCCCAGGTGTGCACCCCCCCAAAGAAAAGATCTCCAGGTATTTCCCAACCCAGAGCTGTCAACCCTAGATATGAAACTGGTACTGTTGCTATGAGCATCTGTGCACCAGGTTATTTCTGCAGCCTGTACATTTCTAAATGACACATTTGCAGCATTCTGAAATGTCCTGCGAAAACCGCTCTTGAACAGCGTGTAATTCTATTGGACCCTTTTGCTCTGTGCTTTGGTTTTCTGTATTTTTCCTGTGCTTAGAACACACAACCCCACCCCCCCCACTGTTATAGCTGTGGAAATGCATAAAACTTGCCCCACCACTTCATTAAATGGAGGTGGCCACATGCTCCACAGAGAGAAACATTTCTGGGGATGATTCAAGTCACCTCATGATCCCCATAGTCCAATCAACTTGGCCTGCAAGGCTCTCAACCCCATCAGAAGACTAGAATCTCCATGGGTGGAGCGAGGCAGGAAGAAAGAAGAAGATACCATCTCTCCTTGCTGGCCATTATCTGCGAGCCGCTGCATGGACGAGATGGAGTCCAGCTTGCAGGCACCATCAAACCAGTCAACCTCGCAGGCATCCTCCATGCCCCCGACCTTTGGTGGCAGGGGACCAACATGGAGGGACATTGAAGTTAGAGACCTCCTGGCCATCTTCTCCAACAAGAAGGTACAGGATGCCCTCAACATAACTGGGAGGTCTTTGAGGAGGTGGCAAGACAGATGAGGGCTCTCAGGCACAATCAGACTGGGTTCAAGTGCCGCTCCAAGACAAAGCCCCTGTGGCAGGAGTAATTTCAATGTGTGGCACACAGCAAGGGTTCCAGAGCTGTACTGGTTACTTTCCCTTTTCTGCCATTCTTAGCAGCATCTATGGAGAGGGGGATGGCACCGGCCGTCCAAAGCATGCAGCTCACAGCCTGAAGCTGCAAGTAAGGAAGCCTGCCACCAGCAACCTTGGGATTCGAGGTTCGTGATGTCTCCCTGACACGCAACCCCCACAAACTTCTATTTTCCAGGTTCATGCCCACTTCTATATCACCAGTGTTCTTGCAATCAGAACCAACAGGAAACGTTTTCCAAGTTAGCCACCCAAGAACACCCAAACTGCAGTCTTAAATTTTTAATCTTAATGAGGAACGATTTCTTTTTAACGTATTAAATGGGTCACTGGGGCTTCCTAATGCTGCCCACATTTAATTCTGTTGCAGACTAGTGGTGAGAGCTCTGCTGCAGATGTTTCAGAGATGGCAAGAAAAAACGTGCTGGAAACTTTTATTAGGATGCAGTCTTCGTGTTGCATTAGAGAAGCAGCGTAACCTATGGAAAGGGTTTGCAGTCACTCCCAAGTGGACAGGACAGAGTTCTCGCTCCAGCCCATGTGTGGGTTGACTCTGCTGCACCCTGAACACTGCAAAGGCATTCTGGAACTACTGTTTTAAAACTCTGCTGAGAAAATTATTCCCCTCTATTTGCCATCTCAACCAGCACACGTTGGGCTCTATCTTTCCCCAGTATTTGTCGCTCAGGGACCTGTAGATCTTCTGCTGCCCGGACTGACAATAATTCAGCTCTATTCAGGATATTGGTTCAGTGAAGTGGGTCGGAAGGCAACCCTCCCAGTGGGACCTGAAGATACCCTGAAATCACAGCTCATCTTCAGATTTCAGACATTATTTCCCCTAGAGAAGATGGATACTTTAGAGCAGTGGTCCCCAACCACCGGTCCATGAGAGCCTCCCTCTCCCCGCCCCCCCCCCGCAGCAAGAAGCTCGCCAGGCTTGCGGCCTGGCAAGCTTCTTGATGTGGGAGTGGAAGGGAGAGAGAAGCGTGGCCGTAGGCATGCCGGCGGCGCAAATACACATGTGTGGACCTGCCGCACATGGGTGTTTGCACCCAACGGGGGCGCAAACGCACACGTGCGGCAGTTTTGTGCATGCGCGCATGCACAGATGCAGCATATGCGCGTTTGCGCCCCACCTGGACAATAAAGAACAATGAAGTAGTATCTGGAGCTCTACAGTTATCTGTGGAGTACAATTCCCACGAGCCTCTGTCAGCCCATGGGAACTACAATTCCCAGGAGCTCCTGCTAGCACATGCTGGAAGGGGGCTCGTGGGAATTGTGGTCCAAGGACATCTGGAGAGCCACAGTTTGGCTACCCCATTTGGGTGTGAATCTTTACCCTCCATGGAAGCTCACTGGGTGTCCCTGGGCCAGCTACTCTCACTCAAACAAATATCCCTCACAGGGTTGTCACTGTGGGGATAGAAATGAGGTGTGGAGGCTGTAGTTGTAAAGAGAGGGTGATGCCGAAAACTCCCTCTGAACTAGGGAGACTCTTAACCTGAGCCACTTCTATTGGGTCGTCATTTCCTCCCAAAAAAGTAGTGTGGGCAAAGCTGGTTGGGTCTGGTGGATGGCACCTGGAGTGCCGTATCTTGAAAAGGGCCTGAAACAATTTTGTTAGAACCAGAAATATTATTTTAAGACAGATCTCACAATTCAACTGAAAATCACACATTTAAAACTCTAAACAATTCTTATGGGAGGATCATCATCATCATCATCATCATCATCATCATCATCATCATCATCATCATCATCATTATTATTATTATTATTATTATTATTATTATTATTATTATTATTATTTGGATTTATATCCCGCCACTCCCTGTAGGCTCGTGGCGGGTCACAGCAGTCCTATCCCCATTAAAATACCCATTAAAAGACTTTGACCATCACTCTGGACAGGGAGATGCTGTTAGGGGCCCTACCCAGCTATCCCAAGATGTCCCCCTTTAAATGGCCTCCCCTTCTTCCTGTCACTCTGTTTAAAATAACGTATTCAAGATGGTTGAGGTCTATGTGGCACAGAGAACCACTACCTAGTTCTAGAGTTATAAAGCATTTATTAAAAAGAAAATGTTCACAAACATACTTTCAGCACAGCACCAGGCCGAGCAAGAGATTCAAAAGAAAATGCTGTACATTTAAGCAGTTTTGATAAATTTAAGGGAGGAAGGGTAAAATGTAATTGCTGTGTCCCTCCCTCTATACATGCCCTATTAAAATAATATAATTTTAATTAATATTGCCATTAATATAAGGCAGGTCTCTTTCTGAACATAGTTGCTTCTATTCCTAATAAAACTATTTTATTCTTTTAAAGCATCCTGGGGTTTTGCTCCTCTCTGCACATCTAAACTCTTCCAACATTTGAGTGTATGGGTGGAAGGCACTCATTTTCAGTGTCTTAGCCTCCTCGTCCCATTACAATACCTAATGGAGAGCCTGTGCATTATCAACCAATTTTATTCTCCATCTCCAGGGCTAGATTTGGGGAGTGGCTCTTGCTGAGTAGTCAGAGGACATGCCAAAAGTCCCAAATTGCATCCCTGGCCTTTCCTGTTCTAGGATCTCAGGTTGCCCGACCTTGGGAAAGACCAAAAGCATAAGACTCTCCCAGGACGTTCCTACTTGATGGTTCCATTTGACGCTCCTGGCAAATAACCATCCCTTTGCCAAGCCAGTAGAGTTTCACGTCCTACCCTCCTCGTACATTAACATTGTCAACAAAATAGTTTGCCCCACCAAGAGTGCCGCTCTGAGGGCCGCCAGGACGCTGCAAACATCGTGTAAGTAATTTGTTCAACACCAGCAATCATAGTCTGCACATAGCAATAAGAACATAAATGCTGCCTTTGTGTGAGCTCGTGTAGCGCTCGTTCCCCCCTCCCCACCCTTCTTTTTCTTCTACTTCTTTTTTTAAAAAAGGAATCTCTGAGGGGGGAAGGGGAAAAAAAGGCATGAATGATTCATAGATGCAAGGGGAGGAAGGGGGGGAGGGAGAAAGAGAGATTAAGAGTAGGGGAAGCTTCAAAGTGACTCCAGCCAATTTGATGTCCTGTGCGTTCCTGTGCTCAGCTAGGCCAGCAATTCACCAGGGAGGTCCCGTCAAGCCCCTGCCCTTCTCCCACTGCCCCCCTTTCCTCCCGGCTCTCTCTTGCTCTTCAGTAAGGAGAGCCTCCACATCAGGAGTTCAGAGTTCACCGTCATCTAATGAAGTGAAGGCCTCCTGGAGCCTGTGTGAGTAGCATCTGTTTATAAGTCTGGACTTTCCCTGGTGAATTAGCCCAGATTTTTAAAAATTATTTCTAAAGACACAGGGAGAGAGAGAGGAAAGGGATGCAGGGCTGGGGGGGGGGGATATATTAAAAAATTCCGCGGGTGGTGAAGTGCCTTTGATTCTGAATATTCAAAAAAGCCCATTAGACTTAACGGAAAGGGGAGTCGTAAAGTGGCCGCCTGGATTTGCATTTGTTGGCGGGGGCTGATTTCCGATTGGGGTGCAAAATGTACACGTGCAGGCTGTTGTCTTGATGTCTTTTCACAGATCTATGCAATTAAGTAATATCTCCTCGATCTGTCATGGGTCTTTAACCAATTAATCAATTTGTAGACAATAAACACCGGTGAATTTTACTCGAGAGGCTATTTTGGTTCTGGTGTGTTACAGAAACAGAAAAGGGGAAAGGAAATACTTCCTTCAGGAATTACTTTTGGTTTGAGAAATTAAGAGAGTATGCTGGAATGGCTAGACCAGGGGTAGTCAAACTGCGGCCCTCCAGATGTCCATGGACTACAATTCTCAGGAGCCCCCTGCCAGCGTTCGCTGGCAGGGGCTCCTGGGAATTGTAGTCCATGGACATCTGGAGGGCTGCAGTTTGACTACCCCTGGTAGACTCACCAGCTGGGTGAATCGAAGACCACCTGAAGAAGTTTATGAGTGTTGGGAATCTTTCCTGAAATATGTTGAAATGTAGTTTCAGATGTTAAAAATCTATGAACAATGAAATGAATTACTTTTGGTTACTAAATTGTCCAACATCAGTTCTTCCAAAGGACAACTGAGGTTCTGATGTGCAAGTGGCCGCAAATGTAATTGTAGACTAACCTGTTTCTATCTATTTTTATCCCGCCTTTCCCCCAAGGAGCCCAGGGAGGAATGCATACATGATGTAGTAATTACAATGTCAGACTAGGAGGTGGGAGGTCCAGGTTTGAATCCCCAGTGAGCCATAGGAGCTTGCTGGCTTCCCTTGGGCTACTCTGTAAATATGCAAAGGAGGAATGAAGCGCCTGACACTTAAAGAATAAATAGCTTTATTAAGAAGAAAAACAACCATGTAAACAAAGAGAGGGGAGGAATAATCCTAACAGTATAATGAATTGTTGGGAGGCAATCAGGGAGGAAGTGTGCTCAAAGGAGCAGGAAGTCTCCAACTGAGCCAATCAAGAGGAAGTTATTTGAAAAACCAGGAAGTTCCTAATCTGTGCTAACTACAGATCTCCTCCAATGCCCCCTGTAGGATATTCTTCAGATGTTGTTGAATCATGCACATGAAAGACCTTGCATCTTCCCTCACAGGATTGTTGTGAGGATATAACGAAGGAACAGAAAATAATGTAAGCTGTATAAGCGAGAAGGTCAGGGCTATACATTAAGTAAATTAAGAATAGATTATCTGTCTCTCCTAATAGCATCTGTGTATAGTAGATTTCATGGCTGAGTGTATACTTCAGCCCAGGTTTCCTCAACATTAATTTGACACAATAACTACTGCAGCACACTGAGTTTCTTCATGACGGTTACTTCTCTATGTGCAGGGAATTTTTTTAGTGGAATATTTTAATGTGATTCTCCTACCTGCACTCTGAGGTAGTGAAGTTCAGCAGAAGTAATATTCCGAGACCCTTCTACCTGTGTGAAACAAGGTGAAACAAAGAGATTGCCTTAATTTGTATCTGCCTTCTATGTCTAACCCTTTGGGTCTATTTCCTCTTCTCTTTCTCATACGTTTCCCCATTCACCCGCACAGTCATTCACTATCTACTCAATATTACACACAAGCACACATATGATCACACGTGAAATTCTTCAACCCTTCTTGCGTCATCTCAACATTCATGCACATCATTTAGCATTTGACCATCAAGCCAATATTGCTGCCCACTTCCTTTGCAGCACACAACTCAACAGAGACTTTCTCTGTGTTTATAGGCTTTTTTTTTCAGTCTGGAAGTTGGGATTGTCATGAACATTCTATAACACTTTTCAAGTAAGCCAGTAGCTTGCAAGGTTGAATTTCATTCACCTGAAAGCGGAATTTCTACCTATAGTGCCAGTGGAGGTTTCGAGAACTGTAGTCTGCATTTATCACAGGTTCTGCTTTCTCAGATAATCTAATTTTAAGTGTAAATTAAGAGCCTCTTGTGGCGCAGAGTGGTAAGGCAGCAGACATGCAGTCTGAAAGCTCTGCCCATGGGACTGGGAGTTCGATCCCAGCAGCCGGCTCAGGGTTGACTCAGCCTTCCATCCTTCCGAGGTTGGTAAAATGAGTACCCAGCTTGCTGGGGGGTAAACGGTAATGACTGGGGAAGGCACTGGCAAACCACCCCGTATTGAGTCTGCCATGAAAACGCTAGAGGGCGTCACCCCAAGGGTCAGACATGACTCGGTGCTTGCACAGGGGATACCTTTACCTAAGTGTAAATTGACACAATAACCTTTTCCCATGACGCGATTTGATGCCCCATTTTTTTTCTTTTCTGTGTCAATAATAAGTGCTAGGAAAGGTTCTCTAAAGGTAGCTTTGAAAATAATGCCCCTTCCCCGGAAATCACTGCCCCATTTGTAATATAGCATGTGATAAAAGCTACATTACAGAGGGAGGCAAGGTTGCCGGCACAAGAAAAAATGAAAGTTTCAAGTGATGAGAACCCCTGAACCATCTTATGTACTGCTAGACACCGTGCTGCTGGCATTAAGATGTGCAAAAATGTAACAGGGAACTAAATTTTTGTGTACAAAAACACATCTATGCAAGCGGAATGCTGCCTTATACATGTAGGATTATAATAAGCATTAAGCCAGGGGTAGTCAACCTGTGGTCCTCCAGATGTCCATGGACTACAATTCCCATGAGCCCCTGCCAGCAAACGCTGGCAGGGGCTCATGGGAATTGTAGTCAATGGACATCTGGAGGACCACAGGTTGACTACCCCTGCATTAGGCCACTAGTTTGGGTCAGGATGTCATGATGGCTTAACTGTTTCGCCCCCCATCCGGTTCCACTCATTGAAATTGATCTCCTCCACACTTATAGATCCGGAGAATCGTAGGGAGCTCCAGGGCCATCTAGCCCCACAACCCTGCAGAATGCTCACCCACTATTAATTTTGATTAATTTACTAACAGCCCTAAGCTGTTTTTTTTTTAATTTTTGGTTCTTTTTAATGGATGTTATGTATTTTGTTTTATGTGTATTGAAAGTCCCCTTGAGGTCCCCATGGAAGAAAGGTAGCTAAATCATGGTAATCATTGGTAAAGAGGGGTACCTGGTAGAGTGAGGCCACATTAATTTTGTCCTGTCCCCAGAACTGTTTGTTTGTTTGTTTGTTATTATTATTTGATTTACAAACTGCCCTTCCAAAATGGCTCAGGGCAATATAAAACAATTAATTAAACATTAAGCATCACAACCTTTAAAACATCTCAATACAAAAAAATTCAAACTTTCAATATATCTCAGTGCATCAGTGCAATCTCTTCCTCGTGTGCTCCGTGGGAGTCTCCCTTGTGGGGTCCATTTGATGTATACGTGTATCTTGACTTGTGGCAGATTCTGCCAAATTCCAGTAACGGAGAGACTTTGCCTGCATGGCTGTGATGTTCCTGATACCCTTCTTTTCTGGTCCACATAGCTTAATTCAGGATTATATAGTTAAGTTTGAACTGCAGGACTGAACTACAAATTATCAAAGTGAGAAGGATCATATTCCACTGTCCAAAGTTGCCTGTGTACCCTGTTCAATGTTAAAATTGTAAATTGTGCATTGGTGTTATGGTGTATATTTTCTTTGAGTATCTATTTGAGTTGTGTTCATCTGTATGTATTTGAGTTTTTATTATTATTTATTAATTATGCTTATAGGCCACTGCCCCCAGCCTGCCTGGTGGAAGAGCTCCGTCTTACAGGCCCAGAGGATCTGAGTTAGTTCTGACAGGGCTCTGATCTCTTCCAGGAGCTCATTCCTCTAGGCCCTGGCCCTGGTTGAGGCCAGGTGGACGTCACATGGACCAGGGATCATAAGGATATAAATGGTCCCTCGACTACACTGTTGCATGGATCACCATGGCAAGGTGTTCCGGGACCAGATAGGGCACTAGTAGCTATTAAAGATAATCTGTATCTAAATGTAACTCCAGGACTGCTAAAGCAGTATAAATGCCCTCCCCACTCCTACACAGACCAAAAAGATCTGGTTTGAATAGGTTTGCAAACCTCCAGAGAACAGCTGAAGGTCTCCTGATATTACAGTTATCTCCAGGTGATCAATATTAGTTCCCCTGGATAAAGTGGGTGCCTGGAGGCTGGAGGCTGGAGGCTGAACTCTACTACACTATACCTTGCTGAGATCCCTCTCCAAAACCCAGGCTCCATCCCCAAAATCTCCAAGTATCTCCCAGTCCAGAGCTCACAACCCTAAGTTTGGGTGGTGTCCTTATCCAACAACTGTTTTGCCATGGCCTAATAATTTCCCAGATGGACTACTGCAAAGTATTTTTTTGTAGGACTGCCCTTGAAGGCTGTTCAGAAGCCATACTAGAATGCTGCTGTCACATTGATTGTTGGTGTTGCAGCCAGTTCTAAGCTTGTCATGACTCTGAGGCCTTAATGTCCTTAGCCCTGACCTGGCTGGCCCAAGTAGGCCAACCTCATCCCATCTCAGAGTTTAATCAAGGTTGGCCCTGGTTATTACCTGGATGGGAGACCACCATGGAAGTCCAGGTTTGCTAGGCAGAGGCAGCCAATGGCAAACGACCTCTGTATGTCTCTTGCCATGTAAACCCTGTGGGGTCACCATAAGTCAGCAGTGACCTGACAGCACTTTACACAAATTAGGACAACTGCAAGCCATTTCTGCATTGCTCTGCAGGTTATATGGGATTATATGGAACCCTGTTTCTGGCTATGGCCCATGAGGCTCAGATCTGCTACTTAGGGCAGATGTTCAGGGCACAAGTTCATTAACCAGGAAGTATTGTCACTGCAGAATAAATTTTTAAAGGGATTTTGATTCTGAGAGACACTGTTTTCTTACATTTCTAAGTGTCTTGTTTGGGGGAAATGTTCTGTTTAAAAGTGAGTAAAAAATCTTCTAATGAAAACAAATAGATCAACATAGTTTGAGCCAAGTAGAATCTCACCATCACAGCATTCACACTTGGCACAGCTACTGGGAAGGAGGCTTGAATATATTCCTTAATGCAATGGGTCTCAGGTTCAAGTGATACATGATACTGATCCCTAATCAGATTCCTTGACATGCAACTTCATTGCAAGAGCGAGCTACTGGGGAGTCCCTTAAGGAGTCATGAGAGCAGGGTTCCACTCTTCCATTTTCCTAGTCATAAATGTCCCTCACACTGTTTTAATCCCTGGTAGGGGAGAAAGTCACAAACTTCTCATATTTTTCCTTGTTGGGTCATGTTTAAGTGGAAAATTGGCACAGAGGAGGGAAGAATTAAATCCACTTTGCCATAAGTGTATCAGCTTCCAGGTGGGCCCTGGAGATCTCTCCAAATTACCACCAATCTCCTACAATCTCTGGAGGAAACAGCAGTTTTTTGGGGGATGGCACTATTGCATTACATCTCTTTCCTTCCCTCCCCAAGCTCTGTCCCCAAATCTCCAGGAATTTCTCAAACTGGAGTTGGCAACCTTATTCTGTCTGCACCAAGGCTCTGATCCATCGTGATTTCCTTTGTGGGTCCTTTTTGGGTCCAGAAGAAACATCACCCAATTCCGACCCTTCACAAAGTTGGGACTCAGTCTCTATAGGGTCATGTGTAGAACAAGAAGACCAAATTGGAACATGAGTTTGTGCCGCTCCTTTGGAGGTGCTCAGCCTCGATGACTCTGCCGTCTGGGGAGCCATTGTGCCGATGAGCACCGTACGCAAACACCCTGCTAGCTCTGCCTGGCTGCGCAAAGGGGGCGGCATAATTGACAGCCCAGTCGCCAAATCTCTGGCTCTCAAAGCCCACGGTATAAATTGACCCTGAGTGTCGACAACCCATTCATCCAGTGTGTGCATTTAATTCATGCAATGTTTATGAAAATGCACAATAAATAAACCCGGCCTACACACAGCCTAGTTGAGACATGGGTAACAACCCTTCTGAATTTTTCATAAAGGAAAAGCAAGAGACTTTAGTTAATAAAACTAGTTATCTCATTTGATATTTTAAGGAGACGTGGCGTTTCTGAAATACCGGAGAGGGAGGGAGAAATATTTCAGATCCCTTATGAAAACAACAAGCGATACAAGAAAAAACATATTTTTCCAGCAATTCTAAAAGTAGCTATTTACAGAATGTTTTGGGAGACTAGGAAAATAAAAACTGAAGAAGAGCCCTGCTGGATCAGGCCAGTGGTCCACCTAGTCCAGGCTCCTGCCTCACACAATGGCCAACCAGTTCCACTGGAGGGCCAACAGCAGAGCACAGAGGCTGAGCCCTTTCTTAGAAAATCAAAAGAGCCCTGCTGGATTAGACTGGTGGTCCATCTAGCCCAGACAGGCTGAGACCTTTCCCTGATGTTACCTCCTGCCTCTCAGATTCAGAAGATTAGTGCTTCTGAATGTGGAGGTGTCCCTCAGTAAACACAGGTAGATCAATCTTCCATGAATCTATCCAATCCCGTTTTAAAGCTGTTTATTCCAATGGACTTCAATACTTCCTCTGGCAGTGAAGTCCACATTTTCATCCATTTCTGTTTAAAGAGAATGATGGACACTTACAATACAATGAATGCTTGTGCTATAGATGTTATATCTGTTTATTTAATCTGTGTGGGGGGTACGGGTTAGAGTTTTTTTTGGAGGATGTGAAAGAACCAGGAATCCCTAAACCTGCCACTGAAACTCACTGGGTAACCTTGGACTGTACTTTCTCAACTTAACCCACCACACCGGCTTCTTGTTGTAAGGATAAAGTGAAAGAGGGGAAAGGGATGTTACAGGCCCATGAAGAAGGTAAGCCTGTCATAAATACACAAGCCTTTTATGCCCCCTTTTCTCCTAGGAGATTGGGGCTGCATTCATCATTCTCCCATTCATCAGTTTGTCACCACAACCCTGTGAGGTAGGTTCAGTATCTAGCTGAACTGAATGTCACCTAGTAGATTTCGCAGGGGAGACAAGATCTCCCAGACACTAGTCCAACAGTGAGTTTACCAATCTCAAACCTTCTCAAGGCAGGAGCAAGCAAGGCCCAATCAGGAAATGCAAATGCCCATGTTCACTGCATGCCACAGGACCAAAGATCTACCAACAACTCTGTTTTCTGTTTCCTTTGATGAATTATATCTCAACTGCAAAAACATTTATCTCAGTCCACAGCAAAATGGGCAGTTATGAGTATAACAGCTAGAAGCTGCTGGGAGGGGTTTGGCACACAGAGGGTCCCAGGTTCAATCCCTGGCATCTCCAGTTAAAAAAATCTGACAATAGGGGGGTGAAGGACTGGAGGTCCTGCTAGGGTGAATAGACCAAACTTTGGTGGACCCAAGGGTCTGGTTCAGTATAAGGCAGTTTCATTAAAAACAATGAAAGAAAAATTATCTCTTGATAATGTTTGGGACCCACCTCTTTATCATCCGTTGCTGTGAAATATCCTTTTATTTAATTTAATTATTTTATTTTATTTATTCACATTTATATACCGCCCTCCCCGAAGGCTCAGGGCGGTTTACATAGACCTGAAAAACTATACGGGAAACATTACATATAACTAACTAAAACATTAATATTGTTAACTGATAATAACAGAGTAACCGTGTAACATTAAGCAATAATAATACAAAGAGGTCCAGGAGTCTTGGTGGGTTTCGGTGCGGGGGGAGGGAGAGGGGGCAGGGGCCCTGTGGTTGCTGCTGGTTTCACTCGATCTCAACCAAATGCCTGGCGGAAGAGCTCCCTTTGGCAGGCCCTGCAGAACTGCTTTACTTCCGTCAGGGCCCTGATCTCTTCTGGGAGCTCATTCCACCAGGTGGGGGCCAGGACAGAGAAGGCTCTGGCCCTGGTCGAGGCCAGGAGGACTTCTTTAGAGCCAGGGACCATTAGCCGGTTGGTGGCAGCAGAGCATAGAGCTCTTTCCTCTGGGTGACCAGAGAGAGCAACATAGAGCATCTCTTAACTAAAACCACCTTCAGCGAATACATGAAATTGCCTTAGGTACTGAGTCAGATCTTCAGTCTATCAGGATTGTCTATTCTGACTGGTGACACTCCAGGGCTGAATCTGCACTGAGCTTTTATTCCAATCCCAGGTCGATTCAGTCCCTGCCATCTACACTGAATGCAATTTCCATTTTGATTTTGGCCATTTTAAATTTTCCCTCTGACCCTAAAGTTCCTCCGCGATATCCCTGGAGTGGATATAACCCTTAATATTTGAAAAATTGGCATGAGAAAGCATGCAGCTCTCTGCTTGTCCCAAACTAACTTGCTGCCAGCCTCCAATGCTGTAAAAAAGACTTGATTGGCCATGGTGTCAGTTCAAAGGCTTCCTCGTTCCCAGGCTGCAAGGTTTCCCTTAACAGGGAAGCCCTAACTTCTTTCTGCAGAAGCTCCAGAAGCTCTAACTTCTCTCGGCAGAGATTTGCCTCTTGGATTTATTCCCCCTCCTCTGCTGTCTCCAATCCTCTCCCTGCCCCCCCCCCCTTCAAGAAAAGAAAGAGAGGCCCCTGCTGCACTTGGCTCCCCCCCCTTCTGAGCTTCCCTGTTTCTCTGGGGGGGGTGACTACTTGTATGATCAGAGTTGATAGCGGAGTAAAGAATGAGCATAGGTACGGCCAACTTCCTGGCAAAAATACTGCCTCCAACCTTAGTACAGGAGTGAAGCCAAAAAGGTGTGTTAATTCCACCTTGCTGTGAAACATTGACTATATTACAGCTGACTTTACAAATCTAAAGCTATAACCAGGTAGGCGGCCATGTTAGTCTGAAGCAGCAGAACAAAGTTTGAATCTGGTGGCACCTCTAAAATCAACCAAGTTTTATTCAAGGTTCAAGTTTCTAGTTGGTCTTACAGGTGCCATCTAACTCAAACTTTATTCTGGGTTATAGATGACTTTACAAACTTAAAGCAGCCATGGAAAGGGTTTCAAGTTGGACAGGCATGGTTTATTCAAATCTGGCAAGGGCTACCAAGCTTGTTCCTCAAACCCCTGGGGATTTGGGGGGGGAGGCATGAGGAAAGAAAGCAGCAATCAGCATCAGCATCATAATGTTCTAGGAAGTCCGCATTTTTACTTGATGGTAAAACCACAGAGTTTGGAGAACTTCCTAGAGTGTCTGGTGGTTTCTTCCTCCCATTTTCCAGCTGGCATCCTGTTGAACAACTACAGGAGGGATGGGAATGCTGGAAGGAAGACTCCGATGAGCTGGCCAGTGACAGCTGTAAATTTGGTCTATGTGTTTTTGTCTTTATTGGATATTGGCTTTCTGCAAGGGCAGAAAGCTCTGCACCTTCTGCCTTTTTGCCCTGGGCTTCTCTTCCCAAACTGACCCATTGCAGCCAGTCACTTGGCCTGGCTCCGCTGACGTTTATGGTATCTGCTTGCTTTTTTCTTAAATGCTCAGCTCTGGGCAGAAACTTGTTGTTGTTATTTATTGCTTCAGCTTCCTGATCTTTGTTTGCTTCTGTTTCCTCTGTGCAAAGCCCGGGCCCCTTTCCATCGTCGGCTCTTTGTTTCACAAAATGAGCGCTCACCGGAGCCAGAAATTGTATCTCCTCACTCCTGAGCTCTTCTGCTCTTTCTGTTGTCATCAAAGAACAAAGTAAACGATGAAGACATTTGGGCTGTGCAGCTCCCGCTGCACCCCATCAGCCCTTTGGCCCTGACCTCGCGCATGCATTATGCAGAGAGCCACTTGTTGACTGCTGCTTACGTCTTTTCCCTCTTGTGCTGGGCTTCCTCTTCCATTTGCTTCCCCTTCCTCTGTCCTGAGCCATGGCCTCGCAGTGGGATGAAGGGAACTCTGCGAGCCAAAGATGTCATCTGGCTGGAGACGAAGGCTGGGTGGTGGAGCCGTGAGCCTGCAGGGAGGAGAGGGAGGACGTGGTGGAAGAGGGGGTTCCTGAAGGAGGAAAGTGGGTGAAATGCTGTTGGAAGCGAGTCGTGTTAATGAAAAATTCAACAGTGGTGGGCCCAGACGCATTGGCAAAATTGCAGAAGCAGAGATGATTAATATTTAAAAGGGTGAGCTGCTGCTTGGCTGGGTTTTACGCATAGATTCTACACACCCCACGTGCATACCCCCACCCCCACCCCAGTTTCCCACCCAAAATTGTATCAACAACAATTTGTGCTGAATATGAACCTGTGTCACCCACTCTGCTGGGCAGGCCACCCTCTGGAGATGAGGCCCCCTGCTTTGATCTCCTTTGGGAGTTCCCAAATAGGAGAGGGATGGAGACCACCCCATTGCCGTGGGAGAACAGGGAGATGGGGAAGCCCAACCGGGAGAAAGAATGAAACACATCATTTATTTTTCATGGGGTGGGAGAGCAGGTTGTCCTATTTAGTCACATTAGATGCTCTGTTAACACAACAGATATATACACACACACACATTAAATGCTTCTGCCAAGCTCATCTTTGGAGACGGGAAAGCCTTGTGGATTTGAAAGGGTTAAAATCTTTGGACCCATCTGATGCACTTTGGATGCTCATAAAGTGATCTCTGCCATGGTTGAGGTAGTCAGGTAGTCTTCAAAAGCACTCAGGTACAGGAACCATAAATCTGCACACCGTAGATTTCCATAAGCAAATTTTACAGGAAAGGAGATTCGTTCAATGCAGCAAGTTGCTAGTCCTCAGCATTGTGGAAAGCATTGTGGAAAGCATTGTGGAAAGCATTTTAAAACTCAGCATTTTAAAACTCAGCTTTTTAAAACTCAAACTTACTATTATTATTATTATTTATTAATTGTTACAGTCACATATTTGACTGGTCATTGGTGTTCTTGGGACCTGCAGACGTATCTTTGCAGGATTATTGCAGTTTCAAGCAACAATCTTCTGAAGCTCAGCTGATGCTGTCATACTACTATTACTATTACTATTACTATTACTATTACTATTACTATTACTATTACTATTACTATTACTATTACTATTACTATTACTATTACTATTACTATTACTATTACTATTACTATTACTATTACTGATGGACGGATGGATGGATGGATGGATGGATAAATTGAAGGACTGCAATCTGGATTTTCAGATAGTTAGGTGGATAAGAAATTGGTTAGAGAACAGCACTCAATGAGTTGTTGTCAATGGTGTTTCATCAGACTGGAGGGAGGTGAGTAGCTGGGTACCTCAGGGCTCGGTGCTCGGTCCGGTACTTTATAACATATTTATTAATGATCTAGATGAGGGGGTGGAGGGACTACTCATCAAGTTTGCAGATGACACCAAATTGGGAGGACTGGCAAATACTCCGGAAGATAGAGACAGTTCACAATGGAACACAATGGAAAAATGGGCAAATGAGAACAAGATGCAATTTAATAAAGATAAGTGTAAAGTTCTCCATCTGGGTCAGAAAAATGAAAACCATGCCTACTGGACGGGGAATGTTCAGCCTGGAGAAAAGGAGGTTGAGAGGGGACATGATAGCCCTCTTTAAATATCTGAAAGGGTGTCACTTGGAGGAGGGCAGGATGCTGTTTCTGTTGGCTACAGAGGAGAGGACACGCAGTAATGGGTTTAAACTACAAGTACAATGATATAGGCTAGATTTCAGGGGGGAAAATTTCACAGTCAGAGTAGTTCAGCAGTGGAATAGGCTGCCTAAGGAGGTGGTGAGCTCCCCCTCACTGGCAGTCTTCAAGGAAAGGTTGGATACACACTTTTCTTGGATGCTTTAGGATGCTTTGGGCTGATCCTGCATTGAGCAGGGGGTTGAACTAGATGGCCTGTGTGGCCCCTTCCAACTCTATGACTCTATGATTCTATGATTCTATGACTATGACTATGACTATTACTAGACCCAGCTTGGTATAATGGTTAGGAGTGTGGACTTCTAATCTGGCATGCCAGGTTCAATTCCCCACTCCCCCACATGCAGCCAGCTGTGTGACCTTGGGCTCCCCACAGCACTGATAAAGCTGTTCTGACCAAGCAGTGATATCAGGGCTCTCTTACACTCACCACCTCACAGGGTGTCTGTTGTGGGGAGAGGAATGGGAAGGCACAGCCAACTTATGGCAACCCCAGAAGATGTTTCAAGGCAACCGCTTCTGAGATCTGATGGGAGCAGGCTACACCATGCCACCTTTCCTCCTCCCAGTGGACTTTTGTGTATAAAAAGCCATCAGGTCGCAGCCAATTTACATGACCCCAGCAATGGGCTTTGGAGGCCAGAGATGTTCAGAACTGCTTTGCCATGGCCTTCCTCTGCCGAGTCTTCTCAATGGACTTTGAAGGATGTCATTCTGAAACTGCAACTAGGGGAGCCTGCATGCAGTGGAGAAGTAAGAGGTGAGGAAGATGTATAGAATCCCTCCCTCACCCACTCACTCTTTCCTCCTGCAGGTTTCTGCTCACAGCTGCTTTTCCCCAACTGAGAGTAATAGTGGGATTGGGACTCCAGGCCCATTCCGCACATATAGGATAATGCACTTTCAATGTGCTTTGGCAGCTGGATTTTCCTGTACAGAACAGCAAAATCTACTTCGAAAGTGCATTGATAGTGCATTATCTATTGTGTGCAGAAAACATGCAGGTAAGGTGAAAGAGGCTGAATAGAGAGGTGTAGGGAGAAAGCAATGGGGTAGGGGGTTAATCTCTCTGAGTCCTCCTATCCTTTCTTTCTGCAGCTAGCTCCTCCAAATGCCTTTAAAAAACCTAAGATTGAGTTTTGTTAAGCCAGAATAAGCCACTTTGCCTTCTGCTTCTGGATTAATGTTTAGCATTAGTCACTCAATATGAAGATCCAGAGAGTTGAACAGAAATGTCGAAACTGTTTGAATGGAATAATCCCATGTGGTCTGAATATGTCGTGAGGGGCATGTACTTGCCTCAATGGAACCTCTAGTGCAGAGGTTGGCTCCATATCTCACTTTGATTTTCTCCCATGGAAATTTCTACCAAATTCTAAGCTTCCCTGCGATTCCAGAAGTCTCTTCTGCTCTTTTGCTACCGTTCCATTTCTTCATGTTCCTTATTCGAATCACTGTTTCCCCTAATCCAAATTTAATTCATGGAAGGTTTACATTTCTGGTTGGTAGCAGTCAATGAGGGAGACTGGAATCCAGGGCAGAGTATGCACTTACTTTGTTTATTCCGTTGTCAATTCTGTTGAATTCGGATCGCTTTGAACTCGGATCTTCCTCGTCCCCCCCCCCATTGAAACAGGAAAGTGTTCTGCACATGGTTAGGGTAGTTCAGAAGGGGTGGGGGGGAGCCAAGCCTCTTTCTTTCTTTTCTTGAACGGGGTGGGGGGGGGGTAGAAGCCAAGCAGGGAGCCTCTTTCTTTACTTGGAGAGGGGCTGGGTGGGAGGGGCTGGTCACTCCGGATCAATCCTTCTTGCTGCAGAAGGAAAGGGACCTCCTGGGTCATCTAGTCCAACCCCCTGTACCATGCAGGACACTCACAGCCCTATCGCTCAGCCCCTGTAACCTGCCACCCCCTTGAACCTTCACAGAATCAGCCTCTCCATCAGATGGAGGGATAGCTAGGAATTCGGGACGAAACTGAGACCCTCACTTTGCTGAAAATATTTACTGGCATTCTCTTGAACTCTAAACTTCCTTAGGATGCAAAAAAACAAAAAACAAAATTGGAGTATGATTAGAGCCTGCCATCCTCGCTGCGGGCTGTAATTCCAGTTCCAGAGCATCAGTGTCTCTCCCAGGGAGAATAATATTGCTGCATTTTGACACGACAGGCGTTAGGTTTGTGGATTTTCTCTTTGTGGTTGTCTTACATTTTCCAATGTGTCTTCACCTTAGTGTGTAGGGCTTGTTTCCCCATTTTCTGTTTAGGAAATAGAAACCTTCACCGGAAGTGGAAAGTAAAATTTTATCACAAAGAAACTTCATAAAACACAAACAAACATTTATTCCTAACTATTTACAACTATTTACAAACTATTCCTAACTATTTACATATGCAACAATGTAAAATGTGAGCCCGAAGGCGCCGGAGGCCCCTCCGCAACCGGCGCCGAAGCCCCACCCAGCACCCCTGGGCCGCTGGCGGGGCGGCCCAGGCAATTCGGGGTGGGGCTGGTGGCGGGCCGGCTGCAGAGGGCTCCGGGCATAAAATAAGCTCTTCCAGCGCCTCTTCCTGCTCGTCTTCCTTCTCCTCTTCCTGTTTGTTGTCCTTCTCCTCCTCTCCCGCCTCCTCCTCCTTCTCCTCCTCCTCCTCCTCCTCCTCCTCCTCCGACTGCTCCTGTGGGCAAAAGAGAGATGCACAAATTAGCCTGGGATAAAGGGCATGGCCAGAGCAAGGCATTCTGGGAAGGGGCCAAGGAATATGCTCCTTGGGAAACAAGAGGAAGTGGTGGCTGTGGGTCTGGGACTGAAGGACTTGGTGGAAGGCCAACCTGGGGGCGATCTGCCTCCTTGCCCTTGTGTGTAGGACGGGGGTCTGGGGGCTGAGCTGGTTGTACCTCAGAAAAGATGCTACCAGATGTTCCACTGGACCCGTCTCCAGATGATGCCCAACTAGACACAAAGCCACTTGGCGTGGATCCACGCCCCAATGATGCTTCTGAATCCTGGGGAAAGGAGAGAAGAGAGAAAAGTGTCAGACATTATCCCTCTGACCCATTAACCTACCTGTGCCCCTGGGGACCATCCCAACATAAACCCCATGGAAAACTTACCACACTCCAGAGTTCCTCAAGAACATCTTCAAGAACCTGCAAGAAGAAATGGAGATTGGTGAATGTTTGTCTCTTCTGCCTGGGGGCCGCCTGAGGGCATTTAGTCCAACCCCCTGCTCAATGCAGGATCAGCCCAAAGCATCCTAAAGCATCCACGAAAAGTGTGTATCAAACGTTTGCTTGAAGACTGCCAGTGAGGGGGAGCTCACCACCTCCTTAGGCAGCCTATTCCACTGCTGCACTACTCTGAGTGTGAAATTTTTTTTCCTGATATCTAGCCTATATTGTTGTAAAGGTAAAGGTATCCCCTGTGCAACCCCCGGGTCATGTCTGACCCTTGGGGTGATGCCTTCTAGCATTTTCATGGCAGACTCAATGCGGGGTGGTTTGCCAGTGCCTTCCCCAGTCATTACCGTTTAGCCCCCCAGCAAGCTGGGTACTCATTTTACCGACCTCGGAAGGATGGAAGGCTGAGTCAACCTTGAGCCGGCTGCTGGGATCGACCTCCCAGCCTCATGGGCAGAGTTTCAGATAGCATGTCACTGCCTTACCACTCTGCGCCACAAGAGGCTCATTATTGTTGTACTTGTAGTTTAAACCCATTACTGCGTGCCCTCTCCTCTGCAGCCAATGGAAACAGCATCCTGCCCTCCTCCAAGTGACAACCTTTTAAATACTTAAAGAGGGCTATCATGTCCCCTCTCATCCTCCTTTTCTCCAGGCTGAACCTTCCCAAGTCCCTCAACCTATCTTCATAGGGCCTGCTCCCTTGGCCCCAGATCATCCTCGTCGCTCTCCTCTGTACCCTTTCAATTTACGTCCTTCTTGAAGTGAGGCCTCCAGAACTGCACACAGTACTCCAGGTGTGGTCTGACCAGTGCCGTATACAATGAGACTATGGCATCTTGTGATTTTAATGTGATGGCCCTGTTGATACAGCCCCAAATGGCATTCACCCCTTTTACCACTGCATCACACTGCCTGCTCATGTTTAGTTTCCAATCCACAAGTACCCCAAGGTCCCGTTCACACACAGTGTTACCTAGAAGCATTTCCCCCATCCAGTAGGCATGCTTTTCATTTTTCTGACCCTAATGCAGAGCTTTACACTTATCTTTATTAAATTGTATCTTGTTCTCATTTGCCCATTTTCCCATTGTGTTCAGATCTCGTTGAACTCTGTCTCTATCTTCCGTAGTATTTGCTAGTCCTCCCAATTTGGTGTCATCTGCAAACCTGATGAGTAGTCCCTCCACCCCCTCATCTAGATCATTAATAAATATGTTAAAAAGTACCGGACCGAGCCCCGAGCCCTGAGGTACCCCGCTACTCACCTCCCTCCAGTCTGATGAAACACCATTGACAACAACTCTTTGAGTGCGGTTCTCTAACCCATTCCCTATCCACCTAACTATCTGAAAATCCAGATTGCTTCAATTTATCCATCAGAACATCATGGGGAACCTTATCAAAAGCTTTACTAAAATTCAAGTAAACAACAGATTTCTCTACTTACCAGATTCCTCTCCATTTTGACTGATTTCTCGTATCAAATGACCGTTGGACCCTGGGCGCCCAATAGAAAAGCCCCGTTCTGAGCCCGCATCACAATGGGTTCTGGAGCTTTCCTCTGGCGGAGAATCCGTCCCTCAAGGGGAGGGGGGTTGCTCTGGTGTCCCCAGAACAGAAGGGGGGGCTGTCCAGCCGCTGACTCTGGAAGGGATGCCAACCGGCCTTTCTGATGGTTTCATGTTGAGCAGAAATCACTCCCCAATAGATCTCTCTCTTGAACTAATATAATCACACCTTCCTTTGGTCCTGGACCCTGTCCGGGATCCTATTGCTCTCCTGCCCACATGCAGGACGTGGGTCCATGCTTGGCCCCTGTGGCCTCATCTTGCATGCCCAGGGAAATGCCGGGCTGGGGGTGGGCATGGAATTCGGGTCCCTGTGAGTGGGCAGGTAGTTGTGAGTTTGCTGTATTGTGCAGGGGGTTGGTCTAGATGACCCTGGAGGTCCCGTCCAGCTCTACAATTCTATGAGTGAAGAGGGGTTTAATAGGAACATTGATTCAAAACTTTCCCCTCCTTTCATTGTATGCTCAGTGTATCCTGTCTTCCCTTTCTGGTCTCTGGGAGATTTCGACAGGAATATTGACACAGGGCGGGAACATTTCTTTCCACACCGCACAATAACATCGACCCTTTCGGCAGGCAGCTGTCCCCTTCGTTGCCCCTTCCGCATTTGCCTCTTTGTTGCCTTTTGCCCACAGTGTCCACCTCGCCCCCTGCAATATCGTCTACTTTTCCTTATCAGTATTTGCTACCTTCCGGTTGATTGCAACCGGAAGGATGCGGAGTCTGAGGACTTCTGGGGCCAGGCCTGGCACACTCGTAACTCCCCGTGCTCAACATGGTTTAGCCTGCATTCGTCGGACTCCAAAGGCCAAGAGTTTCCGACAGGGGGCATTGTTTAAAAAAACGAGGCTTTAAATGAGTCTTTGCAAGAAGATGTGCAGTCCGGATTTTGATGAGGACTCCCAGATTTGTCATAGTTTTCCAATTCAATGCCGTGACTCAAATACCATGTTTGTGTCCCAGTCTAGGGGTATTTGGGCACATTCTGTCTCCCTGCCCCCTTTGGCTGGTTAGGAGAGAGGAGGAAGGTTTTTAAAACCTCTTTTTCTACCCCAAAGGGGGGTTTGCATGCTCAATGCAGCGCTGAACGTGTGACATTGCATTATTCCCAAGTGAGACCATTGATTTATCTAGCTCAGATTCACCTATTCTGCTTTGCAGCATTCATCCGGGGTTTTGGGAAGTGGATGGAGACACATCCTGGCTTTAGGGATTAGTGTCTGAAGACAGGTGGCAGAGACCAGAGAGAGAGACAGAGAGAGAGAGAGAGCACCAACACCGTTTAGAAATGGAACTTTGCCAATGACACCAAATTGGGAGGAGGAGCAAACATCTCTGAAGAGAGTTCAAGGAGATCTGATCCCGCTCGAAAAGTGGGCAGAGGAGAACAAAGAGAGTTCTACACCTGGGTCAGAAAAATGAGAACAGGGGTAGGGTGGGTGGGATAGGCACGCCCCAAAAAGAAAAAAGTAAACAAAGAATAATCCGGTGAACTTTGTTATACTAATTTTTGAGTGTTTGGGAGAATATGGAACTGGGGTCGCTGTATGTGGGCAGGGAGTTGTGAATTTCCTAGGGGGGTGGACTAGATGACCCTGTAGGTTCCTTCCAGCTGGACCCTTCCATCACAAGAGGCCAATTTTCAGGATCCATAGTTGATGGTATTCAGAAGGACAGTACTGGGAACTTCATTAACTTCATTAAGGCTGCCAGTAATGTGGGTGTGAAAGACAAGGGCAGAGTCTGCACTTACTTTGTGTATTCCATTGTCAATCCTGTTGAATTCAGATGGATTTGAACTCGGGTCTTCCTCTTCTCCCCCCCCCCCCCATTGAAACAGGAAATCAACAACAATTTGTGCTGAATATGACCCGGTGGTGTTACCCAAATTGAGTGGACACGTGTCCTAAAAACACGTATCTTTGAGCTTGTGGGGAAGATTAGCTCAAATGCGGCGAGAGGGGGGTAACTTAGCGTTTATGGATTGAAATGCCTCTACATACCAGGGTTGATTACACCCGTAGGAACTCAAGGCAAACACAGATGTAAATGGTAAAATAGTAATATAAGCTTTTATTGAAAGGAAAATAACAAAAAGACACACAAATAGCTAACACACATACAAGCAGTCTTATAGAGAAGGGGGAGGAAGAGTGGAAGGCTTGATAGTTACCTGTCCGAGGAGTGGTGGGTCAGAGGAAGAAGCACGAACCAGCGTGGGAGGTCCCGGGTTGGAAGACACTCAGAGTGTCTGTGTGAAGCCACAGTTTTTATAGGATTTTGGGAAGGGGGCTACGTGACAAGGCTCAGGTAAGCATGTGCTGGAAGTTTCCAGGGTCCCCGGAGATTAGGACAATACCTGGCCAAGTGGGGGTGATGGCCGTAAATGGATATGGATAAAGGTATTAATGGCTCTGAGGAAGAGAGCCATCAGGTCTAGCTGGCAGGATGTGGGGAGGAGATTTCCCCTGGCAGAGGGGCCAAGGGTGAAAAATGTTGCAAGACAAAGGATTTTCCTAGGAGCCCTCAGGCAAACAGGAGGAAGCCAGTCCACTCCCTTAGAAATACAATGTGGGGGGGGGGGGGTGAGCTGATGCAAGCTTGAGTCCGGATGCACCTCTGGGCCAGGCAAAGGCTGTCATTCCAAACCTAAGGCAGAGAGCAAGATTTCTAAGATGGAGTCTGGCCTGGCTTGGCCGACCCTAGCAGTGTCATCTTGGCTTTAGCTTAAGCCTAGACTATTGTGGGGTGCCATTGGTTATAGAAAACAGTGTGCCTGTCATTGAGCCAGGGGGCCCTGCCACACCTTAACAATGGCGCCCACTCTGCTGGGCAGCCCACCCTCTGGAGATGAGGCCCCCTGCTTTGATCTCCTTTGGGAGTTCCCAAATAGGAGAGGGATGGAGGCCACCCCATTGTGGTGGGAGAACAGGGAGGTGGGGAAGCCCAACCGGGAGAAAGAATGAAACACATCATTTATGTTTTGTAGGGATGGGAGAGCAGGTTGTCCTGTTTAGTCACATTAGATGCTCTGTTAACACAACAGATATATATACACACACACATTAAATGCTTCTGCCAACCTCATCTTTGGAGACGGGAAAGCCTTGTGGATTTGAAAGGGTTAAAATCTTTGGACCCATCTGATGCACTTTGGATGCTCATAAAGTGATCTCTGCCGTGGTTGAGTTAGTCAGGTAGTCTTCAAAAGCACTCAGGTACAGGAACCATAAATCTGCACACCGTAGATTTCCATAAGCAAATTTTACAGGAAAGGAGATTCGTTCAATGCAGCAAGTTGCTAGTCCTCAGCATTGTGGAAAGCATTGTGGAAAGCATTTTAAAACTCAGCATTTTAAAACTCAAACTTACTATTATTATTCTTTATGAATGGTCACAGTCACATATTTGACTGGTCATTGATGTTCTAGGGACATGCAGACATGTCTTTGCAGGATTCTTGCGGTTCCAAGCAACAATCTTCTAAAGCTCAGCTGATGCTGTCATATTACTATTACTATTGCTATTGCTATTGCTATTGCTATTGCTGATGGATGGATGGATGGATGGATGGATGGATGGATGGATGGATGGATGGATGGATGGATGGATGGATGGATGGATAAATTGAAGGACTGCAATCTGGATTTTCAGATAGTTAGGTGGATAGGGAATGGGTTAGAGAAACGCACTCAAAGAGTTGTTGTCAATGGTGTTTCATCAGACTGGAGGGAGGTGAGTAGAGGGGTACATCAGGGCTCGGTGCTTGGCCCGGTACTTTTTAACATATTTATTAATGTTCTAGATGAGGGGGTGGAGGGACTACACATTAAGATTGCAGAGGACACCAAACTGGGAGGACTGGAAAATACTCTGGAAGATAGAGACAGAGTTCAGAATGGAACACAACGGAAAAATGGGCAAATGAGAAAGAGATGCAATTTAATAAAGATAAGTGTAAAGTTCTGCATCTGGGTCAGAAAAATGAAAAGCATGCCTACTAAATGGGAATGTTCAGCCTGGAGAAAAGGAGGTTGAGAGGGGACATGATAGCCCTCTTTAAGTATTTAAAAGGTTGTCACTTGGAGGATTGCAGGATGCTGTTTCCATTGGCTGCAGAGGAGAGGGCACGCAATAATGGGTTTAAACTACAAGTACAACAATAATGAGCCTCTTGTGGCGCGGAGTGGTAAGGCAGCGACATGCTATCTGAAACTCTACCCATGAGGCTGGGAGTTCGATCCCAGCAGCCAGCTCAAGGTTGATTCAGCCTTCCATCCTTCCGAGGTCGGTAAAATGAGTACCCAGCTTGCTGGGGGGTAAACGGTAATGACTGGGGAAGGCAGTGGCAAACCACCACCGCATTGATTCGGCTATGTATATGAAAGGGTGTCACTTGGAGGAGGGCAGGATGCTGTTTCTGTTGGCTCCAGAGGAGAGGACACGCCATAATGGGTTGAAACTGCAAGTACAACGATATAGGCTAGATATCAGAAAAAGAATTTTCACAGTCAGAGTAGTTCAGCAGTGGAATAAGCTGCCTAAGGAGGTGGTGAGCTCCCCCTCACTGGCAGTCTTCAAGCAAAGGTTGGATACACACTTTTCTTGGATGCTTTAGGATGCTTTGGGCTGATCCTGCATTGAACAGGGGGTTGGACTAGATGGCCTGTATGGCCCCTTCCAGCTCTATGACTCTATAATTCTATGATTCTATGACTATGACTATTACTAGAGCCAGCTTGCTTTAGTGGTTAGGAGTGAGGACTTCTAATCTGGCATGCCAGGTTCAATTCCCCACTCCCACACATGCAGCCAGCTGTGTGACCTTGGGCTCCCCACAGCACTGATGAAGCTGTTCTGACCAAGCAGTGATATCAGGGCTCTCTTACACTCACCCACCTCACAGGGTGTCTGTTGTGGGGAGAGGAATGGGAAGTCACAGTCAACCTATGGCAACCCCAGAAGATGTTTCAAGGCCACCGCTTCTGAGATCTGATGGGAGCAGGCTACACCATGCCACCTTTCCTCCTCGCAGTGGACTTTTGTGTATAAAAAGCCATCAGGTCGCAGCCCATTTACATGACCCCAGCAATGGGCTTTGGAGGCCAGAGATGTGCAGAACTGCCTTGCCATGGGCTTCCTCTGCCAAGTCTTCTCAATTGACTTTGAAGGATGTCATTCTGAAACTAGAACTAGGGGAGCATGCATGCAGTGGAGAAGTAAGAGGTGAGGAAGATGTATAGAATCCCTCCTTCACCCACCTCTTTCCTCCTGCAGGTATCTGCTCACAGCTGCTTTTCCCCAACTGAGAGTAAGTCACTCATCAAAATAGTGGGTTTGGGACTCCAGGCCCATTCCGCACACATAGGATAATGCACTTTCAATGTGCTTTGGCAGCTGGATTTCCCTGTACAGAACAGGAAAATCTACTTCGAAAGTGCATTGAAAGTGCATTATCTATTGTGTGCATAAAACATGCAGGTAAGGGGAAAGAGGCTGAATAGAAAGATGTAGGGAGAAAGCAATGGGGGAGGGGGTTAATCCCTCCGAGTCCTCCTACCCTTTCTTTCTGCAGCTAGCTCCTCCAAATGCCTTTAAAAAACCTAAGACTGAGTTTTGTTAAGCCAGAATAGCCACTTTGCCTTCTGGGGTTGGAATAAAAGCTCCGTGCAGCTTACACACTGGAGTATCTGAAAGACCAACAAGATTTCCAGCTTTCTTCCTCAGGTAGCCCTTCACCAAGTACCCAGACTAAAATCTAATAGAAATGTAATTAAAAAAAAATAAAATAAAGTTCTCCCAGTTCTGAGAAGAGTTATCAAATGTACAAAGCTGGGGTTGGGTCTAGTAAGGCCACATGCAAGGATTTCCCCCTACAGACCATGTTCCCCATCTTGCACTGTTGTGGGAGAGGCTGGAGGAGCTAGCTGAGAAAGTCATGCTTTGTGGGCAGGAATCATTGTGCCTCTGGAAACCCTGCCCTGGAGTCAGCCCTTGAGATAAGCGTCAAGTGGGTCGCCGTGTTGGTCTGAAGGAGCACAAGAAAACCGGAGTCCAGGAGCACCTTTAAGACCAACAAAAAATCACACCGTAGATTTCCATAAGCATCTTTTACAGGAAAGGAGATTAGTTCAGTGCAGCAAGTTACTAGTCCTCAGTATTGTGGAAAGCATTGTGGAAAGCATTTTAAAACTCAGCATTTTAAAACTCAAACTTACTATTATTATTATTTATGAATTGTCACAGTCACATATTTGACTGGTCATTGGTGTTCTAGGGACATGCAGACGTGTCTTTGCAGGATTCTTGCGGTTCCAAGCAACAATCTTCTAAAACTCAGCTGATGCTGTCATATTACTATTACTATTGCTATTGCTATTGCTATTACTATTACTATTACTATTGCTGATGGATGGATGGATGGATGGATGGATGGATGGATGGATGGATGGATGGATGGATGGATGGATGGATAAATTGAAGGACTGCAATCTGGATTTTCAGATAGTTAGGTGGATAGGGAATTGGTTAGAGAACCGCACTCAAAGAGTTGTTGTCAATGGTGTTTCATCAGACTGGATGGAGGTGAGTAGCGGGGTACATCAGGGCTCAGTGCTCGGTCCGATACTTTATAACATATTTATTAATGATCTACATGAGGGGGTGGAGGGACTACCCATCAAGTTTGCAGATGACATCAAATTGGGAGGACTGGCAAATACTCCGGAAGATAGAGACAGAGTTCACAATGGAACACAATGGAAACATGGGCAAATGAGAACAAGATGCAATTTAATAAAGATAAGGTTAAAGTTCTGCATCTGGGTCAGAAAAATGAAAAGCATGCCTACTGGATGGGAATGTTCAGCCTGGAGAAAAGGAGGTTGAGAGGGGACATGATAGCCCTCTTTAAGTATCTGAAAGTATGTCACTTGGAGGACAGCAGGATGCTGTTTCTGTTGGTTGCAGAGGAAAAGACATGCAGTAAAGACACGCAGTAAAAGACACGATATAGGCTAGATATCAGGAAAAGAATTTTCACAGTCAGAGTAGTTCAGCAGTGGAATAGGCTGCCTAAGGAGGTGGTGAGCTCCCCCTCACTGGCAGTCTTCAAGCAAACGTTAGATACACACTTTTCTTGGATGCTTTAGGATGGTTTGGACTGATCCTGCGTTGAGCAGGAGGTTGGACTAGATGGCCTGTGTGGCCCCTTCCAACTCTATGACTCTATGATTCTATGACTATGACTATGACTATTACTAGACCCAGCTTGGTATAGTGGTTAGGATTGCGGATTTCTAATCTGGCATGCCAGGTTCAATTCCCCACTCCCCCACATGCAGCCAGCTGTGTGACCTTGGGCTCCCCACAGCACTGATAAAGCTGTTCTGACCAAGCAGTGATATCAGGGCTCTCTTACACCCACCCACCTCCAGGGTGTCTGTTGTGGGGAGAGGAATGGGAAGGCACAGCCAACTTATGGCAACCCCAGAAGATTTCAAGGCAACCGCTTCTGAGATCTGATGGGAGCAGGCTCCACCATGCCACCTTTCCTCCTCGCAGTGGACTTTTGTGTATAAAAAGCCATCAGGTCGCAGCCCATTTACATGACCCCAGCAATGGGCTTTGGAGGCCAGAGATGTTCAGAACTGCTTTGCCATGGCCTTCCTCTGCCGAGTCTTCTCAATGGACTTTGAAGGATGTCATTCTGAAACTAGAACTAGGGGAGCCTGCATGCAGTGGAGAAGTAAGCGGTGAGGAAGATGTATAGAATCCCTCCCTCACCCACCTCTTTCCTCCTACACGTTTCTGCTCACAGCTGCTTTTCCCCAAATGAGAGTAAGTCACTCATCAAAATAGTGGGTTTGGGACTCCAGGCCCATTCCGCACACATAGGATAATGCACTTTCAATGTGCTTTGGCAGCTGGATTTCCCTGTACAGAACAGGAAAATCTACTTCGAAAGTGCACTGAAAGTGCATTATCTATTGTGTGCATAAAACATGCAGGTAAGGGGAAAGAGGCTGAATAGAGAGTTGTAGGGAGAAAGCAATGGGGGAGGGGGTTAATCTCTCTGAGTCCTCCTACCCTTTCTTTCTGCAGCTAGCTCCTCCAAATGCCTTTATAAAACCTAAGATTAAGTTTTGTTAAGCCAAAATAGCCACTTTGCCTCCTGCTTCTGGATTATTGTTTAGCATTAGTCACTCAATATGAAGATCCAGAGAGTTGAACAGAAATTTCGAAGATGTTTGAATGGAATAATCCCATGTGGTCTGAATATGTCGTGAGGGGCATGTACTTGCCTAAATGGAACCTCTAGTGCAGAAGTTGGCTCCACATCTCATTCTGATTTTCTTCGATGGAAATTTCTACCAAATTCTAAGCTTCCCTGCGATTCCAGAAGTCTCTTCAGCAATTTTGCTACCTTTCCACTTCTTCATGTTCCTTATTCGAATCACTGTTTCCCCCCACCCGAATTTAATTCATGAAACTGATTGGGCCCACATGTTCATCCTCCAGCACACCTTGCTAGTTTTGTCTGCTGATTCTTCAGGGTCATGCAGGGATTACATGACAAACGTACAAGTTCAAGATTCATTCCCAGGTTGTCCTGGGAATTGTATTTCTGTGGGAGGAGAAAGAAGCTAGGGGGGTTCTGATAGAGATTTCTCGGTTTCGCAGTAGGCTACAACTCCCAGGCTGCTTTTGAGATGGGCATGGAAAAGGAACAGGTTTGGGTTAGAGCAGAGGTGAATATGTGTTTAGAGAGTGGATGTGAATGAATAAGGCACAGCTCATAGAGATGGTTTCCGAGGGAAAGCATGTTGGCCAACCGTAGAACAATACAAGGTCTTGAGAGTCAAAATCCCTTGAGGAAGCTTTACATTTCTGGTTGGTAGCAGTCAGTGAGGGAGACTGGAATCCAGGGCAGAGTCTGCACTTACTTTGTTTATTCCGTTGTCAATCCTGTTGAATTCGGATCGCTTGGAACTCGGATCTTCCTCGTCCCGTCCCCCCCATTGAAACAGAAAAGTGTTCTGCACATGGTTAGGGTAGTTCAGAAGGGGGGGGGGAGCCAAGCCTCTTTCTTTCTTTTCTTGAATGGGGAGGGGAGGGGAGAAGCAAGCAGGGAGCCTCTTTCTTTTCTTGGAGAGGGGCTGGGTGGGAGAGGATCGAAAAAGGCAGAGAAGGGAGAAAAAATCCAGGACCCACAGAAGTTGAGAGAAGTTAGGACTTCTCCTTTAAGGCAAGTTTGCCACATGACTACCTGAGGCCAGATTCAAACCAGCCTTAAAATACTGAGGTTTAAAAGCACTCTAAGATATCGCACAATAAAGGTAGGGTCACTCCGGATCAATCCTTCTTGCTGCAGAAAGAAATTTTAAATCGCCCCAAATCCAAACGGAAATTGCATCCTGTGTAGAGGGCAGAGACTGAATCGATCTGGTGTTGGAATAAAAGCTCCGTGCAGCTTACACCCAGGAGTATCTGAAAGACCAACAAGATTTCCAGCTTTCTTCCTCAGGTAGCCCTTCACCAAGAACCCAGACTAAAATCTAATAGAGATGTAATTCAAAAAATTAAATAAAGTTCTCCCAGTTCTGAGAAGAGTTATCAAATGTACAAAGCTGGGGTTGGGTCTAGTAAGGCCACATGCAAGGATTTCCCCCTACAGACCATGTTCCCCATCTTGCACTGATGTGGGAGAGGCTGGAGGAGCTAGTTGAGGAAGTCATGCTTTGTGGGCAGGAATCATTGTGCCTCTGGAAACCCTGCCCTGGAGTCAGCCCTTGAGATAAGCGTCAAGTGGGTCGCCGTGTTGGTCTGAAGGAGCACAAGAAAACCAAAGTCCAGGAGCACCTTGAAGACCAACAAAGATTTATTCAAGGCGTGAGCTTCCGTGTGCAAGCACTCTTCCTCAGAACAATCTGCTTGCACTCGAAAGCTCACGCCTTGAATAAATCTCTGTTGGTCTTAAAGGTGCTCCTGGACCCTGATTCCCTTGAGATGGTGTCCCTTGTGTTGCCGTAACACAACACCTGGCTCATCTCCTTGCTCATCTCCTCCCAATAAGCAGCAAAGGTGACTTCCGTTCATGGAATGCCAAGGCAAAAGGGATGGCTCGGTTTACCTCTGGGCAAGGTAAGAGGGGACTTGTCCGGGATTATGAAGTAACAGATAGAATTAGAGAGACAAAGGCAGAAATTTTGCCTTCCCTCCCAAATGAGCGTCTGCTAAGGCGAAGGTCAAGCATGCTGCATGGCCATGTTTTGGGTCTGGCATTGAATGAGGGACAAGGTCAAAAGAGGGGCCGAGTCACAGTGGGCCTCGATAAAGAACCCAGGACCGATATGACCCTTTTCTCTCTCTCTCATTCTTTCTAAATCTCAACCCATGGGTTATTCACATGGCCCAGCACCAGCAGAGCATCACTGGCTCTGTTGTTTATGTGGCATAGCAGGGCACCCTTCATAGAATCATAGGATCATAAAGTTGGAAGGGACCTCCTGGGTCATCTAGTCCAACCCCCTGTACCATGCAGGACACTCACAGCCCTATCGCTCAGCCCCTGTAACCTGCCACCCCCTTGAACCTTCACAGAATCAGCCTCTCCATCAGATGGAGGGATAGTTAGGAATTCTGGACGAAACTGAGACCCTCACTTTGCTGAAAATATTTACTGGCATTCTCCTGAACTCTAAACTTCCTTAGGATGCAAAACAAAAACAAGAACAAAAAACGCTGTTGTTTTTGAATTGGAGTATGCTCAGGGCCTGCCATCCTCGCTGCGGGCTGTAATTCCAGTTCCAGAGCATCAGTGTCTCTCCCAGGGAGAATAATATTGCTGCATTTTGACACGACAGGCGTTAGGTTTGTGGATTTTCTCTTTGTGGTTGTCTTACATTTTCCAATGTGTCTTCACCTTAGTGTGTAGGGCTTGTTTCCCCATTTTCTGTTTAGGAAATAGAAACCTTCACCGGAAGTGGAAAGTAAAATTTTATCACAAAGAAACTTCATAAAACACAAACAAACATTTATTCCTAACTATTTACAACTATTTACAAACTATTCCTAACTATTTACATATGCAACAATGTAAAATGTGAGCCCGGAGGCGCCGGAGGCCCCTCCGCAACCGGCGCCGAAGCCCCACCCAGCACCCCTGGGCCGCTGGCGGGGCGGCCCAGGCAATTCGGGGTGGGGCTGGTGGCGGGCCGGCTGCAGAGGGCTCCGGGCATAAAATAAGCTCTTCCAGCGCCTCTTCCTGCTCGTCCTCCTTCTCCTCTTCCTGTTTGTTGTCCTTCTCCTCCTCTCCCGCCTCCTCCTCCTTCTCCTCCTCCTCCTCCTCCTCCGACTGCTCCTGCGGACAAAAGAGAGATGCACAAATCAGCCAGAGCAAGGCATTCTGGGAAGGGGCCAAGGAATATGCTCCTTGGGAAGCAAGAGGAAGTGGTGGCTGTGGGTCTGGGACTGAAGGACTTGGTGGAAGGCCAACCTGGGGGCGATCTGCCTTCTTGCCCTTGTGGGTAGGACGGGGGTCTGGGGGCTGAGCTGGGCGTACCTCAGAAAAGATACTTCCACTTGTCCCACTGGACCCGTCTGCAGACGATGCCCAACTAGAAACAAAGCCACTTGGTGTGGATCCGCGCCCCAATGATGCTTCTGAATCCTGGGGAAAGGAGAGAAGAGAGAAAAGTGTCAGACATTATTCCTCTGACCCATTAACCTACCTGTGCCCCTGGGGACCATCCCAACATAAACCCCATGGAAAACTTACCACACTCCACAGTTCCTCTTCAAGAATATCTTCAAGAACCTGCAAGAAGAAATGGAGATTGGTGAATGTTTGTCTCTTCTGCCTGGGGGCCGCCTGAGGGCATCTAGTCCAACCCCCTGCTCAATGCAGGATCAGCCCAAAGCATCCTAAAGCATCCAAGAAAAGTGTGTATCCAACGTTTGCTTGAAGACTGCCAGTGAGGGGGAGCTCACCACCTCCTTAGGCAGCCTATTCCACTGCTGCACTACTCTGAGTGTGAAATTTTTTTTCCTGATATCTAGCCTATATTGTTGTAAAGGTAAAGGTATCCCCTGTGCAAGCACCGGGTCATGTCTGACCCTTGGGGTGATGCCTTCTAGCATTTTCATGGCAGACTCAATGCGGGGTGGTTTGACAGTGCCTTCCCCAGTCATTACCGTTTAGCCCCCCAGCAAGCTGGGTACTCATTTTACCGACCTCGGAAGGATGGAAGACTGAGTCAACCTTGAGCCGGCTGCTGGGATCGAACTCTCAGCCTCACGGGCAGAGTTTCAGATAGCATGTCACTGCCTTACCACTCTGCGCCATAAGAGGCTCATTATTGTTGTACTTGTAGTTTAAACCCATTACTGCGTGCCCTCTCCTCTGCAGCCAAGTGACAACCCTGCCCTCCTCCAAGTGACAACCTTTTAAATACTTAAAGAGGGCTATCATGTCCCCTCTCATCCTCCTTTTCTCCAGGCTGAACCTTCCCAAGTCCCTCAACCTATCTTCATAGGGCCTGCTCCCTTGGCCCCAGATCATCCTCGTCGCTCTCCTCTGTACCCTTTCAATTTACGTCCTTCTTGAAGTGAGGCCTCCAGAACTGTACACAGTACTCCAGGTGTGGTCTGACCAGTGCCGTATACAATGGGACTATGGCATCTTGTGATTTTAATGTGATGGCCCTGTTGATACAGCCCCAAATGGCACTCGCCCCTTTTACCACTGCATCACACTGCCTGCTCATGTTTAGTTTCCAATCCACAAGTACCCCAAGGTCCCGTTCACACACAGTGCTACCTAGAAGCATATCCCCCATCCAGTAGGTATGCTTTTCATTTTTCTGACCCTAATGCAGAGCTATACACTTATCTATATTAAATTGTATCTTGTTCTCATTTGCCCATTTTCCCATTGTGTTCAGATCTCGTTGAACTCTGTCTCTATCTTCCGTAGTATTTGCTAGTCCTCCCAATTTGGTGTCATCTGCAAACCTGATGAGTAGTCCCTCCACCCCATCATCTAGATCATTAATAAATATGTTCAAAAGTACCGGACCGAGCCCCGAGCCCTGAGGTACCCCGCTACTCACCTCCCTCCAGTCTGATGAAACACCATTGACAACAACTCTTTGAGTGCGGTTCTCTAACCCATTCCCTATCCACCTAACTATCTGAAAATCCAGATTGCAGTCCTTCAATTTATCCATCAGAACATCATGGGGAACCTTATCAAAAGCTTTACTAAAATTCAAGTAAACAACAGATTTCTCTACTTACAAGGTTATTCTCCATTTTCACAGATTTCTCGTATCAAATGACCGTTGGACCCTGGGCGCCCAATAGAAAAGCCCCGTTCTGAGCCCGCATCACAATGGGTTCTGGAGCTTTCCTCTGGCGGAGAATCCGTCCCTCAAGGGGAGGGGGGCTGCTCTGGTGTCCCCAGAACAGAAGGGGGGGCTGTCCAGCCGCTGACTCTGGAAGGGATGCCAACCGGCCTTTCTGATGGTTTCATGTTGAGCAGAAATCACTCCCCGATAGATCTCTCTCTTGAACTAATATAATCACACCTTCCTTTGGTCCTGGACCCTGTCCGGGATCCTATTGCTCTCCTGCCCACATGCAGGACGTGGGTCCATGCTTGGCCCCTGTGGCCTCTTCTTGCATGCCCAGGGAAATGCCGGGCTGGGGGTGGGCATGGAATTCGGGTCCCTGTGAGTGGGCAGGTAGTTGTGAGTTTGCTGTATTGTGCAGGGGGTTGGTCTAGATGACCCTGGAGGTCCCGTCCAGCTCTACAATTCTATGAGTGAAGAGGGGTTTAATAGGAACATTGATTCAAAACTTTCCCCTCCTTTCATTTTATGCTCAGTGTATCCTGTCTTCCCTTTCTGGTCTCTGGGAGATTTCGACAGGAATATTGACACAGGGCGGGAACATTTCTTTCCACAGTCCATGTCACACTTCACCGCACAATAACATCGACCCTTTCGGCAGGCAGCTGTCCCCTTCGTTGCCCCTTCCGCATTTGCCTCTTTGTTGCCTTTTGCCCACAGTGTCCACCTCGCCCCCTGCAATATCGTCTACTTTTCCTTATCAGTATTTGCTACCTTCCGGTTGATTGCAACCGGAAGGATGCGGAGTCTGAGGACTTCTGGGGCCAGGCCTGGCACACTCGTAACTCCCCGTGCTCAACATGGTTTAGCCTGCATTCGTCGGACTCCAAAGGCCAAGAGTTTCCGACATGGGGCATTGTTTAAAAAAACGAGGCTTTAAATGAGTCTTTGCAAGAAGATGTGCAGTCCGGATTTTGATGAGGACTCCCAGATTTGTCATAGTTTTCCAATTCAATGCCGTGACTCAAATACCATGTTTGTGTCCCAGTCTAGGGGTATTTGGGCACATTCTGTCTCCCTGCCCCCTTTGGCTGGTTAGGAGAGAGGAGGAAGGTTTTTAAAACCTCTTTTTCTACCCCAAAGGGGGGTTTGCATGCTCAATGCAGCGCTGAACGTGTGACATTGCATTATTCCCAAGTGAGACCATTGATTTATCTAGCTCAGATTCACCTATTCTGCTTTGCAGCATTCATCCGGGGTTTTGGGAAGTGGATGGAGACACATCCTGGCTTTAGGGATTAGTGTCTGAAGACAGGTGGCAGAGACCAGAGAGAGAGACAGAGAGAGAGAGAGAGAGAGAGAGAGAGAGAGAGAGAGAGAGAGAGAGAGAGAGAGAGCACCAACACCGTTTAGAAATGGAACTTTGCCAATGACACCAAACTGGGAGGAGGAGCAAACATCTCTGAAGAGAGTTCAAGGAGATCTGATCCCGCTCGAAAAGTGGGCAGAGGAGAACAAAGAGAGTTCTACACCTGGGTCAGAAAAATGAGAACAGGGGTAGGGTGGGTGGGATAGGCACGCCCCAAAAAGAAAAAAGTAAACAAAGAATAATCCAATGAACTTTGTTATACTAATTTTTGAGTGTTTGGGAGAATATGGAACTGGGGTCGCTGTATGTGGGCAGGGAGTTGTGAATTTCCTAGGGGGGTGGACTAGATGACCCTGTAGGTTCCTTCCAGCTCTAGGATTCTACGATTCTCTCACCTGATAAGGTCAAAAACGATGCTCTATACATCAGGTTTATCGATTTATATCCTGTTCATTTCTTAAAACTGAAAAGAACATTAATTCTACATTTGTTTTCTTTGGTCTCTGAAGCCAACTCCATCATTCGAAAGCATCTCTTCTCCTCCTGTCTTCCTTCTTCAGGGTCCAGCTTTCACATCCATAGGTTGTTACGGGGAAGACAACGGCGTTGACTAGCCGGCACTTTGCAAATAATGGGGGTGGGCAAATGTCATTGAGAGCCAGAGGAACCTGTGAGCAAGCAGACGAGAATTGAGGATATTTTTCTATTTCAAATACTAATAATACTGATAATCACATACTTACCATCCAAACAACTGCTACCCCCCCCCCCCCTTGTTGGATGATGGACTTGAGGAATCTGGGGATCTAAAGGTGACCCCTGCAGCTATTCTATTGCGGGGAAAAGCGGCCCCTTTACAGGAGAAAGCGAGGGAGGCTACCATTGATACGCAGCTGGAGAGTGCGTGGGAATGTCAGCTGCAGAGAGATATCAGTCTGCATTGATTGCAAGAATGATGGAACTCATCTTTGATAGAACGAATTGGAGAATTGACCAATGGCGATTTGTAGCAAGGAACATCTGGACCCTTCCATCACAAGAGGCCAGTTTTCAGGATCCATAGTTGATGGTATTCAGAAGGACAGTGCTGGGAACTTCATTAACTTCATTAAGGCTGCCAGTAATGTGTGTGTGAAAGACAAGGGCAGAGTCTACACTTACTTTGTGTATTCCATTGTCAATCCTGTTGAATTCAGATGGATTTGAACTCGGGTCTTCCTCTTCTCCCCCCCCCCCCATTGAAACAGGAAATCAACAACAATTTGTGCTGAATATGACCCGGTGGTGTTACCCAAATTGAGTGGACACGTGTCCTAAAAACACGCATCTTTGATCTTGTTTGGAAGATTAGCCCAAATGCAGCGAGAGGGGGGTAACTTAGCATTTATAGATCAAAATGCCTCTACATACCAGGGTTGATTACACCCGTAGCTACTCAAGGCAAACACAGATGTAAATGGTAAAATAGTAGTATAAGCTTTTATTGAAAGGAAAATAACAAAAAGACACACAAATAGCTAACACACCTACAAGCAGTCATAAAGAGAAGGGAGAGGAAGAGTGGAAGGCTTGATAGTTACCTGTCCGAGGAGTGGTGGGTCAGAGGAAGAAGCACGAACCAGCGTGGGAGGTCCCGGGTTGGAAGACACTCAAAGTGTCTGTGTGAAGCCACAGTTTTTATAGGATTTTGGGAAGGGGGCTACGTGACAAGGCTCAGGTAAGCATGTGCTGGAAGTTTCCAGGGTCCCCGGAGATTAGGCCAATACCTGGCCAAGTGGGGGTGATGGCCGTAAATGGATTTGGATAAAGGTATTAATGGCTCTGAGGAAGAGAGCCATCAGGTCTAGCTGGCAGGATGTGGTGAGGAGATTTCCCCTGGCAGAGGGGCCAAGGGTGAAAAATGTTGCAAGACAAAGGATTTTCCTAGGAGCCCTCAGGCAAACAGGAGGAAGCCAGTCCACTCCCTTAGAAATACAATGTGGGGGGGGGGTGAGCTGATGCAAGCTTGAGTCCGGATGCACCTCTGGGCCAGGCAAAGGCTGTCATTCCAAACCTAAGGCAGAGAGCAAGATTTCTAAGATGGAGTCTGGCCTGGCTTGGCCGACCCTAGCAGTGTCATCTTGGCTTTAGCTTAAGCCTAGACTATTGTGGGGTGCCATTGGTTATAGAAAACAGTGTGCCTGTCAGTGAGGCAGGGGGCCCTGCCACACCTTAACAATGGCTCCCACTCTGCTGGGCAGCCCACCCTCTGGAGATGAGGCCCCCTGCTTTGATCTCCTTTGGGAGTTCCCAAATAGGAGAGGGATGGAGGCCACCCCATTGCGGTGGGAGAACAGGGAGGTGGGGAAGCCCAACCGGGAGAAAGAATGAAACACATCATTTATTTTTCAAGGGGATGGGAGAGCAGGTTGTCCTATTTAGTCACATTAGATGCTCAGTTAACACAACAGATATACACACACACACACATTAAATGCTTCTGCCAAGCTCATCTTTTGAGACGGGAAAGCCTTGTGGATTTGAAAGGGTTAAAATCTTTGGACCCATCTGATGCACTTTGAATGCTCATAAAGTGATCTCTGCCGTGGTTGAGGTAGTCAGGTAGTCTTCAAAAGCACTCAGGTACAGGAACCATAAATCTGCACACGGTAGATTTCCATAAGCATCTTTTACAGGAAAGGAGATTAGTTCAATGCAGCAAGTTACTAGTCCTCAGTATTGTGGAAAGCATTGTGGAAAGCATTTTAAAACTCAGCATTTTAAAACTCAAACTTACTATTATTATTATTTATGAATTGTCACAGTCACATATTTGACTGGTCATTGGTGTTCTAGGGACATGCAGACGTGTCTTTGCAGGATTCTTGCGGTTCCAAGCAACAATCTTCTAAAACTCAGCTGATGCTGTCATATTACTATTACTATTGCTATTGCTATTGCTATTACTATTACTATTACTATTACTATTGCTGATGGATGGATGGATGGATGGATGGATGGATGGATGGATGGATGGATAAATTGAAGGACTGCAATCTGGATTTTCAGATAGTTAGGTGGATAGGGAATTGGTTAGAGAAACGCACTCAAAGAGTTGTTGTCAATGGTGTTTCATCAGACTGGATGGAGGTGAGTAGCGGGGTACATCAGGGCTCAGTGCTCGGTCCGATACTTTATAACATATTTATTAATGATCTACATGAGGGGGTGGAGGGACTACCCATCAAGTTTGAAGATGACACCAAATTGGGAGGACTGGCAAATACTCCGGAAGATAGAGACAGAGTTCACAATGGAACACAATGGAAACATGGGCAAATGAGAACAAGATGCAATTTAATAAAGATAAGGTTAAAGTTCTGCATCTGGGTCAGAAAAATGAAAAGCATGCCTACTGGATGGGAATGTTCAGCCTGGAGAAAAGGAGGTTGAGAGGGGACATGATAGCCCTCTTTAAGTATCTGAAAGTATGTCACTTGGAGGACAGCAGGATGCTGTTTCTGTTGGTTGCAGAGGAAAAGACATGCAGTAAAGACACGCAGTAAAAGACACGATATAGGCTAGATATCAGGAAAAGAATTTTCACAGTCAGAGTAGTTCAGCAGTGGAATAGGCTGCCTAAGGAGGTGGTGAGCTCCCCCTCACTGGCAGTCTTCAAGCAAAGGTTAGATACACACTTTTCTTGGATGCTTTAGGATGGTTTGGACTGATCCTGCGTTGAGCAGGGGGTTGGACTAGATGGCCTGTGTGGCCCCTTCCAACTCTATGACTCTATGATTCTATGACTATGACTATTACTATTACTAGACCCAGCTTGGTATAGTGGTTAGGATTGCGGATTTCTAATCTGGCATGCCAGGTTCAATTCCCCACTCCCCCACATGCAGCCAGCTGTGTGACCTTGGGCTCCCCACAGCACTGATAAAGCTGTTCTGACCAAGCAGTGATATCAGGGCTCTCTTACACCCACCCACCTCCAGGGTGTCTGTTGTGGGGAGAGGAATGGGAAGGCACAGCCAACTTATGGCAACCCCAGAAGATTTCAAGGCAACCGCTTCTGAGATCTGATGGGAGCAGGCTCCACCATGCCACCTTTCCTCCTCGCAGTGGACTTTTGTGTATAAAAAGCCATCAGGTCGCAGCCCATTTACATGACCCCAGCAATGGGCTTTGGAGGCCAGAGATGTTCAGAACTGCTTTGCCATGGCCTTCCTCTGCCGAGTCTTCTCAATGGACTTTGAAGGATGTCATTCTGAAACTAGAACTAGGGGAGCCTGCATGCAGTGGAGAAGTAAGCGGTGAGGAAGATGTATAGAATCCCTCCCTCACCCACCTCTTTCCTCCTACACGTTTCTGCTCACAGCTGCTTTTCCCCAAATGAGAGTAAGTCACTCATCAAAATAGTGGGTTTGGGACTCCAGGCCCATTCCGCACACATAGGATAATGCACTTTCAATGTGCTTTGGCAGCTGGATTTCCCTGTACAGAACAGGAAAATCTACTTCGAAAGTGCACTGAAAGTGCATTATCTATTGTGTGCATAAAACATGCAGGTAAGGGGAAAGAGGCTGAATAGAGAGTTGTAGGGAGAAAGCAATGGGGGAGGGGGTTAATCTCTCTGAGTCCTCCTACCCTTTCTTTCTGCAGCTAGCTCCTCCAAATGCCTTTATAAAACCTAAGATTAAGTTTTGTTAAGCCAAAATAGCCACTTTGCCTCCTGCTTCTGGATTATTGTTTAGCATTAGTCACTCAATATGAAGATCCAGAGAGTTGAACAGAAATTTCGAAGATGTTTGAATGGAATAATCCCATGTGGTCTGAATATGTCGTGAGGGGCATGTACTTGCCTAAATGGAACCTCTAGTGCAGAAGTTGGCTCCACATCTCATTCTGATTTTCTTCGATGGAAATTTCTACCAAATTCTAAGCTTCCCTGCGATTCCAGAAGTCTCTTCAGCAATTTTGCTACCTTTCCACTTCTTCATGTTCCTTATTCGAATCACTGTTTCCCCCCACCCGAATTTAATTCATGAAACTGATTGGGCCCACATGTTCATCCTCCAGCACACCTTGCTAGTTTTGTCTGCTGATTCTTCAGGGTCATGCAGGGATTACATGACAAACGTACAAGTTCAAGATTCATTCCCAGGTTGTCCTGGGAATTGTATTTCTGTGGGAGGAGAAAGAAGCTAGGGGGGTTCTGATAGAGATTTCTCGGTTTCGCAGTAGGCTACAACTCCCAGGCTGCTTTTGAGATGGGCATGGAAAAGGAACAGGTTTGGGTTAGAGCAGAGGTGAATATGTGTTTAGAGAGTGGATGTGAATGAATAAGGCACAGCTCATAGAGATGGTTTCCGAGGGAAAGCATGTTGGCCAACCGTAGAACAATACAAGGTCTTGAGAGTCAAAATCCCTTGAGGAAGCTTTACATTTCTGGTTGGTAGCAGTCAGTGAGGGAGACTGGAATCCAGGGCAGAGTCTGCACTTACTTTGTTTATTCCGTTGTCAATCCTGTTGAATTCGGATCGCTTGGAACTCGGATCTTCCTCGTCCCGTCCCCCCCATTGAAACAGAAAAGTGTTCTGCACATGGTTAGGGTAGTTCAGAAGGGGGGGGGGAGCCAAGCCTCTTTCTTTCTTTTCTTGAATGGGGAGGGGAGGGGAGAAGCAAGCAGGGAGCCTCTTTCTTTTCTTGGAGAGGGGCTGGGTGGGAGAGGATCGAAAAAGGCAGAGAAGGGAGAAAAAATCCAGGACCCACAGAAGTTGAGAGAAGTTAGGACTTCTCCTTTAAGGCAAGTTTGCCACATGACTACCTGAGGCCAGATTCAAACCAGCCTTAAAATACTGAGGTTTAAAAGCACTCTAAGATATCGCACAATAAAGGTAGGGTCACTCCGGATCAATCCTTCTTGCTGCAGAAAGAAATTTTAAATCGCCCCAAATCCAAACGGAAATTGCATCCTGTGTAGAGGGCAGAGACTGAATCGATCTGGTGTTGGAATAAAAGCTCCGTGCAGCTTACACCCAGGAGTATCTGAAAGACCAACAAGATTTCCAGCTTTCTTCCTCAGGTAGCCCTTCACCAAGAACCCAGACTAAAATCTAATAGAGATGTAATTCAAAAAATTAAATAAAGTTCTCCCAGTTCTGAGAAGAGTTATCAAATGTACAAAGCTGGGGTTGGGTCTAGTAAGGCCACATGCAAGGATTTCCCCCTACAGACCATGTTCCCCATCTTGCACTGATGTGGGAGAGGCTGGAGGAGCTAGTTGAGGAAGTCATGCTTTGTGGGCAGGAATCATTGTGCCTCTGGAAACCCTGCCCTGGAGTCAGCCCTTGAGATAAGCGTCAAGTGGGTCGCCGTGTTGGTCTGAAGGAGCACAAGAAAACCAAAGTCCAGGAGCACCTTGATGACCAACAAAGATTTATTCAAGGCGTGAGCTTCCGTGTGCAAGCACTCTTCCTCAGAACAATCTGCTTGCACTCGAAAGCTCACGCCTTGAATAAATCTCTGTTGGTCTTAAAGGTGCTCCTGGACCCTGATTCCCTTGAGATGGTGTCCCTTGTGTTGCCGTAACACAACACCTGGCTCATCTCCTTGCTCATCTCCTCCCAATAAGCAGCAAAGGTGACTTCCGTTCATGGAATGCCAAGACAAAAGGGATGGCTCGGTTTACCTCTGGGCAAGGTAAGAGGGGACTTGTCCGGGATTATGAAGTAACAGATAGAATTAGAGAGACAAAGGCAGAAATTTTGCCTTCCCTCCCAAATGAGCGTCTGCTAAGGCAAAGGTCAAGCATGCTGCATGGCCATGTTTTGGGTCTGGCATTGAATGAGGGACAAGGTCAAAAGAGGGGCCGAGTCACAGTGGGCCTCGATAAAGAACCCAGTACTGATATTACCCTTTTCTCTCTCTCTCATTCTTTCTAAATCTCAACCCATGGGTTATTCACATGGCCCAGCACCAGCAGAGCATCACTGGCTCTGTTGTTTATGTGGCATAGCAGGGCACCCTTCATAGAATCATAGGATCATAAAGTTGGAAGGGACCTCCTGGGTCATCTAGTCCAACCCCCTGTACCATGCAGGACACTCACAGCCCTATCGCTCAGCCCCTGTAACCTGCCACCCCCTTGAACCTTCACAGAATCAGCCTCTCCATCAGATGGAGGGATAGTTAGGAATTCTGGACGAAACTGAGACCCTCACTTTGCTGAAAATATTTACTGGCATTCTCCTGAACTCTAAACTTCCTTAGGATGCAAAACAAAAACAAGAACAAAAAACGCTGTTGTTTTTGAATTGGAGTATGCTCAGGGCCTGCCATCCTCGCTGCGGGCTGTAATTCCAGTTCCAGAGCATCAGTGTCTCTCCCAGGGAGAATAATATTGCTGCATTTTGACACGACAGGCGTTAGGTTTGTGGATTTTCTCTTTGTGGTTGTCTTACATTTTCCAATGTGTCTTCACCTTAGTGTGTAGGGCTTGTTTCCCCATTTTCTGTTTAGGAAATAGAAACCTTCACCGGAAGTGGAAAGTAAAATTTTATCACAAAGAAACTTCATAAAACACAAACAAACATTTATTCCTAACTATTTACAACTATTTACAAACTATTCCTAACTATTTACATATGCAACAATGTAAAATGTGAGCCCGGAGGCGCCGGAGGCCCCTCCGCAACCGGCGCCGAAGCCCCACCCAGCACCCCTGGGCCGCTGGCGGGGCGGCCCAGGCAATTCGGGGTGGGGCTGGTGGCGGGCCGGCTGCAGAGGGCTCCGGGCATAAAATAAGCTCTTCCAGCGCCTCTTCCTGCTCGTCCTCCTTCTCCTCTTCCTGTTTGTTGTCCTTCTCCTCCTCTCCCGCCTCCTCCTCCTTCTCCTCCTCCTCCTCCTCCTCCTCCGACTGCTCCTGCGGACAAAAGAGAGATGCACAAATCAGCCAGAGCAAGGCATTCTGGGAAGGGGCCAAGGAATATGCTCCTTGGGAAGCAAGAGGAAGTGGTGGCTGTGGGTCTGGGACTGAATGACTTGGTGGAAGGCCAACCTGGGGGCGATCTGCCTTCTTGCCCTTGTGGGTAGGACGGGGGTCTGGGGGCTGAGCTGGGCGTACCTCAGAAAAGATACTTCCACTTGTCCCACTGGACCCGTCTGCAGACGATGCCCAACTAGACACAAAGCCACTTGGTGTGGATCCGCGCCCCAATGATGCTTCTGAATCCTGGGGAAAGGAGAGAAGAGAGAAAAGTGTCAGACATTATTCCTCTGACCCATTAACCTACCTGTGCCCCTGGGGACCATCCCAACATGAACCCCATGGAAAACTTACCACACTCCACAGTTCCTCTTCAAGAATATCTTCCAGAACCTGCAAGAAGAAATGGAGATTGGTGAATGTTTGTCTCTTCTGCCTGGGGGCCGCCTGAGGGCATCTAGTCCAACCCCCTGCTCAATGCAGGATCAGCCCAAAGCATCCTAAAGCATCCAAGAAAAGTGTGTATCCAACGTTTGCTTGAAGACTGCCAGTGAGGGGGAGCTCACCACCTCCTTAGGCAGCCTATTCCACTGCTGCACTACTCTGAGTGTGAAATTTTTTTTTCCTGATATCTAGCCTATATTGTTGTAAAGGTAAAGGTATCCCCTGTGCAAGCACCGGGTCATGTCTGACCCTTGGGGTGATGCCTTCTAGCATTTTCATGGCAGACTCAATGCGGGGTGGTTTGACAGTGCCTTCCCCAGTCATTACCGTTTAGCCCCCCAGCAAGCTGGGTACTCATTTTACCGACCTCGGAAGGATGGAAGACTGAGTCAACCTTGAGCCGGCTGCTGGGATCGAACTCTCAGCCTCACGGGCAGAGTTTAAGATAGCATGTCACTGCCTTACCACTCTGCGCCATAAGAGGCTCATTATTGTTGTACTTGTAGTTTAAACCCATTACTGCGTGCCCTCTCCTCTGCAGCCAAGTGACAACCCTGCCCTCCTCCAAGTGACAACCTTTTAAATACTTAAAGAGGGCTATCATGTCCCCTCTCATCCTCCTTTTCTCCAGGCTGAACCTTCCCAAGTCCCTCAACCTATCTTCATAGGGCCTGCTCCCTTGGCCCCAGATCATCCTCGTCGCTCTCCTCTGTACCCTTTCAATTTACGTCCTTCTTGAAGTGAGGCCTCCAGAACTGTACACAGTACTCCAGGTGTGGTCTGACCAGTGCCGTATACAATGGGACTATGGCATCTTGTGATTTTAATGTGATGGCCCTGTTGATACAGCCCCAAATGGCACTCGCCCCTTTTACCACTGCATCACACTGCCTGCTCATGTTTAGTTTCCAATCCACAAGTACCCCAAGGTCCCGTTCACACACAGTGCTACCTAGAAGCATATCCCCCATCCAGTAGGTATGCTTTTCATTTTTCTGACCCTAATGCAGAGCTTTACACTTATCTATATTAAATTGTATCTTGTTCTCATTTGCCCATTTTCCCATTGTGTTCAGATCTCGTTGAACTCTGTCTCTATCTTCCGTAGTATTTGCTAGTCCTCCCAATTTGGTGTCATCTGCAAACCTGATGAGTAGTCCCTCCACCCCCTCATCTAGATCATTAATAAATATGTTAAAAAGTACCGGACCGAGCCCCGAGCCCTGAGGTACCCCGCTACTCACCTCCCTCCAGTCTGATGAAACACCATTGACAACAACTCTTTGAGTGCGGTTCTCTAACCCATTCCCTATCCACCTAACTATCTGAAAATCCAGATTGCAGTCCTTCAATTTATCCATCAGAACATCATAGGGAACCTTATCAAAAGCTTTACTAAAATTCAAGTAAACAACAGATTTCTCTACTTACAAGGTTATTCTCCATTTTCACAGATTTCTCGTATCAAATGACCGTTGGACCCTGGGCGCCCAATAGAAAAGCCCCGTTCTGAGCCCGCATCACAATGGGTTCTGGAGCTTTCCTCTGGCGGAGAATCCGTCCCTCAAGGGGAGGGGGGCTGCTCTGGTGTCCCCAGAACAGAAGGGGGGGCTGTCCAGCCGCTGACTCTGGAAGGGATGCCAACCGGCCTTTCTGATGGTTTCATGTTGAGCAGAAATCACTCCCCGATAGATCTCTCTCTTGAACTAATATAATCACACCTTCCTTTGGTCCTGGACCCTGTCCGGGATCCTATTGCTCTCCTGCCCACATGCAGGACGTGGGTCCATGCTTGGCCCCTGTGGCCTCTTCTTGCATGCCCAGGGAAATGCCGGGCTGGGGGTGGGCATGGAATTCGGGTCCCTGTGAGTGGGCAGGTAGTTGTGAGTTTGCTGTATTGTGCAGGGGGTTGGTCTAGATGACCCTGGAGGTCCCGTCCAGCTCTACAATTCTATGAGTGAAGAGGGGTTTAATAGGAACATTGATTCAAAACTTTCCCCTCCTTTCATTTTATGCTCAGTGTATCCTGTCTTCCCTTTCTGGTCTCTGGGAGATTTCGACAGGAATATTGACACAGGGCGGGAACATTTCTTTCCACACCGCACAATAACATCGACCCTTTCGGCAGGCAGCTGTCCCCTTCGTTGCCCCTTCCGCATTTGCCTCTTTGTTGCCTTTTGCCCACAGTGTCCACCTCGCCCCCTGCAATATCGTCTACTTTTCCTTATCAGTATTTGCTACCTTCCGGTTGATTGCAACCGGAAGGATGCGGAGTCTGAGGACTTCCGGAGCCAGGCCTGGCACACTCGTAACTCCCCGTGCTCAACATGGTTTAGCCTGCATTCGTCGGACTCCAAAGGCCAAGAGTTTCCGACATGGGGCATTGTTTAAAAAAACGAGGCTTTAAATGAGTCTTTGCAAGAAGATGTGCAGTCCGGATTTTGATGAGGACTCCCAGATTTGTCATAGTTTTCCAATTCAATGCCGTGACTCAAATACCATGTTTGTGTCCCAGTCTAGGGGTATTTGGGCACATTCTGTCTTCCTGCCCCCTTTGGCTGGTTAGGAGAGAGGAGGAAGGTTTTTAAAACCTCTTTTTCTACCCCAAAGGGGGGTTTGCATGCTCAATGCAGCGCTGAACGTGTGACATTGCATTATTCCCAAGTGAGACCATTGATTTATCTAGCTCAGATTCACCTATTCTGCTTTGCAGCATTCATCCGGGGTTTTGGGAAGTGGATGGAGACACATCCTGGCTTTAGGGATTAGTGTCTGAAGACAGGTGGCAGAGACCAGAGAGAGAGACAGAGAGAGAGAGAGAGAGAGAGAGAGAGAGAGAGAGAGAGAGAGAGAGAGAGAGCACCAACACCGTTTAGAAATGGAACTTTGCCAATGACACCAAACTGGGAGGAGGAGCAAACATCTCTGAAGAGAGTTCAAGGAGATCTGATCCCGCTCGAAAAGTGGGCAGAGGAGAACAAAGAGAGTTCTACACCTGGGTCAGAAAAATGAGAACAGGGGTAGGGTGGGTGGGATAGGCACGCCCCAAAAAGAAAAAAGTAAACAAAGAATAATCCAATGAACTTTGTTATACTAATTTTTGAGTGTTTGGGAGAATATGGAACTGGGGTCGCTGTATGTGGGCAGGGAGTTGTGAATTTCCTAGGGGGGTGGACTAGATGACCCTGTAGGTTCCTTCCAGCTCTAGGATTCTACGATTCTCTCACCTGATAAGGTCAAAAACTATGCTCTATACATCAGGTTTATCGATTTATATCCTGTTCATTTCTTAAAACTGAAAAGAACATTAATTCTACATTTGTTTTCTTTGGTCTCTGAAGCCAACTCCATCATTCGAAAGCATCTCTTCTCCTCCTGTCTTCCTTCTTCAGGGTCCAGCTTTCACATCCATAGGTTGTTACGGGGAAGACAACGGCGTTGACTAGCCGGCACTTTGCAAATAATGGGGGTGGGCAAATGTCATTGAGAGCCAGAGGAACCTGTGAGCAAGCAGACGAGAATTGAGGATATTTTTCTATTTCAAATACTAATAATACTGATAATCACATACTTACCATCCAAACAACTAACTGCTACCCCCCCCCCCCTTGTTGGATGATGGACTTGAGGAATCTGGGGATCTAAAGGTGACCCCTGCAGCTATTCTATTGCGGGGAAAAGCGGCCCCTTTACAGGAGAAAGCGAGGGAGGCTACCATTGATACGCAGCTGGAGAGTGCGTGGGAATGTCAGCTGCAGAGAGATATCAGTCTGCATTGATTGCAAGAATGATGGAACTCATCTTTGATAGAACGAATTGGAGAATTGACCAATGGCGATTTGTAGCAAGGAACATCTGGACCCTTCCATCACAAGAGGCCAGTTTTCAGGATCCATAGTTGATGGTATTCAGAAGGACAGTGCTGGGAACTTCATTAACTTCATTAAGGCTGCCAGTAATGTGGGTGTGAAAGACAAGGGCAGAGTCTGCACTTACTTTGTGTATTCCATTGTCAATCCTGTTGAATTCAGATGGATTTGAACTCGGGTCTTCCTCTTCTCCCCCCCCCATTGAAACAGGAAATCAACAACAATTTGTGCTGAATATGACCCGGTGGTGTTACCCAAATTGAGTGGACACGTGTCCTAAAAACACGCATCTTTGATCTTGTTTGGAAGATTAGCCCAAATGCAGCGAGAGGGGGGTAACTTAGCATTTATAGATCAAAATGCCTCTACATACCAGGGTTGATTACACCCGTAGCTACTCAAGGCAAACACAGATGTAAATGGTAAAATAGTAGTATAAGCTTTTATTGAAAGGAAAATAACAAAAAGACAAACAAATAACTAACACACCTACAAGCAGTCATAAAGAGAAGGGAGAGGAAGGGTGGAAGGCTTGATAGTTACCTGTCCGAGGAGTGGTGGGTCAGAGGAAGAAGCACGAACCAGCGTGGGAGGTCCCGGGTTGGAAGACACTCAAAGTGTCTGTGTGAAGCCACAGTTTTTATAGGATTTTGGGAAGGGGGCTACGTGACAAGGCTCAGGTAAGCATGTGCTGGAAGTTTCCAGGGTCCCCGGAGATTAGGCCAATACCTGGCCAAGTGGGGGTGATGGCCGTAAATGGATTTGGATAAAGGTATTAATGGCTCTGAGGAAGAGAGCCATCAGGTCTAGCTGGCAGGATGTGGGGAGGAGATTTCCCCTGGCAGAGGGGCCAAGGGTGAAAAATGTTGCAAGACAAAGGATTTTCCTAGGAGCCCTCAGGCAAACAGGAGGAAGCCAGTCCACTCCCTTAGAAATACAATGTGGGGGGGGGGGTGAGCTGATGCAAGCTTGAGTCCGGATGCACCTCTGGGCCAGGCAAAGGCTGTCATTCCAAACCTAAGGCAGAGAGCAAGATTTCTAAGATGGAGTCTGGCCTGGCTTGACCGACCCTAGCAGTGTCATCTTGGCTTTAGCTTAAGCCTAGACTATTGTGGGGTGCCATTGGTTATAGAAGACAGTGTGCCTGTCAGTGAGGCAGGGGGCCCTGCCACACCTTAACAATGGCTCCCACTCTGCTGGGCAGCCCACCCTCTGGAGATGAGGCCCCCTGCTTTGATCTCCTTGGGGAGTTCCCAAATAGGAAAGGGATGGAGACCACCCCATTGCGATGGGAGAACAGGGAGGTGGGGAAGCCCAACCGGGAGAAAGAATGAAACACATCATTTATTTTTCAAGGGGATGGGAGAGCAGGTTGTCCTATTTAGTCACATTAGATGCTCAGTTAACACAACAGATATACACACACACACACATTAAATGCTTCTGCCAAGCTCATCTTTTGAGACGGGAAAGCCTTGTGGATTTGAAAGGGTTAAAATCTTTGGACCCATCTGATGCACTTTGAATGCTCATAAAGTGATCTCTGCCGTGGTTGAGGTAGTCAGGTAGTCTTCAAAAGCACTCAGGTACAGGAACCATAAATCTGCACACCGTAGATTTCCATAAGCATCTTTTACAGGAAAGGAGATTAGTTCAATGCAGCAAGTTACTAGTCCTCAGTATTGTGGAAAGCATTGTGGAAAGCATTTTAAAACTCAGCATTTTAAAACTCAAACTTACTATTATTATTATTTATGAATTGTCACAGTCACATATTTGACTGGTCATTGGTGTTCTAGGGACATGCAGACGTGTCTTTGCAGGATTCTTGCGGTTCCAAGCAACAATCTTCTAAAACTCAGCTGATGCTGTCATATTACTATTACTATTGCTATTGCTATTGCTATTACTATTACTATTACTATTACTATTGCTGATGGATGGATGGATGGATGGATGGATGGATGGATGGATGGATGGATGGATGGATGGATGGATGGATGGATGGATGGATAAATTGAAGGACTGCAATCTGGATTTTCAGATAGTTAGGTGGATAGGGAATTGGTTAGAGAACCGCACTCAAAGAGTTGTTGTCAATGGTGTTTCATCAGACTGGATGGAGGTGAGTAGCGGGGTACATCAGGGCTCAGTGCTCGGTCCGATACTTTATAACATATTTATTAATGATCTACATGAGGGGGTGGAGGGACTACCCATCAAGTTTGCAGATGACACCAAATTGGGAGGACTGGCAAATACTCCGGAAGATAGAGACAGAGTTCACAATGGAACACAATGGAAACATGGGCAAATGAGAACAAGATGCAATTTAATAAAGATAAGGTTAAAGTTCTGCATCTGGGTCAGAAAAATGAAAAGCATGCCTACTGGATGGGAATGTTCAGCCTGGAGAAAAGGAGGTTGAGAGGGGACATGATAGCCCTCTTTAAGTATCTGAAAGTATGTCACTTGGAGGACAGCAGGATGCTGTTTCTGTTGGTTGCAGAGGAAAAGACATGCAGTAAAGACACGCAGTAAAAGACACGATATAGGCTAGATATCAGGAAAAGAATTTTCACAGTCAGAGTAGTTCAGCAGTGGAATAGGCTGCCTAAGGAGGTGGTGAGCTCCCCCTCACTGGCAGTCTTCAAGCAAAGGTTAGATACACACTTTTCTTGGATGCTTTAGGATGGTTTGGACTGATCCTGCGTTGAGCAGGGGGTTGGACTAGATGGCCTGAGTGACCCCTTCCAACTCTATGACTCTATGATTCTATGACTATGACTATTACTATTACTAGACCCAGCTTGGTATAGTGGTTAGGATTGCGGATTTCTAATCTGGCATGCCAGGTTCAATTCCCCACTCCCCCACATGCAGCCAGCTATGTGACCTTGGGCTCCCCACAGCACTGATAAAGCTGTTCTGACCAAGCAGTGATATCAGGGCTCTCTTACACCCACCCACCTCCAGGGTGTCTGTTGTGGGGAGAGGAATGGGAAGGCACAGCCAACTTATGGCAACCCCAGAAGATTTCAAGGCAACCGCTTCTGAGATCTGATGGGAGCAGGCTCCACCATGCCACCTTTCCTCCTCGCAGTGGACTTTTGTGTATAAAAAGCCATCAGGTCGCAGCCCATTTACATGACCCCAGCAATGGGCTTTGGAGGCCAGAGATGTTCAGAACTGCTTTGCCATGGCCTTCCTCTGCCGAGTCTTCTCAATGGACTTTGAAGGATGTCATTCTGAAACTAGAACTAGGGGAGCCTGCATGCAGTGGAGAAGTAAGCGGTGAGGAAGATGTATAGAATCCCTCCCTCACCCACCTCTTTCCTCCTACACGTTTCTGCTCACAGCTGCTTTTCCCCAAATGAGAGTAAGTCACTCATCAAAATAGTGGGTTTGGGACTCCAGGCCCATTCCGCACACATAGGATAATGCACTTTCAATGTGCTTTGGCAGCTGGATTTCCCTGTACAGAACAGGAAAATCTACTTCGAAAGTGCACTGAAAGTGCATTATCTATTGTGTGCATAAAACATGCAGGTAAGGGGAAAGAGGCTGAATAGAGAGTTGTAGGGAGAAAGCAATGGGGGAGGGGGTTAATCTCTCTGAGTCCTCCTACCCTTTCTTTCTGCAGCTAGCTCCTCCAAATGCCTTTATAAAACCTAAGATTAAGTTTTGTTAAGCCAAAATAGCCACTTTGCCTCCTGCTTCTGGATTATTGTTTAGCATTAGTCACTCAATATGAAGATCCAGAGAGTTGAACAGAAATTTCGAAGATGTTTGAATGGAATAATCCCATGTGGTCTGAATATGTCGTGAGGGGCATGTACTTGCCTAAATGGAACCTCTAGTGCAGAAGTTGGCTCCACATCTCATTCTGATTTTCTTCGATGGAAATTTCTACCAAATTCTAAGCTTCCCTGCGATTCCAGAAGTCTCTTCAGCAATTTTGCTACCTTTCCACTTCTTCATGTTCCTTATTCGAATCACTGTTTCCCCCCACCCGAATTTAATTCATGAAACTGATTGGGCCCACATGTTCATCCTCCAGCACACCTTGCTAGTTTTGTCTGCTGATTCTTCAGGGTCATGCAGGGATTACATGACAAACGTACAAGTTCAAGATTCATTCCCAGGTTGTCCTGGGAATTGTATTTCTGTGGGAGGAGAAAGAAGCTAGGGGGGTTCTGATAGAGATTTCTCGGTTTCGCAGTAGGCTACAACTCCCAGGCTGCTTTTGAGATGGGCATGGAAAAGGAACAGGTTTGGGTTAGAGCAGAGGTGAATATGTGTTTAGAGAGTGGATGTGAATGAATAAGGCACAGCTCATAGAGATGGTTTCCGAGGGAAAGCATGTTGGCCAACCGTAGAACAATACAAGGTCTTGAGAGTCAAAATCCCTTGAGGAAGCTTTACATTTCTGGTTGGTAGCAGTCAGTGAGGGAGACTGGAATCCAGGGCAGAGTCTGCACTTACTTTGTTTATTCCGTTGTCAATCCTGTTGAATTCGGATCGCTTGGAACTCGGATCTTCCTCGTCCCGTCCCCCCCCATTGAAACAGAAAAGTGTTCTGCACATGGTTAGGGTAGTTCAGAAGGGGGGGGGGGAGCCAAGCCTCTTTCTTTCTTTTCTTGAATGGGGAGGGGAGGGGAGAAGCAAGCAGGGAGCCTCTTTCTTTTCTTGGAGAGGGGCTGGGTGGGAGAGGATCGAAAAAGGCAGAGAAGGGAGAAAAAATCCAGGACCCACAGAAGTTGAGAGAAGTTAGGACTTCTCCTTTAAGGCAAGTTTGCCACATGACTACCTGAGGCCAGATTCAAACCAGCCTTAAAATACTGAGGTTTAAAAGCACTCTAAGATATCGCACAATAAAGGTAGGGTCACTCCGGATCAATCCTTCTTGCTGCAGAAAGAAATTTTAAATCGCCCCAAATCCAAACGGAAATTGCATCCTGTGTAGAGGGCAGAGACTGAATCGATCTGGTGTTGGAATAAAAGCTCCGTGCAGCTTACACCCAGGAGTATCTGAAAGACCAACAAGATTTCCAGCTTTCTTCCTCAGGTAGCCCTTCACCAAGAACCCAGACTAAAATCTAATAGAGATGTAATTCAAAAAATTAAATAAAGTTCTCCCAGTTCTGAGAAGAGTTATCAAATGTACAAAGCTGGGGTTGGGTCTAGTAAGGCCACATGCAAGGATTTCCCCCTACAGACCATGTTCCCCATCTTGCACTGATGTGGGAGAGGCTGGAGGAGCTAGTTGAGGAAGTCATGCTTTGTGGGCAGGAATCATTGTGCCTCTGGAAACCCTGCCCTGGAGTCAGCCCTTGAGATAAGCGTCAAGTGGGTCGCCGTGTTGGTCTGAAGGAGCACAAGAAAACCAAAGTCCAGGAGCACCTTGAAGACCAACAAAGATTTATTCAAGGCGTGAGCTTCCGTGTGCAAGCACTCTTCCTCAGAACAATCTGCTTGCACTCGAAAGCTCACGCCTTGAATAAATCTCTGTTGGTCTTAAAGGTGCTCCTGGACCCTGATTCCCTTGAGATGGTGTCCCTTGTGTTGCCGTAACACAACACCTGGCTCATCTCCTTGCTCATCTCCTCCCAATAAGCAGCAAAGGTGACTTCCGTTCATGGAATGCCAAGGCAAAAGGGATGGCTCGGTTTACCTCTGGGCAAGGTAAGAGGGGACTTGTCCGGGATTATGAAGTAACAGATAGAATTAGAGAGACAAAGGCAGAAATTTTGCCTTCCCTCCCAAATGAGCGTCTGCTAAGGCAAAGGTCAAGCATGCTGCATGGCCATGTTTTGGGTCTGGCATTGAATGAGGGACAAGGTCAAAAGAGGGGCCGAGTCACAGTGGGCCTCGATAAAGAACCCAGTACTGATATTACCCTTTTCTCTCTCTCTCATTCTTTCTAAATCTCAACCCATGGGTTATTCACATGGCCCAGCACCAGCAGAGCATCACTGGCTCTGTTGTTTATGTGGCATAGCAGGGCACCCTTCATAGAATCATAGGATCATAAAGTTGGAAGGGACCTCCTGGGTCATCTAGTCCAACCCCCTGTACCATGCAGGACACTCACAGCCCTATCGCTCAGCCCCTGTAACCTGCCACCCCCTTGAACCTTCACAGAATCAGCCTCTCCATCAGATGGAGGGATAGTTAGGAATTCTGGACGAAACTGAGACCCTCACTTTGCTGAAAATATTTACTGGCATTCTCCTGAACTCTAAACTTCCTTAGGATGCAAAACAAACACAAGAACAAAAAACGCTGTTGTTTTTGAATTGGAGTATGCTCAGGGCCTGCCATCCTCGCTGCGGGCTGTAATTCCAGTTCCAGAGCATCAGTGTCTCTCCCAGGGAGAATAATATTGCTGCATTTTGACACGACAGGCGTTAGGTTTGTGGATTTTCTCTTTGTGGTTGTCTTACATTTTCCAATGTGTCTTCACCTTAGTGTGTAGGGCTTGTTTCCCCATTTTCTGTTTAGGAAATAGAAACCTTCACCGGAAGTGGAAAGTAAAATTTTATCACAAAGAAACTTCATAAAACACAAACAAACATTTATTCCTAACTATTTACAACTATTTACAAACTATTCCTAACTATTTACATATGCAACAATGTAAAATGTGAGCCCGGAGGCGCCGGAGGCCCCTCCGCAACCGGCGCCGAAGCCCCACCCAGCACCCCTGGGCCGCTGGCGGGGCGGCCCAGGCAATTCGGGGTGGGGCTGGTGGCGGGCCGGCTGCAGAGGGCTCCGGGCATAAAATAAGCTCTTCCAGCGCCTCTTCCTGCTCGTCCTCCTTCTCCTCTTCCTGTTTGTTGTCCTTCTCCTCCTCTCCCGCCTCCTCCTCCTTCTCCTCCTCCTCCTCCTCCTCCGACTGCTCCTGCGGACAAAAGAGAGATGCACAAATCAGCCAGAGCAAGGCATTCTGGGAAGGGGCCAAGGAATATGCTCCTTGGGAAGCAAGAGGAAGTGGTGGCTGTGGGTCTGGGACTGAAGGACTTGGTGGAAGGCCAACCTGGGGGCGATCTGCCTTCTTGCCCTTGTGGGTAGGACGGGGGTCTGGGGGCTGAGCTGGGCGTACCTCAGAAAAGATACTTCCACTTGTCCCACTGGACCCGTCTGCAGACGATGCCCAACTAGAAACAAAGCCACTTGGTGTGGATCCGCGCCCCAATGATGCTTCTGAATCCTGGGGAAAGGAGAGAAGAGAGAAAAGTGTCAGACATTATTCCTCTGACCCATTAACCTACCTGTGCCCCTGGGGACCATCCCAACATAAACCCCATGGAAAACTTACCACACTCCACAGTTCCTCTTCAAGAATATCTTCCAGAACCTGCAAGAAGAAATGGAGATTGGTGAATGTTTGTCTCTTCTGCCTGGGGGCCGCCTGAGGGCATCTAGTCCAACCCCCTGCTCAATGCAGGATCAGCCCAAAGCATCCTAAAGCATCCAAGAAAAGTGTGTATCCAACGTTTGCTTGAAGACTGCCAGTGAGGGGGAGCTCACCACCTCCTTAGGCAGCCTATTCCACTGCTGCACTACTCTGAGTGTGAAATTTTTTTTCCTGATATCTAGCCTATATTGTTGTAAAGGTAAAGGTATCCCCTGTGCAAGCACCGGGTCATGTCTGACCCTTGGGGTGATGCCTTCTAGCATTTTCATGGCAGACTCAATGCGGGGTGGTTTGACAGTGCCTTCCCCAGTCATTACCGTTTAGCCCCCCAGCAAGCTGGGTACTCATTTTACCGACCTCGGAAGGATGGAAGACTGAGTCAACCTTGAGCCGGCTGCTGGGATCGAACTCTCAGCCTCACGGGCAGAGTTTAAGATAGCATGTCACTGCCTTACCACTCTGCGCCATAAGAGGCTCATTATTGTTGTACTTGTAGTTTAAACCCATTACTGCGTGCCCTCTCCTCTGCAGCCAAGTGACAACCCTGCCCTCCTCCAAGTGACAACCTTTTAAATACTTAAAGAGGGCTATCATGTCCCCTCTCATCCTCCTTTTCTCCAGGCTGAACCTTCCCAAGTCCCTCAACCTATCTTCATAGGGCCTGCTCCCTTGGCCCCAGATCATCCTCGTCGCTCTCCTCTGTACCCTTTCAATTTACGTCCTTCTTGAAGTGAGGCCTCCAGAACTGTACACAGTACTCCAGGTGTGGTCTGACCAGTGCCGTATACAATGGGACTATGGCATCTTGTGATTTTAATGTGATGGCCCTGTTGATACAGCCCCAAATGGCACTCGCCCCTTTTACCACTGCATCACACTGCCTGCTCATGTTTAGTTTCCAATCCACAAGTACCCCAAGGTCCCGTTCACACACAGTGCTACCTAGAAGCATATCCCCCATCCAGTAGGTATGCTTTTCATTTTTCTGACCCTAATGCAGAGCTTTACACTTATATATATATTAAATTGTATCTTGTTCTCATTTGCCCATTTTCCCATTGTGTTCAGATCTCGTTGAACTCTGTCTCTATCTTCCGTAGTATTTGCTAGTCCTCCCAATTTGGTGTCATCTGCAAACCTGATGAGTAGTCCCTCCACCCCCTCATCTAGATCATTAATAAATATGTTCAAAAGTACCGGACCGAGCCCCGAGCCCTGAGGTACCCCGCTACTCACCTCCCTCCAGTCTGATGAAACACCATTGACAACAACTCTTTGAGTGCGGTTCTCTAACCCATTCCCTATCCACCTAACTATCTGAAAATCCAGATTGCAGTCCTTCAATTTATCCATCAGAACATCATAGGGAACCTTATCAAAAGCTTTACTAAAATTCAAGTAAACAACAGATTTCTCTACTTACAAGGTTATTCTCCATTTTCACAGATTTCTCGTATCAAATGACCGTTGGACCCTGGGCGCCCAATAGAAAAGCCCCGTTCTGAGCCCGCATCACAATGGGTTCTGGAGCTTTCCTCTGGCGGAGAATCCGTCCCTCAAGGGGAGGGGGGCTGCTCTGGTGTCCCCAGAACAGAAGGGGGGGCTGTCCAGCCGCTGACTCTGGAAGGGATGCCAACCGGCCTTTCTGATGGTTTCATGTTGAGCAGAAATCACTCCCCGATAGATCTCTCTCTTGAACTAATATAATCACACCTTCCTTTGGTCCTGGACCCTGTCCGGGATCCTATTGCTCTCCTGCCCACATGCAGGACGTGGGTCCATGCTTGGCCCCTGTGGCCTCTTCTTGCATGCCCAGGGAAATGCCGGGCTGGGGGTGGGCATGGAATTCGGGTCCCTGTGAGTGGGCAGGTAGTTGTGAGTTTGCTGTATTGTGCAGGGGGTTGGTCTAGATGACCCTGGAGGTCCCGTCCAGCTCTACAATTCTATGAGTGAAGAGGGGTTTAATAGGAACATTGATTCAAAACTTTCCCCTCCTTTCATTTTATGCTCAGTGTATCCTGTCTTCCCTTTCTGGTCTCTGGGAGATTTCGACAGGAATATTGACACAGGGCGGGAACATTTCTTTCCACACCGCACAATAACATCGACCCTTTCGGCAGGCAGCTGTCCCCTTCGTTGCCCCTTCCGCATTTGCCTCTTTGTTGCCTTTTGCCCACAGTGTCCACCTCGCCCCCTGCAATATCGTCTACTTTTCCTTATCAGTATTTGCTACCTTCCGGTTGATTGCAACCGGAAGGATGCGGAGTCTGAGGACTTCCGGGGCCAGGCCTGGCACACTCGTAACTCCCCGTGCTCAACATGGTTTAGCCTGCATTCGTCGGACTCCAAAGGCCAAGAGTTTCCGACATGGGGCATTGTTTAAAAAAACGAGGCTTTAAATGAGTCTTTGCAAGAAGATGTGCAGTCCGGATTTTGATGAGGACTCCCAGATTTGTCATAGTTTTCCAATTCAATGCCGTGACTCAAATACCATGTTTGTGTCCCAGTCTAGGGGTATTTGGGCACATTCTGTCTTCCTGCCCCCTTTGGCTGGTTAGGAGAGAGGAGGAAGGTTTTTAAAACCTCTTTTTCTACCCCAAAGGGGGGTTTGCATGCTCAATGCAGCGCTGAACGTGTGACATTGCATTATTCCCAAGTGAGACCATTGATTTATCTAGCTCAGATTCACCTATTCTGCTTTGCAGCATTCATCCGGGGTTTTGGGAAGTGGATGGAGACACATCCTGGCTTTAGGGATTAGTGTCTGAAGACAGGTGGCAGAGACCAGAGAGAGAGACAGAGAGAGAGAGAGAGAGAGAGAGAGAGAGAGAGAGAGAGAGAGAGAGAGCACCAACACCGTTTAGAAATGGAACTTTGCCAATGACACCAAACTGGGAGGAGGAGCAAACATCTCTGAAGAGAGTTCAAGGAGATCTGATCCCGCTCGAAAAGTGGGCAGAGGAGAACAAAGAGAGTTCTACACCTGGGTCAGAAAAATGAGAACAGGGGTAGGGTGGGTGGGATAGGCACGCCCCAAAAAGAAAAAAGTAAACAAAGAATAATCCAATGAACTTTGTTATACTAATTTTTGAGTGTTTGGGAGAATATGGAACTGGGGTCGCTGTATGTGGGCAGGGAGTTGTGAATTTCCTAGGGGGGTGGACTAGATGACCCTGTAGGTTCCTTCCAGCTCTAGGATTCTACGATTCTCTCACCTGATAAGGTCAAAAACTATGCTCTATACATCAGGTTTATCGATTTATATCCTGTTCATTTCTTAAAACTGAAAAGAACATTAATTCTACATTTGTTTTCTTTGGTCTCTGAAGCCAACTCCATCATTCGAAAGCATCTCTTCTCCTCCTGTCTTCCTTCTTCAGGGTCCAGCTTTCACATCCATAGGTTGTTACGGGGAAGACAACGGCGTTGACTAGCCGGCACTTTGCAAATAATGGGGGTGGGCAAATGTCATTGAGAGCCAGAGGAACCTGTGAGCAAGCAGACGAGAATTGAGGATATTTTTCTATTTCAAATACTAATAATACTGATAATCACATACTTACCATCCAAACAACTAACTGCTACCCCCCCCCCCTTGTTGGATGATGGACTTGAGGAATCTGGGGATCTAAAGGTGACCCCTGCAGCTATTCTATTGCGGGGAAAAGCGGCCCCTTTACAGGAGAAAGCGAGGGAGGCTACCATTGATACGCAGCTGGAGAGTGCGTGGGAATGTCAGCTGCAGAGAGATATCAGTCTGCATTGATTGCAAGAATGATGGAACTCATCTTTGATAGAACGAATTGGAGAATTGACCAATGGCGATTTGTAGCAAGGAACATCTGGACCCTTCCATCACAAGAGGCCAGTTTTCAGGATCCATAGTTGATGGTATTCAGAAGGACAGTGCTGGGAACTTCATTAACTTCATTAAGGCTGCCAGTAATGTGGGTGTGAAAGACAAGGGCAGAGTCTGCACTTACTTTGTGTATTCCATTGTCAATCCTGTTGAATTCAGATGGATTTGAACTCGGGTCTTCCTCTTCTCCCCCCCCCATTGAAACAGGAAATCAACAACAATTTGTGCTGAATATGACCCGGTGGTGTTACCCAAATTGAGTGGACACGTGTCCTAAAAACACGCATCTTTGATCTTGTTTGGAAGATTAGCCCAAATGCAGTGAGAGGGGGGTAACTTAGCATTTATAGATCAAAATGCCTCTACATACCAGGGTTGATTACACCCGTAGCTACTCAAGGCAAACACAGATGTAAATGGTAAAATAGTAGTATAAGCTTTTATTGAAAGGAAAATAACAAAAAGACAAACAAATAACTAACACACCTACAAGCAGTCATAAAGAGAAGGGAGAGGAAGGGTGGAAGGCTTGATAGTTACCTGTCCGAGGAGTGGTGGGTCAGAGGAAGAAGCACGAACCAGCGTGGGAGGTCCCGGGTTGGAAGACACTCAAAGTGTCTGTGTGAAGCCACAGTTTTTATAGGATTTTGGGAAGGGGGCTACGTGACAAGGCTCAGGTAAGCATGTGCTGGAAGTTTCCAGGGTCCCCGGAGATTAGGCCAATACCTGGCCAAGTGGGGGTGATGGCCGTAAATGGATTTGGATAAAGGTATTAATGGCTCTGAGGAAGAGAGCCATCAGGTCTAGCTGGCAGGATGTGGGGAGGAGATTTCCCCTGGCAGAGGGGCCAAGGGTGAAAAATGTTGCAAGACAAAGGATTTTCCTAGGAGCCCTCAGGCAAACAGGAGGAAGCCAGTCCACTCCCTTAGAAATACAATGTGGGGGGGGGGTGAGCTGATGCAAGCTTGAGTCCGGATGCACCTCTGGGCCAGGCAAAGGCTGTCATTCCAAACCTAAGGCAGAGAGCAAGATTTCTAAGATGGAGTCTGGCCTGGCTTGGCCGACCCTAGCAGTGTCATCTTGGCTTTAGCTTAAGCCTAGACTATTGTGGGGTGCCATTGGTTATAGAAAACAGTGTGCCTGTCAGTGAGGCAGGGGGCCCTGCCACACCTTAACAATGGCTCCCACTCTGCTGGGCAGCCCACCCTCTGGAGATGAGGCCCCCTGCTTTGATCTCCTTTGGGAGTTCCCAAATAGGAGAGGGATGGAGGCCACCCCATTGCGGTGGGAGAACAGGGAGGTGGGGAAGCCCAACCGGGAGAAAGAATGAAACACATCATTTATTTTTTGTAGGGATGGGAGAGCAGGTTGTCCTATTTAGTCACATTAGATGCTCAGTTAACACAACAGATATACACACACACACACATTAAATGCTTCTGCCAAGCTCATCTTTTGAGACGGGAAAGCCTTGTGGATTTGAAAGGGTTAAAATCTTTGGACCCATCTGATGCACTTTGAATGCTCATAAAGTGATCTCTGCCGTGGTTGAGGTAGTCAGGTAGTCTTCAAAAGCACTCAGGTACAGGAACCATAAATCTGCACACCGTAGATTTCCATAAGCATCTTTTACAGGAAAGGAGATTAGTTCAATGCAGCAAGTTACTAGTCCTCAGTATTGTGGAAAGCATTGTGGAAAGCATTTTAAAACTCAGCATTTTAAAACTCAAACTTACTATTATTATTATTTATGAATTGTCACAGTCACATATTTGACTGGTCATTGGTGTTCTAGGGACATGCAGACGTGTCTTTGCAGGATTCTTGCGGTTCCAAGCAACAATCTTCTAAAACTCAGCTGATGCTGTCATATTACTATTACTATTGCTATTGCTATTACTATTACTATTGCTGATGGATGGATGGATGGATGGATGGATGGATGGATGGATGGATGGATGGATGGATGGATAAATTGAAGGACTGCAATCTGGATTTTCAGATAGTTAGGTGGATAGGGAATTGGTTAGAGAACCGCACTCAAAGAGTTGTTGTCAATGGTGTTTCATCAGACTGGATGGAGGTGAGTAGCGGGGTACATCAGGGCTCAGTGCTCGGTCCGATACTTTATAACATATTTATTAATGATCTACATGAGGGGGTGGAGGGACTACCCATCAAGTTTGAAGATGACACCAAATTGGGAGGACTGGCAAATACTCCGGAAGATAGAGACAGAGTTCACAATGGAACACAATGGAAACATGGGCAAATGAGAACAAGATGCAATTTAATAAAGATAAGGTTAAAGTTCTGCATCTGGGTCAGAAAAATGAAAAGCATGCCTACTGGATGGGAATGTTCAGCCTGGAGAAAAGGAGGTTGAGAGGGGACATGATAGCCCTCTTTAAGTATCTGAAAGTATGTCACTTGGAGGACAGCAGGATGCTGTTTCTGTTGGTTGCAGAGGAAAAGACATGCAGTAAAGACACGCAGTAAAAGACACGATATAGGCTAGATATCAGGAAAAGAATTTTCACAGTCAGAGTAGTTCAGCAGTGGAATAGGCTGCCTAAGGAGGTGGTGAGCTCCCCCTCACTGGCAGTCTTCAAGCAAAGGTTAGATACACACTTTTCTTGGATGCTTTAGGATGGTTTGGACTGATCCTGCGTTGAGCAGGGGGTTGGACTAGATGGCCTGTGTGGCCCCTTCCAACTCTATGACTCTATGATTCTATGACTATGACTATTACTATTACTAGACCCAGCTTGGTATAGTGGTTAGGATTGCGGATTTCTAATCTGGCATGCCAGGTTCAATTCCCCACTCCCCCACATGCAGCCAGCTGTGTGACCTTGGGCTCCCCACAGCACTGATAAAGCTGTTCTGACCAAGCAGTGATATCAGGGCTCTCTTACACCCACCCACCTCCAGGGTGTCTGTTGTGGGGAGAGGAATGGGAAGGCACAGCCAACTTATGGCAACCCCAGAAGATTTCAAGGCAACCGCTTCTGAGATCTGATGGGAGCAGGCTCCACCATGCCACCTTTCCTCCTCGCAGTGGACTTTTGTGTATAAAAAGCCATCAGGTCGCAGCCCATTTACATGACCCCAGCAATGGGCTTTGGAGGCCAGAGATGTTCAGAACTGCTTTGCCATGGCCTTCCTCTGCCGAGTCTTCTCAATGGACTTTGAAGGATGTCATTCTGAAACTAGAACTAGGGGAGCCTGCATGCAGTGGAGAAGTAAGCGGTGAGGAAGATGTATAGAATCCCTCCCTCACCCACCTCTTTCCTCCTACACGTTTCTGCTCACAGCTGCTTTTCCCCAAATGAGAGTAAGTCACTCATCAAAATAGTGGGTTTGGGACTCCAGGCCCATTCCGCACACATAGGATAATGCACTTTCAATGTGCTTTGGCAGCTGGATTTCCCTGTACAGAACAGGAAAATCTACTTCGAAAGTGCACTGAAAGTGCATTATCTATTGTGTGCATAAAACATGCAGGTAAGGGGAAAGAGGCTGAATAGAGAGTTGTAGGGAGAAAGCAATGGGGGAGGGGGTTAATCTCTCTGAGTCCTCCTACCCTTTCTTTCTGCAGCTAGCTCCTCCAAATGCCTTTATAAAACCTAAGATTAAGTTTTGTTAAGCCAAAATAGCCACTTTGCCTCCTGCTTCTGGATTATTGTTTAGCATTAGTCACTCAATATGAAGATCCAGAGAGTTGAACAGAAATTTCGAAGATGTTTGAATGGAATAATCCCATGTGGTCTGAATATGTCGTGAGGGGCATGTACTTGCCTAAATGGAACCTCTAGTGCAGAAGTTGGCTCCACATCTCATTCTGATTTTCTTCGATGGAAATTTCTACCAAATTCTAAGCTTCCCTGCGATTCCAGAAGTCTCTTCAGCAATTTTGCTACCTTTCCACTTCTTCATGTTCCTTATTCGAATCACTGTTTCCCCCCACCCGAATTTAATTCATGAAACTGATTGGGCCCACATGTTCATCCTCCAGCACACCTTGCTAGTTTTGTCTGCTGATTCTTCAGGGTCATGCAGGGATTACATGACAAACGTACAAGTTCAAGATTCATTCCCAGGTTGTCCTGGGAATTGTATTTCTGTGGGAGGAGAAAGAAGCTAGGGGGGTTCTGATAGAGATTTCTCGGTTTCGCAGTAGGCTACAACTCCCAGGCTGCTTTTGAGATGGGCATGGAAAAGGAACAGGTTTGGGTGAGAGCAGAGGTGAATATGTGTTTAGAGAGTGGATGTGAATGAATAAGGCACAGCTCATAGAGATGGTTTCCGAGGGAAAGCATGTTGGCCAACCGTAGAACAATACAAGGTCTTGAGAGTCAAAATCCCTTGAGGAAGCTTTACATTTCTGGTTGGTAGCAGTCAGTGAGGGAGACTGGAATCCAGGGCAGAGTCTGCACTTACTTTGTTTATTCCGTTGTCAATCCTGTTGAATTCGGATCGCTTGGAACTCGGATCTTCCTCGTCCCGTCCCCCCCATTGAAACAGAAAAGTGTTCTGCACATGGTTAGGGTAGTTCAGAAGGGGGGGGGGGAGCCAAGCCTCTTTCTTTCTTTTCTTGAATGGGGAGGGGAGGGGAGAAGCAAGCAGGGAGCCTCTTTCTTTTCTTGGAGAGGGGCTGGGTGGGAGAGGATCGAAAAAGGCAGAGAAGGGAGAAAAAATCCAGGACCCACAGAAGTTGAGAGAAGTTAGGACTTCTCCTTTAAGGCAAGTTTGCCACATGACTACCTGAGGCCAGATTCAAACCAGCCTTAAAATACTGAGGTTTAAAAGCACTCTAAGATATCGCACAATAAAGGTAGGGTCACTCCGGATCAATCCTTCTTGCTGCAGAAAGAAATTTTAAATCGCCCCAAATCCAAACGGAAATTGCATCCTGTGTAGAGGGCAGAGACTGAATCGATCTGGTGTTGGAATAAAAGCTCCGTGCAGCTTACACCCAGGAGTATCTGAAAGACCAACAAGATTTCCAGCTTTCTTCCTCAGGTAGCCCTTCACCAAGAACCCAGACTAAAATCTAATAGAGATGTAATTCAAAAAATTAAATAAAGTTCTCCCAGTTCTGAGAAGAGTTATCAAATGTACAAAGCTGGGGTTGGGTCTAGTAAGGCCACATGCAAGGATTTCCCCCTACAGACCATGTTCCCCATCTTGCATTGAATGAGGGACAAGGTCAAAAGAGGGGCCGAGTCACAGTGGGCCTCGATAAAGAACCCAGTACTGATATTACCCTTTTCTCTCTCTCTCATTCTTTCTAAATCTCAACCCATGGGTTATTCACATGGCCCAGCACCAGCAGAGCATCACTGGCTCTGTTGTTTATGTGGCATAGCAGGGCACCCTTCATAGAATCATAGGATCATAAAGTTGGAAGGGACCTCCTGGGTCATCTAGTCCAACCCCCTGTACCATGCAAGACACTCACAGCCCTATCGCTCAGCCCCTGTAACCTGCCACCCCCTTGAACCTTCACAGAATCAGCCTCTCCATCAGATGGAGGGATAGTTAGGAATTCTGGACGAAACTGAGACCCTCACTTTGCTGAAAATATTTACTGGCATTCTCCTGAACTCTAAACTTCCTTAGGATGCAAAACAAAAACAAGAACAAAAAACGCTGTTGTTTTTGAATTGGAGTATGCTCAGGGCCTGCCATCCTCGCTGCGGGCTGTAATTCCAGTTCCAGAGCATCAGTGTCTCTCCCAGGGAGAATAATATTGCTGCATTTTGACACGACAGGCGTTAGGTTTGTGGATTTTCTCTTTGTGGTTGTCTTACATTTTCCAATGTGTCTTCACCTTAGTGTGTAGGGCTTGTTTCCCCATTTTCTGTTTAGGAAATAGAAACCTTCACCGGAAGTGGAAAGTAAAATTTTATCACAAAGAAACTTCATAAAACACAAACAAACATTTATTCCTAACTATTTACAACTATTTACAAACTATTCCTAACTATTTACATATGCAACAATGTAAAATGTGAGCCCGGAGGCGCCGGAGGCCCCTCCGCAACCGGCGCCGAAGCCCCACCCAGCACCCCTGGGCCGCTGGCGGGGCGGCCCAGGCAATTCGGGGTGGGGCTGGTGGCGGGCCGGCTGCAGAGGGCTCCGGGCATAAAATAAGCTCTTCCAGCGCCTCTTCCTGCTCGTCCTCCTTCTCCTCTTCCTGTTTGTTGTCCTTCTCCTCCTCTCCCGCCTCCTCCTCCTTCTCCTCCTCCTCCTCCTCCTCCTCCGACTGCTCCTGCGGACAAAAGAGAGATGCACAAATCAGCCAGAGCAAGGCATTCTGGGAAGGGGCCAAGGAATATGCTCCTTGGGAAGCAAGAGGAAGTGGTGGCTGTGGGTCTGGGACTGAAGGACTTGGTGGAAGGCCAACCTGGGGGCGATCTGCCTTCTTGCCCTTGTGGGTAGGACGGGGGTCTGGGGGCTGAGCTGGGCGTACCTCAGAAAAGATACTTCCACTTGTCCCACTGGACCCGTCTGCAGACGATGCCCAACTAGACACAAAGCCACTTGGTGTGGATCCGCGCCCCAATGATGCTTCTGAATCCTGGGGAAAGGAGAGAAGAGAGAAAAGTGTCAGACATTATTCCTCTGACCCATTAACCTACCTGTGCCCCTGGGGACCATCCCAACATGAACCCCATGGAAAACTTACCACACTCCACAGTTCCTCTTCAAGAATATCTTCCAGAACCTGCAAGAAGAAATGGAGATTGGTGAATGTTTGTCTCTTCTGCCTGGGGGCCGCCTGAGGGCATCTAGTCCAACCCCCTGCTCAATGCAGGATCAGCCCAAAGCATCCTAAAGCATCCAAGAAAAGTGTGTATCCAACGTTTGCTTGAAGACTGCCAGTGAGGGGGAGCTCACCACCTCCTTAGGCAGCCTATTCCACTGCTGCACTACTCTGAGTGTGAAATTTTTTTTCCTGATATCTAGCCTATATTGTTGTAAAGGTAAAGGTATCCCCTGTGCAAGCACCGGGTCATGTCTGACCCTTGGGGTGATGCCTTCTAGCATTTTCATGGCAGACTCAATGCGGGGTGGTTTGACAGTGCCTTCCCCAGTCATTACCGTTTAGCCCCCCAGCAAGCTGGGTACTCATTTTACCGACCTCGGAAGGATGGAAGACTGAGTCAACCTTGAGCCGGCTGCTGGGATCGAACTCTCAGCCTCACGGGCAGAGTTTAAGATAGCATGTCACTGCCTTACCACTCTGCGCCATAAGAGGCTCATTATTGTTGTACTTGTAGTTTAAACCCATTACTGCGTGCCCTCTCCTCTGCAGCCAAGTGACAACCCTGCCCTCCTCCAAGTGACAACCTTTTAAATACTTAAAGAGGGCTATCATGTCCCCTCTCATCCTCCTTTTCTCCAGGCTGAACCTTCCCAAGTCCCTCAACCTATCTTCATAGGGCCTGCTCCCTTGGCCCCAGATCATCCTCGTCGCTCTCCTCTGTACCCTTTCAATTTACGTCCTTCTTGAAGTGAGGCCTCCAGAACTGTACACAGTACTCCAGGTGTGGTCTGACCAGTGCCGTATACAATGGGACTATGGCATCTTGTGATTTTAATGTGATGGCCCTGTTGATACAGCCCCAAATGGCACTCGCCCCTTTTACCACTGCATCACACTGCCTGCTCATGTTTAGTTTCCAATCCACAAGTACCCCAAGGTCCCGTTCACACACAGTGCTACCTAGAAGCATATCCCCCATCCAGTAGGTATGCTTTTCATTTTTCTGACCCTAATGCAGAGCTTTACACTTATCTATATTAAATTGTATCTTGTTCTCATTTGCCCATTTTCCCATTGTGTTCAGATCTCGTTGAACTCTGTCTCTATCTTCCGTAGTATTTGCTAGTCCTCCCAATTTGGTGTCATCTGCAAACCTGATGAGTAGTCCCTCCACCCCCTCATCTAGATCATTAATAAATATGTTCAAAAGTACCGGACCGAGCCCCGAGCCCTGAGGTACCCCGCTACTCACCTCCCTCCAGTCTGATGAAACACCATTGACAACAACTCTTTGAGTGCGGTTCTCTAACCCATTCCCTATCCACCTAACTATCTGAAAATCCAGATTGCAGTCCTTCAATTTATCCATCAGAACATCATAGGGAACCTTATCAAAAGCTTTACTAAAATTCAAGTAAACAACAGATTTCTCTACTTACAAGGTTATTCTCCATTTTCACAGATTTCTCGTATCAAATGACCGTTGGACCCTGGGCGCCCAATAGAAAAGCCCCGTTCTGAGCCCGCATCACAATGGGTTCTGGAGCTTTCCTCTGGCGGAGAATCCGTCCCTCAAGGGGAGGGGGGCTGCTCTGGTGTCCCCAGAACAGAAGGGGGGGCTGTCCAGCCGCTGACTCTGGAAGGGATGCCAACCGGCCTTTCTGATGGTTTCATGTTGAGCAGAAATCACTCCCCGATAGATCTCTCTCTTGAACTAATATAATCACACCTTCCTTTGGTCCTGGACCCTGTCCGGGATCCTATTGCTCTCCTGCCCACATGCAGGACGTGGGTCCATGCTTGGCCCCTGTGGCCTCTTCTTGCATGCCCAGGGAAATGCCGGGCTGGGGGTGGGCATGGAATTCGGGTCCCTGTGAGTGGGCAGGTAGTTGTGAGTTTGCTGTATTGTGCAGGGGGTTGGTCTAGATGACCCTGGAGGTCCCGTCCAGCTCTACAATTCTATGAGTGAAGAGGGGTTTAATAGGAACATTGATTCAAAACTTTCCCCTCCTTTCATTTTATGCTCAGTGTATCCTGTCTTCCCTTTCTGGTCTCTGGGAGATTTCGACAGGAATATTGACACAGGGCGGGAACATTTCTTTCCACACCGCACAATAACATCGACCCTTTCGGCAGGCAGCTGTCCCCTTCGTTGCCCCTTCCGCATTTGCCTCTTTGTTGCCTTTTGCCCACAGTGTCCACCTCGCCCCCTGCAATATCGTCTACTTTTCCTTATCAGTATTTGCTACATTCCGGTTGATTGCAACCGGAAGGATGCGGAGTCTGAGGACTTCCGGGGCCAGGCCTGGCACACTCGTAACTCCCCGTGCTCAACATGGTTTAGCCTGCATTCGTCGGACTCCAAAGGCCAAGAGTTTCCGACATGGGGCATTGTTTAAAAAAACGAGGCTTTAAATGAGTCTTTGCAAGAAGATGTGCAGTCCGGATTTTGATGAGGACTCCCAGATTTGTCATAGTTTTCCAATTCAATGCCGTGACTCAAATACCATGTTTGTGTCCCAGTCTAGGGGTATTTGGGCACATTCTGTCTTCCTGCCCCCTTTGGCTGGTTAGGAGAGAGGAGGAAGGTTTTTAAAACCTCTTTTTCTACCCCAAAGGGGGGTTTGCATGCTCAATGCAGCGCTGAACGTGTGACATTGCATTATTCCCAAGTGAGACCATTGATTTATCTAGCTCAGATTCACCTATTCTGCTTTGCAGCATTCATCCGGGGTTTTGGGAAGTGGATGGAGACACATCCTGGCTTTAGGGATTAGTGTCTGAAGACAGGTGGCAGAGACCAGAGAGAGAGACAGAGAGAGAGAGAGAGAGAGAGAGAGAGAGAGAGAGAGAGAGAGAGAGAGAGAGAGCACCAACACCGTTTAGAAATGGAACTTTGCCAATGACACCAAACTGGGAGGAGGAGCAAACATCTCTGAAGAGAGTTCAAGGAGATCTGATCCCGCTCGAAAAGTGGGCAGAGGAGAACAAAGAGAGTTCTACACCTGGGTCAGAAAAATGAGAACAGGGGTAGGGTGGGTGGGATAGGCACGCCCCAAAAAGAAAAAAGTAAACAAAGAATAATCCAATGAACTTTGTTATACTAATTTTTGAGTGTTTGGGAGAATATGGAACTGGGGTCGCTGTATGTGGGCAGGGAGTTGTGAATTTCCTAGGGGGGTGGACTAGATGACCCTGTAGGTTCCTTCCAGCTCTAGGATTCTACGATTCTCTCACCTGATAAGGTCAAAAACTATGCTCTATACATCAGGTTTATCGATTTATATCCTGTTCATTTCTTAAAACTGAAAAGAACATTAATTCTACATTTGTTTTCTTTGGTCTCTGAAGCCAACTCCATCATTCGAAAGCATCTCTTCTCCTCCTGTCTTCCTTCTTCAGGGTCCAGCTTTCACATCCATAGGTTGTTACGGGGAAGACAACGGCGTTGACTAGCCGGCACTTTGCAAATAATGGGGGTGGGCAAATGTCATTGAGAGCCAGAGGAACCTGTGAGCAAGCAGACGAGAATTGAGGATATTTTTCTATTTCAAATACTAATAATACTGATAATCACATACTTACCATCCAAACAACTAACTGCTACCCCCCCCCCTTGTTGGATGATGGACTTGAGGAATCTGGGGATCTAAAGGTGACCCCTGCAGCTATTCTATTGCGGGGAAAAGCGGCCCCTTTACAGGAGAAAGCGAGGGAGGCTACCATTGATACGCAGCTGGAGAGTGCGTGGGAATGTCAGCTGCAGAGAGATATCAGTCTGCATTGATTGCAAGAATGATGGAACTCATCTTTGATAGAACGAATTGGAGAATTGACCAATGGCGATTTGTAGCAAGGAACATCTGGACCCTTCCATCACAAGAGGCCAGTTTTCAGGATCCATAGTTGATGGTATTCAGAAGGACAGTGCTGGGAACTTCATTAACTTCATTAAGGCTGCCAGTAATGTGGGTGTGAAAGACAAGGGCAGAGTCTGCACTTACTTTGTGTATTCCATTGTCAATCCTGTTGAATTCAGATGGATTTGAACTCGGGTCTTCCTCTTCTCCCCCCCCCCCCATTGAAACAGGAAATCAACAACAATTTGTGCTGAATATGACCCGGTGGTGTTACCCAAATTGAGTGGACACGTGTCCTAAAAACACGCATCTTTGATCTTGTTTGGAAGATTAGCCCAAATGCAGCGAGAGGGGGGTAACTTAGCATTTATAGATCAAAATGCCTCTACATACCAGGGTTGATTACACCCGTAGCTACTCAAGGCAAACACAGATGTAAATGGTAAAATAGTAGTATAAGCTTTTATTGAAAGGAAAATAACAAAAAGACAAACAAATAACTAACACACCTACAAGCAGTCATAAAGAGAAGGGAGAGGAAGGGTGGAAGGCTTGATAGTTACCTGTCCGAGGAGTGGTGGGTCAGAGGAAGAAGCACGAACCAGCGTGGGAGGTCCCGGGTTGGAAGACACTCAAAGTGTCTGTGTGAAGCCACAGTTTTTATAGGATTTTGGGAAGGGGGCTACGTGACAAGGCTCAGGTAAGCATGTGCTGGAAGTTTCCAGGGTCCCCGGAGATTAGGCCAATACCTGGCCAAGTGGGGGTGATGGCCGTAAATGGATTTGGATAAAGGTATTAATGGCTCTGAGGAAGAGAGCCATCAGGTCTAGCTGGCAGGATGTGGGGAGGAGATTTCCCCTGGCAGAGGGGCCAAGGGTGAAAAATGTTGCAAGACAAAGGATTTTCCTAGGAGCCCTCAGGCAAACAGGAGGAAGCCAGTCCACTCCCTTAGAAATACAATGTGGGGGGGGGGGGGGTGAGCTGATGCAAGCTTGAGTCCGGATGCACCTCTGGGCCAGGCAAAGGCTGTCATTCCAAACCTAAGGCAGAGAGCAAGATTTCTAAGATGGAGTCTGGCCTGGCTTGGCCGACCCTAGCAGTGTCATCTTGGCTTTAGCTTAAGCCTAGACTATTGTGGGGTGCCATTGGTTATAGAAGACAGTGTGCCTGTCAGTGAGGCAGGGGGCCCTGCCACACCTTAACAATGGCTCCCACTCTGCTGGGCAGCCCACCCTCTGGAGATGAGGCCCCCTGCTTTGATCTCCTTGGGGAGTTCCCAAATAGGAAAGGGATGGAGACCACCCCATTGCGATGGGAGAACAGGGAGGTGGGGAAGCCCAACCGGGAGAAAGAATGAAACACATCATTTATTTTTCAAGGGGATGGGAGAGCAGGTTGTCCTATTTAGTCACATTAGATGCTCAGTTAACACAACAGATATACACACACACACACATTAAATGCTTCTGCCAAGCTCATCTTTTGAGACGGGAAAGCCTTGTGGATTTGAAAGGGTTAAAATCTTTGGACCCATCTGATGCACTTTGAATGCTCATAAAGTGATCTCTGCCGTGGTTGAGGTAGTCAGGTAGTCTTCAAAAGCACTCAGGTACAGGAACCATAAATCTGCACACCGTAGATTTCCATAAGCATCTTTTACAGGAAAGGAGATTAGTTCAATGCAGCAAGTTACTAGTCCTCAGTATTGTGGAAAGCATTGTGGAAAGCATTTTAAAACTCAGCATTTTAAAACTCAAACTTACTATTATTATTATTTATGAATTGTCACAGTCACATATTTGACTGGTCATTGGTGTTCTAGGGACATGCAGACGTGTCTTTGCAGGATTCTTGCGGTTCCAAGCAACAATCTTCTAAAACTCAGCTGATGCTGTCATATTACTATTACTATTGCTATTGCTATTGCTATTACTATTACTATTACTATTACTATTGCTGATGGATGGATGGATGGATGGATGGATGGATGGATGGATGGATGGATAAATTGAAGGACTGCAATCTGGATTTTCAGATAGTTAGGTGGATAGGGAATTGGTTAGAGAACCGCACTCAAAGAGTTGTTGTCAATGGTGTTTCATCAGACTGGATGGAGGTGAGTAGCGGGGTACATCAGGGCTCAGTGCTCGGTCCGATACTTTATAACATATTTATTAATGATCTACATGAGGGGGTGGAGGGACTACCCATCAAGTTTGCAGATGACACCAAATTGGGAGGACTGGCAAATACTCCGGAAGATAGAGACAGAGTTCACAATGGAACACAATGGAAACATGGGCAAATGAGAACAAGATGCAATTTAATAAAGATAAGGTTAAAGTTCTGCATCTGGGTCAGAAAAATGAAAAGCATGCCTACTGGATGGGAATGTTCAGCCTGGAGAAAAGGAGGTTGAGAGGGGACATGATAGCCCTCTTTAAGTATCTGAAAGTATGTCACTTGGAGGACAGCAGGATGCTGTTTCTGTTGGTTGCAGAGGAAAAGACATGCAGTAAAGACACGCAGTAAAAGACACGATATAGGCTAGATATCAGGAAAAGAATTTTCACAGTCAGAGTAGTTCAGCAGTGGAATAGGCTGCCTAAGGAGGTGGTGAGCTCCCCCTCACTGGCAGTCTTCAAGCAAAGGTTAGATACACACTTTTCTTGGATGCTTTAGGATGGTTTGGACTGATCCTGCGTTGAGCAGGGGGTTGGACTAGATGGCCTGTGTGGCCCCTTCCAACTCTATGACTCTATGATTCTATGACTATGACTATTACTATTACTAGACCCAGCTTGGTATAGTGGTTAGGATTGCGGATTTCTAATCTGGCATGCCAGGTTCAATTCCCCACTCCCCCACATGCAGCCAGCTATGTGACCTTGGGCTCCCCACAGCACTGATAAAGCTGTTCTGACCAAGCAGTGATATCAGGGCTCTCTTACACCCACCCACCTCCAGGGTGTCTGTTGTGGGGAGAGGAATGGGAAGGCACAGCCAACTTATGGCAACCCCAGAAGATTTCAAGGCAACCGCTTCTGAGATCTGATGGGAGCAGGCTCCACCATGCCACCTTTCCTCCTCGCAGTGGACTTTTGTGTATAAAAAGCCATCAGGTCGCAGCCCATTTACATGACCCCAGCAATGGGCTTTGGAGGCCAGAGATGTTCAGAACTGCTTTGCCATGGCCTTCCTCTGCCGAGTCTTCTCAATGGACTTTGAAGGATGTCATTCTGAAACTAGAACTAGGGGAGCCTGCATGCAGTGGAGAAGTAAGCGGTGAGGAAGATGTATAGAATCCCTCCCTCACCCACCTCTTTCCTCCTACACGTTTCTGCTCACAGCTGCTTTTCCCCAAATGAGAGTAAGTCACTCATCAAAATAGTGGGTTTGGGACTCCAGGCCCATTCCGCACACATAGGATAATGCACTTTCAATGTGCTTTGGCAGCTGGATTTCCCTGTACAGAACAGGAAAATCTACTTCGAAAGTGCACTGAAAGTGCATTATCTATTGTGTGCATAAAACATGCAGGTAAGGGGAAAGAGGCTGAATAGAGAGTTGTAGGGAGAAAGCAATGGGGGAGGGGGTTAATCTCTCTGAGTCCTCCTACCCTTTCTTTCTGCAGCTAGCTCCTCCAAATGCCTTTATAAAACCTAAGATTAAGTTTTGTTAAGCCAAAATAGCCACTTTGCCTCCTGCTTCTGGATTATTGTTTAGCATTAGTCACTCAATATGAAGATCCAGAGAGTTGAACAGAAATTTCGAAGATGTTTGAATGGAATAATCCCATGTGGTCTGAATATGTCGTGAGGGGCATGTACTTGCCTAAATGGAACCTCTAGTGCAGAAGTTGGCTCCACATCTCATTCTGATTTTCTTCGATGGAAATTTCTACCAAATTCTAAGCTTCCCTGCGATTCCAGAAGTCTCTTCAGCAATTTTGCTACCTTTCCACTTCTTCATGTTCCTTATTCGAATCACTGTTTCCCCCCACCCGAATTTAATTCATGAAACTGATTGGGCCCACATGTTCATCCTCCAGCACACCTTGCTAGTTTTGTCTGCTGATTCTTCAGGGTCATGCAGGGATTACATGACAAACGTACAAGTTCAAGATTCATTCCCAGGTTGTCCTGGGAATTGTATTTCTGTGGGAGGAGAAAGAAGCTAGGGGGGTTCTGATAGAGATTTCTCGGTTTCGCAGTAGGCTACAACTCCCAGGCTGCTTTTGAGATGGGCATGGAAAAGGAACAGGTTTGGGTTAGAGCAGAGGTGAATATGTGTTTAGAGAGTGGATGTGAATGAATAAGGCACAGCTCATAGAGATGGTTTCCGAGGGAAAGCATGTTGGCCAACCGTAGAACAATACAAGGTCTTGAGAGTCAAAATCCCTTGAGGAAGCTTTACATTTCTGGTTGGTAGCAGCCAGTGAGGGAGACTGGAATCCAGGGCAGAGTCTGCACTTACTTTGTTTATTCCGTTGTCAATCCTGTTGAATTCGGATCGCTTGGAACTCGGATCTTCCTCGTCCCGTCCCCCCCATTGAAACAGAAAAGTGTTCTGCACATGGTTAGGGTAGTTCAGAAGGGGGGGGGGAGCCAAGCCTCTTTCTTTCTTTTCTTGAATGGGGAGGGGAGGGGAGAAGCAAGCAGGGAGCCTCTTTCTTTTCTTGGAGAGGGGCTGGGTGGGAGAGGATCGAAAAAGGCAGAGAAGGGAGAAAAAATCCAGGACCCACAGAAGTTGAGAGAAGTTAGGACTTCTCCTTTAAGGCAAGTTTGCCACATGACTACCTGAGGCCAGATTCAAACCAGCCTTAAAATACTGAGGTTTAAAAGCACTCTAAGATATCGCACAATAAAGGTAGGGTCACTCCGGATCAATCCTTCTTGCTGCAGAAAGAAATTTTAAATCGCCCCAAATCCAAACGGAAATTGCATCCTGTGTAGAGGGCAGAGACTGAATCGATCTGGTGTTGGAATAAAAGCTCCGTGCAGCTTACACCCAGGAGTATCTGAAAGACCAACAAGATTTCCAGCTTTCTTCCTCAGGTAGCCCTTCACCAAGAACCCAGACTAAAATCTAATAGAGATGTAATTCAAAAAATTAAATAAAGTTCTCCCAGTTCTGAGAAGAGTTATCAAATGTACAAAGCTGGGGTTGGGTCTAGTAAGGCCACATGCAAGGATTTCCCCCTACAGACCATGTTCCCCATCTTGCACTGATGTGGGAGAGGCTGGAGGAGCTAGTTGAGGAAGTCATGCTTTGTGGGCAGGAATCATTGTGCCTCTGGAAACCCTGCCCTGGAGTCAGCCCTTGAGATAAGCGTCAAGTGGGTCGCCGTGTTGGTCTGAAGGAGCACAAGAAAACCAAAGTCCAGGAGCACCTTGAAGACCAACAAAGATTTATTCAAGGCGTGAGCTTCCGTGTGCAAGCACTCTTCCTCAGAACAATCTGCTTGCACTCGAAAGCTCACGCCTTGAATAAATCTCTGTTGGTCTTAAAGGTGCTCCTGGACCCTGATTCCCTTGAGATGGTGTCCCTTGTGTTGCCGTAACACAACACCTGGCTCATCTCCTTGCTCATCTCCTCCCAATAAGCAGCAAAGGTGACTTCCGTTCATGGAATGCCAAGACAAAAGGGATGGCTCGGTTTACCTCTGGGCAAGGTAAGAGGGGACTTGTCCGGGATTATGAAGTAACAGATAGAATTAGAGAGACAAAGGCAGAAATTTTGCCTTCCCTCCCAAATGAGCGTCTGCTAAGGCAAAGGTCAAGCATGCTGCATGGCCATGTTTTGGGTCTGGCATTGAATGAGGGACAAGGTCAAAAGAGGGGCCGAGTCACAGTGGGCCTCGATAAAGAACCCAGTACTGATATTACCCTTTTCTCTCTCTCTCATTCTTTCTAAATCTCAACCCATGGGTTATTCACATGGCCCAGCACCAGCAGAGCATCACTGGCTCTGTTGTTTATGTGGCATAGCAGGGCACCCTTCATAGAATCATAGGATCATAAAGTTGGAAGGGACCTCCTGGGTCATCTAGTCCAACCCCCTGTACCATGCAGGACACTCACAGCCCTATCGCTCAGCCCCTGTAACCTGCCACCCCCTTGAACCTTCACAGAATCAGCCTCTCCATCAGATGGAGGGATAGTTAGGAATTCTGGACGAAACTGAGACCCTCACTTTGCTGAAAATATTTACTGGCATTCTCCTGAACTCTAAACTTCCTTAGGATGCAAAACAAAAACAAGAACAAAAAACGCTGTTGTTTTTGAATTGGAGTATGCTCAGGGCCTGCCATCCTCGCTGCGGGCTGTAATTCCAGTTCCAGAGCATCAGTGTCTCTCCCAGGGAGAATAATATTGCTGCATTTTGACACGACAGGCGTTAGGTTTGTGGATTTTCTCTTTGTGGTTGTCTTACATTTTCCAATGTGTCTTCACCTTAGTGTGTAGGGCTTGTTTCCCCATTTTCTGTTTAGGAAATAGAAACCTTCACCGGAAGTGGAAAGTAAAATTTTATCACAAAGAAACTTCATAAAACACAAACAAACATTTATTCCTAACTATTTACAACTATTTACAAACTATTCCTAACTATTTACATATGCAACAATGTAAAATGTGAGCCCGGAGGCGCCGGAGGCCCCTCCGCAACCGGCGCCGAAGCCCCACCCAGCACCCCTGGGCCGCTGGCGGGGCGGCCCAGGCAATTCGGGGTGGGGCTGGTGGCGGGCCGGCTGCAGAGGGCTCCGGGCATAAAATAAGCTCTTCCAGCGCCTCTTCCTGCTCGTCCTCCTTCTCCTCTTCCTGTTTGTTGTCCTTCTCCTCCTCTCCCGCCTCCTCCTCCTTCTCCTCCTCCTCCTCCTCCTCCGACTGCTCCTGCGGACAAAAGAGAGATGCACAAATCAGCCAGAGCAAGGCATTCTGGGAAGGGGCCAAGGAATATGCTCCTTGGGAAGCAAGAGGAAGTGGTGGCTGTGGGTCTGGGACTGAAGGACTTGGTGGAAGGCCAACCTGGGGGCGATCTGCCTTCTTGCCCTTGTGGGTAGGACGGGGGTCTGGGGGCTGAGCTGGGCGTACCTCAGAAAAGATACTTCCACTTGTCCCACTGGACCCGTCTGCAGACGATGCCCAACTAGACACAAAGCCACTTGGTGTGGATCCGCGCCCCAATGATGCTTCTGAATCCTGGGGAAAGGAGAGAAGAGAGAAAAGTGTCAGACATTATTCCTCTGACCCATTAACCTACCTGTGCCCCTGGGGACCATCCCAACATGAACCCCATGGAAAACTTACCACACTCCACAGTTCCTCTTCAAGAATATCTTCAAGAACCTGCAAGAAGAAATGGAGATTGGTGAATGTTTGTCTCTTCTGCCTGGGGGCCGCCTGAGGGCATCTAGTCCAACCCCCTGCTCAATGCAGGATCAGCCCAAAGCATCCTAAAGCATCCAAGAAAAGTGTGTATCCAACGTTTGCTTGAAGACTGCCAGTGAGGGGGAGCTCACCACCTCCTTAGGCAACCTATTCCACTGCTGCACTACTCTGAGTGTGAAATTTTTTTTCCTGATATCTAGCCTATATTGTTGTAAAGGTAAAGGTATCCCCTGTGCAAGCACCGGGTCATGTCTGACCCTTGGGGTGATGCCTTCTAGCATTTTCATGGCAGACTCAATGCGGGGTGGTTTGACAGTGCCTTCCCCAGTCATTACCGTTTAGCCCCCCAGCAAGCTGGGTACTCATTTTACCGACCTCGGAAGGATGGAAGACTGAGTCAACCTTGAGCCGGCTGCTGGGATCGAACTCTCAGCCTCACGGGCAGAGTTTAAGATAGCATGTCACTGCCTTACCACTCTGCGCCATAAGAGGCTCATTATTGTTGTACTTGTAGTTTAAACCCATTACTGCGTGCCCTCTCCTCTGCAGCCAAGTGACAACCCTGCCCTCCTCCAAGTGACAACCTTTTAAATACTTAAAGAGGGCTATCATGTCCCCTCTCATCCTCCTTTTCTCCAGGCTGAACCTTCCCAAGTCCCTCAACCTATCTTCATAGGGCCTGCTCCCTTGGCCCCAGATCATCCTCGTCGCTCTCCTCTGTACCCTTTCAATTTACGTCCTTCTTGAAGTGAGGCCTCCAGAACTGTACACAGTACTCCAGGTGTGGTCTGACCAGTGCCGTATACAATGGGACTATGGCATCTTGTGATTTTAATGTGATGGCCCTGTTGATACAGCCCCAAATGGCACTCGCCCCTTTTACCACTGCATCACACTGCCTGCTCATGTTTAGTTTCCAATCCACAAGTACCCCAAGGTCCCGTTCACACACAGTGCTACCTAGAAGCATATCCCCCATCCAGTAGGTATGCTTTTCATTTTTCTGACCCTAATGCAGAGCTTTACACTTATCTATATTAAATTGTATCTTGTTCTCATTTGCCCATTTTCCCATTGTGTTCAGATCTCGTTGAACTCTGTCTCTATCTTCCGTAGTATTTGCTAGTCCTCCCAATTTGGTGTCATCTGCAAACCTGATGAGTAGTCCCTCCACCCCCTCATCTAGATCATTAATAAATATGTTAAAAAGTACCGGACCGAGCCCCGAGCCCTGAGGTACCCCGCTACTCACCTCCCTCCAGTCTGATGAAACACCATTGACAACAACTCTTTGAGTGCGGTTCTCTAACCCATTCCCTATCCACCTAACTATCTGAAAATCCAGATTGCAGTCCTTCAATTTATCCATCAGAACATCATAGGGAACCTTATCAAAAGCTTTACTAAAATTCAAGTAAACAACAGATTTCTCTACTTACAAGGTTATTCTCCATTTTCACAGATTTCTCGTATCAAATGACCGTTGGACCCTGGGCGCCCAATAGAAAAGCCCCGTTCTGAGCCCGCATCACAATGGGTTCTGGAGCTTTCCTCTGGCGGAGAATCCGTCCCTCAAGGGGAGGGGGGTTGCTCTGGTGTCCCCAGAACAGAAGGGGGGGCTGTCCAGCCGCTGACTCTGGAAGGGATGCCAACCGGCCTTTCTGATGGTTTCATGTTGAGCAGAAATCACTCCCCGATAGATCTCTCTCTTGAACTAATATAATCACACCTTCCTTTGGTCCTGGACCCTGTCCGGGATCCTATTGCTCTCCTGCCCACATGCAGGACGTGGGTCCATGCTTGGCCCCTGTGGCCTCTTCTTGCATGCCCAGGGAAATGCCGGGCTGGGGGTGGGCATGGAATTCGGGTCCCTGTGAGTGGGCAGGTAGTTGTGAGTTTGCTGTATTGTGCAGGGGGTTGGTCTAGATGACCCTGGAGGTCCCGTCCAGCTCTACAATTCTATGAGTGAAGAGGGGTTTAATAGGAACATTGATTCAAAACTTTCCCCTCCTTTCATTTTATGCTCAGTGTATCCTGTCTTCCCTTTCTGGTCTCTGGGAGATTTCGACAGGAATATTGACACAGGGCGGGAACATTTCTTTCCACACCGCACAATAACATCGACCCTTTCGGCAGGCAGCTGTCCCCTTCGTTGCCCCTTCCGCATTTGCCTCTTTGTTGCCTTTTGCCCACAGTGTCCACCTCGCCCCCTGCAATATCGTCTACTTTTCCTTATCAGTATTTGCTACCTTCCAGTTGATTGCAACCGGAAGGATGCGGAGTCTGAGGACTTCTGGGGCCAGGCCTGGCACACTCGTAACTCCCCGTGCTCAACATGGTTTAGCCTGCATTCGTCGGACTCCAAAGGCCAAGAGTTTCCGACATGGGGCATTGTTTAAAAAAACGAGGCTTTAAATGAGTCTTTGCAAGAAGATGTGCAGTCCGGATTTTGATGAGGACTCCCAGATTTGTCATAGTTTTCCAATTCAATGCCGTGACTCAAATACCATGTTTGTGTCCCAGTCTAGGGGTATTTGGGCACATTCTGTCTTCCTGCCCCCTTTGGCTGGTTAGGAGAGAGGAGGAAGGTTTTTAAAACCTCTTTTTCTACCCCAAAGGGGGGTTTGCATGCTCAATGCAGCGCTGAACGTGTGACATTGCATTATTCCCAAGTGAGACCATTGATTTATCTAGCTCAGATTCACCTATTCTGCTTTGCAGCATTCATCCGGGGTTTTGGGAAGTGGATGGAGACACATCCTGGCTTTAGGGATTAGTGTCTGAAGACAGGTGGCAGAGACCAGAGAGAGAGACAGAGAGAGAGAGAGAGAGAGAGAGAGAGAGAGAGAGAGAGAGAGAGAGAGAGAGAGAGAGAGCACCAACACCGTTTAGAAATGGAACTTTGCCAATGACACCAAACTGGGAGGAGGAGCAAACATCTCTGAAGAGAGTTCAAGGAGATCTGATCCCGCTCGAAAAGTGGGCAGAGGAGAACAAAGAGAGTTCTACACCTGGGTCAGAAAAATGAGAACAGGGGTAGGGTGGGTGGGATAGGCACGCCCCAAAAAGAAAAAAGTAAACAAAGAATAATCCAATGAACTTTGTTATACTAATTTTTGAGTGTTTGGGAGAATATGGAACTGGGGTCGCTGTATGTGGGCAGGGAGTTGTGAATTTCCTAGGGGGGTGGACTAGATGACCCTGTAGGTTCCTTCCAGCTCTAGGATTCTACGATTCTCTCACCTGATAAGGTCAAAAACTATGCTCTATACATCAGGTTTATCGATTTATATCCTGTTCATTTTTTAAACTGAAAAGAACATTAATTCTACATTTGTTTTCTTTGGTCTCTGAAGCCAACTCCATCATTCGAAAGCATCTCTTCTTCTCCTGTCTTCCTTCTTCAGGGTCCAGCTTTCACATCCATAGGTTGTTACGGGGAAGACAACGGCGTTGACTAGCCGGCACTTTGCAAATAATGGGGGTGGGCAAATGTCATTGAGAGCCAGAGGAACCTGTGAGCAAGCAGACGAGAATTGAGGATATTTTACTATTTCAAATACTAATAATACTGATAATCACATACTTACCATCCAAACAACTAACTGCTACCCCCCCCCCTTGTTGGATGATGGACTTGAGGAATCTGGGGATCTAAAGGTGACCCCTGCAGCTATTCTATTGCGGGGAAAAGCGGCCCCTTTACAGGAGAAAGCGAGGGAGGCTACCATTGATACGCAGCTGGAGAGTGCGTGGGAATGTCAGCTGCAGAGAGATATCAGTCTGCATTGATTGCAAGAATGATGGAACTCATCTTTGATAGAACGAATTGGAGAATTGACCAATGGCGATTTGTAGCAAGGAACATCTGGACCCTTCCATCACAAGAGGCCAGTTTTCAGGATCCATAGTTGATGGTATTCAGAAGGACAGTGCTGGGAACTTCATTAACTTCATTAAGGCTGCCAGTAATGTGGGTGTGAAAGACAAGGGCAGAGTCTACACTTACTTTGTGTATTCCATTGTCAATCCTGTTGAATTCAGATGGATTTGAACTCGGGTCTTCCTCTTCTCCCCCCCCCCATTGAAACAGGAAATCAACAACAATTTGTGCTGAATATGACCCGGTGGTGTTACCCAAATTGAGTGGACACGTGTCCTAAAAACACGCATCTTTGATCTTGTTTGGAAGATTAGCCCAAATGCAGCGAGAGGGGGGTAACTTAGCATTTATAGATCAAAATGCCTCTACATACCAGGGTTGATTACACCCGTAGCTACTCAAGGCAAACACAGATGTAAATGGTAAAATAGTAGTATAAGCTTTTATTGAAAGGAAAATAACAAAAAGACACACAAATAGCTAACACACCTACAAGCAGTCATAAAGAGAAGGGAGAGGAAGAGTGGAAGGCTTGATAGTTACCTGTCCGAGGAGTGGTGGGTCAGAGGAAGAAGCACGAACCAGCGTGGGAGGTCCCGGGTTGGAAGACACTCAAAGTGTCTGTGTGAAGCCACAGTTTTTATAGGATTTTGGGAAGGGGGCTACGTGACAAGGCTCAGGTAAGCATGTGCTGGAAGTTTCCAGGGTCCCCGGAGATTAGGCCAATACCTGGCCAAGTGGGGGTGATGGCCGTAAATGGATTTGGATAAAGGTATTAATGGCTCTGAGGAAGAGAGCCATCAGGTCTAGCTGGCAGGATGTGGGGAGGAGATTTCCCCTGGCAGAGGGGCCAAGGGTGAAAAATGTTGCAAGACAAAGGATTTTCCTAGGAGCCCTCAGGCAAACAGGAGGAAGCCAGTCCACTCCCTTAGAAATACAATGTGGGGGGGGGGGGTGAGCTGATGCAAGCTTGAGTCCGGATGCACCTCTGGGCCAGGCAAAGGCTGTCATTCCAAACCTAAGGCAGAGAGCAAGATTTCTAAGATGGAGTCTGGCCTGGCTTGGCCGACCCTAGCAGTGTCATCTTGGCTTTAGCTTAAGCCTAGACTATTGTGGGGTGCCATTGGTTATAGAAAACAGTGTGCCTGTCAGTGAGGCAGGGGGCCCTGCCACACCTTAACAATGGCTCCCACTCTGCTGGGCAGCCCACCCTCTGGAGATGAGGCCCCCTGCTTTGATCTCCTTTGGGAGTTCCCAAATAGGAGAGGGATGGAGGCCACCCCATTGCGGTGGGAGAACAGGGAGGTGGGGAAGCCCAACCGGGAGAAAGAATGAAACACATCATTTATTTTTTGTAGGGATGGGAGAGCAGGTTGTCCTATTTAGTCACATTAGATGCTCAGTTAACACAACAGATATACACACACACACACATTAAATGCTTCTGCCAAGCTCATCTTTTGAGACGGGAAAGCCTTGTGGATTTGAAAGGGTTAAAATCTTTGGACCCATCTGATGCACTTTGAATGCTCATAAAGTGATCTCTGCCGTGGTTGAGGTAGTCAGGTAGTCTTCAAAAGCACTCAGGTACAGGAACCATAAATCTGCACACCGAAGATTTCCATAAGCATCTTTTACAGGAAAGGAGATTAGTTCAATGCAGCAAGTTACTAGTCCTCAGTATTGTGGAAAGCATTGTGGAAAGCATTTTAAAACTCAGCATTTTAAAACTCAAACTTACTATTATTATTATTTATGAATTGTCACAGTCACATATTTGACTGGTCATTGGTGTTCTAGGGACATGCAGACGTGTCTTTGCAGGATTCTTGCGGTTCCAAGCAACAATCTTCTAAAACTCAGCTGATGCTGTCATATTACTATTACTATTGCTATTGCTATTGCTATTACTATTACTATTACTATTACTATTACTATTGCTGATGGATGGATGGATGGATGGATGGATGGATGGATGGATGGATGGATGGATGGATGGATGGATAAATTGAAGGACTGCAATCTGGATTTTCAGATAGTTAGGTGGATAGGGAATTGGTTAGAGAACCGCACTCAAAGAGTTGTTGTCAATGGTGTTTCATCAGACTGGATGGAGGTGAGTAGCGGGGTACATCAGGGCTCAGGGCTCGGTCCGATACTTTATAACATATTTATTAATGATCTACATGAGGGGGTGGAGGGACTACCCATCAAGTTTGCAGATGACACCAAATTGGGAGGACTGGCAAATACTCCGGAAGATAGAGACAGAGTTCACAATGGAACACAATGGAAACATGGGCAAATGAGAACAAGATGCAATTTAATAAAGATAAGGTTAAAGTTCTGCATCTGGGTCAGAAAAATGAAAAGCATGCCTACTGGATGGGAATGTTCAGCCTGGAGAAAAGGAGGTTGAGAGGGGACATGATAGCCCTCTTTAAGTATCTGAAAGTATGTCACTTGGAGGACAGCAGGATGCTGTTTCTGTTGGTTGCAGAGGAAAAGACATGCAGTAAAGACACGCAGTAAAAGACACGATATAGGCTAGATATCAGGAAAAGAATTTTCACAGTCAGAGTAGTTCAGCAGTGGAATAGGCTGCCTAAGGAGGTGGTGAGCTCCCCCTCACTGGCAGTCTTCAAGCAAAGGTTAGATACACACTTTTCTTGGATGCTTTAGGATGGTTTGGACTGATCCTGCGTTGAGCAGGGGGTTGGACTAGATGGCCTGTGTGGCCCCTTCCAACTCTATGACTCTATGATTCTATGACTATGACTATTACTATTACTAGACCCAGCTTGGTATAGTGGTTAGGATTGCGGATTTCTAATCTGGCATGCCAGGTTCAATTCCCCACTCCCCCACATGCAGCCAGCTATGTGACCTTGGGCTCCCCACAGCACTGATAAAGCTGTTCTGACCAAGCAGTGATATCAGGGCTCTCTTACACCCACCCACCTCCAGGGTGTCTGTTGTGGGGAGAGGAATGGGAAGGCACAGCCAACTTATGGCAACCCCAGAAGATTTCAAGGCAACCGCTTCTGAGATCTGATGGGAGCAGGCTCCACCATGCCACCTTTCCTCCTCGCAGTGGACTTTTGTGTATAAAAAGCCATCAGGTCGCAGCCCATTTACATGACCCCAGCAATGGGCTTTGGAGGCCAGAGATGTTCAGAACTGCTTTGCCATGGCCTTCCTCTGCCGAGTCTTCTCAATGGACTTTGAAGGATGTCATTCTGAAACTAGAACTAGGGGAGCCTGCATGCAGTGGAGAAGTAAGCGGTGAGGAAGATGTATAGAATCCCTCCCTCACCCACCTCTTTCCTCCTACACGTTTCTGCTCACAGCTGCTTTTCCCCAAATGAGAGTAAGTCACTCATCAAAATAGTGGGTTTGGGACTCCAGGCCCATTCCGCACACATAGGATAATGCACTTTCAATGTGCTTTGGCAGCTGGATTTCCCTGTACAGAACAGGAAAATCTACTTCGAAAGTGCACTGAAAGTGCATTATCTATTGTGTGCATAAAACATGCAGGTAAGGGGAAAGAGGCTGAATAGAGAGTTGTAGGGAGAAAGCAATGGGGGAGGGGGTTAATCTCTCTGAGTCCTCCTACCCTTTCTTTCTGCAGCTAGCTCCTCCAAATGCCTTTATAAAACCTAAGATTAAGTTTTGTTAAGCCAAAATAGCCACTTTGCCTCCTGCTTCTGGATTATTGTTTAGCATTAGTCACTCAATATGAAGATCCAGAGAGTTGAACAGAAATTTCGAAGATGTTTGAATGGAATAATCCCATGTGGTCTGAATATGTCGTGAGGGGCATGTACTTGCCTAAATGGAACCTCTAGTGCAGAAGTTGGCTCCACATCTCATTCTGATTTTCTTCGATGGAAATTTCTACCAAATTCTAAGCTTCCCTGCGATTCCAGAAGTCTCTTCAGCAATTTTGCTACCTTTCCACTTCTTCATGTTCCTTATTCGAATCACTGTTTCCCCCCACCCGAATTTAATTCATGAAACTGATTGGGCCCACATGTTCATCCTCCAGCACACCTTGCTAGTTTTGTCTGCTGATTCTTCAGGGTCATGCAGGGATTACATGACAAACGTACAAGTTCAAGATTCATTCCCAGGTTGTCCTGGGAATTGTATTTCTGTGGGAGGAGAAAGAAGCTAGGGGGGTTCTGATAGAGATTTCTCGGTTTCGCAGTAGGCTACAACTCCCAGGCTGCTTTTGAGATGGGCATGGAAAAGGAACAGGTTTGGGTTAGAGCAGAGGTGAATATGTGTTTAGAGAGTGGATGTGAATGAATAAGGCACAGCTCATAGAGATGGTTTCCGAGGGAAAGCATGTTGGCCAACCGTAGAACAATACAAGGTCTTGAGAGTCAAAATCCCTTGAGGAAGCTTTACATTTCTGGTTGGTAGCAGCCAGTGAGGGAGACTGGAATCCAGGGCAGAGTCTGCACTTACTTTGTTTATTCCGTTGTCAATCCTGTTGAATTCGGATCGCTTGGAACTCGGATCTTCCTCGTCCCGTCCCCCCCATTGAAACAGAAAAGTGTTCTGCACATGGTTAGGGTAGTTCAGAAGGGGGGGGGGAGCCAAGCCTCTTTCTTTCTTTTCTTGAATGGGGAGGGGAGGGGAGAAGCAAGCAGGGAGCCTCTTTCTTTTCTTGGAGAGGGGCTGGGTGGGAGAGGATCGAAAAAGGCAGAGAAGGGAGAAAAAATCCAGGACCCACAGAAGTTGAGAGAAGTTAGGACTTCTCCTTTAAGGCAAGTTTGCCACATGACTACCTGAGGCCAGATTCAAACCAGCCTTAAAATACTGAGGTTTAAAAGCACTCTAAGATATCGCACAATAAAGGTAGGGTCACTCCGGATCAATCCTTCTTGCTGCAGAAAGAAATTTTAAATCGCCCCAAATCCAAACGGAAATTGCATCCTGTGTAGAGGGCAGAGACTGAATCGATCTGGTGTTGGAATAAAAGCTCCGTGCAGCTTACACCCAGGAGTATCTGAAAGACCAACAAGATTTCCAGCTTTCTTCCTCAGGTAGCCCTTCACCAAGAACCCAGACTAAAATCTAATAGAGATGTAATTCAAAAAATTAAATAAAGTTCTCCCAGTTCTGAGAAGAGTTATCAAATGTACAAAGCTGGGGTTGGGTCTAGTAAGGCCACATGCAAGGATTTCCCCCTACAGACCATGTTCCCCATCTTGCACTGATGTGGGAGAGGCTGGAGGAGCTAGTTGAGGAAGTCATGCTTTGTGGGCAGGAATCATTGTGCCTCTGGAAACCCTGCCCTGGAGTCAGCCCTTGAGATAAGCGTCAAGTGGGTCGCCGTGTTGGTCTGAAGGAGCACAAGAAAACCAAAGTCCAGGAGCACCTTGAAGACCAACAAAGATTTATTCAAGGCGTGAGCTTCCGTGTGCAAGCACTCTTCCTCAGAACAATCTGCTTGCACTCGAAAGCTCACGCCTTGAATAAATCTCTGTTGGTCTTAAAGGTGCTCCTGGACCCTGATTCCCTTGAGATGGTGTCCCTTGTGTTGCCGTAACACAACACCTGGCTCATCTCCTTGCTCATCTCCTCCCAATAAGCAGCAAAGGTGACTTCCGTTCATGGAATGCCAAGACAAAAGGGATGGCTCGGTTTACCTCTGGGCAAGGTAAGAGGGGACTTGTCCGGGATTATGAAGTAACAGATAGAATTAGAGAGACAAAGGCAGAAATTTTGCCTTCCCTCCCAAATGAGCGTCTGCTAAGGCAAAGGTCAAGCATGCTGCATGGCCATGTTTTGGGTCTGGCATTGAATGAGGGACAAGGTCAAAAGAGGGGCCGAGTCACAGTGGGCCTCGATAAAGAACCCAGTACTGATATTACCCTTTTCTCTCTCTCTCATTCTTTCTAAATCTCAACCCATGGGTTATTCACATGGCCCAGCACCAGCAGAGCATCACTGGCTCTGTTGTTTATGTGGCATAGCAGGGCACCCTTCATAGAATCATAGGATCATAAAGTTGGAAGGGACCTCCTGGGTCATCTAGTCCAACCCCCTGTACCATGCAGGACACTCACAGCCCTATCGCTCAGCCCCTGTAACCTGCCACCCCCTTGAACCTTCACAGAATCAGCCTCTCCATCAGATGGAGGGATAGTTAGGAATTCTGGACGAAACTGAGACCCTCACTTTGCTGAAAATATTTACTGGCATTCTCCTGAACTCTAAACTTCCTTAGGATGCAAAACAAAAACAAGAACAAAAAACGCTGTTGTTTTTGAATTGGAGTATGCTCAGGGCCTGCCATCCTCGCTGCGGGCTGTAATTCCAGTTCCAGAGCATCAGTGTCTCTCCCAGGGAGAATAATATTGCTGCATTTTGACACGACAGGCGTTAGGTTTGTGGATTTTCTCTTTGTGGTTGTCTTACATTTTCCAATGTGTCTTCACCTTAGTGTGTAGGGCTTGTTTCCCCATTTTCTGTTTAGGAAATAGAAACCTTCACCGGAAGTGGAAAGTAAAATTTTATCACAAAGAAACTTCATAAAACACAAACAAACATTTATTCCTAACTATTTACAACTATTTACAAACTATTCCTAACTATTTACATATGCAACAATGTAAAATGTGAGCCCGGAGGCGCCGGAGGCCCCTCCGCAACCGGCGCCGAAGCCCCACCCAGCACCCCTGGGCCGCTGGCGGGGCGGCCCAGGCAATTCGGGGTGGGGCTGGTGGCGGGCCGGCTGCAGAGGGCTCCGGGCATAAAATAAGCTCTTCCAGCGCCTCTTCCTGCTCGTCCTCCTTCTCCTCTTCCTGTTTGTTGTCCTTCTCCTCCTCTCCCGCCTCCTCCTCCTTCTCCTCCTCCTCCTCCTCCTCCGACTGCTCCTGCGGACAAAAGAGAGATGCACAAATCAGCCAGAGCAAGGCATTCTGGGAAGGGGCCAAGGAATATGCTCCTTGGGAAGCAAGAGGAAGTGGTGGCTGTGGGTCTGGGACTGAAGGACTTGGTGGAAGGCCAACCTGGGGGCGATCTGCCTTCTTGCCCTTGTGGGTAGGACGGGGGTCTGGGGGCTGAGCTGGGCGTACCTCAGAAAAGATACTTCCACTTGTCCCACTGGACCCGTCTGCAGACGATGCCCAACTAGACACAAAGCCACTTGGTGTGGATCCGCGCCCCAATGATGCTTCTGAATCCTGGGGAAAGGAGAGAAGAGAGAAAAGTGTCAGACATTATTCCTCTGACCCATTAACCTACCTGTGCCCCTGGGGACCATCCCAACATGAACCCCATGGAAAACTTACCACACTCCACAGTTCCTCTTCAAGAATATCTTCCAGAACCTGCAAGAAGAAATGGAGATTGGTGAATGTTTGTCTCTTCTGCCTGGGGGCCGCCTGAGGGCATCTAGTCCAACCCCCTGCTCAATGCAGGATCAGCCCAAAGCATCCTAAAGCATCCAAGAAAAGTGTGTATCCAACGTTTGCTTGAAGACTGCCAGTGAGGGGGAGCTCACCACCTCCTTAGGCAGCCTATTCCACTGCTGCACTACTCTGAGTGTGAAATTTTTTTTCCTGATATCTAGCCTATATTGTTGTAAAGGTAAAGGTATCCCCTGTGCAAGCACCGGGTCATGTCTGACCCTTGGGGTGATGCCTTCTAGCATTTTCATGGCAGACTCAATGCGGGGTGGTTTGACAGTGCCTTCCCCAGTCATTACCGTTTAGCCCCCCAGCAAGCTGGGTACTCATTTTACCGACCTCGGAAGGATGGAAGACTGAGTCAACCTTGAGCCGGCTGCTGGGATCGAACTCTCAGCCTCACGGGCAGAGTTTAAGATAGCATGTCACTGCCTTACCACTCTGCGCCATAAGAGGCTCATTATTGTTGTACTTGTAGTTTAAACCCATTACTGCGTGCCCTCTCCTCTGCAGCCAAGTGACAACCCTGCCCTCCTCCAAGTGACAACCTTTTAAATACTTAAAGAGGGCTATCATGTCCCCTCTCATCCTCCTTTTCTCCAGGCTGAACCTTCCCAAGTCCCTCAACCTATCTTCATAGGGCCTGCTCCCTTGGCCCCAGATCATCCTCGTCGCTCTCCTCTGTACCCTTTCAATTTACGTCCTTCTTGAAGTGAGGCCTCCAGAACTGTACACAGTACTCCAGGTGTGGTCTGACCAGTGCCGTATACAATGGGACTATGGCATCTTGTGATTTTAATGTGATGGCCCTGTTGATACAGCCCCAAATGGCACTCGCCCCTTTTACCACTGCATCACACTGCCTGCTCATGTTTAGTTTCCAATCCACAAGTACCCCAAGGTCCCGTTCACACACAGTGCTACCTAGAAGCATATCCCCCATCCAGTAGGTATGCTTTTCATTTTTCTGACCCTAATGCAGAGCTTTACACTTATCTATATTAAATTGTATCTAGTTCTCATTTGCCCATTTTCCCATTGTGTTCAGATCTCGTTGAACTCTGTCTCTATCTTCCGTAGTATTTGCTAGTCCTCCCAATTTGGTGTCATCTGCAAACCTGATGAGTAGTCCCTCCACCCCCTCATCTAGATCATTAATAAATATGTTAAAAAGTACCGGACCGAGCCCCGAGCCCTGAGGTACCCCGCTACTCACCTCCCTCCAGTCTGATGAAACACCATTGACAACAACTCTTTGAGTGCGGTTCTCTAACCCATTCCCTATCCACCTAACTATCTGAAAATCCAGATTGCAGTCCTTCAATTTATCCATCAGAACATCATAGGGAACCTTATCAAAAGCTTTACTAAAATTCAAGTAAACAACAGATTTCTCTACTTACAAGGTTATTCTCCATTTTCACAGATTTCTCGTATCAAATGACCGTTGGACCCTGGGCGCCCAATAGAAAAGCCCCGTTCTGAGCCCGCATCACAATGGGTTCTGGAGCTTTCCTCTGGCGGAGAATCCGTCCCTCAAGGGGAGGGGGGCTGCTCTGGTGTCCCCAGAACAGAAGGGGGGGCTGTCCAGCCGCTGACTCTGGAAGGGATGCCAACCGGCCTTTCTGATGGTTTCATGTTGAGCAGAAATCACTCCCCGATAGATCTCTCTCTTGAACTAATATAATCACACCTTCCTTTGGTCCTGGACCCTGTCCGGGATCCTATTGCTCTCCTGCCCACATGCAGGACGTGGGTCCATGCTTGGCCCCTGTGGCCTCTTCTTGCATGCCCAGGGAAATGCCGGGCTGGGGGTGGGCATGGAATTCGGGTCCCTGTGAGTGGGCAGGTAGTTGTGAGTTTGCTGTATTGTGCAGGGGGTTGGTCTAGATGACCCTGGAGGTCCCGTCCAGCTCTACAATTCTATGAGTGAAGAGGGGTTTAATAGGAACATTGATTCAAAACTTTCCCCTCCTTTCATTTTATGCTCAGTGTATCCTGTCTTCCCTTTCTGGTCTCTGGGAGATTTCGACAGGAATATTGACACAGGGCGGGAACATTTCTTTCCACACCGCACAATAACATCGACCCTTTCGGCAGGCAGCTGTCCCCTTCGTTGCCCCTTCCGCATTTGCCTCTTTGTTGCCTTTTGCCCACAGTGTCCACCTCGCCCCCTGCAATATCGTCTACTTTTCCTTATCAGTATTTGCTACCTTCCGGTTGATTGCAACCGGAAGGATGCGGAGTCTGAGGACTTCCGGGGCCAGGCCTGGCACACTCGTAACTCCCCGTGCTCAACATGGTTTAGCCTGCATTCGTCGGACTCCAAAGGCCAAGAGTTTCCGACATGGGGCATTGTTTAAAAAAACGAGGCTTTAAATGAGTCTTTGCAAGAAGATGTGCAGTCCGGATTTTGATGAGGACTCCCAGATTTGTCATAGTTTTCCAATTCAATGCCGTGACTCAAATACCATGTTTGTGTCCCAGTCTAGGGGTATTTGGGCACATTCTGTCTTCCTGCCCCCTTTGGCTGGTTAGGAGAGAGGAGGAAGGTTTTTAAAACCTCTTTTTCTACCCCAAAGGGGGGTTTGCATGCTCAATGCAGCGCTGAACGTGTGACATTGCATTATTCCCAAGTGAGACCATTGATTTATCTAGCTCAGATTCACCTATTCTGCTTTGCAGCATTCATCCGGGGTTTTGGGAAGTGGATGGAGACACATCCTGGCTTTAGGGATTAGTGTCTGAAGACAGGTGGCAGAGACCAGAGAGAGAGACAGAGAGAGAGAGAGAGAGAGAGAGAGAGAGAGAGAGAGAGAGAGAGAGAGCACCAACACCGTTTAGAAATGGAACTTTGCCAATGACACCAAACTGGGAGGAGGAGCAAACATCTCTGAAGAGAGTTCAAGGAGATCTGATCCCGCTCGAAAAGTGGGCAGAGGAGAACAAAGAGAGTTCTACACCTGGGTCAGAAAAATGAGAACAGGGGTAGGGTGGGTGGGATAGGCACGCCCCAAAAAGAAAAAAGTAAACAAAGAATAATCCAATGAACTTTGTTATACTAATTTTTGAGTGTTTGGGAGAATATGGAACTGGGGTCGCTGTATGTGGGCAGGGAGTTGTGAATTTCCTAGGGGGGTGGACTAGATGACCCTGTAGGTTCCTTCCAGCTCTAGGATTCTACGATTCTCTCACCTGATAAGGTCAAAAACTATGCTCTATACATCAGGTTTATCGATTTATATCCTGTTCATTTCTTAAAACTGAAAAGAACATTAATTCTACATTTGTTTTCTTTGGTCTCTGAAGCCAACTCCATCATTCGAAAGCATCTCTTCTCCTCCTGTCTTCCTTCTTCAGGGTCCAGCTTTCACATCCATAGGTTGTTACGGGGAAGACAACGGCGTTGACTAGCCGGCACTTTGCAAATAATGGGGGTGGGCAAATGTCATTGAGAGCCAGAGGAACCTGTGAGCAAGCAGACGAGAATTGAGGATATTTTTCTATTTCAAATACTAATAATACTGATAATCACATACTTACCATCCAAACAACTAACTGCTACCCCCCCCCTTGTTGGATGATGGACTTGAGGAATCTGGGGATCTAAAGGTGACCCCTGCAGCTATTCTATTGCGGGGAAAAGCGGCCCCTTTACAGGAGAAAGCGAGGGAGGCTACCATTGATACGCAGCTGGAGAGTGCGTGGGAATGTCAGCTGCAGAGAGATATCAGTCTGCATTGATTGCAAGAATGATGGAACTCATCTTTGATAGAACGAATTGGAGAATTGACCAATGGCGATTTGTAGCAAGGAACATCTGGACCCTTCCATCACAAGAGGCCAGTTTTCAGGATCCATAGTTGATGGTATTCAGAAGGACAGTGCTGGGAACTTCATTAACTTCATTAAGGCTGCCAGTAATGTGGGTGTGAAAGACAAGGGCAGAGTCTACACTTACTTTGTGTATTCCATTGTCAATCCTGTTGAATTCAGATGGATTTGAACTCGGGTCTTCCTCTTCTCCCCCCCCCCCATTGAAACAGGAAATCAACAACAATTTGTGCTGAATATGACCCGGTGGTGTTACCCAAATTGAGTGGACACGTGTCCTAAAAACACGCATCTTTGATCTTGTTTGGAAGATTAGCCCAAATGCAGCGAGAGGGGGGTAACTTAGCATTTATAGATCAAAATGCCTCTACATACCAGGGTTGATTACACCCGTAGCTACTCAAGGCAAACACAGATGTAAATGGTAAAATAGTAGTATAAGCTTTTATTGAAAGGAAAATAACAAAAAGACACACAAATAGCTAACACACCTACAAGCAGTCATAAAGAGAAGGGAGAGGAAGAGTGGAAGGCTTGATAGTTACCTGTCCGAGGAGTGGTGGGTCAGAGGAAGAAGCACGAACCAGCGTGGGAGGTCCCGGGTTGGAAGACACTCAAAGTGTCTGTGTGAAGCCACAGTTTTTATAGGATTTTGGGAAGGGGGCTACGTGACAAGGCTCAGGTAAGCATGTGCTGGAAGTTTCCAGGGTCCCCGGAGATTAGGCCAATACCTGGCCAAGTGGGGGTGATGGCCGTAAATGGATTTGGATAAAGGTATTAATGGCTCTGAGGAAGAGAGCCATCAGGTCTAGCTGGCAGGATGTGGGGAGGAGATTTCCCCTGGCAGAGGGGCCAAGGGTGAAAAATGTTGCAAGACAAAGGATTTTCCTAGGAGCCCTCAGGCAAACAGGAGGAAGCCAGTCCACTCCCTTAGAAATACAATGTGGGGGGGGGGGGGGTGAGCTGATGCAAGCTTGAGTCCGGATGCACCTCTGGGCCAGGCAAAGGCTGTCATTCCAAACCTAAGGCAGAGAGCAAGATTTCTAAGATGGAGTCTGGCCTGGCTTGGCCGACCCTAGCAGTGTCATCTTGGCTTTAGCTTAAGCCTAGACTATTGTGGGGTGCCATTGGTTATAGAAAACAGTGTGCCTGTCAGTGAGGCAGGGGGCCCTGCCACACCTTAACAATGGCTCCCACTCTGCTGGGCAGCCCACCCTCTGGAGATGAGGCCCCCTGCTTTGATCTCCTTTGGGAGTTCCCAAATAGGAGAGGGATGGAGGCCACCCCATTGCGGTGGGAGAACAGGGAGGTGGGGAAGCCCAACCGGGAGAAAGAATGAAACACATCATTTATTTTTTGTAGGGATGGGAGAGCAGGTTGTCCTATTTAGTCACATTAGATGCTCAGTTAACACAACAGATATACACACACACACACATTAAATGCTTCTGCCAAGCTCATCTTTTGAGACGGGAAAGCCTTGTGGATTTGAAAGGGTTAAAATCTTTGGACCCATCTGATGCACTTTGAATGCTCATAAAGTGATCTCTGCCGTGGTTGAGGTAGTCAGGTAGTCTTCAAAAGCACTCAGGTACAGGAACCATAAATCTGCACACCGTAGATTTCCATAAGCATCTTTTACAGGAAAGGAGATTAGTTCAATGCAGCAAGTTACTAGTCCTCAGTATTGTGGAAAGCATTGTGGAAAGCATTTTAAAACTCAGCATTTTAAAACTCAAACTTACTATTATTATTATTTATGAATTGTCACAGTCACATATTTGACTGGTCATTGGTGTTCTAGGGACATGCAGACGTGTCTTTGCAGGATTCTTGCGGTTCCAAGCAACAATCTTCTAAAACTCAGCTGATGCTGTCATATTACTATTACTATTGCTATTGCTATTGCTATTTCTATTACTATTACTATTACTATTGCTGATGGATGGATGGATGGATGGATGGATGGATGGATGGATGGATGGATGGATAAATTGAAGGACTGCAATCTGGATTTTCAGATAGTTAGGTGGATAGGGAATTGGTTAGAGAACCGCACTCAAAGAGTTGTTGTCAATGGTGTTTCATCAGACTGGATGGAGGTGAGTAGCGGGGTACATCAGGGCTCAGTGCTCGGTCCGATACTTTATAACATATTTATTAATGATCTACATGAGGGGGTGGAGGGACTACCCATCAAGTTTGAAGATGACACCAAATTGGGAGGACTGGCAAATACTCCGGAAGATAGAGACAGAGTTCACAATGGAACACAATGGAAACATGGGCAAATGAGAACAAGATGCAATTTAATAAAGATAAGGTTAAAGTTCTGCATCTGGGTCAGAAAAATGAAAAGCATGCCTACTGGATGGGAATGTTCAGCCTGGAGAAAAGGAGGTTGAGAGGGGACATGATAGCCCTCTTTAAGTATCTGAAAGTATGTCACTTGGAGGACAGCAGGATGCTGTTTCTGTTGGTTGCAGAGGAAAAGACATGCAGTAAAGACACGCAGTAAAAGACACGATATAGGCTAGATATCAGGAAAAGAATTTTCACAGTCAGAGTAGTTCAGCAGTGGAATAGGCTGCCTAAGGAGGTGGTGAGCTCCCCCTCACTGGCAGTCTTCAAGCAAAGGTTAGATACACACTTTTCTTGGATGCTTTAGGATGGTTTGGACTGATCCTGCGTTGAGCAGGGGGTTGGACTAGATGGCCTGTGTGGCCCCTTCCAACTCTATGACTCTATGATTCTATGACTATGACTATTACTATTACTAGACCCAGCTTGGTATAGTGGTTAGGATTGCGGATTTCTAATCTGGCATGCCAGGTTCAATTCCCCACTCCCCCACATGCAGCCAGCTGTGTGACCTTGGGCTCCCCACAGCACTGATAAAGCTGTTCTGACCAAGCAGTGATATCAGGGCTCTCTTACACCCACCCACCTCCAGGGTGTCTGTTGTGGGGAGAGGAATGGGAAGGCACAGCCAACTTATGGCAACCCCAGAAGATTTCAAGGCAACCGCTTCTGAGATCTGATGGGAGCAGGCTCCACCATGCCACCTTTCCTCCTCGCAGTGGACTTTTGTGTATAAAAAGCCATCAGGTCGCAGCCCATTTACATGACCCCAGCAATGGGCTTTGGAGGCCAGAGATGTTCAGAACTGCTTTGCCATGGCCTTCCTCTGCCGAGTCTTCTCAATGGACTTTGAAGGATGTCATTCTGAAACTAGAACTAGGGGAGCCTGCATGCAGTGGAGAAGTAAGCGGTGAGGAAGATGTATAGAATCCCTCCCTCACCCACCTCTTTCCTCCTACACGTTTCTGCTCACAGCTGCTTTTCCCCAAATGAGAGTAAGTCACTCATCAAAATAGTGGGTTTGGGACTCCAGGCCCATTCCGCACACATAGGATAATGCACTTTCAATGTGCTTTGGCAGCTGGATTTCCCTGTACAGAACAGGAAAATCTACTTCGAAAGTGCACTGAAAGTGCATTATCTATTGTGTGCATAAAACATGCAGGTAAGGGGAAAGAGGCTGAATAGAGAGTTGTAGGGAGAAAGCAATGGGGGAGGGGGTTAATCTCTCTGAGTCCTCCTACCCTTTCTTTCTGCAGCTAGCTCCTCCAAATGCCTTTATAAAACCTAAGATTAAGTTTTGTTAAGCCAAAATAGCCACTTTGCCTCCTGCTTCTGGATTATTGTTTAGCATTAGTCACTCAATATGAAGATCCAGAGAGTTGAACAGAAATTTCGAAGATGTTTGAATGGAATAATCCCATGTGGTCTGAATATGTCGTGAGGGGCATGTACTTGCCTAAATGGAACCTCTAGTGCAGAAGTTGGCTCCACATCTCATTCTGATTTTCTTCGATGGAAATTTCTACCAAATTCTAAGCTTCCCTGCGATTCCAGAAGTCTCTTCAGCAATTTTGCTACCTTTCCACTTCTTCATGTTCCTTATTCGAATCACTGTTTCCCCCCACCCGAATTTAATTCATGAAACTGATTGGGCCCACATGTTCATCCTCCAGCACACCTTGCTAGTTTTGTCTGCTGATTCTTCAGGGTCATGCAGGGATTACATGACAAACGTACAAGTTCAAGATTCATTCCCAGGTTGTCCTGGGAATTGTATTTCTGTGGGAGGAGAAAGAAGCTAGGGGGGTTCTGATAGAGATTTCTCGGTTTCGCAGTAGGCTACAACTCCCAGGCTGCTTTTGAGATGGGCATGGAAAAGGAACAGGTTTGGGTTAGAGCAGAGGTGAATATGTGTTTAGAGAGTGGATGTGAATGAATAAGGCACAGCTCATAGAGATGGTTTCCGAGGGAAAGCATGTTGGCCAACCGTAGAACAATACAAGGTCTTGAGAGTCAAAATCCCTTGAGGAAGCTTTACATTTCTGGTTGGTAGCAGTCAGTGAGGGAGACTGGAATCCAGGGCAGAGTCTGCACTTACTTTGTTTATTCCGTTGTCAATCCTGTTGAATTCGGATCGCTTGGAACTCGGATCTTCCTCGTCCCGTCCCCCCCATTGAAACAGAAAAGTGTTCTGCACATGGTTAGGGTAGTTCAGAAGGGGGGGGGGGAGCCAAGCCTCTTTCTTTCTTTTCTTGAATGGGGAGGGGAGGGGAGAAGCAAGCAGGGAGCCTCTTTCTTTTCTTGGAGAGGGGCTGGGTGGGAGAGGATCGAAAAAGGCAGAGAAGGGAGAAAAAATCCAGGACCCACAGAAGTTGAGAGAAGTTAGGACTTCTCCTTTAAGGCAAGTTTGCCACATGACTACCTGAGGCCAGATTCAAACCAGCCTTAAAATACTGAGGTTTAAAAGCACTCTAAGATATCGCACAATAAAGGTAGGGTCACTCCGGATCAATCCTTCTTGCTGCAGAAAGAAATTTTAAATCGCCCCAAATCCAAACGGAAATTGCATCCTGTGTAGAGGGCAGAGACTGAATCGATCTGGTGTTGGAATAAAAGCTCCGTGCAGCTTACACCCAGGAGTATCTGAAAGACCAACAAGATTTCCAGCTTTCTTCCTCAGGTAGCCCTTCACCAAGAACCCAGACTAAAATCTAATAGAGATGTAATTCAAAAAATTAAATAAAGTTCTCCCAGTTCTGAGAAGAGTTAGCAAATGTACAAAGCTGGGGTTGGGTCTAGTAAGGCCACATGCAAGGATTTCCCCCTACAGACCATGTTCCCCATCTTGCACTGTTGTGGGAGAGGCTGAAGGAGCTAGTTGAGGAAGTCATGCTTTGTGGGCAGGAATCATTGTGCCTCTGGAAACCCTGCCCTGGAGTCAGCCCTTGAGATAAGCGTCAAGTGGGTCGCCGTGTTGGTCTGAAGGAGCACAAGAAAACGAAAGTCCAGGAGCACCTTGAAGACCAACAAAGATTTATTCAAGGCGTGAGCTTCCGTGTGCAAGCACTCTTCCTCAGAACAATCTGCTTGCACTCGAAAGCTCACGCCTTGAATAAATCTCTGTTGGTCTTAAAGGTGCTCCTGGACCCTGATTCCCTTGAGATGGTGTCCCTTGTGTTGCCGTAACACAACACCTGGCTCATCTCCTTGCTCATCTCCTCCCAATAAGCAGCAAAGGTGACTTCCGTTCATGGAATGCCAAGACAAAAGGGATGGCTCGGTTTACCTCTGGGCAAGGTAAGAGGGGACTTGTCCGGGATTATGAAGTAACAGATAGAATTAGAGAGACAAAGGCAGAAATTTTGCCTTCCCTCCCAAATGAGCGTCTGCTAAGGCAAAGGTCAAGCATGCTGCATGGCCATGTTTTGGGTCTGGCATTGAATGAGGGACAAGGTCAAAAGAGGGGCCGAGTCACAGTGGGCCTCGATAAAGAACCCAGTACTGATATTACCCTTTTCTCTCTCTCTCATTCTTTCTAAATCTCAACCCATGGGTTATTCACATGGCCCAGCACCAGCAGAGCATCACTGGCTCTGTTGTTTATGTGGCATAGCAGGGCACCCTTCATAGAATCATAGGATCATAAAGTTGGAAGGGACCTCCTGGGTCATCTAGTCCAACCCCCTGTACCATGCAGGACACTCACAGCCCTATCGCTCAGCCCCTGTAACCTGCCACCCCCTTGAACCTTCACAGAATCAGCCTCTCCATCAGATGGAGGGATAGTTAGGAATTCGGGACGAAACTGAGACCCTCACTTTGCTGAAAATATTTACTGGCATTCTCCTGAACTCTAAACTTCCTTAGGATGCAAAACAAAAACAAGAACAAAAAACGCTGTTGTTTTTGAATTGGAGTATGCTCAGGGCCTGCCATCCTCGCTGAGGGCTGTAATTCCAGTTCCAGAGCATCAGTGTCTCTCCCAGGGAGAATAATATTGCTGCATTTTGACACGACAGGCGTTAGGTTTGTGGATTTTCTCTTTGTGGTTGTCTTACATTTTCCAATGTGTCTTCACCTTAGTGTGTAGGGCTTGTTTCCCCATTTTCTGTTTAGGAAATAGAAACCTTCACCGGAAGTGGAAAGTAAAATTTTATCACAAAGAAACTTCATAAAACACAAACAAACATTTATTCCTAACTATTTACAACTATTTACAAACTATTCCTAACTATTTACATATGCAACAATGTAAAATGTGAGCCCGGAGGCGCCGGAGGCCCCTCCGCAACCGGCGCCGAAGCCCCACCCAGCACCCCTGGGCCGCTGGCGGGGCGGCCCAGGCAATTCGGGGTGGGGCTGGTGGCGGGCCGGCTGCAGAGGGCTCCGGGCATAAAATAAGCTCTTCCAGCGCCTCTTCCTGCTCGTCCTCCTTCTCCTCTTCCTGTTTGTTGTCCTTCTCCTCCTCTCCCGCCTCCTCCTCCTTCTCCTCCTCCTCCTCCTCCTCCGACTGCTCCTGCGGACAAAAGAGAGATGCACAAATCAGCCAGAGCAAGGCATTCTGGGAAGGGGCCAAGGAATATGCTCCTTGGGAAGCAAGAGGAAGTGGTGGCTGTGGGTCTGGGACTGAAGGACTTGGTGGAAGGCCAACCTGGGGGCGATCTGCCTTCTTGCCCTTGTGGGTAGGACGGGGGTCTGGGGGCTGAGCTGGGCGTACCTCAGAAAAGATACTTCCACTTGTCCCACTGGACCCGTCTGCAGACGATGCCCAACTAGACACAAAGCCACTTGGTGTGGATCCGCGCCCCAATGATGCTTCTGAATCCTGGGGAAAGGAGAGAAGAGAGAAAAGTGTCAGACATTATTCCTCTGACCCATTAACCTACCTGTGCCCCTGGGGACCATCCCAACATAAACCCCATGGAAAACTTACCACACTCCACAGTTCCTCTTCAAGAATATCTTCAAGAACCTGCAAGAAGAAATGGAGATTGGTGAATGTTTGTCTCTTCTGCCTGGGGGCCGCCTGAGGGCATCTAGTCCAACCCCCTGCTCAATGCAGGATCAGCCCAAAGCATCGTAAAGCATCCAAGAAAAGTGTGTATCCAACGTTTGCTTGAAGACTGCCAGTGAGGGGGAGCTCACCACCTCCTTAGGCAGCCTATTCCACTGCTGCACTACTCTGAGTGTGAAATTTTTTTTCCTGATATCTAGCCTATATTGTTGTAAAGGTAAAGGTATCCCCTGTGCAAGCACCGGGTCATGTCTGACCCTTGGGGTGATGCCTTCTAGCATTTTCATGGCAGACTCAATGCGGGGTGGTTTGACAGTGCCTTCCCCAGTCATTACCGTTTAGCCCCCCAGCAAGCTGGGTACTCATTTTACCGACCTCGGAAGGATGGAAGACTGAGTCAACCTTGAGCCGGCTGCTGGGATCGAACTCTCAGCCTCACGGGCAGAGTTTAAGATAGCATGTCACTGCCTTACCACTCTGCGCCATAAGAGGCTCATTATTGTTGTACTTGTAGTTTAAACCCATTACTGCGTGCCCTCTCCTCTGCAGCCAAGTGACAACCCTGCCCTCCTCCAAATGACAACCTTTTAAATACTTAAAGAGGGCTATCATGTCCCCTCTCATCCTCCTTTTCTCCAGGCTGAACCCTCCCAAGTCCCTCAACCTATCTTCATAGGGCCTGCTCCCTTGGCCCCAGATCATCCTTGTCGCTCTCCTCTGTACCCTTTCAATTTACGTCCTTCTTGAAGTGAGGCCTCCAGAACTGCACACAGTACTCCAGGTGTGGTCTGACCAGTGCCGTATACAATGAGACTATGGCATCTTGTGATTTTAATGTGATGACCCTGTTGATACAGCCCCAAATGGCACTCGCCCCTTTTACCACTGCATCACACTGCCTGCTCATGTTTAGTTTCCAATCCACAAGTACCCCAAGGTCCCGTTCACACACAGTGCTACCTAGAAGCATATCCCCCATCCAGTAGGTATGCTTTTCATTTTTCTGACCCTAATGCAGAGCTTTACACTTATCTATATTAAATTGTATCTTGTTCTCATTTGCCCATTTTCCCATTGTGTTCAGATCTCGTTGAACTCTGTCTCTATCTTCCGTAGTATTTGCTAGTCCTCCCAATTTGGTGTCATCTGCAAACCTGATGAGTAGTCTCTCCACCCCATCATCTAGATCATTAATAAATATGTTAAAAAGTACCGGACCGAGCCCCGAGCCCTGAGGTACCCCGCTACTCACCTCCCTCCAGTCTGATGAAACACCATTGACAACAACTCTTTGAGTGCGGTTCTCTAACCCATTCCCTATCCACCTAACTATCTGAAAATCCAGATTGCAGTCCTTCAATTTATCCATCAGAACATCATGGGGAACCTTATCAAAAGCTTTACTAAAATTCAAGTAAACAACAGATTTCTCTACTTACAAGGTTATTCTCCATTTTCACAGATTTCTCGTATCAAATGACCGTTGGACCCTGGGCGCCCAATAGAAAAGCCCCGTTCTGAGCCCGCATCACAATGGGTTCTGGAGCTTTCCTCTGGCGGAGAATCCGTCCCTCAAGGGGAGGGGGGTTGCTCTAGTGTCCCCAGAACAGAAGGGGGGGCTGTCCAGCCGCTGACTCTGGAAGGGATGCCAACCGGCCTTTCTGATGGTTTCATGTTGAGCAGAAATCACTCCCCGATAGATCTCTCTCTTGAACTAATATAATCACACCTTCCTTTGGTCCTGGACCCTGTCCGGGATCCTATTGCTCTCCTGCCCACATGCAGGACGTGGGTCCATGCTTGGCCCTGTGGCCTCTTCTTGCATGCCCAGGGAAATGCCGGGCTGGGGGTGGGCATGGAATTCGGGTCCCTGTGAGTGGGCAGGTAGTTGTGAGTTTGCTGTATTGTGCAGGGGGTTGGTCTAGATGACCCTGGAGGTCCCGTCCAGCTCTACAATTCTATGAGTGAAGAGGGGTTTAATAGGAACATTGATTCAAAACTTTCCCCTCCTTTCATTTTATGCTCAGTGTATCCTGTCTTCCCTTTCTGGTCTCTGGGAGATTTCGACAGGAATATTGACACAGGGCGGGAACATTTCTTTCCACACCGCACAATAACATCGACCCTTTCGGCAGGCAGCTGTCCCCTTCGTTGCCCCTTCCGCATTTGCCTCTTTGTTGCCTTTTGCCCACAGTGTCCACCTCGCCCCCTGCAATATCGTCTACTTTTCCTTATCAGTATTTGCTACCTTCCGGTTGATTGCAACCGGAAGGATGCGGAGTCTGAGGACTTCCGGGGCCAGGCCTGGCACACTCGTAACTCCCCGTGCTCAACATGGTTTAGCCTGCATTCGTAGGACTCCAAAGGCCAAGAATTTCCGACACGGGGCATTGTTTAAAAAAACGAGGGTTTAAATGAGTCCTTGCAAGAAGATGTGCAGTCCGGATTTTGATGAGGACTCCCAGATTTGTCATAGTTTTCCAATTCAATGCCGTGACTCAAATACCATGTTTGTGTCCCAGTCTAGGGGCATTTGGGCACATTCTGTCTCCCTGCCCCCTTTGGCTGGTTAGGAGAGAGGAGGGAGGTTTTTAAAACCTCTTTTTCTACCCCAAAGGGGGGTTTGCATGCTCAATGCAGTGCTGAACGTGTGACATTGCAGTATTCCCAAGTGAGACCATTGATTTATCTAGCTCAGATTCACCTATTCTGCTTTGCAGCATTCATCCGGGGTTTTGGGAAGTGGATGGAGACACATCCTGGCTTTAGGGATTAGTGTCTGAAGACAGGTGGCAGAGACCAGAGAGAGAGACAGAGAGAGAGAGAGAGAGAGAGAGAGCACCAACAACTTTTAGAAATGGAACTTTGCCAATGACACCAAACTGGGAGGAGGAGCAAACATCTCTGAAGAGAGTTCAAGGAGATCTGATCCCGCTCGAAAAGTGGGCAGAGGAGAACAAAGAGAGTTCTACACCTGGGTCAGAAAAATGAGAACAGGGGTAGGGTGGGTGGGATAGGCACGCCCCAAAAAGAAAAAAGTAAACAAAGAATAATCCAATGAACTTTGTTATACTAATTTTTGAGTGTTTGGGAGAATATGGAACTGGGGTCGCTGTATGTGGGCAGGGAGTTGTGAATTTCCTAGGGGGGTGGACTAGATGACCCTGTAGGTTCCTTCAAGCTCTAGGATTCTACGATTCTCTCACCTGATAAGGTCAAAAACTATGCTCTATACATCAGGTTTATCGATTTATATCCTGTTCATTTCTTAAAACTGAAAAGAACATTAATTCTACATTTGTTTTCTTTGGTCTCTGAAGCCAACTCCATCATTCGAAAGCATCTCTTCTCCTCCTGTCTTCCTTCTTCAGGGTCCAGCTTTCACATCCATGGGTTGTTACGGGGAAGACAACGGCGTTGACTAGCCGGCACTTTGCAAATAATGGGGGTGGGCAAATGTCATTGAGAGCCAGAGGAACCTGTGAGCAAGCAGACGAGAATTGAGGATATTTTTCTATTTCAAATACTAATAATACTGATAATCACATAATTACCATCCAAACAACTAACTGCTACCTCCCCTTGTTGGGTGATGGACTTGAGGAATCTGGGGATCTAAAGGTGACCCCTGCAGCTATTCTATCGCGGGGAAAAGCGGCCCCTTTACAGGAGAAAGCGAGGGAGGCTACCATTGATACGCAGCTGGAGAGTGCGTGGGAATGTCAGAGCTGCAGAGAGATATCAGTCTGCATTGATTGCAAGAATGATGGAACTCATCTTTGATAGAACGAATTGGAGAATTGACCAATGGCGATTTGTAGCAAAGAACATCTGGACCCTTCCATCACAAGAGGCCAATTTTCAGGATCCATAGTTGATGGTATTCAGAAGGACAGTGCTGGGAACTTCATTAACTTCATTAAGGCTGCCAGTAATGTGGGTGTGAAAGACAAGGGCAGAGTCTGCACTTACTTTGTGTATTCCATTGTCAATCCTGTTGAATTCAGATGGATTTGAACTCGGGTCTTCCTCTTCTCCCCCCCCCCCCCATTGAAACAGGAAATCAACAACAATTTGTGCTGAATATGACCCGGTGGTGTTACCCAAATTGAGTGGACACGTGTCCTAAAAACACGCATCTTTGATCTTGTGGGGAAGATTAGCCCAAATGCAGCGAGAGGGGGGTAACTTAGCATTTATAGATCAAAATGCCTCTACATACCAGGGTTGATTACACCCGTAGCTACTCAAGGCAAACACAGATGTAAATGGTAAAATAGTAGTATAAGCTTTTATTGAAAGGAAAATAACAAAAAGACACACAAATAGCTAACACACCTACAAGCAGTCATAAAGAGAAGGGAGAGGAAGAGTGGAAGGCTTGATAGTTACCTGTCCGAGGAGTGGTGGGTCAGAGGAAGAAGCACGAACCAGCGTGGGAGGTCCCGGGTTGGAAGACACTCAAAGTGTCTGTGTGAAGCCACAGTTTTTATAGGATTTTGGGAAGGGGGCTACGTGACAAGGCTCAGGTAAGCATGTGCTGGAAGTTTCCAGGGTCCCCGGAGATTAGGCCAATACCTGGCCAAGTGGGGGTGATGGCCGTAAATGGATTTGGATAAAGGTATTAATGGCTCTGAGGAAGAGAGCCATCAGGTCTAGCTGGCAGGATGTGGGGAGGAGATTTCCCCTGGCAGAGGGGCCAAGGGTGAAAAATGTTGCAAGACAAAGGATTTTCCTAGGAGCCCTCAGGCAAACAGGAGGAAGCCAGTCCACTCCCTTAGAAATACAATGTGGGGGGGGGGGTGAGCTGATGCAAGCTTGAGTCCGGATGCACCTCTGGGCCAGGCAAAGGCTGTCATTCCAAACCTAAGGCAGAGAGCAAGATTTCTAAGATGGAGTCTGGCCTGGCTTGGCCGACCCTAGCAGTGTCATCTTGGCTTTAGCTTAAGCCTAGACTATTGTGGGGTGCCATTGGTTATAGAAGACAGTGTGCCTGTCAGTGAGGCAGGGGGCCCTGCCACACCTTAAAAATGGCTCCCACTCTGCTGGGTAGCCCACCCTCTGGAGATGAGGCCCCCTGCTTTGATCTCCTTGGGGAGTTCCCAAATAGGAAAGGGATGGAGACCACCCCATTGCGATGGGAGAACAGGGAGGTGGGGAAGCCCAACCGGGAGAAAGAATGAAACACATCATTTATTTTTCATGGGGTGGGAGAGCAGGTTGTCCTATTTAGTCACATTAGATGCTCAGTTAACACAACAGATATACACACACACACACATTAAATGCTTCTGCCAAGCTCATCTTTTGAGACGGGAAAGCCTTGTGGATTTGAAAGGGTTAAAATCTTTGGACCCATCTGATGCACTTTGAATGCTCATAAAGTGATCTCTGCCGTGGTTGAGGTAGTCAGGTAGTCTTCAAAAGCACTCAGGTACAGGAACCATAAATCTGCACACCGTAGATTTCCATAAGCATCTTTTACAGGAAAGGAGATTAGTTCAATGCAGCAAGTTACTAGTCCTCAGTATTGTGGAAAGCATTGTGGAAAGCATTTTAAAACTCAGCATTTTAAAACTCAAACTTACTATTATTATTATTTATGAATTGTCACAGTCACATATTTGACTGGTCATTGGTGTTCTAGGGACATGCAGACGTGTCTTTGCAGGATTCTTGCGGTTCCAAGCAACAATCTTCTAAAACTCAGCTGATGCTGTCATATTACTATTACTATTGCTATTGCTATTACTATTACTATTACTATTACTATTGCTGATGGATGGATGGATGGATGGATGGATGGATAAATTGAAGGACTGCAATCTGGATTTTCAGATAGTTAGGTGGATAGGGAATTGGTTAGAGAACCGCACTCAAAGAGTTGTTGTCAATGGTGTTTCATCAGACTGGATGGAGGTGAGTAGCGGGGTACATCAGGGCTCAGGGCTCGGTCTGATACTTTATAACATATTTATTAATGATCTACATGAGGGGGTGGAGGGACTACCCATCAAGTTTGCAGATGACACCAAATTGGGAGGACTGGCAAATACTCCGGAAGATAGAGACAGAGTTCACAATGGAACACAATGGAAACATGGGCAAATGAGAACAAGATGCAATTTAATAAAGATAAGGTTAAAGTTCTGCATCTGGGTCAGAAAAATGAAAAGCATGCCTACTGGATGGGAATGTTCAGCCTGGAGAAAAGGAGGTTGAGAGGGGACATGATAGCCCTCTTTAAGTATCTGAAAGTATTGTTACCCGAGAGGTAGCCCAAAATGGAAGGGTGCCTCACACAGAGATACCTTCATGCACAGAAGCCCATGACTGGACTCTGAGCAGGTTGGCACACACAGAAACCAGCCTGGCAGAGACTGACTATGGAGTCAGTAGGGCCCCTTAAGAAACCCAGGAAGCCAGGCTAAGGCTCCATCTTGTTTGGGCTTCACTAGATTTCTTACATTTCCTCCTTGCCCAACTGACTGAGCTAAATGTGCACATTATCTAAATCCCCCCCCCCCAGCCAAAGACCATTAGACTATCTACAGGAAAGGAATATCCCTTCAAGGTACTAACTGCAACTTCTTTTGTCTCTCTTGTCCAGTGTAATTTCTGTCTAGCAGCATCTCTTATCCCCAAATGTCTTCCCCCAGTCCTTCCTGATAAAACAAAGACAAGGCCATTAGCCACACATTACACCTAGCCAAGGTATTGTTCTACTCGATGAGATTACTCCACACCTCCCACTCTAGTGACATCACAGTTCAAACTCACCTATCAGGTACTCATAATATCAGAGACCAATCATCAATCATGGACCTCCCAGTGGGCAGTCTCTGGGGCTGGCCCGGGAATTTCAAACACTATATCAAGCCTTGCGCACACCCTGTGTGTGTGTGTGTGTTATTGTCCACACCCGGCATCCTGTCCATCCCCTGATGTCGTCAACCCTGTGTCTGGGCTGCTTGGATCCAAGAAAGGTGCAGTATCTTGAACTTGTCCCCCTGTAGAACTTAGTGTAACGTGTCCCCTGTAGAACTTAGTGTAACTTGTCCCCCTGTAGAACTTAGTGAACTTGTCCCCTGTAGAACTTAGTGTAACTTGTCCCCCTGTAGAACTTAGTGTATGTATGTTTTTGCTCTGTGTGTGTTTTGAGTGTATCCCAATATTTTCCCCAAATAAATCCCATGAGTGTAAGCTTTTGTCTTCTTCATTTAAGAAGGGTTTCTTCCAGGGAAAGGACCCCGTAAAAATTGGTAGTAAAGATCCTGTGTTACCCAGCCTCTTGCTATCCCCAGCAATTTGGGTAACAGATTTTGGTGGAGAATGTGCGGGCACTACCCTGTATCTCTGAGAACAGATATTGATGAATGTGTGGGCACTACCCTGCATCTCTGATAACATATTTTGGTGGGAAAAGCTTGGGCACTACCCTGTATGTCTGAAAGCAAGAGTGAATGCATGTGTTTGTTCTCAGTGTACAGACGTAGGGAATTTTTCCTGTGAAGATACCCTGTGTTTTTGGAATTTGATGAGAGTAATGTGTGCATGTGTTTGATAGCAATCCTTTCAGGGTGTTACTGAACTTTACTTTCTTGGGAGGGACTTTAGCTTGAAAAGTTAGGATCCCTGCTCTTGACTTTTGTGTGTTACTGTAGGAACTAGGACCCCCGAAAGGACTAGATTCCTCTAACTAGGACCAAGCCCTGAAAAGGCTAGTCTCCTTTCTTTGCCAGACTAGGACCCCAAAAAGGCTGGTCTGGAGCCTCCTGAAAATTACTTTTGTGTGTTACTGTAGGAATTAGACCCCGAAAGGCTAGATTCCTTTCCTCACAGGCTAGGACCCCGAAAGGCTGGCCTCATTCCCTACACTTTCTCATATAGGAACTAGACCCTGGAAGGCTAGATTCCAACCAGGCTAGGACCCCGAAAGGCTGGCTTGGAGCAAAGCAGGAACTGTCTCAAACAGTCTCTTGAAATTTAAAGTGCTGCCCTGATCAAGCAGGCACTCCTCTCTTAGGCTTTGTCTCGAAAAGGCAGGCAACATTATGTTCTAAGGTTCTCATAGGTTACGCCCCGAAAGGCTAGCCAGATTCTCTAGTCCATGTTTGTGTGCTCACTAAAAGTTCTCAGTGCTCATTAAGAAAAGCTCAGACCTGTTCGTTAAAGAAAAAGAGCTTTTCAGAATTCTCAAGTGTTTGTGCAGTACCTCAAAAATGGAAAAGGTAGACCTCTCAAAGAAACTTAAGTCCAATGATCACCTGGACAAATTAACAAAATGGATTATTAAACAAGGGGAAAACCCATGGAAGCAAGATTCCTTTTCGGGTTCTGACCCATTGGCAATGCTAAAAGAAACTTTTACTGCTGTATGCAGTGCAAAGAAACTGGGGAGTTCCAAGAAAAATGTATATGCCAGTTGGGGTCTATTCGTAGCTCTGACTGGGGCTGCTGTTCAATTAAAAGCCTTAAAGGCTGAAAATGCCCAGTTCCAAACACAGATAACCCTGCTCCAAGGTGAGAAAGAAGATATCTGGGCTGACAAGGTCAGACTTGCATCAGAGCTCCAAAAAACCTTAGAACAATTAGAAACTGCCACTTACAGAGCTCATGTGGCAGAAGAAAAGGTTGGAGACCTAAGTCACCAGCTCACCCAAACTCAACATGCTGCCCAATATTTACATTCCCAAACTAAGGTTCAGCATGCTCAAGTAAGCCATGAGGCATGCCATAGAAAAATGCAGCAACTTGAAAAGCAGTTAGAGCTCCAGAGGGCTCTAGTTGCCACAATTCATCCAGAGACTCTTCCCATTCTACCTTCTGAGCCTCTGCCAGAAGCAATAATCCCCAAAATGTTCATAGAACCCCAAGGGGAAAATTCAGCTCCCTTCCACCCAGTTCTAGTTACAAACCCTGCAGATAGACCTGAGAGGCAGGAAATCCAGAAACAGCTCCCCATTGCAGGCCAGCTTAGAGAATCAGGTACTCTTGAATTTCCCACTAACCAGGACTCCAAAAATGTAAACATTCAGGCAAACAGTGGTCTCCACTCTCAGTACAGGATCAAGAGGGAAAACTGTTTTAATCAGAATCACCCCAATTCTAATAGGAATAGAGACAATCGCTCCCTGCAGCCACCTAATGGCTGGAGCAAACAAAAGCCAGGAGAAAGGAGTAAGCCACAAAATGGTTTCCCTTCAAATAATTTCCCCCCAAATACTCTCAAACCTAAATACTTCCAGAATAGAAATTCTGCCCATCAGCATCACAATAAAAGAATCAGTAACAGGACTTTTCTATGGCAGGAACTTAGAAATACTGGAGCAGACATGTCCCAGTATCATGACCAACCAACATCTGTGCTCATGTGTGCTTTTGTAAAGATCATTAGAGAGAAGAGGAACAGAGACATACTTAGATGTGAGCTACAGAAAACTAGCCCCATAGAAATTCCTTCTCAACCCCCTAAGGACTGGCAGAAGGAAATAGAGAAATTTAAAACTCTTACCCAGAAACAAGATTTGGAAATTAAGGATCTTGATAAGAAAAACAAAGAATTCCAGGGTGAACTTTTAAATGTAAAAACTCATTTGCAAAATGTACTGGATTTCCAAAGCCACACAGATAATAAATTTAAAAGAAAATACAGCAGATCCAGCAACCCAGCTTCACCTCTTGTCTTTAAAGAAGAGGAAATGTTCTCAGTTCCCCAATCTCAGAGTCAGGAAGGAAACCCTGCCTCTGAACCTGTACAAAGTTCCAAAATTCAAGTTCACAACAATTCTTTTAACAGGGAAGAATTTGTTGCAAGGACAACATTCGTTTTCAATTTTCTCTTAGCTTCCCTCTTCCCATTTAATGTTGCAAGCAAAGTTAACAGATTTCCAATTCAATGATATAATCAGCTTATTTTCTCAACTTCCACAAATAGTTCCAGGGCCACTGAACTGATTTACACATGAAAAATGATTGTTCAACATGTGTGCTTCCATTTTTACTTTATAAATTTTCAAATCTTAAATTTGGCTGCAACTGGTAGAGCCTCCACTGATAGTTGCAGTCACACTGAAACAGCCTCTATTTTGCATTCTTAAAACAGACTCTTTGCCTAACTGCCTTCCTAGGCACTCAGGCCCATGACTCATGCCTTGCTCTCCCCCATCCCAGCAACTGATCTACATAAGTAAGGAACTTTTAACAGCACAGAAAGTATTCTTTCTTCCCAAATCAGGAAGGGAAGAAGTTTTGTTTCTTTAAAGACTGACCCCTACCTCAGAGAGAATCTAAGGGGGGAAGAGTACAGTAAAATAGTTCTGTTCTAAAATATGTTTTGTTTTAGTTTTTATTTTAAGACAATTTTGGCCGCTTTTAGTATTTGAAATATTTTCTCTTTGAGAAAAGGCATTCCCTTCATAGCTTTTCGCTCTGACATTTTTACTTCCTATTTCAAATTTTAATTGGCAGTTAAAACTTTTTTTTTCATAAAACCATTTTGTTTAAAAATCTGTTTTTGCAATTTTGTTTTGTTTTGAATATGTTTAAACAGCCTTATACAGATCTTTCATTTGGGTACTCAGATTTCCATTCAGCCTGACTTCTACAAAAAGGCACTCTGTGCATGTACAGAGGAACAGTCTTTCTTCCTTAAGAACACAATTCTTTTGACACAGTATTGTGTAGTGTGACTCTTCATGTTCTACTCATTCATTCTTTCCCACTCATATCCTCAGCAGTACTCCAAGAGATGTGTCTTTTATAAGAAGCAATTGGCATCCCATCAGCCTGGCCTACAAGCAGGCAGATCTCAGTCTGAAAAACAAGTTTCTTTCCTTAACCCTTGAATTTTCTTTAAGGTTATTTGTTTGTGCTTATGTGCTCTAACTTTTTAGATTGTTTATGTTTACTTCCAAATTCTTTTAATGTCAATCCGCAATATTTTGAAAAATTCTTTTGCCATGTTTTGAGTCCTCTTTTAATTAGGAGTCCTCTCTTCTGCTCTTTATAGCAAGGAAGAGATCACAATCCAAGTTTTGTTTTTGAAGCTTTCTTTTTGTGTTCTGATTTATCTTATGTTCCTTATAGAGAAAAATCTGTAGTATGTTTTCTGCTTATGCTTTTAACCTACTGCATATCAGAGCTTCTATTTCTCCTTGTGCTTATTAACTGGAAAGCAATTGACCAGATTCTATCTAGCAATTCTTCTTTTTCCCCCATATATATGTATTTGTATATGAGCTGCTAATCTATTCATTCACAAACTATTTGCTACATGTTTGCAGGAACTATTAACTTTGGCTTTTTGAATCTTTTTCCGAGTGCCTCCTTTTACACAACAGTGCAGCAGTAGACCTAGGTCCCGTAGACCTAGCCTCCAAAACCTTCTTCTTACAGGACTTACAGGACTTTCTCTCTTGTGTATTTCTACAAAGCAGTAGTAATCTTCCAGTTTTTTTCTCAAATTCCCCAAATCACCAGGAATTTGGCATCCTCCTTCCCCTGTTTTATACTTTCGCTCTAATCTCCATCTCACTCCCTGGAGATGGCATCTAGCTCCTCTGAAATTCTATTTTCAGTACAGTCACTTATGGGGGCACCCCTCTGCCTCAATCTTTCATTTGAGTTCATTGTCTTCAAAGCTCTAAATTTTGAGTATTTTTCCTAATCTGTATATCCATCAGGCCGGGTGCCTACTTGAGCCCAGCCTCAGCAGACTTTGCAGCATCACTCTTTGCAGCTGCACACACTTCTCCACTGAACTTTTGTCTAGCTTCATCCTTCTCTCTCAATTGGGTGTCTCCCCCTTGAGCTCTTCAGCTCCTCTGTGCTGTTGACGCTTTGGGACACTCAAATATTCTTGCAACCCACATCTGCCAAGTCTGCCCTAAGGAGGCTCCAGGCTTGTGCATCACACAACCAATGGTCCTGCCTGCATGCGATTCACCGGTATCCTGCTCGCCAACCTCCAGACCTGACCTGGTCAAAGATGACAGCAACCCTCTGCCTGCGTTTCCTGTGGATGTGTTCCTGTGGTCATTACCTGCTGCTCTGCGCTTTCTGCCCCAGCCTACCTGCTGGTGAACTACTGATGCTTGCTGTTCCTGCTCTATGAATATTCACTGCCCTGCCTGCTGCTTCTTCTATATGCTACCTCTGACCCTGCATACCCTCAGATGCCCTGGATAAGTGCCTTTACTGCCTCTTCCCCTGCCATTTTAGTCACGAGGGGGGGAAGAAGATCAACTTGCAAGCTAACCCAGACCTGTACACATCTCCAGCTATTTGCTTGTTGCCACAACCTCTTGCCAGTGGCTCTCTCATAAAATGGATCCTTGCCAAAGCTGCTTTTTCACCCATATGGAGGAACCTCCTTGCAACCTTCACCCAGCAATGTGCTATAAGATCAACCAAATATATATATGCATATATATAGCAACACTGGACTAGTCACCCATCTTCATCAACCTTCAACTACTGGACTACTCTCCCACCTTCACCAATGGAACAAGGGGGGGAGGAAGTTTTTCAAGCTATTGTTTCTCGGTTGTACTATGCCATGCCAGTCACTTATTTCAATTAATTGTCTGTATTTCAAATTGCATTGTGCCACATATATCTAATATTGTCTATTGCATTGTGCCTTTAGCAATCCTCCATGTTCTTCATTTCCTTTCATTGCAGTTAATTTCATTGTATTTATTTATTCTTCCTTATGTTCCTTCCCATGTTTATGCACCCTTCCCATTCTCCCCATACTTAGTTTGTATTAGCTTTAGATAATAGAAATCTTCTCTCTTTAGTAAGGTGGATCCAAGAAGCCAAAGACTCTCCAGGTAACATGACACCTACATCACATACACTAAATTTTGTTTTATTTTTGATTGGATTCACATTTTTATAGAATGGCCCATAGTCCCTTGATCCATTGTACCTGAACCATCTTCCAATCTCTTTACTAACATTTCTGACACAGAATGGGTGACCGATCCTTGATTTCTATTTGGTTAATGGGTGAAGCCATGTGTCGGCTGACACAAGCCTTCAAGGGCGGGAAATGTTACCCGAGAGGTAGCCCAAAATGGAAGGGTGCCTCACACAGAGATACCTTCATGCACAGAAGCCCATGACTGGACTCTGAGCAGGTTGGCACACACAGAAACCAGCCTGGCAGAGACTGACTATGGAGTCAGTAGGGCCCCTTAAGAGACCTAGGAAGCCAGGCTAAGGCTCCATCTTGTTTGGGCTTCACTAGATTTCTTACATTTCCTCCTTGCCCAACTGACTGAGCTAAATGTGCACATTATCTAAATCCCCCCCCCCCAGCCAAAGACCATTAGACTATCTACAGGAAAGGAATATCCCTTCAAGGTACTAACTGCAACTTCTTTTGTCTCTCTTGTCCAGTGTAATTTCTGTCTAGCAGCATCTCTTATCCCCAAATGTCTTCCCCCAGTCCTTCCTGATAAAACAAAGACAAGGCCATTAGCCACACATTACACCTAGCCAAGGTATTGTTCTACTCGATGAGATTACTCCACACCTCCCACTCTAGTGACATCACAGTTCAAACTCACCTATCAGGTACTCATAATATCAGAGACCAATCATCAATCATGGACCTCCCAGTGGGCAGTCTCTGGGGCTGGCCCGGGAATTTCAAACACTATATCAAGCCTTGCGCACACCCTGTGTGTGTATGTGTGTTATTGTCCACACCCGGCATCCTGTCCATCCCCTGATGTCGTCAACCCTGTGTCTGGGCTGCTTGGATCCAAGAAAGGTGCAGTATCTTGAACTTGTCCCCCTGTAGAACTTAGTGTAACGTGTCCCCTGTAGAACTTAGTGTAACTTGTCCCCCTGTAGAACTTAGTGAACTTGTCCCCCTGTAGAACTTAGTGTATGTATGTTTTTGCTCTGTGTGTGTTTTGAGTGTATCCCAATATTTTCCCCAAATAAATCCCATGAGTGTAAGCTTTTGTCTTCTTCATTTAAGAAGGGTTTCTTCCAGGGAAAGGACCCCGTAAAAATTGGTAGTAAAGATCCTGTGTTACCCAGCCTCTTGCTATCCCCAGCAATTTGGGTAACAGTATGTCACTTGGAGGACAGCAGGATACTGTTTCTGTTGGTTGCAGAGGAAAAGACATGCAGTAAAGACACGCAGTAAAAGACACGATATAGGCTAGATATCAGGAAAAGAATTTTCACAGTCAGAGTAGTTCAGCAGTGGAATGGGCTGCCTAAGGAGGTGGCGAGCTCCCCCTCACTGGCAGTCTTCAAGCAAAGGTTAGATACACACTTTTCTTGGATGCTTTAGGATGGTTTGGGCTGATCCTGCGTTGAGCAGGGGGTTGAACTAGATGGCCTGTGTGGCCCCTTCCAACTCTATGACTCTATGATTCTATGACTATGACTATTACTATTACTAGACCCAGCTTGGTATAGTGGTTAGGATTGTGGATTTCTAATCTGGCATGCCAGGTTCAATTCCCCACTCCCCCACATGCAGCCAGCTGTGTGACCTTGGGCTCCCCACAGCACTGATAAAGCTGTTCTGACCAAGCAGTGATATCAGGGCTCTCTTACACCCACCCACCTCCAGGGTGTCTGTTGTGGGGAGAGGAATGGGAAGGCACAGCCAACTTATGGCAACCCCAGAAGATTTCAAGGCAACCGCTTCTGAGATCTGATGGGAGCAGGCTACACCATGCCACCTTTCCTCCTCGCAGTGGACTTTTGTGTATAAAAAGCCATCAGGTCGCAGCCCATTTACATGACCCCAGCAATGGGCTTTGGAGGCCAGAGATGTTCAGAACTGCTTTGCCATGGCCTTCCTCTGCCGAGTCTTCTCAATGGACTTTGAAGGATGTCATTCTGAAACTGGCACTAGGGGAGCCTGCATGCAGTGGAGAAGTAAGCGGTGAGGAAGATGTATAGAATCCCTCCCTCACCCACCTCTTTCCTCCAGCAGGTTTCTGCTCACAGCTGCTTTTCCCCAACTGAGAGTAAGTCACTCATCAAAATAGTGGGTTTGGGACTCCAGGCCCATTCCGCACACAAAGGATAATGCACTTTCAATATGCTTTGGCAGCTGGGTTTTCCTGTACAGAACAGGAAAATCTACTTCGAAAGTGCACTGAAAGTGCATTATGTATTGTGTGCAGAAAACATGCAGGTAAGGGGAAAGAGGCTGAATAGAGAGTTGTAGGGAGAAAGCAATGGGGGAGGGGGTTAATCTCTCTGAGTCCTCCTATCCTTTCTTTCTGCAGCTAGCTCCTCAAAATGCCTTTAAAAAACCTAAGATTGAGTTTTGTTAAGCCAAAATAGCCACTTTGCCTCCTGCTTCTGGATTATTGTTTAGCATTAGTCACTCAATATGAAGATCCAGAGAGTTGAACAGAAATTTCGAAGATGTTTGAATGGAATAATCCCATGTGGTCTGAATATGTCGTGAGGGGCATTTACTTGCCTCAATGGAACCTCTAGTGCAGAAGTTGGCTCCACATCTCATTCTGATTTTCTTCGATGGAAATTTCTACCAAATTCTAAGCTTCCGTGCGATTCCAGAAGTCTCTTCAGCAATTTTGCTACCTTTCCACTTCTTCATGTTCCTTATTCGAATCACTGTTTCCCCCCACCCGAATTTAATTCATGAAACTGATTGGGCCCACATGTTCATCCTCCAGCACACCTTGCTAGTTTTGTCTGCTGATTCTTCAGGGTCATGCAGGGATTACATGACAAACGTACAAGTTCAAGATTCATTCCCAGGTTGTCCTGGGAATTGTATTTCTGTGGGAGGAGAAAGAAGGCAGGGGGGTTCTGATAGAGATTTCTCGGTTTCGCAGTAGGCTACAACTCCCAGGCTGTTTTTGAGATGGGCATGGAAAAGGAACAGGTTTGGGATAGAGCAGATGTAAATATGTGTTTGGAGAGTGGATGTGAATGAATAAGGCACAACTCATAGAGATGGTTTCCGAGGGAAAGCATGTTGGCCAACCGTAGAACAATACAAGGTCTTGAGAGTCAAAATCCCTTGAGGAAGCTTTACATTTCTGGTTGGTAGCAGTCAGTGAGGGAGACTGGAATCCAGGGCAGAGTCTGCACTTACTTTGTTTATTCCGTTGTCAATCCTGTTGAATTCGGATCGCTTGGAACTCGGATCTTCCTCGTCCCCCCCCCCCATTGAAACAGAAAAGTGTTCTGCACATGGTTAGGGTAGTTCAGAAGGGGGGGGGAGCCAAGCCTCTTTCTTTCTTTTCTTGAATGGGGGGGGAGGGGAGAAGCAAGCAGGGAGCCTCTTTCTTTTCTTGGAGAGGGGCTGGGTGGGAGAGGATCGAAAAAGGCAGAGAAGGGAGAAAAAATCCAGGACCCACAGAAGTTGAGAGAAGTTAGGACTTCTCCTTTAAGGCAAGTTTGCCACATGACTACCTGAGGCCAGATTCAAACCAGCCTTAAAATACTGAGGTTTAAAAGCACTCTAAGATATCGCACAATAAAGGTAGGGTCACTCCGGATCAATCCTTCTTGCTGCAGAAAGGAATTTTAAATCGCCCCAAATCCAAACGGAAATTGCATCCTGTGTAGAGGGCAGAGACTGAATCGATCTGGGGTTGGAATAAAAGCTCCGTGCAGCTTACACCCAGGAGTATCTGAAAGACCAACAAGATTTCCAGCTTTCTTCCTCAGGTAGCCCTTCACCAAGTACCCAGACTAAAATCTAATAGAGATGTAATTTAAAAAAATTAAAATAAAGTTCCCCAGTTCTGAGAAGAGTTAGCAAATGTACAAAGCTGGGGTTGGGTCTAGTAAGGCCACATGCAAGGATTTCCCCCTACAGACCATGTTCCCCATCTTGCACTGTTGTGGGAGAGGCTGTAGGAGCTAGTTGAGGAAGTCATGCTTTGTGGGCAGGAATCATTGTGCCTCTGGAAACCCTGCCCTGGAGTCAGCCCTTGAGATAAGCGTCAAGTGGGTCGCCGTGTTGGTCTGAAGGAGCACAAGAAAACCAAAGTCCAGGAGCACCTTTAAGACCAACAAAGATTTATTCAAGGCGTGAGCTTCCGTGTGCAAGCACTCTTCCTCAGAACAATCTGCTTGCACTCGAAAGCTCACGCCTTGAATAAATCTCTGTTGGTCTTAAAGGTGCTCCTGGACCCTGATTCCCTTGAGATGGTGTCCCTTGTGTTGCCGTAACACAACACCTGGCTCATCTCCTTGCTCTTCTCCTCCCAATAAGCAGCAAAGGTGACTTCCGTTCATGGAATGCCAAGGCAAAAGGGATGGCTCGGTTTACCTCTGGGCAAGGTAAGAGGGGACTTGTCCGGGATTATGAAGTAACAGATAGAATTAGAGAGACAAAGGCAGAAATTTTGCCTTCCCTCCCAAATGAGCGTCTGCTAAGGCGAAGGTCAAGCATGCTGCATGGCCATGTTTTGGGTCTGGCATTGAATGAGGGACAAGGTCAAAAGAGGGGCCGAGTCACAGTGGGCCTCGATAAAGAACCCAGTACTGATATTACCCTTTTCTCTCTCTCTCATTCTTTCTAAATCTCAACCCATGGGTTATTCACATGGCCCAGCACCAGCAGAGCATCACTGGCTCTGTTGTTTATGTGGCATAGCAGGGCACCCTTCATAGAATCATAGGATCATAAAGTTGGAAGGGACCTCCTGGGTCATCTAGTCCAACCCCCTGTACCATGCAGGACACTCACAGCCCTATCGCTCAGCCCCTGTAACCTGCCACCCCCTTGAACCTTCACAGAATCAGCCTCTCCATCAGATGGAGGGATAGTTAGGAATTCGGGACGAAACTGAGACCCTCACTTTGCTGAAAATATTTACTGGCATTCTCCTGAACTCTAAACTTCCTTAGGATGCAAAACAAACACAAGAACAAAAAACGCTGTTGTTTTTGAATTGGAGTATGCTCAGGGCCTGCCATCCTCGCTGAGGGCTGTAATTCCAGTTCCAGAGCATCAGTGTCTCTCCCAGGGAGAATAATATTGCTGCATTTTGACACGACAGGCGTTAGGTTTGTGGATTTTCTCTTTGTGGTTGTCTTACATTTTCCAATGTGTCTTCACCTTAGTGTGTAGGGCTTGTTTCCCCATTTTCTGTTTAGGAAATAGAAACCTTCACCGGAAGTGGAAAGTAAAATTTTATCACAAAGAAACTTCATAAAACACAAACAAACATTTATTCCTAACTATTTACAACTATTTACAAACTATTCCTAACTATTTACATATGCAACAATGTAAAATGTGAGCCCGGAGGCGCCGGAGGCCCCTCCGCAACCGGCGCCGAAGCCCCACCCAGCACCCCTGGGCCGCTGGCGGGGCGGCCCAGGCAATTCGGGGTGGGGCTGGTGGCGGGCCGGCTGCAGAGGGCTCCGGGCATAAAATAAGCTCTTCCAGCGCCTCTTCCTGCTCGTCCTCCTTCTCCTCTTCCTGTTTGTTGTCCTTCTCCTCCTCTCCCGCCTCCTCCTCCTTCTCCTCCTCCTCCTCCTCCTCCGACTGCTCCTGCGGACAAAAGAGAGATGCACAAATCAGCCAGAGCAAGGCATTCTGGGAAGGGGCCAAGGAATATGCTCCTTGGGAAGCAAGAGGAAGTGGTGGCTGTGGGTCTGGGACTGAAGGACTTGGTGGAAGGCCAACCTGGGGGCGATCTGCCTTCTTGCCCTTGTGGGTAGGACGGGGGTCTGGGGGCTGAGCTGGGCGTACCTCAGAAAAGATACTTCCACTTGTCCCACTGGACCCGTCTGCAGACGATGCCCAACTAGACACAAAGCCACTTGGTGTGGATCCGCGCCCCAATGATGCTTCTGAATCCTGGGGAAAGGAGAGAAGAGAGAAAAGTGTCAGACATTATTCCTCTGACCCATTAACCTACCTGTGCCCCTGGGGACCATCCCAACATGAACCCCATGGAAAACTTACCACACTCCACAGTTCCTCTTCAAGAATATCTTCCAGAACCTGCAAGAAGAAATGGAGATTGGTGAATGTTTGTCTCTTCTGCCTGGGGGCCGCCTGAGGGCATCTAGTCCAACCCCCTGCTCAATGCAGGATCAGCCCAAAGCATCCTAAAGCATCCAAGAAAAGTGTGTATCCAACGTTTGCTTGAAGACTGCCAGTGAGGGGGAGCTCACCACCTCCTTAGGCAGCCTATTCCACTGCTGCACTACTCTGAGTGTGAAATTTTTTTTCCTGATATCTAGCCTATATTGTTGTAAAGGTAAAGGTATCCCCTGTGCAAGCACCGGGTCATGTCTGACCCTTGGGGTGATGCCTTCTAGCATTTTCATGGCAGACTCAATGCGGGGTGGTTTGACAGTGCCTTCCCCAGTCATTACCGTTTAGCCCCCCAGCAAGCTGGGTACTCATTTTACCGACCTCGGAAGGATGGAAGACTGAGTCAACCTTGAGCCGGCTGCTGGGATCGAACTCTCAGCCTCACGGGCAGAGTTTAAGATAGCATGTCACTGCCTTACCACTCTGCGCCATAAGAGGCTCATTATTGTTGTACTTGTAGTTTAAACCCATTACTGCGTGCCCTCTCCTCTGCAGCCAAGTGACAACCCTGCCCTCCTCCAAGTGACAACCTTTTAAATACTTAAAGAGGGCTATCATGTCCCCTCTCATCCTCCTTTTCTCCAGGCTGAACCTTCCCAAGTCCCTCAACCTATCTTCATAGGGCCTGCTCCCTTGGCCCCAGATCATCCTCGTCGCTCTCCTCTGTACCCTTTCAATTTACGTCCTTCTTGAAGTGAGGCCTCCAGAACTGTACACAGTACTCCAGGTGTGGTCTGACCAGTGCCGTATACAATGGGACTATGGCATCTTGTGATTTTAATGTGATGGCCCTGTTGATACAGCCCCAAATGGCACTCGCCCCTTTTACCACTGCATCACACTGCCTGCTCATGTTTAGTTTCCAATCCACAAGTACCCCAAGGTCCCGTTCACACACAGTGCTACCTAGAAGCATATCCCCCATCCAGTAGGTATGCTTTTCATTTTTCTGACCCTAATGCAGAGCTTTACACTTATCTATATTAAATTGTATCTTGTTCTCATTTGCCCATTTTCCCATTGTGTTCAGATCTCGTTGAACTCTGTCTCTTTCTTCCGTAGTATTTGCTAGTCCTCCCAATTTGGTGTCATCTGCAAACCTGATGAGTAGTCCCTCCACCCCATCATCTAGATCATTAATAAATATGTTCAAAAGTACCGGACCGAGCCCCGAGCCCTGAGGTACCCCGCTACTCACCTCCCTCCAGTCTGATGAAACACCATTGACAACAACTCTTTGAGTGCGGTTCTCTAACCCATTCCCTATCCACCTAACTATCTGAAAATCCAGATTGCAGTCCTTCAATTTATCCATCAGAACATCATGGGGAACCTTATCAAAAGCTTTACTAAAATTCAAGTAAACAACAGATTTCTCTACTTACAAGGTTATTCTCCATTTTCACAGATTTCTCGTATCAAATGACCGTTGGACCCTGGGCGCCCAATAGAAAAGCCCCGTTCTGAGCCCGCATCACAATGGGTTCTGGAGCTTTCCTCTGGTGGAGAATCCGTCCCTCAAGGGGAGGGGGGTTGCTCTGGTGTCCCCAGAACAGAAGGGGGGGCTGTCCAGCCGCTGACTCTGGAAGGGATGCCAACCGGCCTTTCTGATGGTTTCATGTTGAGCAGAAATCACTCCCCGATAGATCTCTCTCTTGAACTAATATAATCACACCTTCCTTTGGTCCTGGACCCTGTCCAGGATCCTATTGCTCTCCTGCCCACATGCAGGACGTGGGTCCATGCTTGGCCCCTGTGGCCTCTTCTTGCATGCCCAGGGAAATGCCGGGCTGGGGGTGGGCATGGAATTCGGGTCCCTGTGAGTGGGCAGGTAGTTGTGAGTTTGCTGTATTGTGCAGGGGGTTGGTCTAGATGACCCTGGAGGTCCCGTCCAGCTCTACAATTCTATGAGTGAAGAGGGGTTTAATAGGAACATTGATTCAAAACTTTCCCCTCCTTTCATTTTATGCTCAGTGTATCCTGTCTTCCCTTTCTGGTCTCTGGGAGATTTCGACAGGAATATTGACACAGGGCGGGAACATTTCTTTCCACACCGCACAATAACATCGACCCTTTCGGCAGGCAGCTGTCCCCTTCGTTGCCCCTTCCGCATTTGCCTCTTTGTTGCCTTTTGCCCACAGTGTCCACCTCGCCCCGCGCAATATCGTCTACTTTTCCTTATCAGTATTTGCTACCTTCCGGTTGATTGCAACCGGAAGGATGCGGAGTCTGACGACTTCTGGGGCCAGGCCTGGCACACTCGTAACTCCCCGTGCTCAACATGGTTTAGCCTGCATTCGTAGGACTCCAAAGGCCAAGAGTTTCCGACAGGGGGCATTGTTTAAAAAAACGAGGCTTTAAATGAGTCTTTGCAAGAAGATGTGCAGTCCGGATTTTGATGAGGACTCCCAGATTTGTCATAGTTTTCCAATTCAATGCCGTGACTCAAATACCATGTTTGTGTCCCAGTCTAGGGGTATTTGGGCACATTCTGTCTCCCTGCCCCCTTTGGCTGGTTAGGAGAGAGGAGGAAGGTTTTTAAAACCTCTTTTTCTACCCCAAAGGGGGGTTTGCATGCTCAATGCAGCGCTGAACGTGTGACATTGCATTATTCCCAAGTGAGACCATTGATTTATCTAGCTCAGATTCACCTCTTCTGCTTTGCAGCATTCATCCGGGGTTTTGGGAAGTGGATGGAGACACATCCTGGCTTTAGGGATTAGTGTCTGAAGACAGGTGGCAGAGACCAGAGAGAGAGACAGAGAGAGAGAGAGAGAGAGAGAGAGAGAGAGAGAGAGAGAGAGAGAGAGCACCAACACCGTTTAGAAATGGAACTTTGCCAATGACACCAAACTGGGAGGAGGAGCAAACATCTCTGAAGAGAGTTCAAGGAGATCTGATCCCGCTCGAAAAGTGGGCAGAGGAGAACAAAGAGAGTTCTACACCTGGGTCAGAAAAATGAGAACAGGGGTAGGGTGGGTGGGATAGGCACGCCCCAAAAAGAAAAAAGTAAACAAAGAATAATCCAATGAACTTTGTTATACTAATTTTTGAGTGTTTGGGAGAATATGGAACTGGGGTTGCTGTATGTGCTCAGGGAGTTGTGAATTTCCTAGGGGGGTGGACTAGATGACCCTGTAGGTTCCTTCCAGCTCTAGGATTCTACGATTCTCTCACCTGATAAGGTCAAAAACTATGCTCTATACATCAGGTTTATCGATTTATATCCTGTTCATTTCTTAAAACTGAAAAGAACATTAATTCTACATTTGTATTCTTCGGTCTCTGAAGCCAACTCCATCATTCGAAAGCATCTCTTCTCCTCCTGTCTTCCTTCTTCAGGGTCCAGCTTTCACATCCATAGGTTGTTACGGGGAAGACAACGGCGTTGACTAGCCGGCACTTTGCAAATAATGGGGGTGGGCAAATGTCATTGAGAGCCAGAGGAACCTGTGAGCAAGCAGACGAGAATTGAGGATATTTTTCTATTTCAAATACTAATAATACTGATAATCACATACTTACCATCCAAACAACTAACTGCTACCCCCCCCTTGATGGATGATGGACTTGAGGAATCTGGGGATCTAAAGGTGACCCCTGCAGCTATTCTATTGCGGGGAAAAGCGGCCCCTTTACAGGAGAAAGCGAGGGAGGCTACCATTGATACGCAGCTGGAGAGTGCGTGGGAATGTCAGCTGCAGAGAGATATCAGTCTGCATTGATTGCAAGAATGATGGAACTCATCTTTGATAGAACGAATTGGAGAATTGACCAATGGCGATTTGTAGCAAAGAACATCTGGACCCTTCCATCACAAGAGGCCAGTTTTCAGGATCCATAGTTGATGGTATTCAGAAGGACAGTGCTGGGAACTTCATTAACTTCATTAAGGCTGCCAGTAATGTGGGTGTGAAAGAAAAGGGCAGAGTCTGCACTTACTTTGTGTATTCCATTGTCAATCCTGTTGAATTCAGATGGATTTGAACTCGGGTCTTCCTCTTCTCCCCCCCCCCCCATTGAAACAGGAAATCAACAACAATTTGTGCTGAATATGACCCGGTGGTGTTACCCAAATTGAGTGGACACGTGTCCTAAAAACACGCATCTTTGATCTTGTTTGGAAGATTAGCCCAAATGCAGCGAGAGGGGGGTAACTTAGCATTTATAGATCAAAATGCCTCTACATACCAGGGTTGATTACACCCGTAGCTACTCAAGGCAAACACAGATGTAAATGGTAAAATAGTAGTATAAGCTTTTATTGAAAGGAAAATAACAAAAAGACACACAAATAGCTAACACACCTACAAGCAGTCATAAAGAGAAGGGAGAGGAAGAGTGGAAGGCTTGATAGTTACCTGTCCGAGGAGTGGTGGGTCAGAGGAAGAAGCACGAACCAGCGTGGGAGGTCCCGGGTTGGAAGACACTCAGAGTGTCTGTGTGAAGCCACAGTTTTTATAGGATTTTGGGAAGGGGGCTACGTGACAAGGCTCAGGTAAGCATGTGCTGGAAGTTTCCAGGGTCCCCGGAGATTAGGCCAATACCTGGCCAAGTGGGGGTGATGGCCGTAAATGGATTTGGATAAAGGTATTAATGGCTCTGAGGAAGAGAGCCATCAGGTCTAGCTGGCAGGATGTGGGGAGGAGATTTCCCCTGGCAGAGGGGCCAAGGGTGAAAAATGTTGCAAGACAAAGGATTTTCCTAGGAGCCCTCAGGCAAACAGGAGGAAGCCAGTCCACTCCCTTAGAAATACAATGTGGGGGGGGGGGGTGAGCTGATGCAAGCTTGAGTCCGGATGCACCTCTGGGCCAGGCAAAGGCTGTCATTCCAAACCTAAGGCAGAGAGCAAGATTTCTAAGATGGAGTCTGGCCTGGCTTGGCCGACCCTAGCAGTGTCATCTTGGCTTTAGCTTAAGCCTAGACTATTGTGGGGTGCCATTGGTTATAGAAGACAGTGTGCCTGTCAGTGAGGCAGGGGGCCCTGCCACACCTTAACAATGGCTCCCACTCTGCTGGGCAGCCCACCCTCTGGAGATGAGGCCCCCTGCTTTGATCTCCTTGGGGAGTTCCCAAATAGGAAAGGGATGGAGACCACCCCATTGCGATGGGAGAACAGGGAGGTGGGGAAGCCCAACCGGGAGAAAGAATGAAACACATCATTTATTTTTCAAGGGGATGGGAGAGCAGGTTGTCCTATTTAGTCACATTAGATGCTCAGTTAACACAACAGATATACACACACACACACATAAAATGCTTCTGCCAAGCTCATCTTTTGAGACGGGAAAGCCTTGTGGATTTGAAAGGGTTAAAATCTTTGGACCCATCTGATGCACTTTGAATGCTCATAAAGTGATCTCTGCCGTGGTTGAGGTAGTCAGGTAGTCTTCAAAAGCACTCAGGTACAGGAACCATAAATCTGCACACCGTAGATTTCCATAAGCATCTTTTACAGGAAAGGAGATTAGTTCAATGCAGCAAGTTACTAATCCTCAGTATTGTGGAAAGCATTGTGGAAAGCATTTTAAAACTCAGCATTTTAAAACTCAAACTTACTATTATTATTATTTATGAATTGTCACAGTCACATATTTGACTGGTCATTGGTGTTCTAGGGACATGCAGACGTGTCTTTGCAGGATTCTTGCGGTTCCAAGCAACAATCTTCTAAAACTCAGCTGATGCTGTCATATTACTATTACTATTGCTATTGCTATTGCTATTGCTATTACTATTACTATTACTATTGCTGATGGATGGATGGATGGATGGATGGATGGATGGATGGATGGATGGATGGATGGATGGATGGATAAATTGAAGGACTGCAATCTGGATTTTCAGATAGTTAGGTGGATAGGGAATTGGTTAGAGAACCGCACTCAAAGAGTTGTTGTCAATGGTGTTTCATCAGACTGGATGGAGGTGAGTAGCGGGGTACATCAGGGCTCAGGGCTCGGTCCGATACTTTATAACATATTTATTAATGATCTACATGAGGGGGTGGAGGGACTACCCATCAAATTTGCAGATGACACCAAATTGGGCGGACTGGCAAATACTCCGGAAGATAGAGACAGAGTTCACAATGGAACACAATGGAAACATGGGCAAATGAGAACAAGATGCAATTTAATAAAGATAAGGTTAAAGTTCTGCATCTGGGTCAGAAAAATGAAAAGCATGCCTACTGGATGGGAATGTTCAGCCTGGAGAAAAGGAGGTTGAGAGGGGACATGATAGCCCTCTTTAAGTATCTGAAAGTATGTCACTTGGAGGACAGCAGGATGCTGTTTCTGTTGGTTGCAGAGGAAAAGACATGCAGTAAAGACACGCAGTAAAAGACACGATATAGGCTAGATATCAGGAAAAGAATTTTCACAGTCAGAGTAGTTCAGCAGTGGAATAGGCTGCCTAAGGAGGTGGTGAGCTCCCCCTCACTGGCAGTCTTCAAGCAAAGGTTAGATACACACTTTTCTTGGATGCTTTAGGATGGTTTGGACTGATCCTGCGTTGAGCAGGGGGTTGGACTAGATGGCCTGTGTGGCCCCTTCCAACTCTATGACTCTATGATTCTATGACTATGACTATTACTATTACTAGACCCAGCTTGGTATAGTGGTTAGGATTGCGGATTTCTAATCTGGCATGCCAGGTTCAATTCCCCACTCCCCCACATGCAGCCAGCTGTGTGACCTTGGTCTCCCCACAGCACTGATAAAGCTGTTCTGACCAAGCAGTGATATCAGGGCTCTCTTACACCCACCCACCTCCAGGGTGTCTGTTGTGGGGAGAGGAATGGGAAGGCACAGCCAACTTATGGCAACCCCAGAAGATTTCAAGGCAACCGCTTCTGAGATCTGATGGGAGCAGGCTCCACCATGCCACCTTTCCTCCTCGCAGTGGACTTTTGTGTATAAAAAGCCATCAGGTCGCAGCCCATTTACATGACCCCAGCAATGGGCTTTGGAGGCCAGAGATGTTCAGAACTGCTTTGCCATGGCCTTCCTCTGCCGAGTCTTCTCAATGGACTTTGAAGGATGTCATTCTGAAACTAGAACTAGGGGAGCCTGCATGCAGTGGAGAAGTAAGCGGTGAGGAAGATGTATAGAATCCCTCCCTCACCCACCTCTTTCCTCCTGCAGGTTTCTGCTCACAGCTGCTTTTCCCCAACTGAGAGTAAGTCACTCATCAAAATAGTGGGTTTGGGACTCCAGGCCCATTCCGCACACAATGCACTTTCAATATGCTTTGGCAGCTGGGTTTTCCTGTACAGAACAGGAAAATCTACTTCGAAAGTGCACTGAAAGTGCATTATGTATTGTGTGCAGAAAACATGCAGGTAAGGGGAAAGAGGCTGAATAGAGAGGTGTAGGGAGAAAGCAATGGGGGAGGGTGTTAATCTCTCTGAGTCCTCCTATCCTTTCTTTCTGCAGCTAGCTCCTCAAAATGCCTTTAAAAAACCTAAGATTGAGTTTTGTTAAGCCAAAATAGCCACTTTGCCTTCTGCTTCTGGATTAATGTTTAGCATTAGTCACTCAATATGAAAAACCAGAGAGTTGAACAGAAATGTCGAAGATGTTTGAATGGAATAATCCCACGGGTTCTGAACATGTCGTGAGGGGCATTTACTTGCCTCAATGGAACCTCTAGTGCAGAGGTTGGCTCCACATCTCATTCTGATTTTCTCCCATGGAAATTTCTACCAAATTCTAAGCTTCCCTGCGATTCCAGAAGTCTCTTCTGCTCTTTTGCTACTGTTCCACTTCTTCATGTTCCTTATTCGAATCACTGTTTCCCCCCACCCGAATTTAATTCATGAAACTGATTGGGCCCACCTGTTCATCCTCTAGCACGCCTGGCTAGTTTTATCTGCTGATTCTTCAGGGTTATGCAGGAATTACATGACAAACGTACAAGTTCAAGATTCATTCCCAGGTTGTCCTGGGAATTGTATTTCTGTGGGAGGAGAAAGAAGGCAGGGGGGTTCTGATAGAGATTTCTCGGTTTCGCAGTAGGCTACAACTCCCAGGCTGTTTTTGAGATGGGCATGGAAAAGGAACAGGTTTGGGATAGAGCAGATGTAAATATGTGTTTGGAGAGTGGATGTGAATGAATAAGGCACAACTCATAGAGATGGTTTCCGAGGGAAAGCATGTTGGCCAACCGTAGAACAATACAAGGTCTTGAGAGTCAAAATCCCTTGAGGAAGCTTTACATTTCTGGTTGGTAGCAGCCAGTGAGGGAGACTGGAATCCAGGGCAGAGTCTGCACTTACTTTGTTTATTCCGTTGTCAATCCTGTTGAATTCGGATCTCTTGGAACTCGGATCTTCCTCGTCCCGTCCCCCCCATTGAAACAGAAAAGTGTTCTGCACATGGTTAGGGTAGTTCAGAAGGGGGGGGGGGAACCAAGCCTCTTTCTTTCTTTTCTTGAATGGGGAGGGGAGGGGAGAAGCAAGCAGGGAGCCTCTTTCTTTTCTTGGAGAGGGGCTGGGTGGGAGAGGATCGAAAAAGGCAGAGAAGGGAGAAAAAATCCAGGACCCACAGAAGTTGAGAGAAGTTAGGACTTCTCCTTTAAGGCAAGTTTGCCACATGACTACCTGAGGCCAGATTCAAACCAGCCTTAAAATACTGAGGTTTAAAAGCACTCTAAGATATCGCACAATAAAGGTAGGGTCACTCCGGATCAATCCTTCTTGCTGCAGAAAGAAATTTTAAATCGCCCCAAATCCAAACGGAAATTGCATCCTGTGTAGAGGGCAGAGACTGAATCGATCTGGTGTTGGAATAAAAGCTCCGTGCAGCTTACACCCAGGAGTATCTGAAAGACCAACAAGATTTCCAGCTTTCTTCCTCAGGTAGCCCTTCACCAAGAACCCAGACTAAAATCTAATAGAGATGTAATTCAAAAAATTAAATAAAGTTCTCCCAGTTCTGAGAAGAGTTATCAAATGTACAAAGCTGGGGTTGGGTCTAGTAAGGCCACATGCAAGGATTTCCCCCTACAGACCATGTTCCCCATCTTGCACTGATGTGGGAGAGGCTGGAGGAGCTAGTTGAGGAAGTCATGCTTTGTGGGCAGGAATCATTGTGCCTCTGGAAACCCTGCCCTGGAGTCAGCCCTTGAGATAAGCGTCAAGTGGGTCGCCGTGTTGGTCTGAAGGAGCACAAGAAAACCAAAGTCCAGGAGCACCTTGAAGACCAACAAATATTTATTCAAGGCGTGAGCTTCCGTGTGCAAGCACTCTTCCTCAGAACAATCTGCTTGCACTCGAAAGCTCACGCCTTGAATAAATCTCTGTTGGTCTTAAAGGTGCTCCTGGACCCTGATTCCCTTGAGATGGTGTCCCTTGTGTTGCCGTAACACAACACCTGGCTCATCTCCTTGCTCATCTCCTCCCAATAAGCAGCAAAGGTGACTTCCGTTCATGGAATGCCAAGACAAAAGGGATGGCTCGGTTTACCTCTGGGCAAGGTAAGAGGGGACTTGTCCGGGATTATGAAGTAACAGATAGAATTAGAGAGACAAAGGCAGAAATTTTGCCTTCCCTCCCAAATGAGCGTCTGCTAAGGCAAAGGTCAAGCATGCTGCATGGCCATGTTTTGGGTCTGGCATTGAATGAGGGACAAGGTCAAAAGAGGGGCCGAGTCACAGTGGGCCTCGATAAAGAACCCAGTACTGATATTACCCTTTTCTCTCTCTCTCATTCTTTCTAAATCTCAACCCATGGGTTATTCACATGGCCCAGCACCAGCAGAGCATCACTGGCTCTGTTGTTTATGTGGCATAGCAGGGCACCCTTCATAGAATCATAGGATCATAAAGTTGGAAGGGACCTCCTGGGTCATCTAGTCCAACCCCCTGTACCATGCAGGACACTCACAGCCCTATCGCTCAGCCCCTGTAACCTGCCACCCCCTTGAACCTTCACAGAATCAGCCTCTCCATCAGATGGAGGGATAGTTAGGAATTCTGGACGAAACTGAGACCCTCACTTTGCTGAAAATATTTACTGGCATTCTCCTGAACTCTAAACTTCCTTAGGATGCAAAAAAACAAAACAAACAAAAACCGCTGTTGTTTTTGAATTGGAGTATGCTCAGAGCCTGCCATCCTCGCTGAGGGCTGTAATTCCAGTTCCAGAGCATCAGTGTCTCTCCCAGGGAGAATAATATTGCTGCATTTTGACACGACAGGCGTTAGGTTTGTGGATTTTCTCTTTGTTGTTGTCTTACATTTTCCAATGTGTCTTCACCTTAGTGTGTAGGGCTTGTTTCCCCATTTTCTGTTTAGGAAATAGAAACCTTCACCGGAAGTGGAAAGTAAAATTTTATCACAAAGAAACTTCATAAAACACAAACAAACATTTATTCCTAACTATTTACAACTATTTACAAACTATTCCTAACTATTTACATATGCAACAATGTACAATGTGAGCCCGGAGGTGCCGGAGGCCCCTCCGCAACCGGCGCCGAAGCCCCACCCAGCACCCCTGGGCCGCTGGCGGGGCGGCCCAGGCAATTCGGGGTGGGGCTGGTGGCGGGCCGGCTGCAGAGGGCTCCGGGCATAAAGGAAGCTCTTCCAGCGCCTCTTCCTGCTCGTCCTCCTTCTCCTCTTCCTGTTTGTTGTCCTTCTCCTCCTCTCCCGCCTCCTCCTTCTCCTCCTCCTCCTCCTCCTCCTCCTCCGACTGCTCCTGCGGGCAAAAGAGAGATGCACAAATCAGCCTGGGATAAAGGGCATGGCCAGAGCAAGGCATTCTGGGAAGGGGCCAAGGAATATGCTCCTTGGGAAGCAAGAGGAAGTGGTGGCTGTGGGTCTGGGACTGAAGGACTTGGTGGAAGGCCAACCTGGGGGCGATCTGCCTCCTTGCCCTCGTGGGTAGGACGGTGGTTTGGGGGCTGAGCTGGGCGTACCTCAGAAAAGATGCTTCCACTTGTCCCACTGGAGCCGTCTCCAGACGGCTCCCAACTAGAAACAAAGCCACTTGGGGTGGATCCGCGCCCCAATGATGCTTCTGAATCCTGGGGAAAGGAGAGAAGAGAGAAAAGTGTCAGACATTATTCCTCTGACCCATTAAACTACCTGTGCCCCTGGGGAACATCCCAACATAAACCCCATGGAAAACTTACCACACTCCACAGTTCCTCTTCAAGAATGTCTTCAAGAACCTGCAAGAAGAAATGGAGATTGGTGAATGTTTGTCTCTTCTGCCTGGGGGCCGCCTGAGGGCATCTAGTCCAACCCCCTGCTCAATGCAGGATCAGCCCAAAGCATCCTAAAGCATCCAAGAAAAGTGTGTATCCAACGTTTGCTTGAAGACTGCCAGTGAGGGGGAGCTCACCACCTCCTTAGGCAGCCTATTCCACTGCTGCACTACTCTGAGTGTGAAAATTTTTTTCCTGATATCTAGCCTATATTGTTGTAAAGGTAAAGGTATCCCCTGTGCAAGCACCGGGTCATGTCTGACCCTTGGGGTGATGCCTTCTAGCATTTTCATGGCAGACTCAATGCAGGGTGGTTTGCCAGTGCCTTCCCCAGTCATTACCGTTTAGCCCCCCAGCAAGCTGGGTACTCATTTTACCGACCTCGGAAGGATGGAAGGCTGAGTCAACCTTGAGCCGGCTGCTGGGATCGAACTCTCAGCCTCATGGGCAGAGTTTCAGATAGCATGTCGCTGCCTTACCACTCTGCGCCACAAGAGGCTCATTATTGTTGTACTTGTAGTTTAAACCCATTACTGCGTGCCCTCTCCTCTGCAGCCAATGGAAACAGCATCCTGCCCTCCTCCAAGTGACAACCTTTTAAATACTTAAAGAGGGCTATCATGTCCCCTCTCATCCTCCTTTTCTCCAGGCTGAAGCTTCCCAAGTCCCTCAACCTATCTTCATAGGGCCTGCTCCCTTGGCCCCAGATCATCCTCGTCGCTCTCCTCTGTACCCTTTCAATTTACGTCCTTCTTGAAGTGAGGCCTCCAGAACTGCACACAGTACTCCAGGTGTGGTCTGACCAGTGCCGTATACAATGGGACTATGGCATCTTGTGATTTTAATGTGATGGCCCTGTTGATACAGCCCCAAATGGCATTTGCCCCTTTTACCACTGCATCACACTGCCTGCTCATGTTTAGTTTCCAATCCACAAGCACCCCAAGGTCCTATTCACACACAGTGTTACCTAGAAGCATATCCCCCATCCAGTAGGCATGCTTTTCATTTTTCTGACCCTAATGCAGAGCTTTACACTTATCTTTATAAAATTGTATCTTGTTCTCATTTTCCCATTTTCCCATTGTGTTCAGATCTCGTTGAACTCTGTCTCTATCTTCCGTAGTATTTGCCAGTCCTCCCAATTTGGTGTCATCTGCAAACCTGATGAGTAGTCCCTCCACCCCATCATCTAGATCATTAATAAATATGTTCAAAAGTACCGGACCGAGCCCCGAGCCCTGAGGTACCCCGCTACTCCCCTCCCTCCAGTCTGATGAAACACCATTGACAACAACTCTTTGAGTGCGGTTCTCTAACCCATTCCCTATCCACCTAACTATCTGAAAATCCAGATTGCAGTCCTTCAATTTATCCATCAGAACATCATGGGGAACCTTATCAAAAGCTTTACTAAAATTCAAGTAAACAACAGATTTCTCTACTTACAAGGTTATTCTCCATTTTCACAGATTTCTCGTATCAAATGACCGTTGGACCCTGGGCGCCCAATAGAAAAGCCCCGTTCTGAGCCCGCATCACAATGGGTTCTGGAGCTTTCCTCTGGCGGAGAATCCGTCCCTCAAGGGGAGGGGGGTTGCTCTGGTGTCCCCAGAACAGAAGGTGGGGGCTGTCCAGCCGCTGACTCTGGAAGGGATGCCAACCGGCCTTTCTGATGGTTTCATGTTGAGCAGAAATCACTCCCCGATAGATCTCTCTCTTGAACTAATATAATCACACCTTCCTTTGGTCCTGGACCCTGTCCGGGATCCTATTGCTCTCCTGCCCACATGCAGGACGTGGGTCCATGCTTGGCCCCTGTGGCCTCTTCTTGCATGCCCAGGGAAATGCCGGGCTGGGGGTGGGCATGGAATTCGGGTCCCTGTGAGTGGGCAGGTAGTTGTGAGTTTGCTGTATTGTGCAGGGGGTTGGTCTAGATGACCCTGGAGGTCCCGTCCAGCTCTACAATTCTATGAGTGAAGAGGGGTTTAATAGGAACATTGATTCAAAACTTTCCCCTCCTTTCATTTTATGCTCAGTGTATCCTGTCTTCCCTTTCTGGTCTCTGGGAGATTTCGACAGGAATATTGACACAGGGCGGGAACATTTCTTTCCACACCGCACAATAACATCGACCCTTTCGGCAGGCAGCTGTCCCCTTCGTTGCCCCTTCCGCATTTGCCTCTTTGTTGCCTTTTGCCCACAGTGTCCACCTCGCCCCCTGCAATATCGTCTACTTTTCCTTATCAGTATTTGCTACCTTCCGGTTGATTGCAACCGGAAGGATGCGGAGTCTGAGGACTTCTGGGGCCAGGCCTGGCACACTCGTAACTCCCCGTGCTCAACATGGTTTAGCCTGCATTCGTAGGACTCCAAAGGCCAAGAGTTTCCGACAGGGGGCATTGTTTAAAAAAACGAGGCTTTAAATGAGTCTTTGCAAGAAGATGTGCAGTCCGGATTTTGATGAGGACTCCCAGATTTGTCATAGTTTTCCAATTCAATGCCGTGACTCAAATACCATGTTTGTGTCCCAGTCTAGGGGCATTTAGGCACATTCTGGTTAGGAGAGAGGAGGAAGGTTTTTAAAACCTCTTTTTCTACCCCAAAGGGGGGTTTGCATGCTCAATGCAGCGCTGAACGTGTGACATTGCATTATTCCCAAGTGAGACCATTGATTTATCTAGCTCAGATTCACCTATTCTGCTTTGCAGCATTCATCCGGGGTTTTGGGAAATGGATGGAGACACATCCTGGCTTTAGGGATTAGGGTCTGAAGACAGGTGGCAGAGACCAGAGAGAGAGACAGAGAGAGAGAGAGAGAGAGAGAGAGAGAGCACCAACACCTTTTAGAAATGGAACTTTGCCAATGACACCAAACTGGGAGGAGGAGCAAACATCTCTGAAGAGAGTTCAAGGAGATCTAATCCCACTCCAAAAGTGGGCAGAGGAGAACAAAGAGAGGTCTACACCTGGGTCAGAAAAATGAGAACAGGGGTAGGGTTGGTGGGATAGACACGCCCCAAAAAGAAAAAAGTTAACAAAGAATAATCCGGTGAGCTTTGTTTTACTAATTTTTGAGTGTTTGGGAGAATATGGAACTGGGGTCGCTGTATGTGGGCAGGGAGTTGTGAATTTCCTAGGGGGTGGACTAGATGACCCTGTAGGTTCCTTCCAACTCTAGGATTCTACGATTCTCTCACCTGATAAGGTCAAAAACTATGCTCTATACATCAGGTTTATCGATTTATATCCAGTTCATTTCTTAAAACTGAAAAGAACATTAATTCTACATTTGTTTTCTTTGGTCACTGAAGCCAACTCCATCGTTCAAAAGCATCTCTTCTCCTCCTGTCTTCCTTCTTCAGGGTCCAGCTTTCACATCCATGGGTTGTTACGGGGAAGACAACGGCCGAGAGGCATATGAAAAACAATGTCAGATTTGTCCTTAATGCAATGGAGGTGGTCCGTACTAAAGGAATTCAAGCGGCCTTTGTGTTTTTAGGCGCTGAAAAAGCTTTTGACAAGGTGCAATGGAAGTTTTTATTGGCCACACTCACCCAACTAAAATGTGGGGACTATTTTTGGAATCTAATTAAGCACGTATACTCTAAGCAAGAAGCAAGAATTTTGGTTAACGGAATGTTAACTAAGGACCCTATTCAAATTGGGAAGGCAACCAGACAAGGATGCCCGCTTTCCCCCCTATTATTCAACCTGGTATTGGAGTCTCTAGCTCGTAAAATTCGAGCAAACACAAAGCTCTCAGGACTCATGATTGCTGGAGAAGAATTTAAACTCAAAAGTTATGCTGATGATGTTGTTTGTGTATTAACCAATCCAGTCTTCACCTTAGAATTGTTGTTTGAAGAGATAAATGCCTTTGGGCAACATTCTGGATACAAGGTAAACCTCTCTAAACCTAAGGTTATGCTATTTGGCATGTCTGACTCGAACATAGAGATAACCAAAAGGACATTAAGGTGTGAGATTAACCCCAAGAAGGTTAAATATCTAGGAGTCCAAATCGGAAACCGTTCTGAGACCCTGTTTGCAAACAACTATGGGGAGCTCTGGTTACAAATCCAACAGGATATTAAGAAGTGGAAAAGCTTGAACCTTTCATGGTCAGCAAGAATGGTAAAATGTCAATACTACCAAAACTTAACTTCCTTTTTCAAATTTTACCAATAGATATCAACAACTCCGTGGTAAATAAATGGCAGTCTGAAATAAATAAGTTCATCTGGAATTATAAGAGGCCAAGAATTGCCTTTAAAATCTTACAAGATGATAAGAAGAGAGGGGGACAGGGCATCCCAAATTTAAAATTATACCTTCATGCGGCAACACTGACAGCAGTGGCAGATTGGATAACTGACCCAATGACAAGGGACCTGGTGTTGGAAAAGGCAAATAGCAAGCAAAGTTTTCATGAAATGCTCTGGCCCTCCCTGAAAACAAAAAGAAAGGAAAAAACCTAAGGTCAACTTTTGGACAAGATCTCTCTTAAAGATCTGGAACAAGTACGAAAAAAGACTCTGCTCTTCATCATACCTATTAAAATCGCCAATAGAGGCGTATTTTTCCTCTATAGAGGCATATTTTCCCAGACAGCAGCAAAAAAGAATAACATGCCTAATGTACAAGGACCTGTTAACGAGAACAAGTGAGCTTAAGAATCTGCAAGTATTAAACAAAGAAGGATATGAGCTACGATGCATGGAATACAATCAATTGAAAGCTAGACTAAAAACTGACTTTGAGATTCGAGTGGACAAAAACACACCTCTTAGTGATTTTGAAAACATGTTATTGCTCAAAAAAACACACAGGGCCAGATCTATAAACTACTTTGGAAATATGAGACTGAGTCGGAACAAGTAAAGAACTGTATGATTAAATGGATGCAAAATTTGGGCTCCATAATTGCTATGGAGGAATGGGAACAAGTATGGATTAAAGTTCTTAAACAAACCAACAGCCAGATTTTAAGGGAAAACCGGTATAAGATGTTTTATAGAAGGCATATTACTCCAAAGGTTATCGCAAAAATTTCAGATAGGTTTGATAATAAATGTTGGAAATGTAATAAAGCAATAGGCTCCTTTTATCATATGTGGTGGAATTGTGAGAAAGAAAAAAAAGTATTGGGCTAAAATACATATGATGTTACAGGAAATATTTAAAATGCGATACCCAGTGAAGCCTTAATCTATGTTGCTAAGTTTTCATCCAAGTGCTTTACCAAGTTCTTCTAGAATCCTCTTCTTCCATGCAACTACGGCAGCGCGGTTGGTGTGGGCGAAGCACTGGAAGGCGACCGAGACCCCAACTATTTCTACATGGCTAGACAAACTAGCGGACTTAGCAAAAATGGCAAGACTCACTAACATGGTGAATAAGAAACCACCGGAAGATTATGACGAACAGTGGAGCGATTACCTGGACTTTCTTAAGAAAGACAGTAGCAACTGCTAGGCTAGGACTAATGTGCAATGGGAACTGACTACATACTTCTTGAGATAATATCAGACTATACTATGTAAGGTATATTTGTATAGATGATGTATATACTAGGATATAATAACTACCTATCAGCTGGTCGCCTTCTTTTTTCTTTTTCACTCTTCTGTACTTTATATATAATAACAATAAACAATAAAATTTAAAAAAAAAGAACGTAATTTTACAGCCACACAACGTTTAGGAACTGTTCTGTGTGTAAAAGTGCATACTCCATCCGGGTTGGTGAACTAGGGCAGTGGTCCCCAACCACCGAGCAATCGCCCGCCCAGCTGCCGTCAGTCCACAGCCTGTAAAAGGTTGCGGACCACTGAACTAGGGGACTGGCGGTTTATGGGACCGGTCTGTACATTCTGCACAACTCTGAACTTGACAGTTCCAGAGGCTGTTTCATGTATCTGACTGATCATCGAGCAAGTACTATTGATTATATTGCCCTCTCCCCTGATCTGTTGCCTAAGGTTTTGTCCTTTGAGGTGTTGGAGAATGCATTCAGTGATCACCGTGCTTTAAAGCTAATTCTGAAATTTAATAATGATTTTCTTTTTCAACCCAAGAATGCCCGGCCTGGCAGGTGAAGGTCTCTCTGAACACAGGAAAGCCAAGTGGTGTGAGCAAATGTATCTTAGGTTATCTCAGGTCTTGAATAATGAAGAGCAGAAGTTCTTTTGCTCGGCCCTGTTACAGACTGATTCCAATGCTCTCCTGCATTCTCCTTTCAAGCAACCCTGTGTACAGTCTTCTCTGTGGCTGCTCCATGTCCTTCCTAACTCTCCCTCTGGGACCCTCAAATGAGGGTCTCTCAACTGAGCCCTCAAGCTCAGAACAAACAGGGCTAACAGAGCACCCTCAAGTTGCTACTGCCACCGCCGCCATCTTGCCACCATCTTCCCCATCCTGTGACTTTTGTGCTGGGTTTATGGTAAATTACATCTCAGGGAATCAGGTCACAAGTCTCCAGTGTGATGTTGACCCAGAGAGTGGCTTGTGGAGAAGCGCTGCTGATCAGGCATTTGACCCCGGATCTACCTGGTATCACTGACTGTGCCATAGTAGACAACACCTCTGTTAGTGCCACATACCAACAGGAGACTGGACCTATAAATGTATTCCAAGTCCTATTAAGTCATTGGTCTGCCTAATCCCTTAGGGGTGGCCAAACTGTGGGTCTCCAGGTGTCCATGGACTACAATTCACACCAGCCCCTGTTGGCACATGGTGGCAGGAGCTCATGGGAACTGTAGTCCATGGACATCTGGAGAGCCACAGTTTGTTCACCCCTGCTGTATATTCAAATGCTGTATACTACCTGGAAGGGTCTCTGCCCTGTTGTCAGTTAGTTTGCTGCATAATTGACTCCAGAGCTCCAGACTCCACCTAGAGATTAAAAGAAGAGATAAGACATTTCTATTTACATTTATTGTTAAACTGTTCAAATGTTTATTATAGCCTAGGATAGGTAGCCCCCTTCAAGGATCGTTGCCTTGTTGTGGCAAGGGGGCTTGCGTAGTTCAGTGAAGCTATGAGCTATGCCGTGCAGGGCCACCCAAGACGGACAGGTCATAGCTGAGAGCTCTGACAAAAGGTGATCCACTGGAGAAGGCAATGGCAAACCACTCCAGTATCTTTGCCATGAAAACTCTATGGACAGTTCCAATAGGCATAACGATATGACGCTGGAAGATGAGCCCCTCAGGTCGGAAGGTGTCCAATATGCTACTGGGGATGAGCAGACGGCTAGTACGAGTAGCGCCAGAATGAATGAAGCGGCTGGGCCAAAGCCGAAAGGACGCTCAGTTGTGGAAGTAACTGGTGGCGAAAAGACAGTCCGATGCTGTAAAGATTTTTATTCCATAGGAACCTGGAACGTCAGATCCATGAATCAAGGCAAGCTGGACGTGGTTAAACAAGAAATGAGAAGACTGAACATCGACATTTTAGGAATCAGTGAACTAAAATGGACAGGAATGGGTGAATTTAATTCAGATGACCATCAGGTATACTACTGTGGACAAGAATCTCACAGAAGAAATGGAGTAGCATTCATAATCAATAAGAGAGTAGGAAAAGCAGTCTTGGGATACAATCCCCAAAATGACAGAATGATCTCAGTTCGAATCCAAGGCAAACCATTCAACATCACAGTGATCCAGGTCTACGCCCCAACCACTGCTGCTGAAGAGGATGAAGTTGATCAGTTCTATGAAGCCCTACAACACCTTCTAGAAGCAACGCCCAAAAATGATGTGCTTATCATCATGGGGGATTGGAATGCTAAAGTAGGAAGCCAAAAGATAACCGGGATAACAGGCAAGTTTGGCCTTGGAGTACAAAATGAAGCAGGGCACAGGCTGGTAGAATTTTGTCAAGAGAATACAATGGTCATAGCAAACACTCTTTTCCAGCAACCCAAGAGACGACTCTACACATGGACATCACCAGACGGTCAACACAGAAATCAGATTGACTATGTGCTCTGCAGCCAAAGATGGAAAAGTTCTATCCAGTCAATAAAAACAAGACCAGGAGCTGATTGTGGTTCAGATCATGAGCTTCTTGTTGCAAAATTTAGGCTTAAATTGAAGAAAGTAGGGAAAAGCACTAGGCCACTCAGGTATGAACTAAATCATATCCCTGATGAATACACAGTGGAGGTGACAAATAGATTTAAGGAATTAGATCTGATAGACAGAGTGCCTGAAGAACTATGGACGGAGGTTCGCAACATTGTACAAGAGGTAGCAACTAAAACCATCCCAAAGAAAAAGAAATGCAAGAAATCAAAATGGCTGTCTGAGGAAGCTTTACAAATAGCTAAGGAGAGAAGGGAAGTGAAAGGCAAGGGAGAAAGAGAAAGATACACCCAATTGAATGCAGAATTCCAGAGAAAAGCTAGAAGAGATAAGAATGCCTTCTTAAATGAACAGTGCAAACAAATAGAAGAAAACAATAGAATGGGGAGGACCAGAGATCTTTTCAAGAAAATTGGAGATATGAAGAGAACGTTTCATGCAAAGATGGGTATGATAAGGGACCAAAATGGTAGGGACCTCACAGAAGCAGAAGAGATCAAACAAAGGTGGCAAAATTATACAGAAGAACTATACAAGAGCGAGCTTAACATCCCTGATGACCACAATGGGGTAGTTACTGACCTGGAGCCAGACATCCTGGAATGTGAAGTCAAATGGGCCTTAGGAAGTCTGAGCAACAATAAAACTAGTGGTAGTGACAGCATTCCAGTTGAACTATTCAAAATCTTAAAGGACGATGCAGTAAAAGTGCTACACTCAATATGCCAGCAAATTTGGAAAACTCAACAATGGCCACAGGATTGGAAAAGGTCAGTTTACATTCCAATCCCAAAGAAGGGCAATGCCAAAGAATGTTCAAACTACCGCACCATCGCACTAATTTCTCATGCTAGCAAAGTTATGCTCAAAATCCTACAAGCTAGGCTCCAGCAATATGTGGACCGAGAACTTCCAGAAGTACAGGCAGGATTTCGAAGAGGCAGAGGAACTAGAGATCAAATTGCCAACATACGCTGGATCATGGAGAAAGCTAGGGAGTACCAGAAGAACGTCTACTTCTGCTTCATTGACTATGCTAAAGCCTTTGATTGTGTGGAGCACAACAAATTGTGGCAAGTTCTTAAAGAGATGGGAATACCAGAGCATCTTATTTGTCTCTTGAGAAATTTATATGCAGGTCAAGAAGCAACAGTGAGAACTGAACATGGAATCACTGACTGGTTCAAAATTGAGAAAGGAGTTCGGCAAGGCTGTATACTGTCGCCTTGCCTATTTAACTTGTATGCAGAGCACATCATGAGAAATGCGGGATTAGAGGAGTCACAAATTGGGATCAAGATTGCAGGGAGAAATATCAACAACCTCAGATATGCAGATGATACCACTCTAATGGCAGAAAGTGAAGAGGAACTAAAGAGCCTGTTGATGCGGGTGAAGGAGGAGAGTGCCAAAGTTGGCTTGAAACTCAACATCAAGAAAACAAAGATCATGGCATCTGGCCCTCTCAATTCCTGGCAAATAGAAGGGGAAGAAATGGAGATAGTGACAGATTTTATTTTCCTGGGCTCCAAGATCACTGCAGATGGGGACTGCAGCAAAGAAATTAAAAGACGCTTGCTCCTGGGGAGGAAAGCTATGGCAAATCTAGACAGCATCCTAAAAAGCAGAGACATCACCCTGCCAACAAAAGTGCGTTTAGTCAAGGCTATGGTCTTCCCAGTTGCAATGTATGGCTGCGAAAGTTGGACCATAAGGAAGGCCGAGCGTCAAAGAATTGAGGCTTTTGAACTCTGGTGCTGGAGAAGACTCTTGCGAGTCCCTTGGACTGCAAGGCGAACAAACCAGTCAGTCCTAGAGGAGATCAGCCCTGACTGCTCTTTAGAAGGCCAGATCCTGAAGATGAAACTCAAATATTTTGGCCACCTCATGAGAAGGAAGGACTCCCTGGAGAAGAGCCTAATGCTGGGAGAGATTGAGGGCAAAAGAAGAAGGGGACGACAGAGAATGAGGTGGATGGATGGAGTCACTGAAGCAGTAGGTGCAAACTTAAATGGACTCCGGGGAATGGTAGAGGACAGGAAGGCCTGGAGGATCATTGTCCATGGGGTCGCGATGGGTCGGATGCGACTTCGCACATAACAACAAAGGATAGGTAGGTTCTTTCTTCTGTCATTATATCCACCTGGAGATTGGCAAGACTAGCCCCATCCAACCCATCAATCTCCTTCCCTAGCTCCTCTAGGCAGAACCTAGCAGATTGCAGAAACTCTCCCATGATGGCCACATAGGACTGGCGTCTTCCAGGTGAAGCCTGGAGTTTTCCCAAGATTACAGCTGATCTCCAGATGGCAGTGATCTGCTCTCTGGAGAAAACCACTTGCGGGGTGGGTGGGGGACGACTCTTTGACATGATGCCCCATAGAGATTCCATACCCTTCCCCCAACCACGTACTCCTCAGGTTCCACCCTGAAGCCAGGAATTCCCCAGCAGGGCTAGCTATGGTACGGCCCAGACACAGATTTGCCTTCTCCAAGAATACTAGGCCCTACTCAGGCATGAATAATGGATTACCGGATCTATTCATCTGCAAAAACACTGCTTCTCTTCTCCCAGATTAATCTCATTCCTGTGAACATCACGTATTGATTTTGTGAGTGATTCCTTCCTTCTCGGTGAAAGGGCACCTACAAGCCATTGCGTTCCAATGAATAAGCATGCTTGCTTCCATATCTCCATGATCCTCTGAGATCTGCTGCATTATCTGGTCCTAGCAAAGGCTTCTGCTTTGGAATGGAGTAGAGAAACTTGACTCCAACATACCAGGAAACAATCGGGCGATAATGCCTCATGCCTAGGGAGAAGGCATGAGCAGTGACTATGAAACAATGCTAAAGATTAAGGGCAAATTCCCAGGCCTGCTGAATACAGCTGAATCTGTGTTCCTCCCTGATCCTACAAACATGACTTTAGATCCCATCTTTATTTTGGAGTGGCCCACAGCCCATCCTCTCCAGGAGTTGTCGAGTACATTACAACAGGGGTAGTCAACCTGTGGTCCTCCAGATGTTCATGGACTACAATTCCCAGGAGCCCCTGCCAGCAAACGCTGGCAGGGGCTCCTGGGAATTGTAGTCCATGAACATCTGGAGGACCACAGGTTGACTACCCCTGCATTACAACATTGTTTGGTATGTCCCCTCCACTACATGGGGTGAAAACGAGTCTGATGGGTTTAGTATTTTTTAGAAGACAGAAAGAGAAATGGAGACATACAGGGTCTTTATGATAACGCAGGTTTGAGTAGGCCTTCCAGAGCACAAGCAAACTTTCAAATGGGCTGTGTGAGTCTCGACTCTGTTTCAGAACCCTGGGATAACTTTTTAAAAATCTAGCAGTGCTACTTGAATTGGCAAAAAACAGGTTTCTTGTTTTGAACTTGGCAAGAGGACACGGCTCCTGAAGTGGCCTGCACCAAAACCAGCCAAATGGCCCATTAATGGTGGAGCCATCCCCAAGAGCAGAGAGAGGGCTGCTTCGGCTTCCCAAAGAGAGAACAGTTTGTTAATAAGCAAGTCTGAAGTGCTCAGGCAACTGATGTTGCTTGCTTGCTTGCTTGCTTGCTTGCTTGCTTGCTTGCTTGCTTGCTTGCTTGCTTGCTTGCTTGCTTGCTTGCTTGCTTGCTTGCTTGCTTGCTTGCTTGCTTGCTTGCTTGCTTGCTTGCTTGCTTGCTTGCTTGCTTGCTTGCTTGCTTGCTTGCTTGAAGGCACCATTACAGCTGGTCTTTGCATCTGCGGTAGGAAAGCAGGGGCAGGGACAGCAAGAGAACTGGAAGGCTGATCCTGGGGTGAGACCTTCAGCACTGAGGACAGCTCCCAGACAGCCGCTGTGAAACGCCCTGCATCCAACTGGGCTACCTAATCCATCTTCCATTCCTAGAACGTGGGGGGAGGGGGGGGTTAAAGGGACACTATCCTTGTCTACAGCTTTGCACTGCCTCAGAATAATTCCATTGAACAGGCTTCTTCAGGAGGTGGTGGGTTCTCCATCTTTGAAAATTCTTAAACAGAGGCTAGGTAGCCATCAGAGAGGCTGATTCTATGAAAGCTTAAGGGGGTGGCAGGTGACAGTGGATGAGCGAGAGGGTTGTGTGTGTGTCCTGCATAGTGCAGGGGGTTGGACTAGATGACCCATGAGGACCCTATTCTATGATTCTATGATTCTAGCATAGTACTTCTGCTGAGCAGGGACTGCAGCTTGAATGAGGCTTTTGCTCCTCGGGACAAGATATCCCTTCAAGCTGTCTTAGCCATTCCAGCTCAGGGGAGGTATTCCTGGGTACTGTGTCACCTATCTGTACTTGAAACTGGTGTCTCTACAGTCCATATCCCAAACCCCAGGATCCCACTGGACTGTCTGGACCAGGTGTTAATGTCCCACTTGCCGAGAGCCAGCAGGGTGTAGTGGTTAAGAGCAGCAGACTCTAATCTGGAGTCCTGTGTTCGATTCCCTACTCCTCCACATGCACCCAGCTGAATGACCTTGGGTCAATCACAATACTCTCAGAGCTCTCTAAGTCCCCACCTTCCTCACAGGGTGTCTGTTGTGGGGAGAGGAAAGGAAGGTCATTGTAAGCCACTTCGAGATTCCTTCTGGTAAGGAAAAGCGGCGTACCAAAAAACAGCTTTTCTGCTGCTGCTCAGGGGGATGGCAATTGGGACTGCCAATCTGGTTCCTTCATTAGCTCAGCAGCAGTCATTTGCTCTTGAACACGTTTATGCATTCATCTGCATTTTTGCAGGGGGGGGGTTAAGTTTAGGACAGCCAAGCCGCAGAGTTGTACCACACTGTCAACTAGAGCCTGGTAGCAGCTAGACCAGAGGTAGTCAAACTGCGGCCCTCCAGATGTCAATGGACTACAATTCCCATGAGCCCCTGCCAGCGAAGGCTGGCAGGGGCTCATGGGGGTTGTAGTCCATGGACATCTGAAGGGCCACAGTTTGACTACCCCTGAGCTAGACAGTTCTTTCATCACCTCTCCTGCCAGTACCAGAGACTCCAAGCAGCTTTGTTATTGAATTCCACCCAGTCTGGCTCTTTTAACATTTAAACAGAAAAAAAATGTGATGTCAATAACAGAAATCTTCACTTAGTGTCGAGTGGCAAGATGAAAAATCCAATTGCTTTAAACGGGTTTCCAAACCAATATAGTGAGCAGAGGAGTTAATCAATAATTGACTTTAATTAAGTCCACGTTATTTCATTAATATCCTTTTGAGGGGGCTTTAAATATGCTTCTGCTGCTCAAGGCCAGCGGGTTGCTTGGTCTAAGTGGACAGCAAGGCATTTGGATTCCACTGGATATTGACAAAAATCAAAAGTGTTTATTGAAGAAGCATGTTCTTGTCTCGTGTTTGCTGAAATGCATCATCAACCAGCAGGCAATTCCTTTATGAGCCAACTGGTTCTGATCAGGTAACTGGGATGGAGAGACCAGTCTGGTTTCATTGTAATGTGTCAAGTTAGAATTCTTAAGTCCAGGGTTCAAATCCCCACAAGCTGTATAGTTCACTGAGTTTCCTTCGACCAATCATGCACTGAAAGCCTAACCTACCTTATAGGGTTGCTGTGAGCTAACATGAAGAAAACAATATATGCTCCTCAGACAAAGGCTGAGATACATATGACACAAGCTTGTGTACACATGCTACGATTCTGCAAATACATACAGAAATTGGTACCAAACACAAATTACAACATCTTGATCTGAACATTTCCTTTGCAGACATTTTCTCTCCCCAGTGTAGAAACTGAGACTGCTATAGGCTGCTTTTTTTGTACCCTGCCTTTTGCAAGTTCCACCAAGGCTACTAAACATTTAAAACATACATGATAAAATTACATCATCTGTCTGTCTGTCTGTCTGTCTGTCTGTCTATCTATCTATCTATCAGAAGAAGAAGAAGAAGAAGAGTTGGTTCTTATATGCCGCTTTTCCCTACCCGAAGGAGGCTCAAAGCAGCTTACAGTCGCCTTCCCATTCCTCTCCCCACAACAGACACCCTGTAAGGTGGGTGAGGCTGAGAGAGCCCTGATATCACTGCCCGGTCAGAACAGTTTTATCAGTGCTGTGTTGAGCCCAAGGTCACCCAGCTGCCTGCATGTAGGGGAGCACAGAATCGAACCTGGCATGCCAGATTAGACGTTCGCACTCCTAACCACTACACCAAACTGGCTCTATCTATCTATCTATCTATCTATCTATCTATCTATCTATCTATCTATCTATCTATCTATCTATCTATCTATCTATCTATCTATCTATCTATCTATCTATCTATCATCTATCTATCTATCTATCTATCTATCTATCTATCTATCTATCTATCTATCTATCTATCTATCTATCTAGTTTTACCCTGCCACTCTTGGTAATTGTCATCTCGTGGCAGCTTACAATATAAAAACAACACACACGGTACACCCACAACCCCCCCCCCCCATTTATACATTAAAACAATTTCGACGATATCAGAGATGGTGGTATAAGATCTAATACTCCCAAACCAACTCAGCTGTTCCAGCCGAAGGGCCACTACTGGGCCGCTTGGTGGTATAAGTCAAGGGTTCTCTGGTTGTCAGTGCTCAAGCAGTAGCGTGGGGCGGGACCCACAGTTCGTAACTCCGGTCACCCCCTGGCCTCAACCAAAGGCCTGGTGGAATTGCTCCATCTTGCAGACCCTGTGGAAATCCTTAAAATCAGTAAAAATCACCCCCCCTCGCCTTTCTCTGAGGGAGCGTGACTAGTCCCAGTTCTCCCAGCAAGCTTCCTTGGCAGCGTGAGGATTTGACCCTGGGCCTCTCGGATCCTTGGTCAACAATCTGACCACTGTACCATGCTGGTTCTCCATAGATTGGCATACTATAAATTTGCAAACTATGTTTTTTTTTCTATTCAATTGTTTTTATTTACAAGCAAGCAATTCTAAAAGAGCAATCCTGAGGTTACTCCCAGGGAAACATTTCCATGACGGCATTGAACATTCACTATTGACAAACCACCCCACCAAATTTTAGGATTGCCAGTGTCCAGGTGGAATAACAGAGATCAGTTTCCCTGTGGGAAATGGCTGTTTTAGAGGGCAGAGGTAACTTGGTGGTACTTCCCCAGATCTCCTCAGGGCCCACCCCAAAGTCTCCAGTCATTTCCCAGTCTACAGCTGGCATCCCTAAGCAAACTCCATGAACAGGAACCATTGATATAAACCAGGGGTAGTCAAACTGCAGCCTTCCAGATGTCCGTGGACTACAATTCCCTACTACGAATGCTGGCAGGGGCTCCTGGGAATTGTAGTCCACGGACATCTGGAGGACCGCAGTTTGACTACCCCTGATATAAACAAATCCTCCTTTTATCCGGCAGAGTATGCTGCATTAGTGGTTGAGGTTGCTATGCATTTTAGAAGTCACTGATTTGAATTTTTCCTCTGATTCAAATAAACCACATTGCCACAAACTAAATCAGTGTGGTGTAGAGGTTATGAGCGGCAGCCTGTAATCTGGAGAACTGGGTTTGAATTCCCTCCTCGTGCAGCTAACTGGGTGACCTTGGGCCAGTCTCAGTTCTCCCAGAGCTCTCCCGGCTCCTCTGTCTTAAAAGAGAATAGGAAAAAGCAAGCCAGACTCCACGCCTCCTCCCCAATGAGAAAGGAACTCAAGGCAGACCTGCTCTAAGACAGGTGGGCCCAAGCGATTGCAAAGAGATAAATACACTGTCAGCAGGTCTACTCAGACGGGAGATGGGAGGACGGGGGGGGGAGGAGCGAAATAAAGCGTTGCTGCCCCATCTCCATGGGCCAAGAGAAGAAGAGGCAGTGTTGTGGAAGCGGTACACAAACCCACAGGCCCAGGAGCTCATTCATATTTTACAGCCCAGTTAGACAAACAAAACAGGAACCAGAGAAGCAGCAAGGACACAGTTTGTCATATCAAAAGGCTTTTCAGTGGTACCTTCCGGAGCCACCTGTCCCCTTGAAGTGTGTGGCAAGGGAGGACGGGGAAGGGGAGGCAGGGGAAGGGGGACTGCTCTTTCCACATCCCAAAGACTTTCCTTGAGCAGCTGGAGACGGCAGGCGAGTAATTAACCTCCCAACCCATTCCCAGGAGGGGGCTGCCAGGCAGATCAAAGGACCTGCACATCTTTGTCTGAGAGGCAGCTGGAGGGGAGGGGGGGAAGCCAAAGCAAAGGTGGGCGAGAGGGAGAGGGAATGCCTGCCTCGATGCTCTCCCTCTCTTCCCTCTCTCTTGGGCACTCAGCGTGTGTACCTAACTAATTGATAAAAAAGAACTCCAGCTCCCTCCAGAGAGAGACCTCCAAAAGTAGGAGGCGAGGACAAAATCAATTTCCTCCCTGCTCTTGGGGCCGAGGGAAAGGCGCTGCAGCTTTCAACCAAGTGGGCGCCTGAGGCTGTACATCCTCAGCCAAGATCAAGATGAACCTCCTGCAGAGAGCGTTCCCCAGGGCCAGATTTATCGCAGGACTTCCATCGGAGGCGGAAATTAAGCAGAGCTTTAAAGTTCGGCCCAAGGTCTCCCCCGCTACGGATTTTTTTTTTTCTTTTGAAGGGAACTTGCACAAGGAGGATGGCAACGAACTGGAAACTCGGTCCCAGAGGTACAGGTCGTCCTCAGCGGCGTGGTGGCGAATAGATTCCCTACTACGTGAAATCTGCACCCAAAGACCTAGGACAGGGGTAGTCAAACTGCGGCCCTCCAGATGTCCATGGACTACAATTCCCAGGAGCCCCCTGCCAGCGTTCGCTGGCAGGGGGCTCCTGGGAATTGTAGTCCATGGACATCTGGAGGGTCGCAGTTTGACTACCCCTGACCTAGGAGGACTGGCTGCAAATATTTGGGGTTCTCCAGGCATGAGGGGGGGGGGTCTCCCGGCCTCCTGCCCCAACCACTGTGGCTCCTTTCTGTTCGAGTGAGCGACTCAGCCTTCCTGGACACTGGGGGGCGCTACATCACTCTAATTATGTTACTTCCTTGAATGGGAGGTCTTTTGTTGGGTCATTGCTTCTGGACTGGTCTTCTGGAATCTGCTGATGAGGAAGGTGCTCAGTAGCAACAGAGTGTTGTTCTTGCATATTCTCTATGCTTCACTGGTGCCAGTGGGGTTAGAAGTGACATGAGAATGTGGCCCTTCATTTCCTGCAGGAGCTCTTCCGCACAGGAGCCAGTCCCTGCCGGGTTTCTAACGTGTTCTCTTTCTCAGCAGGAGCAATACCTGGTGGCAATGGAGGAAGGAAAGTCAGCAATGTCCTCTTGGGTTCTCTTTCATTAGGTGACAGGTGACTGCCCCATCATGGGTGGGAATGCTCTCCCCAGTCACAGGGTGGGAATGCTCTCCCCAGGGAGAGCCAGCTTGGTGTAGTGGTTAGGAGTGCAGACTTCTAATCTGGCATGCCAGGTTCGAATCTGCGCTCCCCCACATGCAGCCAGCTGGGTGACCTTGGGCTCGCCACGGCACTGATAAAACTGTTCTGACCGGGCAGTGATATCAGGGCTCTCTCAGCCTCACCCACCCCACAGGGTGTCTGTTGTGGGAAGAGGAAAGGGAAGGCGACTGTAAGCCATTTTGAGCCTCCTTCGGGTAGGGAAAAGCGGCACATAAGAACCAACTCCTCCTCCTCCTCCTCCTCCTCCTCCTCCTCCTCCTCCTCCTCCTCCTCCTCCTCCTCCTCCTCCTCCTCCTCCTCCTCCTCCTCCTCCTCCTCCTCCTCCTCCTCCTCCTCCTTCTTCTTCTTCTTCTTCTTCTTCTTCTTCTTCTTCTTCTTCTTCAGTTGCCATTGTGAAAAATCCCATGTCATGGTACCATTGACGGGCCTTCACGGTACTGTATGGGACTTTGCTACTATGATTGGGAAACCCTGCCATAGAGACTGGGAAAATTCCTGGAGTGCCACTATGTGGTGGAGATTTTTGTCTCAGTTTCTCTGCACAGTGCAGGCCTAGCTATGTTGCCTCACAGCCATCAGACTCAACGAGATGTTGGATAATTTTGAATCTACACAGTAGTTCTGGCGGTGGAATTTCATTTCCTTCCCTGCCTAACAGGTGCTTTTGCCTCTTCACGAGATATGAAACTGATTATCCCTCAGAATCCTGGACAGTCAGGCCAGTAAAAGATGCCAGAGAACTGCAACAGCCTTAAGGATGGGGCACAATGTGCATGCACCAATTAAGCTCAGTCGCATTGACAAACAAAAACATATAGCAAGACTTTTTTAAAAAAACAGTGTTTACTCCTGGCTAATTGGTCCGGCTAATTATTTAAATGATCAGTACCCAACATAGTGCAATAACATCAAGTCCGTTAGGCAGGGGGGACTAAATCTCATATTAAGCTCCGTGAGAACTCACGTGGGTGACCTACTGCCAAACGCACTATAGCCTCCTGTTTGAATATGAGGAATGTAGCACACCAAACAGACCCAAGCTGCTTGCGAACAGCTGAAATGAATTAAAATCAAAGGAGTAGGAAGTCTCCCGTTGATCCAATCCCGACACTGGATGGGATTATTTGAAAAAACACCAGGAAGTTCCTAATCTAAATATGCTAACTATATCTCCCCTCCGATATCCCCTGTAGGGCAAGGGTAGTCAACCTGTGGTCCTCCAGAAGTCCATGGACTACAATTCCCATGAGCCCCTGCCAGCAAACGCTGGCAGGGGCTCATGGGAATTGTAGTCCATGGACTTCTGGAGGACCACAGGTTGACTACCCCTGCTGTAAGGTATTCTTCTGCCGTTCAGTCACGGACACTACAGATCTTGTATATTCCAACACTCTCAACTTAACCTGCCTTTGCTTTGGGTCCCCACTGGGTCTTGCTCCAGTTTCCTTATTGGCTAATGCCTGAAATTGGCACAGGACAATACCCTACTCTAAAGTGAGTAGCTTGCTTACATGTTTATTTCTAAATTGAACTTTTCTTCCCAAAGCTGTTCAAGCCGATTTACAGGAGGAGGGAGGGAGGAACAAGGTGCAAGATAGTTTATTAGTTCATAATTGGGATCTAGACGAACGAACAAACTCTCTACCTTGTACCTTATTTCTTTTCTCCCCTCCTACATACAAATATGGCCTTGTTTTTTTTTTGTTTTTTTTCCTGCAAGATGGTTTACAGTTATGCATTTTGCAAAGCAGAACCTACCAGAACCAATGAAAGCCAGAGGCTGCGGGTTTTCTCTTTGAACAACTATTTATTAACTATTTATATTCTGCCTTTCTCCCCAATGGGGACCCAAAGTGGCTCACCTCATTCTGCTCCCCTGTTCTGTCTTCACCACAACCTTGTGAGGTAGGTTAGGCTGAGAGGGTGTGACTAGCAGGGTCACCCTGCAAGCTTCCATGGCAGAGTGAGGACTCGAACCTGGGTTTCCAGGTTCCTAGTCCAGGACTGTGCCACTGTGCCACGCTGCTGCCCTTGTTCAATCTACTGTGACTTGCAGCAGCTCTCTGGTGCTTTCCCCATCTCCTATTGCCTGGTCCTTTCAACTGGAGATGCTGGGGATCGAACCTGGGACCTTTGGCATCTCAAGCAGATGCTTTAGCCTGGAGACATGGCCCCTTGCCAAACTAGGGCATTGGATAGTGACCCTAGGTTGCATTGCACCAGCAAAAAGCAAGTAACAGGTGAGAGGTGTGCTGCGAGGGTCCCCTCCCGGGCCAGAAGCCATGGGGGAGATCAGAAAACTGACCATCCATTTGAGTAGGAACAAATCCAAGAGGATGGAAGGCAAGGGAACGAGGCCGAGACTTGCATGCAGTCTCAAGCTGGTAAAGGCGGACAAGAGCCAACTTCTTGTCTCTCTTCCCCACTAATGAATTCTGATGCCCTTCCTTCTTCTCCCCACCCCAGAGAAGCTCAGTCACCTGGATGGGCAGGGGGGGGGAGGAAGCTGCCCCTCTTCAAAAGTCACTCTGCATCCCCTCCTGAGTGGGAAGGGAGCACGGGTCACAGCAGTGCCCTCCGCCCGCCAATACGCTAATGACACTGGTAATATGCTAAGAAGCTGGCAGAGAGGGGCTTCTCTAATGCGGTCACTTCCTGGGACCTCAAAGCCGCTTTAATTGCAGGGCTTCAGAGACAGCAGGTGTGCCTGTCATGTCTAATCACGGCACCGGGTGCACCCGCCCGCCTGCCCGCCTGCTGGAAGAAAGCAGGTTTGCGGCATTCCCTGCTCGCCTGCCCGCCCAGGCACCCCCAACTCTGCAAACCCTTGCACACTTGTCAAGTTGATTATGAGAATGAATTTCTGCCGTGGTGCTCACGAGCAGATTGGGAGGAAATCCTCTTTCTTGCTCTGGCTTCTTTTTGTTGTGGTGGCTGTTCTTGGGCTCCCAGCTCGTGGGAGGATTAAAGGGAGGGACAAAACAGAAAGCCGAAGGAAAGAAAGAACCCATCGCTGGCAAATGGGTCCCTCGCATGCCTCGGCTAGGTGAGGCCAGGCATGGCACTGAAATCAACAAAGGGCCGCTGGGGAGGGAGACTGGGTGGGCAGCGACTCCTCTCAATTTGTGGCATTTAAAAAATCTGCAGCCAGATGTCCCTTGTTTGGAAGGGCTGATGCTCCCAAGTGGCAGGAGCCTGACAAATGCAGAGGGTCCCCACAAAAGCCATCTAGGGCAGGGGTAGTCAGCCTGTGGTCCTCCAGATGTTCATGGACTACAATTCCCGTGAGCCCCAGGGGCTCATGGGAATTGTAGTCCATGAACATCTGGAGGACCACAGGTTGACTACCGCTGACGTAGGAGATGGATCCAACAGCTTCAGCAGGCTGCTGAGAACTTCTCTGGATACCAGTTTGGTGTAGTGTAGAGCCAGTTTGGTGTAGTGGTTAGGAGTGCGGACTTCTAATCTGGCGAGCCGGGTTCGATTCTGCGCTCCCCCACATGCATCCAGCTGGGTGACCTTGGGCTCGCCACGGCACTGATAAAATTGTTCTGACCGAGCAGTGATATCAGGGCTCTCTCAGCCTCACCCACCCAACAGGGTGTCTGTTGTGGGGAGAGGAATGTGAAGGCGACTGTAAGCCGCTTTGAGCCTCCTTCGGGTAAGGAAAAGCGGCATATAAGAACCAACTCTTCTTCTTCTTCTTCTTCTTCTACCTGCGTGTGCATATAATGTATGTTAGAACTGCTGACAGACTGAAGAAGCCCTTGCTTCAACTGACTGAGTTGTAAATGACCGTTCATCAGTTGTGTGTTTGCATTAAACATCTTCTAGTTGATTCTGGCTTAAGACAACCCAGTGGATGAATTACCTCCAAAACATCCTGTTGTTCAGCCTTGCTCAGGGCTTGCAAACCAAGGGCCAGGGCTTCCTTGATTGTGTCCATCCATCTCCTGTTGGGTCTCCCTCTTCTCCTGCTGCCTTCGACTTCTCTTAATGTGATCGTTTCTTCCCAATGTCTCTTGTCATAATGGGACAATAGCCTCAGCCTGGTCATTGGAGCCTCTATTTGTCTTCTTAGCAATCTACGATATCCATAAAACTCTTCTCCAACATCACATTTCAAATGAATCCATTTTTTTCCTGTCAATTTTCTTCACTGTCCAACTTCCACACCCAGACCTAGTAATGAGGGGTACTTTGGTATGAATCTTGGCATCTGCTGGGCCTGCAAAAGGGAGCTCCTCCGCCAGGCTTTTGGCTGAGGTCCTTTAGCTCCATCTTCTTCCACTGGGCCCCCAGACCTCCCCTCTTATGAAGCTGAAGCTAATGCCTGTACCGACCACTCACAGGCCCACCAATACGTTTCCAGTTATGAATTATTGTCTTCCATTACTGTTCCATTGTTTCACTATTGTTCTACTGTTCCATGTTTAATGATTTATGACTTCTCTGTACTTTTACTGTTCCTGTTCCATGTACACCACCCTGAGTCTTTGGGGAGGGCGGTATATAAATCAATCAATCAATCAATCAATCAATCATGATCTTGGTCACCAGTGAGTTTATAATTATATCCGTATAAACTTGCATGTGAATACTACAAGCATTTTGAGGGGAAAAACATACATTCTTGTTGTATATCACACTAGACACTGTCATAGAAGAGGCATTCCCTATTGCCATATAAAAAGTAGTATTACAAAGAGGAATTCCCCTGTCATGAGATAGGCAATAGCTCTTCCAAAATGGCACCTACTCCCCATAGTGCTTTATTTTTCAATGAATAAGTTTTAAATGTCTTGCTCTAGTTTTTTAGCAACTGGGAACCAAACGAGGCCAGGCACTGGAGTTCCATGGCTGGGTCTTAAATAGCTGGTTCCCATGGACAAAAGTCCATATAGAGGTTACGTGGCTTCCACAGATGTGGGTCAGGTGTTCACCAGCAGTTCCTTGCAGACCAGCAGATGTGTGCAGGCCTGATTCAGACTGAGTGTGAACAAAAGGAGCTTCCCCACCTCCGCGTTCATCTACCTCAGCATTCATCAGGGCTTTGTCCACATAGTTACTCTTAATAGGAAGTTAAGGAAATCAAATCATGGCAGGGAGCAGATAGTAATTACATTATTAAAATAATTCAAGAGCGTTGACATTCACTCCTCGGTCTATACCCCAGGCACTGTCTGTGCGGTTTCTGTTTCAACTCCCTCGCATGGCTGTTCGCTTCTCTTCCAGAAGCTGACTACACTTTGCATCAATTTCCTAGTGCTGGCACTTTTCTCTTAATACGTATGCAAATTTCTGTTGAGTATTTAGAGAAAATGTTATCTACTTAGGGATGAAAAGCTGGACTGATGAGCTGGTTTGGTATAGTGGCTGACAAATGGGAATAGGACTTTTAAGTCCTGAATCCAAATCCCTCCTGAGCTGTAAATTTCCTTGGGCAATCTTGGACCAGTAGCTATCTCTCACAATTTCTTTCTTTATTATTTAATTATTTATTTGATTTGTTAACCACCCCTCTCTGCATCCAGGCTTGGGGCGGTATACAACATGCATTTCTTCAGCAATGATCAAATCTTCACAATGAGCAGATCAAACAATAAATTCTATCCTGATGCTCGAGCACAGTGTCTCTGTTTCTGGGTGGGGTAGGGGTACTCAGCAGGGGTGGGGGAGGCCTGAATAGTTCACAAGGCTGTTCTTAGGATAAAAGGAGGGGGGATGAAACACCGTTCCTATCAGCTGAGAAAAGGGTTGGGCAAAAAATGAGATTGTATTTGTCAATCAATTTTATTTGGCAGAAATGCCCATTTCAGAACAGAAGAAAAACTATTTTGTTGACTTTCATATCCTTCCTAAGCAAACTCAACAGCTATACAGCAATAAAAGCTGCCTTGTAGCTGTGGAGAAATTGTCAGATGCTGCTAAAAAAAATTCTGTCCTTGTTGAACTGGAAGTTCATTTTTAAAAATTATTATTATTTAATTATTGTTTATCATGATTATTTAATGGTTTCCTTACAACAGCTCCTGGATTAGGTTACCAAGATGAAGGGACACTTATATATCTTGTGTTAAATAAATTAATAGAATCAGGGAGCTACCTGGTAGGGCACTTCATCTGACATGTGGCCACGGAATCTACGAAGATGGCAGCGTTGCTCTCTCTATATTTTATGAAACAAGAAAAGTGACTTTTAAAGACTCTCTAGAGGTCTAAAATGGAGGTTAAACAAGATTTCGTGTTGTTACCTGCCCCACCTGCCCCATCACTTCCCAACCTCTTTATTTCCCCCCATTTCACATGCCCTGCATTACCTTGCTCTCTATCCAAAATCAGTTTCACGTGCATTTGCAAAAATACTGCAAGACACAGTAAATGATTACCCACATAGTATAATAACAACAGAGCCTTTTAAAAATAAAAAAGGTTTTGCCTTGGTAAGGTCAGTCTAGTTCACGCGTGCAGGAGAGAGCCTTGAGGCAATAGCATCATCTGCATCACACAGGACTGCAGGAGAAGGCAGTCAAGGTTTGGGGTTGTTTCCTGATGTTCAAAGCTCTCTACAGTCACATGATGTCAGCATAGCCTACCTAATAGGGTGGTTGTGAGAATAAAAATGACAGCAAGGGAAATGATGTAAGCCATTTTGGGTCCCTGCAGAGGTGAAAGGTGGTGTATAAATGAAAATAAAATCTTAGGTTACTTTTTAATATATTTACCGTAGTACCTTTGTCTCCTGACTTCCTTTTAAAAAGCTAGGAGTGGAATATGTCATTCTCCCCTCCATCATTTCCTCATAAAGACCCTGTAAGGTATGTTAGACTGAGAGGGACAGCGACTGGCCCATTGCAATGTGGGGATTTTAACCTGGGTCTCCCAGACCATGTTCAGACACTTTAACCACCACATGTGTGGCTTCTACCTGCAATATGGCATTCTTGAATTTCAGTCTTCCACATTTGCATCCATCAAGTTCACAAGCAATCTTATAACCATGCTCACCTCTTTTACCTGGGAAACAGAGACTGCGCATGTAGGCTTTCCTTCACAGGCACTTCCTCAACCCTGGTTTAGTCTATGTGTACCTCTGTGCATATACACAAAATAAAGGAAAGCGTGAAGAGGAAGAGGAGGAGGCTCATTTTGTCTGTTGCAAAGATTCCCTTTAATGAAAAATTTAAGCCAGTTTAGCCTCTGAGAGGGGCTGTTCCCCCTTCAAAGAAATCCAGTCCCTCTATTCTTCATCTCTGTGTAGCTCCCCGCTAGCAATCCGCCATTGCTTTTTTCCGCTCCCCCCACATTGTAGGGCCCACTGGAGACTCTGCACTTGCATTCTCTTTGAAGTGAACTCCGTGCCGGAGAGCAGGGAGTGTGAGGATAGAAGAGTTGTTGTTTGTAAATAAATAAGTAAATAAATAAATATATGAACAAATAATAACTCTATATGTGTGTATGTGGGGGGGGGGGACAGCCCCACCAAACCTCAACTTCGTACAGCTGGAAGAAAAAAGAAAGAGATGAAGGGATATTCCAGAGTACAATGTCCCTCGAGCCCATCTCCAAAGACAGTGGCCAGAAACAAAGGTGGTCCTGGGCTCAGTGTTGGACCAGAAATTTGTGCTTCTACTTGGCTTCCTGAGCCAGTGAGGTACAGGGGACAGAGCAGATGGACTAGATGGGGGTTGGACTAGATGACCCATGAGGTCCCTTCCAACTCTATTATTCTATGATTCACTGATTCTTAGGGTGGAGGTGTATCATCTCTTGTGGGAGGCAATCTATAGTCTCCTGGGGCAATCTATAAATCTGGGGGGGGGGGGGCAAATGAAATGTGGGATTTTAGGTGGCCCTAGTCCCCTACCCACCTGCAATGAATTCTGACCCCCAGCAAAGGCAAGTTCTTTGAGGGACAATTCCCATGTAATAAACATGTCAAAATGTGTTTCTATCAGATGCCCACTGGAAATTCCCCAATGGGAGTCCAATTCCCAGGACCATGCCAGCCTGATGTAGCTAGGCGACATGGTGCAGGAGGAGATGAGGCATCAGCCGTCTCCAGCACCATTTTCCCAACCCAAAACTGCCTCAGGGAGATGCTATTTACCCCACTGGGGAAACTTACATGTCACCATCAGTGCATGTTGAGGGTTCCCAGTGAAGCAAAGCGCAAATCTGCAAAACTATTTAAACTGGGAAACTGGTGGGGAATTCCCTCCCAATTCCATCCCCCTGCCTTCAGAAACTGAGCAGCCAGAGGGGAAAAAATGGCTTACACAGTGACTCTCTAGGAATCTCCCCCCGGTCTCCATCATTGTTAACGAGAGATTAGTGGAAATTACTAAAGCATCTCCCAGAAGTGATACTGCACCCTCCCCAAACTCCATCCTTCCCAGCTACCGTCTCCTTAAATCTCCTGGTAGTTGCTGAGGCAGTGTTGGGAACCCCACTGGAAAAACAGCATTGGGGGAGGGGGCTTAAGCCCCTCTTCCCCATGTGCCACTGTCCTGATTCCAAGTGGAACCCCACACACTTTGAGAATGGAGATCTTAGGAGGGAACACCAGGGACATGTCTTATGGAAAGACCTTGTGGCAGTCAGGCAGGCTTTCTCATACATGAAGCAGCCCTAATTCTGCATTTCCCTCCAGGCCTTAAAGAAGTGATGATGATGATGATGATGATGATGTCATCCATTCAGTCGTGTCCGACCCTCAGTGATTCTATAGGAAAGTCTTCGCCATGCGTCCCTGTCCCTGACTGCTTCTTTTATTGTTGGACTTTTGGACACTGCCACAATTTGCTGGGTTGTGGTTTCATAAGTTGTGGGAGTTTTGTAGCTGGCTTGGAGCTGTATTTTAATAAATCTGATCTGAACTGAACTTCTCAGGAGGATACATTAAAAAGTCATCTCCTCCCTCTCTCCTTTGTATCTACTAGCCTTTGGGGTTACTGAATCCCAGGGGGAAAAAGCTGAGAACTGTGATGTCCACCCCTGGCAGGCTGGCGAACTGGAAGACCTGCCTCTGTCCTCTGTCCCTGGAAAGGGAATCAACCGCCATGGATTGAGCAGAGCAGAGAAGTTGGTCTTCTCGGGAATTTCCCAAGCAGGAGATATCAATATTAATACACATTGGGAGGCACTTAAAATTTTAAGCAATCTCTCTAACAGTGTACAGTGCCAAGGATTTCTCCTTCAGAGAAAGGGTAAGGCTGGCTGTCTCTTGAGAATCAGGACAGGGACCAGGAGTGGCCAAACTGTGGCTCTCCAGATATCCATGAATGACAGTTCCCATGGACTACAACAGTGGTGCCCAACCCCAGGTCCGGAGACCGGGACCGGTGTGTGGATCACTTGGTACCAGGCCGCGGCTCCTCCTCATCCTCCTCCCTGGCTGCTGCCTCGGGGGCTGCCCTGCCACTCTGCTGCCGGCTCACCTTTGGTGCTCTCTAGCAGCAGCCATGGCTGGGGCTCCCCCTCAGTGTGGCACTACACAGCTGCTGCTGGCAGCGCCCCCCAGTGGCCGACGGGAAGTCAGGGGCGCAGGCAGGAAAACAAGCGGAGCAGGGGCTCAAGTGGCAGCCATGGCGTCCTTTGGCAAAAGACTACCCTCCCCCCGGGCCTCAGTAAAATTGTCAAGCGTTGACCGGTCCCCGGTGATAAAAAGGTTGGGGACCAACGGAGTACAATTACCAGGAGCTCCTGGCAGCCCTGCAATCCATTCCAGTGTGGTCCAGTTACGGTGAAGTTCTGTTATTTTGTGTAACATTAAAGTGGAGGACCCTGACCAATCACAAGAGCAGGAAAATCAGGCTATTCATAGACATGGTAAGGAGGTTTCTATGTATTTAGGGCATTTTACAGGCATGTAGAAAAACATGATTTTGTAAATTAACTGAAATACACACACACACACCTAAAAAAAACCAAAACCCTGGACTGATGCGGACTGAATATGCTCAAGAAGCACAGAATGTTGAGAGATGTTGAAAATGGGTTAAAAGATAAAGAGTAAAACAGGTTAAAGGATAGCATTAAAAGATAAATGGGTTGAAGAATAAAGATTAGCCTTCCCTTCCCTAACCCTTTCTTCCCAACCTCTGCCTTGAATCTTAAAGAATTTTGCCGTCTAGAATTGGCATCCCGAACTCTGTTCTGTCCCCATGACTGAGTACTTATTTGTAGGGGGAGGAACAACAGACCACCGACACAATCAAGACTGGGGTGTCTGAATATTGAGGGAACCACCAAGGTGTGTAGAAAAACAGGACGTTGTACACTGAAAAGAATTCCCTTCCCCGGGAAGCCTGATTATGCTGAGCGTACTCAGTGTCCCCTAGGAGAAATGTTGAGGACAGTTCATCATCACTTAAAGCAGGGGTAGTCCAACTGCGGCCCTCCAGATGTCCATGGACTACAATTCCCATGAGCCCCCGCCAGCATTCGCTGGCAGGGGCTCATGGGAATTGTAGTCCATGGACATCTGGAGGGCCGCAGTTGGACTACCCCTGACTTAAAGAGTGAATACAGAGGTGGAACACACACAAAGCTGCCTCGTACGAAATCCGACTCTGAATCTATCAAAGTCAGCATTGTCAACTCAGGCTGGCAGCTGCTCTCTAGACTCTATGGCAGTTTTTTCATCGTCTCCTGCCTGATCCCTGCCTAGGACCGAACCCGGGGCCTCCTGCATGCCAAGCCATGTAGCGCTTAAGAGCGGCAGCTTCTAAACTGGTTTGATTTCCCGTTCCTCCACATGGCAGCCAGCTGGGCGACCTAAGGACAGTGACAATTCTTTTGGAGCTCTCTCAGTCTCACCCACCTCACAGGGTGTCTGTTGTGCGGAGAGGAAGGGAAAGGAGATTGTGAGCCACTTTAGGGATCCTTCAGGTAGTAAAAATCAGGGTACAAAAAAAAACAAAAAACAGGTCTTCCGCTGTATACATCTACTTCTGTGGAGAGAGAAAACAGGCAGGATTTTGTTTTGTTTTTTAAAAGTTGACCCTGTGCCTTTTAAACTCAGAGGCAACAGCAAATCAGGTGAGTGGAGGGCAGCTTTCAGCAAGCAGGCTCAGCATGCTGTTGGACACATCCAAGTTAGCTCAGGCTGCTCTGAAAAGCTGCCCAAAGGATCTGTTCTCAGGGAGCAAGCAGTGAGCAGGACCTGAGTCAATCCAGCAAGTCATGCAGCGTCATGAATCCACACCCCTGTCAAGATTTCTGCCTGTAATACATCCAAGTGGGGTCACTGAAGGTCAGTTCATGAGTTTTGTTTCCCACTCAGTACTTGTTGTCTCATTTTCCCCGCGAGTGGCTAGTGGGGTGGAAACTAAGCCTATATAAAGGGTTGCTGAGTGTTCTACAGTTGTTGGTTGTTCGATGTGAAGCTGGAGATAAGACGTGCATTGAATTGGCTGCTGTTAAGACTGCCTCACCTTGCCTCAGTCTAACTGGACTTCTTCATCTGTGTACAAAAACACCCAGGATGTTCACAGGCCTTGGGGAGATCTGAGGTCTTCACACAGTAACCATCAGCCATGAATTGTGGCTCTCCTCGCTGTCTCCACATGTAGGAGCCAAAACATCCTTGGTGGGAATAGATAAAGGATTTCCTTCCATACAGTTTTCCCAGTCTGTTCTGCCCACATTGATCTGGATGGCCCAGCCTAGCCCAGTCTCATTAGAACTTGGAAGGGTAGGAGACCACCAGGGAAGCCCAGGGTCACTGAGCAAGGCAGAAAATGGCAAACTGCCTCTGAACATCTCTTGCCTTGATAACTCTATGGCAGGGGTAGTCAAACTGCGGCCCTCCAGATGACCATGGACTACAATTCCCAGAAGCCCCTGCCAGCAAATCCCGGGAGGGGCTCCAGGGAATTGTAGTCCATGGACATCTGGAGGGCCGCAGTTTGACTACCCCTTCTCTATGGGGTCACCGCAAGTGGGCTGCGACTTGGTGGAACTTCCCACCCACAGGGTCCACTGAAGGCACTATTTGGCACATTGGAGATGTGTATCCTAGGGAGCACACTGATGTCCTCAAATGGGCCAATCAGACCTCCTGGAGCCATTTCAGGCATGAGAACAATGTGGGTAGGAAGACAGTAGCCCCATCTCCAGGCACGCGATGATCTTGATCTAAATCAAGTATCACACGCCTGAGAACTGAGAAGAACCTGCAAGCCCATTCCGGCTGTCGCATAGCATGGGGACCCTTGGCCCAGTCTGATGCATGAGCCAGCGAGCAAGATCACAGAGGAAATGTCCACTGCACTGCAAAGGGAAGTTGCTGCTTCTGGGCCAGCAGGGAGCAGCAGGCTGAGGCCTATGGCTTCTTTAGGTCCCCACAAGCTGGTAAGGAGGCAATAGCAGGCGGCAGCGGCTTACTGGGGAAGAGGTTTAGCCCATGCTGATTTGTACACATTGGGGGAGGGCAAGGATTCGCAGGGAGGAGGAGGCCAAAACATGAAGCTGTTGGGTTTCTCGCAGCTCTTTTCCTCCCTCTCTTTCCCCATTTCCAAAGCAGGAATACAAATGATCCCAACAAAGCCCGGCTGTCCTAAAACCCTGTAGCCAATTAGAGACTATCAATATTTAATTAGCTCTCTGCTATTGTGCAGTGTGGGCTGAGCTTCTCTGGCCTCGCCACGCGAGCTCCCTTCCCCATCACAGACACACTGTTATGACACATAATGATATTGTCAATGAATAATTTACAGCCGGTTCCCCCCCCCCATCTCTTCCCCCTCCCCTTCATTGCTCTCCGCATGCCCTTATTAACAGAAAATATGCAACCAGGAGGGAAGTTGAGGTGCGTGTGAAAGGGACGTGATGGTACAGAACACACCTTGGACCCATTGGAGGTCTCTCCCAGGAAGCTTCCTAGTTTCGTTGCCCTGATGACGGAGAACACCAAACACAGACAACTTTCTCTCCCAGAGCTACAGCTGAGCTGTTCCCCAAGGTAGGGTAGCAGAGACTCAAGGAGGTCATTTATGCAGACAAAACTGGGGTATGTGTGTTGTAGTTTTCCATCCATAGTGGCTAGCATGTGCAGGGGATAGGCCACTGACAGTGTTTCTGGTGGCCAAGAGCATTTCAGAACCAAGGATTTTTCTCCCTGTGGGCCAATGCAAATTGACAAACCCAGGGGTATATTCAGAGTTCAGGACCTAGGGAACTATCAGATCATTGAGCAGGAGGGTAGGGACACTGTGCTTGGAGGGCATCTCTCATAGGCCAGTGACTTCACTCTCAATAGATGAAACAAATAACACAAACTAAAGGAGAAGGAGCTGACATTCTATGACTGTCACCTAGAATCGCCATTTGTCCCATGGCCATAGACAACCTCCTGTCTTTAGTCTCCCACTAATATTAGTGTTGGGAGGAAAATGGGAGGTTGTGATCATCACATTCTAGGAATTTCCTGCATTCTCTATGGTCTTGAACACAGAGATTAGAAGGGGATTCCTAAAGTGTCACCTGGAAGTGATGCAATGGCTAGCAAACCCTCCCCACGGAAGTGATGTCACTGAACAGCAGCACAGAGGAAGTAATGTCACTCCCCACCAAAACATCACTCTCCCCAGAGAGTTGGCATCCGTTATCCTACCACTCCTCTCAGCAAGGTCCCGAGGCTTCCCGTAGATAGAAGAACCATTCCATTTCGCATGGAAGAAAACTCCTTGGGCTACATGAAGGCTTTGCAGAGTGTCCTAGCTGGGCACAAACCATTTTTCCCTTCCACCACCTCTTCTTAAACATTCAGCCTGATGAAGACCTCTAAAGAAATACAAAAGCCCACATGCTGTTCTGGCCTGCTTAAGCAGGCCTTCATAAAACCTGGCCAGGGCGCTTGTTTGGGTCTCAGAACTGTGACTTCTGAAGACCAGGCATTAGAGCAGCTGTGCAGATGCGCTTAGAACTAATGACAGTGGTCATGTGTACGTACTTGGCTTCCTCAGAGACCAGGAGGAGCTAATAGTGAGCAAATAGCTTCTCCTGCGCGTGAGAAACAACATCCAGAGTTGCAAAGGATCCATGTGGGATTTCAGAGCGAGACGGGGGCTCATCAAGAATTAAAACCTACAGTGAACAATAAATTTGCAGAAGCGCATGTAGAAGTGGCACCAATACTGTGGCTGCTGCAGAGCATTTATTCACAGCCAGAGGCTGGAAGGACCAGACAGGGGGCTCTCCTCTGGCGGATCCTCCAAGTATTCATTTTGTTTTTTCCCCGAACATTCATTAAATGTTGTCTAGTGCCTTTGATTGTATGGTAATAAGAGGGGAAATGTCTCAGTGATAGTTTGCCCAATTGTATTTATTTATTTATTTATTTATTTATTTATTTATTTATTTATTTATTTATTTATTTGTTCGATTTCTATACTGCCTCTTGCCGTAGCCTTGCGGCAGTTTACACCTACAATTCTAAAACAATAAACCCCAATAAAATCCCCACTAAAATAACAATCAGGATGCCGGCCATACTCTCTCGTAATCCTTCCTTGTTCAGGGTGGGGCACTTGATGTAATCTAATGTAATGAGAGCCAGGGCCGAGATGAATTTGGGAACCTAAGAGGTCAATCTTTTCCCACTTTATACAGATAGATACCAGTCTTCAGGTGGGAAAACAAACAGATGAATACTCGGTGGTAGGATGATCAAACCAAGGAACAAAACGCCGAGTTGAGGCTCTCAAATAAACTGTGATAAATGTTTGGTGTAGTGGTTAGGAGTGCGGACTTCTAATCTGGCATGCCAGGTTCGATTCTGCGCTCCCCCACATGCAGCCAGCTGGGTGACCTTGGGCTCGCCACGGCACTGATAAAACTGTTCTGACCGAGCAGTGATATCAGGGCTCTCTCAGCGTCACCCACCCCACAGGGTGTCTGTTGGGGGGAGAGGAAGGGAAGGCGACTGTAAGCCACTTTGAGCCTCCTTCGGGTAGGGAAAAGCGGCATCTAAGAACCAACTCTTCTCCTATTTGTTTATGCAAAACAATGGCTGAAAATCATGCTGGTTGAATACATTTTTCGATAGACTTCCCAAACAGCCAATATGCAAAAGTAATGAAAACACAATCCTAGAGTAAGATATAGTTCTATAGTCTAAAATCTCTTCTGTGGGACATCAGAACATTGTCTATGAAGTGACTTTCAGTCTACCCACCTAGACAATGTTCACTGAACCCAGAGCCATTAACTGCCATTAAAGTAGAGCTAGTTTTACCTGAGGCCTAAATCTTATCAGGGGAGGCACCGGCCACACAAATATAGCACGGAAGTTCCTGACCTGGGAACTCTCCTTGTCAGAGTTTTGACCAGTGACTATGAAGTGAGATGTCAGACAAGCGCTTAAGCCTTCTTTTTTGAGCTGTATACAATGAAATCGGGATATCATTTTATCCCTTAGCTGTTCAGCAATGTCTTTGGCCCCCTCATCCAATTTTACTTGTATTGCTTTTTACCACATCCTCTCAGGAAAGGTCAAGCAAGCAAGTTTTGTTCAAAATATTCCTCCGGTTCTGTTTTGCACAGGGGCCAATGGGAAGCAGAAGCCTTTAGCCCAAGGAGACTCCTCTTCCTTCCCCATTGCTGAGAAGCCTCCATTTAAAGGCACGCCAAAAAAAAAAAAAAAAAAAGAACGCCTCTGAAAAACCTCCAGCCTTTTGAGATGGTTCAACCATTTCCGCTTCCTCCCAACAGAGCTTCTCGGGTTCTTCTGGTGAATAATTTATCTGACACATTTTGCTGTTTATTTCTGTTTTGTAAATTTACCACAAGCTGTAGTTTGTTATCTTTGTTCGATGAACGGTTCCAGGCCACTCGTTTTGTGAACCACAAATACATACCTGCTCTGTTTAAAATCGTTGGAGGCTTGATGCTTGCACCTAAAGGATCCGTGTTCGAATTCACCTTGCTGAGAGTCTGGAAATGGGGGGGGGGGAGCTGTTTGCTTGATGGAAAGGGAGCAGAGAAGTTGGATTCAGGTCCTACATCTGCAATAGAATTTTGTTGCCATATTCCTAGCTCCAGAGCTCTGGTGGATCAAAACAGTTTTATTTTCATTGGCTGGCAAATCACTGACTTACGTTACATTCCATGCATGTACAGCTGCTTAGGAGTGCAGACTTGTAATCTGGTGACTTGTAATCATTCCCTCAGGTTGGAGCCAGGCCCAAAAAGGGCCAGATGGATGTCTTTGGGGTCTGGGATTACCAACAGGTTTGCACTAGGTCAGGGGTAGTCAACCTGAAAATGCTGGCAGGGGCTCATGGGAATTGTAGCCCATGGACATCTGGAGGACCACAGGTTGACTACCCCTGCACTAGGTGACTAAGGTGCTCTCTGGAGGACAAGTTGAGAGAGGCAGTCCCCGGATATTTAGGTTCAAGACTACGTAGGGCTGTGCAGGTCAGTACAAATATCTTGAACCTGATATGGAACTCTACTGGGAGCCAGTGCAGCTGTTGATGGACCAGTCAAATGTCTGCCCTCCGTGGGGTCCTTGCCAGGACCTAAGCAGCCTCATTTTGGAACATCGTCCATTCATTTGGACCGTTGTCTAGCTTGGTCTATTCAGGACAAAGACTGCATGTAAGGAGGAGCCTCTTGCTTTGTTGGCCAAGATGCCTGTGACATGACATGGGAAGAAGCTATCACAAAGCTGATGCAAGTCTTCTGCTGTTAGTAGCCTGAACGGGTTCTATTGTCACCCAAGGGATGCCAGCCTCCAGGTGGGTTCTGGGATCTCCTGGAATTGCAACTCATCTCCAAACTACAGAGATTAGGGTCCTTGGAGAAAATGGCTGCTTCGGAGGGTGGGCCCTGTGGCCTGTCCTCCCCAAGCTCCCTCTCCAAATCTCCAGGATTTTTCCAACCTGTATGTGGCGATTCTGTCATTCGTCTGAATGGGTTGATCAGACTTGTTCGGAAAAGTCTTCCAGATCTGCCCACAGACACAAGCCAGGAGAAAGCCAACCAAGGAGGTATCACTCAACCAAACCACCTAACACTTCTTGGATTTGCGTCTCTTCCACACACAAACGCACACCCATCCCCACGTGCCATCAAAGAGCCCCCCCCATCCTGTTCCAAAATCATTATTATTGGCAAAGTAATTGCGAGAACAAAACTGCTGCAAGATTTGTTTGCTCCCGCTTTTATCTTGGTGCATCTAACAAGACCTCCTCACGTGCATTCTAAAGAGACGGAATGGAATAGCCTGAAAGCATGAGTGTCTTCCCCCCCCCCCCATACCAACTCTCTCTCTCTCCTGCCGGCTTGACCATTGGATATTCGCATGCTATGAAGTCCACCATTCTTTGAGCCCAGCTTTCCGCCAGGATTTCTGAAGCAAGATGCGTCAAGGTCGATTATCGATTCCAAGCGGGGATTTGAAAGCCATGCGAGGAGTACTGGCGCGGCCCGCAGACCCCTGTCTTTCTCCTCCCAGGTTTTTGCACCAGGACGAGATTGATCGTTTCCAGTTTTCTGAACACTGCCTCCCCATTCTCTTTCTTTTCTCCTGCCTTCTGGGGATTCCTGACTAAACTATGGCAGGTAGGACTCAATTGATCCTTCCTCCGAAATCCGCTCGCTTCTTGCGAGGAAGAAAAACTGCACCCCTGCATAATTCAAAGAGCGAACACAGATTGGAAAAGGAAGGGAGGGGAGAGGAAAAAAGAAAAGGCCAGAAAATCAATACGGCTACAACTGATCCTGCAGATAAATGAGCCGGCAGGTTTTCCTGGGTGCAAGGGAGTCCTCCCTGACGGTGGATCAGAGACAGCTAAATGACTCTGCAGTGGGACTGGAGGAAGGGCAAGCATTGGCAAACACTTGGGGGTGAGATTCTGACAATTTTGAAAACAGCACAGAAACAGACCCTGCCACCATGCCAACACCTGCACAGCTTGGGTCCGTAAACAGAGTTGGTCCACTGGTCCATCTATTCTGAGTGCTGCAGCCCTTTGCTGGAAGTAGAAGAAGCTTTTTGCCAACTACTGAGATTCTTTCAGGGGCAATATTGAGGACTGAACCTGGGGTCTTTAGCATGCAAACATCTTGCTATGTTGCAGAGGGACTGAGGCTCAGTGGCAGAGCAGCTGCTTGGAGTGTAGAAGATCCCAGATCCAATTCCAAGCATCACCAGCTAAAAAGGGACCAGGCAGTAGGTGCGGTGGAAGACCTCCAGCTGAGACTCTGGTGAGCCACTGCCAGTCTGAATAGACCAGGGTTGGTCACACTGTGGCCCACCAAATGTCCATGGACATCTGGAGGGCCACAGTTTGACCATCCCTGGAGTAGACAGTACTGACCTTGATGCACCAGGGGTCTGATGCAGCATAAAGCAGCTTCCTGTGTTCATATCTCCATATATTCCTCCCAGATTGCAACAGAAGCCAAGTCCCAAGTTGCAGTAATCTCTTGAAAGAGGAAAACTGAGGGGGTGTGGCTCAGTATTAGAGCATCTGCTTTGTATGCCAGAAGGACGCAGGTTCAATCCTTGGCACCTCCAGTTGAAAGATCAGGTATTAGGTGATGTGAAAGACCTCTGCCCGAGACCCTGGAGAACCACTGCTAGTCTTAGACAGTACTGATGCTGATAGACCCCTGGTTGGATTCCGTTCTAGGCAGCTTCATGTGTCATAGAATCATAGAATCATAGAGTTGGAAGGGGCCATACAGGCCATCTAGTCCAACCCCCTGCTCAATGCAGGATCAGCCCTAAGCATCCTAAAGCATCCAAGAAAAGTGTGTATCCAACCTTTGCTTGAAGACTGCCAGTGAGGGGGAGCTCACCACCTCCTTAGGCAGCCTATTCCACTGCTGAACTACTCTGAGTGTGTCCATGTATTCCTTCCAAAGAGAGTTCTTTTGGGGGCCCCAAGACCATGTGCTTCAAGCTCCCATCATTCTAGGGTTTAAAGTTGCATGTTTAGCATTGCAACAGAAGCCAAGTTCCACTGCTGTGCTCATTTCTTGCAGGGGAGAAAGAAACAAGAAGGCTCCTGGTATATTACAGATCAACAGATGAATTGTGGCTTCAAAGACCTCAGTCCATTTTATCAGATTATTGCGTGACACGTTCAAGGCCAAAAGCATTGGCCTAAGAGACTGCGTGTAGCTTAGCACCTAACAAGTCAAGCCATGCCACAGTAAGCAGCGTGGTCCCATCTCCAGTTATTGACTTCTGTGAACTTAGAGAGGTGTGACTTTGGTTCTGACTGCATTGTGAGATGCTGCTTAGGAAGCCACCACTGCAGATCTCCACTGAGGCCTTAGGCAAGCTGCCATCTTTCAGCCTCAGCCCTCCGAAATAAGAATCCTGGCCCACTTTGCAGGAGGGTCATAAGTTTCATGAGATCATGCAGGTGAAATGCTTTGAATCCCTCAAAGGAGACTCCATGAGTCATTTCTGGGGAACCATGAGTGCCATGAAAGCAGGCACACAATGTGGCGTACTGGTTAAGAAGGTCAGCTTCTTATCTGGTGAGCTGGATTTGATTCCCCGCTCCTCCACATGCAGTCAACTGGGTGACATTGGGCTCATCACAGCCCTGAGCAGTCCTCTCAGAGCTCTCTCAGCTCCACCTGCCTCACAGGGTATTGTTTGTGGGGAGAACTGAAACTCAACTCTTCTTCTGGTTCTACGAAGACCTGGTGTTACCACCTGAGGATATCTAAGTTGAGGTCAATTGGGTTCCTTGCTCCCAGGGAGAGAAAGAGTTATTGACCCATGCTGAATGGGAGAGTGGTTTGGTATTTTATTGTTAGTCATCTTGCTTATGTTTTTTATTTTGCTACAGTTTTTTTGTATTAGGGGTATTAAGGGGTATTTTAGGGCAGGGGTAGTCGTGTGGTCCTCCAGATGTTCATGGACTACAATTCCCATGAGCCCCTGCCATCATTTGCTGGCAGGGGCTCATGGGAATTGTAGTCCATGAACATCTGGAGGACCACACGTTGACTACCCCTGTTTTAGGGGATTTTATTGACCTTGTAAACCGCTGAGAGACATTTGAGAGCGGCGGTATATAAGTATAAACATAAATAAATACAGATGGTAGGAGGAGGGTATTTCAAGACACCTCGAGTGAGACTTGTTCTGAGTTTACCTGGCTCAACAACATGCACATAAAGCAACATGGTGGGGTTGCATTAAAACCTTAGGTGACGACACTACCGTTGTTTGATTCCAGCATTACACTAGTGAGGTCATCCAAATAGGAGAGCATGAAGTTAATTTTATTTATTGATTTATTGTGTGGCATTTGCAGTGTAGCCAGGAGATCCAAGAATTGTCTGGCAGCCAGGCAAGGGATGTGCGGAGGTGGTTTACCATTGCCTGCTTCCATGTCACGACCCTTAGTGGTCCTTGGAGGGACTATTGCCCAAATTCTTCAAGGTCTCCCATCCACGTGGATGGTCTCCCATTCTAGTGTTGTAGTTGTCAGTCAAGAGCACTCTGCAGTGAAATCAGCCACCCGTCCCCCATTCTACAGCCACTGAAGCAGGCTGGCCCACACCGATTCAGATGCCGTGATGTTAATTGGGTTTGCCTCAATCTGAGGAGCCAGGAGAGAAAACCATTTGGAAGTGGGCACATTATGTTCAGTGGGCTAGGACATGCAACATAACCTTCCATTCTGGGGGCTGGGAGTGGGGTGTTAGATCTGACCACCGCCTAGATCTCCTCCCCTCCCCCACATTCTTAAATCGGCTTTTTTACTTTCCTCATTGAGGAGGAGCAGTGAAGCTTTCCATTGTGGCTCCACTGGGAAGCGGCAAGGGTGAAAAGATTTTGGTGTACAAGAGACTGTCATAAGCTCCATCAATAGGTGGTGCTACACCTTTACTTTATTGCAAAACTTACTGTATCCCTGTTGGAATGGTTGCTTGCCTGTTGCAATGATGCATGCAATGCAGAAGAAAGGAGAGCCTTGTGAAGACCCTTGAACAGGGTTAAACTGGCCCTTAAACAGACAAACTGCCTGGAGAAATAGATAATAGATAATTAAGCACATGCTTATTCCTCTTCATCTTCTCTATGACAGTCCATCTGAAGAAAGATGATTATCATATCACGTCCTAGTCATCTTCTTTCCAGGCTAAACAGACCAAGCTCCCTCAACCTTTCCTCATAGGACTTGGTCTCCAAACCCCTCACCATCTTCATATCCCTCCTCTGGCAACGCTCCAGTTTCTCTACATCTTTTTTCAGTTGTGGTGCCCAAAAATGAACACAGTCCTCCAAGTGAGTTCTTACCAGAGTGGAGTAAAGCGGTAACATTACCGCATATGATCTGGACACTATACTTTTTTAAATACAGCCCAAAATCCCATTTGCCTTTTTAGCTACCGAGTCATACTGCTGACTCGTTCAGTGTCTGGTCTACTTTTCATACATACGAACTAGGCTGCCAAGATCATCCTGAATCCTGATTCTGTCTTCTGATGTGTTTGCTGCACCTCCCAGTTTAGAGTCACCTACAAATTTAATAAGTACCCCCTCTATTTCTTCATCCAAATAATTCATAAATATGTTGAACAACACAAGGCCCAGGACAGATCCCTGAGGAACTCCACTCATCACCCCACTCTAAGAAGATGATGGAGATGAAGAGTTTTGCTCTCGAGGGATGTCTCATTTTTCTTTGGCTCTAATGGCCGGGGTCTCTCCAGTTAGGGACATAAACCACCAAAAAGCCTATTTATGTGATTTTATCAAGTTGGGATGGCCTGGACTCTACACAAATCTAGGGGAAATTCACCCCAAACCTGAAGGTGCCAGCTAATTTTATCTGGTTGGGATTGCCCTTACTGTCCACAACACAGGAAAAACTACCAAAAACCTGATCCTTGGGAGCTGCTGCCACAGACTGAGGGGTTGAGCTCCGCAAAGTTCGCCAAGACATTTCTTGCCATTTGGCATGCCCCAAAGGCCTGCCCAGCAGAGGGTGGAGCTAGCAGTCAACCCCACACAAAACTGCCAACTAATGCAAATCAGCTAATCTGATTAGCAGCATCCATGTAAGTAAACCAGCATCCACTCTCCTGCACTTATGTACCCTCACACACCGTAAGAAAGAAAGCCATGCTCACCAGTAGCTCCTGAGCTGGTACTTTCTCCTTCTCCCTACCTATCTGGTCACTCTACTGCCTCTGGCAAGCAAGAGTCTTTTATAGCACAAATGCTTAATCAGCAGAGGGTGGAGCTAGCACAGCCCCAGGCAAAATTGCCAAGTAATGTAAATCAGCTAATGTAATTAACAGTAGTCCCCCACCACCCAGGCAAGGAACAGACCACAACAACAACACTCAAATAGCCCTCACACCCCTGCAACTTCTATAACCTAACATACTGCTCTCACACACTGTAGGGGGGAGAAGCAACACTCACCAGTAGCTCCTGAGCTGGCACGTTCTCCTTCTCCCTGCCCAGCTGTTTTCTCATGTGTCTATCAAGGCAAGTCCTGTCTACTCTGAGTGGCAACAACTCTTCAGGGCATCAGGAATGCTCTGATATCACCTAAACGTAAAGGTAAAGGTATCCCCTGTGCAAGCACCGGGTCATGTCTGACCCTTGGGGTGACACCCTCTAGCCTTTTCATGGCAGACTCAATACAGGGTGGTTTGCCAGTGCCTTCCCAGTCGTTACCATTTACCCCCCAGCAGCAAGCTGGGTACTCATTTTACCGACCTCGGAAGGATGGAAGGCTGAGTCAACCTTGAGCTGGCTGCTGGGATTGAACTCCCAACTTCATGGGCAGACAGCTTCAGACAGCATTTCTGCTGCCTTACCACTCTGCGCCACAAGAGGCTCTATCTGATATCACCTACTTGGCTTTATAACCAAGGATGAATATGAACAAATAACCAATGCTTGCAGGGAAAGTGTTACGAAAAACTATGCTCAGTATGAGCTTAGGCTAGCAAGAAATACTGAACACAACCAAAAAGGGTTCTTTAGTTATGTTCAGAGAATGAAAAAGAGTAAGGACCATTGCAGGGACAAGAAAGTGGGATTGCAACAGGTGATGATGAGAGGGCTGAAGTGCTCGGTTCCTCCTTCTCCTAAGTCTTCTCTTGCTAGGGAAATTGTATTCAATGTGATAAAATCATACCATGTGATGAGGAATGGGAGTTGCAACCTAGGATAACATCCCATAAACAGTGCTGTGAGCATCCAGGTGGCTTTTCCATGTTCTTATGAATTTTTGTACCATGCCTTTCTAGACCAGTTAGGACTACATGCCAGCTGGATAGATACCAGCCAAATTTTCAGGTTCAACCATGCCCCCCTCCAGACCAAAATGCTGTTCAATTTATCCATGGCACCTGAACAAAGTGCATGTTCTAAAGCAGGGGTAGAACCTGTGGTTCTCCAGATGTGGTCCTCCAGATCAAATGCTGGCAGGGGCTCATAGGAATTGTAGTCCATGAACATCTGGAGGACCACAGGTTGACTACCCCTGTTCTAAAGGACTTAATTTTGTTTCAACCATAACGCATTCAGGACCAGGGTGGATCTTTTTAAAATAATGAGATTATTAAAACTGAAACAATTATTTTCTAATGTTAGCTGCAGTATATTCCAATAAATTAAGGCCTTCATTTACTGCTACACAAGAATACCCTGAAATTAATACCTTTGAGAAGGTAGAAAAAAAAGAGGTATGGGAATTACAGAAAAGACGCAGAAATATACACCTAATAGTAGCCTAACTAAATTGGAATTTCAGGCATTAGCCACACTAAAATATGACCTCACAATTACAATAAAACCTGCTGATAAGGATGGGGGTATGATGGTATTTAATTCAGTAGATTAAGAAGAGGAAGCTTATAAACAACTCAGAGATTTTTTTAACAAACGTGTCTTTTTAAGTTTTCATGATGATTTTATTAGATTAATCAGAACTGTAATTCATAATGGTCTAGGGATGAATGATATTTCAAAGCAGGGGGCATTTTTGATCAATGAATATCGCATCACTCATTTTTATTTATTACTAAAAATTCATAAGAACATGGAAAAGCCACCCAGAAGCCCAATTGTGGCACAGGTTGGTTCAGCACAAGAACCCTTATCAAAATTTATTGATTTTTATTTGAACAAACTGATTCCCCCTGTTCCAGAAAGTTTAAAGTAACGATCCCCAACCTGTGGGCCGCAGACCACATGTGGTCCGTTGACTGATTGGAGGTGGGCCCCGAAGGACGCCTTCTCCCCCCCCCCCGGCCCTTTACAACACACTTTGGGTGTCATTGTCTCCCATCACTCCCAGATGGGACTATCTCATTGCAGAGAAACAAGCTCAGGGTTCCCATTGATTTGTCATTGTCATGAGTTAAAATGTCCATGAAAATAAAATGTTCCTCATGTTCATTGTTGTGGCGTGTCTGTACCTTATTTTGAAGGGATGTTTAAACATGACCATAGCGATCAGAGAGCGTTAGGGCAGGGGTTGAGAGTAGAGGAGTAAACTACCCCCCCACCGGGCCTCAGTAAAAGGCATTGAGTGGTCCCCGGTGATCAAAAGGTTGGGGACCACTGGTTTAAAAGACTCCACACATTTTATGTAAAAGATAGAAGGTTTAAAAGTGGACAATTAATCTTTTGGTTGCATGGGATGTTAAAGCTTTCTATAGTAATATCTCCCTAAAAGAAGTTAGGGAGGTGGCAGAGAAATATTTAGATTTGAGACATCAACTAAATCTACCCACACACTTTCTACTGGCATGCCAGGTTCGATTCTGCACTCCCCCACATGCAACCAGCTGGGTGACCTTGGGCTTGCCACAGCACTGATAAAACTGTTCTGACCAGGCAGTGATATCAGGGCTCTCTCAGCCTCACCCACCCCACAGGGTGTCTGTTGTGGGGAGAGGAAGGGAAGGCGACTGTAAGCCACTTTGAGACTCCTTTGGGTAGAGAAAAGCGGCATATAAGAACCAACTCTTCTTCTTCTTCTTCTTCTACTTGAACTGTTGGGTATCGTCCTTGAAAAAAAATGTTTGTTTGTTTTTTTTGTTTAATGATTATTTATTTTTACAGCCACATGGTGTCTCTATGGGGAGTACCCTCTCTCCAAATTTAGCTATATTATGTTGGAATTCAAAAATAAATGTTTAAGATATAAATAATCCCTTTTAATGGATATTTTATTCTACACTAGATTCCTGGATGACATTTTTATGATTTACTGTGATTCTGATAGATTACACCAATTCATGGATTGGGCTAACTCAGTACACATTTCCATAAAATTTGAGCGCACTCTGAGCTCTACCAAAATACCATTTCTGGACCTGTGGGTTTCAAAAACTCAGGATGGCACAAGAACTGTTGCTGAGTTGTACGTGTCTGGGACAGGGCAGGAGCAAAGCTTTTTGGATTGCACCATGTCTGCTGCCGCCGCCGTAGCTCTCGTCTTTTCTAGCATGATTTAATAGGCCTTTAAAGAGCAGCCATGCATTGGCTCGGCTAACTTGGGGGGGACGTACTGTTCTTTTAAAAGCTTCTAATTGCTGAGTTAGAGGGGAGGAAGAATGGATCCAGCGGCACCAGTTAAAAGCTCTTGGATCACCATCCCACTTTGCTTTTCACCTCCCAAGATCCATCATTGCTTCTCAATCTAATTGGGGCGAACAGGCACGGCCTGGGTTCACTCATGAGCTTCCTGGCTGTGGACTTCAGGAAGGCTGCAGATTTTCTAAGGAGAACCCAAAGTAGTCAAGGCCTGGCCTGCACACTCACTCAGCAGAGCTTTCCTGGTGTAGTGGTTAGAGTGTTGGACAGAGTCCTCAGTCTCTTGGACTCCTTTGGGAAGTGAAAGAGCAGGGTATAAAAAACCCTGCTCATCATTGGAGAACGGAATGCCCACCCTCTACAGCAGGAGTAGTCAACCTGTGGTCCTCCAGATGTTCATGGACTACAATTCCCATGAGCCCCTGCCAGCAAATTCTGGTAGGGGCTCCTGGGAATTGTAGTCCATGGACATCTGGAGGACCACAGGTTGACTACCCCTGCTCTACAGTAACCATCAGGAGGTGGCCCTGGAGTCAGGCAATGGTCTCATTCAACACTATGAAAAGATGTGGTTGCAGATCCTCCCCTTGCAGGCATAGGCAGCTCATGTCAGCAAGGGCTGATAGCCAATCAGGGACCGTATCCTTTCCCATTTGGGACTGAGATGACCCCTGAGTCCACCTTTTTGGACACCACGACACTTTCCCTCCACCTTGCTTGATCCCCGCATAATGACAGCAGGGGGCTCCCAGCAAATTCACCCCACCCCATGGGACATGCATGCTCTTCCTAGCCCATCTCCAGTCACAAGCTTTTAAAAACTTTGGAGTGCTTTAAAAACCTGACTGACCACAATGAATACATGCATGATTTTAGAATCATAGAATCATAGAGTTGGAAGGGCCCATACAGGCCATCTAGTCCAACCCCCTGCTCAACACAGGATTAGCCCTAAGCATCCTAAAGCATCCAAGAAAAGTGTGTATCCAACCTTTGCTTGAAGACTGCCAGTGAGGGGGAGCTCCCCACCTCCTTAGGCAGCCTATTCCACTGCTGAACTACTCTGACTGTGAAAAATGTTTTCCTGATATCTGGCCTATATTATTGTACTTGAAGTTTAAACCCATTACTGCGTGTCCTCTCCTCTGCAGCCAACAGAAACAGCATCATGTCTTCCTCCAAGTGATAATGGTGGTCAGCCAAATTTTTAAGGCACTCCAAAAAAAATTGCGGAGCTCGTGATTGGAGGTGGGCTAGGGTGATTTTCACTATTGTTATTAGCATTTCTATTGGGATTGTCCAAAAGGTTTCACATGTCATATCAGTGGGATCCTAACAACAACCCTGCAAGGTAGGTCAATGGTCTTAACCCTCATGTTATAGATGAGGTGAGACAGATTATAGCCTGTCTTTGACCAGCTTGTAGTTTTTATCTCACAGGTTAGATTCATGATGGCTAATATTGCCACGTCCCTTTCATCTTCAATCTTGCCATCTTTAACTCTCTCCAGAACTACTATTGGTCTCCCATCTCATTGATTTCTAGCTTTACCTTAGCAGAAGAGACCAGTCAGTTTGGAGACTGAATCTCAGCAACAGATGCCTCTGCTGGAGGAGATAAGACCACTCTCCTTGGGCTCTGCTTGAAAGAGGCTGTGGGCAGAAATACACAGATTAGTTTGTGCAGACAACGGGGAAACTTTCAGGATGCAATGGGGTTCTGGCATCGGAGAGTCAATTCTGACAATACACTCTCACCTCTCTCTCAGGTAATTGTATCATCTGAACTGGTGCAGCCATACAACATTCCTTCCCTAAAACGAAGTCAGGAATTCCCCACAAGTTCACAGCTGTTTACACAAACAGACCTCTGATGAGAACAATTCTTAAAATTGCCCCTAACTGCATTGTTGGATCTGATCCTGGAAGCCATTTCAGGGGATCCAGGCATAAGGAAGTGTTTTGGCTAAGAGAACATTGCATTTTGCCAATAATCTGACGGTAGCATGTTGTCCCCTCCGAAAATGGGATTCCCGCCCCCCTCCCTCCCCAATGAGCAGTGCCTTTGGAATTTAGGCAATATCCACACATCACTGAATTCTCCCATTCTGCACACAGAGGATAATGCACTTTCAGTGTGCTTTGGCAGCTGGATTTTCCTGTGCGGAACAGGATAATCTACTTCTAAAGTGCATTGAAAGGGCATTATCTGTTGGGTGCAGAATAGGCCCTAGTGTTGCAGCATAGCACTCATTCTGCTCCTGGGTTGCTTTGACTACAAGAGAAAATCAAGCTCAGCCTGTTCGCGAGAGTGTAACTACACAAAATCCAGTGAGGACTTGATGCCACTTCAGAGTGCTGTCAGGAGTACAATTGTACCATTGCTTCAAACATCTATTGGACAGTGCCTGTATCATTGCTCAAGAGTTCAGCTCTCCCCTTGGCTTGCTATGTAGAATCATAGAATCATAGAGTTGGAAGGGACTTCCTGGGTCATCTAGACCAACCCCCTGCACTATGCAGGACCCTCACATCCCAATCGCTCATCCACTGTCCCCTGCCACCCCCTTGAGCCTTCACAGAATCAGCCTCTCCGTCAGATGGCTCTCCAGCCTCTGTTTAACAATCTCCAAAGATGGAGAACCCACCACCTCCCAAGGAAGCCTGTTCCACTGAGAAACTGCTGTGGCTGTTAGGAACGTCTTCCTGATGCTTAGATGGAATGTTTAGTGCTGTGCCTTTTACACTCCCTCCACTCAGCCTACCAAGAAGGCCAACCAACTAATCAAATGGCAAACTCTTTGACTGCAACCAGTCCCAAACTTTCCTATGAAACATGAGAGGGATTCTCTACCTGGGGAAAACCGATTACAGGATTCTTTACGCTTTGCCTTGACATCAGGCAGGTTCGGCTTTGCAGGTTGAAAACAGGCTGTTCGCCTGGAACGGGGGCATTGTAGCTTCCTTTCTTTTTTTGAGGAATGGCAGCCGGTAGACAGCGATTCTCCCCACCCGAGCCCTGCTACCCCTGTTGCCTCTGCCCCCCAAGTTCAGTAGGCACAGATCGAATGTCCTGCTGTGGCCTTTCAGCCAGAATGTGCAAGGGGTAGGCTTCCAATGGGGGAGGGATCAAATAAACCAGCGGTCTTCCCAGCCATTGTGTGCATCACGATGCATGGCGGTATCCTTTACAGAGGAATCCCTCCGTGTGAATTTCCTCTCTGCTCGATTCGACTTACTCTGCCTCCCCTCTCCCTGGATGAGGGATTTGTCTTTTGCTGATCGTGCAACACGTTTCAACCGTTGTCATCCCCAGGTTCGCCGGAGGCAGAGCAGGTAACCTCGTCATGGAGCTTTCTTTTCTTTTTAAACCTTGGCACCCAAATTCAGCCTCTTCCTTTTGAGCAGCTCATCCTTGCACTGCATGCTTTGCACATTCTCTTCGTTTTCTTTGCCCCCCCCCCCATTCTCTTGTCCGAGGTCAGCTCCCTAAGGCAGCTTGCGGTCTGGATGAGATCTGGAGGGAACTGTTCTGCCTGTGAGAAGGGCAAGAGCTCATTGGCTGCCTCCCATGGGATGAGGGTGACCCATTGATCCTCCTTAAGCCCAGTTGGGGAGCCATGTCAGTCCTTGGTGGCCACACAAACAGAGGTCTGGGGGAACCTTGATGAGAGACTGGCAGCTTTTGTCTCAGCCTGAACCTTAGAATCATAGAATCATAGAGTTGGAAGGGACCTCCTGGGTCGTCTAGTCCAGGGGTAGTCAACCTGTAGTCCTCCAGATGTTCATGGACTACAATTCCCATGAGCCCCTGCCAGCAAGCACTGGAAGAGGCTCATGGGAACTGTAGTCCATGAACATCTGGAGGACCGCAGGTTGACTGTCCCTGGTTTACTGGAAGGAGAAGATCAAGTTCTCTTGCATTGCCCCTTGAAGTCTGTTTTAATCTACATCCCAGTGTTGGAAGGAAGGTGCTCTTCAAGGAATTCCACCGTTGTTGGGAGGACAGGAAGGGAAAGGGGTTTGTAAGCTGCTTTGAAACTCCTTCAGGCAGTAAAGAGCAGGGTACCAAAAACAGCTCTTCTACTTGCCTGGTGAACACCTATTTGGGATTAGGATTTCAATATCTAAGAAACTTTGAAATGTAGACGTAAGGCAATACTGTTCAACCTTTTTTGTGCATGTCTTGAACAGCATTTTGTACAGGGCATCTTTTGGAGGGAGGGGGGAATAATTTCCGCATTTGCTGGCAGGGGCTCATGGGAATTGTAGTCCACGGACATCTGGAGGGCCGCAGTTTGACTACCCCTGGAGTAAACAAACAGCTCGTGGACTAAAGCACACCTCCAGTGGCTGATGGTTTCTTTGGGAAGACCCCCATCTACACGGAGACCCATCCCCAATCCTTCGAAGCAATCAAGCCTACCCTTCTCATCTTCTCCCCTCACCCCCCAGTTTTCTCTCCTTCCTTTCCTTCATCGGGACCCATTGCCTCCGAAATCCATTCCTACAGGGAAGGCACCCGAGGAGCAAATTGGATCCCTCCCTGTGCAGCTCTCTCCTGCTCTGAGCTTCGCAGAAATCCCATCGGCATCTTCTTCCTTCAAGATACTGAAGCTTTGCCTCTCCCTTCCCCAAAACTGTAAAAAATGTAAAGGGAGGATGAACACATCAAATAGAAAGATGCTTTGTGACAGCCAGGACTGGGCAGAGAGGGCCGGAGAGCTCTGCTGCAATTGCTCGGCCCGGACAGCTCCATATTTTGTAGCTCCCAGACAAAGTCGACAGCAACCATCAGAAACCGTGTTTCAAGTCCGACCTTCTGCTTTTATCTATATTTTAAACCCCACACAAGGTATACAAGGCGAATGTTGCTGTTACAGTCAGAGAGTCCTAAATAATGCATGGCGAACAGAGGCTGTGAAGGGGAGGAAGGGGGGGGGGAGAGAGAGAGAAGAGCCAGAGGAGGTTCAAAAAGGAAAGGAGGAAAAGAGAACCCTCCAAAAGAAGATCTCAGGAGCCACCGGTGAGAACATCTTGTGCCTTGGCTCCCAGTCCCATGCTGGGTCATTCAGGTGCTACCAGCAGCACTGCTCATTCACAAGCCATACCGTTGGCATGCTTCCTTTGATGAACCATTGGAAATGAGAGGCAGGACTTCATGAATGAGAACAAGCAGGGAGACGGGTGGATCTGGGGAGTCCTGGAATCAACGTTCCCTCCCATTAGGGTTTTTTGGCTGCATGCATTGGGAGGGGGGGGGGACAAGGCCTCAGGATATTGGAGGCGTGCATTTTCTTGGGCTGCTAAGCAAGATCAGTCCTGGGCCTAGTCTGCACACAGAGGATAATGCACTTTCAATGTGCTTTGGCAGCTGGATTTTCCTGTTCTGCACAGAAAAAAGTGCATTGAAAGTGCATTATCTATTGTGTGCAGAATAGACCCTGGAGAGGACTCAGGTGAGAATCCCACACGGAATTCCGAGGTCCCTGTGCAGAAGACGACTATGGGACACCATTTTTACTTATCACTTGTCTTGAAAACCCCAGGAGGCCTTGCCATTAAAAATTCTTTCGAAATGGCCACAACCCTGTGGGTTTATTTATTTAATTAATGGGCATGTGTGTAATATAGCCAGAAGATCCTAAGATTGTCTGGCTGCCGGGCAAGAGAAGTTTGGAGGTGGTTTGCCAGGTATTCCTTGGTGTTCACCCTTGCAAGAGCTAGCCAAGGCCGGCCTTGCTTAGCTTCTGAGATTGGATGGGATCAGACTTGCCTGAGCTATCTAGGCTGGGATGAACTTGGGGGAAAGGACTGCTTGCTGGATGAGGGACACACAAGGAACTCCTTAGCACCAAGGTGGCTTTTGCAAAGGCTCAAAGATGCACTCCTGACTCTGGGAAAATAAGAAACACTTGTTTGTTTTCTGAAAGAATGTGCAGAAGATTGTGATTTCCCCGCTCCTGTCAATGGCAGAACTATTACTGATAGATGATTTTGAAGCATTTCTGTTGCGTTCATAGTAAACCCATGCTGCTGGCCTTTACTCACAAGACCGGATTTGATTCTGCACTCTCCCACATGCAGCTAGCTGGATGACCTTGGAATAGTCACAGTTTTCTTAGAGATGTTCTTACAGACCAGTTTTCTTAGAGCTCTCTCAGCCCCACCTACTTCACAGGATGTCAGTTGTGGGGAGAGGAAGGGAAGGCGACTGTAATCCACTTTGGGACCCCTTAAAGGTAAAGGTATCCCCTGTGCAAGCAATGAGTCATGTCTGACCCTTGGGGTGACGCCCTCTAGCGTTTTCATGGCAGACTCAATACGGGGTGGTTTGCCAGTGCCTTCCCCAGTCATTACCGTTTACTCCCAGCAAGCTGGGTACTCATTTTACCCACCTCGGAAGGATGGAAGGCTGAGTCAACCTTGAGCCAGCTGCTGGGATTGAACGCCCAGCCTCATGGTCAGAGCTTTAGACAGCATGTCGGCTGCCTTACCACCCTGCGCCACAAGAGGCTCTCTTGGGACCGCTTAGGGTAGTTAAAAGCAGGGTACACAAAATAGCTCTTTTTCTTCTCCTGCCTTTACCCACTGTTGTTTATGGGCCTTCCAGGGACTTGTCAGGTAACACACACACCTTTCAGCCTCCCCATCCTGCTCTTTGCTGAAAGAGGCTCAACAATTTACCAGCTTTAAATCCATTGCTTTTTTTCTCCAGCAGGGGGCGATGGAAGCAATCCCTTGAACACAGCAAATGGGTTTATAGATTCACTGAGGAAGTCAGCCAAAAAGAAGAAGAAAAGGAAAAGGGGGGGGGGGGGACACACGCACCCATCTCTGCAATAACTGATGTGAATTTCAGCCTCTGGAGCAGAGAGTCCATCAGAGTTCCACATGGAAATACATCCCAGGTACGTATTGATTTCCATCAAATGTTAATGCGTCGCCAGGGATGCTAGTCCTCTGGAAAGTTCCCTTCAGCCACCTTTCTAGGCTTGCTGCAGTGGCCCAGCAGCCATGCATGCTGTGCTCAATATCCATGGCTAAAGATGTATTTCCTTCATTTATATACTACTTTTCTCCCTCATGGGGTCCTCACGAAACTTACAATAGTCTCTCCTCCTCCACTTTATCTTCACAACAGCCCTTTGAGGTAGGCCAAAAGTGTGTGACTGGCCCAAGATCATTGAGCAAAGTTTCATGGCAGAATAGGGATTAAAACCTGTGTCCCCTAGATCCGAGTCATAGAATCATAGAATCATAGAGTTGGAAGGGGCCATAGAGGCCATCTAGTCCAACCCCCTGCTCAATGCAGGATCAGCCCAACACTAGTCCTTTTCACCAGCTCCCTCAGACCTCTCTCAGGCCCTCCTGCCTCACAGGGTGTCTGTTGTGGGGAGAGGAAGGGAAGGCGATCATCAGCCGCTTTGAGACTCCTGATAGAGCTGTTCTGACGGAGCAGTAAGGTCACGGCTCTCTCACCCTCACCTCCCTCACAGGGTGTCTGTGGAGGGGAGAGGAAGGGAAGGCAATTGGATGCTGCTTCTGGTAGAGAAAAGCAGCATCTACGAACCAACACTATTTCTTCTAGCCAAGAGAGTATTGCTGTCTATTAACTTTGCAAACATTAACCTCCAACTGTATTTCCCATCCTCCTGACTCCTTCAAATGCCATGCATAATATTAAAGGCATTATGGGGGGGGGGGATTCAGTCTAGGTCACAATTTCCGTTGATCCCATATTTGAAGTAGCCCCAGTGATATTCATTTGAAAGGGAATAATGTAGGAAGAAATGAGCACTAATGTTAGTGCCATTCATTGCCAGCAAGTAGTCTACTGAAATACAATAAGGAAAGACCGTGTTTGGCTATAAATAAACATCATTATTAATCCAAAAGCAAATGGTGGTTGTGTTGTGGATTTGCTGTCTGAAGTATCAAAAAAGTGGAACTCAGGGTGTTTAACAAGAAAGATGTCAGGTTCCTCAACATTCATTCTAGAAATATACCTAACGTCCTATTGATATAGAAAACTCTTACATAAGGAAAAGCCAGTTCACGACATCTTTCTTGATCTGGTCATATTTGTTGACTCACAAAACAAGCTCCAGAGAAGACCACAGAAGAAAGAAGTTGCTAGAAGGTCACTTTAAGTCTTTCCATCCTCTTCACCTAAATCAGTGGTCCCCAACCTTTTTATCACCGGGGACTACTCAACGCCTTTTACTGAGGCCTGGTGGGGGGTGGGGCTAGTTTACTCCTCTACTCTCAACCATTGCCCTAACACTCTCTGATCGCTATGGTAATGTTTAAACATCCCTTCAAAATAAGATACAGACACGCCACAACAATGAAGTGTGTTGTAAAGGGCCGGGGGGGATGAAGTAAAGGGCCGGGGGGGGGAGGCGTCCTTCGGGGCCCATCTCCAATTAGTCGAAGGACCACATGTGGTCCGCAGCCCACAGGTTGGGGATCACTAACCTAAAGAATAATTTACCTTTGCCCCATTGTTGAGTCTCAGAAGAAATTCACCCTGTGATAATGGTTACAGAAAAGTTGCTAGCATACTGCTGGAATAGTGCAGGGGGTTGGACTAGATCACCATAGTGCAGGGGGTTGGACTAGATCAGCGGTCCGCAACCTTTCGGCGGCCACAGACCGCTGTGACGGGGTGGGGGTAGAGAGCGACCCAGGGCCCTGGGGCCTCGAGACTTACCTCTGTGTAGAAATGCTTGGGACACGCAAATGCAGACGGTCAAGTATTCATCTGATGGTTGCATGCCCAGAGAATATTTTGAGAATGTTTGCCATCAAAATTCCCAGGGAGAATTCCGCAAGTTGGGAAGGGAGAGCCAATTCATTTCCGCCTCTGCCGATGTGTGTCCATCACAGACTCTCAACACTAAGCTATCTATCACCAGATTTTTAAAAAATCTACTGGACGGATGCAAATGAAACCATCGACAAATCCTCAGAATGGAGAAATTTGTGGGTTTCAGGCCCAAAACCACACATGCGCTTCTATGTGACATTAGACCAGCAGATAACAATGCACTTAACCTTAAAATAACTTAAAACCAGCCCTGATTGTGCCAGGAACTGCCAGCATGCCTTTTTTTTTTTGAGAACAGCAGCAAGCACAACAGAAGAAATCAAACCTCAGTGTTAAAAACCATAAATCGGAAGCTGTTGAGGAAAAGCCAAGTGATATTTTCCAAGTATGACTGTGTGATGCTTTTAGGCTGCATTGCTACCGTGCCAGTGTGCTTGTGTGCAAATGTATTTTGCTTTTATTGCTGTTAATCGAATCAGCAGCAAGTGGGACTGTGGGTTTGCTGCTTGGTGGAAGGGAGGTCTCTTCCCCACCGTGACCCCAGCATGCAAAGACTTCTGGTGAGAATCACCTGTTCGGATTCATGCAATTGCCACTGTCACCTGTCACCTAGAATCATCGAATCATCGAATCATCAAATTGGAAAATACCTCATGGGTCATCTAGTCCAACCCCCTGCACTATGCAGGACACTCACATCCCTGTTGCTCATGAACCTGTTTGGGTTCATGCCATTGCCACTGAAGATGTTGTCTTTTGGGGAGGGGGTCTTTTCTTCTTTTGTTGATTCTAAATTCATGTTCATTTTTACAGGGAAAGTTCAGCATGGAGGGAGGTGGGGAGAAGCACAATCAAATAGTGATATTCAGAGAGCTAAAACAAACAGGAGGGATAAGGTGAGGAGAAATTTCAACCCGGAACAAATCAGATAGCCAACATTTTAAAGAGGAAGAAGAAACACCCTGTATAGGGAACCATCCAACAAGACTTAAGTTCTGTTCAATCACAGAATAGTTAATCAAATTGTAAATATTCAAAACTGTGCATCAAAATCCATCAACTTTTGGTTGCATGTATAGGTTCCGTCCTCAAGTGTATAGTGCCTCAAATACAATGCTATGCATCCTATGATGTGTCACTAGAGATTTCTGTGGGCAGGAGGATTCCTATTAGTGGAAACTTGAATTCACAGCTCCTCCCTCTCACTGTAGCCCAAATTGCTTGCTGCTTGTCAGTCCCGGGGGATTACTTTGGGGCTAGTAGAGGCATATTGCAGGATACACACCAAGGCTTTTTCAGGATTCAAACATCCAACTGTGTGTCAGTCTGTGTGTATGTTAAGTGTTGTCAAGTCATTTCTGGGGACCCTATGGATGAATGACCTCGGGCCTACGCGGGCCTACCCTTGTCTCTAACCCGGAAGTTACAGCTGGTACAGAATGCAGCTGCACGGGTCCTCACTAAATCATCTTGGAGGTCCCATGTTCAGCCTCTGCTGAAGCAGCTGCACTGGTTGCCAGTTTGTTTCCGGATCAGGTTCAAGGTTTTGGTACTAACCTTTAAGACTATACGCGGCTTGGGTCCTGCATACTTGAGGGACCGCCTATCTCCTTATGCCCCCCGCAGGGCACTTCGCTCTGCGGGTAAGAATCTGCTGATGATCCCAGGACCCCGGGAGGCACGCCTGGCCTCGACAAGGGCCAGGGCCTTTTCGGTCCTGGCCCCTACCTGGTGGAATGAGCTCCCTGAAGAGCTGCGGGCCCTGTCAGAGCTCTCTGAGTTCCGCAGAGCCTGCAAAACGGAGCTCTTCCGCCAGGCGTTTGTCTAAGGCCGGGTGATGGCCCAGGGCTAAGATCGGACCCCTCTCCCCGGAGGGGGGAGGCCAGTACTAAACTGACCTGGTTCCCCAGAGTGTTCCATCCTATGCCCAATTATCCTCCGTTCCCTTTTGCTCATCCAGTGGGCCTGTACGGGAATAGTTTTAATCGCCATCATTGTGACTTAGTCATTGTTTTAATGGGGTTTTAATGGGGAATTTTAATGGTTAATATATTGTATTGTATTAAAATGTTGTGAACCGCCGCGAGCCGGTTTCCGAGAGCGGCGGTCATACAAATCAAATAAATAATAATAATAATAATAATAATAATAAAACATCCTATTGTTACCAGCCTTGCTCAGGTCTTGCAAACTGAGGTCCGTGGCTTCCTCGATTGAGTCTATCCAACTCACATTGGGTCTTCCACCTTTCCAGTTGCCTTCATCTTTTCCTAGCCTTGCTGACTTTTCCAGTGAGTCTTATCTTCTCATAAAGTGGCCAAAATAGGATAGCCTTGGCTTGGTCACTTTGAGGGAGAACTCAGGCTTGACTTGATCTAGAATCCACTAAGTTGCCTCCAACAAACTCTCCTCCCACACCACATTTCACAGAAGTCAACTTCCTTCCTGTCACCTTCCACCGTTGTCCAGTTTTGCCCACCCCTATGCATAGTCATTGGGAATACTAGGATATGAATAACCATGATCTTAATTGCTAGTGACATACTAATGAGCAATGGACATGCTGATGTGAATAAGTCTCACATCTGTGCAAAAGGGTGGGGTTCTAGGGGTTCCTCCATTTAGGTGACCAGTGCATGGGTCTCTGGAACCCCAGTCCTCTCCCCTTGGCCATCAACAGTGGATGATTTTCCAGTAGATATCAATGGCACAATTACATTCACCTCAAGAGTCACCAAGACATGAAGCAGTGATCCACTCTACTGATGGGTTCTTCATTCCAGTTTGGTGTAGTGGTTAGGAGCACAGACTTCTAATCAGGCATGCCAGGTTCGATTCTGAACTCCCCACATGCAGCCAGCTGGGTGACCTTGGGCTCGCCACGGCACTGAGAAAACTGTTCTGACCGGGCAGTGATATCAGGGCTCTCTCAGCCTCACCCACCCCACAGGGTGTCTGTTGCGGGGAGAGGATGGGAAGGTGGTTGGAAGCCGCTTTGAGACTCCTGATAGAGCTGTTCTGACTGAGAAGTATTATCAGGGCTCTCTCAGCCTCACCTACCCCACAGGGTGTCTGTGGTGGGGAGAGGAAGGGAAGGCGATTGGAAGCCGCTTTGAGACTCCTGATAGAGCTGTTCTGACTGAGAAGTATTATCAGGGCTCTCTCAGCCTCACCTCCCTCACAGGGTGTCTGTGGTGGGGAGAGGAAGGGAAGGCGATTGGAAGCCGCTTTGAGACTCCTGATAGAGCTGTTCTGACTGAGAAGTATTATCAGGGCTCTCTCAGCCTCACCTCCCTCACAGGGTGTCTGTGGTGGGGAGAGGAAGGGAAGGCGATTTGAAGCCGCTTTGAGACTCCTGATAGAGCTGTTCTGACTGAGAAGTATTATCAGGGCTCTCTCAGCCTCACTTCCCTCACAGGGTGTTTGTGGTGGGGAGAGGAAGGGAAGGCGATTGGAAGCCGCTTTGAGACTCCTGATAGAGCTGTTCTGACTGAGAAGTATTATCAGGGCTCTCTCAGCCTCACCTACCTCACAGGTGTCTGTTGTGGAGAGAGGAAAGGGAAGGCGATTGGAAGCCACTTTGAGCCTCCTTCATGTCAGCCTCTGCAAGCTGCAGTGATCTGGAGCCAATCCAAGGGAAGCAGGAGCCCAACCCTGAGTCAACCTCCACCCCAGGAACTTCCTTTCACCGCCTGCATTTCACAGTTGCAGTCTATCAACCTCCAATGAATCACACACCAGCGGTGATGTGGTGACACATTGGGCGATTTCAATCATCCATTTTTATTGAAAGCAGGAATGAGCAAAACTATGCCGGGCATTCCTGAGAAGTCCTTTCACAGTTTCAAACACTGGAAGTGGTTGAAACAGAGACTAGGCAGACAGACTTTGGCACCTGGCCAGCCACTAGAGAGCCAGGTGATGCAGGTGTTTGAGAATCACCACGGTCAGGAACTGGATAGAGTATTGGACTAAGGTTTGGAACGTCCAGGTGCAAATTCTCACCCAGCAATCAAGCTCCGTGGGTGACCTTAAAGCAGCCACTCAGTTTAAGCCTAGCCTGGTGAAAATTAAATGGAAAACACTGAGAGCTTTGTATATACCATCTTGAATGCCTCGGGTGCATGGATGAGAGCCAGTTTGGTGTAGTGGTTAGGACTGTGGACTTCTAATCTGGCAAGCCGGGTTCGATTCTGCACTCCCCGACATGCAGCCAGCTGGGTGACCAGCACTGATAAAACTGTTCAGACCAAGCAGGAATATCAGGGCTCTCTCAGCCTCATCCACCTTTGAGACTTCTTCGGGTAGAGAAAAACGACATCTAAAAACTAACTCTTCTTCTTCTTCTTCTTCTTCTTCTTCTTCTTCTTCTTCTTCTTCTTCTTCTTCTTCTTCTTCTTCTTCTTCTTCTTCTTCTTCTTCTTCTTCGGGATGTTGGATGGGAAGGCCCAGGCTCAAATCTCCACTCTGCTCTAAAGGTTATCGTGTGATCCTAGGCCAATCTTTCTCTTTCAGCCTGACCTAACTTGCAGGGTTCCTGGAAGGACAAAATTAGTCAAGGGGGAGCAAGGACAGGAGGGTAACATTCCAGGGGCCTTGGACACTCCAGGGCTTCACAGAGCCAGGCGAGTCACCTGATGGAGTTCCAAGACGAGCTTTGGGTTCTGTCGCGGTTCTTTCCAGCCATAGGGATCTGGATAGGATCTTTGCCTAGGGGCCCAAGTTGACTCAGAGACCCTTGGAAAAGAAGACATGTCTATCCTGCCCTGATGCTCTTGTTTATCCTAACCGTTCACCCATAGTCATACCTCAGCAATGCCGAAGGTCTGGGGCAGCCCTACATTCTAACAAGCTTAATTATCTCAAACGCAGGGCAAGATGGGAACAGGCTTCTTATTGCTATCCCTTACTTTTGGTATTCAGTGGTGTAGTGCCAGTGTACATAGAAGTTTATCCATTGCATTAAGAGCCACAACGGACTCATTTCTTTCATCCCTTCTTAATGTCATCTAGGCTACCACAATTTGTTATGGCACTGAGCGTTATGGCAGATTGTTGCATATGTGGGGGGGGGGGGAGAGAATCCCTTTGTCCATTCCAAAGACAGAATCCATCCATTTTATTGAAGATGATGATGTCATCCGTTCAGTCATCTGACTGCTTCTTTTAGTTGGTTCATGGTCATCCCTGTATTGGCTTTGATTGTGTCAAGCCAGTGGATCCTTTGGTGACCACATTTCCTTTTGCCGCTGATCTTGCCAAGCATTAATGATTTTTCTAGTGAGTTTGATCGCATGATGTGTCCAAAGTAAGTGAGCTTCATCTGTAATATCTTGCATTCTAATGACATAGTTGGTTTGCTCCTCTCTAAAACCATCTTGTTGGTAACTTAGGCTGTCCGTGGTATTCGCTTCATTCGTCTCCAACACCCTAATTCTAAAGCATCTCTTCTCCTCCTGTCTTCCTTCTTCAGGGTCCAGCTTTTGCATCCATAGGTTGTTATGGGGAAGACAACGGCGTTGACTAGCCGGCACTTTGTATTAAGGCTGATATACTTACTCTTTATTGTAGGAATTCAAGTTCTCGCATTTGCAGAGCAAGAAAGCCATTACGTGCTCTCTTCCCTCCTCCCAACCCATTCATGGTTCTGTACAGTTCCTTTCATTCCTACTTCCATAGTCCACTCCTCCCTCCCCTAAACTAAAAGGCCCCAATTGGCTTTCTCAAGGCCTACTGTTCTTAGCTGACTTTTCCCATGCAGGCCCCTTTGTTTAGATCTAAGTTAGCCTTCTGGCCAGCCTGCAGTCAAAGGAACTGTTTAATGGAAGGGAATTGTTAAGCCGGGATAGAAAATGGGAGCTGTGGGATTCCCGCACACAACACAGCACCTTGCAAAATTAGCAGAAAACGTGGCTGGCTAGAGACATTAATGCAGTCACTGAAGACTAATGAGAACAAGTACTGGCCATAATATATTCCTCTTAAGGTGCCCCTCCCCCCAAGCTGCGCTTTGGGGGTGAATGCAGGCAAATTCCTAGTGATGTTCATTGGCTGATGGTGACAGTAACAGTGCTTTTAACCAACCATAGAATGGCCATGAGACCAACACAATGCAAGCAATAAAATAAATCTATTAGGAGTGTGGTACAGTGGTTAGAGCAGCTTGATTAGAGCAGTACTACTCCACAGTGTTGCAAACAGACTGAATCGTAGAATCATAGAGTTGGAAGGGATCTCCTGGGTCATCTAGTCCAACCCCCTGCACTATTTTATCTATCTATCTATCTATCTATCTATCTATCTATCTATCTATCTATTTATTTATTTATATATTTATATACCACCCTCCCTGGAGGCTCAGGACAGTTTACGTAGAACATATGAACAATACATGAAACAATCTATATTAATAACCGTACAATAATATTAATAACTAATGGCTGTAACAGTATAACAATATAATAGTATAAACAATGCAACAGTGCAACAGTACAAACAGGTCCAGAGCACTCTGGTGGAGTTCTGGGAAACACAGGGTGGAAACCAGGAAAAGAAAAAAACCCTGCCCTCAGTGGCAATTCCCCTACAAGCTCTAATTACTTTTGTATTGTCTGGAGTTTGCCTCAGTTGGCTCATTCACCTAGATCAGGGGTAGTCAACCTGTGGTCCTCCAGATGTTCATGGACTACAATTCCCATGAATTTGCTGGCAGGGGGTCTATGGGAATTGTAGTCCATGGACTTCTGGAGGATCACAGGTTGGCTACCCCCGACCTAGATGACAGCCAGACACTGAGCAGGCACAGAGACTGGACATGACTGAGATGCAAAGGAAAGACAGAGCTGAGGGTCATCAGGAAAACTGACAGCCCTGGTTTTGTTAAATCTGGTTCAGAGGCCTGCCGAAAAGATAGAAGGACAAGGAGGAGTTTGGCAAGCCCTCTAGATAGAAAGCACCCTGGAGACAATGACCTTGTGGAGTACAAACGAATTATGCAGTAAAGCTGTATCTGTGTATGATCTTTTCTCAGCAGATAACATTTTATTTTTAAGGATCCAAGAACCCAGCCCTGATGAGCTGGAATTTTTTTGCAACCTCATTGTAAGCACTGGTATGAAGATGATGCTGTCCAAGGTCCTGAACCCATGAGGGAAGTCACTGATGTATGGTAATTGTGGTAGAAATGGGCTCCAGCATCCAACTTCCACTCCCAACAGCCCTATCAAGACATCCCCAGGCTGCAGAAGGGCTGGTTGGGGCAGGTCTTAGTTCTAGTGGCCACTCTCTGACTTTCCTGCCGCCTGTATGGGCAGCCCTGCTGAGGACTCACCAGGCCTCAGCAAGGCTGGTCAGGGTTAGGAGAGCTCTGGTAGGAATTCCCTGCCTCCTCCCACCCATCCACCCACTCAGGCAGCCCCACTGAGGCCTTGGCTGCCCACCCACCCACTTGGGCAGCCCCACCAAGGCCTGGCAAGGCTGCAGCAGGGCTGCTTAGGCCACCTTAGCTAACTGCCACATCTTCATACATCTGGGAGGTAGAGGGGGAGGCAGTCAGAGACACATGTCCCCTACCTGATTGGTCCTCTGGGGGCGCGAGTGCACTCCACGAGAGCCAATCAGGGAGGTAGAGGCAGTTAGAGGCAGGCCATCCCCTGACTGATTGGTGCTCTGGGGTGAGTGACTCCACAGGGGCCAAATCAGATACACAATGAGCCCCAACTCCTCCTACCATCCATGTCTGGCTTTATTTATTGTACAGATGAACAGTCAGAAGTGAGATGGTGGCCCATTTTGTTTGCATGCTAGTTGTTAAAACTCTTGAAAAGAGTGCTGATCTAGCTGGGTACAAATTTGGAAAAGTTGGCAAATGAGAACAAGATGCAACTCAATAAGAAGTGCAGAGTTCTACATCTGGGTCACAGAAATTAGAACCATACACACTGGATGGGAGATATACTTCTGGGTATCAGAAGGGATGGAGGATTCTGTGAACAGGCATGCAGATTACCCCTAGCTATCCTCTACGAATCTGAATGTTCACCAAATTGTCACAAAATTGTTGATATCTGTATTTGACATCCAGTAATAATTCAACATTTGGTATTTGACATTAATATTTTATTTCAGTGCTTAATATTTGATAGAATTAGATGCGACGTATTTGATAAATGGCATATAACGGGATTTAGTACTTAACAGCGTTTGATAGCTGGCATTCAACGGTATTTAGGATTTTATTATATTTGATAGCTGGCATGCAAAAGTAGTTAACAGCTGGACTAGATGGACTATGAATCTGGTCCGTCAGGGCCCTTCTTATGTTCTTTAGTTCTTAACATACGCTCCCAGAAGAAGTCAATTTAAGAGCAGAGGGAGAAATTCTGCTTCAAGTTCTATCTGAACTATGATCCGTTAGTAACTGTTAGCAGAGTAAATGTCACAGATATGCACACACTGTATTTTAGGATAAAGGAGAAAAAAGGATTTACCATATTTGCCGGCGTATAAGACGACTGGGCGTATAAGACGACCCCCCAACATTTCCATTCAAAATACAGTACTATGGGCCACTATGGGCAGTTATGTCTATCCCAACTGAAGTGCACCCGGCATATAGGACGACCCCCCCCACTTGGAGGCATGTTTTTCAGGGGGGGGAAGTAGTCTTAAAGGTAAAGGTATCCCCAGTGCAAGCACCGGGTCATGTCTGACCCTTGGGGTGACGCCCTCTAGCGTTTTCATGGCACTCAATACGGGGTGGTTTGCCAGTGCCTTCCCCAGTCATTACCGTTTACCCCCCAGCAGCAAGCTGGGTACTCATTTTACCGACCTCGGAAGGATGGAAGGCTGAGTCGACCTTGAGCCAGCTGCTGGGATTGGACTCCCAGCCTCATGGGCAAAGCTGTCAGATGGCTGCCTTACCACTCTGCGCCACAAGAGGCTCATGTAGTAGTCTTATACGCCAGCAAATACTGTATTTATGGAAGACCGTACCGTGATAGTGCAGCATAGAGATAGAGACAGCGGCTGACTACATGGCTACATGGAGAGAGTGAGAGAGAAGCTTCCGAAAAGTAGCCGAATATTGTCCTAAGAGGAGCAATCTAGAGACAGACAAGAAGCAGCACTTAAAAGGGTAGAAAGGTCCTGAACTCTCTGACCTGTCTAGGGATCTTCTTGCTGCCCCCTTCAGGGTCTTCTTCTCTTTGTACACCAGACATTGTCTATTCCAACAGTAACACTGACAAACATCTGTTTGGGCTCCACCAGAAGAGGGCAGAGCTGTCTCTGGATATGGGAGCCATGGAGTCACAAGGTATTTGGTGGCAAGAGGCAGCCACATGGCCTCTCTTCTCTTTCGCCCTGGGTCTCACTGCTAAAACAAGACATCCTCCACCCAAGCTGTTTGGCAGGCCCCTAATTGGAAGTCTTGCCCCTGAACCTCTCTGGACTTTCCTGTTTCCACCCTGCTGCCCTGGTAATATTAGAGCCAGTCATGATTGCTTTACTGCTCTCTTTCCCCTGCAGTGGAACAGAGCCGACTTCAAGCGCACACCTTTTTCAAAAATGCATCTTCACAGAGCTAAAGCCATAACACAGAGAATAATAGAAGAAAGCCTTCCAGCAGGGTATTATTTGCTGGTGTACCTGCACTGAGAGAAGGATCTCTTCCAAGAATCGGAGTACATTTTCTTCTTTGGATCGTTTCAGCAGAAGGGAAGTGGGAAGAGCTGCTGTCTCTCAATTGGAAGAATGGCTCTGTCTTGTGGAGCCTAATGAACATCATTCATGCCCACTGAATAAAGATCTCATCTGTCCTGGGTTTGGGATTTTCTAATGTGGCTTCTAATCCGAGATGTGCAAGATCTGGGTGCAGGGGCTCAGGTGGCATGCACCAAGACTGTCCAAGGTCATGGGGAAGTCAGCAAAGGAGATGGAAAACAGATGGAGACTAAGTGTGGCGTGAACAGCAGCCTACCCATGAAGGAAGCAGGTGGCCCCCTTGTTCTGGCCAATGAGCCTGAAGAAACTGGGGGAACCATAGCCTGGCCCCTATGCTGTTCAGGAATACCAGCTGTAGTTTGCATGGTGTACCCAGTTTGGTGTAGTGGTTAGGAGTGTGGACTTCTAATCTGGCATGCCAGGTTCGATTCTGCGCTCCCCCCCCCCCCCCACATGCAACCAGCTGGGTGACCTTGGGCTCAACACAGCACTGATAAAGCTGTTCTGACCGGGCAGTAATATCAGGGCTCTCTCAGCGTCACCCACCCCACAGGGTGTCTGTTGTGGGGAAAGGAAAGGGAAGGCGACTGTAAGCTGCTTTGAGCCTCCTTCGGGTAGGGAAAAGCGGCATATAAGAACCAACTCTTCTTCTTCTTCATGGGGAAATGGTGACTTGTGAGCAAATGGCCAGTCAAGAATGTGGTCTTATCAGCAGAAATGTGAGCGGGATGGGTGGGGGATGGTATCGATATAGGAGGACGGAGAGACTGCAAGAAGAGTTTCTCAGTTATTCTCAGAGCAATATTTCCCACCTGCATCTGCACTCAGAAGTCTTGGAAGGAGCACATTCCTTTCTCCTACAAGTATCAGACAGAGCTGCATGTAGCTCAGGCCAGGAACTATAAGTGGCCACCTGGTTAAATGTGCCCCTGAAATGTCAGCTTCCCCAAGCCTTCCTCTGGGGATGTTGATGCTGAATATTCACTTGCCATATCCAGTGTCCACAGATTTGACGTTCACTCATGTTTCATCTCAGTACTTAGCACAGGATGTCAATGACTACTCGGCACATTTTATCAATTTCTGTCAACAGTACTGGAGACTCAATATGCAACATGAGATTAATTTATTGGACATTTCAAGGGGCTTTTGACAAAGAAGAAGAAGAAGAAGTCAAATGATGAGAGACTTCCATAGCCCATTGACTTCAACAAATTTAGAAGGGTGTAATTCTTCTGTTTATCTTCTACTACCACAGATGTAATGATGGCCACATGCAAAGACAACTTTAAGTGGAGATTAGACAGATTCATGGAGGAGAGATCTCCCACAAGCTACTACCCATGGTGATGGTTGGGAACCTCCACATTCAGAGGCAGTCAGCCTCTGAATCCAAGTCCCATAAGTACTGCCTCACCCCCTTTGCCCAGTTGTGGGACCCCCAGAAGAATTAGTGGACCCCTGTGTGAGACAGGTAGTTGGGCTAGATGGACCACTGGTCTAATCTACCAGGATCTCCTTATGTTCTTATGGATTGCATCATAATTTCCTGGTGATGACTGTTGCTGAGACCAGACTGAGTATGAAAGGGGAGCCACATTACAAATTGTGTAGAAAGTGTCCAAGTGCACATATCGATGACTGCACTGCTCTCCAAAATTCACCCTAGGCTCTCTTGCATGCAAAGAAAGGAGAATGAACATTCATTGAGTCAACTGTTATTAGCTCTATGAGCTACACATGGATTCATAATGCTGTTACACATGCTACCATGTGCATCAACCACTGGAGGAGGAGGAGGAGGAGCAGCAGCAGGAGGAGGAGACTCCCAAATGTCTTACAAACACCCTTCCTTTCCTGTCCCCATAACAGACATCCTATGGGGTAGTTGCGGCTGAGTGATCTCTAAAAGAACTGCTCTGTGAGAACAGTTCTAAGAGAACTGTGAGTAGTTCAAGGTCATCCAGCTGGCTGCATGTGGAGGAGTGGGGGATCAAACTCAGTTCAACAGATTCAAGTCTGCCACTACCCAGTGCTGGTTCCCTGAGATTATCCATGCCAGTTCTGTTAGCTCAAATCTTTCAGTTGATTCTAGCTTTGTATCAGCAATGTGGAGAGCCAATAAACAACTTGCTAGTCTACCATCTTGCCAACTACCCTGTACTGGCTGCTTTGTTGTCAATTAACCATCCATTGATGGTTGTATAAATCAGAGAAGCAGAAGGTGCTTCTGAACTGCTTCATGCAAGACCCAGATGGCACGCAAGACTCACTGGAGATACTGGGGATTGAACCTGGAACCTTTGGCATGACAAGGCTGATTTTCTCTCTCTTTCCATATAACTGTAGAATCCCATTTCATCCCTTTTCGTGTCTGCACCAGTCTTGGAGGCTTTTTGGAAGGCAAAGCATCCCTGTAGAAAACTACAGGTTGGAGTTCAGGCGTTTGTGTGGAGCATGAGGGCCAGGTTAGAAGAACACTGGAAAAGAAAGCCTTGGGGGACCTTCTGCTCTTACCTTTGTCCTGGAGCTGACTGTGCTCAGAAGCATGGAATGGGGGCAAATCTGGCCTGGTGTCCCTTGCCCCACTCTTCTTTTTCATCTCCAAAATGGAGCGGCCCTGTTGCTTTATGGTCTGTAAACGTGACTTTTTGGGATAATGGTGATGGTGATCTTTATTCTTGTAGCCTGTCTTTCCCACAAGGCTCAAGGCAGGTGACGTCAACAATAAAATACAATTATAAATAACATTAAACATAATAACAGCAATATCAACAACAATAATCCGAGCAACAAAACTACCACAATAATAAACAGCTCCTGTTTTAATGTTAAGCACTTTGGGTGCTATTCGGGGATGAAAGAATTTTGGATGCTTTATTTTGTATTTTCCTTGTACCCACCTGATTCTGCCATGTTGGGAGGGGGGAGGGAAAGGAGGGCTTGCTGGGGTGGGGCCCAGGTTTCTCCAGGGAGGATATGCCCATCCTGTTCCTTGACCCACTTTTAAAAATACATTAAATGTGCCTCGGAATATTGCCCTGAATTATCAAAGAAAAAAATTGCCCGAGGCACTAAAACTGGTGTCATTCAAAGCAAAATCTAGCAAAACCTTAAGTCAGTTTCACATTTATATCTGCAAAATTAAAGGAAGCCTTCCTGGATTTGAAAATCTAGTACAGCATCCTGCTTCCAACAAAGATCTGGTTGCTTCTAGGGACCCCACAAAAAAGGCATGAAAGCAACAGCCTTCTCCCACTATTTTCCTTCCAGCTACTGATACTTTGGGGATATACTACTCCTGTACAAGGATGTTCCATTTAATCCCTCTTTAAATTAAGTAGTGGCCATTGCTACATTGATCAGTATGGCCAAGAAATGAGATTCAGCATGAGCTCCAAAAGGGGGAGAAAAAAAAACAGCTTGGATTCTGTTCCCAGAATACTTCCAGAGAAGGTACTTTCATGCTCAGTTTTCAGAACAATAGTATCTATGGTATCTATTTCTCACCTTACCATCTGCCTCAAGGGAAGTACTGCTCATTAGGTGGCACTTTGTACATGGTCAGAGTCAAATGAGCTTTTCTTTATCACATTCTTCCCTATTTCATGCATATGCTTGCTCCCTTTTATTGTAATTTTCTTGCACATATTAATGGACTGACAGCCTCAGACTGACAGGAAGATGGGGAGGGGGGGAGGGGGTTGAAATCCCAACACAGAGAGACCTGGATATTTTTACACAACACGCAAACAACATAAAGAAAAGGAGCAACATACTATCCTTTCTTCTTTTAACAAAGCAATAAACAATTGGATTCTGCCAAGTGGATTTTGACATAAACTGAGAATCTGATTGAGAGATACATAAGATATTTCAGAAAAAGAAAACCAGGGGGTGAAATGGACAAGGAGTCTCCAAGTCTTTGCCTTGCAGTGTGTTTTTTTGTTTAGCAATATATGCTGCTTTTGTCCCCAGTGGCAATATAATTTTCTCCTTGCCCATTTCACCCCCACAACCCTCTTGTGAGCTGTGGATGAGCAGCTGGCCTGAGAGCTTTCAGGGCACTGCAGGGACTCCAACCTGTATTGTCTCCCAGTCTAGCCTGACGCTCAGTTTGCTGGGGTGGCCTGGGGCCTGTCACACGTTCTCCCCTGACCTGCCTCACAAGAGTTGAGGTGAGGATAAAACAGAGGAGAGGAGAAAGATATAAGCCTCGTTGGGTCCCTGCTGGGAAGAGAGGCTTGGTATCAATGAGGGAAATCAATTTGTATCGCTTGTCTACATCGTGGGTAGTGCAGGATGTAGCTATATAGTGGGAAACAACAGCAACAGTCGATGTATTTCCCCTTTGGAACCATAATAATGAATGTTTTCTAAACAAAAACATTGGGACATTTCCTATGGCCTGAAGGAGCTCAGAATTCAAGCAAGTAGTAACCTGAGAGGGCTCCAGTCACTCGATCCTTGCACAAAGACACAGCTTGCACACTCACTCCCCACCCTTTTCTCTCTCACACACACACACAATTCCCTGCCCCATAGCAGGTGGAAGCTTCTGTCTCTCCTTTAACACAGGGGTAGTCAACCTGTGGTCCTCCAGATGTTCATGGACTACAATTCCTTTGAGCCCCTGCCAGCAAACGCTGGCAGGGGTTCATGGGAATTGTAGTCCATGAACATCTGGAGGACCACAGGTTGACTACCCCTGCTTTAACACACAGACTTGGGGGGGGGGGCTTCGAACAATCTGACCTGCAGTGACTTTAGCTGAGATAAAAGAAAGTTTTTCTTCATAACAAAACAAGCTGAACATATCTATCTGGCCACCACAAGATATGGTAATGGCACAAGTTCACAGCACTTCTAGCCTTGGTTGCTAAATAGAGGGGTGGAGGTGGTCTGTGCCAGATGCTGGGGGCAGGGATCAAAGCAACTGCCTTCGTGCCCTACCTGGGACCTTCCCAGAAACACCTGGTGGGACACAGACAGAAAGCTGAATAAACCCTTGTTCTGATCCAGTAGAGCAATTCTTTATTCTTTAAAAGTGTCATTTTGAGCACCTACTAGAATCAGACCTGCCAAATTGAGTACAGCCTTCTCCACACCAGTACCTGGTCCAAGCCCTAAAACACCCCCCCCCAAAAAAAACCCCTAAAACCCACCCAGAAACATCCTGCACAAACTTTGTGGTTCATCCCCCTCTCTCAATCCGACCCACCTGGCCGTGCCTATGGGGAGTCATTCTACATCCCCACTGCCTAAATGACTGAAGGTAGTTGGTGCTGATATCACCCCAGATGGCTGCCTGTTTCGTTTGCTCGTTTTCTTAATTGTTCAACTTAGCCTCCTCTTAGAACTGCCGTGTCAATTTATTTACTTCGACGATGATATCTTTCTCTTTAATTGCCACTGATTTAAGAAGAAATGTCTAAAACGCACAGCCTGATTCTGTTTTGTTTTGTCCTAACCGCAAGAGTTCGAGGCTGGCATAATTGTGAATGACTGTGGCCGCGTGTCTCTTCCAGCGCCTGCTTGCTTCCCCCGTCCTCTCCTCCTCTGGCCCAGAAAAGGCCTCTTCTGTTCCAGCGAAAACATCTCTTACCTGCTTTCAGACGCACCTATGAGAGAAGCCTGTCTCGGGGACTTCCAAAGGAACCTTCCAATAGGCAAGCAAACACACACGGCGCGCGCGCGCTAACACACACACACACACACACACACACACACAAGCACGCACCCAAAGAAAATGCCCGCGGCTGGTTTGTGCCTTTCTCCAAACAACTCTCGTCCAGATCCATTCCGCAGGAGAAGCATTTGCTTAGAGCTCTTTGAATGTGAAACGAGGAAATACTGGCTCGCCTTTTTATTTTCCCAGGTGATAAATATTGCATCCCGAGCATTTAAAACTTTTAATACCAGGATGGGAGCGTGAGAATCACCTGTGGGTTCCCTCTTGCCTCGCCTTCCCCGCTCCCCCCATCTCCTTCCCCCTTAAGGAAGGAGTCCTAGTACTCAGTTTCTCGGGGGGGGGGGAGACAGCTTCTGGCCCCCAACTTTGTGGGGAGTGGGATCCAGCTGGCCAAGGCGCGTGTCCTGCCTTAAACCGTGGAGGAGTCTGAAGTCTCTTGGAAAAAGCCTTGACGGGGGGTGGAGGGGGGGGTGAGAAGGCCCTGCTAATGTTGCACTGAGATGATTCTCAAAGGCCCCCCAGGCAGCACTCAACATCCAGACTTCATTAAAATTTCATACCCAGCACTTGGCCAAGGTCTATTTATGAAAATGCGTTTTTCGTGGCATGGAAAAAAAAAAACCAGGACTCCGACGAAAAGAACAAAGCGTGTTGGGAGGGGGGCGAGGTGGAGCTGAAGGGGTGGCCACGAGGCCTTAGCGCCAGGAGCCGCGTCCAGACCAGGGCCGGCCGGAGAACTTTCCGCTAAGACTGAAAAAGCACGAGGGAGATGGAGGTGGGGGGCGAGGGGGTGGGAGAAGCCCACAAACTGGGGGGAGGGGGTCTCAGAGAGGCCGAGAGCTGCTTCAGCACCACGGACAGTTCCCCCGCTCTGTTTCAGCACCTCGGACAGTGCATTGGTCCCCGCTTTGCTCCCCTAATTCCAAGGAACTCGGTCTTTTCACACAGAAAAGGCAAACAGGCACAGCCGAAGCGCAGCTCTTGAACTGTCCACGGTGCTGAAGAGGCCCTTGGGGGGGACCCTACTTGTATGAATGACGAGTTGTGGGGCGAGGGGAGGGGAGGGGGTGACGGCGAGGTCTTTCAGCTGAGCAAAGTGAGTATTAAAAAAAAAAAAGCCAAACAGAAAACTCATTCATACGCAAGTCGGCATTCAAATCTATTCCCTCTGCCTGATGCATGAGAGAGGGAGGGGGGTTAATGTGGTCTCCGGCGGAACGCCAAGCAAAGCGGAAGCCCGGGGAGTCTGAAAGGCAGACCAAGCGCCAGGGTAGGAGCTGAACTGGGGGAAATCTCAAGGGGAGGGGGCGTTGAGAAAAAAAGAGATACGCTTTTTTGTCCTAGTTCAGAAAGCCTAATTTGAACTTGAGCTTTCCGTGGTCAAGGTCTAATCTGCAAAACTACCTTTGTTAATGACTGGAGCAGACCAGCCAGAGATAAGGCCCCTTAAATTGGAGAAATCCTCTGTCCACTTACCTGAGAGTAAGTGCCATTGAGTAAACATAAAGATGAGAATAGACATTCCTGGGTAAGGCTGTTAGAGACCCCCACTTTACTCTCCAGTAACTATCAGTGGGACTTGAGTTTTGCCTGGATCATGTCCATTGCCCCATAAGCAGGTGATGATCATGTTGGTGCTGCTGTTGGGTCCCCGTCACCCTTATTCCGCCATGTTCAGCTTCCCTTCCCTTTTAAAAAGATATATGACATTGCCTTTGATCTACTGAGAAAAGTCCATTTTTTGTCAATTACCACCTGCTTACTCCTAAAAAGCTTGCGATTAATCACAACAGAAGAATCACACTCCAAACATGAGACTGCATTTTTAAAATATGAAAATAAAAACTCAGTCCAGTTCGTTAAAACCTGTGGTGTCAATTAGCTTGTTTTAAAATGGTGTTTTATAAAACCGCGAAAGCTAATCCGAATAAAAGGATTCTAGTTTTGTTTGGTGTTTGGTGGCTGCAGTTGTACACGCTGAATAGGCGACATTACGTAACCCATTCCTCTCATGAGGGTCAGCGGAAGCACTGGGCATTACCCAGACCATCAAGGCGAGCAAGAACCGTGCCATCTTCAAAGAGAAGCGAATTTCAAACCTGCTGGGATCATCAGAACAGATCCCAGGGAACTTAGACATGGAGAGAGGCAGAGCTGCTGTTTTCGCTGGAGGAGGGGGAGGGGGTCCCCAGTTGTGAGATGTTTGCGACTCCAGAGACAAGCACATTCCTTGACCGAATTGCGATCGGCATTGGGGGGGGGGCACAGTGGACTTTATTTTGTGTACGACAAAAACAAAAGTTTTCTCTTTTATCTCTTTTATTTAAAAAAAAATCAGCCCCTCATTTCGTAAACCTGTGACGGTCAGAATTTGACCGCTGCCTCGATCCCCCCCCCCCCCGCTGCCACTTTCAGATTGCAGGCTGTCCGGGGCAGGGGCCTGTGTTGATTCTAGGGCACGCTGGTGGAGACCAATAGATGTAACGGACCTCGGAGCGGGTGGGGAGAGATTTCCTGTTGCCCGGGCCACAGTCAATACAACTGGGCCGCTTTACACCTCTTTCCCCAACACCTCTTTCCCCAAAACTCGTTGTTTTCAGGTTTGCGATTGCAAAGTGTTTTTGAAAACACCTTTGCTTTTAATTTAAAGAGCCCTAAAGAAAAATAACAACCCCCCCCCCATGCTGCTAGGATTTGTTTCTAGTCTTAAAATTAACTGTTTATCAGCTTACTTTTTAAAAAATGGTTTAACTATATGTCGTCTCTCCCTCCCCTCACTGGAAACTCCTTCGGGACAAAGAGTTTGATGCATTTGAGGCTTGGGGGGGGGGGGCATTCACCCACAGTGGAAAAAGTCAACGGAGTTTCTTTTGTGCCGGAACTAAAAAACGTTCGGATGCCGCTGTGTATCTTTGGTCGTCCGTCTGCCCGGCTTGCCTCAGAATACTGAAGTAGGCTTTTGCATGCTCCCCGCACCCCCCCCCCCAAAAAAACCCCCAAGAAGCAAAGGGGAAGCCATCGGTGTAGACCTCACTGACCAAATTTACCGCCACCAGCTGTAGAGATGAAACCTCTTAGGTGGCGCTGGGCGGAGATCAGCCTGGGTCATGAGCGACATATTGGTCAGCTTTTGCAGCTAAATAAGAGCCGTCTGCGAATCAGGAAGTCCCCAGTTCGAGGTTGCCCCTACGCAAAGCCTGGCTGACTCCCCGGCTCCCATCTGCAATAGGGAGATGATAACAGTGACCTACCTCGCAGGGCCGTTGTAACAAGGACTGCGCGTGATTCTTGTTGCTGTTAGAATGCCGGCTGCCGGGAATGACCGGTAAGGGAGCTGCTTTGAGGCCTCTGCCTTAGCCGCTGCTGGGCCAGCTAGAAGTGATTTCGGTCCCACCGCGCTGGCTATTTCAGATGTAGTGGGAATTATTCGTGCCAACCGTGTTGCTTTCCTTCCTGGGGTGGGCATGGGGTCTTATTTGTTGGATTTCTGAGCCGCCTCTCTCCAAGGAAGTCTCGGGACGGCTTACAACAGATATACATGTTTCCCAATGCAAAAGAAAATGCTAAAAATGCATAAAAAATTAATCTCTATAAAATATACGAATTGCTCATTCTGCTATGTAAACCTTCCTCACGGGCCTAAGATCACAACAGACGGAGGTCCGGTCTTTGGCCCGTCTCAGACGGTGAGTAGCCTGAGAGAAGCCCAGGAGAGGGACTGGGCAGGGGGCATTCAGATGGTCAGAGTGCGACCTCGGCCTCGTCTAAAGGCCTGGTGGGAGAATGCCGCTTTGCCCTGCACAATTGCGTCAGTTCTGTCAGTCAGGGCTCTGCGGGTCTCCCCCGGCAGCTCATTCCACCAAGCTGGATCCAGGGACGAAAAGGAGGTAGACCTGGGGCCCGGGTGGCCAGCAAGTTGGATTTTCCTTAGGCTAGTGCTCTTTTGCAGGTAGACCCATCAGGGCTCCAGACATGGATAGCTCCCATCACACAATACTAGCACCACAAAAACACACACACACCGAGGCTAGAGAAGAAACCTTGCCGTCCCCAAGAGGCAGGTGCTGGGAGAGCAGAAGGGGAGGTGTTCTACTGATCCTCCGGCGTTTGGGGGTTTACCAATACCAGCTTCCAGTGTGACGCTGGTAACAGGATCCATTTGTATTAATCTGAGTGATTGGAATCGCCGGAGCCCTTCCTTCCTGTTGGCCAAGGGAGCTCTCCCGCTTGATTGACAGTTATGTGTAGGGGGCGGGGGGGGAGAGACCACGGAGAGTAGGGCAGAAAGGATAGCTGCAAGACCCTGCGTGTCCTGTTACCGGTTCCTTGCATGTTATACGACATTTCTTTTCCATGGGATTTCACTTGGGTTTACTTTATGAATACTTCAGTCTCCCCCCGCCCCTCCCAGCCCCGCGCCCTTGACCCAAGCAATAGAGGAGGGGGGGGGGGGAGATGTAAAACCTGCCATTGATTTGAAATGCCATGGGATACACCGAGGGCCAGATGCGGGATCGTGTTTTTAATGTGGTGGAAGGGAAAAGAAATGACTGAGAAGCAACCTCTTCGTCAACCTCTAGAGCAGGGGTAGTCAAACTGCGGCCCTCCAGATGTCCATGGACTACAATTCCCAGGAGCCCCCTGCCAGCATTCGCTGGCAGGGGGCTCCTGGGAATTGTAGTCCATGGACATCTGGAGGGCCGCAGTTTGACTACCCCTGCTCTAGACAAATATTTGCAAGGTAATAAGCGATTTGCCGCCCTCTTTTTTTTTTTCTTTGGGGGAATTTCTAAATATCGCATTGCAACTATCCTCTGCTGGGAGAATGCGTTCCGGGAAGCAAAGTTAACGGGAACCGGAACAGGTCGAGAGCTCTGCCCATTAAGCAGTTTTAACAAAAAATACTCCATGGGTTTAACTTTTTTGATGGCCAGAGCCTCCTTTTTTTTTTTTTTTTTTTTTTTTTTTGCACTGGCATTCTACAGGCGCCTCATCTCCCCCCACCCGAGAACTGGAATGAAAGCAAAAGAAATCCTCTTCGATTTCATTCCTTTGGGGTTCCCTTTCATTTGACGTCAAAGCCGTGAGTCGCTCCGGAGTCCCCAGAGACGCTGCTTGGCTGGCCTTGCTGTTCCCTTCGTCGTCGAGCCCCGCTTTAAAATAAGGACGGCAAGGCTGGTGGATTTTGCACCTGCGAGAGACAGAAGCCGGGCTGTGGGGAGCGGAGCTTCTCCGAAGTGGCCGAGGGGACAGGCGAGACGGACGGCTGAGGTCAGGAGGACGCAGCGCCTGAAGAGGCCCTTGGGTTCGCAGCCACTTTCCCGTGCGCGCATCCTCTTCCGCCCGGCCACATAGGGGAGACGCTGTGGCTGTTTAGACAGGCGTTCCCACGAATCCTAGAGTTGGAAGGGACCTCCTGGGTCATCTAGTCCAACCCCCTGCACTATGCAGGACACTCACAGCCCTCTCGCTCATCCCCTGTCACCTGCCACCCGCTTGAAGCTTCCCAGAATCAGCCTCTCCGTCAGATGGCTCTCCAGCCTCCGTTTAAAGATTTCCAAAGATGGAGAATCCACCACCTCCAGAGGAAGCCTGTTCCACTGTGCTTAGGGAGCGCATTGCGGACACACCCAGGAATCGACCCCACCGAATGCCGTTCAAGCGGAATAGGCCTTAGCGGGTGCTACTGGTTCCTGCCGAGGCCAGAGGGAGAAACCGTGCCGCGTGATCAAGCCGCTTGGGTTCCGCTTTCTCCCCGGGTGACCGCCCAAATGCCGGACCTGACCTTGGCTCTCTCTTCCCCCAGTGGCCAGCCAGATGTGAGGCCGTCCTGGTCGCAGTTTTGTTCCCCGAGATCAGAGGTAGACTGCGTCTAATCCCGGAGGTTCCATCTGAGAGGGGAGGCCGGTTTCCTGGAGGAAGGAGCAGGATGGCTGCCCTGAAGGACTTTCCCTCCCTCCCCCCTTTGCATCACCATGACTTTTGCGGAGCTGGGCAGGGACCTCCAGAGCAAGGTCTGCTCCCCAGAGAAGCTGGCCTGCTCTCTCCTGCCGCCCCGCACTCCCGCAACCTGGGCATTCTGCTTAACACTTTTTATGAGGGGGGGGGCTCACAGGAAGGGGGCCTTTTGGAGTGGGCACTCAGGCCTCCCCAAAATATGTTACATCGCCAGCGATTATTTCGAACCGGGAAGTCTGTGATAAGAAAAGTGTGTCCACAGAAATAAGACCTCAACAATATTCTCTCATTCCCCACCCCACCCCAAAATTCCCCCAGTGGTTTTATAGAGACATATTTCCAAAGACAGGGTGCACATTTTTTTCCCCGCGCCACTTTTGAGATGGGGCCCAGAGATTCACGGACTAGCCTCCGTCCAAATTTGTCCCAGGTGGAGGATGAAGAAGAAGAAGAAGAAGAAGAGTTGGTTCTTATATGCCATCTTTCTCTACCCAAAGGAGGCTCAAAGCGGCTTACAATCACCTTCCCTTCCTCTCCCCACTACAGACACCCTGTGAGAGAGGCTGAGGGAGCCCTGATATTACTGCTCGGTCAGAACAGCTCTATCAGGAGTCTCAAAGTAGCTTCCAATCGCCTTCCCTTTCTCTCCCAACAACAGACACCCTGTGAGGTGGGTGAGGCTGAGAGAGCCCTGATATCACTGCTCGGTCAGAACAGCTTTATCGGTGCCCTGGCGAGCCCAAGGTCACCCAGCTGGTTGCATGTGGGGGAGCGCAGAATCGAACCGGCATGCCAGATTAGAAGTCCACTACACTAAACTGGCTCTCCTCTCGATTCCCCCCCCCCTTCCTTTGCCCACCAACCGAATGGGGTGTGACCAGATCAAGACACTTGTCTCCGTCCGGACAAAGGGATCCACTAAGGCATAAAAAAACAACAACAATGCGCAGGTATTCAGACAGATATCCGAAAGGCTGGCTTTTGGAGCCAGGCAAAGTTCTTGCCGCGGTCCGCTCCGGAGCCCTCCTCGTGGGGCTCTCTAATTGAAAGCGCTGCACCTGCCAGAGGTTTGTATTGACAGCTCCAGGGCGCATTTCGTTGATATTCGCGTCTCCTGGCTCCCTCGTGCTCCCCACACGCACCTCTGAGCCAGGCTCGGTTCTCTAGCTAGAGACGGAAACAGTCAGCTGTCTGCGCCGCAGCCTTGCAAAAACGTGGGTCATCCAGAGAGGCTGGACTCCACTGGCACCGACCCACCTGCTCAGGTGTACAGCGCTGAGGTTCGCGCCTCCAGGAGAGGCGTCTTCGGGGGGAACGATTGTGCCGGAGCCGATCTGAAACCTGGGTTTATTCCCTGCCGGGGCAAGCTACTTTGGAAGCGTTTCCTTTGGCTGAACTGCAGCCTTCGCCATTCCCCCCTCCCCTCCCCGTCGGACTGAGCCAGCTCGACCCTCGACGGGGCTAAGCGACTACTAGCCAGAGGCGTGGAGCGAGTGAGGTCAAACGTGCAGGGTTTATTGGAAAGCGGTAGCATAACACGGGACACAAGGCGCCGTCCTTGGCACGCACCCAGACGCAAAAGCAAGGAGATGAATAGAATCTTTTATTTCCCCCTTTTCTTAACAAAAAAGAAGAAGAAAGAAACGGAAGCATTTCTCTATTCGGTATGCAAAACAACCCCTCCCCCCACCCGAAAAAAAAAAGCATTTATCTTAGAAAGTGCCGAGTCAAAGCTTCGCAACAAAAGCAGTCATTGGCTACCCTTGACTCTTGTTCAACCGTGATGAGTTGTAAAAAGTTACATATAAATTAGACCTCTTGCCCTCCCCTCCCCTCCCCCCTCCCCCCTCCGAAAATACAAAATAAAGTAAAGCTCTCTTTTGGGCTGTTGCAACCTCGAAATCAAAGAGGGGGGGAGGGGGGGTTGGTTGGGACCCGGAAGGAAACCAACACGGAATAGAATTTTTTTTCTCCCCCGGAAAAGCAAAGGGAGAATTCTTCTGACCACGAACTCTTCGCCCACCGGGCTCCGGTGTCAGTATAAACGCCACATCGAATGGTTTTGATTGTCAAAGCGGTTTGGGGTTCTTTTCCCTTTCTCTCTTCTCTCTCTTTCTTTCTTCTCAAACAGCGAAACGAGTCGGGCCTTTCCCAATCCTCTTCCCGACGGAAACCAAAGGAACACAAGGCGTCGCCTTTCTCCAGCGCTCCCGAAAGCAGTTACGCTTTTAGGTGTTTCTTTCTTTTTTCCTGGGGGGGGGACGACGACAAGGGGGGGTATTTCTTCTTGTTTTCCTTACAAATTCGCTCTCTTGGTTTTATTTCTCGCTTTTGAACTGATGAGGTAGAAACAGAAGCCGTTTTGATTATTATTGCAAACAATGCGATGGCGTTTTGAGCAGCAAGGAGGACCGTGGGCGGGAGCTGGCGGGAGGAAGCCCTTCTGCCCCCAAGGACTGGAAACTCAACGGAGGGCGGGCTGGGCTGATTTTTTTTTCTTTTGCATGTGACGAATAAAAGAATTCTCTTTTTTTTAAAGCCACGGAGCCGCAGCGGGAAGAAGCTTCGTCCGAAGGACACAGTCGTGGTCAGAAATATATATATATCTATATATATTTGTATATAATTTCCCCTCTCTCTTTTGCTCCCTCGAGAGACCATTAACTCAGGAGGGAGGGGATTCTCCTTCCCCCTCATTTCAAGTTTTGGTTTTTTTAAATATATTAAGTATATATATACAGAGCTGAAAACGGGATGGTCAAATCAAGTCTCTCTCTCTCTCTCTTTAAACAAAAGGACTCGATCTTTTAGGAGGGACCGCGCACCAGGACTACGCTGCAGCGGGACGATTTTGCCGGCCTGTCGGAAGGCGTCTTGGTCTCTGCTTTCGGATTCTCGCCCCAGTCTCTGGACGGGGCTTCGGCGGCTCAGTTCTTGGCTGGACGGGGCGGGGGGCGGGTGTCTGCAGTCCAGGTCGTTTTGGGGACCCGGGCGCGGGTGGGAGAGCGAGACCAAGAGCGAGAGAGCCAGCGAGAGCCCTGCCTGCCGTTGGACGGGACGGGCGCGCTCTGCCGTCGGGTGAAGGCCCCCGAGGGCTGCTCCCGCGCTCAGTAGGCGGCGGAGAACTTCATGCGCTTCTGCTTCTGCCGCTGGTTGCAGAACCAGACGCGCACGACGTTCTTCTTGAGGTCCAGCTTCTCGGCGATGGCGGCGATCTTCTCGGACGAGGGCCGCGGCTGGACGGCGAAGTAGGCCTCGAGGGAGCGCTTCTCGGGCGCCGCGATGGACGTGCGCTTGCGCTTCTTGTCGCCGCCGCCGGCGTAGCCGTCGGGCTTGGCCAGCTTCTCGCGCTGCGCCCGCTCGGCCTCCTCCAGCCAGGCCTCCAGGATGGGCTTGAGGGCCACCATGTTGTTGTGCGACAGCGTGAGCGACTCGAAGCGGCAGATGGTGCTCTGGCTGAGGCAGCCCACGCCGGGGATCTTGAGGTTGGCCAGCGCCGAGCCCACGTCGGCCTGCGTCACGCCCAGCTTGATGCGCCGCTGCTTGAAGCGCTCGGCGAAGCTCTCCAGCTCGCGCGGGTCCGTCTCGGCCTCGGGGCCCGCCAGGCCCGGGTGGGCGGCCAGGCCGTGCGGCGGGTGGGGGCCCATGCCCATGGGCGGCTGGCCGTGCGCCGGGTGGGGGCCCATGGCGTTGAGCGCCTGCAGGTGGGCGTGCGACGACGGGTGGGCCGGCGCGGCGCCCACGTCCGGCAAGGGCAGCGCCGAGCTGAGGTGCTCCAGCAGGTCGCCGTCGAGGCCCTGCGCCGGCTGGTGGTGCGCGTGGTGCGCGTGGTGGCCGCCGAGCACCGACGGGTGGTGCAGGTGGACCGACGACGAGGTAGGCGTGCACGAGACCGAGACGCTGCTCATGGTGTGGTAGGTGGCGTCGGGCTTGAACGGGTGGCTCTTCTGCGACACGATGTCCACCGCCGCCAGGGCCTCGGCGCCGCGCAGCAGCGTCTCGTCCAGGCCGGCGAAGAAGTTGCTCTGCAGCTGCGGGACGGAGGGACACACACACAGAGACGGAGAGACGGGCACCGGCTCAGCCCCAGGCAGGAGGTGAGCCCGCCGGGCAGGTCCCGCTGAAGGCCCAGCAGCCCCCACCCGACGGCCCCCAACGCGCGCAACCTGCCTTCCCAGCTCCCCCCCCAAAAAAAAAACAACACGCTCCAAAAAACTGACTCTCTCCGCAGAAAGCACCGCACCCACAGCTCCCCTTCTCAACAAAATTTCAGCCCCCGCCCGCCTGCCACGCACCTCACCCCCTCCCTCGACGGCCACGGGCACCCGGGCAGTTCCTTGACGGGGAAAACATGCTGAGCGGCGGGAGCCGAGCCACAGCGCCCTGGTAGGGGGTCTCACCCTCTTCCCTCCCCCCATAGTCGCTCAAGGACCCCCTTGTCTCGCCCTCCTGCCCTCTGGCCGGGGTCCGGTCCTCACCTGCGGGGCGGGCAGGCAGGCCCTCCGGATGGCCTCGGAGCTGGAGTGCAGGTGGGTGTACTTGGGCTCGTGCAGAATGGGGTGCATGCTGAACGCCTGCTTGCTGTTCATGGACATCATGGTGGCGAGCAGCGGAGGAGCAGCGCGGCCGCTCCAGCCCCCGGCGCGCCGTATTGTCTCTGCCGCCCGCGCCGCCACCAGCCACGACGTTATAGAGCCGCCCGCGCCACGCCCCGCCGGCGGGCCGCCCTCTCATTGGCTGCGCCGCCGCCGCCTCGCCCCGCCCCCTGCCCGCCCCCCCCCCCCTCCCGGCCGCCGGGAAGCCGGGCCGTTTGACCGACGGTACGGCTCAGGTGCTGGGGCGGCAGTCCCTGAACTTGGCGGGCCGGAGGCCAGAGGAGCGTTTGGTTCTCAGGGGGGCGCTGGCTGTGGGACTGGACGGCCGTGGCCCTGCATCAAGACGCGACGCTTGCCAGCTGGGAAGATCTTGGAGATGGGGGGCGGGGAGGATTTGGGGGAAAGGGAGGACACAGTGGGGTCGAGTGCCCTCGAACCTTCCTCCGAAGTTGCCATTTTCTCCAGACGAACTGAGCTCTGTCGCCTGGAGGTAGGTTGGAAATGCCGGGAGGTCCCGGGCCTCTCCTGGAGGTTGGCAGCCCTGTGGAATAGGAATGCAGGAATGCAGCGATAGACCCAGGGGGCTGGAGAGAGAGAGAGAGAGCAGGAATCGATGGTGGCCCCAGGGGAGACGGTGGCAGAGGGGCTGTCTCCCGGTGGCTCAAAATGTCTTGTTTAAACTGCCGACCTACAGGGAACTGGGCGTTGGTCTCCATCCTACTACCTGTTGACGCTTTCTGCCTTTTCCTTCCTCTCTCCAGATTAATTGTCCAAATGTTGGTCTAACAAACAAAACAGCCCAGTTGCATCTCCATAGAAGCAGGGAGAACTGAAGATAGTATGAATGGGGTGGGGGAAACACACCCAAAAAAAAAAACGGGGGGGGGCATTTGGAAGGGGCAAGAGCCCCAAGTTTTAGTTCAAAGTATAAAGCAAAATGGTTAAAAAACAGGCTGTGTGTGTTTCGTGGAACTGCTATTATGCTGCAGAGATTTTGTAAAACTATTCTTTGCATTTTAAAGTGTTTAATAATAGCAATTAGTAAGAGCAGCTAGGCATTGTTCCTTTGGAAACAGACAGTGAGGAGGGATTGGGGATGCCCATTTTCTTTTGCTTGGACCATTGCTGGAGGCTCCACAACACCCACCAGTGGTCACAACCATAGAGAGAGAGAGAGAGAGAGAGATGAATTCATGCGACTGTCCTCCTGTTCTGCCACAGTTTGTGTGCCTTTGCTGTACAGAAGCATCGAGGAGGGTGACATGTTCATGTGACTGTGAACATGGTTGAAAAGCTGCTCAGGAATGCCATAGGAGGACTCTACAAATTAAGAGCAATCCATTACATGAAATGATCAGATCTGAAAACCCTGAAAAGTTCTAAGCTAGTTGGGGTTGGCTCCATCTAACATTGGGGGTTCATGACTGTAATGGCAGACAATATACCCCTAAAAACCAGCCATGTCTGGGGCAAATGCCTGAATACACTAGATCAGGGGTAGTCAACCTGTGGTCCTCCAGATGTCCATGGACTACAATTCCCATGAGCCCCTGCCAGCGTTTGCTGGCAGGGGCTCATGGGAATTGTAGTCCATGGACATCTGGAGGACCACAGGTTGACTACCCATGGGTATTACTTTTCCTTCTCCATCTAATGATGTATCAAGTAAGCAAAGAAATTTAAAACAGTTCAGAAGCTAAAGTTGGGAGCCTCTCTGGGGTTGTGGCAGGAGTGATGGCCTAGGATTTGGGCAAACCCCAGTTCGAATCCCCACTCGAGCCATGGAGTTTTACGGAGTGAACCTGCCCTGGGCCAATCACCTAGCTTGCAGGGGTTGTTGTGATCTAGCTTGCAGGGTTGTTGTTAGGATGAAATGGGGGCGAGGAGAATGATGTAAGATGCTCTGGGTCCCCATTGAGGGGAAAGGGAAGTAAAATAAGTGCTGTGCAACCTACAATTTCCAAGATGTGTTGCCAATTTAAATGTGACCATGTCCATGCAAAGACATTCATCCTTCGTTGGCTCCTTGGGCAGCCGGCCAAATGCGTGAAAGAGCTTGCCTCCCTATGGTCACCAGCCTGCACCAGGGGAATGATTTATTTTAAAAATTTCTTCCTTTATTTAGAAATATAAATAAGTAATAGGTTCACACAAAAGTAATAGGTTTTCAATAAATAAATAAATCATAGGCTTACAAAAGAAGTCCGAAACTCATTTAAAAAAAAAATCAGTAATAACATTATAAGAGAATAACAACAGACAGGCTCAGGGCAAAGTTTCAAGAAGGGGGAAGAAACTGATGGAAAGCATCTGAAATACCATTTAGCAAACAAGCAAACAGATTTTGCCTAAAAGTTAAATTGACCATAATGGATTTTTATCCTGCCCGGGATGATATGCATGGCCTTCTCCACTGCAACCCTACTTCCATCAACCCTGCAAGGTAGGCTAGGCTGAGAGAAAATGAGTAGCCCAAGGTTTCCTAATGGTTTCCATCAAGCTCTCCCCAGTTCTAGTCCAGTATTCTTAAGGAGAGCCAGCTTGGTATAGTGGTTAAAAGAGGCAGCCTCTAATCTGGAGAACTGGGTTTGATTCCTCATTCCCCCACTTGCAGCTACCTGGGTAATCTTAACCCAGTCACAGTTCTCTCAGAGCTCTCTCAGCTTTACCTACCTAACAGGGCATCTGTTGTGGGGAGAGGAAGGAAAAGTGATTGGAAGTGCCTTTGAGACTCCTTTGGGTAGTAAAAAGTGAGGTTCAAAAGAACAGCTCTTCTTCAGTCACCTCCCACTGGCTCTGAAATTGGGCGGCGGGGGGGGGGGCGCTCACTTACCTGCCTGTTGGTTGGCTGGCTGGCTGCCTAATCAGCTACAATAGGCTTTCTCAACCAGGGGTTCGTGAAACCCTGGGATTTCTTGACAGCCCTGGAAGGGTTTCTCAAATGGGTGGGAGTTAATTTTGCATATATTTTTAAAATGTGTTAAACATTTATCAGGTGATATGACCATATATGGTCATGTCGACCCATTCACCCCTCCCAAAATGGCCAATGATGGGCCTGGAGGGGGTGGGAGGGGGAGGGGGCCAAGGTGGGCATGTCCACAGCTCTGCTTCCCAGCCATAGTCTGCAAGATCACACCACTTTTGGGGTTTCTCAAAGCTTGAAGAATGTTTCAGGGGTTTCTCAATGATGATGATGATTCTTTTTTATTCCAGAATTCTGTTTCCACCTAACAAAGTGGCTATCAGAGCTTTCCAACATCCTGCTCTTCACAATTGCTGACAGGTCGTTCTCTCCTTCAGCTCAACATTTGGAATTCTAGAAGAAGAAGAAGTGGCTTCCAATCACCTTCCCTTTCCTCTCCCCACAACAGACACTCTGTGAGGTGGGTGAGGCTGAGAGAGCCCTGATAGCACTGCTTGGTCAGAACAGCTCTATCAGGAGTCTCAAAGCGGCTTATAATTACCTTTCCTTCCTCTCCCCACAACAGACCCTCTGTGAGGGAGGAGAGGCTGAGAGAGCCCTGATATTACCGCTTGGTCAGAGCAGCTCTATCAGTGCCGTGGCAAGCCCAAGGTCACCCAGCTGGCTGCATGTGGGGCAGTGGGGAATCAAACCCAGCTTGCCAGATTAGAAATTCGCACTCCTAACCATGACACCAGGCTGGCTGTACATGGTATTAAGGGTGCAGCCACAGAATGACTGCCACAAAATGGCTGCTGCAGGAGGTGGCGCTAGCCATAAAACACCTAATACATAAAAACATCCTACAAAAAAAATACACCATCCAACCCAACAGTGCCTGGCATTCCCAGGGAGGAGACCAGGGAGCACTGCATATAGCGCTGAGAGGGGAAGGGCCCCCCGATCTTACAAGGAGGTGCCGGCCTCAACCATAGGCCTGGTGGAAGAGCTCCATCTTGCAGGCCCTGCGAAAAGTTGATAAATTCCGCAGGGCCCACAGTTCTTCCGGGAGCTCGTTCCACCAGGTACGGGCCAGGACCGAGAAGGCCCTGGCCCTGGTTATCGATTCCAGGCATGCGTCCTGGGGGCTGGGAATCACCAACAAATTTGTCCCCGCAGAACATAAGGCCCTGCAGGGGGCATAGGACACCAGGCAGTCCCTCAAGTATGTGGGTCCCAGACCGCAGAAGGCTTTAAAAGTTAAAACCAAAATCTTGAACCTGATCTGGCTAGCAATCGGTAGCCAATGCAGCTGCCTCAGCATCGGCTGAATGTGGGTCCTCCAAGGTGTTCCTGTGAGGACCCTAGCAGCTGCATTTTGCACAACTGTAATTTCTGGTTCAGGCGCAAGGGTAGGCCCACGTAGAGCAAGTTACAGAAATCTATTCTGGAGGTGACCATCGCATGGATCACGGTGGTCAGGTGGACAGGAGACAGGTAGGGCACTAGTAGCCGGGGCTGGCGAAGATGGAGAAAAGCCTGGCCCACTACCTTCTTGACCTGGGCCTCCAGTGTTAACAAGGCATCCAAGGTCACACCCAAATTCCTGGCTTGGGACGTGATGGTCAGTTGCATCCTGGCCAAGGTGGGTAATCGCGCTTCCTGAGCTTCTCCCTTCCCCCCAAACCACAGACCTCCGTCTTGGCAGGGTTGAGTTTCAGGCGATTCTGCTTGAGCCATCCAGCTACGGCTTCCAAACATCTGGCAAATGGATCCGGGGCTTTCAATATAACACAATAGCCCGGCTGTTGGTTCTTTCCAACTTCCAAAATTCCAACTGTGTTTGCAGGCTCAACATTTGTGGATCCCCACTTCAACATAACCCTATCATTGATGAGTTAGTTTTTTAAAAAAAACGTCATCAATACCCTAATTTTCTTCCCACTGTGGTCTCAGGGATCATATAATTTCCCCCTCCTCAAGTGTAATTCACAGCAACCCTGTGAGGCAGGTTAGGCCAAGAGTATGTGGCTGCTCCAAAGTCACAGAATCATAGAGTTGGAAGGGACCTCCAGAGTCATCTAGTCCAACCCCTGAATAACGCAGGAACTTGCCCACCACAGTGACCCTAATTTCATGCTCAAGTGACCCCCCCCCCAAAAAAAATCTCCAGAATCCAGCCTGGCCTGGAGGAAATTCATCTACCATCCCATAGTGGGGGTCAGCAGTTCCCTGGGTATGCAAGGAAGGGCCACAAGAGACTAACAGTGGCACAACCCCTCCTGCTCACCCACTCAGAATCTGCCTACATTTATAAAAGCAGCATTTCTGCCAGATGAGTAAGTAGCCTCTGCTTAAAAATGTCTATAGAAGGAGAACCCACCACCTCCTGAGGAAGCCTGTTCCACTAAGGAACTGCTCTCACTATCAGGAACTTCTTCTGGATGTTTAGCCAAACATTCTTTTGAATAATTTCAAGAATTAAGTTCTGATCCACGCATCTGGAAAAAAACAGAAAACCACTCTGCTCCATCTTCTCTATGACAGCCCTTTAAGTATTTGAAGATCATATCATATCACCTCTTCGTCGTCTTCTCTCCAGGCTAAACAGGCCAAGCTCCCTCAACTTTTCCTCATACGACTTGGTCTCCAAACCCCTCACCATCTTCATAGCCTTCCTCTGGACACGCTCCAGTTTCTCTGCATCTTTCTTCAATTGTGGTGCCCAAAACTGATCACAGCACTCCAAGTGAGGTCTTACCAGAGTGGAGTAAAGCGATAAGTTTACCTCATGTGATCTGGACGCTATACTTCTTTTAATATAGCCCAAAATCCCATTTGACTTTTTAGCTACCAAGTTACACTGCCAACTGATGTTCAGTGACTGGTCTACTAAGACCCCTGGATCCTTTTCACACGTACTACTGCCAAGACAAGTATCACCCATCCTATAGTGATGCATATGGTTTTTCCTGGCTAAATGAAGAATTTTACGTTTATCACTATTGAAATTCATTTTAGCTCAGCTCTCTAGCCTGTCAAGATCATCTTGCATTCTGATTTTGCCTCTCCCAGTTTAGTGTCATCTGCAAGTTTAATAACTACCCCCTCTATTCCTTCATCCAAATCATTTATGCTGAATGCAGGGCCCAGGACAGGTCCTTGAGGCACTCCACCCATCATTCCTCTCCAAGAAGATGACGAACCATTTACAAGCGTCCTTTGGGTGCGATCTGTCAACCAGTTCTCGATCCACCTAACAGTAATAGGATCCATACCGCATTTTACCAAGTTGCCAATAAGAATTTCATGTGGAACCTTATTAAAAGCCTTACAATAGCAACACGTGCATGAGCTCCCAATTTATAGCTGGGGTACTAGAACTGAAAGAGCCTCTTGTGGCGCAGAGTGGTAAGGCAGCCGTCTGAAAGCTTTGCCCATGAGGCTGGGAGTTCAATCCCAGCAGCCGGCTCAAGGTTGACTCAGCCTTCCATCCTTCCGAGGTCGGTAAAATGAGTACCCAGCTTGCTGGGGGGTAAACGGTAATGACTGGGGAAGGCACTGGCAAACCACCCCGTATTGAGTCTGCCATGAAAACGCTAGAGGGCGTCACCCCAAGGGTCAGACATGACTCGGTCCTTGCACAGGGGATACCTTTACCTTTTACTAGAACTGAGGCAAAGAGTGAAAGCCCTCTAGAGTTATAACCCGGATCCTTCCCTTGATTGTTTTGAAGCCTGGAAACCCCGACAGGAGATCCATTTGAAGATCTCTGGCTGCCCTATCGAATCATACACCCTGAAGCTTCATCCGTTGAGCTCTGAGGAAGGACCAAGGGCTGGGCTTCTAACCAGCATATTCCCAGGGGAAGGAAAACCTCAAGGTGCTGATTATGATAAGGATACCCATGGAAGCAAGGATTTAAAAAAAAAAAAAACCCATGATGCGCTTGATGCTAGAGGAGAGCTCTTAATTAAAACTTGCTCTTGCCCACTGGAGGTGCCAGAAGGGAGTTTAGCAGGGCCAGCTGCCGTTTCCCCCTTGGCATTCGTCTTGCTCTGGATTTAAATGGCCAACTTTGCGAGTTTCTGGAGCGAGAGCCGCGTCTTCCATTAAGGAGTGGGAAATCCTTTAACGGGTCACCCGGGCAGCAGAATGCCCCCCTTGCCATCCCCTGCATTAGGAGGAAGCTGGCATCCCTGGCGCTTCAGCAGAGTTGCCGAGAGCACAAGGAAAATGAAAGGGAGAGAGAGAGGAATTACAGATGGGGCAAAGTGTTTCTCTACTTTTTAATACTAAATTATTTACCGTAAGTAAAATCATGTGTGTCAATTGTGAAAAGAGTCCAATTTGTTTGATTTACATGGTGGGGGGGGTGCCCTCGGGTAGGGGGTGTTTAACTAGCTCCTCTAATGTAATTGCCTTTGGCGGCCTGCTAAATATTTGATAGGCCTGCCTGTGCAAAAGGGGAGGGCGTGTTGGCGGAGCTGTTCCGGCAGCCCATCCTGTACATCAAGCAGATCTGTTCCGTGGGCAACCAGATGGGACCAAACCTCTGACAAGCAGGATGAGCAGCACCTGAAAACCACCTGACCACTGAGAGACTTGCCTCCCTGGTCCTATGCCAGGATTATCTGATGCCTAGGAAAGAGTCTTCTTCTGAAAAATAATAATACGCAGCAGGTACAGGACGCTGCTGTCTCACCTTCATTAACTTGTAAGTCTTGCAACACCCTTGAAGGTAGACCAGTGCTGGTACCTCCTGAATGTTGGGGTGAGGGGGTGAAGCAGAGAGGCAGCAGTTTGGACCTATCAAGCTGCCTTGTACTGAATTATTATTCAATCCTTGATGATGGAAGGCGTCATGAAATTGCAAACAACTTATGGGGACCCCATAGGATTTTCAAGGCAAGAGATGTTCAGAGGTGGCTTTCCATTGCCTTCCTCTGCATAACTACCCTCGACTTCTTTGGTGGTTTCCCATCCATGTACTGACCAAGGTAGACCCTGCTTAGATCTGACAAATTCAGGCTAGCGTGGGCTGGTCTACCCCTTAGACCAGGGATAGTCAACCTGTGGTCCTCCAGATGTCCATGGACTACAATTCCCATGAGCCCCTGCCAGCATTTGCTAGCAGGTGTATATTTAAACTTAAAGGGACTATGTTTATTAAGAAATTAATCTCATAGTATTCAATGTACTTAGGATTGCAACTCTATCATCTGGTAGGCCAGATTCACAATCCATTTTTAGAAAATTGTTCCTAGCCTGTGTATGTAGCCCAGTGCTTCCGAGAACTGCAGTGGATAGGGGGTGGAGGGGTCTCTTCTCTTCTTTGCCATGGTCAAATTGAAAATCCCCAGATAATATCAGCTAGAGTGGAGTGCATTTAATGGGAAAGGGGGGAGTTAGGCCCCTAAAATTATACTACTCGTGTTTTTATTTGTTCAAGGATAACATTGAAACCCTGCAACCGTTGCTCTGCTGAAAACCCTGCGAGATGTCTGCAAAAGGAAGTTCTGTTTCAAAGAAATGAAAAATCGCAGATGAATACTGTGTCTTTAATGACAAACGGACTACTGAGTACTTATTTGTTTTAAACAAGGATAAAGCAGTTTGCCTAATATGTCTTGAAACAGTATTAAAGGAGTACAATATTAAAAGGCACTTTGAAGCCTGTCACAAGAGCTACTCAATATATCAAGGTGGGAGTGAACAAGATAAACTCTCTTTAAAAATCAATGTTTTTGCAGCACGATAGTTTTAGAAAGCATGTTGAAGAGAACCTGTCTATAGCGAGGGCCAGATATCATGTTGCTAACTGTTTTGCTGAGATGGTAGATCTTTCTCTGATGGTGAATTTGTTAAAAAGTGCATGATTAATCAAGGATATGTGCCCCAAGAATGTATCTTGTGTTAGTTGTATCAGTTTATCTGCATCTACAGTCACTAGGCATGTTGAAGAACTAGGAGAAGAGCTGCATATGTCACTGGTTGTCAAGGCAAAAAGGTTTGATTTTTTTCCCCTTTGGCATTAGATGAGAGCAATGTTATAGACTACTCAACTACTAATTTTTATTAAGGGGATAGATTCCAACTTCAGAGTTACAGAAGAGTTGTGTGCACTGCAGCGTTTGAAAGGCACCACAACTGCGGAAAACATATTCTTGAAGTTGTGTAAATCAGGAGAAAATCTTGGTCTGAATTGGGAAAATTGAAAAGCATCACAACTGATGGTGTAAGAAATATGGTGGGAAGTAAAACTGGTGTAGTTACAAAAATCAGTGAAGAGATATTTTAATTAAATGGTACACTTCCCATGCAATTTTACTGCATCATCCATCAGCAAGCCCTGTGTAGTAAGAGTCTTCAGTGGGAAAGCATGATGCGTATTGTTGTATCTAGCATTAATTACACCTTGCTCATCATCAGTTTCAAAAGTTTCTCTCAGAGATAGATGCAAAATATGGAGATGTATTGTACCATGCAAAAGTCAGATGGCTTAGCAGAGGCAAAGTCCTCAAGTCATGAAATTGATGGCTTTCTTTGGCCCATTATGCACGGCCGCTGAAACGGCGATTTCGGGTCACATGGCAAACGCAGAGGGGGAAGACGCGATGCATACCGGTTATGCACGGGGCGGGGCGCGACGGCAGCAAAACCCAGAGTAACCGATTATGCACGCGGCGATCCGGGCGCCGCTTCTGGTTGCGCCCCGGTCACCCGGAAGCTGCGCTTTCTTCCGCGTTTCACTGACGCAGCTTTTTCGGCGGCATGCACCGAAGCTGCGGCCGGTTGCAGCCAGCTCCGTGCGTTATCAGTGATTTTAGTCGCCGCCATTCCACCCCGAATGTGCGCTAAAACCCCCGTGCATAATGGGTCTTAAGGAGAAAAGAAAAGGTCAAGAAGCACTTTCTGACCCTGAATGAATTTTTGATTTGACTTCCTTAACAGAAATCACAGAGCATCTGAACACATTGAATCTAAGGTTGGGGAAATGAAAACGTGTGTATGACATGTATATTGAACTGAAAGCTTTTGAAGCAAAACTAAACATTTTTGTAAAGCAAGTTAGTGAAGGTAACTTTTCAAATTTCTCATGCTGCAATGGACTAAAATTTGAGAAGGATGGGAACTTAACAAGACACATCAAAACACTAAACCTATTGCAGGTAGAATTTCAGAACAGATTCACTGATTGCCATGAGCCTGGAAAGGAAATAAGAATGTTTCAGAATCCATATGAAGTAGTACCAGAAGATGCAAGTAACTTTTTTTCAGATGGAACTAATTGATTTGAAAGTCAGTGATCATCTCAGAGACATTTACAAAGAAAATAGTCAGTTAGATTTCTATTCTATATCTACCTGATATATTTATCAACTTAAAGAAATATGCTGCAGGCATGTTCATAGTCTTTGGCACCACATACATCTATGAACAAACGTTTTCCAATATGAAAATTGTGAAATCGATGTGTAGGTCAAGGCTTACAGATGAACATTTTACATGATATTTTAAATGTGTCTGCTCCAAACCTCGACTTGGACATCAATTCTTTGGCCAACAGAAAACAGTCACAAAAATCACCCTGACCAGGTAAGCATGTGTAGCTAAATAAAAGGATTCCACAGTAAGATTTAGTTCCAGAATGAATTGCATTAAAGTTAACATATCTTAATTTAATTTTGAATATTTACTTTTGATCAAAACAACAAGGTTAATAATTTTGTTTCATTTTGGTTTAAGATGTGGCCCTCTTTAGTATCAAGCATACTAAATTCTTTCTTTCTTTCTTTCCTTCTTTCTTTCTTTCTTTCTTTCTTTCTTTCCTTCTTTCCTTCTTTCCTTCTTTCTTTCTTTCTTATTTATTTATTTATTTATTTATTTTATTTTGCTACTTAACTTGTGGCTTCTTCAGCTGTAAAGTATTTTTCTATGATTCCTTTATTTGCTGGTTTTCTCCTCCTCTCCTTCTGAAGAGATCACACACACACACAGGTGGCGATCAGTGGATTTTATCCTGGCTCCTAGATAATGGTGCCTGCGCCAGGCCTTCCTCCAATTCACAGGTGTCACATCCATATTCAACACATACTGGCTTCTGCAAAAAGGCTGAATGAATGTGTTTGGTTGTCTGCCTCCTCTGGTCAAGTTATTTATCACCATTTGCTATGACAGTGGTGCTTGCTGGGAAATACCCTTCAGAGCAAGTGGCCTGTCACAATACTGGACATCCACAACCTGCAACCATTTGTGTTATCGATCCAGAGAAGTCAGTCACAAACTGGGATTGGGAAATGCTGCCTAGGACACAAACTTGACAACATACCATCTTTAGACAGCTTTGGAATTTCCTTTTGCAGTTATTTTTGCCAATAGAGAATTGGAACCGCATTTGGCCATAGGGAAAATGGTTCAGTGCTCACGCACAAAGGGATGTATGTAAGGTGCTTCCAAGTACTTCCCATCTTGGGTATCCCAGCTTCCCAGATGCCCAGGCCTGGTGAGGACTTCACTGCCCTCCAGCTCAAGAAACTCAGGAGAATTTTTAAAAAAAGGACTCCGTTGTGATATTGTAGGGGTTTCCCTTAGTCTGTCTTGATGTTTTTTTATTACAGAGATCAGAGAAAATTACTAGAGTGTCACCTGGATATGTCATCACACCTCCCACAAACTACCCTGCCCAAGTGCTTCCCCTCTAAATCTCTCAGCATTAGACCAGACCATGTTGGGAAATCTACAATCCACTGTCCAATCCAGCCCTTTCCTCTATGCCAGCCATTCCCAACCGGAGTTCCTAGCAACCACAGAGTTACTCCAGTGAGGGAGGGGAGTTAATCCTTAACACTATTTTCGCTCCCTTCACTCCCTTATATATTTGGGAAACAGCCTTCTGGGAGGAGACTGTCCGGGGCCCTGTCCGTCCAGGTCCACCCTGATTGGTCCTCCCCCTCTCAAAATGTCTTCTCAGAGCTCCGCCTGCAGAAAATGGCTGGAAGAAGGTTGTGGCAAGCAAAGGAATTGAGATAGTGAAGCAGAAGTGCCACACTCCAAAGCAACCATTTTCTCCAGGGAAACTGATCTTTGTACACTGGAGATGAGCTGTAATACCAGGGGATCTCCAGGTCCTACCTAGAGGTTGGCATCTCTGGCCAAGAGCTACTACACCTGGATCTAATGTAAGGACTGAGCACAGCCTGCATAAGGATTCCTTTCTTCCCATGTTTCCCCTTGCTCTGGCAACCACTTCTGACCCTGGGAAAATATATTCTCAGGTCTTGCTAGTATTGCCAATGTCCTGGTGGTGCCTAAAGAATACCCCAAAGTTACAAGTAATCTCCAAATCACACAGCTTATTTCCCCTGAGCAGAACTGCTGCTTTGCATGGGGCAACTGAGATTAGATGAATGCTTCCTAGTTTTGCTCAGGCAAGTACGGCACACGCAAAAATGAAACCAACTTCTTATTTAAGAAGCAGTTTATTTTTTTAGTGATGCCAGGAATGCTGTAAACATGTGACTTTTGGGAGTGTGACAGGGAGGCGTGGCCAGCTGGCATCACTTCCAGGGTGACTTGAAGTCTGAAGAATATTTCAAGAGTTATCCATGGTCAAAAGTTTGAGAAACATAGCTGAGCCATGCTAATACGTAGCTTTTTAAGCTATTTCATGCGATGCAAAAAAAAAAAAAAAAAGCCAGATTTACCTCTCAGGGCACTGACCAGCACAGTTGCCCCTGTGAGTAATTTAACCTGAGATGTGACTGGTCACTCTCCAACTAGAACAGTTTCTCTTCTTTTTCATGAGAAGGAGCAAACAGCTGGGCAAGGAGAAGGAGAAAGTTCCAGCTTGAGAGCTACTGGTGAGTGTTGCTTTCTTTCTTAGGGTATATAGATTGCAGGAGAGTCAAGGCTGTTTTAGTGTTGTTTTATTTGTCTGTTTTGCATGGGGCTGACTGCACAGCTAGGCCTATTCTGCACACATTGGATAATGCACTTTCAAGGTGCTTTTGCAGATGGATTTTCCTGTGCAGAACAGGATAATCTACTTCTAAAGTGCATTATCCAACGTGTGCAGAATGGGCCCTAGTTTGCCACCTTGCCCACCACACTGTCAGTGGGTTTAAGACAGCCTAGCCAGACATTGAGGATCCCTGGATCAGCCACAGTATCCCAGTCATTCAACTTTTGTGGGGCTTGAATCAAAATAGAAACTGGGGCGAAGAAGAAGAAGAAGAAGAAGAAGAAGAAGAAGAAGAAGAAGAAGAAGAAGAAGAAGAAGAAGAAGAAGAAGAAGAAGAAGAAGAAGAAGAAGAAGAAGAAGAAGAAGAAGAAGAAGAAGAAGAAGAAGAAGAAGAAGAAGAAGAAGAAGAAGAAGAAGAGTTGGTTTTTAGATGCCGCTTTTCTCTACCCGAAGGAGTCTCAAAGCGGCTTACAGTCGCTTTCCCTTTCCTCTCCCCACCACAGACACCCTGTGAGGTGGGTGAGGCTGAGAGAGCCCTGATATCACTGCCCGGTCAGAACAGTTCTATCAGTGCCGTGGCGAGCCCAAGGTCACCCAGCTGGCTGCATGTGGGGGAGCGCAGAATCGAACCCGTCATGCCAGATTAGAAGTCCGCAGTCCTAACCACTACATAGTGGCTCTCCACTATGTCCCCAATATCCCCTTTAGGCCATCTCTTCAGACCTCTGGAATTCCTAGAAGTCTGGCAAAGGCATGGGTGGTAAATATTTAATACGGAGAACACCCCTTCTCTGTCTCCTCGTCTCATGCATATTGATGTTATTAAATCCTCTCTTTCAGCAACAAGCACTAGGCTCTTTGCTACTGTGCTGGGGCAGCAGGGAAGAAAACCAAGATACCCAGAAACGGAAGTGCATGGAGATTGCCCAGGCAGGCTGTATTCGATCCTGGCAGGAGAGTGAAAGGTACAACCATGAGGAAAGCAGCAGTGCGGAGGGAGCCAAGCAAAGTGCTCTCTGGTCTTCTGGAGACCATTGATGGCCAGTGCAGGACCAGAACAGTGGCAGACTAAGACAGGGATTGTGCTAAGAAGGAAAATAACAAAGCTTCCATATATAGGAAAAGTATACCCCTGAGTAGTAGAAAATGTGAGTAAACTGTAGGGAATGACCATCACCATAAACCATTCCATAAGGCCTGAGTTGTTCCAGCGGGCCTATGTTGAGGGCTAGAAATAACTTTATAGTTTTCTGGCCTCCCTGTCCATCCAACTGAATTCCATCTAAGCAAATATTTATTACTGGGGAAGGAATAACATTGATACTTGGGGAAGGAAGTGCTTTTGAATCGACTGGTTTTATTTACTTAAAAATTAAATCTTAATTTTTAATCTTTTTATGAATTTGAATTATTCTGTAAGCCACCCTGAGGCTCCAGGGTACAAATGCAATAATAAATACATGAAATAAAATCTTTCTAGCTTATTTATTTACTTATCTTCCCTTTTCCCCTTGTGACTCAAAACATAGAAAATACAATGAGATCCCCTTGGCCCTCCCCTCTCTGAGAAGATGCCTACAGCTTAAACCAATGCCTTCTAAGAATGTCTAGAAACAATGCGTCTCTCAGCTCCTCAGGAAGCCCCTTCTACAAGGTGGGATCTACTATACAAAAGGAATGACTCCAGGGCCCATTCTGCACACAACGCTTAATGTACCTTCAATGCACTTTAGAAGTGGATTTTCCTGTTCTGCACAGGAAAATCCAGCTGCAAAAGCACATTGAAAGTTTATTATCTTACACGTGCAGAACGAGCCCAATTGTACCTCTGAGACCACGTTTTTGGGGGGAATGAGTGTTCTGGAGTCAATGTTTCCTTTGTTACTTACTTTAACTACCAAAATCTCCTACCCTGAAACTCTTGTTGTTCTCTAATGTGCTACTGGATTCAAATCCAGATGTTCTATTGCAGACTAAAAAGTCTTTCCTACTGAAACTACATAAAAGGAAGAAGCTCTAGAAGAGAAGTGGTCCATCTTAGCTAAAGGATAAACTAGAAGGTGTCAACCAGAAGACCACCATTGGAGCACAGGGACATATGGGGAGACCCACTCCTTCAGATCTACATGTCCAGACCATGAAGGGCTTTAAAGCTTTACACTGAAGTGGGAAACAAAATGGCAGCCAATGCAGAGGTTGGGTGATATTCATTCACATCCTGCTTATGACCCACCAGAAGCATTTAGGGAGCTGCCCAGAATGCCTGGCTGGAATGACAGCCCTGATGATGCTTTTGATGTAGCCATGACAAAGTTAAGTCAAAATCCAGAACTGTTTTATTGCCATGTCCTTTATCCCTCCTGCACTGGTTCAGAGTCTTCTTTGTTAGCTCTTTCTCTAGAGGTTGGTCAACCGTTGATTTCACTTGACAGCATCATTCATTTTAAAGCAACCTGGAAGACACCTGGTGGCCATATTTTTAGCCTTCTTCATTTCAGACGTCCTCCTCAGTTCTCACGAGGCCCCTAGGTTTTCTATTTATAAGTTGTCCTTTGATGCTCCTCAGTCTCCTGATGGCCCACATTTCCAGTCATCTCTACAAATTTAAACCAACGGCTCTGCTTTCTCCCCTCCTCCTCCTCCTCCTCTCCTCCACCTCTCCCACTTTCCGAGAGATGACACCCTCAATGATGACCTGATTTCTCCTTCCTCTGTATGGACTGGCGCCTGGGCTATTATATCCCAGCTGCTCAGCTCTGATTGGCTGACAGCCAGTCCCAACCTCATAAACAATTACTGTAAATGGCTGTTCAGGAGGAAGAGAACAGGAGGAAGCCCTGGCACGGAGTAGGAGAGGGAAGGGAGGGCAGAAGGGGAAAGGAGCCATATGACTGAAATATCTCACTCAAGCTCGAAAGCATCTGAGTAGTCTGGGGACCGTCCTGCTACTTGTTGTTTTTAATACATGCCAGACCAATTCACTGCCTTTCAGTGCAACTCTAGCCCTGGTCTTAGAAAGGCAGGACGCCCCTTAGGTGTGCACTGTAGCACAGCAACCTCAACCAGGACTCATGAGGTCTGTTCAGTGGGGCAAGGAACACAATGCATTCAGCCCCAAGTAATGGCACAGTCAAGAGAGGGTGCTGAGCCCTCTGAAGATGTGTAAGGAAGCACATTTCCCTACCCACTGCCTGCTCCCAGATCCAAGCTTCTACCTGCAAGAAGCAGGGTGAGCCTCCAGCTGCTGTTGAGCAGAGAAGAAGCAACAGGTGTAGCATACCGCTCCAAACCCTTCTCCAGTATCTACTTTCCAGATCTGCTTCCCAAAACCTATTGTCCCCTATATCAGAGTTAGTCAACCTGTGGTCCTCCAGATGTTCATGGACTACTATTCCCATGAACCCAGATCAACATGGGCACCAGGAGCTGTTTAGACCTTCCCCCTATCCCAGACAGGACGGTTCACTCTGCCAGCCACTTTCCAGGGGCCCCCAGAGTCAGTTCTGTCACATCACCTGCTACCTTTTCACATTGGATGCTGCAGACTGAACCTGGGACCTTCTGCCCACGAAGCAGATGCTGTGCCCCTGAGCCACACCGCCCCTATCCAAGGCTCCAGGGCTCCTTCTGTGGCTGCAGTGTGTGCAGAGATCCATTCTGCTGCTATCAGAAGTCCTTTTGTCCTTTTGAATAAAATGGCCTTGCAGAGCCTTTGGAACTGGGCCACAAGGCAGCCCTATGTTTTGGGGGGAGGGGGGAGGGCCATCTCAGGTTATATGCAACACTGTCAACATGGTATAAGTTGGACAGTGGAGACAGTAGACAGGAAGAAAGCTGATCCATTTGAAATGTGGTGTTGTGGAGGAGAGTTTTACAGATTGTGTGAACTGCCAAAAATAACCCAAATAAATGGGTTCTAGCTCAGATCAAGCCTGAACTCTCTTGAGAAGCTAAAATGACTAAACTGGATTCAGGTGGATATTGTATTATACTGTATGGACACAAATTTGACAGGAAGCACCAAAATGAAAAACCTGTAGAAGAACATTTCAGACCTCCCAGAGCACTCTGTGGAGGGCCTCAAAGTAGATGTTTTATTGCAAAGGAATGTCAGAAATCAACTGGAATGAGAGGTTGCTGAATTACATGTTATTATAATAGAACACCCTGGGCTTAACAGGGATATCGGCTTCTTATCTCACTACTCATGCTCAGTTCTCACTAATACCTAGAAACTCAACTAGACTCAAACTTCATTCTCACATTCTCAACAGATCTGTATGCTTATTTACACTGCTATTTACTTTAATCTGTATGCTAATTAACCAGTTCCACGGGGCCTGAAAGACAGAGTTGTTTTACTAGACCTATGGTTGAGGCCAAAATTAACACTGAGAAGATGCTGGCCTCCTCCCCCCCCCCAAAAAAAGATGAATTTTAAATCTAAAATTTTAAAACTATATTATATTTAATTACCTGTAATTAATTTTATTGTCAGCTGTCCTGAGCCTTTGCGGGGAATGGTGGGGTAAAAGTCAAATAATAAAATAAATATAAATAAATAAATAATTTACTGCCTTCTCAGGTCTTGATTATCTGTTTTAATCATATTTCAACTATATTCACCCGGTTTTCTCATGCATGCAGCTAGTTATTTCTGGCAATTAAACCTCCCACCCTCTTCCTGCCTACAGTTGAGGGAATTTTATTTCATTGTATCTGAAGAAGTATCCATTCACATGAAAGCTTATATCCTGACTATCACTTCCTTGGGTCTTAAAGTTTCCACTGGACTCAAACTTTATTCTATGACTAAACTGGCTTTTATACTTCAGGCACATGAGGAGAAAACAAGTGTCACTGGAAAAAACAATTATTATTATTATTAGTAGTAGTAGTAGTAGTAGTAGTAGTAGTAGTAGCAGCAGCAGCAGCAGCAGCAGCAGCAGCACCAGCACCAGCACCATCACCAGCAGTAGTAGTATTGAATTTATTCCTAGGAATAGTTGGAGGCAGCTTGGGGGGGAATCCCAATATGAGATGGATGGATGCAATCAAAGCTGCCACAGACCTTAGTTTGCAAGACCCAAAGAAGGCTGCCAATGACCTTAGAGCAAGAATATTCGGGTCAACGACAGGAACTAGGTAGGAGGATAAAGTCGCCATGAGCTGGAAGCGACCCTTAGCACAGTCACGCTGTAGCTCCCCGGCAGGTAACAAGATAATATTTTCCTCCGATTCACATCTCACCATTGAAACACAGTCACAATCTTTGAATTTCTCAGTATGGCTCCACTAGTAACATCATGCTTTCCGGTGTTTGTGAAATGGATTCTTTATGTTATGAAGAACCCAACACAAACCCTCCAAAGCAATGGCAGGTCAGGAAATCAAACAAAGCTTTTCCTTCTTTCAGATGTCACAAAATAATTCCTTGCTAATGGTTTGCCTGGTTTAGATGTGTGAGAGTAGTTCCTTCCTTCCTTCCTTCCTTCCTCCTTCCTTCCTTCCTTCCTTCCTTCCTTCCTTCCTTCCTTCCTTCCTCCCTCCCTCCCTCCCTCCCTCCCTCCCTCCCTCCCTCCCTTCCTTCCTTCCTTCTCACTCCACTTCCAATCTCCTTCCTTCCTTCCTTCCTTTCTTCCTTCTCACTCCACTTCCAATCTCCTTCCTTCCTTCCTTCCTTCCTTCCTTCCTTCCTTCCTTCCTTCCTTCCTCCCTCCCTCCCTCCCTCCCTCCCTCCCTCCCTTCCTTCCTTCCTTCCTTCTCACTCCACTTCCAATCTCCTTCCTTCCTTCCTTCCTTCCTTCCTTCCTTCCTTCCTTCCTCTACCAACATACCTACAGAAAAAGTTCAGGAGGGAAATAGTCACTAACATAACTGAGATCAGTGAAAGAAAAAAAGAGAGGAAGGAATGAGAGAAAGAGAAGCAGGAAAAGCAGAGGGTGAAAGAACCAAGTGGAAGTGAAGAAAGGCAGAGACTTGGTTCCTTAAGTAAGAAGCAAAATTATCTTGATTTCTAGCTGAATAATTCATATTTGCCACAGGCCATGTATTCTTTGCACTTGAGTGTCAAGTGTTTATTGAATATCTCTCCTGACAGGGTGCTTGTGTGATACCCCACCATCGCCAGCATGAGAAAGAAAACACAACAACCACACGAAGAGGGGAAGAAAACAGCAAATGTCGAAATGACAGCTTCCTCCACCTCGCTTTGAGAATAATTGCTACAAATGATGCTCTCCCCCCCCACCCTTTAATAAAGAGTTTGTCTGTCCCCTCCCCCACCACCGAAAACAGCTGTACAACCCATTCAGATGCTAAGTGCATCCTCAGGGGGGCTTTCTAGGAATTGTGGGAGAAGCAAAGAGAGCTGGTCCTTCACCCAGTACAGGCGGGGGGGGGGGGATGACCCAAAAACCTCTTCTGAAGTCTTGATTCAGCCTCAGCCTAAAGCTGAGCTGGGAGTCTACAACTTTTAGTAAAGCTCCAGAAGTGGTGCGGTCCAGGAGGGATGGAGGCTTCCATGGAGGAAGCCCCTGCCGCTTTGATGGCCCCTGTTCTAGAAGAATCAGAGATGCTCCCTGTTTCCTTGTCAGCACAGAAAAAATTTACTATATTCACATTGCTATTTAGAGTGAGGCTGCAAAGCAGAGTCCATAAATGGGTTAGATTTATTTACCACTGTCTGATCTTAGCAGGTGTTCCTTATTGGGCAATGCGTTTTTTAAAAACTAACAATTTTTCTTTATTTATTATTTAATAATTCATTTGTCCTTTGCCTTTCTCTTCAATGATCGTTTATGCACTGGAGGTTTCATGCCGGGCTGCAGGATGGAGTTTTATTCATGGCAGGTTTCCCCACCTCTGCCCACCTCTGCCCCACCTCTTCCCGCACTCACACGGGGGAACATTTGGCCTGGTGCACCTCATCCGCCTCCCATTTGTGCTCCTGCACGGGAGCTGGGGCAGTGAAGTTCCCAGTGTGGAAACGGTCAATGGGCATCCAAAGCCACCTCTTGTTTCCGTTTTATCACAGCCGCCCTCTGAGGTAGGTCAGGCTGAGTGAGTCTGTCTGGATGACCCTTGGTACAAGTGGAGATTCGAACCTGGGTCTCCCAGATACTAGTCTGAAACTCTTAACCGCTACACCACAACGGTTGCAAAAAGAAAAGGCAGAAGAGGTATTCCTCATTCTCCCTTGGCAATCTGAAGTGAATGCACCTCTTGTATGTGCATTATTGAAACGCAAAGCATGTAGTATTTCTTCGAAAAGATTGATTTATTTACATACAAATTGATGAAGTTCATTGTAGCAAAATCATATGATTGATCATGACTGTTTAAATCCAGTGAAAGTCCTAAGTTATAGATGCTGCTTGATTCTGACACTTTCAAGAGAACAAGACGCAAAAGTAGTAAACAAAATGAATTGATTCTTGATATGGTTGCTTTAAAACAGATCAGCAGATCTGGGTGTTTATTTTAAGTAAATAGGTAGGCCAGGTATAAACTCAACCTGCATCTAAGTTGCTGAATTGAAGACCATTTAGAACCCAAAGCAGTTGGGACAATATCACCACAATGCCAATAAGTGTTTGTATAACTCAATAAATATTCAGAATACTTCATATACATGGATTGCAGTCAGATGTCGTGAGCAATTAAGAATTTGTTTGTGACAAGCACAGACATGGTTTATTCATGGGCTCATACACTTCTTCGCTCCTCCCTCTTCACTCCTGACTTCCTTTAGAGTTTCCAAATCTACCTAGCCAAATGCCTAGAGACTTTGAGAGCTGTACCTAAGGGAGAAAGTTGATGGAAGACGAGATATCACTTCCTGCTGCCTCTCCAGACTCTAGCATAGAGACTAGGAGAAATTCCTAGAGTACCTGTTTGAAGGCCATTTTTCTTCTCAATTCCTTGGGGATGGAGGTGAATGATATTCTCCCTGGAGTGGATAGGTGTCAGGGCTATCTTGAAGGCTTCTACATTTAATCTAACTCCCATTTTGGACTAGATGATCCATGAGATCTCTTCCAACTCTATGATTCTATGATCCCGGGGAACTCTACCAAAATTATCTCTTGAGGAAACTGCCACCAGTTGGAGGTGTTATAGCTATGTTCTGCTGCATTTGAGTGAATTATATCCATCAGTGGAATTTCCCCCCGGTCTTCAAACCTCCTTTTTAATATTTATTTTTATACGGGTGTGGGTGGGATGTCTCAGTTCAGCAAGCAGGTGATTAAGGACCATTTCTGCTGTCACCCTGATTGTTCAGAGACTCCCACATGACTTTTGTAAGCGTGTGATTTTTTTTACCCTCCTGCCTGGCCTTCAAAGATCTCTTAAAAAGACAAGATCCATCCTAAATCTTTCTATCCTCAGAGGGGATAACAGAAGGATTATTATTACTGATGATTTCTCTGCCTTCTCAAATACCCTGGGGGCTTTGGGTCATATAGACACAAACTCCACAGCCACTGGGAGAAGAAGAAAAAGCTTCCCGCCCCCTCCCCCCCCTCCAAAGAAAAGAGCAATAGTAGAAGGGAACAGGAATATGGGGAGAGAGAAAGAAAAACAACACAGGACTTTTAGGAAGACCTACTTATGAAAATAACCACGGGCTACCTTTTTGATGCTGAATATCCCCAACTTATAATTAATAAATAAGGTCAAATTAAACTGCAGAAACTGAAATCTTGCAAATCTGCAGCCAATGAGAAAGGAAGAGGGACATTCCTCTCTTCTCATGTTTTGTGCAGGGCTGGTTCAAACTGAGGGCAAATGTTCCTAACAGAATTCAGAAGGCCCATTCAGATTTCTATAGTGTGACTTTCCCAGTTCAGAGTTCGTACATTCAGCAAGAATTCGCCCTCATGTACCAGCACAGAGCTGTCAAGGAAATCTGCTTTGCTGCTTAGGTGGAATTTCTCCAGAAGATTCAAGTATCTTCTGCATGTAGCATCTACGGTCAAAACACTGAAATGAAGGATACAGCATTTCTATTGGGATTTGCTTTGGTTTTAACGTTTTATCCCAACTGCTTCAGCCACTGTAGGTAATCCTACATTTGCTTGCTTCTGGACATACCATGACATCAGCCTGCATCTAAAAAGTATAGGGCTGCCAATTCTGCATTGATAAATGCCTGGAGATTTGGGGGTGGAGCTTGAGGAGGGCATTGACTGAACCTCCGTGGGGTACAATGCCATAGAGTCTTCTCTCCAAAGCAGCCATTTTCTCCCGGGGAACTGATCTCTGTAGCCTGAAGATTTCTCATTCTGGGAGACTAGCAGCTCTAGTGTTTTGGTCGAGATGAGAGCATTCTATCAATATGAGCTTGGTATTTTTCTCAGAGCCTCTTGTGGTGCAGAGTGGTAAGGCAGCAGACATACAGTCTGAAGCTCTGCCCATGAGGCTGGGAGTTCGATCCCAGCAGCCGGCTCAAGGTTGACTCAGTCTTCCATCCTTCCGAGGTCGGTGAAATGAGCACCCAGCTTGCTGGGGGGTAAACGGTAATGACTGGGGAAGGCACTGGCAAACCACCCCGTATTGAGTCTGCCATGAAAACGCTAGAGGACGTCACCCCAAGGGTCAGACATGACCCGGTGCTTGCACAGGGGATACCTTTACCTTATTTTTCTCAATCTCTGTTTGAGCTGCCTCAGGCAAGGCCCAAGGTTCAGACACCGTGGGGTAGTTTAGATTCCACCTAGATTTCCATGGGTGCATAGAAGAATTAATTTCCATTGGTTCCTCCCTCCTCTGGCAGCCCAAAACAGCCCCCGAAATACTGCTTGTGGATGGACGACGCCCAGCAATAGCTAAAGGGGGGGGGGATCAGAGGATCTCATAAGGGAGGAGTACTTAGCAAGAATCTGCTCCCTCCCAGCCCCTAGACAGAATCCAAGCCAGTATATGGTCTTTAAGCTTCAGATCTTCAGACAGGCGCTGGGCTGGATTATAAACCCTTTGCCATGATTTCCTCCAGGCCAGGCTGGATTCTGAAGACTGGGGGGGGGGGGAATCACTTGGGTATGAAATTGGGGTCACTGTGGGTGGACAGGTAATTGTGAGTTCATGCATTGTCCAGGGGGTTGGACTAAATGACCGTGGAGGTCCTTCCAACTCTATGATTGTATAGGGACCATTAATGCAATTTCAGAAATAATGAAAACTTTCTTACAAGATTCATTCAGTAAGTTTCTCCCATGCTCAAAGCCATGAGCTGGAAGCCCCAAGGAATGAACTGATGGACCGGTCAACAGAAAGGCTTTTGTGAAATGCTGCATTTGTAAATCTAAGGTCCCTCCAGCATGCTAGCCTGATTGGCAGGCATTCCCTTTCATTTCAAAGATTATATTCTCTGAGCCCCAGATTAGAGCAGAAATGTGTTGGAAGATGGAAAATCTGCAGTGTGCATAACTGAGCAGAATATAAAGAGCGTCCTGCAGGGGGCATCAGAAGAAATGCATATTTAAGTCAGACACTTTCTGATCATTTCCAGCATCCTGAGTGGCACTTTGGAGGCGTCCTGCTTGCTTGCAGAAACGTTGTTGATCAGAGAATGACTGCAGCGAGCTAGACAGCCAGGTCTTCTCTCCTCTTTCTATACATGGCTGTTTCTCTCCCAAATAAAACCATTTTATTGTTGTAAGCAGTCTACTGCTCTGCTGCCTTATATATTTAAGCTCTGCCAAGAGGAGAAACTGGGCTATGATTGGGGCAAGGCAGAAAAAGGACACTTTGCACATGTTTGGAGGCACAGTTTTGAAATAATTCACAGTGTCTGGGTAGAATCTGTAGCATTCAGGGGTTTGTTGTAAATGGTGTTTCATCAGACTGGAGGGAGGTGAGTAGTATGGTACCTCAGGGCTCAGGGCTCGGTCCGGTACTTTTTAACATATTTATTAATGATCTAGATGAGGGGGTAGGGCCTCTTGTGGCGCAGAGTGGTAAGGCAGCCTCCTGAAAGCTTTGCCCATGAGGTTGGGAGTTCAATCCCAGCAGCCGGCTCAAGGTTGACTCAGCCTTCCATCCTTCCGAGGTCGGTAAAATGAGTACCCAGCTTGCTGGGGGGTAAACGGTAATGACTGGGGAAGGCACTGGCAAACCACCCCATATTGAGTCTGCCATGAAAACGCTAGAGGGCGTCACCCCAAGGGTCAGACATGACTCGGTGCTTGCACAGGGGATACCTTTACCTTTACCTTAGATGAGGGGGTGGAGGGACTACTCATCAAGTTTGCAGATGACACCAAATTGGGAGGACTGGCAAATATTCCAGAAGATAGAGACAGAGTTCAACAAGATCTGAACACAATGGAAAAATGGGCAAATGAGAACAAGATGCAATTTAATAAAGATAAGTGTAAAGTTCTGCATCTGGGTCAGAAAAATGCAGAGCATACCTACTGGATGGGGGATACGCTTCTAGGTAACATTGTGTGTGAACGAGACCTTGGGGTACTTGTGGATTATAAGCTAAACATTAGCAGGCAGTGTGATGCAGTGGTAAAAAAGGCGAATGCCATTTTGGGCTGTATCAACAGGGGCATCACATCAAAATTACAAAATGTCATAGTCCCATTGTATACGGCACTGGTCAGACCACACCTGGAGTACTGAGTGCAGTTCTGGAGGCCTTACTTCAAGGAGGACGTAGATAAAATTGAAAGGGTACAGAGGAGAGCGACGAGGATGATCCGGGGCCAAGGGACCAAGCCCTATGAAGATAGGTTGAGGGACTTGGGAATGTTCAGCCTGGAGAAAAGGAAGTTGAGAGGGGACATGATAGCCCTCTTTAAGTATTTGAAAGGTTGTCACTTGGAGGAGGACAGGATGCTGTTCCCGCTGGCTGCAGAGGAAAGGACGCGCAGTAATGGGTTTAAACTACAAGTACAACGATATAGGCTAGATATCAGGGGGGGGAAATTCACAGTCAGAGTAGTTCAGCAGTGGCATAGGCTGCCTAAGGAGGTGGTGAGCTCCCCCTCACTGGCAGTCTTCAAGCAAAGGTTGGATACACACTTTTCTTGGATGCTTTAGGATGCTTAGGGCTGATCCTGCGTTGAGCAGGGGGTTGGACTAGATGGCCTGTGTGGCCCCTTCCAACTCTATGATTCTATGATTCAAATGGAGTATCAGCAACTATTCCCTGCCACCAGCTCTGGTACAAAAGAAACAGGGCAATAAATCCAGCCTCCCCCCTCCTCAGTGCTCTGTGTGTGCCTGTCTCAACAAGTGGGCCTAAGGAGCAGACGGAGAAGTGAGAGAGAAGGAGGGAGAGAGTCATAAAAGGACCTGCTCCCGCCCCCATCTCCCCCAGGCATACCGACAGCCGCAGGGAGCGAGGCCAACTAGAGTGGCCCTTTTAAGAGCCGTCATTCAAAAGACCTGCTTCAGCAGAGGGTGAAACAGTGCCGAAGCCAGACAGAGAGGCGAGGCCTTTTAATGTGCCCTTGATCCACGGTACCCAGTTCACATCTGGTGCACCAGCAGGTAGCCCTGCCTGGCCATATGTTCTTCGTGCTGCTACAATTACCCTTCTGAAGGAAGCCGGGGTGGGTGGGGAAGAGGAGGGCGGGCTGAGCCGGAGGGGGTGGGGGAACGGGGTGAACCAGCCAGGAGAATCTTCCACCTCCAAGTGCAGGGAGGGGAGAAGCCAGGGGAGGGAAAGGAAGGGGAGAGGAGAGGAGAAGAGAAGGCAACTTTCTAGAGGAAAGAAGGTTTCATCTTCCCAGATGGTGGGGTGGGTCATGGCCTGGCCCAGTCTCCTTCTAGGTCGTGCCCAGCAGATGCAGACCCGGTGGTTTAGACTTGCTTCCATGTTGTGTTTGAGTTTAATTTTATTTGGATGTACAATAAAATCAGAGTCCAGTGGGGCACCTTTAAGACCAACAAAGATTTATTCAAGGCATGAGCTTTGAGTGCAAGCACTCTTCCCCAGACTATGATCTTCTTACATGACAGGGTATATATAGCAAAATCAATTCTGTCTCATATTTGGATGTGCATGAGTGTGTGCAACCCTACACTGAGGCCTCTGACCAAAGGACAGTTGTACACAGTTCACCATTTTGTCCCACTATCCCAGGCTTTCTCAATGAGGTTTTCAGTAAACCCTGGGGTTTCTTGATGGCCCTGTAAGCATTTCCTGAATGGGTTAATGGACAGACAGACAGACAGACAGACAGACAGACAGACAGACAGACAGACAGACAGACAGACAGACAGACAGACAGACAGACAGACAGACAGACAGATAGATAGATAGATAGATAGATAGATAGATAGATAGATAGATAGAGGGTGGGTGGGTGGGTGGGTGGGTGGGTGGGTGGGTGGAGAAAGAGAGAGAGAGAAAGAGAGGTGTGTGTATTAAACATTTATCAGGTGGTATGACCATACACGCCTCTTGTGGCGCAGAGTGTTAAGGTAGCAGACATGCAGTCTGGAAGCTCTGCCCATGAGGCTGGGAGTTCAATCCCATCAGCCGGCTCAAGGTTGACTCAGCCTTCCATCCTTCCGAGGTTGGTAAAATGAGTACCCAGCTTGCTGGGGGGTAAGCGGTAATGACTGGGGAAGGCACTGGCAAACCACCCCATAGAGTCTTCCATTGAAATGCTAGAGGGTGTCACCCCAAGGGTCAGACATGACCCAGTGCTTGCACAGGGGATACCTTTACCTTTTTATGACCATATACGGTCATGTCAAGCCACTCTCCCCCTGTGGTCACTGAGGGGCCTGGAGGGAGTGAGAAAGGGAGGGGGTGGGCATGTACACAGTGTGCATGGTTGTGCCACTTCTGGGGTTTCTCGAAGCCTGAAAAATGTTTCAGGGGTTTCTCAACGGTAAACAATGTTGAGAAAGGCTGCACTAGGCTAACACTGTAGGGCTGTGAGGGTTTACTAGGGATTAAGATCCCTTTCACTCAGTATCTTAAAAGTAACCCTTGCCTTGGATTTTACTGCTGGAGCACAACACGTCTGGCCCTGTGAGTAAGTAAAGGTAAAGGTAAAGGTATCCCCTGTGCAAGCACCGAGTCATGTCTGACCCTTGGGGTGACGCCCTCTAGCGTTTTCATGGCAGACTCAATACGGGTGGTTTGCCAGTGCCTTCCCCAGTCATGACCGTTTACCCCCCAGCAAGCTGGGTCCTCATTTTACCGACCTCGGAAGGATGGAAGGCTGAGTCAACCTTGAGCCGGCTGCTGGGATTGAACTCCCAGCCTCATGGGCAAAGCTTTCAGACGGCTGCCTTACCACTCTGCGCCACAAGAGGCTCATGGCCCTGTGAGTACCGAACAGCATATCACAGTGGAGATACATCATGGGGGGACAGGATATGAAATGTGGTGCATGTGCCCTGTGATGCAGGGATCCTCAACCTGTGGTCCTCCAGATGTTCATGGACTACAATTCCCACGAGCCCCTGCCAGCAATGGCTGGCAGGGGCTCATGGGAATTGTAGTCCATGAACATCTGGAGGACCACAGGTTGACTACCCCTGCTGTGATGGATCCTATCAGGAAGCAGGTTTTCTTCTGCACCCTCTTCACATGGTAATACATGGGCACATCTCCCGTGATTCCCCCCAGGATATTTTCCGAGGCTTCCCTGAATTTTCTTTGCTGCAACATTTAGGAAAATGTTGCAGAAAAATTGAGATAAACGCCAGGACACCTGGGTCTTTAAACAGTTGGTAACTGACCTGTTGATATACTGATAGAAGAAGAAGAGCTGGGTTTTCATACCCCTTCCTTTACTACCCAAAGGTCTCTCGAAATGACTTACAATCACCTTTCCCTTCCTCTTCCCGCCGTAGAAACCCTATGAGGTAGGTGAGGCCGAGAGAGCTCCAAGAGAACTATGATTAGCCCAAGGTCACCCAAATGGCTGCTGTGTGTCTCCAAGCACATTACAATCGCGTCCCTTTCCTCTCCCCATCACAGACACCCTGTGAGGTAGGTGAGGCTGAGAGAGTTGGCCCAAGGTCACCCAGCTGGCTGCAAGTGGAAATCAAACCCAGCTCTCCAGATTAGAGCTCATTGCTGGCTCTGATAATAAATAGTGCATCAGTATGGCCATTCAGGGGGTTTTGTTTGTGTTTTAAACTACCTCAGATAAAGCCTCCCAGTACACTGGAGGGAAGGCCGAGCGTCAAAGAATTGAGGCTTTTGAACTCTGGTGCTGGAGAAGACTCTTGCGAGTCCCTTGGACTGCAAGGCGAACAAACCGGTCAGTCCTAGAGGAGATCAGCCCGGACTGCTCCTTAGAAGGCCAGATCCTGAAGATGAAACTCAAATACTTTGGCCACCTCATGAGAAGGAAGGACTCCCTGGAGAAGAGCCTAATGCTGGGAGCGATCGAGGGCAAAAGAAGAAGGGGACGACAGAGAATGAGGTGGCTGGATGGAGTCACTGAAGCAGTCGGTGCGAACTTAAAAGGACTCCAGGGAATGGTAGAGGACAGGAAGGCCTGGAGGATCATTGTCCATGGGGTCGCGATGGGTCGGACACGACTTCGCACATAACAACAACAACACACTGGAGGGGGTGGGGTTTGCCTGATGGAGGGACTGAGGCAGGAGAAAGTGGGGGCACCCTGCTATCTGGAAACCCCAGTGCTGGCCCACTGCATCCATAGCCACACTAGCAATAGGGAAGCCACAAGAGCTTGCCCCTGTGTGGAAAACACTGTCCCATTGAAGGCTTGGGACTGGGTCCAAGTATGTTGTGCACAAGATGGGACTGCTCTCTCATCCGTGGGGGGTGGGGAGAGGAGGCCCCTTTTCCAAGACCACAAGCAGCAGGATTCTGCCAAGGAGGATGGCGGGGAGCTGGCTGCAGCAGCGAAGCAGTTAAGAGCACCCCAGGCCACGGCCTGACCCGGAGACCTTCTCCATCTTCTCCTCTTCCTTTTCTTCAATCACTGGAGAGATTACCAGCCAACAGATTAACCCCGAGTGTGACCTTCAGGCCCTCCAGGGAGGGACGAGAGAAAGTTGCTCTTTGAATTCCAAAATACTTGTGCTCTCTGCAGGGCGGCTTGCAGGATTGGCCCTTTCCTTTCTCGCAGGAAGGGGACCGGGGCCACTGCCCAACTGCATGCCATGGAACGCATGCAGACTTAAGTGCAGGTTGACTGACTAGGGCCATGCAGGACAATCTCCTGGTTAGAGACCATTGCTGCTGCTAAACCGAAAGTTGCACTGGCGGAAGGTGGGAGCGACAGAGTAGCAGTGACAGAAAGTGATGTCAGGTTGCAGCCGATTCATGGCAACCCCAGAGGGCTTCAAGGTTCATGGTCAGATCTAAGAGAAGTGGGTTCGAATCTCCACCCTGCCATGAAGCTTGCTGGGTGACGTTGGGCCATTCTACAGAAGGTTCGTCTCTTGACAACGAACCTCCCCAGCCCATCCCTGAGCTGATGGAAGAACAAGGGGGCTTTCCGCACTCCTTCAAAATCGCACAATGGTTGCCAATTGAAAACGCTACTGATTTGCCATTATGCACAACGTCGTTGACAATCTGCCACACACCTGAAACCGATCCGCAAAAAGCGCTTCGTTGTAGCGCTTTCATGGAAATCCCCAAAAGTGGATTCACCCTCCGGAAAGCGCTACACTCCTGCAACCAATCTGCAACACTAGCGGGAAAGTTCTGTGCGTTACCATTGTTGTGGTTTCTACAAAGCCCCTCCCCCTGGCTCTCTCCTCTGATCTTCCGGCGAAGCGATCGCCATTTTTTTTTCTCCGAGCGAGCGGAGATCAACGCACCGGCGAGCCTCCGTTTAGAGGCTTCCCTGGCTTCAGTCCCTCCCCAGAGCTGTTTAGTCACTAAGCACAAACAACAGAAAAGCCCATTTGCTAATGTATTTTCCCTTTATTTTTCACACTGTTTTCGGCCGATAATCGTACCCGTGAGGGGGGGGGGTTTCCACTCGGGGGGAGCGTGGCAACGATGAAACGGTGGCTCAAACACACCTGCCAGCTGGATGGGTCTCTCCGTTGCAACAAAGCAACGCAGATTCGTTGCAACGGGTGTTTTTTTTTTTAAACCTTTCTTAAAGGGAAAGGGGCTGTTTGGGAGCATGCTAACGGCCGCCCATTGGCTGCTTGACGGCCAGGGGCGGGACGAGCTTGGCAATAGCGCTTCCTTTCTAGCAATTTTTGCCGAGACCGGAAGCCTGTGGTAAACGATAGAAACGCAACTGGATTCCACTACAAAGGCAGGTATGCATAACGACGAATTCCACTATTTAAAATGGCGATTTTTCGTTCAGCAAACAATTTGCTACAAGGATCCCGGTGCGGAAAGCCCCAAGTAATCAGCTTACCTGAAGCACTCTCACACCATTCGGAGGAAGGAGGCAGCAACAGAGAGGAGAGATTAAAGGGAAGAGATGCCGTGCTCATCTGCAGGCCCACTGCTGTAGAGAAAGGGTAGTCAACCTGTGGTCCTCCAGATGTTCGTGGAATACAATTCCCATGAGCCCCTGCCAGCAAACGCTGGCAGGGGCTCATGGGAATTGTATTCCATGAACATCTGGAGGACCACAGGTTGACTACCCCTGCTGTAGAGAACTGGAAGAAGAAGGGAGATCTTTGCAGGACGAGGGCTGAATGCAGTGATTCCAGGATGCAGGCTTGGGGATTGCCATGCCCTGTATAGTAGCTGGCAACAGTAGGTCATTGTGGATGCAATGTGTGTCACTCCTGGCTCACCTTTGCCCATGACCTGCCTGGCCTGGTCTGAGACCTCGGTCTCCGTCTGCTTGGCTTCTGGACCGTTCTTGGACCATGCCTTGATTCTCTGCCCACCTTAACCTTGGGTTTAGCCTCTGACCACGCTCCTGACTCCTGGCTGCTCTGATCTTGGACTGTATCCTGACTGTGCTTCTGACATCTGCCTGCCCTGGCTTTGGACTGCTTTTCTGTCCGTGGACTGGGGCTAACTGGTGCCCTGCATGCCCTGCTGACTTAACACACTGGTCTAGGATTGTCACCAGTTGTTGACTTTTGCTTCAGATACGCAGGTACTTAGCAAGTCTTTTTGACTGCATTCCAGTCCCTTTTGCTTGATGATTCAGACGCATGATTATTTGAAGCATGGAATAACGCTGGCTTATTTCTATAACTTGGCAAATCCCCTTTATCGCAGAGCGTTTCCGCTTGTGCAGCTCAATGCCATACAAAGTATTACAAGGGAGATTTGCCAAGATTCCTTTTGAAAATAGACTATGTCCCTGTGAATTAAACACTCTGACACCATGCAACATATCTTACTGGACTGTCCCTTGTTTATTGTCCAGCGAAGGCACGTTATACCTCTTATACCCAAATGCAGAAATCATTCAAAAGAACTGATCTGCCCATTTTTGTTGAGCGATAAGGATGCCAGTGTCACCTTTATTATGGCCGAATTTTTGTCTTCAGCTTTTTTTTTAACTTAAACTGATTGATGTATCCTGACTATCTCTGTTCATTTTGCTAATCTGCTTTATGCCCATAAAGGTATTGTGTGTATTGTGCTTGATGATTCTGTCTTCCCACAAGGATCAGAGAGTAGCTAATGTGAAAGACCAGTCCAGGAGCCCCTAGACAACAGCACAGGTGTTTCTGCCAGTCCAAATATACAGTAGAAGAATGGTCTCTGGAAGGCAGCTTTCCTCTGTGTGCAGCCAGCTGGGTGACCTTGGGACAGTCACAGTTCTCTTAGAGCTGATCTTGCAGAGCGGTTCTCTCAAAGCTCTTTCAGCCTCACCTACCTCACAAGGGGTCTGATGTGGGAAGAGGAAGGTGCTTTGAGACTCCCTTGGGAAGTAAAAAGCGGGGGTACAAAAAACCCAGCTCTTCTTTATCATCTTCTTCTTGGGCTTATCAATAATTTTAAAAATATGTTCCCCCCCCTCTCTATGCCCCCTCCCCAATGGGCTACTACCTAGCCCCTGATTTCCCTAGTCCCTTTCCTAGGCATGTAAACAACAGCTTTGGGTCTCGGCCCATTGATCAGCGCGCTCAATCAATGGGCACCAGAGAGCCAAGAGACACTCCAAATCAAGATAATACAAATGGCAATAAAATAGCACCATTGATTTTAGAACCTCCCATTCAAGGCTTTATAAAGTATTCATTAAATGTCTATTAGAACAAATTGAAAGCATTAGGAGGAAGGCTAGCTGGTTATGCAGATTTGTGTCATTTCGGTTAATTCAGAAATGCCGCACAGGAGGCCATTCACCAGGGCCCTGGACACGCGGCTGGGAAAGGACCTTGTCGACTGAGGGCATGCACCCACATGTACATGTTTGCCACTGCAATAGGTGCATCTTTTGTATTGCTAGTTTGCTAGTCACTAATCAGGGCAATAAGAGTGCTGAACCAGATCTTATATACAAATGTGTGAAATTGCGTCTCCAAAGCTCCTTTCTGCCTGAAAAGCAGCTTGCTCAAAGCAGCTATGGGGATCAGGAACGAGGCAGGATGCATTTAACCCTCCCCCGTAAGAAAAGCCCTGCTGGATCAGACCAGAGGTCCATCTAGTCCAGCCTCCTGTCTCACACAGTGGCCAACCACCTCCTCTGGATAGCCAACAACAGGGCAGAGAAGCTCAGACCTTCTCCTGATGTTGCCTCTTGGCTCTGGAATTCAGAGGTTGACTGCCCCTGAACGTGGAGGTTAGACCTACCCTTGATTTGAACTCGGGTCTTCCTCTCCCCCCCCCCCACTGAAATAGAAAAGTGTTCTGCACATGGTTAGGGAAGCTCAGATGGCGGTGGGGGAGCCAAGCGCAGCAGGAGCCTCTTTCTTTCTTTTCTTGAAGGGGGAGAGAGAGGATTGGAGACAGCAGAGGGAGAAAAAAACCAAGAGGCAAATCTCTACCGAGAGAAATTAGGGCCTTTGGAGCTTCTGCCAAGAGAAGTTAGGGCTTCCCCTTTAAGGCAAGCTTGAAACCTGGGAACCAGGAACTGATGCCCTGGTCAATCAGGGCCTCTCTGCCATGGAGGTTCAGCAGCAAGTTTGGAACAGGCAGAGATCTGCACGCTTTCTCATGCTGATTTTTCAAATATTGAGTTTTAAAACCACTCTAGGATATCACGGAGAAAAGGTAGGGTCACTCCAGATCAATCCTGCTTGTTGCAGAGGGAAAATTTAAACCAGACAAAATCAAAATGGACATTGCATTCAGTGTAGACGGTAGGGACTGAATCGACCTGGGATTGGAATAAAAGCTCCATGCAGATTCAGCCCTGGCTTACATTACAAAATCATTGTATGAAAGTGTTTAGATCACTGAAAGTACCACAAACACACTAAATATTATTTTCAAGGAGAGGAAGAATTGGGAGGTGTGGATTTCTTGTATTCCTGCTAGGAGAAGCTGACAAGACTGTGGTCAAGAGGAGGTTTTTAAAATCTATTTGGTTGACGAAGCCATGATCCTCTTTAAGAGATTTTAGCCTCTGTACTTCAAATCGTTATAACAGAAGAAGAAGTTGGAGCATTTCCTGCTGTAGACTTCAAGCCAGGCTCTCTAAGCAAGACAGCTTAATCAGCTATTACAACTCTTTTCAGCAGAACATACAGAGAAAATCTATTTCTGAAGCGCCTTTGAGTGTCTGACTACACCAGTTTCATTCAGCATGTAAAAGGCCTGGCTCTTTTGAAAATAGAAGCTAAAGAATTCTGTGTAATTTTGATGCTGTGCTGAAGCCAGAAGTTTGATCTCAGAAGAGGGAGACCCCATTCGGTACCAAGAGTTTAACTGGGATTTCCCTAGCTCCAGCTATTACATCGAACTGAACATACCTCATCGTGGGCCCAGCAAGTCCAATATTCAAGTCTTATCTATCCTCTCCTGGCCTTTGACAGGTGGAGCCCATTAAGGTCGCCCAACCCACTAGCTTAGGCTGATGGTGCTCAAGGTGCCCAAGAAAGGCTTCAAGAAAGACTTATTATTTATTTATTTACTTATTTATTAGGATTTTTATACCACCCATTCTTTGCAGCTCTGGGCAGTTTACACTGAACATTGTATAACTTTACATGGAACATTATACAGTCTGTAACATCGTACAACTTTCGATAAAACATTATAACAGTCCAATACATCGTGTAATTTTCAATAATTGTCTTAATAATCTACAGAAGCGGTCCCCAACCCCCGGTCCGAAGACCGGGACCGGTTCATAGATCAGTCGGTACCGGGCCGCGGCTCCTCCTCGTCCTCCTCCCCGGCTGCTGCCTCGGGGGCTGCCCTGCCACTCTGCCACTGGCTCACCTTTGGTGCTCTCCAGCGGCCGCCATGGCTGGGGCTCCCCCTCGGCGTAGCACTGCGCAGCTGCTGATGGCAGAGCCCCCCAGTGGGCGGCGGGAAGTCAGGGGCACCGGCGGGAAAGCAAGTGGAGCAGGGGCTCAGGCAACGGAAGCGACCTCCCTTGGCAAAAGACAATCCCCCCCCCCCGGAGCCTCAGTAAAATTGTCAAGCGTTGAGCGTTCCCCGGTGATAAAAAGGTTGGGGACCACTGATCTACGGGAACATTTATAATAAAATAACAACAGCTTTGGGAGATCAATTTTTTCACTCATGGGAGGGCGTCTGGGAGGGGGGACCAGCAGGTGTTCCGAGTCGGTCGGCCTCAAGCAAATGCCTGGTGGAGTTCCTTTTTGCAGGCCCTGCGGAATTGTGGAAATTCAGGCAGGGCACTGAACTCTTTAGGGAGCTCATTCCACCAGGAGGGGGCCAGGATCGAGAAGGCCCTGGCCATTATTGAGGCCTGACGTGCTTCTTTAGTGCCAGGGATCCGTAGCCAGTTGGAGGTGGCAGAGCCTAAGGCTCTTCTGGGGATATAGGCAGGGAAGTGGTCTCTCAGATACACTGGGCCCAAACCACGTATGGCCTTAAGGGTGATTCCCAGAACCTTAAGCTTAATCCAGAATTCAACTGGGAGCCAGCCAAGTTGCTGGGATCTCCATGATGTTTTAGTGAGAATCCTGGTCTCCTTTGTGGATGTACTTCTTGGGTGATAAATTCTTGGTGATTTTGGGGTGGAGCCTTGGAGAGCAGGGTTTTGGAAAGGGGAGGGACCTCAGTGGAGCATCATGCCATACAATCTACCCTCGAAGGCAGCTTTTTTCTCCAGGGGAACTGATCTCTGTCATCAGTGATACCAGGAGATATCCAGGCCCCACCTGTAGGCTGGCAGCTTTACCCTGACACTTTATCTTGGTTGGGGTCATGGTGATTTGGGGGGTGAGTCCCCCATGAAGGCTCTGGTCATAAATGCTCTGGGGACCCCCTTCCTTTCTGCTGTTCCCCCAGGCAGCATTAGAAGTTCTCCACAAAGCTGGAAATTCTCAGCCCAGAGTTGATTCCGGCCTGCCCATCCCTCAGGACACCAGCAGGGGGCAGTCCTTTGACAATTTTTTTCTTTTTTTAAAAAAAAGGTGTTTCCACCTATCACAATAGCTCTGCATGTCAGGACCAAACCTTTCTGAAAGACCCATGTTTTAGAATAGGGGCAGTCAAACTGCGGCCCTCCAGATGTCCATGGACTACAATTCCCAGGAGCCCCTGTCAGCATTTGCTGGCAGGGGCTCCTGGGAATTGTCATCCATGGACATCTGGAGGGCCGCAGTTTGACTACCCCTGTTTTATAATATAGTACCTTTGCATTGCCTGCGCATGCACAAAATGCCATCAAGTCACCCCCAACTTACGGTAACTCCATAGGGGTTGCAAGACAAGAAGCAAACAGAGGTGGTTTGTTGTTTCCTTCCTCTGCATAGCAACTCTGGAGTCCCTTGGTGCTTTCCCACCCAAATAGTAACCAGAGCTGACACCACTTAGCTTCCAAGATATAGGAATACGCAGCTTTGAAACGGGATTGGATCGATTCATGGAAAATAGGTCCATTGGTGACTACTAGTCATGGAGACTAGGGGGAATCTCAACATTCAGAGGCACTAAACCTCTGCATCCCAGAGCCAGGAATCAACATCAGGGGAAGGTCTCAGCCTCTATGCCCTGTTGTTGGCCCTCCAAAAGAACTGGTTGGCCTCCATGTGGGGCAGGATGCCAGACTAGATGGACCACTGGCCTGATCCAGCAGGGATCTTCTTCTGTGCTCACCATCTTCAGACATTAGGCTAGGTTTTTATAGCAAATGTAAATTATCCTTCAAACCAGGTCATGGCCTGAGCCTCAGGTTTTGCCCCAAATAACAAACCTGATATCTCAAACGTATTTGGTGATGTGGAAGACCACTGCCTGAGACCCTTGGAGAGCCGCTGCCAGTCTGAGAAGACGGTACTGACCTCGATGGACCAAGGATACCTGGCTTCATATTCCACGGCCCTCTTCTGGGTTTCTCTGACTTCTGAGCTTAGGCAGGTGGTGGCTGTAGACAGGGTCTTCTCTCTGATGGCCCCCTGGTTGTGGAATAATTTTCCTTCAGCCATTCTGCGTTGAGCAGGGGGTTGGACTAGATGGCCTGTATGGCCCCTTCCAACTCTACGACTCTATGCTTCACTCTGTGTTATGGTGGCAACAAGGAGAGAATCACAAAGGAAAGTCCACTGCTTGCACATTACTGGCTTCCAAGAGGTTTCCTTTACAGCTAAGCCAAACATTTGGTAGCAGAACATTTTCACTCCAGGAAAGGGCAACGTACGTCAGCCCCTCTAAAGAACCTTATCCCCTTTGCATCTGTCCACTTAACATCCGTAGCCTGCTCTGATCAGCTGTGTAATTTTTCCCCCCTTTGAAAAACCTTCCTGCCGCACAGCCAGCAGGATTTGGTTATGTTCTTACATCACGGAGGACAAAGAAAGATAAAGCATAATGGGGGATTCTCTTACGTGGCCTTTGTTTGCCTTCCGTGACCTTGCTAGTAACTGATATGAGAGCTGCTACCCAGAAGACAGTGGAGGGGCTGGTATTTCTTTCGGGGGGCAGGGGAAGGGAGGCTGGCAGGGTCGATGTTGCTGCCCCCTTTCACAGCCCTGCCAAAGGCTGCTGAGAATGGAGGAAGCGTTCAAAGGTCAATATTTCTTGCAAAACTTTTCCCACCGCAATGTGGCTCAGCCCTGCTTGCCTTTACCTGAGCTGCCTTTTCCCTGCAGTTCACCAATACAATGCATTGTGTGAATGATGCTTCTTATTCTATCTGAAGAGCTGTTCTATTTATCGGACATCTAGCACAATGGATCTCTCTAACCGAACCATTGGATAGACCTCAGGAAACTACCATCCTTAACCTCACCGGGAAATATTTGTAGAATATCAATCATCTGAGATGAGGCTGCCAGCAAAAACAAAAGCCGATTCAATATTAGGAAAACGCAGCTGCCTTGTTAAAAAACTGCGTCCGATTCTTCAGCCCGGCATTTCCTGCATCCCTCCTTCTAAGAAACTGGGAAATACCTCCCCTTGTTAACTTGTGAATTATTAGAGATGCTCACCACTGGCCTCCATGAATCATGCATGGCTGTTTTTGTTCATCGGCCCTGATGTAACTAAATGGTTCAATTAATATTTAAATGATAACTATTTTTAAAAGCCAAGGCATCCCTCTCCTTCCGTGACACAAGGGGTGTGTGGAATTTCAAGAGGGAAGCCCTCCATGCGTGTAAATATTCATCTTTTCATCTTTCTTAATGGTCTCCTCCCTGGCTGAAATTCAGATTGTAAGATCCTTAAGGCAGGGAAACTTTTATCTTCTACACCTATTCTGACACAACGCATTATGTATGTAGATGGTACTAAAGAACAGAAATCACAAGGGCTTAACTAAGCAGATCCAACACAAGATGGACGGACTGGATCAAGGAACCGAGGACCCTCGACTTGCAAAACCGGAGCAAGGCTGTGAACAAGAGGACAATTTGGAGGCTGCTAACTCAAAACAGAAGCAGGTTGATGGGCACTCTGGGTACACACACACAACACCAACAAATGAGCCAGCTACTTTGGAGTGAAGAACTGATAACGAGGAATATAGCTCAACCCCACATGGACCTGCATAAATCTGCTTGTAAGAAAGCCCAATGCATGTTCACTTTACAAATAAAACCTTCATAAATTTGAAGTTTCAATCACAAATAATTGGAGTTTTTAAACTGTTGATTTCTGAGTTTTGATCATTGTTGGGGTTTGTCTGCCTTTTTGATAATGCTTTGTTTATATTGTAAGCCATCTTGAATTCTGTGAGGGAGAAAAACAGCTAATGAATGTTTTAAATTTAAAAATATATATAGTTGTCCATGCATTAACATTAACATGAGCATTTCCCTGCCTTTCTCCAGCACAGGGAACCGAATCAGCTTGCATTCTTCTCTTGTTTCATCCTCACAACAGTCCTGTGAGGTAGGCCAGGAAGACAGAGCATGTCTGGCTCAAGATCACCCAGGGAGCTTCCCTGGCATGAGTGGGGATTTGAACCCGTTTGCCCAAATCCTAGTCTGACACTTTAACCGTGGCACCATGAGGACTCTCAACTGTACACAGGCTGTATGCATGTTCCCTGTAATGGTCCAGGAGTAGTCAACCTGTGGTCCTCCAGATGTCCATGGACTACAATTCCCATGAGCCCCTGCCAGCATTTGCTGGCAGGGGCTCATGGGAATTGTAGTCCATGTACATATGGAGGACCACAGGTTGACTACCCCATGACTACCCCCATGATACCAGGCTCAACAAACCAATGGGCTGAGCCCTATTCGCATTATAATGAAGTGCACATACGTCCTACATGCACAGACCTGTTGGTAAGGGGGGGGGGGGGGGAAACAACACCTGCATCCATTTTACCAGTGAAACAAGGGACAAATGTGAGTTTTAAATCCTGGGTCAGATGTGTAAGGTGAAAATGACTGAGCGCACAAATAAATAAAAACAGAGTGTTTGTTGCACACATTCACCCTAATCCCTGAACGGAGCTGGTATGAGGCAGTTTACTCTTGTTTATCACGGGATCTCTGGGCTGGGACCGGGGCTCCTTGGCAGGGGCTCTGGCCTCCAGCCCCCACCTGCACACCTGCTTAACCACCTGCCTGCACGCGCGCCCCCCTTCCCCACTGGCTGGCCAGCGCTCCCCCCTTCCCTGCTCCCAGCGACCTGGGTTGCCCACCACTGGCAGGGCAGAGTGAGAAGATTGTGCACCCTCCTCCCCTCCAAGTGCTACAGAGGAAACAACACCAGTGAGCAAACAAGGGAAGGATGCAGAGACAGGCAGGGAGGGGTACTTGGGGGCTGGGGGGCTGTGCCTTCTGAGAGCCAGTTTGGTGTAGTGGTTAAGAGTGCGGATTTCTAATCTGGCATGCCGGGTTCGATTCTGCGCTCCCCCACATGCAGCCAGCTGGGTGACCTTGGGCTGGCCATGGCACTGATAGAGCTGTAATAGGGCTCTCTCAGCCCCACCTCCGTCACAGGGTGTCTGTTGTGGGGAGAGGAAGGGAAGGCAACTGTAAGCCATTTTGAGACTCCTGATAGAGCTGTTCTGACCGAACAGTGATATCAGGGCTCTCTCGGCCTCACGCACCTCACAGGTGTCTGTTGTGGGGAGAGGAAAGGGAATGCGGTTGTAAGCCGCTTTGAGCCTCCTTCGGGTAGAGAAAAGTGGCATATAAGAACGAATTCTTCTTCTTCTTCTTCTTCTTCTTCTTCTTCTTCTTCTTCTTCTTCTTCTCTGCCCGGGGCCCCCAGACCCAGCAGCCGGCCCTGCCTGGCAGGCCAGACTTGTTCTCTTTCTCTTTGGGCGGCGGGAGTTTCAGGGAAGGGGCTGAGTCGCAAGATCCGTCTTTAGATTTCCTCTGCCGGGAACGCGCTGCGGCTACTTTTCGGCGGCCACTATAGAAAGCATTCCGGGAGCCGGGGGAGCCTCGGCGCGGCTTCCGCGGGCGGTCCCGAGGGAGGACACCGCCCCCCTCGGATGATGGATGCCCCTCCGCCTCTCCCCACACACCCCCCCCCCCAGCCCAGGGCTGAATAATGGATGGCGTTCGGCCTCCGAGGCCTGCGTAACGCGATCTGGAGCCCAGAGAAGCAGCGCGCAAAGGCGGGATGGGCCGGGGAGGGAAGGACTCCGAAGGGCCGCCCGCCCACTAGACGGTCACCCGATCCCTCTCCAGGCCGGCCCTTGCACGCAAGCTGGTGCGCGGAGGAAACGCAACCCCGGCCCCGCAGGAATCCGCGTCCCCGAGGAAGCCGACCAGGGGGCAGCCCAGCTCGGACCTTCTTCCCCCGCGGCCCAAGGACATGGTCGCTCCTTGGCTGTATTTATGCCCCGCCCCCTCCGCAGTATCATCCTCGCAGTTATTAGAATAGGTAAGGTCTGTAGTGTTGAGTGCAGGATTCAAAAGGACATGAGGATAATCATGAAGGCTTAAGGGGGGTGGCAGGTGATGAGCGATAAGGTTGTGAGTGTCCTGCATAGTACAGGGGTTGGACTAGATGACCCAGGAGGTCCTTTCCTACTCTATGGTTCTAGGAATACCCCAGAGGTCTGCCAGTCTAGTCCAATTTCAGCGTAAACCTTAATTCATGAAGCCAAAGAGTAAGAGCTATAAAAAGCCAAGCCATACAGTCATGTCTGGTCAGTTTGTTCCTATTTTATTCAGCATAGAAAGGGGGGTGGGGGCTGAGCTTTCAGATAGGAGATGGGAGAAGTGAAAGCTGTGAGTCACTGTCATTTTTTCCTTTACATGGCGAAAATAAGCCAGGGTGTTGTGGCACCTTAAATTCTAAGTAGATTTTATCCCCGTATAAGCTGGATGGCCCAGGCTAGATCAACCGCATCAGATCTCAGAAGCTAGCCCTGGATAGGATTTGGATGGGAGACCACCAAGGAAGTGCAAGGCAGCCACACAGAGGCAGGCAATGGCAAGCCACCTCTACCCGTCTCTTACCTGGAAAATCTTATGGAGTCACCATAAGTCAATTGTAACTTGATGGCACTTTCCTCCACCAAGGAGTTTTTGTGGACTAGAATCAACCTGTGGTCCTCCAGATGTCCATGGACTACAATTCCCATGAGCCCCTGCCAGCATTTCCTCACACCTAGAATAAATTTTGGTTGGTCTTAAAGGTGCTACTGGACTCCGTTTTTGTTGTTCGCCCCACCACAGACATCCTATGAGGTAGGTGGGGCTGAGAGAGCTCTGAGAGAACTGTGACTGGCCCAAGTTTATCCAGTAGGCTCTATGTGGAGGGGGGGGGGTCAAAGGTTTTATTCAGATATATCATAAAGCCATGGTTAATTGACTATATAGTTTGTGAAACCAAGATTAAGCTTGTGATCACCCAGTTCCTGGTTTGCCTCAACAAAACAGCGTTTTCGTTTCCTTCCCTCTGCAGCCCCCTGGGGGGATCTCTCTAATGAAAAAGCCAGAGCTCAGCTAGGATGCTTGCATTCAGACATCATACAAAACCGCCCACAATTCATAAACCAGCTTCAGATTGTGGTTTCACAGGCCCCAACACACAAGCATTGATGAAGCGGCCTGCATTCATACAGTCACACGCACCAGTTGAATGAAACCACAGCGTTGTGTGGTGTCTGGGGCTGCATCTGGGATTCTTGGGTCTACATTTGCTCCATCCTTCTCTCCTCCCCGTTAGCAAGGTGGATAAGTCATTGATTTGCACACGCTATATTTTAGGTTAATATAGAGCCAGTTTGGCGTAGTGGTTAGGAGTGCGGACTGCTAATCTGGTGAGCCAGGTTCGATTCTGCGCTCCCCCACATGCAACCAGCTGGGTGGCCTTGGGCTCCCCATGGCTCTGATAAAGCTGTTCTGACCGGGCAGTGATATCAGGGCTCTCTCAGCCTCACCCATCTCACAGGGTGTCTGTTGTGGGGAGAGGAAGGGAAGGCGACTGTAAGCCACTTTGAGCCTCCTTCGGGTAGGGAAAAGCGGCATATAAGAACCAACTCTTCTTCTTCTTCTTCTTCTAAAGGGGGGAAAAGTTTATTTATAGAAGAACATTTGTGATGGTGCAGAGGGAGAGCTAGGAGAGGTGCTACCTACATGCTCTAGCCCAGGGGTAGTCAAACTGCGGCCCTCCAGATGTCCATGGACTACAATTCCCAGAAGCCCCTGCCAGCATTCGCTGGCAGGGGCTTCTGGGAATTGTAGTCCATGGACATCTGGAGGGCCGCAGTTTGACTACCCCTGCTCTAGCCCAAGGAGAGAGTGAGAGAGAAGCTTCCCTAAAGAAAGAGGAAACTGCCCTGAGAGTATCAGTCTAGGGGCAGACAAAAGGCACACTTAAAAGACAGAAAGCTCCTGAGCTCTCTGATCTATCTAACAGTCTTCTTGCTGCCCCCTTCAGGGTCTCCTTCTTCCTCTTAACTTTGTACCCCAGACATTGCCTGCTCCAACACACCCAGGGTCAAAACTCTTGAGAGAAAGGAGCTGCCCAACCGAGAATCCAAGCATTTGTTGGAAGGCTCAAGGTAAAGGCTCCAAACAATGCCCCCCTCCCCCGCAAACAGACACAAAGGCCTTGCCAAGGATCTCCCTTGCCGCCACGCCAGGTCAGTTGGCAAAGGGCGGGCGGTCTATGCACGTCACCAGCTCTCCACTGTATGCCGGTCACAGCCAGCCAGCTGTGCTTAAGAAAGCAGCTCTTGCGGGTGGAGACCGGCCTGCGAGTCCAGAGGGACGAGGTTCAATGAGGCTGGAATGAGAATCAGCCCCAGCAGCGGCGGTGGGAAGAAAGGGGTCACCTCCCGAGTGGGCAGGGACTAATCAGAGGGTGTTTTAATGACAAAGGTCATCCTTCCACGGAAGGGTCGTCCTCACTCTTTCTTGCACCCTCCGCCCTCCTCTGCTGAGAACTGCTCGTTTGATGTGGTGTAAACCCGCCCCATCGGTTGCCTTCGCTGCAAAAAGTTGGGCCTCTGATCACAACCTCTTGTCGTTTTTGCGGGTTATTCAGCCTCAGTTTCCCTTCCGCCGTTCACCAAAGCCAGGATCTCCATCTGCCAGCCTGCCAGGAGGCTCAAATCGCGGCCAGGCCTAGACACGTCCACCATCTTGCTGGCAGTTCCTGCCCAAACCTGGCTCTCTGGAGCTCTCCTTGAGCTCCCCCACCCCCACCCCCATCCCCACCCCAGCAGCTGGCAACTGGCCCCGTCCTTCTTGCCAAGAGGATAGAAAGCGTCCCTCAGCCAGCTAAGCTGGAGGTAAACTTCTCTCTTTCACACAGCACCTACAGCTCCTTTGCTTCCCAGTCCGGAGTAGCAGCAGTCATGCCAGACAAATGGCACGGCTGATGGGTGGGTGTTTCATGCCGGGACCTGCGAGGTCACGTGGCCCGGCGTCAGCTGTCAAGCAGTGAGGGAACCCTTCTGCAATTACCTGCTTCGGCTGTTTATACCCACAGGACAAATATTTTAAAAAGGGGTGGAATGCAATACAGCCGGAGCGCTGATACAACACTTCAGTTGTTGTCGCTTCTGCTCCCCCCCCCCTTCAAAAGCTCAGCCCTCGAGCCCCCCACCTAAAATGCTATTTTATTTCATCAGATAATGGCTTTCTAGTCTAAATGGGCTCGATGGAAGGGGGGGGCGAATGGGGAACAATGGGCTCCTTGGTTACATGTTACTGGATCCAATTGACACTAAGAGCTGAAGGGGCTTCAGAGAGCAGGAAGTCCAGCACTGAAGCCCAGCCTAAACTTCTACAAATAAAAAAGGAACCTGGAATTGAAGAGTTGCCAGTGTCCAGGCGGCGCCTAGAGATCTCCCGGAATTAGAACTGCTCTTTCGATACGGTTGCCAAATTGCAAGCAGTGGCTGGAGGCCTCCTCCTGGGATTACAGGTGATCCCCAGGCGACAGAGATAACTTCACCCAAAGAGAATGGCCAGTTTGGAAGGTGGATTTTTGTTTGTTTGCGCCGCCCCTCCTGAGCCAGTCATCTGAGGGGGGGGGGGTGTACAGCAGTATAAACAATTAAAACGTAAAACGCAATAAATACATTTAAAACTATTTAAAAGGCTAATAGTATGATACCACAGCTGAGTCACTATCCAGTGTCCATTTGAAGGAGAAGGAGGGGACGTAGACCAAGCTGGTAGGGGAGGCCCATATGATGTTCTCCTTCCGTGAGGAAGAGCTCCATCTTGCAGGCCTTGCAGAACTGGGCTAGTTCCGCTAGGCTCCTGATGTTCTCTGTGAGCTCACCAAGCAGGGGGCAGGGCCGAAAAAGCCCTAGCCAGGGGTCAAGGCCAGCCACCCTTTCACAGGGCCAGGGACTAGTGATCTGTTGGCCTTAGCTGGTTGTAACGTTCTCCAGGGGGCACATTCAGACAGCCGGTCCCTTAGTTATGTAGGTCCCAGTCTGTGTATGGCATTGGAGGCATGATATTATGGCATGGCATCCTATTGGAAGCCCTCTCCTACCCAAACCCCACCCTTCTCAGACTCTACCCCTAAAGCTCTGTGTTTTGTTTTGTTTTTTGTTTTTCTGAACCCAGAGCTGGCTAAACTAAGAAATAGTGGTTGGAACATTGTGGGATGGATCTACCAATAGCTTTGGGGGTGTTGATGGATCTTTCTCCTCATGGCAATGTATAAAGGCCTTCAGCTCATCTCTAGATCATATGAACATGGCTTGCCATTAAGAGAAACCATCAGAGCCGGCTTGGTGTAGTGGTTAGGAGCGTGGACTTCGAATCTGGTGAGCCAGGTTTGATTCCCCGCTCCCCCTCCACATGTAGCCAGCTGGGTGACCTTGGGCTCAACACAGCACTGATAAAGCTGTTCCAACCGAGCAGGAATATCAGGGCTCTCTCGGCTTTACCCACCTCACAGGGTGTCTGTGGTGGGGAGAGGAAGGGATTGTAAGCCGCTTTGAGCCTCCTTCGGGTAGAGAAAAGCAGCATATAAGAACCAGCTCTTCTTCTTCCTCTTCTAGTTCTGTCCTAGCTCTCTCAGCCTCACCTTCCTCACAGGGTGTCTGTTATGGGAAGAGGAATGGAAGGCGATTGGAAGCCCCTTTGAGACCCCTGATAGAGCTATTCTGACCGAATAATAATATCAGGGCTCCCTCAGCATCACCCAACCTCACAGGGTGTCTGTTGTGGGGAGAGGAAGGGAAGGTGATTCGAAGCCGCTTTGAGCCTCCCTGAGCCTCCCTGGGAAGGGTGGCATATAAACTGGGAAATAAATATTCAGCCATCATGTCTCACAGCTATTGAGTGAGAAACCCTCGATGAATCTGTCTAATGACTGTTTAAAGCCATCAAAGATAGGTACCATCACTGGATCTTGAGGCAGTTAGTTAATTAAGCATAGTGTAAAATCCTTCTTTCCTCTAGTCTAAGGCACCAGTTCACCAGGTGAAACTAGATCCTGTATTCATGAAAACTGGTCTTGATCACAGCATGCCAGCTCCTGCAGTTTGCAGGTGAAATGCAGACATGTTTGTAATGCTCTGATTATCAAAGGGATGTTGTGATTATCACAGAATATCCCCGGGCAAAATCCCACCACTTTGTTTATGCATTGCTAAATACTCTGTCTGCTGTATTAATTTCATCTTTTAAAAGCCAAGAAATTATTTACTCTTTAGGTTATTGGTATGCTAGGGGGGGGGGAACATAATCATCTGTTTTCAACTGTTCAAAACAAGCAGCTATGCATAGCACAGAAAATTGATGTTCATATGTGTCAGGTTTTTATTTTTTAGAGAGAAGCCCAGAGACTGAGCAATCCTAAACAGGTCTTCTAATCTAGGGTCTATTCATTGGGGGTTACTCCCTGGAAAGTAGATTCAGGTGAGTAGCTGTTTTGGTCTGAAGCAATGGAACAAAGATTTGAAGAAGTGTGCATGCACCCAAAAGGTTATACTTAGAATTAAACTTCTTAAAGGTGCCACTGGAGTCAGCCCTTGTCCCCTGGAAAATATTCTTTGGATTGCACCGTGAATTTCTAGAGATCCTGGAGAAGGAATCAAACCCTGGAAACTGACAATTCTAACAAGTCACTCCAATCAACTTTTAACAAAGACAAACGTTGGGGTGCAATTGACTTATTTTGTTTATTCTAATCTGGGGAGCCGGGTTTGATTCCCCGTTCCTCCACATGCAGCCAGCTAGGTGACAGTTCTCTTAGGGCTGTTCTCACAGAGTAGTTCTGTCCTAGCTCTCTCAGCCCCACCTACCTCACAGGGTGTCTTTTGTGGGGAGAGGAAGGGAAGGCGATTGGAAGCCGCTTTGAGACTCCTTTGGGTAGAGAAAAGCGGCATATAAGGACCAATTCTTCTTGAAATAAGGAAAGGAAGTATTCATTTATTTTAGCAACAGATAGAAGCCTTTGCTGATTAGAGAGCAGATTCTTTTATACTCTGTTCCATATCCCCAAAATTCATCTAGAGGGAGGATCAGGTCATACTACAAATGTAATAGATTGGTTAAATAATCAATGAGATCAGGGAGAATTAATAAAGCAAAAATTCTTGATCCATGGGCAACCTCTTCAGCTCATGGACTTAAAACCTACCTCAACCTACTCAAGTCCATGTCTGCAGATTATGGGCTGCTTTTTATTTTTATTTATTTTTATTATATTATATTTATATGCCACCCTCCCTTGCAGCTCAGGGCAGTTTACATTGGAACTTTCATAAGCACTGCAGCTTAATAGCCATCTTGATTTGAATACATAATATTCTTAACAATTGGGACTTCTATCAGAAAAAAGAACGGTTTACAATTGAGCATTCAACGATAGAATATTTAACGATGGAACATTTAATTCAGTTTACTGCACTGTGGTAGTCAACCTGTGGTCCTCCAGATGTTCATGGACTACAAATGCTGGCAGGGGCTCATGGGAATTGTAATCCATGAACATCTGGAGGACCACAGGTTGACTACCCCTGCTCTAGGGGGTATATATGGAGAGGCTATTTCTCAGGCACTCAGGCCCCAGACCTTGTATGGCCTTGAAGGTGACGTGTTTCTTTTCTGTTTCTTATTGGTTTAATTGTCACTGTTGCTTTATCGCTGCCTGATGATGCTGTTCTAGATTCATTCTTTTAATTGCTTGCCATTCAGTTCACTGCAAGGGACAATTTCATTGATTTCCCAAAGGCAGCAGAAAACTTTCCGAAGCATCAAACGACATCCTGGCAGAGCAGAATGTGGACACTGCTTCACCTGCATCTGACTTAAAAAGAGCTCTGCTGGATCAGAGCACAGGTCCATCTAGCCCAGCATCCTGTCTCACACTGTTCCTCTGGCATGCCAACAACTAGGGATAGAGTCTGAAACCTTCCACTCTGGGATTCAGTGGATTAGTTCCTCTGAACATAGAGTAGCCATTGATGGATGTATCCTCCGTGAATCTACCCAATCCCTTTCCAAAGCTGCTTACTCCTGTGGCCATCATTACATTCTCTAACATCAAATTCCACACTTTAATCACTCTCTGTGTCAAGTAGTGTTTCCTTTTGTCCCTCCTGAACCTACTGCCCATCGGTTTCATTGGATGCTCTTGAGTTCTAGTATTTTGGCAGAGGGAGAGGAATTTATTTTTGTCAGCTCCCTTCTCCCCATGCACAATTTTATAAACCTCTGTCATGTCCCCTTTAGTTGACTGTTTTCCAAACTGTCTCTAAACTGTTTTCTAAAAGTCCCAGTCTCTTCAGCCTTTCCTCCTAGGGAAGGAGCTCCAACTTAACTTGCAGGACCCCATAAGATGACCCAACTTGTTCCCTTCTCTCCCGTTATCACATGCTAGGAAAATATATTTCGACTCAAGGGGTGTCTTCCTCTTCTTATACTTCCTGTCCTGCTCCAACTGCCCCACCTAGTGTCAGAGAGAGGCAACAGCAGCCTCTCTAGGGCCCTTTCAGAACCAGAGAGATGAATGCATGATTGTTGTTCCAAAAAAGATAGATTCAAATGAGCAGCCGTGTTGGTCTGAAGTAGCACAAAAACATCAGAGTCCAGTAGCATCTTTAAGACCAACCAAGATTTATTCAAGGCGTCTGAGGAAGAGTGTTTGCACTCGAAAGCTCACACCTTGAATAAACCTTTGTTGGTCTTAAAGGTGCTACTGGACTCTGATTTTATTGTGCTTCCAAAAAAAGGTTTGCCTAGAGGAGAATCATGCTACATACAAGCTTAAGAAAAAAAAATCCATGCCAGTTTCTGATAAGCAGCCAGCCAACTTCAATGACAGACTTTTTTTAAAAGCCAAAACTGGTCTTACAATGGCCTAGTTTCCAATGGAAAGTTGCAAAAACCACACACACCCCACAGCAGGCAGCTCTTAATACCTTGGTGGGAGGGCAGGATGTGATCACAGTTCCAGTAAAGGCACAATGGTTTAAGTGGAAATGACTGGTATTGATCCTGGCAGACCGAGCCCAGCCAAAGTAAAAATAAGCTGCTCTCAATTAACCTGCATTGATTAGAATTAAAAGAAAGAAACAAACAAACCAAAAAGAAAAAAAAATGAATCTGGTTCTGTTTGAAGGATAAGTTTTCATTCTGGCATTGACAGAAACTGACTACAGGTGTTTGGGTGTGGAAAAGGAAATGGTTGGTTTCAAAGTGAGGTTATCACTTTGTGTGTGTGTGGAGAAGGGGGTCTATTTTGCAAAGGAAGCCACTTATGTTGGTTTGGTTCCAGGAATGGGAAGAGGCAGACTATGCCGATGCCAATAAGCAGTGCCACATGACCTAGGCCCATTCCGCACACATAGGATAATGCACTTTCAATGTGCTTTGGCAGCTGGATTTTCCTGTGCGGAACAGGAAAATCTACTTCTAAAGTGCATTATCTATTGGGTGCAGAATAGGCCCTAGCTAGGGCTTCTGCTGGCCCAGGGGATATGATGACTCAGTTCGCCAACTCATGGGACCTTCCTCTTGTCAAAGATACAAGTGGCCATATGGGAGTACCATCTACCTATCCATCTCACGAGCCAGTCTCACTCAACCTGTGCAAACAGAACCGGCAACATGAGGCACCAGAGCCAAGCCCCAGAGCCTATTTTGATCAGGCAAACCTCTCCCTGCCCTGCCCTGGACAGCCCAGAGTAGCTCAATCTCATCAGATCTCCGGAGCTAAGCAGGGTCAGTCCTGGTTGTAGCTGAATGGAAGTCAAGAGTTGCTACGTAGAGGCAAGCAAAGGCAAATCAGCACTGAATGTATTTTGAATTGAGAGGGTATCAACTCAGACATGACTATCAACAAGATTATCGACATGATGGCAAAAAACTCCCCCCCCCCCAAAAAAAAACCTTTCCCTGGAACAATCATGAGAAACATCTCTGAGAATATGCAAGTCTTTCCTACCAAGCTGTTGTGTGTTAAGGACTATCAAGTTGCTTCCAGCACAGCAACACTGTGAATTAATAACCTCCCAAAGTCCTGTTGTTGGCAGCCTTGCTCTGGCCTTGCGAATAGAAGGCCCTGGTTTTCTTAAAGGTAGTGGTTCTCAACCTTCCTAATGCCGCGACCCTTTAATCTAGTTCCGCATGTTGTGGTGACCCCCAACCATAGAATTATGCAATTGTTCCTTCACAGAAATTAAACTGAAACTGGGGTGAAGATCTATTGTTCATGATTGTATATAAATTGGTTTTTTTCTGGGGTTTCTCAGTTCAGTTCTGCCTCTTCTCCCACCATGCCGATCTCTCTCTTTTCCGCTGCTCCAGACAGACGAACGCTCTATCTCGAGCTACCCTGCAAGGATGTTGTGTAGATGGCGCCCCCCCTGGCCAAACTGCTTGCCCTGCCATGACCCCTGTGAAAAAGTCGTTCGACTCCCAAAGGGATCCTGCCCCCCAGGTTGAGAACCACTACTTTAAGGAGTCTTTATTTTATTCATCGTTAATGTCAGTGACCAGAGTAACTTTAAAGTCTATTTATCTCAGGTTGGGTCTTATTCTTTCCCTGGTACCTTCCAACTTTTCCTCCCCTTATTGCCTTTTCTTGATGGAAAGAAGAATTTGGAAGAAGAACAGAAAAAGGAGGAACTGTATTTTTTTTCCCAATCGCCTTCCCTTCCTCTCCCTACAACAGACACCCTGGGAGGTAAGTGGGGTTGAGAGAGCTCAGAGAGAACTGTGACTTGTCCAAGGTCACCCAGCTGGATGCATGTAGAAGGGGAGTGAGGCCTCAAACTCAGCTCACCAGATTAGAGGCTGCCGATCCTAACCACCCCACCATGCTGGCTCTTATAAGTCTGTATCCCTCAACGCCAGAACCTTTGATGGTTCCCTAAGATGACTAGCCTGACTTCTTTCAGGAATGGCTAAATCCAGCCACCAAACAGACAGTCTGCATCAGGGGAAGACATGTTCCCGATGTGTTTATGCAGAGATAAATAGATGTTAAAGGTAGCTGGAAGGGACCTCCAGGTCATCTAGTCCAACCCCCTGCCCAATGCAGTGATCCCAATTTCATTCCCCAGTGATCCCACACACGCCCACACCAAAGATCTCCAGACTCCAGCCTGGGCTGGAGGAAATTCCCCTACCATCCCACAGTGGCAATCAGCAAATCCCTGGGTATGCAAGGAAGGGCCACGAGAGACAAACTCTGCCATGTCCCTTCCTGCCCACCCACCCACAAGTCATGACCTGCCTAAGGTGGCACAGAGGGAAATCCAAGAGAAAGGGAGACAAGAACAGAGGTTGAAAGAGATGGTTTTCAGAAACACTAGAAAGAAATATTCAAATAAGTAGCCGTGTTGGTCTGAAGTAGCACAATGAAATGAGAGTCCGGTAGCACCTTTAAGACCAACAAAGGTTTATTCAGGGTGTGAGCTTTCGAGTGCAAGCACTCTTCCTCAGACTATGAACTCCTTACACGACAGGGAATATATAGCAAAAATTAATTCTGTTACATCAGTAGATTGTGTTAACACAACCAAATACAGCCGATGATAATTCTTTGCCAAAACAGCCAATCAATCCCCTGGAATTCAGTTGTAGTTCACAAAAACATAGAGAAACCAAACTGCCTGTGTCAGTGATCAAAGGCTCTCACCTCACCATATGCTGCTTGCCCCACCTGTCTCCATACAAGTGTGAAACATTCCTACAAGGGAATTGCTGGTATCTATCTTACCCCAAGGCCAGGGAGTTAAACTCAAAATTCCATTACATTGCCATGACCTTACAGTCACATTATCACAAATAAAATAAATTGTGAGGAATATGGAGGAAGGAAGGAAGGAAGGAAGGAAGGAAGGAAGGAAGGAAGGAAGGAAGGAAGGAAGGAAGGGAGGGAGGGAGGGAGGGAGGGAGGAAGGAAGGAAGGAAGGAAGGAAGGAAGGAAGGAAGGAAGGGAGGGAGGGAGGGAGGGAGGGAGGGAGGGAGGAAGGAAGGAAGGAAGGAAGGAAGGAAGGAAGGCAGGGAGGGAGGGAGGGAGGAAGGAAGGAAGGAAGGAAGGAAGGAAGGAAGGAAGGAAGGAAGGAAGGAAGGAAGGAAGGAAGGAAGGAAGGAAGGAAGGAAGGAAGGAAGGACTGAGAGAGTCCTGATATTCCTGCTCCGTCAGAGCAGTTTTCTAAGTGCTGTGTTGAGCCCAAGGTCACCCACCTGGCTGCATGTGGAGGAGGAGTGGGAAATCAAACCTGGCTCATCAGATTAGACGTCCCCACTCCTAACCACTACACCAAGCTGGCTCTCACAGCACTTAGAGAGGTACTGTGTTTCAAACCCAGGGCACACCCTCACAACTCCAGCCTTTCTTCTGGGAAATGTTTGCCCATGGGATTCTACCTGCTGGTCAGCTGGCTACCAGATTATGGAAGGTTCTGCTTGTGGGTGGGGGTCTGTTCCTGGCAGCCTGCTTGTGTTTTCTGTGTCGGTTCTGTGACGCCATCCTCGGGTTCCTGCTGAAGCTGTGAGCTAATTCTGGTGCTTTCCAGGCATAACTCATGGAGCAGAAAGGGTCAGCAACCAGTGACATCACATTTGGGTGGCAACCTAGTTGCCAGGGACTCTGAGAAGTCAGTCCCCTTGCTACAGCAGCTCTCCCACTGCTATTAATTTGACTTTGATTTCAAAAGAGGGAAGCACAGAATTCAAGCCAGTGCACTCGTGTGAACTCCGAACGCAGAATTGGATTGCCCATCTTTCTGAGTCTAATGAAGACTCTCCCCATCTTCAATTTCTTCCCCCCTTCCTCCTAGAAATCTCTCCGAGCAAATTTCTTGGGGGGAGCCAAGTCTTAGGGTAGTCCTTCCCCCCCTTCTCCCCCTTCCTCTTTCTCTCACTCGCTTGTCTTTTTTTTTTCTTTCCATTTTGGAAGAACCCCAAATGGGCTTCCCGGCACAACTAATGGGCCAGTGGCTCGCCATTAAAGCACTGACGAATCCTGGAATCACAGACCTGATGTCTCTATAGGCAGCAATAAAGTTTTCTGTAACCTCCACTCTTCCTCCTTTAATGGCTTTTCCCTGTGCCATTAAGTTACACTGAGCTACTTCCCTTGCCTGTGAATGGCATGGTGCTTTCCAAGGCAAGCTTGGGGGGGCAGGGGGGGGCAGCTTCACTCTGGGTCCTCACGTCCTTCCTTCAGCCCAGGGCTTTGCAAAGGGAATCGCAGGGGGCGGGGGGGGGGGTGGACTTCACACCCTGTGGCCTCATTTTTTACAAGGTTCCAGATACTCTAATGAGAAGGCAGTAATGGGCAGGCTGGGGGGGGTGCATCTAGCGGGGAGCTTCTAGGCCTGCCTGTTGGAACTCATGGGTTCAGTCCTTTGTGTCTTCCATTAAAACAAACGGAAAAAAAAGGATTAGGATGGACAATTGACCCAAGACCCTGGGGAACTTCTGGAGTGCAGAAAAAGACACCACTTGGCTGATTTGTGGCCAAGCCGTTCCCTTGTCTAGGGAAACCAGAGACAGGAATAAGCAAGAATCTCAACAGAATATCCTGCTCAGAAGGTCCAGTCCCAGTTTCAAATCCACAATATAAACCCCTTAAAAAGAGGATGAGGTCACGAGAGGGAGGAAGCTGTTTCTCTGCCTGAGACCCCAGAAATCCACTGCATTTGAGCAGCTGGGAGTGTGCGAAGAGGAACAATAGTCTGATTCAGAATAAGACTCCTTTTCAGGACCATGGAGAGCAACTGCAGCCGGATAGGGAGAGCTGGATGGATCTCTGTTCCAGGCTTTCTCAACCAGGGTTTCACGAAACCCTGGGGCCTTGGAAGGGTTTCCAGAATGGATGGAATTAATTTTAATATATATATATTTAAATTTGATAAACATTTAGTGAAGGTTAATCGACTCCCACCAGTTCGAGAAACCTTTCCAGGGCCCTCGAGAAACCCCGGGGTTTCATGAAACCTGACTGAGAAACTCTACTCTATTCTCTGGGGTCAATCATAGAATCATAGAATCATAGAGTTGGAAGGTACCTCCTGAGTCATCTAGTCCATCCCCCTGCACCATGCAGGACACTCACAACCCTGTCACTCATCCACTGTAACCTGCCACCCCCTTGAGCCTTCACAGAATCAGCCTCTCTGTCAAATGGCTATCCAGGCTCTGTTTAAGAATCTCCAAATATGGGAGAACTCACCACCCCCCGAGGAAGCCTGCTCCACTGAGAAACCACTCTAACTGTCAGTCATTGGGGATGGGCCTAGATGAGCCAGTGGGTCAGACCCTGCTTTGCATGCAGTGTCCCAGAATCGGTGGTTCCATGTTTCATATTGGAGTGCCTGGGGGAAAGACACTGGAGAACCACTGCCACTCAAGTAGCCTTTCCTGAGCCAGATAAACCAATGAGGCTGACTTAGTTTCATGCATTTATAATACTTCACCTTAACAGTGTACATTCCATGCCGTATCTCAAAGCACCTTGAAGCCCCAAGGTTATCCTTTACATTTAGCCACCAAGGAGGGCAACAAAGATGGTGAGGGGTTTGGAGACCAAGACATATGAAGAAAGGCTGGGGGAGCTTGGTCTGTTTAGCCTGGAGAAGAGATGACTGTGAGGGGGTCTGATAACCATCTTCAAGTATTTAAAAGGGTGTCATGTAAAGGATGGAGCAGAATTGTTCTCTCTTGCCCCAGAGGGACAGACCAGCACAAATGGGATGAAATTAATTCAAAATAAATTCCATCTAAATATCTGGAAGAAGTTCCTGCCAGTTAGAGCAGTTTCTCAGTGGAACAAGCTTCCTCAGGAGGTGGTGGGTTCTCCATCTTGGAAATTTTTAAACAGAGGCTGGAGAGCCTTCTGACAGAGAGGCTGATTCTGTGAAGGCTCAAGGGGCTGGCAGGTTACAGTAGATGAGCAACAGGGATGTGAGTGTCCTGCATAATGCAGGGGGTTGGACTAGATGACCCAGGAGGTTTCTTCCAACTCTATGATTCTATGATTCTATTTCCTGTGGAGGGGGGGGGGCAATACTGAGGCAAAGAAATAACAGGTTGCTTTGTGAATTTCTGCCCTGACCTGGATAGCCTGATCTCTGTAGCTCTTGGGAAAGGAGCAGGGTTGGGCCTGGCTAGCATCTGGATGGGAGGCCTCCAAGGCAGAGCCTGGGTTGGGATGTGGAGGCAATAAACGGCAAATCAATGCCTTGCAAACGCCATGAGGAGCTGCCATAAGTTGGCTGAGATTTGGCAGCCAAAAAAATGTGACTTTCTCTCTGGGGTGAGATCTGAACAGGGGAACTTGCATTTTGCCTAGGATCAAAGTGATCAAAATGCATATGAGAATGAGGAGATCCGGGAGCTGATTGTCTCATGCATGCTCTTAATTTTAAAAGCATGGGGTTGAGCTCTTTGGATTAGGGGCATGGCACTGAAGGGGGGAGAGATAACCCTTCCCTCCTTTCCTGAGTGGGTGAGAATTAATTATTTAATATATTTTTAAATATTTTCTAAACTTTTAATTGGGTGATTTGGCCATATATGGTCATGTCGACCTGTCCCCTCCTTCCAAAGTGGCCAGTGATGGGCCTGGAGGGGGCGAGAATGGGAGGGGCTCTGGGTGGGCACATGCACAGCTATGCTTCCTAATCAGATTCTGCACAGTTGCACCACTTCTGGGGTTTCTTAGCCTGAAGAATGCTTCAAGGGTTTCTCAATGGTAAAAAGGTTGAGAAAGGCTGGTTTAAACCCTTGCCCATTGAGCAGAGCAGTGGCCCAGCAAGGACAGACTGGGTAGGAGACCTCAACAGGGCTGTGTTGAAAGCTCATGCACAAAAGGCTAGCTCCCCCAATGAGCATGGTGAGGTAGTGACTCCACCTGCCAAACTTGCACAAATGGATCCACAAACTGTGTTGAAAAGTCACACATTTATTGGCAACCAAGGAAGAGTTGTTAAACTGAGCTGGTGAATGTTTAAGCATCCAGAGCCAAGAGAGGCATCGTTGTTCTGTCCACATGTGTCTTTGCAACCAAAATGTCGGGACTCTCTAATGTTCACCAGGGTGGAGAGACGTTTCAAGGAGGCCAGGAAGCTTGGGTCTTGCCACTTGGGTCTTGGCCCTGGAGCTGTTGCTTGTCCTGTCATTTGACCCGCAGACTCACGCAGCAATCAGGTTCAACTTGCGGCCAGGGAAAGCTGCTTTGGCTGATGGTGACAGAGGTGCAGTTTTGTTCAAGGCACCCGAGCGGGTCACGTTGGTTGCAAGTTGGCAGCCTTGTCCGACATCTTTCATTGCAGAAATTAATCGGGCAAGAGGGACTGCTTTATTGGCATGCAAAATGCTGGAGGTTTTCACCCTCCATGTAGAGATTTTTGACCAACAAGTGGGGTGATATACAGGTTGAGCAGACAGTGATGGCCACACAATGGACAGGTCAGATCATAATCCCCAAATCTCCAAAACTGTTTTCTGACCAGAAAGAGATGCCAGGCACAATGAGCACATTGAATGCTGATTTCAGTCTCCCCCCCCCCAAAAAAAAAAAAATCCTTTTGCTGTTTCCCCATTCTCCTTCCTGTGTTCTCTCAAAAACAGTCATCAGATGATATTGCCTCTCAAGGGACGACTTGCCCCACAAGATCAAGGAAATAAAGTTCAGCTTGTGGCCCCTGTTTCCACCCAGAAATTTCTTACAATTCTTATCTGCCAGATCGGGAAAAGCTAGTTTGACCCCCACCTAAGTGCAGTTCATGGTACATTCCAGAGAAGAATGCCGATTGCTATGTGATATATCCACTGGTGTGTCTATTTGTCCCTGTGGTAGGGATCAGGCTGTACCAAAATCTAAGGGATGCACCATTTTGCATCATAGGGATGTTTGTTGGCCTTCCTGCTTCCTCCATCTTTGCAAGAGCTACTGGGGTGCAGTGGTTCACATAGCCCCAGGGCTTGAATTGCCAGCAAACTGGAATAGTGGAGTGACTTGAGGGTGGGACCAAGAGCGGGGAGACCTGAGTTCAATTCCCTACTTTCCAATAGGTGACCTTGGGCTGGGACCTAGGTATTATGAGGGTAAAATGGAGGATGGGAGAATGATGCTATAAGCCACCCTGGGTCCTCTGAGAAGGAAAGTGTAGTATAAATCAAGACATTGAAAAGCTCATGGGATCACTATTGTCCATTGCAGGTCAAGTGGGAGCAAGAAGCACAATACACACGATGCTGAACTACTTGGATGACAAAGAAGAAAAAGTTAGATTTTAGACCCTGCTTTCCAGTGCCTGAAGGAGTCTCAAAGCAGCTTCCAATAGCCTCCCCTTCCGCTTCCCACAACAAGCACCTTGTGAGGTTAGGCGAAGCTGAGAGAACTGGGAACAGCTCTAATAGGACCGTGACTAGGCCAAGGTCACCCAGCTGGCTGCATGTGGAGGAGTAATGGGGAATCAAACTCATCTCGCCAGATTAGAGGCTGCTGATTTTTACCACCACACCAAGATGGCCTTCTGGGTGAAAAGTGATGTTATTTTTTAAATACACATTTGGATTATCATATATTCTCTCCCAGTTCTTCTAGGCCAGTGGTCCCCAACCTTTTTATCACCGGGGACCGGTCATCGCTTGACAATTTTACTGAAGCCAGGGGGGGGGAATAGTCTTTTGCCAAGGGAGGTCGCTGCCACTGCCTGAGCCCCTGCTCCGCTTGTTTTCTTGCCGGCACCCCTGACTTCCCGCCACCCACTGGGGGGCGCTGCCAGCAGCAACTACGCAGTGTCATGCCGAGGGGGATCCCCAGCCATGGCGGCCGCTGGAGAGCACCATAGGTGAGCCGGTGGCAGAGTGGCAGGGCAGCCCCCAAGGCAGCAGCCGGGGAGGAGGACAAGGAGGAGCCGCGGCCCAGTACTGACTGATCCATGGACTGGTACCGGTCTGCGGACTGGGGGTTGAGGACCACTGTTCTAGGCCCATTACCCCCTCGTTTCCTTTCTCCAGACAGGTGGGGCCGCAAAACGCTGCAGCAATTGCCCCCTGCAAAATCAACTAATTTGTCCACAGGATTGTCCAACAGGAGCACCTTGAATAAAGAATTTGTTACTGGTGGTGTCAGGACAGTAGATTATGCACATAAACAAAGAAGCCATCATTCAGCCTTTGGGGAAAGCGCTTCTAAAACTTCCTTAACAGAGATCATTAAATATACATGGTCTTGGTGTCTGGCCATATATTCTCATTAAGACCTGCCATGGGTAGAATTGTTCAAGGAATCTGCCTCTCATCGCTAAAGAGACAGAACCGGAACATTCGCCCCCTCCCCCAAATGAAAGCAAATTAGGACCAAAGCAAAGGAGAGAATTGTGAGTTTCAAAAATAAATTCCTCTTTAGATTTAATTTGTTGGCAACATGTGAGACCTATGTTGTATTTATGTAATTCCACGCATTTTTGCGTCAGGCTCTTACAAAATACATCCTAATGGCTCGTTGGACTGTTTTGTCTAGAGCAAAGTGATTTCAGCAAGAAGAAAGAAAGAAAGAAAGAAAGAAAGAAAGAAAGAAAGAAAGAAAGAAAGAAAGAAAGAAAGAAAGAAAGAAAGAAAGAAAACTGGAACCAAACAGGAATATGAAAACAGAGCTGAAGCAATGCATAAGAACTCACCAGGGGGCAAGAGAGCATGACTGTGATAAGACTCAACAGGATGCGCTAAATCAGTGGCCCCCATGTGGTACCCAGGAGCACACCTTTCCTGTCTTCCACCAAGTGTTTTTAAAAACAGGTGCAGCCATTTGGGGGTTTTGCTAGTGGGGCTTTGGCTTGACTGCTGCAAATTTCATTGGCTGCCTGGAATACCACGCAAAGAAGCTGCACCGTTGATTTCCCAGTGTTATAGATAAGCCAAAAACGAAATCAAAAGGCCAAAATAATCTCTTATCCACTCTTAAGTCTATTAATCATTCAACTTCTTGACAATCAGAACAGGCTCCCGGGTACTTTTCTCCCATTTTCTGATTCTTCCTCAAGGATTGCCACTCCAAAATCTATGTTCAATTTGTGAGTTATAAATCAAATAAGGCGGATCTCTGGGCTGTAAGCTCTGTTGTCTTAACTGCTAAATGAAACATAGATTTTGGAGTGGCAATCCTTGAGGAAGGATCAGAAAATGGGAGAAATGTACCCGGAAGCCCGTTCTGAGTGCCAAGAAGTTGAATGATTAATAGACTTAATATATAGCTAATAAGAGTGGATGAGAGACTATTTTGGCCTTTAGATTAGTTTTTGGCTTATCTGTGCCTGGAATGCAACAGCATGTCAGTTGCAGCTGCTACCACCGTGTTGGTTTGGTTTTCTCACAATCTGTGTTTCCGGAGTCTTTTTAAAATTGCCCCTCTTCTGCCTGGCATTCGGCTTCCTCTGTCCGTGCAGCTCCACCTCTTGGAGCAGTCCTGGCCCCACCCCCTCCTGTCAGGATTCCGCAGGTCAGAACCAGGACTGAAAAGTAGGGAACATTCAAGGATGCAAAAATGAATGCCACCGACAGTCCTAGGGAGCACACACTGTCCCTCATGGATCATTTACGCACTGGGAATTTCACTGCCCCAGCTCCCATGGAGGGGCACAGTTCGGGGGCGGATGAGGTAAAGGTAAAGGTAAAGGTATCCCCTGTGCAAGCACCGAGTCATGTCTGACCCTTGGGGTGACGCCCTCTAGCGTTTTCATGGCAGACTCAATACGGGGTGGTTTGCCAGTGCCTTCCCCAGTCATGACCGTTTACCCCCCAGCAAGCTGGGTACTCATTTTACCGACCTCGGAAGGATGGAAGGCTGAGTCAACCTTGAGCCGGCTGCTGGGATTGAACTCCCAGCCTTATGGGCAAAGCTTTCAGACGGCTGCCTTACCACTCTGCGCCACAAGAGGCTCTATAGAGGCGGATGAGGTGCACCAGGCCAAATGCTCCCCCGTGCGGGTGCAGGAAAAGGTGGGGCAATTTGCCACGACTAAAACTCCAGCCTACGGCCTGGCACGAAAACTCTAGTGCATAAAGGGTCATAGTCTAGACCAGCCTTTCTCGCCTTTTTTTCACTCTTGAGAATCCCCTGAAAGAAAGAAACCTTCAGGCTTTGAGAAACCCCAGAAGTGGTGCAATGGTGCAGAACACGGTTGGGAAGCAGAGCTGTGCACACGCCCACTCAGGCCCCTCCCTTCCCACCCCCTCCATCGTTGGTCATTTTGGAAGGGAGGAGGGGGGCTGACATGACCTTATCTGGTCATATCACCCAATAGAGGTTTAATAATTTTTATTTTTTATTTTATTTATTTTCATATTTATATACCGCCGCACTCCATTCGGACTCGCGGCGGTTTACAATAAAACAATAAAAATCAGTCCGATCCCCTAAAACCCCTTAAAAGTATAACAATTAAACATTGACATTAACATTAACATTAAAAGATGGCGATACAGAGTCCTAACACACACACACACAACCTCTCCCACTGTCCGACTGGGGCCGAGAACTCTCTTTCATTGGGAGCGAGGGTCTTGATCTAACGGATGTTAAGGGATCCACCGATGGTAACTCCAGGACCCTACCATGGCCTCATCCATATGCCTGATGGAAGAGCTCTGTCTTATAGGCCCTGCGGAATGCTGAAATCTCCTGCGGAGTCCATAGCTCTTCAGGGAGCTCATTCCCCCAGGTTGGATTATAATCTGATTGGTAAATGCGCTTCTGGAAAATTAAGGGGCTTAGTACAATGAAGAAGAGTTAGTTTTTATAACCCACTGCCCAAAGGACTCTTGGAGCGGCTTACAATCACCTTCCCTTTCCTCTCCCCTCAACAGACACCCTGTGAGGTAGGTAGGGCTGAGAGACCTCTGACAGAACTGCTGTGCAATAACAGTGCTATCAGGACTGTGACTGGCTCAAGGTCACCCAGCTGGCTGCTTCGGGAGGAACAGGGAATGAGACCCAGCTTGCTAGATTAACCACCACACCACGCTGGCTCTTGGAGGGCATGTTGTTCAACTAGATCAGTCCCTGGGACCATAAAAGTACCTTCTGTGGTTTCGCAAACAACAAGGCCAGACCCGTTGCCAACCAATCAGGAAAAGCTACTTATGCCCCTATTCATCCTGCAGAAGGAGCTCTCACTCTCCAATACTCCGGGTCTCCAATACTTCCTTCCACATGGCTGGAGAGATGACAGGATCCTGTCCGTTGGCCTCAACCTTTGGCGCCAAGCTTCTAAGTGAAAGCGACGTCCCACAATCCCCTGGGCTTGCTGCCCCATTTATCTCAATAAGCCAAACGACATTCCAGGTTGTGATTCATGAGCAGTGCCATGTTCCCTGCTCAATGACACCAACCTCTTTTTCTGCATCGGTGCCTCTTCTGCTGGACTTGTCCCTGTAGGACTCCCATCAGCAATGTTCTCTAGCTTGGAAACAGAGGGGACAGAAGCCAGCAAGTTGCATGCTCAGCTGTGGGGTTTTTCTCTCCCCCCCCCCCCGCCCCCCATAAAAAGCATTTCATTTTAAGGAGACGCAGCACTTTCCAACACCCCAAAGAAAGGCCTTGCCTTTCTGTTACATTACAGATCATGTTTGGACAGCTAACGTAAAGCAACATTCTACGGATGGAAGGAGCTTGGAGCCATGGAGAGCCACTATAAGAAAATTCCTCTTCCACAAAGGCCAGACAGAAACAAGTGAACATGTATGATTACATGTCCTATTTATTTCACCATCAGAGGCAATTTAATTCCGCCAATTTTAGACCGACTCCAAAGACTTACCTCAATGGGTAAAGTTAAGAAACTTTTTTAATGATGAAAACAAACAATTCTCTGCTCTGCTCTGCTCTTTTGCTGCTAGCTGTTCAATTGCATAGACAAAGTGGATGGGTCTTTTCAATTCTTCCAGGCCCACTCCCAGCACCCAGACCTTTTCAGGGTTAATCAAAGTCCAGGTGCACCCACAGTCCAGCACCCATTGAACTCAGATCCCCACTCCCATCTCTGGGCTGGACAGAGACACAGGGACACGCAGGAGAGGGGTGGGTCTCTCTGATCTTGTGCCCGTGAATGGGACCTTCTGAAGGTCAGCCCCATTTCCTGCCAGCTTGCGCCTCTCAGCTCCTCAGTCCTTGAATGATGGGGGCACCAGATGCTTGTGGGGGTCAGGAGCACCCAAGTCCCATGCTGCTGGCAGAGCCTCATGGGAATCATAGTTCATGGGATTTCCGTTCAGCCACTGGTGTAAGACAGCTCAGGGCAGGAGACAGAAAACACAGTAATGTTTATTCATTCTGTAAAAAGCATCCCTGGAACCTGCTTAAAGGAAAAAAATCATAGCAAAGCATGTTTGCAATACTATGAAACGATGCAGTGGTGAAACCACTCCCACGTGCAAAATCCAAAAAGCAAATGTCTTTTTCTGCAGACTTTTTGTGAGGTTTCCTGTTGTGCATAATCAACCCTGAAATGGTTCCTACAACTAATGCAAGACTTTGGGATAGAAGTCGTATGGAAGGGGCCATTTAAAAATCTAAATTAAATGAATGAATGAATGAATAAGACTGGAGGGAGGTGAGTAGCGGGGTACCTGAGGGCTCGGTGCTTGGTCCGGTACTTTTTAAAATATTTATTAATGATCTAGAAGAAGGAGTGGAGGGTTTAAACTACAAGTACAACGATATAGGCTAGATATCAGGAAAACATTTTTCACAGTCAGAGTAGTTCAGCAGTGGAATAGGCTGCCTAAGCAGGTGGTGAGCTCCCCCTCACTGGCAGTCTTCAAGCAAAGGTTGGATACACACTTTTCTTGGATGCTTTAGGATGCTTTGGGCTGATCCTGCGTTGAGCAGGGGGTTGGACTAGATGGCCTGTATGGCCCCTTCCAACTCTATGATTCTATTATTCTCTCTCTCTCTCTCTCTCTCTCTCTCTCTCTCTCTCTCTCTCTCTCTCTCTCTCTCTCTCTCAAGTTAGGCATGTAGCCAGCTCCAATCTCTGTCTCCCTTCCGCACTATCAAGTATGGTAATTCCTGGATAAACCTTTACCTATTCTTAATGAGGATGGGTAACCTCACTGCCTTATTTACTCTGCTAACAATTTTCTCTTGGGGAGCTGATCTTTATAATGTGGACATGAGCAGCAATGGCAGAGGGGAAGGGCAGCCTGCTGGCTGACATGGGGACAGAGTGGCACAGGCGTCTCCCACCTGGACAATAGGTGGTCCTTAACAGCGACAGTTTTCTGGAACCTGTTGTATTTTTCACCACAATGGACTTTATTTCTAATTCCTGAATAATTTCTGCAGGATCTCTGGAAAGAGGGGGAAATGTCCTATGACTTACTCCGAAGAGGGCTTTTTTAAGGTGACACAAGACTCCTGTGCTTAGGGGGGGGGGGAGTTATATCTTTTAAAAAGAAAGATCTGAGTTTTGGGTCCAGCCTCAGTTTTTCCTTCTCCTTCTTATATGGAATGTCAGGGTCTTACAATGCTTGGAGGCAGAGAGAACAGTCTTTGGCAAGAAACCAGAGGTGCTTCATTCTTAAAATGGGAGACACTGGAGCTCCAGCAGTCCTGGTGGACTTTGATCTAGAGGCCCTTGATCTCTTTGATGCCCCTGTGCTACACATAGAATGCTAAATATGTTCCCTCCACCCCTTCCCACATACAGAAATTAAGGGGAGGGGGGCAAGAATTCATCCTAGCTCACAAATGCTTAGGTTTATCCTTGCTTGAATCCTTTTGCTGTGTCCCTCTGTGGTACACCTCCTTCATTTAACAGAAGGCACCTCTGGCATTTCTAGTTACACAATCACAAGTGATGGGAAAGATCTTTCTGTGCTTGAAAATACTGGAGTGCCACCACTGGTCAGAGAAGACAGTACTGAGCTAGATGGACCAATGGTCTGGCTAAATGCATCGGGTGAAAAGAGTTGCCAAAGAGAATGTTCTCTACCTCTTCCAAAATTCTAGAACTTGAGGGCATCCCACAAAGCTGATGGGCAGCGGGTTCGGGATGGGCAAAAGGAAATACTACTTGACACAGTGAGTGGTTAACATGTAGAATTTGCTGTCGGAGGATGTAGTGATGGCCCCAGGCTCTTAAATGACAATAAGATTAATTTAGGAAAGTTCTATCAGTGGCTACTGGCCATGGTAGAATCACAGAATATGATTCTGGAAGGGGCCACACAGGCCATCTAGTCCAACCCCATCTAGTAAAGGGCTGGGGGAGGGTGGAGGCGTCCTTCGCGGCCCACCTCCAATTAATCGACGGACCACATGTGGTCTGTGGGCCACAGGTTGGGGATCGCTATCCTAAAGCATCCAAGAAAACTGTGTATCCAACCTTTGCTTGAAGACTGCCAGTGAGGGGGAGCTCACCACCTCCTTAGGCAGCCTATTCCACTGCTGAACTACTCTATGAAAAAAAATTTCCTGACATCTAGCCTATATCGTTGTACTTGTAGTTTAAACCCATTACTGCGTGTCCTCTCCTCTGCAGCCAACAGAAACAGCATCCTGCCCTCCTCCAAGTGACAACCTTTCAAATTCTTAAAGAGGGCTATCATGTCCCCTCTCAACCTCCTTTTCTCCAGGCTGAACATTCCCAAGTCCCTCAACCTATCTTCATAGGGCTTGGTCCCTATGGTGACTAAAGGGAGCCTACACATTCAGAGGCAGTTACCCTCTGAATCCCAAAGCCAGGAGGCAACCTCAGGGGGAACCCTTAGCCTCTATGCCCTCTTGTTGCTCTTGTTGCCCCTCCAGAGTTGGCCACTGTGTGAGGCAGGATGCTGGACCAGATGGACCACTGGTCTGATCCAACCGGGCTCTCCTGATGTTCTAAACGTGAGGCAGTTCTGTGTGTTCTTCCGTGTGTGGCTCGTCCTCCTGTCTCAGCTCCGAGGATGTTCCCTCTTGGCTTTCTGGGGCTGGCTGAATCTCCATGCCGAGCAGCTGCAGGCGGGAGAGCATCAGGGCACTGCAGTGCTGACCTCCTTCGAGCCGTGGCTCCAGAGAGCTGAGGGCCATAAATTATCCGGCCTGGAGCATTCTCGTAAATGGTTTCCATTCTGCCTCTCTTTGGGGAGGGGGGTGCCTGGGTATGATATATAGCCCACAGACGGCTGTCCATTTTCCCAGAGATGTGCCCCTCCCCGGGGGTCTCTTTTTTCTCCCCCCCCCTCCCTTTGCCTCTTCCCCATTAATGGCCTGCTCCAAAGCACCTCCGAGGAGGCTCATTGTCGGCTGGAGACTTTTGGCCAGGGGAGGAGGAGCCCTGCTGGTGTCCTCATTTCTCACCTGAGCAGAGAGGCAGCGAGTCAGAGCCAAAGGGTAGTGGGGAGGGGAGGGGTTTCTGCTGGGCTAAGCAGAATGGCCTCTCTGCCCCCAAAGCTCCACGTTTGCTCTGAGAGGTTCCTTAGCTGTGGGCTGCCACCAATAAGCACAGATCCCCTCCTGACGCTGCTCTTTAATTCCAGCAGACGGTTGCTTAGAGGCAGCTACATGCCAGTATTAGAAAAAGGGTTGCCAGATTCCACCCCGGCACTGGCAGGGAATGGGAGGGGAGGGTCACCAGATCCAGGTTGGGAAATTCCTGGAGATTTGGGGCTGGAGCCTGGGGAGGGGAGGGATCTCAGGGGGGGGCAATGCCACAGAGCCCATCCTCCAAAGCAGCCATCTTCCCCAGGGGAATGGGTCTCCATAGTCTGGTGGGGAGCTGTAACTCCAGAGGATCCCCAGGCTCACCAGGAAGCCGACATCCCTGAGGCAGGAAGGAACCACTGCATCGTGGGAGAATGTTGCTCCGTGGTAGAGCACTGACTTTGCAGGCTGACAAAGGATCTCAGGCAGGCTTACCAATCTCCAGGTGGGGCCTGGGGATCCCCAGACTACCCGGATCTTTTTCCCTGGAGGAAATGGACACTTAGGAAAGCTCCTCCCTAAGTCCTGCCCTCCTCAGACACTGACAGGAGTTTTCCCACCTGAAGCTGGTAATAAAAACAGCAAGAAGTGGTCAGGATAAGGGGTTACCAATTTCCAGATGTGGCCAGTCCAAGAAAGCCAGTCAGCTTGGTGTAGTGGTTAGGAGCGCACACATCTAATTTGGCGAGCCGGGTTTGATTCCCTGCTGTTCCTCCACATGCAGCCAGCTGGGTGACCTTGGGCTCGCCATAGCACTGAGAAAACTGCTCTGACCGAGCAGGAATCTCAGGGCCCTCTCAGCCTCACCCACCTCACAGGGTGTCTGTTGAGGGGAGAGGAAGGGAAGGCGATTGGAAGCCCCTTTGAGACTCCTTCTGGTAGAGAAAACCGGCATATAAAAACCAACTCTTCTTCTTCTATATGAGACCAGTAAAGCTGCTTCAATATCATATCATGTGAGGTGGCCATACTGTGACTCCCCATATGTCCATGGACTACAATTCCCATGAGCCGTTCCTAGCATAAAACTGGCAGGGGCTCATTGGAACTGTAGTCCACAAACATCTGGAGTGCCACAATTTGGCAACCCCTGCGAGAGATGAGCTCCGTTCTCTTTTCACCACTCCCATGTTTCAAGCTACACATGTCGAAATCATCTCTAGTTACTGGATTGGATCCTACAAGCTGCTCTGCTGAAGAAAGAGGGAGATGCAGGGTATCTTTTGGGCCACCCCTAAAGGCTTGCTCAGGTACTGTACGATGAGCATGGGTTAAAGCTAGGGGCTCTGCAGTAACGAAGGGAAATTAAGAACATGCAGCAGAAAATCTGACCACCTTCTACCCATTTCTCCAAACAATTATACTGGTCATTATACGAGGTGTGCATGCCAAAGGCGCAAATCCCATCTATATACGGAGAGATTGATGCACGTTGCTAACCATGCCATATTTATTACGCACTATAAAAAGCAACCGCAACAAATCGTTACAGTGCATCTGAGAGTGGAACTGTCCTTCAGTTTTATACCAGGAATGCCAATAAAGACAGCACTGGGGTTACCCTTTTGACACTCAACTGGCCACGCTCCATTCAGAACCAGAAATACCCAAGAAACTGCAAGGGGTAGAGAGAGTGTCTTTGCCTGTTTCAGTGGCAACTTGATTTTTCTGGTGGACTCAGCTGCCCTCTGCTGGTCGTGTTCTATTTTGCAGGGTTGCAATTTTAATTTCCTTTAATGTGGAAATTCTGGCTCGCCCCCAGAGACATGACATTTGTTGTCCTGCCCCAGGGAGCGTGCCAGTAGATGGCACCTGGCGAGGCTGGGTGTTGAGCCCTGCTCACTGTGATGCCAGCCGTCTCGCCCCTCGGAAGTCAAGTGGCAGCGGTGGGTGGTTAGGCCTGCCACTGAGCCTACCTCGCTGCATCGTTGCCCCCTCTGCTGCCCGTCTTCCATGGCTGCTCCCGCCCTCAGGAGAGAGGAAATAGCCAGAATACAGGCATATGAGCACAGGGCCTCACCAGCCATTACCTTGGCCATCATGTGAAATGTGTTTCCCCATAATGGCCTAGGATCCCATTGTCCTACAATTTTTAAAAATGTTTATAGCTTTACTGAAATATAAATAAGAATCCTGTCTGCTTGCCAAGAAGGAAAGACCTCACACTCTCAGTCTACAGGATTCAGTCTCATGAATTCTAGCTGACAAGCACAAAGTCCTTTGTTTATCTTACTACATTTTAATGAAATTAAACAGCCATCATGTGAATAAAGTTTGAGTCCAAGGGGAACCTTTAAGACCATTAGTATTATTCTATTCATGGGCACGTACCTGAAAATTTATGCCCAGAATAAAACTTGGTTGGTCTTCAAGGTGCCCCCGGATTCCAACTTTGGTTTAGTGGTTAGGAGTGCGGACTTCTAATCTGGGGAGCCGAGTTCGATTCCGCACTCCCCCACATGCAGCCAGCTGGGTGACCTTGGGCTCAACACAGCACTGATAAAGCTGTTCTGACAGAGCATTAATGTCAGGGCTCTCTCAGCCTCACCCACCTCACAGGGTGTCTGTTGTGGGGAGAGGAAGGGAAGGCGATTATAAGCCGCTTTGAGACTCCTGATAGAGTTGTTCTGACTGAACAGTGATATCAGGGCTCTCTCAGCCTCACCTACCTCACAGGGTGCCTGTCGTGGGGAGAGGAAAGGGAAGGCGACTGTAAGCTGCTTTGAGACTCCTGCGGGTACAGAAAAGCTGCATTTAAGAACCAACTCTTCTTCTTCTTCTTCTTCTTCTTCTTCTTCTTCTTCTTCTTCCCACCCGAATCTATTGTAATGCAAACAGTCAAGTAGCATGTTGAAGGCCAATAAGATTTTAGGGGTCTGAGATTTCAAGAATCAGAGCTTATAAGCCGAAAATCTGGCCGGTCTCTAAGATGGTAAGCATCTCAAACCTTCACCTTCTGCAGACCAACATGGCTAATTGAATTTATGCGCATCCTTAGCCCCCATCACCAAAACATCTCATGTACAAATGTGACTTGAGCGATATAGTGTGGCATAACAGTTTGCATGTCCAACGTAGACCTGGGAGACCCATTTTCCAACCGCTGAGCAAGGTCACTGGGTAAACTTGAGGCTATCGTCTCTCCCAGCCTGACCTACCTCAGAGGGTTGTTTGAGGATAAAATGTAAAAGGCAAGACATTTACGCTGCCTTCTGATCCTTTGCGGAAAGCTGAGATATGGAGCACAGATATATTTGCAGCATTTGATTCCAGGTACAATTCCATTGTGGCCTCCGGATTTCAGAATAGGCTGGGAAGAGGTCCCAAGACAGATTGGTCACTCTCCTATGAATCTGCCTGTTAAAGTCCTCATTGGAGGCCTAAGTCCGGCTCCACCAATTATTAGAGATTATGGAGGGATCACATAGAGCTGCCAACCTCCAGGTGAGGCCTGGAAAATCGCTCAGAATGGCAGTTGATTTTCAGGAAGTTCTCCTTGAGAAAATGGCTGCTTTGCAGGGTGTGTTGTAGGGCATTATGCTCCACTCTCTCTTCTCCAGAGGCAACCTGGAGCTAAGCGGGGTCTTGTTCTGCCCATTGCCCACTTTAAGGTTACAGCAGTTTCATTCTGCTCAGGATGTGAACTGCTCCATGGGGGCGGGGAGGAATAAAGGTGAATGTTGCAAGCCAATATACTTCCAGGGCCCATTCTGCACATGTTGGATAATGCACTTTCAACGCACTTTAGAAGTTGATTATCCAGCTGCAAAAGCATATTGAAAGTGCATTATCCAATGTGTGCAGAATAGGCCCAGGTCATACAAACAAGCATCTTTTGTTCCTGGCTGCATCACAGGCCCTGCCAAACTTCCCTATGGCCTGCTAAGATTCCAGCTTTGGTCCCCCAGGTCCACCCTTGCCCTGACCCTGAGGTCATCAGACTCCTCCATGGAGATAAATGCTTTCCAGATCATAAATGATCAGGAAAAGACGCAGGGAGGGTCATTCTGGTTGCCCTTTCCTGCACACACAAACACACAAACCTTAGAGGCCAGACATATGGATCAGAACCAATGGGATGAAATTAATCCAAAAGAAATTCCATCTGTTGTTATTTGGTTACAATTATTAGTTATCAGTTATACATGTTCTACAGACTGTTTTATGTATTGTTCTCTGTTATAATGTAAACCACCCTGAGCCTCCGGGGAGGGCGGTATAGAAGTATGATAAATAAATAAAATAAATCTAAGCATCAGAAAGAAGTTCCTGACAGTGAGAGCGGTTTCTCAGTGGAAGGCTCAAGAGAGTGGCAGGTGACAGTAGATGAGCGATAGGGCTGTGAGTGTCCTGCATAGTGCAGGGGGTTGGACTAGATGACCCACGAGGTCCCTTCCAACTCTATGATTCTATGATTCTATATGATCATTTCTACCTGAGACCACAAGAGGGCGTCACTTCCCCATCATTTGTGCTCCCATCACTGACCTGCATAGCCCAGGCAAGCTTGATCCCTTCAGATCTTGGCCGCTAAGCAGGGTCAGCTCTGGAGAGCCCTTGGAAGGGTGACCTCCAAGCAGGAGCAGGCAATGGCTACCCACCTGCAAGCATCTCTTGCCAGGCAGCCGGACAATCCTCGGGTCTCCTGGCCAAGTGCCATACAATAACTAAATAACATGCTCTCCATGGTTTAAAGCAGGGGTAGTCAAACTGCGGCCCTCCAGATGTCCATGGACTACAATTCCCACGAGCCCCTGCCAGCGTTCGCTGGCAGGGGCTCGTGGGAATTGTCGTCCATGGACATCTGGAGGGCCGCAGTTTGACTACCCCTGCTTTAAAGGCCCCAGAGTCCCCCCTGTGGGACTTGAAATCCGAAATAATCTTAATTTTGCAGGCTCATTCTGAGCAAGTAGGACGGGATGTGCCATCAGGTGATCATGTGCATGCGGTGGAAGTTGCTCACAATGTCATGCACGAACCATTGTCTCCCCATTCTTTTTAGCCCATGTGCCGCTTTCATTCTTTTTCTTCCTCTTTTAGGTATTGAGTTGTCTCTCCCAGACCTCTTCTGCTCTACAAAGCTCCTTGTGCTGGAGGAAAGCATCTTTAGGCAGGAGACTTGCTAACTCTGAATTGGGAAATTCCTGTAGATTTGGGGATGGAGCCTGCGGAGAGTGGGTTTTGCACAGGGGAGAAACCCCAATGGGGTGTGATGCTACAGTGTCCATCCTCCAGGCATCTGTTTTCTCCAGAGGGACGGATATCTTTTGTCGGGAGATGACCTGTAATTCCTGAGGATCCCCGGGTCCCACCTGGAGATGGGGTGTGAGGAGGGGATGAACTTGAATGGGATACAGAGTCAGCTTGGCTATTTTCTCCAAGTGTCCTGGAGATCAGTTGTAATCCCAGGAGGTCTCAAGTTGGCACCCCAAGTTGGCAACCTGTCTAAAGTTCATGCCCTTTACCTTGCAGCCCATGAAGCCTTCATTCCCATGGACTATACTGTGCTACATAAATGCACAAACATTAATAGGCAAAAGAGAAGGATGAAAGAGGAAACAGTCACCGTTCAGAGCCATCAACAATGCAAGAAGAAGAAGAGTTGGTTCTTATATGCCGCTTTTCCCTACCCAAAGGAGGCTCAAAGCGGCTTACAGTCGCCTTCCCATTCCTCTCCCCACAGCAGACACCATGTGGGGTGGGTGAGGCTGAGAGAACCCTGATATCACTGCTCAGTCAGAACAGTTTTATCAGTGCCATGGCAAGCCCAAGGTCACCCAGCTGGTTGCATGTGGGGGAGTTCAGAATCGAACCCGGCATGCCAGATTAGAAGTCAGCACTCCTAACCACTACATCAAACTGGCAAGGGAGAGGGCTGTGGGGAATGGGCGATGTCAAAGATATTTCGGGTCCCTGCCCTGAATTTCCCACTTTCATTTCCATCCCGAAGGGTCTACCCCACCAATAATGTTATTGTGCGCTTCTGCTGGAAAGGTTTTATTGTCCCTCCCAATACTGCTGTTTTACTCCACCACTTTTATTGACTGCATTGGTATTATTGATGTTAAAGGGGTTAGCAGGATAACGTTCAGTTTCGATTGTTGTAAGCCACTTCGAGCATATTTTGTGGAGAACGAAGACCATGAGCAGTTTAAATAAGCAAATGAATATATAGAAACAAAAGAAAAAGCAAAATTGCTTTTAGGCATCAGACCAAAACCTGTCTCCTTTTTTTTAAGGGCTAACTTGATAACCACCCGGAGCTCACAAATACAGTAGGAAGATGGCAGCTTCCCTCTATTATTGGCACATAGCAAATGATGCTCCAAGGTAGGCTGCCTCTGTACGCGGAGGTTCTGTTTCACAAGCACAGTTGCAGTTGTTGAGAGACCCATCTGCCATGAATTCTGTAGGGGGAGCAGGATTCTACATTAGGAAGACCATCTTGAAGTATTGAATTTCATAAGTGGCTGTGTGAAGACGTACCTTTTTCTAAGTCCCAGGTATGGCAGCAAACAATTGTATTGGGTGACCTCAAGTTCCAGTCTCATCTTTCATGCCAACGAGTTCAGGCCATCACACATAGTTCTCATGGATAAGACTCTGGAGCTCTGGCTGAAAATCCAGGATTTTGGGGGCACCCTCAATGGAGGGTTGAACATCATCAGTTGCAGCTGCAGCCTGCTCTTCTTCTTCCCTCCCCTCCATTGGGGCAGAGGGCAGGGTCTGGGGCAGCTCCCCCAGTTGACCACTGGCAAAGTTCACTCCTGACTCTACCCCTTAAAACAGCCCTGTAAGGTGAGGGGGCTGGAAGGTCTCATTATGGGGCACACATATAGGGTCTGGGGTCCCTGCCCTGTGTGACAGTCAGGTGTGGATTGCAGGTCCTCTTCAGTTTCCACTTGCATGGGCCTGGTTCAGACTGGTCTTGGGTAGGGCTGACAGCTTTCGGTTGGAAAATACCTGGAGATTTGGGGGTGGAGTCTGGGAAGGGCCAGGCTGGGAGAGGGAAGGAAAGGCACCACAGAGTCCCGCCCCCCCCCCAGCAGCTTTTTTCTCCAGAGGAACTGACTGTAGTAGTCTGGAGACCAAATGCAACAGCAGGGTAGCAGATCTAGTGTTATGCCATTTTCCCCACCTGAAATGGCCCCACGGGGCATTATTTGGCCTCTTCTGGACTGGGGAATCACTGGAAATTTTGAGGACAGTCTGAGGAGGGCAGAGTCTGGAGAGGGGAAGAACTTGAGGTATGCTATAGAATCCACCTATAGCATCATTCATAGAATCATAGAATCACAGAGTTGGAAGGGGCCATACAGGCCATCTAGTCCAACCCCCTGCTCAAAGCAGGATTAGCCCAAAGCATCCTAAAGCATCCAAGAAAAGTGTGTATCCAACCTTTGCTTGAAGACTGCCAGTGAGGGGGAGCTCACCACCTCCTTAGGCAGCCTATTCCACTGCTGAACTACTCTGACTGAAACATTTTTTCCTGATATCTAGCCTATATCGTTGTACTTGTAGTTTAAACCCATTACTGCGTGTCCTTTCCTCTGCAGCCAACAGGAACAGCATCCTGCCCTCCTCCAAATGACAACCTTTCAAATACTTGAAGAGGGCTGTCATGTCCCCTCTCAACCTCCTTTTCTCCAGGCTGAACATTCCCAAGTCCCTCAACCTATCTTCATAGGGCTTGGTCCCTTGGCCCCAGATCATCCTCATAGCTCTCCTCTGTACCCTTTCAATTTTATCCACATCCTTCTTGAAGTGAGGTCTCCAGAACTGCACACAGTATTCCAGGTGTGGTCTGACCAGTGCTGTATACAATGAGACTATGACATCTTGTGATTTTGATGTGATGCCCCTGTTGATACAGCCCCAAATGGCATTCGCCCCTTTTACCACTGCATCACACTGCCTGCTCATGTTTAGTTTCCAATCCACAAATCCCCCAAGGTCTCGTTCACACACAGTGTTACCTAGAAGCGTATCCCCCATCCAGTAGGTATGCTTTTCATTTTTCTGACCCAGATGCAGAACTGTACACTTATCTTTATTAAATTGCATCTTGTTCTCATTTGCCCATTTGCCCATGTGAATTGATCTCTCTAATCTCAGGCAGTTGCAACCCACATGTATCCCAGAGAGCACATGGATTTGCCCAACTGGGACGCATGACCACCAGATCTGGCTAGGAAAAGGCCTTCTGCATGCACACCAATGTCCCAGTCTGAATCAGGCACAACACACGCCAGAGCTAGAGAGCTCCCATGTGACTGTGACTGTGTGAGGTGTGGACTCTACAGCACCAGGTGCAAATCTGTGGTTGACAAGCCCAAAGCAAGCATCATGGAAGAGTACAAATTTGAATTGGGCTCTCCCCAGCACGTCAACTGGGACACCAGGCTGGGCTTCTTCTTCTGAAAAGTGGAGAGAAATCTTGCTCTCCCACCAGGACGTGCGAGGAAGAATGGGATCAATGTGCCGTGAGGTCATGCTGATCCTTGTTTTCAGGAAAAGGCACTTTGTTTTCGACTCAGTCGTCTTCGCTGGCGATGCTGGGAGGGGGCTCCAAGCCAGGTGCACGCCAGGTGAACAAGAATATTCCTCCACCCCTCCCCCACCCCCTGGGATGCCTGCTCCCAATTCCCGGCAGAGCACAGGGTAGGGGAGAATCAGGGAGGGAGTGTGTTCTTTTTATATCGTCGGAGTTTCCTGTTTCCGATCTGAGTTTTCCAAAGGACACGCGGCCGGGTTGGGATTTGAACTGTGTGTGTTTGTAGTGCGCGCACTATGCATGTTCTGGGAAAAGCCAGACAGGATCTGCATTGTCAGAACTTTGATGTCTTTCCTCTGGGCCATTTCCTGTTCCCTGGAACTCAGGTTAAAAATGTGCTCTGCTGACCTCATCTCTGCCATCCTTCTTTCCCAGGGGTGACGGGGAACCATGCACGCTCCCCGTGCTGCCACATTCCTTGGGAGGACTGTGGGAAAGTTCCCCTTGGGGCCTGCTTGGGAAGAGGGGGGCCAGCAGGGACATTCGGAAGTGGGGGGGGGGAGTTGTTCCAAAAAAAAAAAAGCAAAATGACAGCATCTTATTATAAAGCTAGTCAACCACTCCATCCTTGCAGTGAAGGGGTGGAGAGAGAGACAATGCACTGTTCTCCTACACACGGCACACAAAAGGAACCTGCCCTATCCACACACAGGTGGTCATCAAATGGGCCAAGCCATTCTGGCTTTAGGGAAACAGTTCTGGAGAAAAGAGAGGAGCTGCCCCTCTCACACCTTCGTGATCACAAGCCGTATCAGGCCTCTGAAGACTTTGAAAATGTTATTCTTTTCAGCTGTTCTGTACAGCAGTGTCAGGCCTCCCACAATGGGAAAGTCTGGAGGGGACATCAGGTAGCTCTAGGAATTGCCAGAATCCCTATGGTTTTGTTTGTTTGTTCTTTGGATTCTTGTCCTGCCCATTCCACCTGCCGCATGGCAGCGCGTTCTCCCCTACCCCATCCCCAGTCCCCATCCCCACCACCAAAGCTTCTGCGGGTTGCTGACTATGTCGTTAGATAATCAGAGGTTCTAATAGACAACTGACAATTACTGAACAAAGAAAAACAACCGGGGGGGGGGGAGGGTGAAATCTGATGATATGGGGAGTTAGCAGCCCTAGGAACTGAGCCAGGAAAATAGACACTTCCCCATCCACAAAGCATCCAACCCATTTGGACAGCAGTATTTCCAGGAAAGTCATAGGTTCTGGACAGACAGAAAGCAGCCAAATCCACAAATGCACTTGGGTGCCTGTGACAGACCCAAACCACACTCAAGCCACCTTAAGAAGACCAAAGCAGCAGTCAAAAGACCAATACTCTAGCAGAGTCCACTGAATATCCCTCAACTTTCTTCCATTTGTCCTTTAGGGGAAGGGCTGTAGCTGGCATGCAGAAGGCCCAGGTTCAATCCCTGGTATCTCCAGTTAAAAGATCTGGCAATAGGTCATGTGAAAGATCTCTGCTTGAGACCCTGGAAAGTTACTGCCAATCTAAATAGGGGTTGTGGCTCAGTGGCAGAGCATCTGCCTTGTACACAGAAGGCCCTGGGTTCAATCCCTGACATTTCCAGTTAAATATTTATATTATTTATATTTATATTTATATTTATATTTATATTTATATTTATATTTATATTTATATTTATATTTATATTTATATTTATATTTATATTTATATTTATATTTATATTTATATTTATATTTATATTTATATTTATATTTATATTTATATTTATATTTATATTTATATTTATATTTATATACCGCCCTCCCCGAAGGCTCAGGGTGGCTTACAGGGAACAGGAAACAGGTACAGATAACATGTGACAACAGCAATAACAGTACAGCAACAATAAGCCCAACATGATAACAGCAATAATAATATGATAGAACTGCAGAGGAACCTAAGCTCAACTGTTACTGGGACCCAGTGTGTTAGGCAGATTAGTGGTGCGTTAGGGGGGGCGCTGAGGGCCAATTGGAAGCAATGGTCCGGGTCAACCTCAACCAAATGCCTGCCAGGGTCTCATGGAAATTGTAGTCCATGGACATCTGAAGGGCCACAGTTTGACCACCCTGACCTCTTCCACCTGAGTCCCTGGAGAGCCACTGCTGGTCTCAGTAGACCATACTGATCTTGAGGTCCACAGGTCTGGTTCAGTATAAGGCAGCGTCATGCATGTTTGTTCCTTACCCTCTCTTTTGATTTGTCATTTTAGACCAGAAGTTCTGAGGCTGGGAGGCCTAGAGGTGCTCCAAGGGTGGTTGGGGGCCAAATCAATGCACCGCAAGTAGACTCTAAATGCAGCTCTCTTTATGAGTTCAAAGTAGTTTCATCTGCTTCTGTATTTATTTCATTATGAAATATCTTTCCGATCCTATTGAAGTGGATAAAATTTAAACACAAGGGCCAAAAGAGACTGGCCGTCATCTTTGCTCTGATTGGCCACAACCTCAGCTCATGAGGGTGGGTGTGTTGAGGAGCAACTGAGCAAAATGCAGCCAGCACCTTGTTTTTGCTTTTAGGTGTGAAGTCATGTCCGACCCACTGCGACCCCATGGACAATGATCCTCCAGGCCTTCCTGTCCTCTACCATTCCCCGGAGTCCATTTAAGTTTGCACCGACTGCTTCAGGGACCCCATCCAGCCGCCTCATTGTCTGTCATCCCCTTCTTCTTTTGCCCTCCATCGCTCCCAGCATCAGGCTCTTCTCCAGGGAGTCCTTCCTTCTCATGAGGTGACCAGCACCTTGTACCTCCCGAAATCCCTGTTACTTTTTAAAAATCTATATATTCAGGGAAGGGGCCTACAGCAGGGGTAGTCAACCTGTAGTCCTCCAGATGTCCATGGACTACAATTCCCATGAGCCCCTGCCAGCGTTTGCTGGCAGGGACTCATGGGAATTGTAGTCCATGAACATCTGGAGGACCACAGGTTGACCACCCCTGGCCTACAGTACTCCTGAGGTGATTTATGTAGCCTTCCGTTATGCCTCTAGGCCTGGGCAACCGTTATTATGGAAAGAGAAAAGAGCCAAACGAACAACCTTTGTGGTAGCTTTTGTGAGTCACCGCCCACTCCTATGAGTTGCTTCTTCCTTTGTTTCTCCTATAGACAATCCTAAGACTGTCAACTACCAGGCAAGAGATGCTGGGAGGTACTTCTGCCTTTGCCTGTCCCCGCATCATGACCTCTAGTGCTCCTTGGAGGTCGCTTGACCAAGTGCTAGCCAGGGCTGAGCCTGCTTAGCTTCCAAGGTCAGACGGATCTTCTTCTAGTGGTATCTGAAGAAGTGAACAGAGACGCCCCAAAACCTCAACATTTCTTAGTCTTTAAGATGCTGCTTCTTCTCCTGCCACAGACAGACTAACACGGCTATCCATCTTGATCCATTTCTGTGGGAGACACACACACTCAGAGCTTGCTTGCGGGTCTGTTTGTCCGCTTTCCTCCCTGTGGACTGTGACCTTCCTGGCAGGCTTCCTCAGGATCTTCCCTGGCCTGGAGTATCCCTTCCAAGCCATATTTGATCAGAAAGGACAACTGGACTGCATAACCTCTTGCAGGAGATACCTGTAGGCCAGAGGGAGCTCCAGGGCCCATTGAACAGGCCTCAGTTATTGTGTTGGCTTCCATCTGGGATTGCCAGGGCTGGGCATCTTACATGAATGGCCCTGTAAAGAGTGAATGAAATTGGAAGAATTGTGAATGAACAAAGGGAATGAATGAACAACGTCTGTAAGGGCAGAGCGGCAGTTGCCAAGGAAAAGAGAGCCAGGACCGCTAGCAGAGGAGGCGGTTGACGGTTCATCCCTGCTGTGATGTGTTCTGTGCAAAAAAATTGGAATTGGCTCATTGAAGTTTGGCGTTGCAGCTTTTGACTTAGTCACACTGGTAGTGGGACTGCAGGCCAGGAATGCACAGAGTTTTCTGCAAACTGGTGGCAGCCCTTGCAGCTTTGGCCTCTGCTTCTTTTCCGGTCCCAGTTTCCTCGCCAACACTGCCTGGGTGGTTTCCAGCTCAGCCTCAGGCGAGCAGCTACAAATGCAAGGAGAAGATGGAGAGGGGAGGATAGCCCTGTCTGCTCCCAATGCCTTCAGCAGGGCAAGAAGCAGCTCCTGGGCTAAGACTCCCTGCAGCCAAATGACATTGAAACTGGCAAGAAGGATCCTTTGGCCCATGTTTCAGTGGGGCTTGAGTAGCCAACCTCCAGGCGGAGGCTGGACACTGACAGGACTTTCAACTGATCTCCGGATTACAGAGATGAGTTCCCCTGGGGGAAAAGGCCGCTTTGGAGGGTAGACTCTGTGGCTTTTCATCTTTGCTGAGCTCCCTCTCCAAGTTCCAAATCTCCAGGAATTTCCAAACCTGGAGTTGGTAACCCTAAGTCAGGGCCATAGCCCCGGGTAAAGCAGAGATGGTTCTGTTCTTTCTCCCTCACATATTTTCTCCTGCATGCTGATCCTACAGGCTAAGATCCTTATGCTTATCCCTATCCTTGTGCTTTTCCTACAGGCTAAGATCCGGGGGGGCAGCTTCAACTCCCCACTCTGCCATGGCATCACTCTCTGGCCTTGGGCCATCCACCCTTTCTCAGCCTAACCTACCTCTCAGGATTGCTGTGAGGAGGAAACTTTGCCCTGCTCAGGCTCTACCTCTAAACTCTCCAGGCATTTCCTTACACAGAGTTGGCAACTCTAGGACCATCTCCCCCAGGGATTGCTGTGGTTTCCTGTGGAAGTGAATGCATGGCCAGTTGTGCTCTGACCTAAATTCTGCCCGAAATCCCCGGACCATCATCTTGAAAGCTCTCCTGTTTCCAGGGCTTCCAGATTTCACTGCACAGGCATTCTCCCAGGTAAAGCTGAAGGTGTTTGCAGTTCAGGACCCTGATTGTCCTCCTTGCAAAGGAGGCTGGTGACTCTCCCAGGAGAATATCATACAACTGCAAGCTCCTTTGGCCCAACTCTAGAGAGTTGCTCTCAGGGGTCTGACAGGAGCTCAATATACAATTGAAGCAGTCTCTCTCTCTCCCCTCTCTCTCTCTCTCTCTCTCTCTCTCTCTCTCTCTCTCTTTCTCTCTCTCTCTCTCTCTCTGGCCAGGCTAGCAGAATTCTCTCCCCCCCCCTCTTTCCCTTCCCCTCCCTCCCTCCCTCCCTGTCGGCAATCCATTCCAATCAAGCTGGCTCAGGGATGGAAAGGCCATTTGCTTAGTCTAACCTCCGCTGCAAAAGCCCATTAAGAGCTCCACAGTTCCTGGAAGGCAGACAACCCCCGTCCAATAATGCAAGAGCCAAGCAACGGAGTTGCAGGGAGTGGCGCTGGATGGCAGACTCTGGCTGATTTTGTCTGACCGGGGCTGGACCCTGCGTTGCCGGAGGCTCTAGGAATGGTCTGGGCAAACTGCGGCCCTCCAGATGTCCATGGACTGCATTCGCTGGCAGGGGCTCATGGGAATTGTAGTCCATGGACATCTGGAGGGCTGCAGTTTGACTATCCCCAGTCTGGGGTTTTCGCTGGGGGTGGGGGGCAGTTCAGAAGAGAGGCTTTAAGAACATAACATCAGAATAGCCCTGCTGGACCGGACCAGTAGTCCTTCTAGAACTACATCCTGTCTCACACACTAGCCAAAACCAGATCCTCTGGAGGACCAACAACAGGGCAGAGAGGCTGATGTTGCCTCCTGACTCTGGGATTCAGGGGATGAGTACCTCCAAACGTGGAGGGTCCCCTCGGGCACCCTGGCTAGCGGCACCATGAATCTATCGAATCCCCTTTTAAACCCATTTACTCCCATGGCCCTCACTAGCAACAACGCATCCCACATTTTAATCACTCACAAGAGACGTGGCTTCTCTCTGTCCCACCTGAGGAGCTGCACCCATTGACATGACCCAGATACTCTGCCCTCTTTTGCCTCTCCCCGGGGGGATTTAACCTGATCGCATCACATTGGTCCATCTCTGGCGTGCAGGGAGCATTAAGCATGGCTGACCTGAATTAACGGATTTCAGGACGTGCTAGAAAGAAGGATTTTGACCTCGATTTTTAGGTAACATCCATATTTCTAGTATAGCCTGAAATCTATCCCATCAAGCGCTTAATACCCCTCCGCATGGCTGTCCCATGTGAAAAAGGACAATGGACACATTAGATTAAATCTCACGGACATCGTCCCCATCTGGAACAGTCATGCAACATCTTCGTTGGGGCCATTACAGGCCAGCCAACTTATGGTGACCCCCTGGGTTTTTAAAGCAATAGATGTTCAGAGCTGATTAGCTGTTGTTTATTATTATTATTTATTATTATTAATTTCTTACCTGCCACTCTCGGCAAGCCAGCATGTGGTGGGTTACAATATAAAACACCCACAACAATAAAATCCCATTAAAACCCCCATTAAAATACATAACATTATAAATAATTATAAATAATGTTATGGCAGGAAGTGGCAGGAAAAATAACACCAGTCCATCCCATTCGGTATACCTGCCCCCAGAGGAGCAGGGAGCGATGTTAACCAGACATCACCTATTGTGTTCTAATAAGTGACGTAGCTTCCTAAGGGGGGGCCCAATCAGATCTGCCTCCTACCCCAGCCTCAACCATAGACCTGGCAGAAGAGCCCTGCAGAAAGCAGACAGCTTCTGCAGGGCCCATAGCTCTTCCGGTAGCTCGTTCCACCAAGTAGGGGCCAGGACCAAAAAGGCCCTGGCCCTAGTAGAGGCCAAGTGAACCTCCCTGGGACCGGAAATGCCCAACAAGTTGGTACCCACAGAGAGCAAAGCCCTATGGGGGGCATAGGACAACAGGCAGTCCCTCAGATACGTGGGTCCCAGACCACAAAAAGCCTTGATGCTCAATACCAAGACCTTGAACTTGATCTGGGCTGCAACTGGCAACCAATGCAGCTTCCTCATAACAGGCTGGATATGGCCCTCTAAGATGTTCCTGTGAGGACCCTAGCAGCTGCATTTTGTACCAGCTGCAGTGTACGGGTCAGGGGCAAGGGCAAGCCCGGGTAGAGCAAGTTACAGAAGTCTATTCTGGAAATTACCATCGCATGGATCACCATATCTCAGGGACAGATAGGGCGCTAGTAGCCTTGCTTGGCGTTGATGGAAAAATGCCATGCTACTTTCCAGACCTGTGTAGCAGCCCTGGATTTCCTTGGTGGTCTCCAATTCAAATATTGACCATGGTTGACCCTGCTTTGCTTCTCTGATTGGGTGAGATCAGGCAGATGAGGGCCACCAACGAACAGAAGTGCTGAAATGACTCCTCACTCTCCACTTGTAAGCGGAACTGGTTGGATCCCCACTGCCTTTATTGCATTCCCAAGACAAGGTATTTCTTCTCTGACAATTTCAGATCCAAATTAGATGAAAATTATGTGAACTGCTTTTTCTATGTTCTTTGGCTCCATATGCCCCTGTTATTCTGTTACAAGTTATATTAATGCACTGCGCATAGCTGCAGGCAATGTGCTACTGCCTGCGCAAGCAGGTTTTCACTAAGTACATTTCCGACTTCATTTATACCTGACTTTCTCCCCAAAGAAGACCTGAAGCAGCCCACAACGTTCTCCTCCCTTCCATTTTATCCTCTCACAAACCCGTGAGGTCCGTTAGACTGAGCTTGTGTGACTAGCCTGAGGTCACCACCAGGCTTCCCCGCAGAAGGAGGATTTGAACCCAAGATGTTAGTCCAGCTACTGCACCCACTGACTTGCCATTTTTCTTCTCTTCACACATTGCTGGATTCCTTTTTTCCACTGGGCTGTCTCTTCATAATAGGAGGCATTCAGCAGTATTACCCTGTATTAGCAGGAAGATCTTAGAATTTGACTTGAATAATATCCTGAGGTTATTCTCTGAATTCCTGCTCATTCAAGTCAATGCCCTTGACGTAGTAAGCATAACAAATTCATCCGAACCTGCTATGTACTGAGTCAGTTCATAAGTTCCGCTCTGCCATCTCTATTTGGTTCAGGCTCCACGGGGTCTGAGGCAGAGGTCTTTCCCATCCCTGTAGCATCCGATCCTTTTAACAGGAAACCCTGAGGTTTGAACTATGAGTCCTTCTACATACAAAAGCAGGGGCTCTGTCTTTGAACCACAGCCCCTCCCTGAGCATTTGGGGATAACCATAATTGGGGATAACACAATCCCCCCCAGCTTTGCCATGTTAATTTAACACCTATGAAAGGGACAGCCTGAGCCCTAAACCAACAGAATCATGCTCACTGATCAATTCCAGTTCATCAAAAATCCCATCCAGGAGTCTGCCTTTCAAGTTCTTTTTGTGGGGAAAAAATGTGACTCTTTTCTGGGGACTCTGTTGTGGTGACTTTGTTGTGGGGAGAGGAAAGGGAAGGCGACTGTAAGCTGCTTTGAGGCTCCTTTGGGTAGAGAAAAGCAGCATATAAGAACCAACTCTTCTTCTTCTTCTTTCTTCTTCTTCTTTCTTCTTTCTTCTTCTTCTTCCTTCTTCTTCCTCCTTCCTTTTTCCTTCTTCTTTCTTCTTCCTCTTTCTTCTTCTTCTTCCTTCTTCTTCTTCTTTCTTCTTTCTTCTTCTTCTTCTTCTTCTTCTTCTTCTTCTTTCTTCTTTCTTCTTTCTTCTTCCTTCTTCTTTCTTCTTCTTCTTCTTCTTCTTCTTCCATGTCATGCCAAAACCTGGAGCAGTTAATATACACTTTCAATGAAATTTTTTATCAGTGGAATAAATATCATAAAATAAGTGAAAGATGGTCGTCTTTCTCATTCACAGAGTCCAGTATGTAATATAGCCTTAATTACAGTTGAAAAGCAGTTAAACAACAAAAGTACATTGTCATCCATGCTGTGTGAATGAGAAAGACGACCATATTTTACTTACTTATGCTACTGATGAAAAATTTCACTGAACGTGTGTATTAACCTGTCCATGTTCTAGCATGATGGATGAACTAGAAAAAAAGATTTTCTTTTTTGAACATTTCAGTAGCACTGTCCATTTTTCTTGGCTTCCAACCTCTAAATGGGTCCTGCTGGAGATCTCCTGGAATTATAACTGAGCTGCAGACTACAGAAGTCAGTTCCCCAAGGCCATTTCCTTATTTTCCACTAACTGCAGCTAGAATTTCAAAGCATTCTCTCTCTTTCTCTCTCTCTCTCTCTCTGCTCATTCAAACCTGCAATGTTCCCACTGCTTCCTGTAGTCGTCTTCCTGATCTTAGTGGGCCCAAACTACTCCCTTCCAAATCAAACTACTGCAGCCGTTAAAGGGGCCTTTACATTCTTTTTTTCTCCAAATACCAGACTTTGATTAAACATGACTTCAAAGGCAAAATCACAACGCGTGACAAAGGAATCACACAACCAACCGATAATATATTTGCCCACAGGAGTGCTGATGCACTTTTTAGCTATCAGGTGACCAGGGCATCTCGTGTTCAGTGCTGTTCTAAACTCTGTCATTTGGAGAATGTCTATCATTCCAGGGTTCACCCCAGGCTCCACCTGGTAATTGGGAATGATTGCTCTGGTCTTAGAATCATAGAATCACAGAGTTGGAAGGGACCTCCTGGGTCATCTAGTCCAACCCCCTGCACCATGTGGGACACTCACAACCCTATCACTCACCCACTGTCACCTGCCACCCCCTTGAACCTTCACAGAATGAGTCTCCCAGTCAGATGGCTCTCCAGCCTCTGTTTAAAAATTTCCAAAGATGGAGAGTTCCCACCACCTCCCGAGGAAGCTTGTTCCACTGAGGAACCGCTCTAACTGTCAGGAACTTCTTCCGGATGTTTAGACGGAATTCTTCCTGGAACAGTGGGATATAAATGGTATAATGCATGTAAAATGCAGTCTGCAGCATATGCCTGAGAACAGCCTGCTGGTTTGGCAATGAGAGGAAAGGAGGGCAAAGCGGTCTCTGGCCAGGGCACTGCAGATGTGAGTTCATGCAGAGGAAGCTGGTTGGCCAGTCATTTATCTCCCATTGTGCTCAAGCGCCGGAAGTCCTCCTGGCTTGACAAACACAGAAGTTATTCTTAGACACTCAAGGGGGATGCAAGGGAGATGGAGGCCGCAGGTGTCAGAGGGTAAGAAGCAGGCCAGGGAGGGGTGGGGTCGTCAGCCTGGCTCCTTCCTCTATTGCAATATGCAGGAGAGTTTCTAGAAACAACTTGCTCTAGTAAGTGGAGTTGCCAACTTCCAGGTGAGTCAAACCAAAAGGGAACAACAACGAACTGAAGCTCCAAACAAACTGTGGTGAATGTAACTGTTTATTCAAACTAATGGCTGGAAACCACACAGGTCGGATTAGTTTTTCAGTTAACGTCCTCAGTAGGCAATATCTGTATTAAAGTGATCATATGAAATATGTGAAATATATTCATCAATCAAATTAATTACATTAGAATGTTGCATACATAAATTACTAAAGTAAAAACACAAAAACTTCATAAATGGGTATATATTATACCAAGAGAGACTTACCCAAAAGTGTTTCCGGTTGGGAAATACCTGAAGATTTTGGAAGAAGAAGAGTTGTCATTTATACCCTGCTTTTTTCTACCCAACAGAGACTCAACGCGGCATATGATTGTCTTTCCTTCCTCCTCTCCCCACAGGAGTCACCTTGTGAAGTAGGTGAGGCTGGAAGACAGAACCGTGACTGGCCCAAAACCTCATGCGAAGGAATGGGGAATTCAGCCCAGTTCTCCAGATTAGTTGTTCTTAACTACTGCTCCACACTGGCTCTCTTTTGAGAGTGGAGCATGAGGAGGACAGATTTCGTGAGGGGCTCCAGTGGGGCATTTCCAAAGCAACCATTTTCTCCAGGTGAGCTTTCTCCTGAAGATGCTTAGTAGTACCGGGAGATCTCCAGCCACCACCTGAAGAACTGGCAATGCCCTAGAAGGCTTCGGCAAAGTGTCCAACTTTGAAAGAATCTGCCCTAATTCTGCCTTCCCCAAGAGCCTGCCTAGCCTGCCTGATGAACAAAAAATACCTCAGATAAGAAAAAATACTGTGGGCCTAGCTGGCAAAACCAACGAAAAAATTAAAAGGTACATTAAAAAGTTATCTTCTTTTTTATTCCAGTTGCATCTAAGGTTCCGGTACTGAATACCTTGTTTCACCTTTGCTTCATCACAGCATATTTCATCAGCACAGAAAAAAAAATTTTAGCTTCCAAGCAGTATGGTAACCTGCATTGCATGAACTATACAAACAAGGTATTCAGTACCAGAACCTTGTTGCATAATATTGCAGAAATAATAGATGCAACTGGAATAAAAAAGAAGAAAACTTTTATATGAGCCTTTGAATTTTTGGTTGGTTTTGCCAGCTATGCCACAGCTTCGACTGATGTTGTTGTAACCATTTCATGTGGCTGCCTATAATTACTTGCTTGAACAAAAAGGACCTGCCATCTCCAGGTTCCACCCCCGTGTCTCCAGAGATTTCCCTGCCTGGATGTGGCAACTGTATGCAGAGATGGTCAGGCAGGATGGCTTATCTGCTTTCTCTCAGGCAAGCTGGCTTATCTTTAGGATAAACAAATAACATGCAAATAGCATGCAAATAACATGTCAGGGTGATGGATATGCACAAGTCTTCTTTCAGCCTACTCTTTCTCAAACGTACAATTATTTATTGTTACGTAATTTCGTTTGTTCCATTTACATATTAATGGAAAATACTAATAACTCACCTGGCTCAGTAAAATATTTCAAGATAGGTTACAATAACAAAGAAAAACAGTTTTGTACTATGGCAGTATGGCTTTGAACAACTTGGTGGGGGGGGGGGGGAATGGATAGAATTAATTGAATTGGATAAGGCCCCTACCATGAATGCAACAAATTAACCTTGGGTCTGCATATAGCCCAGAAATCATTAGTTGGCTGACCCAGTTTTAGACAGATTTCCCAAGCCACCCACAGAGCATATTTTGAACCTGGGAAGACATGCAGAGGTTACTGTTAGCCCCCCTAGGACTTCTACTGGTCATGTGAAGTTATTTTGACCTGATTGGTGGTTACCCTGATCTTCCGTTCCAGTTGACTACATTACAGGGATAGTCAACCTGTGGTCCTCCAGATGTTCATGGACTACAATTACCATGAGCCCCTGCCACCAATTGCTGGTAGGGGTTCATGGGAATTGTAGTCCATGGACATCTGGAGGACCACAGGTTAACTACCCCTGGACTACAAGACTCTTGAAAATCTGGACTCATTTCGCCTCCTTCTGTACAGCTAAGCATCTTCCCAAATGATCATTTTATCATTTATTTCAGGAATACACAAGTTTCTTTCTGCTGGCCAGCACTTCTTTTGCAAGAGATGATCATATTATTTAATTAATGAACAAATGATAATCCCATCCACTGCCCTCTGTTCCCAACTAGCATAGTTACCCAACGGACTATGGTTGCAAAAGATTCACAGGAACCTATTGGCCAGTGCTTGTAACAGTGCTATTGGCAAATAAGACTGTCACATCTTTTCCAATATAAAACCTTTTTCAAAGCCTTGGCTGATAGGCTTTTAGAAACATCTCTACCTCCTGGTTTTTGCCAAACCTCACTTGCTCCCACAAGGCTGCAACGTTTGATGGACAGCTTCCCTCATCCTGAATGACACTTGTGGACCCGACAGAGTGCATGAGTGGTTTGAGGACATTTGACCCGTCCTCTGCCTGGCAATAGGAACAAGAAAAGGCCGTCACCCTCTCTTTAATCCACGTTCGCTTTGCTACTAAGAGGAGTCAGTGAACCTTGTCCCTCTGACCCAAAAAGAGGTAAAGAAACAAGGCAGCCGTGGGGTGAAGAAAGTCAGAGCTCTCCATGGTTGGTCAGTATTTGGAGTCCCCCCGGCTACGCTGGGCCACCCCCAGCACTCTTGTCTCTCACATTGTGCCTTCGGGAAGAGGAGGAGGGGGACTCGGGACATTTCAATCCAATTGGTACCATGACAGAAGTCTTTGTTGGAGCCCTGTCACTCTGGCCAAGGTGTCATGGCCTCCGTTTCCAGGACAACCAAAGGAGGTTGCGGAGGCAACGAAGAAGGTGTGTGACAGAAGGAAAGTTCTCACTGTTGGAGAATGAACGCTTGTGAGAAGAGATTCAACATCTGTCACAATTTATTGGTGCAGGTGTGCCAGGGTTCAGATACTCCTAAGTCCTGAAAGCTCTAATTTTTAAGGTGTGCATGGACAGTCATGTTCTGAATTGTGGGGCTACCATGTAAATGCTCATAAACACATTTTGATCCTCCCTGCTGGACTGAGCTGGGGTGAAACCAGCTTCACAGAAGCCTTCTGGACTCTGTCTTGATTGGCTCAAAATTGCTCACATCTTTGAATCCTTTCCCTCCCCCCCCCCCTCAAACTGATTCCCAAGTTATCTCCAAATGGATTGTAGACTTGTTTTTTTTTTAATGAATAAATGTATGCTTAATTTAATAAACATGTGTGTGGTGCATTAGACATTTTAGAAAATGGACAGCCTGCCTGAAGCAAAGAAGGAAAGAAGGGTAAGAAATCCAATTGAACCCAGCTTATTTCTAGAGTTTATGCAACGATTATTCTTGCATTGCTTAAGGTCAGCATCCCAACTCTTCTTTTTCCTTCCCATATTATGTATCACTTTATTTATTTTTATTTATTATTTTATATAATAAATATAATATATATATATATATATTTTACTGGACAAAAGATAATGTCTCCCTCTTGGATTTGCTCTTCTTTGGTGTTGTCTTGCAGCCAGTGGGTCAAGCATTCTTTGGGTCTCTCCAGCAGAGCTTCTATGATTTTGGGGGAGTTTTTCCTACTCAGGATAAAGCTGTATGGATTAAGTCGGGGCCAGTTCCAAGTTTTGCTGGCCGTGGCCAGAGAGGGCTCAGGGGGCCCCTTGCTCCTATGCCCACCACTGCTCACACCTCCCTACCTTCCCGTACCCATGTACCCCTCACCTGCCTGTTCATACCTCCCCTATCTGC